>NC_052624.1:96703894-99203894 GCF_016161935.1 Mauremys reevesii
GACAACATGGAGAAATTTGCTACTGATGCAAGAATGGGAGAGCAGAGTTTGCAGCGGAAGCTGTGCTGCTCGGTTGACGATTATTCTGCCAGGTGAGTTCTTTCACCCGACCTTCTCAACCTTCCTTTATATTTCCTATTCTATTTAATTAGCCTTTGGTTTTTTAAATTGAGTTCAATTTTTTTTACTCTTATAATTTTTTAGTCCCAACAAAAATAACCTTTTACCACGTTCTTACAAACTCCTCTCTCTTGTTGCTTTCTCTAGTTTCCCCTCTTTCTTCTATTTAAGATAACCTTTCTTTCCTTTTTTCCTCTAAGCCTAAGCAATCTTTCTTTTTTTAAAACTCCTTTTCTTTAAGGCCTCTGTAGCGAGATGGCATAGTCTCCTGTCCTGACAGACAGGGAGGGATCCGTGAACGCCCCCCTGGTGGGTAGAACGGGGACTTGCATGGCCTCCCCGCTGGAAGCAGAGGGGTGGGACAGGAAGCGGAACTATAAAAGGCTGGTCCTCCAGCTCAGTCGGGGGAGGGCTGCCTGAGGAGCAGGACGTCTCTTCCCCGTTGCGTGAGCCCAGACCTAACGGAGACCGCTCTCCTGACAGAGACCCAGAGGTGCTGACAAAGCTGCCAGATGCCAGGATCTCCGAGGAGCTGGGGGGGCTGCCACTAGCTGTCTATCCCAGCGAACAACAACCCTGGAACCCATGTACACACGGAATGGGTGTGTCGGATGGAGCCAAGGGAAGCAGAATTAGGTTTGGCTGTGTTATTGACTACAAGCCAGCCAGCGTGTGGCGGCTGGACTTTCCCCGCTGACCCAGTGGCGGACAACTCCACTGCTGTTAGGGTCCTGGGCTGGGATGCAGTGGAATGGGAGGACCTGAGTTCCTCTGCCCCTACCACCTCAACATCAGGAGTGGCAGCCTCCCCCCTGGTTGTCAGGAGGCCTGAATTGGTCTGGCACCCACCTGAATCCAGATGCCAGATGGTTGTCCTGACATTCCCACCAGAGAGCTAACCTCCCCTAGACTGCAACAGCTTTGCCGGACTGTAGGCCAGAGCCCCCCTACTTGACTGCTGCCCTACCCTGATCAAGGGCCAGGCAAATGGACCTCCTGCTGCTCTGCCTGCCTGACTGTAGGCCAGATCCCCTTCTCGACTGACGCCCTGCCCTGATTGAGGGCCCCGGGCAAACAGACTCTCTACCGTTACTTGGCCTGACTGCAGGCTAGAGCCATTAACACTGAGCTAATTTTCCCCTGAACCACCGTACCCGGAAGTATCATAGCAAGGGGTGTGGTCTCCCACCCAGATGGACGGACGGTGGGGCCTGGGGGTGGGGGGACTGCAAACCCTTTACAGCCTCTCTTTCTACTCATTCGTACTTTTTCTCTAAATATGTCAAAACACAAGCACACAACCTTCCCCCGGCCAAACACAGAAAAATAATACAAAATAAATTTTCAAAATGGCCGACGGCATCAAAAACGTACACGACTGGAAATGGGGACGGAGGGCAGGACGTAAATGCAACACGGTGCATGGAAACCTGTCCAAAAGTACATGATGATGAAAGCTATCGAGCAGTTAACTACTCACATGGCTGGGCAGGGCAGGCAGCCAGTTGGGAAGAAGCCATGTGTTCCACCTTGCTCCAGGTGGGCTCTGATGCACCAAGCCCCCAGAGAAGGGAGGCTGGCTTTTCCCAGACCTAGGGCAGCTGGGCAGCTTCAATGAGCTGGCTCTCCGCAGTGCACATTGTTCTTATCCTATGGACCAATGTCCATAGGCTGCAGCAGGCTGGAGGCTGGTTCTTGAAGGCCTCCAGGATGAAGATGGTCTGAGAAGCCAGGCATCGGACTGAGGACTTGCTGTCCTGCTGCAAGCCTTTGAGGTCTAAGATTGAAAGGAAGGAAATGGAGGTCAGAGCCATGGCACTCTGGAGAGCCCCGGCAGGCCAAGCCAGCTCTGTACCTCTCGGCCCACAACAAGGAGGCAGCAGGCCAGGTGGCAGGAGGCAGGGGACTAGCGGGAACAACCAGCAACCCTCACTAAACATCCCCGCCGCCCTCCACAGCTGGGGGAGCCTCCAGACACAGGCAAGAAGTCCCAATGAACCCCATTCACTCACTATTTCTAGGACTGCCTCCTCCCTGCAGTATCTGAGAGCCTCATCCCTGCCTGTATTTACCCTCCCCCTTCCCCCCCAATGCATAGATGGGCACTTAGGCCTAGAGAGGGGGAGAGTCACAAAAGGGGCTTGGGCATTGTTAGGCGCCGCCTAACTTCAGGTGCTCTGCTGCCCTCCAGGAAATGCCGAGGAGGGAGCTCAGCCATTCTCTAGCTCCGGTTGGGAGGCCCAGCTGTGAATCTGCTCTGGGAGTGAGGAGTCTGAGCTATGTCACCCACCCTTCCCTTTTCCCGAACAAATGTGGTGGAGATGCTGCTCTGCCCTGTGCTGCCCAGGAGTCCGGACACGCAGCAGGGAGGTAGGTGACCGGACGTCACTTCAGCCTCATTTGGAGCAGTGGCTTGACCCCAGGTGTCCCACGTGGAGGTGACTGCTCCAAACACTGGGCTAGTGAGTGCAAGGGGGGAGGCAGCACCCCACTTTGGCTGTGTTTGTGGGGGGCAATCATCTGCGAAGGCCAGCCAGCTCAGGCCCAGTTTGGGGATCTACCAGGCCACAGCTCTGAGGTCAGGGCTAAGTGCCTGGGCACATGCCAACCAGCAGACACGACAGGGTGAGGGGGCAGCTGATCAGGGGGTTGGGGATTGACATTTTGCATCCCCTTGTGGCTCTCGCCTGTGACCACGTTGCTGGCGTCGGAGATTGAACCCACCCTGCAGCCCTGGGCCATTCATCCCCCTAGTGCTCAGTACTCAAAGCGGGACCACTCACTGTCGCAGATGGCGTCCAGCTTGTCCTGGCTCCCCTGGTCCAGCTTCCGGGCAGTGAGCCCTACACACACAAACAGCTCATCACATCCCCGCGTCCCCAGCAAGGGTGTTAAAGAGCCTGTCACCCTCCAAGCACCGCGGCTTTCCCCCGCCCCTCACTGGCCAGGACACGCTCCTGAATCCCCAGGGGAAAGGGCGAGTCCCCAGAGATGGCTACAGGGCTGGTTGCCAAAGGAGAGCACAGCGCCTTGAAGGTCCACTACCAAGAGCCCATGGTGGGGTGGGGGCGGAGAATGGGGACTGCATGAGGAGCAGTGGGCTTAGAGGGGTCCCATCAGCCGATCAGGGCAGTTTGGGGTGAGCTTGCTCCTGTGGGTTTCTGACACCCCTTCGCCTTCATTAGGGAATCAGGAGCCCAGGGATCACTTCTCGCTGCTGGCAGGGACTGAGGAGAGCCTGGGACCAGATCCAACCCCTCTGCTAAAGGGACCCCTCTGCTCTGTGGTTACCTAGGAACCTGATGGCTGCTTCCCTAACTGGAGTCTGTGGGTTCTGCAGGAAGGCCATGGTCTGGCCCAGGAAGTCATCAGCTCTCTCCTTGTAGTGGATCACCTAGGAGCCAGAACAAAGGAGCACAAGATTATTAAAGGCCTTTCCGTCCCACAGGCCAGCTTGCAGGTGTGTGGAGCGCACGTCCTGTTTTTTCCCCTCCTTCCTGTGCTGGGAGGATCACGCAGAGGGACCACACCCAGGGCCAGGTGTGGTCCCGGGGCTGGGGCTCAGTGTGGGCACAGAGCCAGGCAATTGGGGGTGCCCTATCCACTGATTCCTCCACTTCTGCCAGCGAGGGCTGTGCAGTGAATGGCCAGAGGGCTCCCTCACCAGGCAGTCACAGCTTCGCCAGGTTTCCTTGTGCTGGATGAGGCCACTGAGCTGGTGCCACCTCAGGAATTGGGCGGCACTGCTGAGGGTGTCCCAACACACCTGCAAAACAAGAGGGGCCGGGGCGAGCCGGACACAGTTATGGGAGCTGGAAGCCACTAGCCTAGTTACCGGAGGCCAGGGAGGCCGTGCGTGCTGAACGCTTCCCTGCCCTGGCTGCTCACGGAAGGGCGGCGGTGTGGCTAAGGCAATGGCTGGAGACCTGACTCAATTCCCAGCTCTCTGTGCAGGAACTCAGGCAAGTTGCTTAGGCCCAGGGCTGCAAAGGGATTTAGGTGCCTAATGCCCATGGGGGTTCAATATTTTGAGGCTGCGCTCAGTGCCCCACCTCATGGGGTGAATTCATTAGTGCTGGTGGCATTTGTGTCCCAAGTGATGGGGGCCATGAGCACTAGCATGTGCAGAGGCATGGGGGGGAGGGGCTTGGGCATGTCATGGCTAGTACGGGCTGTCCGGGCCGCTTGGCTAAGGGCACATTGGGTCCTGTGCACCATCTGGAGGCTGAGTAGCCCTGCTCCTGGTAGGGATATGGCCAGGGTTGTGCTCTTCCCACCAGCACAGCCAGGGGAGTGTGCGGAGGCCAGTGGCTGTAGGAGTGGTGAGGCGACCACTCGCCCCACCCAATCTCTCAGCCTGGCTGCAGGGGGGTGTTGAGCTCAGAGGATGCAGAGAAGACTCAGCAGTTGGGTGGGGTGCCATGGTCATGGCACTACTGGACTCAACATTCAAGTGATTTTGAGTGCCTGATTGTCACAGCTCTGAGCACCTGCCCTCTACCGGCCAGACCCTTTAAAGGGGGGTGTCACATGTTGCCCCCCCCAAACAAATGGTCGCTCTGTAACTATCTCAGACGCAGACTCCAATTCGTGGCCTCACCTGGGACACGTTGGGACGCTCATCATGCACAAGGAGGAGCAGTGGGACCAGGCTCTGGAGCACATGCTCCTTCATCTGCCTCCGGTTGGGCCCCCTTACAAGCTCCAGCAGGTCTTTAAAAAGGGTGATGGAGAGCACCTGGAGCTTGCTGGTCACCTGCAAGAGATGATATAGGAGGGAGGAGACACTGTGACAGTCATTCTCATCCAGCGGGGCAAGCGCACACTGTGCCAGAGATGTCTGCCCTGCAGGGGGTATTGGTAACTCACCCCCAGCCATACAGCCACAGCTGGGGCCAGAGTCTCATGGGCATAGCGCCATTGAAGGCAATAGAGATGCAGATTTCCACCAGCTGAGGGGCTGGCCTGGTAACTTCTTGGCCAGGGAGAGCAGTAAGCTGGGGTGAGACTGCCCCTGGGCTCACAGCCAGCTCTGGGTGCACTGACATCAGCACCCGCCTGTGTCAGCCAAGGGGAAACATTCAGGGTGGAGCAGCGCCAGGACAGGGGCGGCAGAGAGGGAGCGATGAGGAAAGATTCAAAGAGCGAAGGGGGGGTGTAGTTTGTCCACCCGCTTTGCAGGCCCAGCTCACACTGGTGTTGACCCACAGCAGCCCTCTAGCCGGGCCAAGGAGGCCAGGCATAGGGGGCAAATTCCTACCATTGGTGTTTGTTTGGGCCATGCTCAGGGACCTGGGGTGAATTTAACCAGGGCCAAGGGGTGGTAAATGTGCAGGAGCTCCCAGATAGGGGGCCTTGGATGCCATGACTGGAAGCCACCCAGCCTCCAGGGGTTTGGGGTGGGGTGAGGGGTCAGCTCAGATGGTCAGCTGGGCAGCTGAGCCCAGATGGTCAGATGGTCAGCTGAGCTGGTCAGCTGGGCAGGCTCTGTACAAAACACGTGGGAGGGGTATGGGGGCATCAGGGCTGCACTGCAGTGGGCACAGGCAGATGTTGAACTGGCACCTCTCTGGTCTTCCCTCCAGTTGTTGAGGCCTGTTTGCCTTTCCCTGGTGATGGGTGTAGTAAGTGCAGGCCATGATAAAGGCCCAGTATGAGGCCTGAGGCCTGAACTAAAGTAATGAACAAGACTTTGCTAACATAAAGCAAAGGTAAGCTGTGAGCCAGAGGCAGGCCCTGCTCACAGAAGCTGGCAAGGAAAGGGCTGATACGTACCTAAAAGGTACTGAACATTCACATACTTGCACATTCCACACAGATAACAAAGAACAGGCTGGCCCATCCCAATGACAGGGGCAAAAGGGTAAAATGATGGATAGAGTTGTTTTGATCGAACCAACATGTACAAGGTAGAAGGTGGCACCTAAATACGTAGAAAGGTTGTACCATGCTACGTGGAGGGGTTGTACCTCATAGGTCAGGTGTGATGTGTAACTTGTTTGTGTCTGTGTATAAGAATGCATCCCTGGGGCGGTGCCTTTGTCCGGCCGAGGGGGCAGTGGAAAGTCCCGCCACTGAGCCGGGTCCATTGCCAAGAGGCACTTTCTCGTAGTATGCCCTGAATTAGGCTAAGAAACCTACAGGGAACTGCAATTGTGTCCGAGGTCGCAATAAACCTAGCCGACGTGGCTTTGCATCTTACTGGACTCTGTGGTTATTGGGGGTTGTCGTCGGGTCTGCTGTGTCAGCTATCTGCAGAGCTGGGGTAGCACACAGAGGGAACACACGCACGCAGCCGAGTGATATCAACAAGGAGAAAGCAGAGCACCACACCGGTAGCACTCTGACAACACACTTCTGACAACAATGGGCGTTGTGTTCATTAACACTATTTGGATATAACCCTGCCCCATAAAGAACCTGTTCTGTTCCCCCCGGGCCTGAGAGGGGTTTGGTTTAAAGGGCTCACCCCAGGGCGAGATCCTGCATCCTTGGTCCAGGCTGCCCTGTCCCTTTGGCCAGCTGGGGATCCAGGAGACCCTGGGAACAGCTTTAGCCAGGCCTGTGCCACTACTAAATAAAGAGCGGCACGGTCCCAGCAGAATTCAGGAGGGCTGAGAGTAGGATTTACCATTATGAGAGCTGGGGAGTCCCTCCAGGAGCCCCCACTGGGGCATTACCCCTGGAAGGCAGTAATGGATGGGCCCCTTTCTCCTGCCCGCTTGCTGGATCTCGCCACCCAGTGTGGGACTGAACATCAGTCTGGTGAATGCACAGCGGGGGCTAGTTTGTGGGTACAGAAGATCTGAGGAGAACTTTCCCCTCCTTTGACGCTGCCCTGCCATGAGAACGAAGAGGAGAGGAAAGGGCGGTAGCTGTAGAACCTACAGACAGAGCCATTTCCTTATGGAGATGACAGGCCAGCTGTAGGATTCCTGGCCAGGGAAAGGAGGGGCAGATTTTCACCAAGGTACCATCACTTGTCACCCTGGAAGCCAGCAAGAGCATTGCAGCACCCTGTGCTGCAGAGGCCCCCTCGCTGCATGCAGGCTCAGGAATGCACGTCCTTCCCCAAGGGGAGCCTCGTCCCCAGGCTGCCCTCATCCTTGTCAGTAGGCCTGCAGGACACCAGGGTTCCCATCCTTTCTGCCATGTGCTCTCATGGAGAGTGAGAGGAAGGCGGGAATGGGCTCATGATTTATGACAATCCGTTTTCTGGCTAGGACCATAGCACAGGCCCTGCTAGCCCACCCCCTAGCCCCCACTCACATGTCTGCAGTTTGATGGGATCTCCTGTGAGCTGCCAGGCCTTACATCATGAAACAACGGCAGGAGTTGCGCAGCCACTTGCACGGCCGCAGCTGGCGCTCTGCCTGTCCATGCCGGCGAGGAGGTGTTTCAGCACGGCGATGGCCTTGCGGATGAGGTCTCTGTCTACCTCCTGGAGTCGCTCCAGGACATCTGGCAGCAGATGCTGGAGTTTCCCACCTGTGTGAAACAAGGAGCTGCTTTACGAAACACCCCCAGTGACCCAACAAGCCATTTCCAAAACAATGTCTGCCTCCCTGCAGACAGAGGCATGGGAGCTAGGAGTGCTGGGGGTGCTGCAGCACTCCCAGGTTTTACGCAGGGCTCTGCTCCTGGCCCCACACACAGGGTCCCAGCTGCCGGCCCTGTGCCAACCCCCAGCTATGGCCCCAGCCTTGGTCCCTTGCCCCATCCACCCCCGCCCCGCCTCCTGGAGCCATGGCCCTGCTCCTGACCAAAGCTCTAGTGGTGGAGGGGTGTGTGGACAGGGTAAGGGTGTGTGTGCAGCACCTCCACTATAAAAGTCTTCCAGCGCCCTGCCTCCAGAGACATATTACAGCCTCAAAGCCTTTGCACAGCCAGCTAAGATCACGGGCAGTGGGTCCGGCAACCTGCAACATAAGCAGCTGCTTTGTACTCCAGATCTCAGGGGATGGTTTTTATTAGCAGATATCATCCGTGGAAAGTTCTCTACACAACACGTTGACCCCAAATAAATCAAGTGTATTATTGTTCGAATAGCACCTCGAGGGCCTGTCTGCAATGAGGGCTTGTGCTGGGGCTTTCCAGGCACAGGAAGAGACGGTCCCTGCCCTGGAGCTTACAGGCTAGACACACGAAGGCAGGATTTCTATCCCCATTGTACAGACATGGAACTCGGGCACAGAGAGGTTACGGGACTCGCCCACAGTCACTTAGGAGTCTGGCAGAGCCAGGAACCGAACCTGGGTTCTCCTGAATCCTGGTCCTTACAGCCCAGCCTAGGGGAGGGAGTCGATTTTGCACACTAGTTCTAGGGTTAGGCTGTTACTAAAAGCCAGATTCAGTCATTTCTGTGTTTGGTTTTTCAACCTTTCAAAGACAGCCCCACAAAATCTCAACCGCATCAGGGAAAAATAGGTCATATACAGGCTAACCGGTTCCGGAAAGGAAAATGAACCACAAGCAAGTGAAAACCAGGCTGAAGTGCATGGAACGATGGGAATGGTGTATAACAAAGAGAATTACAGTCACGCCCTCTCCATGTCTGATCTAGTCATAGTCCGGGTTTAATAAACCGGACTGACCCCCCTATTCTCAGGCGAAGTAAATTATCATTAACGACAGTTGCCTTCAGATTGTCTCCTCTTTACCAGGCTGTCAGATCTGTGTATTTAAGTCCCAAGGGCTTTCTCTGCCTTCACTATATTGTGGGTATCAAACTTGTTTTGAGATCTTAGCAGCAAAAGGCCCTTCCAGAGCTCTTCAGAGGAGCGAGTGCTGCAGGACAGAGCCGTGACGTCAACAGTTAAAACCTATGAGGCTTTAAAAGGGGATTTGTAGGAAAAAATGGTTCCTAATTGTAGTGAAATGGCTCTATCCAAGCGTCCCTGATCACTGGGGTCGCCAGCATTCCCTGGGGGTCTAGAGTCTGCAGCTCTGCTGCTACTCTAGTGCTAGGGTTCTTTGGATCACAGAGACCCCAGACACAATCAGGCCCAGCTGTGCCAGATGCTCCACACACCTAGAGACGCACCTGCAGGAGCCAGGCCCTTCCCTGCAGAACAGCAGACAAAGGCCAGGCAGGGGCTTGCCCAAGGGCACCCTGCAGGTCAGTGGCAGAGCCAGGAATAGAAGCCAGGGCTCCTGACTCCAGGCCAGGGCCATACCCCCAGGGAAGGTTTCAATGACCCCAGCCCTGCAGCAGCTCCCTGCGGTTCTGGGTTTATCCCCCAGCCCTCCTCCCCTCTCACCTTCTCTGGGTGAAGGGCCAGATTGAGGAGGCCTTTGAGCGCCAACCAGCGCACCATGGTCTTGGGGTCTCTCAGCAGCCCGCTCATCTCCTCCACGATGGCGTCTTCCAGCTCGCTGCCAAGGTCAGGGCACTTGAGGAGCTAACACACCAACAGCAAATCAAGCCAGAGAACGGGCTGGCCTCTCGCGACTCATCTCTGCCACGGGCCCTAAGCTCCACTGGCCAAGGCCCGGCATGGGCTGCATGCAGGGCATCGCGATTGGTCACCGTGGTGGGCCCCACTGAACCGCTTCTAGCGCGACGGCCCCTCGAGGCTCCAGCTGAGATCAAGGCCTGCCCTGCTCCCTCACTAAGGCTCAGCTGCACACGGAGCAGTGGTGTGTGTGCGGGGGGGGGGGGGGGGGGGTCTGCAGCCTTGTGCGCCAAAGGGGCGCCCGGTCTGCGGGGGGCAGGTGAACGGGCCAAGAAAGGGCCGGCGGCTGCCCGGCCAGCACATGGCCCACGGGTGGCAGAGGGGGCACGAGGGCCGAGGTCACACAAGGGACCATTCTATGGAACTGAGTCTTGGGGAACAAGAGACACCTGACCCTGGGCCTTGCTCCAGCCCCGTGACACCAGCTGGGACAGGTAACAATGCCCAGACTGAGTGACTCCACCCCTAGGGTTGTAGGAGCTTTCCCTGCCCCTGCTCACCCACCCACCCCCAGGGCCTTCAGGGCCACCCCTCTCCTGGCCATAGGCATGAGCGGCAAGTTCCATTGGCCCATTGGCCCCAGATAAGCGCCGCACCCTCCCAACTCCTCCCAGAGCCTGCCCCCCCACCCCTTTCCCGCACCCCACTCTGGCCCCCAAACTCCTTCCCAGAGCCTGCACCCCCTCCCTCCACACCCCCTCCTGTCCCCAAACTCCCGCCCAGAGCCTGCATCCCCACCCTCTCCTGCACTCCCACCCTCTGACCCATCCCAGAGCCTGCACCCCAGGCCCTCCCCACCCAAACTCCCTCCCAGAGACTTAGGCAGGTGGGGGGCAGAGTTTAGGGGGGCAGAGTTTGGAGGGGCAGGTTCTGCTGAGCACCACCAAAATTTCTACAAATCTGCCGTCCCTGGCCATAGGTCAGCCCCATGCCCCAGTCACCGCTGGGCCGGGGCGCTTCTCACGACCCTCACCCGCTGGTGAGGCTCACCTGAATGAAGAGCGCCACAGCCGGGACGCATCGCCTATCGTCCCGATCGTTGAGGATGGCCATGACATGGTGGAAAATCCAGTTTCGCCTCGACATTGAGCGAAACCATGGCCCTGGCATAGGAAACACAAACACCACATCATCAAGGTGGGCAAGGACTGGTCCTCCATTTACGAATCTAACCAGACCAGTGCCACAGGACAGGGGATCCCGGGCGACTAGTCACGCGCAGCTGGCACAGACTAGTTCCTGCTGGCTTAAAATGCCCAGCGGCTTATGTGCTAGAGACCCAAACCCTTAATCACTCGACAGGGAGCCCTTCCATGAGGCCAGCTCTGAGCACGTAGTGCTGGGGCTTCAAGAGAACTGCAGACAAAGAAGGGTGTTGGTGGGGTCGGTGGTCTTCCTCATGTGCCCAGATATTGGGTGATGAGAGACAGAAGGGTGGGTGAGAGAATATCTTAGATTCACCCAAGACAAGCGCTGGAGCTTTCTGTGTTAGCTTCTCTCTCACCCACAGTCACTGGGCCAACCAAAGACATTCCCTCCCCCACCTTGTCTCTCTCATGTGCTGGGTCTGACAGGGCTACACCAACGCTGCGGAAAGACATGGCGGAGGCTGTCTTTGCCCAGCCATGCCTGCCAGAGCCATGCAGGAAGCGGTTTACGCCAGGCAGCGCAGGGTGGAGAAGTAGCCGACTGACCCCTTGGCCAACAGCACAGAGGCTGCGGCCTGTTCCATGCAGGCGATTGGGAGCCGCGTCTCACCCAGCAGGGAAGGCAATGTGGCCGTGTCCTGGGCCAGGGAGGGGAGCTGCTGCTGTGATCGGTTCTGGGCAGCACTCACCGGGCAAGCAGGCAGACACCTTTGTGGTGCGTGTCGGAGCTCATGAGCAGGTCCCAGCGGCCATGCTTCATCATGAAGGTGGCCTGCTCCTTGTAGCCAGCGCATAGAAGCAAAGCTTCCATGGCCTTCACCGCGAACCTGTGTGCAGAGCGAGCCTCTTGTTACTGAGTGAGCCCAGGCCAGGCCCTGCCGCGTGCCTGCGGGCGACGCTGCAGAACCCAGGCTGGGTGTCGGGCTGGCGGTACCTGACGGGGCTGAGGGGTGCGGCCGTGTCCTCCTGGTTATGCTCCCTCTCCTGCGAAGCAGTGTGCTGCACTGTGTGGGTGACGTGGAAGAGCAGCGCGACGAGAGCTGAGGGAAGAGCTCCTTCACTTCCTGCCTGCAGGCCTGCTCCTGCAGGATCACATATAGGGCTCTTGTGGCCTGCAGATAAGAACAGGAGACAGACATTGCTGCAGGGATTTCGTCCTTCCCACGCTCCCCCAGGGCACCTAGAGGGGTGGGCTGGGCTGGGGGCTAAGGCCTGGGATGCTGGGTTCAATTCCTAGCCTGTGAGACCTTGGCTAGAACCACACAAGGGACTTCGCCCAGCGTGGCCATGCCCAGCTTCATGTGCCCTGCTGCCCAGTGGACTCACAGCCCTGGGTTAAGTGCCCAGGCTCGTATATGCTCCAGAGAGAGAGTCAGTTGGGCCAATTGTTAAAGCGGGTGAAAGGGATGGCCTGGGTAATTTCAGGCCTGTCAGCCTGACATCGATCCCAGGCAAGATAATGGAGCAGCTGGTATAAGATTCAATTAATAAAGAATTAAAGAGGATAATTTATTTAATGCAAATCAACAATTTTTGATGAGATTACAAGTTTGGTAGATAAAGGAAATGGTATTGACATAATGTATGTAGACTTCTGTAAGGCGCTTGAGTTGGCGCTGCACTCCAGTTTGATCGAAACCTAGAAGATACAAAAGTAACGTGGCACACTTGAATTGGATTATAAAGTGGCTGATAGGTCTCAAAATGTAATTGTAAACTGGGAATCAGCATTGCACAGGTGTGTTTCCAGGATGGTCCTTGCAGGATCGGGTCTTGGCCCTAAGCGATTTAACATTTTCATCAATGACCTGGAAGAAAACATCAAATCGTCACTGATAAAGTTTGCAGATGACACAAGAATTGGGTGAGTGGTAAATAATGAAGAGGATAAGTCACTGATACAGAGCGATCTGAATCACTTGGTAAACTGGGGAGCAATCAAACAGTATGTGTTTTAATATGGCTCATTGTAAATGAATACATCTAGGAACAGGATGAGGGACTCTATCCTGGGAAGCAGAGACTCTGTAAAGGACTTGGGAGTCCTGGTGGATAATCAGCTCATGTGATCCTGGGATAAATAAACAGAAGAATCTAGAGTGGGAGTATTTGGCACTGGTGTGACAACTGCTGGGATCCTGGGTCCAGTTCCGGTGCCCCAATGCAAAAAGAATGTTGATGAATTGCAGAGGGTTCAGAGAAGAGCCATGAGAATGATTAAAGGACTAGAAACCATGTCTTATAGTGATAGGGTGACCAGACAGGACAGGGGTTGGGGGTAATAGGAGCCTATATAAGGAAAAGACCCTAAAATCAGGACTGTCCCTATAAAAATCAGGACCTCTGGTGAGAGATATAGTGAGAGACTCAAGAAGCTCGATCTATTCATCTTAACAAAGAGAGGGTTGAGGGGTGACTTGATTACAGTCTATAGGTATCTCCCTGGGAAACAAATATTTAGTAATTGGCTTTTCAGTCTTGCAGAGAAAGGTCTATCATGATCCAGTGGCTGGAAGTTGAAGGTAGACATTCAGACTGGAAATAAGGCATAAACGTCACAGTGAGAGTAATTAATCATTGGAAGAATTTACCCAGGGTGGTGATAGATTCTCCATCACTGACTGTTTTTGAACCACGACGGATGTTTTTCTTCAAAGACCTGCTCTAGGAATGATCTGGGGCAGTTCTCTGGCTTGTGTCAGGCAGGGATCTGACTAGATGATCGCAGAGGTCCCTTCTGGCCTTGAACTCTATGAAGCTAAGAGTGAGGAGCTGCCTAAACCAACCAATAGGAAATGCGGCGGAGAGGGATGTGGCCTAAGCCCCACCCCTAAAGGGAATTTGGTATCTATCTCTACTTGGGAACACTTAAATAGTCATTGAGCAGAGTTTTGACCCCAGGTCTCCCAGTTATACCCGAACCACTGGGCTAGAGACAGTGGTGTAGTCGAAAATATGAAGGTCCTGGAATGCCACTAAAATACTGATTTTCTTCAATATGAATTATAGAAATTCACATTTTATTTGTCTACTGAATTTCTGGTACAGTAATCCTGGGCTAAACCAGGCATGGCTGGAGACAGGCCAGCTGTCCAAAATAACAAGGTATTGGATTTTTTTTTAATTGTACACCCCCCCCCATAGTAGCTATTCAATTTATTTTAAATGTTGAAATCATTGTGCTGAAATGCCATTACTGTGTATGCAATAGAATACAATAGAAATGCCATTACTGTGTCTACAATAGAATATGTAAAAGATATAACTCTAGACAGTAGTGTACAGTACAGTGGTAAAAACCCAATGAATGCGTAGCACGTTTTCTTTTTACTTTAGCCTATAGGCTAATGAAAATAGAAAATAAATCATGCTGCTGCACTACAGACATTACTGTATCAGGCTGAAATAATAAAAGTTTATTTTAAATGTAGCTAGTAGGCTACACAAGTAACACAAAATACATCAAGGCATAACGGACTGGAGTAGCAAAGGCCTGCTGTAATGCATTGATCTAATTTTTACAAGTATTTCCACAAAGCGTCTTTCTCCATATTGTATTTTCTGTGTCTGTGAATCAGAGGGAGAACAAGGATGTCTGAGCCAAGTTCTGGCACAGCTGAGAGGATGCCACATGGAAAATGAAGGGCCATGTAGCTTGCTAAACGTGAGTGATGATGTATGCGGAATAAGCCCCTTGCTACATTTCCATTCACAATCATAGTCATGTGGCTGAGGGTATGGCTACACTTGCAGCTGTACAGCACTGGGAGTTAAAGCTGTCTTCGTACAGCTGAGTAGGGAAAGCACTGCAGTCTGTCCACACTGACAGTTGCAAGCGCGCTGACTAGGCCACATTTGCAGCATCTGCAGCGGCATTGGGAGCAGTGCATTATGGTCAGCTATCCCAGCGTTCCAAGTGGCTGCAACGTGCTTTTCAAAAGGGGGTGGAGGTGACAGGAGCGTGGGGAGAGAGAGAGGATTTTTGGAGCCAACACTGTGTCAGCAGCTGCCTTGCAAGTTCCAACCCCCTCCCCTAGCCCTCTCTGACTCACTGAAAGTGAACAGCACCTCTTTGTCTTTTTCCTCACAGACCAGATAAGCAGCCGCTCGCCGAAACGGACCCTCCTCCCTCCCCCTCTATTCAAGCAAACACTAGCTGTGGGCCTTCCAAAGGGAGCCCTCTGCCTCTGCTCATTTACAGCAAACAGGAGCTGTGTTTTTTTTTAATAAGCAGCTCCCGGAGCCCAGAGTTTGCAACAAAACAAAGAGCGGAACCTTCACTTAAAAGGATTATGGGAAGCTTCCGGAGATCAGTCACTGCGTACTAAGGTTATTCCCTATTTAAACTGGTGCCCCAGCGCAGCAGCAGCAGCAGCAGCAGCAGCAGCACAATACTCTTTATTCCTCTCGGGGAGGTGGAGTACAAGCAGCGCTGTAGCCAGGGAGGTACAGCGCTGTATGTGCCTTGCCAGTGTGGACGGGGAGTGAGTTACAGCACTGTTGGTGGCTTTATTGTGCTGTAACTCAAGTGTAGCCAAGGCCTTAGATAAAGTGAAAAGGAGGTAGGGCAGCTGTGTAACCAATCTGGTCTGTCACTGACAGAAATTGTCAATGCCTAGCATGACTTTCTTGATTATACTGGTCAGAAGTGCCAGCTGAGCTGAAACCACTGCTCAGCTCCACGCTGCAGGATTTCATGCAGCATGGCTGAGTGTGAACGTGGATTTAGGCCTTGGCTACACTTGAGAGTTACAGCACAATAAAGCCACCAACAGCGCTGTAACTCACTCCCGTCCACACTGGCAAGGCACATACAGCGCTGTATCTCCTGGCTACAGCGCTGCTTGTACTCCACCTCCTCGAGAGAAATAAAGAGGATTGCGCTGCTGCTGCTGCGCTGGGGCACCAGTGTAAACAGGGAATAACCTTAGTACGCAGTATCGACTCATCCCACCCCTTTCTGGCTCAGGTTACAGCCTCAGGTACTGACCTCACCTAAAGTCATCCCCTGCTCTCCCATCCCCCATGCAGACAGTCCCAGTAAAACTAAACACCATTTCCAGATCAATCCATCCCTCTCCCTACAGCGTCACAGGGCTATAGATAACAAAATGAAATTCACCAAAGACAAATGTGAGGTGCTACATTTAGAGAAGAAAAAGCAAATGCACAGATACAGAATGGAGGATAACCAGCTGAGAAGGATCTGGGAGCTGTGGTGGATCACAACCTCAGCATGAGTCAGCAATGCGATGCTGTTGCAAAAAGCAAATGCAATTTTAGGTTGCATTAACAGAGGTATAGCCAGGGCCGGCTCCAGACGCCAGCGTGCTGCCAGCCGCGCTAGGGCGGCAATGAGAGCCGCGGGGGCGGGGCACTCTGCCTGTCGCCGGGAGGGCAGCAGGCAGCCCGGTGGACCTCCCACAGGAGTGCCTGCGAGGGTCCGCTGGTCCCGCGCTGCCCGTGGACCTCCCGCAGGCATGGCTGCGGATGCTCCACTGGAGCCGCGACCAGCGGACCCTCCGCAGGCACGCCTGCGGAGGGTCCGCTGGAGCCGCGGACCAGCGACCGCCAGAGCGCCCCCCGCGGCGTGCCGCCCTGCTTGGGGCAGCGAAATTACTAGAGCCGCCCCTGGGTATAGCATGCAAGTCATGGGAGGCGATAGTACCACTCTACTCAGTGCTGCTTAGGCCTCAGCTGGAGTACGGTGTCCAGTTTTGGTCACCAATGTCTAGAAAGGATGTGGAGAAACTGGAAAGGATCCAGAGGCGAGTGACAAAGGTGATTAGAGGGATGGAACACAAGCCATAAGAAAAAAAGGCTGAAGGAACTGGCTATGTTTTGTTTGGAAAGGAGGAGATTAAGGGGGGACTAGATAATGGTCTTCAGATACTTGGAAGGCTGCCATAAAAAGATAGAGAAAAGTTGTTCTCTTGCTACGGAGGGCAGGACAAGAGGTGATGGGGTCAAACTACAGCACAGCAGATGTAGATTAAGCCTCAGGAAAACTACCTAACTGAAAGAAGAGTAGTACGATTGGAAAGATGCCAAGGGAGCTTGTGGAAACTCTTTCGCTGGAGGTTTTCAGAAGGAGGCTGGAGCCATCTGTCCAGGGTGGGTTAGAAACAAGAAGTCCTGCATTGTTGCAGGGGGCTGGACGAGCTGACTTTGCGATCCCTTCTCACCCTGTGATTCTATGAGTGCTGCTGAATAGCACCAGGAGAGCGCTTCGCGTGTTCCGCTCGAATATAGCACTGGCTAAAGTCACACTCTCTCTTTGGCCCAATGACTATACCCCGTGGGAGACTGAGAGACCCTCAGGCCATGATGGGGACACACAGCACTCCTTCCCTTGCTGCAGGGGCTGGTACTTACGGCCAAGGAGGCGACGCCGGCCGGTCTCTGAGAGAGCTGATGCCGTCGTGGAGCCTGCCCCTGCAGCCTGCTGACCAGCTCCCTAAGGATCTTTTCTGTGCTCTTGGGCTGGGATGTCAGCATCTTCCACATCTCCGCAGCAACACTGCAAAGGAGAGAGCCAGTGGCACCCGATCAGAGCCCTGCCAGCCTCCTGCACCCTCAGCACTGGCACGCCTGCTGGGTCTCCTCACCGGCCGGCCCTTTGTTGCCCTCCTGCTCCTGCAAGGACCCGTTGGCTGGTGCAGGCTACATGGAGCCAGGTCTGAGTGTCAGCCACAGGAGAGGCCGAGGGATGCCGTACAGGGTTTTGCAGATTGGCCTGTGTCCAGGGCAAGCCAGCCTGCAAAACCCTCCAGGAGAAGCAGCAGCTCTGCAGGGAGCAGGAGATCTCTGGAGGGTTCTGCACTCCCTGTCTCTGGCAGCGGGACCAGTCCGGGGGACCCAGAGTGCAAGTGGTGGTAGCCGCAGCCCCGTACCTGTCACATGACAGTGAGCAGCCCAGCAGGGTTCCGACCACCTCCTCGCTGAACTGGGAACCCAGCAGGAGAAGGGCCCTGAGCAGCTCCTGCCGGGCAAGTGGCTCGCTGATGGAGTCCAGGTGCTTATGAATGCTCCTCACAGCCTCTGACACCTGGAAGGAAAATGGGGAGGTGGGGGCCTTGGCTTCCTCGCACGGCTATTGATTGGGGAGCCAAGGACCTGCTGCACCTGAGAGCCATCTGCCCTCCCAGAACCTCTTCACCAGCCCCAGGCCTAGAACACAGCACCAGTTCCCAGCCTATCGATTCATAGACTGCAAGGCCACAAGCGGTCATGGTGATCACCTAGACCAGGGGTAGGCAACCTATGGCATGTGTGCTGAAGGTGGCACGTGAGCTGATTTTCAGTGGCACTCACACTGCCGGGGCCTGGCCACCGGTCCAGGGAGATCTGCATTTTAATTTCATTTTAAATGAAGCTTCTTAAAAATTTAAAAAAACTTATTTACTTTATATACAACAATATTTAGTTATTTATTATAGACTTATAGAAAGAGATTTTCTACAAACATTAAAATGTATGACTGACACGTGAAACCTTAAATTAGAGTGAATAAAGGAAGACTCGGCACACCACTTCTGAAAGGTTGTTGACCCTTGACCTAGACTGACTCC
Source organism: Mauremys reevesii (assembly GCF_016161935.1). Lineage (NCBI taxonomy): Eukaryota > Metazoa > Chordata > Testudines > Geoemydidae > Mauremys > Mauremys reevesii. The sequence continues at coordinate 96,722,189 of NC_052624.1, forward strand.
CTGCATTTCACAGTTCAGAGAACTGCCCCCCAATAATGCCTAGCACCCAGAGACAGAGTCTCCCACGGATGGGCTCCCCCAGCACGGTGTTCTCACTGCAGCTCTTACCCTCACCAAGCCTAGGCCGGGAACCTCCAGGATCTTATGCAGCATGTTCCTGGCCGTCACTGCGTCATGGACGCTGGAGTCTCTCACGCCGTCGATAGCAACGAGGAGGAAGTCCATGCTCGGATGGGTTGAAGTACTTCCCAAACAGCTGAAACAAACTGCTAGTGAAACCCCTTTGCTGCCCAGCGGATCTGGTCAGCGGCCAAGCAGCCAGGACTGGCCCGCCAGGAGTGCAGGCAAACCCCACTCTACCGACAGGCCTGGCTTACTGCACCTGGGCAGCACAGTACCCAGCCAGCAATTGGAAGCTGTCATGCATGGCAGAGGCCAGCGTGGCAGTGCACGGGGGCACAATACTGCGCAGCACGGATACACTCTCTAGTGCTCAGCAGGGGCTGGTGCTCATACGCAGATGCAATGATGCCTTTATTGCATTAATCTCTGAGGAAGCTCCCAGCAAACCTGACAAGGAGCTGGGATCAGGTTTGGATGAGCCCCAGTGCATCTTATGTGTGTCATGTAGGCAGGTATATTGGGCTGCATTAGTAGAAGCATTGCCTGCAGATGGAGGGAAGTGATTATTCCCCTATTCGGCACTGGTGAGGTCACATCTGGAGTATTGCGTCCAGTTTTGGGCCCCATACAAGAGAAAGGATGTGGACAAATCAGAGAGAGTCCAGCAGAGGGCAAGGAAAATGATGCGGGGGCTGGGGCACATGACTTGATAGCAGCCTTCACTACCTGCAGGGGGGTTCCAAAGAGGATGGAGCTCGGCTGTTCTCAGTGGTGGCAGATGAGAGAACAAGGAGCAATGGTCTCAAGTTGCAGTGGGGGAGGTTTAGGTTGGATATTAGGAAACACTATTTCACTAGGAGGGTGGTGAAGCACTGGAATGGGTTACCTAGGAAGGTGGTGGAATCTCCATCCTTAGAGGTTTTTAAGGTCAGGCTTGACAAAGCCCTGGCTGGGATGATTTAGTTGGGTTGGTCCTGCTTTGAGTAAGGGGTTGACTAGATAATTTCCTGAGGTCTATTATTCTTTGAGGTGGAGGCCATAGGCAGGTCTCTGTCCCAGCTGGATGGGGTTAGTCACATCCTGGGTCTGTCCCTTCCCCCTGACTCCTAGGGTGTTAATTTCTGACTCCTGATAACTCTGGGCACAACAATCCCAGGAAGCACTGACTGTAGTTACCGATGTGATATTGCTGATGTTGGTGACCCAGAAGGCTCTCTCAGTTTGACTGTCCTTGAGGATCTGCCGATACTCTGCGCCGTGCTTCACCAGCATTTTGGCTGACCCAGGGAGGGGAAACAGACAACAGGCAATATAAATCAGACCTTCGGTTAGCAAACGGGAGTTTTGCAAGGAAGTTTAGAGAGGGTGTGTGAGAGACAAGTACATCTAACAAACATACTGTAAACTCAGGCCAATAACCTGTTCCCCCATCCCTCCCCCAAACTAAACAAACTAAACCTCCTGGAAGAGTAAAAATAAACCAGGCAGAAGGGCAGCAGCAGCGTGGGGCTCTCCAGTTGATTGCACTGAATGCAGCATGTACGATTACCAGCCCTGTGGGCAGGTAGCATATGTGGGCATTTGGCCCAAGGAGCTACTGGCCCTCGGAGACCAGGAGACCAGAGGGGCTGAACTGGTGGAGCCAAGGGAGACAGTGAGGTACATAGAGGAGACTTTAGGGAGGCAGTAGAGTAGTCCCACTCCCAGTCTGACAGCCTCTGTGCTGCTGAGGAGGGTGAAAGTTTCGGGGAAGGAGAACATCGAGCTGGGGCAGAGGGAGACGATCCCATAGTTGGGACCCACCTTCCAGATGAAGTCATGATGTCCTCTCACACTGAGGCTACCCTCCTGAGGTGGGAATCCCACTTACAAAGAGAAGCCAGGAAATAGTAATGGGGGATTCAATCAATAGACACATAAACAGTTGGGTTTGTGATGACTGGGAGAACCGCATGGTAAATTGCCTGCCTGGTGCAAAGGTTGCAGCTATCACGAGACATCCAGACAGACTTATGTGCAGTGCTGTGGTATGTAACCTAGCGTTTAAATCGGCCTCTGTATGAGATAGCTAATGTGAGAGTGAATTTTAAAAAAGTCTCCAGATGTGATCCCTGGTAAGCCTGACTTCAGTACCAGGCAAATTGTTGAAACTATAGGAAAGAACAGAATTATCAGATGCGTCGGTGAACACAATTTGTTGAGGCAGAGCCAACATGCCTTTTATAAAGGGAAATCATGCCTCACCAGTCTACTAGAATTCTTTGAAGGGGTCAACAAGGATGTGGAGAAGGGTGATCCAATGGATATAGTGTACTTGGACTTTCAGAAAGCCTTTGACAGGGTCCCTCACCAAAGGCTCTTAACCTAAGGAAGCTGTCATGGGATAAGAGGGGAGGTTCTCTCATGAGTCAGTGGTTAAAAGATAGGAAGCAAAGGACAGGAATAAATGGCCAGTTTTCACAGTGGAGAGAGGTAAATAACGTGGTCCCCCAAGGATCTGTGTTGAGACCAGTGTAGTTCAACATAGTCATAAATGATCCAGAAAAAGGGGTAACCAGTGAGGTGGCAAAATTTGCAGATGATACAAAATGACTCAAGATAGTTAAATCCAAAGCAGCCTGCGAAGAGCTACAAGGGATCTAAAAAAAATGAGGGACTGGGCAAGAAAATGGCAGATGAAATTCAATATTGATAAATGCAAAGTAATGCACATTGGAAATCATAATCCCAACTATACATACAAAATTATGGGGTTGAAATGACCACTCAAGAAAGAGATTTTGGAGTTATCGTAAATAGTTCTCTGAAAACATCCAGTCAAATGTGCAGCGGCAGTTAAAAAAGCAAACAGAATGTTGGGAACCATTAGGAAAAGGATAGATAATAAAACAGAAAAATATCATAATGGTTCTATACAGTGGTGAGCTGGAGCCGTTTCCCACAGGTTCCCAAGAACCGGTTGCTAAAATTAGACCTCCGTGGAGAACCGGTTGTTAAAGGGCCAGGGGGTGGGCAAAGAACTCCGGTCCGTGGGCGGGACCATCCTGTTGCTCCCAGGATTCCCAGCTGGGGAGGCTGAGGTTCCCTGACCCTCCCCGCTTCCCCAGCTGCAGCGTGGCCAGCTGCCGGCACCAGCTGGGCAGCTCAGCTGAGCTCGGGAGTCGTCCTGCTGCCGCTTTTTGAGTAGCCCAGCAAGTGGGGTGGGAGAGGGGGCTGCTGCAAGCTCCAGGGCTAGCCAGAGGGGAGGGAAGGGGAAGGGGCAAGTGGGGCAATTGGCCCAGGCCCTGCAGGGGCCCCCGGCCCCACGAGGATGTCTCCCCTGGGCTCTCCCCCGCTTCCCCCACCCCGCAGAGCCGCAGCATGGCCAGCAGCTGGGCAGCTCATCTGGGCTGCCGGCAAGGTAAGGGGACGGGGGGCTGCGAGCTCTGGGGCTGCAGGGTGGGGCAAGTAGGGAAATTTGCCCCGGCCCCTCGGCCCCACGAGGATGTCTCCCCCGGGCTCTTCCCCCACCTCGCAGAGCCGCAGCATGGCCAGCAGCTGTGCAGCTCAGCTGAGCTCTGGGCTGCCAGCAAGGTAAGGGGCGGGGCTGCGAGCCCGGGCGGCAAGTGGGGCAATTTGCCACGGCCCCCTGGCCCCACGAGGATGTCTCCTCCCAGCCCCACGAGGATGTCTCCTCCCAGCCCCCTGCAGAGCTTCAGCGTGGCCAGCAGCTGGGCAGCTCAGCTGAGCTCCTGAGTCGTCCTGCTGCTTTGAGATGCCGGCAAGGTAAGGTACGGGGAGACTACGAGCCCAGGGCTGCGGGGAGGGCAAGTGGGGCAATTTGCCCCAGGCCCTGCAGGGGCCCCCAGACTCTCCTCTGCTTCCTCCCTTAAATCAGAACTTTTATAGGGAACCGGTTGTTAAGATTTTGGCAGCTCATCACTGGTTCTATATAAATCTATGATGCGCCAAACCTTGAATACTGCCTGCAGTTCTGGTCGCCCCATCTCAAAACAGATATACCAGAATTGTAAAAGGTGCAGAGAAGGGCAACAAAATGATTAGGGGATGGAACAGCTTCCATATGAGGAGAGATAAAAAGATGGGGACAAGGGTACACTTCAAACACTGTATCGCCGTAGCTGCACTGGCGCTGTAGCGCGAAGTGAAGATGCTCCTATGCAAAGAAGCTCTTAATCCACCTCCCCGAGAGGCGCTGGCTAGGTGAGTGGGAGAGGTGCTCCTGCCGACAGGGGTGTGGATTTTTCACACCCCGAGCAATATAGTTATAACAATATAGGTCTGTAGTAGAGACCTGGGACTATTTCTGTTTAGACAAGAGATGACTAAGGGGGGATATGATAGAAGTCTATAAAATCATGACTGGTATGAAGAAAGTGACTAGGGAAGTGTTATTTACTCCTGCACATAACAGGAGAACTAGGGGTCACTTTATGAAATGAATAGGCAGCAAGTTAAAAACAAACAAAAGAAGGTATCTGTGCACACAATGCACAGGCAACCTGTGGAAATTGTTGCCGTGGGATGTTGTGAAGGCTAAAAGTATAATTGGATTCAAGATAATCAGGGCATGTAACCCCATACTCTGCATGTCCCTAAACCTCTGACTACCAGAAACTGGGACTGCATGTCAGGGGATGGATCACTCAGAATTTCCTCTTCAGTTCATTCCTCTGAAACATGAAGCACTGGCCACTATCTGAAGACACAATATTGGGCTAGATGAACCATTGGTCTGACTCAGTATGTCCATTCTTATGTGAGTTATGAAGAGTAGAATACGGATAGAGGAAGCTAAAGACATCGGGGGAAACTCCATGGCTTGCAGGACTAAGGAGGGTTTCTTTAAAAAAAGTGAATTAGGAACAAAAGAAATCGTAGCAGTGGTGTAGGCTCATTACTAGATGGAGACTGTTTAAAAGGTTGCAGAAAAGGTGGAAGTGTTCAATAAATATGTTTTTCATGTTGGAAACCCCATGTCAGTGTATTTAGGAAGGACAAGGGTCTCCAGTGCTCTTACATTTTAGCAGCTGCATGAAGGAGAAGAGGTGGTGAAGTCCCTCCACAGCCGATTGCCAGATCTCCTGCTCCTGCTCCACACAGCACAGAGTGAGACACCCCACCAGCTGGCCCAGGACTCTGAACTCCTCCACTTCCTGACGGAGAGAAGGAGCAAAGGGAGTCACTCGCCCCTGCAGACCTAGCGCAGTGAGTCCCCCTGGCATTGCCCTAGCAGTGGGTTAGAACAGGGGGAGGCAGAGGCCACCGCAGAGAGACTGGGGACAATGAGAGCAGGAGGAGCTGTGGGGCCCATCACCAGGGGCTGAGGAAAGCTCAGCAGGGACGGAGAAATCTGGGCAGCAAAGTCAGCAAACGTTACCCCCGAGTGGGGACCCAGGTAACGAATGAACTAACGTCCAGTCTCCATCTCAAGGGCAAGTTCCTAATCCCAGCCCCTTCTCCCATCCCCCTCCCTTCTTTGACCTCAGGCCCAGGAGCTTGGAGTCACCTTGGACTCCTCTGCTCTGCCTCCTGCCTCTCTCACTCCATCCTGAGCTCCCAGAGCCCTCCCTTTCCGCGCGCCGCCCCAGCCTGCCTGCTCTCTCCTGCCGGCTCTCTCCTGCAGCCTTGTCCTCTGTCTCCCTCCTGCAGCCCCTGCACTGGCTCCCTGCTCTTCCCCACCTGGCACCAAGCCCCTTGCCCTCCTCTCCCGGGGTCTGCACAGCCTCCCACTCCCACTCCCCAGTTCTCTGGCGCTTTGGCCCCGCCCATCCCTTTCACTGTGTCCTCCCACCTCCCTCCTTCTGTTCTGCTGCCCCAGCCTCTGGAGGCACATCATCCGAGCGCCCCCGTCCAGCTGCCGGAGGGGAGGCCCTTCCATAGGGGGGATGGAGCATCTGGAGCAGCTCAATGGCCCTGAGCATGCAGAGCAAGGGGCTCATCTGGCAGCCTGGCAGAAGCTGATGCCAAGGCATCCCACAGGCGTCTGACAAAGGGGGTGAACAGACACCTGTTCGAGGCTGCTGTCAGGGCAATCCTGTGTAAATGCATTGACCCTGCAGAGCAGACTTTGGTGCTAGGGGAACAGCGGGAGAGTCCTTGGAGACAGAATGATGGAACTCGACCCAAAGCCCACTGGAGTCAGAGGAAAGACCCATCGACATCAGGGCTCGTTAGATTGGACTCCTACTGAGGATCTTGCTGAGTCACTATTCTAGGCCTGCATTTTCCATGCCAGGGCATGCTGCACCGCAAGGCTGTTCAGTGTAGTTAGGAGGTGGCCAGGGTCACAGGCTGCTCACCTGGAATTTGCACTGAGACCCCATGAATTCCATCAGCCACCTGATCCTTCCCACTGCCCTCAGCCGCTCATGTACCTCCTGGATGTGGTCCAGGGAGCAGGACCTGAGAGAAACAAATTGGGACAAATTGCTAAGGAGAAGTACCAAAAATAGTCCAAGCACATAGGGAGAAAATCAGCAAGGCAAAGGCAAAATGAGTTCTAACTGTCAAGGGACATAAAAGACAATCAGAAGCAGCTCTATAAATGCATTAGGAGCAAGAGAAAGACAAAGGAAAGTGTGGGGCTACTACTCAGCAGGGAAGGAGAGCAAAGAATGGATGACACAGACAAAGCCAAGGTGTTTAATGCCTTTTTTGCTTTAGTTTTCACTAAAAAGGTTAATGACGACTAGATGCTTAACACAATATTAACAACAAGGGGGCAGGAATACAGGCTAGACTAGGGAGAGAACAGGTAAAAGACAATTGAGGTCAGTTAGATGTATTCAAGTTGGCAGAGCCTCATGATATTCACCCTAGATGGAGCTAGGCAAAGAAATCGCTGAACCTTTAGGAGGGTTGAGGTCCCAAAGGACTGGAGAAGGGCAGACACAGAACCTGTCTTCAGAAAGGGGAACAAGGAGGCCCTAAGGAATTATAGACCTGTCAGCCTAACTTTGGTACCCAGAAAGATACTGAACAAGTTATTAAACAGTTTGTAAGAATCTAGAGGAGATAATAGGGTAATAACAAATAGCACCATGCCAAACCAATCTAATTTCCTTCTTTGACAGGGTTACTTGCCTAGTGGATGGAGGCAGGCAGTATATGATGATGTATATGAAGTTTAGTAAGGCTTTTGACACAGTCCCACAAGACATTCTCCTAAGCAAACTAAGCCAGTCTGATCCAGATGAGATTACTATAAGGTGGGCGCCCAACTGATGGAAAGATCGTACTAAAGAGGAGTTATCACTGACTCGCTGGCAAAGTGGGAGGGTGTCTCAAGTGAGGTCCCCAGGGGTGTGCCTGGTCCAGTACTAATCAATATTTTCATTAAGAACTTGGTTAACGGAAAAGAGAGGATGCTTGTAAAGTTTATGGATGACACCAAGCTGGGAGCGGCTGCAAGCACTTTGGAGGACAGATTAGAATTCAAAATCAGCTTGCTAAATTGGAGAGTTGGTCTGAAGTCAACAAGATAAAATTCAGTCAAAACAAATGTGACGTAACACACTTAGGAAGGAAAATGCATAAAAACAAAGTGGGGATAACTGCCAGGTGGCAGTACTGCAGAAAAGGATCTGGGGCTTATCATGGATCTCACACTGAATATGAATCAACAGTGTGATGCTGTTGTGAAAAAGGGAAATGCCATTCTGAATTGTGTTAGCTTGGAGCTCTGTGTCCAGTTGCAGGCACCACGCTTTAAGAAAGATGTGAACAAACTGGGGCCAGTCCAGAGGACAGCGACAAAAATGATCAGCAGTTTAGAAAACCTGACCTGTGAAGAAAGGTTGAAGGAATTGGGCATGTTTCATCTTGAGAAGACGGAGGGGGCACCTGTAACAGTCTTCAAATACGTTAAGGGCTGTTATACAGAGGATGGTGACAAATTGTTCTCCATGTCCCCTGGAGGTAGGACAAGAAGTAATGAGCTTAATCTGCAGCAAGGGAGATTTAAGTTAAATATTAGGAAAAAGTCTAAGGGTGGCTAAGCACTGGGACAGGTGACCTAGGGAAGTGGTGGACTCCCCATCATGGAGGTTTTAAAAAACAGGCTGGACAAACACTCAACAGGGACAGTCTAGGAATGCTTGGCCCTACCTCAGTGCAGGGGGTGGAGTAGATGACCTCTTGAGATCCCTTCCAGCCCTGCACTTCTGTGATTCCATCTTCCCATGTTCTGGGATCGAGGAGACCGAATCTCTGTTAAGGACATTTCCTCTTTGGGAGCACAAACCACCCACAGAATCTACTTCCTGTGGCCCCAGAACTAGAATGTTGGGGGAATCTAGCCCGGCTTTGGCCAGGTTGGTGGGGCCCATGGTGAACACAAAGGAATGCCAGGTTCACATGAGGGCTCAGTGGAGAACACAGCAGATACCGCCCACGCCCTCCACCCCACCCCATACAGACTTTTTCAGATATAGTGGGGCACTTGGCCCTCCAGCCCAAGAACCTTTGTAGAGAACGTACTCTGAGGAGCCGAAGGCACGGGGGTGTCCCATGCTTGGGATTAAACAGAGCCTTGGTCCCTGAGCCCCACCCCAGCTACAGGACTAGTCCCCTTCCTGCCCCCACGCCTCCAGACCTTCAAGATGATTTGCAGCACCAGAAGGTTGGGCTCCTGATCCTCGCACACCAAGGCCTTCAGCATCTCATCCATGGTTTTCAAAGTCTGCATGCAGAGCAGAGGAGAAACCAGAGCAAGTGGAGTTACCCAGCCAGGTGATGAACCAATGCCCTGGCGTGTGACACCCCCCAGGTCATAGCAGCCCCTGGTATTACAGCTCACCCACTCACTTGTATCCGCAGGGGACCTACTACAAACTCCTCTTGGCAACAGGGCCCCACCTGTCTTTGCTCTCCCCAAAAAGCCCACTGCACACAGTCTATCCCACTGGGAGAGTCAGACAGGACTCCACATTTGGAGGGCAGATTTCCAGCCAAGTTTCGGCTCCCCTGGCCTATGTGCACCTGAAGCAGCCGATCTCAGGCCTGTGCCCCAGCCACGCATGGGGGATGAATGTGCTTGTGAAGGGAGTGTCTGTTCCCCACTAATTGTCAGTGCATGTGAAGGATAAATGCCTACTACTGCTACCCTAGGAGGGAGTTACTCCTTTATCTGGGCCTGTGCTTTGGGGCCTGTGCTTTGGTGCTGCAGGTCCTGAGCTGAAGTCCTGTCGGGAGCTGTGATCATTACACTCTTCTGCCAGTGCCAGGTAACCCAGGGGACAGTACACGAGCGAGTGGCAGGATTCCCACTCAGTTTGGGACAGCTCAACATGGCCGGTTTGGGGCTTACTTTGGTGTAGAGAGCAGCCTCCACCTCCTCCATGGTGTGTGCTGGAGGCAGGGAGAAGATGCTGGAGAAGCAGGTGGCGAGCAGGCTGGGTTGTGTCAGGATCCGCACCGGTAGCTTCATTTTGCTAAGAGAAGAGACACATGCGGATTTGGGGTCTGAGGCGGGACTGATGTGCTAATACTGCCCTCAGGCTCCCAGGACCTGGAAACACCTGGGGGCTCCAGCTGGCGGGTGGCAGATGAGAACAGGCCAGGGGTGGTGGAAGGAGTTGGTGCTGCCTTCTCCCATACCAGCAGGCAGGGACTTGGTGTAGCCTGCAGCTGTCTGCTGTGACCCCACCAGCACTCACCGGCTGGGGAAGAGATCGCTGCGCTTCACCGAGAAACAACATCCTGCAAATGGCATGGACGGGAGACTAGAGCCTGCTGGCACCAAAGCGCCTCTGAACCCAGCGGCCACAGTGCAGAGGAGCCTGCCAGTCCTGCCCCGCTGGGGGCAAGAGACCCTCCCACCACAGCCGTCTGCACCGCGGCTGCACAGTCCAGGCCAGCACCGAGATGCTGCATCAACCCGCAGCCGGGCAGAACCGAAGCAGAGATCTAAGCCCTGCCCCTGCCCATTGCTCTCAGCCTGCTGGACAGGGCACACAGCTGTGTGCAGGGGGGCAGGAAGGTGGGGACAGCCCAGACAGCATTAACCTCTTCACCCCCACTGCCAGAGCATGGCCCCAGCACATGCAATGAGGTGCCAGGTGACTACTTGAGCTGCCCCTGCAGCCGCGCCCCTCGTGGCAGGCGGCAGCCAGTGAGGAACAGCTACGCCCACTGCTGACGCAAATCCCTCCCCCTCTCACCCCCGCAGAGACGCGATCATGGCCAATGCCGTCGCCTGCCCCATTGTCAGGAAGCCAGTGTGCAGTGGGGAGAGCTGCTCCAGCTCCTGCCCCGCCTCCTCTTCCCATTCCTGGGGAACCTATCGAGCCAACAGCGAGAGCCCAGCTCCAGCCCGCAGCATCCATCACCTTCCAGACGCCTGATGGACAGGGGAAGCTCAGAGCAGGGCGCTAGTGGCACTGAGAGAGAGCCCCCCATGGCACAGGCAGTGCCAAGTGCCAGGGCTCAGCCTGCCCAGCCTCTCAGCCACTGGGAGTCGCTGAGCTGCCAGTGTGACGCAGCTGGCACAGCTGGCACCGACTCCAGTCGCTCCGCTCCAGCAGCACCTAACTGCCCCTCTCCCCCCAGAGGGGACTGGTCCTGCCTCCCACGCCCCCTCCACCATATCTTCATAAGGCCACGTGGAGAGGTCACCAGGCACCGAAGGATCCTCCACCACCTACCCACTGGTGCCAGTCCACATGCACCAGCACCATCATCTGGTGCCACATTTCCTGGGAATCAGAAGATGGGGAGGAGCAGAGGGGAAATGCCCTGAAAACTGGCCATGCCAAGAGGCTGGCGTGTCTGGCTGCACGTAGCACTGGCTGGGGCTGGGCCGGGCAGGCTGGGTACCTCAGCTTCATGATGGCGAGCATAGCTTGCTGACGATCACGCCGGTCAGGAGTCGACGGACTCGTGATCAATCAGCTCCTGAGGAGACAATGTGGGAAATGCCAGCTGGGCTCCAAGCTCCTGCAAGGCCCGACAGGGGATCAAAGCGCAGGGCCTGCAACACGTGGGCTTGGCAGCCAGGTCGTCCTACTGCAGGCTTGATGGTGTGCAGGGCTCCAGCCGGGGAGCGCAGTGCAGGGCCTGTGCTCAGTGTCCCAGTGTCACGCGCCAGTGCTCTGCAAAGGCTCCATCAGCATTAGCACCCAAGGACTCCACCTGAGATCAGGCCCCCTTGTGCCCGGTGCTGCACACACACAGTGAGAGCCAGTCCCTGCCCCAGAGAGCTCACGAGCTAACTAGACGAGACAAGGCATGGGAGGGAAATTGAGGCACAGAGGGGGAAGTGACTTGCCCAAGGTCTTACTGCAGAACTGGGAGTAGAACCCCGGTGTGTTGAGCCCCAGCCCACTGGACCACCCACCAGCCCACGCTGTCCCACGTTCAGGGAAGGGAGGTTAGCTCTGGAAAGCTTTCTGCAGCGCTGGAGAGCAAAGACTTTCCAAATCTACGGAGCAGATTTGTTGCTAGTTCCCTAGTGGGCACTGACTGCGGAGTGTTGGGGCTCTGGGCAGGGAGACTGGCGTGGACAGAGCGACCCGGTGACTTGGGAAGCTGGGTGCAAGGGAACAATCTACGTTTCAATACAGTTATATGTTTAGGAACAAAGACGGCAGGTCACACCCACAGCATGGGGGGTCCTAACCTGGGAAGCGGTGACTCTGGAAAAGACTTGGCAGTCATGGTAATCAGCTGCCCATGAGCGCCCAGTGCGAAGTTGGGGCCAAAAGGGCTAATGCCATCCCAGGATGTACAAACAGGGCAATCTCCAGTTGTTAGAGAGGTTATTTTCCCTCTGTATTTGGCACTGGTGCGACCGCTGCTGGGATCCTGTGTCCAGGTCCGTGCCCACAAATCAAGGAGAATGATGATAAATTGGAGGGGGGTTAGAGAACAGCCCCAAGAGTGACTGAAGGACTGGGAAACATGCCTGATAGTGAGAGACTCAAGGAGCTCAATCAGTTCAGCTTAACAAAGAGAAAGTTACAGGGTGACTTGATGACAGTCTGTAAGTACCTACAGGGGAAGCAAATACTGGATAATGGGCTCTTCAGTCTGACTCGATCCAATGATTGGCAGCTGAAGTTCGACAAATCTGCAAAGATCTCCAGGACAATCACTAAACCCGCCAAGTAACACAGCCCCAGTGTGTGTTTTACTCACCTTTATCTTCTCCACTAGCAGGGCTTTGTTCATAAAAGCAGGCAGGCTTCTGAGGGTGCTGATGGAATCCAAGAACTTGAGTTTCTTGGCCTCGTCCTACGCCCGCAGAGATTAGACACAAACAGGAAGGTTAGCGTGGAAAGGAGCTGCCAGTGGGAGAGATGTCAGAAAGCTTCCCCCCAGTGCTGCTCAGGCTTTGATATGCCAAATGGCAGAAGGCCATTCATCCGGCAACAGGAGTGACTATCTGGGGAGGGCAGGGCAGCTCTGTATGAAACCGGACCAGAGAGGGAGCAGATCTCACGGGGTAGGTGTCCAGAGAGGAACTGCAACATGGCAGCTAAGCAGCCAGACAGTGTTAGCAGGGGCTTGACAGAGTGGGAGGAACATCTGGGTGGGATACCCTGACACCCCAATATTCACCACTGTCATGTCATTAGGATATGTTTTGTACAAAGTACATATTGTAAGGTATTGTAAAAGTCTTTATCTGCTAGACATTAATGTCTCATTGATTGTATGTGCTATCGCTGTATGTGCAGTTATGAAGTTCAGCTATGTATGTGTTCCTGAAACACGTTGTGAGGTTCAAAACAACCTTTCAGGTACAACAGTAAAAATGCCAAACAATGGCTTCTTGAGGAAATGCACACAAACAGCATAGAAACCTCTTCGAGATAACGCTACACAGTGGGAACTGTTGGACCCAGGTCGCAGCAAAAGAGTTTTCCAGCAGGTGGGAAGAGGAGATAAAAGGGGAACAATGACATCGGGGGGACCTCACGCTCCCTGCAATAAGACACCTGGAAACACCTGAGGGACAAAGATTGAACTATGAGAAGTGATGGTCTCAGGCTGGAGAGAGATTCCTAACCTGTGTAAGAAAACCTGGGAAATCCAAGCTGCACAGCAAAGAATCTTAAGAATCTGCCAGCCTGAGAATTTGCTAGTGTAGATCCTATCTATCTAGTGTGGAAAGCTTAGTTTGTATGTTGTGTTTATTTACTAAGGTAATCTGCCTTGTTCTGTTTGCTATCTCTTAGAACCACTTAAAATCTACCTCTTGTAGTTAAGAATCTTATTTCTTGTTTGTACCATAACCCAGTTTGTACAATTAGTAACTGGGGGGAGGGGCAAAGAGTTGGGCATGCCTCTCTCCACATCAAGGGAGGAGGCAAATTTCATAAAACCTTTGGGTCTGTACTCCAAAGGAGGTGGGCACCAGAGTACTGGGACAAGCCCCTTCAGCTGAGTCTTCCCAGAGCTGATCTCAGGGTCTGTGTCTTTCTGCAGCTGGGCATGGCCCTGCCTGAGTGTATGGCTGAAAGTGGCTTGTGAGCCGAGCCCAGGGCCGCCCAGAGGATTCGGGGGGCTGGGGCAAAGCAATTTCAGGAGCCCCTTCCATAAAAAAATAGTTGCAATACTATAGTGTCATGTATTTGGAAATGTAAAAATAACCAGTGAAATACATTCAAAAATAATTTTTAATAATTTGAAAATACACCTCTACCTCGATATAACGCTGTCCTGTGGAGCCAAAAGTCTTACCGCATTATAGGTGAAACCGTATTATATCGAACTTGCTTTGATCCACTGGAGTGCGTAGCCCCACCCCGCAGAGCACTGCTTTACCGCTACATCCGAAGTCGTGTTATATTGGGTAGTGTTATATCGGGGTAGAGGTATACACGAAATACATGATTTTAAAACATTCAATGCTTTAATGTGTGTGTCATAACTATAAAGGGAAGGGAACTGCCCTCCTGTGTACAATACTATAAAATCCCTCCTCGGCAGAGACACTAAAATCCTTTTACCTGTAAAGGGTTAAGAAGCTCAGGTAACCTGGCTGACACCTGACCCAAAGGACCAATAAGGAGACAAGATACTTTCAAATCTTGGCGGCGGGGAGGAGGCTTTTGTTTGTGCCCTTTGTTTTGGTGGTGTTCGCTCTTTGGACTAAGAGGGACCGGACATCAATCCATGTTCTCCAAATCTTTCTGAACAAGTCTCTCATATTTCAAACTTGTAAGTAACAGCCAGGCAAGGCGTGTTAGGTTTAACTTTGTTTTCTCAACTTGTAAATGTTCCTTTTTGCTAAGAGGATTTACCTCTGTTTGCTGTAACTTTGAACCTAAGGCTAGAGGGGGTTCCTCTGGGCTCTATGAATCTGATTACCCTGTAAAGTTATTTTCCATCCTGATTTTACAGAGATGAGTTTTACCTTTCTTTCTTTAATTAAAAGCCTTCTTTTTAAGAACCTGATTGATTTTTCCTTGTTTTAAGATCCAAGGGGATCTGGACTCACCAGGAATTGGTGGGGGAAAGGAGGTGGAATGGTTAAATTCTCCTTGTGTTAAGATCCAAGGGGTTGGATCGGTGTTCACCAGGGACTTGGTGAAGAAGTCTCTCAAGACTATCTAGGGAAGGGAGTTAGTATTTAGGAGTGGTGGCAGCAAAACCAGATCTAAGCTGGTAGTTAAGCTTAGAGGTGTTCATGCAGGGCCCCACATCTGTACCCTAAAGTTCAGAGTGGGGAAGGAACCTTGACAGTATGTATACATTTGCAATTACATAATGGGCTGTCGCTGGGTGATGGTGATGGTTGGTGCCAATGGGCCGGCGCTGCCTGGGGTGGCGCTGCTGTTGCCCAGGGGGGGGTGGGGAGCGGGGCTCAGGGCTGGGGGGGCCTGTCAGGAGGGTGTCCTGCTCAGAGGGGCTTACCATGCTGCTTACTCCCACCTCCCCACTCTCCCAGAGCCTCAGAGCGCGCCGCGCCCAGGAGCTTTCCTGGCCCCTGACAGCACTGCAGCAGCCTGGCTCCATCGGGACCTGAGCTCACAGCCCCGCCCCTTACCATGTGGTTCTGAGCAGGAGGTGCTCAGGCCATGCCTCCTTACCACGCAGCCTGAGTGGGAGGAGCTCAGCCCCGCCCCTTACCAGGCAGCTCAAGCAGGAGGTGCTCAGGCCATGCCCCTTACCATGCAGCTCAAGCAGGAGGTGCTCAGGCCCCGCCCCTTACCATGCGGCTCTGAGCAGGAGGTGCTCAGGCCCCGCCCCTTACCATGCAGCTCAAGCAGGAGGTGCTCAGGCCATGCCTCCTTACCATGCAGCCTGCCGGAGGCGCCTGGCCCCGCCCCTTACCACGTGGCTCCAAGTGGAGGAGCTCAGGCCCCGCCCAAGCCACGCTGCTTTAGCTCTGTCCAGGGCCACTCCTGGAGGCGGTGCGCTGAGGCGCCGGGGATGGGGGCAGGCGGAGGGAGCCTCCGGCATTCTCGTGGGGCCTCTGCGTGGCCCGGGCCTGGTGCAAATTGCCCCACTTTTCCCCTCTGGGTGGCCCTGCCCAAGCCCAGCAAGACAAGGTAAAGGGGGCCCAGGCTGGCAGAACAGGCGGGCTCAGTGGTATCCCGATACATCAGGTGGCACCTCAAAGGGGCTGGAAATTGAAAGTAGACAAATTCAAACTGGAAATGTACGTTTAACTGAGAAAGTAATAGACCATTGGAACAACTGAGCAAGTGGCATGGTGGGTGACCTTTGTAACTCAAGACAGGAGATTTTTAAGATGCTTTAGTTTAAACAGGAATTATTCGGGGGCTGGTCTCTGGCCTGTGTTATACAGGAGGTCACAGTGGTCCCATCTGGCCTTAGAATCCATGCGTCTCCCGGAGAAGGGCGGATGGTGCATGTGGACAGGGCACTAGCTGACAGGTCAGAGGAGGGCTCTTAGTACCTGTTCATTGCTCGTGAGAAAGGCTTCGATGTAATCCAGAGCCTCTTTCTCCTCCGAGTCTAGCCTCATCAAGCAGGCGTTACAGTAGGCTGGTGAATCTGATCAAAGACAGAGCGGTGGTAATACCTGGGTCTACCAAGCTGCAGGCTGGGTGACAGAGATCTTAGAGAAAACCCTTACCCCTCACTTCCGCCCCAGCAGGGGAGCAGCCCCGATGCACAGCAGGGTCTGGCACAGCGATTCCTGGATTCTCACCTCTTTGCTGCCAGCCCAGCAAAGATCCAGTCAGAGCCCTGGTTCCCAACAGCCACCCCACTTCCCCGCCCAGCATGCAGGCTCAGTCTGGGGATTTGGAGAGCGTCACATCTGGAAGGAGGGATGATGTCAGGCCATGAGTGGTGTCCCAACTCTCCAGGCCATTGCTGGAGGGGGCAGAGGGACTGGCAGTGAATTGGTCTGGTCCTCGTGTAGGAGAGGGAACAGTTGCCCAGTCTGTGTGAGAGATGGGGACCCAGAGCCTGCCCGTTCTGCTTGTTCTGACTGCCTCCTGCCACCAACAGCCAGCCAGAGCCATCGGGTGTAACCTGGGCAGGCACTGGGCTCCCATCATCAACACTCCCCCCCAAATGCCCTGTGCTGGGACATGCAACAAAGGAGCCAGCAGATGGGGCTGCAACACCAGGGGGCATCTTATGCTCTGGCCGGTGCCCTGCAATCCTAGGCTTTAACAACCCACCCTGCACCAAGCAGCCCCTTCGACGGGTGGAAAATATCTTCCAACCCTGCAGCGTGACAGATAAGGGTGGGCGATTCAGTCAGTCTCCACCCCATGCTTCGCTGCCGCTTTCTAATGCCCCAATCAGCTCTAGAGGCTGCAGATGCTGCCAGAAGGAGGGGCCATTCCCCCCTGCCGGGGTTTTCCTGTCTCTCCATCTCATGGCAGCTCAGAGCAATACAAGGTCTATGGAGTCTTCTCCCCCCAGTGACACCCTAGTCCTGCCACCCAACCCCCAGAGGGGCCAAGCCCCACCGCAATGCAGGGCCATGGCCCCGGCCATTTCTGCAGCCCCCTCCGCCCACGCAGGAGGTACCCACTCACCGGCATGGAAGGGCTGAGGCACACACAGCTCCTGCTTCTGCTGTGGGCTCTTTGCCAACTCTTCCATTGGGGAGGTTTCGTCTCCTCCCAGGCACCGATGGGCTTTGAGGGGTCCTTGGGGGCTTCTTCAGCCATCCTGCAAGAAGCCAGGACAAGGCATTGCTTGTGAGTGACGAGAGGTGACTGCCCCGTTCAGCATCAGGGCCAGCCCAATTATTTCTGTTCCACCAGCGCCTACAGATGCCAGCTGAGATCAGGGCCCTGTTGCACCAGGTGCTGCAGACAATCGCTGGGCTGGAGGGCTCAGACTCTAACCAGCCAAGGCAGCCAGCAGAGAAACAAGTGAAGGGATGTGCTCAAAGTCACCCAGCCAGTCAGCAGGACAGGCAGGATTAGAACCCAGGTCTCCTTATGCCCAGCCAGCACCCCATCCCGCAGGCCAAACGGCCTCCCTGGGTCACTCCCACCTCTCCTTCTGCTGGTTCACAAGCTGCACAGCAGACAGGCTGGATCCAGCCACTCAGGATTCTTCCTGCCCAGGGAAATTACCCTAATCCCTTCCCCCAGGAATATTGGGGCCATGGCAGTTCCCAGGTGGGCGAGGCCAGGGGGGTGGGGCAGCTGGGGCGGGCTCGTGAGCAGCAGGAGTTGCTCACACCCCGTGAAAGGGCAGGAGCAGAAGGTGGAGAGCAGCAGAGAGGCTGGTACCTTCTCTTCCAACGTGCCCAACCTCAATTGCTTTTATCCTGACCACCCCCTGCAGGGCAGGGCCTGGCTGCTACCCCCACTGAACAGACAGGGAACTGTGGCACAGAGGGAATAAGGGACTTGCCCAAGGCTACGCAGACTATCTCTGGCAGAGCTGGGAAATGGCCATGGGTCTCCTGGGTCCCAGGCTGGCACCTTCTCTTCCAACCTCCTGCTCCCTTTGTCCCTGGTTCAGTGTGAGCTGTGAGAGCTCTCTGGGGCACAGGAGCTGGCTTGTGCCCAGATGGAACAACGTTGCCTATTGCACAGATCTCACTTTTCCCGAACATTGAAAATGCTGCTAAAACCATACCAGGGCCCGCCAGGATCCCTGCAGCTGGTCATTGCAAAGTTGTGAACTGTTCCCTGGCCTCCCAGAGTGGGGCAGTGGGAGAGGGTGGGGCTGGCCCAAGGCCCTGCTGGATGGCGGCTTATGTGTATGGGGTCCCAGTGCTACAAAGCTGTGTGCCAGGGGCCGCGCTTTCTGGGGGTTTCACGGATCATCTCTCCAAGGCCTGTGTGGCAGCAGCCGCTGGAGAGCATCCCAGGCCTGATTCCCCCCATGATGGGTGTCCTGAATGGCCCCTGCTCTGGGGGGCTCCATTCCTCACTCAATGTCTCCTGCTGACTCTACAGCAGCTGCACGGCAGGTGTCCTAATGCAGCCCTAGCCCTGTCCAGAGCTCAGGGGCACTGTCCTGGCATCAGACTGTCTTGGTAAATAGAACAATGGTTTCCTGGCAACCTGAGAATGCCAGTTCCCCTGGCATCCTCAGTGCCATTCCCTATGGAAGTGATGGGGTCAGCAAAGGTGATGGAGGTGGTCAGGCCTAGCTCGCTAATGACATTCCAGGTGCAGGGGGCGAGGTGCAGAGCCAGGGAGGAGATTGGGGAGGCAGGAGTGGCACATTGTGATGTGGCGCGGGCGGGAACTAGCTCCCCACATCTGAACGCTCCGCAACACTGGCGGATTCAGATCCAAACCTAGATCAGGCTCCAAATTCACAGAGGGCCCCTCCCCCTGATCTGGAGCGGCTGAGACTCCAGCGCTCTGTGGAAGAGACCAACAAACGCCAAATCCTGGGGTGGGCTTCCCCCAGAGACAATCTCGTGCTGGGAAGGGAGATGCCTAGAGCCGGCAGCTCCACCACTCATGCTCCCAGCTGCCTGGGAATGAGCCAGGATCAGAGCATCGGATAGCACGCAAAGCCCGGATCAGCACTCCCAGGCCTGCAAGGGACCTGCACCGTCTGGGGGTGGTTGATTTCACCAGAAAGGGAGCTTCCCACAGACTCTCCAGCTCCCTCACCTCTCATGCTTCTTCCCATTTGCCTTTCATCACTGCCACATGGACCAAGTTGGCCACCAGCTGCCTCCCTGTCTGGACACTTACCTGGCCCCATCATGGCAGTGGCTGAGCAGAGGTGGCCAATAGAAGATTCTCCTACCTGGAGTCAGGAGTGGGCAAAAGCCAGTGTGTATATGGTCCACCCACTTTCTGCTGCCGGTGGCAGAGCTGAAACGGCTGGCTCAGCGTTCCTCAGCAGCACGTGAAAGCACTCGCTCTGCCAGAGCCAAGCCTGGCAGTGAGGGGATGAGGCTGTGCCAGCCAGCAGGGGGCATGTCACAATGGGCAGGTGAGTCACAAGCCAGCCAGTGTGTGACTCCCCAGCCATGGGATGCCCCAGCCCAGACTGGTTCTGGCCTCGCAGGGTTTAAGAGCCTGTCCTTCCCCACCAGGGTCATGGGAGGGACCTTCCACTCCCCACAGTCACAGACGTTCGGCTGGAAGGGACTGCTGGACTTGTCTAGTCCCAGCTCCTGCAGACCCCAAGCCAGAGCCCCTCCCTGCGTCCATGCAGCTGAAGCCAGGAGGTTGCCGGATGGATCCCTGAGTGGGAGAATCACTTCCATCCCGGCTCCTCCTCCTCATGACAGTACAGAACGGGGGTTCCCGAACTCTCTCCTCCTCCAGCTCCCAGCCCATGCTTTAAGAGCAGCCCCTCCCCCCCCGCCCAACTGAGTCTCAGGCCTTGCTAGCCACTCAGTGCCACAGCAGCCCCAGGAGATGATTGTTGCGGGGGTTTCAGCCCAGGGAAGGCAGTGACTCCTAGAAGCAGGGAAAGCAGCAGCACCATAGCTCAGGGAAGTCTGGCAATGCCAGTGGCTGGCTGGGGTCTGACAGCCCAGGCACCCAGAGCAGATTGTCAAAGGCCAAAACCCTCTCACCACCGGCTCTGTAGCTCCCCCTTGCTTTTGGTCTGTCTTAGGCACCATCCTGGCCCTCATCCCCATGGCATCAGAGCACTGCCCAACCTCGATTGCATTTAATCTAACCACCCCCTGTAGGGCAGGGCCTGGCTGCTACCCCCCACTGAACAGACAGGGAACTGTGGCACAGAGGGAATAAGGGACTTGCCCGAGGCCACGCAGAATATCTGTGTCAGAGCTGGGAAATGACCATGGGTCTCCTGGGTCTCTTCCAACCTCCTGCCCGCTTTGTCCCTGGTTCAGTGTGAGCTGTGAGAGCTCTCTGGGGCACAGGAGCTGGCTTGTGCCCAGATGGAACAACGTTGCCTATTGCACAGATCTCACTTTTCCCGAACATTGAAAATGCTGCTAAAACCATACCAGGGCCCGCCAGGATCCCTGCAGCTGGTCATTGCAAAGTTGTGAACTGTTCCCTGGCCTCCCAGAGTGGGGCAGTGGGAGAGGGTGGGGCTGGCCCAAGGCCCTGCTGGATGGCGGCTTATGTGTATGGGGTCCCAGTGCTACAAAGCTGTGTGCCAGGGGCCGCGCTTTCTGGGGGTTTCACGGATCATCTCTCCAAGGCCTGTGTGGCAGCAGCCGCTGGAGAGCATCCCAGGCCTGATTCCCCCCATGATGGGTGTCCTGAATGGCCCCTGCTCTGGGGGGCTCCATTCCTCACTCAATGTCTCCTGCTGACTCTACAGCAGCTGCATGGCAGGTGTCCTAATGCAGCCCTAGCCCTGTCCAGAGCTCAGGGGCACTGTCCTGGCATCGGACTGTCTTGGTAAATAGAACAATGGCTCCTGGCAACCTGAGAATGCCAGTTCCTGGCATCCTCAGTGCCATTCCCTCTGGAAGTGATGGGGTCAGCAAAGGTGAGGGAGGTGGTCAGGCCTAGCTCGCTAATGACCTTCCAGGTGCAGGGGGCGAGGTGCAGAGCCAGGGAGGAGATTGGGGAGGCAGGAGTGGCACAGTGTGATGTGGCGGGCGGGAACTAGCTCCCCACATCTGAACGCTCCGCAACACTGGCGGATTCAGATCCAAACCTAGATCAGGCTCCAAATTCACAGAGGGCCCCTCCCCCTGATCTGGAGCGGCTGAGACTCCAGCGCTCTGTGGAAGAGACCAACAAACGCCAAATCCTGGGGTGGGCTTCCCCCAGAGACAATCTCGTGCTGGGAAGGGAGATGCCTAGAGCCGGCAGCTCCACCACTCACGCTCCCAGCTGCCTGGGAATGAGCCAGGATCAGAGCATCGGATAGCACGCAAAGCCCGGATCAGCACCCCCAGGCCTGCAAGGGACCTGCACCGTCTGGGGGTGGTTGATTTCACCAGAAAGGGAGCTTCCCACAGACTCTCCAGCTCCCTCACCTCTCATGCTTCTTCCCATTTGCCTTTCATCACTGCCACATGGACCAAGTTGGCCACCAGCTGCCTCCCTGTCTGGACACTTACCTGGCCCCATCATGGCAGTGGCTGAGCAGAGGTGGCCAATAGAAGATTCTCCTACCTGGAGTCAGGAGTGGGCAAAAGCCAGTGTGTATATGGTCCACCCACTTTCTGCTGCCAGTGGCAGAGCTGAAACGGCTGGCTCAGCGTTCCTCAGCAGCACGTGAAAGCACTCGCTCTGCCAGAGCCAAGCCTGGCAGTGAGGGGATGAGGCTGTGCCAGCCAGCAGGGGGCATGTCACAATGGGCAGGTGAGTCACAAGCCAGCCAGTGTGTGACTCCCCAGCCATGGGATGCCCCAGCCCAGACTGGTTCTGGCCTCGCAGGGTTTAAGAGCCTGTCCTTCCCCACCAGGGTCATGGGAGGGACCTTCCACTCCCCACAGTCACAGACGTTCGGCTGGAAGGGACTGCTGGACTTGTCTAGTCCCAGCTCCTGCAGACCCCAAGCCAGAGCCCCTCCCTGCGTCCATGCAGCTGAAGCCAAGAGGTTGCCGGATGGATCCCTGAGTGGGAGAATCACTTCCATCCCGGCTCCTCCTCCTCATGACAGTACAGAACGGGGGTTCCCGAACTCTCTCCTCCTCCAGCTCCCAGCCCATGCTTTAAGAGCAGCCCCCCCCCGCCCAACTGAGTCTCAGGCCTTGCTAGCCACTCAGTGCCACAGCAGCGCCAGGAGATGATTGTTGCGGGGTCTCAGCCCAGGAAGGCAGTGACTCCTAGAAGCAGGGAAAGCAGCAGCACCATAGCTCAGGGAAGTCTGGCAATGCCAGTGGCTGGCTGGGGTCTGACAGCCCAGGCACCCAGAGCAGATTGTCAAAGGCCAAAACCCTCTCACCACCGGCTCTGTAGCTCCCTTGCTTTTGGTCTGTCTTAGGCACCATCCTGGCCCTCATCCCCATGGCATCAGAGCACTGCCCAACCTCGATTGCATTTAATCTAACCACCCCCTGTAGGGCAGGGCCTGGCTGCTACCCCCCACTGAACAGACAGGGAACTGTGGCACAGAGGGAATAAGGGACTTGCCCGAGGCCACGCAGAATATCTGTGTCAGAGCTGGGAAATGACCATGGGTCTCCTGGGTCTCTTCCAACCTCCTGCCCGCTTTGTCCCTGGTTCAGTGTGAGCTGTGGGAGCTCTCTGGGGCACAGGAGCTGGCTGGTGCCCAGATGGAACAACGTTGCCTATTGCACAGATCTTGCTTTTCCCGAACATTGAATCTGCTGCTACAGCCATACCAGGGCCCACCATGATCCTTGCAGCTGGTCAGTGCTAAGTTATGAACTGTGCTAGGTAGGGAAGATGAAATAGATCTTCCATCACTAGCACAGCTCTGTGTTACTCTGGACTCACTGCGGGCTCAACCCAACCAGCCCTCCTCACAAGGAGCCTGTAAATCCTCCAGCCCTGCTGTTCTCCTTTGTATTTCTGTAGTGCCCAGAGGGCTCAGTCCGGGATCAGGGCCCCGCGGTGCTAGACATTGTACAGACACAGCCCGATTCCCCCCACGCTGCGTCTCCTGAATGGGGACTGGAGGGAGACCAGGACTGGAGTAGGACTAGGAACAAGGCTGGAGCAGGCTCAGACTCTTGCCTTTGTCAGGCAGGAGCAAGTTCCTGGCCCTGGAGTGATGTTGAGCAGACTGAGCTGCTGCTGTGAGACTGATATAGCTGCTCTGGGAGTCACAAGGCCAGTTCCTGGCTTGTGGATTGGCTGGAGCCCAGCACAGGAGGGACTCAGCCCCTTACAGATGGCTCCCAGGGCGCTTGGCTCCCGGCCCCGCTGGGTACTGACATGCCAGGTGCCGGGGGCGAGGTTCAGCGCCAGGGAGGAGATTGGGGAGGCAGGCGCACTGAGGTGGGGCTGAGCGGGCAGGTGCTGAGGAGCTGCGGCTGGCTGGCCAGCAGAGAGGAGCAGCAGCTCGGCTCTGGAGGGCCCAGCTGCAGTTCCACACTGGGCGCTGCCAGAGCCTGGCAGGTGGCTGGCTGAAGTGGCACGTTGTGCTATGGCGTGGGCAGGAGCTAGCTCCCCACATCTGAACGCTCTGCAGCACCGGCGGATTCAGATCCAAACCCGGATCTGGCTCCAAATTCACAGCTGGCCCCTCCCCCCGATCTGGAGCGGCTGAGACTCCAGTGCTCTGTGGAAGAGGCCAACAAATGCCAGCTCCTGGGGTGGGCTTACCCCCCGCCACAAGGCAATCTCGTGCTGGGAAGGGAGATGCCCAGAGCTGGCAGCTCCAGCACTCACATTCCCAGCTTCCTGGGAATGAGCCAGGATTAGAGCCCTGGGTAGCGCGCAAAGCCCAGATCAGCACCCTCAGGCCTGCGAAGGACCCACACTGTCTGGGGGTGGTTGATTTCACAAGAGAGTGGGCTTCCCACAGACTACCCAACTCCCTCACTGTGACAAAGTGGGACTGTTCTTAATGTTGCCTCTGAATACTGTAGGGGTGCCTCAGTTTCCCCTATGCATTTCTTAAGTCTCTAGGTGGTGGGATAAAGGCCAGTGTGCATAAATGGCTGACACTGTTTCCGGGCAGCTAATGGCCGGGGCCCTTCCCTCCTGCAAGAGGATAGCTAAAGGTGTTGGAGAACAAAGGCATCAGGTGACTTCCTGGCTTGGGAAAGAGACAAAGGCCAGAGAGCAGGGGCTGGAGAGTTTCACTTTGGAGCTGGCTGGGGATGAGGAGTGAAGTGCAGACGTGGGTGTCTGGCTCACTGCCCCCCAAAATGGACCCGGCTGAGGGGTCCTGTTCTCTGGACCTACAAGCTCTGTTTTAGACCGTGTTCCTGTCATCTAATAAACCTCTATTTTCCTGGCTGGCTAAGAGTCACGTCTGACTGCGAAGTGGGGGTGCAGGACCCTCTGGCTTCTCTAGGACCCTGCCTGGGCAGACTCACTGTGGGAAGTGCAAGGAGGGGCAGAGGATGCTGAATGCTCCAAGGTCAGACCCAGGAAGCTGGAAGCCCTGTGAGCTTCTGGCCCAGAAGAGCCTGCTCACAGAGAGGAGACTTCACCAGAGTCCTGACTGGCTTCATAGGGAGCAGCTCCAGAGTATTGCCCAGGGACTCCATGACACACACCTCTTATGCTTCTTCCCATTTGCCTTTCATCACCCCCACATGGCCCATGTTGGCCACCAGCTACCTCCCTATCTGGACACTTACCTGGCCCCATCACAGCAGCAGCTGAGCATGCGGGTGTTGTTGTATTTAGCATCTCAATCCCCCCCCCCCCCAGGGAGCAGGGACTTGCTCTCCCTACTTTGCTCAGGCCCAGAGCGTCAGGGACTCACCTGATCTCACTCAGAAGACTTACAGCAGAGTCCCAGCCCAATGCCTCATCTACCAGCCTGTGCCGCCTTCCCGTGCCTTGCCACCAGCCCCGCTAAACCCTCCTCCTTGTCTCCATCCCCTCTGGGCTTGACTGGTGCGACCCCTTCTGTTTAGCTGCCCCAGACTCCCTCCTGTGCACATGCCGCTGCCCACTTCCTCACTGGCACCGGGCTAGACAGCCAGCACCAGGGCACTTGGCAGCCAGGAGCTCGCAGAAGGCTTGGTGTGGCTGGCGATGCAATGGAAAAGCAGAGGTGGGAAATAGAAGATTCTCCTACCTGGAGTCAGGAGTGGGCAAAAGCCAGTGTGTATATGGTCCACCCACTTTCTGCTGCCGGTGGCAGAGCTGAAACGGCTGGCTCAGCGTTTCTCAGCAGCACGTGAAAGCACTCGCTCTGCCAGAGCCAAGCCTGACAGTGAGGGGATGAGGCTGTGCCAGCCAGCAGGGGGCATGTCACAATGGGTAGGCGAGTCACAAGCCAGCCAGTGTGTGACTCCCCAGCCATGGGATGCCCCAGCCCAGACTGGTTCTGGCCTCGCAGGGTTTAAGAGCCTGTCCTTCCCCACCGGGGTCATGGGAGGGACCTGTGACGGGTTGGATCACAGAAACCCCCCCGGGAGCTGCCACCGGATGTGCCAAGACTACCTCTGCTCCTGTTTTCCCTGCCAGCTCAGGACTCCAGCACCCTGTCTTGCTAAGCCAGACACTCCCGTCTGCTCCAACAAAGACCCAGGGTCTGAATTACTTGCCCCAAAGCTGCAGGTTTATCTGAAAACAGCTCACAGAAGTGTGTTTGTCTTTAGCACTCAGATGCCCAACTCCCAATGGCGTCTAAACCCAAATAAATCCGTTTTACCTTGTATAAAGCTTATGCAGGGTAAACTCATAAATTGTTCACCCTCTATAACACTGATAGAGAGACATGCGCAGTTCTTTGCTCCCCCAGGTATTAATACATACTCTGAGTTAATTAATAAGTAAAAAGTGATTTTATTAAACACAGAAAGTAGGTTTAAGTGGTTCCAAGTAGTAACAGACAGAACAAAGTAAGTCACCAAGCAAAATAAAATAAAATGCGCAAATCTATGTCTAATCAAACACTGAATACTGATAAGATCCTCACCAGTTCCGGAAGGCACCCTTTTACAGACTAATCTCCTTTTAGCCTGGGTCCAGCAATCACTCACACCCCTTTGTTGCAGTTTCATCCAAATATCCTGGGGGTGGGGAGGCTCTCTCTTTAGCCAGCTAAAGACAAAATGGAGGGATCTCCCAGGGGTTTAAATAGACTTTCTCTTGTGGGTGGAGATCCCCCTCCTCACTCCTATGGAAAGTCCAGCTCCAAGATGGAGTCCTGGAGTCACCTGGGCAAGTCACATGTCCATGGATGACTCACAGTCTTTACAGGTAGAAGCCATTGTCCACGTGATATAAGGTGACCATTTTTTTCAAATTTAAAACCAGGACATTTAAAATAGCTCAGCCAGCATGAGTAATAGTCGCTGTCGTAGAATATAAATTGAAAAATATTGCGGCGTATGCTTATCTTTTTTTTTCTTTAAGTGAAAGAATACAATAAAATGTACTTCTTTTATTTATATTATATATTATGAAAGTAATTTTGCGAAAAAAAACAAATATTTGATATGGGCAGATTAGTACATAATTATATACTTAGGATTTTGGGATCCAAGTAATAAAGAAACAAGTGTAGCAGTAAAACAAAATGGTTTTAATATAAAATGGTACAAAAGTACTTAATCTACATTCCTAATTTTGCTTCTTATATTTTTGTGAAGAGTGGATTGATTTTAATAATAATTTGTTTTCCTGGATGTTTTTATAAAATTCCATGCAAGTTTGGTTAAAATTATATTTAGTAATTAGCAAACATTTCAAAGTTTCAACATGTAATTGAGTTTTATCACTGGACCTGATATTGTTCATCAAAGAAAAAAGACGTTCGGCAGGTGCATTGGTTCCTGGTAAACAGAGACAATATTCTACCAATTTGCCAATATTTTTGTAGGAAACATCATTTTCACTGAAGGCTTTGAATATTTCAACCCTGGTACAGAATTTTGTATCCAGTGAGTAATTTTTTTCATCTGTAATGTAGCGCAGGAAAAAGCAGGTTTCATCAAACAGTTCATCTTCTGCTAAATTGATTTCAGAAAAATACTGAAGAATGTAATCACTGCAAACTTGAATGTTGTCATGGGTGAGTTTAGTGTTTAACAAAACCCAACTGAATTTTTCGGTATGCTTAATAGGTCCTTCCCATTCCTCTAGATATTGAATACGTGTCATAAAATTCTGCCACTTTTTCTTTGAAAATAGCAGGTTTTAATATGCCTTCTTCCTCAAGCTGCTTCAAATTTTGCCGTACCTGTAACGGCAAGAAAACGTTTGCTT
The DNA here is from genome assembly GCF_016161935.1 of Mauremys reevesii. Taxonomy (NCBI): domain Eukaryota; kingdom Metazoa; phylum Chordata; order Testudines; family Geoemydidae; genus Mauremys; species Mauremys reevesii. The sequence continues at coordinate 96,749,479 of NC_052624.1, forward strand.
TTCTGTCAGCTAATTTTGTTTTTAAGTCACTGTAAATATTGCTAGTTTCTATAATAGAAATCTCCTGTCCTTCTATTTTCAAAATAGCATTGTGGAACATTGATGACACGTTATGCAAAAAGTAAAGCCAAGACTCTGTCTCTGAATTATCAAAATAATTTGTGATAATTGTGGGGCTCTTCTCGTTTGAGGCAAAATATGATTTTAAGGCAGGATATATTTGTAGGACGCGCTCAATCGCGTGTCGTAACGCCAACCATCGTGTGGCACTGTATCCCAAGACTTTCTTATATTCGATGTCCACGAATTCACAAAAAATTTTCAATGCATTAACGCGCACTGTATATATATAAAAGTATGAATAAAACTTGGTGATAAAAGTTTGCACATCAATTGGTACACGGTCGGCTGCAGTTTGTATAGCATTGTTCAAAATATGAGCAGCACAACCAATTCCCACAAGCTCTCTTCCACCCCAATTTGATTTCAGCTTGGTAAAAATGTTATTTTTCCCACTTCTTCGCATTCCTCCAAAGTTAGTATTGGTGTTGTCAGCACAAAATCCAAGTACCTTGGTATCTAAACGATACTTTTTTAACACTTCCAAAATATAATCAGTAACTATGTCAGATATTTCGCCTGGCAAATCTCTTACTTCCAAAATTTTGACGTGTATTCCATACTGGTATGAAAAATATCTTTTTATTATGGGAATCAACTTTACTTCCTTGTGGTTTGATGCATCCGAATAAATAGAAATAAAATTTGCAGCATCTAAATCCTCTTTCAATAACTGTTTCGCATAAGGCACCAGCACATCAGTAACTATTGCCTCGCATTTTGTTCTAGAACATGTAAACCTGGCATCAAAACATGTTTTAATCAGTTTGCAGGTACAATCCATTGATCGGAATGAGTGATTATGCATTACTGTGTGGTACGCCCATAAACCTTCAGCTGCAGCTAGTTTTCTTTCAGCATCTTCAAATTGTTTTTTCTTAAAATATGATGTCACACTCATACTTGCAATTGCTGCAGACATGGCCCGTTTATGTTTGACTGTTTGTATGTGGTTTTCAATGTCAGTTTTTCCACTGTTTGCAATAGAAAATATACTTCTGCATTTTACACATTCCACCTCACTATTGTCATTATTAGTACTTGCTTTGATGAATGTATATTTCGATTTTAACTCGTCATTGAAGACGCACTTTCGTCGTTTTGGTGCCATGGGTGTCCAAAAATAAACAATTATTACAAACTTCGTCGGATGTCGGTCTTGGTCCGAGGGGGCGAAGTCACCGGTCCAGGATTGAGGGGGGCGAAGACACCGGTCCTGGTCCAAAGGGGCGAAGGCGTCGATCCTGGTCCAAGGGGGCGAAGTCATCGGGTCCTGGCGAATCAGCGAGGTGCGCCGTGAAAACGGCGGAGCGAAAAGCTCGAGTAACCGAGAGAGCGCGGAGCTCTGAGGGCCAGTGTCATGGTCCGAAGATGCCAGATCACTGGTGCCTGTCCTGTGCTGCGGAGGGCCTTTTATAGTCCGAAGCTAACACCGAATTGGTCGATTTTGGCGGGCTCTGTGTGATGACGTCATCATCGAGTTCCCACGGTCGGGCTGTATGTAATGCGCGGGAGTATTATTGAAGAGTCGCCGTGGCCACAATATAGTGAGAGTGCGTGTGCTGAATGCCAAGTATTGCCGAGATCCAACGACGAGAACCGTAGTGTAAAATAAAACTAAAACTAGGATAAATTAATAAAATTGATTTAGGCTGGTTTATCAAGGATTGATTTGATGTACTCAATCTTTTGATAAATTAATAATTTTTGATTTTGTAGTCCTAAACTGTACTGGTTACATCTCACGACTAACCAGACCAATGTCCAAAAAACCAGTACTGTACTGGTAAAACCAGTACGTATGGTCACTTTAGTCTAGCTCAATAATTTAAAGGATAGAGTTGCCTCCTACAGATTATATCAACACACACAAACAGAAGCATCACATCACACCAGAACATTAGTGTATCAAAGTCAATTTAATCCATGCTTTGTGCAGTTACTGTGCATAGTTTGCATTTTCCAGAGTATGATAATCAGCAGAAGCAACCCCTTGGTACTCCACTCTTTGCCTACCTATAATTGCTTTGAAAATGGTAACTTATGCCTGGGCATGACATTTCATAACGCTCACCTGTACCTGCAGCAGCCCTTAATTTTCTCCTTTTTATTAATAAAAGCTCAACTGGGAATGTGTAATTCTGCTAAGTTAGCACTCTCTCTCTCTTTCTCTCTCTCTCTCTTTTTAATGAAAACCCAAGTCAAAGTTAAAAGCTAATGCACCTGTAGGTAACCAATATGGAGAATTGTAGCTGCCAGGCAGCGTGACTTGTGAAATGGCCACTTAATACCTACTGGATAACACATAGCACACAGCTGTCTTTTGTTATGAGCAGCATTAATCACTGATGGATGAACCTTACAACTTGCTGATTTAGGCCCCAACACTGCAGACACATTTAATTCTTACTGCATGAACAGTCCTACTGAATGGGACTACTCAAATGTTTAAAGGTATATGCAGTGCAGTTGTAGCTGTGTCTTTCCCAGCATATTAGAGAGACAAGGTGGTGAGGAAATATATTTTATTGGACCAACTTCTGTTGGTAAGAGAGACAAGATTTTGAGCCACACCGAGCCTTTCTTCAGGTCTGGGACAGGTATGTACTAACTACTTATGCTTAATCTGTTCCACCCTGCATTTAGCTGTGATGGTTGGAGTACCTTTCCCAGACCTGAAGAAGAGCTCTGTGTAGGTTGAAAGCGTGTCTCTCTCACCAGCAGAAGTTGGTCCAATAAAATATAGTACCTCACCCTATGTTTAAGGTTAGGCACATGCACAAATGCTTGCATGGTTTGATCTTTAGCTTAGAAAAGGCCTGATTAGTCTGCACAGTTAGCCAAACAGTCTAAGATCTTCTTTTCCTTGGCACTCTTCTCCTACCTCTTTGGGTCTTGTTTTCCTTTCAAAAACTGCCTCGTGTGTTAATATCCCAAGTGAAACCACAACATATTGCACTTCACACAAAATTGCCCCAAACATAATGTCTCAGATCTTTGCCTACCCCTAAAGGAGTGTACAGTGTGGCTCAGGAAGGGGTTTCAAAAGTGGCCTGTGTGCTCCCTTGTTCCTGGCTTCTTGTACCCGTGGCTAGTCCCTGAGCATGATTTAGAGCAGGTGGCTGCTCTAAATTAGACTGGAGCTCAAATCCTCAAAGATATTTAGGTGCCTAACTCCACTGATTTGAAGCTCTGGACCTGGCTGCCAACAGTCCCAAGGGATTGATATGGCAGCCAGGGACTGTGGGATTGTGAGGAAGTCTTGTGCCTGTCCCTTTCCCCCAGCCATAAGAGTTAGGAGGACAAAGGAGGTGTAGCATAGAGGCTTGCTAGATTAGCTCTGCACATTGTGGGACCACTCACATTTATGGCTATTGCAACTTCACAGTGCACGATCTGATCTGTTTACTGTTTTTCCTCTTGCTGAAAAAGTTTTGTAGTAGTCTTCTAGGGCTTGATCCTGGAAGATAATGAACAGTGTCAAGGGGGTCTGTACATGCTTAAATGCTTCACTGGATTGGGTCAAAGTGCCGAGCACTTTGCAGGATCAAGTCCCTGTGTAATGACAGTTGTTATACATGTGGAGTGAATGCATCATGCAAGATCATGCCTGCAGTCTTATTCCTCAGGGAACAGTGGAGAGTTATTAATCAAAAAAGCCAACTGAAATAGACTTGTAAAACATTACTTTCCCTCCAGCATGTTGCAATTCAGCTTTATGGAGACCTGTTCTCTGTTTGAGCCAGGCACACTTTGCACAACAAAACCCCAAGCCATGAAACACAGGGCTGGCTCAAGGTTTGAATATGGAAACAAAAGTTGCTAAGTTGGGTGCTAAATTTTGAGGGTTTACAAACTTAGAAATGCCAAGCAAATTTTTTTTTTACTGTCCATCCAGAAGAATGGACTTTTCAAGACTATCTATCACACTTTTATTTTGGTTTTGTAATGAGATGTGTGACAGTCACACGGTCAATCTTGGGATATGTCTACATTGAAGCGGAGTGTTTGCTTCACAGTTTGGATAGAAAGACATTAGTTTTGCTTGAATTACAGTGCTAAAAACAGCGTAGTCAGGGATGCCACCTGAATACTGCCACCTGGCTAGCCACCTGAATACAAACATGCCTGGAGCCCCTGGGAATGTACTTGGGTGGCCCTATTACCCTCAGCTACATTGCTACTTGAGCTTGAGCAGAGTTAGGACATGGTTGGCTCCCGGAGCTGGGAAGCATGCTCGCAGATGCAGTGTAGATGTACCCTTAGTGGAGTTATTCTTAATAGGCACTAACCATCACAAAACCACATGCAATGAGGATTTGTATTTTTTGAATTTCATCTTCACCCGATAGGGTGAAATAAAGCTGAAACTTAAAGCACAGTCCAAAGGGAGTGAAGAAGCTCAAAACAATACTAAGGAAAAGGCTTCTTTAAATGAGTAGGAGCCATGCAGCAAGTATCTGTTCCATGTCCTTTGCAGAAATGTTTGATCTTGACTATTTTTTTAAACATTGGATTTCTTTCTCTATTTCATTTTGCCCAGATGCCACATCTGTATGCCAACAGCAGGCAGGGCAGGGCACAACATGCTCTTCATGCCTTCCCCTTCACTTTGCTGTACATCCAGCCTTCACTAAGTGAAGGAATTAGGTCATCCTGAAATTTTCTTCTCCCATATGGCAACGAAACAGCAAGCTGCTCCCTCATTACATGACTGACAGAGTGAGTCAGCGGTGAACGGGGGAAAAAAAAGAGTTTGTTCAAAATCCTTCCATTTCAGTAATTTGAGGTGCTGTTATTGACACAGGGGAGGAAATTTAAAAATAGGATTCTGAATCCGAGGTGTGAAAGGCTAGAATTGCTTTAGAGCTGGTTAATGGAACCATAGCATAGCTCACGCATGTTAACAGAAGTAGGCATAACAAAGTCCCATAGGTGGATGCTGAAGGTAGACAAATCACTAATCAGACTGCATAAGGTGCACATTTTTATAGTGAGAGTAACCAGGTAACTTCATATCATGTAAGTCTTAAATCAAGACTAGACATTTTCTAAAAGATATAGCTCAATCAGGAATAATGAGTTTAATGCAGAAAGTACTGGGTGAGGTTTCATGGCATCTGTTATGCAGGAAGCTAGACTAGAGGATCATAATGGTCCCTTCTGGCCTTAAACACTGTGAATATATGAGTAAGTTTATTTCTTTTATAGTGTCTCCTTATTGTGAAATTACAATCCGCTGTAATCATGTTCTACTCTGCTAATCCCAGGCATTGGATTAAATACTGTATTTATTGGTACTTCACACTAACCCTTCAATAATGGCACCATCCATTTGTGGAGAAGGGACACTCATTTTAATATAAATTTTATAGCAAGAACATCCAGAGTTACTATTGGGAACAAAAATTCTGGCAGAGATACTATATATCACGCTTTAGGGTTTAAACTAATCTCTAAATATTAGGGATTAATAGGAGACCTAATGTGGGAGGAAGATTATTTCACAGTTGCCTACTGTTAGAGTCTTACACCTTCCTCTGACGCACCTGGTGCTGACCATTGTCAGAAACAGGATATTAAACTAGATGGAGCTCAGATCTGATCCAGTCTGGCAACTCTTATGTTCCTAGCCATTATGACCTCAATGCCACAACAAACTCCTTGTGGGTGGACCTACATGTAAGAAAGAAAATCCTTCTGAACACTGAATCCATGATTTCCCTTTGTCTTCAGTATTTGTGGGCTCCAAAGTTCAACCCATGTTAGTTTTCCAGTTGTGTCCTTTTCCCCTCTCCATCTTGACCCCTTCCCTCATGCACAACCAAGAATCTTCTTCTCTGCCTATTGTAATTTTGGAGCTAAACAAAACCAGCTGAAGCTTGGGGGCACCTTCTGGGCAAACACAATGAGGAAACACTCTGCCCCATACCTTTTCCTAAAAGCATGTGGTCCCAAGTGAGGAGTCTCCTTAGGCCAGTTAACCTCCTCTGCTGCCATATCTGGGGGTGCTCTCCCAACCACAGGCCTTTTCCCTATTACTATTTTCACACTGATAACATCACTCCCCTTGTCTGGGCATGCAGACAGGTAGGACAGAGACCACTCCATCACAGGCTTTGATGTTATCTGAACAGATAAGGTGAAAGTGGGTGGATAGTTATTACAATTAGCTACTGAGCATGTGTTGCAGAAACATATTTAATTAGTTGTCCTTCTCTTTTTAAATTAACAAAAAAATGTTTGCAAAGAGACTTTCCTGGTGGAGGTCACGTTATCTGAGCCTCTGTCCAATTTTAGTTACTGGTGAGCAAAAAACCATAATAAACTAATGAACAATCTGACCAAAAAGTTACTGCTGGAGATGAGGAAAATCTTACTGATGAGAGGAGAGAGAGAGAAAACCTACACAACTGGACTCCTTGAAGTCTTTCCATGGGAGCACCATACAGTCCGTGCAGTTTTGGAGCGCCAGAGCTGGACAGAGAGTATAAGGGACAAGGAAGCAGATGTTCACTTTGGCCCATTGTGGCAAATTGGTGGATTTTTTCAAAGTGGTAATGGCTTCAGCTCAGCAGTTTATACTCCTCCCTCACCCATCCTTAGAAAAGGTATCATGTAGACACAGCTGAGACATCAATGACAGCATGAGTTATGAGTGAGCCAATGTTGGGGACTGTAAGGCAAGGGAGACAGCCTTCTAGCATGGCAGTCCTTATCCCCCACAATCTGGGAGGCTAGACCTGGATTTGCCAATAGCTCTATGGTCCCTATTTGGTTACAGGTCTACGCTTCTTGCTTCCTGTATGTAGTGATGAGTTGCAATACTGTTAACTATTACATTGTGTTTAAGTCCCGTGCTTAGAATTAAGCATATACTTAAGTTTCATCCTGAATGGGGTGCTTTTCTGAATTGAGACCTATACCATGTAGTGCATGTACAGAGGACTGGACCCTTTGAATGGAATAGTTTTTTTCCTTTCCATGGGTTTTCTACAAGTGGGAAGCATTTGGTTCAGTGCGTGCGATGACAGGGTAGCATAGTCTTCTGAGGTAAATGATGGGAATCATCCCTGGAGACAGAAAGTTAAGAATGACTAGATCAAAGGTTATAATGGAATTTAGTACCATATGGAATCTTTATTCTAGTGTTCACTATAGCAACCTCCATACTGGAGTATATCAAAAATTTAGAAGACTATAAATCATGCAGTATTTTAGTGTTTCTGCTATCTTCCTAAATTTTTCTGCACAATTACCCTAACTTTTCTGATACAGTGGATGAGAAAATTCTCTAGATAATGTAGTTCATTTCCTGCTGAGAATACATACTCTGAGATGGAGACTGGTGTCTGAAAATTATCATTAATTCTTCCCCTATTGCTTGTCAATCAGTAAAGTGGATACAGAACTTGGGTTTTTCCATGTGGATCTGCTTCTGAAATGTGGTAACAAAGACCTGGCTTTGCCAGCCTCAATTCTGGTGAAATAGTTAATATAACCCCATTGACAGCCACAGCTATGAAACAGCTCTTATAATATCATTTAAAACATGGAAAAGGCTTTGCTTGTTTTGCTTCTGTATTTTGGAACCTACTGCTATTCAATTTAGTGCGCTAAATGAACTCATATCATATCTCATTATTGAGGAAAATGACCACCTGCCTCCCCCATATGTTGACTTCAGTTTTAAATACCTCCCTTTGAAACTCCTGAAACTCATTAAAGTAACAGTGCTTTCAGTACACAGAGTATGGCACTCAGAACAAAGGATTGCAGAATCATTATTTTCTAATCTGGAAGCTTGTTTTTTCTTTTAAAACACTGCTTTATTTTCCACCCCTCCAACTATGTGGTGGCCTTATGGATAAATTTGGTGACAATCATCTGCACACAGTCATCTATTATTGGGTCCTTTTGTGTGTGTGTGTGTGTGTGTGTGTGTGTGTGTGTGCGCAAATGCTATACCTTCTATGGCCTTCTAGTCATCTGGTGGTATTCATTCAAAATATTGAAAGATGATAGTTTCATATATTTAAATTAAACAATGCTTAAAAAATACAGCTCAAAAGATCTCCACAAAATAAATATAAATATCTGAATCTGAACTTTCCTAAATTTGGGTGGTCCACCTCTGATGATCTGGCCAGACAATAGAGAGATTTTAAAGCTATGAACTCAGATCCAAAGGGAGATCTAGATCAGACGTTCACTGTCTGGAGTACCTAACTCAGGGCAGACTGTCAAAAACAGGGCAAAGTGGTGGTGTGTTCTATAAGTAGATTTCACCAAGCCAGTAACAAATTTGAACTCCTGGATCACTATGACAGTTTTACCGTGGAGTCACACAGAGTCCCCTTAGACTGTCCAGTCTATATTGCCAACCGGACAAACTGCATTTCATGACAAATGGTCATGTACACTGAAAAAAATCACACAATGTTCAGGTTACTTCCAGTTCTGAGAAACCAGTCACTTACGCCGAACCAACTGGTACCCTAGATCCTACACCAAAAACAACCTCAGTAGCCAATCTGTAATAAACTATCTAAAGGTTTCTTAATTAGGAAAAAGAAATAAGAGTTATTTACAGGTTAAAGCAAGCAAACATATATACACAAATGAGTTATCATCTAAATCCTAAGAGTGACAGAGTTATAGTCAACTGTAAATTCAAAGTGTCTTTCTCGGTGAACCCAGGGGAATCTTTGCTTCAGGCCTTGTCTGCACTACATGCTTTTGTTGACAAAACACTGGAGGTGTACACACTGCAGTGCTCCTCCCACCAATTTAACTTCTCCTTGATGCCGACATAATGCAACCGCCTCCATGAGAGACATAGCGCTTTTTGTGACAAAGTTAGAGTGACACAATGTCAGTATAGACACTGTGTTGCTTACATCACTGCAACTGGCCTCCAGGAGGTATCCCATAATGCTCACCATGACTGCTCTGGTCACTGTTTTAAACTCCATTGTCCTGCAGCCAGTTACAAAGCCATTCACCCCTCCCCTTTCAAAGTCCCATGAAGTTTTGAAATTGCTCTTCCTGTTTGCTCAGCCGAAGAGCTCACATAGCAACTGTGAAGCTGAGCAGGCCTGCTCCAGGCAGCAAACACACTCCTGCCTGGACTACATGGGAGGGCATGGATCTCCTGGGTCTGTGGGGAGAGAAGGCTGTGGCTCTGTGGCTGGACCTGTGGGGAGAAATCACTGTAGGGAGGCAGGAGGCGAGAATCACAAGAACCTCTCTATATCCCTGTAGCAGAGTGGAACCCTGCTCCGGCCCTGAAGGGGTTACAAACAGCCCTGGGAAGGGGCTGAGGCTGGAGAAAGCAGCCTTTAGGCTGGGGCAAGAAGCTGGGCTGATTGGGAAGTGGCTGCAGCTGGGCCACACCTCAATCAGGCCACAGCTGGCCCCTATAAAAGGCCAGGGAAGCCAGAAGCCAAAGGACAGTCTCTGTCTAGTTTCTAGAGGGAGCTGGGCCTGGCTGCAGGGAACTGGGACAAGGTACCTAGGGTGAAGCAGGGCTGGGGAAAGGCTGAGGAGCTGGGGAGCTCCAGCCTAGAAAGCCCCAGGCTGCGGCCTAGTGCAGGGCCAACAGGTACTAGGGGTTGCAGAGGGCAGCCCGGGGGTAGGCCAAAGCAGCAGGTCCAAACCCCTTTGCCTGTGATGAGTAGGCTGATACTGCAGTCTGCCCCAGAGTGTGGGGCTAGACAATGACTGGCACTAGCCAATACACTGAGGCAAGGTGGGGACAGAGGGTGGGGGTTCCCCAAGGAGGGAAGACCCAGAGAGAAAGGGGTTACTGCCAGGGGCATCACCCCATGTGAAAGGGCACCGGGTCCAGGAAGGGACACGGGGGCCAGAGGACAGGCGGATCACTGGCCTGCAGAGGGTGCTCCAGGGCTGGAAAGAGCTAATTCCCCAGAGTCACCAGCAGGAGGTGCCGCGGGGGTGAGTGTGGTCCGTCTACAATCCCCCTTTTGATTCCATGTATCTTCTGGGGCCATAGCACTACCCAAGGCACTCCACCTCCTGGGAAATTAAACACAATGACAGCAGCAGGTATATAGGGCTCTAGGAAATCTGTGTTAATGAGAACACAGATGGAATCACAGGATCAAAATATTAACACTGACTCCTGCTCTCCCCACCATAAGGATTGCAGAAGCAGGCAGGTAGGGCGGGCTGCATGGCTGACAGCATGCTGACAAACTCTCTCAGGCACACACACTCCCCCAACACACACACCATCTCTCTCTCTCACACACTCACTTGTGGACTTCTTGTGTTACTGTTCAGCCTTGTCAGTTTGGTTATATTAAGGAGTACTACTTTGAAAAGTGATTTAAAATGTGTTGTTTTTCAGGCACCCACAGCAATCATTACAAGGTTCATAGCATGGTGCAAACAAACAGTGCCAGGCTTAGTACACATTACTGTGGCTCTGTGTTAAAATGCTCTTTCAAGGCCCCCCTCAGCGGAATAGCCCTGATCTCCTCTTATAGCCTTGTGTTCATAACCCACAGCACAATACTGAAGAGCAGTGCAGGATCCATGCTTTCTGACAGAGCTAGCTGGCTCCCAGGTTACCAGGGCAGTTGAAAAGTGGCTGGAAACCTAGTAGGGTGCCCATGAAATGATGGAATTGAGAAACCTACATCATGTGAGCTGAACCTGCTCCCAGGAGGCCTTGCACACCCTTCCCAAAATACCCTGTGGCCAGTTGCACAGTGAGATAGCTACCCATGGTGCACTGCTCTCTGTGTCAATGCAAGAGCCTGTATTGGGTATGCACTCTCCCGACACAAGTAGCACAGTGTGGACATGCAACTGTGGTTTAATTACAGTGGTAGCTGTATGTCAACGTAATGTAAGTCGACTTAACTTTGTAGCATAGACATGGCCTCAGTTTAGAGTATGTGACCCTGTCATAGTTCAAGGAGTGAAGGGAGATATGGAAAATTTTCCTGTGTCTTTGTTTATTTCCTTCATTCAGCTTCCAAGTGCACTGGACAAGCTTCCTTGCATGTAGCATTTCCAAAGAGCCATAGGGCCATTAACAAAGCCTTCGTATTTCTAAGTTCCTTGATGGCCCATCTGATTTTGATCATCCTTCTGGATGGGCGAGGGGAGTGATATAGAGAACAATTTCACTGGGTTCACAAAAGTTCAGAGCCAACATTTTCTAAATTGTTAAGGAAATAGCCAAGTTTTGCTTTTAGCATGGAATATCGATATTAGAAGTGAGATTAATGCGTGCAGCAATTTACAAGCATTTCATAGAGTCTAAAATACTACCTACATTCTTAGGCCATGGCTACACTTGCAAATTTGCAGCGCTGCAGCAGGGTGTGAAAACACACCCTCTCCAGTGCTGCGCTGGCGCGCGCTGCAGGTGTGTGTGGTTGCAGGCCCCCCAGCGCTGCCAGCCGGCTCCAGCGCTGCTTCACATTCAGGAGGAGAGGGAGAGAGGGGAGAGCTGCGCTGCTCTCTTCTCTTGATTGCGCTGCTACACTCACTTAGCGGCAGCGCGCCGCAGCGCTGCAAGTGCAGAAGTAGCCTTATAAAACTAACACCTGTTTTGAATTAAACTAACATAGAGCTCCAGCGATGAGGTTGTCAGTTCTGAGCTAACACCTGCTGCCTAGGCAAGAGCTGGCACCCAGTTTACCAGCATCACAAATACATAAAAAGATTATGAAGTGGGGCCATATAAGTACCTAAGATAGATGGAAATGCTGCACTTACTTATAATACATATATCTAGGCCTGGAAGGATTAGACTATTACTGGTAAATGTCAGTTTCAGCACACACACACACAATCTGATAAAAAATATTTCCATGATAAGAATCGAACTTTACAGATGGGCAAAGAAAGAAAAACGCTGCTTGGGAACTTATTAGAGTTTGATTTAATATATAAAGACTATTTACTTTATATATTTTGACATGTGAAGTTGGCCATTTGTGTTTCATTGGTTTATAAACTTTAACTTTTTGAAGCTGAACGTCTACTGTCATTAAATAGTAATTGTCCAACTCCCCTATTGTCTGACCCTCCCCCTAATTTCCTGCAAATGTGAAAATATAAATCTAGAACAATCTAAAAAAACAACTAAAAATAAACATCAATATTATCCATTGAAATTATATTTAAAAAAAATCAAATGCAACCAACCGTACTTGTATCCCTCCCATTCTAAAGTCAGAATTTGCTCAGCTGTGGTCTGATGGTGAGCATAATCCTGTTTCCACTGAATTCACTGGTAAAACTCCCATTGATTCCATCAGGAGCCTCAGTTAAAATGCATGCTTATTTGTAATGTCAAGTTCTATAGTTCAGTTAATGTAATGTGCAAACGCAGTGTTAAGATAGCTTCCCAATAAGGGGTGCTATAATATGATTATGCGGTTTTGAGAAGTGCTTGAGGACAGCATGTGTGGAAGAAGAATTAAAGTTGGAATGATCAACTCTCTTGGGTCTTTCTTCTTTTGTGCTTAAACACTGAACATACAGTGCAGGCTAATAATTCTATTTGTTCTATAGGCCTGTTGGCCTTTGACATACACACATTCAGAGCATGCTCTTTTAGGACTCTTTTAGAACAGTCTTTTAGGACTGTTCACGTGTGTAGGGATAGTACAATCCAGTCCTTGGACAACAACAGCAAATTAAGTCTATCTTTGAACCTAGAGCTAGGGAAGTTATAGATTTCTGAGCTGATTTTCAAAATCAGAAGCTCCTAAATGTAGCTGCCTGCATGCAAATGCTGCCAAATTTCAGGTCTACAGGAGCATTCAGAGTGTAATGCCCAACTGATCAGTCATTCTCTACAGAAGCTCACCGGCTTCTTACAAGTCAGAGTGAGTCTTCTGTTCCCTTGAAATCAGACCAAGAAAAAGCTTGCTGTAAAAGTTCACATGTCCCATACAGTCTTGTAATGTTAGCTTCAAACATGCATTGCAAAGGTGGTGGGAAGGCTGGGCGTGGGGGAGGATAAGGGAGGCAGAAATCGTGCCTGGTTAAAAAATATCAGCTGAACCCCCCCACACATTTGTAAGTGCTCGTAAATGTTTTCAATGTATATTTGCTTGACAACCCCAAAGATTCCTTTTTGATCAGAGCCATGTAACATTTAAACTGTGATGAAGCATGGACTAGAACAAGAAAAAGAAGAGATGATTTCTCAGGAAGATTATTTCTCCTGTATGAAGTTCTTAGCCATAAATCCTTGTAAGACTGATATATTCTGAAAGAGAGAGCTGAAAATATGAATAGTAAATATAAATATAAAACGAAGACACACAAAAAGGAGAAATTATCACTGTGTATCTTTCATTGGTTTTAGGCTTTCCCGGTGCACAGCTTGAAGGGGATGTTAACTGAGACAGCCAAATTAATCGAAGTGCAATGCAGGAGTTCCTGATAGCTGTTGCTTGCTAGCAGCAATCCAGATCAGCGAAGCTCTTACTTGGCAACACTTCCATTGATGTTAATTAGGGAAGCAAAGCTCCCATCATGTAAGAAGTTGGCTGAGAGAGCTCAGGGCTCTGATGTGGCATTCAGGATAGTCCTCTGTTGAGGAACACATGGAGTTTCTTCACTCCTGTGCTCAGATGCATTGTCTCTGGAATGCACCGTTCTTCCCAGAGCTCCAAATCATAAGTAGGGAGTGTGCTTGCTATGACACCCTTTTAGGGATGTAGCATGTACTCCCCTGTGTAGGTTGCCAGGTCTTTAGGACCATGTGGAGAGAAGCTTGGGGAGCTGTCCCCACATACATTGTGTGCATTCCCAACTATTTTGAGGTGGTTACAACCCTAACAAGGAGCACTACCTGCTTTTAAGCAGGAGCAGAGACTGCATGTATAGCTTTTTCTCTGCATGGAGAACAGAAACACAGGATGCCTTGCACCTACACAAGACAGAGCCACAATTTTGTCTTTTATAGTATCAGTACTGCTCCTTCGCTGTGGTAGTAGATGTTGAGGCCTTGGAGGTCTGTTTCCCATTGAAAAAATAATCAGAGACAAGGAGCTTGGATACGTCTTAGTGTATTTTTTTATTTCTATATTGTATGAAACACACACACACACACACCAATCCTAGAACAGAAGTAATCACCATGCAGACAATCCCCTCTTTCAGGCATTTCTGCCCAACACAATGCCTGATTCTCAGGGAACAATTCTGCCCAAAGACTTTACTATAGACAGAAAGATTAAGGCAGAAAGCAAACTCTCCTGTACCTCCAGCAGCTCCCTCAACACCTCAAAATTAATAACAGTACCATATTTTCTCAAAAACTGAACACAGCTCGCAAGCCAAGAACTTTTGAACAAATAAAATAACTTTAAAACAGCACTACCTGGTGACTCCTGTTAAAATAATGTTTTACACTTCCATCCTCGGATGTCAGAGTGCTTTAGAAACATTAATTAAACCTTCTCAGGCCTGCCGTGCAGTGCAGAGTGAAAGTTAGGAGCTCAGACAAGCCTACCCAGAAAAAAAAAAGCAAATGGAAGTCCCGGGGGCAGGTTAAAAAAACATGCCGCTATGAGCATGCCCCTGACCGTGGATTCCGAGGTGGGGTGTAATCTCTGCCATGTCTGAGGATTATGCAGATGGGGGAAGAGAGAAGAAGAAGAGAAAGAAGAGGAAGAGAGAGACACACAGCACTCTGACCCCCCCAGCAGCAGGAGCTTTTATCACCCTGGAATTAATTGCTCTGCCCCCCCCCCACAAACAAACACAGAATGAGATGACTGCAAATAGCAAACAGTGTTTTTTAGCAAGCTTTTTTATGATTGATTTTGCTGAGGACTTGGGATGCATTCGCAGACACAGTAGTGTTAGTTAGAAAAGTTTGTTAACATGTCCGGGATTGAGAGGAAATCTCCAGGGGGACATCTCGATGAAGCGCTCCTGTACTACAGAAGCCTTTGCAGAAGGTTTGGGCAAGGCATCCTCCCATCCATGGTCCACCCATGGTAGGACACCCATGCATGCCATGTAGCAAGTAATAGGTATCCGGGACTGCTGGCATTCAAGAAGCATCCGCTTCTTATCTTGTTCTGTTATCCTCAGCAAAGTGATATCGTTCAGGATAACCTGGTTAAAAGGAAGCTGAGACAGTGGCTTACATGGCCGCATGCAAGCTTGAATCCTGATGCCTGACCTGTGTCTGTGAGAGATCTGTAACCAGAGATGCAAGCCACATGTGCTATGTAAGGTGAATAGTGCTTTTCACTGTGAAGAGTATAATAATTTGTTCTGTAAAATGTATCTTTCTAAATATTTATCCTCATGCAAGAAAGAGCTCATCTGAATGGAAGGAAGGACGTGGTTTCAAAGGAAGGGGAAGAGGGCCAGTGAGACAGAGGGGATGGAGGATGAGGACAGGAGACAAAGGACGAGAGGAAGATCAGCGGTGGCGGGATGCAACTCTGGGACTGCTGCGTGACAAACATGCAGGAACGGCAGCAGGATCACAGAGTGCCGCCAGCCCCTGTGTATACCCACCTCCCCTCACACCATGTTCAGCCTCTCACCCATTTATAATGAAAAATAAAGAATCATGCTTTTTTTAAATGAGAGTGACTTTATTTGCATAAGTAAGCTGTACTCAACAAACACAGCAGTCACACTGTACCCTGGCCTGGTGTGCTCTTCTAATCTCCCCTGTGTCTGGCTGCGCGTAATCAGCGGGCCAGGTGATTTGCCTCAGCCTCCCACCCAGCCAGGTCCCCTTACTCTCACAGAGATTGTGGAGAATACAGCAAGCAGCAAGGGGACCTGTCCAGGCTGCCTGTGTATGGCTTCATGAGCCATGGCATCAAGGGGTAGGGTGGTCCCCCCAGGATAACGACATTTTCAACATCCCCCACTGTTATTTTCTTGTCTGGGAAAGTAGTCCCTGCTGCAGCCGCTAAAACGAGTAGTGCTTCTGAAACGCGCGCGCCATGAACCCTCCTCTCCCATATAGGGATATGGGTTCATCTATCGCCCCCCCAGTTTAGGGAATCCATTGCAGCAAAGCCATCCACACACCTGCCCACGCTTCCCAGAGAGTCACAACCTTCGCAGCTTAGCAGCTTGCTTTGGCTTTGCTACTTGCACACACAGTAGATTTTGGTATTATGGCGTTTCAGGGCAGGGGGCAAGCAACAAGTTTCCATGAAAGTGTAATTCTGTGTCCACGCCTCATCACTGTTACTGCACGAGTGCGCGGTGTGTAAAAAAAATCCACGATTGCGGTATGGTTTATAAAATCTGTTTTACAAAACCGGTATGCAAAAATTAATAGTCTCACATTCCTGTGAGGTGGGTATGTTATGCCCATCCATACACCCATTTTAGGGATGGTGAAATTGAGGTGCACTGAGGTTGAGACATGGCTAAGCTGAGATGGAAGTTTACAGTTTATACCAGAACTATTTCAACCTGGTTGGTTTGAGCTAAGGAACTGGCTTCTTAGGTCATCAGTGAAGGTGTGTATTATGCAGCATAGGCAATATGTCTGGTTGCATTGCTGGTAACACAATTACACTTACAAGCATATACATAAAGAAGACTGCAAAGGCCTCTCAGTGCAAAATTGCACTAGGAAATCCTGTATTCCAACTGGCTGGTTTTCACCATAACCCTAGCTTAGCACAACAGACGGCGTCAGAGTTACTTTTCTGTTTGCTGAACCATGTCACCAATAATATCAATGAACCTCCACACGCAGTAGCTATTGATCAATCAAAATGTAGGGTTTTAAAATGTAAAACAAAGATATAACTACATGCACTAACTTTCCCTTTATCATTCTTCTCCAGGCCTTCAGTTCATTTCCTTGTCACCCACTCCCTGTTTCCCTTATCTTTTTTCCCCTCCTTCTCAGCCAGGCTTAGCCCTTCCTCTCCTGCTGTCTGCAATAAGAGGATTTTATTTTTTGGTCATTTAATTTCAGATAAACGGTGAATTGGGAGTTGTACATTACTCCTGATTCAGCTGTCTCGCGGGAAAGTCATTGGAGGACTTAGGTTGAGTTCCATATGAACCGCCTCTGAGATACATAATATATAACTGGAAGGTCCGATGGGGAAAAGAGGAAGTTTTAAAAAGGCAAAATTGTTGCCACCAAGATGCACCTTGAGAGTTATCTTTGCCTTTTTGGCCTTTCTAACAAGAATGCTTGAAGGTAAAATCTAGATTTTATGAAACTGACAGTGATACAAAAAAATTGCCATAAATGCAGGGATTCATAAAATGAAGGGAAAGTGCAATAGCTTACTATTAGTCTAACAAACAAATATCAGAGGCAGATCCAGTTGCAAACTTTAGATCTTGATCCAAATACAAATGTCACAAAGCCCTAGGGGTCAGAGGTCAGATTTAGTATTTCAGGTCATGCCCATCTGTAATTATTACAATGGCTTTTACAATTTTTCTATTCTCTCCCTCACCGCCCCTCAACCACAGACTTAATACTATAGCTATCTGCACCATAGCTGTATTCTAATCCTAATATGTCACTTCAAGGTATATGTTAAACCCGTATGTTACCACTTCCCACATGGTTGCAACACTCAGCATTTGAATTCATGCCTAACAATCGATCAACCCGAGTATGACACATGTGGTCTGTCAATATGCATTGCTGAAATGTAAAGCTTCATGGTGGGATGTTCAAAAGCACTCAGTGTTGGCCCAACGTTCCTCCCACTGAAGTCAATCATAAATTGCCCATTGAATGCAATGAGAGCGGAGTTAAGACAATGTCAAGTGCTTTTGAAAATCCAACTCTAAAGGCATCCCCACGTTCCGCAATACTGTTCTCTTTGTGATGACAACTGAATGCCACCATCACTTTCAGAATAGCCTGGCAAGTTCTGCAGCTAAATTAATCTGATAGGTCAGAGATTTGTTAGTTGTTGTTAAAAATTAACATGACAAATTGAAATGGAAAGTTAAAAATGCATTTTCATGCCTTATAAGGCATTGCAAGTTTTGTTCAGCTGGTTAAGAACTAATAAGTGATGTGTCTCTAATTTTCAAATTATTTTAAAGTGGTTTTGAAACAAAAAAGTTTGTTTAAGAGCGACATTAAAGCTAGCCATATTTCTACCAGACTTGCTAGTTGTATTTCTACTTACTACATACAGTTGATACAGTTAAAATAGCTGTGTTGACTCCTGTAAAATATTTTTTTTTAAAAAAAGGTAGGTTTTAATTGTGTTATTTCATTGGTGAGAAGTTTTACTACTAATTCTACTACCTTGCTTTTATTTAATGCTTTGTATCTATAGCTCTCAAAGCCACTTACAGAAGATATAAGTTCATTATCCTCATTTACAGCTATGGAAATTGAGGCCTGGTCTACTCTGAAAAGTAATATCAGCAGAGCTTCGTCAGTCAGGGGGTGTCAAAAAACACCCCCTGACTGTACAGCTCTATTGCTCCAGGAAAGCATATACAATAGAGGAAGAATTTGCACTCCCTTTCTCATTCACTCAAAGAACCAAAATAGACTGATCAGAATTTTGAAAAGATATTGGGTGTGACTATATAGCACATAATTAAAACATAGGGCCAAAATGTTCAAATTTGGTTACCTAAAAGTGATGTACCTAAATGTCTACAACGACACCAAAATAAGTAGGCTAATCTTCAGAGGTGCTGGGCACCCCTTGTCCCCTTGACTTCAGTGGAAATTGTGCATGCATTTATGTAGTTGCCTAAACATGTATTTATATATCATTTTTTAGTCACCTAACTATTTTGGCCCAACTGAACCCCTCCAAATCTGGGCTGAGAAACATTTAGGGGAAGGTTACATTGATGCAGTTGTGTTGCTATTCCTTGTAACTAGAATGTACTTTTGTTCTTTCTGTTTTACAGACACTTTAATTGATATGGTGTCAAAAACACCAAATGTTCAGTCTGTGCTATGGGCTCTCACAAGGGTAATTGAAGAGGCAGCACCAGTGGGTACTTTTGGCTGAAACTCTCTACTGTAAACTAAGTTGCATACTCCTGCCTTCTCCCTCTATGGGACCCAATGGACCTTGTGCAACATCTATTTTTATTAGCAGCATCCCACCAGTCAGCACAGGGTCCACAACTATTCTCACTCCTCAAACCAATGATTTCCCATTTACAGAGATACCCAGAATTCATTCAGTACCATTGAAATTGATCCTTCTCCATATACAACAAAGCCTTCAGACTTCTAATTACACTGGTCTACAATTTTTGAGAAGTCATCTGCTTCAGAGATAAAATGTGCTATTTATTATGTATTTTGATGTGCTGAATTCAAATATGACAATTAAAACAACTGATTGGCAACTGTTTCTAAGATATTTAAGTTTTTACATTCTATGTCTATGTATATTATGTAGATAGTAGAGTTTTAATCATAAATTGTAAACCTAGGTCTTTTCATGTGTTTATGGTTGCTTTACATGATAATATTTCACCTATCCTGTTTATGTAACATTTTAAAAATCAGCAAAAGGGTTATATAAATATAATTTATTATGAAACAAAAGGCAAAAAACTATTATGTACATAGTTTAGTCCTATTCAGTGTCTACTCGGCGCTTCTTGGCTTGTCTCTTGTATTCATTAAATGGAGCATCTCTTGTCACTGTCCAGCAATAGTCTGCAAGCATTGATGGGCTCCATTTGCCCTGATAGCGTTTCTCCATTGTTACAATGTCCTGGTGAAATCGCTCGCCGTGCTCGTCGCTCACTGATCCGCAGTTCGGTGGAAAAAAATCTAGATGAGAGTGCAAAAAATGTATCTTTAGTGACATGTTGCAACCAAGGCTTTTGTATGCCTTCAGGAGGTTTTCCACCAACAACCTGTAGTTGTCTGCCTTGTTGTTTCCGAGAAAATTTATTGCCACTAACTGGAAGGCTTTCCATGCCGTCTTTTCCTTGCCACGCAGTGCATGGTCAAATGCATCATCTCGAAGAAGTTCATGAATCTGAGGACCAACAAAGACACCTTCCTTTATCTTAGCTTTGCTTAACCTTGGAAATTTTCCACAGAGGTACTTGAAAGCTGCTTGTGTTTTGTCAATGGCCTTGACAAAGTTCTTCATTAGACCCAGCTTGATGTGTAAGGGTGGTAACAAAATCTTCCTTGATTCAACAAGTGGTGGATGCTGAACACTTTTCCTCCCAGGCTCCAATGACTGTCGGAGTGGCCAATCTTTCTTGATGTAGTGGGAATCTCTTGCACGACTATCCCATTCGCAGAGAAAACAGCAGTACTTTGTGTATCCAGTCTGCAGACCAAGCAAAAGAGCAACAACCTTCAAATCGCCACAAAGCTGCCACTGATGTTGGTCATAGTTTATGCACCTCACAAGTTGTTTCATGTTGTCATAGGTTTCCTTCATATGGACTGCATGACCAACTGGAATTGATGGCAAAACATTGCCATTATGCAGTAAAACAGCTTTAAGACTCATCTTCGATGAATCAATGAACAGTCTCCACTCATCTGGATCGTGAACGATGTTGAGGGCTGCCATCACACCATCGATGTTGTGGCAGGCTACAAGATCACCTTCCATGAAGAAGAATGGGACAAGATCCTTTTGATGGTCACGGAACATAGAAACCCTAAAATCACCTGCCAGGAGATTCCACTGCTGTAGTCTGGAGCCCAACAGCTCTGCCTTACTCTTGGGTAGTTCCAAATCCCTGACAAGGTCATTCAGTTCACCTTGTGTTATGAGGTGTGGTTCAGAGGAGGAGGATGGGAGAAAATGTGGGTCCTGTGACATTGATGGTTCAGGACCAGAAGTTTCATCCTCTTCCTCTTCCTCGTCTGACTCAAGTGAGAATGATTCTGGTGCATCAGGAACAGGCAGTCCTTCTCCGTGGGGTACTGGGCGTATAGCTGATGGAATGTTTGGATAATGCACAGTCCACTTTTTCTTCTTTGACACACCTTTCCCAACTGGAGGCACCATGCAGAAGTAACAATTGCTGGTATGATCTGTTGGCTCTCTCCAAATCATTGGCACTGCAAAAGGCATAGATTTCCTTTTCCTGTTCAACCACTGGCGAAGATTTGTTGCACAAGTGTTGCAGCATATGTGTGGGGCCCACCTCTTGTCCTGATCTCCAATTTTGCAGCCAAATAAAGGTGATAGGCTTTCTTAACCATAGTGGTTATACTGCGCTTTTGTGATGCAAAAGTCACTTCACCACAAACATAGCAGAAGTTATCTGCACTGTTCACACAAGTACGAGGCATATCTGCTCACTTTGGCTAAACAGAAATGTGTCCCTTTGCAAAATCAACCACTGACAAATAAGAGAGCACGACACTGTATGATTTCTAGAGCTTATATAAGGCAATTTGTTCAGCAGAGTGATGTAAGCTTCGTTATGATTGCATCATCCATGACTTCTAGGAATAACATGATGCAATTCATATCATGTATGACGCAATACCAGCTTCAGATTGCATCATTCATTGTTTTGCCTAAAAAGCAAGTACTGTCCAAACCCAGTCATAGATTTATTCATAGATCCAGTCAAAGATGTATTTTAGTCATTTCTGGTTTAAATTGAGATCCCTTCCCTTTATAACTCACTTATCCTCCGCTATTCCCAAGTCAAGGGTCGTATATACTGACCCAATAGCATAACTTGAAAACTAGAGCCAATCAACAATTTTAAGCGTCATTTTCGTTCTCAGTGACCCAGAATTAGTAAAGTTTGACTACATTTATTTCAGAAGCATTTTAGCTGTAGAGCAGTGTTATTTTGTTCTACCCAGATGAACCCCCCATCTTTGTATTTGGCAACAATTACACCATCAGAATTACTTTGTGTGTGGATCACCAAACCCCTAATGTCTGGTCTGAAGAGAGTGAAGCCTCGTCCCCCAGGCAAGTTCTTAGTGCCTGTTTCTTGCAGTTAATTCTGTATTGGATGGTTCCCAAGAATGACAAGGCTACACTACTGCTGGAAAACCTAATTGGTTGTGGTTGACTCCTAACCCTTGATATTAGTGCCTGTTCTGAAGACACATCTCTTGTTATTGCCAATGACAATTGCTAATGCTGCTGCCCTGCTCCTCTTCATTTTGTGCAGATGTTTCAAATGACCTAAGAAGACAGCTGCACTAAGGACACAGCACCAGCTTTTCAGCTGCTGTACCTGGATAATAATATAATATAATAATTGGAAATATACCTCTCTCCTAGAACTGGAAGGTCATCAAGTCCAGCCCCCTGCTTTCACTAGCAGGACCAAGTACTGATTTTTGCCCCAGATCCCTAAGTAGCCCCCTCAAGGATTGAGCTCATAACCCTGGGTTAGGCAGGCCAATGCTCAAACCACTGAGCTATCCCTCTCCCCATGGATGTAGCTCATTAACTTCAATGGAGCTATACCAATTTACACCGTGTGAGACTACAGTGTATATTACATCTAATGCAGACAGGAGAAAGATGCAGGTAAATATGAATTCAATGGCAATAAATGTGTAATATGAAAGGTAGAAGGCATTTGGCCTTAGAACAAGGTGATATGCTCCTGGATAATATACTCTGTAAATGTGATGAAAAATAAAGTGTACAGAAAATAAATATCAGGTAGGAATATGCAGTCAGTTTCTTGCCTAACAGAGGAATCAACCAAGAGAAATCTAGACAAGAGACTCCTGTCTGATCCCTGGCTTGTTCAGGGGGATACAAGAAAGGCTAGGTGGTTTAAAATAACATGTATCTGAGTGCAGCCTGAAAAATGGAATGGAAAGGAATCAAAGTAGGAGAGCAGTTGCCCTTAGGATAAGGAAACACACACAGATAGTGTATTTTGTAAATGTGATGTAAAATAAATATGAAGTGTGCAGCAAATAAGTGTCAAAGACAGAAAGGCACAGTGGCTTAAATGTAAACAGTACAAAGAATGATCTAGCAGTTGTGAGCTCAGGACTGAGAGATGGGAAACCTGCATTCTATTCTGATCTCTACTACCAGCCTAAGAATTTAGGATTTCTGGGTCTCGGGCCTTCTTTACACTGAAAACTTCGGTCGACATAGCTACAGTGCCTAGGGGTGTGAAAAATGCTATGTCAACTTAATCCCGTTATAGATACAGCTAGGCTGATGGAAGAATGCATCAATCAACCTCACTACCATTGCTTGGGGAGGTGGCGTTCCTACAGTAATGGAAATATAAAATCCTTCCATTGTATAGTCTGCATCTACACTACGGGATTACAGAAGCATAGCTATGGCACCGTACCCAAAGTGGCATAGCTATGGCCGCTGTAGTACCCAAAGTGTAGAGATAGCCTCAGTTTCCCTGTCTCCAATAAGGGGATAATAATATTTTTGGTGTCTCGAGAGCATTGGGTGAAAAGCACTATGAGAGCAAGGTGCTAATTATTATTCTACCACCAGCAGTTTGGTCTCATATGGTCAAGACAAAGTCCTGAAATAATGGCCTAGGAAGGACCACAAGCAGATGGAGTACTACATAAAGGAGATGAAAACCAAATATAGGTAGTAAAACAAATAAATAGACTATAATAAGTGGTATTTTGATGGTTAATACAAAAAACCAGCACAGACTAATTTTGTGCATACTGTCTTGAAGAAAGAAAGATAAATATAGGCCAAAGAAACATATTCTTCTACTAAACAGGGATCTAGAAGAAATACCATATAATTTATATGACTGATCACAAACAGTCATGGTCAAAACCATACAGCCAGTAGTTGCCAAGACTTCTGGAGTAAGCTTAATACTGAGAAATTTCCCCACAAAGCTTGGTTAAAATTTTTGATGCAAATGTGAAAAATGTAAAGAAAAGTTCAGAAATTGTGCAAATTCAAATGCAGACAATTTTCAACAGAAAATGTTTTTGTGACAAATATTTCACTCTGCCCACTAAGAACAGCAGAGCATATGAATCTAGAACCTTCTGTCCTCTCTTGTTGTTCATAGGCTGGAGGTCAAATGAATGCACAAGCATCGAGGTGCTAAAAGCAAGTATCAGGATCAGTAAGATGTTAGCTGTTGTTTCTTCTTAATTATTCCTAATACTCTACCTGGCCTCTGGTTACTTACAAGATTTAGGTCTCCACACAGATTGTCACATTCTCCTTGAAACTTGTCATGTCAACCTAACAACTTTCATAAATGCTAAATTAACTTTTTTTAAAAAATAATTAAATAAACCAGGAAAAATGCTCAGACCAGCTGCAGGAGACTATATGACCTTTGAATGTGTCAGTATGTTTGCTGGTGATTGTGATATATAGAGACAGAAATTTCTGACTGGGATGTGAAAAAAATAACATCCAGGAACTCAGTTAGAAAATGGGACACTGTTGATATTATGGATAGTTTAAAGGAATAAGTATCAGAGGGGTAGCCGTGTTAGTCTGGATCTGTAAAAGCAACAAAGAATCCTGTGGCACCTTCGTGAATATTCACCCACGAAAGCTCATGCTGCAAAACGTCTGTTAGTCTATAAGGTGCCACAGGATTCTTTGTTGCTTTTAAAGGAATAGTAAATTCCCAAACAGCGCAAACATCCACCCTATTAATGACACTAGGGTTTACAGCTATCCAATAAAAAATATTCGGCTGCTGGATATCTTTGTGCTTCCTCAAGGAATGAGGGTTGACTTGAGATTTCCAAATGTCATGAAAGCATTCCAGCCAATGAAGTTCCTTTGGATTTACCATAGGGTAGCAGTGTACCCGAGTGCAGAATTTGTCTCGTAGCCACATAACTACACACTTAAGCTATTTGGAAGTTATTGTTCATTCTTTTTGGTGCTGTCTGGAAAGAAATGTCTTTCACTCCTGAAATATCATTGTTGTGAAACTTCCACACAACAAATCTCACTAGATTTCCTTGAATAGCTATTTTCATCATTGTTTCCTCTTGTTATGCTGCTGCCCATCTTTGGCCTGGTCTACACTAGGAGGTTATGTCGAATTTAGCAGCATTAAATCGAATTAACCCTGCACCCGTCCACACAACGAAGCTATTTAGTTTGACATACAGGTCTCTTTAGTTTGATTTCTGTACTCCTCCCCGACGAGGGGAGTAGCGCTAAATTCGACATGGCCATGTCGAATTAGGATAGGTGTGGATGGAATTCGACGCTAATAGCTCCGGGAGCTATTCCACAGTGCACCACTCTGTTGACGCTCTGGACAGCAGTCCGAGCTCGGATGCTCTGACCAGCCACACAGGAAAAGCCCCGGGAAAATTTGAATTCCTTTTCCTGTCTGGCCAGTTTGAATTTCATTTCCTGTTTGGACATCGTGGCAAGCTCAGCAGCGCTGGCAACGATGCAGAGCTCTCCAGCAGAGGTGTCCATGCAATCTCAGAATAAAAAGAGGGCCCCAGATGGACTGATCGGGAAGTCTTGGATCTGATCGCTGTGTGGGGCAATGAGTCTGTGCTTTCGGAGCTGCGCTCCAAAAAACGGAATGCGAAGATCTACGAGAAGCTCTCCAAAGCCATGACAGAGAGAGGATACAGCCGGGATGCAACGCAGTGCCGCATGAAAATCAAGGAGCTGAGACAAGGCTACCAGAAGACCAAAGCGGCAAACGGACGCTCCGGATTTCAGCCCCAGACATGCCGCTTCTACGAGGCACTGCATTCCATTCTAGGTGTGGACGCCACCACTACCCCACCACCCGTCCCAGATTCAACCCTTTACCACAAAATCAGTAATAAAGAAAACGGTGTTAATTAACAAAGTTCCATGTATTTTATTTTTAAGCGTGCGTTGGAAGTGGGGGAATGGGGTGAACAGGGTATGTATCTGCAGAGGATAGTCAACATTAGCTGGGTAAAGAAACGGGGGCAGGTTCAGCTTCTCTGTAAACAAACTTAATAGTCACAGGTTACCCTGTTCACTGAGGAACCTAGCTTTCAAAGCCTCCCGGATGCACAGCACTTCCCGCTGGGCTCTTCTAATCGCACGGCTGTCTGGCTGGGCGTAATCAGCAGCTAGGCTATTTGTCTCAACCACCCATCCCGCCATAAAGGTCTCCCCCTTGCTCTCACAGAGATTGTGGAGCACACAGCAAGCTGCAATAACAATGGGGATATTGGTTTCGCTGAGATCTGAGCTAGTCAGTAAGCTTCTCCATCTCCCCTTGAGACGTCCGAAAGCACACTCCACCACCATTCTGCACTTGCTCAGCCGGTAGTTGAAGAGTTCTTTGTCACTATCCATGGCGCCTGTATAGGGCTTCATGAGCCAGGGCATTAGCAGGTAGGCTGGGTCCCCGAGGATCACTATAGGCATCTCCACATCCCCAACAGTTATTTTGTGGTCCGGGAAGAAAATACCTTCCTGCAGGCGTCTAAACAGACCAGAGTTCCTGAAAACACGCGCGTCATGAACCTTGCCCGGCCATCCGACGTTGATGTTGGTAAAACGTCCCCTATGGTCCACCAGTGCTTGCAGCACCATTGAAAAGTAGCCCTTTTGGTTAATATACTGGCTGGCCTGGTGGTCCGGTCCCAGGATAGGGATGTGAGTTCCATCTATAGCCCCACCGCAGTTTGGGAATCTCATCGCGGCAAAGCCATCTATGATGACCTGGACGTTTCCCAGGGTCACTACCTTTGAGAACAGTAGCTCAACGATTGCGTTGGCTACTTGCATCACAGCAAGCCCCACGGTAGATTTGCCCACGCCAAAGTGGTTCGCTACTGACCGGTAGCTGTCTGGCATTGCAAGTTTCCAGAGGGCTATGGCCACTCGCTTCTGCACAGTCAGGGCTGCTCGCATCCGGGTGTCCTTGCGCTTCAGGGCAGGGGACAGCAACTCACACAGTTCAAGAAAAGTTCCCTTACGCATCCTAAAGTTTCGCAGCCACTGTGATTCATCCCAGACCTGCAGCACTATGCGGTCCCACCAGTCCGTGCTTGTTTCCCGGGCCCAGAATCGCTGTTCCACAGCATGAACATGACCCATTGCCACCATGATGTCCACGGCGCGGGGTCCCGTGCTTTGTGAGAGATCTGTGCCACTCTCAGACTTCATGTCCTCACCGCGCTGCCGTAGCCTCCTTGCCCGATTTCTCAGCATCTGACTGTGAAAAAGGTGGACGATAAGGTGCGAGGAGTTGACAACGGCCACAACTGCAGCGATGATGGCAGCGGGGGCTCCATGCTCGCGGTGCTGTGGCGTCCACGCTGTCACTCACCAGAAAAGTGCGTGAACTAATTGCCCGCTGGCGCTTTCAGGGAGGGAGGGCGGGAGTGACGGTTGAATGAGGACAGTTACCCAAAACCACCCTCGACACACTTTTTCCCCCAGCAGGCATTGGGGGCTCGACCCAGAATTCCAATGGACAGCGGGGACTGCGGGAACTGTGGGATAGCTGCCCACAGTGCACCGCTTCCAATGTCGACGCTTGCCCCGTTAGTGTGGACTCACAAAGTCGAATTAATGTCATTAGTGTGGATACACACGTTCGACTTTGTAATATCGGTTCCACAAATTCGATTTAAGTAGAATCGAACTACTCTGGTAGTGTAGACATACCCTTCTAGCCATTCCCATTTGCTTCTGTTGCTGCATGTGCTGACCTCCTTCTGCCCACTACCCAATAATGTCCCATCATCAACACCTTTTTGCTGCTGACCCTGAGCCTTGGCTTCCCAATGCTGCCTGCATCTTTCCTATGGACACTTATAATTTAAAAATAATCCTTTAAACTTAAACAAAAAAAATCTGATTATCCCATCTCTTTTTCTGCTCTTATGTTTTAAAGCTGCTCATAGTCTCTTGCCATTAGAGTTCATGTTGTGAACCTGTTATTTCCCTGATAAATTTTTCCAAATCTCAAATCAAGAAGTTTCTAATTATCCTCCAAGTAATATGAAGTCCAATTACAAATGAATATCATTCAGTTCTGGATATTTGGACATCCCTAATGCATACAGCATATTTCAATTTAGTTGGCAACTCCCCGCTGGCAACCCCCCCACCATTTACTTGGTGAATTGATGGTCCAATGATGTCAGATACTAGGATAGAGTAGGGACCTTTACCTTGAAGGTGCTGCAACTTTGAATACATTTACCAGTCTAACAAAAATGGGATTCATTCTTTATAATCATCTTGCTAAAGATCACTATGCCAGGAAAGGTTTCCAAGAACTTTTCAATTATGCAAAAAAGACCTGTTAAATATTTAAGGACTTTAGAAAATAGAAATACACATCTGTCCACTAGAACTGTGTGAAAGGACACAGACTCAATTGGTAAAGGTGAAAAGCCTACATAATTAGAACTGAATCATATGTAGCCAATTGACAAACTTCTTTCTTGGAGGTACCCATCCATCTACAGACATCATTTCATATATATATATGAAATGATGTCTGTAGATGGATGGGTACCTCCAAGAAAGAAGTTTGTATATATATATAAAGGCATATTGTATATATATATAAAGGCATATTGAAGGGGAAATCTTGTATTGATGTGTGAAGCAATGTAACATCCAAACTACATACAAAAATATGACTGCACTGCTACAGAAGTGTAGGATTGGGGACCTCAATATGTCATCTAGTCCAGTCCCTTTCATTCAAGGCAGTACTAAATAATAATTAGACTATTCCTGATGTAACTAACCTGTTCTTAAACATCTCCAATGACAGAAATTCCACAATCTCCCTAGGCAATTTGTCCCAGTACTTAACTACCCTGAGAGTTAGGAAATTTTTCCTAATGTCCAACCTAAACCTCCCTTCCTGCAATTTTAAGCCCATTGCTTCTTGTCCTATCCTGAGAGGTTAAGGAGAATAATTTTTTACCCTCCTGCTTGTAACAACCTTTTATGTATTGAAAACTGTTATCATGTCTCCTCTCAGTCTTCTCTTCCGCACACTAAAACTCATTTTTTCCCCAATCTTTCCTCATAGGTCATATTTTCTAGACCTTTAATCATTTTTGTTACTTTCTTTGGACTTTCTCCAAATCGTTCCTGAAAAGTGGCACCCAAAACCAGACACAATACTCCAGCTGAAACCTTATCAGCACGGAGTAGAGCAGAAGAATTACTTTTCATGTCTTGCTTACAACACTCTTGCTAATACATCCCAGAATGCTGTTCATTTTTATTCCAACAATGTTACACTGTTGACTCATATTTGGCTTGTGATCCACTATAAGCCCCAAATCCCTTTCCACAGTAATTCTTCCCAGGCAGCCATTTCCAATTTGTATGTATGCAATTAATTGTTGCTTCCTAAGAGGAATACTTTGTATTTGTCCTTATTGAATTTCATCCTATTTACTTCAGACCATTTCTCCAGTTTTTCTAGATCATTTTGAATTTTAATCCTATCCTCCAAAGCACTTGCAACGCTTTCCAGTTTGGAATGTTTTGCTATTCCTAAGTACAGACAAAGCATGGTAGGTAGACAGTTATGCACAACTGAAACATATTTCCCTGCTGATTGACATGTCCCTTCATGTAAACTAGGAAGTCTGTACTGCACTACTGGCACTTCTCTAGTCATATGCTGAGAGCACTGTGCCATTTTAACATGAAGCTGATTAATTCAGTCTTGTAGTCTGAAAGAACACAACTGAGCTTTGCTTATCATGGAATTAAAGCAAGTAAATCGAGCTCCTGAGCTGTTACAACTGCAGTTTAATGCCGAGCATTATGACATACTGATGTGGTAGAGATGAGTCAGTAGTTTAGGGTAAAGGGTACAATCTTAGGGTCCTACAAAATCTTAAAAACCTTTTCTTCTACCCTCAAAAGAGAAGGTAGGTAGAATATATTTGCTTTTTTTTCAGCATTACGGCTAATCATTTTCTTAATTCCAGCTATTTACCTTTAAGTTGTAGCTTCTGAAAATTGTTAGCACTAGCCAAATGGGTGGAATTCCCAAGGCTTACTAGCTGACAGCCAGATCACAATACTCTTACTGCACAAATAGTCCCTTTGACACCAGTGAGGCTACATTTATTTGGAGAAAACAAATTAGGCAGATGGGTGTGGAGGGCAGGGAGGGAGGAGGGTGGCAGCATGTATTAAACAGCTGCTGGTGTGCCATATGGCCTAAGGGAGGGTCTTTCAACCATGTGCTGGGCAGATCAGAGAAGTGAAGAGAGGGATGTTGATGCAGCACAGTACGAGCATCACAAAACGATGAGTTCTGCGTTGTTAAAAGTGTTGCATGGGGATTAGAAGGCTAAGGAAATAGGAAGGAAGCACACAATGTTTTAGGGTTTATGGATGGGATCATTTGAACCAGAGGTTAATTTAAAATAAAGAATGCGGTCCACAACCAACCAACCAACCACACACACACACACACACACTGAACAAGGATGCTGCACAGAAATTAAAGACAGAACAGAAGAGAGTGGTAGGTCATCTTGTCTATCTGCTTACAAGTACTGATTGCCCCTCACAATATATTCTCAATAGGCTTGTCCAATCTAGTTTTGGCTATGGCACTTCTCCTTCTAAGACCCCTACACTTAGTAGATTTCAGCATTAGGAAACATTCCTTCTACTTACCCTATGTTTTCCTTTGTGTAATTATATTCAGTTCTTCCTAGATTTACACTCTGGTACCAAGCCACCTAATTCTTCCTTGGTGTTGTCCTTAAACACATCAATTTATACCAACATTAATTGTCATTTAGCATAGCCCTACATATTTTGTTCCCTTAATCCTTCATCATAGATAAGCCACGCCAGCCTATTACTCGTTTCTGAGACTCTTCTCTTTGTGCTCACTCCAATTTGTTAACATTTTATTTTTGAAGTGCATAGAATTGTATTCAATCTTCCAGGCATATTCTCACTATGCTCTTATTTAAAAATGACCATTACCACCTTTCCCCATCAATAGATGCCTCTGCATTCACAGCTCAAAATCTCTGTGGATATTTTTTCCCAGCATAATACATTGTAATGCTCATATGGAACTTGCTGTCTGCTATGACTATAGGTCTTTTATGGCATTACTACTTTCTCCATCAAATAAATATGTGCTGTTTGAATTATTTCCACCCCAGATGCATTAGCATTTCTTTTCCAGGTTAAATCTCATTTCTTTTATTTACTGCCTATATTTAATTTCTTTAGGTCCCTTTGTATTATTTTTCTGTCCTCTCTGAGGTTTGCAGCAGCTCTCAGTTTAATATCTTCTGTGAGTTTATTTGACAATATTATTTTTAATCAAAGATTATCACATTTACATATACCACACAATAAAAGCAGAGACAATGCTGATATACAAAAGTTATACACAGAATATAAAGAACAATTTAAATAATGTATTTGAATCTCTACTTTTAAAATGACGGGAACAATATAAGGAGAGCTATACATAGTGAAAATTACAGTGGTAAGGGACCATATTCAGTAAATTTACAACCAGGATGATTGAATTTGACTCATTCATTTTAAAAAAAACAACAACCTCAAAACAAAACCGATAGTGTTGACTTTGGCTCTCAGTCTGTCTTCAATGTCCTTTTCTTGGGCAATGTCACTGAAAAACTAGTATTAAGAAACTGATCTCTACCAATATCCTGGACCCCGCATACTAAGAATTCAGTCTGGCACATGGCATGGATTTGGCTCTAGTAGCACTGCTGGATGATCTTCTTATGGTCATTGACAGAGGGTGGAACTCTGTGGTGTCACTATTGGATCTATCAGCACCTTTTGGCACCTTCAGTCATAGCACTTGGATGAATGGTTCCTGGCTCAAATGCAAAACCATATGTCAGTCCAGGTTTACTTCAAAAGTTTTATGACAATTATGAACATGGTCTGGGTTTTGATTTTATAATGAAACACACAACCAAGTTAGTTCTGTGTGGGTTTGGATGCCATAATGAATTGCTGTGAAGTTCTCCAGATGACCAAAGGTTTTATAATTTCTTCTCTGCTGCTTTTTGCTGCTTTTCTAACTAAGTACACTACACAAACTAAAATGATTACTGTCACATTTCAAAAGTTCATAATCCATAATAGTTAGAACAATTGGGGTTTAAATAAAAATGATAAACAGAGGATGTGTTAGCAGAGTTATCGCTATTGATTTTTATTTCCTGTCCGCTTAGTAAAATACTTGTTGGTGTCAAACTAGATTTATCAGTATAAACTTCTAAACAAAAACAATGTCCTGTGAGTATAGATTCCCAGGGTTATGGAGTAAAATTTCCATTGACTTCAGTGGGACTGGTATTAGGCTCATGGTGTCTGTTTCCTCAGAATTAACAAGTATATTTGCATTGAAATTTCTGTCAATGCTCTATGATTTGCATTTTATTCTCAATGATGTGCAAAAAGCCTATGCCCAAATTGCTAATGTCATTTGAGACAATCGTGCTGGGATCAACTGCAGGGTGGCTCAGAAGAACTTCGGCCTTACTCTTCATTGTGAGTTTCTTGGGTAGATTCTGATCTCTGATTTCAGTGAAGTTACTCCAGATTTACATGGTGTAACTGAGATCAGTACTGCCCCTCCAGTCTTCTAACATACTCAAGGCTTCTTTTTTAACATGCTTTTGTGAGTAACATACAAGTTTAAATGGTTTGACCTGTAAAACAAAGAACCTTAAAAGGTTGTCTTTTCACTTATAATTCAGAGCTAGTGTATTTCCTCTGATAATCAGCCATGTGTACGGTGTGGGCTATCAGTAGTAACTGCTCATAAGTAGTCACCACACACTGAGTTAGAGCTCTGATACATGCTTATTTGCTTCCACGTCACTCCTCTCCTGTCTTGCTTGTGATCTTAACCTAGGAGTGGAGTTAAGAGAATGTGCCAGGAGCTGCCTTCCCCCTTGCATGCTCCATGCTAAGGCCAGTCACAATTACAGTCCCCTGCACATGCCTCCTCCAATCCCCAAGACATATCATTCCAGAGAGGTGACGCCACCTCCCTCTTCTTCTGAACAGTCTTTCTGAGATAATCTGGCACATCAAGAAGAGCAGGTTGCACTGTCCCAACTGACACGGCATCCTGCACAGTCCTGCTTGGTATCAGAGAGCTCACTGAAGCATCCTCACTCCCAGTGCTCTCTCTGCTGTGAGGTGGCTCCATAACACCCCCACCACAGAACTGCATAGAAATCACAGCCTGCAATAAGCTACACATTCTTTAAACTGTTTGGGTACAAAGTATGTTTTTAACCTAAGAGCTATATCAGTGCCATCATCCCATTTTACATGGCAATATTCTAGTTCCCTTATTGGGATAAACAACTCAGTTGAACCAGATTATTGCCTCATAAAACACAGCAGCAATATTATCATTGCTTAACTGCACCTGAATTCAGGCAGAACTACTTCATTCAAACAGCAGTAAACACATGGAGTAAGTTGTTAAGTAAGGTCATTGAAGCAAATAACATAAATGAGTGTTAGAAACACTGGTCACTCTCCTGAAGGAGACTGAAGGATTCAGTGACAGATGAATTAAACTAACCAAGGGCATGCTTGGATGGCAGTATTAAAATTCACTGCTGCACAGAATGATGCTGCAAGGCTTGTGCAGCTCTTCTTACATCCTCAAAATAGGGCTTTAAGTGTGACGTAAGTGGCAACTAGGCCCTCTGCAAAGAAGCCTAATTTCAGCTTGGATAAACAGAGGACTTTGGTCATCAGGGCTGCCAATGAAATGCCTTTCAGGAGCATTGCATTCAGGTTTGGTTGTGATTTCAAAGAAAGCATGTCTTTGAAAGGTGTGTAAAGTAGAACGGACACTGAAATATGAAACACGTGCTTACAGCTTCACAGTATTCACTTCCTATGCATTACCTTATCCACTATCAGCCAAGGTACAGTCATGTAATGGTGCTGGCAGGAGCTTTGGTTTGTATGCTGAGCTGGCCATTTGGGAGAATATGTATTCATAACACACTTTTTTAGAAAACAAAGTCAGGTAACAGATACCTCAAAAGCATGGATGTTGCCATGTGGCAGTGACCATTTTAAAACAGTAGCAGTCACTTGAAGTATGTCACAGCTTCATAACCCGGTCCCTACTTGTGCCCAGCCTGCCTACTGCCACCTTATCTAACCCCAGCACTGGTTTCCTGCTTATTGTGGCTCCCTCCTGCGGGCCCATCCTTGGCCCCAGACAGCTCCATCCACTCCATTGGGTGCATTCTGTCACCCTTCCCCATCCCTGACATGTCTCATTTACCCCTTCTAGCACTATCCCTCATTCCATAATGTTGTCCCCTGTCTCCCACCAACTCATTTTTGCTGTGGCTTCCTTTGGCCTATTCCTTGACCCAGCTCAAGTTCTCTTACCTGTCTGGATTCCTCCCAAAAGGCCTAATCCAAAGCCCATTAAAGTAAATGGAAAGAGTCTCATCAACTTCAATTCACACTGGAGCAGGCCCTGTAACAGCAACTGTACTTAGAATCAACTTGATACTGAAGTCCAATACATGAGCCCATACCCAACACCCCACCAAAGGAGATTTGTCACCTCCCTCTTTATCTTATTTTCAAAGGCATAATTTAACTTCTCTGAAGGGCTTGGTGCTTTTCATGACACATTCATTGTCCTAGATTCCTCTGAGTGGTTACATGTGACACAATACTCACTTCAAGGCTAACAGCAAATGGAAGTGCAGGCTTGAAATTAGGAGGTTTCTAAGCATCAGAGGGGTGAGGTTCTGCAACAACCTGCCAATAGGAGTTCACTGGACAAATTTATGGGTGCAATTGGATGACTGGGTTGCTTGTGATGATGGGGTACAGGGCTTAACTCCTGGTTTATGTTTTATGTTGCTAAAAGCTTCAGAGTTTCTGCTGATCACTTACAGAGGATATCCTCCCTGCCCCAAATGTATTGTGGGTACATGTAAATATATATACATATATATATGAAATATCAGAGATGGGCACAGCTGGAGATGGGACATAGGACAGGGAAGGCCAGTGCTGTAAGCTGGTACAAAGCATTCTCTTTCTCAGATGCTTGGCTGTCTGGTTCTTGCTCACATGCCCAGGTCCAACTGATCACCCAATGTGGGGTTGGGAAGGAATTTCCCCCCGGGTCAGATTGGCAGTGATTTTGGGGTGTTGTTTTTTTTGCCTTCCTCTGGAACATGAGAGTGCAGGTCACTTGCCGGGCTTATCTGGGTATATCTCACTGAATCATTTCCCTGCCATTTTAGTTGCCTTGTGCACTGTTGCTCCTTGGTCTCCCCTATTCTCTGCCTATGACATGTGATCATTGAGTCTCCTGTGGTCTGTAATACTTAGTTCTAATTTTTGGTTGTTGGATTTAGTGTGCGGGTGTTGGCATTAGAAGGTCAGAGTAAATGTTTGGGTGGTCCCTTCTGTCCTTTACCACTATGATTATATGAGAATGGTAGACTGTGTATATTTTTACTGTCTACAAGACAACAGCAGAATGTTTAATTCTGATGTACATTGAAGTAACCACACATTCCTTTGTCCAGGACACACCTGTTTATCACCTTTATCTAGGTGGGTTGTCTGGTCTTAAACATGTTCTTGTAACATCATACAAAGGGAATTCATGACTTCACAAATAATGTTAACACATGCATTTTAAATGATCTTAATAACCAGATGTTATTAACTTTCATATGATACCTGATAGGGCATATTTTGTACAAATATTATTGCAGTAGAATGTAGGGTGTGAATACAGGGGTACCTAGAGTCACTTAAGATAGATAGGATTTCTGCACCATCAACTCACTTTACATATGTCACCACAGACGGTAATTATAATGGACTTCAGGACTTAAAGTTTTTGGATTATTTTTAACTAAAATTGTAGAAGTAGAGGGCTCCATTTCTTCCACTTTAAACAAAAAATTAAAAAGTTTGTATAGCCAAGAAAAAATATTGACTCATATTGAGAAAAAACACTTGGCAACAATGTGGTTTGCTTCATGGCAGTGTCATCATATGTTTGTCAACATCTGATGGACTTGAAAAGTTCAGTTTTATTGAATTGCTATAGAGTGTTCAGAAAGAAATTACATCAACTTGTTCTGTAGGCTGGGTCAGTAGCCAACTACACACAAATATTTCAATAATTAAGATTCACTAATAAAAAAAACACTAAACCAAACCTCAACTGTGTTACCATTGACATAACACAACAAGATTCTGAAGAGCTGCTTAAGTAGGCTGAATGCTAAGCAAACACGTTTACAAGGCTTCATCCTGCCAGAATATAGAACCAGTGAAAGAGATGTAATCAAACTTCATGTGTTTGCATTTTTTATCTACAGTGAATTAGCTTCCTGTGGTGAATGACAATTTAAACATTAGTCTACTGATACTTGTGTCCTGAAAACGCTGTTGGTGGCAAAATAGCTCTGTGATTCACTGTCAGCCTTTATTTATTCCCCATTAGTGTGTGTCACCATATGCCTGTATGTGATCTGTCCAAGAATGTCAACTTATCTAAAAAAGAATTTTAGAAATTTGTTTGAGAGAAAATGTGTTCTAGAGAGGACTTCACATTTAAAAAATGCCAAAGAATAATGGAGATAAAAATCTTAGGCCAAGATTTTCAAAAATGAAAAGTATTTTTGGGTGCCTGAGATTTCAGTTACTCAATCTACACATTTAAAAGGGGTGATTTTCAGAAATTAAGTGTTCAGCACGATCTGAAAAATCAGCCCCCTTCCAGTTGTCTCTGGCTCGACACCCAAACCCTAATCTATTTTGAAAATCTTGGTCTTATGTCATCCAGTGATGATACCACAATGCTGCCACATATCATGTTTCTGGATTTCATCTATTGAGCTTAGCTGCTAACAGGACTCTGTTATGCCATCTTATGATCTAAAAGTTGAATTCAGAAGAGTTATGTATTCAGTCTGTGGCAAATCATTTCAGTTGTTCAGTCACTGCAGACATTTCCTCCCATATATCAGGGGATAGAAATGAGCAAAACCTTCTTAAGAGCAAGAACTATTTCAGAAGAAAAAAAGGATAACAACCCTGAGGCCCTAGGCTGCACTGAGCATGGCTGAGCTGGGGAACACGTTGCAGTATTAGAGTGTGTGTCAAAGAAGGTGAGGACCCTTCATGTATTTCAGGTATACACTAATGCAAGACACTTAAAAGCAAAAATAGTTCAACCACAGTGAATGACAGCATAAGAGCACGTAGATGTAACTCTGCCCTTCTGTAAGTCCTCTTTACACCCCTGCTGCATAGCCAACTATACACCACCTGCTCTGACCATCAGGCATAGGGGGCCCTCTAGGGCATGACAGAATGGGACTAAAATGCCTGCCTTTCTAATACACGTTAAGGCTTTGATTCAGCACTCCAGTGATCCATGGGACTCTTTTGCCAACATCATTTTATTTCATAATTAACCATTTGGTTTTTCTTGCCTTTCTTCTAAAGCTTTGGTACAGGGCACTGTTAGAGAGAATATACTGGAGCTAGATAAATGATTGGTTTGATCTCGGGTAGTAGATCCTAGGTTTCTTCGTTGTGACTGGGAGCCTGCAACAAAATGGTATGATTTCAGGAGCAACTCTGAGGGCTATAAAAGATGTGTGGGGTAGAGGAATAGACAATTCCTGCAAATCCTTCTTAAAAATTCACTTCCTTTGTCTTGTT
Organism: Mauremys reevesii; assembly: GCF_016161935.1. NCBI lineage: Eukaryota > Metazoa > Chordata > Testudines > Geoemydidae > Mauremys > Mauremys reevesii. The sequence continues at coordinate 96,787,245 of NC_052624.1, forward strand.
TTATGTCACTGTCAGCGCCTTTGCCCAAACTGATTTAATACTAAAATAAAATGGGAAGCGAAACATAAAACTTTAACATAACATGCAAACAACCTGAGAAAAATACAAAACAGAATCAGATGACAGGAACTGACATTTTTTAAATGAAGCACCTCACAAGGTGTTCTCTTTCCCCTGGATCCCCTTAGTCTGATGCAATTGTTCATTATATTAGGATAGTTGCCTTTATAGTTTAGATTATAAGATCCTCAGAGCAGGGAACTCAACTTTTAAAGTGTGCATGTAAACCTCCATGAACAACAGTGGCACTATAAGCATTATATTGAGAAACAGATTACTTTCAGTTTATTTAATTTATTCAAAAAGAAGATTAAAAGGTGACTTGATCACCATCTATCTACAGAAAATATTTCTAATGGCAGACGGCTTTTTAATCTAGTAGAAAGAGGAATAATGAGCTCTAAGGATTGGAACTTGAAGATAGACAAATTCAGACTAGAAATAAGGTGCATTTTTTAAATAGTGAGGGTAATTAGTCATCAGAACAATTTAGCTAGGGATTTGGTAGAGTCTCCATCACTTGAAGTCTTCAACTCCAAACTCAGTGTCTTTCTAAAAAAATATGCTATAACTCAAACAGAAGTTATGGGCCTGATGCAGAAATTATTGGGTGAGGTTCTTTGGCCTGTGTTATGCAGGAGGTCAGATTAGATTATCATAATGGTACCTTCCGGCCTTGGAATATATGAATAGAAATAAAAAAATACAAAGTAGTTAATGTGTCTAAAATATTTCACTACAGCAAAGAAGTAGGGTAATGGCTATGAATGCAGGAACTAAGAGGAGTTAGAGATGGCTGGGAGGGCTAGGTGTACATCAGGGAAGAATTCAGATATGAAGCAAACTTGGACGATAAGTTGGAAAGTGAGGATCTGTTTCCAATTCCAGATGAAGTCAGCAAAGACAAAATCTCAAAAAAGGAGTAAAGTACTTGTATTAAAAATGAAGAATGGTGATACACTGTAGAGTATATAAGCTTCAGATTGATTCCCAGCATCCCACTTTTGGAGCTTAATTGTTTTATGATGTGTTAAAAAATTAATTGCAATTAGGAATGGCAATTCAAGAGCACAACAATATTTAAACATTTGGAAATTGTTCACACATTCTAATGGTGTGTGGCTACTGATTAAAACTTGTCCAAAAAATCTGCAAATATAAGAAGAGCATTTTAAAAAAAGAATGTTTTTTTTGTTACGCAACTTTAAGGTACTTAGATGCTTTTGTGTCCTATAGATATTCAGGACTACTTTCCAAAACAGATTGCACTTGTATATGGTTCTGTGAATTAACATCAAATATCACAAACATCTTCTGAAAGTCTCATGCAGCCTGATCCAACGCCCACAAAAGTCAATGAAAAGCCTCCCACTGACCTGAATGGGCTTTTAATCAGGCCCATGGTGCATTGTTATCAAAATGGACAATTTTATGGTCCCTAGTTGTGTACAGAATGTAATACTCAATGGAACATGTTACTACTGACCTTTCTTTAAAAGGATAAATTAATAAGAGTAAATACTAGTCAAGCATCTATGCTGCAGGCACATAAGCAGAGGTAACATCTGTGAGTCAGCCTGATCGATGTTATTGCTGACCAGCTAGTTCATGCAGCCTTCAGAAAGAAAATGTCTTCAGGCTTTTTAGGAGTTGCATCAACACATTGATATTTGGAAGAAAGGGTAATTAGAACCCTGCTGATTTTAACCATAAACAGCATTCACATTTTAATGGCAAAGACATTCTATTAGTGAGACAATTATTAGAAATATTTTCTGGTTTGGTACAGCTCATGTTGCAGCATCTTTAGAGATTTTTGCCAATCTTGGTGACAATTTCTCTCTCACACACAGCCCCCCCTCTCCTGAACCCTCATCTGAACTTTTTCTGTGTAATGAATGCTCCTGCGCCTTCATTTGGCTTCAGAAATACACCCCATCCTTCCCCTTTGCACAGCAGTAGCTGCTGTCAATCCTTTACAGTATGACATTTTTAAATGTTCAAAAGCAGCTCTGTTTTCTCAGAGGCTATTTGCTTTTGTCACATAAAGAGGAAAAGGGTATATGGGTTCCCCCCACCCTAGAACTTGGGAAAGTATTCACACTGGTTCTGAACTTTAAAATAATCCTCTGAAACATTAAAGATCTCCTCTTTAACCACTTGTAAAAAGGATTTAAAGAAAAATAACCCCTGCAACCTTCTTGCCCCGCTATTTTCCATCTGCAGTGACAGCTGAGCAAATAATTTATTCAGTGATTTTCACCTCTTCCTGTTCATAGGTTGTCCACAAATGATTGCAATTTTTCCATTTGTGAAGAAGCCATACACACAGATTACATTATGAGCCATCTATACTCATGTTTTTCAATCAGCTGCTACTGAACATGAGCTATTGTTTATGCACCTGCAGAATCTGGCAGGAGGGGACAGAACTATTCTCCTGTGGTTTAATTTTTTCAGTCTGAAAGATCCCAAACAGTGGCATTGTGCAATTGCTCATCTTCCCTGAGGGTTCTGCAAAGTTCCATTATGTCAATCCTCTTGTTCAGTGTGTAAATTTAAGGTCATAAGGGACCATTTTGATCTTCTAGTGTGAACTCCTGCACAACACAGGCAATAGTGGTTCCTGTATCAAGTCCATACCGTCTGGTTGAGCTATAGTACATCTCTTGGAAAGAAATCCAATTTTGATTGGAAAACCTTACCTAGGGATGTGGTGGATTCTCCATTGGTTGAAGTTTTGTAATAGCTAATTACCCTCGTAAAAAAATTGCTATTTCTATTCTGAATTTGTGTAACTTCAGTTTCCAGTTATTAGATCTTGTTATGCCTTCATCTGATGAATTAAAGAGCTTTCTATATGAGCAATCTTATCCCCATGTAGGTACTTCTAGACCATGATTAAGTCACTACTTAACATCTCTTTTCTAAGCTAAGTAGTTTGAGTTCTTAAGTCTGTCGCTATAAGGCAAACGTTCCAGCTGTCAGTTTATTCTTGTAGAAAAACTGGAAAGGGTTCAGAAAAAGATCCATCCTTTCTGAAGTCTTGACACTAGAACTGGACACTGTATTTCAGTAATTCTAATAATGGTCTCACTCATGCTGTATAAAGAGGTAAAACCACCTCCCTAGTCTTGCTGATATTCCCCTGCTTATATACATCTCCAAAGATTGCATTTGTCCTCTTAGCTACAGCATTGCACTGGGAGCTGAGGTTCAGTCAATTGTCCTTCAGGATCTAAAAGTCCTTTTTCTAAATTATTGCTTTACAAAACACAGTCCCTCATCCCATAAGTGTGACCTACATTCTTGGCTTCTAGATGTAGGACCTTTTATTGAGCTGTATTAAAATACGTTGTTCAACTGAACCCAGTTTACCCTGTGATCCATTCAAAGTTTTTGTCTCATCTGTAAACTTTACCAACAATCCTTTTGTGTTTTCTCCAAATTATTGATGCCAATATTCAATAGGATTGGCCCAGAATTAGCAGATCCCTGTAGGATTCCAATAGAATCGCTCCCAATGGACAGTAAGTCCCCATGTACAATTACTTTGAGATCTATCAGTTATTAAATGGATGAAAAACTATGTGCTCTATTTATAGGATATATTGCTAGCTTTTTTAAAAATCAGAATTTTGTGCTTACTAAGTCAAATGCCTTACTCACAAAAGATGTAATTCCAAGTACATGAGGTCAACACAGTTACCTTTGCCAACCAAGCTTCTAATTGAATTAAAAAAAATCAATATCAAGTTTGTCTGACAAAGCCATATTGATTGGCATTAATTATGCTGTCACTAAAAATGTTTTGTGCTGTAGGGCCATGTTGGCTGGGGCACAGGCCAAGATGCTATGCTACGAGAACAGAAATCAACAAACATGCCTTCTCCCTCAAGGAGGCCCACAGACACCCAACCCACCACTTCCACCTCTCCCTGCACAGATGGTGATGGCCACCATCTTGGTCAATGCACCAAGAACTGAACCTGACCACCAGACCTGAAAGCATGAACTGCTACAGCTTGAGCTAAAGAGCCAAGCCTCTATAGCTGGGGGGCTGTAATAACTCATAACACACACTCACCAGTTAGTTACATAGCCCTTTACTGGTCACATATGCTGGCCCTGTGGCTGCTGTAGATGAATGAATGTTGATTTTGTTGAGAGGAAGAATGGTCCAATAGTTAGGGAACTTGCCTGGGATCCTGGTTCAAATCCCTGTTCTACCCCAGACATTCTGGATCTTAAGCAGATCACGTAACTTCTCTGTGCCTCAGCTCCCCATTTGTAAAGTAGGGCGGTACTATTACCCCTGTCTCACATGGCTATTTCTCCTCACCACACATTAACGATTGTGGGGCACTCAGATATTACAGTAATATCTCCCGCTGACATAGGACATAGCGCTGTTCACACTGGTGCTCAGGTTTGTGTAACTTATGTTGCTTGGGGGGGGAAAAGCTTTTTCACACCCCTGAGCAACATGTTATATCAACATAACCTGTAGTGCAGACAAGGCTTGAATCTGTAAGTGGGAGTTTGTAGTCTCCTCCTTCTGAGTACTTCCCAGAAACTCCACTTCACACATATTGCTACATTGTTCAACATAGTCTTTTGAAACTCACAATACGGCCCAGAGATTGCATGATCCTGTTTTCCTCCTAAAGAAGTTCCATACAATCTCACAGTAGTATATAAAAATGCAAATGCTTACTACAATGGACTTCTAAAACACCTAAATTTAATTCAGTAAGGTTTGGCCAGCGTATTGCTGTACCTGTCACAGTATACATTTATCCATATTAAAAACAAAAAACAAAAAAACAAACCCAAAACATTGTTTGCTTGCACACATTTTACTAAGCAATCCAGAAACATTTATTGAACACTTCTGCCTTTCTGCATGATTATTGATAATTCTACCATTTCCATCTAGTAATGGACCAATACCTATGTTAGAATTCTTTTTGTTCCTAATATACTTCAGAAACTCTTTATTGACCATTGGCCAGCAGAGAGAAGCTGTCTTCTTGTGTCCCTTTGCTTCCTTTACCAATTTTTTACAATGCTTACCTTCTGATTTATATTCATGCAATCAACTCCCTGTTTCTTCCATTTCTTATGAAACCCTCCCCCACCCAAAACCAAAAGAATAATAGCTGTCTTCACTTTCCCTCTAAACCAGGTTGATTTTTAACCAATACAGCGGTCTTCCTTGATTGTGGCTTTTTGGGCATCTAATAAAGTGTTCTTAAACAATTCCCAATTATCATTCACATTTTTTCTGATAAAATTCTTCTTCCCAGCTGATTTGGCTCATAACTGTTTTCAGATTTGTGAAATGGGCCCTTTTAAAGCACCAGGTATATATATATACACACACACATACCACTGGTCTGGACATTATTCTGTTTGCACATTATAAATGTGATTAAATTCTTGATCACATATCCAAGCTACAATTAATTTTTAGATCTGTGATCAATTTTTCTTTGTCTGTCAAGATGAGGTCTAATATAGAATTGTTCCATGTTGGATGGAATAATTTTTGAGTTAGGAAATTGTCAACTAGAATAGTTAGAAATTCCAAGCATGATTTTAGTACTGACTGCATGAGATCTCCAGCATGTATCACTCAAATTGAAGTCTCCCATGATGACACAGTTTTTCCCCCTGCATAGTATAGGTAGAGAGACCAGGAGCTGGTCATCCTGTTCCTTAGTGTGTTTTGATGGTCTGTAGCGGATACCAGCTCACACCCCACCTTGTGCTTCATTTTCTTCCAAATTATTCATGACTCTGAAACAGGTTATGTCAAAAATGGTATTGAGTGCCACTCTTCCTCCCCTTTTGCCAACTTGATCCTTCCTAAATAGGTTATAACTATCAGTTTTAACATTCCAGTCATGGCAATCATCCCACCAGGTTTCCATAATACTGACTAGATCAAATGTGTTCCTAAATGAGCAATTACAATTCCTCTTGTTTGTTACCCAGGCTCCTAACATTAGTGTATAGGCACTTGACGAGTGTCTTCTCTTTATGTCCTTTGGCTCTTTGATTAATTTTGTTCTCATCTGATTTTATGCTGAGTGCTCATATCTTCCCTCTTTTTATCCTGATTTTTTGTCATTAGTGTAATGCCCTTCTGACTACTATAGCTATCTGGTCCCTGAGGAGATTGGATGGCCTCCATTTCAGTAGACGGGGAACCAAGCTATACAGCCCATCTCCCCATGGAAGTTGAGCCCATGTTCCAGAAAACCAGAGCCTTACATCTTACACCACTTACCTACCTACCCAGCCCTTCACTTCCAGAATCTTCTGATTTCCTTCATTTCAAGTGCAGGAAGGATCTCAGAGCAGATTGCTTGGACATCCTTCTTCTTCATAAGCATGCTTCCAAGTTCGCTAAGGTCATCTACTATCTATGAGATATCCTCTGATGCGGCATCATTAGTGCCAATATTAACCTTTCCTGTTAACTTCAAAAGCCTAGCTCATCTTAGAGTGATGTCTCATGTCTTGGTTCTGGAAAGACAGCATATTGTCCTGTTGTCCTCCTGTCCCTTGCAAAAAATGTCCTTTCGATTCTTCTGAGTATTGAATCCAATAAGAAGCATCTGTCTTCTTAGACCCTTGGAGAACTCTTTGTGGGCAGCTTGATTTTCTTACAGCCACCAAATTTTTTCATGCAACACACTGTCAACCTCTGGAACTCCTTGCCAGAGGGTGTTGTGAAGGCCAATACTGTAACGGGGTTCAAAAGGGAGTTGATAGATTCGTGGAAGATAGGTCCATCAATGGCTATTAGCCAGGATGGGCAGGAATGGTGTCCCTAGTTTCTGTTTGCCAGAAGCTGGGATTGGATGATAGGGCATGGATCACTTGATGATAACCTGTCTGTTCATTCTCTTTGGGGCAATTGCCATTGGCCACTGTCAGAGGACAGGATACTAGGCTTGATGGACCTTTGGTCTGACCCAGTATGGCCATTCTTATGTTCAGGTTGGGCCAAGCTGTCATCCACAGGTGTGTCCCACAAATCTCTCAGTTCCCTTAGACCAGCTGGATCTTGAGAGGTATCTTCCACATTGAGGGCCTGGTATCAATTGGAAACATCTAGATGTCTGGAATTCCTCCCGATCCTCTTCTCTCTGGTGGCCACTGCCTGGTCATCCTTGTCTGTCTCCAGCCATGTAAAATGCCATCATGACCTTTTTCCTTTGGTGGTTAGGAGCTGCCAGTCCTCCTCTTTGACTTCATGTATCTCCAGTTCCTGGGTGGCTAACTCTTTTCTTCCTTGAACCTGGTGTACTGATGTATCCTGAACCTGTCTGTATAAGATCTCCTCGACTTCTGAGTAGCATCTCTACTTGCCCCTCCAATCTAAGAATCTTCTCCTCCAACAGAGCCACTTGCTTGCACTTCATGCACAGAAAGTCCCTTCCAGCTTCAGACAGGAAAGAAAACATGGCACATCCATTGCAGAAAAGAAAGAAGTAGTGGAGGAAGTGAGTGGGCAGTGGCAGGGAATAAGTGGAGCCTTGTCTTTAAAAAAAGTGTGAGTGGGCCATAAAGCTGCTTACTGGGGCATAGGAGTGTTAATGCTTTATTTTTATCAAAGGCCAATTTTAATCTCCTAAGATCAAGAAGCTTCACTCCTGGTCAAATGTTTAAATATGTCCCTAAACTGTATCCACAAAAATATATGGATATATTGGTAAATTAAAAATGGACCTGAGATGGAATGTTGAATCCAAAGCCAAAACTTCCTTAAAGTTTGGGAGGTATTCTGACCAGGGGAATGGTTAAGGTCCACCTCTAGTGCATAGATTAATTTTTTTTGCGTATTAGCATATGCAATTACGTTATACCTGCAAACAATTTTATGTGCAGCCACCAAACTTCTGCATAAATAGGAATCTATATTTTAACAGTTTGAACAGTTCATTCTTCTAGTCCATTTGACTTTAGTACTTTAGGCTCTATGCAACATGTTCAATACTCCCAATACTCTGTAAAAGCTTCAAACTTTCTTAGTACATTATCAAATATTTTCTGAAAACACTTTATGAGAAATGCCATATCTTCCCAAGATAGAAGTATCACTGTTTCAGTGAGAATTTTTATAGAAGATTGAATTCAAAGTAACCTGAAAATGAGTTGTTTTATGTACCACATTCTGCATAATGTGAGAGAACTCCATACTTGTAAAACTAAAATGGATTTTTATTAATGGAACTATTTACAAACAAGGTGCAATTCAATTCTTGTCAGTGCACACAGACTGGCTTAGTAGTGTCTTTTCCCAAAACTCTTCCTTCCTCCAACCTGTGCTCCTGCAAACATGCAGGTAGCCATCTAACCTTGCTAGTCTTTGCCTTCAAAATACAAGTTCATAATCTTGCAAGTTTGTTTTCTTGTATATGCAGAGGATGAAAGTTTACAATACCCCATGTAAGGGACTCTATTATCATACAGTTGGGGAAAATGAACCTCAATGAAGGGATATGAGTTGTTGATGGTCACAGAGCAAGTCAGTGGCAAATATAGCAATAAAAACCAGCAGTCCTGACACCCAGTTCCCTGATCTAACAACTGGACAGCAGTAATTTTGTAAATTATTATGCTATTTTACTGACATTCAATTGGTTGACATTTACTGACAGTTTTTTATGCTTTTTCCATGATACTTTGTAAATGTTTTGATGGTTACTCAGATGGATGATAGACTTGGTGTCCTCTGTTAGCCAGAAAGGCTGCCCATTTAAAGAGTAGAGTCATTAGTGGAAGAACATTACCACTGAGGCCTGTAACTGTGCACCATTACATATTCAATAGCCACAGGAGACTTTTTTGAGGAGTTGTGCTACTTAGCTCATCACAGTAGTTTTGAAGCAATTATAGAAATGCCATTAATTTAAAAGATGACATGTATTAAGTATTGCAGATGACCAAATTCTCTGATGGCTTTTTGTCAGTCTTGTCCATAATTCAGGCTAAATGTATGAGATATTGCAGATGAACCAATTCTGCAGCAGCTTTGGTCAAGCCTAATGGAGAATTTAAGCAGTGTGTGTTAGAGTACAGTCAGTGGAATCATGTATACCAAACACAGCCCCACCATGAAAGCGATTAAGTTGTGCATTAAATAAGACAGCGTGCAGTGGCAGCCCAATGATGCAGAGTTTTGTTTTCTAGGTGCAGTAAAGCTTTGTTGGTTAGCTGCTATGCACTGAGTCTGAACATAGGAACGCAGTCCAACAGCTAAGCTACGGTAAATCCAACTGAGCCAATGACCAAAGGGCAAATCTCAGTCACACCTTTTCAGGGGCGGCTCTACGTTTTTGGCCGCCCCAAGCAGTCATGCGCGGGAGGCGCCCCGGAGCTGCGGGAGCAGCGGACCTTCCGCGGGCATGACTGCATGAGGGTCCGCTGGTCCTGCGTGGCTCGGCTGGACCTCCCGCGGCTGCGGACGGTTCGCGGGTCCGGCGGCTCCGCTTGAGCTGCCGCAGTCATGCCTGCGGGAGGTCCGGTCGTCCCGGGGCTCCGGTGAACCTCCCGCAGGCATGACTGCGGCAGGTCCGCCGGCACAGCCGGCCGCCCCCCCCGGCCGCAGGGGACGCCCCCTAGATTTTGCCGCCCTAGGCACCAGCTTGTTTTGCTGGTGCCTAGAGCCGCCCCTGCCCCTTTTATATAATGGAGAAAATGGTTAGTTTTAAGTTGAACATTTTAGGACAAAAACCAGCATGCATCGTATCGGTCTGAACTTAGCTGACCAGTTTTGTGTTTGGAATATTTCTTTATTCAAAATGCCTTTGTAGCGACTGCACTTTTTGCATTGAGTCAACTGCATTTGGAGATCCCAAACTATACAGCTTTGCAGATGCCTCAAATTTTGCATTTTTCCCCCTCTTTTTTATACCAGCTCAGAATGATCTCACTTCTAACAAAATGCCATGTGACAATGGTAAAGAATCACAGAAAGAGTAACTGTCTTCTAATACTGGACATGGAACTTTATCAAAGTAAGGAAAACAGTACAGTTTCTCTGCTTCACTGTACAGATTCTGGATAAGTTTCTGGAAGACATGGAGCACAGAACTTGCATACCAGAGAGAGGGGTGTTAAGTTACCTGTAAACCACCTTTGCACCCTCCTGATCCTGGATTGATCTGGGGACCCTGGAATAACTTTAACCTCTTGAGACTTGTTATGACAGGATTCTAGAGCTGCCCCTATGGGCTGCAACATTGCCTCGAATCTACACAGCGCTGTGTACTGTGGCCCTGCCCCTGATGTGCCCCTCCAGCTTCCAGTATACTCCCTTCCCCAGCGCTTGTGGAGGGGTCAGAGGAAGAGGTCTCACGGCTATTTCCCCTCCCCTTCCTCCCAAGTGCCTGCATCAAAGAATCCTCCCATGGTCAAAACTAGCACCTTTAGGGCCCCCTTTATGCTTGTCTGGCCTTTTACATTGTGTAAAGAAGTCAGAGCAGGGATCTCCCCCGTTGCCTCAAACCTTCCCCAGACTCTGATGCTTGATTTCTTATTCTAAAGTTTAAAGTAGCAGTACACACATCCTCACAATATTCACTATGGACCACCGCTTGAATATGTATTGTATAGGCTCCTTGAAGGAAAAAAAGTTCTGTTTTGTAACATTTGTAATATTCTTATCTTATAGGCCAAACCATTATGTAATCAAGCAATATTAAAGAAAAACCCTAAACAGGTCTGACCTTAACTCAATAGATAATACTTTCAGAAATAATTTGTACTTCTACGGTACCTTCTGTAGATGGTGTCAAAACAGTTTAAAAGAAACAAATTAATTTAGCTGCACAACAATGTCAGGTAGGAAAATATCTTCATTTTACCAATATAGATAGTGAAGTAGAGAGAATTGAGGATATGTCTACACAGCAAAGAAAAACCCGCAGTTAGTCTGTGCCAGCCAACTTGGGCTCATAGGGCTTGGGCTGCTAGGGTCCTTGATCCTGGGCCCCAGCCCAGAAATCTATGCAGCGATGAAACAGCCCCACAGCCCAAGTCCTATGAGCCCAAGTTGGCTGGCACAGGCCAGGCATGAGTTTTCTTTTGGTGTGTAGACATACCCTTAGGTTTGACATTTTCAAACGTATGAGCCTAAAGTTAGGCACCTAAATAAATGGCTAGATTTCAGAGCTACCGAGCACATACATCAGCAGCTGTCTTAGCCAGCACCAGGGACTGATTAGCTCAGGCTGAAAAGACTTGTACTTAAGAGCCAGGCTATAGCCGAGAGCTTCAACAGACTCACATCCCCTGTGGATTGGACACAGAGGAGAACACATGCTCATCAGTGGATTACAAACTCAAAGCTCCTATTTGTTCCAATAGGAGTGCACATGTTCAGCACCCCAGAGAATCAGATCCCTTTTTAATGCATGCATGTAATCCCACTCAGTGCTCCTGGGTAAAAGTTACCAGGATTGGGGCCTTTGAAAGGAGCACTGTGGTTTGTTACATCACCGTTACCATGTTATACTCTTGACTATATGCCAGCCACCCTTATTTAACAGAAACCAACTGTGTCATTTTTAGCAAAAACGTACCCTTTTTTCCCCCTCCACTGTCTTCAGAAATTTCTTATTCCTGTATATTTCAATGGAGGGGAAGTTTTCCCTATTTTGCTTCCCAGTTTATTCTATTTATAGCTTTCCAATGCTGACAGTTACTGTATATTCCTCTGCTGTAACAGTTGGGAGAGGAGGGGAGCATATGAGCCTATTTTCAGAAAAATAATCCATCTTGTGCAGAAATAAAAAAAATGGAATTGGAGCTGCTTTATGTATTGTGCTTTGAGGCTCAGTCTTTCTAATGAAGAGTCTAAGACAGTCAGCACTGATATCAGTAAGGACACTGTGCTGCAGGCTCCGTAAGGCAAAAAAAAATGTCACTGCAGCCTCAGTAACATAATAATAATAATAATAATAAAAGATGGCAGTGTGACTAAGACTAGGGAACTTCTTCAATAAAATGCATTTACTGTAGAGGTGGCTTTACGAGGCAGCAGGGTGGGTGTGTTATCAGCATGGGATATAAACATTTGTGCTGTCAACTCCCCTCCCTGTGCAGACTTTCAGAAGTCAAAAATAGATAGAAGAAAGTCACTTGCATAGTCACAAAACAGCAACACTGGTCACAAAAAATGCTTTGTGCATTTGGAAGCAAAAAAAAAAATGAGCAGCACTTAAAGCAGATCAGGTCTATTCACTTTCTTGGTAAGTTAGGAGGGACTGTCATAGAGCCAGTTATGACTTTCTAATTTCTAAAGCCAACTACATGTCAACCCCAGCCCGAGAGGAGTTAGAGTTGTTTTAAACCACCAGCTGGGGGCAGTCACAGCACCTCACACTCAGGCTGCACATGAGAGGTCCCTACACACAGAGCTACAGGGACAATGGTGGATGAATTGGCTCTACTCCGTACCTGCAAGGGACTCCTCTAAACCAAGGGAGTCTGCAGCAGGTGAAATGTACTCAGAATGGTATAAAGGATGCAGCATTGACCAGAGAATCTGGTCCACACTTTCTATGTTGTTACCAACAGCTGGTCATCTCATTCCAGATCCTTAAGGAAACTTCATTATTGCTATAATTAGTGTTAATTGTACCTTATTTGGCAGTATTAACAGACAGGTCAAAGACCAAGGTGCTGTACAGTTAAATCCAGGTCCAGATACAAAGTCTCTCACAGTTCAGGAACATTCAGATCTTGAGTTTTCATCCTGGCCCATTTTAGAGATAAGAACCAGCTACAAAGTTTGGATCTGAACCCCCTCAAAGTTGACCAGTGTTGGGAACTGGGGTTTTGTTTCAGACATGTTGCCAGTGGAGGCTGATTGACCCTTTTACATTTAGTGATGTCTCTATAAATCAGTATTGAGAAAGCCGGGTGCAGTGATGTGCAAATGCTTACACTGCAACTGTATATCATATGGAAAAAGTCAATGCCAAGCTGAACTAGAGTTTTATATAGTTTGCATTGGCTAGCTACATGCTGATCACTAGTTAATATATGGCTATCCAAATTAGGGACTGATTGAAGAGTTCAACCACATGGCGCCTTCAATCAGCCTGTGCATTTCTGCACCAGAAAGTTATTTTTGTTTAAGTGCACAGAGATAAAGCCTAGTGAGGGTGGTACATTTAGGGAGCCTGCCCCTTGGCAGAGCCCAAAAGCCATAGAACCCTGAGCCCTCTCCGGCATATCAGATCACTTGTGATACCTTCAGCACACTAACATACACAGAGATACAGGTAGCTGAAAGATCAGTATACCAATTCCTTCAGCTTCATTAACTTGCTTTTTAAAACACATGTTGCATTGTTACAGTTTCACATTAATATGTGCTTTAACCCCACTCTTAGTAGCCATTCTTCACCAAAATACAGAAGTGGACTGTAACTAATCCCCACAGTCCAGAGATTTCCACTATCAGCCAGCCAGAAAGGAGTATGCCTGAAAAATCCTCTGACTGGGATAGACTGTGGGCAAGATTCACAAGCAGGAGTTAAACGTTGCTTGCAGCATTCAATGTTGCACCACCTAACTTTCAGATGCCCTACTGCCAAGTGCAGTTGGGCCAGAAAGAGATCAAGCACATCTCTGCAACCCAGTGGTTAGTTCCTGTGGGAGAGGCAGAGAGCTGGGTTCCAGTCCTTGCTCTACATCATCCAGAGGAGGGATCTGAAGCCACATCTCTCTCATCCTAGATGAATACTGTAACCACTGGGCAAGCAAAAAGCAAGAGGGCAAGGGAAGTAGTGGCTCCTTCTGCTGCTGACACCTCAAGCAAGACAGGCAGGGAACACCTAATTAGTGGATCCCACTAGGGCTCAGTCATGAGTGAAGCACCAAGCAGCTTGGCAGTGTCACAGCTTAGGCACCTGAGGGACTTTACTACTTAAAACAGGTCCCTTCAAGGTTAGGTGGCAGCTGAGCAGTGGTTTTGTGAATCCCTGTCACACAAACATTGACTTAGGCACCTAAACAGGCAAGCAAGCTCCTAACCCTCCCCCACAACCTTGTGAATCTAGCCTTATGTCTTCCTCTGTAGTTGGAAAGTTCTTACTTAGCAAATTTTGGGTGCTACACAAGGCTGCACCACAGCAAAAACAAGAAGGTAGGAGTCCACCTGTGACAGTGCTCAACCAGCCCTCATCTACCTTTGAGAGCATTCTACCACCGATCAGCTGCTTGGCTAAGGAGCCAAACCTTCAACATATTTAAATTAGCTAAATGGGAATGCTCAGGATTCAGCTGAGTGCTGATTAGCACCTAGCAAATTGTTACCTGTCTCTCAGCTATTCTTTTTAATTATAGGCAGGACTGGTAGCCCAGGCAGGCAAATACTGGCATTTCCTAACATCTGAGTGCTTGATTTTGCAAACTTTTCACACAGTTTTGGAGCATTTGATATAGGTGTATGTTATACTTACTTGAGGGGACTTTAGCCTTCAAGGTTATTATTCCACCACCTGTTGAGAGAACTACATTCAACTTTTTTTTAAAGTGCTTTTTGGGCCCAGTGCTATGTTTAAAAGATTAATTGCTTCAGAAAGTATTACTATCACCAGAGTCCAAACTGTCAACTCTAAAACCCCACATGCTGTTCAAAATAGGGTAGCTATTGCCAACTTAATGGTCATGTACATTAAAATGACAAAACCTGTATCAACATCCCCATGACTTCTGTTACTGTGCAATGGAGAAAGCTACAATTTGATCAAATACTAGGCCCTGACTTGTCAGATGGGCTTGCTGTGTGTAAGATCTTGTCTGTTGTATGAAATCATTTTCTTTCAGAAACTGGAGAGTCTACATGGCTGCTTATAAACATTGCAAATGAAAAGTTATCAGGGTTAAGCAGAAGAAACTTCTTTCAGCTTCTAGCCTCATATCACAGTCTGAAAAGACGGTGCACTAATTATTCTGCTGATTTACAAAGCAACTAGCATCCTCTTTTAACTCAGTCAATCTTTGTGCAGCCTATTGCCCCGATTCTCCACTGAAGAAACACTTAAAGCAAGTCCAGAGATGGCTGTAAGACACCTTTGGATCCCCCTGATTTGGAATCATTCTGCATGCAGTTAGTAGGCGAGTTGCTTGACAGGTGGCAGAGACTTTGAAGCTGTCCTGGATGCTTGGGAAGGAGAATTATGAGACTGCATTGGGAGGACCAGTACAGATTCTATGTCAGTGGTTGTTATCTTCACTGGCACTGCAATGGCAGGAATGACACAGTGTTGAATGCCATAGTACTTAGCCTTGCTCAGTTATAATGGTGGCATGAATACTTGTACACCATTGCATGATATTTTTCTGGGGCTTTCTGGTGTTTTATAGGCACATAGAGGGGTTGTAGACTACAATAGTAAAGTGCTTTCATACAGCTACTTTTCCTCCATGAGCAAATTATGATTAAATAGAGCCTAGATCCAACCAGAGTCCCCAGCGAATCAGGAGCTTCTCTGTAAAATCAAAGGATTCCTCAATATGAGTTCTGAATACACTTTCTGTCTCCTCTGACCTCATCCAAGTGTTAAAAATCTCCTTTCTTCTATTAGGTCCTTACCTTTAACTGCTCCCAAGCCTTGCATTTTGATTGGAGTCTGGATGTGGGTAGCTGGCTTAAGCTCCTTGTGATCAGGGACTACACGAAGGAATCAGGCATAGATTGCATTCCACAGCTCCTACATATGCTACAGCTGGCACACACAACTGGATCAGGGTCAGCTGGCTGCTGCTTTTATCTGCTCCCTTAGATCACCTGTGTAATTATTCTGAAGAGGATGCAAAGCCTCACCAATACCTTGCAATCACATAAGCAGGCAAGCTACAGATTTGTAAGCAAGGAGAGCGCCCATGGGAAATGTGGGAGAACACACATGCCAGAGGTGTGTCTAGAAATAGGACCAATTTGTCATAAATATAATTTCTCTTTTCTTATGCAAAATGTACAAATCCAAAAGAATGCTTTAGGTGAATGAGCAGCCATAATACAGCACAGATGATATTTCAATGGAAGCAGTCACCCATGGAAGGGTGGGAATAGCAACAGGTGTTTGAGAGGTTACCGGGGAGGAGAAATATCACTAAGTCAAATTTAAATTGTACACTGGTGTACAAAACACTTCACATGAAGAGCTGACGGTCTCACACCCACCACAGAAATTGTTTAGTTTAGGAGCTGAGCTGCTAGCTGTGCAGGATACATGCACAGTTTTGTGTAAGCACAATGAGGATGCAAAACAGTGGACAAAAAATGGACATTATAAATAAATAAGTACCAGTGTTTGGTATCAAAGTCTGATTAAATGTATTGGGTCGGTCAAGTCATCCCCATTCTACTGCCACTAAGACATCTGACCTAAGAAAAATGCACAAGGATGCATTGTGTGTATTACAGCTGTTTCCTGGGAAATACAAGATTAAAGTGAGTACCACTGTAGATCTCATAATACACCCTATGAACATCTCAGTTGCACAGTAAGACTAATTGACTAAACAAGTATCGAACCTGAAAAATGCAGATGTCCTATGGAGTGGGAAAGCTACTTGGCGCAATTTGGGAAACCACATCCAACAGCGCTGGGACTGTGCTTAGGTCCATGATATCTGAATACAGCAATATAATGAGACCATTACCTGTGTGAGGATGAAATTATTAAATTGGCTAATGCCCAAACTTTTAGTATCCTGGATACCAGATATGGTAGATAAAAATGGTTCAATGCGAAGCAGGTTTAGTACACCCAAAAGAGATAAAGATTCATCCACGTACTCAGTGGTATTCAGTCAGCCCAATTAGTGTTTCAAAAGAAAGTGGACATCACCTATGACAGGCTTCATGATGTTGTGGCCATTGTGGAAAATATATTGGTGTCGGTGCTACTGTTAAAGAATATGAAGCCAATCCTGTGGTGTTGTAACAATTTGTATAGTGGGGGTGCTGAGAGCCATTGATCCAAAGTGTAAATTATGTATTTAATGGAAACCACTTTAAGCCAGGGGGAGGGGGCAGCAACACCCCCAGCACACATGAACCAATCTACATGTCATGCTCCGAAAGCATGTGGAAAAGGGAGTCAGATTAAATCTGGACAAATGCCTATTCCAAGCAACTGAAGTATTTTGTTCATATTCTCTAAGGGACAGAAATAAAAGCTGATGCTGGAAAAGTGGCAGCAATCACTCTGATGGGGCCACCAGAGTATTGTGCTGAGTTAGAAATATATAAGGAATAGCCTTGTCATGTTTATACTACACCTTGTCGTGTTTATACTACACCTTGTAGAAATTTTGACACAAACAAGAGATCTCCTGAGAAAACATTCAGTTTCCATGGGATGGTCATCATTATTCTGTCTTCACCAAAATGTCAAGGGGAGGTATATTGGTACAGGATGATATTTAAAAGAGGTAATGGTTAAGGTGGATGCATCCAAACAAGGACTGGAAATGTGCAAGAAGAGAATCCAGTGGTTTATCCATCCACATCTCTCATAACCACAGAAATAAATCATGCCCAATTTGTGAAAGAGAGAGATGCACACATTCGGTTGTGAGTACTTCCACCCATATGAGTGTGAGACATTTATGTCCCTTGTGACATGCCATCTTTCCACAATGGATAATGAAAACGACTTGATTATCACCTGAGTCATTTTTTTAAGCTGGAGGAAATGAGAAGCACAAAGGGTAAGATCATCAGATGGTGTAAACTGATCTAAATTCACTAAGGTAAAAGGAATGGATTTACACAAGCTGAGGATCTGCTCCTAAAACTGTCAGAGATTGCCTACAGGATAAAGGCCCTGCCAAGAAGTGAAGACATTACGTTGTGCAGAAACATTATACATTTCCAGCAAGCTGATCTCTAAAGTGAGAGAATTCATATACTACCACTATGAAATTGAGCCTTGACAACAATTTTGCATTAAAGTTACTAATTATCTTCCCATCATCACGTTTAAGAGAGAGACGTGACAATTTAATGTCCATAAAATGGGTAGCACTGTTCTTGTTCAATAGAACCGGCAAGCAGAAGAGGCACTCACTAAATTAATATTAGAGAATTATTAAAATGGCTTTTTACTTCTGCTTTTAGACTATATTGTTTTTATAGATTCATAGACTTTAAGGTCAAAAGTAACCATTATGATCATCTAGTCTGACCTCCTGCACAAAGCAGGCCACAGAATCTCATCTGCCCACTCCTGTAACAAACCCCTAACCTATGCCTGAGTTATTGAAGTCCTCAAATCGTGGTTTAAAAACCTCAAGCTGCAGAGAATCCTCCAGCAAGGAACCTGTTCACCACGCTGCAGAGGAAGTTGAAAAACCTCCAGGCCCTCTGCCAATCTGCCCTGGAGGAAAATTCCTTCCTGACCCCAAATACGGCAATCAGTTAAACCCTGAGCATGTGAATAGAATAGAAATAGAGGACTTTCATGGCTTAAGATATACAGACAAAACAGCGAGGCTTGCCACTTTTTTTGTTAAGGAAGCATAAAGGATTTAGTTTAGTCCCCTTACTTTGTATCTGACTTGCTATATTTCTCTGCCTGTTACAAAATGGGTTTATTCTCCTTAGAAATAAGGAGACTTTGATGTGACCTAATGGTTCTTCAAAATTTGTAAGAAGTCCAATAAAGATGATCAAAGTAAGTTTTTCTAATGGTGTATGCTTCACAAACTAGGGGACATAATAGACAGTTAAGACATTAGGAGTAAATGGAAAATTCAGGCAGAACATTATTCTACTGAAAGAGTACTAAATAAGTGCCCAAAGGGGACCATGAAAATAAATAGAAGAAATGGGTATGAGAGACAACAGTTGGGCACATGGTATCTCTGGAGTAGCAAAGAATATGGGTTGTGCTGAAAGACTTGTAAGATGAAGACACATGCATTAGTTATTTGTATGGATTGTGAAAATTTTGAATATTTATCTACCTTCTCTTAACTGTTCATTTCAATAGTCAAATTTAACTAGCATTTCTTTGAGTGTATATATATGAAAACTGTACTGGCTTCCATTTCCCATTAGGATGCCAGGGAGATATTGATTTTGAATTGTAATCTCTCCTATGATTTGGGACCTACATGTCAAAGATACCTTCTTTCTCTCTGCGTACAAGTTATGGTGGTTGAGATCAGGTGAGGGACTCTCATGCATGGTTTCTAGACTGGAATAACTGAAGCCTGGGTATTCTTGATAAGGGCCTATAGCACTAGAACACACTTCACTGACAGAATGAAAGATTGTGACTATTAATAACTAATTTAAACCCCTCAGTTTTGTCAAGATTTTTCCTGAGAGGAGGAAGTGGAAAGTCTGTTTCAGGTGACTACTGCTGAGAAGCAGCTAACTCTTGATTGCTAACATTTTTAAATAAAGTTTTGTATAATTTTATAAATTCTGTACACATGCTTAGAAAATGGTTTGGCAGCTGTATGCTACATCCTGACTAAGTAAAAATAAATATATAAAATATCAGAAATGAGAACAGATTGTTCTAATTAAAGCAGGAAAACAGCATTTTATGGCATTGTTCACTATTGTGGCGTGACATAGTTATGTTGTCAGCTAAAGGTCTTACTTAAATAAGAAGGATAAAGGGCATGTGAAAATGAATATCAACCAACATCAGGGGAGATTCTTAAACTAAACCAAACTATAGAATTGTCTAACAGGTCAAATCTAAAATAAGTGACAGAGGCTAATTCTGGTGGTTGTTACTTCTGATTTTGTAATATCATCATAGGATTTCAGTTTGTTTTTCTCCACATTTCAGAGACCTATATCGTCTGGTAGAACATTATAAGGAATTACCCACCTGGGAAGTATATGCACATATTTGCAAGGTGGGATGTAATGGAGGCTGATCTGGTTGAGTGAGCACCATCGCCTGCTAGGGTGGTTCTTATGTTTTAAATTCACATTTGCTATATTTCCATAGTGAAATTTTTGCCACCATTTATACCCAGGGAAATATTGACACATTCCCAAGAGCTTGGACATGGGAAATTATTTGTCTGAAAACAGAAAATAAGAGAATAAAGAAATAGAATTTAAGGATATAGGAAGCTCCATTTTCCTTGCAACATAATTTTTGGGTACATCACTTCATTAAATATTAAAATTTATATTTTTTTACAATGCACAAAAATGTGTGGGGTGCTTCCCAGAAAAAAAAAAGAGACTGGCCCCTTTCCTGAATTGCTTACTACCAAAAATCACCAATCCTGCAAAGACTTGTGTACATAAATTGACTTTGTATACATGAACAAAGTGAAGCATAGGAGTAGAGCCCTACCAAATTCATGGTTCATTTTGGTCAGTTTCACAGTCATAGGATTTTAAAAATAGTAAATTTCATTATTGCAGCTATTTATAACTGACATTTCACAGTGTTGTAATTATAGGGGTCCTGACTCAGAAAGGATTTGGGGAGGGGGTCATAAGGTTATTGTAGGGCTGGTTATGGTACTGCTACCCTTACTTCTCTGCTGCTGCTGGCGGCGGCGCTGCCTTCAGAGCTGGGCAGCTGGAAAGTGGCAGCTGCTGGCCAAGACCCCAGCTCTGAAGGCAGAACCATCCCCAGCAGCAGCACAGAAATAAGGATGGCAACGTATGGTATTGCCACCCTTACTTCTGCTGCCTGAAGAGCTGGGCCCTCAGTCAGCAGCTGCCACTCTCCGGCTGCCCAGCTCTGATGGCAATGCAGAATTAAGGATGGCAATACCATGATCCACCCTAAAATAACCTTGTGACAGCCCCCTGCAACTCCCTTTTGGGGCTGGACCCCCAATTTAAGGAAGTCTGGTCTCCCTCATGAAATCTGTATAGTAGATGGTAAAAGCACACAGGAGACCAGATATCATGGAGGGAGACCAGATTTCATGGTCCATGATGTGTTTTTCCATGTCTGTGAATTTGTTAGAGCCCTACATATGAGTAAACCTTTGCAGGATTGGGGCCTAAATCATGCAGTCTGAACTGTGAAGGCACATTCTTACATGTGCTACTCCACACAGTTGTAAGAGTCCACCCGTGTGAATCAGGGCTTGTCTACATTACCCGCTGGATCAACGAGCAGTGATCGATCCAGTGGGGGGTCGATTTATCAAGTTGACCGCCGAGCGCTCTCCCGTCGACTCCTGTACTCCACCAGTGCGAGAGGCACAGGCAGAGTTGACGGGAGAGCATCAGCTGTCGACTTACCGCAGTGAAGACACCATGGTGAGTAGATCTAAGTAGGTCGACTTCAGCTACGTTATTCACGTAGCTGATGTTGCATAACTTAGATCGATCCCCCTCCAGTGTAGACCACACCTAAGTTGCAGGATCAAGGCCTACGTTTAGACATGGCATAATGAGTGAGCGTAACAAAAGAAGGTGGGGAGGACAATGGTTAGAGCTATATCATCATATGGTGATTCAGTTTAGGTACATTCACATAGTCTATTGTCTCTTTTAATGAGATTGTAAGCTCTTTAGGGCCATGACAAGGGTTTGTAGGTGCTATGATAATACAATAATGATGTTTCAGTGTATGTTTGTAATATTCAAATTATGATTATTGACTCAGTTTTTTTAGGCACATGCATATGCTATGTGCAGCGTACAAACAAGTCAGGGATGCTGGTGTTCTAATGTTTGCAAAGTGCCATACCCATCTATAATATGGTATTGGATAGATAGCAATACTAATATCGATGTTTTTTGTATTGCAAACTGGAGCATCATGCTTTCCTTCATGAAGTGGCATGAAGCGACATGTGAGTACGTATAGACTATTCACTGTTAAAACAGCATTTGACTCCAACTTCGAGGGATATTTCTGAAGGCTGTTTTGGAGAAGAGCTCATTTTAGACACCATCCATATTTATCAACTTCAAGAAGCAAGCCTAAGTGCAGAAGGCAAGAGAATTATGAGAGCAGTTGAGGCATATTATTTCAGCATCTTGTCAAATGCTTGTTCCTGCTGAGAGAAAAAGTCAATTCTATACTGATCAAACAAGCCTAAAAGTGCCCAGAATGGGACTGGGTGAAACAGAAGTTACATATGTGCTCTCTCTGCAAGTTCTTTAGTGAAAATTCATCTTTAAAAACAAAGGTCTTCTCCATCTCCAGTGAGTATGATCAACAAAAGCTGATTAAAAATGACAGTGTCTGCTTTTCCCTTCTCCTAGTGTCTGATCCTTGCATGCTGCCTTCCCATCACATTTGTGCACACAGCTCCTGGGGTGCTGCTAACTGGTTCTCTGATTCTTTTCACTTCTAGAACTTCAGGCTCTGAGAGGTGTAATTTATTACTGCACAGCTGCAGTCTTTTTACTCATTGTGCTTTGTCACCATTACCAGATTGATCCAGTGCCTTCCTTCCAAGAAACCAGGTAACCTTCATATCGATCATCTTGGAGTGACAGAAGTTCAGGGGTTAAATGTCACATTATTAAGCCTTTGGGTGTCCAGGCTTTTGCGAAAAGTGACAGGAATATTAGTCTGTATTTTTACAAGAATTGATAGATAACAGAAATCTTAATACACCCTACAATGGTACAAGCAAAAGCATCCTCTATTCTGGTTGGTGAATAATGCACCATTAACTTTGAGGTGACTGATTTTTCTACTGCAGCTGTGCAGTTTGTTGTACATCAGCTGCCAACATTTTTAAAATACACTTTTGTCGTAAAAAACTATTCACTGTGATTAATTAATTATCACTTAGCTGCAGTTAACTACTAGTTTGTCACTGTTAAGTGCTCTTTTCTTTATTTCAGGCTGTTGACTTCCAAATAAACCAATAAATAACGGTAACAACTGGTTTCCCAGAAATCATTGTTCAAATGATCAATATCTCCTTTTTTATCATTTTGTTGTCCTTTCCTTGTCCTTGCCTGAAATTCAGTTCTATAATCCAAGAGGATTTGAAACACATACAAACAGTGCAGTAACCAGCCATGGCAATGTAAATTGGATACACTAATCATATAAAGAACAAAGAACAACACACTTGTATATACACACGGCAAATTGTCCTCAGAAATGATCAAACTAACAATTTATGTTCAGCAAATTAAAGATGCTACTAAGTGCAGGCTGAGTGGACAAAGATCAACTTATACTTAGTAGGAAAACATACCACAAACACGGAAAAGAGAAATGACATGATTATAGCTCCTTGCCCTGTATCCTAAATGTGCAGTCAACCTTTTCGCTCAGCCTTTAGTTCTGCTTAAATTGCCTTTCTTGCTCCTTCTTTTCTGAACAGAGTCCCTTTTTGTAAGAGGTTCTGTTTTTTTGTCTAACTGATTAGGGACATCCTTGTTACATTTGTTCAGCTTTAATATTTTCAGAGTGAAATTCTGAATGACGAAAACCATATAAGGAGGGGCATTTTATTTCAAAATTCAATTATTTTGGTTTTCCTCTTTCAGTCAGTGCCAGAGTTATTGTAAAGAAAATTCTATGAGGCAGCCAATACAAAGCAACCCCAAATCTTAATTTAAAATCCCATGTGTTCCAGAACTTAAATTGAAGCCTGATCCTCTTCAAAATGAAGACAATGGGAGTTTGCCATTGATTTGAGTGGAAGCCAGAACAGGCCCTTTGTGTTTAATTTTAATACAGGAGCAGCTCTTACGTATCAGAACTCTTGCCCCTGTCAGTTTCTTGCAGCAGCACTGTCTCTGGGAGCAACAATTCAGCAGTGGGAAATAGATGAGGGACAACCAGCGACAGGCCCTGGTGAGTAGGATGCTTGAAAATAACATTATAAGAAGAGAAGGGGAAACTGACTCAGATAGAAAACACTGTGCACAAATTTTACTTTCAGATCATAGTTTCTTACTACATACTAGAATACTTCCAGTCTACAGCAATGTGTATATATTGGTCAGTTACCATATGTAGTCTATATATTAACTACACAGAAATATAAAAACTATGTTAAAAGACTATTATTAAAGTAACAAAATCAAGCACTCAAAAGTTAGGGAATGCCAGAATTAAGGTTACTTTTGCATCCTACCAGCACAAAACCCAGTAGGACCAAGTCAGTGCTGAGCCTCAGTGGGCAGTAAAGCCTAGCACCTTTTCAGAAGGGACAGTTCAGTGCTCCTACTAGGAACAAGGCTGCTGGGTACAGTCTCATGGCCACAGGAACACAGAGGAAAGTGAGGGTACATCTACACTACAGCTGGGATCGACACTCTGAGATCCACTGGTGGTTGATTTAGTGAGTCTAGCCAAATCGACAGCAGATTGCTCTCCAGTCGACCCCTGTATTCTACCCCCATTGAGAAGAGTAAGGTAAGTCGACAGGAGAGTTTCTCCCATTAACCCCCCACAGTGTAGACACTGCAGTAACTCAACCTAAGGTATGTTGACTCCAGTGACGTTATTCATGTAGCTGGAGTTCCGTAGCATAGGTCAACTTACCGCGGTAGTGTTGACATACTCTGAGGGGGAGAAATTCCACCTTTTCCAGGGAAAACTTAGTGTGCAATGACAATGTTTCCATACTCAATCCTCCCACTGGGTTTTTTGCACAGCAGTTTTGTGGGGAAGAAAGTGGGTCTCCCTTATTTCACTGACCACCCTGATTTAAACCCCCTGTTTTGGGGAGACCGAGATGAGAAATGCAGAATCTCCTCAGACTGTTAGGTCTTGAGGCTCTGCAGATTTGTTCCGGTGCGGAGTTCTGTATATGGAACAGGAAATGAACATATAGAGGTGCGGACTCACCCCTGTGGCACCTCCTGCTGGTGACTTCCAGGAATTAGCTCGTTCCATCTCCAGAGCGCCCTCTGCCGGCCAGTGATCCACCTGTCCTCTGCCCCTCCCATGTCCCTCCCTAGACCCCGGTGCCTCTTTAACTGGGGTGCTGCCCCCGGCAGTACCCTACCAATCTGGGTCTCCTCTCCCTGGGGAACCCTCAACCCACTATCCCCATCTCGCCTCAGTCTTGGCTACTGCCAGTTATCACTTAGCCCCTGTTCCCTGAGGCAAACTGCAGTGTATCAGCCACTCATCACAGGCAAAGGGATTTGGACCTGCTGCCTCTGCCTACCCGTGGGCTGCCTCCTGTAACCCAAGTGCCCCATTGGCCTTATCCTAGGCCTGCAGCCTGGGGCTTTCCTAGGCTGGAGCTCCCCAGCTCCCTTGGCCTTTCCCCAGCCCTGCTCCACTCTAAGCACTTGGTTAAGCTCCCTGCAGCCAAGCCCTTCTCTCTCTGAACGCAGAGAAAAACAGACTGCTTCAGCCCACCAGTCCCTTTATAGGGCCAGCTGAGTCCATTTGGGGCATGGCCACAGCTGCGGCTGTTTCCCCACTCAGCCTGGACTGTTCTCCTCGCCCTCTCCCAGGGCTGGTTCCAACCGTGTCAGGGCTGGAGCAGGTCACCACCCCGCTACAAAACTGTATGCAGTTTTGCCTGCCCCAAAACTCAGACGACAGTGAGTCAGATGCCCCAAAATCATGAAACTGTTTCCTATATCAAGAAGTCACACTGGAAGAAAGAACAACAATTTTCCAGGCAACCTATCAGTAGACTATAATTCCCTTCCTTTGGCTTTCTCAGCTGGGCTTCTGGTGAGTTACTGAATGGGTTTTGTATTGACTAAATTCCCAGACAGCTGGAAAAGAACTGCATCAAAGTCCCAATGACTGCAATTTGAAGACCATGCTGATCATCTGGTACCAAGTCGTAGCCTGGCTGGGTGGACCACAAATGGAGAAAAAGAAAGAAATCCTCTAACAGGGTGCCCCCTTGACTCCTGTCTTCCTCTGCACATACAGATCACTTGAAGACTCTCTACTCGTAAACACCACATGTGGTTTATTTACAGTGATCCCCTGTCAGCATCACAGCATTCTACAGTATCCTATCCACAACAACACCTAATTTCTTAAACCCAGGATAAGAGAGACAGATATTTTCTGGCTCTCACTATCAAAGCTTATCTGCCTGTCTTACTCTGGTTCTCTCTTCCCTTCCAATTCCTTCCTGTCTTCTACTACTCCCTGAGAAAATGGATAATTAGAGCTTTAAATCTGCCCAGTCCATTCTAGTCTGTCAATGAGGCACATCTTTGCCAGTCAGGTTTACAAGGTGATTTAATTGGTGATACAATGATCAGAGTGCTGGCACAGCTGTGGTTGTTCAGCACTCTATCACAGATCCCCATCTCCAAAGTGTTGTGAATCATGTGGAGGTCAGACCAGTGTCTGCTGCTCCCAGGCTGATAGTACATGTAAGGTACCACTGCACTGGGTGCCCAGACAGTGTTATTTCTCTAGGGTGCTGTGGAGGCCAAGACCAGTGTCTGTTCATCCTAGACAGATGGTGCATGAAAAGTAAGGCCCCTGTGGACATCCAGGCCTCTTAACCAATTTCAAAGTCTCACTGGGGAGGCAATTTGAACTTCTATGTAAATATTATGGTAATTTGGGTCAGTCTGGCCAGGTGGGTTTCAAAGAGAGAAGAAGGAAAGGGTCTACAAGTGTCTGGGGACTATTACATCACCAGGGTGCTGTGGATCACATGGAGGACAAGATTAGTGTCTGCTGAAGCTGGTTTCATGAAAGGCAGGGCCCCTTGAGGCAACCAGAGGCCATTACGTCTCCAGGATGCTGCTGCTCTTGGGTGAATAATGCATCAAATGCCAGGCTAGATCACAAAGGGAGAAAAAGAAAGTGGTCCCTGGGTGGCTGGAGAACATTGCACCTCCAGGGTACTGCAGGCACATGGAGGCCAGGATTGGTGTCTGCTGCTCCTGGGCAATTGATGCTTGGTCAGGCCCCCTCCAAAGTGCCGGGCCATCTGCTGTCCCCCATTTGTCAACATTCAGGGGGTACTAGAGGCTGCAACTATCTGAGAAAATTCCTTCAGGCCCTCTGTAAAGGAGCAAGATTCTTAGCAACGTGTCCATAGAGAAATCTCAATGATAATTAATATAGGTAATGGAAGCAGCAGTGCTGACTCAGGTTCCTCTGGTGGGGGATAGATTGCTTCACTCTCTCACTGAACTTGCACAGAGTCTTGGATGTCTTTTCACCTACCAGATGGGACCCTAATTGTGGGACCTGGCATGCAGAACAGGCCAGGAAGCCTTCTGCCAACTCACTCAATCCCTTCCTCCTCCCATGCAAATAGAAAGGTGCTGCCAGAAAAGGGGGTTTCCTTCAGTGCCACCTTGCCTGGCATCCCAGTGAAGAATATCTATGATGCTTAAGGCCAACCAGTGCATCTCTGGCTTCCAACCAACTGCCAGCTAATGGGGTATTGCATGTCCCCCAACAAGATGTCCAAAGGGGTGGGTATTGAGGATAATTGGTGAGAGAGTCTGAGGTGAAAGCTAAGCAGAATATACACAGTTCAGCATCCTAATGTCCTCCTGGAGGAACTGGCTCAGATATGGTGGGAGCACTTCATTGAGGAAAGCCCCTGAAGGTACATTTACATGGGGATAATATAGCCCTGTGACATGGCCATGGCTCGCCTGTGTCAGATGACTTGGGCTCAGGGCTAAAAATTGCTGTATAGGCGCTTACCCTCCATCCTTGCAGGGTCCTAGAGCTTGGACTACAGTCCCAGCCCAGATGTTTACATGGCAATTTTTCAGCCTTGGCGCACAAACCCCACAAGCACAAGTCAGCAGACCCAAGCCAACCACAGGTCTTTTATCCCAGTGTAGACATAACCTGAGTGCCAAGTCCCTACTGTTACTTCCTTGTTGTGAGAGTTGGTAACTGACATGAACTGCCAGGCGAAGATCACCCCCCCTTCCTTCAAGTGGAGGGGGTCCCTTCCCCCCCTTATTATCAACATATACTTAGAAAAAGTATTGCAACCCACATTTTGGTGTTGAGATTGCTATTGTCTCATTTAAGCATTGCATTTTCTATCAGTAGTCCCTTTGCATGCACTGTCACTACCCTTCTTGCCTCGCACTTTTGCCAACTTGTGGCAAATTGGATAAACATATCACTATAGTTCATAAGTATGTATTGGAGTGGTGTGCAACAAGTGTGATAACATTCCCACTTGCACTGTACAGGCTACTACTATGGCAAGCATGAGACCAAAGAGAACAGATCTAACTCTGAATATTGTTTCAGCTGGCATCTTAGATTGAACACCAAGCCAATTGATATTCTTAACTGTGGCTACTGCTCTTTACAACCAATTCTCAGCCAAATTTCAGCCATTTACATAGGGATTAAGCAATGTGAGCCACTCTTCTCTAGCTTATGTTACCCACCCAAGAAAATGCTGTACATGGGCTAGACTATGAATGACTTTGTTAACCCTGGTTCCTGTTCCAGTTCATTTTTTTCTTGGAGGAAATTACTGGCTGCTATGTGAGCAGCTTTCTGAGGTGTAATATGAGGGAAGCTTACAATGATATGGTGCTTTGGAGCGCGGCAGATGAAAGCTGACAAATTACTGATCTGAATGGCCATAACAACATAGAAAACTTGTATTCCTTTTAGATACACAAAAGCAGCTTCATATATTATTGTTTGATTAAAAGCCTGTATATGTTTCTATTGCTCTTTTTCCTCCAAGCCTCTTTCTCAACACTCATGCTCTCAATCTTTTGCCCTTATCAGACTCTTTCCCTCTCACCTGCCCCTTGGCTTTCTCTCCCTCTTGTCTTCATGTATGCTTTACTCCTGGTGATTCCTCCTCCCCATTCCGATGCTGCCCCCTCAGTATGGAAGATGAGGCAGGGAGAATGTCTACTGATGGGCAGAAGGAGGAAGCTCTGCGGTATCTATGCATCTTCCTTCCTTTGCAGTTTTTGCCTGCTACAGTACCCCAGGAACTGGCGAGCACCAACAGAATTTGATGGCTGTGTGTGTGTGAAGACTGAAAATGGTCCAGCCCAAGAGGCATTAGTCATGGCCAGGCCAGGTCACAGCCAGAGTTCACAGTCATGAGACAGGATACCAGGATGTCAGAAGCAGGAGACAAAACTGGAAATTAGAATCACAAGTTGGGAACCAGAGTCACACCGGGTTAGAGGCAGGAGACAAAGTGCAGATGAGAACCACAAATCAGATGCCAGGAGTCCCACCAGGTCATGATACCAGGAAATCAGGGAGCGGGAGCAGAAGTGAACTGGAACCCAGCTGCTCAGACAGCTTCCTGTTCTTGCTGCTGGCTTATGTAGGGTTAGTGGACCAATCAGCTGCTCAGGACTCTGTAGGTAGGACCTCAGAGGCAGAGCCTCAAACTGGGGCAGGGCTTCATGGGTCCCAGGTAAGCAATTGTCTGCAGACTGGTAGGTGGACGGTTGGAGTGTGGCTGCTTCCATAAACCCTCGAGTGCTGGGTTTGAGACCTGTGGGTATGACAATATTAAGTGTAAGAGGAGAGAAGCAGCAGCAGGATGGCATGTGTTAGATGAAGTAAGAGAAGCTTTTTCATTTGTTACTCTGCTTGCCCTATAATTGGGGTTAAGGAGGGATCTTTACCAGGGAGAAAGAAAGTTGTGGATAAACTCATCTCCACCAGTGGCTACGGAGAAATCATAATCTGTTCATGGACATTTCATATCCGGAGGTAAGGGGATGCTCAGGCAATAGTATTTATATTCTTCCTGCACCTCCCCTTCTGCCCGCATCTCAGCTTAACACTTTTCTGAAGCTCAGGCCACCGTTCTGTCTTTTTCTGACTTTTCAGAAAGCATTGCACAGTGTTAAACTTCAGGGCTATTGAATGTAAAACCCTGATAAATAGATGTTAATAGTTCCTAGTCAACTGTGAAGAGAGAGAGTACAATTCCTTAATAAAACAAACTTTTAACGCACACAGAAAACATTGTAAGTAGTATTTGGAATACTATGAATAACTTCTAAACAAAAGCTATTAGGAAATCTACTGGTTTTCCTCATATAGGCTTCCCCACTTAGTTGCTGTTACATATATTTAATCATAGACTCATAGAAATGTAGGGTTGGAAGGGACCTCGAGAAGTCATAAAGTCCAGCCCCCCTGTGCTGTGGCAGAACCAAGTAAGCCTAGACCATTTGATTTTTCCTTCCTTAGAGAAGTACTTTGCACTTGCCTTTATTTAACTTCAATTTGTTGAATTCAGATCAATTCTCCAATTTGTCAAGGTAATTTTGAATTTTAAAACTGTCTCCAAAATGCTTGCAATCCCTTCAAACTTGTTTTCATCTGCAAATTTTATAAACATACTCTCTACTATAATTCATTAATGAAAATATTGACTAGTACCAGACCTAGGACTGACCCCTGTAGGGCCCCACTATATCCATCCTCTCAATTTGACAGCAAACCATTGATAACTATTCTTTGAGTACAGTCTTTCAACCAGTTGTGCACCTACATTTCCCTAGTTTGCTTATGAGAATGTCATGCCGAACTGTGTCAAAAGCCTTACTTAAAATCAAGGCATATCACATCTACTGCTTCTCTCCATCCATCCTATAAAAGAAGGAAATTAAGTTGATTTAGTATGATTTTTTCTTGACAAATGCATGATAACTATTCTTTACAACCATATTATCCCCCAGATGCTTACAAACTGATTGTTTAATAATTTGCTCCCATATCTTTCCAGGTGTTGAAGTTAGGCTAACTAGTCTATAATTCCCTGGGTCCTCATTGTTCCCCTTTTTACAGATAGGTACCTCTCTCATCCTCCAGAATTTCTCAAAGATAATTGTTTCAGCTAGTTTCTTCGGTACTGTAGAGAGGTTAGCCAGGGCTCATCTCTCTCTGGGGTGGCGGGGACCCACACCACCTCACTAAGTTCGGAAGAAGGCCTAGCAGGGGATCAGTCCGGCTGCAGGAGTCTTCCTCCACGGCCTTTGTGAGGGCAGAAAAAAAACAGTTAGTCATAAGCCCAGGCCCTAGGTCAGGGTGGGGCAATGGTGAGACAGGTGCTCAGGCCCTCAGGCAGGGGCTGAGCAATAAGAGTATATAACTGTGAGCCCAGGCCCGAGGTCTGAATGTCTGGGAGGAGGGGAGACTTCCACCAGGGAGTTGGGTGGCAGGGGGGGACACAGGCCCTCCCACTCCACCATGTCCCAGTCTGGGGCCCTAGCAACAGCAGACAACCCGCTGCTGTGCTCAGTGGGGATCCTGGATGCAACACACTGACATGGGTTCTGGCAGTGCTATAGCCAGACTAGGGTCAGCTGCCCCCGGGCTACTTCCGCACTCCCCCTCTTGGGGTACCTGGGTCAGGGTGGTGTCCTCAGGGGGGTCTACCACCATGGGTTCCTTGGGATAGCTGGTGCAACTCCCCTGGGTAGCTGGCCTGGGACAGGCCCAGCCAGCCCTTGGGGCTTCCCAACCGGGAGGTAGGCTGGAGGTGTCTGGTCTCCCCAGTGGCTGCTCTCTCAGTGAGCTCTAGGGTCGACCCTTTATACTTCCTGTGCCATGCCTGACCCACTGGGGGGTGGGCTCAGAGCTCCCTGGCTCCGCCCACTCTGGTGTCCGGAGGGGCTCATCTCTCTCTGGGGTGGTGGGGGCCCACACTGCCTCACTACAAGTACCCTAGGATGAATTTCTGCTGACATGAATATATCTAACATACCTAAATATCCGTAACCTGTTCTTTCCCTATTTTGGCTTGCATTCATTCCCTGGTTGTTAATTGTGTTGAACACCTTGTCATCATTAACCTTTTTAGTTAAGACTGAAGCAAAATAGGCATTAAGCACCTCTGCTTTCTTAATATCATAGTATGGTCATAATATGTAGTATGTGTCACTTGGACTCTTCAGAGCTTGAGATGTCTGACATCCTCTCAGTCCTTTCAAACACTTCAGAACCCTGTCAGCAACCAAACAGCCTCAAGATCTCCACAGCTAACAGCATTCCAGCTCTTGGGTTTATAGTTGGCTTGTCCTCTCAGGGTACATCTACACTGGAATAAAAGACCCATAGCATGGCTGCGGCTTAGCCCAGATCAGCTGACTCAGCCTTGTGGGACTTGGGCTGCGGGGCTAAAAATTGCTGTGCAGATGTTCAGGCTCAGGCTGGAGCCCAGGCTCTGGGACTCTCCTCCCTTGGAGTCTCAGAGCTCAGGTTCTAGCCCGAATGTCTACACAGACATTTTACATCCCTGCAAGCCAACCCTCATGAGCCCGAGTCAGCTGACCTGGGCCAGACATGGGTTTTTAATTGCTGTGTAGATGTACCCTAGGTTGCTGGTGAAACAGACATCTGTAGCATGTATCCAAAGTGGTACTGGGACTGGGATAAGCATATAAAATATCCATTCCCTGGATCTCATTTATTTTTTGTCAAGGTCCAAATTTCTTGGTCAAGATATAGACAAGGTCCAGACTTCAGAGAAAATTTAAAAAAACCAATAATGATAATAAGTAAATAAAAAGATTTCAGGGTCCATTCAAAGGCATCTGGCAGTCCAGATCTGCCTGCCATCAGCCTATTCACTAGCTCTGCTATAAGGCTTTCACTCTCTTTGGCACTATGTGAAACAAAAGCTGGGATTGGGTGACAGAGGATGGATCACTTGATGATTACCTGTTCTGTACATTCCCTCTGGGGCACCTGGCATTGGCCACTGTCGGAAAACAGGATATTGGGCTAGATGGACCTTTGGTCTGACCAAGTATGGCTGTTCTTATGTTCTCCCCATAAACTCTGCTAAGTAAGACATGAATTTAACAACCCTCACCTCACTCAGCTCTGCCCCATTCTCCATTAACTGAAACAGAATCCCAATTTAAAGCAGTTAGCTGACAGCCAAATGTAAATTCCATAGACTGTGACATAAAAGTGACAAATGCTCCCCTCTCAGTTTTCTTTCTCTCTCTTGGTTCAGAAGACACATAGCGCTGGATGAAACATTATTCTAATGGAGGGCTTCTCTACTAGGTAAAGCTGGAATAGCATTCAGTTGTATCCATCATGGCAAAGGGATTGGGAACCAGACCATATAGCAGACATATCTCCAGGGCCGCCCAGAGGATTCCGGGGGCCTGGGGTCTTCGGCAGCGGGGCGCCCTTCCGCTCTGGGCCCCGCCGCCAAAGTGCCCTGGAGACCTGCGGCGGGGACCCCCCCGCCGCCGAATTACCACCGAAGCGGAACCCGCTGCCGAAGTGCAGCCCGGTCTTCGGCGGTAATTCGGCGGCGGGGGGCCCCCACCGCGGGTCTTCGGGGCACTTCGGCGGCGGGTCCCTGAACGGAAGGGCCCCCCGCCGCCGAATTACCGCCAAAGACCGAGCTGAACTTCGGCGGCAGGTCCCACTTCGGCGGTAATTCGCCAGTGGGGGGGTCCTTCTGCCCCGGAGCGGAAGGACCCCCTGCCGGCGAAGACCGGGAGAGGAAGAAGCTCCTGGGCCCAGCCCCGCAAGAGTTTTCCGGGTCCCCCAGAGCGAGTGAAGGATCCCACTCCAGGGGCCCCGAAAAACTCTTGTGGGGGCCCCTGTGGGGCCCGGAGCCTGGGGCAAATTGCCCCTCTTGCCCCCACCCTCTGGGCGGCCCTGCATATCTCTTGGTGCTGTGTGGATCAGCTGCTGAGTCCACAGGGCTGTCTTCAACTCCTATATTTATAACCTTTCCCCTCTTATTGGCTCAGGTCTTGGAGTGTTGCTGGGTGTGACCTGCCATGTGAATTACCCACAATGAATACTTCCTATACAGGCTCTGAAACAGCTAATGAGCATGTCTAGTAACTGCCACGCCCTAATTCTGGATGTTTCTAGGCTCTTCTAGTTGTGCTGTCTTGGGACATATATTCCAACTAAGAACCATGACTCCTCCCCACAGCTTCTCTCCTTTTCTTTGGGGGAGAAAAAAAGAAATGCTGCAGTATAAAACCTGTGGATTCCATTCACAAAGAGAAAAAGAGGCAAAGTTTGTTGACCATATTAATTGCTGCAAATTATTTTTCTAGCAATATTCATCAGCATTGTGGAGTATGTTTGCACAGAAAGTGCTTCCACCTTTTCATGTTCTCTGTATGTATAAATATTTCCTGTCTGTGTGTTCCATTCTATGAATCCGAAGAAGTGAGCTGTAGCTCACGAAAGCTTATGCTGAAATAAATTTGTTAGTCTCTAAGGTGCCACAAGTACTCCTGTTCTTTTTGCGGATACAGACTAACATGGCTGCTATTCTGAAACCTGTTCTTTAGACAGGTGACTGGATTAAAAGACTGAAGGTTTTCTTTACAGGTGTTATCCAAACTGCATAGTTTGTGTGTACATTCCATAATTTAGGCCCCAAATTTGCAAGCCTTTCCCTTGAACTCAGGTGGAACAACTTGAAAATCAGGGCCCTACTTACTACTATATTGAAAAAAAAATACCTCAGTGTGAGGGGCTTTCTAATACCAGCTTGACAGAAAGCCTGATGTTTTACTGTTTTGTCTTCCCCAATGTAAAATATACAGTGTAGTCCTTAAAGAAGCGAGTTGTGCCAAATTACCATGAATTATTGAGAAATAATTTACAAAACACAGGCATGGTCTGGAAATATAAAAGTGTTATAATTTTACCCCAAGAAATTGTGAAGAAAAAAAAGTCTTGCTCTCAGAAACACTTCAGAAGCCCAACTGAGTGTGTTGCAGCAGACATCTTCAGATGCATCTTGAATAGGCACAATTATCAGTAGGAAGCATAAGGGTGTACAGCAGGGGGTAGGTAGACTTAATGTTATTATAAATATGTATTATTCGTTCTTTGAATACCAAATTCACTCCTTTTGACACACGGATAGCTGGTATGTCATCTGATTTGTTAAATTATTGAACAATTCATTAATAAGATGGTGGGAAAGATTTCTCTCTTTATTATTTTCTTTTAAAAATTTTTTCCCCACAGTGTCTTGTATCAGATGCAATCAAGAGCAGTCTTAGTTTTCTGATCCTTAGTGTTTTCTATTTTGAATACATGCAAAGATCGAATTTGCTAATGGGGCCTGGCAAGCCCTGAGAAGGTTTGATTTTTACAGGTCTTTTCAAGTAACTCTGAATTAAACGTTCAAACCTGGCTGCGTAAAATTAGACATCTATATTAACGTAGCCTGACATGCAAAGGTACTGAGCACATGAAGCTCCCATTGACTTCAGTAGTATTTGGGGATTCTCAGCGCTTCTGAAAATCAGGTTATTTTTATTTAGAAGCCTAACTGTAGGCACCTGAGGTGGGATTATTTCCATTGTTTTTCCCCAAAGGAAATTATTCAGAAGGCAAGAAAAGTCTTTTTTTTTTTTTTTTTAATAAATGGAATAGTTTTTGAATTTTGAAGGACAAATCCTCCGCAATAGTAGCCATGCTCTTGGATGAAAGTCACTCCATGTAGAGGGCCAGTACAGGGCCAGTCAGCCTCTTATGACCTCCAAAGCCTATGTACCACTTAAGTTCTGCTTCACCCCAGATGTTCAGACAGATGCATATATCTCTGAGGCTACATTCAAGCACATGTTTCTGTTTTCCCCCTCTCCAGTAAACAGTTAAGCTCATGCTTTACTTTAACACTGAAATCAGTGGAACATGCTTAAATCCTTTGCTGAACAGGGATGTTTTGCTGAACTAGGGCCGGAGTAACTGTAGCTGTTTGAAGAGATTTTAGAAATATATATGAACGCAAAAATATGGCTCTAAAATTCCTCTGGTTGTGAAAATCACTAACCTCTTGTCACGGGGCACATTCCTCATCTCTGGCTTGGCACTTCCTCCTGGTCACTGGGGAGCATCAGCCTCAAGCTAATTCCCAATCTGCAGTTTGTACACCGGTGCTCTGGCTCTCCCCTTGTCCCACAGCCCCAATCTCAGCCTCAGGAACCACTGCAGCCTCTTCATGACTCAGCCCTCCAGCCATCTCACCATCCACGTTTCCCCCTTCTGGGAATTAGTATCACAGTCCAATAATCATGCCACTTTCTCAGTGGCGAGTGCACGGGTGGGGACCCAGTGGCAGCCTCATGCTGTTCTCCTTAGAACTGCTCACCACTTTTCCGCAGAACTCTTCCCCGCAGTCCCTGCACCTACTTTGCCCTTACCTCAGAGCCTTCAGCCACTGCACTGTCCACAGTGCTAGTACTCTTTCCACCTGCTGGGGCCCAGCCTTCACTCTATGAGCTCCAGGCAGCTACTGATCCTGCTCTCCCCTGCAGCTCCTCTTATCTGAGCCAGCTGGGCACAAATTGGTTGCTCCCTGCAACTCCTCCCTGATTGGCTACACCTCATGCAACCACTCTGGGCTGCTCGGAGGACTCACCTCCACTGCTACCTGCTGAGGTTAAACCTTTCCACACGTGTGTGGGGGCATCACACCTCTTCTTAAGGATCTATAAAATAAATCACACAGTAAGAGGAAGAAGTAAAAAGGAACAGTTAGTGTCCACTAATGAAGGAAAGAGCTTTTTAAGCCCAGTTTCACTTAGTCCATAACCTTGGTTCATAACCTTTTCTTTTAGTGATTAAAGCCACATTCTGGGCACGGTTTGAGGCAATAAAGTATGATCAATAGGATTACAAACTGAGAAATCAGTCACGATTCATTATTTGTGTGCCATTTTCCTCCCACTTTCAAACTTTCACTGTTTTCCCTCTTGTATTCTAAAAGGAATCACCATAGTTACATGGGGGCATCTCCACTATGCCGCTACTTCCTCCTGCAAGATATTTCACACTAAAAATGGTTTGAACTGTCATTTTTATAGCCCCCCTACATTTACTAAAAATGACCCCACAGTACCTGAAAAGCTCTCCTCAGATGGAATATGTCATTTTACATTACTCAGGTGAACTAAAGGTTCATAAAAGGGCAATAATGTTTTATTGAAATTTCTCTCTGCTACAAGCAAGTAATGAATAAAAATATTGACTAGCAATGTGTGGGGAAAGGAACTTTAGGTTACTCCTATATAGATCACCTGTGACAGCAGTTCAAGTAAAGTCAAGCCATATTTTTATGACTAATTCAAATCTCAGCCATTTGTAACCCCTTCGTTCTGGCCTTCTGCTTATCACATCAGTCCTGTATGGACCTGATCTTAGCTAATTGAAGTCAATGGAGAGGCTCCTATTGACTTCACTGGCCTTTGGATCAGGCCCCATAGGGTAGATATTCTCCAGTTTGTTAATTCTGAAGCTCATGTTGTAAGCGAGAGAGATTGTTTAGTGAACCAAACACTTCCCTACCTCACAATGCCCAATCTCCCTTCTGTGTGCTGTCTCTGAGTGGCCTCATGGAACAAGAGAAAGAGCTCTGAGAATCAATTTAAGAGCTGCTGCTAGTAGAAGAAAACAAAGAAAGAAGAAGTGGGACCGCTAAACACAGAGGATGGAGTGGAGGTTAAGGATAATCTAGGCATGGCCCAATATCTAAATAAATACTTTGCCTCAGTCTTTAATAAGGCTAATGAGAAGCGTAGGGTTAATGGAAGGATGACAAATGGGAATGAGGATATGGAGGTAGCTATTACCACATCCGAAATAGAAGTCAGACTCGAACAGCTTAATGGGACAAAATCAGAGGGCCCAGAAAATCTTCATCCAAGAATATTAAAGGAACTGGCACATGAAATTGCAAGCCCATTAGCAAGAATTTTTAATGAATCAGTAAACTCAGGGGTTGTACCATACAACTGGAGAATTGCTAACATAGTTCCTATTTTTAAGAAAGGGAAAAAATGTGATCCAAGTAACTATAGGCCTGTTGGTTTGACATCTATAGTATGTAAGGTCTTGGAAAAAATTTTGAAGGAGAAAGTAGTTAAGGACACTGAGGTCAATGGTAATTGGGACAAAATACAACATGGTTTTACAAAAGGTAGATCATGCCAAACCTACCTGATCTCCTTCTTTGAGAAGGTAACAGATTTTTTAGATAAAGGAAATGCAGTGGATCTAATTTACCTCGATTTCAGTAAGGCATTTGACATGGTTCCACATGGGGAATGATTAGTTAAATTGGAAAAGATGGGGATCAATATGAAAATTGAAAGGTGGATAAGGAACTGGTTAAAGGGGAGACTACAATGGGTCGTACTGAAAGGTGAACTGTCAGGCTGGAAGGAGGTTACTAGTGGAGTTCCTCAGGGATCAGTTTTGGGACCAATCTTATTTAACCTTTTTATTACTGACCTTGGCACAAAAAGCGGGAATGTGCTAATAAAGTTTGCGGATGACACAAAGCTAGGAGGTATTGCCAATACAGAGAAGGACCAGGACATCATACAGGAAGATCTGGATGACCTTGTAAACTGGAGTAATAGTAATAGGATGAAATTTAATAGTGAAAAGTGCAAGGTCATGCATTTAGGGATTAATAACAAGAATTTTTGTTATAAGCTGGGGATGCATCAGTTGGAAGTAACAGAGGAGGAGGAGAAGTACCTCGGAGTATTGGTTGATCACAGGATGACTATGAGCCGCTAATGTGATATGGTCGTTAAAAAAGCTAATGCAGCTTTAGGATGCATCAGGCGAGGTATTTCCAACAAAGATAAGGAGGTGTTAGTACCATTATACAAGGCACTGGTGAGACCTCATCTGGAATACTGTGTGCAGTGCTGGTCTCCCATGTTTAAGAAGGATGAATTCAAACTGGAACAGATACAGAGAATGGCTACTAGGATGATCTGAGGAATGGAAAACCTGTTTTACGAAAGGAGACTCAAAGAGCTTGGTTTGTTTAGCCTAACCAAAAGAAGGCTGAGGGGAAATATGATTGCTCTCTATGAATATATCAGAAGAATAAATACCAGGGAGGGAGACGAATTATTTAAGCTCAGTACCAATGTGGACACAAGAACGAATGGATATAAACTGAGCATCAAGAAGTTTAGACTTGAAATTAGATGAAGGTTTCTAACCATTAGAGGAGTGAAGTTCTGGAACAGCCTTCCAAGGGGAGTAGTGGGTTCAAAAGACATATCTGGCTTTAAGACTAAGCTTGATAAGTTTATGGAGGGGATGGTATGATGGGATAGCCTAACTTTGGCAATTAATTTAGCAACTGATCTTTGATTATCAGCAGGTCAGTATGCCCAGTGGTCTGTGATGGGATGTTAGATGGGGTGGGATCTGAGTTACTATAGAGAATTCTTTCCTGGGTACTGGCTGGTGAGTCTTGCCCACATGCTCAGGGTTTAACTGATCGCCATATTTGGGCTCAGGAAGGAATTTTCCTCCAGGGCAGATTGGCAGAGGCCCTGGAGGTTTTTTGCCTTTCTCTGCAGCATGGGGCACGGGTCACTTGCTGGAGGATTCTCTGCAGCTTGAGGTCTTCAAACCACAATTTGAGGACTTCAATAACTCAGACATAGGTTAGGGGTTTGTTACAGGAGTGGGTGGGTGAGGTTCTGTGGCCTGCATTGTGCAGGAGGTCAGACTAGATGATCATAATGGTCCTTTCTGACCTTAAAGTCTATGAGTCTATGAGTTGCATGTGATATTTTAGGATGGTTACCATTTATTATTATATATATATTTTAAGAGACCTTTTTCAGTAATTGCTGTGAGATCTAGCCTCCTGGCATACACATATGTTGAGGCTATATTAAAAACACAAATAAACACTTGCATGCAGGAGCCTCCCTCGTAACACTAGTATCAGTGCTACTGTATTGCCAAGTGTATCCTGTGTCTTCTTGTTGGAACCCTTCAAGATAATGCTGTGGCATCTGCATTAGGCATTGGAGCTGGGCATTTCCATCCATTTTGGCTGCTCCAACTGATGCTAGGACGCACCAGCCCAGCAAGCAGCTGCTTGGGATGGCCAACAGTGAGAGGTGGCATGTCTGGGTCTTCGGCGGCAATTCAGCAGAGGGTCCCTTACTCCCTGTCGGAGCGAAGGACCAGCTGCCGAATTGCCGCCGAAAACTGAAGCGGTGGCGGTAGAGCTGCAGATCGCGATCACAGCTTTTTTTTTTTTTTTTCTGCTTGGGGCGGCAAAAACCCTGGAGCCAGCCCTGGCTGGGACAGATCCAATGTAGAATTACAGAGTTACTACCACCATCCTGATTGGCTCCTTTCTTCCCCCACTAGGGTTACCAGATGTTCCGATTTTATAGGATTTATATAACCATTTTGCATGCTTGTATTTTTTACACTATACTACTGATAAGCCTTTTAAAATATTAAGTGTTGTAATATATGTTTTAATGAAATAGGACCTGGTTCCGATCTCATGCTGATTTTTACAGTGGTCTACTTCCATTGTCTGAAGCTATTCCTGGTTTGCACTGAAATCGAGATAAGAAACAGGCCCATGCTGAGTTAGGAAATTTCAATTATATTCAGGGAATTATAAGTGATTTGAAAATTGTTATTTAAAGTTTCCTTCCAGACTAAATAGAAGGAGAAGGAGGAAGCAGCTAAATGTCTGTGTGACAGAATCTTGTTCTTTCTGCAGTTCTACAATGCTATTATTGTTAAAGAGCCTTGTTTTTGTTCTGAGGCCTGTAACAATTCCATTAGACTGGTTTTCTCTAGTTTATCAAGAATAAACCTAATTTAGAAATATTTTATTATGCCAATTAATGTCCCAGAGGTTTCCTCTGTGTGACACTTCGTACTCTTTTTTTTTAGGCTGCAGAAGTCACCATTTTATTTTACGATTTTTCCAGCTGAGTTCTCAGCTCCTTAAATATGTGATTTCTTTTAATAGTGGACTCTCAATGTGGCAGAAAACAGAAAAGCCACTTCCATATTTTCTTGAGTGAAGGATTTCCTTATCTCCATCAGTTCTTTCCTTCTGTTGTGAGTTACTGAACTCAGGGAATGAAAATATCTTTTTTTCACACATTGAATTTCCAGAGACACCCAATTTAAGAAGTGTTTCTCTGTCCCCAGCAGACTCAATGTGGCAGTGAAAGCAGCTCCAACACCTGCAGTCCTTCTTACAAGGATTCTACAAAGTTCTTTGTCGAAGATGATCTCCAGCAATTGTGCTAGTGTTATGGACATAAATCCCACTGGATCTCATGTTTCTGGTCTAGTTGGGAATCCTAAAATACAGATATCAAAGTTTTAGAAAATGACTAGTGATTTTGGATGCTTCAGGTTTTGGCTACTCTGAGATACCTTAAGCAGGCCTGAAATTTTTTAAAAAGAGTTGTCTCAAGTTGGATACCCAAAAATTGAAGTACCCAAATTCATGTGTCACTTTTTAAAATCTTGGCTAGGTATGTTTTAGCCCTAATTTGATTCTCAGTCATTTCTAATCTTTCCATTGCACAAAAAATGTTCATCACATATTTTCTAAAGGCTTTGTGTTCACTATGCATTTCCTTACACTCTAGCGCCCTCTGTTCTGTTCTCTCACCCATTTCTTTTCTAGTGGTCCAACCATTTTGTTTAGATCATTATGTTTTTAATTTGTCACCTGTCTAGTTACCAAATAGGGGATAATTTAGAACTAACAGCAGTGGAATTTTCTGCTTTACGGGGTACAAAAATATTTTTCTACTTCACCTTTATGTTTTGACATTTGATGCAGATAATTTCAGAGACTTGATAATTCCATTTATTATTTGGCATTATTTGGAGAGTGTCCAATATCCTTTATAGAGCTGTGCGAATAAGTAATCTTTTGATATGCTGACAGTTCTAAAAAAAATCTGTTTGGGTTGAAATGAAACTGAATTTTTTCAGAATTTTCAGCTAATGAAAAAAGTAGGAAAAAATTCATCTAGGGTCAATTGAAATGTTTAGTTTGGAGGCCTTATTGATAAAAGCAAAGGTTTTCATAAAATTGAAGGCTAGATTCACAAAAACTGAGGCGGAAGAAGAGGTGATGCCCTCTCCCTCCCTTCTGCTCTATAGCCCAGTGATTAGGGCACTTACCTCAGATATGGGACACCCGTATTAGAATCCATGTTCTGGAGCAGGGACTTACACTCAGGTCTCCGATATTCCAGAGGTGAGTGCCCTAACTACCCAGCTATCAGCTATTCTCAATCTGTCCTGTTGAAGCTGTTCCACTTTGTACAAATAATTAAATATTCATTAGAACAGGGAGTGGAACCTGAGTGGCCCCCTTCCTAGGTGAGTATTTTAAGCACCAGGCTATGGAGTCACCAGCACTCTCTTTTGCTGTCACGATGATCATTCAAGTATTTTAGACAAAATGGAACAGATTCAGTGGGAGAGACTCACTCCAGAAAACCTCCATTTTGACAGAGGCAATTCACCAAAATCAACATGAATTCCTGGAATGGTTCAGACGACTGAATTCACATTTTTCTATGAAAAAAAGTTTCATCCAAAAATCTTTGCCCAACTCTAATCCTTTATTAATTGTTTTGTTGTTTTGAGTTTATGGAAAACACTGCAGCTGGCCCATTATGAGCCTACACCCTTCAGAATGGTTTCTTCTAACTAATTTAATCAAACAGAATATATACTTCTGTACAAATATCCTAAAGGTATAGTTGTTATTACACCTTGGTAGCTAATATTTTTCTGGGCTTAATCAACATGGACACATCAAATAACAAGGTTCTGAAATGCTGAGTCAGAATTTTAAGTAGTTTAAGAGAATCTCCTGAATTTGACAAAAATCTCTATATACTATGTCTGTAAACTTTCAATCTCTCCTGCTGCCAAAAACTCAGGAGCATTATGTAGTGCATCAACCAAGGGTTTGACTACTAGGGCAATTGGACATCCCTGAAGAGTGCCTTTCTCTGACTCAGATAATTCAGAACAGTGCTCATTTATTACCATTTCTCATGACAGATATGTAAAATATGAATGCACTTAATTTCCTGCTCTGTGCTGAACCTCTCTAGTATCTTGAACAGACATCCCCATTCAGCTCTGTCAAATGTGTTTCTTTACATCTAGGACAATCAAGACTCTTTCAATGTGAAGAGCTCCAATATACTGTTGTCATGAGGCACTTAAAACAGAGCATCAGTCAGCAGTGAAGCTAGTCAGGTCTGACTTGAATAATAAAGCTAGTAGGACCCACTACGTGAGAAGCCAGGATATTAGCCTAAAGCTTAAGATCAATATTGAATAATGAAAGCAGGCAGAGCAAACCACACTTTTCTACATCTTTTTCTTATTTCAGAACTAAACTATGAGCCAGGCTGGGTAACTGGGGAAGCATTCCCATTATAGGGTGTACTATATACCTTTAGTCCAAGGGCACAACAATTTATACAATTAGAATCCTGAGTAACTACATCACCTGTTGATTATTTCATGATCAAAAAGGCATGAGGGTGGGAAGTTGGGGATCCCCACCCTTTATTAGATAATCAAATAGCTAAATAGTTGATAGTTGGGGAGATATTGGGAAAGGGAACGTTTTAAAAATTATAAATCAGGGGTATATCCATCAGTGCTTCATCTGTTAGGGCTTGACACAGGGTGAGCTGTCCCTTTAGTGGTCCTTTCAGAACAGCCATTCTGACACTGGCAGTTAACAATCTTGTGATTTCAGCTTACAATAAGTTCTCCTGGGGGCGTGGGTGGCGAGTTATATGGGCCCGTGGGGCCCAGGCCCCACCAATAATCCAGGAGCTGGGCTCAGCCCCACAAATGTTTAGGCCCCAGGCCGTGTGCTGGGGGTCCCCCCTTTGCAACACCCGGGGCTCTCACTCACAGCAGCGGCTGCAGCAGCTCCCAGGAGAGGCCTCAGGAGCGACTGGACTCCCAGCCCATTGGCTGGGAGCCCCAGCCAATGGGAGCTGTCGGGGGCGGTGCCAGAGCTGCCTGGCCACGCCTCCACAGCAGGGAGGGGGAGCGAGCCACAGGCAGCGGCTGAGCCCTGGGCAGCCATTGTGAGCAGCAGCCAGACACAGACGGTGAGCTGTGGGGGCAGGCAGGCAGGCAGGCAGGCACACATACATTGGTGGGGACAAACACACACAGCCAGGGGGTTGGGGGACAGACACACACACGGGGGGACAGACAGACAGAGCCTGTGAGCTGTGGGGGCAGCCAGACACACACACACACACA
This sequence comes from Mauremys reevesii, assembly GCF_016161935.1. NCBI lineage: Eukaryota > Metazoa > Chordata > Testudines > Geoemydidae > Mauremys > Mauremys reevesii. Next base: position 96,831,305 of record NC_052624.1, read on the forward strand.
GCCGGGGAGGAGGGGTTGGTGGGGACAAACACACATAGCTTGGGGGTTGTGGGACAGACACACACAGCGGGGAGCAGACAGACAGACACAGCCGGGGTGGGGACAAACAGACGGACACAGCCAGGGGAGATGTGGGGACAGACAGATGGAGTCGTGGGTGGGGAAAGGAGCAGCAATGGGCACCCCGGGGCTGGTATAAAATACACAGGATGGGGGGGGCTTCCTGAGGGGACTATAGCAACACCCCCCGCAGAGCAGACCCAGGTTGCAGCTGGCTCTGCCCATCACAGCCCCCTGCCCCACAGAGACCCACACAACCCTCTGCCCCCTCGAGAGACTCCCAATGACCCCTGTGCCCCTGTCACTCCTCTCCAAAGAGCCCTCCCCTTTGTGCCAGCCCACTCCCCTCCCCCACTGCCTCCCCTCCTCCAAAGCTCCCTACAATCTCCCCTTTTGCCTTCCGCCCCCCAGCCCAGCCCATTCCATTGGCCGGGAGGCTCCCAGTCTAGTAGCTAGCAGGGCCCATGGGAGCTGCACCTGAGGCAGGGGCAGCCCCATCCCCAGTGAGGCTATGGTGAGGGGTGGCAGCAGGGGAGGCCATACGTGATGGCAACCTCCCCCCTCGGTACCCACCATAGGGGAGCCAAGTGGGCCTTCTGGACCTGAGAGGGACCCTAGGAGCATGTGCAGTGAACTGCGGGGGAGAGGAGGGGTCCCTCCCCTGGAGCTTGCTGCTGCCAGGGAGGGTGGAGGGGAGTCCTCTTTGGCCCTAGCCCTGGGGCAGCCTGTCTGCACCCCAAGTTCCTTATCCCTAGCCCTGCCCCAGAGTCCTCACCTGACCGGAAAAACGCAACTTAAATTTGGTGGTCAGTTTAGAGTATCATAGAATATCAGGGTTGGAAGGGGCCTCAGGAGGTCATAAGGTCCAACCCCCTGCTCAAAGCAGGACCAATTCCCAACTAAATCATCCCAGCCAGGACTTTGTCAAGCCGGGCCTTAAAAACCTCTAAGGAAGGAGATTCCACCACCTCCCTAGGTAACCCATTCCAGTGTTTCACCACCCTCCTAGTGAAAAAGTTTCTCTTAATATCCAACCTAAACCTCCCCCACTGCAACTTGAGATCATTACTCCTTGTTCTGTCCTCTGCTACCACTGAGAACAGTCTAGATCCATCCTCTTTGTAACCCCCTATCAGGTAGTTGAAAGCAGCTATCAAATCCTCCCTTATTCTTCTCTTCTGCAAACTAAACCATCCCAGTTCCCTCAGCCTCTCCTCAGAAGTCATGTGCTCCAGCCCCCTAATCATTTTTGTTGCCCTCCACTGGATTTTCCAATTTTTCCACATCCTTCTTGCAATGTGGGGCCCAAAACTGCACGTAGTACTCTAGATGAGGCCTCACCAATGTTGAATAGAGGAGAATGATCATGTCCCTCGATCTGCTGGCAATGCCCCTACTTATACAGCCCAAAATGATGTTAGCCTTCTTGACAAAGGCCAGAGGAGAGAGTGTTAGTGCCTGTGTGGACTTCTGAGAAGTGCATGGGGTGGAAGGAGATGCTGGGATGCTCTGGAACCACTCCTTCAAAGCCAGTCAGGACTCTGGGGGAGCCTCCTCTCTGAGCAGACTGTCTCCAGGGCAAGAAGCTTACACCTTCCTGGGTCTGACCTCAGAGCATTCAGCATGCTCTTCCACACCATGCACTTTCCGCAGTGAGTCCGCCCAGGCGGGGTCCTGGGGCAGCCAGAGGTCCCTGCACCCCAACTCGGCAGTCAGATGTGACTCTCAGCCAGACTGTAAAACAGAAGGTTTATTAGATGATGGGAACACAGTTTAAACAGAGCTTGTTGGTACAGAAAAGAGAACCCCTCGGTCAGGTCCATCTTGCGGGGTGGGGAGCCCAGAACCAAGTTCTGAGTCTCTCCCCATTTCCCCAGCCAGCTCCAAACTGACACTCCCTCCTCTGGCCTCTGTCTCTCTTCCGGACAAGGAGGCCACCTGATCTCTTTGTCCCCAACACCTTCAGTTGGCATCTTGCAGGGGAAACTGAGGCACCCACACAGTATTCAGAGAAAATATTAAGAACATTCCCACTTCATCACAACAGGTACAACAAAATATAATACTGTATATTGAAGTAGGCAAGTGCTGCTTCTGACTTTCCACTTTTAATTGACCCTTGTAATCTTGTGGCGCTGACGCGTTGTAGCTTCAGCTTACAGGGCGGGAGCGGGGGGGGGCACCACCATTTTGGGCCCCACCAAAAATTATACAAACCTGCCGCCTATGCCTGGGGGAAGGTGCCAGCTTACAACTGTCTGTTTCTCTGTATAGCTGGAGCTCCGGCAAGAGCAGAGAGTCTTTTCACTGTGATGCAAGGAAGCCTGCCAAGGAAAGGAGTCTGGAAAAGGGTTGTGGTAAAAAACTGGGGAAAGAATCTCAGATGTGCTGTTTAAAAGACACCCAAGACAACCCAAGAGGCTAGCAAACAAGGCATTGTAGGAATGAGTCCAAAAAGCAGGATATCTTGGACTTGATGGTATAGGGTCTCAAGTGTGGAACCTGGACTAGAGAAAGTATTTGGGTTCTTTTATGCTACCACCTAGTGGTGATGGGAAAGCCCCTTCAGGAAAGTGGCTTGAACAGGAAGCTGTGGCCTGAGGAGGTTAACATTTGCTTGCATCCATGAGGGGAAGGGCTGTAACCCAGCAGAGTCTGGGTGAAAAATCTGGATTTTCATTTTATTTGGACTTTGTGTTGGCCTTCAATTTGCAATGGAGGGAGTCGGGGACGCCCAGAGGGAGACTGCTGTCCTGTAAGTAGAGTTGGTCAAAACAGGGTCAACTCTTTTGTGAAAAATTTCATTACAAAATTAACTGTCTTTTGTTAGAAAGTTTCCAATATCAAAGATTTCCGATCAGCTCAACTTGGAAAAGTAAACTGAAAAGGGAAATGAGGCAGTGCTGAGTCAATGTTTGTCTCTTACTGTGTGTTTGTACAGGGCCTGTTCTTAGTTGGAGCTGTTTGATGCTATTATAATACAACGAACGATGAGAAATTACTAGTAGTAGGATTCTTAAATTTATTGATAATAACGTAGGATGTGTGAAGTGTGTTCAACACCTGTAGGTTATTTTTGGCTAGCATCCCATCATTTATATTTATCTGTGGTATAAAATAGACTGCTTTTTTGGGGGTGGGGGAATTGTTTTGGTGAATAGTTTGTTTGCCCAAAAAATGCAGCTTCAGGCCAACCAAAAGTATTCATAAATTTGGGTCGAATTTGGCAAATAATTTGAGCTTGAAAAAAGAGAGGGAAAATCCCAGAAGTCAAACAATTTTGTTTTGACACTTTCAAAATGAAATATTTTGAAACAATGTTTCATTTTGAAATTTGGATGTAACTTAAAAAGAAATAGTCAAGGTAAAAAAAAAACCAACAACCCCAATTTAAATGTTGAGGGTCAGATGAAATGTTTCATATAACCAGGGATGCTGGCACAATTTTATTAGAGGGGGTGTTGAGAGCCATTAAATCAAACTGTAAATCCTGTATATAATGGAAACCACTTGGAGCCAGGGGGAGTGGCAGTACCCTCAGCACCCCTAGTTCCAAAACCTATGGGTACAACCTGAAAAAAAACTTTTTTTTTTTTTGTTTTTGACAAAAAAAAAATCAAAACATTTTTGGCCCACGTTGACCTGAAATGAAAAAGTTTTCAGCTTCCCTCACTGAACTGACAAATCAATTGCTTGACCAGTTCTTGCCAAAATAGAAGGAGTCAGTTTTTATCATTCCTTTTGCATCCATGTTCCTACTGTTTGAATTAATATGAAAGATTAGTCACTTGGCTGTTACAGTGAATTGTCTCTTGTTATCTCCAGTTTGTCTTCTGCGACATAATTTCATTTAAGGCTAGTTTCTGATGTATGCTCTTACTCCACAAGTAGACCCATTCATTTCAATGGGACTATTTGTAGAGTAAGATGCTGTTCAAGGGTATCAGAATCTGGCCCTTAATATCTACATACATGACTAACAATCATAGAATCATAGACTTTAAGGTCAGAAGGGACCATTATGATCGTCTAGTCTGACCTCCTGTACAATGCAGGCCACAGAATCTCACCCACCCACTCTTGTATCAAACCCCTAACCTATGTCTGAGCTATTAAAGTCTTTAAATCATGGTTTAAAGACTTCAAGGTGCAGAGAATCCTCCAGCAAGTGACCCAGGCCCCACGCTGCAGAGGAAGATGAAAAATCCCCAGGGCCTCTGCCAATCTGCCTTGGAGGGAAATTCCTTCTCGACCCCAAATATGGCGATCAGCTAAACCCTGAGCATGTGGGCAAGACTCACCAGCCAGACACCCAGGAAAGAATTCTCTATAGTAACTCAGATCCCACCCCAACTAACATCCCATCACAGGCCATTGGGCATATTTACTGCTAATAGTTAAAGATCAATTAATTGCCAAAATTAGGCTATCCCATCATATCATCCCCTCCATAAACTTATCAAGCTTAGTCTTGAAGCCAGATATGTCCTTTGATCCCACTGCTCCCCTTGGAAGGCTGTTCCAGAACTTCACTCCTCTGATGGTTAGAAACCTTCATCTAATTTCAAGTCTAAACTTCCTGATGGTCAGTTTATATCCTTTTGTTCTTGTGTCCACATTGGTACTGAGCTTAAATAATTCCTCTCCCTCCCTGGTATTTATTCTTCTGATATATTTATAGAGAGCAATCATATATCCCCTCAGTCTTCTTTTGGTTAGGCTAAACAAACCAAGCTCTTTGAGTCTCCTTTCGTAAAACAGATTTTCCATTCCTCAGATCATCCTAGTAGCCATTCTCTGTACCTGTTCCAGTTTGAATTCATCCTTCTTAAACATGGGAGACCAGCACTGCACACAGTATTCCAGATGAGGTCTCACCAGTGCCTTGTATAATGGTACTAACACCTCCTTATCTTTGTTGGAAATACCTGCCTGATGCATCCTAAAACTGCATTAGCTTTTTTAACGACCATATCACATTGGCAGCTCATAGTCATCCTGTGATCAACCAATACTCTGAGATCCTTCTCCTCCTCTGTTACTTCCAGGGCCACCCAGAGGGGGGATAAGTGGGGCAATTTGCCCCAGGCCCCACGCCACACAGGGGCCGCCACGAAAGTTTTTCAGGGCCTCTGGAATGGAGTCCTTCACTTGCTCTGGGGGCCCTGGAAAACACTTGCAGGGCCCGGGCCCCCGGAGCTTATTCCGCTCCAGGTCTTTGGGGCACTTCAGTGGCGGGTCCTGGAGCGGAAGGACCCCCCATTGCCAAATTGCCGCTGAAGACCCAAAGCAGAAGAAGCTCTGGGGGCCTGGCCCACAAGAGTTTTCCGGGGCCCCCGGAGCGAGTGAAGGACCCCGCTGCAGGGGCCCCGAGAAACTCTCGTGGGGGCCCCTGCGGTCCCCCGGAGCTTCTTTTGCTCCAGGTCTTCAGCAATCCTCTGGACGGCCCTGGTTACTTCCAATATGAGTCCCCAGCTTATAACAAAAATTCTTGTTATTAATCCCTAAATGCATGACCTTGCACTTTTCACTATTAAATTTCATCCTATTACTATTACTCCAGTTTACAAGGTCATCCAGATCTTCCTGTATGATGTCCTGGTCCTTCTCTGTATTGGCAATACCTCCTAGCTTTGTGTCATCCGCAAACTTTATTAGCACATTCCCGCTTTTTGTGCCAAGGTCAGTAATAAAAAGGTTAAATAAGATTGGTCCCAAAACTGATCCCTGAGGAACTCCACTAGTAACCTCCTTCTAGCCTGACAGTTCACCTTTCAGTACGACCCATTGTAGTCTCCCCTTTAACCAGTTCCTTATCCACCTTTCAATTTTCATATTGATCCCCATCTTTTCCAATTTAACTAATCATTCCCCATGTGGAACCATGTCAAATGCCTTACTGAAATTGAGGTAAATTAGATCCACAGCATTTCCTTTATCTAAAAAATCTGTTACCTTCTCAAAGAAGCAGATCAGGTAGGTTTGGCACGATCTACCTTTTGTAAAACCATGTTGTATTTTGTCCCAATTGCCATTGACCTCAGTGTCCTTAACTACTTTCTCCTTCAAAATTTTTTCCAAGGTAAATTAGATCCACTGTGTTTCCTTTGTTAAAAAATCTGTTACCTTCTCAAAGAAGGTACAATGGTTCTTGTGAAGATGTAGCTTTTGAAAGATTTGTATATGGTATTATTATTTGGGAACCAATATTTATTTTTTAGAAAGTTCTTCAGTATTCTTCATTAATGGTCCAATACATTATGAGCTAAAGTCTAGTCTTAGTTACACTCATGCAACCCCACTAAAATCCAGAGAGGCTGTATGGACATAGTTTGCAACAATTATATTGCGTAAGACTGTAGAATATTTTAGCACATTGTTGCAGTTTTATAAGTGAAATCTGATGAATTTCCATATATATTTTACATTGTAGACTTCTGCATAAATCTTAGATAATACTGTAAATTCAGGGATAGATTTATATGGTCTATATCCTTTTTGCACCAGTAAATTTAGGAAAAAATATGTGCTATCTAAGGCCTGTAGCCCTAACATAGATTTTAAACAAAGCATGAGCCATCTGCAGTACACTGTAGGGTTTCACATGATTAACAGTTACATGTTGCTTCTGGGTCATTCCATATATTTCAGCACTCAACTAAAATTAAGCACAGCAGATCTCAGAATGCCTTTTGTTTGTGTTTATAACTGGCCAGGATGCCAGGTATTCACAGGCCCTCTTTGAACAAAGATGTATTGTAAATGTCAGGTTGCAGTTTCTGGTTAAATAAAGCAGAATGAATTACAATGTCACAAGGCTGCTGTACTTCTCTCAATATGTAGTTGAAATCAGATTGGAGCAAATTAAACATTGACATGAAGAATTATTTCATTTTCAAAGCTTTTGTTGCACAAGTACGTTATGCTACTGTGTGCTGTGCAATAACAGATTTATTCTAACTGCCTAGCTCAGAAGTGGAGAGATGAACCTAGCACACACTAACTGGAGTTGTACAAAAGATTGGATGCCAGAATTCTTTTTTCTGAGCTACTAAACTCTAAATAGATGAGGGAAAATAACTTGTTTTCCCTCATCTGCAGTAAAATACTCCTCTGAAATCAACTCAGTACTCAGTAACACCTCCTGTTGCAACATTCGATGAAGACGTGTTCTTACCAAAATTTAGTTCAGTTCTCAGGGAATTTTCTAAATGTACACAGTCCTGTAACCAAGATCAAGTTCTAAGAAGAGTCCACAATGTCTTTATTTTTTGGTTGAGTTTGTGCATTGATTTCTCTTGATACCTTAAAGTTATTGTTATAGCAAGAATCATAAAAGAAGAATATAAAGAATTTAATACTAGACAAGGCTATTGGTCTATCATTCAACAAATTGGCCAACACATTTCTTCAGAAGGCAATCCCTTTCTCCGTTCTCTATCTAGATAATTGAGCAGTGCTGTATATGGGTGAGAACAAATTCCTTCCTTATTTCTTTGGTGATTGTTTTTTTGCCCTGAGCAATAAGGGATGATTACACTTATCATTATCTTGCTTAATTAAAGATGCCTTCCCCTCACATACCTTAATTCCAGGCCTTCTTTAACACAATTTCTTATATCAGGAACCCCACTCCCTGAACCAGCTGGCTATGTTGCTACCATTTCCTTTTTAAGAAGAAAAATTCTTACAAACTTTAAGACGTAAAAACTTTAACAAAAATTCCAATCAAAAGCTGTGTAATGAACAAGATGCATGCTGCTGTCTGGTAAACTTCACTGAGGATGAAATTCACCTCTGCAGAGGGCCAGCACAAAATCTATGCACAACGTAAACCCTCAAAGAAAGGTTTAAAGGAGAATTATGTTGTGCATGGACTTTTTGAATTTTACCTTGTTTGATTACATTGCTCATGTTGCTTCTCATTCCTGCCTCTTAACATTTGTACTTTCTGTCTCTAAAGAGTAAGCTCTTCTGAGCAAAAGGACTTCATCTTGGTACCTACTTGTAAAATACCTATTGTAACATACTGTTGGCACTGCACATAATTGTTATTAACTTCAATATGCGCCTCTGAACTCTCACTTCCTTGAGTCATTATTATGTTTCATTAGTTACACAGATTCAAAACATGAAAAGTACAGTTCACATTCAAGAAAGATAATTTCATCATTCTATTCTTTCCTAGCTTTGATATGGGGCTAATGACACTTGCCTTCCTTTGTAAAGAGCTATTGGTTCAATGGATGAACCATATTATAGGAGGGCCAAGTATTATTATACCATTATTCATCCAAATAAACTTCCCTGTTCCAAGAAAGGCTGGCTGGCACTGTAATGTAATTTGCAGAGGCAGTACTCTCTTCTGGAGGAGGTACAGATAGGAATTCTATAGTGCTCCTCTTTGGCCAACTTATGACTTTTGAGTACCTGGGGCGGGGGGATTTTAATTTGCTTTGAATCAAAATAATTAGGAACTTGTTCAAAAAATGAGACCTTCACCTTAGTCATACACAAGCCTGTTTGCTCACTGTGTGTCCATTCATAAAAATTAAATCCTTAAATTCAACTTTCTGATTTTACCAGCAGTTTACATTAAAATGCAACCATAATCTACAAGTACTGTACATGCACCTGTACAGTGAAAGCAGTCTTGATGGGTTGACCTGTTTTTCTTTTTAATTATTAACCATGCTATACTAGCTATGGGGCATTAGAGAGATTTTTAAGAGGAATTGATCAATGGGAACTTGGTTTCATTACTTGATGCCAAGAAACAATAGAAGCAATATTTCTATGATTTTATTTGTACTGGGCTTGGTTGAAGAGTGTTATGTTTTTATTCTCTGTTTTTTCTTCCCGCTAAGGTTTCATTCACATAAAACTAAAGAATGGCATCAAGCCTGTATTTTATGGTTTCTTCCTCCCTTCCAAAAACATAGTTTTGTATTTTGCAGTTTTAGATGTGCTTCAATTATTCTGTTCCCCTGATTCTACATGCAGGCAATGGTTATAGAAGCTGTGGCTAATTAACAATCTAAGAGCACAAAATGTATCCTTGAAAACAAGGTCTGGCACAGTACTAATTGAGCATTCTGATTGCTCATTAAATGCAGTAGTTTCTCTGGAAGTATGGTAGCACTGACAGACACTCATTGTTTTACCTCCTATTTCCTCCCACCCCACTCCCCCTTACCATTTTTGTGGGCTAATTTTTTTTTCTCCTCTTCCATAGGCATCAGATAAAGATGACCTTATTTTTCTCATAATATGTTCTCCTGTCACACTTAGTCTTCTCCTCAGCTTCTTTTTTAGTGCAATGTTCACTCACAAGCCAGGACTGTTGAAAGCATCTTGATAGCTTTGTTAGTGGCACTTCCTCAGCTGGCCTATCAAGAGTATTAATTCAGCATTCCAGCTGATATGCTGCTTTAAGAGATTAGGGGTGTCACCTGTAACCCGCTTGGCCTCCACTGCTCTAGAGAGTGGTCCCAAAATCACTCATTCTGCACCTATTGCATAGCAAAATAATATACTCCTTTCTCAAAGGGCCAACTGCAAAGTAAATCTTCCTAGTTTTGCTTCGATAATGTTGTCTCAATGTAAGAAATATTCCATATACTCCTTTAGATATCATATGTTTTAGTAACATAAGTTTTGAAGGCAACATAAGTATTTTTGAGGGAACCCCTCTGTATCTACTTTTATGAGTCACTTTTCAGCCTTCAAATTGATCTATGCTGTTATTTGTTGAAATTATTGCCCTTAAAGACTGACCAAAAAAAGTTGAATTAATGGCAAAGTTGTTTGGACACTAATGAAAAGAAGTTTCTAGACCTTGCTATCCTCAACCCTTTCCTGGCTGCAAACTCTGTATGGTAGAAGTATCTGTCTGTTGCCTTTAGCGTGCTGGTTTCATCGCAAAAGAATGATCATCATTTTATGCCCACATGTACATCACATAAATTAGCTGTTGCTTTTGAAAGTTAATTGCCTTAGAAAGGGCTGCAGCGTAATACTGAGATTATTTATGCCAAGAGAAATTAATACCATCTAAATTTGAATCTTCCTACACTACTTGTGCCTTTAATTATGAATTTTTTTTGTCCCATGTTTGGGCCCTGACAACCTGAAAGCTATACCTGTTAAATTTGCTTGTTTATTTCTAAATCCAGCAAAGCACTTAAGACAATGCTTAACTAGCTCCAAGAGGACTATTCATGTTCTTAAAGTTAAGCATTAACCTAAATGTTTAGTTGGATAAGGGCCTGACTTCATAAACACTGGGTCAAACAAATCCCTAGTTGTATAATTCTGTTGTCTTTATGGAATTTTATCAAGGGTTAGTTTGGCCTGTTATTTTGGAGGTAATCCAAATTTTCCTACAAACCTTACAAAAGATCACCAGTAAAATCCTTTACATATGCCCTGGCAAGCAATTAACATGACCACAATATCTCTGTCATTCCCTAGGTATTCCTTTTATAAACATATAAAGAATATCCCAAATTACCTACATGCAAATGTAAAATTGTAAATGTTAATACCATCCACTATGTGTGAACACGTGATTTTTTTATTCTTCTCCCCTTCCACCAGAATGTTTAATTTTATCTGCTGTTGTTAAACAGTTGTGTATCGTACCGCCGCCTGTCACTTCTCTTATATCTTATGAAGACTAAATACTAACAAGTATAGATGAAATGATAGACTCACTCCTGTATTCTGCCTTTTTGAATTCATTGTGAAGAGCTGGCTTAACATCAAACGCTCAGTAATTAAAATCTGGTTAATAGATGGGGTAGTTCCTTTGCTTGCCATTTTAACACTCGATTTGGGATCCTCCAAAATCACTGGGGAACTGGCCTAGACAAATGACTGGGTTAGAGCCAATTTAGTAACATTTCAGCATGTGACTAAGCGAGGAAATCTCCAGAAAACAGTGAAATCATTAAAATACATTAACATTAAAAACCTACTAAAAATGGAAGATTGCCAATTATTACCTTTTCCCTTTCATTTCTATTCAGCAGAGGGTAAATACAATGATGGCTGGGCAGAAGACAAGAGGAAAAAAGCAAATATCACTTGCTAAATATCAGACTCTGATCAGAATATGACCAGAGTCTGATTAGAACCTGGCTAAACTTAGTTTCAGTCTCTTTTGTTAGAATTTCGGCCCATCTGGAGGGACATATGCTATAGAAATATTTGTCTAACCATTCAACCTTCACTTGAGCCAAGGGTGAAAAATAAACTTGTGAAGAAGAAAGGTATTTAAATTCTTAAAGGCATAGCAGCCACTAGTTCAGCTGTGGTATCAGCACTGGCTTTATTATTCTCCTAATGGTTTTGCGTATTTTATTACATAGTTATCTTGTAATGTTAGTAATCATGTCTATGAAATCAGTCTCATATGCTTTTTATTTTCTGAAGTATGTTTGTTTATACAATATCTCTGTTTTGTATTAGAATAGTTGGCAGTTATTTTTCTATACTGTTGCAGAGAGTTAGAAATAGCTAATTATTCTTCTGACACTGTGAGTGATCAATAGTACTTCTGTAAACTTTTCTTGGAGCCAATATTATAGGGTGGGTATAATCTCTTTATTTGTCTCCAGTTTCAAACAGAGCTCAGTAGACTTCAGATGCTGGGATATGTGAATATTGATAATATCTAATCCTTATCTAGCACTTTCATCAGTAGATCTCAAAGCATTTTACAAAGGGGCTAAGCATCATTGCACACGTTTTACAGAGGGGGAAACTGAGGCACAGAGGAAAAGTGTCTTGTCCAAGATCACCCAGCAGGCCAACAGCAGAGGTGGGAATAGAATCTAGGTTTCATGAATCCCAATCCAGTGGTCTATCCGCTAGGCAACATTGAAACTCTCAGACTGTGGTGGCGGTGGTGATGGTGGCATTGGCTAACTGCGTAGCAAATCAAACTCTGGATCGTGTAATAATGCATTATGTTTTACCAAAGAAATAGTAATAATAGTTCTTCCTTCTCATTTATGTAAACAACAGAACTGCTGTATGAGCCATTCCACTGGCTGAGGATCAGGGCTGACTCCAGGCACCAGCGAAGGAAGCAGGTGCCTGGGGAGGCCAATAGAAAGGGGGGCGGCACCTCGTCCGTTGTTGGGGTGGCACGTTCGGGTCGGCGGCAGCGGCACTTCGGCGGTAGCTCAATCGGCCCCATTTCAGTCTTCAGGAGATAAAAACAGTTCAGTGGTTACAGCCATGTTCAATAAAGGCAATGCATTTTTGCAGCTACAGAGTAAAATTATCATGCACCAAACATTTACAGCCAAATTCTCTGCTGCATAACTCAGTGATGTCAATGAAGTCATACTGGCAGCACACTTGTCCAATAACATTAATACCCACCCCCTTCAGAATTTTAAATCTATTTAAAAAAATAGGACAGCTCTTCAGCAGGTATTAAATGTGTAGCTCTGTCTTCATTTTAGTTCATTAAAGACGAAAGAGAATCTTAAAACCCCGTTCCAGAGATTATGTAAAGATGTCTGGAACATATTAACATCAAAATAGCATTCCCTGTTATACTGTTTCTTGAATATTTAATTAAAACAAACAAACAAAAATATATAAAACTAAATAACTTAACCTGAAATAGACTACCTAAACCCAGAAACATAGTTACAGAAGAACTGCTCTGACCCATTTCTGATAAGTGATCTGGCACTTTTTCTAATGTACTGAGATCAGGGAATCTCTAAATGTATGGTATCTCCAGGATTGATTCCTTAAAAATCAATATGGTTTTGATTTTTCCAAATATACTTGAATTATTAGATGTTACACATTCTTCTATCTTATAGGTAAGTGTTAGAAAACTGGCAATGAGAAAGAAAACAGGAATATCAATATGTCCTTAACATTTGCCATGCTGTCTAATATAATTCTAGAAGGTTTTGAACTGTACTCCCAGAATGCCTCATACTCATGCTATGTTTTGGAGTGGAATTTTACTGCTCAGTAACCTTGAATAATCTCTGCTCTTTCTTTGTGTAGAATTTGCCAGAAAGATTTATATTTTGTTGAGGCTTGCCAAATTTGAATAGTGTGCCAAGTAAGGCTGGTACAGTATGCTAGGGATGGTTGGTAAAGATGTCTTTGTACCTTGAAAATAGATAAGAAAAGGGGAGTGAGGTCTGTAATAATACAGTGAAATTTCTATCTGTTCTAAACTAGGAGGGATATATATATATGTGCAGAATTGAGCTCATATTTTGGAAGAGATTGAAACCACAGCAAGACTGCTCTACAGTCTGGTAATGTATGAACCTCTCTTAGTGCTAATTTATCTGTGTTTAAAAACTTGGCTCAGTTTATCTGGCATCTTATCAGTAAAGGAAGAAAACCTTCAATAACCAGTTTCTGTTAAATATGAATTACACAACTAACCCTCCCCCACTTCCAATCTCTGATTTGGCTACTTTAACCTTTTTCAAGTAAGCTCTCCTACATTAACAAGATATATCCAAATCCAAGCTGATTTCCCCACTTTCCTTGTCACAAACTAGTAGTGTAATTTATCTTCTAAATATCGTTTACTTTCTGCAAAGTATATATTAAGAAATATGGCTACCCAGATTGGGCCTTAACTTTCAATCTGTACATGTATGTAAATATCCGATTAATAAGTTCTGTAGGCATACATTTTATAGAACTATGTCATTGTTTGACAAGATAGTAGGAAGGAAGCTATTTTCTCTTTTAAAGATTGACAAGAGAGCTAAACTGTTTTAATGGCAATGATAAAGGTTCTTACAAAATTTTTAGCTGTGAGAGCTGACATGATATAATGCAGATGAAAAATGTAGAATACTATTCACTTGCAACAAGTTAACAGTATTCTTGTTAATAAGTAAACTTGTGCCCATTATAGATCAGTTGTGTTCAACATGGGTCATAGGAATGAAGCACAAAGCCTTTATTGTGCCATTGATATTAAACTGAGGACATACAGGTAACCTCTAGGAAATGTGACTGTCCACCTACAATTATCAAAGGATTATTAACATAAGAAAAGGTTGTCAAAATCAACAAGAATTTGCTGCTGTGGGTATAATGTTCACGCAAAGAAATTTGTTGGTGGAAGACAGTTCTTTGGCAAAGTTTAAAGTTAAACTGAATCTTCGATATGCCCTTCCTTCCTTGATTGTGAAGTTTATGAGAAGTCATGCAAGACAGTATCAAAAGCTTTACTAAAGTCAAGATATACCACGTCTACCGCTTCCCCCCATCCACAAGGCTTGTTATCCTGTCAAAGAAAACTATCAGGTTAGTTTGAAACAATTTGTTTTTGAAAAATCCATGCTGACTGTTACTTATCACCTTATTATCTTCTAGACGTTTGCAAATTGATTGCTTAATTATTTGCTCCATTATCTTTCCGGGTATAGAAGTTAAGCTGACTGGTCTGTAATTCCACGGGTTGTCCTTATTTCCCTTTTTATAGACGGGCACTATATTTGCCCTTTTTTTCAGTCTTCTGGAATCTTTCCTGTCTTCCATGACTTTTCAAAGACAATCACTAATGGCTCAGATATCTCCTCAGTCAGCTCCTTGAGTATTCTAGGATGCATTTAATCAGGCCCTGGTGACTTGAAGACATCTAATTTGTCCAAGCAATTTTTAACTTGTTCTTTCCCTATGTTAGCATCTTCTGATCCTACCTAATTGTCACTGGCATTCACTATGTTAAACATCCAATCACTCCCAACCTTCTTGGTGAAAACCAAAACAAAGAAGTCATTAAGCACTTCGGACATTTCCACAATTTCTGATATTACTTTTCCCCCTCATTGAGTAACGGACCTACCCTGTCCTTGGTCTTCCTCTTGCTTCTAATGCATTTGTAGAATGTTTTCTTGTTACCCTTTATGTCTCTAGCTAGTTTGATCTCATTTTGTGCCTTGACCTTTCTAATTTTGTCCCTACATACTTGTGCTATTTGTTTACATTCATCCTAGTTTCCACTTTCTGTAGGACTCTTTTTTGATTTTTAGATCATTGAAGATCTCCTGGTTAAGCCAGGGTGGTGTCTTGCCATACTTCCTATCTTTCCTGTGCAGTAAGATAGTTTGCTCTTGTGCCCATAGTAATGTTTCTTTGAAAAACTGCCAACTGTCTCCTATTGTTTTTCCCCTTAGACTTGCTTCCCATGGGATCTTACCTACCAACTCCCTGAGTTTGCTAAAGTCTGCCTTCTTGAAATCCATTGTCTTTATTTTGCTGTTCTTCCTCCTACCATTCCTTAGAATCATGAATTCTATCATTTCATGATCACTTTCACCAAAGCTGCCTTCCACTTTCAAATTCTTAACCAGTTCCTCCCTATCTGTAAAAATCAAAACTAGAACAGCGTCTCCTCTCATAGCTGTCTCCACCGTCTGAAATAAAAAATTGTCTCCAATACATTCCAAGAATTTATTGGATAATCTGTGCCCTGCTGTGTTATTTTCCCAACAGCTGTCTGGGTAGTTGAAGTCCCCCATCTCCACCAAGTCCTGTGCTTTGGATGATTTTGTTAGTTGTTTAAAAATGCCTCATCCACCTCTTGTTCCTGGTTATGTGGTCTGTAGTAGACCCCTACCATGATATTACCCTTGCTTTTTACACCTTTTATCCTTACCCAGAGACTTTTAACAAGTCTGTCTCCTATTTCCATCTCAACCTCAATCCAAGTGTATACATTTTAATATATAAGGCAAAACCTCCTCCCTTTTTTCCCTGCCTCTCCTTCCTGAGCAAGCTGTACCCTCCTATTCCAGTCATGTGTATTATCCCACCAAGTCTCTGTGCTGCCAACTATGCCATGGTCGTGTTTATTTAATAGAATTTTGAGTTCTTCCTGCTTATTCCCTATACTTCTTGCATTAATATACAGCCATCTAAGAGACTGATTTGATTCCCCCACACCAGTTCTGTCTTGTCTCTCCTTTATCCCTGCTATAACAGCCCATGCTCCCCCCAAATTCCAAACCTTCTCCCAGGTCTCCATGTTCTTGACTTACCTGTGGGCTTTGGTCACCTGCCCTCTTCAAACCTAGTTTAAAGCCCTCCTTATTGTGTCCAGATATGCTCTTCCCCTTCCTCAATAGGTGGATCCCATCTCTGCTTAGCAGTCCTTATTCCTGGAACAGCATCCCATGGTCAAGGAAGCCGAAGCCCTCCTGGCAACACCATCTTCGCAGCCAGGCATTCACCTACAGGATGCATCTGGCTCTGCCTGGGCCCCAATCCTTGACCGGAAGGATCGAAGAGAACAACACCTATGCACCGAACTCCTTCATCTGTACTCCCAGACCCCTGTAGTCACTTCTGATCTGCTGAGGGTCAAACCTTGCAGTATCGTTAGTACCCACATGGATGAGCAAAATGGGGTAGTAGTCAGAGGGCCGTATGATCCTCAACAATCCCTCCATAACCTCTCAGATACGGGCCCCTAGCAGGCAGGATTCCTTCTGGGATGCCATGTCAGGGCAACAGATGGACTCTGTCCCCCTGAGAAAAGTCACCAACCACCACTACTCTACGTTTCCTCCTGGGAGTGGTGGCCATGATCCTCCCAGTGTTGGGGGTACATGGCTTCTCCTCCTCCTCCTCCTTTGGGAGTGATTCCTCATCGCTCATTGCCAGGGCAGTATATCAGTTTTCCATCACTATGGTGGGTGGGTTGGGAGTAGGGATGGAGCACTGCCTGCTGCCAGAAGTAACAAGCTGCCAGTGTCCTCCCAGTGACAGAGCCATATCCTCCTCCCCGGGTGGTGTGACTGCAGTCCTCTGTAGCTGGATAGCATCCTCAGCCTTGGATGTCTCCATATGAATACTCTCGAGGAATTCCTTATGGGCACGGATGCTCTTCAGCCTAGCCACCTCCTCCTGTAGCTCTCCCACGTGCTTCCTGAGAGATTCCACCAGCAGGCACCTTTCGCACTGGATGGTCCCCCCCAGCCTGGCTTTCTGAGAGTGGGAAATGTAGGCCACAGTCTCTGCAAATCTACACCAGGATCTGGGTAGAGGCATCCATGGTTAGGTTGTCTTTCTGGATACAGGTGCAGGTGGAGGAGACAGGAGCAGCGTTGGCACTGGTGATCCAGCCCTTTCTAACCACAGTGATTATATTATCTCTCCCTCCTACAAACTCCCTCTCAAAATCCCCTCTTCCCTAGCTCCCCTTAGTCACTTAAGCCTGGTCTACACTACGCGTTTAAACTGGTTTTAGGAGCGTAAAACCGATTTAACGCCACAACCGTCCACACTAGGAGGCACCTTATATCGATTTTAATGTCTCTTTAAACATTAAAGAGACATTAAAGGTTTCTGTACTCCTCCCTAATGAGAGGAGTAGCGCTAGTATCGGTATTACCATATCGGATTAGGGTTAGTGTGGCCGCTGATCGACGGTATTGGCCTCCGGGCGGTATCCCACAGTGCACCACTGACCGCTCTGGACAGCAATCTGAACTCGGATGCAGTGGCCAGGTAGACAGGAAAAGCCCCGCGAACTTTTGAATATTTCCTGTTTGCCCAGCGTGGAGCTCCGATCAGCACGGGTGGTGATGCAGTTAAAAATCAAAATAAAGAAAGAGCTCCAGCATGGACGATGCGGACGTGATCGCTGTAAGGGCAGGCAAAACTGTTCTATCAGCACTCCGTTACAGAAGACGGAATTCAAAATCATTTTTTAAATATCTCCAGACAGATGCCATAGCAGGGACTCAGCGCACTGCTGCGTGGCAAGCGTAACGGAAAGCCAAAGAATCAAATGGACGCTCATGGACTGGAGGACTCAAGCTATCCCACAGTTCCTGCAGTCTCTGAAAAGCATTTGCATTCTTGGCTGAGCTCCAAATGCTTCTAGGGTCAAAAACAGTGTCCGCGGTGGGTCAGGGCATAGCTAGGCAATTTACGCACCCCCCCGCCCACCCTCAGGAGTGAAAGGGAAAACAATCCTCTCTTGAGTCTTTTACATGTCACCCTATCTTTACTGAATGCTGCAGATAGACGGGATGGTGCAGCACTCAACACCAACATCCTTGCTCCCCCCCCGCCATGGGTGGCTGATGGTACAATAAGACTGATACCCATCGTCATCATCAGCCTATTGGCACATGGGGCAGTGCAAAAGGACTGGTAACCATGCGTACTAGCATCGGTCAGGTCGATCAAGGGCGCCTGGTCCTAATTTTTCCTGGTAGATGGTGCAGTATGGCTGATATCCATCATCGTCATAGCAACAGGGGGCTGAGCTCCATCAGCCCCCACCCTTCATGTGTAAAGAAAAGATTCAAGTGCCCCTGAACTAGCAGAGGGATGCTGGGCTCCTCTCCTACACACTCCTTACTGTCCTGTCTGGACTATCATAGCAGCTGGAGGCTGCCTTCACTAACAAGTCACTGTGTCTTATTCCTGCATTCTTTATTACTTCATCACACAAGTGGGGGGACAATGCTACGGTAGCCCATGAAGGCTGGGGGAAGAATGAAATGAACAGGTGGGGTTGTTGCAGGAGCACCCCCTGTGAATAGCATACAGCTCATAATTTCTGCAGGATCTGACACAGAGCAGCTGTGCTCTCTGGTTCTCTGATACAGTGGTTCTCTAGTACACTTGCCCATATTCTAGGCAGGACTGATTCTATTTTTAGATACCAAAAAGGAGGGATTGACTCAGGGAGTCATTCCCAATTTTGGCTTTTGCGCCCCTGGCTAAGAGCAGCCAGGGGCACTTATCACAGCAACAGATGGCGCAGTGCAAAAGGACTGGTAACCATGCCCATCTTATTACCAATTTATGGATTGGTAGATGGTACAGTATGGTTGGTAATCATCTCTGCTGTCATGCAAAAGCAAAAGCATGCTGCTGTGTAGCGCTGCTGAATCGCCTCTGTCAGCGGCATCTAGTACAAATACGGTGACAGTCACAAAAGGCAAAACAGGCTCCATGATTGCCATGCTATGGCATCTGCCAGGGCAATCCAGGGAAAAAAGGCGCGAAATGCTTGTCTGCCGTTGCTTTCCCAGAGGAAGGCGTGACTGATGACATTTACCCAGAACCACCCGCGACAATGATTTTTGCCCCATCAGGCACTGGGATCTCAACCCGGAAATGCCAAGGGGCGGGGGAGGCTGCGGGAACTATGGGATAGCTACGGAATAGCTACCCACAGTGCAACGCTCCAGAAATCGACGCTAGCCTCGGACCATGGACGCACACCACCGATTTAATGTGTTTAGTGTGGCCGCGCGCACTCGATTTTATAAAATCTGTTTTACAAAACCGGTTTATGCAAATTCGGAATAGTCCTGTAGTGTAGACGTACCCTGTGTCTCTGGCTTTTAAGGCCTTCTCTCCTAGGTCAGCCCTATCCCCTCTTAAATCACCCAGGGGAGATTGAGGCTGATTAAACATGATCAAGGATTATCCAGGGAACAAAGGCTCAAACAGTCCCCGGACACACATGGTATTGTTTCTGCTCCCTGAATGGCTGAAACGTTTTACACATGACTAATGACCATTAAATGGCAAATGAAAGGTAATGAATAATGAATGCCCTTGTTGGCACGTGAATACCTGTCATGACTCATGGGTCTCAAACTGGAGTCTGCAGGAGCGGGCACGGTCTAACCCTCCACTTGGCAGCCTGCTGACAATTGCTTATCTAGGATCCATGAAACCCTGCTCCATGAAGCCCTGCTCCAGTTTGAGGCTCTGCCCCTGAAATCCTATTGGTGGAGTCCCAGAGTGGCCCATTGACCCACTGGCCCTACTTAAGCCAGCAGCAGGAACAGGAAGCTGTCTGAGCTGCTGGGGTCCACCCTGCTTTGAACTGTGTGCCTTGTGCTTCCCACTCCCACTCCCCCAGCTTGACTTCCTGGCACTTGACTTGTGGTTTCTGACCTCCAGTTTGTCTCGTGCCTCTGATCCCCAGTATCCTGGCCTGGCCTGACTGGTTACTGACTTGTGGTTCCAATCTCACATTTGTCTCCTGCTTCTGATCTCCCAATATCCTGACCCTGCTGACTCTTGACTCCTGTCTCGTGACTGTGGACTCTGGCTGTGACCACTATGTGTGGCTGCCCATGATGCTGCTGTGACCATACCCTTGTTGGCACATGAATGGTTATGCAGATAAAGAACGAACACTCTGAAGACATTCATTCAAATAAAACATGCTGGAAAGTTATAAAGGATACGTAAAAGAGAGAATCAAGCATCCAGTTTGAATCTCTCCCATGCCATCAAATGTCACTTAGGGCATGGACAAAGTTCCAACATCTCTGCCTATCCTGGTCTGCTGTTTGCATGTGCTCTTGGTTGTTAAGCCCTATAAGTACTGTTGGATGGAAGATTTTTTTTTCAGTTGGACCCTTTTACATGTTCCTCCAGCTCTCAACAACACATCTGCCATGGCAGGCACTCTGGCTTTATTTTTAACATATCTCAGATATTTCCATCTTCTTTCCTGGATAATTTTTAGATATAAGGGATTGTTGAACTCTGACAAATCCTGGCATTTGTTATAATAATTTAATACCTTTAATAATTTAATATAATCCATTTAATACCTAGTATTTTTCTAAGGCATTTTTACTTTCAAAGGAATTGAGATGTCTTTCTACACCTCTGATAGATGTCAGGCATTCACAATTGTATGCTAAGATGGAAATATCATGTGAGTTGAAGATTCATAGTTTGGTCTTCAAGTTGTAGATTTTTTAGTGACTAAATCTTGTTTAAGATGGTAAATACAGATGTCATCTTGCTAACTTCTGACATGACTTTCTTCTGGGCATACACATTTGCCTGCATATTACTGCCAAGGAATGTAAACTGACTGACTAGCTTCTTGTATTCCTTTACCTTCTAAAGTAATAATGCCTCAGTTGGAAGCTAATGGGGTTCTCATTAGACATGGTTTCAAATAACTGATTATTAACCCCATATTTGACTGCAGTGTAGGACAGTCTTTCGGTCTTGAATGTTGGTTGAGCTGTCACTTAGAAGAGCTATGTCATCAGCAATATCTAGATCTTTTAGTGCGCTGTTATTGAGTCATGCAATGCCTGTGTTGTATCCATCTAAACTTTTTTTCATAATGAAGACCATGGCAATGCCAAGCAGTAGAGATCAGAGACCACAACCTTGTTTGACACCAGTGTCTCTCTTGAACCATACATTCAGGTCCGTGTTTAATTTAATTGTGCAAACGGCACCTTTGTTTAAAGCATATTCATTATTTTGTTGGCATACCATAACCCTTCCAGATGTTTTAGAGTGAATCCCAATAGAGGCTGTCAAATCATCCAATCAGCAGTTTGGAATTCAAACTAATGTTTATGGACAGTTTTGTAGTATTCAACAGGTTCTAATTTTCATGAAGTTTGTTTAAAATCCGACCATGCTTTCCTGTAAGAATGACTCTTATTCTCTGCTGATAGTCATCTTCCTATACTGAAAGTTTAGGCTATTTGTAAAAATAAAGTTCCATCCATCTATCATGACATGAAAAACCTTTAGATAATTTATTTGCATGTGCTGGTAGATTTGCTTGGCTACAGTGGTAACTGGTGGAGTTGGGTCAACATTCTGAAATGAAAATCCTTTTGACAACCTAAAAAATCCATCAGTGTTATCATTTTGTGCTGAGGAGCAAAATTTGATTCCATATGGATAGACTCCATTTGTTGGGATTAATGCAAGGAAGGAGACTGATCAGCCATCAATGTAGTTGCCCACCTCAGAAGTTTCAATACACTTAAAACTGGATTTTCTTTTCTTCAAGGATCAAAGTAAGAAAGTTGTGATTATTGTACATAGAAGTACTCTTGACACTTCTATACTCTGTAAATACCATTGGTGATGTTTTAGGCATTTTTTCTAGTAATTTACAAGTACATGGAATATATGAAGTAAATCTGGGCAGGAAACAATTTCCCCAATTTGTGGGAAGTATCAACATTTAGGAAGAAAAAAAATTCCTGTACCAAATTGGGATAAAAATTAAAATCTCAAATTCTCATGAACCAAAAATCTAAAAAAAGTATGAGCCCAATGCAAACATTTTGATTTTAATCTTTAAAATTATTTTAAGTTTTACTATAACAAATTTAAAAAAAAATTTCACAGCAAACACAACTTTTTCATTTTGAAAATGTCAAAAAGGAATGTTTTGACAATTTTTATAAAACTTTTAAAAGAATTAAAATGGGAAATTCATTAAAAAATGGACCCTTGCTTTCTAAAAGTTTCAGAAAGTAACTGATAGAAAAACGTTTCAACCATAAAATTCCTGAACAGCTCTACTCTCAAGATTTGTCACATATTTTGGGTTATTATAGTTTTCATAGTTTTTGGCTTTGAGTGGAATACTTTGAAATTTACAATGAATCCAAACCACTCAGTTTCATAAAATATCACGTGAACTCTTAAAATAGTATTCCATACTTCTCTAAACTTCTTACCGTGAAGACAGCCTCTGAATTCTGGTACCTTCATCACTTTCTCAAATCACCATTAAGTTAGGCTTGTGGAAATTTAGAAAAGGAAATTCCAATAATTTGAATTTTCCTGTCATCCCAAATCAGAATAGAAAGCCAGATTCAAAATTTCAAAAAAATGTATAAGTCAAAGTGATTAAGTTGCAATGAAATGCTTTCTCCTCACTGAAATTAATCAAAGTGATATTTTTAGTCAAATTTCAATGTAATCAAAACATTCTCAGTAAACACTTTTACTTAATCAAAACAGCATTTCCCAACTGAAACTTATTCTGTTAGATTTATTAACCAAGTACAGTTAAACATACAGCATTACACTAGTAGACTGAATTTTACTCACTGGTAGCCACAAAACAGCTAGAACAAAAGCATCGTCACCTGATAATCTCTGTTAGTGATATAAATCTAAATGACTATTTTCAGTGAAGTAATCTCTGGATTTTCCATATGTTATTAATTAACAGGTCCAGTTACAATTTTTGATCCTGATGTAATGTTCCCAATGTCCTGGTATTTGTGATATTACCCAAGTCATGTAGTTTACCACAGTGAGAACATCTCTGTGAATGGAGCTGAGTGGTGTAACAGTAAGAGTAACAGAGCCCTGTGAATGGAGACTTGGAATATATTGAACTCATTTGTCTGTTTCTCTGCAGTCTTATGAATTACTAGTACATCCACAGGCTTTTTTCAATGTAAGATCTTTCTGTTTTGTATGAATGTAACTTGGACCCAAATGGGTCCTGTAAAACTTTCTCCAGAAGTGATACGGGTTGTCAGTGCATTTCTTAGCTGTGTTAAAAATGAACTACAGATTTACTGTCAGCCATTTTTAGTGGATTTGGGCTCAGGTGCTCTTTAACTATAGGTCAGCTGCTTACTTCATACATTCTTACTTTAGATCATTTGGGGATGCTAATTTTTAGGGCCTGATTTTTGAAACATGCATTTGCTTAACTTTACTCATCCTATTGAAGCCAATTACTCAAGTACATAAAACTACTCATGCTTCAAT
This sequence comes from Mauremys reevesii, assembly GCF_016161935.1. Classification (NCBI taxonomy): domain Eukaryota; kingdom Metazoa; phylum Chordata; order Testudines; family Geoemydidae; genus Mauremys; species Mauremys reevesii. Next base: position 96,854,918 of record NC_052624.1, read on the forward strand.
GCCTGCAGGATCACAGCCTATAAGTTTGTCAACTTGATTCTCCCATTATGCTAGTTTTATGCTGGTGTAAACCCATCCACTTCAGTGGGGTTTCTCCTGATTTACACTGGGGTAAAATGAAAGGAGGATCTGGCTCTTGTCCAGATTTTCAGCTGCTTGTAAGGTGACATAATTCCATTTATTTCAGTGCCAATTTACCATAGCTGAGGATATGGTTTTCTCTCCATATGTCAAATGAAGTTTAGTTTTCCAGCAGCTTCTTTGTTATTATATCACTTTTCTCAGAGGACCAGCCTAACTTTCACAATCTTGTCCTTCTGTATAATCTATTTATTTTTCCATATGACATGATTTTCACTTGTTAAAAATTTTACAGGATTTTGTTTTCCTTGTTCAGTTGCACAATAAAAAATATGTTGTATTCTATGTTAATTGCTTTTAAGAAGCCTGCCTGAAATGATGTCTGCACTTACAGATCACCTCTGGTATAATTGAAAAAGAAAATAGCGTCAATGAAACATAATACAAAAACCCAAAGTAACAAAACAAATATTTAATTATGGGCTCTTCATTGTAGCAAAGAAAGGCATAACACCATCCAATGGCTGGAAGGTGAAGCTAGAAGAATTCAGACTGGAAATAAGGAGTACCTTTTTAACAGTGAGTAGCTAACCATTGGAACAATTTACCAAGGGTTGTATGGATTCTCTATCACAGACAACTTCTAAATCAAAGTTGGATTTTTTTAAAAAAAGAGATATGATCGAAGTATTTGGGGGAAGTTCTACGGCCTGTGCTATGCAGGAGGTGAAACTAGATGATCACAGTGGTCTCTTCTGGCCTTGGAATCTATCAGTCTATGAAAATCCCAAACCAACAACAACCACCATACCCTAAAATAAGATTTGCTCTGTTTTTCCTCTCCTACTAATTGGATAACATACTTTACAGATCTAATAAAAACACATTTTACATGTTCAGACAATTATTTATAGGGAGGAGAAACATTTAAGTAAAGATCATTTCCACTTTCTCTCAATTTAAGTTTAGTTACCCAAACAACAACAAAACCACTTAAAGAACTAACAGTACTTCAGAACTAATCCTGTTACCATTGTAGCCAATAGCACTCTTTCCACTGACTTTAATGGCAGTTGGATTTGGACTGTAGGGCTTCCAGCCATCTGCACAGGCAAAACCATGCTGGGGATGAGAAAAGATTCACAGAATGGGCAGTGGTGCCTGAAAACATAATGCCCCAATTCAGAAGCATAGTTAAGCACATGCTTAACATTGCACTCAAATACATGCATTAAGTTAAGCATGTATTTAAGGCATGACTTAGGGCCATAAGACCTTTGAAACAATGCCTCCTCTTATTGAAGGGAAGGGAAGAGGCAGGAGAAAACACAGAGATACCTAGCTATACTTGTGAAACAGTTGTCAGTGGAAGTCCTCCTAGCAAAACCCATCCAAACACACCACATCCGGGGACTGTGCTAACTGCTCTTGAACTCTGCAGCCAGTGTTGTGCTGGGGCAGGGAAAGGGCTTTCCACGCCTTCCTTTTCCTCCACCATGCACATCAGTACCAGAAGGGCCATCATCTGGCCTTATAGGGTTTTTTCCAGATTAACTAAATAACTCTAGTAAGAGGAAAAAATCTATGTTCTCTGTTTTAAAATGCAGAGAAAGTTGCTTCAAGCAGATGGCTGGCAGCTTTGACTTTTTTTTTCTCTTCCCCAGGGTAGAGTTTTCTACTGAAATACATTTTAGCATTCCTACTGGAAATTATGTAGGAAAATATGTTGAGTATTCTTTTTAAGAAGACATATTTTCCTATGGTATAAATTTATATCCTCATCTTTAGGACAGAATGAGGGCGGGGGGAATGAAAGTCTTTCAGTTGTTGAAATGTGTCAATGTTATTACTCAGATATTCTTTTTTACCCATTTTTTTGCATCATTAAGATGTCATTCAAGATGAAGTATGGAATAGGGTTATCACCCTCTCACGATTGACTGCTGCACAAATCCTTTCCCATTTGATCTTGGGGAGCCCAAATGCATCCCTGATGCACTTGCACAGACTTCAGTGAAGTTACAATAGGGATGCATTTTGTCCCTTTGTTTTAACTTGTTCTGTCACTCTCTCTATATATTATACCCCAAGAGTTTGGAACAACTGAAATATTGGCAGTAATTCTAAACCCATTTAAATACTGTAGTCAGGCAATAGTGAAGGAAATCAGTTTTGTGTAAAAGTAAATTTCCCCTTTGATTTAACATGTTTTCCTGACTCTAATCTCTGGACAGTAAATTGATGTCACCCAATCAATTTTTGTAACATTCAGTACGTTGTTCTCACTAAAATGAGGTTAAAATGACTATGCTTGAAATTACTGTATGCAGTGTTGTTGTAGCCATGTTGGTCCCAGGATATCAAAGGGACAAGGTTGGTGAGGGAATATCTTTTATTTCACCAACTTCTGTTGGCGCGAGAGACAAGGAAGAGCTCTGTGTAGGTTGAAAGCTTGTTCCTCTCACCAACAGAATTTGGTCCAATAAAAGATATTACTTAACCCACCCTGTCTAATATCCTTTAAATTAATATTCTTATGCCTTTCAAGATCAGTTTCACTAAGAATTGCATGACACCTTAACACCTGATTTAAAAATAAATGGAAGTTTGTACAGTAAGGTTAGGATAACCTACATACTGCTTTCCATTCTGAATAGCTTATTTGGAAATGTAAAAAAAAATTACTTGTAGCATCAGAATGTTCTTGTATTTCAGCACTGTGTGTATATAATTCCACATTCAGGGCAGGGAAGACATGTTTAAGTATTTATATGGCTCTCATGATCACTGAAGGATCTGAGCACCTTGTTTCATCGATTTACCGAGTCTTGCAGTTTTTGTTCAGCGTTTACTCAGTCCTTAGTCATTAGAGCTTCAGGGTTTGGGAACGGTTGTGTAAATTTATGGTCCTATTGATATTTTTAAACTAATAAGTAGCTAAATACTTAAGTCCTTACTTACATCTGACTCACTTACTCCCTCCAGCAAAGCTCCTTTTGGCGTCAGTGGAAGCTTTGCGTGAGTAAGACTTGAATTATGTCTAATAATAATACTGTACATTACCATCCCTGTAGCAGATAATACAATAGACCTAATGATATCTCTATTTTGGATGTTGCTACCACCTCTCTCAGGGCCAATACTAATGTGCCTACTCTTTCTTTATGACTTTTTTACTCAATTCGTAATTCAGATTGCAGAGGGGGGGGGAGAATCCATTAAATATTGATGGAAATATGTCTGATATGAACTTAATAATAACTGAGTAGGGAATGCCTCCATGATTTGGCTCTGAAGTTGTTTTCTAAATAAGCATTGTAAAAGACATGCAGTGTTGATCTAACTCCGCTCCCATTGAAGTCAATGGTTGACTTCAGCGGAAGCAGAGTTAAGACAGTGATGAATTTGGGTTTTGTTGTGTTTTTTTTTGAAAATCCCAACCATAATGAATTATGCACAAACTTTCAGGAGTTTGAGGTGAGTATTTGTTTCATTCATACTTGAATTAACAAAAAATAGAGAATAGTGATACTGGTTTTACATTCATATGAAAACCGTCTCCCAAGGTAACTGGACCTATTGTTGCTATATTTTATTCATGTGACTTATAATATATTTGAATTACTTGGTGCCCTAATGTCATTAGTATCTTAGAGGTCTTGCATAAATCAACAATTAAGATCAAGAAAATCACAAGCCTATGCGTCAAAGGCCAATTGCTCCTTAAAGACAAGTCTCAGTAGTTCAAAGCACAATATAGATTACACGTACTTGATGACCCCAAAACATAATGTTTAGAAATTCTATGTATCACTATATGATGCCATAGGGTTCACAAATGGAACCTACAATGTCTGCACATAGGACCTATCCGTGGTAGACATTGTACTCTTGGCAGTTCTTGCTCTTGCCATAACAGATGCATAAGCACAAGTGAAATATTGTCACAAAAGTCTACCAACAATAACAACTGTGCTCAGTATATCAAATGCCAGATTCATGTGTGTCATTCAGGAGGTCAGACTAGCTTATCATAATGGTCCCGTCTAGCCTTATAAACTATGAATCATATACTTGCCTCACGGAGCATATACATGGGGGTGGTTTGACATCTGTAGAAATGATTGTTTATTAATCATATGCAGGATTGGAACCTCATTGTATTGGATGTGGTACAAACATATGAAAAGACAGTCACAACACCAAAAAGTTTAGATGTGTATAACATACAGGTAAGTGATCATGGAAATTATAATAGTGAGCAAACTAATTAATAGCAAGACAAGTGGAGGCTGAACGATTGGCCACAAAGCAATCTTCAAGTCTCAAGCTCCTCAGAGTTTTGAACTCTGTCTCTTAATGTATGTCTTCATGGGCAAACAAAAAAAAAGGGGGGGGGGAGTTCAATCATTAGAGCTAACTTGATTGAAAAATCCCCCTTAACAACCATGTAGACGCAGTTCAACATGTTTCAGATAGTCTGAAAGGGTCATATTGCAGCCTAGGCTAACTGACTGAAAAATCTACTCTCTTGCCCATGTATGTAGGGCCTTAGGGAGGGCAGAACTCTCTATGGCCTTGTTCCTCTGTAGTTGCTCCCCACTAAGGATTCACGTAGTGCTGTATAAGCATATGATCAGGGCAGGCTTTATTGCTCTGGAGAGCTCCATACCTGCAACGCATACAGTTGGGATCAGGCCCAGTATTTTTATATGAAATCTTCCATTCCTAACATTTAAGCCATGAATGATAAAAGACAATACTTTGCCACTGCTCTGTGCTACCAAAGACAGAACATTGATTTTGCTTTGTCAGTCATTTTATACATTGTAACACTAAACACAAATATTTTGGCTTTCTTCCACCCACTCAGAATAAAAAGTAGCTTATAACATAATTTCTTATTGATATTGACATGATATATGTAATCTAATGCCTCTGGATGGTCATCAGCAGGAAGGATTGAAACCGTGACCTTTGCATCTTCAAGCATAAATGGATATTACTTGAGCTAATAAACCAGGGGTGGGCAACCTTTCAAAAGTAGTGTGCCGAGTCTTCATTTATTCACTCTGATTTCAGGTTTCGTGTGCCAGTAATACATTTTAACATTTTCAGAAGGTCTCTTTCTATAAGTCTATAAAATATAAACAAACTATTGTTGTATGTAAAGGAAATAAGGTTTTTAAAATTTTTAAGATGCTTTATTTAAAATTAAATTAAAATGCAGAGCCCCCCAGACCGGTAGCCAGGACCCAGGCAGTGTGAGTGCCACTGAAAATCAGCTCGCGTGCCGCCTTCGGCACGTGTGCCATAGGTTGCCTACCCCTCTAATAGACTTCTCTGTTTTAACCAAACTTGCAGCACATGCAACCTCTCTATCTTACCCAACCAACACTAGAGAGGGACTGAATAGATGTGAGTTACATGTACTTCTACATTTCTGTGCTAATCTCTTTTATGAACTAATTTCTGAAATTTAGACACATCTTGTTGGCACAGATAACAAGTGTGCTATTTACCAAAGGAAATAGAGAACTCAAGAATATAAAACACACTTTAAATCAAGGTCCTTGACCTCTTCAAAAATATATTTCAACTGATGACCATGTAATAAATAGGCTATCTACTCTGGGCAGTGTGTCTTGGCCTTTACTAATGAAACCCCTTTCATTTCATTTCTCTCACACAGATGATGAGGCTTTGGCCTTGACTCTATCTAGGTGGTCCCAACACAGATATGTGTTGTTTCCCAGAAGTGTAATGTATCCTATTTTTTTTGTCTGCATAGTATTTTTGTCTTAATATTTTTTTTGGCTCAGAAGGGCAAGGACTGACACAGCATGACTGCAAATCATCAAGGAAACTCTTGTTAAAGCAGAATGACAAAAATGCCATTATTTTCGCCTTAAGTTCTTGGACTTATTTTCAAGCACAATAATTTCTGAAGATTTGTCCTATTGTTGTCGCTCTTAAGGGATCAGTCTTAAGATTTTGATGTGGTTATATATTTATACATTTTAACTTGAAAATGGCAGTTAGTCAAATATTTCATATAATGTAACTAACATACTTTTAAACTCTTGTATTTAAAGTAATTCACCTTTAGTTATACTCATTTCATTGAGGACAAGCCAATAACTTAATTACAAGGATATGAACTGAACAAGAAAAAAATACAACAGATGTGTGGATACATTTATCTATTGTCAGACACTGAGACACTACAATAAACCTTAGCCTTTGCACAAGTACAAATCAAATTTTTTTTAGTCAATTAAATGTCACTAAGTAGGTTATGAAATGGATTTGTGCTACTGTATTTGCATATATCTCTGTTCTGCAGAAATAATTGTTTTGACTTCATGCAAGCTGAATATTGCATGGTAGAATGACCTTGGCAAAACTGAAGTGGCCATATGTCCTCTGAATAAATTTATGGTAGTAAGCATTTAAAACAATTAACTGAGAGATGTGAGCTCTTTTTTTGATGTCCATCAGTGGAATATTATAGCCATCTTCTCTAATTCCAAAATGCATCACGGAGAAGAGATGGTCACCTTGCATCTCAGTACTGGAGAACTCGAACTCCCCAGTTAAATATCTGTTAAAACTGGGTTGTGACTTCTGTTGTTCACTCTCCGTACAATATGCCAACTCATTTTTGTTTAAACGTTTAAAGTGGTAACTGAATGTGATTGCAACCCCATGCTCTGGGTGACCATAAACCTCTCATGGCAAAGTGCTGGGACTGGATGACGGGATGGATCACTTAATGATTGTCCAGTTCTGTTAATTACCTTGGGAGCATCTGGCATTGACCACTTTCGGAAGACAGGATACTGGGCTAGGTGGACCATTGATCTGATCCAATATGGCCATTCTTATATTTTTATGCATGTGACAGTTAAGGGGCTATCAGGAATGAAAACAAGTTTATTTATCTTCAGTCATAGCAGGACAGCTGGATTCTGTAAGCTTCCCTATGCTCACCCTCCAATGACCACAATTATTCACTCAAACCAGTTTAATGCCATTTAAATCAATTTAATTTCACCTGATAAATAGTTAGTGCTATACCTCTTAAAATTCACTCTCTTTATAAGTATGAGGCAGAAGTTTAGTCTGTTTACCACATATGCACCAGGTTTCTCCTGAGTAAACCATTAATTTCAGTTTATTGTATGGAAAGTTTTTGTCCCCTAGAAAACTAACTGAAATCAGACTCATTCATTATATACCTCTAACTGAGACTAGAAGTCCCATTGTGACTTCTATACCCTTGAATAGTCCTAGAACAATAACATGTTTATGATTCCACTTCATGCTAAATAAAGGGATATTAGAGTAAGTATGCAGAATATAAATGTTTGTACCATTCTGTAATGAGTTTTCAAAATCTTGAAAATTCTGACAGAATGGGAAAACTGTTTTCCACTCACCTCTACTACACAATTTACTCTTAATATTTTTCATTGGATCAGTCTTCTCTCCAGTGACATAAATGGGCATTTCCAGCAGCCAGAAGCAAAATCGTCCTAATCACAGTCATCTAAGGAATCCTTTCTGAGATTAAGATGAATAATTAGAATATAACAGACACTTTTTCTTATATGTAGGCGAGCAGCGCAATAATGTAAAGGTAATTATTAAATGATTTTGTCTCAATTTTTCACTTTTTTTCTTTCTGCAGCATCAGCACCATTATTAGTTATTATCAATGTTTTTCCCTTTATTTTCTATGCAAAACTCTTTAAGAGAGCAGTTAACAGGCAGCTGAGGCAAATTCACAGGACCTATGATGAATACAGGTTTGAATCCGAGTGACTAATTTTAGGATGAGCAACTTAAATTTCTAGTTTGAAAACAGATGTATTTCTTCAAATTGCCTTATGAGGCAGATAAATGATAATTTTTTATTCCACTCTCCTGACAAATCAATGTGGAGGAAGGGAAATGGTGGACATGCCAAATGATGCATTTTCAGAATTGCACCCATTTTTAATTTTTTTCTAATGCTTTTCAAAAGGAACAATTTAATGTACCACTCAGGTTTTCTACTTAGTTTTATGCTTCAAAGTCAGTTCAGGATCATCCAGGATCGCACACTAAAGAATTTGCTATGACTTGCTGAGTTAAAAGGAAATGGTCTTTTCTTTAAGTGGTAAATACAAGCACTGGTTTCTGCCAAACATTCTTTATGCTTCGAAACCTATGCGGGATGCAGGCCAAAAACGAGCTAAACGCATCATGGTGCAAGATGCTTTTCTGAAACGTTGAGCAAAATTCACAATATAGATAGTCATATGTTCAGTTGTGTATCATATGGCATACCAAGGAATAAGAGAGGAGACAAAGTTGTCACAAAATCGGGTGTTCCAGACTCCTAAGCAAACAATTTTCTCTCCCTCTTATCTCTTCCCCCACTTTTTAAAAAATCTGCAAGAGACAAATGACTCCTGGTACAATCAGGCATGGCATTTGGAGTGCATCCTTCCTTTCACCTCCTTCCAAAAGAATCAGCAAATTGTTCACTTTTCAATGGCAATTCATGTCAGCCACCTGGTGAACCAGCCTAAGAGAGATCTGATGATGAATTCCTGTGCCTTGGGGTAGAAAGACACTAGGCTCATCACAGAAAGACACTAGGCTCATCACTTACAAAATAGCAGATTGGCCCCAGCCTCAAAGAGTTTGCATTGGCATCTACATTATTGTGGTATTAGCATATGCAGCTGGCAGTAGCCTCAAGGAAAACTGCATTGTCAGTTACAGACAGGGCACTTTTCTGTCCCTTTAAAACTGTAGACAGTTTGCTGAAAGCAAATAAAAAAATGCATGAAAGAGGAGGTAGGGAAAATCTGTGGTGGAAAAAACCTCAGCATGAATGAGTAGCCAAATTCCAGGACAGAGTAAAATAAGAAAGAGAAGAATATGCTCATTTCCTTTTATGTCACAAACTGTTATCATTGGCAAAATGATCTGTGGACCACAAAATAAGTTTCTTCAGTTATCTAAAAACTTCAAACTCTGAGACAGGTGAACTGGTTGAGATAAATATAACTATCTTGAAGCCTCCCCTTTTCTGATCTTAAGACAAGTTTAACTTCCTTTCTCTCCCACATTTTCATCTGCATCTTCACTTCCCCCTGACCCCGCAGAATAGCATTACTAGAATCGCACAAGAACGGTTGGTCTTACAATATCTACAGTCTGCTGGAACTAGGAAATCGTGGAAATCTCCTTAGGAAGCCTGTTCTTGCAAGATTTCCAGAGTGACCTCTAGTCTCCCATTGACTTCATCTTCCATTTTTTTAAAATGCACATTCAAACAGAATTGCCAAACTGTAAGAAACGTGACTATTACTGCTTGAAACCTGCTGAGTTTTTAGCACTTTATGAAGCTTTTTTCCACACAAAGTTTTAGTTATGGTAATAAGGATATTATCCCATGCAGTTTTTATCAGATGTGTATAGACGCTGTATGCATAATTTCACTCTAAAAGAGGAGATTGCCAGTAATATAAACATATCATTATGCAAAGTAATTAGATGCAGAAAGGTAAATAGAATCAATACTGAGAGCTTATGGAAGTGCGGACGAATAAGTGCTCATGATGTTTTTTAATAGATGTTGAGAAAAATCCATCATATCCTTTAGCTTAATGATTGACTTCCATCTAGATCTATTCCTCCAGGTTCAGAAACTACAACTATAAAATGTATAAATCAAACTGGGAAAAAAATATGTTGACTGAGACAATACAATCCTCCAGGCTCCAGAGGCTCAACAATCATCTTTTGAAAGGTAAAAACATGATATAGAGGTTGTGCAGTATGTTGTGTTTGTGGGGTTTGTGCAAACTCAGAGATCATTCTCAGAAGAGCATTTTTTTCCCCTTTTATAATTGTAAACTTGTTTTCACTACCACTCGTTGAAGTACTTTTGGTAGGGAAGATATGATTGTTCTTGTTCTGAACGGCAGCCCAGTACTACAATTCACAGTGATCGTCTATCCATTTCCTATTGGGGATTGCTTATTCTGGTGGCTTCAGCTACTACTATGAAGTTTCAAAAGACTCTCTTAGCCTTTTGTAAGCATTTTAAAGCAATCGCTGAGTCTAGTTACCCTTAGTCCTTTTCTTCTATTGTTTGCTTGATTGATTGGCTCAGAGTCCCAAGATCCAAACATATCTATAACTAAAACTCTAATCAGCTGTGCTATATCTCTCCAAATCTAAGGGCAGCTCTTCTTCTTTTTTAAAATACATTTACAGATTTTGCTGAGAGAAATTTTCCAAGACCAGTAAAAGAGGCATGAGTTTTTGATAGTGGTGACGTCAGAAATACTGGATTTATACAATGCAGGCCACATGGATAAGAGGAAGGGGTTGTAACCTTTACATACATAATGAAAAAAAGTTGAGGATTATTGGTTTTGTAGTGGAAAATATCAAAGGCATTTTTTCAGAGAAGGACAGAGAAATAATAGAAAACAATAAAGTGGTTTGTCAGTCCTAAAACGAAGAAAGTCAGTCTTGTGAATCAGGAATATTAAAAGACTTCATGATGTGATGCTACATAGTTTTGGGTCCAAGAATAAGAAGCCGCTTTATGCTGCTATCATCTAATGGCTACATACACCCAGTGCATTATTAATTATACTTCTACCCAAGAGATGCTTATAAGCAGCTCTGTTTCTTTGTTTGATGAATCAATTCCTATATTCTGCCTTGATTCTACTTTCCTTCTTGTTGTGCAAATGTGTGCATAATGATTGGCCTTCCTAAGTTTTATGCATTTTTGTCCGCACACTGGGGAGCTACTCATACTACCTATTTCTTAGATAAAGTGTTCATCCATACATTTCATAGCATTTTGTAAAGGAGGCAAGTATCATTTTACAGGTGGGGAAACTGAGGCACAGAAGTGAAGTGACTTGCCCAATGTCACCCAGAACACCAGTGGAAGAGTCAAGAACAGAACTTAGGTCTCTAGAGTCCTAGTTCAATACATAAGCCACTTGGCCACAATACTGTAGACCTATCTTAACTGCTGAGCTTGTCCCCTTGCTTCTTTAACTTCTATGAATGCCTTGTGTATTAGCTTAACTACAATGATTACAGTTTGCTCATCTATGCATGAGCAATGAAGCCCCTGTCAGAGCAAGCAGTGTTTCTGCCGTCCTGGCTGGCTTGCACACTTCTCCCAGTCCCAGTGTCTCTGTTTCCAACCAAAGAGGGGGAACTATAAAAAGCTTCTCTGGTGGCATAATTGGGTCGACAGGCCCCACACTGACTCAGGGCTGAGACTGGAGAAATACTTGGCTAGAGAAGTCCTAATGTCACCCAGCAGACCAGTGGCATGGTGCTGGGCATGTTCCCAGTGGCAGAACAGTATAAAAGCACACTGGTAGCCCCGAGAAAGGGGGAAGCTGGTGCTGGCATCAGGAAGTGAGCCTAATGCTGAGAACTGTCAGAAGAGGCTACAGCTTTGTGAAGGCTGCTGTAGCAGCAACGGTTTGGATTCCTCCCTCTTTGGGAGCTGAAATCCCTGAAGGAGATTGCTTGAACTGGACATTAGAAGACCAAGGAGAATCTTGTAAGCAAGTGATTATGCCCCAGACTGAAGAGCTCTAGATTGGTAGGAGGTGACTCAGGGGAAAGCCTAATTTGGGGTAGCTCAGTAACTGGGCTGGATGTTTTGACAAACCCTTCAGGTCCTGAGTTGAGAGCTGCTAGAGTGGGTGAGCCTGCATCCCCTTCCCTTCCCATCCCCCCGGACCCATTGCTCTTTGGTAGGGACAGAACCTGTAGGTGGGAGCAACTGGAGCACACAGGAGTAATTGAGGCCACAGTCAGGGGCCCCCTCTGAGATGGCTAGGCTGTGTTGCCTGATTTAGGGTGTTAATATTAAGTTGGATAGTATGGGTTTTAGGCTCACCAATCTCTTCAACTGGAAGATAAAAGTTCTTGTCCCGAATCAGGCTCCACAGAATTTACAAAGGTCCCTCGGGGATATGACATGAAGCTCACACTGAGACAGATGTAGACGTAAAGACTTTTCTATTAAAATCAATGAAATAGTCATTAAATGGTAAAATAATCAGAGTTACAAATACCCACTTCTTCTTGCATCTGAAGAAGTGGGTATTCACCCACGAAAGCTCATGCTGCAGAACGTCTGTTAGTCTATAAGGTGCCACAGGATTCTTTGTTGCTTTTACAGATCCAGACTAACACGGCTACCCCTCTGATACCAGAGTTACAAAGTTACAATTGCATTACTGCTATTCAAAAGGTACATATGGTATTATGGTATTACATGTTACAAAGCTTTGGTTAATATACTCACACCCTTCTTCAATAACCTGGTGGTAAGAGACACAGAACCGGCCTCGCAATTCAGGTGTCTCGATTCTTGAGTGAGAGATGAAGTGCTTAGAAGAAGCTAATGCTAAGAGCTATCAAAGCTAACTTAGGGTTTACTTGACTAATAAACTTAAAATCAAAACCTAATAAATGAAACTAAGAACAAAAGCTTAGGGAAACCAAGCCTAGCCTAGTTCCCTTGAAACTTAGAAAGTTAAGAAGAACAAGTACAGCCTCCTAATTGTAGTAGATAAACAGAATAGAATAGAAGAGGAAGAGGAATACTCTAGCAAGGTGGGTCACCTCTTTTATAGGGCACAAGTGCTGGAAATCCTTCCTCCTATGTCCAAATTTCATTCCTCACCCACAAAATGTTAGGGTACAGTTACTCCATAGGCTAATTATGTTTGTGCATATTGATGACATGTACATACACATATATGTTATTTCTGTTCTTTAGTCATTTCAGTTCCTTCCTTGTGGTGTACCTGTTAAGTCTGTGAGTACCAACTTGGAAACCCCCTTATACCATTCTTCCATTGTCTATCCTTCTAGCTAAAAGGTCTTAGACATATGCATGGGTGCTTATCTAGGTAAAAGATTTTAATATAGATATGCTAACGTTGCCTTAGCTTAGCATACAGGATATGGCCTGTAGGTCCCTTTGCATTACAGCCAAACTTACTTTAATTTAAATCTATAAACCTATTACAATAAACCAAATACTTAAACTCTAAGAAAAGATATATATATAAGGTTAATCCGATAGGCTACAGCTGGCAGAAACTGTAGGCTCATGGACTGACCACTAGGCCAGCTGGTCATCAGACCATCCTGATACAGATAGGAAGAGAACAAGTTGTTCATTTGATGCAGACTTCATGGGTACTTTGGGCTGTGCATATGCCAACCACTATGGTGGCAGGGAGAGTAGTTGCATTATAAAAAGCATTTAATTTCATGATCACATACTGCTTTTCCCTGGGGCCCCTCCCTCATTCAGTGCACAGAATGGACACAAAAGGGGGCAGAAATAAGTTTACACAGGAAACTGTAAATCTGGCATTTCTTAACTTTTGAGTGCTGGAATTTGCGACCTAAATAATCTGCTAATAACACAGGCTTTCTTTGCAAGTAATATGTACTTACGTCACATACATGTGTGATCCTGAAACCAACCTCATTTAAACTAACACATAAGTGGCTTCACCATCATTTGAGCTTTCTCCCTGAGCTGAAGAGTTTCATAGGACCAGAGGAACTAGTATTTGTAACGTCTTTAATGGAAGAGTTTAGGTGAATGGAGGACAGTTATGCATGCAAGTTCTGTTCTGTTCTTATAGCTGCAATATAAAATAAAGAATCAATTCTTGTCTCGTATGACTTCAGTTATTTGGTCCTTGATATAGCAGATCAATTATACAGAGTTTCACAGGAATTGTGGACCAGTATATACTTTACCAAGATGCTAAACTCCTCTTGTAGCAGGTTCCTGACTATGCATGTCTCATACACAACTCCCAGAGGGATGGAATCATTTTCAGTACCCAGTATAAAGCATTTCCCTTTGTTTACATGAGCCAAAATAAAATCCTTTATATTTGTTTCAAGGCTGGATTTAGCTACCAATTAAATCTGAGCTCTAGAGTCAAATCAAACTTCAGATATTTTTAGTATGCTTTGTATATTTTAATTTGTTTCAAATATATTTTAGTACTTTTGAAGAAAAACTTACATTACTTCTCAGGAGATGAGCATGATTTGGAGATATTATAATGAAGTATAACATTTTGTGCATTGACACTAGCAAGAAATAATATCAGGGTATAGTTGCTACAGAATAAAAAGTCATTCCTGCAGGTCATATTTTACAATAGGTTATGTAATGATAACTCTCACAAAGGCTGCAGACAAAAAGAGATGTGATGTCTACTGTTGTAAAGTTACATTTGATCTAGAATTTAGGTTTTTTAAAAGGAGGCAATGTTGCTGAGTTAGCTCGCTGACTGCTCTGTGATGGTGTAGGGACCCAGGGCTACTGATGCCATTGGGAAGTGAGTAAGTAGAAAGTCTCTAGACAGTGTCCCACCACCCAGATTCTCAGCTGGTATAAACTGACTTACATTCCTTTGAGTTGCATCAATTTTCTGCAGTTGGGAATATGATCCAGAAGGGAACCTAAGGCATTTTTGAGAAAGGGGAAATTTGAAAGGTGGATCTGGGTGAATTTTGTCCATTTCAACAAAACTCATACAGGTTCTGATGGTTTCGGGTTGAGCTGAGTTTGAGACTTGAACAAACTTCAGTCAGGCTGCCTTTCCACACTTATTTATGTATTTTTATTCAATATAAAAACAGCTGTCCAGTGTTGTAAGCCCCATTGCTTAGCTCTTACTAATGCAGTATACTAGCATAAACAAAAGAAAAAGAGTTAGATTCTGTTAAACTCAGAAAGAAAAAGACAACTCAGCTACTGCTACCAGCTTTCAGCACACCCAGCCAATCCCTCTGTGCACCCTTTGCTCCCCAAAATCAATACCTTTGGGGGACTTTGGAGCAGAGTTGTGTGTGGCAAGAGGAGGTGGTAATTAATCCCTCATTAGCCTTGGGCTATTTAGGGCTGTATAGGTCAAAAGCAGGTGCTACAGTCCCTGTTCACAGGGTAGCTCGGAGCACTGGGGTCATGTGCTCACAGCTTTCTGCACCAGCTTCATTTTTTAAAATGATTAAAGTATAGCCCCATAGTGAGTAGTTTGAATCCTAAGGAAATTTGGCCAGATATAGGCACAAGAGCCATCCTGATCACTATTGCTAACAGTAGCTGGGGATACAACAATACGCTCCGATTGCAAACTCTAGTATGGTGTGGTAGGCACGCATCCTCAAGTAAGAGTTATAGTCATCTCTATACCTTAGGTTTTCTTCCCCCATCCTACTAACATTACTTAGTTTTAGCTGGTCTGAGCTTCAACCAGTTAGCCATCAGTCTATAGGCAAGGGTCAAAGAGGTCTAAGGTAGCCAGATATCAAGAGTGTCCTTATCAAAACCTCAATCGTCTTAACCAGATAGAGAATATTAGAAACTGAGCTAGCACTGGCCAGCTTATTGGCACTGAGTTATGGCTGCACAGCTGCTTCCTTTATAAAAACCAGCAATCTGCTCTCCCTAAAAGAGGCAATGATGATCCCCACAGTCAATGGACCCAGGTCTTTCCTATTGGCCTTCTCCAGTCAAAAATAATGTTGGTCCAATGCACACATTGTGACAACTTAGCAGGCAGCACTTGCCTAAACACAGGGAAGCTAGTGTTTGTACCTTCTATATATTGCTCTGCACTGGTGGCACCCAATAGTTTTAGCCCTCATCCATGTTTGTTTCTCCACAAATACAGTGTTTTTGCACAGCAGGACGTTTAATCAGGCTGTTTACAACTTGAAGCTAGTCTGCTGCTTGATGGACGCAATGTCACAGACAAATTCCTCTTTGCCTCTCCCACACTCATGACATAAGCCGTCAATATATATTTAGAATGAAATTCAGCATGAAACTTCCAGCACTGATCCTCTAGCATCTCCTGCCTCAGTTGCTGTGGGTTGTCCACAAACCGTGGTGACCTGAGAGGAGGAAGCTAAGGAAGAGAGGACCTAAGGACCACTTCATTGGTATTTTGATGAGAAAATCATCACTACATGCCTGTCAAACCAGCAAGAGAGTGTGATCTATTGGAGGAGCAACATTTTCCCCTCAGAGAATTCTCCCCTCCTGCCAGAAACCCTCAGATTTAATTAAACTCTGAAGACAGACCTTCAGTAAGAGGTGAAAACAGTTTTTTGTCCCAAGATGAGTTTTGTCCAAGTAAGGCTTAGGTGAAAAGCTTTTAGGATTTGGCCCATAAAGAACAACTCTGGATTTCCAAGACTCGGTTGTTATAGCCTGTGCCATCCGTATTTCCTGAAAGGAAAAAAAAAACATGTAAACAGAATAATGTATTTTCAAGCAAAAAAATCTTTTTTGACCATTTCTAATCAACTTAATGCTCGCGCTAATGAAAAAAAGTGTAAAATCAATACACACATTTAAAATCGCATTAAGTTGAAAAAGTGCGCTTGCTGCAAGCCCACAACAGCTTGAAAGATTCACAAATAGCGATGCATCGCATGATGGATTCTTTATTGATGGGCTATTACTAGACATCCAGTCAAAGTATTCTATAGAAGGGGAAAATGATATTAAACAACACACTGTGTCTGTCTACTTTGTGGTTTATTTATCTGCATGAGGTTTGTCCAACCTTTATTTTTTTCTTTCTTAGTTCAGGGCTTATTTTACAAATGTCAAGCAAAGTTTTCCTCTCTGCTGTGTAGAAAAAATCAGTCTGGAGAATTTTTTGTTCTGGTTTTGGACTTATTGGGCACAGTAGCAATTCCAGCACTGGTCTTGGGGTATGGTCTTTAACTTCTTTTTTTTAATAGCCATATTTGAAAGCTCTTGATGGTATTGAAATTACACCACGAGGAAACAAACCAAAATTAAAACTAAGCATTTCTAGCTCAGAGTTGAAGGATATGGTGCTCATCCCATAATGATCATTCAACACTGCTAAACATTTCACTTAATAAAATGTAATAGGATGCTGTAGTAGACATACAGCATTGTAAGCACCAAGGCCTACATGGCTATGTGTGCACAACCCCTGGTATTCTTGAGTAGAGTGAAAAAAAAATGTGTTTCTCTGGCAGTGAACAAAGCGTGCTCAGCTGGCTTATTTAAGAACTGGCATCTGATATGGAAAAGAAAAACACCAGCAAGAAAATGTCACAAAGAAAATAGCAAAGAAGGGGTAACAAGGTCAAGTTATACACCAGTCGGTGTTGGCCAACTATTGCTGAGCAATTGACTAGGGGCCAAGCACAGTATGCCCTTGGGCATAGTGTTGGACAGCTATGATCTACTTAAATTACAGGCTCATAACTAGGGCCCTACCAAATTCAGGGTCCATTTTGATCAATTTCACAGTCATGGGATTTAAAAAATTGTAAATTTCATGATTTCAGCTATTTCAATCTGAAATGTCACTGTGTTGTAATTGTAAGGGTCCTGACCCAAAACGGAGTTGTGGGTAGGTTTCAAGGTTATTGTGTGTGGGGGGGTGTTGCAGTACTGCTACCCTTACTTCTGTGCTGCTGCTGACGGCAGTGCTGCCTTCAGAACTGGGCAGCTGGAGAAAGGGGAAATTTGAAAGGTGGCATGGTATGGTATTGCCACCCTCACTTCTGTGCTGCTGCCTGCATAGCTGGGCCCTTAGTCGCCAGCCACCACTCTCCAGATGCTCAGCTCTGAAGGCAGCGCAGAAGTAAGGGTGGCAATACTGTGACCCCTCTACAATAAGCTTATGACTCTCCTGTAACTCCCTTTTGGGTCAGGACCCCCAATTTGAGAAACGTTGGTCTCCCCTGTGAAATCTGTATAGTATAGTGTAAAAGACCAGATTTCATGGTCCGTGACGTGTTTTTCAAGGCCATGAATTTGGTAGGGCCCTACTGATGACAGTGGAAAAGCATGAACAACGAGAGGGAGGGAAGCAACAAAAAAATTTGTGAAAGCCAGCAATTAATAAACTAACAATAGCTGTTATTAGGTAACACTCCCTCCCCAACAGGGTGTTGAACAATAGTCCCAACCTGACTACTCCTCTTGCAGTTGCAAGTGGCTAATCCATTCCAGCCGCTTCCCTCCTCACCTCCCATAGTTTGTTGTCCAGAGCTGGAGTAGTCCAAGAATTCTGGCAGGTCAGTTTCCAGCCCTTAAAGCACATGCTGCCTGGGGTGCTCCAAGGGCTCAGCCACCTCACCCAGCTGAGGTGATTTCAGTTTTGATTGCTGGGTAAGG
Organism: Mauremys reevesii; assembly: GCF_016161935.1. NCBI lineage: Eukaryota > Metazoa > Chordata > Testudines > Geoemydidae > Mauremys > Mauremys reevesii. Next base: position 96,873,261 of record NC_052624.1, read on the forward strand.
AGGTTCTCTCCAGAGTCCCTCAGGTAGGCTGCTACTTTCTAGGGCTTCAGCCCAAGCCACATCCGTGCTGTCATCTGTGTCTGCACTGCCTCGGCTCAGCTCTGTCCACTGCTTTGAAGCCATCCACTTTCCTGAAGCGGCCTCTGTGCCAAGTCTTTGGGGAAGAATTAGTGGTATATAGGACCCTTAACAAGGTCCTTACCGCCAGAGAGGCACTCCCAGCAAAAAGCAGGCGCCTCTTTCCCCTTTTCTCTCTCTTTCTCTTTCTCTCACACTCTTTTTAGCTGGATATGTTTAGTTTGGAAAAGAGGAGATTAAGAGGAGACATGAAAGCAATTGTCAAATACTTGAAAGGCTGCCATAGAAAAGATGGAGAAAAAATGTTCTCTGGCCACAGAGGGCAGGACAGGAGGTGATGGGTTCAAATTACAGCATCACAGATTTAGATTAAATCTCATGGAAAACTTCCTAACTGTAAGAACAGTAGGACAATGAAACAGACTGCCTCGGGAGCTAGTGGAAGCTCCTTCACTGGAGGTCTTCAAAAGGAGGCTCAATAGTCATCTGTCTTGGGTGGTTTAGACAAAACAAATCCTGCATCTTGCCAGGGGATTAGACTAGACGACCCTTGCAGTCCCTTCTAGCCCTATGACTCCATGATTCTATGACACTGTTGCAAGATGTAAGAGTTTGGAAAATTACTAGAAAATATTGGAGTACAAACTAGGATTCCTGAATGTAACTTTCACTTCAGTCTGGTTCATTTAGAAGCAGCATTACTTGTTAAGAAGGAGTACTCAAAGTATTCATTCCACCATAAAATGAGCAAGGCAGAATTGAGACACTCGCACCCCCTCCCAATTTGGTCTTTGAAATTGTAATTTTGCTCAAAAAGTGACTGTGTAAAAATGGCACCTTCTTCCTAAAATGATATGACCCCTGTGTATATTCAGTATCGTGTCTACTAATTTTAGTGACAAAAGTGAGGGTTTTTTGCTACTATTCACTCCTCTTAGTTGCTTCTGCAGTGATTGATTCTGCAGTGCTGGATTCTAATTTGGCTCATGCATCATCAGCAAATTTGTCAACTAATTGCTAACTCAAACTCCATTTTTGTGCCCTCAGTTACACCTGTGCAATATCCTTATTTGGTCCACAGAATCTTTCTTTCAGGTGATGATGGAGAAGCCAGAAATAACACAACTTGAGTCTTATCTGAGCAGGAATAAGAGAGGCACTGTTGGAGAGAGAAGGAAGGAATGGATGAGGAAAAAATGACTTTTAGTCTGTGTCCTCTCCCTTTTCCCATGAAGATAACTGCACTTTAGGCACCAGTGCATGACTTTCTGGACACTTGAATTCTCCATTACTATTACAAGAATTCAATGAGGAACTATTAAAGTATTTCCAAATTTAGCTTTTATAATAAAAAGTGAATTGAAAGTGGCCATTAAGCCACAAAATCATGCTGAAAGAGCACCAGGGCTCATGGGATATAAGGAAATGGTTACAAATAGAAGCTTTTTAAAATATTCAAAATTATCCTAACCCTGTATATATTAGAACACTATGGCTATTTTCTTTTTATTTTCTACTTGGAGCTACTAATCATTGTGGAAAGGGAGATTATGTCAGTCCCTTAATGATTTTAAAGAATTTTTTTAATGAAACTTAAAATTGGAGCCAGTGAGAGAATGCAGAAGCTTTGCTTAGTACCAGTGAGCAGAGTATTGATTAAGAGCCTTAAATACCATCTGTTCTAAAGGGAGACAGTTAAATAAGCACAGGACTCCACTAAGTTTAACAGAAACGTATTTGGAGGCACCAAAATTTATACTATTAACTGTGTAGTTACCACTTGGTACTGTGTGCTTTGAGATGGTAAATCACTAAGTCCTATCTACCTATCCAAAAAAGCCTCTCGCCTTCCAGTGGTGGTTTTATATTTTAAATTGGTGAAGGCCAGAGAAATCCTTGTTTATTTGAGAATACCTAGATTTTCTTCTATGAGAATTGAGTATTATTCTTTAGAAAACAGAGTGCAATGTACTGCCTGTGGCAAAGTCACTGTAGTTTAGCAGTTTAGATTGAAGTTTTACCTTAAGTCAGATTTTTCCTGAAGGAAAGCTTTGTCTTATATATACGGAACTGATTCCCTAGGGACAGCAAGGCTGTGTGTTCTGCTTCAGTTATGATATCTACCTGGGGAAGCCCATCCTCAGACTACCCTAATAGGAGGTGAGGCTATAAAAAGGCAATGGTGACAAAGCTGAGAGTGTTATTCAAGAAAGTTCTATACTGAAAAGCTGCTAGCAAGAGATTATGCTATTTATAGATAGGGTGTGTGTGTGTTATGGATGACCCATTAGATTGTATTGAATGTTTTTGTGTGTGTTTGGGGAAATGTTTACATATTCATAGCTTTGAATGCATGAATTTGTGACACGGTAGCAATGGAAGCACCCTACCTGCTATAAAACAAACCGGGAACTGAATCTCTCCCAACCCCGACTTTTCTTTACTTCTCCTTCCAAATAACTGCTGCCATCACAATGCCATATTAATAATCCTCTATTTATCCACACATTGTACTGGTATTATACAGGATGATATGCCGGTAGTGCAGGCTTCCACTACCATCTTGTTAATATGTCTTTCCTATGGGCCAGAGGAGTCATCATGAGGAGTGTGAGGGAAGTTCGGTTTCCAAGCTAATTGAGTCCTTGGTCTCTCTGACGAGCTTGTGAACAGGTATGTCAGTTGTCATGAATGACGAAGGTGGGTTCTTCTGTTTCGTGGTGAGGATATCTATCCACTAGGAACTGGAATGTGACCACCAGTGCATTTTATTCAGCATATCAATCAAGCCCCAAAATGGCAATGACTCTCAGCCACTATTGACCTGAACAGGATTTGAGGCTAAACTTTTACCGATTAAAGTTGCCTTTAAAGCGATAAAAATAAGGACAGCTGTGTTAGTGTCATTGTGAGAGCTCAAGAGTGTATATATAGTAATGATGTTGGTAAAGGACAAGTTGGCCTCCAGGAATTGTGAACTTCAGGTGTCTGTAGTGGCACCTTTGCCTTTCACATGGCAACAACCATAAACACCCTCTAATAGCATGTCTGCTAATCAGAAGAAACACTGTTATCTCACCGACTGAAATACACTAGTGGGTGTGTCACTAGAGTGCAGGTGAAAGGTATTACTGTGCCATGAACCCTTCCAAAGATCTGCAGTGGACCCTCAAACACATGCAAGTACTGTACACAATAGGCTTGAGTCACTTGAATTACTTCACTTTCACACTGATGTAAATCCATTGTGATTTCAATGTAAAAAGTGGTGAAATTAGATGGAGTATCAGGCCCACTATCCCTAATCTTCAGTAGATTTGTACACCAACCAATAGAATTCAACACTAGGGATAAAACTACCTCTAAAATGCAGTAGAGAATTCTAATGATCTATAGAAAGGATAACATTTTCTATGAGATTATATAGCAGGGGTTCTCAAACTGGAGGTCGGGACCCCTCAGGGGGTCATGAGGTTATTGCATGGGGCCTCTAAGCTGTCAGCCTCCACCCAAACCCTGCTTAGCCTCCAGCATGTATAATAGTGTTAAATATATAAAAAGTGTTTTTAATTTGGGGGGGGGTGCACTCAGAGGCTTGCTATGAGAAAGGGGTCACCAGCACAAAAGTTTGAGAACCACTGTATATAGGTTTATAATTCCAGTGGGATTCCACAGGGCTGTAATATTTCCATACCTATTAAATTCACTACCTTTTCCTGGAAGGGTACCAATGGATGGATAGATGTTTGTTTGAATCATAGGTCAATGCTTTGATCTTCTTAGAGCTGAAAAAATGGGAAATCTAATTAAAAGGCTTTTTCACTTGATTTCCAATACTTCCTCAAAATTGAGACAGAAATATCACAAGCAGGGGCGGCTCTAGCAATTTCGCCGCCCCAAGCACGGCAGCACGCCGCGGGGGGCACTCTGGCAGTCGCCGGTCACGCGGCTCCGGTGGACCTCCTGCAGAAGTGCCTGCGGGAGGTCCACTGGAGCCACGGGACCAGTGGACCCTCCGCAGGCATGCCTGCGGGAGGTCCACTGGAGCCGCCTGCCGCCCTTCCGGCGACAGGCAGAGCGCCCCTCGCGGCATGCCGCCCCAAGCATGCGCTTGGCGCGCTGTGGTCTGGAGCCGGCCCTGATCACAAGGACAAACTGTCATAGAGTGAAATCCTGGTCCCATTCATGTCAATGTCAAAAAAGGTTTCACTGGGGCCATATTTCACCCATGGTATTTTGGCACTTCTGATTCTTGGCCTGGCTAGATTAAGGACGTTTAGAGATGCACAAAAATATAAACTAATGTTGAAAAAAAGTATCCTAATTTTGATGGTTGCAGGTTCAGGTCAAGTCCTGGGCAGATATTTGGGTTTGTTATTACATCCAAATCAATTTACTCATTTTCAATATACAGTAAGATTTCTGTAATTAAATACAGATTATAGTACAAATTATAGTACCATACATAATGGTCCATTTCTATTAACTGCTAAGAAATCCAGTGAATGTAACTGAAAACTTATTACTAAACATGAACTATATACTGCAGAAGCATTCTACAATTTTATAAACCTGTGTGATAGATGATATTCTAAACCTTTCCAAAACTGCACATTTTGCAGAAAGCATAGGCTTCTGTGACTGCTTTCTATGCACTATCTGGGTTCCTTGGTTGTTGAAAGGTCAGAAGTATGGCACATGCTATGGTATCACTTCAGTGAGGAGCTGGTGGTCTTTAGCAGGTTATATGTCACAAGAGTCAGACAGGTGTTAGAGCTGGGGAATAAGTTGTGTGTTATGTGATGACATGCAATAAACCCCAACATTCTGTTTCAGTCTGGCTCTTATATGAAACAGTTTTATGCCCACGAATCCAGGCAAAATCTTGTAGTTTGAAAAACAACTTAGGATTCTTCGTCAAATGAATTGTGACATCAGTGACAAAACTAGTTATATTTCAGATATCCCATGGAAAATGTTTTTTGTTTTTGTTTTTAAACAACTAGACAACAAATCCTTTTATATTTCACATCCTGCCTTCTGCACTGGTGCTGTGATTCTTCAGAAACAATAGCTGGTATGTTTTACCATCATTAGCTCTTACCAGAATGGTGAGCAGGGAATGAGGTATGTGTATGTGACAGAGAGAGAGAGAGAGGGAGAAAGAGAAAGAGAGCATTGGACTGTGGAAAAAATAATCAAACCCTTTGATCCTTTGCTTTTTTTTACTCTGCGCATTCTGTTTATAGGTTCTCTTATGGATTCCAAATGTTCATATCACTCTTCAAAATAGTTACAAGCTCTGCTTGGGTAAGAGGTTTACATAACTTCTGCTCCATTGTATTTATTACCTCAGTTAGCTCATGTCCCTTGAAGCGAAAGCCCCCACAGAGGATAGAAAAAATGGTGAGCTTGCCCTATGTAGTTGTGAGACAATGTAGTAGTTGTGAGGCCCCATAAACTCCCATGTACAAGGGGTTAATAACATGGCTTGTTAAATGCATGATTGGGGGTGATGATATAAAGTATGGGGGCGCAGTGACTGTGGTGTTAGTTTTAGGTGGAAAGCTGTGCACTATTGTCAATCCAAAATGTTCAAAAAGCATAAGTCAGGTCTCCCAAGATTGGTTTAAAAAACATGAGATTTTAGAAATAATAAAAGTTGCACTTCTTTTTATTGCCTCTGGGTTTTGTGCCTTCGAAATGCACGGGCTCATGTTTTCAAATTTTCCTCTGTGGTCATGAGGTTCAGAAACTTACCTTTCTTTAGTGAGAGTTGAGAGCAGGGGTGGCTCTAGGATTTGCGCCACCCCAAGCAGGGCGGCACGCCGCAGAGGGTGCTCTGGTGGTCGCCGGTCCTGCAGCTCCCGTGGGCCTCCTACAGACGCGCCTGCGGAGGGTCCGCTGGTCCTGCGGCTCTGGTGGACCTTCCGCAGGTACGCCTATGGATGCTCCACCGGAGCCGCGGGACCAGCGGACCCTCCGCAGGCATGCCTGCGGGAGGTCCACCGGAGCCACCTGCCGCCCTCCCGCGGGACACCGCCCCAAGCGCGCACTTGGCATGCTGGGGTCTGGAGCCGGCCCTGGTTGATAGTCTGATGAAATCACTTGACTCCAGGAGCTGGATCTGTTAGTAAAACATCAAATAGTATGATAAACTTTTGAGAGTTGGCAACATGTGGCACATAATTTTCCCTCCTAGCTGGCTAAGATGTTGGAAAGAACTCTGGCAATTGTTACCCACTTTTCTGGAATAGTTTGCTTTTGTTTATAACTCCTTTTTTAAGGACTAATAAAATAGAGCCCTGAGGAAAGGGATGGAAATGCTGCCGCAAATGAAGGTGTTGTTCATCTTCACCAGCTGGTGGTCTTGCTTGCCAGCCTACAAGTGTTGGGGAAAGGGTTAAAGATTAAGCCTTTCGCAGATTGGGCAAGGGACCTGGCCCAAAGAACTCATAGATTTCCTGACATAGTTGGAAGCCAGGATAGTCTGCAAAGAGGCCTTCCACCTTCACACTATTTCATGGCTCTGTGTTGTTCCTCCATCCCTCTATCAGCACAGCTGCACTGAATATGTCCTGACATTGTGTCTGCCACATGCAACTCTACTGGGAATCCCTCTAGAGGAGTATTTCTTGGCATGACAGGGCTTACCCCTTACAGCAAAAGTTGGAAGTCTCAGGCTGTACTTTCTTTACAGTGGTCTCCATTGGGGAAAACACATGCAGCAGATCCATCTCCTCCATTCTCCATGAGGTCTGGGATCATGAGTGTTCAACACAGTGTAGGCAGCACTACCTTTTTTCCCACTCAGGCAGAGGAAAATCACGCACCGAGCAGGCTATGTCTGAGCCAATATTGTGAGGTAAAACATTTTATTAAATCCAATGTTAAAATTATATAATACACAGGTTAAGAAAAGTGTCTGAACATCTGAGTATAGTGCTTCAATTACCCAAAAGTACAAAGTTTGGTTTAAAAGTCATAAAATACATATAATACATAATCTGCAATAACCCAGATTTAGGTTGATCAATTTAACAGTACAGTTTATATATTATTATCCAAATATTCAGGTACATCACTCATAAAAACTTATACTAAGAGTTGGTTGTGGAAAGCAAATATGGCAGTGAGTATAGATTATCCCTCAGTCATCACAGAGGCAAAATAGCAAATCATTTAAAGTGGGAAAGGGTGTGTGGGTCTATGTGTGTACTGGAAGCAGGACCGGCTCTAGGCACCAGCAAACCAAGCATGTGCTTGGGGCGCCACAATTCCAGGGGCGGCATTCCAGGTGGTAAAAAGGGAGGGTGAAAACACACTTATAATAGTAAGTTAGACAAAATTTCAACCACAAACAAGAAGGAGGCACCTTACAAAAAGAAAAAAAAATGTGCTTCACAATGGCACGATGTGTGCAGTCCAAAGATTTCAGAGCTCGTGAGTGAATGTGCATGCGTCTGTTTGTATGTGAGTTGGGGAGGTGGAGAAGTGAATTCACCAAGTTATTATTGCTTTAAAAATATCTATTTTTTATCACAATGTGAATAGTTGTTATAAATGGAACCTTTTTATTTTTTCATAGCACATGGGTATAAATCTACTTATATCAATGTGTGAGCATTTGACTCTTCTAGTGAAAAGCATTTGGTTCAATTGCTATCAATGAAAGGTATATTTTCCAAATAGTAGTATGATGATTTTACCCCTGCAGCTACCACTACAAACATAGCAAGCAATGAGCTCAATTTCCAGGGCAATTGCTCAATATGGTTAATAATACTGTTTATTTTCCTTTAAAAAACATAAAAACAAAACAAAAATGAAATGCACAAGGACATTAATAAACACTGTGCTTGACATTTTACAAATGCAGAAGAAAGGAAATTTAAAGTCATGGTCCCTTCAGCAACTGTGAGTCAGCCACATTACATTTATTGCATATATATTTAATATGTATCGTGTCACCATGCACTGCCTTAAAAAGCTAGAGATGGAGTCAAAACTAGAATAATTTTTCTGATCTATCCTTCTCACCTTAACTATAGGACTGTGGATAAAATACCACTTCTTTAGTTTTGCATAATACAAACTCCCCTTGTTTTTGCCTGTTACAAAATACTGTGGTGTGGACTAAATTCAGGGTTAACTGGGTTTTGAAGAGTTATAAGAACACCCAATGCCGTAACTGAAGCAGTTAATTTTGGCCTATATTGGGCCTGGGCCAAAGCCTGTGATGGTCAATGGAAAGCCTCCCACTGACTTCAGTGGGCTTTAGATAGGGGGTTGCATATTAAAACACATAGACCATACTCCCTAACCCCAAACCTCACTTTGAAAGGTCTCGCCAGCATAGAGGACCTTTGAAGCCCATTTTAGATTTTAGAAGTGTGGGGAGTAGGTGCAAAAGCTGCTTTTATACACAAGTACACACAAGAGGCAGCTTGAATGTCAGTCTGTATTTGTCCATAAAAAGAGTAAGTTGCGGCTTCTATTGTTGTTGTGTTATTTAGTATAATGCCAGTGTATTAAGGTCCTTGGTGTGCTGGGTGGCCTAGTGTTTAACACCCATACAGTCATGGGGGCAGTGGTAGCAGAGCCCGGGCCTGCCCACTCCACCAGGCTCCAACACAGGGCCCTAAGAGGGTCAGCAGCATTTGACCTCTGAGGGGGCCTGCTGAGTTACCCTCCCTGGGTCACTTCCTGCCACTGCTTTCCTCCCTCAGCTTCTGTCCGAGAGAAGGAGAAAAAAAAAAAGAAATCCAACTGTCAGCCCTAACCAGGCTCAGCATATAGTCCTATTCCCTCAGGGAGGCTTCTCCAGGACACTGCTTTCAAAGTCACACGAGTACTTTCAAGTCTCTTTAATACTTTGGGCTTGTGCAGCAACTCATACTGAAGATCTCAAAGCACTTCACTCATGGAAAATGCAAATGTGTAACATCAGCAGAGGTGTTTTAGCTTATCTGGAAACACACAACAAAGCCAAACTATTCCCTTTTTTGTTTTTTTTTGATGAGTCTTGAATAATTAGATAAAATGCAATATCCAGAAGAAAAAAGAGGGACTTGTCAAAACAACAACAACAAAACTATGGAGATAGTACCTGATATGGCATTAAATCACAAGAGAGTCCCAGAAAATATCCTAGGTGTAAGTACAAAAGGAGGGGGTAAGTTACCAGCTACAGTAAGCTCTCCATAAAAACAATGGCCAGAAAAACATTCACTCCAAAATGAATTCCGCCTTAGAATAATCACTTGAAAGTCTGCAGAAAGTAGAAAATAAATGAATACGTCAAAGACTATTTTACAAATGTGCTTTACCCCCCGGTGATGAGACCAGTGGACAATAGCCATCTTTGTTCCCTCTCTAACTTTCGGAGTTGCACCAAGCACACGTCAAATAAAGCCCAGGTTTTGGCCCTACATTTTCTTTTTCACCCTAGATCCAGTGTAATACACATACTGTGTTGTCAGCTTGCATACGGTTGAACATTGTCAGAAGGATGTGTGTGAGAAGAATACTTGGATAGAGGGAGAATAGATCAGATGAGAAATCCTGGACAAACAATTTGTCTAAATAATTTGTGGGATCCACATGCAACAGTGTCTAAAGCCTTGACTACACCAGGGCTGCCCTTGGGTGGGAGGCAAGTGGGGCAATTTGCCCCAGGTCCCAGGCCCCACAGGGGCCCCCACAAGAATATAATATTCTATAGTATTGCCGCTTTTTTTTTTTATGGAAGGGGCCCCTGAAATTGCTTTGCTTCAGGCCCCCTGAATCCTCTGGGTGGCCCTGGACTACACTAGAAAAGGTTTGCCAGGATAGCTATACTGGCAAACCCTCCGAGTGGACATGCAGCTTATACCAACAAGAGTTATTTGCTGGTACAGCTTATACCAAAACAAAATACTCCATATCAGCAAAAAGACTGCAGTTATAACTGTATCTACACTAGGGCTTTTGCTGACATAGCTACATCAGCTAAGGTATGATTTCCCCCATCCCCAGCATTCCTAGCTGACACAGCTATGCCAGTAAAGCTTTTAAGCATAGACCAGGCCTTAGAAAAGTTCTCTAACTTCAAACGGCAGTGTTTTGTTTTATTTTGGTTTGGTTTTTAAAAGCACAAGGCAAGCATAACTACATGCCTGCTTGTAGCCACAAGACAGATTCATGTTCTGATTGTAAGCCAACCATGCCAAATTGGTGCTATCTGCTGAAAACAAAACTCATTGGTTGTTGTTTGTTTTTAACCAAGTAATTACTTAATGGTCTTTAATACTTAATAAGAATTATATTTATTTCCAGTATGAGCTACAGTAATTGTTCGGCATTGCTGTGCATTGCAGTTTGGGTAATGTCCTGATGCTACAACAGAATAGAGTCAATTAAATGTTCATGGTGTTGTCTTACAAAGTCACCAGAAGTTATTTTACTATATCTTAGAACAGATCTCAGATTTCTTAAAACCTGACTGCATCTCCATTCTTTCAGGAATATTAATATGGTTATTTTCCTGTAATAATTAACTATCTTCAGTCCTGTTTCTCTGGTATAAATTGACAGGTATTATGACTTCATTTATCTGTATTATTTATAGCAATTAAAACTTGTCAATCTAATTTATAAAATGTGCTTGGTATGAGATGCTTTATCATATATATAAATATAGAATGTTCATGTAGGTTTTTTAGAAAAAATATTTTGGATACATTATAAAATATTCATAAATGTGTTTTTACTGCAAGAACTATACAGACATTTCTATAAAAGCTAAACAGAAAAATATACATTTTTCCATAAAGTTCCTATATTACATTTATAGGTTCCCCATCGATTTTGAAGAGATGTTACTGAATACTTTTCTGCAAGGGTTATTGTAGTTAGTAAAATATTTCCATAGATTTATGTTTGCAAGCCTGTAAACTGAATTGCCAAATAGACATGAAGAAAAACAAAGGTTGTACATGTTTAGAAATACAGTGTGGATACTGATTATTTAAAACCAGTCTAACTTCTGTAAAAACATCCAGCATATATGGTTAATCTGCTTTTTTATAGCACCACCTTTTAGCACTGTAGCTGAGTGCCTGCAAAATATTTACAGATAGAACAATGATCTCTCTCGGCTTCTTTCATCTTCCCAGAAGATACAAGAAAATGCTAGACCAGAGTTATGGGTTTGTTTGTTTGTTTTATTTTATTATGTGAGAGGTACTTTGTTTCGGGAAAGCTCAAAGAGAAACTTTTAGTGTCACAATTCAGGGTAACTGTACCTGTACCTGTAGACCCTCAGGGCACCCACTCTAGGATCCTGTCTCCTTACCCACATCTCTCTTGGGTAGAGATGTTTGTGTCTCTCCTTCCTGACCAGGATGTTTACAGGCTGCACAGTTCCCTGCCTACACTGTGATATCCTCAGCAAGCCAGAGTGCCTGAATAGACCAGTGTCTGCACTTCGCTTTCTCTTCAAAGGCTGTGAACAGCTGTAATTGCTAGCAGACACAAGTTACTGCATAGCTTTTCTAATCAAGTACATTTATTCTAAGGTGAAAGCATTTCAGAAAACATTTTAAAACAATAAAAGTTCCTATATCCATGCTAAAAGCTTACCAGAGCTCACCCATCAGCCCTATGTGGCCTGAGCCAAAGTTCTTCCCATGAAGGATTGGGGGCCCCCTTTGGCCAGAAGGTCCTGTCCATTTTCTGGATCAGAAAGAATGTCCCAAGTCGTTTTTTAAATTCAAGCTATTTATCCAAAAATCCTTTCTTTGGCTGTTGGTCATTTGAAGAATCCAGTTGGAACCAGTATATGTGAGCCTCTCCAGATGGTGGCAGCTTTCTGGAGGTATTACAACCTAAGTGAATTTTCCCAATCTCCATCTACTGTTCTTAATTGCTGGAGAGCTGTGGTCATCCTCTGTCTCCCCATAGAATTATATATGGTCCCTGGTCAACTATGATACATAAACATACTACAGGAAGGTCTTCCAAATATATTGCTGGAAATTGCCATAGCTGTCACAGTTAGTTCTGAACACAGTGAGGCCAGATAATTTATCTCAGTTTGTAGAAAATTCCGTAGTTCAGATCCAGTTCCTATAGAAAGGCCTATTCCTGCACCAAAAAATCCCAGTGGGTGGAGGATTGAGTCCTAACTGCTGTCTCCTACACTTATAAGTCGCCCCTACGTTGGTCTACAGTAGGGGTCGGCAACCTCTGGCACGCGGCTTGCCAGGGTAAGCACCCTGGTGGGCCAGTGCAGTTTGTTTACCTGTCGCATCGGCAGGTTTGGACAATCGCGGCTCCCACTGGCTGCGGTCCGCTGTCCCAGGCCAATGGGGGTGGTGGGAAGCCGTGGCCAGCACATCCCTTGGCCTGTGTCGCTTCCAGCAGCCCCCATTGGCCTGGAGCAGCGAACCGTGGCCAGTGGGAGCCGTGATCGGCTGAACTTGCTGATACGGCAGGTAAACAAACTGGCTCGGCCTGCCAGGGTGCTTACCCTGGTGAGCCACGTGCCAGAGGTTGCCGACCCCTGGTCTACAGTATCATTGTTCCAGGGAAATGTCACTATCAGGGGAAGTTATAGGTGCAGAGAGAGAGACAATTTCCTAGGCTGATAAGGACAATCCTATACAGGTCTACAAGCAGCAGGCCAAAGACCTTGAACTGGGTTATGTATTGACTGGGGAGCCAGTACAGAGAGTAGAGCACTGGGGTGATCCATTCATGGTGATCTGCGTTGCTAAATCAGATGGGCTGTTGGGCTTTGTCCAAGTTGGAGCCAATGTTCCTTGTAAACTGTGCAGCCTTGCAGCAATCTTGTATATAGAGTGCACATATCTGGCTTTCCTCCCAGCTATGGGTTGCAACAATCAAGCCTGGAAGTCATGACAACAGGAGCAGTAAGGCCAGAGTGATTTCTGATAGAATAGGGAATAGTATTCTAAATAGTGGCAGACAGAAGTGAATGGGTTTTTGGGTTTTTGCTACTGTCGCTATTTGGAGAGACAACACCTGTGAGGAATCCAGAAGCGAAGTCTGTGGGCTCCTGTATCTCAGAGTAGGGGAGATGGTGATGCAGAAAGCAAGTTCTTTGAAGTGCTTCCCTCTTCCCATCTCACTCATGCCTGGATTCAGCAGTAGACAACTGCTCTTCAGCCAGGTGCTTTCCACAAGAATTGGAAAAGCTGAAGATGGTGTTTTACTTTCAGCATAAAGCTGAGGTAGAGCAGGGTACCTTGCATGCTGCTAATATGTCAACCCAGATTGTCTCAGTTTCAGTCCTATGACTTTATAAAGATGTTAAAGAAGAAGGGGGAGAGAATTGATCCTTGTGAGATGCCATAAGCTTTGGAAATGGAGGAACAGCTACCCATAGTGATCCTTGGGGTTGGTATAAGGGGAAGGACCTAAGGGTGTTTCCATTCACTCCTGCAGCTTCTTTGTGGCCATTCAGCCGTGTTTAGTGCTCAGTGGTAAGGAATGGTGCATGAGCATGAAGGTGTCTTATCAAAGTTTATGAAGTTTGCCCACTTTAAACCTGGCGCCATATGCTCTCATTCCTCTGTAATCCCACATAGAAGAGGACTGAAGGCTCCCTGCAATTGTACAGCCTTTGCTGAGTTTCTGCTCCATGACATCATTGCCCCTGCTAGTGGCCCAGCAGAAGGGCCAGGAAACACAGCTGCCAGTTGTTGCCAAAGGTAAAAGCCAGCTGCTGTGGTTCTTACCCAGTCAGTGCTCTTTCAGGCCCACTGCAATGCCAGCTGGTTAGAAGTCTACCCTGTTTTTACTTTCACAGGCTGGACCAGTGCCAGCTGCATATCCACACCTCTTGTAAAATCCATGAATGGGTAACTACTAATATCCTGAGAGGGAACCAAGCTGTGCAGAATGACTATTCTTCTCAGAGTAATCATGTCCCCACAACTGCACCAAGCTGAATTCTCAAGTTACAGCAAGATAGATGGTGCAGGTGGTTGTTTGCTATGATGTATATTATAATTCAGCAGCCTTTTCCCTTTGCACAATGCCCAGATCCATTCCCATGGTGTTAATGAAATTCTTCTGCCCTTCAGGCCAAGTAGTGGATCGGAACATTTGCCTGACTATTATATTAATTTTGACCAATGAAAAAGGTATGATTTTGCAAGGTGTTTAGAGTCCTCAGCTCTCCTGAAGTCAACGGAAAAGAGCTCAGCACCTCAAGGAATCAGGTTTGAAGTTATTGGGAGTTAAGGATGTTCCACATAAGAACATAAGAACGGCCATACTGGGTCAGATCAAATGTCCATAAAGCCCAATATCCTGTCCTCTGACAGTGGCCAATGGCAGGTGCCCCAATGGGAATGAACAGACAGGTTATCATCAAGTGATCCATGCCCTGTCACTCAATCCCAGCTTCTGGCAAAGCGAGGCTAGGGACACCATTCCTGCCCATCCTGGCTAATAGCCATTGATGGACCTATCTTCTACGAATCTATCTAGCTCCCTTTTGAACCCCGTTATAGTACTGGCCTTCACAACACCCTCTGGCAAGGAGTTCCAGAAGTTGACAGTGCGTTGCATGAAAAAATACTTTCTTGTGTTTGTTTTAAACGTGCTACCTAGTAATTTCATTTCGTGGCCTCTTGTTCTTGTATTATGAGAAAGAGTAAATAACACTTCCTTATTTACTTTCTCTATGCCACTCATGATTTTATAGAACCTCTATCATATCTCCCCTTAGTCGCCTCTTTTCCAAGCTGAAAAGTCCCAGTCTTATTGATCTCTCCTCATACAGAATCCATTCTATACCCCTAATCATTTTTGTTGCCCTTTTCTGAACCTTTTCCAGTTCCAATATATCTTTTTTAAGATGGGGGTGACCACATCTGCATGCAGTATTCAAGGTGTGGGCATACCATGGATTTATATAGAGGCAATATGATATTTTCTGTATTATTATCTATCCCTTTCTTGATGATTCCCAACATTATGTTCGCTTTTTTGACTGCCGCTGCACATTGAGTGGATGGTTTCAGAGAACTATCCACAATGACTCCAAAACCTCTTTCTTGAATGGTAACAGCTAATAACCCCATCACTGTAAATGTATAGTTAAGATTATGTTTTCCAATGTGCATTACTTTGCATTTATCAACATTAAATTTCATCTGCCATTTTGTTGCCCAGTCACCCAGTTTTGTGAGATCCCTTTATAGCTTTTTGCAGTCTTCCTGGGACTTCACTATCTTGTGTAGTTTTGTATCATCTGCAAATTTTGCCACCTCACTCTTTACCCCTTTTTCCAGATCATTTATGAATATGTTAAATAGGACTGTCCCAGTACAGGTCCGTGGGGACCACCACTATTTACCTGTCTCCATTCTGAAAACTGACCATTTATTCCTACCCTTTGTTTCCCATCTTTTAACCAGTTACCAATCCATGAGAGAACCTTCCCTCTTATCCCATGACTGCTTATTTTGCTTAAGAGCCTTTGGTGAGGTACCTTGTCAAAGGCTTTCTGAAAATCTAAATACACTATAACCAGTGGATCTCCTTTGTCTGCATGCTTGTTGACCTTCCTCAAAAAAATCTAGTAGATTAGTGAGGCGTGATTTCCCTTTACAAAAACCTTGCTGACTAATTCCCAACAAATTATGTTCATCTATGTGTCTGATGTTTTTGTTCTTTACAATAGTTTCAACCAGTTTTCCGGTAGTGAAGTGAGGCTTACCAGCCTGTAGTTGCCAGGGTCACATCTGGAGCCCTTTTTAAAAATTGGCATCACATTAGCTATCCTCCAGTCATTTGGTACAGTAGGTTACAGACTACAGTTAGTAATTCTGCAATTTCACATTTGAGTTCCTTCAGAACTCTTGGGTGAATACCATCAAGTCCTGGAGACTTATTACTGTTTAGTTTATCAATTTGTTCCAAACCTGCTCTAATGACACCTCAATTTGGAACAGTTCCTCAGATCTGTCACCCAAAAAGAATGGCTCAGGTTTGGGAATCTCCCTCAACAGTGAAGACTGATGCAAAGAATGCATTTAGTTTTTCTGCAATGGCCTTATTGTCTTTGAGTGCTCCTTTAGCATCTCAATCATCCAGTGGTCCCACTGGTTGTTTAGCAGGCTTCCTGCTTCTGATGTATTTACAAAAAAATTGTCTATTTCTTTTGGAGTCTTTGACTAGCTGCTCTTCAAATTCTTTTTTGGTCTTTCTAATTATATTTTTACACTTCATTTGCCAGAGTTTATGCTCTTTTCTATTTTCCTCATTAGGATTTATCTTCTACTTTTTAAGGGATGCCTTTTTGCCTCTCACTGCTTCTTTTACCTTGTTATTTAACCATGGTGGCTCTTTTTTTGGTTCTCTTATTATGCTTTTTTTAATTGGGTTATACCTTTAAGTTGAGCTTCTATTATGGTGTCTTTTAAAAGTTTCCACGCAGCTCTCAGGAATTTTACTTTTGGTGCTGTATCTTTTAATTTCTGTTCCACTAACTGCCTCTTTTTTGTGTAGTTTCCCTTTCTGAAATTAAATGCTACAGTGTTGGGCTGCTGTAGAGTTTTCCCTACCACAGGGATGTTAAAGAAGTGGGCCCTAGGAGAACAGTTTGTAAAAAGGAAGACTTTTACAGTATTTGTCCAGCTGTGATTTTTTCCCCTCACCTCTTTCATTTGTTCTGAAGCCACCTGTCTACCACTCAGTGGCTAGGTCTAACATACGAACTAAGGGTATGATTCCTCAGCTCATGTACACATACTTGCAGTAGCTCAATGAGAGCTAGCATGAATATAAATAGTAACATAGCCGAAGTCGCATGAACAGCAGGGGCACAGTTTAGCTGGGCCGAGTACACAACTGCAGGCTAACCTAGTGAGGAGGGCTTTAAACTAGGTTCGCCGGGGGATGGTGAACTAAGCCCAGAAGTAAGTGGGGGAGTGGGATATCAGGAGGAAACAGAAGGAGTAGGGTACAAGACGGGAAGCCTTCTGATTCATACTGAGAAAGTAGAGTAATCAACAGTTTACTTAGGTGCATGTACACGAATGCAAGAAGCCTGGAAACAAGCAGGAAGAATTGGAAGTCCTGGCACAATCAAGGAACTATGATATGATTGGAATAACAGAAACTTGGTGGGGCAGTTCACATGACTGGAGCACTGTCATGAATGGGTATAAACTGTCCAGGAAGGACAGATGTGGGAGGAAAGATGGAGGAGTTGCATTGCATGTAAGAGAGCGGTATGATTGCTCAGAGCTCTAGTCTGAAACTGGTGAAAAGCCTGTTGAGAGTCTTTGGGTTAAGTTTAGAGGTGAGAGAAACAAGGGTGATGTCGTGGTGGGTATGTGCTATAGGCCACCGGATCAGAAGGGTGAGGTTGATGAGGCTTTCTTCAGACAACTAACTGAAGTCTCCAGATCACAGGCCCTGGTTTTAATGGGGGACTTCAATCACCCTGACATCTGCTGGGAGAGCAATACAGCAGTGCATAGACAATCCAGGAAGTTTTTGGAGAGTGTTGGGGACAACTTTCTGATAAAAGTGCTGGAAGAACCGACTACGGGCTGTGCTCCTCTTGACCTGCTGCTTACAAACAGGGAAGAATTGGTAGAGGAAGTAGAAGTGGGTGGCAACCTAGGGATCAGTGACCATGCGATGGTTGAGTTCAGAATCCTGAAAAAAGGAAGAAAGGAGAGTAGCAAAATACGGCCCTTGGACTTCAGAAAAGCAGACATAGATTCCCTTAGGGAACTGATGGGCAGGTCCCCAGGGAGGTTAATATGAGGGGGAAAGGAGTCCAGGAGAGCTGGCTATATTTTAAAGAAGCCTTATTGAGGGTGCAGGAACAAACCATCCTGAAGTGCAGAAGGAATAGAAAATATGGCAGGCGACCAGCTTGGCTTAACAGTGAACACTTCAGTGAGCTTAAACTCAAAAAGGAAGCTTACAAGAAGGGGAAATTTGAACTGATGACTAGGGAGGAGTATAAAAATATTGCTAGAGCATGCAGGGGGATAATCAGGAAGGCCAAGGCACAACTGGAGTTTCAGCTAGCCAGGGATGTGAAGGGTAACAAGAAGGGTTTCTACAGGTATGTTAGCAGCAAGAAGAAGGTCAGAGAAAGTGTGGGACTTACTGAATGTGGGAGTCAACATAGTGACAGATGATGTGGAAAAAGCTGAAGTACTTTTTTTGCCTCAGTCTTCACAGACAAGGGCAGCTCCCAGACTGCTGCACTGGGCAACACAGCATGGGGAGTAGGTGAGCAGCCCTCAGTGGTGAAAGAAGAGGTTAAGGACTGTTTAGAAAAGCTGGACATGCACAAGTCCACGAGTCTAGATCTAATGCATACAAGGGTGCTGAGGGAGTTGGCTGATGTGATTGCAGAGCCATTGGCCATTATCTTTGAAAATTTGTGGCAATTGGAGGAGGTCCCAGATGATTGGAAAAAGGCAAATAGAGTGCCCAAAATCATGGATCAGGTCCTTAAGGAATCCATTTTGAAGCACTTGGAGGAGAGGAAGGTGATCAGGAACAGCCAATATGGATTCACCACGGGCAAGTCATGCCTGACCAACTTGATTGCCTTCTATGATGAGATAACTGGCTCTGCAAATATGGGGAAAGTGGTGGATGTGATATATCTTGTCTTTAGCAAAGTTTTTGATATGGTCTCCCACAATATTCTTGCCAGCAAGTTAAAAAAATATGAATTGGATGAATGGACTATAATGTGGATAGAAAGCTAGCTAGATTGTCAGGCTCAATGGGTAGTGATCAACGGCTCAATATCTAGTTGGCAGACGATATCAAGCGGAGTGTCCCAGGGGTCGGTCCTGGGGCCGGTTTTGTTCAATGTCTTTATTAATGATCTGGATGATGGGACTGATTGCACCCTCAGCAAGTTTGCAGATGACACTAAGCTGCAGGGAGAGGTAGATATGATGAAGGGTTGGGATAGGGTCCAGAGTGACCTAGACAAATTGGAGGATTTGGCCAAAAGAAATCTGATGAGGTTCAACAAGGACAAGAGCAGAGTTCTCCACTTAGGAGGAAAGAATCCCATGCACTGCTACAGGCTGAGGACCAACTGGCTAAGCATCAGTTCTGCAGAAAAGGACCTGGAGATTACATTGGACAAGAAGCTGGATATAAGTCAGTTGTGTGCCCTTGTTGTCAAGAAGGCCAATGGCATATTGGGCTGTATTAGTAGGAGCATTGCCAGCAGATCAAGGGAAGTGATTATTCCCCTCTGTTCGGCACTGGTGAGGCCATATCTGGTGTACTGTGTCCAGTTTTAGTCCCCCCACTACAGAAGGGATGTGGACAAATTAGAGAGAGTCCAGCAGAGGGCAACAAAAATGATTAGGGGGCTGGGACATATGACTTATGAGAAGAGGCTGAGGGAACTGGGATTGTTTAAGTCTGCAGAAGAGAAGAGTAAGGGGGGATTTGATAGCAGCCTTCAATTACCTGAAGGGGGGTTCCAAAGAGGATGGAGCTAGGCTGTTCTCAGTGGTGGCAGATGACAGAACAAGAAGCAATGGTCTCAAGTTGCAGTGGGGGAAGTCTAGGTTGGATATTAGGAAACATTATTTCACTAGGAAGATGGTGAAACACTGGAATGGGTTACCTAGGGAGGTGGTGGAATCTCCACCCATAGAGGTGGCTGGGATGATTTAGTTGATTTTGGTCCTGGTTATGATTCTATGCTGGAGCTGCTGTCCTTGCTTCCATGGCTACTTTATTATTTATATTCATACTAGTTTTCATCAAGCTACTGCGAGTTTGTGGACACAAGCTGGGGACTCACGCACCTAGCCTGTAGTGTAGACATAACCTATAATAGGTATCTCCAGATTTGAGACACTAATGCAATTTCCTATTGCATATATTGGCTGCCTATAGTCTGCCCTTGAGAGGAGTTCGTAATCACTACAGCTAGTTCATGAAGGTGACAAGCTGGTGTACACATCTTGCAGTTCAAACAAAACAACAGTCTCTTTGGAGAACAATACTGAGGGCAGATGTGTTTGCATACCAATATCAAACTGCATGCACCATTGAAACACAGGGAAGTAGGAAGAAGCTACATTGAGAAAAGGAGCAGAATAGTTCACTGTGTGGTTTGTTTCTGCCTGGAACAGTAAAAAGGGTTGGATAATGAGGTCTGCACCAGTGTCAGACAGACAGGAGATTCTCTCAGTACCTTTATTCGCCTCTAAGGAGGATAACTTGAAATGGATTTTTTGTGCCTTTGAAAGAGACTTGGGCTATGCTCTGGACTGTGTACCAAATACCAGTTACAAAGGAGAGATTATACTCTGAGTTTGTGGTATTATATAGGTGATTGCATGTTCCAAATAGATTGACTCAATAGTATAGTTTTCTGAAATCCTAAAAAAGATAGCAAAGGATCAGCTGCTATAGCTTTGTAATGTGTAAAGCCATTTTGTAGCCAAAATGTCCTTTACTACAATGGATAATTTTAATGCTATGCTTTCAACCTCTCTGTCATTTAAGGTGTTTTGATTAATACTGACCATACTGCAGCATACTGTGATGAGATGGAAGAAGAGATGGATTGACAACATAAAAGAGTGGACAGGAATGGACTTTGCGGAGACTGAAGCACTGACACAGAATTGTCGGGGGTGAAGACAACTGGTTGATTGCTCATCAATGATGGTGCCCCAATAACCAATGCGGTTATGAGAGTGATGATGATGATGATGACAACCATACTGCACCATACTGTGATTTACTGGAAAAAAAATGCAAAAGACTGTATATATTAGAGATGAGCCAATCATTCATAACAAATTAGTTGATCAATGTAGCCTCCTTTATGCTCTTTTTTCAGATCACATCCTTGTGGTAGTTGCTTTTCCTGCCATGTCCCTTCAGCATATGGTAGATACTCCTGACCAATTGGTGTAAGTTACACTACTTTACCACTTATATTCTCTTATACTTGTTTTACACCCATTGCTTCAAACTGTTCATCTGGTAGAACCCTTCTAGGATACGTTTGCCCCTTTGACCTGACCAGTTAGCCAATATTCAAGGTCTTGCAGGGCTGTTTCCATTAGGAGTATAATTATTGACAGAGTCCAATACATTCTTTGGTGTGATTCTGTTTATTATCAAGGAATGTACACAAAGTCCTCCCGTTTCTCTGAACATGGTAGAAACAAACAGCAGGTAGCTTTGTTCCTCAGAAATCACCAAGCCTACTTCTCCAGTGAGTTCTTTGACCAAGAAGATCTGGCTTTCTGCTTCTGCTTAGGGTTACCCTCCCTACTGTTTCTCTCACTTTGTACCTCTAACACACACCCTTTCCAAACGTTCTCCTAGACCCTGCCTTTGTAAACAGTCCCAGGGAAATACCTCAATATCCCTGGGTTGGTTTCTTGCGTAGGCCTTGCCCTGTGGCCCATTGCCTTGGGCAACAGCTTCTGTTGTTTTCAGCTATCTTCCTGCATAAAGGAACATTTAATTGCTCCTTCTATTTACTGTGAAAAGGAAGGTGTTTAGCAGGCCCATCAGCTTTAACCAGCTCTGTGATTGTCTATTTACAAAGGACCTACTTGATGGCAGCCATTAACATCTTCCAGCATAACACTATATTCAATTCCTCTCTTGCTAGAAAGATGCTAATACCGCATAAATTCCGGCTAGCTGGGACCAACATCTGCAAAAAAAAAGAAAAAAGATTTCTCCCCCTTCCTCTCTTTGCCTTTGTTGTAGCACAATATACTCATGCTGTGTTCTCTTAGGAAATCATTGTAGTGTCCTTGCTGACAATGTTCTGTGTATGTTTCAAGAGTACTTAAAAATTGGCAAGCTGTTTTTCAGCATTATTCTGAAATTTACCTGGACCGATTTCAGTAGGCTAGCTAGTAAAGGCTTTTGTGTAATTTAACTGAAGATGTCCTAAAACTTCCCAAACTATTATAAAGTAGCTAGATTAAAGGAGAAATATGACTAGCACATCAGCTGGTACATGAGCGTTCTTGAGGTGAAATTATGCCAGCTCTTATGTCATCACTTATATATTTCTTCCCTCTTTGGAATAATAGATCACATATATAACAAAATAATGCCTAGCTCTTATGTAGTGCTTTTTATCAGATCTCAAAGTGTTTCACAAAGTACTATTCCAGTTTAACGGAATAAAAAAATACATCACATGGTGTTTAAGATCCTAACTATTGTAATATCTTTCAGCTGACTCATCCTTAGACCAAGTGATTAGAGTAATAGAATAGAAAGGTAGTGAAGAGCTATCTGGCCACCTAGTTCTTCCCCCGTCAGTGCCAGAGTTCTCTTTTGTACACCTACTGGCATTTTAAATGTGTAAAACTATGGCACTCCAGTCACTTTCTTTAGATTGCTTCATAGACCAATGGATCTCACTGTCAAGATGCTTATCTGATATTCAGCTTAAATTTTATATTTCTAAATGTCACCCCATTACTCCAACATTCCCCACTCCCACTCATGGGGGGGGGGGCAGATTATGGTGAAGGAATTAAAGGCCTCTGCCTTGGTAGGGATCTAACTCTGACTGATATGATGAGATCAGAATATCAGCTTTCATTTAAGAAAAAAATATTTCTAGCCCTCATGTTAGCAAAGAGAAGCTTGAAAATGTGAGCAGTGTAACCAGTGTCTGCCTGATTCTGCAGCAATAGCTTAAAGTAGTGTGAACTGCCATTTTAATCTTAACTGACACCCAGCACAGGATTGGCAAGGTTAGGGGGGTTCTCACTGCTGGGATGATGTGGGTGGGGCGCCCATCAATGTTCCCTCTAACTTTTCCATCCATGTGTGGGAAGTGCAGCGAGTGGCCCCAGCTAAACCGCTGGTGAGTGCTGGGAGGCGGTTCTCCCCTGCCCCCCAAGCCATCCCCCCTCCCGCAGAAGTTTGGGGCAAGCCCCCTCCCCAAAGAGGCCTGCCCCCCTTGGGTGGGAGGGCTATGTAGGGCCTCAGAATAGCTAGCGATGGCCCTGCCCAGAGACACTCTGTGTGTGTGTGTGTGTGAGTGAGTTGTGTGTGTGTGTGTGTAACACAGAGACAGTGTGTGTGCTAGCTGTTGGGGAAGTTTCTGAGAGATGCTGTGTGCTGTCTCTTTAAGGCACTCACTGAAAGCTGTCCTGTCTTCTGCATGGTCTATCTCTTTAAGAAAGGCACTCACTCACCGTTCAGACCTCAGACCGCAGTAGCTCCGAGTCCTCCTGAGCCAGGCTGCTCAGGAGTAGCTGCAGGATGTAGCTTGGGAGTAGCTGCAGGAGTAGCTTGGGAGTGGCTTGGGAGTAGCTGCAGGATGGAGCAATGTGGCACAAAGCAGCGTGGGGACGGGCACCTGAACACATGCTGACGGACGAGCATGCTCTGCTAATTAACTGGGTGGCACTTGACTCTCTCCTGAGCAGCCACCCAACCATGCAGCTTACAGGGAACACGGGTGCCTATACACAGTGTCTTAGGGTGGGAGCTGAGTCCAAGGAGTGGGGGAATCCCCTAACCTGTCCAAAGTAAAGTGACAGCAGGTTCCAACACACAGCTCTTGTGTTACTGGCCCCCCGTAGAGTTGGGGATGTGGTTATGGGGGAGGGAGGCTGGAGTGCCTTGCTACTCCTCCACATAGTTGCATAGTTTTCGCTCACATGAGAACATTCACTTCAGTAAAGGACTTAGGGCTGGTCAAACTTCTGATTTCAAAATTTCAGTGAAAATGACAGCTAATACTTTAGAACGATGAAAATAAGCCCTGCACAATTTCCACACACTCCCTGATCATATTTTTTATGAGCTCTACTGACATTATTAATCATCTCTACTCCAATAGTGTGTAAAGGTCTCAACTGAAACGGAGCCCCGTTGTGGTGCTGGGTTCTGCACAGGTGCAGATGAAAGCCAATCTATCAGATGAATGGATGGGGATGTAACAGAAGAAAATTGATATGGGGATTAACTCAGTTTGTTATTTACAACTTTACTTTTGTTTTTCTTTTTTGTTTTTAACTGGGGGAAGAGCCAGGAATGGAAAGTTAGTAAGATTAAGGGGGTAGGAAAAAAGAAGTAGAGGAAGATGAATAGTCATAGCTCACCATTTGCTTGGCCAAAATCAGATTAGAGGATTTGATGGCATTATGGAAGAAACTAGTCATAGCATCCGATCCTGCCAAGATTTATACACACGATAATTTTACATGTGCTCATTGACTTCAGTGGGACATGTGCATACAACTAAGCATGTGTGTAAATCTTTGCAGGATTAGGGCCTGGGAGAGGCATTTGGAGGGAGCATAAGGCTGGAGGCTGTGTGGGATCATATGGGCAAGAACTCTCTAATGTTCCCACTGATGGTGCTGAACTGGTGTAGCAAAAGTGGGACAGTTTAGGAAAAAATTCCTAGTGTGGACAAGGTCTGGGGATTCTAGGTCCTAAAGCGGTGCTTGGTGTTTGGATTCATGAATTCCCTTGACTAGCATGAAGTACTCATACTGCTCAGTTCGCAGTAGTGTCTAGCATTTGAATCTGGTTTAGATTCAGACCAGATCACGGCTGCCTGTATCCAGATAAAAACAGGAAAAGCAGCCTGAATTCTTGAAAGGGTTGTGTGATATCCTTTTGTAATGTTATGTTTCGTAAAATAAAAATATTAACAGGAATAAAAGAAATCAGTTTCATTCAGAGTGTACTGGTCAGCAAATATCATATCAAGAATGAAAACCTTGAGCAGGCATTTTTTGGAAGAAAAATTCAGATACACAGCCTTCAGCACTGCTGGTGATCCACCTTATGAAACTTAATAAGCAAAAGCCAAACCCACCCACAAATACCATTTGGTAATAGGTAGTGAAAGTGATGAAACGGCATTCTGTGTGGAGAGTGTAACGTGTTTCAAAAGTTCAGCTGGCCAATTTTTAAAAAAAATTCTGGTGAAAAATTTTATTGACACTTGTAATTTAACCCCCCCCCCCCAGAAAGGAGGAAAAATTGGCAATGTTTGGAACATATTTCCCCCTTGTAGTTCTAGTTACAACAAAAAAGTAATTTCTTTAGTTTGACCCTATGAACATGATATTTAATTCCCTTCCCACCCCCATCCCCGCCCCCGGAATACTTTACAAAACCAAAAGAAAGATTTCCAAATATGTAAACTCATCATCATCATTCCCACATCCCCATAACTGCATTGGTCATTGGGGCACTATCACTGATGAGCAATCAACCAATTGTCCCCACCTCTGATGATTGTGTGTCAATGCTTGAGTCTTTTCAAAGTCCATTCCTGTCCAGTCTTTTATGTTGTCAATCCATCTCTTCTCCTGTCTACCTCTTCTTCTCTTCCCCTGTACTGTCCCTTGGAGGATGATCTTGGATAGGTCAGATGATCTTGTTACATTGCCATACCACTTCAGTTTGCGCTTCTTCACGGTTGTCAGGAGGTCTTCATATGACCAAGCACGTTGGGTGATGATGTTGCGGCCCTCTTCATTGGTGATGTGGTTGAAATAGGAGATGCCCAGCATTTTATGGAAGTATCTCATCTCTGTATTTTCTGTTCAAGTTCTGCTGTAAGGGTCCATGTCTCGCACACATACAGAAAAAAATGGAGATGACCAATGCGTGCAGCAGTTTCAGTTTGGATTCCAGGAAGATGTTCTTATTGTTTCAAATTGACATTAGCTTTGCCACTGTTGCTGTTGTTTGTGCAGTTCTTGTCAGAATTTCTGCCTTTGATCCTTCATCACTTATGATTTCACCCAAATACTTGAACTATTTCACTGGCTCCAGCTCTTGTCCACTGACAGTGATATGTGAGCTGATCCCATTATGTTTGTTTGTCATCAGGTTGGTTTTCGCTGCACTGATTTCCATGCCGTATTTTACGGAGGTTTCATCCAATCATTTCACAAAGTTGGCAAGTTCATCTTCGCTACCTGCCGTCAATGTTATCAGCAAACCGAAGATTTGAGATTGTTCACCCCCCAATGCTGACTGTGCATATGTGATCTTCTAGAGCATCAGTCATTATGTGCTCCACGTAGATGTTGAACAGTGAGGGCAAAAGAAGGCAGCCTTGCTGGACTCCATCAGTGGTGCAAAACCACTCTCCTATTGTGCCACTGATGAGAACTGCACTGCTGGCCTTGGCATACAGTTTAATGGTAAGAATAAGCTGATGATTAACATTGTACTTCTTCATGGTTGCCCAGAGAGCTTCGTGCCATACTCTATCAAATGCCTTCTTGAAGTCAACACAGATGTGGTAGCTGTCCTGCTGGTGTTGTAAGTACTTCTCACATAGAACACAAAGATTGAAAAATCTGTTCTGTGGTACTTCTTCCAGCATGAAAGCCAGCCTGTTCTTCAGCAATGATATTCTTTGCTTGTGGCTTCAATCTGTTCAATGTGACTTTCAACATCACTTTGCTGGGATGGCTAATTAAGCTTATGGTCCGGTAATTTTGACACAATTGCAGATTACCTTTCTTTGGCAGAGTGATGATTAGTGCCTGTGTCCACATGGAGGGCCACTCACTGGTCTGTCAGATCTTGGTGAGCACATCTATTACTATTTCTCCTCTGAATTTCATCAGTTTGGCTGGGATGTTGTCAATACGTGTAGCCTTTCTGTTCTTCAGTGATTTCACAGCTGTCTCCACTTCTTCATGCAGTGCTGGAAAGTCATCCTCCTCTGCTGAATCTGGGCTGTCTAGGACACTAGTATCTCCATTTTCTGGTGGTTGTATAGATCAGAACAGTAATTTGTCCACCTATTGATGATGTCCTTTTCTTCTTTAAAACTGTTCCCTTCTTTGTCTTGAATTGTGTTAGCTTTGGTCCATCTTTCCTTCATCTGAACTTTTACAATCTGGAAGCCTTGTTTGGTATTTTTATTATTAATACACTCTTCAATTTTAGAGCATTGTTTTTTGATCCATATCTCCTTGGCCACTCCTTTCTTGATCTTTCTGCCAGTCACTCTGTATTTATCAGCTCCCTCAGTGCTGTTCTTGTCTCTCTTGAGTTCTCTTCTAATGTCACATTTGAGGTATTTCATTTGTTACCCAAGGCTTTGTCTTCTTATGGTGTTTCCCAAGGGTGCCCATTGCTACCTCATTCATTACAGTGTTGAAATTGTTGGTCATTATTTCTTTGTCTTATAGTAATTGGAGATATACCTATCTCCTAGAACTGGAAGGGACCTTGAAAGGTCATTGAGTCCAGCCCCCTGCCTTCACTAGCAGGACCAAGTACTGATATTTGGGTTTAGCAGGCCAATGCTCAAACCACTGAGCTATCCCTCCCTCCCCTCTGCCTTGAGAGCAAGCAGCAAAGCAAATTTTCCGCCAATCATTGCTTGGAATGACTGCAATGCTTTGGTGTCTAAGCCTTTCTAAGTCAAACTTGATTCTGGTGACCTTTGGCCTAATGATTTTCCTTAGCCAGAGTCAAAAGTTTAGCATCATAAGGTCCATGGAAGCTCCTTGCTTTAGCTCTGTTGATCCCAGAACGAAATCAGTTTTGCACCATGATGTAGTCAATCTAACTGTGATGTAAACCATCAGGTGCATGCCACATTGATTGTCTGGATGCTTTATGTGCTCCTAATGTGTTTGCAAGAACCAGATTGTTAACGCTGACAAACTCCAAAAGTCTCAGTCCTCTCTCATTGGTTACCACATTACAGAAAGGGCCAATCTGCCTGTGTGTCAGTACCCACTTTGGCATTCCAATCTCTCTATACAATCAGGATATCTTTCTTGTATACCTTATTGATGATGTCTTGAAGCTGATTGTAAAAATCTTGAATTTGCTCATTGTCATAATCTGTTGTAGGGGCATAGACTTGTACCACTGTGATATTGAACAGTACTGCTTATAGACAGATAGAAATAAGCCTGCTGGATATTGGCATCCTACTACTGAATTCCTGATATCTTTATATCACAAGAAATCCTATGCTGCTGACATGTTTGTCCTCTCCACTGTAATAGAGTACATAGTCTTCTTCCATTAATGCCTCTCCAAAGTTCTTCCATCTGACCACAGAAAGTCCTAGGAAGTGCCAAGTGTATTGTTCCATTTTGTACATGAGTTCTTTAAAACCTCCCTATTTGTCTCAATGTCTCAATGTCCTTACATTCCATTTGGCTATGGTGATGTTATCTCTTCCATGGATCCTCTTTGTTGAGGTTACAACAGTAATATCCTTGTCACGTGTATACCTGGTGGGAGATGGTTGGCATGGTCGTTATTAACCTGGGCTGCAACCAATCCAGTATGGACATGGTTGACTTGGCAATAAAGATTCGACTGTTCAATTCCAGTGTGAAACCAGTCCTACTGTATGGAGCTGAAACCTGGAGGACAACTAAAACAACCACTAGGAAGATCCAGACTTTCATTAATAGCTGCCTTAGAAGGATTCTTCAGATCCGCTGGCCAGACACCATCAGTAACATCCACCTTTTGGAGAGGACTCGTCAACCTCCAGCAGAGGAAGAAATTAGAATAAGAGGTGGGGCTGGATAGGACACACACTACGCAAGCAGCCAACCAACATCACCAGACAGGCATTGTGGTGGAACCCCCAAGGCAAGCGGAAAAGAGTCCGTCCAAGAAACACCTGGCGACGCGACCTTCAGGCTGATTGCACAAAAATGGGCTATACCTGGAACCAGTTAGAGCAAATGGCTCAGGATAGAGGACTCTGGAGATCTGTGGTTGGCGGCCCATACCCCGACTGGGGTGACGGGCATGAATGAATGAATGAATGACTTGCTTATCATATGGTGTGTCTTGGGCAAATTTCTAACCTGGCAGAGCCCATCCCTCTCCAGGCAACCCCCTTGTAGTCGCCTCTTACGACATGCAGGAGGAACAGTGGGCCTATTCTGTCCACGAACCCCCAGGAGGCAATATGTAAATATGTAAACTAAAGATCAGAAAATAATTGAGGACACTTGAAAATTGTTGCTTGAGAGAAGGGTTTGCTTAGTGGAGGTAGTCCTACTTACTGTAAGTTTCACAGTATGTCCAGGATAAGACTTTTAAAAATGGGTATCTAATGTTAAGATGCTAGGTTCATAACTAGGCACCTAAAAAATATGGCCTGATTTTCAAAAGTATCAAGCAGCTCCCACAGAAGTTCCAATGGATGTTTGGAAACCTTGGCCTCATTATCTAATGCAGGATTTGAAATGTTCCCTCCTCCCAATTTTGATGCAAATAGTTCTCGCTGTTGTAATATTAATTGAAACCTCAATTTCCTAGGGAAAATTCCACCCTGCTTTTCTCATATGCTTTTGTCAGTTACAAAAGCCTGACAGATTTTCTTTTATTGCATCTTACTCTTCAGTCAAAGCCTTTAATTACACTAAATCTCCGTTTTTCAAATTATAATTATTTATGAAGCAAATAGCATAGCTGCTGCGAGAAGAAATTTGCTTATGAGTTATTTCTTTTTCAATTAACAATTGGTAGGGACTCTAGCTTGTGATATTGTACAAAACTATGTAGGTCCTGTCTATGATACTGCTATTTTACAAATGACTTCACTCCATGCAAAACTCTGTTGTGCAACATTTCAAAGGGGAGGAAAAAAGCCCCGATTTCCTCTTTCTTAGAGACTCTCCGTCATTTACATTCAGCAGGAAAAGCCTGACATACACCTCAAGGACTAATGATAATGAAAAATGTTGTATTAAAGAAGAGAAATCTTTCATAACTTGCATACTAACACATTGAACTCATTACAGCTTGTCTTACTACAGCATGCTCTTTTATGTTTGCCGTAATGCACTTCATTTTTAAGAGACTGACATTCACTGATTCTGTAAGGATTTTTCCCCACCCTTATTTTTGAAAACTGCCTTCGGTTGTCATAAACAGCACACTTATCTGAGACAAATTAGACACCAGGGTTTTCTGCAGGTTCTGACTAAACATGGAGATCTGGAAAATTGTATTTAAAATGTATCTGGGGCAAGTACTTGTTTTCATTGTCTCAGAGCAGAGTATTTGTGATGTTGTGGTTGAAGATTTATCAGCCGTTTTAGCATTTCCACTAAAAATTGTAAGCCCTTTGGGGCAGGGATAAACCTGGTGCATGATTGGTGCTTCTATGCACTGCTGCAATACCGTTAATAATAAAACCAACATGTTGAAATGATTTATAAGTGAGTTGAAGTAATTCATTTCAGGAATCAATTTGGTAAAAAGTACTAGAAAGGGAAACCTTCCTTTGTGTTTGCTACACTTTATTCAAATGGGTTTGTCCATATTTGCATTACAGCCATGAGTGACTAGATTATAGATGGAGATACTTCTGGATGGTGGCAGGTCAGAAGGCTGAGTCATGAAGAGGACGCTGTGGGATTTGGACTGAGGCAGGTCTGCAGGTGGAGACGATGATGGGAGAGGCACCACCAGGAGAGGGAGAACTGGCTGAGAGAGCTAATCCCCGAGATGGCCAGCAGGAGGTGCCGCTCTGGTGAGTGAACCCAGTGACAAGTTCTAAAAGCTCTGCTCTTTCTACATGTTTCCAGTAAAACATAGCTATCTCAAAGAAAATTCAAACACAATTTTTTTTTACATAATACGAGACTGACCTAAAATGCTGTTGCGATAAAAGTGACTGTAAAAATGATATCATGGAGTCTATATTTATTCCCCTTTGACACTTCTGAAAGGACAAAAGCATATTTAACGTCAAGTTGAATACATTCTTAAACTTTTCAGAAGCCTGCCTTTACTACATTAACATTCTAATTTCATTTATGCTCTCTTAAGATACAGGATTCCAGGCCTATATAAATATGCTAAACAAAGTTTTATTTTATAACTACAGTAGAATTGGATACATTGAATTGGAAGATAACCAGTCACATGGCATCTCACAGATTACACAACAATGAGCAATAAAACAACATTTTGAAGACAAGTGAAATAGTCCTATAAATAATCACTTGAATCATCTTTTTGCTCTGGGTTTGTGCAGTGCCTAGCATGATTGCTTCCTGGACCACGACTGCGTTTCCTAGGCACTATCATAATACAAATAGTAATGATCTTCATTAATAATAATGAAGATAACAACCAATAGTAGAACTAGAAATAAAGTAATCAATAGGAAGAAATGACAGGGAGGGATTATAGGAGAAAATGGCAGGAGTGCGATTGCACAGGACCCTGCAGGGGAGACTGAGGAATTTAAACATTATAAATTTAAACAAAACTAGTGAAGGGATTATGTGATCAGAGTAAGGAGGAGAAGATCGTTGTAACAGTGATGTTTTGGAATGGCTGGAGAAGGAGAGGTGAGATATTAGGAGACGAAGGAGAAAGAGGGTTACTGTAAATAAAGTGACAGATGACTGAAAGGAGGAAATCACAAATTTATTTTTAATTTTTTCCTCCAAAATTCATTTTTCCTGTCCAATTTTTGAATTCCAAAATTTTGAATTTAGGAGTTTTAACCTGCTCTGGGTTTTAGCAGTGGGCATAAAAAAGAATTAGAAGAACAGCTAGCCAAAAACTCAAAAAGTAATAACAAAAAATTGTAAGTAGATCAGAAGCAGGATGCCTGCTAAACAACCAGTGAGGCCACTGGACGATCCAGATGAAAAAAAGTAGTACTCAAGGATCATGGATGCTGCAGAGAAACTAAACAAATTTTTTGCATTGGTCTTCATGGCTGAGGATATGACAGAGATTCCCAAACCTGAGCCATTCTTTTTAGGTGACAAATCTGAGGAATTATCCTAGATTGAGGCATCATTAGAGGAGGTTTTGGAACAAATTGATAAATCTAACAGTAATAAATCACCAGGACCAGATGGTATTCAGCCAAGAGTTCTGAAGGAACACAAATAGGAAATTGCAGAACTACTAACTGTCATATATAACTTATCATTTAAATCAGCTTCTGTACCAGATGACTAGAGGATAGCTAATGTGACAATTTTCTAAAAAGGCTCAAAAGATGATCTCGACAATTCAGGTCGAGAAGCCTAATTTCAGTACTGGACAAACCAGTTGAAACTCAGGGCCGGCTACAGGCACCAGCCCAGCAAGCAGCTGCTTGGGGTGGCCAACGGTGAGGGGTGGCATGTCTGGGTCTTTAGCGGCGGATCCCTTACTCCCTCTTGGAGCGAAGGACAAGCTGCCAAATTGCCTCTGAAGCGGCAGCGATAGAGCTACAGATCGCGATCATGGGTTTTTTGTTTTTTTTTCTCTCCTTTTTGCTGCTTGGGGTGGCAAAAACCCAGGAGCCGGCCCTGTTGAAACTATAGTAAAGAACAGAATTATCAGACACATAGATGAATATGATTTGCTGGGGAAGAGTCAACATGGTTTTTGTAAAGAGAAATCATGCCTCACCAATTTACTAGAATTCTTTGAAAGGGTAAACAAACATATGGACAAAGGGGATCCAGTGGATATAGTGTACTTAGATTTTCAGAAAGCCTTCAACAAGGTCCCTCATCAAACACTCTTAAGCAAAGTAAGTTGTCATGGGATAAGAAGGAAGGTCCCCTCATGGATCAGTAACTGTTTAAAAGATAGGAAACAAAGAGTAGGAATAAATGGTCAGTTTTCAGAATGTAGAGATGTAAATATTGGTGTTCCTCAGGGATCTGTACTGGGACCAGGGCTGTTCAACATATTCATAAATGATCTGGAAAAAAGGGGCTAAAGAGTGATGTGGCAAAATTTGCAGATGATAAAAAACTATTCAAGATAGTTAAGTTCAAAAGAGATTACAAAGAATTACAAATGGATCTCACAAAACTGGGTAACCGGGCAGACAAAATTCAGTGTTGATAAATGCAAAGTAATGCACATTGGAAAACATCTCAACTATGTATATAACGTGATGGGTTCAAAATTAGCTGTTACCACTAACTAAAGATCTTAGAATCATTGTGGATACTTCTCTGAAAACATCCACTCAATGTGCAATGGCAGTCAAAAAACAGAATGTTGAAAATCATTAGGAAAGGGACAGATAATAAGATAGACAATATCATATTGCCTCTATATAAATCCATGGTACTCCCACATCTTGAATATTGCATGCAGATGTGGTAACCCCATATGAAAAATAGATATATTGGAAGAGGTACAGAAAAGGGCAAAATATGATTAGGGGTATGGAACAGCTTCCACATGAGGAGATATTAATAAGACTGGGACTTTTCAACTTGGAAAAGAGACGACTAAGGAGGGATATGATAGAGATTTATAAAATCATGACTGGTGTGGAGAAAGTAAATAAGGAAGCGTTATTTACTCCTTCTCATAACACAAGAACTAAATGAAACATTTCACCAAATGAAATTAATAAGCAGCAGGTTTGAAACAAACAAAAGGAAGTATTTCTTCACATAACTGACAGTTAACCTGTGGAACTCTTTTGCCAGAGGATATTATGAAGGCCAAGACTATAACAGGGTTCAAAAAAGAACTAGATAAATTCATGTCAATGGCTATTAGCCAGGATGAGTAGGGATGGTATCTCTAGCCTCTGTTTGCCAGAATTTGGGAATGGGTGACAGGGGATAGATCACTTGATGATTACCTGTTCTGTTTATTCCCTCTGAAGCACGTGGCATTGGCTACTGTTGGAAGACAGGATAATGTTCTAGATGACCGTTAGTCTGAGCCAGTATGGCCATTCTTCTTTCTTATGATAGAGAGGAAAGGGCTAGTTTTGTTGACCTCATAATGGAATCAGTGAAAATTTTTTATCGAGGGCTAGATACTAGGAAGAAAGAGAGATACTGAGGTTGTGAGCCTGGAAGACAGGATTGTCTCTTGAATTATCAATAGTGATAAAGAAAGAAGGAAATGGAGTGGGGTTAGGAAGAAAGTTGAGAACATTTGTGGTCCTACTGAATTTGAGATGATGGCAGGAAATCTGTGGTAAGGTTTCAGAAAGAGTTGAAACATGAGAGAAGGCTATACATTGGTAGTAGAGAAACAGATTTGGGAATTGTTGCTTGTAAGGGTAGGACCCTGGCTACAAAAAAAAATTAACAACTGAAATGACAAGAAAACTTTGGATACAAGCCTTGCTCAATATCCAGTGAAACATATGCTTTAGTGCTTTGCTGAATAAGAATGGATTTCAGGCACATGATGAAATGCTTTGCCAAAGGATCCTTAGTTGATTTTTTTCCCCTTCCCAAACTTGGATGGATACAATCATTTGAACTAAAACTATACATGACAATAACACACCAAAAATACTTACAGTTTGCCTTTTTCAATGAAGAGGAAGAAATTCAAAATGTGAATTTAAATGGAAATACTAAACAAATGTACAGAGCCTGAGCCTAAATATTTGTTAATGGGAAATTAGAGTGTGAAAATATATCTTCATTTAAATGTAAATCCAGCTTTATGCTACTGAAAAAAAAATGTTTCAACTACAAAAAAATAAAAACCAAAAATATCTCAGCCATAGCTTAGTATATATTTAACAAGATTGATACTTTAAGCAAATAGAGTTCTACTGAGATGCATTTTCACTTATAAAAGCAGTAATAAGGGAAGAGAGAGACTTAGGATGAAACTAAACTGTACATTTCAATATAAAAAAAAAGAGGCAGACAAGGTACTGGGCTAAGGTACTATTCCTAAAATAATTAAAACAGTTAAGCTGCCCCCCGCCCCTTAAATTTTAAAGAGATTCATTACTTGTCTTACCTATAATATCTTAGGTTATTAAAACTATACATTTAAAAATAGAAATGTAGTCTCGTGTGTTGTCATGAGTCTCTGTCCACAAAACATGACTGAAGAGTGAAGACAGACAAGAACAGAAAAGGAACAAAATATCTTCTCTAGACATCTTTGTTGGTAGGAAGAGCCCTCCAGAAAGAGCGAGGGGAGAGAGTTCAACATGAGGCCTAAAGTGAATCTGAATCCTATAGGATAAGGTTTTGCATTTGATTTGCCACAACTAAAAAGGATGAGGGTGAATTATAGAGAGGCAGAAATCAGATGGCACTGAGACAGAACTTTAATGGGAATCCAGAAGACAAGGAAAGGGCAAAGCCCAGAAGAGGGCTAAAAGGTGTTGCAGTAAGCTAAGAGAGAAGCCTTGCTGTTTGGAGCAGCAGCAACTTTCTTACCAGTAATACTGACTTACTCTGAAATCGTGAGCTCCTCCCCCCCACAAATCATGATATTTGTTCAAAACTTAAGCATTATTATTTTTAAAATCTCATAAGTTCTTTTTTTTTTTAAATGATGGTTTGTAGACCAATATGGGTTCTGTTTTCACGCTTTTCTCCACAACTATAAAGGATAGAAAGTTACTTTTATTTTTAAATGAAAATTGAGATTTTCATGTGATAACATTAATCCAGGACCTGGGACTTGAGAAAAACACCACATATTGTGAGGTTCACAGTAAAATCATGATAGTAGGCAATACTGCACCTGAAAAAGGGAATAAATCAACACAACAAATTCAGGCTTGCAAGAGGTAAACCATAAGCCCTCTGGAATTCATCTTTTTCTAGGTAACTTCCTTTGTTTGAATTCAACTTCCACTGACATAAAGAGCCACTTTGGATTTTTAAATTCAGCAGATTCTGATAGGCATCTCGTCTGAATCAACAACAGAAACCATACTAGAAACATCTAACCCAACATAAAATGCCTGCATTGGCAGGAAATAAAACATGTCCTTTGTCCTAAGACTTAGTCTACACAAAATATAGTAGAGTAGAGTAACATTGAATCAGTATTTCACAGACTTAAAAGGACGAGGTGAGGTGAATAAAAGAGCTCACCAAATGAATGTGCAGACAAATAGTATTTTCCTGAATCTTACAACATCCCTCCAAGTAAACAATCTGGAGTATCTTTGCCAGGATAATCTATCTTGTAGTTGGGCCCATGTAACAAGTAATTATCTGCTAAATAATAAAAGAGCCTGACAGATCAGCAGTATCCTGAGAGGTAGCAGTGATTAGCTAGTTTAACGACAACAGGAAATGCCAGACAAACACAAACAAGAAAACAAAGTGAGGCCCTGACTCTACAAGGGTAGACCCCAGGGGCTCTGTATGACCACAGGAGTATGCTAGGCACAGCACTATGCAGGATAGGGGCCTGAGAAAGAGCTATTTTAATGGACATAAAATCTGATTCCAAACATGAGTTATTGCAAAGGTGAACAAAAGTTTCAGTTACATGTTGAATTTTACCTGTGAAGCAACACAAATTTCTGCTCACTGTATGGCATTGCTCTATGTGGAAAGAGTAGGGTGACCAGACAGCAAATGTGAAAAATCAGGATGGGGGTGGGGTGTAATATGAGCGTATATAAGAAAAAGACCCAAAAATCAGGACTGTCCCTACAAAATCGGGACATCTGGTCACCCTAGGAAAGAGTACCGGGTAGATACGGTGATATCATATCTGACAATCAGAGCTAACAATGCTAGGGACACAGAAGCGCTAATAAGCTAAAATTGTCTAAAACACAACAAGAAACTGCTTAATCAAACTGTGGAAACTAATTAGTAGTTTAAATGCTCCAATTCTGTAAGCAATAAACTGCAGCCTTTTACTTTGTTTTGCAAATTTAAGGGACAATATCAACTAAGGCCAGGTCTACAACTGAAAGCTATACCAGTGTAACTATGTCAAATAGGGGTGATATATATTAATCACAATTAATCACAGTCTTAATTTCTTTGTTAAACAATAGAATACCAATTGAAATTTATTAAATATTTTGGATGTTTTTCTACCTTTTCATATATATTGCATTCTGTGTTGTAATTGAAATCAAAGTGTACATTATTTCTATTACAGATATTTGCATTGTAAAAATGGCAAACAAAAGAAATAGTATTTTTCAGTTCACCACATACAAGTATTATAGTGTAATCTCTTCATTGTGAAAGTGAAAATTACAAATGCAGATTTTTTTGCTACATAACTGCACTCAAAAACAAAACAATGTAAAACTTCAGAGCCTACAAGTCCACTCAGTCCTACTTCTTGTTCAGCCAGTCACTAAGACAAACAAGTTTGTTTACATTTATAGGAGATAATGCCACACTCTTCTTATTTACAGTGTCACCAGAAAGTGAGAACAGGCATTTGCATGGCACTTGTGTAGCTGACTTTGCAAGGTATTTATGTGTCAGATATGCTAAACATTCATATGCCCCTTCATGCTTCGGTCACTGTTCCAGAGGACATGCATCCATGCTGATGACGCTTGTTAAAAACATAATGCATTAATTAAATTTGTGCCTGAACTTCCCGGGGGAGAATTATATGTCCCCTGCTCTGTTTTACCTGCATTCTGCCATATATTTCATGTTATAGCAGTCTCGGATGATGACCCAGCACATGTTCATTTTAAAAACGTTTTCACTGAAGATTTGACAAAACGCAAAGAAGATAGCAATGTGAGACTTCTAAGGATAGCTACAGCACTTGACCCAAGGTTTAAGAATCTGGAGAGTCTTCCAAAATTTGAGAGGGGCAACATGTGCAGCTTGCTTTCAGAAAACTTAAAAGAGCAACTCTCCGATGCGGAAACTACAGAACCTGAACCACCAAATAAGAAAATCAACCTTCTGCTGGTGGCATCTGATTCAGATAATGAAAATGAACATGTGTTGGTCTGAACTGCTTTGGATTGTTATCGAGCAAAACCCATCATCAGCATGGACGCATGTCCTCTGGAATTGTGGCTGAAGTATGAAGGGGCATATGGGTCTTTAGCACATCTGTCATGTAAATATCTTGCAATGCTGACTACAAGAGTGCCATGCAAATGCCTGGTCTCACTTTCAGGTGACATTGTAAACAAGAAGCAGGTAGCATCATCTCCTGCAAATGTAAACAAACTTGTTTGTCTGAGCTATTGACTGAACAAGAAGTAGGACCGAGTGGACTTGTGGGCTCTAAAATTTTACATTGTTTTATTTGTGTATGCAGTTTTTTGGTACATAATTCTACATTTGTAAATTCCTCTTTTATGATAGAGACTGCACTACAGTACTTGTATTAGGTGAATTAAAAAATACTTTTCCTTTTTTACAGTGCAGATACTTGGAATAAAAAATAAATATAAAGTGAAGACTGCACACTCTGTATTCTGTGTTGTAATTGAAATAAATATATTTGATAATGTAGAAAACATCCACAAATATTTAAATAAATGGTATTCTATTATTTTTAACAGTGTGATTAGTCACATGATTAATCACGATTAATTTTTTTAATCACGATTAAAAATGCTTGGCAGCCCTAATATATATATGATACTTAGACTGATTCAAGTCCTGTGGTACTTTATACCAGTATAGCTGTTACCTTTTTCATTCAGGAATTGATGTACCAGTATAAAGCACCTGAATACCAATATAACTGTGTCCACACTAGAGAGGTGATACCCCTTTAACTATACAGGTATAACTACTTTCAAGAATAGACAAGGCCTTATATCATCCTGTTTAAAATGTGTCTGTTGGGGGTAGGAGGGTGGGTGGAGTCTGTAGGCAAGTATCTACAGAGTCATCTCCCTCTCCATAAACACCATACATTTTAATTTACTTTTATTATATAGTTCAGAAATAGGCAGTAGCTATAGCCTCCCTCCTGCAAAGAAGCACATGCTTAACACTCATTGTAATCCCAAATCAGTGGGACTACTTACAGTGCATAATGTTAAGCATGTATCTGTGTTTGCAGAATCAGGGCCTATGTTAGTCAGTTGGCATCTACTCATTTCATTCCTTCACTCCAGAACTACAGGTAAAAATTTCCAAAAACATCTAAGTAACATAAGAGTCTGAGTCCCAATGTGACCTAGGTGCCTAAAGCTATATTTACATTACAGAGACTATACTGACATAGCCCCCAAGTATAGATGCAGCCTACATTGACAGAAGGATTGTAGGAACTCCACCACCCTGAACAACATTAGCTCTGTCAACAGAAGCTCACTTCTGGTGACATCACTACATCTACAATAGGGGTTTTGTTGGCATAACTATGTCAGGCAAACTATGTCGGGGGGTGGAAGGGTGCACACCCCTGACTGACACTGGCTACACCAATATAACTTTTCAGTGTAGACCAGGTACTTTTGAAAAAAAATACCCCCCACACACGCACATTTTACCATTTACCTTCAGTTTATGGTGCTATATTGCAAAGATTTATATATACAGTATAATTACAAAATCCTTTATTGTATAGGTAATATTCAGAATCAGATATGTTAACACAATAGTTGATGAAAACAGAGTAAAACTGCTGTGATATATTAGAAACAGTGAGCTTTGCTTTTTGAGTTTCCATATATGTGTCCAAATGAAAATGTTCTGGTTTCATATTAAAGTTGACAAGTGCATTTTAATAATGAATATCTGAATTCAGTGTAAGTCACAGCTTTAGTGGTACATTCATAAAAAATATGCCTGCTCTTTGACACACTGGTACAGTCAATAGATTGTAGTTGGCAGCTCAGAGCATTTTTTTTTTAGAAATATATAGCATTGAGAAAGTTCATTCTAGTAAGCATTCCAAAATAAAAAATGTAGCAGAAAATTAACATCCCTATTCCACTGGTTATTCCGGTTATAATTTTTCTGCATTCCAATAAAGGGAGCATTGTTTAATGGTTAGAGCAACACAATGGGAAATCATAAGAATGGATTCTATTCCCAGCTCTGTCATGAGTTCACTGTGTGACCTTGGGCAAGTTGTATTCTATTGTATATAGTTTCTTATACTATCCTCATCACTATAGAATCTGAGCACCTTCCAGGAGTGCACTAAAAGAGATGTGACTAATATCTGTCATGTGATGCATTCACACTCTCATCAAGGGGAGAATTAAGTGTGCAGTTTATTTGGTTTCAGTAGCGTTTCTGATTTGGAGGGATGCTTTCTTTCTTTCTTTCTTTCTTTCTTTCTTTCTTTTCTTTCCACACTGCAATGTGTGTGTTAGAGAAGTCAAGGGCACAGAAGTGTGCCTTGCACCTGGAGTGGAAGGTAGTGAGGTATGGGATGGTCCTTAATTTCTGTCAGTTTGTTCCACTGACTGGTCCCTTATAAAGTGCTGTCTCCAGCCTAGAATAGCCTTACCTTGGTAGTAGAAAGTTTTGCCCTGAGGAGCAAAGTTGTCAACATGGTCTTCATCCCAAGCTTTAGCCAATCTTTTAGGTATGCTAGGCCCAGGTCATTGAGTGACTTGAAGATGAGGACTGAGACCAAGTAGCATAGGCCCCAATCCACAAAAGTATTTAGGCTCCTAATTTACATTGATATTAATGGAAGTTAGGAGCCTAAATACTTTGTGGATATGGGTCTTAGTCTCTCCATGTCACATTTTTCCTATCTGGAAAATAAGCCCCCTTTGTAATCTGCTTTGAGATAATGTTTACCTCCCCCCCTCCCCGCCTTTGTAATCTGCTTTAAGATCCCCAGATATAGTGTACTATATACACGCAATGCATTGTTATATTACATTACACACAGTAAAGAAAAACAGCAGCTTTTTGGGAGAGTATAAAAATATGAATTTATACATTCTACTTCAAATTGTGTACATTTGGGATTTACCTACATTCCAGGCTGTGCATTCAATTGGAGATCTACATATAGCACACAAATTATTTCCTTATCTGACAAGCACCAAATTAATATTGATTATTGTGCTTTTCCAAAGAAGCAGATGAAGGAAGATTTTTTAAAGGTCCTGTCCTGCCTTGTTTTAAAGAGTGCCTGAGGGAGTAAATAGGGTAATTTTGTCCCCGAGCTGGTGCACAATATGACTTAGCAGGTTCAGACTGCAGTAAACTCCACACCTCGTACAGTCTTTCTTACCATGTTGTTATATCTCCCCAACCCTCTTCACATCCTGGTGTTGCTACTGGGCGAGTAGCATGGAAAAGGGGAATAACTGAGCAGAGTAGATAGGTTCTGGAGAACATTAATCTAAAGCCAGTGGTGCATGTTGTGGTTTGCAGGATCTGCACCTATATTTGCAATCCTAATTTTGTGTTCAAAGTTAGGAATACAACACTCAGTAGGCACAGTCTGTTTTCCAGTGAGCATACATTCACTTGTAGAAAATAGAGTGGAACCTGCTTTTATCATTTCACTCTTTGGCTCTGATCCTGCTCCTGTGCAGAGCCCCATTAAAGTCAGTGGGGAGCCACCGGGAAGCAGGGGTCGTCTCACCTTGAGCCCTGTAAAGGACTGGAGCCTAAATTGAAAGTTCTCTGATTTACAGGAAAGTAATACAGCATAATACAATGGGTTTGCATTGTTGACAGTAAATTTTCCCTAGCTTTTATTAGATTTTACTGTGCTAATCTTCTTGGATAGCAATTATCACCTACCAGATAGGTGTTACAGGTTGTATTCCAGTGGAATTATCACCTTTCTCTTTCAGCAGACCAAAAGAGAAGTTATCACTACCTTCCTGGGAAAAGAGAGAATCTGTTTGACAAATAGCTGCTCCTAGCTGGGTGGACAGAGGGACTGGTATGTCTTTATAGCTGTTCTCCACTGGAAATAAAGATATAGGCTAAATGCTTTGTGAGTAATTCTCCATTGACTTCAACAGAATAATATCACCAGCTTTCAGGGCCACTGTCAAAGCAAAATGTACCCTATAAATGGGTTTGCTAGTGTTTCACTCCCTCGACCATAGCCCCGATCCAACATTTTATTATAGAATCCTAATACTGATACTCTAAAAATGGAGAAAATCTATTTACAGCCTCTTCCTCCCTCTCTCCTACTCCCT
The DNA here is from genome assembly GCF_016161935.1 of Mauremys reevesii. NCBI lineage: Eukaryota > Metazoa > Chordata > Testudines > Geoemydidae > Mauremys > Mauremys reevesii. Next base: position 96,915,172 of record NC_052624.1, read on the forward strand.
GAAACTCAGGGCACAAGTCAGATTAAAGGTAGGAGCTTGTCTGCACATGTTCAGTACCAAAATGAGCTACGACATATTCGTTGCCAGTGCTCCATGGAAATTATGTTGTGAAGACAGGCCCTGCCCCCATGTGTGGTATAAAGAAGAAGAAATATTTTTGCCAGCTAGGCCTCCTCCTCTTATGGGTTTTTTTAAGTAGAAAATAAATCCCACTTCACTGTAAGATTGCCACTGCATCTAGCATAAACTCCCAGTAGTAAAAGGACAAATATCCAGATATATTTCTGGATCTGGAAGAGTATGAAGAAAGAGGTGATGGAAGAAATTCTGGATGGGAAAATGCTTCTAACTTAGAAATATTTGTTGTATGCAGTGCTGTTGTAGCTGTTTTCGTCCTAGGATATTAGCGAGACAAGGTGGGTGAGGTAATATCTTTCATTAGACCAACTTCTGTTGGTGAGAGAGACAAGCTTTCAAGCTCACATAGCATGAAGAAGAGCTCTGGGTAAGTCTCTCACCAACTGATAATTAAAGATATTATCTCACCCACCTTGTCCTTCTTAGAAATGTTTGCTCATGTATCACCTTTAAAGGCTTTTATTTAAGATTTTTTGGGGATGGGGTGTTTGTGGGGTTACTTCATATTGTATTAACATTCTTTATTGAACTTTACCAACCACAAAATACATGCTTCTGTGCAAAGAAGTGTTAAAACTAATTGTCTTTTTGAAGAAGAATTTTCATTTTTTCTGTTTTTCCTGTTGTACAAGTTGGCTAATTGATCTCTCTCTCTCTCTCTCTCTCTCTCTTTCTTTCACTCTATGTTTCATTTTAGTTCTACTTAAAACAAAGAAAAATGATTCAGGGATTGCAGAATAATTACTCTCAAGTCAATCAGTTTTACCTGTAAAGAAAAAATAAGTCTGCTTTGAAGATTTGGGAGAGCTAGACCTTACCTACAACTTAAAGAAACCAAAATAGACTTGTTACTTAGGGTAGGTCTACACTTACCTGCCGGGTCGACGGGCGGCGTTCGACTTCTCGGAGTTCGAACTATCGCGTCTAATCTAGACGCGATAGTTCGAACTCCGGACGCGCTCCCGTCGACTCCGCGAATGGTGGTGGCGGAGTCAACAGGGGAGCCGCGGACTTCGTTCCCGCGGCGTCTGGACGGGTGAGTAGCCTGAACTAAGGTAGTTCAACCCTCCCTCCCCCATTAGTGTAGACCTGGCCTTAGTGCTTATTAGGGTATTAAATAACACCACCAAGGCCATTGTCCTCACTCTGGATTTACAGATGGACCCCAACGCCTGCTGATTAAACCTGCCATATTTCAAACGACTACTTGCTTCAGCCATTCAGCATCCCAAACTTCCTTCCTGTTTGGGATGCTGCCATCATTCTTTTAGTAAAGAAGGCACATATGTTTTCTCTTGCTTTCAATCATTAGCTTTGCACTCCAGATTGTTGCATTAAAAGACTCTGTGCCTTCTGTATAGCACCTTGAGATGTTTTGACATGTTAGTGGGCTGTGTAAATTGCAGCTGCCGCTGTTGTCTGTGTTATGTTTGTAGCTGTCATGTGATAATTTATTTATAAACAGAGGAAGACAGAGCTCCTGCAGTGAGAGGGTGAGTCTCAGTGGGGAGGGGGGAGAGAGAAATACCCTCCTTACTGTGAATACATAAACAATGAAAAGGTTTTTTCATGTTAAGAGGAAATGTTTAAACATTGTGATTAAAGATATTGAGAATTCTTTATAAAAAGTAAAAACTAAGAGTTTGTGTATTTTACTTGGAAACAATTTTTTAAATATGTTGGTACAGTTAGAGATAACTTAAAAATAACTTCCCTTCTGAAATCATCAATTTGGTTCTTTTATTTGCTACTTCAAAAATGTTATTTTCTTCTCTGTCCTTTAACTTTAGAATAGCTAGAAATAAACCTGTGGCTTCCTTACCATGTGGGGAAATTTTGTGTGAATGAAAGGAAGACAAGACATTTAAAAAGCACTTTGAAAAACTGGAGCGAGTGCACAGAAAAGCCATAAAAATGAGTCAAGGGCTTTAAAAAAATGCTGTACAGTGAGATAATTAGGGAGCACAGTCTGTTTAGTTTATCAAAAAGAAGACTGAGAGGTGATATGATTACAATGTATAAGTACCTTGATGGGGAGAAAATACCAAGCACTTTAAGCTCGTCGAGAAAGTCATAACAAGGACAAATGGCTTAAACCTTTTAACCCATGGCTAAAAAAAGACAAATTCAGTAAAGTACAATTTTTTTAACAGTGAACGTGATTAACCATTGGAATAAACATCCAAGGATAGTGGTGGTTTCTCAATCTGTTGAAGTCTTCAGATCAAGACTGGATGCCTTTCTAGAAGATATATTTTAGTCAAACAGGTTATTGGGCTCAGATTACATGAATAAATATAAAGATAAAATTCTATGTTCTGTGTTCTATTGCAGGTAAGACTAGATCTAATGACCCCTTCTGGCCTTAAAATCTATGAATCTCTTACATGTTCCACACTTGTCAGGACACACCACATTCAGACATTTTCCTACCCATTATCCTACTATTCCAATACCATGTGACTAAATACTGCAATCCAGGAGAGGACCACTGGGCTTGCTCCACTTCTTCTTACCTATCCCATTGTACCCACATGATGGAGGCTTATAGGGAGTTGGAAAGTTAGGAAAAATTGATAGATTGGAAAAAATGTGGGTTCACATAAATTGTATTGCTTTGAGAGACTTAAAAAGCAACATATTAATAAACGGATAAAGGGAAAGACCTTTTTTATGCAATATACAATTAATCTATAGAACTCATTACTGCAGAATAATGCTGAAGGATTTAGATGCTTTATTAAAGATTGGCTGGAATGAGAGTGCAGTGGCCCTGAAAATTAGGCCATTCTTCTGTAAGTATTTATATATGGATTTGGGAGCCTGTTGTTAGGAACTGAAGTTTGAAAATATTGGTCTAGCACATTATTGGCACTCTGCTAACGTGAAACGATACTCTTAAAATTAAAAAAAAACATTAAGGGTATCAAAATGTTATGATAGAGAGGTAATTGATTTGCTATTAAAATATCAATAAATGTGTAATTCCAAATATCATCCATCATACTAGTGTGTTTGCTTAAAAATCACAAAATAGCTTTGTTCTCAGGGAGTCAGTCCAAGAGTGAAATGAAGTTAACATGTTTCCAATTAGACATTATAATGCGAAAGCTATGGATAAATTACTTTTTAGGAGAATTAAGCATATATTGTAAAGACAGTATAGTAGGATTAGTTAATGACTAATACTTCTGAATGCTGTTATGTTTTGTTTCTCATTCATAATAGAGCAGTGGTTCTCAAACTGGGGCCGCCGCTTGTGTAGGGAAAGCCCTTGGTGGACCGGGCCAGTTTGTTTACCTGCCGGGTTTGCAGGTTTGGCCGATCGCGGCTCCCACTGGCCGTGGTTCACTGCTCCAGGACAATGGGGCTGTGGGAAGCGGCGGCCAGCAAATCCCTTGTCTCGCACTGCTTCCCGCAGCCCCCATTGGCCTGGAACAGCGAACCGCAGCCAGTGGGAGCCGCGATCGGCCGAACCTGCAGACCCGGCAGGTAAACAAACTGGCCCGGCCCACCAAGGGCTTTCCCTACACAAGCGGCGGCCCCAGTTTGAGAACCACTGTAATAGAGAATAACTATAACTTGTTTATCCAGGGAAATCAGAACATTACAAACAAAATCAGACAATGAAGGAATTAAAACAAGTGAACACATCAATATCTAACTACAATTCTGAGGAAAATGGGTGGGGATCTGAAAATACTTGAAAAGAGAGAGATTATTGAACGGAAAGTGTCTTCCCATAGTTAAAGCCTCAATCTTAAGTTATGTGTCCTTTTTGGACAACAGACACATGGACCAAAAATTTCCTAAGTAACTAATGATTTTGGGTGTCCAACTGAGCACTACTTAAAATGGCCTGATTTTCAGAAAGTGCTAAGTTTCCACCGTCTGAAACTCAAGCCCCTATAAAGGTAGCTCAGATTTGGTAGCAAAAAATAGAGCACAGTATTCACTTTTGAAATTCTTGGCCATGATGTACAAAATATACTTTTCGGGCTCATTGATCCAAATTTGTTTATCTGCAAAGACTGCAGAAAAAGTGGACATATTAAGACCAGCCACCAGAAATTTCACAAAGCAAGAGTGTGTCTCTTTGCTTCTTTTCACTTTGAGCTGAATAACACTTTACATAAAAAATCAGAGAGACACAAGCTTCTTGGAGGATCTTCTTTAAAACTGTCATGTGGTAAGATCTAGAGGACCCATTAACATGAACAATCTTTAACTGTCTTTCTTGTAGTAGAAGTCTGTGACATTAAAATTGTGGATACACAGTTCAGTCCTGAACTGAAATTCCATAGCTAACAGCTCCATCTATAATGTGTAACCAGAGCTGAGACTGAAGGACATCTAAACTACATACTGGAGTAACTAATAAATAATCAGACTCACTTACCTGGGTAATTGTAATATCACACAAAATTTTGTTTTAAATACTGAAAGAATATCTTAAACTATTACAATTAAGAATGATAGCACTGTCAAATATGTTTTTATAATACATGCAGATAGTGATTTATTTGAACAAATTCCTACAGTTAATCCTTACTAACATGGGAAGATTACAACAATTTACATAATTTACAGTGACTTTAGAACTGCTACTTTAATGTATTAGGAAACTGTCTGTATGACATTTACCGTTGTTTTAATTGTATGGAAAGATTAGTTTTGGATCACATAAGTATTTAAGTAACTAAAAGAATTATATTTGTTAACTTTTGAATTAAGTTTGCTTGTACTGTTATGTTGAAGGCCATAGAGTTTAATTGACATTGCTAAAGTCTTATAATCAAGTGACCCACAGTTAACATTAGTAATGACAAAATTGTCTTCATAGAACAAGAGGATTACAGTGATAGACCTTAAACAATTGAGTGTTTGCAATTAGATTATCTCAATATTTGCATTATTCAAGGCATTTCCTATAGTAAATATAGGCAAATAGCAAGGAATATTGCTGATACTTATCATAGGTAAAATTGGCAAGTCCTAAAATAGCTACCACTGTATTTGAGACTACTGCTCAGTGACACATTTGCCTATTCCATTTTGATTAAATTTGTAATATTTCATTAACGCTCCTTAAAATTTGAATATATTGGCCCATGCTTCAGCCCCTTTGCTCTGTTCCAATGGTCCAAGAGGGATGCAAAGTTGCCAGCTGTGTGTTCCCCCAAGAATGGGGCCAGTTAATTGATTACCATAGCATTCCAAGGCATTTTGAGTAATGCTTAGCAATTGCAACTGCTATTGCCTTCACTGGTGGGGAACTCGGCACTGCAGCTGATTGGACTCCAGTATTGACAACTCTAAATATTCAGAAATCCATGAATCAAGCCCAAAGAAATCATGCAATTGGCTTAAACTGTGAGATTTAAAACAAAACCAAAACAATACATTTTGCGTTCTTTTTATTTAGCTTCCGGTATCGGAATGGCTTTTGAGGGACAGGATGGCACACTGATTCAAACTTTTCTCTGCATCCATGAGCACTAGAACCTTACCTAGAACCTTACCTTATCTCAGCTTATAACCTGATTCCAGGAGCTGGGGCACTAAAAATATCACCAAATATCTCAAGACTCCCATTAAAATTAGGCAAACTGGCAATATGGGGTATATAATTCTCAGATCAGAACCTCATATTAAAAACATAGGGTGATATCCTAGCCCCATTGAAGTCAATAGGAGGGTTGCTATTGACTTCTGTGAGACCACAAATTCACCCTTAGTTTGCAGAGCATAAGAGTAGCTGGGGTGACCTTTTAAAGTGGCTTCCCCCACAAAGAAAGCAGACACCTCAGGATGGTGAATACAATGTAATTTCTGGCCAGTAATGTAAAATTGTCACATTCTACATTGTTGCGTTTTTTAGTTTACACAGTATGTTAATATTTTGAAAGAAAAAAGGAGCGATTGTAGTTCTATGGGTACCTCTAGCAAAGGCTAATCGGTCTCACACATATGCAAAAATGCTGTATTGCTATTGCCAAAAGGAAACCTTGAAAAATTTAATATTGGCATATTGATAGTGGTGGTCAACTGTATAATGGCATAACCTGTATTTAAAGTTATGCTATTACATCTCACAAGAACATTCAAAGTAAGAGAGAGAACATCCATTCAAAACATCAACATTTTGATACCTAGTCTGCCAGGTAGAGGCTGTATTTTATAAGAGAAAATAATGCATTCAAAAATGTGTGTGTAGATAGATGTAACATTCTGATGTTTCATTCATCCTATATGATTTCCTTGTCGTGCTTAGTTTACTAGCAAAGCTACAAAACAATTTTTTCTTTTGTGGGTGGTGTTTTTTGCTATTCTTAGCACTAAAGGGTGAGACTAGTTTATGAAAAACAAACTCTGTGCTCTTTTTTGGCTCTACACGTTGCCATTCTGAAACTGCCAACACAAAGCTTTCCATAATCAAACTCTATTTTCTATTATCAGGCTGTTGTTGTTTATAATTTATGAAGCAGACGGGATACTGTTTGATTTTCATAAGCTTCACTGATCCGGTAGGTTTGAGAACAATATTCATTTTGACTGGTAAGCTGAATAAACACAATTTTGCAGTCATAGGTGGAGAACATTTATCAACACTAGGATGTCACTTTAAAGAATCAACTTTTCTAACCTAATATTCTTAAGTTATCTTTCCTCTATGGTAGTAAATACAATATATTGTAAATCTCCAGGTAGATTCAGCCATTAGCATTTACAGGTTATGTCAGGAATATGTCTCTATTCCGGGGCCTATAATTCTGCTTTGGTGAATGCTTGCTCATTTTTATGATGTCTTTTCAGTTTGTAAACCCACTGTTTGGCTTACTAGCAGCCTCTTGAGCTGAAAATAATTGTCATTTGAAATGTTCATTGTCAGGCATTGGATTGACTTGGCAGACAGAACAGCAGTGTGTTTCAACAGGAGATCTAAGTTTGAGAAAGACAGAGTCCCTGGTCTCTAGGATGGTAGAGGCCAAGAAATAGCTTTTTAGGAGAGAAATTGTGGGGTGTCGAAAACAGTTGTAAACTTGGTTGTTTTGTCTAGAGCAATAATAGTCTGTGGCTCAGAAGCAGGCTGCTGTTCATTAACTGCAAGTCTCAAGCTCTCTAGATCTCTACCATAGTATGTAGATCCCTACAGGTCCCTACCTTGTACTTGTGTGGCTCTAAATAAGGGTCAAATTGTGATCGGGCCTTGTATGTGTCTGAAGGAGTTGGAGGGCACAAGAAGCCCCCCTCCCTTTGGGCTGTGAAAGGCAGATCACAACAGTAGGGACTGTTGCTGACCCATTCCTCACTACAATGGGAAAACAGCCCCAAGCTCTCTGCCCCCCTTCCAACCCAGCACACAGGCCAGGCTAGTGCACTGGGAGAAGTCAAGGGTGCTACTGATATGCCCATGTCCCTAGATGAGGTGTCAGCTGCAGAGACTGAGTGACAGATCTCTGGAGGTTCCTGTGAGGAAGGGGAGGCCTCTGCCTACTCTACATAAGAGGGACAGGAGGAAAAGGAGATGTGCAGAATAGTCTGGTAAGATGTCAAGTCTTCCCCACTGTAGTTTAGGATCCCTTACAATGGCCTGGGGTAGGAGACTGTACCTATTTTTTTCTTGGAACTATTTGGGAGACTCAAAAGACTGGGAGTGAGACACAGTCTGAAGAACTAGGCCACTGCTTTGCAGTAAGCAATTCTCTCTTTTTGGTCTGTGAAGGAAAGGACTTTTGGTCTGGCTCAAGGGCCAAATCACACAACCAGCCGGAGGGAGACTGTTCACTGGGGGAAACATTAGCCTCAAAGTATGTTAGCCTCAAAGAGTTAATCTGACAGTCTCATAGGCACAGTTTTCACTGGTGCTTCTCAAGGAGTGGTGTAGCTCTGTATCAGCTTCTTACTCACAGCTTGGTGCAAGTGGTACAGTCCAGCCCTAATATCCATCTTGGTGGCTGTGGCTTGAGAGGCTGATCTAAGCATTGACGCTGCACATTCTAGGAACAGAGCTAAAGATAGCACATAAAAAAGATGGAAAATATCAGCTTTGTCGCGAATGAGGGAGGATAAAAACGAATCTCCACAGGAGTGATGTATAACATTTTGGCTGCATCATTAACAACTGTGAAAAACAAATGAATCCTGTGAACAAAAAAAGAGTTCTATTCTGCACCAGGGCTTTAGCTCTGATGAATACTAAATTTAGTGTCCAATCGTGTCTAAAAAGACAATGACACTGAATAACTTCACTCACTTAATCTTTATGGTATTTTCCATTAACAAATGACTGTGTTTAAAAATAATGGTATGCAGTGAAGGAAAGATCTTTGCAAGGCAAGATTATTATTATCTGAAAGCTACACTGGATATTCACACACATGAATTAATAGTGTTAGGCATACAGCTGGATGAACTATTTATTGCAAAAAATGTTACTAATTTAGTTCTTTTCTGTTTTAAAACTGTTTGCAAACCAGCCCCTAGTTTAAAGAATGACTTCATCGGTTAAACAACTCAGTCTGAAAGTTGGGGACACTTAACTTTTAGGGCTAGATTCACAAGGAAATGTAGACTAGTGATGCTGAGTGTTGCCATGCCTAAAAGTTAGGCACGTAGAACATCACTGAAATACACAAAGGCCAAATTTGGTGCCTAGCCTCCCGGTACAATGAATATGGGGAGAGAGGTGCCTCAGAATGGGATTCACAAAAAGCCAGCACCTTGCCTAAGCTAGGCTATGGGACATGCTAAGCCCTGCGCCACTCTTCCTCTGCTTGGGCTTCTCAGCTCCAAACTCAGCTTCAAACCACCACCATTTTGGAGGGGAGAAGATACACCTGGGATAGTTAAGAGATGTCCAGTTCAACCCCCCACCTGTATCTGAGAGGGAGAAGAGATTTGAACTGGGCTCTGCCACCTCTTAGGTAAGTGCCCTAGCCTCTGGGCTATTATAATGAGGATGTGTGCTCTCTTACTCCTGTTAATGCTGATAAAAAAACAAAAGAATCATTGGGCCAGAGAAGGACAGCAAGCATGAGAATGACATTGTATCCTGGTGGTTAGAGCACTCATGTGGAGATCCAAAGTTCAGTCCCCTTGCTCCAATGACTTTTTAAAGTTATGTGTCCACAGTGGAACAGCTTCAATAGGAGAAATTGAGAGGCCTCCCCACTCCAGTCAGAATTTTGTATAGCCTAACGTTTAGGGCACTTAGCTGAGAGGTGGGAGAGCCCAGTTCAGATCTCATCTCCTCCTCAAGTGGAGGTGGGATTTGAACTGGGACTCTCCCATATCCCAGGTGAGAACTATCCACTGGGCTAACACTTATGAGGGAAGCTCCTGCCCTCCCTCCCTGGCTGTTTTGTACATGCTCACCTAATCATACCTGCTGAAACTAGGGGTGCTGGGTATGTGGCAGCACTCTCTGGTTTGAAGTAGTTTCCATTATATACAGAGCTTGGTTCAATGGCTCTCAGCACCCCACTATACAAATTGTTCCAGCACCCCATCGCCTATCAGAGCCCACTCTGGTAGGTGAGGTCCGAATATGTTTATTGGATGGGGTCCTGCAAGCCAGTTGGGAATGCTTCTTTCCCTGGTTCATGCATCACTCTGAGCTTAGCTGTCCGGACGCCTGGCATGGGGCATGCTGAGGGAATTTAGACACCTACAGCATTCAGCAGTAGCTGAGCAGGGGGGTTGTGGGGCCTTATGCTGGGATTTAGGCACCTAAAGTGGTAGTTAGATTGCGAAGTCTTTTTTTAATTCTAGCCCTTAATATTAACCAAGATTTTAGGCAGATGTAAATTGAGGTATCTTCCTTGCCTCATTAGAGCTATACCAATCTACACCGACTGAGGGCCTGGCCTATTGTGTAGTTCATCCCAATATTTTTCTGCTGTTGACTAGGTGAGTGGAGAGCTCTTGAGAGGATGATGAATAGTAAATAGCAAATGCCTGGTGAGAAATATTTATTTGTGTCTAAACTTGTAAAGCTTTCACGGCTCTGTTTTCACAAACACGTTGGGTTTTTCTGAATGCTTGTGAATATGATCCCATGAGTTGTAATGAACCAAACCAAGTGCTTTATTTTTAAAAATTAATGAATTTTAATACTATCTGACCAGTTCTTGTTAAGAGGAAGATGACTACTTGGTGATGGGGCGCAGGGAAATGTGAAGCTGGTATTTGAATTGTGTGGTGGGTGGGAATAAAAGTGCTTTCACAGATTATTCCTGCTTTGACTAGTGGTTGGATATTTTTTTCCATTGATGCTGGAGAATTTTAAGCCAGTCAACTATTCTGCCACCCCTCAATCTAACTGCCAAAGTTGAAGCCTGCATGGACCTATCTGTGTCTGATGCATTTTCAATGTCAGCTAGAAGGAGTCAAGAAGCATTTCACAATTTGACATGCAGCTTGCTGCAAGCATTTGAGGAATAGCCCAGAAGCAATATAAACTGAGCCAATAAAACCTCCTATTAAGAGACCAAGACAGCCTTTTCAAACTGGAGCTTGGTTCTGTGAAATCAGGGCATGTGGCAACTTTGTTGAGGGGGTAAAACAGGGGAAAATAAATCAAATTCTCTAGGAGCCTGCTATATATACACACCATGCATACTCTGCACAGTAGTCTTCAGATGGGAGATAGACGGAGAAAGAGAGAATAAGAGCTGTAGGAGGGATGTTCTGACCCCATCAGAAATTATTTAGGTGCCATACATCACCACTAATCAGAGAATAAAATAGATCTAGGAAGACACATTAGCAATATATTCTCCCTACATTACCACCCCCTCCACCTATAGCTGACTTTCAAGTTTTATAGATTTTGTCCCCAGTAATATGGATTTACTGTGATCAAACAGAATACACTCAGTCATCATTGTTGTACAAAAAGGAGTGTTAGAGTCTCGGCAACCAATTTATCCTACTGTACTCTTCTGGCATTTACTTATAGTTCTGATATGATCTAAATCTCAATCCTGCAGACACACTCACATGCTTGGCTTTACCCCTGACTAGTCATCTGAAGTCAAATGCAGCTTATCATTTGCAGGACCGGACCCTCAGTCAGTGGTTTATATTACATAGCAGGTACCATATTTGGGGGTGGGATTGATATATTTTAAGATGAAACTTGATATATTCTCTTACACATTTTAAAAATTAGCTTTTGGCAGCTACTGTTACTATTTCCCACCCAAAGGCAATATGAAAGCAATGTGTGACTGTGTAATACATCCCATGGCCATAGAATTCCTCTTTTCATGACTTAGCGGCTTTGTCTCATATCACATAGGTTCACAACTGGGTATACTCATGTTTGCACTCATTTCTCCCCTTTTTATTTATTAGTACAAGGATCAGGGCTCCATCATGCTGGGTACTGTTTAGATAAATAAAGCAATCTCTGTCTCAGAAAGCTTACAGCCTAGAGGCATGGCTTCACTGCAGAGTTATTTCTAGTTACCTACAGTCAGGTAACTCCTCTTGAGTTAGCCCAGTTCAAGTGAGGGCAGCCACACGGAGAAGTTGACAATAAACCTGGTGAGGTGCCTTCGTATCTTAACGGATCTTGTGGTCATTGGGCAGTTCGCTGGAGGGCTGCTGTTTTAGCTACCTGCACAGACCTGGGATGGCTCACAGAGGAAACACACACGCAACCAAACATCTAACCACACTGGTGACCCCCAACTGCAGATCTGGTAAGTAAGTGAGTTGCCCTTTGTAGGAATCATGATCTAACATGGCAAAAAACTACGTTCTAGGGAACTCCTTTAACTCTCCCTAAAAATCCCCACAGAGTTTAATAAGGTATGGACGTGCTGGGTTGCTAGCAAAGGAGGTCCATATGAATTTAAAAGAGATAGTGGGAAAGAAACATGGAATGAAATCTGTAAGGCTAGTGCAAAGACTGTAGCCTTGAAGTATAGAATACTGCAAATTATAACCATGGCTACTAAATGGTTAAAACAATATGCCACAAAATTGTCAGGGCAAGTAACAGAAACAAAAAAATAATTTCAAAGGCGTGATTGAGGCATCACAGAAGAAGTAGATTTTTATTATGTAGTACAGGGGTCAGCAACCTTTCAGAAGTGGTGTGCCGAGTCTTCATTTATTCACTCTGATTTCAGGTTTCGCGTGCCAGTAATACATTTTAACATTTTTAGAAGGTCTCTTTCTATAAGTCTATAATATATAAACAAACTATTGTTGTATGTAAAGTAAATAAGGTTTTTCAAATGTTTAAGATGCTTCATTTAAAATTAAATTAAAATGCAGAGCCCCCCCCAGACCGGTGGCCAGGCCCCAGGAAGTGTGAGTGCCACTGAAAATCATCTCGCGTGTTGCCTTCAGCACGTGTGCCATAGGTTGCCTACCCCTGATGTAGTAAATAATACCTGTGAAGTAGAGTATTTGTATTTGATTCTTCAAGGTTGCTTTTTATTTATAACATGGTAGGATCAGAATCAGGGCCCCAAGTGCTAGTCAATGTATACATACAACAAAAAGACAGTGCCAGCCCCGAAAGAGTCTACAATTTCAGCGGGAATAGCAAGCTGGATAAATCCAGACCACATTAGTAATGAATCTGAATCCTTTCCATGCACTGAGATGTCAGTCAGGGTATGAACAAGGCTCTGTCATCCCTCTCTATCATTCTGTTTGCCAGAATGGCTCTCTCATTGTGTTTCTGTAGCTGTTTTTACAAGGATAGGTTGTTGCCCTATATAGTTCAACGCCCCTACCTGGAGGACTAGTGGACATCTTGTCCCTATCCTGGAACCTGTCAAGCTTGGGATGCCCTACAGGGAACAGTTAAAACTCTTGCTGGCATAGCTCTTGTGGTCACTGGAATACACAATGCTTTCCCTCATGTGAAGGTGCAGCCCCCAGGGAAGACTAATGACCAGTATCAAACCTGCAGGCCTTACTTATGTGGCTAGCCTTTGGCTATGTGCATGATAAGGCTGCAAAACCAACTTAACTGCAGTTAAGCTAACGCGTGGCTATTTTGCAGTCGGTTGGGTTGAGTCTGGTCTCAGTCCTGTTCACAACCCAAAAGTTACCAGCACATTTATCACTAATTGTTGGCAGGCTCTGCAGGAAACAAAGTAGCTTTTTTGTGTGTGCCAAATTCAGGACAGAAGGCTTGTGGAATTTAACAAATGCTATCTGGAATCTGTGTTTTCATCAGACTCCACAACTTGTGGAATTTAACAAATGCTATCTGGAATCTGTGTTTGCATCAGACTCCATAACTCCTACCATGTTATAAAGTCGGCCAAAAGTACTACTAGAACTTGGCTCACTAAGGGTTAAACTTTAATCCCAACTGACCCTGCTGTATTTCAGTATTGTAGTTCACCTGGCCTATAAATTCATCTGCTTTTCTGATAACTTGACAGATGATCGTATTGACTGCAAGAATCATGCAGGACAGGAAAAATTAAGCAAGGAATGACAGCCATAACTCAGAATTCTCTTGATATTGTGGGGTTTTGGCAGATTTGAACACCAATTTTTTGGCTTAATAAAGTTGTAATGAGTAATTTCACTGTCTAAAAACTCACTGTGACAAAAATTAAAACTGACAGTTGCTCGGTATTGTGCTCTTAGCGCATACTCTAACAAACATCTGACTGGAATCACTTTCTCTAAAGTGTAGATAAAAAGTATCTTTTAATTAGATTATATTGCTGTGAAATTAATGATCGTAATATACTATATCCTGCTGTTGGAGAAACTAATCGTTTTGTGCTGCTGATGCTTGATCTTCAAATCTTTTTTCCCTTTGAAAGCTTTGGGTAATAATAAGATATAATTACCCCAAAGATAAAGCTACAGCTAAATAGAGAAAACCATCAATATACACATAGGGTGGTTTCTGTTAACCATCCTGTGTGTGTGTGTAATCTACTTCTCCCAGTTCCACACACATTCAGATTCAATTTGGGCTGGATTGGAGGTCAGGCCTATGGGTCTGAGAACTGGTATGGCAGCAAAAGACTGCTACACAGCTCAGTGATGCATTCTGAGTACAGAATCTTATTCATTCTGCAGATGGAATACAGTATAACCTACAGATGTGTAGGTGCGGTAAGAGAGGAACCAGGCCATTTCATAGAGATGGGAGGAACAATTGTTATTAAATCTTGTATTGCCAATCCCAGAAGTTCGAAATCCACAAGTCAGACCTCAATGAGTTGTGTGTGTGTGTATATGTGTAAGAGAGAGAGAGAAAGAGAGAGAGAATTGGTGTGGCCAGTGCTCCCAAAGTTGAGTTAAATTAAGCGTTGACACCTGCTGCAGGAGTTCTCACTGGCAGCCTGATGGGTAGCTTCAGCTTCTCTCCAAACCTCCAAATTCTAATTATTCCCATGTCTTCCCCCTCCCCAAGTCCTCATGTGTGCCAGTTCCTACATCAGTTCTGTCCCCCTAGTCCCATCTTTGCTCTTCATGCAGCTTCTGGGGTTCTTTACTCCCTCTTCCAGGGCTAAAAGTGCAACTGCAGGGGGTCCTCTTTTCACCTTCTCATGCCTGGGTGAGGGGTTCCCTTCCTAACCCCGGGGTTGCCCTGGGGGAGGGAAGCCATATTTCCCTTCCACTAGACCATTGGTTGGGGAGTGGAGGGAGGCAGGGAAGCCGAGACCAAATTGATTCCTTGTACATGGGAGGGACTAAGGAGCAGAACTGCCCAGAGCTGTTGGGCTCTTTCTGTTCCCCCTTCCCCTTCTATGAGAATTGTGTTAGCTGCTTCCTCCCCCTCCTCCTCTACCCAAAAACTTTGGCTGCTGCAGGGAAGATACAGAGCTGGGGCTGCCTCCTGCAACACCTCTCATCGCCTCCTGAGGAAGAGGAGCCTGGAAAGGGAGAAAGACAGTCAGCCAGAAAGGGTTCTCCATAAGATGGGATGAAATTTGCAGCTGTTCCTTCCCTTGGGAAAATGGCTCCAGTTTCAGCTGAAACCAGGTGTCTTGTGAGGAAATTTTGATACTTGGCAATATTGTAAATCTGATACTAGGTGTAACCCACACTTGCATAGTGTGGTACTCTGTCCTGCTAGGGGCTAATTTGAGTCTGCCAGAACCTTTTGCCAACACACATCCATCCTTTTTTGTGGGGGCAGTTGAGACTCATGGTTTTAGATCCAGTGGTCCAGGGTTTGATCCCCACTGCTGCTGATCTACCTAAAGGCAAACATACAAACCTGAAACTTTGGGCCAGCTTTCTGAGCATTGCTAAGGAAACTTGTACACCTTCTTAGGAATTGTTGTGCTGCTCTATGGTTTTGTATCAAACACAGTGTAATATTGAGCAGTTTGCCATGATGATTCGTAACCAAAAGCAAAGAGAATCTGATAGTTTCAGTTAAGGTTTCACTTTCAGTTTGTGGTTTGTTTGAACCTAAATTAAAAACAAAACTAATTCTGACTCTGTGGACATTTCAGGTGCATGTAGCTAAGCACATGTGTAATAATTCAATTGAAGTCAATGGGACTGTACATGTGCACAAAGATAAAATTATGTTTGAAGGACTGGAAGTTTAGGGGCACAATCCCAAGGGAACTAAAAACCCCTGAATTCCCAAGGCCATAAAGCTTAGCTCAGCTGTGTATAAGACCTGCTGCAGCAGGGGACAATTGCTGCGATTTCAGTATCTGGTCATGTTAATTTGGTTAGTTGTATTTTGACATTTGCCTAATGTACTCAAAGAAACTGGGCCAAATTCATTCTTGATGTAAGTCCAGACGCCTACTTTTAAACAACTTATTCACTCTAACATATTTTTATCAAGTATACATAGTACATATTGTTTCTGAGTCAAAGCCAGTGAAATACGGTGAAACTTGTATTAGAAAACACTTACTAGGTCTTAGGTGACTTCAGTGTCCTAGAAACACCTGGTTATACCGGTAATTCTGCTTCTCCTTTAATAAAATATTACCTTCAACCCGTTTTGGCCGCTCTGAGTTAGCACTCTGTTTGAACTGCACTTTTATTGTTTGAACTGCACTTCAGAAAGACATGCAGTGAAATCTGTTAAGATTTTTTTACTGGAATTTACATTCAGAGACCAAAAGATTAATACGTAATTTGAGTGCAAAATTCTCTGTTTTCCTGCATCATTTGCAGCCTTTTATAGGCACAGCTGCATGAAAAACAAAATCTCTGCCAAGGCCCAATGGTAATGCAAATATCCTATAACAATCTTAACTGACACCTTTCATATTCACCAATAAATGCTAAGAAAACAAAGCCATTCCTGCACTTTCTCAACTTCCCTCTCTAGCCTCTCTCTCTCTCTCTCTCTCAAAAAAAATCATATGTTTTGACCATTATAGTGATCTTCCATTTATATAACTACTTTAATCTTGAAGCACTTCACATATAAAGTGTCTTACAAACACTGCCAATGGACATAGAAACTCTTTATATAAAGCTCTCTCTCCAGCCCCAATTGAAACACAGTAGTTAAATAGCACACAGTTAGGAGAGGAAGTTTAGAATTAACCTTCCCCGAACTAAAACAAAGGCGATTTTTAGGTTCACTGAATGTTGTCAAGCCGGGAATTTAGACAGAACATCAGTCTGAATTCCCCATGTGGTTTATTAAAAATGGCAAGCTATCAGTTTAAATCCTAAGTTTTAAGAACATGAGAATGACCACACTGGTCAGACCAATGGTCCATCTACCCCAGCATTCTGTCTTCCAAGACTGACTGGTGCCTAATGCTTCAGAAGGAATAAACAGAACAGGATAAACTTATCAAGTGATCGATCCTGTTGTCCACTCTCAGCTTCTGGCAATCAGAGGTTTAGGGACACCCAGAACACAGAGCTGCATCCCTCACCATCTTGGCTGATAGCCATTGATGGATCTATCTTCCATGTATTTATCTAATTCATTCTTGAACCCCAGTTATAATTTGGCATTCACAACATTCCCCCCACAATAAGTACCGTGCATGAACTGTGTTGTGTGAAGTACATTCTTATGTTTGTTTTAAACCTGCTGCCTATTTTCATTGAGTGACCCCTGGTTCTTGTATCATATGAAGGGGTAAATAATACTTTCTTATTCACTTTCATCACAGCAGTCATGATTTTATAAACCTCTATCAGATCTCCCCCCACCCACATCTTATCTAAAGATGAACAATCCCAGTCTTCTTAATCTCCCCTCATATGGCTGTTGTTCCATACTCCTAATCATGCCACAGTTGTTAGTTCTGCAATTTCATATATGAGTTCCTTCAGAACTCTTGGGTGAATACCATCTGGCCCTGGTGACTTATTACTGTATAATTTATCAATTTGTTCCAAAACCTCCTCACTGACACCTCAGTCTGGGACAGTCCCTCATATTCTTCTAAAAAGAAGGCTCAGGTGTGAGCATCTCCCTCATGTCCTCTGCAGAGAAGTCCAAATATGAAGAATTCATGTAGCTTCTCTGCACCAACTTTGTCTTCCTTGAATGCTCCTTTAGTATCTCAATCATCCTGTAGCCTCACTGATTGTTTGGCAGGCTTCCTGCTTTTGATATACTTAAAAAAATGGTTAGTTTTTGTGACTTGTACTAGTTGCTCTTCAATTTTTTTTTTGGCCTGCCTAATTATACTTATACCAGAATTCATGTTCTTTTCTATTTTCCTTAGTAGGATTTGACTTCCTGTTTTTATGGGTTTTTGCTGCTAACTGCCTCTTTTACTCTACTGTTTAGTCACGATAGCTTGTTTTGCATACTCTGACTGTTTGTTTTTTTTAAATCTGGGGTATAGAGGTCCAAACTATATGTAATATGGTGTTTTTAAAAGGTTGCCATGCAGTTAGCAGGCATTTCATTCTTGTGATTGGTTCCTTTTAACTTCCATTTATCTAGTCTCCTAATTTTTGTGTAGTTCCCCATCTTGAAGTTTCCTGGTCCTGCTTGCAGGCTAGGTGGTTTTGTAGGGATACATAACATCAGAATGAGTTCCTCAGAGTCCCTGCCTAGAGTTAGGTGGGTTGGATTGTGCCTCTCTGTTTTAGAGAGCAGCCTATCTTTTCTCTCTGTGTTGAAGTTCTTGTGTGTTATCAGTCTGAATTCTAAGAAATAAAGTAGTGCTACATAGCAACCTTCCAGCAAGAGCATTTCTGGTTTTTATCTAACGTTATTTGTATGCTGTGAACAAAGCACCCTACACTGGCACAATGGGCCATGAATGACCCCCCTGGCCCATTTGGTTTGAGTGAAACCCATAAAAATTAATAAAGTAAATGTCATACACTCTATGAGGAAGAGCCTCAGCTGGTGTAAATTGTAATAACTCTAACTGCACTGCTATGAGGATTTGCTCCAGCATATCTTCTGCCGGGAGAATTAGCTGTTGATGACGTATATCTATGTATCAGAGGGCTTGGCTACACTTACAAGTTGCAGCGCTGGGAGTTACAGTGCTGGTCATGCAGCTGTGTAGGGCCAGCGCTGGAGTGTGGCCACACTGACAGCTACCAGCGCTGCAGTGTGGCCACACTTGCAGCACTTTCCAGCGCTGTATTGAGAGGTGCATTGTGGGCAGCTATCCCACAGAGCACCTCGTCCCATTTTGGCGCTGAGTATTGTGGGAAGGGGAAGGAAGTGTGCGGGTCATTCCGCTTCCTGTGTGCCAACGCCCCGTGGTGCATCGCTTCACATCCCAGCATTCACTCTTTCCGGCAACGTTTGGCGCCATTGTGAGTGTCTTTCTGTTTTACTCTCTGTGTGAATCGCGATTTCTGTGGCAAATGGAGCCCGAGCTGCTGAGGACTGTGCTGATGAGTGTCGCCAGCACAACACGTTTGGCAGTCGAGCTATTCCTTCAGCTCCAAAGTGACAGTGAGGAGTCCGACGATGATATCGATATCGATTCTCCTGCCGCGTGTGACACTAAAGTGCTTGTGGCATTCACGGAAATGCTCAGCACCGTTGAACGCCGCTTTTGGGCTCGGGAAACAAGCACTGAGTGGTGGGATCACATCGTCATGGAAGTCTGGGATGACGAGCAGTGGCTGCAGAACTTTCGTATGAGAAAAGCCACTTTCATGGGACTGTGTGCTGAGCTCGCCCCCACTCTGCGGCGCAAGGACACAAGATTGAGAGCTGCCCTGACGGTGGAAAAGCGGGTGGCTATTGCAATCTGGAAGCTGGCAACTCCAGACAGCTACCGGTCGGTCGGGAACCAGTTTGGAGTGGGAAAGTCGACCGTTGGAATCGTTTTGATGCAAGTTTGCAAGGCAATTAATCGCATCCTGCTAAGAAAGACCGTGACTCTGGGGAGCGTGCAGGACATTGTGGATGGCTTTGCACAAATGGGTTTCCCTAACTGTGGAGGGGCGATAGATGGGACGCATATTCCTATTCTGGCCCCCCCCCACCTGGCATCAGAGTACGTTAATCGTAAGGGGTATTTCTCTATGGTTCTCCAGGCGCTTGTGGATCACCGCGGGCGTTTCATTGACATTTACACAGGCTGGCCTGGAAAGGTGCATGATGCACGCATCTTTCGGAACAGTGGCCTGTTCAGGAAGATGCAGGCAGGGACTTTTTTCCCAGACAGGAAGATCACAGTAGGGGACGTGGAAATGCCCATTGTGATCCTTGGAGACCCCGCTTACCCGTTACTGCCTTGGCTCATGAAACCCTATACAGGGAAGCTTGACAGGAGCAAGGACCGGTTCAACTACAGGCTGAGCCGGTGCCGAATGACTGTGGAGTGTGCTTTTGGCCGTTTAAAAGCTCGCTGGAGATCTCTGTATGGGAAGCTAGACTTGGGGGAAAGCAGCATCCCCACGGTTATATCCGCTTGCTGTACCCTCCATAATATTTGTGAAGGGAAGGGTGAAACATTCAGTCAGGCATGGACCACCGAGGTTCAAGTCCTGGAGGCTGAACATGCACAGCCAGAGAGCAGGGCTAATAGAGAGGCCCAGCACAGGGCTACAAGGATTAGGGATGCCTTGAGGGAAGAATTTGAGGCTGAAAGCCAACAGTAATGTTTGCTGCCTTGCATGGGAGTGAATTGCACTGTTTACACTGTTATTCTATTACCCCTAAAATGATTTGCAGTGCCTCTTTCTTTACTGGGCTAAGGTATCTTTAACTATCTGCTATAATAAAGACTGTTTTCAAAGCCAAGAATTGTTTTATTGAAAAGAAAAAAACTTCCTTGACAGACAGACACACAACATTTCATGAACACAAGAGGGCAGGGGTGTGGGTTGGTGAACTGTACAGTCACAAGTTTGCATATGTCCTGTCTGGAGTGCTGTTTAATGAATCCTGCACTTCAGGGTGCATATACTGCATGGTGATGGGGGTTGAGTGCAGAGGGTAAGGGTGGTAGGTATCAGGGCTGGTTGGGGAACGTACAGGTGTTGGAGGCAGCTGGTGGTGGCAAGAACCTGAATGCTGGGGAAAGGTGGTTTGAGCTGACATTGGGGCACAAGGCAAAAAGCTTGGGGCCGGGCCGGGGGGGGGGAGTAGCACGGTAGTGCTCTGCTTGCATGGCAACGAGTGACTCGATAGAGTCCTCTTGGCGCGACAGGATGCTTAGCAGCCGCTCTGTGCTTTTCCTCTTGGCCACTGCATTTCTCTTGCGGATCCTGCTTTCCTTCTCTCTCCACTCCTTCAATTCCTTACTCTCTCTAGCAGAGTGATGAAGAACAGTTTTCAGCATGTCCTCTTTGCTCTTTCGGGGATTTTTTCTCAAATTTTGAAGCCTCTGTGCTGTGGAACATCTGCGCAGTCCAGTAGTCAAGGTCACTGTAGAAACCCAGAAATGACAACATTTAACAGGGGCAGCATTGTATCCACTATCTCCAGACATGAATTGTTACACTGAGGGAGTTCTCATTTTAGCATTCTTTTACCACACGCATAACACGACAGAAGCCACGAAATGGTGAGTGAGGGGTGCTTATAGAGGGAGAAGTGGGGCTTGATTGATAGAGGGGAGCTGGTTGCTTCGGGTAATCTGGAGTGATAGAGGGGTTGAGTGAAGATGCAGCTGCAGGGGTGATCTTCACTATCTCCCTATCTCTTCACTAAAGAGTCTCCCAACATTTTTCACAGGAGTTAATCCTGGAAGATGTCTCCCTGCTGCGAGTCACTAGGGAACAGCGGGAGGCTCTTTTAGAGCAATGTGGATTCCGCCCGGGACCCTATGCGGCTTGCCTGTGTTCAGAAATGGTCCCCCCACCACTCGCAGCACAGTGGCGCGGACGCGTCGTGACTGGGACAAGGAACACAGTGGCTCTGCCTATAAACCTGCACAGGCATATTGCCCACGCTCTGGATGAAACTTTTGCTGAGATAACTGAAGCAGATTACCGCGACGTGATAGACCACATCAACGGGCTATTCCACATCTAGTCTGGCATGCATGCAGCCATAACCCCCCTTCCTCTCCAGAAACATTTCCACCCAGAAAATAAAAGCCGCTTACCGGTAACCCGCTCCTCTGCTTGTCCTTCTGCAACTGATGGCTGCTGCGATTGGGTACTTTCCTCCTGGCTTGAGAAGAGCTCCTGGCTGCCTGCCCACTCTGGGGTGTCTTCCCCCATCCCAGGAGCTTCACTCGCGGTTTCCTCCCCCCCCGCCGCCGCCTCCGCCTCCGCCTCCGCCTCCTCCTCCT
Organism: Mauremys reevesii; assembly: GCF_016161935.1. Taxonomy (NCBI): domain Eukaryota; kingdom Metazoa; phylum Chordata; order Testudines; family Geoemydidae; genus Mauremys; species Mauremys reevesii. The sequence continues at coordinate 96,936,975 of NC_052624.1, forward strand.
CCTGTCCCCCAGCCTGCTCAGAAGTGTCCATCGTTGTCCTGGGATTGGCAGTGGGGTCACCCCCAAGTATCGCGTCCATCTCCCTGTAAAAACGGCAGGTCGTGGGGGCAGCTCCGGATTGGCGATTGCCCTCGTGGGCTTTGTAATAGGCACTCCGCAGCTCTTTAACTTTCACCCTGCATTGTAGTGCGTCCCGATCATGGCCCCTATCCAGCATGGACCTTGATACCTGCTCAAAGATATCGTAATTCCTACGGCTGGAGCGCAGCTGTGCCTGCACAGATTCCTCCCCCCAAACACTGATGAGGTCCATCAGCTCGCCATTGCTCCATGCTGGGGCTCGTTTGCCGCGTGGAGGCATGGTCACCTGGAAAGATTAACTGATTGCACTCCACACACACCTGGCTGCAGCAAACAGGAAGGAGATTTTTAAAATTCCCGGGGCATTTAAAGAGCGGGTCACCTGAGGCAAGAGCAGTAGAGTGCAAACTGATGAGCAGAGTGGCTGAACAGGAATTCTGGGATAACTCCTTATTCCCTGGAGGACAATTAAAGCACTGGTGAGTGTCCACACCTGCTGAGCAGCGCTGGATCACCAGCGCTGCACTCCTTATACCCCTGCCGGGATGGGTTTTCAGCCAGCGCTGCAACCAGGGAGTTGCAGCGCTGGTTGTGCCCTGCAAGTGTGGATGGGGTGTAATTGCAGCGCTGGAAAGCCTCCACCAGCGCTGCAACTTGTAAGTGTAGCCAAGCCCTGAGTGTTGTTTCACTCAGTACAATGCTTTGTAGGGGGCGATTTTCTTTCGCTGTTATGCCATGTACTTGAATTAATCTGTCAGAGAAGCAGTTGCTCTATTTCTCATTCAGCTGACTCTTGGCTAATGTTACTTCAAACACCAGTAGTGCCTGCAGCCATGTGCACATTACACATGGTGCATACCATTGGCAGAGGCACCAAGTCATTGGCATTGGGCCCTCCCATCCCAATGGCTGGGGTGAAGAGAAGTAGAGTGACCAACCTACTGCCTGCTCAGGTGTGTCCTTGTGGCCCCTCTGTCAAACCTGAGTGGCGCTGCATAATCAAACCTGAGTGGTGCTGGGAACTCAAAGTAGCAGGTCACAATGCCCTTCACTCAGTGGTGGCCCTGCTATTCCCCTCTCCGTGTCACGGTGGAGGGGCCGTGGGGCCAAATCTCAGTGGGAAGTGAGGCTACAAGGGCTGATGCTCCTTGCCACTGTCATGGGGCCAGCTGCTGCACCAGGGCTCCCCCTCCAGGGCCTGCCTGGCCTCGCCCCACTTCCACCAGCCTGTGTCTCCTCTGCTGTGTTTGCACGACTTGCTTAGCAACAGCCTCAAGACCAGCTACAAGCCTGGGGAGCTGTAGTGAGTGCCTGCACAGGAAAGCCAGCTAAAAGAGGGGTGGCAGGGAGCCCTGGTGCACACTTTTGGGGGGCACCCCTGCCCAACACAACTGGCAGAATATAAGATTTGAATCTCATCTGAAAAATGCCACGTTCATTAACACAGTTCTCCTTCTCCCCTACATATGGGACAAGGGGAATGTGTTCAATTTAAGCTATTAATTCATGTGATCTACCTATTGATGCACCAACACCACTTCGTGCCGCATGTGGGTTTTACATGGGCATCTCCTGTCCAAGCACTGATCCAGCCCAACCCTGCGTAACTAATGAGAATGGAAAGTATTTACTTCTTGTGGCAGCATAGACTACAGATTACAACATTTACCATAATCAGAGCCTTGGGAAGAAAATAGATAATGAAAAAAGTCAGAGAGCTGGTTTTACCACTGCTCTGGGAAAACCTTAGGGCATTTAATGCTCCTAAAAGAACCTGCATTTTCATGATTAAAAAGCATAGCACTGGCAAGCTACTACTATGGCATAGGAATTGTATGTTTAGTGACTGGTCATTATGTTTTTCAGCTTCAGTAAACAAACCAATATTTCTGACACTGAAAAATAATGCATCCTTAACATCCTCTTCCTATGTCTTCCAAATGTTCAAGTTTGTTGTATCTATCTACTCATTTTGCCTATTGGCCTTCTTTGCCCTGGATGGAAAAAAAAAATAGAGCCAGTAATGACATTTATTATAAAGATTAATCAACCATAAAGACTATAATTGAATACACAAGTGTAGTCATTACTTGATTAATTATTCCACTAACATAATCAGCCTCCTACATATATCAGAATAATATTCAACAGAGTGTACAAAGAGCAGGGCTGTCATCAGGGCAATTATTGCCATCATCACTGTAAGTTTGTTTGCAGAACATCCTTTGGTTTGAATGGTTCTCAGCTTCAGTTGTTTTCTTTCCAAATAACCATTCTATCCTCTCACTTTAGGCTGCAGAAAAAATGCTCAGAGGCTCTATCACCAGGCAGAGGCTTCTCTCCCTACCAGCTATTGGCCAAGCATGTGTGTCCACACCCAGTCTCTTTCAAACAAATTTATTCTCTCGATGCAAACAAGTAAGCAAACCAGTCTTGTAACTCCCTCTAGGCTTTCAGGCTTCTGTGCCACCCCACTCAACAGTTTGTGATGCCCTTCTTTTGGCAGCTTCCCAGTCCTAGTCTGCTGGGCTCCCTTCCTCAAGCAGTAGCCCTCAGGGCTGCTTCCCTGAGTACCTGGCCCCTTGCTCTAGGGACTCACCACAGGACTTAGCTCTGCCCCACAGTGACTTCTCTTCCTCAGGCATGGCCTGTCCCCATCACTTCCTTTTTCACTTGGTCTCTAGTTACCATTTATAGGCCCCAGGTGTATCATAGAATCATAGAATATCAGGGTTGGAAGGGACCTGAGGAGGTCATCTAGTCCAACCCCCTGTTCAAAGCAGGACCAAACCCAACTAAATCATCTCAGCCAGGGATTTGTCGAGCCTGACCTTAAAAACCTCTAAGGAAGGAGATTCCACCACCTCCCTAGGTAACCCATTGCAGTGCTGCACCACCCTCCTAGTGAAATAGTGTTTCCTAATATCCAGCCTAAACCTCCCCCACTGCAACTTGAGACCATTGCTCCTTGTTCTGTCATCTGCTACCACTGAGAACAGTCTAGATGCATCCTCCTTGGAACCCCCTTTCAGGTAATTGAAAGCAGCTATCAAATCCTCCCTCATTCTTCTCTTCTGCTGACTAAACAATCCCAGCTCCCTCAGCCTCTCCTCATAAGTCATGTGCTCCAGCCCCCTAATCATTTTTGTTGTCCTCTACTGGACTCTTTCCAATTTTTCCACATCCTTCTTGTAGTGTGGGGCCCAAAACTGGACTCAATACTCCAGATGAGGCCTCACCAATGCTGAATAGAGGGGGATGATCACGTCCCTCAATCTGCTGGCAATGCTGCTACTTATACAGCCCCAAATGCCATTAGCCTTCTTGGCAACAAAGGCACACTGTTGACTCATATCCAGCTTCTCGTCCACTGTAACCCCTAGGTCCTTTTCTGCAGAACTGCTGCTTAGCCATTTGGTCCCTAGTTTGTAGCAGTGCATGAGATTCTTCCGTCCTAAGTGCAGGACACTGCACTTGTCCTTGTTGAACCTCATCAGATTTGTTTTGGCCCAGCCCTTTAATTTGTCTAGGTCCCTCTGTATCCTATCTACCACTCCTCCCAGTTTAGTCTCATCTGCAAACTGTAGCCTGTTAATAGGCTGGATTGGGCTCACCTGCTTTGACAGCAGGGCACTGGATCCAGTCTACTCACACAGGGCCAGCTACCCTGTGACAGGCTCTTAAGCAACAGCACGTTTTATGGTTTCGCACCAAATGTATATGAAAAATCCCTTCCAGTGATGTGTTTAAAATATACCGCTAGCCATTAACCTGATATTTTGAAGTTCTCAGACAATATTCCTACAGTCATCTGTTTCAAGTTGTGGTCAGTAAACTGCAATTATAATTGGCGAGTTTTATTCGAATCTTTATTCGAAGACCTGAAACCTTGCAATTCATACAACAGAGCAGAAATACCACTGTTAAGCCTGGTATTAACCAAAAGGAAGTTCTATTCTGGTTTTGAATGTCCATGACCACATAACTCCCTGTGACCCATATATAGGAGGGATTTTGGAACTCTGTCTAAGTAACTCTTTCATTGATATAGCTAAGGTCATACAACATTAGAGTTGAGATCATGTACCTGCAAATCAGAAAGTTCTGAAATTAGGATTCTTAACTTGGCCATAAAATGCATACAAAATTAATTTATTCCTAATATTGTCCCGGTGTGGTTGCAGAAGTAGGGTAGCATTTTAAACAATCCTTACTCCATTATATTAATGTAAACTTTAAAAATTAAAATAAAGGACTAAAATGCCAGTGCTGCACTGACTGCATCATGAAAGAACTATGCATACTGCATATAACAAATATACAGCAAACAATAGCCAGTGGGCAAATAATTTCAGACTGAAATGTATGACATATGGGCAGGGGCGGCTCTAGAAATCACGCTGCCCCAAGCAGCGCGGTGCGCTGCGCCTCCCTTCCCCGGTCCTGCGGCGGGTCCCCTCTTCCCACGGCTCCGGTTAAGCTCCCGCAGTCATGCCTGCGGCAGGTTGACCGGAGCCCGGGACGGGTGCCGTGGTCCCGTGGCTCCAGCCGAGCCGCGGGACGAGCGCCCCCTCCGCAGTCATGCCTGCGGGAGGTCCGCTCGTCCCGGGCTCCGGTCCGCCGGCCCAGCCTCCCGCCCTCCCCGGCGGCAGGGGACGCCCCCTACATTTTGCCGCCCTAGGCACCAGCTTGTTTTGCTGGTGCCTAGAGCCGCCCCTGCATATGGGCCAATGCTGACTGACCTTTGGTCAAAGTCCAAGTGAAAACCCAAGCTGCAGGACAGCAGCAGATTCCTAGCAGCTGTTACTACACTCTCAGAGCTCTCCCCAGTATTTTTTTCGGGGGAGGGGGAGGAAGGGAGGAGGTTGGTTGTTTTTTTTTTGTTTGTTTGTCTACAGAATTTAAGAGCTGGCCCAGTGTGCACTGATTTCAATGTTCATGCACCCAAATGTGTATGACTTATGAACATGGACATTCTCATGTAAGCATCACTCATTTAAATCATAGAAAATAATGCAGCTGTTTATTTTAGTGTGTGGGCCTGTAATCGGTCGGTCAGGGCTCGACCCTCCAGCGGGCAGGAGGGGAGCCGCACCGACTCACTTCTGTTCGCCTGCTAGCTATTAGGAGTCACGGGGAACAACGTTAGATCGCCGGGCCCTCTGGTGCAGGGGCTGGCCAACAGCAGTTCAAATAGGCCCAGGCCCTCTGGAGCAGGGCAGGGCAACAGCGGTTCAATAAGCCCTGGCCCTCTGGAGCAGGGCAGGGCAACAGCAGTTCAATAAGCCCTGGCCCTCTGGAGCAGGGCGGGCAATAGCAGTTCAATAAGCCCTGGCCCTCTGGAGCAGGGCAGAGCAACAGCAGTTCAATAAGCCCTGGCCCTCTGGAGCAGGGCGGGGCAACAGCAGTTCAATAAGCCCTGGCCCTCTGGGGCAGGGCAGGGCAATAGCAGTTCAATAAGCCCTGGCCCTCTGGAGCAGGGCGGGGCAACAGCAGTTCAATAAGCCCTGGCCCTCCGGGGCAGGGCAGGGCAATAGCAGTTCAATAAGCCCTGGCCCTCTGGAGCAGGGCAGAGCGACAGCAGTTCAATAAGCCCTGGCCCTCTGGGGCAGGGCAGGGCAATAGCAGTTCAATAAGCCCTGGCCCTCTGGAGCAGGGCGGGGCAACAGCAGTTCAAGAAGCCCTGGCCCTCTGGGGCAGGGCAGGGCAATAGCAGTTCAATAAGCCCTGGCCCTTTGGGGCAGGGCAGGGCAACAGCACGAGGCAGAGCTCAGGCCCTCTGGCAGGGCTGAGCAGCAGTTCGAGTCCATAAAACCCAAGCCCTCAGTCAGGGCGGGGCAGCAAAACAGCAGCTCTAGCTCAGACCCTCAGGCAGGGGCTGAGCAGCAACAGCCAAGTGCAAGCTGCTATGCCAGAGCGCTGGGTTGAGGGGGAAGACTGCCACCCGTGAGTGGGGTGGCAGGGGGGACACAGGCCCACCCACTCCACTGTGTCCCAGCCCGGGGCCCTAGCAGCGGCGTGGACCCGCTGCAGTCAGTGGGGATCCTGGCCGCAACACACTGACATGGGCACATCAGTGCCCTCAGCCGGACAAGAGTCGGCTACCCCCGGGCTACACTCCATCTCCCCCTCAAGGCCTACCTCGTCCGTCCCACCCGGTTCAGGCCAGTCGGTCTGCATCGGCTCCGGTGGAGGGCTTGGCGGCAGGTCCGGTAGCTCCTCTGGGAAGTTGGGCCAGGACTGCTCGGGCGGCTCCTCTGGGTAACAGCAGGGCCTAGGGGGCTCCTCCTCGTAGCGGGCGCTCGGCAATCCTGGGGGCTCCTCCCAGTACGGGCTCCGGGTAGGCTCCGCGGGCTCCTCTGGGTAGTGGGCGAGGGGAAGCTCCGGCCAGGCAGGGCAGTTACCTTGGGCCGAGGAGGGCTCCCAGCCGGGAGCTCCCGCAGGCACGTCTGCTCCCGGCGACGGCTGGGTGTTGACTGAGCTTGGGCATGCGCCTTTTCTACTTCCTGCCCCGCCCCTTGACTTCCGGGGGGCGGGGACTGGGGGCGGAAGTTCCGCCCACTGAGGTGTTGGCAGGGCAGCTCCCTCTGCCGGGCAGGAGGGGAGCCACACCGACTCACTACACACCCCCCCCCTTAAGTCTGGCTCCCGTTCATCGGGGCCAGGCTCCTCCATCTCTCCAATACGCGACAGGAAGTCCGCGTTGGCATGGTCCTTGCCAGCCCTGTGTAGAACAGTGAACGCGTAAGGCTGCAAGGCCAAGTACCACCGCATGATGCGGGCGTTATTGTCCTTCATGCGGAGTAGCCATCGAAGGGGGGCGTGATCTGTCATCAGTGTGAAGGGGGCCCCCAGCAAATAGAAACGGAGGGCCTCGCAGGCCCATTTAACGGCCAGCGCCTCCTTTTCCACCACGGAATAGTTCCTTTCGCGTGGGAACAATTTCCTACTAAGGTAGAGTACGGGGTGATCTTGACCCTCCACATCTTGAGACAGAACTGCGCCCAACCCCACCTGGGAGGCGTCCGTCTGTAGAATGAACCCTCGGTTGAAGTCTGGGCTGTATAGAACGGGTTCTTGGCAGAGGCAGTGCTTCAGCCGTCGGAACGCTGCCTCGCAGTTCGCGTCCCAGCGCACCTGTCTGGGGCTATCCTTGGTCAAGAGCCCCGTTAAGGGCGCGGCTATGGAAGCAAACTGGGGAATGAAGCGTCGATAATATCCGACGATGCCCAGAAATTGACGAACGTGGCGCTTCGTCGTTGGTTTTGGGCAGTCCAGTAGGGCCTGTACCTTCCCCACGAGAGGCCGCACTTGGCCCCCTCCGACCGTGTAGCCCAGATAATTCGTTTCCTGCCAAGCGATGCGACACTTCTTGGGGTTAGCGGTCAACCCCGCTTGCCTGAGTGACCTTAGGACTGCCGCGACCCGGGGCAAGTGCTCCTCCCACCGACGACTATAGACGACCACGTCGTCCAGGTAGGCGGCGGCGTATTCGTGATGGGTCTGTAACAGGCGGTCCATCAGCCTCTGGAAGGTCGCCGGGGCCCCATGAAGACCGAAGGGCATCCGGGTAAATTGATAGAGCCCCGAGGGGGTGGCAAAGGCGGTCTTTTCCTTCGAGGCCTGGTCGAGGGGGATCTGCCAATACCCCTTACTGAGGTCGAGGGTTGTAATGTATCGAGCTTCGCCGAGCCGATTTAGTAACTCGTCTACCCGGGGCATCGGGTACGCGTCGAAGCGTGAGATGGCGTTAACTCTCCGAAAGTCAATACAAAACCGTCTGGAGCCATCTGGCTTGGGTACGAGCACCACGGGGCTGCGCCACTCGCTCTGGGATGGTTCCACGACCCCCAAAGCTAGCATCGCCTGGACCTCTTCTTCGATGTCGTTTCGCATTCGATAGGGTAGGGGCCGGTTCGTTTCACGGATCACCTTCCCGGGCTCCGTCTGGATCGAATGGCACACCAGATTGGTCTGCCCTGGGACAGCGGTGAAGGTCTTCTGGAATGCTCTCAGGAGACAATTAGCCTGCTTCCGCTGCTCGTCCGTCAATGATTCGCCCAGCGCTGGTGTGAGGTGTTCCTCGGGCCGGGGTACGCTAGGCCCTAGCTCCGGTTCGGGGGGACACGGGTTAATTAGGAGGCCCTCCTGTTCCCGCCAGGGCTTTAATAGGTTGACATGATATCGTTGGGTCGCCTTGCGCTTGCCCGGCTGACGAACCTCATAGGTTACGGGTCCGGTCTTCTTAACCACCTCATACGGCCCCTGCCAGCGGGCCAGTAGTTTAGACTCACTGGACGGCAGGAGCAGCAAGACGCGGTCCCCCGGCGAAAATTCGCGGACCTGGGCTCCTTGGTTGTAGGTCCGCTCCTGTCGGCGCTGGGCCGCCCTCAGATTTTCTCTGGCTAGGGTTCCTGCCTGGGTAAGGTATCCCTGTAACTGGATGACATAGTCTAAAAGACCTTGGGTCGGGGAGGTCGTCTGTTCCCAGGCTTCCCGCAGCAGGTCTAGGAGTCCCCGGGGGCGGCGACCGTAGAGAAGCTCAAAGGGTGAGAACTGTGTCGATGCCTGGGGAACCTCCCGGATCGCTAACAGCAGGGCAGGCAGGAACTGATCCCAATGCCGGAGCTCCTCGGGAGCGAACTTGCGCAACATGTTTTTAAGGGTTCTATTGAAGCGCTCCACTAGTCCGTCCGTTTGCGGGTGATAGACGGTCGTGCGGAGTTGCTTGATCCCTAAGATGCCACACACCTGTTGGAGCAGCCGAGAGGTGAAGCTGGTCCCTTGGTCCGTCAGTATCTCCCGGGGAAGTCCCACCCGGGCGAAAATCTTCATCAATTCCCCGGCGATGGTCCGGGCTGTAATACTCCTCAAGGGGATGGCTTCTGGAAACCGGGTGGCGTAGTCCACAAGGACGAGAACATGCTGAAACCCGGTCGTTGTTTTGGGGAGCGGACCCACGAGATCCATGGCGACCCTCTCAAAGGGTATCTCCATGAGGGGCATGGGAACCAAGGGTGCCCGGGGTACTCCTGGAGGTGCCGCTAGCTGGCATTCTGGGCAGGACCGGCAGTACTGCTTTATATCCTGGTGGATCCCTGGCCAGAAAAACCGCCCCAGAACCCGGGCTAGGGTCTTCTCTTGCCCCAGGTGTCCGGCGGCCGGGACGTCGTGAGCCAGCTTCAGCACGGCCCGCCGATGGCACTGGGGAACCAGTAGCTGAGTCCGGGGCTCCCGGGTCCGCGGGTCCCGGTCCATCCGGTACAGGCGGTCCCGACGCAACTCAAAGTGGGGCCACTGAGTAGCTCGCTGGGGTTCAATCACGGACCCGTCTATGGCCGCAAGTTGCTCGTAATAGGCGCGGAGGGTAGGGTCCGTCCTCTGGTCCTGGCAGAAGTCACTGTCAAAGCGGGGCCCCTCCGGGGGCTCCCGGTGTGGTTCCTCCTCTCGGGTGGGTCCCGGCCCTTCTCCTATGGTGTCCGCCGGGTCTTCAGACAAGTGTTCCGGGGTGTCTGCTTCGAAGACCGGCTTGACCCGCAAGAGTTCCTCGAAGGCGGGCCAGTCCCGCCCCAGGATGACAGGGTAGGCCAGGCCCTGCGCCAGGCCAACTACCAGATCCCGAGTGACCCCTTCAACCATCAACGAGACTCTGGCACTAGGATAGGGCTTGACATCCCCATGTATGCATTGTAGCTGGATTGTTCCTAAGCGGGAGTCGGCCGGGGGTCCCAAGTCCTGGCGCACTAGGGTCTGGCCACAGCCGGAGTCAATTAGGGCCCGAGCGGACTGGTGGCCGACAACCACCGGGACGGTTAGCTTGGGGTTCTGGGGCAGTCGCGCTCGGTTGTGTCCTGCCCAGACCTGGCCGAAGCTACAGTCCATCCCTGGACAATCCCGCTGCAGGTGCCCCCGCTTCCCACAGCCAAAACAGGGGCCGAGCTCAGGTCGCCGGGTCCGAGGGGCCATTTGGGTCGGCCCGCGAGGCGGGCTCCGATGGGGCCCCGGGGTTCCGGGGCGGATGGGCGTGGGCCTGGTCCGAGGGGGTGTCTCCCGGCCTCGGGCCCGGGGTTCCGGGTGGCCGTCCGGTCCGTGTCCTACCCGCCGGGTTTCACTGGGGGATTCCCCCTTCCTTTCCCCCCGTGGGGTGTCTGTCCTGACCCCAGGAGGGTGGCAGGGGGGTCCTACCGCCGTTTCAGCAGCTAGGAAATCCTCCATCCGGCTTACGGCCTCGGCCAGAGTCGTGGGCCGGTGACGTAGGACCCATGCCCTGCCCCGGGACGGCAGGGTGTGAACGAATTGTTCGAGGACGACCTGTTCAGTAACTTCCTCCGCCGTCCGCTCGCCCGGTTGGAGCCACCGCCGGCAGTTCTCTTTTAGCGTCTGAGCGACCACACGGGGCCGGGCTCCGGTGGGGTACACCTGGCTTCGGAACCTCTGCCGGTATGTCTCCGGGCTGACGTCTAGCGCGTCTAATATGGCGGCCTTTACTCGATCATAATGTCGGGCGTCCTCCGTAGGGAGTCCTCGGTACGCCGTCTGCGCCGCCCCGGTTAAATAGGGGGCGAGTAGCGTGGCCCACTGGTCCCGGGCCCAGCCGGCGACCAGGGCCACCCGCTCGAAGGTTACTAGAAAGGCCTCGGGGTCATCGTCCGGGCCCATCTTGGTTAAGCGGAGGGGGGCCGCCATCCGGGGTGGTCCTGACCCCTCGCCGGCGGGTCCCTCCGCGGGACGAGGGTGAGCGACTAGCAGCTGTTGCAGCTGGGCCCCCAGCTGTTGCAGCAACTGCTGCTGCTGTTCCAGCTGGGCTGTGTGCAGGCCTTGTTGCAGCTGGAGGTGGGCTGCATCCCTCTGTTGCTGGTCCTCCCGCTGGGTCGCCTGCTGCTGCTGCTGATGCTGCAGCTGGGCGGCCAGCTGCCGCTCCTGACTTTCCACGATCAGCTGGATTATGCGCTCCATCTCCATTTGGGTATTGGGGCCGACTTGGCAGTCGTTGGCCCCTCTTCTAGCCCTTTCTCACAGGGCTTAGGTTCACGGTCCCTGGTCAGGTGCCAATGTAATCGGTCGGTCGGGGCTCGACCCTCCAGCGGGCAGGAGGGGAGCCGCACCGACTCACTTCTGTTCGCCTGCTAGCTATTAGGAGTCACGGGGAACAACGTTAGATCGCCGGGCCCTCTGGTGCAGGGGCCGGCCAACAGCAGTTCAAATAGGCCCAGGCCCTCTGGAGCAGGGCAGGGCAACAGCAGTTCAATAAGCCCTGGCCCTCTGGAGCAGGGCAGGGCAACAGCAGTTCAATAAGCCCTGGCCCTCTGGAGCAGGGCGGGGCAACAGCAGTTCAATAAGCCCTGGCCCTCTGGAGCAGGGCAGAGCAACAGCAGTTCAATAAGCCCTGGCCCTCTGGAGCAGGGCGGGGCAACAGCAGTTCAATAAGCCCTGGCCCTCTGGGGCAGGGCAGGGCAATAGCAGTTCAATAAGCCCTGGCCCTCTGGAGCAGGGCGGGGCAACAGCAGTTCAATAAGCCCTGGCCCTCCGGGGCAGGGCAGGGCAATAGCAGTTCAATAAGCCCTGGCCCTCTGGAGCAGGGCAGAGCAACAGCAGTTCAATAAGCCCTGGCCCTCTGGGGCAGGGCAGGGCAATAGCAGTTCAATAAGCCCTGGCCCTCTGGAGCAGGGCGGGGCAACAGCAGTTCAATAAGCCCTGGCCCTCCGGGGCAGGGCAGGGCAACAGCAGTTCAATAAGCCCTGGCCCTCTGGAGCAGGGCGGGGCAATAGCAGTTCAATAAGCCCTGGCCCTCTGGAGCAGGGCGGGGCAATAGCAGTTCAATAAGCCCTGGCCCTTTGGAGCAGGGCGGGGCAACAGCAGTTCAATAAGCCCTGGCCCTTTGGGGCAGGGCAGGGCAACAGCAAGAGGCAGAGCTCAGGCCCTCTGGCAGGGCTGAGCAGCAGTTCAAGTCCATAAAACCCAAGCCCTCAGTCAGGGCGGGGCAGCAAAACAGCAGCTCTAGCTCAGACCCTCAGGCAGGGGCTGAGCAGCAACAGCCAAGTGCAAGCTGCTATGCCAGAGCGCTGGGTTGAGGGGGAAGACTGCCACCCGTGAGTGGGGTGGCAGGGGGGACACAGGCCCACCCACTCCACTGTGTCCCAGCCCGGGGCCCTAGCAGCGGCGTGGACCCGCTGCAGTCAGTGGGGATCCTGGCCGCAACACACTGACATGGGCACATCAGTGCCCTCAGCCGGACAAGAGTCGGCTACCCCCGGGCTACACTCCATCTCCCCCTCAAGGCCTACCTCGTCCGTCCCACCCGGTTCAGGCCAGTCGGTCTGCATCGGCTCCGGTGGAGGGCTTGGCGGCAGGTCCGGTAGCTCCTCTGGGAAGTTGGGCCAGGACTGCTCGGGCGGCTCCTCTGGGTAACAGCAGGGCCTAGGGGGCTCCTCCTCGTAGCGGGCGCTCGGCAATCCTGGGGGCTCCTCCCAGTACGGGCTCCGGGTAGGCTCCGCGGGCTCCTCTGGGTAGTGGGCGAGGGGAAGCTCCGGCCAGGCAGGGCAGTTACCTTGGGCCGAGGAGGGCTCCCAGCCGGGAGCTCCCGCAGGCACGTCTGCTCCCGGCGACGGCTGGGTGTTGACTGAGCTTGGGCATGCGCCTTTTCTACTTCCTGCCCCGCCCCTTGACTTCCGGGGGGCGGGGACTGGGGGCGGAAGTTCCGCCCACTGAGGTGTTGGCAGGGCAGCTCCCTCTGCCGGGCAGGAGGGGAGCCACACCGACTCACTACAGGGCCTTTGAGATGTGGTAAATACATTTTTGCCTACACCTCTAAAATGCCCTGTTCAGTGAAAGCTTTACTTATTCATTAAGCGTAGCAAAGTACAGCTCCTCTGCAATTTGCAGTCTTTCAGTTTCTAGCTTCATTGTTTCTCAACTAAAATACATTAAATCTAACAAAAACATGATTTTTTCTTAAAGTTCATGCTTGCCGGCTTTTACAATAAACCAGTTTTTTGAGTTACTTATGCACCAAGAAGAACTGACATTCTTAAGCATGATTTTTTTCCTGCTTACGTTATTTATAATAAGACACTCTGTTGTAAATTAACAGAGTGCTTCAGAGGTCATAGATAAGATGTGTTCCTGTAAACGTTGCAGGGTGAGCTGCCACCTATGTCCTTCCTCTGAGTGTACCACTTACTGTTAGGCCTCATGCCTTTACTTCTAGGAAGTCCAGGAAGATTGATTTGCTATTTAACTTGTAGCAATATCTCTTCACTATTGCACATGTGAAAGGGGCAAAAAAAAAAAAAAAAAAAAAGAATTATTGCTGCTCTGGATCATGGTTTCCAGGACAGAGTAAGAAGAATGAGTGGATTTTGTGGCCTATGAGAGAAGTTTCACTTGGATAGGTGTACGTATAGTAAAATTACCACTGTATTTGGTGGACTCTTCAGAGAATTCAGCGACTGAATGGGCTCAGAACTCCTCTTTCACTCCTTGGTCCAAATTGTGATCACTATTACAACAGAGTAAAACCAGTGCAACTAATTTGGTTTAAATTGAGTTATTGTGGCTTTAAATTAGCATAAAGATAAATCAGCAGGGGCAGAATTGGCCCTTCAAAAGCATACTGTTAGGGCAACATGAAGCAAGTTTGCACTGTCGCTGCCCCTGTTGTGCCTTACTCTGAAGAAAGAGATTGACAGCCTTGCAAATGCAATCTGCCACCTTTCATAAGCAATGAAGCCAGTTTAAAAAAAAAACAGTGAGTAGGGGACAGCATGCTATTTGTCACTCGTGGTGTTTTATAATTATGCGGTATTGCTTGTGGAAAACAGAGAAAGCTAGGTAATAACTTTGCACAAAGAGAACCTCCTGTAAGTAGGGCAGAATGTGGCCTTGCATGTTACAAACCCCAGTATATTGGTAAAATGCCTCAGCTATTTGTTAAGGTAATAATTGGAGATATACCAATCTCCTAGAACTGGAAGGTACCTTGAAAGGTCATTGAGTCCAGCCCCCTACCTTCACTAGCAGGACTGATTTTTGCCCCAAATTGCCCTCTCAAGAATTGAACTCCCTACCCTAGATTTAGTAAGCCAATGCTCAAACCACTGAGCTATTCTCCCCTATAAAGAGAAGGCCCTCTGGATATCTGTTCCTTTAAATATAGCAGGTTGCCACTGAATTTAAATTATGTTCAGTACTGTCTTTATTTCAGCACAATTCTTGATATCTTTGCAATATGAAACAAATGTTTAAATTAAGCAGTAGCACTTAGGTGAAAATCTGTTCAGGGATTTAGCACTCCAAAATGTATTGCAGAATATTTATTCTCATTATACCTCAAGATGGCCATCTCATCTTCCAACAGAATTTAGGATTGGATAAAGCTCTAGCAGTTTGAATTATAGAGCAGGAAAGCAATAAGTGAACAGCTTACAGTGGTGTTTCTGTGGGAATTTGGGGGAATTTTTGGCATCTCTTTCTCTAGGAGTACAGACTAGGAAGGGAACATAATGACCTGAGGAGGGAAAGAAGAGGTGAGGTGAAGATGTGGGATGTACATTATCCTTGAGTGGGTATCTGATGGAAGCTGCTTATGCATGATATGCCACTTGATAGAGCTCATGGCAGAGAATATCCAAGGATTAGAAATGCACCTGGGGACAAAGATGGAATTCAGATGGGGATTTCAAGGTATTATGCAGGAGAGGAGAGAGGTGGTGGCACTGACAACTCAAGATTTGAGGACAGCGGCTGAACAAAAGGACCTGAAGTTCAGACTGCCAGCAGAGGAGTGACCTTCAGAACAAAACAGAGAAAGAGACTGGCTAATGGAGGTGAAAGATTTAAGTAACACGTTTTCTGCACTGGGGAACAAGGAGGAGACACAGGCAGAAGATGGAGTAGCAGGGAAGAAAAGAAGGAAAGTCCATCCCTACAGAAGAAAAGACGATACAATGAAGATAGTCAGGGACTGGAGCCTGGATAATGTACAGGGGACTGTGAAAGAAAAACTGGAGAATAACTATCACCATACCAATATTTAAGAAAGCCGGGGTGGGGGGAGGGGAGAAGGGAGGTGAATCTGGGCAATTACAGACCCATTAGTCTGACCTCAGTAATATGAAAGACTTTAGCACAAACTGTGAAGGAAAGAATATTTGATGGAGATAAATGGAAAAGGAGCTGTAACACAACATAGATTTACCTAAGATAGATCATGCCAGAACAATCAGATTTCCTTCTCTGAGGAGGTAACGGATTTAGTTTGGTTAAGGGAAATGCAGTAGATGTAGTATACTTGGACTTCAGTAAAGCATTTTACATGGTACTATGTGGGAAATTATTAGTAAAATTAGAGATGCTGAGGATTAGTACAGGAATTGTAAAGTGAGTAAGGAACTGGCTAAAGGGAAGAAGGCAACAGGTTGTGCTGCAAACTTTTGTACTGGAGGGAAGCTACTTGTGAATTTCCTTGAGGATCAGTCTTGGGACCAAGCTTATTCAATATTTTTACTAATGAGCTTGGCACAAAAACTAGCATGCTAATTGTGACGTTATTGACATGAACTATGACCATATAGATCACTGTGGCAACCAACGTCCTATAGTTGCATCAAATCTTGTACAAAGGAGGTCAAGTAAGGTGTCTATGGAAAGGTTGTAATTTGCTGGTTATGATTATGCTGTCTGTATGTGTGTATCATTTTTGTATTCAAAGTTATGAATATTGGCTATGTACTTGTATCTCAATGTATTTGATTCTAAGAAGCCTCAGTGAAGCATTTGGTCAGTTTTTTGAGAAAGGACTGTTCTGTGTAAGTGCCCAATCAAGAAACACTTAACTGACAATGGACTTTGGGAGATGCCAATCCACATCTGAGCTTTCCTGGGAACGTTCAAACTAACATGTAAACAATGGCATCAGCCTTCAAAAGCTGAATCATTCATGGACATGTGACTTGCCCAGGTGGCTACAAACTCTTTTTGCTGTGATTTTGCGCAGAAGAACAAAGGGGTTTCTGCCCACAAGAGAGAGAATACAAAAGGCCCTTGAAGCCCCTCAATTTTGTCTTCAGTTGGCTCAAGAGATGGCCTCTTCATCCCAAAGAGATGCCTGAAAGAAACTGGGACAAAGGACTGTAACTATGAGGGTGTGAGTGATTGCTGGACTCAGGCCATAAGCTTTTGACCCAATGTTGGTCTGAAAAGGATTGGGCTCAGACTAGGAAAGAGTCTAGTCTGTGAAAGAAGCTTATTGGTACATATCTGAGGGCGAGATTTACCTGAATTCAGATTCCTACTGTATTAGGCTTAGACTTGTATGTTTTATTTTATTTTGCTTGGTAAATTACATTGTTCTGTCTGTTATTACTTGGAATCACTTAAATCCTACTTTTTATACTTAATAAAATCACTTTTGCTTATTAATTAACCCAGAGTAAGTAATTAATACCTGGGGGAGCAAACAGCTGTGCATATCTCTCTATCCATGTTCCAGAGGGCGTACAATTTATGAGTTTAACCTGTATAAGTGTAAGCAGAGTCAGGATGAGATCTACCCTGACATCTGGTGGTACATTATGAGGAGTGGGCAAAGGAATTTTAGGAATGTGCATTTGCATTGGAAAACCCACTCCACTTAGCATAACACACAGCAGCATGGGATGGTTATTTTCACACTGTGGAATCCCCAATTTCTTTGTTATTGGGGCAGGAAGGAAAAAAAGGGGCTGTTACCTTAATTATGTGAATGAGGAACTATGAGACTGCTTTATGACAGAAATGACTCAACCTACATTAAATAGTACTTGCTAGCCAAGGGACATGGGTTCCAAAACCCAGTGAAGAGAGAGAGGGTGGGGACTGGTGTGTGTACCTGATGGTATGGGCCCCTTTTGAGGGCCTGGAACACCAATTGCACTTCCTCCTCTCTCCACTGTTAAAGAGCAGAGCTAATTTTGAATCCTTTAGAAGTCTATCTAGAGGTTGCTGACCTGAATTCACATTGGGCCATGTGGCACTGGGGCTCTCCTACTACAAGTTGAAATCACTAAGAGCTGAAGTCACTAAAAGAACTAAGCTTACTGAACGGAAATCACTGAGTGCTGTGTTAAGTAGTGGGAGAGCCTGAAGATCTATCACCAAGCAGCTTGCAGAGTGGAGCAGTCTGCAGCACGTTGGAGCAGCCCATGGAACAGTGAGCAGTGTGGAGCGGTTTGTGGGACGGCTGACGTGGTTCACGGGTCTGCTGGAGGAGCAGCACAGCTGGTGGTGTGGAGCCAGTCGTGGTGAAGGCTGCAGCAGAACTCCACAGAGAAGTGGGGCAGTCGGCCCTGGCCCACGTAAGGTGTCCCTTAGCACCCTGTGTGTGCGACCCCTCCCCCCATTTCCACCTGGGGGGGGGAACTCTGCAGATAAACTTTTGAACTCTGGGGTGGCACTGACCAGAGACTGAGACTTTTGGGTTGTTGGACTTTGGGGTGATTGGACTTAAGACCCTAAGGACAGTGCCAAATGTACTTGGAGGGGGGTTTTGCTTCTGGTTTGTTCCTCCTTTATTAAAAGGATTTTGCTACACTCAGACTTCGTGCTTGCGAGTGGGGAAGTATTGCCTCCTGGAGGCGCCCGGGGGGGTGGTAGGTAATTGTCCCAGGTCACTGGGTGGGGGCTCGAGCCGGTTTTGCATTGCGTTATTGAAACGGAACCCCTGGATACTGAACCCGGCCCTTGTTGCTGCCAACTCAGAGGGGCAGAAGGGTTACATTTTTGGGGGCTCGTCCGGGATCCCTGGGTCAGTACCCCTCGCAAGCACCTGTTGAGTGTTCCACTGTATTGGGAAACAATTGTCTTTATATTTTGAGGGAATTACTGTTTGTATAATGGCTAATATGTCGGGTTTGTTGGGCCCCAGTCCTGCAGCTTCTAGCTCAGGGACGGCAGCTTCAGCCAATGATTGGGCACAAGCACTGGGGCATATATTGGAAAAGATTGTGTTGGCCTATGCTACGTCAAACTCTTGTCGTAAGTTAAGGTTATTTGCTGGGGAAGAAGAGTTTGAACCCTGGTTGGAGCATACCACTGAAATGCTGCGGGAGTGGGCCGTACCTGATGTAGAAAAGCGAAGGTGTCTAACAGAGAGCCTTAGTGGCCCAGCATTAGATGTACTTCGTACCCTGAAGCTCATTGACCCTGAGGTCAGTGTGAAGGACTGCCTGGAGGCCCTTGATAATACCTTTGGGAGCGTAGAGAGCCCTGAAGACAGTTACTGTAAATTCCTTGATTCCCGACAGGAAAGGGGTGAGAAAATTTCAGCCTATATACAGAGGCTGGAGAGACTGCTTCAGAGAGCTGTTATGAGGGGAGCAGTGACTGCTGAGCAGATGGATCAGACCAGACTGGCTCAAGTTGTAAGAGGGACTCAGTATCAGAACCCGATTCTACTTCATCTCCGACTAAGAGAACGGCAGGATCATCCCCCAAGTTACTCCCAGCTGATAAAGGAGGTCAGGGAAGAGGAAGAAAGGCAGGCTGCCAGCGAGTGTTGGGAAGCCCAAACATTGGAACCAGCCAGCACAACGCCACTGCAAATGGCCAGTGTACTGATGGTGAGCACCACAGAGGAACTTGCCCAACAAATGCAGGTCCTGACGGAACGGATAGCTGAGCTGCAAAGCACCATTGACCGAGCTAAGATTTCCAGGAATAAGGAGCCTCAGACTGTGACAATGGAGAAGTCAATATCTAGAGCCACTATTGCACCCTGGCGAAGGGGGAAAGGACAATTCTTTTGCTACCGGTGTGGTCAGGATGGGCACAGTGCTGCTAACTGCCATAAGGAAGAGAACCCCTCCATAGTATATGAAAAGCTGAGGATCAGTTGGGAGAGACCCAGTAGCTGTCAGAAGGTCTGGGAACGGAGACCACCTAGGCCTACAGGATTTGAAGATTCCCCCAGAAGAGACCGTCCAGCTGGGATCCCTGCAGGACTGATAGGGCCTCGAGCAGAGGTCATGGTGAGGATTGAAGGGGCGGAGTGTAAAGCCGTGCTTGACACTGGATCTCAAGTGACTATTATATTTCAGTCATTCTACCAACAGATGCTTAGGCACCTGCCTATACAGCCACTGACTGGCATTGGTCTGTGTGGCCTCAGCATGGATGAATACCCCTATCAGGGGTATGTCATAGTGCACCTTGAATTCCCAGAGGAGGTTGCTGGGGTAAGGGAAGAGGTAGACACAGCTGCCTTAATATGCCCTGACCCTAAAGGGACCTCTGATGTGTCTGTGCTGATAGGGACCAACTCCAGTCTCTTCAAGGTGCTTGCGGATTACTGCAGACGACGGGCTGGGGACCAGTACCTGAGTACCCTGATGATCCATACGCTTTGTGCTGAAGCCTATAGGAAGATTGAAAGTGCTAAAAAGGAGACATCTGAGCTACCAATTGGGGCACTGAAGTACATGGGCACAACCCCCTTAGTAGTACCTGCAAGGACAGAGCAAGAGGTGCTTGTCATGAGTACCAGGCTGAAAGGCAGTAAAGGGGCATTAGCAATGATAGAGCAGCCAGTTGAAGGAGAACTCCCGGAAGGAGTGCTGGTCCCCAGTGGAGTCATAACCCTACCTGCTGAAGCCCAGGAAAAGGTGACTATACTGATTGCTAATGAAACAAGTCGAGATGTTGTTGTGAAGCAAGGACAAAAGATAGCAGACCTCTTCGAGCCTGAATCAATTGTGAAACCCCAGTGCGAGACTCAAGTTCCAACAATAGACCCAGCAAAGTTTGACTTTGGAGATTCACCATTGTCGGAGGAGTGGAAAGATCGCCTGAGGAGGAAACTTTGTGAAAGGCCCAAGGTGTTCTCACTGCATGAGTGGGATGTGGGATGTGCAAAAGGAGTAGAGCACAACATCAGACTACATGACTCCCGACCTTTCAGAGAGAGATCTAGGAGGCTTGCTCTCTCCGAGATGGAAGATGTGCGACAACACCTTCAAGAGCTGGCTGCAAATGGCATCATTACAGAGTCCCGCAGCTCATACGCCTCACCCATTGTGGTGGTCCGTAAAAAGAATGGGAAAATCCGGATGTGTATTGACTACCGCACCTAAACCGCCCGTACTGTGGTTGACCAGTACACAATGCCTCGAGTCCAAGATGCTTTAGACTGTTTGCTGGGAAGCCAGTGGTTCTCTGTGTTGGATCTTCGGAGTGGATACTACCAGATCCCTCTGGGTGAAGAAGATAAGGAAAAGACAGCCTTCATCTGCCCATTAGGGTTTTATCAGTTCGAACGCATGCCCCAGGGGATTTCTGGAGCACCTGCCACATTTCAGCGTCTTATGGAGAAAGTTGTGGGAGACATGAATTTACTGCAAGTGTTAGTTTATTTGGATGACTTGATTGTGTTTGGAAGAACTTTGGAAGAGCATGAAGAAAGACTTCTTAAAGTGCTTGATAGGTTGGAGGATTATGGTTTGAAGCTTTCAATTGACAAATGCGAGTTCTGCAGGACCTCGGTGAAGTATGTGGGCCACATCATGTCCCAAGAGGGTGTGAGTACTGATCCTGATAAAATAGAAGCACTCACTACATGGCCACGTCCAAGCAACTACAGAGAACTCAAGACTTTCCTTGGGTTTAGTGGCTACTACCGTAGATTTGTGAAAAACTATGCTACAATTGTAAAACCCCTCAATGATCTTACCAGGGGATATCAGTCCAGCAAGAACAAATCTAAGACCAAGAATAAAGGGCCTTCTGTGCACAGACGCTATGGCCCCTTCGAACCCTTTGGGCCACGGTGGAATGAGAGATGTGAAAGGGCTTTTCGAGAAATCATTACTTGCCTAACTCATGCCCCTGTCCTAGTCTTTGCTGACCCAAGCAAGCCATTCATCCTGCATACTGATGCCAGTTTGGAGGGTCTGGGAGCAGTACTGTACCAGGAGGTGGAAGGCACGTAAACCTGTAGCCTTTGCCAGCCGAGGACTGTCTGATAGTGAAACACGCTATCCCACTCACAAGCTGGAGTTCTTGGCCTTGAAATGGGCCATCACTGAGAAATTTCGAGACTACTTGTATGGTGCTCAGTTCCAGGTGTGGACAGACAACAACCCACTGACTTATGTATTAACAAGTGCTAAACTGGATGCTACAGGGCAAAGATGGGTGGCCGCTTTGGCTAGCTATGACTTCAGCATTCAATACCGATCAGGAGAAGCAATGTAGATGCGGATGCATTGTCCAGGCGTCCACAAGCACCAGGAGTTGCTGTGATACCCACGGATGGAGTGAGAGCTATTTGCAGCGTGAGTCGCAGAGAGCCGGAGGCCCATGAGAGCCTTCATGGATGCGTTGCTGAAGCTCTGGGCCTGCCCCCTGAATGCGTGCCTTCTGCTTCGGTGAACTATATTGCTTTGGACCAATCTCCCTTGCCCGTGCTCAATGCGGCTGACTGGCAGGAAGCCCAGCTGCAAGATATTGACATTCGTGATACACTACTTGCCAAAAGGGAGGGGCGAGGCCCAGCTGCGGTTGTCCCACCTACCCCAGAGGGCAAACTACTATTGAGAGAATGGACCAAGCTAAAACTGATTCAGGGAGTGCTACACCGTGTGACCACAGACCCTCTACAAAAGCAACGGAACCAACTAGTGCTGCCGAAAGAGTACAGAGCCCTGGCCATGAGGGCCCTGCATGATGACTTTGGACATTTAGGGATGGAGAGGACCCTGGAACTTACCCGCAGTAGGTTCTATTGGCCCCGGATGGCTGAAGATGTTCGCAGAAAATGTGAGACCTGCGCTCGATGTGTTCAAAGGAAAACTCTGCCCACGAGGGCTGCATATCTGAAGAACATCACCAGCAATAAACCTCTGGAGCTGGTATGCATTGATTTCTTGTCTTTAGAAGTGGACAAGAGGAATATTGGGAACATTCTAGTAGTGACCGACCATTACACGCGATATGCGCAGGCATATCCCACACGTGATCAGAAGGCCACCACTGTCGCTCGAGTACTATGGGAAAAATATTTCTCAGTTTATGGATTCCCAGCCCGGATACACTCGGATCAGGGACAAGACTTTGAGAGTCACCTTCTGAAGGAGGTGCTGAGGATAGCAGGAATTAAAAAGTCGAGGACAACGCCTTATCACCCGCAGGGTGACCCTCAGCCAGAGAGGTTCAACCGAACCCTGTTAGATATGTTAGGGACTTTGCGGCCAGAGCAGAAGGCAACCTGGAGCCAACATGTTGCATTTCTGGTGCACGCCTACAACGCCACCAAGAACGATGCTACGGGAGTCACCCCATATCTCTTGATGTTTGGGCGAGAACCAAGATTACCCATAGACCTGTGCTTTGGTGTATCAGAGGATGGCGATAGCTATGACCCATCAGCAATATGTATCCCGACTACGAGAAAAGCTGCGGGATGCTTACCACTAAGCTACATCTGCAGCTCGGAAGAATGCAGACCGCAACAAACATCGATATGATTCTAGAGTACGTCTGCAAGAGCTCCAGCCAGGGGACAGAGTCCTGCTGCGAAATTTGGGTATTGCTGGCAAACACAAGATAGCTGACAGATGGAAAGCAATACCTTACTTGGTGATGGAAAAGCTAGGAGACCTGCCGGTCTACAAGATCAAACCTGAAGAGGGTCCAGGGCAGACAAAGACCGTGCATAGAAACCTTTTGCTCCTGGTGGGGGAATTGGTAGGCAGCCCTTATGAGATGGACCACAACAGGGCAATTGGGCAGAACGAAGGTGCTGTACCAAAGCCACCTCCCAACGTGGACAGCCGGCCTCCTGCAGCTAACCTACCCCTACTCAGCACATCTGAGAGTGAGTCTGAGGAGGAAGACACAACCATGGTGTATCCTAGGATGAAGACAAGATTGCAGTCTCGATCAACTGAATCAAAAGAGACTACCTCCTCTTCCACCCTAAACCCCATGGCAGAAGTATTTAGGCCCATTCCTGACACTCCTGAGCCACTGGTGGAACCCCCGTGTAATGACTTACACAGATTATTGGACAGTGGCGACATACAGATGGAAGATGTCCCAAGCACCTTCGATCCTCCACGGTTAGAACTAGAAATGCAGGGGCCTATGCCAGTATCCGAGGGGAACTCACAGGAAACCTCCCCATCCGTCACTCAAGAGGATGTCCCCCCTACCACAGCAACAGAGATTCTCCATAGGCGAGACAGAGTAATAAGACCAGTGAAACGGCTAACTTATGATGCACCTGGGGTGATTAGTGAGGAGCCAATACATTTAGCACACAGGTTTGTGAAAGCTAAAGTGGGCTATCTGAGGCCCTTTGGAGGGGACCAGTAAGTTGGTATAGTAGGGAATGTGATTTGTCGGGACGACAAATTCTCGGCTGGGGGGAGGATGTAAGCAGAGTCAGGATGAGATCTACCCTGACATCTGGTGGTACATTATGAGGAGTGGGCAAAGGAATTTTAGGAATGTGCATTTGCATTGGAAAACCCACTCCACTTAGCATAACACACAGCAGCATGGGATGGTTATTTTCACACTGTGGAATCCCCAATTTCTTTGTTATTGGGGCAGGAAGGAAAAAAAGGGGCTGTTACCTTAATTATGTGAATGAGGAACTATGAGACTGCTTTATGACAGAAATGACTCAACCTACATTAAATAGTACTTGCTAGACAAGGGACATGGGTTCCAAAACCCAGTGAAGAGAGAGAGGGTGGGGACTGGTGTGTGTACCTGATGTTATGGGCCCCTTTTGAGGGCCTGGAACACCAATTGCACTTCCTCCTCTCTCCACTGTTAAAGAGCAGAGCTAATTTTGAATCCTTTAGAAGTCTATCTAGAGGTTGCTGACCTGAATTCACATTGGGCCATGTGGCACTGGGGCTCTCCTACTACAAGTTGAAATCACTAAGAGCTGAAGTCACTAAAAGAACTAAGCTTACTGAACGGAAATCACTGAGTGCTGTGTTAAGTAGTGGGAGAGCCTGAAGATCTATCACCAAGCAGCTTGCAGAGTGGAGCAGTCTGCAGCACGTTGGAGCAGCCCATGGAACAGTGAGCAGTGTGGAGCGGTTTGTGGGACGGCTGACGTGGTTCACGGGTCTGCTGGAGGAGCAGCACAGCTGGTGGTGTGGAGCCAGTCGTGGTGAAGGCTGCAGCAGAACTCCACGGAGAAGCGGGGCAGTCGGCCCTGGCCCACGTAAGGTGTCCCTTAGCACCCTGTGTGTGCGACCCCTCCCCCCATTTCCACCTGGGGGGGGGAACTCTGCAGATAAACTTTTGAACTCTGGGGTGGCACTGACCAGAGACTGAGACTTTTGGGTTGTTGGACTTTGGGGTGATTGGACTTAAGACCCTAAGGACAGTGCCAAATGTACTTGGAGGGGGGTTTTGCTTCTGGTTTGTTCCTCCTTTATTAAAAGGATTTTGCTACACTCAGACTTCGTGCTTGCGAGTGGGGAAGTATTGCCTCCTGGAGGCGCCCGGGGGGGTGGTAGGTAATTGTCCCAGGTCACTGGGTGGGGGCTCGAGCCGGTTTTGCATTGCGTTATTGAAACGGACCCCCTGGATACTGAACCCGGCCCTTGTTGCTGCCAACTCAGAGGGGCAGAAGGGTTACATAAGCTTAAACTTAAACAGAGTAAAACGGATTCATTTGGGGTTTAGGCTCCCAGAAAAACTGGGTGCTGGTAAAGTCCCTGTTAACTGAGAAGCCCCTGGGCTAAGTGAATCTTAGTTTCTGTGCACTGCAGATGGGTGGCCCAACCTCTCGGTATGTGCTGTAGCTGACTGGAGTATCTAACTCAGCAGGATGGGAGTGGAGGGAGGCCTTCTCTGGCAGGGGGTTTGCTCTCAGTGGTATCCCAGCACATCTAGTGACAGTCTTGAGGGAGTTTCTGTGACCAAACCCGTCACTCTAATGACATTTGCTAATGCTAT
Organism: Mauremys reevesii; assembly: GCF_016161935.1. Lineage (NCBI taxonomy): Eukaryota > Metazoa > Chordata > Testudines > Geoemydidae > Mauremys > Mauremys reevesii. The sequence continues at coordinate 96,962,010 of NC_052624.1, forward strand.
GGGAGGCATTTATCAGAATGGAGGATTGGAATATTATGCAGGAAGAACTGGATGAAATTGAAAACTTGAGTATAGAAATGGGATGAAATTTAAGTAAAAATTGCTATAAGGTTGGTGCTCATCAGTTGGAAATGACAAAGGAAAAGAGATGTGTGTATGTTGGTCAAACACAGAATGACTATGAGCCACCAATGTGGTATGGCATGAAAAAGTAAAATGTGATCCCAGGCAAGGCATTTCCAGTAGCAATAGACAGGTATAAAAGCCATTGTATCAGGCACTGCTAAGATCTCATTTGGAATACTTCATACAATTCTGATCATTCTTGTTCAAGAAAGATTAATTCAAACTGAAGTAGGGGCAGATAAGAGCTACTAGGAAAACCAGGGGAGTGGGTGGCCTGTCAGAAAAGATATATTGGAATTGGAAAAGGTTCAGAAAAGGGCAACAAAAATGATTAGAGTTATGGAATGGCTGTTGTATGAGGAGAGATTAATAAGACTGAGACTTTTCAGCTTGGAAAAGAGATGACTAAAGGGGGATATGATAGAGATCTATAAAATCATGACTGGTTTGGAGAAAGTAAATAAGAAAGTTTTATTTACTCCTTCTCATAACATAAGAACTAGGGGTGACCAATTGAAATTAATAGGCAGTAGGTTTAAAACAAACAAAATGAAGTATTTTTTCACATAATGCACAGTCAACCTGTGGAACTCCTTGACAGAGGATGTTGTGAAGGCCAAGACTATAACAGGGTTCAAAAAAGAACTGGATAAATTCATGGAGGATGGGTCCATCAATGGCTATTTGCCAGGATGGGCAGGGATGGTGTCCCTAGCCTCTGTTTGCTAGAACTTGGGAATGGGCAACAGGGCATGGATCTTGGACTTCACAACATCCCCTGGCAAAGAGTTCCACAGGTTGACCGCATTGTGTAAAGAAATACTTCATTTTGTTTGTTTTAAATCTGAATGGCAATCAGTTTGGTTCACTTTGTACATGTGTAAATGACTACTCAAGTGGAAAGGCAGTGGAGAGTTAAACCTTCAATCATTTCCTCTTATAGTTTCTCTATATTTAAGGCAGATTTCTTGCCAAAGTGCCAATTCATCTGAAGCTGAAACACAGCAATTGTTCATGGAGTTTGAAATGGCTAAAATGCATTTTTCAAAAGCACCTTAAAAAAGATACACCCTTCAGTAACAATGACAGGGGTAATCTTTAAGAGAATAATTCTATTATTCCAAATACTATTCATCACTCATATATATAATTTACATGGAGAAATCCAGGGGCTAATCTTCAGAGACTCTGAATACCCACAACTCCAACTGAAGTCAGTACTAGCTGTGGTTGCTCAACACCTCTGAAAATTATGCCCCAAGTTTCCTCACCAAATATACTATTAATTTTTTCCTACATAAATATATTAAAAATGTAGCTTCATTCTCCCTGGTTAATATTCTTTCATACTCTTGTAATAATCCACATTGATCCACTGACCGATCTTAATTTTGTCATAGATGAAAAGCTTCTAAAACCATGTAGGAGAATTTCATGCCAGTGTAACTGAAGCAATGAATGGGCTTTCTCCACTGCCCTTTGATATAAAAATGATAACATGGGACATGTTGCCTTTGCAGTTTAGATTTGCTTTCAATAAATAAGCCTGCCCTCTATTTAGGGCAACAAAAATATATCCAACATCTTGCATAGGGTAAGTCCTTTATGGTTTTTTCCACTGTCTTTGGCCACCAGTGCTTTTTCCTACTAACATATAGAACTTTGTGAAATTTTTCAGATGGATAGTTTATTCACTGGAAAAATGCAGTTTCAGGTTGACCAAAGCTGTTCATCAATTTGACACAAATTCACCTAATAGTTTTGGCCAAAACAATTGGGGAAGGAGTACTAGATTCACAAAGGGCCTTAGGCGCCATTCACAAAACATGGGAAAGAGGTGGCTCCCTAATGCTTTATAATCCCTTGCTTAAGAGCAGTAGCCTGGGATGGGGGATTTTGGTTTGATTTCCCCACTCTGCCTAATTTAAAAGAGGGATTTGAACTTATGTCTCCTATCTTGTAGGTGAAGGCACTAATCACTGGTCTATATGGTATTCTGAGATAATGTTTAGGTTTTTTCAATCTCTGCAGCTGAAGTTGTTCCGCTTCATATGAAATGCTAGAAGTAAGGGGAGGTGGGGAAGGGCTAGGGCACGCACCTCAAAGGGGTACACCAGGCTTCCAGTCCCTGTTCCAATTATTATATTTTTGTTTCACTGGGGAAACTGAACATTTTTTTCATTTCAAGTTGATCTAAAACTATTCCCCTCTCCCACCCCCAACACTTTGGCCAGCAAACTGAGCAATCAGTTATTCACATATCTCTACTAACATAGCACCACCAGCCAGGACATTTCATGGGCATAAGTACAGTACAGAAAAGAACAGAGGAGGGAAGCTACTCTTGTGTTTAAAGCCATGAAGAAGTGTGTTCTATTTCTAGAAAAGCCACAGACCTTCACCAAATCACTTAATGTCTCTTTATCACTGTAAAAAATACTTGTGTCACATGGGTGTTAAATGAATGAAGGTTTGTACAGCACTCTAAAGTCTTCAGGTAGATGGTTCTTTATAAGTGGAAAGGTTTAGGCCACAGTGACCTGGGGTACAATGCATATGCCTACTGGTACACGGCTTGGTACTCTTAAGCATGGTTCATATGCTTCCTCCTTCTCTAGCTGTGGCAAACTAAACAGGTGCAGCTCAGACTTTGTAATTGTGAGTAGATCATTTATAGGAAAAGAATCAGTTATTGACACAAGTCACTAATAAAAGATATGGAAAAGGTTTTGTCACAGCAGTTGGAATTCAAAGAGGAAGATGGAACCTTTAATCCCTTCTAAAGAACTCATTGACAGGATTTCATTATAGCATAATTTCTAGCCTTCCACCTTGGAAAAATCTTGGTTTAAATTCTGCATTGATGAACAAAACCAAAATGAATTTAGCTGTCTCTTTAAAGTCTCTAGGAGACACTCATCCATGTTGAAAAGCTAAGCTATGCTTCATTGCATTTGGCAGTCTCTGTTGAAGAGAAAATGAGGTGAAACAGCAAGGGGATTTTGCAAGTTGGGGTTGAACTGTATTGGCAAAGCTGTGTGCATGTATTTGTGGTCAGGGACTGGATGACCCCAGACAGTGCTATCCATCCCTCACTTTCATGAGCACCTCTCAGTCCTTTTTACAATATATTACATCTTTCTGGTTGTGCACAAAAGATATAGAAAGTGACACTTTACAGAAGGGGGAGGGATAGCCCAGTGGTTTGAGCACTGGCCTGCTAAACTCAGGGTTGTGAGTTCAATCCTTGAGGGGGCTACTTAGGGATCTGGGACAAAATCAGCACTTGGTCCTGCTAGTGAAAGCAGAGGACTGGATTCAAGGACCCTTCAGGGTCCGTTCTAGGAGATGGGTATATCTCCTTATTTAAAGTTTTCAGAATGATAGCTATCCTTCTGTAGATAGTGGGTGGGATTTTCCTCAGCACCAATGTGACTTAAGAGTACTCATCCTGTTGACTTTCAGTGCTACGTGTGCTCCTAAATCACATCAGTGATCTTTGTATCATGCTAGATAAACATGGAAGGCAGAACAATTTTATCATGACTAGTTAGGTATGTGATTGTGAAGCCTGTTTGTGTGAAGGTGCTAGAGATGCAGATGGTCCAGTAGACTCCCAATGTTTGCATGTAGGGGTTTTGATTTCTGATTTATTCCTGTGTGGAAAGAGAACTTGCAGACTAAGTTTTTGAGGGTAGAGAGGTTGCAAGGTAGCACAAATCTGAGCACTCCCCTGCCCTTATTACTTAATCCCATGTTTAATTTCAATAGTGAATCAGTTTAACAGATTTTCCAGGAAAGTGGGGCCCTTTCTGGACAGAAGGACTGCTCCCTTTAAGACATATATGCAGTATGACCTAAGTGGGTTTTTAATTAAAATCTCCTTCCCATTTCCCACACTTGCCTCAGTCTTTGTATTAATTTTTCTGTCTGCTCCATTTTTCATAATCGCTCCTTAGTGTAACATAAACCCAATAATATTTCTGAGCTGAACTTTCAAACCCATCTTATTAGAGCACTTTTAAATTCATCCAAACAACCTCACTTGTAAGACACTTAAAAAAATGAGCCAACAGGATATAATGTGATGAAATGAACCTAAAGTTCTATCATGCTCTTAAAACAAAAAAACAAAAAGAAAAAAAAAAGTGCGGCAACTGGTTTGATACTTTTTTTTTGAATTGAGGATTTTATGGCAGCGTTGTACTGTATTTTGTTCTTGGGGAAAAATGCCAGCTAGACAGGCCTAGAGGCTAAAATATTGAAGCGTTAATGAATAAAAAGGGAATATAGGCAGAAATTCTGCCTATGTCGGGGAGAGGCCGGAATGTGTGAGGGATCTTGAGCAGCCAGTGGCCTGGCACAGCACACTGTGGCTATCAAGAGAATAAGGGCAGCTGACACAGCAGACGAAAGTGCTCATTTGGGCAGCTGTCTTTTGTGCATGTCATCTCTTACCTCTCTCGTTTCACTACACTTTCAGCATCACGCAAACCAAGTCCAATTAGGTCCGATCCTGTGCCTGAACTCCCAAACTGCCAAGGGACAAATGTGGGACAGACCCAAAGAAAAGGAACCCCCAAATTGTTCTGGCAGGAAAGTCAATATTTAGTCATTTATTCCTCTTGTAAATAATGCTGCACTTTTGTCCCAAGCAGTTAGCTAAAATTTGGGCCCTGCATAGTTATTTCTGTTAGGATGAGAAATCTGTGAGTTGCAAATACTCTTGGTTTATTCTTGTTCATATATTAAAAATAAACCCCACCAGGACCTGTTTTTTATATGTTATAAAAATACATACCAAGTCCTGTTTCCCTGCACAGTAGAAAAAAACAGCCAGCAGCTTCTTTGCTTAGAAATTCCCATGTCTGCCACTCTGTGCAGAAAAAGGCCCAGTCTCTCTGGTTCGCATCCACAACAATGTCACCTGGCTTTCTGCTTTCAACATATTGAACCTGTTGCCAATATCTCTAGTCCCTGCATTGGCAACCAGAAAAAACTCTAGTTGTATAACCTAATCCTTGGGCAGTAGCCCCACAGACATCAGCTATTGGTTACTACATAAAAGGAGCGACAAAGAGTCCTGTGGCACCTTAAAGACTAACAGACGTATTGGAGCATAAGCTTTCGTGGGTGAATACCCACTTCATCAGACACATGTGACATAAAAGGATCTTGATTGTTCCTTCTTTTGAGCCTGAGGGAGAATGCGTGGCATGGTCCTTGCCTCTAAGGCAGGCTGTGATTGTCTTAGCATAAGTTTCTATAACCTCAGTTTAATGATTCATTAACTTTGATGTGAATAATTTTCAACCATAAAAATGAGGGGACTCTGAATCTCTGTGGACTGTAAAGAATGGGGGGCATTAAAGTGAGGGAAACTGGAGAGGTGTGTCCTGTGCACCTACAACTGTCACTGAAATTAGTAAAGTATCAGAAGGGTAGCCGTGTTAGTCTGGATCTGTAAAAGCAGCAAAGAGTCTTGTGGTACCTTATAGCCACTTCGTCGGATGCATTCACCCACGAAAGCTCATGCTCCAATACGTCTGTTAGTCTATAAGGTGCCACAGGACTCTTTGCTGAAATTAGTAAGTTTTGGCTGTGCAAAAAATTGCAGGATCTGTTTTTTATGACATGTCTGCCAAACGCTTAATGAAATTTCAAAATCCACTGTTGCTAAGCCAGATGCCAATAAAATAACCAGGAATCCGGTGTGTTAAGTAGACAGTTATCTTTTTTGGGGGGGGGAAGGGGAAGATTTCATTTTTAACGATTAATTCTTAGTTTGAATGTAGGCCAACTCTCATGCCTGTTTTCTCAATGCCTTTAACTCATTTAAAAATAAATAAATGGTACACTTGTCTCTTAAAGGCACACTCTTCAAAACCTATGGTCTTTCTAAACATGGGTTTCCAGCTTCAGTGAACTACAGTATATGATTGGTTTAAAAACTAAGGATAAAACCTGACATTTTTGCTTCCCCCAAACAGTCAGAAATCTATACACTATATGGGTAGAACTAAACTATCACTGAGGGAATAGACAATCCTTTTTGGTTTATTACTTTTGCCATAGTAATCACTGTGGGTAGAAGACAATTTTTCTCTAAAGGCTTATTAATTGGGATGTGTCTTGTATTAATAGAATGACACCCAGTCTAGCTGACAGCAGTTGCCAAATATAAACCCTGTTTAACAGGAGTTCAAACTTCAAGTATTTAAGCTGCTTCAGACTGAAACCTGACATTAAACCAACAAAAAAAACCCAAACCAGCCCTGATGCACATTCCACTCCTCAAAAGAGAAAGTAGTCTTAAATCAGATGTCACCACATGTCAGTAAATGACTTTGTAAAGAACTATGTCTACATTTCCCCCCTACTAACACTGTCTTATTTGAATGGCCTTTTTCTTTTTTTCAGAGACAAACACTATTTACAATACCCTTTGGAAGGTAAATCCCTGTAGACTTGTCTCTTTTCCAGGGACACAATTCCTGACAAAAGGCAAATGGACACTTTTTCTTCAATTCAAAAATTAAATGTGAAATGAACACCCAAAACAAATATTTCAGAGTTTCTCCTGCTCCCCGCCTTTTTTTTGTGTGTGTAGTGCCAGAGATTCCATGAAGTCCACTAGGGACTGAGCTATTGCTATTGATTTTACATGGAAGGCACTCAGATACTATGGTGGTGGGTGGCAGTACAAAACCCTATGATAGCTTTTTAACAGGCTTCCATTTCCTACTCTGGCACAGATGGAAAAAAACCCACTCAAGTGACTGCTGTGATATAATCTAACAATAGCTGGGGGGTATAAAACATAGTTTGGCATTTAATTTACTAATTAGTTACTTGTCCTAATTAGTTACTTGTACTACAAATGTGCTGTTGCATGAGGATTTAACCTGTGAGTATAAAACGTAATCCCAATTTAATTAAATAGGTACCTGTTCATAATACTTTGGTTGAAGTGTTTCATTCTCCTTAGGCTATGTCTACACTTAAACCACTACAGCCACACTTCTGCATCACTTCACAGTAGACGCTCACTACAGCAATGGGAGGGATTCTCCTGTCACTGTAGTTAATCTGCCTCCCTGAGAGGCAATAGCTAGGTCAACCGGAGAATTCTAGGTTGATCAACCGAACTTTTTACTGTAGACTTGGTCTTAATGAACCAAGTTTTATCAAATGCTCTATACTGCTGCAAAATCAACTTTGGCTTAAGACTGGACAGGCTACGGGCTAACTAACAGATGGATACACCTCATAAGTTTTGCCGGCTTGCTACAATTCATAAAGATTCAAAAGCTATGCTAAACCACAAACTTGGTGTAGAATATGATCACTGTGAGCCCTCTGATTATTCTCATATCAGTGCAAGTGTAACTGAGCCCTGTGGCTCCAATCCTCTTACTATTTTTAGGTTCTGTTTTATTATAAATGTTTACTACTACTAATAGGACAGTGCCCAAGGATCCCAATCCTGATTGGCGACCTGATCCGGCTGAGTGCTGTACAAACACAAAAAATAGACAATCTCCAATCAGAGGGGCTATTACTATGCTATGTAATATTTATATTATAGTAGCATCCAGAGTCTCCTACTGAGATAGTCTCCACTGTTGTGTACAAAGCACAAAAGTAAATGCAGTCCCTATTGTGAAGGGTTGATTGTCCTAATAAATAGGATAGTCCAAGAACAATAACGATGTGGTGGCTAGTGAATGGGTATAATTGGAGACCCCTTGATTACACTCCAGGACCCAAACTCACCTTTGTGCTACCTGGCCCATTTGGGATGTGTGGCAGTTCTGCTGCATGGGGACTTTCTAAGGCTCTGAAAGAGGGATGGTTGAATTGCAGCCCTAACAGAATAATCTACATAATTGCTGTCCTCTGCTTCAGTCTAATACTCAGTTCTCCTTTTGGCCATCAATCCCCTCATACAAGAGATTGGCCTTGGCACCAGTCCTCATAAGGGTTCTCCATTGACTGACTTCAGTGGGTTTTGTTCAGGACCCAGCATGTTAGGGTGGTTCAAGCTACCCTATAATTAGCATCTCATCTTATGTTTATCCGGCAGCATGGCTGCAGTAGCACAAATGGTGGTTCAGGCTAGACACCTGATCATGTGGCCAGGGGGGTTGGCTATCCCATGCTGCCACAGCAACACTGCTGTTTTTAGCATGCTTGTTCGAGCAGAGTAGCATATCTCAACTGCCATGTGTAATGGCGTGCCAAACTATTATATTCTAGACCCACAAGGTCAATATACCCCATTTATCTGATCTAATTGGCACCAATGCCAGATTGGATAATCAAAATTCCAAATAAGCCGGAGAATGGGAAAGAGTGATGGTGCAGTACCATCCAATGGCCACAGGAGAGATCACCCACTTCGGGCCCTGGCGTCCTAGTTGTTCGGAGAGCTGGATAATGGAGGGTTGGATAAAGAGGGTTCTACGGTAGCCTATTTAAGCTAACTTCAGCCAGACCTGGCTGTTCTTTTAGGGTACATCACTACTGCAATTAAAAACCCACTGCTGATCATTGCCCACTGACTACAGCTCGCGGGGTTCGGGCTAAGGGGCTATTTAATTGTGCTGTAGATGTTTAGGCTCAGGCTCGAGTCTGGGCTCCAGGACTCTGCAAGGTGGGAGGTCCAGCCCAAACCCCAATGTCTACATCGTAATTAAACTGCCTGGCAGTCTGAGCCCCGTAAGCTGAAATCAGTTGGCACGGGCCAGCCATGGGTGTCTAAATTGCAGTATAGACATACCTTAAGGCAGGGGTAGTCAAGTGGGCCAAATCCAGACCACCAAACGCTTTTGAATGGATCCCAAAATATTTTTTAAAATTTTTCTGTGGAATCTGGGCTTCAACTATACCTAGATCAAGAGATTTGGACCTTGACAAAAAATTATTTACTACCCCTCCCCTAAGGGAATGTCTACACAGCAATTACACACCCATGGCTGGCCCGGATCAACTGACTCAGGCTTCCGTAGCTTGGGCTGCAGGGCTGTCAAATTGCTGTGTAGACCCTGTGAGGGAGGAGGGTCCCAAAGCTCGGTCTACAGCAATTTTTACACAGCAATTTTTAGCCCTGCCACCTGATCCCTGCAAGTCTGAGTCAGCTTCAGCTGAGCCAGCTGCAGTTGTGCAGTTGTGGGTCTTTTACTCCAGCGTAGATGTTCCCTAAAGCAATGGCTCTCAGCCTTTCCAGAATACTGTGCCCCTTTCAGCAGTCTGATTTGTCTTGCATATGCCCAAGATACAATGCACTTAAAAACTACTTGCTTACAAAATCAGATATAGAAATACAGAAGTGTCACAGTGCACTATTACTGAAAAATTGCTTACTTTCTCATTTTTACCATATAAATATAAATATTGTACTTACACTTCAGTGGATAGTATATAGAGCAGTATAAACAAGTCATTGTCTGTATGAAATTTTATTTTGTGCTAACTTTGCTAGTGCTTTTTATGTAGCCTCTTATAAAATTGGCAAATATTTAAATGAATGGATGTACCCCCCAGAAGCCCTCCGAGTACCCTTACAGCAGTGGTGGGCAAACTACGGCCTGTGGACCAGATCGGTCCCATCAGGGCTTTGGATCCAGCCCACGGGATTGCCACCCCCATGGCGCCATGGGGCCCATGCTGCTCCTGGAAGTGGCTGGCACCACATCCCTGCAGCTCCTGGGGCGGGGGGTAGGAAGGCAGAGGGCTCTGCGCTCTGTCCTCGCCTGCAGGCACTGCCCCCTGCAGCTCCCATTGTCCAGGAACAGGGAACCACAGGCAATAGGAGCTTTGGGGAGGTACCCACAGGCGAGGGCAGCAAGCAGAGCCCACTGTCCCCTCTCTCCCAGGGGCCGCAGGGATGTGGTGCCAGCTGCTTCTGGGAGCGGCGCAGGGCCAGGGAGTCCCTGCCACCCCGGAGTCGCTGCAGCGCTGGGCCAGAGCCCGCACCCTGAACCTCTCCTGCACCCCGAGCCCCCTGCCGCACCCCTCCTGCACCCCAACCTCCTGCCATGAGCCCCCTGCCTCACTCCGTACCCCTCCTCCACCTCAACCCCTTGCCCTGAGCCCCTTCCTGCACACCGCACCCCCTCTCACACCCCGCACTCCCTCCCGCACCCCAACCCTCTGACCCAACCCTACATTCATGGCCACACATGCAATTTCCCTACCCACATGTGGCCCTCGGGCCAAACATTTTGCCCACCTCTGCCTTAGAGGTACACATACCCTTGTTTGAGAACCACTTCACTAAAGACATGATGAACACATCTGGTATGTATCTTGCTCTGTAGTCAGACCATATCTGACACAGGATCATGACATCATACCATAATGAATCATAACACTGTCCTAGCCTCCTTGTCTCATTGTATCCTTCCTCACCCAAACAAATAATTTGTAAAAGCCAAGTTGGTAGTCCTAGCACCTCATATCTCTTTCCTTCTTGCCTCCAGTCTTCCAATTAAAATAATGAGCATTGTCCTGTCTTAAATATCTTTTACTTCTTATTTCTTCTGCCATCCTGTGCTGGGTTTTGATGTCACTCTTGAAGGGGGTGGAAGCTGCCACCACTTGGGGAGAGAGTAAACCAGAGTTTATGGCTGTCTCCCTACTGCTTGAAGCCAGTACAGGGTGGCAATGAGAGGAGAGCCAAGAAGTAGAACTGTGAACTGATTTTCAGTTCACTGCCAATTCCAAAATATACATAACAATCATTGTTTGCCCTACAAGGAAACTTTTAGATTTGGAGCCTCTCTGTGTTAGTTTAAAAAAATACATTGTTTTCAATGAGAATCAAAATAAAAAATGTTAAAACAAAACATTTTGACTTTTTTTTAATTTTGAGGGACTTATTTTGACAAACAATTTGGTGAAATAAAAACAAATTTTCAGAACACATTGGTGTTACTGAATTTTCATTTTTGGGTGAAAATTTCATCCAGCTCTATCGACCTTTTGTAGTGGTGGGAGAAGAGAATTGCATAGGACCTGTAGTCCCAGAGAATGTGGCCTGGTGCAGAGGATCCCAGGGTTGGGTTGCCCCAGGAAACCGAGGACTTCTGGCAAGTACAGGGACATGGCTTTGAAAGTAGAGAGTTTAAAAATTAAATAGAGAAATGTGGAATATCTCTGTGTGAAACAGACTTCTTCAGGTAAGTGTCTTACAAGAAAAAGTGGGAACACAGGAGACTTTATAAAACTTTGAGGGAAACTTTCAGGAGAGTATCCCATATGGCTCTTTCATGTGCTGTTTGAGTAAGGAGAGAGAGCTCCTAGAAGATGTCTTTTTGTTTGTTTTAAATACACATATACTAGTGCACATTTCCACAAATACTAATCCACACAGCTTTAACATTGGCATGTTTCATAGAACAGACTACATAAAGTGAACCAAACACATTGAAAAAGCACTTTTCTTAATGTAAAATCAAATACAACAAACTACTTTGTTAAAGATGCATGATACAAGACGCTAAATTGTTTAGTTACTATAAAATATTGGTATTACAAAACGTCACTCTCCATAAACTTTGTTAAAATAAAATGGAACTTGTTGAAAATATGGCATTTATGAAAATTGAACCACTTATTTCAGTGCCTAAATATGGAATTGAGAGTCTTATTTAGACTCCTTTATCGGACAATCTGGGCCTATGTTTCAAGAATATATAGCATAGAATGAAGGCAAAATATAATATAATAATTGTTCCCCTTCAATGCACATAATTATTTTACCTAGTCATAAAATTAAAAGTAGTTAGTCTTCTACACTGGCTAATAAATAATGCCATAAGTTTGTACTTAAGGCTTGTAGCTGTTAAGGTGCAATATCCCACCCAGAAGATGAACAGCAGAGTAGTGAATAACTGATGTAGCAGATGTAGCCTTTTTGCTTGTTAAATATCTGAGACTTCCTTAATTTAACTTCAGAGGGGTAGCCGTGTTAGACTGGATCTGTAAAAGCGGCAAAGAGTTCTGTGGCACCTTATAGACTAACAAACGTATTGGAGCATGAGCTTTCGTGGGTGAATACCCACTTCGTCGGGTATGCATGCATCTGACGAAGGGGGTATTCACCCACAAAAGCTCGTGCTCCAATACGTTTGTTAGTCTATAAGGTGCCACAGAACTCTTTGTCGCTTCTAATTTAATTTGTTTCAATTACTTGGGATGAATTGGAGGAGTCTTTATTAAGTGATTTTTAACTAATAGAAATCCCACATAAATGTGATCATATATACACAACACTTAGAGCTCTGGATATATATTTACATTAAAATGAATGAATGTTCTCCTTTACCTTCTCTTTACACTGGAAATAAATTGACTTGTACTACAGAATGGGAATTCAAAATGTGGAAATAAAAGCTGCTTTGATATTCATCTGATAACCCTTACTGGTAAATGATCATGAGGGTATGAACTCAGCTTAGGTTTTCAACCATGAAAATGATCCACTTAAAATAAGCATGATTTTGTGAAAAGGTAGAGCATTAGAGTATGGAAAAGCTCTGAACCTGCTCCAGTAATTAGGGCTCTGTACTGACTATGAAGAGACTTGGCAGAGCCAGTTTTAGAGGCTGGTGAGCAGGTCAGTTGGTCTGGGAGCCAACTTGGGGTGGGGGACAGGGAGGGAGGGAATGGTCTTGTGCTGTTCAGCTGTTGTTGGGGATTTTTTTGTTTTGTTTGTTTGGCTCAGCCATTCAGGGGTGGTGAGCAAAAAACATGTTCCACCGTGGATGGCAAAACTGTTAGGGCAGCAAAGAGTCTTGTGGCACCTTATAGACTAACAGACGTATTGGAGCATGAGCTTTCGTGGGTGAATACCCACTTCGTCGGATGCATGTCAGGGCATGTTAGGGCCACTTTTGAAACTTGGATTTTATTCCTAGTCTTGCTGCAACTAGTGACCTTGGTAGTGTACTTGGGCTTTTAGAAAGCCTTTGACAAGGTCCCTCACTAAAGGCTCTTAAGCAAAATAAGCAGTCATGGGATAAGAGGGAAGGTTCTCTCATAGATCAGTAACTGGTAAAAAGATGGGAAACAAAGGTTGGAATAAATGGTTCAGTGAAGAGAGGTAAATCGCATGGTCCCCCAAGGATCTGTACTGGGATCAGAGCTAATCAACATATTCATAAATGATCTAGAAAAAGGGGTAAACAGTGAAGTTGTAAAGTTTGTAGACAATATAATATTACTACGGCTGTCGATTAATCACAGTTAAGTCATGCAATTAACAAAAAATTAATCGTGATTAATCGCAGTGTTAAACAATAGAATACCAATTGAAATTTATTAAATATTTGTGTATGTTTTTCTACATTTTAAAATATATCGATTTCTATTACAACACAGAATACAAAGTGTACAGTGCTCAGTTTATATCATTTTTATTACAAATATTTGCACCGTAAAAATAATAAACAAAATAAATTGTATTTTTCAGTTCACCTCATACAAGTACTATAGTGCAATCTCTTTATCATGAAAGTGTAACCTACAAATGTAGATTTTTTTTGGTTACATAACTGCTTTCAAAAACAAAATATAAAACTTTAGAGCCTACTTCTTGTTCAGCCAATCATTAAGAATGAAGTAAAAATCTTAAGTGAAACCACATGTCCCCTAGAATCTCTATGGATAGTAATTTTATGCTCTAATAAGAATATAACATTAGGGATCTATTATTGACCACCTGACCAGGACAGTGATAGTGATGATGAAATGCTAAGGGAAATTAGAGAGGCTATCAAAATTAAGAACTCAATAATAGTGGGGGATTTCAATTATCCCCATATTGACTGGGAACATGTCACCTCAGGACGAAATGCATGGACAAAATTTCTCGATATTTTAAATGACTGCTTCATGGAGCAGCTGGTACGGGAACCCACAAGGGGAAATGGGAGAGGCAACTCTCCATTTAGCCCTGAATGGAGCTCAGGTGCTGGTCCAAGAGGTAACTATAACAGGACCGCTTGGAAATAGTGACCATAATATAATAACATTTAACATCCCTGTGGTGGGAAGAATATCTCAACAGCCCAACACTGTGGCATTTAATTTAAAAAAGGGGAACAATGCAAAAATGAGGCAGTTAGTTAAACAGAAATTAAAAGGTACAGTGACTAAAGTGAAAAACCTGCAAGCTGCATGGATGCTTTTTAAAGACACCATAATAGAGGCCCAACTTAAATGTATACCCCAAATTAAGAAATACAGTAAAAGAACTAAAAAAGACCCACTGTGGCTTAACAACCATGTAAAAGAAGCAGTGAGAGATAAAAAGGCATCTTTTAAAAAGTGGAAGTCAAATCCTAGCGAGGTAAATAGAAAGGCGCTTAAACACTGCCAAATTAAGTGTAAAAATGTAATAAGAAAAGCCAAAGAGGAGTTTGAAGAACAGCTAGCCAAAAACTCAAAAGGTAATAACAAAATGTTTTTTTAAGTACATCAGAAGCAGGAAGCCGGCTAAACAACCAGTGGGGCCCCTGGATGATCGAGATACAAAAAGAGCACTTAAAGACAATAAAGTCATTGTGGAGAAACTAAATGAATTCTTTACTTCAGTCTTCACGGCTGAGGATGTTAGGGAGATTCCCAAACCTGAGCTGGCTTTTGTAGATGACAAATCTGAGGAACTATCACAGATTGAAGTGTTACTAGAGGAGGTTTTGGAATTAATTGATAAACTTAACAGGAACAAGTCACCAGGACCAGATGGCATTCACCCAAGAGTTCTAAAAGAACTCAAATGTGAAGTTGTGCAACTGTTAACTAGGGTTTCTAACCTGTCCTTTAAATCAGCTTCTGTACCCAGTGACTGGAAGATAGCTAATGTAACGCCAATATTTAAAAAGGGCTCTAGAGGTGATCCTGGCAATTACAGACCGGTAAGTCTAACATCAGTACTGTGCAAATTAGTTGAAACAATAGTAAAGAATAAAATTGTCAGACACATAGAAGAACATAAATTGTTGGGCAAAAGTCAAAATGGTTTCTGTAAAGGGAAATCGTGTCTTACTAATCTATTAGAGTTCTTTGAAGGGGACACCAAACATGTGGACAAGGGGGATCCAGTGGATATAGTATACTTAGATTTCCAGAAAGCCTTTGACAATGTCCCTCACCAAAGGCTCTTACTCTTAAATTAAATTGTCCTGGGATAAAAGGGAAGGTCCTTTCCTGTATTGAGAACTGGTTAAAAGATAGGGAACAAAGGGTATGAATTTATGGTAAATTCTCAGAATGGAGAGGGGTAACTAGTAATGTTCCTCAAGGATCAATCCTAGAACCAATCCTAATCAACTTATTCATAAATGATCTGGAGAAAGGGGCAAACAGTGAAGTGGCAAAGTTTGCAGATGTTATTAATCTGCTCAAGATAGTTAAGACCAAAGCACACTGTGAAGAACTTCAAAAAGATCTCACAAAATTAAGTGATTGGGCAACGCAATGGCAAATGAAATTTAATATGGATAAATGTAAAGTAATGCACATTGGAAAAAATAACCCCAACTATACATACAATATGATGGGGGCTAATTTAGCTACAACGAACCAGGAAAAAGATCTTGGAGTCATCATGGATATTTCTCTGACGACATCCACGCAGTGCGCAGAGGTGGTCAAAAATAGCAAACAGGATGTTAGGAATCATTAAAAAGAGGATAGAAAATAAGACGGAGACTATATTATTGCCTTTATATAAATCGATGATACTCCCACATCTTGAACATTGCGTACAGATGTGGTCTCCTCATCTCAAAAAAGATACAGTGGCACTAGAAAAGGTTCAGAGAAGGGCAACTAAAATGATTAGGGGTTTGGAACGGGTCCCATATGAGGAGAGATTAAAGAGGCTAGGACTTTTCAGCTTGGAAAAGAGGAGACTAAGGGGGGGATATGATAGAGGTATATAAAATCATGAGTGATGTGGAGAAAGTAGATAAGGAAAAGTTATTTACGTATTCCCATAATACAAGAACTAGGGGCCACCAAATGAAATTAATGGGCAGCAGGTTTAAAACAAATAAAAAGAAGTTCTTCACACAGCGTACAGTCAACTTGTAGATCTCCTTGCCTGAGGAGGTTGTGAAGGCTAGGACTGTAACAGTGTTTAAAAGAGAACTGGATAAATTCATGGATGTTAAAAAAATAATGCATTAATTAAATTTTTGACTGAACTCCTTGGGGGAGAATTATATGTCTCCTGTTCTGTTTTATCCACATTTCATGTTTTAGCAGTCTCGGCTGATAACCCAGCACATGTTCATTTTAAGAACACATTCACTGCACATTTGACAAAATGCAAAGAAGGAACTAATGTGAGCTTTCTAAAGATAGCTACAGCACTCGACCCAAGGTTTAAGAATCCGAAGTGCCTTCCAAAATCTGAGAGGGATAATGTATGAAGCATGCTTTTAGAAGTCTTAAAAGAGCAATACTCTGATGTGGAAACTACAGAACCAGAACCACCAAAAAATAAAATCAACCTTCTGCTGGTGGCATCTGACTCAGATGATGATGAAAAGGACTGCAGAAAAGGACCTAGGGGTTACAGTGGACGAGAAGCTGGATATGAGTCAACAGTGTGCCCTTGTTGCCAAGAAGGCTAACAGCATTTTGGGCTGTATAAGTAGGGGCATTGCCAGCAGATCGAGGAACGTGATCATTTCCCTCTATTTGACATTGGTGAGGTCTAATCTGGAGTACTGTGTCCAGTTTTGGGCCCCACAACTACAAGAAGGATGTGGAAAAATTGGAAAGAGTCCAGCAGAGGGCAACAAAAATGATTAGGGGGCTGGAGCACATGACTTATGAGGAGACGCTGAGGGAGCTGGGATTGTTTAGTCTGCAGAAGAGAAGAATGAGGGGGGATTTGATAGCTGCTTTCAACTACCTGAAAGTGGGTTCCAAAGAGGATGGATCTAGACTGTTCTCAGTGGTACCTGATGACAGAACAAGGAGTAATAGTTTCAAGTTGCAGTGGGGGAGGTGGTGGAATCTCCTTCCTTAGAGGTTTTTAAGGTCATGACAAAGCCCTGGCTGGGATGATTTAGTTGGGAACTGGTCCTGCTTTGAGCAAGGGGTTGGACTAGATGACCTCTGTGGTCCCTTCCAAACCTGATGTTCTATGATTCTATTAAAATGAACATGTGCCAGTGCGCACTGCTTTGGATCATTATCAAGTAGAACCTCTCATCAGCATGGACACTTGTCCTGTGGAATGGTGGTTGAACCAGGAAGGGACATATTAATCTTTAGTGCATCTGGCATGTAAATATCTTGCAATGCCGGCTACAAAAGTGCCATGTGAATGCCAGTTCTCACTTTCAGGTGACATTGTAAACAAGAAGTGGGCAGTATTATTTCCTGCAAATTGTAACCAAACTTGTTTGTCTGAGTGATTGGCTGAACAAGAAAAAGGACTGAGTGGATTGTTTTATTTTTAGTATGGTTTTTTGTACATAATTCTACATTTCTAAGTTCAACTTTCATGATAAAGAGATTACAGTAAATTATTTGCATTAGGCGAATTGAAAAATACTATTTCTTTTGCTTTTACAGAGTAAATATTTGTAATAAAAATAAATATAAAGTGAGCACTTTACACTCTGTATTCTGTGTTGTAATCAAAATCAATATATTTGAAAATGTAAAAAACATCAAAATATATTTAAATAAATGGTATTCTATTATTTACAGGATGATTAATCGTGATTAATTTTTGTAATTGGTTGAGAGCTCTAAAAATTACTCAAGATAATTAAGTCCAAAGCAAAACGTGAAGTGTTACAAAGGGATCTCACAAAACTGGGTGACTAGCAATAAAATGGCTGATGAAATTCAATATTTATAAATATAATTCCAACTATACATACAAAATGATAGGGTCTAAATTAGCTGTTACCACTAAATAAAGAGATCTTGGGGCTTGGCTACACTTGAGAGTTGCAGCACTGGTGGAGGCTTTCCAGCGCTGCAATTAGTAACCGTCCACACCTGCAAGGCACATCCAGCGCTGCAACTCCCTGGCTGCAGCGCTGGATGAACACCTGGTCTGCTTGGGGTGTAGCGAGTGCAGCGCTGGTGATCCAGCGCTGCTCATCAAGTGCGGACACACACCAGCGCTGTTATTGGCCTCCAGGGTATTAGCAGATATCCCAGAATGCTTTTAACTAAATTACTCTCTTTGTTTTGTTATGCAGCCTCTCTTTGTTTTGTTGTGGACTCAGAGCTCCGGCGCTCCGGTGCTCCGGGAGTTGCTTATCAAACACCTCCTGTTTGCTGTGATCAATCTGTACCTGACTGTGAACAATCAAATGAGATAACCCCTGTGAATGAGGCAGGCAGGGAGTGAGTGTTTGCTTGACAGAAACAGCGGGGGCAGAGGGGAGAGAGGGAGTCCGTTGGATGCAGGCTGTTTGCAGTTAAGAGTTAAGGGTAAGGGATCGGGAACATTTTCTGATTTTGCAAGACAGGAAGCTAACACACAGTGTTGGCTCCAAAAATCCACTCTCTCTCTCTCCCCCGCTCCCTGTCACATTACGCCACACCCCACCCCCCTCTTTTGAAAAGCACGTTGCTGCCACTTGAACGCTGGGATAGCCGCCCATAATGCATCACTCCCAACAGCGCTGCAAATGCTGCAAATGTGGCCACACACCAGCGCTGGTAGCTGTGAGTGTGGCCACACACCAGCGCTGTTCCTACACAGCTGGATGACCAGCACTGTAAACTCCCAGCGCTGCAACTCTCAAGTGTAGCCAAGCCCTTGGAGTCATTGTGGACAGTTCTCTGAAAACATCTGCTCACTGTGCAATGTCAGTCAAAAATGTTAACAATCATTAGGAAAGGCATAGATAAGACAGAAAATCAGCATAATGTCAAATCACATTTGTTGCATGCCCACACCTTGAATACTGCATGCAGTTTTGGCTACCCCATCTCAGAAAAGGTATATTAGAATTGGAAAAAGTACAAAGAGCAACAAAAATGATTGGGGTATGGAACAGCTTCCATAAGAGGAGTGATTAAAAATACTGAGACTGTTCAACTTGGAAAAGAAATGACTGAAATCTATAAAATCATGATATAATGTAGAGAAAGTCAATAAGGAAGTGTTATTTATGCCTTCACATAACAAAAGAACTAGAGGTCACCTAATGAAATTAATAGGCAGCAGTTTTAAAACAAACATAAGGATGTACTTCTTCACACAACACTCAGTCAATCAGTGGAATTTGTTGCCAGGGCATGGTGTGAAGGCCAAGACTTATAACAAGGTTCAAAAAAGAATTAGATAAGTTCATGGAGGATAGGTCCATCACTGACTATTAGCCAAGATGATCAGAGATGCAAGCCCACACTCTGGGTCCCTAAACTTCTTACTGCTGGAAATGGACAACATCGGGTGGATCATTTAATACAGTGACCGGTTCTGTTCACTCCCTCTAAGGCATCTGGCACTGGCCACTGTCAGAAAACAGGATACTGGGTTGGTCTGACCCAGTATGGCCATTTTTATGTTCTTATGACCTTCAGCAAGTTTGCTTGGCTCGCTATACATCCATTTCTGTATCATGAGGAACACAGTGCCAACTCTCTTTTGTACAGTGCTCGGGGATCCAGGGATGGAAGAGTGGTATAAAAGAATTAAGTATTTATATTATATCCCATTTATTGCTATGCCAGGAATTGCTTCATATGAATATCTTTATAAGACTGTAGAATTCCAAGTCGTATGGGAAAAATTTATCCCTGTTATAAAGGCAAACAGATGTCTGAGGTATATGAGATTATGAAGGATGTGTTCAGGTGGGATGGCAGTCCCAGACTACATTTGTAAAGTGCTTACATAATGCTATTACTCCATACTTTAATAACTTTTAAAGGAAATCAAACATGATGTCTAGAATATAATTTATATACTGAGGGAAGTGTCAGACCCAGGTGTTGCGAGATGCTGTATCTTCTTCACTAAGTCAGGTTTCAAGGGTTTACCTAACAGTTACCTCTGATGTCAAAAATTGGATCTGTTGGCCTATTTCTGGCAGAACAAGTGGCAGAAAAAAGCCACTATTTTTAGACAGTGCTTAATTAATATAGAAACATGTAATTCTGATTTGATTTCCAAAACACTGTTTAAAAATAGCTAAACTGTCTTTCCAAACTGCTAAAATCCTTAGTAAATTTAAAAATATACAGCCACCTGTGATGAAAATGGTAGTAACTCTACTTGTAAATCACCAAGATTACTTATTATTTTCTGATATGAATTTTTTTCTTGACACTCAAGTACTACACAAATCAACCTGGTGTATACAAATCAAAAGTTATTCAATTAGCATAAAAATATCGGATGTTGCCTGAAATGTCATTTAATGTCAGGACTGCAATGAGCAAATAAATTGCCTCATCAGTTTAATTAACAAAACAAGTAACCAAGTCAAATTAATATACTTCAAATCACTTTTAAAGCCAGTTTGAATGGGATTACTGCTATTGAATTTTAATTGGAAAATTCTTTTAAAGGACAAGGAACAAAAATATTTTGAGTAATCAGTTCTTGACAGGAAGAAGTTAAAATCTTCCAACTGGCAATCTAGTGAAATAATAAAAAAAAATAGCATGCTGACATCTATAAACCACAACTTTGGATGTTACCAGTTAGTATGCCTCAATTATAAATGTGTTACTAAAAATCTGAACTCAAGTAAGTAATGTTAAGGTTCTTCCTAGCTGTGTGGAATTGTGTGGTTCCTGATGATTAGTGAAGCCATGGAGATTGAGGGCCCATTGTGGTATGCACTGTACCAAACAAAGTAAGAGTCCCCATCCTAAACAACTTACAATAGAAATAGTAGAAAACAGAAAAGGGGCAGGAGAGAGGAAATATTATTGTCCCATTTTAAAGATGGGGAAGTGAGGCACCGAAAGAATAAATGTCAAAGGAAGTCTGTGGCAGAGCCTGAATGTGATTCTGCGTGGGACTCTTGGTGATTCAACCTCAAGGCCATTCTGTCTCTCATCCTTTTATTTATTTATTTTTACTTGCTCTTATCTTTACTTGTCATTAGGTGCTAATAAATGATGAAGACTGAGCTCATATCATTGAAGGAACTTATTCAGTAGAGTACATTTTCTCTCAACATCTCCCTCTCCTTATAAAGAAGCAGGATAAATTCACTGTAGGGTCAATACATGGACCTTGGCAAAAGTTAACAGCAGCAGAAAGACCACAAGGAAGGAGGCTGTGGTTGCAAAAACACCCTCTTAGCAGCCTCAGCTGGTGGGGCTTTTATGGACTCATAGTGGAAATTGAAACTGCTCTTGCATGGCAGAAGGCCTGTGGGAAGTGTTGTAAAATTTCCTGCATACATCAAGAGAAAGGGGCCTTAATAGTACAGAGAGGTGAATTTATACATCCTTGAACATCATGCTTCAGTGAATCTGGTTCAAAGGGGTTTTAAAAAGGAAGCAGCACTTCAGGATGGTTTAATGGCTTGAAAAGCATAATTACGTGATCAAACAATCAAATTTTTAGAACTGACAAGTATTGCCGTTTGTCAGCATCTGAATCATGCTTTGAATGACTTGTCTGACTAACCTCACCATCTGATTTGTATTTTGCACAGACAGTTCTCTTTAATGTCTAATCCAGTCACCCTTGTGCATTTGTAAGTGGGTTCAGCATCATGTTTGTTGTTAAAAGCTGACATGCATATGCACTAAGAATAGGAGTTATCTTTTCATGTAAATTGTTAATATTTAGCACCTACACCAGACACTATAATAACAGATAGCATTAGTCACTTGGGCATGTGTGTTATATCCAGTTTCACTATTGTTTCTGTAGCTAAAAATAACAACATTCCTTAAACAATTTAGACAGTAAAATGAACTCATGAACCCATGTATTTACTCAAAATCCATGAATAAAGGACTGCAGCAGTAGAGAGAAAGCAGATCACTACTATGGCCACCAAGTGAATGATTCCAGGATACATGATGTACAGAGACTTTATTTTCAAAATCAAGCTAGAACTCTTGGTTCAAAACCCCATCTCTAATCTCTACTGTTGTATTTCTTCTTTTACAGTGGGATAGATTTGTGTGTCCCTTTAAACCTGTTTAAAAAAATTAATGTCTTCATTGCTAGAAATCAAAATATCTTCAGACAGACAGGTCGCAGATTCACTGTCTGTGAGTAAGCCATCACAAAGATATGGAGTTCTCATGTTATTCTCTTAGATTAAACATGTTCATCTGATTAACATCCTAGGGATACAAAAGGCACCAGTTAAGACACTTACTGAAGAGGGCAATAACAGGGATGCTTCTACAATGCAGTTACTTGGCCTTCTAAATTGTCACATCATTTCAGTTTATTTTTAACTGGCAGCATGATTATATCCCAGAATCTAAGCTTTCAGTTGAAAATGACTAAGGGCTTGTCTAGAGAGAAAAGTCGTACTGATGTTAAGCAAATTGATTTAGAAATTGATTTAAATATGCCAGTTCCCCTAGTGCATATTTAACTAAAGACAGTTAATATCAACACAATTTTCTTGGGTAGACCTGGCCTAAGTCTGTAGCCCTTGTAGTTGTGGAGGAACTCTTCAAGGTGTGAATTGAATTTAACCCCAATGCAATGATGTCGCCTTCTAAGGCCGATTCATTTACAAAGAAAATGCAAAGAGAAAGCAATTAGTTTAATATGCAACTCTCCCCTTTTCTCAGTGGGATGTTCAGCCATAGCAAGATAGCTGGACTTTTCATGAGAGTTAGAGGTGATGAATGGCTACACTTCCATGCAGAGCAATGGTATCTAGGCAGAAGGAGGCAAGTTTAGCATAAATTGGCCCTGGAAACTCTGAATTCCTTTCTTTCTTCTGCTTCATATCTGGCCCTTTGGCATTTTCATGTAGCTAAAGACATTAGGAAAACTGATTCAGCATCTCAGGGATGGCATTATGATTTACAAGATCTCAAGCAAGAGCTGAGTCTCAAGACACTAAAGGAGGATAGGACAGTTAGACCATGGGATGGTTCAGCTATGGAAATCAGAGCTGGGAGTTGCTGCCATTCCATGCTGAAGCATTGGGAGGGCTCTACGATACAAGTATTTTGGAATTTGACCTCTAAATGTTTTTTTTTCCCATGGGAAATGTGTCTTCTTCAAAATCAACATTTTCCATAGGGAAAATGAGTTTTGCTGAAAATTTTCAATTTTCTGTTTTGAGGAGGGGAGGGGGAACTGAAACAATATTTCATTTCAAGTCAGTTTGCCATTACTCTGCATCCCTGTGAGGTGCTGCAATGCCTCATGGAAGTGTAGTTTGGGCACCTCACAACTCCATTCTTCTCTAAGGGCTCATCCCGGCCTTCATCCTCAGCCTGAGCTGCTGTTCTGCATCAGCGGAGATGGATGACAGGTGCATCATGGAAGAGGTAGTGTGTTATGGACTATGATGTAGGCAGTCTGGCCTAGTAATCAAAGCAGGAGTCAGGTCTAGTGGGTGGAGCAAGTGTCCAAGTTGGAGAATGAAGCCAAGGATCAGCACAAGAGTCAACTGCCAATTACCAGAGCCAGCCAAGGTCAGAAACAAGAATCAAAGCTTAGGGTCAGAGCTGAGGTCAGATACCAAATCCCAGAGCCCTGAGTTAAGGCAGAGGCCGGCTCAGAAGTTGGAGCCAGGACTGGTGAATGATGAGTGAAGGCAAAGTATAAGGGCAGGAACTGGAGAAGAGGCAAGGATCAAGCAGGTAGCAGGGGCATGATGGGAACAGGAGTGAAGTGAGGGGTGAGGCAGGATCCAGGAGTGGAGCAGGAATCAGGAACACAATTGGGTGCAGGAGGCAGACAGGTTTGCTGTGCCTTGGCTGAGGTTATAGTCCTACTAGCTTCTCGGCCTACTATGTTTCAGCAGACATTGGGTGGAGATTAGGATGCAGCAGCTGTCTGGGGACTCCTAGGGCTGGATTCAAGACATGGAACATCCCATCATCCAGTCAGAGAAACCAGCCCATATAAGAGAATGGGGCCACAGGGTACCAGGGCCGTCCTTAGGCATACACAGGTGTGTAGGGCACCCGAAAATTTGGGTCACCATTCCCCTCGCTGGCCGCGTCTGAACTCCACTCTTCTCCGACCCTTCCCCCACACTGGGCCAGCAGGCTTCTCTCTGACCCCAGCCTCATCCTCTCCCTCACTCCCTCCTCAGCTGGCCAGCTGATGTCTCCAGCCTCTGGCTCTGCCGCCCCATCCCTGGGGAGCCCAGAGCGGCACAGCCGGTCACTGGCAGCATGGCAGCCCAGCCCACCACCACCCAGAGCCGAGTCCCTCCCTGGACCCTGCCTGCCTGCTCCGCTTGGTCTCTGTCAGGGGCTGTGGCCAGGAGCCAGGAGGAGCGAAACTTCCACATGAGTCAGTGAGCGGGGAAGTGGGGGAGCCAGGCCAAGCGGGGAAGGGACTGGGGGGGACTTAAAGTGACAGTGTGGCTCACTGCCTCTCACGCTTCCCTAACACACACACACACACACACACGGTCTCTCTCACACACAGACTGGCCCTCACACCCACATACACTCTGCCTCTCACGAGTCACAGTCCCCCAATACAGATTGCGTGTGTGTGTGAGAAAGAGAGAGACAGAGTCTCTCTCTCTCTCTCTCTCTCTCTCTCTCTCTCTCTCTCACATACACACACACACACACAGAGCATCTCTCTCACATGCACTGGCTCTCTCTCTCACACACATGTATTATTGTTATTGGTATTACTGCTTGGTAATTCCTGTCAAAAAGCTCGTGGTGAGCCAGGAGTGGCTTGGGGCTGCAGGAGGGCCGTGGGCTCTGGCAAGATGCAGCCCCCATGTGACAGTGCAAAGCCTGCCTTGAGTCACCGCTGAAGTGTCTGCTACGTATGAAGCTTGGTGTGGGTCAGCAATGGAGGAGAGTTTCTGGGGGTCTGTGGGCGGGGGTGCCCCCTCAACACCCTGGGGCCAGTGGTGCCGGCTGGGGACTGCCTTCAGTGAAGCATCGGGACACTAGTTTAATAATACTGTGTAGGGCCCCATAAATCTTCAGGATGGCCCTGCAAGGTACTCACCCTACAGCTCCTGTAATGTACTGTGGCAATTAAGATCAACCTAGATTCAGTTTGATATTTAACATTGTTACATTTCAGAATCAATTTTTTTCTGAATTTTTGTTGCAGAAAAAGTTTAGCTGTTTTGCCTTAAACTTCAAGGGGTGAGGAAAACCAATGTTGAGAAATACCTACTTTCAATCAGCTCTGCGTTAGGCCAAGCCTCGAGCAGATGCTTCTTTTAGGATAAGGTCTGACCATGATGTGGATACTGTCCTGGTCTGTAATTCAGTTTTCTTAAAGAAACAATATCATCTCTCTCTTTCTCTTCTTTGCTGAAATTCATCACTTCCCCACCCCCTCACTCAGTGAATCTGCCCTCAAACCCCTCCTGATCCCTCCATGGATTTCTCTGTTGTCAGACCACCCACCATAAATCCCCTTGCTCTCTCTGTGGCAGACATGGAGCTATCATGTAATTTGTACATACAATCTGATTCGTAATTTGTGATTTTATGAATAGTGCATGATCTGATTTATGAGGGTCACTGTATACCTGTGTTGGGTTGTTGGGCTTTCCTGTATGAATGTACTGGCTCTCTTTAATAGGAGACACTTGGAAAAACAAGCCAACAGTCAACACAATGTATCTAGATAAGCAGCCTCCCAACAAACACTTGGGGGCAATTACAAGACAATAGCTGCTAGAGGTGAAGATGCTACTTCCAGGCTCCAGCCAAAAGTCCCCCAGTTGTTTTGCCAAGGCTGAGAGCCTAGAGATCAAAAGGACACTAAATGGCTAAAAAGACTGTCTGGAGAGAAGGTGGGGGGAGGGAATTGTCACACAGAGACAGATGTGCAAGATCTGTCTGAACCAATTGGGGCCTTTCTTGGCTTCCAGAGAATGGTAAGCCCTTTGACAAAGGCATTCATGCACATAGCTTGTTTTAAGATCTTTCTTTGAAATGCGTTAGCTCTAAATAAACAAAGTTTGCTGTAAGAAGGTTGTCAGGATGGCACTGATTGTAGCTCCTGGAGGGAAGAGACCTGCAGGTACTGAACTTAAGTTAAGCCTGCTGAGGTAATCGCTGTTGTTACACAAGGAACTGCAGCCCAAAGCCTGGTCTTAGAGTGGGAGATTCATGTGGTTCCAAGAGGAAACAGTTCAAGACCTGAAAGCTCAGAAGGAGTGCATTCAAAGACCAGGAGGCCTCAGAGATGCAGTTAGCCTGGTAACTGACACACACGCCCGCTGTTCCCTCCGCCTCCATTCTCTCAACTGAGCTGCCTCAGCAAATGACTGTAGATGGCACGTTGTCTCTGTACTGTGTAAGCTGAAGCACTTGCACTGCAGTTTGCATGAGCATTGAAGGCAGTGAGATTTGGCCAATGGATTCATTGGGACTGGGCTCTCTGTGCACTTAACATGCAGGAAGGAGTAGAACTGCCCAGTGGCCGAAGCAAGAGACTAGCCCAGCAAGCCAATGCCTGATGGTCCAGAGGTCTTGTACAGACACAGAACTTGGGCCAGGTTTGCAGTTCTTTGAAGGAATCTGAGCTCAATTTCAAATGAACTTGTGCTGATTCTGTGGCTGTATTTCTATTCAAAACTATGAACAATGAAGTGAGTTGTCTTCACTTCAGTTTACACCAGCTGAAGAGCTGACCCAAGATGTGCAAATTAAAATTAAACGAAGTTGGCATAACCCTTTTTGCATCAAAAAGTATTGACTTTTTGCACAGCACTGCTTATGCATATATGAACTGCTTTCCTGTACTTTTTTTAGGACTACTTTCTTTTTATAATATAGATGTAATGAGGCACTAATTAAAGCTTTGATATCGATACACATTTAGTTACAATTTGTGACCTTTTGCAAACTGATTTTAAATGTAGGAATTAACACAAGATCTCAGCGTGAATGAGCATTCTCTGAATTAATTTGTCTGGAAAAAAATAATGTTGGCAGGGTTATTTAGCTGAGAAAAAAATAAATGAGTTGGATGAAAATATAAACATATGTTGTAGCAAACTTAACAGCTAACGGTATTTAAATCCTGTTTGAACTAGGCTAAGATAAAATTTTGCATAAGAGTACATTGGGATAAGAAGCAAGTAGAATTTGTAAAGAAAAAATAATTAGATAAAAGTCAGCTAAGAAGCACTTGGCCATATATATATATTGGTATGTGATTATCATGTTGCATATCTTGGCGCTAGCTGCCCAATTATTCCATCTGAAGAATGGACTCAAACTGTAGCAAATGAAGTTAACTGTTGCTGTACCTTGTGTCATCTACAACGTACATTGCTTTTTAAAGTTATTGAAGGCATGATTTGCATTCACCCCATCACAGAGGAATTACATTTTATCATCCTGCATTTTAATAGCTGGAAGGTCCTGTGATTTACAGTTGTGTGAACAGCAACATGTAGAATTTCTGAAAGTTCTTCAGATATAGCCTGCACTTCAGCAGGATATTCATCTTTCCTTTCATTTTGGCAAAGTCAAAAGAAGGTGGATGATTGTGACCTTGAGTCCCCTCTGCACATAAAGGCTGAAGACCTGAATTTATTCAGGTTATACAACACACTGATTTAATCTTCTCACTGACACCTATGTTTATTTTCCAGGGACCTGATCAATGGCCTACTGAAGTCAATAGGAGCCTTTCCAATGACTTCAGTAGGCTTTGGGTAAGACCGTTGGAGAACTGGAATTCAATTTCTTCTGGCCTTACAGTGTGCCTTGTCTGCAGTAGATCAGGCTTTCCTGAATAGTCACAAAAATATTTCAGCCCTGTCTATGCCAGTGTTTGGTTTTCAGCCATAATGCAGCTGCAAGATGGCACAGTTTTCCAGTGCAGATACATCTAATGTGGCCAGTTTTAAGGCTTAACGGAGATCTAATTATTGTTCCAGTTACTTATGTCTTGCTGAGTTCAAGGGCCATTATTGCCTATGGGACTACCTGTTAAAGTAATTGAACCACTTGCAACGTTACCCATACAGCCCAGTAACTAACACACAAGCACATTCATCACAGGATTGATGTGTGTCCCACTGTTATTCGATATTTGTGCACTTTCGGTCACATCCCACAAAGGCAAGCAATTTGCATCAGGGTCTCATCCTATTCCTCAAGTTATGCTGCATTTATGAAGACGTATATTTAGAAGAGAGGTCAGTACTGAAGTTCCAATTAGAGTTTTCTTTTGCTGAATTTAAAGTATCACATAGTAGGAGTAGCAGCTCCAAAAACACAAGTCATTAAGACAACTCTCTTACGATCTATAGCGGAAACTCAGATCTACATGCCACATTTGCAGAAAAGCACCATCAGAGACAGACATGTCAGCAAAATGAATGAGGACAAACAGTTGCATTGTGTAAGTGGGACTCAGTCCCCAGTGGACTGTTACTCATCTTGTTTTCCATAAGTCAACCAGTGTGTAAAAATAGAATATGTCTAGATAAAAATCAGGCCTTTAACATACACAGAATTTACCAGCTCATATCATTTGGTGTATATGTGCCATTATTGGGTCGGGGAGACAAAAACTAAAACCTAACAACTGATCTCTTTCACTCCCTTATATCTTAAGAAAGAAGGTGACAAAATCAGTGCTTGATTAGATCTTAAAACGTGCATGAGCTCACCAAATGAGTAGGTGTTCAGTCTAGCTAACCAACCGACTGGTTGTATACTCCTGTCAAGTTGAGGAAAATGCTTGGTAGACACAGCAAAAAAGCACTTAAAATAAACTTGTCAGCTATACTGACTGAACATCAGTGAAGTAAACAACAAAGCAAAAGATAGGAAATGGACGACTGACAGGCAGAAGAGAGAAGCAATTTTTGATCACACAATTGTCTCAAAGAAAATCTTCTAGAAGCAGAAAACGTGAGTGTATAACACTTTCTATAGTTTTCTGAAAGTTCTGTTTCTTTAATTATTAGCTAATGATAATTACATCTCTGGAGTTACCTGTGATAGCTTCTTCTAAACATATTTGACTTGTGGTGATGGAAAGAAATGCGTGGTTGTAAACATCTGTTATGAATGTTATGAATAAGACTGGTCAAGTCTACTGCTTTTCCAAGCAGACTATTGTTCTTTTGGCCCTTTCTACTGATAAAATCAGTATCAGTGTGACTATGCCTATTTACTCCAGTTGAGGCTTCTGCCTTGTATATTCAGAGGCAAAAGTACGCACAAATATGGATCTCTGTAACTGCAATTGATTATTCTTAATCTCAAGTATTTTCCAATTATTAAAGTTAAAGTTTAAGGTGCAGTATTCCTTCTGCAGACATTTGCTTTTAATTAACAAAGGATAATCTGTTATCAAAAACTAAATGTTGAACCTAGTAAAAATAGATTCCGGCTCCAAAGTAGTCTATAGGGTCACATGATGGAGAGATGAAATGTTTTTTTGCAAGTGAAATGTAATAATGTTTTAAAAATTCTGTGATGGTGTAATTTGTTTGGCTCTTCTGTGCCAATAACTGTTTTGTTACAATATATATTTAAAATCCTTTATTTCATGTCAAATGGAATTAGGCCTAGGATGGCTGCAGACTGCAGTTACAGGGCAGGGTTGAGCTAAATTTAAAGAGTAGATGGGTAAAACTGGGTGCATTTATCTACCAGCTTTTGCCAATATCTGTTATCTTAAACATGCCACCATAAAATAAAATTTAAGAAGGACAAATGCATCTAGCCAAACAATTCTCCTACATAACTCAATCCAGATTAACATAGTTAATGTTTGTTGGGCAGGGAAAGCAACTGGAGAAAATGGCTAACATTATATCTGCACCTCTGTTTAAATGTGCTGTGTCTCTCATTGTTTCTAAGGCTTTTGACCAAGCAGGCCTTTAATTTTTTGGTTCCCAATTGCATCCTGAGATGCAGCAGCAGAAGTAGCCAAGTGCTCTTGTTATCATAGCCACATTGCCAAGGGCGTGTATGTTTGTTCCTCTGAAATGTGATGCTGTAGATGTTATCCATGCCTTTGGCACTTTTTTGCAACATTACTGTAGTGTCGTGTAGTGTAGTGTAGTGCAGGAATGGTGTCCCTAGCCTCTGTTTGCCAGAAGCTGTGCATAAGTGACAGGGGCTGGATCACTTGATGATTACCTGTTCTGTTCATTCCCTCTGGGGCATGTGGCATTGGCCACTGTTGGAAGATAGGATACTGGGCAAATGGACCTTTGGTCTGACCCAGTAGGGTCATTCTTATATTTTTATGGTGCCTTCTACATGGGTTTACACCTTCAAGTACTCATAAATTGCATCCATCTGCTTGTTCAAGCAGAGCTTCAGCTTCAGATCATGTTATACCCATGCTTATTCGAATGTACTGGCTACCAGCTGATTTACAACAAAGTTGAAAGTATTGGCTTTGCTATCTAAAACTCTTTCTGGTTTGGGTCCCAGATATTTGAGAGATCACCTCTATCCTTGTGTTTTATCATAGCAATTGAGGTAATCGGAAGTGACAGCCCCAACTTAGTATAAATAGGAGAGGACCCGTGCCAGAGCACTCTTGGCTCAGAATTTACTTTCCAGCTTGATCCACAGAACATGATTTGGCGACTTTCAGGACAAAGTATGACCACCGTATTTTCCCGGACTTCACTGAGGAGGAGGGATGGATGATTGGGGGATGCTGTGGGTGTATTTGGAGGAGGGGGGGCAGGGTAATTGTTGGGATGGGGAAGGATGGAAATGAGAAGTCTGAGTACCTGAATAGCTGTTATGAGCTATTAGAGATAATTAGGACTGTCTTATAATGGGCAGTAGGCCACTGAAAAGGAGTCAAGATGTGTGGGGTTTCTTGTGACTTATTGAGACTTTTATTTTTCTATGCTACCCAGAGAAGTGGAGGGTCCTTTACAAAATTATTAGCAGGATCAATAGAATGATTATCCTGGGTCTAGTGGGAAGTCTGAAGACTTATGTATGAATAGAATTTTCTAAGCCCCTGGAAACACTTTTCATGGCCAGACAATCTTCCTAGATATTTTCCTCATATAATTTCAGGATTTGGGTCCAGATGTATTAATAATAAATATCTCCCTTTGGATATAGTTATGTATTGCTTTTTTTAAAATAAATTGTCTTCCCTGACAAGCCCACATGCTAATCCAGTGTATGCAATTTTGAGATTCCCTAGATGATATTCCATGCCTGTTTTATTAGGTACAAATTCCCCATCAGTGTCTATGTTGCTTTGCAATTTTTTCAAAATAGGGATTAATTGACCCACAGCTTTTAATATTTAGAGCTTTTACCCATTCCACAATCAGTTCAATTATGAAACAGACCAGGAAGTCTAACTGAATAGAAAAGGGGTTGTAGGAACAGGTTGTGTTGTGGGTCACTATCAGATTGGATTTAATTTTAATTTTATTGCACAAGGCTTCATTTCTTCCATTTTAGAAATATACAGTTTAATAAACGAATACATGCTAAAGAAAATAATAATGAATTAAATTGGTATTGCCTCAATTTTGGCTTCATTTGGACACATTAATACTTGTGTTTGTCCATGTCATTTTTCATTTTTTTTAAAACTTCTGTTATAATAAGAACTGAGAAACAGGGAAAATCTCAAGTCTAATGATTCATCCAAACAGCAATTTAGTTCAGTTAGGGCTTGATCCAAAGCTTACTGAAGTTAATGGGAATATTTCAGTTGACTTCCCTGGGCTTTGGATCAGGCCCTAAATCTGAGCATGCATTTGGAAAAAATATATATATATATCCACCTTATCTAGTTAAATCTAGAAGTGATTCCTGGACTGGTATCTAAAGGAAGTGATCATAGATCAAGGAGTCATAAGAATGCTTCAGTAATAACTTACAGTTTTGGTCTGTGGCTAGTAGAAGCTTCACATATTTGTGCATGCACATGCATCTGTATATGCACATTTAAAAATACATTCTTATATGTCCTAAAGATAAGGATATATAAAGTAGAAAGTCTGTATCAAGAAAAGGTTAAATCAATTATATACCCTCCATCACATGAGATAATTCAATTGTTACCCCCAAAATTCAGACCTAAGGCACCCCGCAATAGCCTTCCTACCCTAGCAACTCAATTATAATCTTGGTCTGCTTTGGTGGATAACAGGAGGTGGCCCACCCTAGAGGAGTTGTCCGGGTTTTGCCAGGAAGTTTGTCTCTGATGATCAGAGGACTCCCCAGAACAGTTTAGTTCTGTTAACACTTGGGAGAACATGGATACATCCTTCCACTCAAAGAATTAACACACAGGCAGTAATGTTTTTGAAAACAAAGTAACTTTTATTTAATACATCATATTCCCTAATACAATAAATCAAATGCATATACCACAGTGAATAAACCATAAACCTTCTAATATATGCCTGTTATGTTAAGAATAGAAACAGCTCTGTCAGCATAGATGCACATTCAAATACCGAGTATTATATTATCTGATACTATAATATTCAATACTCAATACTATAAAACTATGTTAGTTGTTTAGTATTAGTTGGTTACATTATGCATGCAATGGCCAGTCACATGCAGAATGTTGACAGCAAGGCATTAAACATATAAAAACACACATACACAGACATGCAGATTCATTAACTCAGGCGTACACATACATGCTTCAACAGGAGTCCATTAAAATCATCAGGCTTACTTTCTTTGCTGTCTTCTTCCTATCCCTCTGATTTGGTCCTTCTGCTCTGTCATCTGATGTTGCTCCAAGCTCTGCTTCTTTCTTCTGTCTTCTGTGATTTCAGCTCTTTCTTCTTCTTCTAATTTTCTCCTGAGGACAACTCCTCTGCTGCTCACTGGTGACTTCCAATTGCATGACATGGACTGACTGAAGCCTGTCAGCACCTTGCCTTATATACAGTTTGCCCACCAATCAGCTTTGAGACGTTTAGAATGTGGACCTGATTGAAAACATGCACCTTTGGAGCTGGACCTGTTTGAAGACCCATGTTATACCTGCCTCCCTCCTCCATTCAGGTGTTGGAGTGTCTCACTCCAGTCTGCCTGCTCACCATTGACTGAACATTCTAAGGCCTCAATTCCACAGCTCTGATTCCTTTCAGCTGCCATTTTGTTTTCCCTCTCTGTGACCACCTCTGTGACCACCTAAAACTATCTTTATTAAATTCCTATACACCTTAACAGTGTGCTTCACTGACACCACTCCAATTTCACTAATGTACATAAGTCCAGATCTAGATCTCTCTCTCCCTCCTTCAGCTAATGATGACAGATCAGCACCATTGATGCTGGACAGTGCCTAGTGCTGAACAGCATTTTCAGCTATGTTCAGCACATGGAGAGCAGCTGAAAAATCCTCTGTATCACACTATTCTGTTTCCATGCATTATGGACGTTACTCACCAAAGGCGCAAAGAGATAGAAGTGTTGCAATAAGGTGCCAGCTCTAGATGGAAGCCACACTGATCATCAGCTCTATCAGAGGCTGCTGTGTATCTGCTGAACTTGCCATTATGATGTCATGGATTAGTTTAGAGTCAGGGGGAGTTTACTAACAGTGACACAAAGAATGCAATCAAAGTATAGAAACTACATTTGCATTTCTTCATGTCTATTTTGGTATAACATGATAGAGCCTGCAAACCAAAAGAGAGGGCCTGCTTCTTGGAATCTAATCTGCAGAAAGGAGAAATCTCAGGGGAGCTGCAGGGAAATCATTATGTTTGCAGAGTGCCCACTGCAGGAGACTGCTGATTAAAATCAAGAGAACATTGCTATCCTTGGACTACACCAAAAAGGAAAGGGAAATTAACAAAGTAGACCTTTTTATACTATGAGAATCTACGTCTTGGCCCTGAAGCAAATGTTAACTTAAGTTCAGCAAGATGAACCTAGCCACCAAAGTCATCTTCCAACAAGACAAATCATTACTAGGAGATTTAAGATTTGCTCCATATTAGAATAGATGACATTAAAAGAAGTTCATCTTCACTGAAGGGAAATGAGGATTTGATGAAAACTTCATCTTCACTGAAGGGAAATGAGGATTTGATGAAACTGCTGAGCTCCAATTCATCTGCAAATTTAACACCATCAGTTTAGGACTAAACAAAGACTGTGAATGGCTTGCCAATTACAGAACCAGTTTCTCCTCCCTTGGCTTTCACACCTCAGCTGCTGGAACAGGGCCCCATCCTCCCTGATTGATCTAACCTCGTTATCTCTAGCCTGCTTCTTGCTTGCTTATATATACACACCTGTCCCTGGAAATTTCCACTGCTTGCATCCGAAGAAGTGGGTATTCACCCACGAAAGCTCATGCTGCAAAACTTCTGTTAGTCTATAAGGTGCCACAGGATTCTTTGCTGCTTCTACAGAACCAGACTAACACGGCTACCCCTCTGATACTTGACACCATGCAAGGCACTGCATTTAGCCGTATGGAGTGGAAATCCATCAACCTCATGAAGAAACTTGCACAAATACAGACGGATATCATCTTCCTTTCCAAATGTAAACGGATGGACATCATACCTAATGGACTAAAGGTAAAAAATCCACTGCTATCTACATACTACACAGACCACAGTGAGAGTTTATGCCGTACTCTATCTAAGAAACTGAGGAACCACCTGATCAGCATCCTATACAGCAAACAGGAAAACATCAAAAAAGAGCTCTCCAACCTAGAGACTCTCATCAATAACCAAACTTCCATACAAACGGACTTCAGTAAAATAAGACAGGAGATCTACATTACCCACTTCACCTCTCTAAAAAGGAAAAAGGACTGTAAGCTGTCTAAACTCCTACCTGCCACATGGGGCCACAACCGTGATACCCCTAACCCACCCAGCAATATCGTCAATCTATCCAGCCACACACTCAGCCCAGAAGAACAGTCTGTCCTATCTCGGGGACTTTCCTTCTGCCCTGCCACCCCCACCAACATGATACAGTTCTGCGGCGATCTGGAAGCCTACTTTCGCCGTCTCCGACTCAAAGAATACTTCCAGGACAACACTGAACAGCGCACTGATACACAGTTACCCTCCCACCAACAGCACAAGAAGAAGAACTCCACATGGACTCCTCCTGAGGGTCGAAATGACAGTCTGGACCTATACATTGAATGCTTCCGCCGACGTGCACAGGCAGAAATTGTGGAAAAACAACATCGCTTGCCTCACAACTTAAGTCGTGCAGAACGCAATGCCATCCACAGCCTCAGAAACCATCCTGACATTATAATCAAAGAGGCTGATAAAGGAGGTGCTGTTGTCATCATGAACAGGTCTGACTACCAAAAGGAGGCCGCCAGACAACTCTCCAATACCAAATTTTACAGGCTACTTCCCTCAGATCCCACTGAGGAATACACTAAGAAAC
Source organism: Mauremys reevesii (assembly GCF_016161935.1). NCBI lineage: Eukaryota > Metazoa > Chordata > Testudines > Geoemydidae > Mauremys > Mauremys reevesii. The sequence continues at coordinate 96,997,656 of NC_052624.1, forward strand.
TGCACCATCTACTCAGGACACTCCCTACACTAGCACCGGAACAAATCAACGTACCCTTAGAACCCCGACCAGGGTTATTCTATCTACTACCCAAGATCCACAAACCCGGAAATCCTGGACGCCCCATCATCTCGGGCATTGGAACTCTCACTGAAGGACTGTCTGGATATGTGGACTCTCTGCTCAGACCCTACGCCACCAGCACTCCCAGCTATCTCCGTGACACCACTGATTTCCTGAGGAAACTACAATGCATTGGTGACCTTCCAGAAAACACCATCCTAGCCACCATGGATGTAGAGGCTCTCTACACAAACATCCCACACACTGATGGAATACAAGCTATCAGGAACAGTATCCCTGATGATGCCACAGCACAACTGGTTGCTGAGCTCTGTGCCTTTATCCTCAAACACAACTATTTCAAATTTAATGACAATATATATCTCCAGATCAGTGGCACTGCTATGGGCACCCGCATGGCCCCACAATATGCCAATATTTTTATGGCCGACCTGGAACAACGCTTCCTCAGCTCCCGTCCACTCACGCCCCTTCTCTACCTACGCTACATTGATGACATCTTCATCATCTGGACCCATGGGAAGGAGACTCTGGAAAATTTCCACCATGATTTCAACAGCTTCCACCCCTCCATCAACCTCAGCCTGGACCTATCTACACGGGAGGTCCACTTCCTAGACACCACAGTGCAAATAAGTGGTGGTCACATTAACACCACCCTATACCGAAAACCTACCGACCGCTATGCCTACCTTCATGCCTCCAGCTTCCATCCCGGGCACACCACAAGATCCATTGTCTACAGCCAAGCACTGAGGTACAACCGTATCTGCTCTAACCCCGCAGACAGAGACCAACACCTAGAAAATCTCCACCAAGCATTCTCAAGACTACAGTACCCACACGAGGAAATAAGGAAACAGATCAACAGAGCCAGATGTGTACCCAGAAACCTCCTTCTGCAAGACAAACCCAAGAAAGAAACCAACAGGACTCCACTGGCCATCACATACAGTCCCCAGCTCAAACCCCTCCAACGCATCATCAGGGATCTACAACCCATCCTGGACAATGATCCCACACTTTCACAGGCCTTGGGTGGCAGGCCAGTCCTCGCCCACAGACAACCTGCCAACCTGAAGCATATTCTCACCAACAACTGCACACCACACCATAGTAACTCTAGCTCAGGAACCAACCCATGCAACAAACCTCGATGCCAACTCTGCCCACATATCTACACCAGCAACACCATCACAGGACCTAACCAGATCAGCCACACCATCACCGGTTCATTCACCTGCACGTCCACCAATGTAATATATGCCATCATATGCCAGCAATGCCCCTCTGCTATGTACATCGGCCAAACTGGACAGTCTCTAAGGAAAAGGATAAATGGACACAAATCAGACATTAGGAATGGCAATATACAAAAACCTGTAGGAGAACACTTCAACCTCCCTGGCCACACAATAGCAGATGTTAAGGTGGCCATCTTACAACAAAAAAACTTTAGGACCAGACTTCAAAGAGAAACTGCTGAGCTCCAATTCATCTGCAAATTTAACACCATCAGTTTAGGACTAAACAAAGACTGTGAATGGCTTGCCAATTACAGAACCAGTTTCTCCTCCCTTGGCTTTCACACCTCAGCTGCTGGAACAGGGCCCCATCCTCCCTGATTGATCTAACCTCGTTATCTCTAGTCTGCTTCTTGCTTGCTTATATATACACACCTGTCCCTGGAAATTTCCACTGCTTGCATCCGAAGAAGTGGGTATTCACCCACGAAAGCTCATGCTGCAAAACTTCTGTTAGTCTATAAGGTGCCACAGGATTCTTTGCTGCTTCTGATGAAAACTTGTGCACAACGATGAAGTGTGGGTGGTGATGGGGGACTGGAAGTGAAAATATATCCATGCAAAAATTAAAATGACTAATATTCCTATCAGGGTGGTATGATACTTTCCCAGGGCATCCAGAATTGTAAATCACTTTGTTACCCCTCTACCTTAGCTAAATAAATTTGCTGGTGCTAATCTGAGTCACATCTCCATCACTCCAGTTTGTTTGTCAGCCAAACAAACTCCTTAGGGACTCTGCCAGCCTTTACTTTGCCTTGCAGGTAACACTTGGTGCACCCCAGTTCCCAACCCCCTGGTTCCTCTGCAGTATCCAGCCCCTGTTACTGGACACTCACAGAAAATACTAAGTCTGTTGTCTCCAAAGAGGCAATATACAGACTGGCCTGTTATCTCAGCAGCGTATTCACACTTTAGTTTAATATTGCAGCACTAAGATGAATTAATGGTAAAACTAAGAATAAGTTTATTAGAAGTGAACAGAGATTTAAGTATCAGAAGGGTAGCCGTGTTAGTCTGGATCTGTAAAGGCAGCAAAGAGTCCTGTGGCACCTTATAGACTAACAGACGTATTGCAGCATGAGCTTTCGTGAGTGAATACCCACTTTTAAGTCATATCAAGCAAAGATAATAGAAACAGAAAACGGTTACAGATAAAATGAAAGTATATCATGCTTTCTAGTGTTTAAAACTTAACCAGCTACAATCCTTGTCTAAGATAGTTTCTTATTCAAAGCCACCTCTCAGCATCAGAAACCCACATGGCTGGGGATCCACTGTTCATGGATTCAAAAGCTGCTGACTTCTTTGTTCCCTCAATGATGATTACCCCAGGGGTTCCTTCCTCTTCTTCTGAGAGTCCAGAAAATCTGTGGAATGTATGCTCTTGAAGTGTACTCCCAGACAAAGTTCTTCTCCCCAACTGGTGTGCAGATGCCATGCTGTCTATGCTGTTTCTCATCCTTCTGTTAATTTACTATTCCTGTTGACTTCATATGCAAACAAACCTTACTATGCATTGGCTTTTACCATGATCAATTTACATCTAAGAGCTAGGCAGAAATTAAATCAACATTCCTTTGCCTAGGAAGATCTTATCTATCTACCCTGCCTGGTTTGCTCTGTTTAATCATATACATACAGCTTTTTAAATGTCACCCATACATATATCACCCAATAATTTAAATGACCAGTATGATACATGTTTTCAATTGATACCTTACATGGCATTCTTTATAGATGAAAACCATGACAGCAATGTATTAGGTGCAGTGAGTTTGTCAGACAAGATAGGAGTTGCTGTTACATGACAGTGAGCATTGAGGGGCTCTTAGGGCCACAGGTATACTTGATAAGAAATTCTCATTTTGATGATCATCAACTAGACATGTGGGAGAATTAAATATGTTTGACCACTAGGGATATTGGTCTGAAGAGACAATATAATAATGAAGTTATGGTTATGGAGTGTTTAACTACAGAGACTTGGAAAATAGACTCAAACAATCTTTAAACCCAGATCAGAATACAATGATCAAAAGCAAGAGAGCACCATGATTTCAGAATTATTTGGATATCCAGGATCATGAGAGTTGCAGACAGGAAAACTAGAGAAATTCCATATCGCTCTGATGGAATTTTCTTCCCAAAAGGGAAAAGACTAATTTGTGATACTTGTCCTGTTGAAAGTGACAGTTCAGTCTCAGAATGTGGTTTTGTTTGAAAAAGGATTTACAAAGCTCAAGATCAAGAGAAACGTTTCTATGTTTTTTTCAAGAGTTCACTGACCACAGTTGTTGTGCTTATATTACACATTATTAACACCACTCTGCTCCAATATATCCTGCTAATCTGTATGTGGGTTATGAAGGTGGATCTTTCTAGGACAAAAATTGCATGCCGAAATTTCTGGAGAAAGGTTCTAATACTTCAAAGTGCTGAACAGTGCTTGCAAACCTCCAAGTCCCTTAACTCCCAGTAAACGTAATGATAATTGAAGGTGCAGGGTTTCTGGAAGGACTGGGCTCTAAGAAAGAGGAAAATAAACCGAGGTTGGCCAGAGTTTGGTGACTGAGGACAAATAACCATTACAGCCCACTATATCTCAGCATATCAAAAATAGTGACCGTCGCCACTCCGCTCCACTGTAATCAGATTGTCAATCTATTGGGAGAATAGATTCACCCTACCCCAGCTATCCATAAATGACCACAGCATTCACCCTGTTCTCTCCTGCTGAGAAATGATAAAGCTGTGCGAGAATGATGGGAATTAAGATTTTTGCAGCAGTTCTCCCATGTCTGGTAACTAGCAATGAGAATAGGAACCATTTTGTCAAGTTATAAATTACCCAGTTAAAATGAAAATATAAGTTTGAAAAAGTAAGTTTTTAAAACAATCCCTATTAGAAACATGACTTCATAGCATTCTTTAAAAATATGTCTAGAACAAACAAGAGACACAGCTTTTTAATTTAAAAATTGCTTAATTTTGAAATCCTTCTCATAGAATGGATAGCTCCCTCTATAAAGTATTCCTATAAAGCATAGTCAATAAAGAAATGAATTGTTTACATAAGTAAACACACAATCTGAGCTCATACTAGTTTAATTTAATTAATCAGTGGGAGAGAAAAATATTGAAATATTAAACAAATTTTGTATCTCTGCCCAACCAAAGTCAGTGTACTTTTGGTTTGTTCAGAGAATCAGCTTGCTCAGCCTCTGCATTGTGGTTTCTGCTTCCTTCTTGCTGTATGTGCAGAGAGCACATGCTCTCTAGAAAATGAGTTTTAACATACAGAATGACCACTCAGTTTAAAAGAAAAAAGAATACAAATCTAATGGGGGAGGAGGGATTGGTGAACCTCCAATGGATCTCTTACTTTTCTCATCTATTCTAATATTTATAAAATGCCCATTCACCTTCATATCAAGTTGCTTATACAGAATTATGAACCATTGACTCCAACAGAGTGATAAGGCACATCAGCTGAGGAGCTGGCCTAATGGGTTGAGCCTGAAGAGGTTCTGGGTGAGAATGAACTGTTCACTGAAGTACGATGGCACAGGACTGTGGTAGAACATTGAGGAAGTCCAACAGTCCTGAGCTTCCACTTCTTAAACCAGATATGAAACTGCTAATTGCATCATATGGAGATGTGTTGAGCACAAAGGTCTATTTACTAGTGACATACATGGTACAGTTACAGTGGACTGACATTACCCCCTCCAGACTATTCCAAAAGTGGGCACTTTCTTCCTTCTGCTTCATCAAGTGGAAGTTGTTTGGCCAATTCTCCTTCCCACTTCCTAGGGCAATATTTGATGGTCCCACCCCAACTCTGCACAGAATTCAGTACTTTACATCTTCTGGAGCCACAAAGATTTACTGCTCTAAATAATTTAGAACTAGGAAATTCCCTAGCTGGCCCTACTGCAGTTATTGCTTCCAGCCTTCTTTCTCTGAGTGTATTCAAAGTGTAAAATCCCTTCACATCAGCTGCTTAGCCCCTGAAAATGAAGGGATGAGAAATTGGATAGCCAGGCTGCTCCAGGAGACTAAAAGCGGTGGATTAATGGCCCACTATGCCTTCTCCCAACAAGATCTCATACTGGAAGTTATGTTGTGACTTGATGAACAGAGAATGAGCAATGCAGAGGAGATTCTCATTTGAACCTTCCCAAAGTTCACTGATGTCTGTATCGGGTGTCCTGGTTCAGTCCCATATCTAATCAAGATTCTGGCACAAGAACACTAATAGGATGATGCATGAGCCAGAAAAGAACCCCAGCTCAAAGCTGGATAGGCTCTGCAGTGCTAAGAGGAGTAAAAAAAATGTAGTCAAAACTTATTTTTCTCAGTAAAGTCAGTACAGTAGGTATGACTTTGAATACACACCAGCTGCAAATTAACTGAGTTCTGTAAGAAGGTGCCTTTTTTAGACAGAATTTTGATCAAAACTGCATGGTAATATTGTGCGTGTGTGAGAGAGGAAGGAAGCAGAGAGAGAATCTATTATTTTGGAATAGTCTAGAAGAACATATTGTGTATGTGGAGCTAAACAGCACATATCATTATATAGATAACCAAACCAAAAAGAAAGATTCATAGAAGACCCAGAAAATCAAACTGTATTTTCTAGCAACTGTGAAAGATCAAGCAGGAAGATCAGACTAGAAATAAAACTGAAATCGAGTGTACAGCAGAAACATCATGCCCAGACTTCTTGGTGGTGTAGATAGGCATGCATCATGCCAATTAAAGTGGACGGAATAAGAGAGCTCTGGATGGTTTTGACAGCCAGTTACTGGAGAGAATTCAGATGGCAGCAGTAGTGAGACTCTAAAGGAGATGGCAAGCCAACCATTTGTATCTGACAGAAATGCCTACCTTAACGAAGGAACCTGCCATGCTCTTCTCATCTAAGTAGCTATAAAGAGAATGAACAGAGACGCTGTTGCTGTAGTATTTCTAGTCTGGTATTAACAGTACCTTCTCTCTCACTAGAAAACATTTTGAGTTTTCCAAACAGGGGCGGCTCTAGGAATCCCACCACCCCAAGTAGGGCGGCACGCCGCGGGGCACGCTCTGGCAGTCGCTGGTCCCGCGGCTCCAGGGGACCTCTGGCAGATGTGCCTGCGGAGGTTCCGCTGGCCCCGCGGCTCCGGTGGAGCATCCTCAGTCATGCCTGCGGGAGGTCCACCCAAGCCGCGGGACCAGCGAACCCTCCGCAGTCATGCCTGCGGGAGGTCCAGTGGCCCCGCGCCTCCGGTGGACCTCCCGCAGGCATGACTGCAGAAGGGCCGCCGGAGCCGGCTGCTGCCCTGCCGGCAAAATGCCGCCCCAAGCGCGCGCTTGGCGCGCTGGGGTCTGGAGCCAGCCCTGTTTCCAAAACAGTGTTACAAACTTAGCAATTCAGTGTGTCTGGTTAAAAATCAGGATCTTCTATAGGTGCATATTCAAACCAAGCCCAAAACTTTTAGAGATTTGTCTATCAGTAGTTGTCATACCTACTCATATGTAGAGTAAAACAAAAATTTACACTTTACCTGAGCAAAATGTGGCTTCCAATGACAATTTTTCAGTGGTAATATTTCTTATTGATTTCAAGTAACATAGTCTTCTGTTTATAGGATAAATAGGTGTACTATCTCTCTCTCTCTCTCTATATATATATATATACACAATGGGACAAATGCATGTACCAAAAAAATCACAATTATTGCTGGTGAAACTATCAACAGCTGCTTTACTGGATCTGGCCAATTTTTCTGTTTAAGTTATCCATGATTTCATATTTCAGATTCCATGACTTCTGCAACCTCTGTGAGTAAATCATAGTCTTAGCAATCACTGATTGAACTGCAATTCAGATTGAGCAAACATTTTCATGAATGCTTTTTTCACCACCTCTAGCCCAGCTATAATCACACTTAAAAAGAGAATTCTGGTTTCTGTTCATTTTTAACATGCATTTCCAAGACTGTTCTCAGGAGGTTGTTTCTCCTGCTGCCATCAAGAAGCTGCACGACAATATAACCAATGAGTAATGCAAGAGGAAAATTACCAGATTCATCAGCTGTCAGAATTGAAGCCATATGGTCTAGACACGAGAGGGGTGCTAAATGATGCACTAGTAATTCAGATGTGGAGGAAACCTCTTTTACAGTATAACCTTGATGCATGAAAAGTATACTTGCTGTGCAAGTTAGTGTCTAATAGGTATTCATATTTAAATTTATTTATTTGGGGGGACATACTTTGGTTTAGTGTATTAAAGGTTTTCCTTCCAGACAAATTTAAAACTAAACTTGCTAAACTATTGCTCTATTTTATAATTTGATGTATAAGAACTTTAAATCTGCCCATTTCTTAAGGTGTTCTGTGTGCTAGGCACAAAAAAAATCTAGTTCAAGTTGGGTTCAATCTGTGGTTGGTTCATTTTCTGGAACACTGAACCTGCCATATTGAATTGTACAACAGATCCAGATCTAGTTGCTAATACCGCTGGTGGTGGTTAGAACCTTATCGAAAAGAGAGGGCTGGAGGCACATGCTCTCAGCATAGTGCTATTGTGAATTACCCCTTTATTCACTTAAAAGAGCAGGACTTCTTGGCAAGAAAATGAAATTATTTGTATGTATAGTAGGACAGCATTTCTGGGGTTTTCTTTGGATAGTTTTACTTTTTCCATTCCTTTCTTCTGAGTTTCTTTGAACTCCTCTTTGCCACTGAGACAACTTGATCAATGATGAGGAGGGGAGGAAAGAAAGATGAAAGCTTTATAATCAATGCAAACTCCACAAATTCACCTAAGATCAGTAAAATATAACCCCATAAAAGGTTCTCTGTTCAGTTTTTCTTTTTATTTACATTTATTTGGTGGCCCTTTCCCCAGTTCCTACCTTAACTTCAGGGAAGTTTGAATCTAGAGCCAAACTTTGAATATCTTGGCCATTTCTAATATAGTGAGTATAGGAAAGAGAGGACTTTTCCTTCCTGCCCATTTTTATATCTGCCGTGTTATCATGCTTCTACATAAATTGAGTTAGCCTCAACAGCAAAGACAGAGAGCACTGTTCATTCCACCACAAAGCTTCTGGCTTTCTAAGCCACGGAAATATCTCCACTAAAGTGCCTCCTTTACCAGTTCATGTGACAGGTACCAGCTAGCTGAACCATATGGAACAAGCAGAGTGGAATTGGTAGTGAGGCATATCACATGTGAGTAAGAACCTTCTTATTCAGGAACTCCAAAAAGCTTCTGAAATGGTCTTTTCGCTTTACACCATATTAGACTTTAGAAGTGAGTTCTCCAAATGGCACTAGCCCAAAAGAAAGAGATACAAATAGGATGCAAGTCAGAAATCTTTACAGATCTAATTTTGGTTTCCACCTGGTAAAGCGTCCATAATAGATCACAAGTCTTCATAACTTATGATCTTATAAAACCCATTATGGTTGAATGACAAATCAGAATAAGAAATGATATTTCAAGTCCACTGCACTGTTCAGAGAAGTTTTTCTTAAACTGGCAGTAAACTACCCAAACAGTATTATAAGATGTCTTAATATGAATTGGTAAGTGTGAAACTAAGTTTACTATTGCTAGGTCTTTGGTCATCTTTAACTTATTTACTCTTTTTATTGGTGTTAGGTGAACTTGAGAGTAAGTTTACAGCATTATAGCATTTGTGGAAGCAAACACTACAGATAGAGTGCAAGACAACTTTCAGTTATAACAAGGAATAAATGGGATGAAGTTTACTCGACGTCTGGAACTTTTCTTAACTATCTGCATTTTGGTATACTTTTTTTTAAACTTCATTAAGTACTTTTTCCATTAATTAAAGGAATGGAAGTTGTTGTACAAGTGTAATTTAATGTAGAGGTCCCTATGCCAGATCCTGAGAAGCCCTTGAACAAAGATGCCCTTTGCTTTCCCCTAATCTTTGCTAGCTGGTATCTCTCTCATAAATTAGAGTGGTGTGCAGACTCCATGAAACCTATAGCCCCAAATGGGTTTTCTAAGCAGCCTGGCATCATCTGGGCAGGTCCTGTTCTTATTCCTTGGTCATTCCTTGGGTACTGGCAGCAAAGGCAGGGAGAGACAGGAGTCACTATAGCAACTATATACTGGATCCCCTTATGTAGAGAAAATCCTTTGGGAGCCTGGTAAGGACCTGGAGTGGCACAAAGCTGCCTAATGCAGTTGAAGATTTGCACATCTCCCCACTGTATTTCTAACTACATGGAAGACTGTACTATGCAAATAATGAAGATTCTTGTTTAAAGGTAGTAGATTTATATCAGCTCAGGATCTGGCCCACAACATAACTTTGCTCTATTTTAATTAGAAATTTAGTGTCCAAAAGTACTTCCACCCTTACTCCATGCACATTACCACTACCAAGCTGGGCCTAATGTGTGGTCTGTAGCTATTATGACTGCAGAGGAGTTCCTCTGATTGACAATTCAGGATGGATGTGACTATGGAGTTATCTAGTGAAGTAGAGGAACTCCAAGTATACTGCAGGAAGGTTTGATTCATTTTAACTTCTGTCTGCCTCACATGCGTTCCTCTACTACAGAAATGTGGAATGGCAGCAAGAAACTCAGAATAACTTTGAGCTTTAGTGAGCAGAGCCTGCAGGCTAGAATTCAAAGTTACTGTGAATTGCCTGCTGCTGATCTGCATTTCTGTAGCAGAGAGGAACACCTGCAAAGCAGATACGAGGTGAATTTAATTTAACAGGACCTTTGCATATTCAATTTTCACAGAGACTGAACCCTAGCCTGTAGGGTCTTCTCACAAGAAGTCATGTATTGCTAGTAAGTTGCTGTTCATCTATGTTATTCTAATAGAGTAGTACTTTGTAGAACAGCTAGTTAATTATCAAACCTTCTTTGAAGAGGCTGGGAATTATTTTATTGGACAAGATAACTGCATAATTTCCACTAATCAACTATATTTCTGCAGTGCCACTGTGGAAGCTGCTACCAGTGGATGGTAACTAGAACTGTGTACTCTTCCCAGCTGTATTCAAAAATCAGTTCTCTTTTGCAGGACCACACAATCAGGTTCTGACAAACACATGTAGAAGGGCTCAGGCTTTTCTATAGTTAAATCTCATTAAGGGAATAACCTTTGGGTTCAACCAGAGTACGTTCATGGGGGCTTTCTAGAACTGGGCCTAGAGGTATGTTAAATAGAACCATGCAACATGTCCTCTGTGACCTGTCTTATTTAAATTATAAATAGTCCAAAATATCACTGATGTCATCATGTGGCATGATCTGAAGCCAATGTAGACTGACTTTGCTCTGCTCCTGCACATTAACCTCTTTTTCTGAGACCTGTAGCAAATCTGCAGAATGACAGCATGCTGGAATATACTATAGCTTCTGCAGGGAAAACACCCGTGTGAAAATCCTGAAGTTCCATAAAATATTCTGAAAAATTTCTGAGAGTGTCTCCCTTCTCCTCAGAACCACTTCCATGAGGAATGGCAAGAAGTATTACAACAAGGCTTGAAGACAGCAATAGTGCAAACTTCCATAGGAGTAATAAATCTTTACAACAGCGAATTGACAAAGATGTTTAGGCTATTAAGCAACCTGTTCTATAAATTGGACTCACTATTCCAAAAGCATATGAAAAAGATAGAGGCAAAAATCACTTACCTTGAGGTTCTGAAATAAAGTGATCCAGGCTTGCTTGTCCGGTTGTTGTAAGTAGAATGTACACTTCCTAAAATCCCTTTTGTAGGAATTTGTATAGGAATTGTTTTGATATGATGGCCTTCTGCCATAATCCATTCCATCTGGCTTAAAGCACAAGGAATCCAAGTGATGAGTCCACCCATACAACCTTGAGATCCAAAAGAAAACCTGAAGCATAGCTATGTGCGGTGATAACCATACGTGTTCACGCTTCATGAATAAACTGAATTTTTGCTGGAGACTAGGAAAACCATCTCAAACAATATGTAGAAATCCTCTTTTTATACCTAGACCTTTACATGAGGAAAATGAGTAAGCAAGGATAAAGTAACAACTGTAGGGAGCAGCTGATTAAACATGCTGTGTAACCACTATATGGTTCATTGAGCAGCTGACCACGTTCGATAGTTTAGTTAGTTGTAAGGAACTAGATGCTTTTATCTAGCCTCTTGCATGTAGTTCCTCCAACCTTGTCTACACTGGAGACCTTTACAAAGAACATTCCAATCAATGTGGGAATCATAATATAGAAAAGACTCCTGCAGCCCTGACTTAGACATCTTCAGAGACTAGCACTTTACAGTAGCCAGGATTCAGACAGAACTTGAAAGCTAGAAAATCTCTGAAAACTATTTTCACTCTACTTCTTGTTGTTTCCCTGTTAAACTCCCTGCAATCCAATCTGTTATTTGTCCCTGATTAATAAAGTAGATGCTGATGAACCAAGACAAATACTAGGATAACAGACTTTGATGGCACAGGGTTGACAGTCATGTTCAGAGGCTTCTGAATCTGAATTATCTAATTTATCACAGCCATTGACTCATGACATCCTGGAGAATGAAGTTAGAAACAACTTTATCATTGTTAAAATATTTAGTTATTGTTCTAAAGTTTGTGATTTGTTTATTCAAGCAACAGAAAATGGAATGGTTTATTTTTCATAATTGTCAAAGTCAAACGGATTGCAGATCATTGGGAAAGCAACTTAACTGGGACAAATCTCCAGCACCAATTTTTCCCCCTTTCAAGTTGAATGCATGTTCTCTGGCTTTAATGGTATCATCATAATTGGTCAAATTGCTTTGCTGGGATGATATTCAACCTAACTGCCCTTTTAATTCCAATCATAGGTGTTAATATGGCACTTAAAGGTCAGAAATTTCTCCAGGCTACTGCTGTATGACTGTCTCATACACTAGCAACCAAGAAATTGACCTGTCAATTATAATTAGAGGTGTTAATATAATGGTTAAAGGTCACAACAAATACTTTCATAGAATGAATTCAGTTGCAAAGATATGTAGTTCTAAATAATACTAAGTAATATTTAGATACATTTTGTTTAAATGGGACAACTGCTTAATCGATACAAATTTGGATCTTCCAAGCCCTCTTGATTAAGGAGTTTCTTCTCAAATATATCTATTCTTTAGTAAGGAAAAGCAAATATGTTCCATTCCTCCTTATGCACAGATGGTTCATATTGGTTTCATTTAAAACTCAGTACCAAAGAATGTCCATCCAGAAAGTAAATGCTCTTAAATTTTAAAATATGATAATTAAGTCAAGTCACACAATCAAAGGAACAGAAGCATTTCTCATTTTCCCTATTTCTAACCACATATCGTTCTAATCAGCAGTCATCAATCAGACCTACTGTGAATTAAAACATCCAGTTTACACTATATCCCCCCCAAACAGAAATTCCATCCCTAAATACTTCAGTCCCCCGCTAATGCTCACCAGCATAGGTGGCATTTGCGGTATACCAGAAGGTCACCAGGTGACATAATAGCCAGGCTTGTTTAAATCTTTGAAAAATAAATAGGAACTAATTCATCACAGTTAAAACTGCCTTCCATTTATCTTGCCACATAAATGCACAATAGAGCCCTATAAAGCTGCTTCCATGTTGGCATATAAATACACACTGGCCATGTAGTGGTTTGATATGTTATATACTGAAATCATGGTCTGGTTTTCATATTTCCGGAACTGACTGTATCCTTGAAACATGATGCCAGCAATGTGGTCACTCTTAGAATTACAGAAATGTAGGGCTGAAAGCTACCTCGAGAGGTTATCAAGTCTAGCCCTCTGTGCTGAGGCAGCACCAAGTATGACTAAATCTCTGGTTTTCAACCTGTGATCTGCAGACTCCTGGGGTTCTGCAGACTATGTCTAAAGGGGTCTTCAACTCCATTCAAATTTTTTTACAAGCCCGCAAATGAAAAAATGTTGAAAGCCACTGGCCTAGATCATCCCGATAGGTTTGTCCAACCTGCACATATAAACTTCCAATGCCAGGGATTCCACAACCTCCTTTGGAAGCCTATTACACTGCTTAACTATCTTTATAGTTAGAAAGGATTTCCTAATATCTAACCTAAATTTCCATTACTGCAGATTAGTCCATTACTACTTGTCCTGCTTCCAGTGCACATGGAGAACAACTGAACACTGTCCTCTTTATAACAGCACTTAACAAATTTGTAGTTTTATCCAGCCCTCCCTTAGTCTTTTTTCTGAGCTAAACATCTCAGTTTTTCCTAACCTTTCCTCTAGGTCAGGTTTTCTAAACCTTTTCCTCATTTTTGTTGCTCTCCTCTGGACTCAATCTAATTTGTCCACATTTTCCCTAAAATGTGGCACCCAGAATTGGACACAGTACTCCAGCTGAGGCTTCACTAGTGCCAAGTAGAGCAGGACAATTACCTCCCGTGTCATACATAACACACTCCTGTTAATACACCCCAGGATGATTTTTAGCCTTTCACAACTGCATTACAATGTTGACAATCAATTTATGCTCCCTTGTAACCCCCAAATACTTTTCAGCACTACCACTGTCTAGCCAGTGCATTTGATATTTTTCATTCCTAAGTGTAATACTTTGCAATACTTTGAATTTCAATGTGTTTATTTGATTAGTTCTCCAATTTGTCAATCTCATTTTTAAATCTAATCCCACCTTTCAAAGTGCTTGCAACCCCTCCCATCTTGGTGTTATCTACAAATTTTATAAGCGTACTGTCCACAAACTTACTTGTTTTGTCCTCTTCATGCGCTGGATCTGCTGCTGCTGCTACCTTCATATGAAGTTTCTTGTATTTTGTCACTCTGTTCATACCTCTGAGAGGTTTGTTTACCAAAGGGTAAAAATCTGCTTTCCTATGCACTCTCTGACACAGGCAGGCAGTATGGGGAAAAACAGTAAGTAGACTTTGTGTTGATTGACCAGTTAGCTATTCATAGTCCATTGTTTCTTGTATTTTAACCTTGTCCATGTCTTAACTCTCTCTGTTACCTTCCCCCAATCAAAATATGTTCTCAGACTATTTTCAACCCTGTGTTTTGTCTCAGTATAGTTTGTACAGGTTGGATTAACATGCAAAGCTAATGTCACCTTGTTATGGCATCCTCTTTAGGACCATCAGGAAACAATTTTTCAATTGTAGATACTAGAACTGGTTAGAATTTACCCTCCCATGAAAATTGTTCACTAGAGTGACTTTCTTGATATTTCTGGCAACTGAAAACCAATCTGACATTTTCAGCCATCAAAAAGAGAAATTTCATCCATTTGGGCAAAAGATTTTACTTTTACTGAAAATTCTCACTTGAGAGGCCAAACATTTTCAATACAAAGCCCACAACATATATTTGTGAGGGGGGGGGAGTTTCCAGTTTTTTTTCTTTTTGGGGGAGGGTGTTGTTTTGTTTTGAAGAAAAAAATGACCATTTCCTGCTGAAATTTACATTGATAAAAATACTCTTTTTCACCAGAAAGTTTGAATGAAAACTCAGTCAGCTCAAGTAAATTAATCTGTGTTCAGTTGTGACATAACCCATATTCTACCTAGAAATTCAGATTGTCTTGATCATATTCCTCTTTGAGTAGGCTTATCAAGGCCCGTTAGCCTTCCACTTCCCTTGCTGCTATCCAGTTGATGTGTTCATACTGAGTGCTGGTTTTACCCCTCGGGGGAGTGTAACAACCAGTACAACTTGTTAAAATCAGATACTGTAGTTAGGTGGCTTTCATTTCTGTCTCGGATTCCCCTTGCCACTTATTTGTCTATAAAAGACAAACACGAAAAGGAATTAGCATCCCTTTATTTAAGTCCCAGTCCTGTAAGGAGCCACACCCACTTAATTCCTGTAAAAGTCCAGGTGAGTTGCAGATGCTCAGCATGTCTCAGAAGCACTCAGGTAATTTAAATACATAAAAGTCAGGAAGTAAAAAAGTTCTCAAAAAAAGATTAACTTTCTTCCACACTGCAATATGGAATGTTTTTGATTTTTGCCTTTTGGTATATACAGTGTGTGCAATGTGGGTGAGTGCCAGAGAAAGACTGGACTTGTGTCTCCTCCAAAAGGACAGGAATATTAATAGTACATTCCTCCCTCCCCAGTACTGCACAGAAATTGGGTGCGAGCCCAAGTTTTAGTCTGTGTAAGAGTAAGGAAGATCTCTCTACTTTTTAAATAAACTTGTGATAATGTATTCTTTGAACAGATAAGAAGCAGGTTATTAATACTTACATTAATAGTAGGGCTGTCAATTAATCACAGTTAACTCACGCTAATAATTCAAAAAATTAATCGTGATTCATCGCAGTTTTAATTGCACTGTTAAACAATAGAATACCAACTGAAATTTATTAAATATTTTGGATCTTTTTGTAAATTTTCATATATATTGTATTCTGTGTTGTAATTGAAATCAAAGTGCATATTATTTTTATTACAAATATTTGAACTATAAAAATGATGAAAACATTGTATTTTTCAATTCATCTCATACGACTACTGTAGTGCAATCTCTTTGTTGTGAAAATGCAACTCCAATGTCGTTTTTGGTTACATAACTGCACTCAAAAACAAAACAATGTAAAACTTCAGAGCCTACAAGTCTACTCAGTCCTACTTCTTGTTTATCCAATTGCTAAGAAAAACAAGTTTGTTTACATTTGCAGGAGATAATGCTGCCCTCTTCTTATTTACAATGTCACCAAAAAGTGAGCACATAGCACTTTTGTAGCCGGCATTGCAAGATATTTACATGCCAGGTACGCTAAAAATTCGTATGCCCCTTCATGCTTCGGCCACCATTCCAGAGGACATATTTGATGCTGATGACGCTCGTTAAAAAAATAATGCGTTCATTAAAATTGTGACTGAACTCCTTGGGACAGAATTGTATGTCTCCTGCTCTGTTTTATCCAGATTCTGCCATATATTTTTAATCATGCAATTAATCACAATTAATTTTTTTAGTCACTTGACAGCCCTAATTAATAGCAATACAGGAATCACCAATGAACTTCTCTACTCATTAGTTATTTTAAAATGCTGCCCTGCTAAAGTAGAGTTCAACCTAGATCAAGGAATAACCTTAAGGAAAACATCTTCTCCCTTCTCTCTTAAATGCATTGTTATTAAGGGAGGATGAAGTTATAAAAATATGCAAATGTTAATAACAATGCCTATCTCTTATAATAAAATATCTAGTTATTTTAATCAGTAGAGCTCAAAGCACCTTATAAAGCAGGTCAATATCATTATTCCTATTTTACTGATGGGGAAACTGAGGCACAGGACAGTGAAGTAACTTGCCCAGGGTCATCCAGCAGGGCACTGAGTGAGCTGGGACTAGAATTCAGGTCTCCTGAGTCCCAGTGCAGGCCACACTGCCCCTACAACATGTCTAAGTATTTACAGTGAAGTCACTACTCCAATTGCATAGAGGTGTTTAAGATGTCTCACATTGGGGGAAATGTCAGTAATATTCAACAGATCCCTCTTAAAGGTCATATATGTTACTGAAAGAACTTTGCTAACTTTCATTATTTTAACCACAATTATTTGGTGTTTTTCTGCAGTCACTTGCTTAGATACAAATATCACATTAAATAAATAAATAATCAAAGCTAAGTTTTTGGCCTTCAGCATTGCTGATAAAGCTGGAAGAGGCAAACCCTGAAGGCACAAAACCCAGAAAATAAATAAGATGACCCCAGATTTTCTTTTAAAAATTGGCTTAAAAGTAGTGACATCTCATTATTTTGAGCACAGGATATTGGCAGTACACATGCACAGCCCCTGTGAAAACACAAAACCAAGGCCCCGCATCACTGGTCCTACTATGCTCCCTCCCACCATTTTTTTAGCCCTCTAATGGGTGTGTGTGTGTGTGTGTGTGTGCGTGTGTGTGTGTGTGTGTGAGAGAGAGAAATCCCACAGAGCATTGGGATAAGCAGAAACTTTGCTAAGGACTTTTTCTGGTACTGTTGCTCAGTATAGTCTACAAACTTCAGGCTATCAAAGGGAAGAATGGAGAAACCAACTGACAATAAGCAAAACCAAACCAATCTGGAGCTTGCATTACTACATATTTCATGTTCTGTTAGACAAGGAGAATTCTAGGGAGCCTCAAGGAATGCAGTTGCCCCAGTTATTATTGAAATTTAGAGATAGGATATTAACAGAGTATCTTAAGTTCCGATTAATCAAATTTGAAAATGGAAAGAGACAGCTAAAGGAAGAGTAAGAGGGCAACGGACCTTCTTGTACTTCTGACCTGAAAACTAAGTTAATCCTGCCTGACACACATCTGGTTTTACTTCACTACTGATTGCTAGAACTTCAAATGTAAGAGGCAAAACTTAACAAAGTTGGTACCTGTGCATGTTATAGAAGTCTCTCTTTTGCATCTTTGACCCGCATGTTTTAAAGCCAGTGGGAGACACCTGGTTGTTGGATGCTTCAGAGACATAGCGCCACCCTTCAGACTGCAAAGACAATTCAATTAAAAGCAGGAGGCTGGAAATGCTAAATCCTTTCGAGTCATGTGAGCCTTCCCCACCAGTTATTAGTTTGGGCCATTAAATAGAAACAAAATATTTTAAAAGAGCCTAATATGCCCTTATAAAGCAGGGGGAAGGTGGGGACAGGAGAAGTGTTGAGCAATAGTTTTCATTTGTAGACCACATAGCCTTATTGTCTTGCTCTGCTGACACTAGGTAGTGCACAACTGAGTGGAGCTATGACCATACCTTCTCGGCATGGGCAGACTTCACTCATGCTGGGTAACATATACTGCTGGCAGTACTAGCAATTCCCCACCACAGCCACTTTGTGATGTGGAGCACTTTCAGCCGTACTATGGCTGTCTCTTTGTTGGAACAGTAGCACAAGGTAGGAGATTCCTGTGCCTTCTCACCTCACTGTGAACCCATGAGCAGTGGGGCTGTAATGTGTAGATATGAAAGCCTTCTTAACTGGAAGTTCAGTTTTGAGTACGATTGTTTACATTCCAGCCAGACAAGAATACAGTTTGAGGAATCCCCATGCATGGAACAAGCTGTATTGGTAGATTTTTATACTGAGTTTGAATGCTACATACAAAAGGAGTTGAATGTGACAGAAACTACAATAAAAAGTGTAGAAAGACTATTTGAATTTGGAAACAGCGTATTGAATTAGTAATTGTCCCGTTTTAACATGGAATCTTAAGCAACTCTTTACTACAGAAGCTTTATTAACCCCATGCAACATTATTTTTTTCAGTATTGCAGCATAACTACAAAGTCTAAAAAGCTGAAATTATTGTGCAAAAAAAATTAAAAATAAAAATAAAAGTTGCAAAGTAACCTGCGATTGTAAGCAAAGCTTATTGTCATCAGCTGTATAGCTACCATTTCTGAAAGATGGGACAGTTTATGTTGCAAGTTATCCCTACTGTAATACCCACTTACAGTAAAATATAACCTATGTCAGCCTTAAAAAAGAACCATTTAAAATCTAATCATTATGCTCCATTTCAAATTACTTTTGTCAGCATGTTGCTTTTCTTCGCCAGACTGAAGCTATAGCATTATGAGGTGAATATGAAATAATTGATTGTGCTCCAAATGAAAACGTCCTTGATTTGAAAGTCATATGTAGAGTCATTCTGGTTGTAAAGCTGCTCTGGCATATAAGCAAGAAGGGGCAATCAGTCAAGGAAGCAAAATGCAATAGCTCTTCATTAGATGGGACATTTTTCTTTTTGACATCCAAAGTTCTCCCTGCCCCATAGTGGAAACATATGATGACAATATGTCTGATGTTTAAGCCAAAAGCATCCCTAGTTAGAACGACGAGGAGTGCTTGCTTTGTTAAACACTGATTCCCAATGCCTCGGACTATACTAAATGACAGATCAGCTGTTTTGCAATGCTAACAGGCAGCTCCACAGCTTTTGGTCAACTTTTTTTTACTAAAACCATGTTACATTAATATACTTGTGATTGTTGTCATGAGAGTGTATTCCTGCTGTGCCTTATACCACTTCCTCATAGGATATTGAGGCAGTAATTAGGAAGAAATAGAAATGGCTAGGAAACTAAGAACATTCAAAGAGGAGAGCTACACAATCATCCTATTCTCTTTTACAGATGTGCACCAAAGAAACATGTCTTATTTCTCATGTGTTCTTTGGAAGTTAAAGTGTAAGAACACTTCAGAGACCTTTATATTAATACCTTATGTAGGGAAGGTGCTGGGGAACAGTATCACTGGACAGCAGTCAGAAATGGTGGAAAATCTGAGAGGTCAGCAAAAAGGAAAGGTTATGGGGAATCTCAGAAATAGCTGATTTGTAGGTATCAAAGTCATTGGATACAGCATTAGCAAAGGCTCCAAATTCAAATTGGACGCTAGCTCTGCATATTTCAGGTTTAAAGGTAAACACAAACGACCCAACTTTGGACTGTCACAAGAGTCTGCAGTATGTTAAATTCTGACAATTTTTATAGCAATGTAATTTCAATTGGGTGCTCTTCTTGAGATAGGATTCACTTGTGGTTCTAGGTCCTGATACAACAAAGCACTTAAGTGTGTGCTTAACTTTAAGGAGGTAAGTAGCATTACTGACATCAAATAGAACTGTGCACTTTTACATTGTTTTGAGTACTATTAGATTATAGCCCCATTTCAAACATGTTATGCAAAAGAGGATTTTTTTCCCAAACTGTAATAATGTACATGAAAAAAATATGCATTTGTGCTCCTGCAAATGAAGAGTTCTGTCTAAGCTTGAAAGCTTGTCTCTCACCAACAGAAGTTGGTCCCACGAAAGATATTACCTCACCCACCTTGTCTCTCTAACATCCTTGCAAATGGTCATTTTGGCAAAGAAATTGAGCAATGGTGCATTCAAGTTCTATATGCAGAAACAAATAAGATTTTTAGATATTTTTGCAGGTGCAATCATTGCATCTTAAGATTTAAAATATTTTAAATATTCAGGAGTCGGGGTATATTTTCGCTACCAATTGTAGATTATATGTGTGGCCATGGGACGGTAGCATGAACTACTGGATAAGGCAGTGGATTATTAGTCAGGTGACCTAAATTCTATTCCCAGCTCTGATCTGCTCTATGACCTTGGGCAACTCACTTCACCTCTGTTTAACTTCCCATCCTTTGACTGTCTTGTCTACTTTCCCTATATGCTCTTTGAGGTACAGACTGTCTCTTATGTGTTTGGGATGTCATTGTGCTAGGAGTTGTTCAGTCTCAGTTGTGGTCTGTAGGTGCTGCCATAACACAAATAAACTAATAATCATAATATAATAGAAAACCATACACATTGTTATACACAAACACAGACATCTCATTAAGTGCCTCATGGATCTCATAGGCAGGGTTTGATAAGATATCTGGGTTTTTTTTAAATGGCCTCCAAATCTCAGTGCAAAATATGTATCCAATTCCATTCAAACACAGATTGTTTTACCTGTTATTATCATAAGTGCAGCGAGTTTGGTCCACTTTGTGTGCTTCTTCCAAAACCATCAATTCCACCCAATTGGTTTTCCATGCTCACAAGAGACCTAAGTGATGGAATAGCAAAGCTGCTGCAGGCCAGGATGGACACTGCATGAGGACAGGCCTATTTGGAGGCCCATTGACTTCTGTGGGCTCTGCAGAAATAGAGGGCTCTGCCAACATGGACAAAAATGAATAGGACAAACATCTTCAGTTGAGCAGGAAAGCAATATATACTGTATCTGTTCACGGTGGGCTTGGCTTTAGGGCGTGATATCAGTCCCTCACTTTCAAGAGCATTACAGTCAACACAAAAATGGCATAAGAAACCTAAAGAAAAACCCCAACAACTCCCACATTTCTTTAAATAGGTTACTTATCAGTCCAAGAATTTTAGATTAATAGCCACTAATGGACTGTTAGGATAGAGCAGGGAAACTATATATTATTAGTATAGTGAGCCTTCACAAAAGAAAATACCATAAAATAATATTGAGCACAGAGAAAGGCATTTTTCACATATTTTGTTTTTAGTTTTCAAACTTTACATTTTTAGCAGAGTTCTTTTATGAAGAAATAGGATTCAAATATAATATACATGCTCCATTAAAGCTAATAACTATGGTAAGAGGTCATTAAGATTGCACAGTTAAATACTCAAAAGTCAGTAAAATTATGGTAATCTGTGCACCTTGACTTTTCCTACCATGCATATGCTTTACCATGTAGTCCTTAATTACAAAGTAGTTTACATATTATTTCCATGTCACTCCTGCTAACTCTGTGTACAAGTGGATAGTGTGCAGTGAATGAAATTACTTGAATTTATGAGTGGACATGGGGTCCTTCTGCTGAGATAAAGCAATACATTAGCTCACTTTATTCCATCAAGCATGAGTTGCAAACTAGTTCCTGTATTATGCTTTCTGCTCTGCAAGCAGTTTCTTGAAAGAATGAAGTTTTCAAATGTACTAAATAGAGAACTTGAATTTTGAAATCAAAAGGTATTGCTTAATTTCAGTACAAAGAACCCCATGTCGAAGCACAAATGTTGGTCTTTCAGCAAAACTACAGTAATGGAGCTTACTAACAAGAGAAAAAAGGCAGTAGTTTGTTCTGGAAAAAGAGTAAAAAAGAAAGAAGCATGAATGAATAGCTGGAATTTTTTTACTCATGCTCAGAGGCATTCTAGAGAACTCTCTCTAGCAAATAATAAATTCAAAACATTAGCAGTTGCTTGCATCTTCAGATTCCCAGTATTCAAATGCCTCCAGGAACGGTTTACTTCAGTAAAAGTAAAAGATATTAAGGGCACAAGATACACTTAACTCAGTTACAGGCTCATTAAACAATCCTGAATGTGCCATCAAAATCAGGTGATTCCAACACTCTCTCCCGCCCACACACACTTCTCTTTATCATACTTTAAAAAAATCTGTTTCATTGGCTTAGAATAATTCACTGACGGGAAGCAGAAAATGAAGGTATTTTGAACTTGAAAGAGGAAGAGAAAGTAAAAGAAACCACAGCTGTAAATGAAACATAAACGCTCTAGTAATGAAATTAATGTCCTGCATGCACAGCTGAATTGCACTCTTTGCTGTGAGTCTTTACAATATTATACATGCAATTTATCTTTTCTGTTTCTCTGATCCTGCTAAAAAAGGAAGTCAATGGCACAGCTCCTGCTAAGTTTAGTGGGAATAGGATAAGACCCATGGTGTTTGTTGTTTTTAAATACAAATATGTTGGCTCCCTTGTGCTCTGAAGTTCCAGCTTTTGTCTATGGCAAGTAAACATTTAAAAAATCCTAACTTTTTTAGGAAGATGAGCTGAAAGGGGGGCATAAAATGGAAGATACTGAGTGCATAAGAAGGATGAAATGCTGCTATGGTGTATTACTTCGAT
The DNA here is from genome assembly GCF_016161935.1 of Mauremys reevesii. NCBI lineage: Eukaryota > Metazoa > Chordata > Testudines > Geoemydidae > Mauremys > Mauremys reevesii. Next base: position 97,020,497 of record NC_052624.1, read on the forward strand.
GATGATTAAGGCAGGTTTCAGGATAACGTAGTTATGTAGCTAAAATTGAAAAATGTAATGTAGTCTGGCTGTATTTTATGTATTTCGAATCTTTTCTGGCCCCCATTAGCATAGTATTGGAGCACCTCACAATCTTTAATGGCTTTATATTCATACTACTATATAGAAGGGAACTTCTATTATCCTTATTTTACAGATGGGGAATTGAGATACAGTCTATGGGCCAGATTTTCAAAGGTATTTATGTGCCTAAAGGTGCAGATAGGCACCTAGTGGGATTTCAGAAGCACCTGCAGGTTGGACAGCTAAATATCTTTGAAAATCTGGTCCTACGTTCCTTGCCCAAGGTCTCACACACACAGTCTGTGGCAGGAGAGGAAATTGAACTCAGGACTCCCAAACATAAGGCTATGACCCTAACCACTAGGCCATTCTTCCTTTCCTTTTATTGAATCACTGTCTGGTTCTTCTCTTGGTGAGAAAGAGTCTGTGAGTGACAACATGAAGTGTGGCACTGCAGAATGAGTGGCAACTTTATCTGATGAAGCTTAACTCTGTAGAGCACATATAATGTTTCCTCAAACAAAACAATATTTTATAAAATTTTAAAGTGTTGAATTTTCTCATGGAAAACGTTGCATGCAGGCAAGGAATATGCCAACTTCCTCACACATTTTTGACAGTTCATATATCTTAGGTGTAGTATATACCACATTAATAGGTATTATGTGCATGGTTTTAAAATATACATAAATAAAAGTGTTGGGAAGTTATGTTAACTTAAAGTTATGTTAACTGAATTTATTATGCTCTCCCTGCAATTCTGTTTACCCATGTTGAGTACAAGCTGGAGAGGTACCTTCATGTACCAGTACCTGTAATAGATAAGGAAGATACAGAGCAACAAGTTAAGCAACTGGTACAAATGTGTGGGTTGATTTAGGGATGTGTAAAGAGTTTTATAAACTCATCCTATAAATACTACTAGCTGAACTGTGTATCTTGGAAGCACACCTTTTACTTAAGGTTAACATGCTGTGTGAATATGCTTCATGGAAAGAAGATCTGTATGTCTCCTTTTTGTGTTGTACTGTTTTGTCTTTTGACAATAAAGCTGGAGAAGTTTGGTTATTTGGTGTCTGAACACTTTTAAGAATGAACTGCTAGTGTAGTTAGACAACTGGCTACACCTTTGAGCCAATAACTTCAATCCTGATTTGCATTATCCCTCTCCGAACATTCCTTCTCCTGTCCTGATCAGAGGATACTACTTGTACCAAATCATGTGATTGGGTTTTGTGATGTGGGTTAACATCTATTACAATAACAAGGATGAAACTCTCCAAAATTAATACCTTCTGTCAGTGTTAGTCACATTGGAACTAAGGTCTTGCTGATAGGGAAAGCCCAGTGCACTTTAGCATCTAGGCTTCTAGTGTTCGTTATAATGGTTAGGAAGATCACTGGGTGATTGCAGACACTTTAATGGAGTAGGGGTCAGATTCTGCTCTTAAGTATATTTGTGTGAATCCAGGATAACATCACTGATGTCAATGCCAAATTTATTCTACTGTAACTAAGATCAGAATCTAGTTCTCAGGAAGGAGACTTCTTAGATGACCCAGAGAGAGACAACAGTACATAAAGCTACTCCCTCAGCTTGTTCCCCCCATCTTAAGAATCAACACATTGACCTCCCTTCCTCCTTTTTCCTCCTTCAGTGGGTGGTTTCTCCTTGGTGATAGCAGAAAATTGATGTCCTGTGGCCCAGCCTTTCTGGTTGGATTGACAATCACGGAGCAGAGGATACAAATACTTTTTAAATACAAGGCGGCCTCACTAATGACTAGATTAAATTTTCTATTCTAAATTTTCTACTATCAAGCTTGGCTAGATGGCAAATCGCATGTTAACTCTCAGATGCCACTCCATGATTTGACGTTTCACGTCATTTTAGTTCTATTCAATTTTAGAACATGTAGAGGCAAGCATGTACCACTCAATCTGAGGAGTGGCGGCAGAGCCTCTACAGTTATTACTGCAGCTTCACGCTGCTTTGTTGTAGTCAGATTCCTATGCAGCTGTGGGGACATTTTGATTGGGGAGAGAGCATCAGAATTTATTTGTTAATGTCTCTCAAAGAAAGCCATCTCTGTCAATTCTGGGCTTCATTACAGTAGTCTTTCTAGAGGTAAAGCTCCCATTGAGGTCACCAGGAATCTCACTTGCATCTGGACTGCATATGTGCCATTTAAAACAAACATTCTACAAAGATGCTGTTCTAGTAAGAACGACACAGAATCCTGCACTTGGCTGATATCTCAGTGTTTGATTTGCAGAGTGAAGAAATCACCCCTCTGCTGTAATAAAAGCACCCTGATTCAACTAGTGCTGACTAGGTTATGCATAACAATAAATCTTACCTTGAAGAATAATAGACCTTATTGAAGATAAACACTGGAGCAGAGTGCAAAACTGTACATGTCAGTCATTTAAAACTGTAACTCTGGCTCATTCAGGGTTGTGTTGGCAGGCTCAGAAACAGTATTTCTCTATAAACCTACATTATTCCATTAATTGCAAGATCATTATCTTTGCACACTTGTAATGTTTCCCTGAATGGGAACAACTTTGAAAAAAAATCCAAACATTGGGCTCAATCCTGCAAGGTGCTGAGCATTCTGCAAAACATTTGAGTATGTGCTTAAGTTTACCCAAAGCCCATTGATTATGTGTGTGTCCTCTCCTCCTCATATAAGAAAGTGGCACATAAGGGGCTACAGAGACTATTTTGTGGATGCTATTGTAGGCCAGTGGCTGGAGCAGCTCTATGTCTGGGGGAGGAGGATTCCCACCTTGCAATCCCAAGCATCTGCCCAGTGTGTGGATGGGTTACTGAGTGAGTTTATAGCTGTCAGAGCTGTTGTTCCCGGAACTTTACAGAGTCAGCTGCTTTGGGTACACTTTGTCACATTTTTTGAGGTTTTCTTTATAACCATAAGCGGTAGAGATTTACTTAAACAAAAAACAAACAAACAACCCTCTCCACTCCCACCCCAACCCCAAGATTCTGGAGAATGAGACAGTAGCTTCAGAAAAGTGCTGATATTTCATATGGGTGATTGTGAACTGTTTTCTGAGCACTGATTTTAACACATAATATAGTCTAAAGCCCTACACAATTCCAGTTTAAAACCAGAGCTAGGCCCACTTAGAGAAATCAAGATGCATAACCATGGAAGGAATCTAAGTTTCAGTTTTGAGAACTGCCCCAGAATAATTCCCAGAATATATCTTTTGGAAAAATATCCACTTTTGGTTTAAAAATTGCCAGTGATGGAGAATCCACCACTAATCTTGGAAAGTTGTACCAATGGTTAATTACTCTCCATGTTAAAAATGTGCACCTTTTTTCCAGTTTGACTTTGTCTAGATTTACCTTCCAGCTACTGGATCATGTTATACCTTTCGCTACTAGACTGAAGAGCCCATAATTAAATATTTGTTCCCCAGGTAGGTACGTACAGACTGTAATCAAGTCACCCCTCTCAACTTGTTCTTTCTTGAGCTAAATAGATTGAGATCCTTGAATGTATCACTATAAGTCATGTTTTCTAATACTTCTATCATTTTTGTGGCTCTTCTCAGAACTTTCTCCAATTTACCAACCTTCTTCTTGAACTGTGGACTCCAGAACTGAACACAGTATTCCAGCAGTGGTCAGACCAGTGCCAAATGCAGAGCTAAAATAATCTCTATACTCCTACTTGAGATTTCCCTGTTTCTTCACCCACATATCACATTAGCCCTTTTGGCCACTAGGAGCACAGGTAAGCTAATTATCCCAAATATTTTTCAGAGTCACCCATAGAGTCCCCCATCAGGTAAATATGGCCTACATTCTTTGTTCCTAGATATATGTACATTTATATTTAGCTGTACTAAAACACATTGTTTGCTTATGGCCAATTTACCAAGCAATCCAGATCGCTCTCTTTTAGTGACCTGTCCTGTTCGTTATTTACCACTCTGCTGATTTTTGTGTCATCTTCAGACTTTATCAATGATGATTTTATATTTTCTTCCAGGTTATTAATAAAAATGTTAAATAGTATAGGGTCAAGAACCAATCCCTGTGGGATCCTACTAGAAAAATACCTGCTCAATGGTGACTCAACATTTACAATTACAATTTGAGGCCTATTATCAGAGGAGTAGCTGTGTTAGCCTGTATCCACAAAAACAACAAGGAGTCCAGTGGCACCTTAAAGACTAACACATTTATTTGGGCATAAGCTTTCGTGGGTAAAAACCCCACTTCTTCAGATGCATGGAGTGAAAATTACAGATGCAGACATTATTATACTGACACATGAAGAGAAGGGAGTTACCTCACAAGTGGAGAACCAGTGTTGACAGGGCCAGTTCAATGAGGTTGGATGTGGTCCACTCCCAATAATTGATGAGGAGGTGTCAATACCAAAAGAGAGAAAGTTGCTTTTGTAGTGAGCCAGCCACTCCCAATCCCTATTCAAGCCCAAATTAATGGTGTTAAATTTGCAAATGAATTTTAGTTCTGCAGTTTCTCTTTGAAGTCTGTTTTTTAATTTTTTTGTTGAAGGATGCCTACTTTTAAATCTGTTATAGAATGTCCAGGGAGATTGAAGTGTTCTTCTACTGGCTTTTGTATGTTACTATTCCTGATGTCTGATTTGTATCCATTTTACATAGACACTGTCCAGTTTGGCCAATGTACATGGCAGAGGGGCATTGCTGGCACATGATGGCATATATCACATTAGTAGATGTGCAAGTGAATGAGTCCCTGATGGTGTGGCTCATGTGGATGGTGTCGCTTGAGTAGATATGGGGACAGAGTAGGCAACGGGCTTTGTTACAGGGATTGGTTCCTCGGTTAGTGTTTCTGGGTTGTGGTGTGTAGTTGCTAGTGAGTATTTGCTTCAGGATGGGAGGCAAATAAGGACCTTGAGATTTGGCCAAGATTTTCAAAAGAGCATAGGCAAGATTTTCAAATGGCTAGCACAAACATGAGCTAGTGTCCAGCAGCTCCCATTACGGTACTAATTGCCAGGCTTTCAAAAGAGCTGAGGTGGCTGCTTATTTTGGTGCCTAAAGAGAAGGAGAGCTATTTTAAAATTTGCTCTGATTGACTCCCAGTAATGAAGGATAAACTTCCTTCTGTTCCCTGCATATTGTGCAACTCTTCATATTACAGATCTTCCATTCATCCTGGTTCACTATTTTCATACTATATAAAGAGATAATGCTTCCTTAATATCATTTATAGATTTTTTTTCAATAAATCAGATGTTTTCACAGTAAGAAAAAACTATCATTTGGTTCTATGTCATCAGTATGTGTCTCAAACACATACAAACAAACAAATTGAAGTGCACAACACCTCTCTCCAGCAAAAGGGGGGGAAATCATGAATAATCTGGGTCTGAAAAGGCTTGTCTACCCAAAGAATGGCTATTTTACTTTTTGTTCATCTTTTGAATGTTGCAGCTTTTTCAATTTGTGCTCAGCATCCATTGTGATCTCTTAAGACAGCTACAGAAATACTAAAAGAAATGCTTTGTGCCCCTGGTTAGTCATAAGAACTCATAATGCTATATCATTCCGGTAGCTGAGTGTATTTGGGCAATAAGTGTACTAAAGAACCAGTTTTGTTATTAATCATTTCCTGGAGCCAAGGCACTGCTACAGTATGAGCTATTCAGAGACATAAACTGCATAATATTTACTATAATAAATCAGTCTGCACTGGATACCCTAAGGGATCCCAAACCACTGGACCGGATCCAAAAGATTCTAAGTGAGACATTTTACAAATCCATTAATAGTTGAAAAGTAGAAGAAAAACTGCTGTTTATGACAAATATGTGAGGCATATAGAGGGATATGATTTATTATTTTGGCAGGTCTATAATGCTATGCATGTTAATTAAAAGAATCAGTTTTTCATCTAAGATGTTTTTAAGTCTATGATGGGCCATGGCTAGGGAAAGCATATTTGGGTTTCAGTTTGTTACAAACCTTCAGTTTTTTGATTTACCTTACATAGAAATGCTTCATAACACAAGTAAATCTGCAATAAACAATTATGAGTAAAAGTGACAAATAATAAACAACAGGATAAGAATCAATTGAAAGTACAATGTATCTGCAGAGCTTAATGCAGTGGTTCTCAACCAGGTGTACGTGTACCCCTGGGGGTATGCAGAGGACTTGCAGGGGGTATAAGAACTCATCTAGATATTTGCCTAGATTTATAACAGGCTACATGAAAAGCACTAGTTAAGTCAGTATGAACTAAAATTTCATACAGACAATTACTTGTTTTTACTGCTCTATATACTATACACTGAAATGTAAATACAATTTTATATTCAAATCGATTTATAATTATGGTAAAATGAGAAAGTACACAACTGTTCAGTAATAGTGCGCTGTGACGCTTTTGTATTTTTGTGTCTGATTTTGTAAGGAAGTAGTTTTTAAGTAAGGTGAAAGTTGCGGGTACGCAAGACAAATCAGATTCTTGAAAGGGGTACAGTAGTTTGGAAGGCTGAGGACCACTGACTTAAGGCATTTTTTTAAAATTTGAGGTGGAGGGGAATGGGGTAATACACGCTATGTTGACAATTCTGTGAATATGTTTATTGCACACACACACACACACACACACACACACACTTGTTAAAATAACATTATTAAGGTTTCAGAGTCAAGCACTAAAAAATTTAAAAAATGCAAGCACTACAGTTGCCAGGACAACCTTAGTTCAGCCCTCTTGTGAATATATATTGTGATAAATCATTAATTACATGATCACAGACTATTTTGTCCAGAGGACCCCTGCCTCATTCAATGCACAAGATGGATGGTGTTCAATTAAATATATTAATAGACAGTCCTTTGTTCAGTGTGAGGCCCAGTGCCTTATTTACACTACTTAAATGCTTCTCTGAAGACAGTACTATTAATTTCCTCATGGGCTCTGTATGTCATTCATCAGTACAGTATCTGAATGCTTCACTAACATTAATTTATCCTCACAACACCGCTGTGAGGTTACGAGGTGGTGTTATTCCCATTTTACAGATGGAGAGCTGAAACACGGAAAGATTAAGATGGAAAGTTTACCACTAATTATGGGTGTCCAATTTGAGATGTCTAGGACCTGATTTTTAGCGTACTTTACTTAGCAATATATAGCACTTTCTATGTTAAGAGCACAGCTCCCATTGACTTCAGTTGCAGCTGTGAGTCCTAAGTTGGGCACCCAGAAAATGAGGGACACGCAGTTAGTGACCACCTGTGAAAAGTTTGGTTTAAGTGACTTGATGGGCATCACATAGGGAAAGATTGGGATAGAGACTCCATTTTTGCAGGGAAGCATTCAACTGCCTCAAATATGACATTGTCCTTTCTTTTCCTGAAATCCTCTGCCTCATTCACTACACACCTTTCAATTTCTGCAACAAATTAAGCACGGGCCCTGCAGCCAACAGTCTCTCCTTCATTGCACAACCCTAACTGATTGTCATAGCAGCTCCATCTTGTACACTGAATGAGCTAGGCATGCCATGGAAAATAGTATATGATCATGTAATTAAAGACTGCCTATGCACAATGAGTAGAATTTAGGTTGCAAGGGCACCCTTGATTCTGGCATTTCCTAATCTGCATGGTTGACATTACTAACTTAATAACATTTTTTTTAATATGGGTTGTGAATGTGTAATTTCCTACCTTTTGTAAAAAAAAATTGGAAAAACAGAAATTCCATATTGTAACATCATATTGACTCCCAGGTGGGTCATCTGCAGAGTTGGAACTAGACCTGGTCAAATATTTTCCAAATGAATGTTTTTCTGTTGAATAATGCCAATTAGCTGAAAGTAAAAAGTTTTATGAAAATGGACTTCGTATGACAAAAATGTATTTTGATAATGAAAACTGAACCCCCTCCCAACACTTTGATAGTTCAAAATGTTTCACTTCAAGCATTTCAGAATGAAATGTTTTGATTTTCCATTTCAAAATTACTTATTGCCTCAAATTTTTAATTTTATATTATAAAATGTAATATAGAATGAGAAAAAATTGAAATCAGAACAAAATGCTTTGACTAACTTGAAATGCATTTTTTTTTACAATATTTCATTTTGTGGGAAATTTTGGTTTTGTTCTATGCCAGAACAGAATACATTCAAAAATTGCAAAATTTCCCCTGAAAAGAAAACTCAGTTCCTGCTCAGTTCTAGTTGAAACCTCTGTTTGGATGTCTGCCATTTAAGCTAACAGAGTAACTTATAGTAATAGGGTGTCATCCACTACCATTAGTTGAATTGGATGAGACAAACTTTACCAGTGGCTTTCACAGACGTTTGCTGACAGTGGAGGCATGCTGAGACTCAGACATCTTGGATTCCATTCCAGGGTCTGGAGGGGAGTGTGCTCTAGTGGTCACAGACACTTCTCGCTCCCTCCAAGGCTGACTTCTTCTGCCCCATTCCCCTCCAACCTGTTGCAGGCCTGTCTTTCCCCCAACCCTGGCTCCCTGTCCCATTCTCATTCTCTTTACCAGTCTCAATCTCCCCCATCTCAGGCTTCTCATCCCAGTCCTACTCCCCTTGTCCAGTCATTCTCAGTTCTCCCCCCTTCCATTTCAACTCCTTGTCCCCAGTCTCTTTGCCCCAGTTCCCACCTTCTGGCTCCTCATCTGATCTTTCTCCACTGGTTCCCAGTCCTACTATCCCTTCTGAGTCTCATCCCACCCTCTCCCTAGCCACTTGTCTCAGTTTCCCCCATCCATATCCTTGCCCCATTCTTTGCCCAGCCAGTCAAAGTTTTCCCCTGCCCCCCACCCTCACCTGCTTTCAGTTCCAATACCCTGGCCCAGGGAAGCTAGTAACAAATATGACAGGGAATGTCTATCTTCACCCCTGTAGCCCTAGGCTGGAACAAGCTCAGTTGCTCTTTGGGGATGGCCAATGCTCAGCCTGATCTGCACTAGGAGCTGTGAGAGGCTGGAACATATTCACTGAAGATGGACTCTTCGGAGATTTAAGCTGCTAAAATCTAAGATGTCTCTACTGATCATGTGCTAACTGTGACTTTTTCAGAGGATGGTAATTCGGCCATATTTAGGTGGACTTTTATAGGGACCTCAAAAGGTACATCCGTGACAAAGGCCTCTCCCGATCCCATCCCACCTCTTATCCCTAGCTAATTTCAAATCAGTGTTCAAGCATGAAGGCGTTATTTTATTTTTTAATAAAAAGCAACCAGAATTTTTTAACCTGGGAAAAATAATGTATTTTTCCTAGCCTCGTTTTTTGAAATAGTTAAAGTGTTTTGGCTAGAATTTTCAACAACGTTTTAGCTTGAGCATACATCTAGCATGTAAAATTTCCACCCAAGCAGTTAAAGTTAGGCAAAGTTGTTGTAAGCAACTAAAAACAGGATCTTACAATATGAGGTGTCAGGCAATCTTAATAATAGATAGTGCTACCAGCCCTCCTCATAATACCATTTTGCAACATGATATAGTATGGCAACCCTTCTTAGATCTTCATTCCAAGCAGAGGCTAATGTCGAGGTTATGACTCATCAAGTACTACAAAACCTGCTTTATGATCCAGTGCTTGGGATATTGATTATAACTCCAGAATGTACTTCGTCTGGATGTAGGTCAGATGGCCTTAATTAATTCTTACACTGTTATATCCTTGTTATCTCTATCATCTTTCTATTTCCATCTTCTCTTCTTACTTTCTTTCTGACTTTAAACTTTTACTAGTTCAGAATGTCAAACAAACCTTTTAAAGAGGTATCTTTTTGCCAATAGGATGCTGTCTCATTTTACTTTGCAATATACTTCCTATATTGTTGGGTTTCAATGGGAAAGTATTTGAAATATGATTAAACCAAACAAGAAGAAAAATGGAATAAAAGTCTACTTTGAAGGCATATGCTTAGTTATCTGCATTTTAAATGAAACATATCTAACCTTATTTTTCTCTTAAGATAATAGGTATGTATTTTTCTCTTTTATATAAATGTTGGATTGATTATTTTGCCACACAATATTCATACTGAAGGATTTGCCACCAGGTGAAGTTACAAGACTCTTAACTTTTTTCCATTTCTTTGTAAATTCCAAAAGTAGGCACTTACGTCACATGGTGACTGCAAAGCTGCCAAGCAAGTCTTAGAAATACAGTACTAATAAGATGAACAGATAGATTAAAGAACATTCATTCTCTTATAAAATGAATAATGGAGATGATTTTACATCACTTCCACTGAAAGATGTGATGCTCCTGTATATAAAAAATGGGACTTCTCTATAAAAGTATGCGGAATTCTTCATGACTCATAGCTATGACACTCTAAAGGTGTAAGATGCCAAATTTCTCAGTCTATTTACTTGTACTATGGACATACTTAACACTAGATAATTTTGTTTTAGATGAAGATGGAGCTTAAAATAAAGGGGAGGATGGAGGAAAGTGGTATCCTTTCCTCTGCTAAAAGCAGAGACACAAAGCACCCCCTCTTCTCTTTAGATTGTGAAGAATTATTTCCCCAGAGCTTCCTCTTGGAACACCTCTCTGCTGGACTGTGAATTAAGGACTTACCAAGCAGGAAAAACTATACTGGGAGGAGTATGTGTCCAGCTGGGGACTTCCCAGACAGTGTCCCTAAGTGGGAGTGTGGGGTCAGGATGAGATAGAAGACAAAGGAGGAGAAAGGAAGGGAGGGATGACTGGGGAGACTGAGAGTGGGGTATGGTGGATAATGGAAGAGAAGAAATGAAAGAAAGATTTAGAGAGAGAAAAGAGAACACAAGCTATTCATAGGGAAAATTTTAAAAGTTGAAAGACTGAGGAAAACAGATTGGCAGACAAAAAAAGAGAAAATACACTGAATTAAGGACAAAAATGAGGTGCCAAAATATTAGGCTGAAATACCTATTTTATTTAGATGACAGAGGGAATGACTGTGTGCAAGGAAATGGCTCAAGAGACATAGTTGAGGAGGAGAGAGAAGCACAGGAGCCCAGATAAGAGGATAACTTGCTTTGATTAGATATGGTTTTTTTTATATATTGGTAATGCTGGCATTTGAGGTGGTTTTATCTCCTAACATGAGTGAGTTTGGCTACTGGTGCTTTTGATTCCCCATTTGTTGTTTTAATAAGGCAGAACTTCCCAATGATGAGTTGAAACTGAATACAGGTAGGTTTACTATTTTACTTTGCACACAATTATTTTCTGAAATCCCGTAAAATCTTCTGAAAGGCTGGGAACTGCAACAGGAATTGTTCAGTTTAGGGGTTTGTGACCCTTAGATCCTCCATTTTGATGTGACTGTTTATATCTACACAGGCTCTCCATCTTGTTCAGGTCTATATGGTATCACTTATTGGGATGTGAGATGTGAGATTCAGGGTTGTGCTTTGTGAGTAAGACATACATATATAGACTTAAATGGAGCAGGATTTCACTCCTCATACTTCTGTTTGTCTGAGCATGGATCTGATTGGGGACATGGACTTCTGGTGCAGGAAAATCTGCATTAGTATGGTGGGGTTGCATCATTCTGGAAACCTGGCATGACTGGCAGTGGCTTCAGAAGTTCTGAATAAGGAAACAGACCATCATGGAGCTGTATGAGGAGCTTGCACCAAACCTCCGGCAACAGAACAGTTGATTTAGTAAAGCCATACTGGTGCATAAGCGGGTTGTTATTGCTTTGTGGAAGCTGATGACACCAGACAGCTGTAGGTCAGTTGCAAACCACTTTGGGGTTGTAAAGTCCACTGTTGGAATTTTGGTTGTGTCCAAGGGTGGTTGCCATAAGAAAAGTTCCAGAAATAATAGCTAGATTTCAGAGGATGGGGTTTCTGATCTGTGCAGAGGCCACTGATGGCAGCTATATCCCAATACTTTGCCCAACGCAAGGAGTAAGTGAGTATGCAAACAAAAAAGTCACTATTCACTCGTTCTGCCAGGCTTAGTAGACCACAGAGGCAGATTAGGTAATACAAACATAGGAAATACTAGAAAGGTTCATGATGCCATGGTGCGAAGAGAACAAGTTTCACTTGAAGTGGGGAGAAGGGACTTTATTCCCCAGAAACAATATTGTTCTGTATGATTTGTCTGAACCAATTTATTTTAGGGGACCCTGTATACCTGCTCCTGCCTTGGCTCATGAAACCATACCCTGACATCAATGATCCTGGGAAAAGGGAATTCGGTTACCAACTCAGAATGGTCATGGAGTGTGCCTATGGTAGGCTGAAATCTTGTTGGCGCTGCCTATGCACTCATCTGGATGCCAATAAAGCTAATGTTGTTTCTAGAAGCATCACCTGCAAAGCATCACCTGCAATAGAATAACATTTGTGAGGATAAAGGTGTGTTTTCATCCTGAGTAGGCTCAAGACAAGTCTGGTTTACAAAGTCTGTACAGGCAGCCAGATCCTGCCCATGTGCGCACTGGTCCTGGTTCTCAGTAGACAAGGGCAGTCAGGGATGTCATATGTGCACAGATCCACACCCCTGCCCCCTGACCACCACCCCGAACTCCCCTGCTCTCTATCCAACTCCCCCTGCTCCCTGCCCCATTACTGTGCTGCACAGCAGGGATGCAGAGGATGACATCTGCCTATGTCGAGGGACCCTTTACATCCTAAGTCACTGGAAATGAATGAGGAAACATTGGTACATGTGGGGCTACATAGCTTTTTGTGGGTTTTGTTCCCCTGTACTCAGGTCATTTGTTTGTGTGACATTGCATACATTAAATAATTATAACAGGACACCTCCACTGGGTTATCACCTTGAGGTCGGGTTTGTGCTCTGGAAGATGGTGGCCAAATTGTTATGTGGTTATTGTGCAATTTTTTTTGTCTTTGCTATTCACACTTGTTTACAAACTTCTGTTATTGATAACACTCAATCTTTCTTAATGAGCAGGGCTGGAGCCTGGAGGACTGAAGGCAGGAGGAAGAGCAGAGAGAGATGCCTGCTGGCTATAAGCTGGACAGCTGGAGCCAAGGGCCAGAGAGGGCTGAGAAGGGGGAGCAGTGGAGGGCTTACTTGTCTTCTTCTGAATCCAACTCTTCAGCAAGAACAGTGAGAGGGTCCAGAGAGTGATGGATACTCTCCTGGCAAGAATGCTCCCAGCAGAGAGATTGTGGTAATTCCAGTGGGCAGAATGGGGTTGCACCCCAGAGAAGGGCTGCAGTGGCAGTCCTGGCAGAGGGACAAAAGTGTGGCAGAAGACACCAGGGTATGATGAGATTAAAGTCAGATGTCAAGGACTACACAGAGTGTAATACGGACCATGTTTTGAGACTTTTGTTATTAACTATGTGCACTATGTTTTGTGAATGAACTATGTTAATGGACTAGAAGACCAGCTTGCATGGAGTTACTGGCAAAAGGGCAGAAGATGGTGGCTGGGAGAAGTCTATACATTTACAGAAGAATTTGGTCAGCTATGAAGATGGCCTATACCCCCATTCCACTTGCCTCTTGTTTGTCAGGGGATGGTACGACTGTGGGGTGGAGAGAAAGAGGGGAGAAGCACTGAAACTGTGTAATCTTCTAAGGGACAAAAGGCAGCTGTTACTAGCTTTAGACAAACTATACGTTTTCTAAAACTGGACCATCCCCAACTAGGACCTTTAGAACCCAACTCCTCCCTTCCCCTGGGACATTGCTACCTGACTGTTGGCTGAGAAATGCACAGACACAGGGGCACACTGATTTTTTCTTAATAATCAGTTTTGGGGTTTTTTTTTTAGAAATAGCTTTAACCAAATGCCTAACAGTGGTTCACCAGAAATCAATAAAAATCATTCATTTTTAACAATTCCTTGCCTTAGGACCATTTCAGGGTAGAGCAGACCATGAGCTGGAAGGAGGGGGGAAATCTGGAGGAGTTTGCTAATGGGATGCAGCCCAAATGCACAGAGACATAGGCTATGCATGGCATATTATCCAGGGAGGAAAAGTCAGTGTGCAGTATTTCTCATGTCCTTCATATTAAAAGCAGGAATTTAGCACCAGAGAAAGAGAGGATGTTGGTGGGGCAGGTGGGGTTCCAATGTAACTTACCAGGCTCAGGTTTTGGTTTCTCAGCCAGCTCCTCTGGGTAACGGTGCAGAATCACATACTCCTAAGCATACAGGAGCATCATACATATTCTCTGCTGCATCCCATCAGACAATGAGGCCATCAGATTTGGGTCGGGGGCGGATCATGAGTCACTTCAGGCTCTGTACTGGGCGACTTTGACAGCACCCAGTCAAACGCCTCATAGAAGGGGCATGTATGATGAGCCCTGCTGGAGAGACTGTTCGAGTCTCTGGCCTTCCTGTACAGAAGCCTCAAGTGCTTGATGCGTTCCCTGCACTGGGATGGAGTTCACTGAATGCCCACCTGCTCCAGTCTCCATGAAATTGCCTAGTACAGGTGAATGTTCCTGCCATTCCAGGTGAAGTCATAGAGGACAATGTACGCTGACCACATATTGATGAGCATCTCGGGATGGTGGGTGGCCAAGCAGATGCTCTCAGAGCTGGATCTATCTTCACCTGTATTTATCTGTAGAGTGCAGCAGAAATCTATTCTAATGTGGTTAGTGCAGCAGACTACTACCATTGAAAATGGGTGGAAAGGGACCTTTATGGGCTGGGTAAGGGTCGGGAAGAGAAAGGTTTAGTGCATTATGGGAATGGGGATGGGGATGGAAGATGACTACTGAAACTCGAGACCTAATGTGTACCTCTTACACCCATCCACACTGCAAACTGGCATGGGTTTGGGGCCAGATGAGGAGTGTACTTATTCATACCCCTTAGGCATGCTATCTTAGTTGCCCTCTATTCTCCTTCAGACAATAGAGGGGGTTATGGTACAACCACATGCATGGACACTTGAACAGTTACTTGTGTAGATGTAGATTATTAGTGATCAACAGTGCTTTCTGAACACGTAAGAGCAGGTCAAGGCCCAATTCTGTGTTACAAAGAGTATACTATGCCCTTTCTGTAGCAGGCACCAGGTCTTTCCAAAGAGTAGCTAGGAATGTCATCTAGATGAATCAACCATCGCTGTCAGTTCCTTGGATAACAAGCTGCAATGTATTCAGATATTCATAGATTCTTCAACATGAGCAGAGAGGAAAAGAAGGGCTTTTATATTACAGACATTTCTGCCAACATTTCTGTGTGAATAACTTTACTAAAGCTCTTGCTGTGACCCTGGCTGAGAATGAATGAAGTGATAAAGCGTTACAGGAAATAAAATCATCAACACTCTATGGATCTGAGGGATGGGGAAAGAACCTCAGCTTTGCTCATGACTTCTTATATCTTTGAGGTGTCCTTAATTAACCTGATGATAAATACTGAAATAATCAGCTCAAGATGCTTAATTTGTGTGGATGTTTGGGGCTTTTTAAAATACTGATTTAATTAGGTGCAATTGATCCATATTTAGGGGATAAATGAGAGCCACTGAAGACTTATTTATTGACACCATATGGCAGTTCCTAAAAATTATGCTCAAATTATGTATAACGAGTCATATAAAAAGGAGGACATGCCATAAAAAGGACTCTCATTCTAAGATGATGTTAATGTCTCAGGATTTTAGTTCTAAAATGAGGTTTTAGATATCCGCTACATATAGAAGTGCCCTACAGTTCACTTTGCTCTGACAAGTTCAGTACTGGGCATAGCATGCATATTGCATGATATGGTTCTGAAAAGACAAAGTCCTGTGATATAGTAAAAGGTACACAGTCAATGGGAGAAGCAAATGAAGAGAGAGATGATACAGAAGCAAGACATGTACGAAGCAATCAGAGAGGGAAAGGTCAGCAAAATGCGCTGCTAAACTTTTCAGAGAGAAATATCTCTCACTTCAAGTAAACTAAGTGAGACACCACCTCAAGATGCAATAAATTATTTCAATTTATGAGAACATAACTGAAGAAAAACAATGTCACTTCATCGATTAACCCCTAATCTCTGACAGGTCCACAAGGGATTCCAAATTATTCCTCTCCTGTGAATCAGGTTTCATCTTGGCTGATTGTTGCTCATCTTTTGCTCTAAGTAGGCTTAGATAACTAAATAAAGAGACAGGCAGTCTTTAGTAAAAGTTACGTTAAAAATTATATTGAAATAATGTTAAGATTGTGCACTCAAGTACTCAGAAGTAGGAAATGTCAGAATCAAGGTTGCCTGTGCTACCTTAATCCTCCGCCCCTTCAGTGTATACATTATGATACAGTCTTTAATTACATCATCACATGCTGTTCTTTGCACAGGACCCCTGCTTCACCTATCTGCATTTGAGTCAAGTAGCTTCCTCCTTTTCCAACATGTTGCCTGAGCGCCAGCAGGGAAAACATTGAGAATCCATGAGGAACAGTCTCCCAATTCCCAGTGCTAGTGCCCAGTACTACCACAGCCACTGACAGACAGGAGGGGGAATTACAAGTCAAGTTCTTTTCAGCCCTTCCAGCCCCAGGCTGCAGCAACCTCAGTCACTCTGTGGGGATGGTGCCTATGCAATTCAGTTGGCACAGGAGCATGCTCACTGCAGATGGAATCTTTGGAGAATGCAGCTGCTAAATTCTAAGTCTCTATTGAGCATATGCAAACTGAGATTTTTCATAGTCTTATGACTTGGCCAAAGTTGAGTGGAGTTTCACTGAAACATAAAAGATATCTATGACATAAAGGTCACGTCCTGCCAAATTTCAAGTCCCTGCTCCAAAGAATGAGGTGTCTTCTTTGAGCTTCCTAAGAAAAAGTTGTAAGAACTTTTTTTAAACAAGGGCAAAATAACAGTTTTCCATAAACCTGTTTTCAAAAATGGTTACGCCATTTTAGCTGACTCTTTCTTCAACTGTTCAGTCTGAGGCAGACACCCCACATAGAAAATTTCAGCCTGAACAGTTTAAATTTGGCAAAGTTACAAGAAAATAAAAACAGTGTTTTATAATGGAAAGTGCCCTTTCATTGTAGCCTTTTCTACCCGTGCCTCCTATAACACAGGAAAGTGATGGGAATATTGTAGGTACTGAAGAAAAAAAAATTATCCAGTGTCTTAAGCAGATCAAAATAGGAATGGAAGCACACCAGTGTTGGTGAGCATTGTCACATGGTTGAATGTTGTGTAGCAATAGGCATACTGTGGCAATACTGACATTCATCATATCTGTACCATGAATAAATTGTCAATGACTTTCAAGATCAGGTGTCTTCAACGTGTCAGAAAATTCTTCCAAAATTCCATCTAATCCAGCATCTCGCCAATTGTCTACTCCACTACAGACCCATTTGTCCCACAATAATGAGCAGAAGCAGACCCAGATCATCATCCCCTTGCTGCATGTTTTCCACCCAGTTTGGCAGAGAACACCATTTAGGGGCATCGTGATTAAGAACTTTCATCAGCAAATATGTGAAGTCAAGGGACGGTACCAACAACACACAACAAAGTGGTTCCTAAACTGTCTCCCTGTGATGCAGAGAACCTTGAAATGGCAGGACTAACATTGGTTAACAGCATATACAAGCATACACAGACCTGTGTCCAGCACAGCTTATGTGGACAATTAGCGCAGACATGGGTAGCGTACGTAAGCAAATGCCTAATCTAGTATTCGAGTATGAGTGCTAGTGTAGACATAGGCATAAACTGATGTAAACTCTGTGGCCTGGATCCAGTTGCTTTTTTCTGACTTAACAGGAAAATAAATTTTAACAGACCTTGAACTCCTAAAATCCCAGATCCCACCTATCTCACTCTACCACCAGCAAAGCACACCCTCTCCAAATCCAAAGACCCCACCTGGTTCCCTGTACTGTCCAGAGAACAATATCCCTTCCTAGCCTTTCCACCTCCCCAAACAAGTCAGCTCAGGCATCTACCTGACTACCTCCCCCTGCCTCTACACCCTGGCCTTAACTTGTTGCTTCTGCCCATAGGTCCTTTCCCCATTAGTTACAAAAACTGTCCATAACCACTAAGATGGAGACCTGTGACCCTCTCCCTATCTGCCTCACACCACTGCTCTCTGCCTTGCTCTCACTTACCCTTAGCTTTCCTTTCCCTTCTGATGCCTCTTATATGACAGATTTGTGAGGCTGTTAGTGAATGGGGTACTGCAACAAGTAAGGTGCAATCTCACCATGACTAACTCTGCCTCTGCCTATTCTGAAAATTCCATTCCTTTACCTCCACACTTGTATTTTGCACATTGGCAGCCTACGTCATTCTGGCAGGATCCTTTAAAAATCACTTGGACATTAAAATTTACTCACAGTTAAAGAGCAAGATAGTAGATTAGGTATCTTTAGCAGCCTCACATAAAATCACATAGATGCTGGCATTCAAGCTCACGACTAAATGGATGCTTAGAGGATACATAGATACCTATCAGCACAATTTGCTCATGTGTCTGAACAGCCATTAGACATCTTCTTGGGTGACTAAATGCCATCTTATCCACCCAGATATCTTTGACAGTATCGCCCACTACACTTCATCTATTAGGCTACCAGCTGTATAGTTTAATTGACGATAGTAGCACTCTGGTATTGTTATCTGTAGAATCACATTGAAATTTACAAGGAACTAATTAATTGATAAATCAAATACAAGAGCTATTGAGATTAAACAATTTAAGATCTAAGTGCTTGAAAGATGTCATGCAAAGCCATGTCATTAAAAAAAACAATAACAATTATAGCTACATGGCTATAGAACCAATATTTAAATTGCTGTTTCTTTTGTTCCTACAGTTAAAAAAATCCATATACATATCTCCAGAGTAGAAACATCCCTTAGAGTAATCTTTCATTTGTGTTTTTAGAGTGATGCCTTGTGCAGAACCAAGCACACATACATGGCAGTTTTAATATTTGGTATTGGGTGGTCTTTGGCTAAGCTCCAGGAGGGCTGGGTTCAATTTGTATTTTATCCACTTATCTCTCTGAGTGTTAGTTTCCCAGTCTGAACAATGGATGATGATACTGCTTCCCAACCTTACAGGAGTGTTGTGAAAATAAATCCATAGATACTTCAGAGATGCACAGTTCACCATGAATAAGACAGGGGGTCCTGTGGAAAAAACAGTAGATGATCATGTAATTAAAGACTGTATCATAATGTGTAAGCAGAGGGGGTAGAATTACTGTTGCTTGGGCACCTTTAATTTTGTCATTTCTTAACCTTGGAGTACATGACTTTGCAACTTAGTGACGGGGGGGTTATTATAGAAATAATTTATAGCCAGTTCAACTGAAACAGTTCAGTGTTAACATTTCTAAGCAATGTTTATTTTTTCCCTTCACTTACATTTTCAAATAGCCAAAAGGTATTTTTAGGATTTTTTTTTTAAAAAAAGAAGTTGATTAATGTTAATTATCTCATTAATTACTTTCCAGTGGGATGTGGTGATTTGAAGAGAAAAGGGTCAATATCCTCCAATATCCAATAGAAGATAAGGCAGCAGTTTTGGCATCATTTCAAGAAAACAACCCATAGGGTCATCTGAGATGGCTTATACGTTTAGAATAAATTTAAAGATCTAATATGTGAGCTTGCTGTTAGCAGCAGCTCTATTATATTACTTATAATTAAACTTGTTAGCTCACAGTGAGTATGTCTACACTGCATCTGGGAATGAGACTCCCAGCCTGAGTTCACAGCCTTGTGCCAGTGGGACTCATGCTAAAGTGCTAAAACCAGCTGTGAAGATGTTGCTTTGACATTGCAACTTGAGCTGGAGCTCAGGTTATCAAGCCAGGGCAGGGATGGCTAGCCCAAGTCAAGCTAACACAAGTCTGTGTACCCGGACCAGTAGGCTCCCTCTCAGCTGCAGTGTAGATATACCCAGTGGGTCAAATTAACATCCACATTCCCTTACACACAGCCTGTAAATGAGTGTAGTGTGGAAAAATCTGGAGACGTGTGGAGGGAGAAAATACACTGCAAACTGATGGACAGGGAAGTGAGAAGTTCCACAGCATCTCTGTCCTTATGGAAAAATCCAAAAGGGATTGATGATAGTCAGGAGATAGAATCTTTAAAGCAACCTGTAGAATGTTATAGTATGGATATAGCAATTTATTATTTTTATAGGAGAGTTTACAAAACCTAGAAGGTGAATTTCATATTTTGTTAAATTATATGGGGGTGTAGTGTAATTTCTATAGAATTGTATTAAACGGTAGTGGAACCCTCTTGGTTTCATCCTTGAAAACATTATTTATGAGACTTTTTCTATAAAGGTGTGGATGTTTTTTCCAACCTAAGTGGTACAGCGGCACGTGTATCCAGTGCCACTGCTGCCCCTGTATACAAGGGTTCCCAATCCCTGTTACTCTTTTTTAGAAAATATGCATTGAGAAGATTACGTAGTGGGTGCAGGGGCCTTGGCCCTGCCCTGTGTGCTTGCTGGCCTGGTGCGAGAGGGCTATAAGGGATAAAAGCTTTACTCTTTCAAGGACTGGAGTAATTTCCTCCACAGGCCAGGACAAGAGGAAAGCAGGGGAAGGATTATGCTTCAGAGAGTTATCTCCAGCACAGAGGGCCAGATTTTCAAAAATATTGAGGTGCCTAAAGATGCAGATAGGCACCAAATGGAATTTTCAAAAGCACTTTGGTGACTACCTCTCATTGATTTCAATAGGAGTTAGATACTCAGGTGCTTTTGAAAATCCTACTAGGTATGTCTCTGCAACTGAAGGGGCCTAAAAATCTGGTCTAGTGTCTCCTGCATTGCCCCCAAAGTAGCCATAGCTTATGAGCCACACCTTGCTCATGTACCTAAAGGCACAGTAGCCCTTAACCTCTATGTGCTTCAGTTTGCCCCTCAATAAAATGGGTACAATGTTGTAATGTGTGCATGTGTGTCTCTCTGCCACCAAGTGGGTGCAATGTGAACTCCTCTGTTGTCTGTCACAGGACGTGGTAGGACCTTGGATTTTTGTGGAGGCAAATGATCTGAGTTCTACACCTTTTGCCCAAGTCGGTGTTCCATTCTGTTGCCATGACATTCCGAGTGACCACAATTGTCACTGTACTGTACCCCATGAAGTTCCTAAATGGCCCCCAAATTTGTAGTACTGTTTATACACTTCAAGGGAAGTTAATAATTAATATTTGTAAGGCATTTTGAAATCCTTAGTTGAAAAAATGTGAGAGAAGTGTGCAATATTTGTAAATATTATGCAATGTCCAATTCTCATTTTTTTTTTGTCTACCAACCATAAATAGGTTTAACTGTAGCATTTACATTTTTTTGGTGTTTGAAGTAAAAAGAGGAATATAAGTCATCTTAATTTTTTTTTGGTTGAGAATGTTAACCAATATTGGAAAGGGGATTTGTAAAGTTAGGGTACAAAGAGGATAGGAAAATGTTTACAAGTTGATATGGATCTTATCTTCTCTTGATATGTGCTTAAGCACTGATCCAAATAGGTATATGGGTATGTACAGCCCATTGAAATAAATGGGAGTTAGGCACCATACCTTTGAGAATCTGCACCTTATTTCTTCCAATAGGTAGGTCTGGTTTACACACAGCTTTATACTGGTACAATTATTCTAGATAGGGTCTGTGTCACAAAGCAGCTGGCCCCTGTAAATGAAGTAGGTCCACATGCCTATGCCAGATCAGATGCTCCCACTTGGGCCAATTAAGGGGGTGAGGCTACACCTTGGGTTATATAGGGTTCCAGAGAGCTATAGTTGTGAGTGGAAACCGGCTGAGCAGCTGTAAAAAGCAGTAGGCATTTTCAGAGAGGCCCCTGTGAGGGGAGGCAGTCAGAGCCAAACCGTGAAGAGTAAGCTGGGCAACTGTTGATTTGGTTTGATTGTTTAAGTTTGGACAATAAACTTGCCTAAAAGAGAGTATAGGCAGGTATTGTGAGTCATTAGAAAGCTGGGGAGAAGCCCTGCCTTGTTACAGTGTGATTATTACTAAATTAGTTAAACTGGTGCAAATACCTCGTATGGATGGAGTTATAGTGGTGTAAAGGTGTCTTATACTGTTATAGCATATCCCCCCTTCCCATACAGGACTGAGTTATATCTGTACAAGTATCTTTTATAACCTTAAAACTGAGTATTCTAGGGGGTTATACTGCTTTCACTATACAGATATACTATACAGGTATAGTGAAAGCAGTACAGCTTTTGTGTCTATTCAAGCCCTTAGGAGAGTGACCATGCTCAGCAATGGAAAAACAAGCCCAATTTAGTTATTTGTACTGTGTGTGTGTATGTAACTACAGAGAAGAGTTCAGTGTATTAACAAAAGGTCCTTAGAGAGAGTCTGTGATGGGTTTAATTTACAGAGTACAAAATGTGATACAGTGGATATAGCTGTAGCTCAGTGTGTTGCAATTAGGGAGAGTTACCTTCAGGTGAGGTTTAGAATCAGTAATGACAAAATGATGGGTGAGTCATGGCGGCGACACCTCTATTTTCTAGAGGTAGAGGAGGTTGGGAAGGAAAGGGTGGCTCTTGTCTTCAAGCATGAAAACATTTCCTGCTTTCCAGCCAAAGGAGAGAGGTATCCTATTTCCTTCTTAAATAGGAGAAAGCCAGCAATTAAAGAAATGGGAGGTGCACAGCAATGTGAGCATAGAAGGTTCATTAAAAAGAAACAGTTTAAGAAGCAAACAGTACTTTTAAGAGTTTTTATAATTAATAATGCCTTGCAATAGTATACAGCCACTATCATCAGATGATTAGTATTTATTTGTATTGAAGTAATGCCTACAGGCCCCAACCAGGCTCAAAGCCCCACCGTTGTAGGTGTTGTATATACAGACAGTAAGAGACGGTCCCTTCCCCAAAGAGATTTTCTTGTATATTTAGACATCAAACAAAGCATCTGAGAGAAGAATTTTGCTATCCCCATTTTACAAATGAGTATTTGAGGTGCAGAGAAATCAGATGTTTTACCCAAGGTTACACATGAATTCTGTGGCAAAGCTTGGAATTGAACCTACATTTCTTGAGTCTCAATTCAGCCTTAATAACAAGACCATTCTGCTATCAAGTCACTGGCAGAAAAACTGAGACCCTTACCTTAGAAAGGAAGTACAAATAAGTGCTAGACAATGCAAATAAATAATATGAATAAACTCATTTTATACATGGGGAAACTGCCTCATAGCAATTAAATGGTTTACCATTTTGTAATATAAAATAGAGGTGTTAAGCCAGAAAAGGGTCATAACTTTCCACCCAAAGAAAGTGAATTGTGTCAGACAAGCGGGCAACATAGTCACTCTTACTTTTATAATGAATGTTTTACATGCCCATTTTATCAAAGTGAATGAAATGTTTTCAGAAACTGAGCAGAGGATACTTTCATTCTAGAGATAACAATAGCATATTGTGGTGTTTCATAGCTTTAGTAATAATGGAAAATGGAGCTTGCAATGCTGCTGCTTGAATTACTTTAATTTGTTCTTCTTTCTCATACTCAATAGACTGTGATTTATTTAAAATCACAAACACTCATTCTATTTTTAATTAAAAAATGTTAAATTCATTTCTTGCCAGTAAAACAAATATTTGTTGTTCTTAATACATTTTAAAGGCAAGCATAGTACCTCATTCTGTTTATAGGAACAGTGTAAGTACAACACTGTTTCAGTATGAATTAATGTCAATCATTTCACCATTACCCTAGAACTTAAGCATTTTTTCCCATTCACAAAGGAGAAATTGAATTCTTTAAGAGAATTCAGGGACACATGACCATTGGACCTTCAGATGTAAATGCTAAGAAAATACATAGCATTTTCTTATGATGTTAGTAACATCAATCACTCCCTAAAATGCAAGGACATTTTCAAAAACTAACCAAAAAACTGAATTGAGTTGGGCAGCCTAGATCAGCAGTGATCCATCACCTACCAACAATTAATGTCACTACTATTACTGCCCGTGTTTCCATGCTTTTGCGTTAGTCTCTGTCTTTTTGTCAGCTCTCCCTTTCTTTCTTGCTTCCCTTACCATGTAATGGCTGATATGGGAGCTGCACCCATGCATTACTGCCTATTAATGTAGTAGTTGATGTATAATGTACCTATGAAGGATTATGTTTAACTTTTTGAAAAATTAGCCAAGATTTTCTTCTTTAATGGCAGTGTAGACTTCTAAAGGTATTTTCTCTATAGCTAATTATTAGATTAAGAAGTTTCTTTCTTTTTCTTTCCATTTTGTTGTGTTTTACAAATGATGATATATGTAATATTATTCATAGATTACAAGGACAGAATGGACCATTGTGATCTGACCCCCTGTATAACACAGGCCACTGAACTTCTCCAAATAATTCCTAGAGCATACCCTTAAAAAAAATCACTTTCAATTTTGATTTTAAAATTGTGAGTAATGGAGAATCCATCACAACCCTTCATAAATTGATCCAATGGTTAATTACTCTGACCATACAATTTTACACTTTAGTTTCAGGTTGAATTTGTCCAGTTTCAACATCCATTAATTGGATCATGTTTTTGCTAGACTGAAGAGCCCATTATCAAATATTTTTTCCCCATGTAAATACATACAGCTTGTAATCAAGTCACCCCTTAACCTTTTCACTGTTAAGATAAACAGATTGAGCTCTTTGAGTCATCACTTTAAGGCAGGTTTTCTAATCCTTTATTCATTCTTGTGGTCCTTCTCTGAACCCTCTCCAGTTTATCAACATCCTTCTTGATTTATGGGCATCGGAACTGTACACAGTATTCCAGCAGCAGTCACACAAGTGCAAAATATAGAGGTAAAATAACTTCTTCTCCTACTCAAGATTCCCCTGTTTATATGTCCAAGGATTGCATTAGCTCTATTGGCCACAGTGTCACTCTGGGAGCTCTTGTTCACCTGACTTTCCACCGTGGACCCCAAATCTTTTTCAGAGTCCTTGCTTCCCAGGTCAAGTCTCCCAGCCTGTAAGTACAACCTATATTCTTTGTCATCGATGTATATATTTTCATTTAGCAATATTAAAACATATACTGTTTGCTTGCACCTGTGTATTAAGTGATACAGATCACTCTGGATCTGTGACTTTTACTCTTCATTTTTTACTTCTCCCCCAATTTCTGTGGCATCTGTAAACTTTAACAGTGTAGATTTGATTTCTTCTATGTCATTGGTAAAAATGTTAAATAGTTTAGGACCAAGAACTGATCCTGGTGGGACCCTGCTGAAAACACACATACTTGATGTTGATTCCCCATTTACAGTTACATTTTGAGGCCTATCCTTTAGCCAATTTTTAATTCATTTAACGTGTGCCAGTTTAATTTTACATTGTTGTCATTTTTTAATAAAAAATTTGTGTGATACCAAGTCAAATGCCTTACAGAAGTCTAGGTATATTACATCAACACTATTACCTTTATCAACCAAACATGTAATCTTATCAAAAAAATATCAAGATAGTTTTATAGGATCTATTTTCCAAAAAAAATGCATTGATTTGCATTAATTATATTATCCTCTTTTAATTTTTTATTAATCATGTCCTGTGTCAGCTGTTCCATTATCTTACCAAGGATTGATGTCATCCTGACAGGGCTATAATTATCCAGGTCATCCTGTTTACCCTCTTTAAATACTGGCTCCCCATTAGCTTTCTTCCAGTCTTCTGGAACTTCTGCATTACTCCAAGACTTATTACAAATCAACATTAGTGTTCCAGTGATCTTCTCAGCTGGCTCTTTTAAAATTATTGGATTTGAATTATCTGGACCTGCTGATTTAAAAATATCTAACTATAAATATCCTCTTTAGAATTTAGAATTGATATCTGGAATGGGCAAACCAAATCAGAAACAAATAAGAACTGGCCTGAATCTTTCATGATCACTCATACTAGGCCTGAAACCATACTTCAGAATAGGATTGGGGCAACTTCTTAATGGACTTGTGTTTCCATAGTCTATTTCTGGTTTCCAGTTAGGACCAGAAATAGTAGTCCTGAAATACCACAGTGATGATGTTGGGTGCAGTATTTTGACTTGACTATGACTATAAATAGGAAGTGTTGTTGTAGCTGTTTTGGTCTCAGGATATTAGAGACAAGGTGGGTGAGGTAATATCTTTTATTGGACCAACTTTTGTGGAGACCTGAAGAACTCTGTGCAAGCTGGAAATCTTCTCTCTCTCAACATCAGAAGCTTGTCCAATAAAAAAATATTACCTCACCCACCTTGTCTCTCTAAAGTGGAAGTTATTTTTATTATTACTGGTGAACCTGGATACAAACAGCCCCTGAACCTCTGAATGAAGGGTAAGTTGGGGAGAGCAGCAATGTTTCACAGTCCAGACTCCAGGATCATAGGTTGTAGATGAGTTCTGTGGGCACCTAAAAACTCTTTCCTTGAATGGAGGAGAGTTGCAAAATAATGGAAGGGAGTGGGAAGATGCATCCCAATCTCATGCATTCAGAGGACTTCTGGAATTGAGAAGACTTGTCCCTGCACAAAAAATGTTTGTAGGATTTTAGAGACCTCCCTCAGCAAAGCATGAGGTTGAGAGGCTGCCACAGAATTCCTGGAGAAGGGCACCACCAGATCTTTTGAGCTCCTAGTCCTGCCTGGGTAAATGATGCTTTGGCAGCTCAGCTTTGTCTGTATTCCGCTGAACGTGCTAACTAGCAACTGAGAAGGGAGATTGCACAAGGCTGGATGTTGCCTGAAGCAGCATTAATTTCATGTGGAAATCTGGGGGTTGAGCAGGGGATGATGCCATGGAGAATGTCACTTGATGAGTGTGCTAAGAATGTCATCACCCCACTGAATGTAAAGGCTTCTTTGAGATCCCCAGGAAAATGGGGGGACTATACAACATAGTATAAACTATACTTGCCTGTATGGAATGGGACACAACATGCATACACCCTCAGCTCACATAAGCAGAGGAATCAGTCTTCTTTATAGACAAAAAAAAATGCCCTGTTCATTAACAACAATCACTTTTTCTGCATCTTGGTATCCATCCAATAACTTTTCACCTTCCTGTGACCTTTAGAAACAGAAGATTTTCAAGAGGAAACTGACATCTGAGGAAAGAGGAACGGGCTTTGTGAATGAATGTTTGAGTACATTCAGCGGTTCCCTTATGAACTGATTTAATCTGTTGTCCAACAGTATATTTAAAATGGTGCAGGAGTGAGGCAATTTACAACCAAAGTGTCATTTCTTTCTTTTTTCCCAAATAAAAAAAAAAAGTGATTCTCATTACTCAAGACTCAGTCTTGACAGGTCTGCAGATGCTATTTATTCCAAGTGCCTCTCAAGATCATTTGTCCTGGTATTGACTCCACTATTTTGATTCCTAAATTAACTCTTTGAATATCAGTTCCAAGGGTACTCTGCTTTTAAATGAATAAGCTCTCAAATTTGTAAGTGCATTAATATGCCTTCAAATTATATTTATAAATGTGTATAGTGAAATAGGCTTTTCATTGGTAAAGTAATACATATTTTTCTTCTAAAAACAATGTCGTCTATGACAAAAGGTAAAAAATATAGTATCACTGTGCCTAGAAAGACAACGAACACATAACCTGCGTTTTGTCTTGGTTGACAGGCTGGAGTAAAAAAAATGTTTTAAAGTTTGAAGATCTGTGCAAGATTTCTATTTTTATTTATCTTTTATTTCCACCTCTACATTTTCCTCCCTCATACACTGCAGTTCTTCCTCCTCCTGGTCTTAGGCTTATCGGCACCAATTCAAGCACGAGCACTCAGCAATAACTGGCACTAACATCAATTCACATTTCTCTTCCTCATCTTAATGACCTAGAGGATAAACTCCACTGTGTGAGATCCCTGATGCAACCTTCATTGATTTATCTTCTACCCAGGAAACACTTAACCCCCGTCAGACACATTTTAGTTATCTTTTATATCCACTCCACAAAAGGAAAAGATGAACTAAGCAGGAAGAAATTACTACTTTACTAGTAGAGTTCTTGTTTCTGTGTTTTGCATTGTCTATCTTATTAATACAAATACAATCAAGTTCTTTTCTATGTTCCTCAGTACAGAAACAAAATCAGATTACATATCATTAATGTGTGTGGCTGACATCTTCAAAGCAGTCTAGGCGATTTAGACACATCTTTAATTAAAATTTATTAACTGTTAATTTTGCTACATAGTCTCAAGACAAAAATAGAAGGGATTTAAAGATGATAAATCTTGGGTCTTTTCATTTGCTTTCCAGGTTTTAAGACTTCAGGAAACATTTGGCTCATGTGTTCAAGCTTTTCTCTGCAACCAGTAGAGCTAAAAGATGGTCACCTAATCAATTCACTTCAGGAGCTGGGACTTTAAGCAAGATTACCAGAAGCACTGATTTGCAAAAGCAAAAATAGCAACTATCACAAGAATAATGGGAGTTGGCAACATTGAGCTCTACTTCTCCAGAGCCATTCCTGCCCCTCTTCTAGGCATGCCTGGAGCCGTCTGTATGGGGTAGCTGGTGCAGTTGAATAAGAAGGCCTTGGCCTGCTGAGACAGGCAGGCTGCTTCCAGCCCCTCTGTCTGTACATTATGGGGCTGGCTATAGGATGTGAGGACTTCCCTGACTTCATGAAGGGATAAGGAGTCTCAAAAGGTGTCAGGAAATCCTACTCCTGACACTTTCTCACTCACCATGCTCTCATTGGAGGAGAGTGGGGTGACTACCGTGGAGGAAACTGATGTAATAGGGAACTGATTAGGTTGAGCAAAAGTAGGAAGGCATAGGCATAAGTGAGCCATAACCCAGTGACAGCATACCATACAAGGACGTCTTAACCAACCACCATAAAGGGAAATGGAGATTCCACCTCCCACAGAAAAGTCCCTGATAGAGAATTCAGAAGAAATATATATATATATATATATATATAAAGAAATGGTTGTTGTTTTATTTAAATTCCCAGAAACCCTGCCAGGAGGAACTTCTCATCCCTTCTCCTCATCCCCATTTTTGGGGAGCAGGAAGGAATAACATAATTATTCATAGAAAGTGGAAAATAAACAGGAAGAACCTGAAGAGCTAACAGAAAACTACTACAGACCTGAAATAAAAATCTCTGCCTCATACTAAACTGAATGGTCAGCTGGCAAATAGATTGTCCTTTAACTTCCCAACTGAGGACTTTCTATGCATCCCTTCCTCCCAGTATGAGGATTCTGGAAGCTTTTAACAGTTCCCAGTTTTTTGCCTTTAAGACTGTTCCCAAACCATGGGCTGCAGACATAGAAACAAAGAGTGGCAGAATCTGTCCTGAACACTTACTGTAGTTTTGAAGTATGCTTGTGTTTTTAAGGCCCTGATCCTGTGAAGACTTATGCATGTACTTATTTTTATGTAGTTGGGGTGAAATCTTGACTCTCATGGGAATACTCACAGTGCCTGATGTTGAGCATGTGTGTAAATCTTTGCAGGACTGGGCCTTAATCTTTATTGTATTTACAAATGACAGTGGGAATGTCAAAAAAAAGATGTGCAATATTATTAATGAGGGATAATTTTCTTCTAATGGCTGCCAGCAGTGGGTGAAGTCCTGGTATTTACTCTGTGCTACCCCAATGACATTTATGTGTAATGTAGGCTGTGTGTTGCATTCACCCTTTCAAACAGAAACTTTGGCACATGCAAAAAAGTTAATGAAAGCTTCTAGAAGTGATTAAAGTGTAACATCTTTCTTTCACGTTTCCCAGCTGTTGCTAACATATCCTTAGTATGGGCTGAATTTGGTCAATGAGTTGTGGGTGTTCTGATGTAAATATATTATATTTCTATGTATTTCATCTTTGTTTTGTTTTCATTAAGAACTTAGACAACTTGAGTACTCCTATGTTTGCTATGGATTTTTTTTTAAAATTCTAAGTCATCTTGTGATGATGTAACCTTAAAATAAGTGCCATGAAAAGAAATTGTTTAGGTTCATTTTAGGTTGGTATTGGAGGCACTGCCTCACCCCACCCCCCCTTACTGCAAATATTGTAGATAGGAAGAAAATGTGTTTTCTTGCTGCAGGCTGTGTGTAAAGAAGTCTGTCTGTTTGCATTGTGAATATGAAGTCATTGTCAAACATCAAACTACATTGAGCAGGAGGAAGTGTTTTCCGCACAGGAGGAAGCCAAAAAGGCACATTAATATTGCATGAATCAGAAAGGCCACAGACAATAGAAAACATCAGCCTTCTCCAAATGTTATTTGCTTACATGTCTGGCTGCAGGTTACTCTCCTCGTTTACGTGGATCCAACAGTATATTAATGCAAGCAAAAAGAAATTAACTTCTCTATAATGCCGCACTAGGGATCTGCAACCCGAGTGAAAAATCCAAATGTCTGGAATAGTATTCACAGAAACTTCCAGAATATTTAGGTAGCACACTCAATGCCCTACCCCCTACACTCAGCTATTCCTTTTGTTTTCCAGACATGTACTATTGATGATGTGGGTGAAGGGATTGGAGTCACTCACAGGCTTTCCTATCCTTTGTTCCAACGGCCACTCCAAAGATAGACAATCAGTGGTTCTCCAGGGATTCCCCACTGGCTGCTTCTTCTAGAAGCCATAGAGGATGCATGGTGTGGCACCTTGAATATGGTCACTGGAGATCCCTGAAGATTTGTGGAGAACAGAAGCAGGCTGGTTGGCCACTGCCCCTCCAAATCCCTCAGACAGGGATGGAGGCAGCCTGTCTCCACCAAACTACAGCAGAGCGAACAGGAAAGGCTCTTGCCTTGCTAGTGAGACACTGCACTTACTGTCCAGGTGTCTTAACCTCATGTTACTTAGAGAAAGGATGGGGTTTCCCTAGGCATAAGCCATGGCCTATGTAGGGGAATCATAGGATTGGAAGGGACCTTGAGAGGTCATCTAGTCCAGGCCCCTGCACTCATGGCAGGACTATACTATCTAGACCATTCCTGACAGGTGTTTGTCTAACTTGCTCTTAAAAATCTCCAGAGATGGAGATTCCACAACCTCCCTTGGCAATTTATTCCAGTGCTTAACCACCCTGACAGTTAGGAATATTTTCCTAATGTCCAACCTAAACCTCCCTTGCTGTAATTTAAGCCCATTGCTTCTTGTCCTATCCTCAGAGGTTAAGAAATTTGTTTCTCCCTCCTCCTTGTATTAAACCTTTTATGTACTTGAAGTATGAGCTGTTGGAGTTGGAGGAAATGAGTAGGTGAGAATCAGCTGGAAAGTAAAATCAAAGGTGTGTTGTGGCTCCAGAACCCTACAAAACCCTTTGATTTCAAAATGATCATGACAATCTCTAACTGGCCACTGGGAAAACCTCTTCAATACCCACTTAGACATATTACCAGACACAAACCCTTATACATCATTTGAGTGTAGCTATCTTATAATTACATATGTATGGTGATTATTAGATTGCCATGTGGACTATAGGACCCCTTATTAAAGAAACTCCACAGAACAAAAATGTGGTGCCATCTATAGGTGAAAGGCAGAAATTGAAAGAAATGCGTATTAAAATGCATATGCAAAGCAATGAAGTGATTGCTGGGTTTTTAGGTGGCATTTCAAATGAAAATCTTTGACAATGGGTTAATTTTTGTTCAATTCACCTTAGTGTGGGTTTAGGAGTGTATTGTTGCTACACAAACAATTCATCATATTTGATAAGAGCCTGAAAGGAAATTGAGTCCTTCAAATGGAGGGAAACTAGTAATACGTGTGAGGCTCCCTAAGGGTACCTTATATTTACCGTCTGGGTTGGCGGCTAGCGTTCGACTTCTCAGAGTTTGATATATCGCGTCTAATCTAGACGCGATATATCGAACTCTGAACGCGCTCCCGTCGACTCCAGAACTCCACCACCACGAACGGCGGTGGCGGAGTCGACGGGGGAGCCGCGGACTTCGATCCCGCGGCGTCTGGACGGGTGAGTACTTCAAACTAAGGTAGTTCGAGTTCAGCTACGCTATTCGTAGCGTAGCTGAACGTTGGTGTGAGGAAGTCTTGGCTGTGCCTGCTGTGGATCAGCTCCCAGAAACTATCAGTGTTTAGCAACACAAGCACTACCTTCCAGGCAGGCAACATGGCACAAATTTTTTTTTAACAGTGAGAGTAGTTAACTATGGGAACAATTTACCAAAGGATCATGGTGGATTCTTCATCACTGACAAATCAAGACTGGATGTTCTTTTTCTATAAGATATGCACTAGGAATTATTTTGGGAAAGTTCTGTGGCCTGTGCTATATATAGATGGTCACAATGGTCCCTTTTGGCCTATGAATCCTTAAACAATATCTGTATGTGTTTTGCTATGATATTGATGACCAGTGCAACACTGGCCTTTATTTGAGATATCACATGATGTTCTTCAGTGAACTAGAAAGTACATAACAGAGTTAGGAGATTCCTGAAACCCCTGTGAACGCCTCTAAGCCCCTTTTTTCCAGTTAGCACTAAGAGGTTGCTGAGCTACAATAGTACACCAAAGTATAGACCAAGACCTATTTTTAAAAAATATTTTTTTATTTTACTTTTGTGTTCTTCTCCAGAATAGCAACTACTGAAGTAAGAGGCTGAGCTGCAAGTTGGAGCTGCACTGAACAAAGTCAGATCAGATTGGGCTTGCCAAGGAAAAGTGGGACCTGACCAGAATTGTTCTGAGAGAAGTGGAAACAGAGTGGTGTTACCCAAAGCAAAGCAACAAGACCAGAATGGAGACAGATTTGATACATTTAACCCTGTGGAATGGTCAGTAATGTCCTTAGGGATGAGTATCAATAAGCAAGTAGTGGTATCTCTCTAAGTTCTTAAATCAGTGCTAATTATAACAGTATCTGGACACTTCTCACAAAGAAGTTATTTCAAGGATACCAAGAATCACATGGCATGTTGCCTACTATGTCTCCATATAATGGACCTTACGTCTTTGGTAGACAGAATTTTAATGAAGAATGAGGAATATTAAGTGGTTTAGGTACATGTAATGAAGTGGGAGGAATGAGGGCAGGGCTCAGAGGATGTGAGAATAACCAAGTTGCTGAATAAACTTTTCAGCGTACTCATGTTAAAAAATTGTAAACATATATCACTAATATACTTAGAGGTAGGGAGACTGTAATGGGGTGTCCAGCCCACACAGGACTGACAGGGGTTAAGATGGCCAGGGAGGCAATTAACTTCACAGGCTGCACCTGGGGGAGAAGCCATGGAGCTGGGAACTAATTGAAAACAGGCTCACCTGGGCAGGAATGGGTGGGAGCTATAAAGCCAGGTAGCTGGCAACAGAAAGGGGCTGGGCTGGAAAAGGGCAGTCACTCCCTGGGACAAGGGAGGAGAGTTAGGAGCTGGTACATCCAGAGAGAGGAGTGGAATCAGAATGATAGGAAGCAGTCCATGGAAGGATCAGTGAGGGCTGGGAGACAAAAGCCAAGAACTTCTGGATTGAGGGTCCCTGGACTGGAACCTGGAGTAGAGGACAGGCCCGGTTTCCACTACCAGTTTTCCCCTGAGGGTGCAGCAAACTGGAAGACTGCCTAAGTCATGGTGGGAATGAGAGAGGATTTGAAGGACTGTACCTGGAAGGGAGAATGCTGAGTGACCTAGACAGAGGGCTAAGTCACAAAGAAGATACTGCATCTCCTGGAGTGAAAGAGAGATTCGGAGCAGACCAGAGAGAGATTCGGAGCAATAGCATTCCAACCATGGGAGGGGGCATCGAGCTAATCCCCAGAGTGACCAGGAAGAGGTGCCAGACCAGCGGTGAGTGAAATCCTCGTGACAGAGACAAAGAAAGTACTATAACTACTAATGTTGTGCTTGAAAACAAATCAAAAAAGGAAACTCGAATAAATCACTGCGCTTAAATAGTTTACAAACCAGAATATTAAGTGAGCTATGTGAAGATCTAGTAATGTGTTAGCAATTGTCAGACGCTAACATTAGCACAGTATGCTGGATGCTGTACCACTGCACATTTCAACCTCTATTATATTTTCCATCATTCAGTAACAGTGTCAGAAGCTAAAAGGAGAATAACCAGCAGTCTAGGTTGCTGAGATATGAGGCTGACACAAACATGACAGTAAACTCAAAAGAGATTGGATTTTACTCATTCAATACCACATGGGCACATGTTTAAACAGTTTTACTCATCTCAAATAATGTGTCTTGGCAATAAGTCAATCTTGCATGAACACAAAGAGAAAAATAATAACTGATTAAACTTTTTCAAAGCCCTCCTTTGGCATCAACTTTTTTTTTAGTTATTTTAAAATGTATAATAAAAAGTGGAATGCAATTTGGAATCCCTATCAACCTTTAAATCATCTTGCCTTACTCTTTAGCTGCTAGTCGTGTGTTGAATACATAGCTACAAATGAGCAGAGTCCTTTTTAATCATGTGAAGTTAAAAAAAAAACCCCACAATATCTGAGTTATACAATAGGTGAATATTGTTCAACTTAAGTTTGTTTACAAATAGAATTCCCTTTATTGTACCCAGCATGTATCTATGGCTAATGGTTGGCATCTCTTGCGGCACACAGCTATCCCTTTATGAGGAGGCTGGGTTAAAGAACAATGGCATGAAATGGAACTTTACTCCAATCCTTTCAGGTGCTGAATGCATTCCATTCCCACTGCCCATTAGAACCATTTCAGCACCTTTCAGGATTGGCCTTTTCTGATACCAAGGGTCAGACTGTCAACTAGCTCCACTGTTTTTGATTGACCTGCACTGATTCACACCAGCTGAAGATCTGACCCGAGTCTGCAAAGGACTATTAGGTGATTGGAGACCAGCAGAACTGTATTTACAGAGGAAGGTCAGTATTTTGACCTTGAACAACAGTAAAGCTCCCACTGATGTCATTAGAATTGCACAACATGGATGAAGGGCAGGGGCTTTCCAGTCACAACTATAAATCATTTAACTATATTTAGAGCTCTTTTAATCTGTCATTCCTGATTCTGCAGCTTCTCTTTGCCAAGGCTGAGCACTCTGGCACCTGTGGGGTCTGATCCTACTTAATGTCTTATAAATTCTGTGTTACTTGCATCAGTGAGCTCATAATTAGGCCTGCCACTCCACCTCTGCCCTCCCTCCCTACCTTTTGCCTCCCCCAGGTGGAGGTTCATGTAACCCCATCATGATTATGTCAAGCATTAAATATGACTGAATTTTATGACCATAATTGAACTCTGTGATCTATTAAACTGAGCAATATGCAAAGTCCCAGAAACTATTACACAACTACACTACCAGCAAAAAACCCAAGGGGATTAATCAGTGGTGCTCCCGCCACAGCAGAGGCAACAATAGATACTCTACACAAAAAATGCTAACATATCCATGGTTAAGATAAACAGCAGAAGCAATGACAATTAAGGAGTAGTTGCATCTTTGTTTCCAAAGTTGAAAGCTCTCTTCACTATCAGGCAGCTCTTTATATACATTTGTGTGATTTGGTCTCAGCTGGGTCTTCTAGAGCAAGTTCTTGCAGTGAGGGACCAAAATCATATTCTTCACTACATATTTATGAAAGTTGGAAGCAATGTAATTGTCACATACACAAGGTGAGTTCAAAAATGAGAAGAGAGATCAGAACAAACATTATAATCTTTTTTTAAAATCTCATGATTTTGTGGAGCAGGAGGTCTGACTCCTGATGTTTGAATTTTGGTGGTTGCCGATACTGTGTAAGAAGTGGTATAAGATTTGGTTCCCATACAATATTATCCCTAATAGGCCATTTCTTCCCCAATTATGGATGAGTAACAGAGATTAACTGTAACCCTGTAACTGTTTACTCCTTTTACTGTAATAGTTACCAGTTATATTGTTAAACTAGTCCATGTAGGAAACAGTGCATCATTTTTGTCTCGGATTAATATTTTTTAAAAGAGAACTAATCCCTGAGATTTGTTGTCCTTCTATGTAGCAACTTTAAAATAATGTATATCTGAATATCTAGAAAATATCTCCTGTAGACCACATGCATTTAATTGTAATGTAAAAGTTATTAACCTGGGTCAAGTAATTTTACAATTTGGTGATTTCTTTCTCTCCCTCTATCATTTTATGGCTAATTGTTTTAGTTGTTCCTGGGCTATCTATTTAGTGTTCCATTTTTATTTCATGAACTATTTTTAATTTTTCATGAATTTTTCCTAAGTAACTCTCTTAATATCCTGTACTATCTAAAATTATATTTTCCTTAAAACAGATGTTAATGACCACGAGCCACAGATTCCGATATTAAAAATGACATAGCATTACTAACGCTAAGTCTTTTAGTCTGTCCATTTTTCCAAAGCATGATAGTTTCCTACATTTTATTTTCTAGTGCTTTGTCCAGTAGTTTTAAGTTTCTCAACTGGTGATATTTTCCTCCAAGAAAAGTACATAGAAAGATAGGCTACTGCTAGAAGATAATGATTATAAAAGACCATGTCCCTGATTCTTTTATCCTTTATGCTTATTTTATATCAAATTAATACCTGATCTACATTAGTTTAAAAGTAGATGCAGACCCCATATTACCAGTTATCTGATTTCAATATTATTCAGTATAAATGCTTTATAATTTTATGCCATTTTTCATCCAAGAATTACAAAGTGATAATGAAACAATCTTACTACATTCCTGGTGTGGGTAACTATTATACTGATTTTATAGATGGATAAATTGAGGCACAAAGATATTAAATGATGTAACCAAGGTCATAAGAAAAGGGGGCACTATTTAGGCTCTTTAAAAGGTAAATTAAGATGTAAAAGTCACAAAGAAGAGGAATGATTTTCACTAATCTCAAAAGGAAAAAATGATTTTTTAGGGCCGTGAAGCAATTAAAAAAATTATTCACAATTAATTGTGTGATTAAAAAAATCATTGTGATTAATTATGCAATTAATTGCACTGTTAAACAATAATAGAATACTATTAATTTAAATATTCTGGATTTTTTCTAAATTTTCAAATGTATTGATTTAAATTACAACACAATACAAAGTGTACAGTGCTCACTTTATTTTTGTTTACAAATATTTGCACTGTAAAAAAAATAGTATTTTTCAATTCAACTAATACAAGTTCTATAGTGCAATCGATCACAAAATTTGAACTTACAAATGTAGAATTATGTACAAAAAAGCTGCATTGAAAAATCAAACAATGTAACATTATAGAGCCTGCAAGTCCAGTTAGTCCTACTTCTTGTTCAGCCAGTCGCTCAGACAAACAAGTTGGTTTACATTTGAGGGAGATAAAGCTGCCCGCTTCTTGTTTACAATGTCACCTGAAAGTGAGAACAGGTGTTTGCATGGCACAAAATTCACCAAAACTGGAAATTAGTGGCAGGGTTGGATTTCAGTATTATTATAAAGTGTGTATATGTCAAGAACACACAAATTATTTATCAGGAATGTGATGAGTCTCTCTTAGTTTTAGAATCACCTTAGTCATTTTAGCCTACTTTATAGAGAACTTTTAAAGTGAAATATCTAGCTGCTGGATTCATCTAAAAATCTATTTTTGAGCTTTGCAGACTATTAAAATATTATATTCTTATCTAATGAGTGTGGTTGTTTTTAAAGTGCTGCTTAATTCAAACTCCATATTGTGCATGCTTTGAATAAGCAGGTATCTTTTGCAAAATATTAATAAGCATTTGTACATAACAGCAGTCTCACTATAAATACAGACATTTTGTACTTAATACTTATTTAATTATTTTGGTCTGATTGTATTTCTAAAACACAAGCTCTCTGTGCTATCTGGGAGAAACCTGTAATGGCACTTGGCAGAGGTATCTTCAGATAAACTGAAAAGCCTCTCATCTGGAACACTGCTCCACTCCAAGATAAGACATCATGATTAGAAAACCTGATTGCATAGTTTCCACTGTCCTATAGACCTGACAGTGCACAGAATGCAGGGTTTTGGCAGGTGCAACAACTTGGTATTTATAGACCTTGTGGTTACTGGGACAGAAACAAATGATTTTTTTCCACTCAGCAGCTCAACGGACCTGAACTATTCCTGAGATTTTTTTTTAATTGGGGGCTAGATATGTATTTCACTAGCTTATTCACTGAGCCCATTATTTCGAATTCTTCAGTAAGGCTCTGTGAGTGGCCACTTTGGCTTTGCAGAGGATTATTGTGGAGATGAATGGGTACAGTTCAAAATGAGGCTCTAGCCCACAATTAACTGTGTGACCTTTCACCACTTTAGTTTGTCTGAACTGCTCAGTAATAGACTAAGCTTTTTCATTCTTTCCTGGGGTTGCTATGTCTTCCAGATACCATTCTTCACAGCTCAGGTGCACTAGCCGTGTTCTGAAACCAGAAGGATAAAAGAAATGCCAGCTTAATTTGAGCATACCTATCTGGTTAGCTTTTCAAGGAGCGAGAGTGTTGAAATGCGTCTCGGGAAGATTTCACTGGGATGAAACCAGTAAGGTGACACTTGACTCCTTGGCACAGAACATACCTGGAACTCTTTTATCTGAGTGGTGTTTTAACATACAGTAAATCAAGTGCTCATGATGGCTTGAATGAGCTAGGAGACAGGGATGCTGTGCAGTCAGGGGCGGCTCTAGCAATTTCGCCACCCCAAGCAAGGCGGCACGCCGCAGGAGGCGCTCTGGCGGTCGCTGGTCCCGTGGCTCCGGGGGACCTCCTGCAGACGTGCCTGTCGAGGGTCCGCTGGTCCCGCGGCTACAGTGGAGCATCCGCAGGCACGCCTGCGGGAGGTCCACCCGAGCCGCGGGACCAGCGGACCCTCTGCAGGCACGCCTGCGGAAGGTCCACCGCAGCCGCCTGCTGCCCTCCCAGCGGCATGCCGCCCCAAGCGTGCGCTTGGCGCGCTGGGGTCTAGAGCCGGCCCTGTGTGCAGTTCAGAAATAGTGGCAAAGGAATGTGTAAAATGGCTTGCTCAAGTCAAATTTCCATAGACAATTATTTTCACAGCATCCCCACAACAGGAGAGTAACAGGCCTTTGAGACTTGTGAGGCAATACTCTTGGCCCAGAAGTAGTTTATTCCAGGTTTTGCCTCTTAAAACATGCCTTTGGGGCGAGGGAAATGGATCACTGAGAGAGGAAGTTGTCTTCAGAACATAGTCTGAGGCCAGGGGAAATTCATACCTCTAGGATCTCAAGATGCCATTTTACAGCATAGGCCTGATCTCCCTCAGTGGTGAGCTACAAAGCTGGCTCAGAGTAGTTTCCACCAGGCTTTTCTCAGGGATTCAGGGGTTCACTGGCAGCCAAGTTGTAACCCTTAGAGATAAGAGATCATATAAATCCTGCCCTGTCTTCCTATGAGTAGAGAACTGAAAAGAAACAGGCTGTGTTTCTGAACCCACTTTCTTTGTTGTATTTTGGAATGGTTTTGAAGCAGAACCCTCTAAGGAGGGTCTAAAACAATTTCTAAGAAAAAAACTGTAATTACTTTGTACTGCCTTGTTTGGTGAACTGAAACAGAACCCCAGGCTACAGAAGGGGTTTCCTTTATAGGTAAACAAACTCCATGTGTGTGGTGTTTACTTTTTGTTTGACCTGCCACAATACCTAATACACTAATGCAGGTTGTGGACAAAACAACCCACATTGTAAAGGTGATTACTGCTGCAAACTTTGGTTATGTTTGTGCTATTACCTAGGGGAACAGCGTGTGTGACGTTATGAGTGTAATATAATATTTCATTGGAAGGTGACAGGGCCAGAAAGAGTTAATTAACTCACAGACTGACCTAACCCATGGGTGAACTTTAGAAACTGGTTAGGAAGATATGTAAATGAACAGAGCTTTGAAATGCAAGTCTGCATTGTTAGAGGTAGAAGGGTAGGTGTTTGCTCAGGTCTTGTGCTGAAAGAAAACAAGTCTTGTCTATTGCTATGGCTTTAATTCAGAGGTCAAAAAAGGAATATTAACTTTTAGGAAAATACTTGCTTGAAATAGTATTCTTGTCTATGTGTCTCTTTGAAGGCTGTGGTAACCTGTATCTGAACTGTTTAGTGGATAAATTGCCCTGTGTTAATTGCCAGGATGTTTGGGAGAAGGAGTTGAGCCTATTGTTTTCTCAGGCCAAAAGGCTGCTGGAAATGTATAAGAACCCTGGGACAGGATCCTACTTCATCTTAGATCTGCTTTGGGTTTCAAGAGGGGGAAACCTTAAGCCACAAGGATTGAGATCCCCAGTGATTGACTGGAGTCACCCTGAATATGGACATTGGACTATAACCTGTGGACTATTTCTAAAAGGACTTTTGGCAACTACAAGCTCACCTCTGCTATGTATCAGAACCTCAAGAATTGAATTCAAGTCTGTCTGTATATTGATCTTTTAACCAACACTTTCTCTCTTTTCTTTTCTTTTTTTAATAAATTTTAGCTTAGTTAATAAGAATTTACTATAGTGTGTATTTTGGGTAAAAGCTAAGTTATAATTGGACCTGGGTATGTGGCTGAACCTTTGGGATTGGAAGAACCTTTTCTTTTATATGATGAGATAAGATTTTCAGTAATCATCATTATATCTGACAGGTGTGTCTGGACGGAGGCGGGAGGCTGGGTACTTTAAGGGAACTGTGTTGTTTGGACTTCTGAGTAACCAGTGAGGTACTATAGAAGCTGTTTTGTGCTGGCTTGGTAAATCGAAGTACTGGAATATCCACCAGCGTTTGGGGTTTGTCTGCCCCGTTTGGTTTGCAGTTCACAATGATTGAGTGACCTCAGCTGGCTCCCACGGGCAGCACCATCACAGCATGGTATCTCTTTCTTGCCATATTTTTCAGCATGTTCAAAAAATTTTTAAAAAATTGTGGCACCATTGCGTTTTCAATGAAAAAAAAATCAGAGATGATCTCCTCTCCTTGTGCCTGAAGGATGCAATATGCAATGTTGCTGAGTTTCCTTGCCACCACTGAAAACAAACCCAACACATACTCCCTAAAATCATTACACTGCAATTTAAAAATAGACTGTTGAATTTTGAATGCTGTCAAATGTAGCAGCTTTTAAGTGTCATCACAATCCCATGTTAAGAGAGACCTATTTTGTTTTCTCATCAGCCCACGCAACTTATTCAAGGAGAGAATCCTTTTTAATGTCTCAAAATGCAATGCTCTACTATAAGAAGCAAAGTAGACAGAGGCACACAGCGGCAGAGGGTGCAAATTGTCATAGCTCCAAAGCTGATAGAGCTATGACAGTTTATACCAACTGAGGATCTGCCCACAGTATTTCAGATCATGCTCATACTGTATCACAAAATAAGCAGACCATGTCTCCATGAGAGAAAGCTGCAAGACAGAGCATCTCAATGATTTATTTTTAAAGATGAGATTGTTTTATTTAGATAAAAACCAAGGGCTTAGTCATGGCTTTGTTACAAGCCCAGAATAAGGAGCCTTGTGTTGTTCTGTGCCCAAGGAGTAGCCCAAAAGGGAGGGAGACTATGACACAGTTATACCCCTTTACACCTTTGCTATAGTGCACATGATGGGACATGATCTGATCCCAGTAAGATACACTGTACCAAACATGTCAGTATGTGGGATGTTTCGCAAACAAATAAAGGCCAAAAGATAGGATCTCTCATCCAACATATCTCTTGTTGTATATAGAGGGTAACCGCAATCTTGATCTATAGCCACCATTGCTGAATACCATCATAAATGTTGTTAGCAAATTATATTGTTCCCACTATCTTAAGCATGTTTGTTGCTTTCCACAGTTCTTGGGCATTTGTCCTTAACTGTTTCTCAGCTGTTAAATTTGCTCTATCAGCAATTGCTGTGCTTAAAAACACATGGGCTAAACAGATTTTTTTTTCTTTATTAAGCTGATCTTTTTAAATAAAGAATTTCTAGTAATAGGAGAATAACCCATATAGTTGTTTGATTTTAAAAAAAAGTCAAAGGAAAGGGAGAAAAGCAGTGGGG
Source organism: Mauremys reevesii (assembly GCF_016161935.1). NCBI lineage: Eukaryota > Metazoa > Chordata > Testudines > Geoemydidae > Mauremys > Mauremys reevesii. The sequence continues at coordinate 97,062,553 of NC_052624.1, forward strand.
AAGAGTAATGTATTTTATTTGAATCCTCTGTCTCTGCACATATGCAGAGCTGGGTAGGATAATATAGTTACAAAGGCCCAGAGATATCTCAAGGAGGGAGTGTGGTAGTTACTAAACATTGTCAATGGTTGTTTCTGAAGCAATTCAAAAAGCTTCCGTTAAAGTCAAGCAGGTTCCACCATCTGAGAGGTGAGCCATTTGGAGCTTGATGGAAAAGATGGGAGTTGGAGACAGCCCTGTGGACTCAGCAGCTGCTTGACAGGACCAAGAGATATGTCTGCTGTGAAGGATGTTTCACAATTCCTGTAGCACTCTGAATATGGCCTGCAGATTCCCTCTTTTCCTGGAGACCAACAAGACATTTAACTGTTAGCTCATTGACTGGAATTTGCTATGGGCTCAAGGACCTTCAGATTCCTTTGCTGATACTTCCTCAGCACCTCCCTTTGCCTGTGAGAGCAGCAATATTCATGTTAAAGCACAAAATTAAAAACAATAATTCTCAGATTTATTATTTTTTTTCTTACCATGACACTTGATGCCCCTGATCAGTGTTGGGTTTCCATTGTACTAGGTGTTGTACAAGTAGCGTGACAGTCTCTGCTCCCAAGTTCTTACATAGAGAAGACAGAAAAAGAGTGGGAGGAAGAGACTGGGAAGTGAGGTACAGAGAAATGTAATGGCTTGCCCAAGGTAACCCAGGAATTCTGAGGCAAAGCTAGGGATAGAACACAGCTCAAGAGTCCCATTTCCTACCCTTATTCCCATCTCCAAATTACTGAAAAATGCAGAAAACTTTACAAATTATCCCCCAATGTCACTATATATTTGTGTGGGCCTGTGGCAGGGTGTCCTCAAAATGTCAGTTGGATATGTCAGAAAAGATAAGAAGGGACACATTTATTCTAGATACACACTTACCTAGAGACTGTTCCAGCATGGAATACCATGAGCTAAGGGGTTAAGGAATGAATGGGGTTTCCTTCCCTTATCATCTGAACTTTCTCCCTAAACTGCCTGACAGAATTTACTTTCTAGTTCCCCCTCCTGGATTATTACACAAAGCAGAATGTAAAGTACAAGTCAAAACGTATAGCAGCAGTGACTGTTGCTATTAAGGTTGCATAGGAATTTCCATTTTAACCTCTCATTTTCAATCACTGAAAAGTTTCTCAGATGATCAACTTTTGTGTTGAAATTTTCCAGGCTTAGTCTCTACCCAAAGGTAAAAAATTGGGGGTAGGGTGGGGGTATGAGCAGCCTTTGAGTAAAAAGAAAGTGTATCGTTTTATCACTCCCCACCCCCAAACAAATAGGATGTCCCTTTTTAACAGTTATATAGCAAAAATGGAACAAACAACTGTCATGAGTCTGAGGAACTGCATGCAGTGTAAATGCAAGTGCGTTTTACAATTTACTTTTCATTCAATTCATAAATTGTGCAGCTAAGAAATGCATCTCTGAGCACATGTATGAGGCTAACTTTGCTATATGGTGGAAAATGTACTAAAGGGGACTGGGAGGGTCTATTGTTCAATATTTAAACATGTACAGGGACTGTGCCAGTGGCTTCACACCCCTGTGGAACTTGTAAGGTGTGAATGAGCTAGGGAAGGCTTCCTCACTCTTTGTACAGTGCACAGGTGTTAGGGAAAGTTGATGCATGCATAGGAAGCTATATTCAAGGGTTGATCCAAGGACCCTTGACTGCAGGAGTCCTTGCTTCAACCACTGCAGACCTTGCAAGGTATGTAGGAGGTAGAGAAGCCTGTTGTGTACTTTGTAATTTTGCAAAGGGGCTTTCTGCTCTGATGCACTTTGGAAATTCCATAGTTCCTAGCAGTGTGTAGCTAAACAGTCCCAGATCATAGAACTTACATACACTGTTACAAATGTATTGTAAGCCTGTAGAACAGTGGTTCTCAAACTTTTGTACTGGTGACCCCTTTCACATAGCAAGCCTCTGAGGGAGACCCCCCTTATAAATTAAAAACATGTTTTTCTATATTTAATACCAGTATAAATGCTGGAGGCAAAGCAGGACTCAGGGCGGAGGCTGACAGCTCACAAGCCCCCATGTAATAACCTCGCGAACCCCTCATGGATCCTGACCCCCAGTTTGAGAACCCCTGCTGTAGAACTTTGATGTTTTGGATAATGAAGCCCCTTATTCTCATGTTCTTTCTTCCACCTTTTTTCTTTAAAAAAAAACAAAACCAAAACCTAAGTAACGCCATAAAAAATCTAAGTTCAGAGACTGTTCAAATTCAGGTGCATGACATGAAGCACCTAAATCCCTATTTAAGTAGCTAAGTAAATATGGCCTGCTGAATTAGAAAAATGCTGAGAACCCAGCAGCTCCCACTGACTTCTGAAAATCAGGCCATTCATTTAGGTGCCTAAATATGGATTTAGGTTGATAACTATAATTTGAAAATGTTTGCCAAATGGGTATAGACATAATAATTTATACCTAGAGAAGAAAACCTGTGTTATAAAACACCTGCCAATAAATAAATGTGTGCTAGATCATTATTTCAATGAAATTTATGTTAAGTATAAAATAAATTTAAAATATGACCATCCAAAAGCCTGTGCTTTTGATTTCTGATTTTCAGACGTCAGTGAGAGCTGCTGTGCTTTTGGATGGGTGTAATTCATAAAGTCATGTGTCTCTGTATACCAGTATGTATGGGAACAGACCCCCAAATCCAAGTGATGATAGAACCTGCTGATAGTTTAAACAAAAAGAACTCTCAGCCTTGCTTGTAGTAGTTTCCATTGCTTCATACTGGCTCAACAGACATTGTAGGCCTTGGAGTCACATACAGACAGAGAGACAATTCTGGAATCCTTTTATGAAGGGAAGTCACATATAGAAAAAATGAAATATTGGTGTAAACTCTCTGGAACAGAGATTTTTTGTATTTGTGCAATGTCAAGCACATAATGATGGGCTCTACTAGAAGCAAATAACAAGAATACAGAGCCTAATCAAATGATCATAGAAATCAATGGAAATCTTTCAATGGACTTTGGATCAGAACCATATTGTATATTTGATTAATAATATGTGTTGGGAAATACTGATGTCATGTTATCTAGTAGAAACAACAATGTTGTAATACCTTTATTAATGATCACTGTGACACCCTGAAAATATTATGAAGACCAGTGTGTTCTGTAAGCTCATTCTTTGAAGGGTACTCTGGTCTGGCTCTTTGGAAAGGGAACTCTAAAAACCAAATCAAATAACTGCTATTTTACAGAAATTCAGATGGGTGCTTGAAGCTGGCAAGCAGTGATTTCCCAAAACGTATCCCCCCAAAGCTGGTATTTAAACTGAGAACTTCATACTTGTTCCCTATATGGGGGTAAATTTGTATAGATGTTTCGGTATTTTTTGAATATTTGATTCCTTTGAACTATATTAGAAGAATTTAAATTGATGGTAAACTTAAAAACTTCTAACAAAAAGAGTCAGATTTCCCTGTGTTTTCCTAATAAAGCAAACAATTAAAGCTCATACATTTTATCTTTATAGCATTTTAACATGATAGTGCTGTAAAATCAAAGTGTGGAAATACCTTGCCAAGCCATTCACATCATGTTAAAACATTGTTTAGTGCAAAAGTCACTGGCATACCCATATATCTTCATTTAGAAGCTACTCTCAAATAGTAATCACCCTCATTTAGTGCCTGTGCCTTTACTATGTAGTTTTTAATAGCAGCTGACCTTGTTTAGTAGCAGCAGCACTCCTTTAATAGCTGCACCTTTTACCACGAACCTTTACCATGCAAGCCGCAGGGGAAAGTAATTAAATTTAATGGAAACAGTGGTTTCCAAACAAAGATATATGGTAAGTCATAGGAAATGGTCAGCAGGCTAAATCATTTGTGGAGAAATTATCCACAGTCCAAAGGTTAAAGTACTGTAACTCAAATATAAATTAAAACTAAAACCTAAAGAGCAATGCAATGCTGAGGTTCCTTGAGGCTAGCATAGTGACTGAGTAAGGCTTCTTTGTATCTCTGTGCTTAGGAACTCACCTGGCACATCTAATTAACTGCAGCTGCTGATCCCATCAGATGTGTCTGCATTTGGTGAATGAAGCCTGTCACTGTGAGCCCTTCACTAATAGTCTGCTTTCAGACATTTACGACATTTTGAAATAAGCAGCACAAGGAAAATGTGATTACACCTCTCCCACAATATCCACCTTATCCTGTCCTGACAGGGAGGCTGTGATGGGGTGTGAAAACCCTGCACCAGTGACAAAGGAGTAAAAATGCTAATGCTAATGTCTGCCCCCTAGCCCTGTCAGTTATGTAGCTGTGGAATAGGGGTTTAAAAGCAGAAAGTGCTTGTCAGTTGGTGGGCAGCTCTGGGAGATAGTAGACTGTAGCTCCCAAAAGTAACCCCCTGGAGAGCATGAAGGAAACTGCCCTCTGATCCCATGTCCCTACAAGGAGGCAGTAGGTTCTGGTATACCAGCCAGGCAGGTTAGGTCCAGAAAGCCCCACAGTGATTGATACTACATCCTTTCCCCACCTCTGTGATAACTTGGGGAGTGGGAGTCAAAGGGTTCCATCCCCTCCAAATATACACACTGTTTGGTGAGGTTTAGTATTGAGGAGACATGTGGACTGAGGTAACCCCACAGGTTTTGCAGCACTCAGACAGCAGGCGGCACCTGTGATCAACCTGCAGCTGATCACAGAGGCACTAAACACCTCTTCTCCAAATTCCATTCCATATATTGTGTTAGAAATAACTGCAGAGGTCTCTGTTTAAGATGGTCTGAGGAATGGCAATGAAACAATAAAATATTGATCCACTAGCAAGTTCCAGACTATGAAGACAGAAAAGAAAATGAATGGAAGGAAAGTATTGGCCTTCAGACTTTCTTTTTTAAAATGATAGAAAGATTATTGGTCTTGTGAGAAAATATCAAGGTTGAGTTTTTATTTTTATTAGTGCTCTTTTAAGCCAGAGGCAGGTGTAGACATATAACTTCCTGCTAAATAGATGGTCTTGTTTCATCTTTTAATCATTAGTAGTAAACAATAATTGAATAGTAATTTGATGGTAATGGGTCAATGGAAATAAAATTTTACCTTAAGGAGTCATACCTTGTCCTCCTTTGACTTTATTAAGTACCTTTTAATTGTGCTCTTGATAATTCTGTAGAACATCCCCAGTGCATTCCTTTCATTGGAATCTCAAGAATTCCTCTTCAAATTTGATATTTATCTCACTAAATATTGTCCCTCAGTATGCAAAGTAAATGTATTGGGATTTTTCTTCCCAAGTACTTCCCACTGATGCCATCCTGGTAGAAAAGAAGCTTTATTACTGCTGTTGTTTAATATACAGCTCATTAATGGAGCTATGAGGTTTTTATGTTTTCTATTTCAGATTATAGGTTTCTCTCATTCATATGGTTTGACATGCAGAATCTCTTCTAGTAGAGAAGCAATGTAAGACAGCAGCAGCAAGTTTAAAGCAGCTGAAGACAGTACTCATGAGATGTTTGTGATAATCAACAAAGGTTCACTTGAAAGGTAAACCTCAGAAATTCAGCTCACTTTATAAATGCTTTTCCTACATCTGGAATTTGTTCTTCATTGCACAACAGAAATGGTTATCTGAGGCTGTTAGCAATTGTGGTTATTAGTTCTCTCTTTCATGTATTGAAAATTTAAAATAAGCTATCTCCATTTAGTCACTTTGGATGCTGCAGATCACTCATGATAATTTTGATATACTTCAATAAATGCTACTGTATAATTCTCATTGATGCATTTACATGGAAAAGACTTCCTTTTTTATTTGATATGGCTGTGAGTAGAAAATAAATGCATTAGATTTGTTAAGGCTAGAGGAATATTCTCAGAATCCTAGTCTTTTCAGGGGCATTGAAGTAGTAGGAATAATTCACTATTCCACCAAGTACTGTAGAAGCTTTACTTTTGACATTGCTATTGGTCCATCCTCCTGTAATGTACACTTAGACCTTGTCTAGGCTAGGATTTAAAGGTGAGATTTTAGAACTGTGACATTCTCCTTAGAACACCCCAAACCATAAGCCATGGTGTCACCTCTCTGTTTAAACAAGTGAGAGCTTTGAGACTCTGCCAAGCTAAAAGATCAGGGCCAACATTTGTATATGGACATTGCAAACCTACTAATGATCACTCCAGCTTGTGATACCCTTTCTCATGCTGAAAAGTTCTGTCCAAAGGGGCTCTGTAGGGAGTAAGTGTGTGTGTGTGTTTGTTTTATTTTTATATATATACTTCTACTTCTTGTTCTTTTTTGGAGACAGGGATGGCAGGTTATTAGAAATAAATTAAACTTTTCAACTACATTTTTCTGTTTGGTCTAAATGTCAAATTTTATGATTTGAACAAATTAGAACATACTCTTTCAAGTGCTTCTTTTGATTGTGGCTAGAGAAAACAGACACCACCTGTTCACTGTTGGCTTAGCCATATTTGGAATATCATTGAGATTGAGAAAAGGACTTTGTTTTTGTAATATTTTGTCAAAATCTGGCTCAAAATGGGTTAGGACTCACATTCATTCTTTATACAGTCCTTACTCAGGCAAAACTCTCATTAACATCAACGGATGTTTTGAGTGAGCAATTAACATATGTGAATAATGCTGATAATAGTAGCTTTTCTGCTATCAGTAACTTAAGCGAGACTCTGATGCCTTAAGTCACATTGCATAGCACCTTATTCCACAACTAGTCTTATTGATTAGCTGAAAATCTGAGCAAGAGTATGTATCGTCTACTGTGTTGTCTTTAACTTCTTTTTCCCCGCACTCATCCTTTGTATTATTCTTTGTGGTTCACTGTATCTCTCTATAAAGCAGAATATAGACACGGGAAGAAAACTCAGTATACATTTTTATAAATATTTTTTTATCTGTTGCAAGAATTATCCCTGGCAGCTCCCTCATCTCCCCTGTACTCCTCTCCTCCCCCAGTCTATATAATAACCTGTCCTCCATGAGTGTAAATGCGATACCAATGCCCTGTGCTGAATGGAATGCTAAAGTCCATGGAATTACATCACCCTCCAGTGGTTGCAGTCTCTGGAACAGATCACCAAGATCAGAATCTGGCCCATAAGCTGAAATGCATCCACAGAACCATAAATATCTCACAGATTTCTGCTAGCAAATAAACAAATAAATAAAATAAGAGAGGGGGAAGGGAATTCCACATACAATGAGGAATACTGACTTTGTTGGTCTTTGTGAAGAAACATTATACCAAGAGAAGCTGTAATTATGTTGTGGAGTCATTCGTAATGCTTCCTATCTGCAGCATCATTTTTGGAATGGATGTGTATAGCACACATTCAGATGAATAGCTTAGTTGGGAGCAGACATCTTTTCTACTAAATGTGAAACTGCTGACAGCCATGCTGCAATCCATGGAATGGAATTTGATAGTTTTTGTTTTTTTTCCAAAAAAGGGAGAAAAACACAATCCATTCTGGATTTGATTAACTCATAACACTCCATTGCCCTCAGCTTTCCTATAGAACTTACATTCTAGTTTATCTCTTACTTTTTGATGGAGGGAATGTTTTCTTAGACCTAGATTTTCAAAAATAGGTGCCTAAAGTTAGGTTCCTAAATCCCTGTTTAAGCACCTAATTAAGTGGCCTCATTTTCAAAAGTACTGAGCATCTAGTAATATCCACTGAATACAGCCTACACTGCAATTTCTTATAGAGTGTGTCCTCTACAGTAACCCAGTTTAACCATACTCATCATTATACATATGAAATGTTCAAAAGTGATTAAGTGACTTAGGATCCTAAGTCCCAAAGCTTTTAATAGAATGTAGGCCCCTAAGTCACTTATATGCTTTTGAAAACTTTGCCTCAATCTGTATTAGGCCTTATGGTGCCCTGTGAGTGAAATGACAAGGTGAGGTGCCACACTTCCACATAGGCAAACACTGTATTGTCTGACTTCCCAAATGCAGAACCTTATCCTACAATCCTTACTCTCACATAATCACATTGATGCTAATAGGGTCTTCCTCACAGTATTGGTGTTCCACAATCTCTCCAGTACTTGCCAATCGTTTCCCCAAGCACACAGCTTTATCTATCTCCTCTAGTGGTTTTACGCTGCTTATTCAATAGCCACTTGGCTTTAATTGGTTCCAGCCATGTCTTGTTAAGGAACAAGGGATGATGTTGGAGTGTACTGCTCAGTTGTGGCTCTGGCCTTTCCTTTGCCTTTAGTGTTTCCTTCAGTTAGACTATCACCAATAGTGGCACCAGCTCTCATCAGCCTTTGCATTCCCTGAACGCTAAGGCTCCCATTGTGCCTGTCTTGTATGTGGGGAAGGTTTCCTATGCCCTCTACCCTGTGGTGTGTCCATGCAGGATTATGCGCAAAGATACAGCAAAATCAGTGGTAAAATCCTATTGAATTTCCAAGGGAGTTGGGTGTCAGCTCCCTTCAGTGCCTTTGAAAATCCCTGCCTTAATGACTACCTTGAGAGTAGCTGTTTGAAAACATCTATGTACTACTGTTTTTTCCAGTCATGACAGGTATTAAGAGTTGGCATATGAAGGAGTCTGCTAGTGTTTAAAGGCATAACTTTTCACTGTTTCACAGTCTCAGTGCATGCTGTGGAAAATGAGGGAGATCTGTATTATTTTTTCTGAATATCATATATACCTCAGTTTCCTTGCTTAGGCTGCTAGAGTAAAAACAAGCAGGAAACAAAACAATGACCACAATCATCCCTTCTGACCTTGGAATCTGTGAAAAATCATGGGGGAGCTATTAATTGGGAAATGCCCACATGTCTGGCTAGGCTAGCAGGTCTATTTTTCCCAAGCTAAAGCCTAGAATCAGAGGGACACTAACTCATTGAAGACTCCTGCCTAAAGAGGAAGGAGAGTGGAGTGGGCAATAGTTGCTGGAGGTGAGACTTGGACAGAGAAACACTAAGGGAATGCAGGAGCAGTCTGGTTCTCCAGACTCAGGAATGGAGGTAGCTGGGCTAAGTGAGGCTACTAAAACTTTCAGGGGAAGGATAAAGTTTAGATGAGACCCAATACATATAGACTTTTGTTGTTTAACCCTTTCCTATGCTTGCTATGTACCTTTGGGTGAATAAACAATACATTTGTTTTTGAAGCACCTCTTTTGGGCCACTTAAGTCAACCCCTAGTCACAGGTTTCTATGGGAAGTTTTGTGAAGATGCTGGATACAGTTAAGTCTTACATGTTATCATTGGGAAACACCGGGGCTGAAACACAGGGTTCTAGTCTAAGAGTGATAGGACTGCGTGCTTCCACCCTGTCAGCAAAACCTGTCACCAGAGGGGTGCACTGGAGGAACTAAAAGAGGGCTAAAACATAAATCGCCGTGTAACTGTGATACATGCACTTTCCCTCTGGGAGTCCAAATTAGTGAAGAGTCAGTTACATGGCTCTGTCTTTCATTGCGCTCTTTAATGACACTGTGATACACAGTGCATTTGTAATGGATGACTCAAAGTTTGAATAATTCATAGTAATTCTAGGAGCCATATGCATGCAAATTCAAGGTAAGCCTATGCCTATTCAGCTTTAGTGTTTACTTTTCTTGGAGCAGACAGATTGCTTTGACAATTTCACCTTTCTCACATACTTTTTTTTATCATTAGCAAGCTCACCAGACATAAACAATCCATGTGGATATGTTTAGTTTCTGGGTTTACCTTCAAAAAGACTACAAATATAACATCATTTAGATTTTGCACATATTTTCTGGAACAACACTGCTCATGCTTACACAACAATCAATAACTAATATTTCACAAAGCAATTTATTTTAATATTGCATTGATCGCACAAAATATATCTCATGATGCACTCACATTGCACAGTGGCTTCAATATTGGATGGTATTATAAAATGTTACAGCACAAAGATGTGAGAGAAGGTATTGACAGTCGACTAGAAGAAGAGTGAAAAACTTGGGTTGGGGGAATTGTCCAACAACTTTATGAAAAGTAGGGATCCAGGGGTATGGTCTACACATCATTTTGGAGCAAACCTCCTAGCCTTGGACAACAGACTTGAGCTAGGGTGGTTCATGCTAGTGACCTCAACGTATCTGTTTAGACAGTGCTTTGCAGTTGTGGCTCAGGCTGGAGCTCGAGCTCTAAAGCCCACCCCTTTCCTATGCTTTGGAGCCTCAGCTCCAGCCTGAGCTACAACTTCAAAACACTGTCTATACAGATATGTTTAGAGTACTAGTGTGAACCTCACTAGCCTGAGCCTGTTGACCCAGGCTGAGAGGTCCACTTCAGCTTAGTCTAAAATGCCACGTAGACATACCTTTAGAGGCTTGATCCAAAGCCCATTGAAGTGAATGAGAGTCTTTCCTTTGGCTTCCGTGGGTTTTGGATTCAGGCCTTAGAAAAAGATGCCCTTAAGCTATGCAGAATCACTGAAGTGAATGAAAGTGCATAGTGTTCCAGGTAGTTGTTGTAAGGGCATCAAAGAATTGACATTCAACAGAGGAGGACGAAGTTGGTATTCACCCACGAAAGCTCATGCTCCAATACTTCTTTTAGTCTATAAGGTGCCACAGGACTCTTTGTCGCTTTTTATAGATCCAGACTAACACGGCTACCCCTCTGATACTTAACAGAGGAGGAGAAAGTTATGCCCTTGTGGTACCCTAATTTATACTTAAACTGACTCAGAGAGCCACAGCCAACTCCCTATCTCTCCGTTTCATGCAATTAGAGAATCAAATACCTGATTCCATTTGTAAGTACATCAATAAACAGTTTGAATGTCGGAAATGCTGAGTGCTTGCAGATTCCATTGAACACAATGGGAAGTGAGCGGCCCTAAAAATCAGGCCACTTATCTGGGAATCTAAATATGGATTTTGGGACTTAACTTTAGGCACCCAGCTGTGGAAATTTTAACCCTTTTCAATATCTATTCAAGTGTGTATAGCCTAGGATAGGCACATTTTAAACATATAATTAAATAATGTGTTTATATATATCTATTTATATGTTTACAGGTTACATAATTCCTTCTTTAATCTCTGATATAACGTATTCAGCATCACCATTGAAGAATGAATTGTTGCTGTTGGTGATGTAGTATTGTAAATTACATTTTATGTATTTTCTAATGGAACAGGATCTTTCGGTGGAGAGTAATATTTATTAATGGTTTCCCAAGGTTTTCAAACACAAGCTATTTCCTGGTGCTTTCAAAACTCATTGCATTTGTTCTGAAATTCTTATGTAAAAGCCAAATAATTTTATGAGTGTCTTGAGTTTCATCTTTATTTTTGTTTACCAACTGGTATTTTGATAAATTTGTAACGCATTTTTATTGACCAGAAGGGATGTCTGGCAGTTAGTAAGATGCATGACAAGAGATTCATTTTTGAGTCAGAGTAATGTAAATGTTGTAAATTTCATTCACCATTCTTGAGATCAAACTCTTGTTCATAGATAATGGATGTGTTGAGTTAAATAACATGAATCTGCCTGAGGCAGAGTCTTTTTGTACCAAGTGGAGAAGAGAGTATGATTATTCTCAGAATTGTTATATCTATGGTAATATTCTCCTCAATAAAATGTTGTTGTAGTTTTCTTATGGACCCAGTCCTGAAAATCCTTATTTATGTGGTGTAAGTATAAGTTTTTAAGGCTGAGCAGTTATATATTACTGATTAACTCAATATTGTGTCTCAGTACAGGGTGTTTCATAGATTGTCTGACACTTTATAGTTAGAGTTGAAACTAGTTTCCTATTCCGACCTTTGTTTGAAATACCATTACCATCCCCCTCATCCCCCATAAATAAATAAATAAAGATCAATACCCCTGAAATTTCAGGTGCCATGTTTCATTACTGGATAGACTTGTTTTAGGGAGTTTAGGGAAAAAAAAAGGAAAAAGATTTTTTTAAATGATGGGGACAGGTTCTCGGCGCGTGTAAATTAATGTATCTCCACTAACATTAATGGAGGTAAATCAATTTACAACAGATGAGAATCCAGAATATGGTGTTTAAATACTTTCCCTGTTGTTAGCTATTTTAAAAAAGAATCCTGGGTTTTGGCTTATCATATTTACAAAATGGATTGCCTGCAATCTACAAATTTGTTTTCTTTTTTGGGACTTGCCAAGGGAAAGCATCTTTTAGTACTCTAGATGTGTTAGGAGGGGTAAAAAGTTTTATATAAAAAAACTTGAGATAGGGTCTACATAACCTCTCTTAGGGTCGGCAGGGAAAGGGTAAACTATGACTCCTGTGCAGCTTGAATATTAAACCAGGGAAATGGTTGAGGAAGCTTTATTTCTTCCTTTAATCCTAGCCAAGAAGGTCAGGAAGTGCCCAGGCTAGGGAACAAATAGGAAGTGGCTAACTGACCGTTTTGCTTATAGAAAGACTCCACTTTAACAATTGATAATCTGCTTTGCTGGCTTTTCTCTCTCCCAGATGGCCTGTCTACTTAAGACCCCAAAGAGTTTCACAAGCTACCCTTGTGTTCAATCAGTTTCCTTATGCAAAGACAAAATCATGACAATTGACATAGTCTAACATACATGCCTGCAATATTTCTTTAGGTAGCCCCTGGGACCCAAAGTGTGCTACATTCCACTTACTCCTTCCTCCCTAGTCACTCTGTGACACACCCACTCCTCCGTTAGGACAGTGGGCCCTGGGGTCTTTGCGCTCTTTGGGTTGAAAGCAGGTGTCAGTTCTTAGCTTGCCAGTCACTAGACTTACACTGGATTCTAGGTACATGTTGCCTCCCTGTAGCATCTGGGTGAATAAATGAATAGAGATACCCTATGACAGTAAGAATTATAAGGAAAAATGAACTAGCTAATATTAAAAAGAAACAACACTTTATTAGGGAAAGGGATAGGGTTAAAGTAAGGGAAGAGTAAAAAGGAAAAGAACTGAGAATCAATGGGAACCGATCATTAATAATAACTACAATAGCCTTGTAATAACCAAATACAATCAAAACCTCATGCACAGAATCCAGAAAAAAGTAGGTATAACTCCAGATTCTGCCCACAGGGCCCATGTGCACAGAATTCATTGTGTTGGAGCTCTCTTGGGCTAACTGAATAAAGCTATGGCCTCGGCTACACTACGTGGCTAAATCGGTGCCACTGCAATCGAAGCAGCAGTGACAATTTAGTGAGTCTGGTGAAAATGCGACAAGTTGATGGTAGAGTGCTCTCCCATCAATTTAATTAATCCACTTCCACAAGAGGCGGAAGCTATGTCAGTTGGAGAGCATCTCCATAGCACGGTTAACATAGCACGGTGTAGACACCGCTTTAAGTTGATGTAAGTTATGTCACTTACATAACTTAACTAGCGTAATTTAGATCAACTTGCAGCATTAGTATAGACAAGGCCTAAGTGTAAGCCACAGATCTAGATGGTTCCAAGGGAAGGAACTCTCTGCTCCCTCCTTATGGGAAAAGCCAGCTCTGGCCAGCCTCATTTATGTGAAATATAATGTAGCTTACTCATAGTTTCACATACTGGGTTTTCTTGATTTTTTTCTATGTTCTGATTGTATAAATGCTAAGGGATTATTACTGTACCTGTGCTCATGAAAGGGTATGGGAATAGTGCAAGATAGGTCCTGGAGAGTGGGTCATCCTGACTTGACAGATACTCTGGTCTGGGAATGGGATTCAAGTTCAACTACAGAGACTAGAGGACTCTGTTCAACAGGCCAGTAGCTCCAGCCCAGGGACTCTGTCCAAGTGTAGGTTCCCCACCTGGAGAGGCTGAATCCTGTATGGAGTGATTCTACGGGACTATACTGAACCAATTGTGATAGCAAGAACCTGATTTCACAGTCAGACCAGACCACTGGCAACAGCACAGAGTTAACTTTACAGTGAGGCCAGACTGGGCTGGGAACATTAGTACAGAGCTGACTTCACAGCAGGGCCCAACTAGACCAATGGCACAGAACTGGCTTCACAGAGGAATTTGCCTGAACATAAGAAAGGCCGTACTGGGTCAGACCAAAGGTCCATCTAGCCCAGTATCTGTCTACCGACAGTGGCCAATGCCAGGTGCCCCAGAGGGAGTGAACCTAACAGGCAATGATCAAGTGATCTCTCTCCTGCCATCCATCTCCATCCTCTGACAAACAGAGTCTAGGGACACCATTCCTTACCCCATCCTGGCTAATAGCCATTTATGGATTTAACCTCCATGAATGTATCCAGTTCTCTTTTAAACACTGTTATAGTCCTAGCCTTCACAACCTCCTCAGGTAAGGAGTTCCACAAGTTGACTGTGCGCTGCGTGAAGAAGAACTTCCTTTTATTTGTTTTAAACCTGCTGCCTATTAATTTCATTTGATGACCCCTAGTTCTTGTATTATGGGAATAAGTAAATAACTTTTCCTTATCTACTTTCTCCACACCACTCATGATTTTATATACCTCTATCATATTCCCCCTTAGTCTCCTCTTTTCCAAGCTGAAGAGTCCTAGCCTGTTTAATCTTTCCTCATATGGGACCCTCTCCAAACCCCTAATCCTTTTAGTTGCCCTTTCTGAACCTTTTCTAGTGCCAGTGTATCTTTTTTGAGGCGAGGAGCCTGGATGAGCAGTGGCTGATGGCACAGCGAGGCCCAGCTGAACCAGCAGCAGGTCAGAGTTCACTTCACAGTGCTCTGACAGGTGGTGGTATTGCAGAGTTAAAATTTCACAAGAGGACCTGACCAGACCAGCAGTGACATACCTATTCCAGTTTTGTGACATCAGCTATCTGCAAATTGAAGCAGGAGCTGGTGGTACAGTCTTCTCTGCACTGAAGCAGACAAAGAGGGGCAAGCCAACTCCGACATCCCTGACTACCACTGTGTGTCTAACTGGACCTGTGGGCAATGTGGGGATTGCTTTGTAACTAACAGTTCTGGGCCTCAACAAGTCAGACTGGCAAGTTTGGACTGGCATCAAATGTTCACTGCTGAAGCTGGATATCTGCCAAGGCTATTGGTGAACTTCTTGCTCTGAAAATGTTATAAGAAGGAGGTGAAAGAGCAGCAAAAGGTCCAGCAGAAAATTCAACAACTCATCAGTTTTGCTACCTTAGGCAAATCTGTGTAGTTGCCCTTTCTATTAGAGGGTGGGTTGATCCCGTATGGCTTCTCCGTCCAGATACCATAAATTAGGGTTAGGCAGGTGCCCAGTTTTTGACTGGAAAGTCCGGTTGAAAAGAGGACCTAGCAGTGTCTGGTCAGTCCATGGACTGACCGGACATCAAAAGTCCGGTAACTGTGGGGCAGAGGAAGTGTCAGGTCAATAACTTGTGCCAGCTCCTACTCGACTGGGGCCACCTCCAAATTGGAGGCAGGCTCCTTTTCAGGCTGTAGCAGCTCTCGTCCTAGCCCTCGAGCAGAGGGAGCCCAGCTGGGGTGGGAAGGGAGCGACAGAGGGGAGGAGAGGAGCAAGCAGGGACGGGGCCTTATGGGAATAGGCTAGGTGAGGGCAGGGCCTTAGGGGAAGAGACAGGGCAGGACCTTTGGGTTCCGGTTACCAGCAATTATTAAGGTGGAAACCCTAACCAGCCCTGATTTAGAAAGTAGTTCAGTTTCCAGGCCCCTTCACTTGTTGGATTTTGTTGAGATAGTCAACAAAGTTTCTAGTTAGTGTCAACTGTGACAGTTGTCCACATCACAAAAACTACCATCAACTAGGAATTGTGTGGAGATCACTTGCTTATTACATAAATGCTGCTGAACAGTACTCACATGGTAACAACTTTCAGTCATGACTAAGCTGCCTCATATTCAGAACAGTGGATAATGCTTACTGTCTTATTACTTAGAAAATGTTAAACTATTTTGGAATTCATAACATATGCTATGTTATAAATTTCAGTACAAATGAAGTTAAAATAATACAATAAATATAAGAGTGCTCCATGGTAGACTTCCTGAAAATAAAATAAACTGGAAAGTATATTTTGTTTGTAAGATAAAATTACAGTTACTCTAGTTAAGTCCCCATAGCAAATTACTAATGTATTTCTGCAGACACTGTAATGTTGTTGTTAAAGCCGCAATTACTGTGCATCACTGATTAAGCTGTTTTAGATAGTACAAGGGTAGCATAGAGATTTGCCATTTTTCCTTTTTCTTCCTTTCAGCTCTCTGTTTAATATTTTCTGCAAGGACTCATTTTAAGAAGCTATGCACTTTCATAAGCTATTACTTTGAACACTTGTACCACTTCATGGTCAATTGCTGACTTTCCTCTCTTATGTTTTGTTATATATAGATACCTGAATCTCTAAAAATATCTGATCAGCGAACTAGTTTGGCTATTTATAGTCATGGCCACATTCTGATAAATCGGTTCTTTTGATCAGACCCAATAAAACCATTCTTGCTTAATTTTTTTTTTAATTATTCTTGGGCAGGGAACAAACTTGAGAAACTTCAGCCTGAAGGGCAAAAGAATGACAAAGTTAGCAGCAGCTGAAAATAACTCCTTAGAATGGAAAACATTTGTGCTACCTTAACTGTAGGTGTTACCAGGGGTGGCCAAACTGTGGCTCGTGAGCCACATACAGCTCTTTTACAGTTCAAGTTTGGCTCTTGGAGCCCCCACCCCTTCTTTTTTACCAGATTGTTTGGGGGAGTTCAGGGCTTCTGCCCAGTGGGGCTTGGAGCTTCAGCTCCACAGGAGGCGCCTGCCAGGGCTCGGGGCTTCAATGGGAGTGGGGCTGAAGCCCAGAGCTCTTCTGGCAGGTGTGCCCCATAGGGCTGAAGCCCCGAGCTCCATCAGGCACACCCCATCTCTCAAACTTCTGAAGATTGTTGTATGCCACTTGGAGGGTCAGTAAGTTTGCCCGCTCCTGGTCTATACTATGAGATAGGAATGCGAGTCCCCTGATTGCGTACACATCCTCACTCTAGCTCTCACTAAGCTAGCACAAGTATAAATAGCAGCATAGCCACCATAGCCTGGGTAGCAGCGGTAGAAGTACTGCTTAGCTGTGCCGAGTATGTACCCACTTGTTTTAGGCAGGTTTGTACTTGGCTTTGTCTCTGCTGCCACTGCCCAAGCTACCACGGCTACACTATTATTTATACCCTCAATCAGAGCTAGTGTGAGTATGTGTACGCGAGTAGGGGAATCACACACCTAGCTTGTAGTGTATACATAGCCGTTGCGTAGACGTATCAAGTGGGGTTTGAAGCATATGCTATTTCCAGGTTTTGTTCCAATAACTTTCCTAATAACTTTCTCAAACAAATTATTGTGTGGTTGAAATTTTCATTTTTGGTTTCAGCACAATGGGGAATGTTGTTGAAAAGTTTGATCAAATTAGTTTTTAAGGATTTTTCCAATTATACATTTATGAAATGAATATATTTTCCCTATATGTTCTGATAAATGTTTTATTGCCCGCACTGGGATTTAAAAATCTGAGACCCTAATCCTGCAAAGAATTACATATATGCCTACATTTATGCACCGGTGTATTCACTGTGAATTCTACTGCCAGGACAACTTGTATGCATAATGTTAAGCCCCTGTGTACAATTATGCAGGAGTGGGATCTAAGTTTGAAGAAAACTAGCTCCACAGTTGTGAATTCTTAATGTTGGAAACGTCACTTATACATACAGTAATTTTTCTATATATTTTTTAAATATGAGAGGATGCCATGGCTCTCCTCTGGCCTGCCCCAATTAAATCCCTACCTGCTGGTCTCTGGCACAGTGCAAAGACACTTTCACAGCTCTGGTATGCAGATATCCCTATTTGGCAGCTCTACCCCAGGTTCCCAAGAACAGCCCTTATGTATGGCTAACATGGTGCAGTGGCCTTTGCACTAGACCATCATAACAAGGGAGAATTTCATCTCAGAAGAATATGGGCTGGATCCATTGGAGCACCAAGCTTCACTTGTTAAAGCTGTGGGAATGGGGGAAAATATGTCTTTCTTCAGTCTTTCTGCCCCTCCAATCCTGGGGGTATCAAGAGGCCACTTGAGCCCATGACACAAATTACAGCAGCCTCACGGTCACTCTAGGCCAAGTCTACACTTGCTGCGTGTAGGGCAGGGGTGCTGCATGCTGCAGTGAAAAGCAGGCTGCATCCACACTGGTGGCAGTGAAAGGCTCTGGCAGGAGGGAGGCAGCAGGGAAAAGCTTTGGTAGCAAGGACCTGCCAGAGACTTTCCCTGCAGCCTCCCTATTGCCAGAGCTTTTCCTGCTGCCAGAGCCTTTCCCTCCAGCAGGGAAAGGCTCCAGCAGCAGGGAAGTAGTGGGACACTACACTACCAAAAAGAGCAGTGCAGACCAAGGAGGCACAGCTTGGGTGTGTAGAGAGCCGTGTAGTGCTCATACCCTAAGGTCCTGGTGTGGCTGTACTCTACTTGCCTAAGCTGCATCTCACCATCTAAACTGCTATTTATACCCATGCTAACTGGGTGTGCAATGTCTGTACTCTACATGCTGCCGGAAATGTAGATGTAGCCTCATTGACACTGGCTTCAGGCCCCAAACTTGGCACATGTGGCCTTTCAGAAGGAAGCTGGTGATATATAGCCAGGACTGCCAGTTTTACATCACTCAGGGTTTCTCCTATACAAGGGGAAACCCCAGCTCCACTGTTAGGGCATGTTTCTGTCCTCTTGTCAGCACAGGAGTGATAGCCCAAAGGGTGCACATTAATGGTGAGTTTGCAGCATTGGCATGCACCCATTTGAGTAGAGATTGGCCTGGATTCCCTGCACTTACTAGAATTTGACAAGTGCACTTCCCTATTTGCATTTTATTTTATTATCATTATTTTTCTACTGGTACTTTTCTTATTTACAAAAGTCATATTCTCTTTCCTAACAATCAGTAGTAAAAGACTGCCGCATCTCTAAATGTCAAGTAAAGTTTCATTTGAAAACATTGTCAGTGCAATGTTTGCTAATTAATATTTTGTTCATTGCTCTTTGTCATAATTCCTTGTCATGCTTAACAGAAAAGGCAATAACAAATTTCCCATCAAAGGAAATTTCTGTGCAAGTGCCAAAACCATTTGTTTACCCACAGCTGGGATATTCTGTACTTTATCTCTCTGAGGCACTGGCGCCAGTAGTATCCCAAGGAGATTTGGCATAGTTCGTGTATATCACACACAGAATCTGCCCCACACACTGTTTCAGCTCCTAAAAAATAACTAATTTCCTGTTTTCCAAATGAATTCAGAGGTGAAATAAAGAAATATCTTGAATTATCCATCTGGGATTTATAGTATACTCTAAAACCAAAAAAAACAACATGAAATTGCTGTTATACAATTGTGAGAAGTTGTTGGCAAATCCAAGCATTTCATTATAAGGAAAAAACAGGAAAAAGTCCCTAACTAGCACGCTCACTGCTACAACCCAGCATTTTGTGCTTCATTTTTTTTTATTCTATTGTATAAATTACTCTCACCTAGACATAAAGGATCTGTTTTTCTTTTGTGGGTTTCTTATTCCATTCGGAATTAATGTAATAAATTCTTTTCTGATATTGATTATTTGGATTTTGTGCCTTGACTTCAACAACAGTCCTGGAGTTGGTTATTTTTTACCTTGTTTTACTACTTACACAATTCATTAGAAAAGGCTAGCTAGTCCACCCTAGGCATGATGTACCCAATTTGGAATCACAGAATCCTGCTTGTAAGATAACATGAATAGGTGTTTGTAACCCTCCTGAAATTCCATCAACTATACATCTTTGCAAAAGTTTATTTGTTTGTTTGTTTGTTTTTCTAGTACTTTGTTTATGCTGTAGTAAAGAAAATTGAGATTTATACTGGGGTTTCCAAAGGAGCTTAAGGGAACAATGTGCCTAAATCCTCTGGACTCCTAACTGCCCTTTGTGATTTTGAAAATCTCTCTTAATCTGAAATCTGTTGTTTTAGAGCTAGACTGTTCCTGGGAGGTAAGGAATATTTCCTTTCCTTCCCGCTTCATACCCCTCCCTAGCCACTCTGTATGCGGGTTAAAGACAATCAAGAATGTGACCTATGTCCCAAGGTATAGTCCCCGCTGGAGTCTTCCCTGGGGTGATGTGACTCCACATTACCCAATTCTCAGGCTGTGGTTAAATGGATGGAAGACTGGTTTTGTGGCTAATGCAAAACCTGGTGCTAATGGAATCTCATTGAGTTTAGTGGGACTAAGAATGGCCCTACTTATAACTTCTACAGGTACAGTAATAAATTACATTAGTTGAAACATTTGACAGACAGCTAATAATCAGCAGCATTTATCCTCTCGACAAAGTATTTTTCGGGGGAGGATGGAGAAAGAGAGAACATAGGAGTTGCCCTAAGATCTAGAGAGGACCTTTGAGAAACATCATTGGTTAGTGATGAGAATTGTGTTTGTGATTTAGCTCTTAACTTTTTTCTTTTTTTAATAATTATTGCATTAAAACCCAAGAAGAAAATGAATGCATCCATTGTTTTAGTTTTATTCTTCTTTTTGAAGAGAGAATTAGAGGAAGAGGAAGATGTTTGGGAAACCTGAGGATGGCAATTGTGTGTCTTCTAATTAATAATCACACTGGGCACTTGATATTTTCTAAAATCCTTATAGAACCTCTGTATTTTATAGGTGATGGAAGTGAGGCAGAAAGGATGGGAGTCAAAATGTTAGTTGCACCATCAGCAGTAGTGCCATGCATATGCATAACAATAATAGAGATACTATGAAACTCCATGATTTATCTTTTGCAGAAGTTTGTGCAAACATTTTATTTCAGTCCATTTGGTTTCAACCCGTCACATTAAAATGAAACTCATTCCAAACCAGCTCCTTTTTGCCACACATTTTGCATGCGTGTGATGTAAAATTAAAAATGGGTTCATGTTTGCTTAAAACTGGATCTCTGTTCATTCAAAATAGTACAAATACTTGCTCAAAACTGTCCATCACTGCTTTAAATAGAACCTTTGATCAAAGAAAGATGGTGAGTGACAGATGATAGAGATGGGTAAAAAGAAAGCTTCAAAGATATTTGAGGAACTGGACTTTCTGCAGCTGAGAAACAAGAAGGCAAAAATACATACCAAATAATTATGAAAAATTAAAAATATATAATGTTATTGTCTTTACAGCACTATCCTTTTTATAACATGCTCTTCATTTGAGACTATTTTTGTGTTTTCTAGATGCACCTGGGGTGCAATAAAATAATAAAAATAAATAGTTTTACTTTTGTAATTATCTTCATTACAACATTCAGAATGTTGGGCTCAATATAAAAAAAAAGCTCAATATACATGTTAAGAAGAGAGACAACTTTATCAAATCTGATTGGCTAATCAGAAGTCCTTAACACACAAAAGGTTTACTCTAGACAAATAATATTAGTACTTATACCGAACTGTTTAGCCGTAGAGTTCTAAGTGCTTTACAAAGCTGGGTAACCAGCTTCATCTCCTTTTTACAGAAGAAGAAACAAAAACACAGGAGGTGAAATGTCTGCCCTAGATTACACAGCAAGTCCCGGGGCAGAGCTAGGAGTAGAACCCAGAGTTCTTTATTGCCTGTTTAATGCCCTATCCACATTGAAAGTTGAGAAATGTGCACCTAAAGTCAGATATTGAATTTATAAAAAAGCTCTGGGGTGTTTGGAGCCAGTGTTCTCGTTCAGGCATATTCTTGTCTCTTCCCCCCCCCCCCCTCAAAAAAAGTGTATCAAGAAAGACAGATTTAGGCATCTAATTCTCTCCAGTTTAGCAGTTCTCATATTGTGTTGCATGAGCCAATGGTGGTTCCTATAGAATTGCTTGGTGGCTTGCGGAGAGCTGGCTGGTCACACAATATTGGCTTTTCTTTTTGTTTTCGGTTGCTAAATTGTATTTAAATAAGCAAAAGATGCATTAAGTTTTTTTTTCTTTTTGTAGTCTGATGTTAGTTGCAGCCATTCCTGGGGGAAGAAGGGGAGATGTTATGTGATCACAAATGGGAAGGAAGGTGGTCTTTCCACTTGTGAGTGGGATGGGCGGGGCCACAAAACAATCTCTCTGGGAAAAATATGGTCTACTCTAAAACACATGAAAACCTCTGATTTTTTGTGTCTTGTCTTATCTATTTGTGTATCTACCAAATGTACCTGTCTTCATAAATCTAGTTGTTAAATTGTAGGAATTCTGAATTGTATGACAAAAGCCAGGAAAGGAAACTATTATAAAGGAAAACAAGTTGGAGAAAAAAAGTAGACTCATAACCAACAACACTGGAATAGTCAGTGTTTTTAGGGAGCTTAAGTCACAAGGGTAGTTCTCATCAGACAATAAGAACTAAGTCTTTGGGCTAGAACTATTAACTATAGATCCTTATTTGGCCACAGACCTTCAGACAGGCTTACATCTTGTGCAAGACAATATTATCTGCATTTACAATATTGCTGCCCATACACTATATGGCTCATATGCCACCTAGTGGCAAACCTTGCAATTTTAGTATTTCTTCATTCTTTACTACTGTCCCAGTAAATAATTTATATGCACATAATGTCCTGGAAGAAAAGTGTCTGAAGTATTTTTTTATATACAACTGGTCTTCAGAACTGAAGAACTAATAGCCTAGAAGAAAAGATGCTACAATGGACAGAGAGCATGTAGTATGCAGTGTTGTAGCTGTGTTGGTCCCAGGATATTAGAGAGACAAGGTGAGTGAGGTAATATCTTTTATTGGACCAACTTCTGTTGGTGAGAGAGAGCATGTAGAACATTTTTAATTACATAGCAACACATTGTTGCATATCTGCTTTGGCATAGCTATGAGTTGCAATACTAAAAGAAATGCTTAGCTCTGCATTCTTATTAAATGCCAATACTTATTCTAACAAAAGAGCTCTCCTCTACTACATAGGCAAATATTATGAAAGAAAGCCCCTGTATCCTGAAGTACAGACAAAAAGATCAGGAGAATTTAACAGTCATAATATGTCTGTCCATTTTTTCTAAGAGTCAGTAGAAATATATTTTAATTTTATTTTTTTCTCAGCATACTTGACACTAATCAAGGATAGATTATTAATTCCCCTTATTGACATTAATTATAAGTAATGTATGGTAAGAAAAAATAAAAGGGCTGAAAGGGAGACCCATTATTCAAATCCTGGACCCTAGTTATTGTGGCTCAGATTCTGATACTCTTACTCTCATTTAGTAGCACCTTACTCCACAAGTAGTTTCACGAAGTCAATGGGGTTGCTTGTAGATAGATGTACTGTTCTAGGACAGAGGTATCAGAATCTGGCTGTGGGTCAATAGTGTTTTGAGTACAACATGTGTGGCACAGTTGGCTTCAAAGGGAAGGAAATACTTCAGATCACTCACAGCAGTGAATGGTCTGGACTTTTTAGAGTTGTTATTTATTATGACTATTCATTATTTTTTCATGTATATAATACCCATTGAGACTAAGGGCTTTGAAAATAAGGTGTCTGCCTCAAAGAGCTTAGAATCAACATAGAGAAGATTATGTAAATAGGTAGGACTAGTTCATAGGCGCCAAAGGAAAACCTGTTCTCTACTGAAATCAGAACCACTTAGGGATTCGAAGTTTAGGCTGAGGAACAATGAAAAGTGGGAGGGAAGAGAAGCATGCACTAGTTTTTTTTAATTTTTTTTTAAAGCTATTTGCTAGTAAACATGTCTTTTCTGTCTTGTCCAGTGGCTCTGTTGTTGAGCTGTCTATCATGGAGTAACTTCAGAACTGGGTATTAGTAAAGTGAGCATTTGTCAGAGGTGACTCACAAAGTACTAAGATTTCATTGTAGAAGTATATAAGAAAAAATATTATCCACTGGAAAGCAACCAGGCAACCAAGTGTGTGTATGTGAGTACAAATTATACATAGAAATAGCAGAGATTGAGTTTGATTCTTCTGTCACTTACAGTGGCATAAATCTAAAGTCAATCCATTGAAGAAAATGGAGTTACACTAGTGTGAGAGGTGAATCAGAATTTCAGAGACATTTACGAACATTGTTTCTAATCCTGACTCATGATTAGTTCTTATTCTTGTAAGTAATCACATTTAAGTCAATGACTACTTGCACAAGTAAGGGTAAATGATAGAAGCAGATGCTTAGTGGGAACATTTTGGTGACTCAAAAACCAAATTTTACTTTCCCATGGTCACATTTTTTATTTACTGTTTGTGAATGCAAAATTTTGTGCAAACAAATTTCAAGCTTGCACTCAAAATTCATTGCAGAAATTAATTGAATTCATTTTGGGCCAAAGTAGGAGACTTCTGGCTTTTCTTAGTCAATTTGTTAAAAAAAAAAAAAGAGTTGCTTCTGTGCAGCAGATCCCCATAGTCGATCAGACATGGCAGGCTGTGACAACAGACCTGGCTTGTTCTTCACAGGACTGGACTGTTCCAGATATCTGGATGGTGAAATGTTTGTGAGGTGCTACATGCATGAATCTCACTTATAATATCTGTATCCCATGTAATATGGTGGTAATTAAGTCTTAGCTTTGTAACTATAAAAGTGTTTGCTATGAAACTAGAAACCCCGCAGTCAGGAGAGAAGCATTACCATGTATGAAATACCAGTTTACCACAAAAGGTGTCATCTTCTGCCCAACAAAAGAAGGCCTACACACACTAGACGAACCATTGTGGAACATCAGTGGACAAAATACTTTATTAATTGCCCCCACCACACCCATGAAGAGGGGACATGCACAAACCCTTGTTCCATCACAGTCTGAATTCTGCGGGAAGGGAATAAAAATCCCTGACCAGAAGGAACTGTATCACTACGCTGCTTGGAATTTGAAGAGGGCAGTATTTCTAAGCATAAGCAAGGGATCCCCAAGCTGCCTAGCTTGGGTTAGCCCTAAAAGACATATAGAGCTTGCACATTTCACCAGCTTCTATTACTTTTTGAAACCTAAGACTGTAACTCATTTGTGCATGTACATTTACCTGCTCTAACCTTGTAAATAACTTTCATTTCTTTTTCCTAGTTAATAAAGCTTTAGTTAATTTATTATAGCATTGGCTATAAGCATTGTCTTTGGTGAGAGATCTAGGGTGCACTTGACCTGGGGTAAGTGATTGCCCTTTGGGACTGGGAGCAACCTGAATATTATGATTTTAGTGTAAGGGACCATCTGTCACAAAGGCAGGCTTGCCTGGGTGACAAGAGAGACTGGACTAACCAAGAGAACTGTCTGTGGCTCCATCTTAAGACTGTTATAGTGCTTAAGGAGTTCACACTTGATACTTGGTTGTTGAAATGTAATTAAAGAACACACAACCAATTTGGGGTTTGTGCCCTGGTTTGTAAGTCTGCCCAGAGATTGGCACTCACAGTTGTGAGCCAATTCAGACAGCTCAACACTGCTCTCCCCTGATCTAACCACTAGACTAACTAACACACTGTGATATGCTATACATGATCTATTTAGCATAGAATAATATGAATTCATTATCAAACTTTCTCCTCTAAAACTCTTTTTTAGTATAAATCCTTGGCTTCCAAATAAATTTAAGTCTGTTACAATTATTCTCATTGGCATAATCTTCAATCCTTCCTGATGTGAAACTTGAATCGAAGGGAATTTATTGGGCTGCAAAAATGCAGGATTTATCACTATGGCCCCAATTCACTGAAGCAATTCAGAAAGCACTTTGCTATAAGGTGGGTGAAAAACTGGTTGAAAGTCTGTACTCAAAGCGTAGTTGTCAATGATTTACTGCTAAACTGGGAGCATGTATCTAGTGGGATCTGGCAGGGGTCTGTCTTGAGTCTGATACCTTTCAATATCTTCATTAATTACTTGGATAATGGAGTGGAGATCATGCTTATAAAATGTGTGGATGACCCCAAGCTGGAAGAAGGTGCAGACACTTTAGAGGACAGGATTAGAATTCAAAATTACCTTGACAAACAGGAGAATTGGTTTGAAATCAACAGTATGAAATTCAGGAAAGTGCAACGAACTACACTTCAGAAAGAAAAATCAAATGCACAATTACAAAATAGGGAATAACTGGCTCATCAGTACTACTGCTAAAGAGGATCTGGGGGTTGTAATGGATCACAATTTGATATAGTCAACAATATAATGTGGTTGCTAAAAAGGCTGATATTGTTCTGGGTGTATTAACAGGAGTGTCATATGTAAGACATGGGAGATAATTGCTCCACTGTATTCAGCACTGGTCTGGCCTCAGCTGAAGTACTATGTCCAGTTCTGGATATCACACTTTAAGAAAGGTATGGACAAACTGGAAAGAGTCCAGGGAGAGCAACAAAAATTATAAAAGATTTGAAAAACCTGACCTCTGAGAAAAGGTTGGTTTTTTTTTTAAAAGACTGAGGGGGGCAGGGGGAGACACCTGATAATAGTGTTCAAATATTTTAAGGGCTGTTACAAATAGGATGGTGATCAACTGTTTGCCAAGTCTGCTGAATGTAGGACAAAAACTGGTGGCCTTAATTTTCAGCAAGGGAGATTTAGATTAGATATTAGGAAAAACTTTCTAATTTCAAGGGTAGTTAAGCACTGGAATAAGCTTCCAAGGGAGATTCTGAGATCCCCAGAGGTTTATAAGGACAGTTTAGACAAAGCCCAGTCAGAGATAGCCTAGGTGTGCTTGGTCCTACCTCAGTTCAACAGACTGGACTAAATGACCTCTCAACAGGGGCTTGCCACAGGACCAGTTGTGCTTGAAGGATGATTCTCTGTGGCTCCCAAACCTCGTGGAGGATATAATTGTGTAGCACAAAATGGGGTTTTCTTCACAGCGGGACCTCTCATGCACTATACATGTGAGGTAACACTGTGTAGAACAGTGGTTCTAAACCTGTGGCCCGCAGGCTGCTTGCAGCCCAATAAGCACAGAGCTGTGGCCCATGTGACATCCTCTGGGCCATACAATTAGTATTGGATGCGGCCCACGATGTTAAATAGGTTTAGAGCCACTGGTGTAGAAAGTGCTATTTTGCATGCAAGTGGAGAATAGTATGCCAGACTAAAAATGTTACTGCAGCCAGCATACCAGAAAGTGGCAATTTCAGGTGAGAATGTTAAATGTTTAGCTAATTAAATTAACTTCCTTTAATTTCTAGAGGGATGTAGAAAAGCATGCTTTTCACATTCAGTTGAGTACCTTTGCTCTATGTGTGTGTGTTTTTAACAACTCACAACCCTCCATGCATGACATTTTTGTTGCAGAAAGAGATTAAACAGAAAAGAGAACAACCCAGTGCTTTTTTTTTTGTAACATGTATATTTGAAAAGAATCTGTTGGTTGCATTATTTAAAATGATGTCTTTTTAACAACTATATAGTGGTTAGATATCTTCTCTGTCTCCCCAGCCTCTGCTGCTTTTAGCCCTGGCGAGACAGTCTTGGGTAAAACAGTCCCTCTTGGTGGCACAGGGGTCCATTCCTTCCCTCCACCAGTCTCTTTAGCTTGTTTTTGTCCCTTATGGGAGGGAATGTAGCCTCCCCTCCTGGTGGGGCTCGCTGTCTTGCTACTCCTAACCTACTAACAGTAGGACTCCTTCTCTCTCTCTCTCCTTCTTCCCCCAGGGGGAGGGTCTAAAAAGGTCTCAGGCAGCCCTTAGTTGGAATCAGCTGATCCTAATTAACCTCAGGTAGCTCCCTCTCAGCTGATTCTAATTGATACTCTGGTAACCCCTTTTCAGCTGAACCTGATTGACCTGTAGTTACCCCCCCCCCAGTTGATAGGGAGGAGGGCCTTTTAACCCTCTGAGACTGATTTCTACCCCCCCTTGCAGCTATCTGTCCTGAGTTTATCACTTATATATATATAAATCAAACCTACATACTCCAATGCTCAATAGTTTGCTGTCTTTTTAATCTGATTGTAATATCTGTAAAAAAACATTTTGACATTTAAAGATTTTTGACACCAAAAATCAAATCTATTCACTTCTAGATTACTGTAAAGAACCTCCGATTAGAAAGTTTGCTTTTTCACCTAACTTTAATTGCTATCTATCTGCTACTTACTTTTCAATTCCCTGCAGAGAGCTCAGACCCCCAATAGGGCTCCACATGAGTACAGAGGTCTGCCTGCACAGAGCTCATTGCAGGATTGAAATCATAGTGCATAATTGTGGCTCAAATAAGGGTAGTAGCAGGACTTCATCATTCCAGGAGCTGTTTGTGCCTAAGGAAGGGGATGGGGTATTCTGCTCCCCTTGGTAGAAGGAGCATACTTCAAGGGGAAATGGGCATGGATCTGTCCTCCCAAACCCTTTTGAATGCAGCCTCTGTGCTTGGCGGAGTGCAGGGGCTGTTTCCCTGATAAAAGAGAAAATTCCTGAATTTCCCCAAGGGCAGGAACTGCAACTGTCTGGCCCATACATGGGCTGTGCAAGATGGGGAGAAGGTTCTTTGCACCGCACACTTGTGAAAGGGGTGGCCACAATCTGGTCCTAAATTGGGACCTGCTGCTATTGCAGTCAAAGGCACAAAGCTTCCCTTTTATTTCAATGGGAGCAAGTTGAATCTTTAGTCTTCAGCCTCAGGCCTGCTCCCCAATTTAGTCTCAGACTAAGTATGCAGCTGGAGCACCAAGTGAAAAATAACAGGGTAAAAGTATCTGTTGGTTGGATGGAGAAGTGAAGTCCTGTAGTTCTTTGAATTGAAAGGTGACTATTTTACTAAGTGGATCTGACAGGAGGAGCTAAGCCCCTTGCATGACTGCTTCCCTTTCCTTATTTAGCTACTGTTTCACTGTAGTATTTGTGGGACACAGGTTGTTTGACTGACTCTGTGGGTTTAAATGGAAGTTTTGAAAGAAGTCAAGAGTTCTTTAGCTAAAGTTATTTCCATTACAAAGACTCATTTGTCCAGCTTCTTCTCTTCCCGTTTAGATAATTATGTTTGAGCACTATATGTGCATTCATAAAATAGTAAGCTTCCTACGTTAGTTATGTGTGTATATTAATTCCTACTTTCTAAAAGCTAGTTCCAATTTCTGATGATTTGTTTACCCTTGATTTCACTGATTAGGGAGCCTTTGGCTTTAAGTATCTGAGTGGAAATTTATTATGACTTTTGTTTTCACAGGCAGGAAACAATTTCTCACATTTTCCACTCACCAGCAATTAAAAAGTGTTTCAACTCATGAGGGTGTCAGTTACAGCTAATATTAAGCTGACTGATCTCATCTGGAACTGTAGAAGTTGCTCTGTCCTTCCATAATGGAGATATTTTCTTTGCACATTTCTGGTTTAGAAAGCTTGCTGTTTTATAGAGCTGCATGTAGTGTACATTCAGACATAACTATCCAAAGAGGATTCGTGTGGGTTGGTTTGATCAGTCTTTGTAATAGAATTCCACAGTACTGTATTTTACCTGCTCTGAGAAGAACTTCAACCAAAGAACTCCTGACCCCTTTCAAAATTTCTCTTAGACCTGGTCAGTCGTCTTCTTGGTGTACATGCAACGTGCCTCAGATGGCACATAACCAGGATTCATCACTGAATTTGGTTCGCTGGTTGAATCATTAGCTTCCCCGACTTAGGCTGGGTACTAACAGGGAATGCAACATGAATTCTGACCATGTCCCCTCTGTTCAGTCATCATCAAAGCATGTTGTCTACAAATGCTATAACAAAACAGAGCAAGGGAATATAAGCAAAAACAAATACACATTGCAAGATCATAGGACCAGTGCTGCTCACACTGAAGTCAATTAACTACAAATGTAAGCAGGTTTGTACACTGTTTGAGCAACATTCAAATACTGACCAGAGTCTGGGGGAGTTCCCTGGGTTCATCACTCACAAATTCCTGTGCACTCCATGCAGTGGGAACTGATTCATTGCAACTGAGGAAATGTTAAGTTGATTTTATTATACTGTAGTTGTGTATGTGAGTCATGCATTTTTCCTAGTGCCCAAATGGATCTGGAAATAACATGTATACCGGTTGTGATGCTGCACTCTATATGATTTCATGAAAATATGCTAATGAGTTTGAATATAATGTAACTGAAATCTGCTTCATGCAAAAGGTCTCTTGTAAGGTATCATTTCTACAAGTGTGGTCATCCTATTTGTATAAATGTACCACTCTTGTATCTGAAACTAGAAATATGAAATATAACTCTGAGGACCTATTGTAATTATGCAAAGTGTGGGCCATTAATGGTGGTTTGGAATCTTGATAATTCCTATTAACCAGGACAATTGTCTGCAGATGGCTCTGTTTTACTTGTAAGTCTCCCTATATATGTGTGTGCTGGCAAGGGGGTAATGAAATCTTACAGTGACGTGATCATGTCACCTGAACTGGAATCCATCTTTTAACCTGGTGCTTTTCCATTGAGAAGGAGTGGGTGGGAATCCAGAGAGGGACAAAGGATTCCCACCTTATGCAAAAGATATATAAATGGGTGGAACAGAACAAAGGGAGCAGCCATCATGAGGAATCCCCTAGCTACCACCTGAGCTAGAACAAAGGCTGTACTAGGGGAAAGGATTGTGCCCAGACTAGGAAGGTGTCCTGTCTGTGAAAGAGACTTATTGAAACATCTCCAAGGGTGACATTTTACCTGTACTCAGTTGTATTACTGTATTAGGCTTAGATTTGCATGTTTTATTTTATTTCAATTGGTAATTCACTTTGTTCTATCTGTTACTACTTGGAACCACTTAAATCCTACTTTCTGTATTTAATAAAATCACTTTTTACTTATTAATTAACCCAGAGTATGTATTAATACTTGGGGGGAGGGGGGGCGGGGGCAACCAGCTGTGCATCTCTCTCTCTCTCTCTCTCTCAGCGTTATAGAGGGTGAACAATTTATGAGTTTACCCTGTATAAGCTTTATACAGGGTAAAACAGATTTATTGGGGGTTTGGACCCCATTGGGAGTTGGGTATCTGAGTGTTAAAGACAGGAACACCTCTGTTAGCTGCTTTCAGTTAAGCCTACAGCTGTTAGGGGACATGGTTCAGATCTTGGGTCTGGGTTTGCAGCAGGCTAGCGGGTCTGGCTCAAACCAGGCAGGGCACTGAAGTCCTAAGCTGCCAGGGCAGGAAAGCAGGGGCAGAAGTAATCTTGGCACATCGGTTGGTAGCCCCAAGGGGATTTCTGTGATCCAGCCCATCAAATACCTTTTCAAATGTTATTCTCATCCTGCATAGGGCTAGGTAGGAAGGAGTGATTGGTTGTATGTACCCTGCCAACAAAAACAGGAAGAAGGGGTTACTAAGTTTCCATGTAGAGGACAGAAGTTACCTGTCCTGCCTTCTAACTGGCCATCTAGGAGAGAGATTGGCTGACAGCAGGACCTCATTAGAAAAGCAGGTATTTAAAAGGCAGTGTTTGTGGTCTCGTAGGTGACCAAAGGAACAAAGTGCTGTTCATTAAAACTTTTTTGTCCGTGATCTGTCCAAAGTCTTCAGATGTACTTATTCTCTCATATTGTCTGCTAATTGTTCTGTGAATGTTTTTATTGTCTCTGGATGTCCATGATGAGCAGTATATAGCTTCTGTTTACTAGTACATTTCAAATTCAGACCACGTTTGCTGGGGAATATTACCCAGAGTACGTCACATAGTACTTTCCAATATGGTCATTATTGACTTCAGTTCCCGTGATCCAGCAAACTACACATGAATAGCCATGGGGCTGAAACAGTGCCTGTGGATCAGCTGCAGAGCCACTCCTTGAGTTAGGAGAAAGACGACACTCTCCCATTTCTCCAGTCTTCTACTTAACATAGCTATGTGAGTTTCTGGCTGGGCTGAGGAATTAATTGAAACAGTCACGTTTCAAAATAAAACCAAGATAAAATTATCTGAATGGAAGACTAATGAGTGAATAGAAAGGTAAGCTCTTTTAAAACATATTTATTTTAGTGTCTGAGTTGTCAAAAGCTCACTACAGATTTAATGTTGAGTGCTCTCCAGTAGAAGCACAGGTGACAAACAACTGACTCCCCTGCCTGAATTTCTCTGTATGGAATAGTTAACCCTCTGACTATCCCACACATATATAATACTCTCCCAAGTTGTTGAGCATGATTCTCTGTGGGTAGCACTATGAAGCCTCACTTCATCCTGGAGTTACAAATTGGAATAGGACATGCTGCTTCTATCACAGCAGCTCTTATAATTACATTGCATACTTTTTGGTTCTCAAAGTTTACTTATGAGCTCAAGGTTTTTAAAAGTGGAAATAACCAGCTCTTTCTTTCTTTTACAATGATACAAATCTGACTATCCCTATATATTTCAATACATCTCAGAATTTTGATTGGGACACTCGAGATCCTTTATTTTTCAAAGATGACGATGATACTACTAAATAACACTCAAATTTGCACTCAAATTCTTTCTGAGCAATTCATGAACTTCTGAGAGATCACACTATGCCATCATTGAATGTGTGTCAAAACTATGACTCAGCACTGTAAATTACTATACACATTTATTTAATTTAAAGCAATGACTATACAAGTTATTTGAATTTAAGGCAAACATCATCATGATCATTTCTGACACAGTTTCATCTAGTTCACCTAGAAAGCTGCCACATTTTCATTATAGGTAGTAACAGATATTGGCTTTTTTGGCCTCAGTCATTATATTCCTTTTATAGATTTTCTGATTACCCGTTATTCTGCTCTTGTAACAGTTTGACCATCTATACAACATCTCCACCTCACCCATAAACCAGTAGCCATGAAGCAAGCAATTAATGGTAAAGTTTTTTGTACTGGTATGATGATGGAAGTTTTGAAAAGGTACATCTTTCACTGATTGTCCATTGGGTTTTAAAAAGTATAATTTGGCAATTTCAAAATCAGTATTCCTGGGTTCTGTTGCCAGCTTAAAGTCAGAATTTCTGTGCTTTGTATACATGGATATGATATTTACTACCT
The DNA here is from genome assembly GCF_016161935.1 of Mauremys reevesii. Classification (NCBI taxonomy): domain Eukaryota; kingdom Metazoa; phylum Chordata; order Testudines; family Geoemydidae; genus Mauremys; species Mauremys reevesii. The sequence continues at coordinate 97,095,530 of NC_052624.1, forward strand.
CCTGGGAGTGTTATGAAGATTAAATATTGGGATGATGCTTGGAAATCCTTGGGTATGGTATAAAAGAAAGCGGTATCTATTCTTTAAAGTGATAACAGATGTGTTAAATCAATAGCACCAGTGTATGGACATCAGGACACTACTTTTCATTACCAAAACATTAACAGCCAAACTTCCAATGATTATAATCAGATCAGGATCTTGTCCTTTCAAGTGCAACACTATTACATTATTTGAACAAATAACAGTTAGGATAAGATTAGTAATTTTAATCTCTCTGATTAATTTATGTTATTTATTGCCATCGGTGTCTTTAAAGGGCCTAAAGAGACCTGATGGCCAAAATGTTTATTGTTTCTGGACCTGATAGTAAATATCTCAGAGCTACACTCCCTCACATTGGTAAAGGGGGGATGTATGAGAGAGAACCATGTTGAGGGGGTATGCATGAGAAGGAAAATGTCTTTATCTCAGATGAAATTGATTTATACCAAAATTGGGAATGAACAGCACCTTAGATACAGATAATCTACGAATACTGATGTTTATAAATAGAGATAATATGTACTGTGTGTATAAGTAGTAGGTATATATTTCAAATTATAAATAGAATACAGATATTGTGGATGGATAGATAAATAGGAAGAACAAGATACAGAGATGGTTGCATGTATACTTATTCATGCTCTTGAGGACATATAAGATCTGTATTCATATCAAAGGATTGCAAGTAATGGCCTGGCAGCGGGCATATAAACAGGACATTCTACCCATAGACTATTTGTTTGCACAATCCCCCATTCCTTTTCATTTCAAACTACTTTGTGGGAATTATTAGAGCCATACTTCCTTCATCAGTAAGTGTTGCCCTAGCTATGCCCTCCACAACAGTGATCCTGCTCAGAAAGTTACTCATGGAGTATCAAACTGAAAGCTGGCCTCCAATCTGATGCACCATAATGACCATTGCAAGTCATCATGTGCAAAGGAGTGATCACGTACCTCAGATTTACAAGCCCACCCAATACCCTTCCTACAGCCAGATACATGAGCATTTGATTGCTTGCTACATCTGGAGTGTAGAGTACATTTAAGAATTGGTAGGTTTTGTTTCCTTTCTCATGGCAGTAAACCCTGATCATTTTTCAAAGTGCAAGGTCAGGCCTGATTGTTTTTAAAAACATTCTAGAAAGATGCACAGCTCTTGCAGTTCAGATGAAATACTTCTGAATGCAAGATCATGTGCACCACTCAAGCCGCGTTGGGAGTCTGTGTGTCAGTGAGGGTGGCCATGGACACAGCAGTCATGCACAGGGAAGGTCTCTACATCATCCTAGTAAGACTTCACTTTTCCTTTGAATAGGTCAGTGAGGAGGGAAGAACAGCAGTAATGGAGTGGGACTGTGTTGCATTCATTCAGCCTGCTTTTAGGTGGGAGTTGAATTCAATCATGCAGACCATTTACTCCAGCTTTATGTCGGAAGAGCTGAATCTCACCCATAGTGCCTTACCGTGCTCTTGATCTATGTACAGAGGTCTCATAAGCAGCAACTTTATCTTGAACAATGTGTGTGCATGTGTATGTCTAAATCCATCTACTAGGATTTTTTTTAATAATCTACTGTGGTCTTTTAATATTATCTCCATGAAATGACAGCTTGATTTCAGGGGAACGGCATGCATGAGTAAATGTCAAATAATTGGCCTCTATAACAAGGTATAATTAGCTTGTACAGAATTTATACCATGCTGATAAATTGATGACCACTCCTTCAAGTACCCGCTTCCCCGAGATCACCAAAAAACGGTACAGGTAGCATACATTTTAGTCTAATGTGCCATGGTATGGAGGTTCTAAGGAAGGTCTACAATTAGTGAATGAGCACTTCTATGAGGCATATGGTACAGTAGCTCCAAAGTGAGCCTTCGGCTACCAGGCTGATCAGACCAGATTGAGAAACTCTGCTGGAGCTCATGCAGACCTCAGAAGCTTCACTGATGCCCAAGCAGGCGTTATGCCTTCTTAGCCCATGTTGACTTCCTAAAGATCATGTAAACCTTACTTAACAATCCAACTGTTAAAAATGATTGTCAATCTTTGCCACGGCCATCAAATTAAAAACTAAATATGGAGTTTTTAGGCCAAGCTGTATTTGTCAGCATAGGCGCTGACTCCGTGGGTGCTCTGGGGCTGGAGCACCCACAGGGAAAAATTGGTGGGTGCTCAGCACCCTCTGGGAGCTCACCGCCCACCCCCCCACACCCAGCTCACCTCCACCTCTGCTCCGCCTCCTCCCCTGAGTCCGCCGCGTGTCCACTTTCCCCCCCTATCTCCCAGCGCTTGTGCCGTGAAACACCAGTTTCATGCGGCTGGGAGGAGGGGGAACATGCTCGGGGAAGAGGCAGGATGGGGATTTGGGGAAAGGGTCCGATAGAGGCAGGAAAGGGGCGGAGTTGGGGCAGAGATTTGGGGAAGGGGTTGGAATGGGGGCGGGGCAGAGGCCGGGAAAGGGTGGAGCTGGGGAGGGGCCAGAGGCTGGGGGGCGCAAGCACCCTCCAGCACTGGGGAAAGTTGATGCCTATGTTTGTCAGACTACAAGCTATAAGAGGGGGGGAAAAGTTAAGAAATGTAATAGCTGCAACCATGAGAAATTAACACAGACATGACAAAGTGGAAACAGGCATCACTGTGGGTTTTGGTTTGACTGTTTGTGTGTACTTGTTCTTATTTATTCCAGGATTAGGTCCCTAGTGTTCTAGGTGATATACAGACATGTAATAAGACAGTGCTTGATTTAAATGGAGAATTATTATCGCTTCAAATGTACCAATGAAGCAAAGTGCCTCCCCATAATAATTGGATGAAAAAATATCTGTAACATGGTTCAAGAGGGCTCTTGACCCTAGTAATATTATAATATAGAGTAAATGATATTTTACAGCATTTGTCTGCATAGATCTGTATGCTCTTTATGACAGAGGCAGATAACTATGGTAGATTAGTAAGGTAATGGAGATGGATGTGTGGACAATGTTAAAATGTAGGAAATATTTATTCATTCAAATACTTAAATGGCTTCTTATGCTTCAGTCACTCTAATGTATTACTTTGCTAACCTCCCTGTAATCCCTTCCAAAATGTAGTAAGTAGATAATGAGACTACATAGCTGGTAACACAAATGATTTCAAATTAATCACTGTTTTAAAACTACCACTTATAATGTTTGCTAATCCTCTAGCAAAGAGACTCCCAAGTTGTTGTCTGTAGACCACTGTCAGTTTGCAGAGAACTGGCTGGTCAAATTCAGTCGTCTTTCTTCCTTATTTCCTGCTGCTAATTTTCATATGCAGTCTCCCTAATAAGATATGATCAGTGCTATGAGAACATTTAATGATCCCTGCTTTAGCCCTTATGTTGTAAGTTAGGCATTAGTTAACAGAGTGCTTTTGTTCTACAGATATCAAAATAAAAAGCTCCAGATCTGCATTCATTTCAAATATCCCTTTAACATTAGTTAGGGGTATTTCCCACATAATTACAACTGTTTCTGATAGCCTTACTATAGATAAGCTTGTTTTCCAACAGAGAACCTTTTTATGTGCTTGTAAATTGGCTATGATATGTGTTCCAAACCAAATGTAGTAAATCCTATTTTGGCACAGGGTTTTTATTTTTAACATATTTTTCAAGAAAATCTGTCCGATGCTCTTATACTTAGATAATTATGAACACAGAAGTTTGTTTGTTTTTGATGCTTGGAAAATAACTAATGGCTTCAGTGCTTTTTGTTTTTGTTTAAAGACCCAATAATGCTTTCTTTGTATACCCAAAACTTCCATTTAAGTCAGTGGAAGATTCAGAGGTAAAATGCTTCTTCTGTTAAGCTTAATGGTGCTTGGTTTTGGTGCTAGGTTTTCATCCTAGACGTACAAAGAATGCAAAACAAAGTCCCAAATCTGGAAAGTAAACTTCATGTAATTGGTTTTGGCAATTTGAAAACAAAAAGAATGTTTATTAACTGTGAGAAAGTTTACTGTTGCCCAAATTCTACCTTCACTCACAAGGCTCCAACTCTCAAGAATGTGCAACATTAGTATTTGTACAAAAATGGGCATTTACATGATGCAACAGATTGACTCAAAAAGAGAGAGCTTTTTAGGTTACTAGAGCAAAACATCCCATCCTCCCCACTCCCCTCAGGAATAGAGTAGAAATCGCTTTGTATAGTAGGAAAAATCTAGCAAGGATTAATCCACATTTTTTAAATTATCTGAATATTTCACAATGGAATTCTGTTACATGATTAGGTTGGTTAAACTCCCTTATGATCAGTATGATCCATATGATGACTGTTGATCCAAACTTATAATACTTACGCAGGCAAAATCCTATCCTGTATGTAATATGTAGGCAAAACTCCCACAGGTTTCAATGGAAATCTTGTCTGCCTAGGAATATACAGGAAGATGAGGCTTCAATTGGCTTATTTGCATGAGTAAGAACTTTAAGATAAAACCATTCATATAAGTCAATAGAAATAGTTTCTCAAATCCAGACATACATGGAAGCAATGTTTCCAGCTTAGGAGAACAGAGCAAATTATTGGGGTTTTGGAACAAAATACAATTCAAATAAATAGAATTGTTTTCCTAAGTGGCACTTCCAAATACTTTCCTCCTTTTACTTAAGAGCATGTGGCCTAAGAAAAGGTGCAAAATTCTTTCCTAGTTATGGAAACATCTAAGAAAATCAAACAAGCAATGCTTACATGAGGGATCAGGGGAACTGAGTTCTGGAGAGGGTGCTAAAGCTATCACAGCAGAAAAGGGGACATGTTTGGGGAGAAGACTGGTGAATCTTGAAGGAAATAGAAGTATAGCAAATTGGGCTGCTCAAACAAGTGAGCAGCAGCAGCCATGTTATATTTTAAGATAAACAACTTCTCCCACTCTTGATTTTAAATGTGGCCCCTTCTCAGCTCAGAATACAGCCAATAATAAGCCAAATGCAGGAGGCTTAGAAATAAAATGGAACAACAGACACATGGACATCTATTATCTATGTAGTTATCGTATTTGTTCTTCTTCAGTGAAAAATCTCCATGTTCCCTGTACGTGCCCCTCATTGCAGATTTTGCATCGATTTTGTGGGATGTCTGAACCAACCAGGTAGTTTCTCAAAGAGCAATACACTTAGGGTGACCAGATGTTCCAATTTTATAAAGACAGTCTTGATTTTTGGGGCTTTTTCTTATATAGGCACCTATTACCCCACACCCCTGTCCCGATTTTTCAGATTTGCTATCTGGTCATTCTAAATAAACTGCAAGACAGCCTCAAACCTGGTGATTTGTGCAAACAATTACCTCTACAACAGCCAGATAATAACCTGAATTTCTGTATGTTTTTTGTGTCAAAGATAGAGTAGGAATGAGATTTAATACTGTGAGTAAGCTTTCTCTTTGTTTGTAATATGAAAACAAAGTGCAGGGTCAGGTCTAGTTTGTGTCCATGAGGCACACTGTATGACTTTGGATTCTTTTTGATAGACCAGAGCTTGCAGTATACATTGTAGGATGAATAAATCAAAGTTCTCCAAAATATGAGTCTAAAGTTAGATTCCTAAGTCCATATTTAATCTTCTAAATAAGTGGCTTGACTACAAAAAGTGCAGAGAACTCAGTAACTTCCCTTGACTTAAATGGGGGCTCAGCATTTTTGAAAATCGAGGAACTTTAATTTATGAACCTCATGTTAGAATCTGGTGTTGGAAAATCTTGGCCACAAGACGTACAAGAATGGAAGGAAACACATTACTTTTCTGTGTAAGGTTAACTAAACAGAGCTTGCTATCTAAAGAAATCAAAAGTGATCATGCCAAAGTGCATGGACCACTCAAAAATGTCAGCCCACATGCTGTCTCTTCAGCTGCACGAAGACAATGTCTCTCTTCTGATAAAGAGCCCTCACCCTCCCTTTACCTACATTAGGAAGGTGAAGAATGACAGCTTCTATCAAGACTTCCTTTCCTTAAGCTTCTAGGAAAAAAAACATTTTTAAAGGTATACAGACAACCACAAGGAAGTATGTACCCTTTTCTTGTTTTTCCCTATGCCTTCCTCAGCCACAACGTACTGAGAACAAAATCCTTCTTTATAGGTAATCCTAGTGAACAACCCCCTATTTATTAATATACTCAAAGGACCATTTATAGCAGATTTTTTCCTTGTATGGAGAGAGAATTCTATGCATATAAACATAGTTTTCTGGGGGCACAGTTTGAAATATGTTACATATACCTTTCCTGTGTGAGGCATTTAAATTTACCATCACAGATATTTCGGGTGGAATTCAGATGTGAATAATTTTTAGATCTTCTGACATTCAAGGGGTACTTGGTAACCAAAAATATAAAAGAGCGAAATGTGTATGTAAGCAGAGTTGGAATGAGCTCTACCCTGACATCTGGTGGTGAGTTGTGGAAAATGACTTCAGGGGCTGATCTAGTTTGCATGGGCACACACCCCCCCTAGCATGAAGGGACTGGTTGCCCAAATGGTCACTCTGGCTGCTGTGGGACCCTCAGTCTCTTTGTTATCAGGGCAGGAGTAATAAAGTGATGTTATCCTGGTTATGGATTCAAGGACAGTAGAACTGTACTTGACATTTTAGGATGGAGGCACTCGACCTCAACTAACTAGCACTCGCTAGGCAAGGGTTCCTTAGGCCAGTGATGTGAGAGAAGCTGGGGATAGGTATGTGTACCTTGTAATCTGGGCCTTCTCCAAGAACCTTAAATACCAATTTGATCTCTCCACTGAGTAATAAGAGCTAATTTTGACTCCATTAGGAGTATTGTTACATGCTGCAGAGTTGAAATCACTGATTCCTAGGTCTAAGTATTAGACCTACTTTGGCCTAGTGGTTCTGAGAGCACCAGCACTAGGGCCCCCCTACTAACAGCTGAAGTTACTAAGAGCTGAAATCACTGAAGTCTGTGTTATTGGGGGGGGGGCTGAATATTGCTGAGTGGCTAGCAGGACTGCTAATGGAGAGGAGTGGCTATCAGGGTGGCTAGTGGAGAGGCGCAGCCGTCAGTGAAGACGGCAGCAGAACCCTATGGAGAGGTAAGGCAATTGGCCATTGACCTGAGCAGGGAAGCATGTAAGATGCCCCCACACCTCCCCCGACTTCCACTCAGGCTGGGAGATAAACTCTGCAGATAAACTTCTGAACTTTGGGGGCTGCACTGACCAAGGACAGAAACTGTGGGTGAGGTGACTGGTGGGTTGCTGGACTTAAAACCCTGAGGGGAAAAGGACACTGCCAAACTTATTTGGGGGGTGGGTCTTTTGCCAGGGCCGGCTCCAGGCACCAGCCAACCAAGCACATGCTTGGGGTGGCACCTTGTAAGGGGTGGCCAATCTTGTATTATTGAAATGGAACCCCTAGATACTTGTTGCTGCCAACTCTGACGGGCAGAAGGGTTACATGTAAATAAAAATAATGGTGTTGATGAAGATAACTGAACACAGCTTCCCTCCTGCCCCCCTATCAGATTCAGACACTTCAATTTTGTTTCATTTTCCTCCTGTAGTCCTCACTCAGCCAAAACTCCCATTGACTTCACTGGGTGTCTTGTCTGAAAAGGACTGCCACATTTGGCCTCAACAAATATTTAACATTCTTAATTGCATTTTCTAGCTTTCTGATACTGTTTTTTTCTACTTGTCATTTGTATACTGTGTGTATATATAGCCCTTTCAGAATTAATTCCATTTAGCAGACAATTCTTGACAGCCCTAGTAAATTTAGAAAGATCTATTCACTCATCAATACGTGCTTGTGTGTGCAATTCCCATTAAGCTCAACAAAAATTACTTGTGTGCAGCAAAGGTATTTTAACCCTTAGGAATCTAGCTAATCTCCAGGTGGATGTCACCTGTGGACCAGGGTTTTCCCTCCACTACTGAGGTTGTGAGGGGTGTTGTGCTGAAGAAGAGAGAGGCTCTGTGACCTTTGGGAGACAGGCCTATCTGTGAGTTTTGCCTTCATCAAATCTTGACTGTCGTGGCTACCTCACTGCTGTGAATCATTCTTTCTTTTAGCCTATACTTCTGTGGTATGCCACTGTGATGGAACATCTCCACACTGGGCTCTAAGGGGTTAATAGAGCCCTTGGGAGGCTGCACAGGAGACCGCCAATCAGAGAGGGGCTGTGAGGAGCAGCCTATCTGGACTGGGCTGGCTTATATAAGAAGGGCTGCAACACAGAGCAGCTTCAGTCACTCCCGGCAGCTTGAGGAGGACTGGTTTTCTTGCAGGCTGAAGGCAGCAAGCACCCTGGACAGAGCAGTACTGCAGGCAGAGACCTGGGGAAGGAAGTTAATAGAGCCATTGGGAGGCTGTGCAGGAGGCACCCGCTATTGGTTCTTCACCATTCCTTCAAGGCAGGAAGTAGTAGAGGAAAAATGTCACCCATCAAGTTCAGGACAGGGAAAAATAATTTTGAGCAAGTTTCCGAGAGTGTTTCCATGTAAGCACGAAGGTCAAGGATGAGCATCTGTAAATGAAAAACTGTGTGTGGAAAGAGAAAGGGTGGGGCTTTTGTGTAGGAAGGATGGAAGTACTAAATAACTTAGTGTTACACTTAAATACATATTTCCTTGTTGTATTCATTTTAGGGGTTAATGTATTACAGTTGAATGCACTGAATGATCATGTCAGGAATCAGGGCCTCAGGCAGAGCCAGGCTGTGGGCAACCTAATGATTGCAGCTGGCCTGTAGTAGGCTGTAAGATTGGCTGCCTGATGGGTTGAAGGAATCAGCGACCGTCTCTTAAGCCCAGTAGTAGTAGTAGTTCACTGGCCCCGCCTCTTCCCTTCCAGTTCTAGTCCTGCCCCTTTATCTCCCCAGCTGCCATCCTTGCCCCCCTGGTGTTTGTGGGAGGGTCATGTGACCCTTCAGGCCCCTCCTCCCCACATGTCACCATTGCCTGTACCTGTGATAGGTTTAACAGCTGCTTGTTCCCAGTCCTGCTCCTGCCTTTGATCCAGCCCACTCCCTGTGTTACATTGCTCCAGGCAACCTGGTCTTGAGTTTTAGTTCTGATTTCTGGCTCTGGCAACTGGCCTTTGATTCTGACCCCTTGACTTTGATTTCTGACTTTGACTATAACTCTGGCTCTAACCACTGACCTCCAGCTCCTCCTCTAACAACTGGCCATTACTGTCCATATCCTGTTCACTAATGTAAAACCTAAAACTGCTAAACATCTGCCAGGCTCTCTCTGTCTGTCTGTGTGTCTCTGAAATAAACTTAAGGCTTTTAAGCTTTTTGTATGAAAGATTTTGATCAAAATTAACCACCTTGTGGGCTCTAGATGTAGCTGTAGTAAACACAATTACAACATCCCTTTGGCTGTTACTAGATGGTTTAAATCAGAAACAGTCCCATTTTGGTAGGGGAGGGGGGAACTAATTACTTATGACACTTCTCAAGGTGTTAAGCCATGAAGAACCACTACTGTTGAGATCCATTAACAGTAAGATTCTTCCTTTTGTGAATGACTGTCTTCCTTTTTAATAGAATTGGTCTTAGCCAACTATATTTTAAAACGCTGGTTTATTATATTTCAGTATGTACTAGTAAAGAGTTTTAGCATGTCCTAAAAACAGGGGTGGGCAAACTATGACCTGGGGGCCGCATCCGTTTTAATCTGGCCCTCAAGCTCCTGCTGGGGAGCAGGGTCCCACTCTGTGCAGCTCCTGGAAGGAGCGGCATGTTCTCCCTCTGGCTCCTATGCGTAGCAGCAGCCAGAGGGCTTTGTATACTGCCTCAGGCCCAAGCGCGGCCCCTGCAGCTCCCATTGGCTGGGAACTATTTAGGAGCCATAGGGAAGGACATGCCGCTGCTTATGGGAGCTGCTTGAGGTACGCATCATCCAGAGCCTGCACCCCTCATCTCCTCCCACACCCCTGCCCTCTGAACCCCTTGGTCCCAGTCCAGATCACGTTCCTGCACCCCCAACCCCTCATCCCCAGCTCCACCCCAGAGCCCGCACCCCCTTCCACACCCCAACCCATAATTTCATGAGCATTCATGGCCTGCCATACAATTTCCATACCCAGATGTGGCCCTCGGGCCAAAAAGTTTGCCCCCTGCTGCCCTATAACCTCAGATGAAAGTTGCTCCAGTGCAAAGCAGTATTAATAGATGAAATAATAATACAAATTTACAGTGATATTGAGTACCTATGACTTCCACTGAGACCAGGATTTGGCCTAATGTGAACACTGCATTAACTGGTGATGTGAAACTCTCAACAGGTTTGATGTTTGCTTTGCTTATGGTAAGTATCCTAAAACTTTGCATTGATATCACAATTTCATTCTGCCTGAGCCTTCAAACTCTTAATCAGCTAAGTCATCCTTACTCGTTACAATAGCCCCATTGGCTTCAGAGTAATTACTCACATGGGTAATAAGGGTTACTCAATATTTAAAGGTTTACAGCAGGGATCGGCAACCTTTGGCACACGGCTCACCAGGGTAAGCACCCTGGCGGGCCGAGCCGGTTTACTTGCCACGTCCACAGGTTCAGCTGATCACGGCTCCCACTGGCTGCAGTTTGCCATCCCAGGCCAATGGGGGCTGTTGGAAGAGGCACGGGCCGAGGGATGTGCTGGCCACCACTTCCCGCGGCCCTCATTGGCCTGGGACAGTGAACCGTGGCCAGTGGGAGCTGCGATCTGCCGAACCTGCGGATGCAGCAAGTAAACAAACCGGCCCGGCCTGCCAGGGTGCTTACCATGGCGAGCCGTGTGCCAAAGGTTGCTGATCTCTGGTTTACAGGGTCTTGGGATGGAAATCTTGTGGAACTGACTCATGAGACTTCTGGTGTTTTCCTTCTTACCGGAGATACAAGTAGGCGTGTTTCTCATGATATATTAGTCCTATTGCTTCTGATCCAGATAGGAACCAGTGAAAAATGAATTTTGAAGCAGGGGAAGGGTCATAAAACTTCAAAAAGAATCAGTTTGAATTTGGCTAATGGTGGATGAATGTTTATTTGATTCTCCTAACAAACTTGCCTATGCCTAAAATTAGTTACTATTAAAAGCTGTGTGTGAAAGGTGTAGGGATCAGGAGGTTGCGGGAAATTAGGGGAAAGTTTCTGTGAGTTATTTTTCTTTTATACATACACTTCCCATAAACAAAATTCTTCCCAAACATAATTGAATTAATTCAAGAACATCCATGTAAGACAAATATTAATATTCCAATTTTATACTGGTTGGGGGAGAAATGGGGTGGGCAGAAAGGCTAAGGGCCTTGCCCAAGACCAGTATAAAGTCTGTATCAGGGCTGATACTGGAGCTCTGCAATTCCTCAGCCCTAGCCCTGTGCTCATATCATTAGGCATCAACTCTCTCTGCAGATCATAATTTATGTATAAAAAATTAAGGCTGGGATTCTCAAAGGGGCCTAAGATTTAGGCACACAGCACCTATTGAAAGTCAGTGAGAGTTAGCTGGAATTTTCAAAGTGCTCTAAGGGAAGTGAAACCCTAAGAACTGGTCATCTGCTTCTCCAACCTCACCAGGTATCAGCAAATCCTGGTACTGCTAGGTGACTAAGTCATAGCATATAATTTAGCTCTGTTAATTTATTCACAGAAAGATGCCAAAAATAACCTGTCCATTCTCTCTCCTTTCTCCCCCCTCCCAATCATTACTCCCCCTTTTCTAGGGCTTGTAGAGCAGTATCTGAATGAGTGATTTAACTTTTCTTTGCCCCAGCAGTTGAAGCATGAATAATCCATGTGCCCATTATTCTACCCTGTCTAGAGAGCAGTATCTTTTAGTTCCCTTTCCAAACCCCCGCCCCCCAACACGCAACCAAATTGGAGAGCAACATTTTAAACTGCCTAAAATATAGAGCTCTAGTGCTGCCAGTTTTCCTTAGTGGTTGCTTCCAGGCAAACCTTAATATTACTTGAACATGGGGGGGGGGAGGGGAAGTGTGCGTGTGTGATGATGATGATGATCCCACTGCTTAATTTGTAATGAAAGAAAGACAATTGCCCCGACTCAAGCAATTTTTTACATCCATAGCTGATGCAGCAAGCCCAGAGCTGCTGGGACTCTGAATTCCAAACCTAGAGGTGCTGGGGCTCAGCCTGGCACACGGGGTAATTCCACAATGAAAACATCTGCATTAGAGGCTTCTGCAGTCCTCCCAGCTCTTTCGCAGGCGGGGTGTTGCTCAGCCCCTCAGAATTAGGACCGCTCGGAAGACAGGCCGGATTGGGGATCCCAGGAGGCTGGAGCACAGCGAGTCTGTACCATCTCCGGGCGAAGGGGAGCAGAGCGGGAAGGGGCAAGGCGGCAGAGGAGGGCTGCCGTCTCTGTCTGTTGTGCTGGCCCGGGGAAGGAAAAGGAGGCCGGGAGGGAGGGGGCGCGCTGCAAGCTTAGGCGCCTGAGCGCCCAACTTCATCACCACGGACAGCCACCTCCGGGCTGAGTGCGCGCGGCTGCCTCCCCCGCCCCCTCGACCCACCGCTGCATGGCCCAGGGCGCCTGCCTTTTGCTTTTGCTTTGAGAAGCAGAGAAGGGAAAGGCGAGAGCAAGGGCCCCGGAGGAGGAGGCGGGAGGAGCCGGGGAAGGGAGCGAAGCAAAGGGGAAGGCTGGGGAGGATTTTCCACTCCCTCTTTTTCTTTTTTTTCCCTAGCAGCGGCTGCTGGTGTTTCCTGCTTGCTGGGAGAGGCGTGCAGGAGGAGGAGGCAGGCTCTGAGCCGCCGCCGCCGCCTCTGCTGCGGGAGCCTCTCTGGCTCTCTGTGTGTGTGTGTGTGTGTGCGCGCGCGCGCCTGGGAGTGTGCGCGGGGCTCCCTCTGTGTGTGTGTGTGTGTGTGTGTGTGTGTGCGCGCGCGCGCACTGGCTATATATACCCGAGCAGGGAGGCTATTGCAAGCGACTCTCAGCAGCGCTGCTCTATGCAGAAGGAAGGGCTCCGCTGCAGTGACAGCAGCATTAGCAACACCAACGTCTTTGCTCCCTTCCTCCCCTCTTGGCCCCCCATTCCATTCCCCGTTAGAGTGTTTTATTATTTCTCCCCGCCCCCCTCCTTGGTTCTTCCTTCGCCCCCCCCCCTTTTTTTGGTCCAAGGGAGGCGCGCACACAGCAAGAAGGGAAAGAAAAGTACTGGGACTTATCCTGTGCTGCTCCAAACCCAGAGGCAGGAGGCGAAGAGGGGGGTTGGCTTCTACCACAAGGTAAAGCCCCCGTCCCCCCTCCATTGCCTCCTCGCGGCAAAGAGAGAGGGAAGGAGGGAAAGTGGAGGAAAGCAGCTATTCTGCGGTTGGCCTTTGGAGTAAAAGGAGCCGGGAAGGGAAGGATGGTTGTGGTTCCCCGAGCCGGCTGCAGGGCAGCCCTCTTCCTCTGGATTTTCAGCAGCATCAGCTGCAGAGCCAGGACTGCGCTCCCTGCATCCCGTGAGTACCCTTTGGAAAGAACCTTGCCCACGTTCAGCTCCGCATTAAGATTCCCACGGTGACTCCGGAGGGAGGTTTCTCTGTGTTTGGGGCTTGTTTGGTTTGTTGTGTGCGGGCGCCGATGTGAAGTAACGCTCTCCTCAACCAGTCAGCGGTGCAGCTGATTTGGGTGATGCTAGTGGTAGTTGAGGGTGAAAGTTGGGAACCGGTACAGGATAGCTGGCTGGGTCTCCAGGGTGGACCTGACATTCTTTTCCCAATTGGTTGGGTTGGGAATCGGGATCTGCACAGCTGTGTGAAGGAAAAGGGAGACGTGGGCAAATTCCGCAACCAGTTTCGTGTGTGTATTTTGGAGAATAAAAAGCTTGGTATTTTGAGGGGAGGGAAAGAGCTGGTGGCTTGTCTGGAGGGAGCTGAGGCAAGATGCTGTTGTCTTGCGAGTGAAGTTTTGCTTTCCAAGTTGTGTTGGCGCTGACCAGCCATTGCCCTCACAATGAGAAGTGCTAGCGAAATAGTTAATCAGAAAATAAAATCTTGAACTTAAGAGAGCAAAGCACCTGTATAGATAGGACCGGATCCTGCTGCCAGTAATGACAGCGAGCTCGTTGATTTCAATGGGGGCATTAAACCTTTAATGTTGCAATTAGCTATTAGTTTGCAGCAAAATATTCGCAGGTAAATGTCAGTGTGAAGTACTTAGTTGTTTCGCTGTAGCCGATGCAGAGAACGTGCCTTTTGAATGGTATTTTTTAAATAGATACTGACACGATGTGTGGCATTTACAAAGGATCTGCAGTGCTAGCGGGGGAAAAGAGACATGTGGAAAACATCCTTTTTATGGATACGAACATATTAAAATGTGACTTTTTTTGCGGGGGGGATATGACCATTTTCTGGATCAAGCAGCGAATTGTTTTGGAATGTATGTTGTATGGGGATGTGAGAGAATCTCCATTTCTTTTTTTGTGGGTTTGAACAAAACTGTTGTTAGGTTTGGGATCCGGAATACAACTGTACTTACCGGACTCACTGTTTTTTTCCCCACTTCATATGGTCAGTTCTGAAAAAAAATCGAATGTGATTGTCCCTGGATTTACCATATATTTAGACCATTATATGTATTTAACCAGAGAGATAAACAGACACTGTATTGTATCCTAAGCCTCTCAGGCTATAGTCTTCAGCTGTTTTTCCCCTTTCCCTCAGGAGCAACACCAGTACAGAAGATTATGACTTTTGACTTGATTGTTCATCTCAGTTTTGTTCTGAATGTGATTTCTTCATACTCTGTAATAGGTCATTGTGCATAACTGGAATACTCAGAAAAAGACATAGTAACTTAGGTTACCATAATTCTGTTCTTGGGACATAAACTCCCATGCAGTTTTAGGTAATAGGTATTTTATAATGCCGTAGCTAATGTTTATAGTTCTGGTACAAATTTAAATTTGAGACCAACATACAGTATCTTAAAATTGTCATAGTATTTGATTACACACTGAGCATATGTTTAATATTAGAAAATGTTTGATAAGTTTTTATTAAAGATAATACTTTTAAAATAAAGGCAGGTAAAAAAGCATACTTATAATGATAAAAAGTAAAAAACGCACTGATGTGATCTTTGCAGATACTCAGTGTATTAAATTGAAAGAACACTATACACAAAACTCCTTATAGAGTATAGAGTTCACACTTATTTTTTGATTCACTAAAAGTGAAATGTGGATGGTTTATAGTTAATGGAAATATAGCTACAAACAGATATCAATCTCCCTTACCATTGGCAACAAGACTGTGAACATGATAGCATATGAAAAATGCATTCATTTCTGTTCAGAAACAGTATAGTACTTGCCATTCCCAGTGCTAGTGAAATGGTTCTAGAGTAGGCACTCATAAATCATGATGTCTGTCAGCTAACTGGATATTATCTTGCACACTTTGGTATACAAACTGATTATTTTGAGTTTTTTAATTCTGTTGTCTCCAGCTAATTGTAAAATTGAATTGATGACCATACTCTTTGAAGAGAAGCCAATTGCCTCAGTATTCTTGTTGGTTCTGGCTTGTGGAGACAGTATGAGAATACTTGTGGAGGACTGATAGACTTCATGAAATAAAAGGAATATTTATAATTTTAGCATACAACTAATTTCCACCCAAACTGTTGCTTTAGGCCCACTACTAAAAGCATAAAAATATCTCCAATGTTTCACTACAGAAAACATGAGCATAAACAATCTTAAAATTTCTAGAAAGCAGACTATAAGTTTGGTGTACTATGAATATACTAAATATTTGCATAAGAGACTTGTATCCATTATTCCCTTGTCTGATCCTGCTCCCACGGAAATAAATGTCGAATTCCCATTGGCTTCAGTGAGAGCGGAATTGGACCCTGTGTTCTCATTTTCCTTCTAGTTTCACAGATTAGATCTCAAGTTTTCATTTTCTCTGTACTTTCACTAAGCCTCTCTATTTCACTGAAATGATGCCTGTCAGTTAGTCTGACCATATATGTGTCAGTGTGAAAATAAACATGTTATGAAAGTGATAAAATATAACCCGAAGATGAATTGGGGAATCTGAGTCTGGGTGTTTAGTATAATAAGCATGCACTGAATACAAGAAACTAATATAGCATTATCCATAACCCTCCTTTGTTCATGTTTGCTTTTTAATTTGGTTGATATATTTTCAAAACCTCTTCAATAAGTTCTTCATATGGTATATTTCTGGTTAAGATTTAATAGACAGAAAGGGGATCAAAACTCTCTCAACTGTTTGAATCAAGGCTAATGAACAGCTCAACCAGGAGAGGTCATCACAAGACAAAATAACATGGAAAATCCAAATTTAGTGCTTTTTTTGCTACTTTACCTGGCTTAAGGATGTGATGGTAAGAAGAAAGTGACTGTTGAGACTAACTTTCAGTTAATACATTTTCATTACAAAAAATAATTTGCCTACTTGATAAACATATTAGGATGAGTCACTCTTTGGGTCATCTATTTCTAGATAAAAGCAACCCTAATGTAAAAGCATTGCCTCTCTCAGCTAGAACTTGTTTTCAGTGACTGTTTATGTTCAACACAAGTCAGTTCAGCACAGAGTTTCTCACTACTAAATCTGCATTTAAAGTCATATGAATGTGAATGCTTTTGCAATATGACCGATTCCACTATTTCAGCTGAAGCAGCAACTCATTTGCCCCCTTTTTACAACAGGCTGAAAACATGAATTGCTGTGTTTAGCTGTATATACATATGGAAAATGTGCTTTGTCTTCAAGTTAGTCAGACTTTCCTGCACTAGCCTCAGCTGGGGAAAACGAGGGAGGTCTGAAAAAAAACATAAAATAGAAATGTGATATCCCCTTTCAAAGTGTGAGTCATGATACAGGAAGCCTTATTTCTAGGATGGTAAAAAGTAGAAATGGAGATATTGTCTAACTCAGAGTGTTTGACTGTTGTATAGGTGGGGAGGTACAGGGAAGCCCATTAAAATGGTGTTTGGGAGTATCTTACTTTAGAAAAGAATCAGAGTAAACATTTTATACTCTGTATACTTCAAGGTGAGAAAATGGGTCTTGATTATTTTATTACATCTAACTTTGTTCTTTTCTTTAGGTCCTATTCCATAAATACAAGGAAAAGATCTTAGAGGACTTAGGCCCAATTCTACAAAACATTTAAACTTGTGCTTAACTTTAAGCATGTGAATATCTCCATCTTTATCAAAGATGTACTTATGGATAAGCACTTGTATAAGTCCCATTGAAGTAAATGGGGCTTGATTTGCCATTGAAGTCAATAGGGCTTAAGCACATTTTCTAGTGCTTATTCTAGCACTAGAAAAGGTTCAGAAAAGAGCAACTAAAATGATTAGGGGTTTAGAGAAGGTCCCATATGAGGAAAGATTAAAGAGGCTAGGACTCTTCAGTTTGGAAAAGAGAAGACTAAGGGGGGACATGATAGAGGTATATAAAATCATGAGTGATGTTGAGAAAGTAGATAAGGAAAAGTTATTTACTTATTCACATAATACAAGAACTAGGGGTCACCAAATGAAATTAATAGGCAGCAGGTTTAAAACAAATAAAAGGAAGTTCTTCTTCACGCAGCGCACAGTCAACTTGTGGAACTCCTTACCTGAGGAGGTTGTGAAGGCTAGGACTATAACAATGTTTAAAAGGGGACTGGATAAATTCATGGTGGCTAAGTCCATAAATGGCTATTAGCCAGGATGGGTAAGAATGGTGTCCCTAGCCTCTGTTCGTCAGAGGATGGAGATGGATGGCAGGAGAGAGATCATTTGATCATTGCCTGTTAGGTTCACTCCCTCAGGGGCACCTGGCATTGGCCACTGTCGGTAGACAGATACTGGGCTAGATGGACCTTTGGTCTGACCCGGTACGGCCTTTCTTATGTTCTTATGTTAAAAGTAATCACATGCTAAGCGTTTTGCTGAATTTGGCATGGCCAGACATATACCTCTGATTGTCTCTGTACTCTTCTTTTGCATTAAAATTAAAAAGAGAAACCAACAAGCAGTTTGTTTTTTAAATTTTCAGTTAACATTAAACTTGTATACTTCATGGTAGGTGACCGTAGCTGAATGAATAAACTTTATATATATATATATATATATAACATTATTTGTGAATGAATAAATGTATACGAAATATACTGCTAATCTATTATAAAATTGGTGGTAACAGAAGAATATTCTTTCACCTTACTGAAACAGTGTATATTTCCTCAGCCTCAGTTTGGCCAAAAACAGGAAAAAAAATCTGCTATTCCAAGGAGATGAAAGGCCTGTGTTTCAAAGTGCATTAACTCATGTGCTTGGACCTCCATGCACAAACTGATTGCATACGCTTACCAGTGCATATAAAGTAAGATCCAAAGCCCACTGGAGTTGATGGGAGGCTTTCCATTTACCAAATAGGCACTGAATCACTTACCTATATTATGGAATGTGCGCATGCAAAAACTATTTGTGCTTGGTATTTTTATGCAATTAATATACAAATTATCATACAGAAGCCAAACAGAAGCCATGTATTGAAAATTTTGCCGTATGGGTCTTCTCTTCCAAACAAATCAAATGTCTTTTCTGAATATTCCCTCATGTTTGTTCTTGGGTATCATTAGTGCGTGTAAGCAGCAGAAAAGGGTGTTTCATTGAATACAATAACTATATTTAGTATTTTAAACAGACCTTGAAAACTACAGCTGAATTTGTATAGCTCACATCACATTGGAGGTACGACATTCAACTTTTTTTCTGGAGAAGTTCTTTAGTTGTTTCAACTTGGATCTTTGTTTATAAGATTAAATCACATGGCATGTTCAATTTTTAGTAATGTTAGCAATATTTAAGACTTGGAAATATTCTAATATTAAAGCAATATGTTACACAAAGCCGCATGTGCCTGTGCATTCTCTTTCTCCATATATAGGACTGGTTTGCATCTGGTTAGTATGGTTTGACCTAGGTGGATGTAGCCTCCTGCTTAATGTGTGCACAATACTGAACTGCTGAGGGGGCACTGACCACCCACAGTAGCACCCTGAGCCCCACACTGTAACCCAGGCCTGGTAAGGAGTGGAAGCCAGGATGAGGGGCTGTTTTGGAGAGTGAGCCCACACAACACTCAAACAACAGTGAAAGCTCCTGTTCCATGGGTCTGGGCCCAGCTCCAGGCCAAACCTGAGCAGCACTACAATCCTGGGCTCCAGCTCACAAAATGTAAGGCCCAGCCGGTCTTGAAACCAGGCCTAGGGAGCTGCCAGGAAGGAAGCACCTCCACGTTGCCACCCAGGAGCAGCTGTAACCAGCTTGTCCTCCACACCCCACTCTGGACACACACCATGTGAAGTCCCACCTCAAGGGATCCAACAGGCAGCAGTGTCTTGGCTCTCTGCCTTGTATAAACCCAAGGGGAGTTCCAGGAGGTGTGCCTGCAACAGTGTGGATCTCCTGTAGCTGCCATGACCATTCTTAGTTTATGTTCTCAAGCTCTTGTTTTTGACCTTGGCTTGATTTGGACTTTGCCACCTGGAACCAAAGAGCTTGTTTTAGTAGATTCTGGATTAAAACATTCATATTTGCAATCTGGCTTCCCTAGTGATATCACGCTTAAACTCCTTCATCGCACAATTCTAATTCCACAACCTTCACATATCAAAATAGATTACCTGTGTGATGGGATATGTCTCCTGTGAAATAAAGTACAGTGATTGTAAGATTATTTTCACAAATGATAAGCAGATTAAATATATTATATTTATTTAATGCATTAGCACTAAAGTATTATGGAATAATATGTTCAGCTCATTGAAAAATAGGCATTTAAGGCCAATGTTTGAGTGGGTCTCCTTAAGGGCGCCTTTAAAATGTGTCATTGTGTAAACACAAAATGGCTACTTACAGTTTCAAACATATAATGATGCATGCAAATGAAGAAGAAAACCTAATATGCAAAGTAGCATTTCTGTATTATATTATCAAATCTTAATGTGCAAATGCAAGTTTTGAATATGAAAAATTGAGACCTTCACTGAAAAATTAACCTTTTTGTTTTTTTCTAGGTTTAACTTTTCCAGCAGTAATTGCCAAAAACACGTGTTTCACAAATGACTTTATAAACTGTACATACACAAATGCAATAAAAGATTCTCCAACTTTAAATCAATAAGATGTTTATATACTGCATGCTGTGTGAAACTCTGTTTTGTCATAGGGAGTGCAGTGTGAGTATTAAGGGCAATATATGATCCCATGTGAAGAAATCTTGCTTTATCAATCATAATTATGTTTGAAATAATTATACATAATTGGCAAATATATTGAAATATTGACTTCCCCCTTCACTAAAAAGCAACAGAAAAACTGTTATGAGTAAACAACATATACACAGAGAAGTTTATATAAAAATTCACTTGAAGACTAATAAGAGTCCCTCTGGGGCCCCAGTTCAGTAGTCCATCCCTGTTAGTAAAGAACTTAAGCATGTGGTTTAAATTAAGCATATGCTTAGGTGCTGAATGAGTCACTGAATAATGTTCCTGAGTTCATTGAAAAATGCTGGACTTTAGCACATGATTAAATGCTTTGTTGATATGGGGCCATAATTATCATAAACGCATGTAGGAATCAAAGTTGAGGAGGAGGGTAAACATGCCTTCTGATTATATCACTGGCAGCATGACCGTAGATATTCATCTTTTTTTAGTACATTGTGGTTGATGATGCTTAATGCAAAGTACAGAAGGAAATGTTATGATTACTAAATGTTTTATTTCTGAATCTGTTAATAATCTTCTAGCAACATTACATTTTATTTAAAAAAAAATTATCTTCTGCTAGCATGAAAATGAAGGTGATAAAATATATAAAAAACATACTTGAGGAGGAACAGCCATATTTGCGATTGAAATATACAGTAACAGGGTGACAAGATTCTCCTGCTTGCTTACCCTGTTAGCTGGTATTAGATTTCTGCAGGGAGATGCAAATTAATTGTTGCTGAGTCACTCAGGCAGACATAGCTCCATACTGAACAGGAGATGTGGTAGCCCTCTGGTAGAGGCAGCTAGGGTTTGAGACCAGTCCTGATGGAGAGAAGAGCTAGGGAATAAGCTGAAGTGCTTATAGGGCTATTTTGGAATTAATAGAGGTAGTAAAGCCAGACTCCAGAAGCTAGTGTCTTTCTGACTCTACAGTGAGTATGCATGTAGCTTGTGTTTGGAGTTAAGTGGGGTGACTGTGAGCTTTCACTTTCCAAGCTTACTCTTACCTTGATATTTCTAACACTTTTACAAAGCAAGTTTTATTTTCTGAATCTAGAGTAACAAAGATCTCATTCCACTGTGTTCCCCTTCCTCTTTCTACTTTGTATCACTTTGTAATTTGGCTTATAGGGAGAATAGTTGCAGTGTAGGTATGTTGACACTTTATGAATATTTTTCTGTGAGTCTGGTCTCCTGTTTTACGGGCTTGCCCTGTCAGGCCTTCAGGTTAAAGGTGGAGTTATTTACATAAGTCTATACATGGATTTTGAAGGCATGTGTATTAAATGTTTAATTCAGATGTGCTCAGAGTTCACTTAGGCATACAGGGAAAAAGTGCTTGTGTGTCTGGGACAAAGGCTAGGATGAGAGCCAGAAATTTAGGATATTTGTCCTGAGCTAAAAGTGTGCTGTAAATTTTTAATTACATGTGGGTTATTGCAGTGCTCTGGCATCAATCCCTGGAAAATATAGAGTAGGCTGTAGGTTGGTGTCTGTGTTTAGTGTTTTTTGACAGCTGTTTATTTACTTCTGGAATGTCATTATGGAGGGAATGTCCCACAAGCAATGAAAAAGAGACGCCTTGGGGTATCTGTGCTTGAGGCAATCTAATGAAATGTCTGTATGGAAGCATGTAGTCACTGAAGGAGAGTATTACAATCTGCATAGAATGAAATATGACATCTGTTTATATTTGTTACAGACTGATGGCTTAATTGGACAGGCCAATGGCTCAGACTGTTTTTTTCAATCAGATATTACGTTCCTTTTCCTTGGAATAATTATACATTTAGGTAAATTTTCTTATTAAAAGTATCATACAAATTCTGCTCTGTCTTACATCTGTGTAAATCTCAGATAACTGCACTGAAGTCATTAGACTCCCTCTGGAGTTACACTAGTGCATCAGAGAGCGATATTTAACTTATAGTTTATTTACAGGTTTGTCAGGTCTGCTAATGTTGTTCCATATATCAGCTATTTATCTACAAGCAGTGACTGTTTGATATGATTGGATTGCTGATACATGTGCAATTATTGGATACAGGTAGTATAGCTTATACGTCATAATAGTTCAAAGGTTTTAAGTTAGTTGAGTCGTTTAAGCTAACGAATAAAGAGAGGACCACTAAATACCATGGTGTTTGATTTTCATTCAGTACCTGTATATTTCATAAAATTAGAATGGGAAACATTGCAAGTACTATATCAGATTTAACTACTGCATGCACTTATATCAATCTCTTCTCTTACAGAATAGCATTCATTGCTAGGTACTTTACATTTCTGCAGGTAGGGTGTACAGGTATTGTGGATTAAATTTCTTTGTCAGACAGGGACAGGTGTAACATGCCATGAAAAGGTATTAGTTTCTTTTGTTTCAAACTGAAATAAGTCCCTGTATACTGTGAGACACTAGCATAGTGTTTTCCAGTTGATTGGTAGAGTCATGTACCCTGATTTTATTGGCTACAGAAAGCTTTGCCACATAGCTTCTGGAATTCCTCTTCTGCTATAGGTGCCCTACATAGTCAATGAAATACTTCTTACATGCTAAGTGAGAGTTAGATTGGGAAAGTTTTACAGTAGTATTAGAGTGTAGGAAAGACCTTCATTTTCTTTACATTATCCATCAGTGAAAGCAGTAGATTATGCTACCTTGTCAGTTTTCATTTTCAAAAAACTGGGGATGTTCCTGTTTCCAGAGCCTGCCCATTTTACTTTTTCCAAACTCTCCCACCCAAAGATGTATTGTCCTGTTTTTATAACCAATAGCACACTGCACACCTTAAATAGCTAAGATCTAAGCCAAAATGAAGTGAAATGGATGCCTTGATGCATTACTGAAATGATCCCTTGCACTGCCCTCCTCCCTTAGTATGTCTGTCTGTCTTGTTTTTCATTTGAAAATCTGGTTACCCAATTGGATCTTCAATTCTAGAGACGAGGGGAATCATTATGGATTTTATCACTCCTAGTCTTTTCAGCATGGACTTATTAACCCATATCCACTTCTATGCAACCTTTTCTCTCATTCCTCTCACAGGAGCTAGTACTTCTCAGGAGGGCACTTGCACTGCCAAATGCACATGAAATCAGTAGTAAAATGTCCTGACATTTTTCACTCCTTCATGTGTGCAGACACTGTGAGATAACCAAAAAAAAGAATTATTGCTGTAAAATGAGCCATGATGCTGGTGGATGGGGAGCTGGGGAGGGCTAGTCATAAGTGTCTTAAGAACCCAAATTTCCTAGTGAATTCTTAGTGTCTGTTGTATTAATTTAGGTGGAATAAATAGTCCAAAAGTGTTAACATAACTCAGGCATTGTCCAACATTACACAGTTTTAAACAAGGCATGGGGTTTGGTATACAGAAACCTCAGCCTGCTTAATACCATAGCAAACACACCTTTGAACATTGTTTGTATCCTTTTATTAAAGATAAAGAAAGGAAGGGAAAGAGTTAAATGATTTAAAGTATTAATGATTTCATTTTAACAAAACCATTTTCCCTCTTTCCCTTTATCTAGAGAGTTTTTAGAAGGAAAAGCCCACTTGTTTGATAGTCTCTTAGATGGCATCAAAGATGGCAATAACTATCCTTTTGGGAAAAAGAGCAGTTAGTTGAGATGGGCTCAGGCTGTTCTTTAGATAAGTGGTTCTCAAACTAGGGCCACCACTTGTTCAGGGAAAGCCCTGAATTAATAAGAATTAGTGTAAATGGGAGAGTTAAGTTCCAGGGAAATTTTTTGCCACACACACTCACTCACTCTGTCTCTCTCAAAATTTTAAACAAACGATTTAATACTGTACACAGCAATGATGATTGTGAAGCTTGGTTGAGGTGGTGAAGTCAGAGGGAGCTTAGGGGAGCTAGCTGGGGGGCTGCCAGTCCACCCTGGTTCCAAGCCCCCACCTGGCTCCAACAGGCTGTTCTTTCTGCAAGCAGTGGACAAAGCAGGCAGCTGCCAAACAATGTTATAAGGGAGCATTGCACAACTTTAAACAAGCATGTTCACTAATTGATCAGCAACATAACAATGAAACAACGTTAACCAGGACGACTTTAAGTGAGTAGTTACTGTAACGTTTCCTTATTCACTTTTCTCCATTCATGATTTCATAGATCTCTATTATATCCCTGCTTAGTCATCTCTTTTCTAAACTGAGAAGTGCTAGTCTCTTTCATATCTCCTCACGTGGAAGCTGTTCCATACCTCTAATCATTTTTTGTTGCCTTTCTCTATACTTTTTCCACTTCTAATGTATCTTTCTTTGGAGATGGGACAACAGAACTGTTCATGGTATTCAAGGTGCTGGCATTCCATGCATTTACATAGTGACATTAAGATATTTTCTGCCTTATTATCTATCTCTTTCCTAATATTCTAATAGATTTTTTGACCACCACTGCCCATTAAGTGGATATTTTCAGAACTATCCACAATGACTCCAAGATTTTTCTTGAGTGATAAAAGCTAATATAGACCCCTTGATTTGTATGTATAGATGGGGTTATATTTTCTAATGTGCATTACTTTGTATTTATCAACACTGAATTTCATCTGTCATTTTGTTGTCCAGGGTCACCTAGTTTTGTGAGATCCCTTTATAACTCTTAGTTAAATCCAAAACAGACTACAGTCTTGAGTAATGATGTGTCATCAGCAAACTTTGCCACCTCACTGTTTACCCCCTTTTCCAGATCACTTATTAACATGTTGAACTGGTCCCAGAACAGATCCTTGAGGGACCCTGCTATTTACATCTCTCCATTCTGAAAACTGACCATTTATTTCTACCCTTTACTGCCCATCTTTTAACTATTTAGTGATCCATGAGAGCACCTTCCCTCTTATCCCATGATTGCTTACTTTTCTTAAGAGACTGGTGAGGGATTTTGTCAAAGGCTTTCTGAAAGTCTAAGTACACTAAATCCACTGGATCACCCCCTCCACATGTTTGTTGACACACTTAAATTCTAATAAATTGGAGAGATGTGATTTCCCTTTACAACAGCTGTATTGACTCTTCCCCTATATATTTTATTAATCTGTGTCTGATAATTCTGTAGCCTTTTTAAAATTTAAATTGAATGTAGTGATTTTTCTATTAAACTAGCATGGGTTCTGCTCCCGTTGCTACAGTTTCAAACTCAACAGAGTAAAAATCACCTCTGGTGCATTTCTCAAATTTGGAGACTCCAAAAGCACAAACACTAAGGATAGTGATCACACACACAATCACAAGTACTAAGTCTTATCTGTACCATACGTTTTATTAAAGCAATAAGTAAAGTTACAATTACCCATGCACATATAAATCCTACAGAAATCCATGCAGTGACTAAGACTGGAGTCATACTCTTATTCCCAAAGATATGCTAGGAGCTGATGAATCTTTCAACAGACAATCATTAACAGAGATGTGGTTGCTGCTGGGGTCTTCTCTTGGGGTCTGTGACAGGGTGGACTAGGCTCAGAGGCACCTTGCTGGAAGCCTCAGGGTCCTGCCACATCCATCCTAGGAAAAGAGAAGTAGAAAAATCTTCCAAGCTGCCCAGAGAGGCTGCAGGAAAGCAGCCAATCAGGGGAAGCTGAAAAGGGCTAGCCAGTCAGAGGGTTGCAGGCTAGTATAAAAAGTTGTAGTGCAGACCAAAGTCAGTTCTTTGCTGGAGTCAGAAGTGCAACTATTGCTCCTGGCTGGCTAAAGGGACTGCAGCACCATGGACAGCTCAGTGCTAGTAGGGACTGGGAGAGCAAGAAAGAGCTCCTGGGTGATTAAAATAAACAAATTGGCTACAGTTCTTTACTATAGCTCAGGGATCAGCAACCTTAGGTACCATGGCCTGCCAGGATAAGCACCCTGGTGGGCTGGGCCAGTTTGTTTACCTGCCGCGTCCGTAGGTTCGGCCGATCGCGGCTCCCGTTGGCTGCAGTTCGACGCTCCGGGTCAATGGGGGAGGTGGGAAGTGGCTTAGGCTGAAGGATGTGCTGGTCGCTGCTTCCCACCACCCCCATTGGCCTGGAGTGGCGAACCATGGCCAGTGGGAGCCATGATCAGCTGAACTTGCAGACACGGCAGGTAAACAAACCGGCCCGGCCCACTAGGGTGCTTATCGTGGCAGGCCGTGTGCCAAAGGTTGCCGATCCATGCTATAGCTTCAACCAGTTTGCCTGTTTCTGAAGTTAGGCTTACTGGCCAGTAATTGCTAGGATCACCTCAGAAACCTTATTAAAAAAATTGGGTGTTATATTAGCTATTCTTCAGTCATCCGGTGCAGAGACTGATTTAAGTAATATGTTACGTACCATAGTTAGTTAGTAGTTCTTCAATTTCATATTTGATTTCCTTCAGAACTCTTGGATGAATATCAGCTGATCCTGGTGAAATATTACTGTTTAATTTATCAGTTTGTTCCAAAACCACCTCTATTGACACCTCAATCTGAGACAACCTCTTGTTGCTGTTAAAGTCCAAAACCAGGCTTGGGATTGAGCTGGAGCTGGTATTGGTAGTGATGTCATCTGGCCTCTCTGGCCCAGTCTGGTCAGGACATTTCTGAGGATTAGGATATAGGTGGCCTTGGGACCCAGGAGACAGTGGGGGTGGCAACCAGTATGGTGAAACTCGCTCCATTAACCTATGTCTGTTCTTTCAATGGTTCTTCTTTTTGTTTTTCCTACAAAAATCTTCCTTTTAAGAACCCAAAAGGGAGTGTTGGGTGAAATAACCCATCTCCTCATTATTTTGTACACCAATTAGGCTTAATAGCCAACATATCAATATGGCTCATTAATGTCTGGCTCCACATCTCCTGTTTTTAACAAGCATAATTTTTTTAATATTAGTTTATTCCTTCTCCTTTTCACACATTTTCCCCATTGATATGTTATAAGTTATTGTAACAGTTTATGAATTTTCACATACTTTTTACAGTTGAGCTCACAATTTGGGTAAATTTGCAGACCTAGTTGTCACAACAGTTTCATGGCCCAGATAATCAAAGAGATTTTAGAGGTTTAACTCTCCTTCATTTCAATGGGAGCTAGGTGCCTAAATCCCTTTGAAGATCTGGGTCCATGAGTTTAAAGGAACATGGATTCTTTTGCCTCAGAAGCATTAAGCAGACATACGGTCACAAGCTGACACTTGCCCTTTAAGAGGGAGCAGGGCCAGTGCTCCTGTCTCACCAACTTGCTTCAATTGGACTTACAAGAGACACCTGGCCGTAGAGCAGTGGTGGGCAACCTGCAGCCTGCATGTGGCCTGTCGGGGTAATCCACTGGTGGGCCGCGAGACAGTGTTTACATTGACCATCCGCAGGCACGGCCACTTGCAGCTCCCAGTAGCCACAATTAGCCGTTCCCGGCCAATGGAAGCAGGAAGCAGCACAGGCCACAGGGACATTTTCCTCAAGGACTATTTGAGAACTTGAGGAAATGTGGGAAACTCCTGGCTTATGTTTTGAGGGGACTGTGCCATGTTGTGGGGTGAGTATGGTGTATCTGGAGAAGATGTTTGGATGGATAAGGAAAAGGGCAGGGGGCTGCATGTCAGAGAGGCATGGTTTGTTTTTTTCTTTTGTGAGTTGGGGAGAGGTATGTTACAAGCCAACTGGATCCTTAAATGAAATTGGGCCCAGTGCTCCTGTTCCAGCCCAGTATTCCCTGGATTGGTGTAATGAGGAAGGAAAGCCTGCACTCCAAAAAGCCCAGTTTTATTTCTAAAGGATAAATGACAGAGTGAAGTACAGTATGTCAATGAGAGGGAGAGAGAAAAATTGGCTTAAGATGCACAGAGCAACACCTTGTATGACTGAAGTAGCACTCAATTTTTTAGCTTTTCCTTAGGTCCTTAATTCCTTTAACTAATCACTTTGTTCCTTTTTCAGTAAGTGACTTTTTTCAGTTCTTTGTTAGATTCCAGAACAAGATTTCAAGAATTACTTCTGTGCTATCAATGTGGGGAAATAAGAGGTAATGCAGACAAAGTACAAGATTGTACTTGCTCCCAGAGAGGAGGAGCAACAATTTTCTCTTGGTTCCTATATGGGGAGCTATAGAGGCTACTTCTCCTTCGATCTTGTATTGTTTGTGCTCAGGGAGTAGAAGGACAATGATGCTGCTGACATTTGCATCTACAAAGAGGGTTGCACTGGGGGGAATGGGGCCAGGAACTGATGGATGGATACTGAACTGCTCTGAAATGGCTGCATTTGTGTTCTGAGAATTAATGTTCCTACTTAAACACAAAGCTGACTTTGATCATTTTACCTTATGTGCTTTAGGAGCCCAAGTCCAGTTGACTTTAGATGTGACTTAGATCTCTAAAGGCTTGTCTACATGAACAATTAAACTGTGACAAACTGGGTTGTGAATTTATCCATCAGAACTGCTGTGGTCCAAGTGCATCCTGTTTCTAACCTATTAACATTTTGTTAGTGCTTTGATCTAGTCTTCTTTGAAACCAGGCTAGCTCAAAGCACATTAACTGCATATGGACAGATAGACAGCAGCAGGCTAGTGTGGGGTAGAGTCACACACCAACTTGCTGTGTTCTGATTAGTCATGTAAACCAGTACTAAATCACTTAGGTCCAGGTTTCAAAAGTTTAACTTTTTAGACACCTAAATCCCACTGATTTCAATGGGAGTTGGGCACCGAAGTACCTCTCTGAATCTGAGCCTTAGCCATGGAAAACTGAAAAGCAATGCCTAAATACCTTTTAAAAAATCTGAGCCAAAGTGCCTAAATCACTTTTCTAAATGAGACTTAGGCTCTGAAGACACTTAGGTTAAAATTGTCAAAGCCCCTGTTTCTAAAAGCTCCTGCTTTGCAGGTACAAATCTGCATCATCCCCTGCAGGCGGCTGCTTGGGATACTGGGATTCTTTTTATGTAAGGTACAGCACTGTGCCTAACAACAATACATTCTTAAAGCTCAAAAGTGGCAGTCTCGAAGCTAAATAGCCGAATTACACCCTTATTACAAACGTGAAGAAAATTAAAACAGCATTTAAAATGCTTTTTATTCTCTCAAATTTTTGAAGCTTGCCAACTACTGCTGTTCATTCCAGATATGTCCAAGAAGAACACACCCACTGAGCTGCTGAATGTGGTAGGTATGCCCCAACAATTAAGGAGGGATTGATCCATCTCCAGTTGAGGTCAGTCACAAAACCCTCATTGACTTCAATGAGACCCTGCAATATTTAACTGATAAAGAACTGAATACTTTAAAAGGAGTTGATTAATTTAATTTAAATGGAAGTTTGGAGCCTAACACTTCTGAACATTCAGCCCAATAACTATAGCAAGATAAGTGGAAAACCAGTAGATGAAGGATTAACAACCTCATGATATAGTACTGATTTGTCTTCTAGAGTAAGGGCCAGAGTCTGGTTTCCCATTGTGGCTGCCTTTTGCACACTGGTGCAGTCTTGAGATTTGTACTCTCTTGCTACAAGGGATAAAGAAGTGGTATCATGGCCAATAGATATGTCTAGAGAGAGGCATGTTGCCAGCCTCAGTAATTTGCAGCCAGAATAGCTACTGCTACTTGGGTGCTACCCTTTGGATTCAGAAATTACAATAAGCCCTATGCCTTTTGTTTCATTTTCCCTTTCTCATTTTTTATCTTAACACTTTGGCACAGCCTTCAGTCATTTTTTTTTGTCTTTCGTTGCTGCTTCCTAAATGTGAAAACAAGCCTCTGATCTCAAAGGAATCATTCCAGGAATGATGCAGGCACAATGTGAAACTACTTTTTATGGATTTTCACAGTATACACGTCCTTTTATGTCATTTTTTCCTATGCTTACCTCCTGTTGATGTCAACTAACTCTTTGAGCTATTGTAGAATAGGATGGTCTTGATCCTATTTTTCAATGAGCTAAGTTTGGCCCCATGAATTCTGTGAATATAATGGATCCACTTATCTAAAAGCAGATTTTTATTTTTTTAAAGCTAGTTTGAAAGTTGGGTTTTTTAACTGATTCCAATAATATCATTTATTTTATTGAAGTACTGGGATATTGTCTTGTCATAGAATTTTAACAGATTCTTAAAGAAATTTTTAGAGTAATCAGGGCCAGCCCACAACATTTTGGCACCTGAGGCGGGGAGCTCAAATAATGCCCCCATACCCCCTCGCTTGGGCCAAAACTTTGAAAGGTTTCAATTCTGCCTTCTTCTACTCCTCTCATGGTACTGCTCTGCTACCTACCCCAATAAAGGAGAACTAACAACTTAAAATGCCTTGTTCAAAAATTTTAAGTAACTTTCAAATGCCCTGAATAGCAAATGTAACTTTTCTTGTCTGCATAGTGAACACTGGCATTTTTAGCTGTTTGAATAATGAAAGTGGTGTTTTCCATGCCCTATTGGTTGCAAAGATTTAAACTGCTTCCTGAAGGTCCACAGTCTGGGCCAGCTCATGCTCTATTGAGATAGTTGCAAGGCCGACCAGCCTCTCCTGTGTCATTGTGGAGTGTAGATGTGTTTTTATTAACTTCAGCTTGGAGAAACTGCGTTCTCAACTGGCAACTGTTACAGGAAGTGTTAGAAGTATGCGCAGAGTAACAAAAGCATTTGGAAAGATGGTGGTCATCTTATTTGTGCACATATATTCCAGAACAGCCTTTGGAGTTGATCCTGCTGAAATGTATCTTGAAAGGGCTTTCAGTGCATCACCTAAATCACTCTCATCAATATTGCGCATGTGATCATGTGTCAACACTGTCTCTAGTGCCCTGCATTGCTGGTGTAGGTCTTCTTCAGGTATAGTGAGGAGTTTTGGAATATCATACAACATCCCTAATATACTGCTGTGTTGCTTGAGCTGCGTGAAATATTCTTCAACTGACTGTATTGCACAATCTAGCACCTGGTTAAAGAATTCAACTTTGAATGTTGTTTGGGGTCTCTTATGGGATTATCCCATGCCTCGTAATCAAAATGTCATAGTCTTTGGTGACTCCTGTGTTCTTGAATGGATGGGAAAATAACTTCAGTGTGAAGTTCCTCTGCCAACTTCTGTGCACCCTTCAGACGTTTTGAAATGCCTCATCTGACTGGTAAGACTGTAGGTATGACTTTGCTTTGTCTAGTTGTTCCATTGCTCCAGACATATCAAGGCCAACACCTTGGAGTCTCTTGCTTACAACATTTATTTCAAATAGTATGTCATGCCACAACACTAAGCCACACAGAAATTTGATGTTATGTATGTTTCTTGCGATTCCATTTCCCTCTGCCACTATTCTCCTATGAACAGTTCCTTTCATAGCATTATCCTCCATAATGGCAACTATGGCATCATCTATCTTCCCAATTTGGTATTTCATAGGTTTTATTGCCTCCACTTGACTTTCCCATTGTGTGGCACATAGTGGTTTCAGTGTCAGAGAGGAGGTTCCCAGATATTGCTTCAAAATTTGCCATCAATGAGTTGATGCAGAGAAAAATACATAGTTGCTTTTAATTACATTAAAAAATTCAGCAGCCTCACTAGAAGCTGATGCTGCATCACTGACCACTAAGTTCAATAAATGAGAACTGCATGGGACAAAAAAAGCTTGAGGGTTTAACTCTCGGATCCGTGTCTGCACTCCTCTGTTCTTTCCTTTCTTATCATATCTCTTGTCAGCTATCGCAATTCCCGTATCTTCCAGCTTTTTAAGAAGCGCATTTGTCATACCAGCTCCTGTAGTATCATCATTGTCAATAAATTCTAGAAAATACTCTGACAGTCACCATTGCAGGGACATTTTCACTAGGTTCTGTTGTTGTTACAAAACACACCATTAAAGTAATTTGTTCTGTATGGTTGATGTCAGGTGTGCAGTCCAGAATAACTGAGTAATATCTTGCTGACTTCAGATCTGCCACAATCTTCTGTTTGACTTTTTGTTGCCAGTAACTGTATGATCTCATTTTGAATTGTTTTTCCAAAGTAGTGGTGTGTGTACATTTCTTGGATGGTGACTCTTCTTAGATGGTCCTGGAGTACAGCATCAAATTCAGCCATCAGCTCCACAATTTTAAGGAAGTTTCCATTGTTTGGCACATTCAGCTAATCTGAAGAGCCAGGTTTTGGGTAGCAAGCATTCTCACAATGGCAATGAGCCTTTTCAGAACATTTTGCCAGTAAAGAGATTCTGATGCAATCTTCTCTTGATGCTGATCCTCTATGGTGGCCTTTAACCTTAGTCTCATCTCAGGCTCTTTCCACCTATGGAATGCTCTCTGATTTGCTGCCTTCTCATGGCATGCCAGATTTCTAGCCAGATTTTTCCACTCCTTTGTTCCTGTAGAACCCAATGTGGCTGGAACATTAGACTGGAAGAGTTTGCAACAAAAACAGTATCCAGCTTTCTGGGTTTTTGAGTAAATAAGCCATGGCCTCTCCACTTTGTTACCATTGGGGATTTCACGCCAGTAATGTGTTGGATGGAAACTACTGTTTTCATTGTCTTTGGGGAACATGAAGTTTTTCACTTGCTATGGCTCGTGCAGTACAAGGAAATTCCTCAGGCTACTGCTCGAATGGGTCCACAGTCCTGGATCATCTGGACTTAAGCAATTAAACTCAGCAGCAGCTGTTTCTTGGGCCTCCACCACACTCTTCTCTGATCTACACTATTCTTCAGGTATGTGCAGGGTTACATCCATTTGAGATGGAGATATGTATGCTGCAGTAGCTGCCAGGTCACCTGCACTCTGACTAACTGGAAAATCAGGCATCTCCTCACCACTCACATCCTCACTGGGGCCAGAAGGCTCACCGTGAACATTTGTGTCTATATCTCAGGAGAGCTCCTTCCTGCTTAGATAGAAAACTTCCTTTGCTTGCTTTCTTTTTCTGAATGCTGCCCCAGAGGGGCGTTTTCTTCTTTCACTCATGACCGCTGTTCTGTGCCAGCTATAGTGGCTCTCAACACTCAATTGAAGGGGTCAGATAGGTAGGCTGGTAGCAGGGCCTGAGCGAGGGAAAATATCAGCATCCTAAGGGCCTAACTGGCTCCTGTTACTTCAGCTGACTGCCTGTTCTCCCCAGGTGGGTTCAGGGAAGCAGCAGGTAACAGGAAGTTCCCTGAGAAGCTGGTGTTAATCAGTCCAGGCTCCTGGGGGTGCTTGAGAGGTACATAAGAGGCTCCCCCTCCTCTCTCTCCCTGCAGCTCCTGCTGCTTTCTGTTATTCCCTCTCACCTTTTTCTCCTGCTTGCCTGTTATGTCTCTTGTGCCCTCCTTCCTCCAGCACAGCACTCCACCATCTCTGTATCTAGAGCAGAGAGAATACATATGCACCAGCAGCAGACACAATTTTCTGCACCCTGGGTCCTAGTGGCAGCTCCCCCCTCCTCCCAATCTGGCACCTCAGGTGGCCGCCTCAGTTTGCCTCATGGTAAGTCCAGCCCTGAGAATAATACAAAGAAATTGAGAAGGGGGTGAGAAACCATTTTGGAGGACAAGCAATGTTGGAAATAGATAATTATGCCTCCTCTGGTATATATAAATCTGATGTTTCCTGGAACATAACAAATGAAACATGTCTCTCTTAATTTTTGAAGCTACGTTGTTTGTATTGTACTCAATATTAACTCATACAACCTTAAAAATGAACTGGGCTCTGAGCTGAAGGGTGGAAGTTGACCTAACTCCTCATCTGTCATCTCTTGGTTCCTACTTTTCATTTTCCCTCCTTCCCCCTGCCACATTTCGTCTTTAGAGACCCTCCTCCTCACTCCACATACACACTGGAAGGCTCTGTAGCTGTTTCCCCTCCAATGAAATAGAGCTATCTGCTTTCCACCTTTTGGTGCTCACTCCAGCCAGCGTTGGAGTATAGAATTGCTTCCTATTTCCTCGCCACTTTTCTTCTGTTTACCTCGGTGCTGCTGCTACTCTTAGCAGCCTGCCCACTCCTGATATAAGAGAAGATAAATGGCAGCAGGGAATCTGGCAAGACTTTCACACAGATTAGAGGTGGATGATTGCAGGAAAGTGAGGCTGAGTGGGACTGGTCTCTCAAACCAGTTCTGCTTTGGCCACTTCATCCTCTATCACAAACTCTTGTGCTACAGTACCCCTGCAAAACAGACTAGTCCTGGAGGTGGTAAATCCTTCCAGATTAGCCTGGGTGTTAAAAGTTAAATTGATTTTTGTTAAACCATGCAAATCATAATTTCAACCTGTCTTTCCTGTGAGCTGGGACACTTCACTAGATGTCTTTTTTTGAAAAAACATGCGGTGTACTACCTGTTTAATGTGTTTGTCTATGCCTGTAGGTAAGACTTCTGAAGTAACAAGGACAGTGGGGCTTGTATTATCAATATTTAATCGTAAAATCGCAATTTTGGATCCAGAATAGTAAATTCATTTTATTGTGAGAAGGAATGCCAGTGGATTTTTGACATAGTTAATTGTCTGGCAGATAGGCCACATCTGCTTACCTTGACTAGCACTTTGCACTTGTTTGTTCAAATAGTTACATTGAAATCATAGTGTCTGCTCTCATGAATAAATGCTTCTCCAAGTGAATAAGGATTGCAAAATTGGGCCCTAAGCTATATTGCCCAGTGCATGATGAAGAGTGACATGATGTTTTAAGTGAACACTATTCCATCCCCAGGTATTCATTTGAAGTTCTGGATGTGATATAGGATATTGCTATCTTGAATTCAAAAACTATTTTTCTGGTGGTTAATACAGGCAAACCTACAGTGAATTACCAGTGCAGACATCAATTCCATTATGAATGGTGTTCTGAGACTGAAGTAAATTCATTTCCTCTATCCTAAGTGGAGAAGGAAAACTGGTTTTGGTTTTATATTTAACATGGATTGTCAATCTATGTACTTGTCGTCATTGTGTGATGCCATATGCTTATAACTTGGCTATCTTTGTGAAGTGCCAAAAGCATACACTCTTTTTTAAAAGGATGATATAATATGGTGAGGATAAGATGAAGTGAGTTCTAATATAAAATTCAGATCTTTCTGGTAGAAATCTATGACTGAATTAACCTGGAGTACAGATGTTGGCCTCTGATAAAGGCTCTATCATGTGTCAAGAAATGTTCAAGTATTGTGATACACTATTTTGTAGGGGGAAAATAATTTGTCATTTCTTCATATTGCCTCTCTTTGGAGCATGAATAATGTCTGATAAGAGCCAGAAATTGTCCGCTCTGAAGTTTGATTGTAACTCAATGAAAATATATTGAAAGTAACATTGTTTTTGCATAATAGGTACTTTTATCAAATATCAAGTTAGAGATACTGAAATTCCAATGTTTGCAACTGCTTACCGAGGACATTGTGCTGAAGAGGGATCCTTTCAGCTCAACCCTTGTGGATTCCCTTGCAAGATTTGGCTCGCGTTATTTTACAAATACAGGAGGCACCACACTTTCTCACTCTAGTAAATGAGAGACTTCATTATGAATTAAAGACCTTATCCAACTCCCACTGAAGAAAGCATTTTTAGAGGTAAAGGTATTTTTGGGTGCTTGAGAACCTGGCACTTGATTTTTATTTTTATTTATTTTAAAGTAAGGTTGAACACTAGCCCTAGATGAGAATCAGGCTGAAAAGCTGAAATATTTGAAACTTTTGGAAACTAACAATCTGAAAAAACCCTGGCATACTAATCTACCAGCATTACTCAACTGTTTTGGTGTGGGACAAACTCTAGTGGCAAAAGAGAAGTTCAGTCTCCATGCTTATGCTGTCCTCCTTTGGTCTCTAATGAGACTGTCTTACCTAGTTAAGTGGCTCTGATCACCATAGTATTTGAGCACCTCACTATTTTTAATATATCTATCCTCACAACACCCCTGGAAGGTAGAGAAATTCTGTTATCTTCATTTCCCAGACAGTGAACTGAGGCACACAGAGGCTAAGTGACTTGTCAGAGACTTGTCCATGGTCACACAGGAAGTCTGTGATGTAATAGGGATTGGAACCTAAAGCTCTAACCTTCGGACTCTGCTCTCTCACTGCCAATAAACTTGCCAGTTATTAGTGCAAATTGAGATGATGCTTTGAGATGTGAACAATCTGAATTATGGTCATTAACACATTATACACAGGTAATGGAACAAAATTAGATAATAGCAACTTTCAGTATATACTGACCAAGGCTAGATTAAAATGTCCTTGTCCTAAACTCCAGAGTTAGTTGCTCTGTCCTACAAACATACTTCATTGACTTTCATGTCAAGCTGACATCTGCTGTTTTTTGGAAAAACTTAGGAAATGTAGGTCCTTGAATGTCCATGCCTACTTTTTTTGTGGAACTGAAGGGAGAGAATCAAACTTTTATGGTACGGTTACGGTACCAGAGATGGGCATAGAGGGTGAAAATTGGATGTGAATCATGAGCTAAGATTTACAAAAGGTGGTGTGGCCTGACCCAGGGTTTGGTTGAGGCTCTTCACTGATAAATACTGCTACTTTCATCACTGACCTGTAGTCATTGAAATGTACCAAGGACAAATTTAGTTCAATAGCTCTCTTGTAGGAGCAGAGTCTCTTGGTATTCACTGTGTGTTATTTATGTATTACATGTATGGTGATGTGTACAAAATGCATCCCCTAATGTCTGGTAAGTATGCCCAGTTGCAGGCAGCAGCTACATGAAAAATGTATGGGCTCAACTGAACAAAAAGACAAATGTAATAACAGAAAAATAAACTGTCAGCTGAGCTATAAATACAACTTTTTCATAACTTTGAGGAACAGAAACAATTGTTCCAAGTGTGTATGTAGGAGTGAAAAAGAATCTACTAGCTAATGTTTCATTTAAGTAAAGACATAAAGAAAGACAAGCAAAGCATTGAGACTTTCTTGAACAGTTTCAAATAGAGTATCAATGGCATGTCTGGCATTTTACCACAGTTCATATGTTTGAAAAAATACCCTGTTTCCTGAGAAGAAAAGTATTATTTACAAGCATAGCCTGTTATTTCTACTTCTAAATCAGTTTGGTTTGCTTAAAAGCTCTGAGTAAAGGAAAAAACCCGAAGACACATTTATGCAAGATCTCATAGCAATTGTGCATGCAGATATGTGAAAGTTACTTTTAAACATAACCTGCATACAGTGAAGTAAAATTGTCGTGGTGTCACTTGTAATGAGGTTTGTGGTATGGTTGCTCTTCAGCAAATAATACTTTTTGTCTTTATTTTTCCTAAGCAGGTATTTTGATTTTAAAAATTATAAAAGTTGAGTAATATTTACTTCATAACTGAGATTCTTGATTGAAGGCACCATCTTATGGTAAAAGAAAATATGGGGTGGGGGGAAGCAAAGAAACATTCTCCCCATTACTGCATGGTAAATAGGGGAGCATATCCACAATGAAAGATAGGATGTGTCCGTGTGGAGTAGAAAAGGGACTAAACAGAATTTTTTTTTCATCCCCCCCACACCCCTAAAAATCCAGAAGTGTTCAGGCTAAGGGTAGGGATGGGAGCTATGCTGACCATCATGATTGCCCATCACAGACTGTTTGATCTTCAAGGAAAAGACCTTCATGAGATCAAGGAATATACCAGAATTCTGCAAACTGCTAATAATACCTAGCTCATATGCAGCTTGTTTCATCCATAGACTTCAATGTACTTTATTAAGTATCATTATAGCTGCAGCCCAGCAACAGGACTTGTCATGGTGCTGCATCTCAGGGTTGGATGGGGTGCAAAGTGGTGTAGAGAAGTCTCTTTGCACAACTGCCTGGAATCTACAGGGGTTGGGTTCTTGAGCTGCAGACTTTTGTGCCCCACTGTTGTTGACACTATAGCCCAGCCAATCCTACACATATGTATGGGGAGAATATTCAAACTGTGTGAGTAACTGCTCACCCTTAGGAGTCAGGAGTCCTATATAAATCCATACATGCTTTAAAAGAGAAAAAGGAATGTGCATAAAATGTCTGACCTTACAGATGGCAAAGAAAATTTTGGATGATTGAACTGTTTTCTTTGTGGGGGAAAAAAAGAAAAAAATATGGTTTCATAAACTTTATTAAGGTAGCCCAATCATTTTGATGTAGCTTAAATTGAATAAAGAAATGTGTGAAGTTTGCCGCTAGAAGAAAGGCACTGATTTAAAAGAACTTTCAAATAAGAAATCCACTCCACCACTATATCCTATGGAAGCTGCGCAGTGCCAAAGGGCAGAGTTTTCAAAGGGAGCACAGCACCACAATCAACGCTAGGTTTTTAAATGTGATCGGGTGGTGAGATTGCTAGCAAATCTGGCCCTGAGTCAGGGTGAGCAGATCAGAAACCAGAATTACCATTCTGCAGAAACGTTTGATATTTCTAAACTTGTTTTCATTACACATTGGAACAAAAACACATTTCAAAATCACCTACAAAATGTAAACTCTGAATAAATTCAGTTTGGAATTATTAAAACTAAGTGTTAATATAATTAGTTTAATATTGATAAAGTAAAAATGTTTTGTTTCAATAACAAAATTAATCCAAAAAAGTCAAAACAAAACACGTTCTTTATCCAGATTAAACATTTTGACGTTTTTTAAATGAAATGAGAAAGCTAAAATGATTTGTTTTGACTTTTCCCACTGAATCTTATTGAAATTGACACTTCTAGATTTCAACAAAAATGGAATTTTCTGACAACTTGTTGTTCTGAGTTGTTTTTTGAGCAGCTCTGTTCTGGAGTCTAAAAGGGAGCTTTTGTGAATGCTGAGAACTTGAAAATCTTGCTTTTTATAACTAAAAGCAGCAGCAGCCTGAAGCCATTGAGCCAAAACTTTGGCTGGTGTAAATTGGGTAGTTAGATTGACTTGTATCAGCTGAGGATCTAACCCATTCTTATCCCAGTTTCCATTCTGGAGGCTGGAAAAAAAGAGTAAGAAAAGGATTTGTCTCCTAAAAACTAGAGCGGCTGAAACAAAAATAAAAAGCAATAGGGGAGAAGGGCTGGTGCTGCAACACCAGCAACTGAATGTGAAAAGCACTGCTTTCTGAGTCATAGGTTAGTTTAAAAAAAGAAAAGAAAACCCAGCCTAGAAGATGAGTTGCTGAACCTATCCAATTATCTGCCTATGATCATGCAAGAGAGTCACTCCAGTCTAGAGCTGGATTAACCCTTGCTTTCTCTATGGCTCCGGGACAGAAGAACCTGAATATTGGGAGCCTAAGAGGTTGCTAACTCAATTGTATGATCTTTTTGACTTCTGTGTGGCTCATCAATAACCCAGCTCCTCAATGAAGAGTGTGTTATCTACTTGCCATCCTTAATTTTAAATAGGATGTCCACTTCTAAAGTTATGTTCTGCAGAATTTTCAGTGGCTGCAAGGTCCAGAAGGTCACAAATGCTTTGTATTTGAATGGGAGCTATAGATACTATTTTGCTTAACTGTGTATTGAGCTGTTGACTCTGGGAGGCAGGAGAATTGTCAATCTTTCTAAACCGGTTAGACCAAAAAAGTAAAATGTATGGTTTTAAATTAAGCTGTGATGTGCTGGCTGTTTGACTGGTGTACAGTAGTTAGAATTGTCAATTTGTGTTAGTATCAGGTGAAAAAAGTTTTTAAAATATTTTTCTGATGACACAAATAGCTACAGATTCCAGTTGGCCAGATTGTACTGACAAAGAATGAATAATCAAGATTGTGTGAATCTCATGTTACTTATATTTTTACATAATATTCTCCATGTTTTATCTCATTCAAATTATTTGGGTGAATTATGTTAGATACTAGCTCAAATTAACTATTAAATCTGTATAAGTTCTCTGGCCCCATGAAGGTGTCTATTTCCATTTCACAAAACATGGGTAAAGTAATGAAGGTCTACTTATGTCATTTTTTGTCACCAGTTCTATATTGCTAATAAGATATGGAACTTGCTGATTTAATATTTTAATATTTTATTTTTTTAAAAGTTTGTTTGTAATTTTGGAAATCTTCATATTGCCAAGTATTGTATAAGAGAACCTTGATCTATGTAACCTAAATTTGACAGTGATAAGATTCATAGTTGCGACCATTTTAATCTAAAATACTGTCTTTCTGAAGTAACGGGGCTACTAAAATACTTCAGCAGATGGTTTAACTACATTTTGCTCACAATGCAAATGTTATGTTCTTTGGCATTTGATGTTGTGGGGTGTGTGTATGTGACTTCTGGAAAACAAACCAAAGTTTTCATCATATGTTAAAACTACAGTATAACATTGTTGTGTATTTGGTTGTCATGGTTTTTGTTGCTATGGCAACTGAGTTAGATTATTATGGGTTAGCTCAGCCGGTTTCAACCGGCTGTGTGAGCTCTCTGTATATCTGTAAATAAAATGGAGGTTTTGGTTAGCTGCCTGCTCTCTGGCCTCAAGTGATTGCTTCCTACACCGGCTGCCCCAAGGATATAACAAACATGCTGCTTAGATTCTAAGCTCCTTGGGGTAGGGGCCAACTTACAGTTCTGCGTTTGTATGGCACGTAGCACAATGGGGTCCTGGTCCATGGCTAGGACTTGTAGACACTGCAGTAATACAAATTAATAATAATAAACTGTTACATGTATTGTGTACTGAATGTGTTTGGTAATATGTTGCAGCTGGTATAATTTTATACTGAATTATTAATATAGAGTTGGAGGTTTAAAATCAGTAAAACTTTTTTAACCAAATAATTAAAAATGTGGTAGGAGCAAAATTATATTTTCTTTAACATTAGAGCCCCATGTTGCACATGTTTAGAAAGAAATGCAACACTGCTGTTTTTGGAAACTGCTTTTGTATACTTTACTAATAAAATCAATAGATTGAAATTGATATATTTGGAAAATATTTGTCATCATGAGGGACTTAAATAAATGGATCTGCTATTGGAAGCTGTCGTAGCTAGT
Organism: Mauremys reevesii; assembly: GCF_016161935.1. Lineage (NCBI taxonomy): Eukaryota > Metazoa > Chordata > Testudines > Geoemydidae > Mauremys > Mauremys reevesii. Next base: position 97,136,711 of record NC_052624.1, read on the forward strand.
GTTATAATTATAGCCATGTTCTATAAATTAAATATTTGCTGCAGTTAACACTGCTTGTTTGTATATTGTGAACTTCCATGAATGTTTGCAAAAATAATAGGAAGAGACACAAGTATTCTAATGCTAGAAATTAAACCATTCTTTGGCTGTCATGTTCAAAATTGTGGCAAAAGGAAAGAGAAGGCCATAATTAAGAGAACATATCAACTCTAAGGGTATGTCTATACTACCCGCCAGATTGGTGGGTAGTGTTTGATGTATTGGGGATCGATTCATCGCGTCTCTTATAGACGTGATAAATCGATGCCCATACTCCACCTTGGCAGGAGGAGTAAGCAGAGTCGACGGGGGAGCCATGGCGGTTGACTCGCCGCCATGAGGACGGCCAGGTAAGTCGAACTAATAGCGTAGCTGAAGTTGCGTATCTTAGTTCGAACCTCCCTGCTAGTGTTCGCCTGTTGATTTGGTCAGAGGACACACTAACAGGAAACAGGGTTTGGAGCATATTCTAGACATGCTGGTTCCTTTTTTTTTTTTAATGATTTCTCTGCAATTCTATGTCTACCTTGGCTTCCCTGTTAGACCTAACCACAAGGAGGAAGAGGCACATGATTGGTGTCTAGGAAATTAAAAATGTGATCTAATACAAAAACAAATACTGAGAGCAGTGGTATCAAAATTAAGGGCCCAGTCATGCAAGCTGCTGAGTGTTAGTGTAGGTCTCACAGTATTAGCATGAGAGAGACTAGGCAAATGTGGTGATGCAATATTCGTAATTGCTAATATCTATTTTAAGACTGTAAACAGGCCCCAGTGTTAATTTTATGTTTCCATAATCCTGAGTTGAGTGCTTGTGCAACATACTGGTCAGTGTGTGTTGTGTCCCCCTTTGTGCTAGGGTTGCCAACCCTCCAAGATTGTCCTGGAGTCTCCAGGAATTAAAGATTATGTCATGTGATGAGACCTCCAGCAATACGTCCAACCAAAATTGGCAATTCTAGTTTGTGCCTGTCTGCACAGGATGTGACGGTTACAGCTCTCTGCATGAGAGCCTGGCTCTTAAGATGAAGACTCAATCTTTTTAGTTTAGGAGGGCCTCAAGTCAATCCTTGGGGTGATTGCTGAAATGGCAACCTCTGTACTTCTTGGACAATGGACAAAAGTGCTGTATCTTCTGACCTGAGTGCTTATTTAAACATTATGTTGAGTATATTCTGCGAAGCACTCCTTCTCTGTTCCCATTGACTTCAATGAGAATTGAGAGCACTCATCATCTTGCAAGATTGAGCCCAGTGGGATTAAAGTCTCTGGCCATACAATATAAATCAAAGGTCCAAATCACTACTGGCCGTGAAAATTCCAGTTTCACACACTGTTCTAACAATACATGTGAAGTAAATGGGTAATGATGTAACTTGGCCTAAACCAGATTCCTCCAGCAGTTTTGACTGGATAAGACATTCTTTGCTTCCTGTCCTAGACAGAGTTTACCGTAGCTGTGCCCTGTTAATAGGGTGACCAGATGTCCCGATTTTTATAGGGACAGTCCCGAGTTTTGGGTCTTTTTCTCATATAGGATCCTATTACCCCCCACCTCCATCCTGATTTTTCATACTTGCTGTCTGGTCACCGTACCTGTTAGCTTGCTACATTGTCCCCGAGGACATTCCTGTAGGTAGTAGGTGAAAATAATTCTTGTGTATGGTATAGTCTGTAAAGCTCTTATCCACCCAACACTAATGGCTTACATCTCCACAACCTATCCTTCCCCTTCCTCCCAGCACCTGTTAGCTTCCCAGTCATCCATGCACAGGATTTCACATTCAAAGGTAGGTAAATATTATTATCCTCACTTTGCACAAGGGGAAGATGACCCAGAGAGACTCTGGTGACTTAACTGAAGTCCAACAATGAACCAGCTGCAAATCCCTTAATATAATTTTGATACATATAATCTAGGTGTGTTTTTTGTTGTTGTTGTTTTACTCCCTTTCCTCCATTATAATCCTTGAATCATGCTGCCAACCTTATAAAGGCAGTTTAAAGCAAAGTCAGTATAAACTAAGTCATCAAGGTCCCTTATATGACAAGTATGCAATAAATTAAAAAAAAAACATCATACAAAAATTTTTTCTGGTGCATTAATTCTTGCAAATAATAGAACTAAGTCAAACTGCAATTATTTTCCAGACAAACAGAAATAAATTTACACCTACCTACTTTGTAGGTTTGTTGCTATAAGGTTGAGCTCTCATTAATAAGAGGGACATTGCTGTCCAGATCATATAAAGAGACGGATATGGAAATAAGTCAAACCTCTTTCACTTGCATCAGATTTTTTTAGTAAACAAGCCTACAAAATTAGGCCTCTATTGATATGCTAATAAGTAAGAAAAAATAACCATGTTCTTTCCTGGATCACAAAATAGCAGTAGAGAAGTAAGCCAACTGTGGTTTTTTTTGTTTTGTTTTTGTTTTTGCGCTCATCCTTCAAGGTGCATCGTCAGTTACCATTGACGTGGGCACTTCACAGGATTTTGTTTATCAGTCAAATTTCAACTAAATTAGATCAGATTATTCAACCTTAAAGTCTACAAAATTAGGTCCTATTGATAAAATAGTACAGAAATACGAATGTTACTTTTTGGTACACAGTTTAATGCCAAATTATCATATTAACTAAAAAATAATTTCATTTAAAATTCATGTGTAATCAAATCAGAGCCGCGCTTGAATCATTCATTTTTTTCAGTGTTCCTTTTTAATCCTTCTCTGCTTAAATTGACTGTTCAGACATTCAAGCACTTTATCATTTATTACATACTTGTCATTTAAGAGGGCTTGATGTTTTAGTTGATACTGACTTCGCTTTAATTACAGGGGAGATTTTTCTTACCACCATTTAAAAAAAAAAAGTCGGGGAAAATAAATTAAACAATATATTCTAAAGAAGAGAATTTTCTCATCATGAGATTATTTTCTTTCCAGTCTGTGTGGCTCTAACTGTATGTGGGGAGGGAAAAATAGATTAATTTCCCCACAGATGTTTGCTTTTTAGTCTACAGACTACTAACATCAGCCTTTCTCAATCCTAATTTAGAAGTTACAATAAGGGTTCAAGTCAGAGGACAACGGTGTTTCTGTAGATGCATCCTAAATTTCTATATTCCCTATGCATAACGTACATCCAAAGTGAAACTCACATCTGGTTTGCAATGTATTGATGAACTCAATAAGAAAGTTGTAAGTAGAAGGAATTCATAATTAGGTACAAGCATGGTGTGATAGAATAGGATTTTGGGTTCAGCATGGAGATTCATTGAAAGTTATAGCATTGTCTTTAAAATTGATTTTAAAGTGTCCACTAATGTTTGTACACTGACATTTTAGAAATAGTGTGATCGATTACATTATGTATACTCATTGCTATGTTGAGGTGAGACCCTAACTATTAATAAATTGCCTAAATCATTTTGATTTCTATCATGTATCAAAATTATTTGGTTCCAGACAATAAATGTCCAGATAAGAATCTCAGACTCATTTAGATACATTGTACGATGTGTGTTTAGTACTACCTCCTTGCGATAACTCAATTCCATTTGGCTTAGAGGAATTTTGTGAAGTAGGAAAATAATTTTGGTCTCATTACCAATATCTTGTTGGAATGAGAAGTTCATCTAAGGCAATTTTCTAAGCAACCTATACTGTTTTGTAACTAGTGGGTTTTTTTGTTTGTTTTTTAAAAACCAGCTGTATCAGATTTTGACATATTTGGATAAGTTGTTCATGGGGGCACTTTTAATATGATTGAGTTGATATAAACTAGTGTAAGAAGACAAACTTCACTGAAGCTAATAGTTACACCAGGGTTTAAATTGACCTTTCACAGGCATGGCTCACACTGTTGATAAAATGCTAGCCTTAATGAAGTCATGACAAACTCACTGACTTGAAGAGGGCCAGGATTTCACCCTGCTTATACACATGTATAAAACCCAATTGGAGAGGATGTTCCCATTGGCTTCAATTGAACAATTTACATGTGTAAAGTTACTCATGACCATGAGGGTTTGCTCCACAGGGCCCGTTTAATCTGTAGGATACTTGAGGCCATCCAGCTCCTGTTGAATTAATGAGAACTTTCCCACTGAAATTTCATGCAAGTAAAGGGATGTGAGCCTGATCCTAAGCCCATTTAAGTCAGTGGGAATCTATCACAAACTCCACGAGTTTTCAACAAGGCCCTGTGTAAGGTGGTTGGGTTTTTTCCCCTTCCATCATACTGGGACAAATTCCACTCACTTTATTAACTCAGGCATTGTTCCTGCACCATAGAATTCAGTGGAAGTTTTGCAAGTGATGTCAGTGGGAACAGGATCAAGCCCAATAGCAGTCCTATGCCCATGTGGACAAGATTTGGCCCAATGACATCTGCTACAGCTCCCAAAAGGTATTGAGTCTCTGTAATGTTTCTAAAACCAAATAAATGATTTCTAGTAAAACAAGAGATCACAGTAATAGAAAATAACCAGGAGTCTATCATTCACCTCTTCCAAGTGCAGATGGCTCTTTGCTTGGGAATCTAAAAATGGCTTATAGACACTGGATCCAACACTGGAAATCTCATGCAAGAAAGCAGTTGCAATGACGTCAGTAGGACTAATTGTGTGTTTTAAGGATTAATTGCTTTAAGGATTGCAGGGTCAAACTGGCAAATTATGTAATCAATCCACCATGTGCACACATATGCATTGCTGTGCCCATTTTACAGAGAAGCAAACTAAAACAAGTAAGTTCCGTGATTTGCCAAAGGCCACACAATTTAGTAGGGGAGTTGGGAAGTGTCTTGTGTTCCTATTTCCTGCTCTAGTTACACAATGCCTCTTCCATATACAAATCTAGTTTTTTCCTACTATTTGTGCTGTACACGTCACACTTTATAACATACTTTAAAAAGTTAAAATACCCTGTGGGAGTGGAGGGGAAGAGGTACCTTTTTAAAAGCTCTAAATTTCTGAACTGAAAAAGACAAGGATGAAGTTGCTAATGAGCAATTTGACTTAATAGCACTATTTATGTTGCTTATTCACCCCCTCTCTCCACCCTCTTACACAATGAAGGCTTATGACATCTGAAACTGGGTATTAACTGACATTCAAAGCAGCTTTCAGAGCCAATTTATAGCAAAGAGGGGGTCACCACTCCTTTTCCAAGGTGGAAGGAGCGGGGAAGCAGCCCAATCAGGAGATCTAATTCCCCTCATTTAAAAAAAAATACTTTGGAATGTAGCTGACTGAGCCAGAGGAAGAACAGAAGAGACAGAAAGGGCATGTTTCTGTACTTGCCTTCCAAAGTCTAGGGGAGGGGAACAAGAGAGATCCACCAGGGATCTTCACTCTTCTCTACAAAGTGGGGAGGGGAGAAGAACATCAATTGCCAGGTTGCATTTTAGTACTCCTCCTGGCTCTGAGTGACTGCAGAGTATGCTACAGTGCTGTCTCAAGTTACCCTAAGGAAGCATTCATATCTTCCTCACACTGAGCAGGAAAGGGATTGGGATGGTGGCAGAAAAACAACCTACAATTCAAGTTTGGAGCAAGCTTAGTTTGCAGTTGATGGGAGGGTGAAGAGGTAAAGCCACTGGTGGGTTATGAAGCTAGTATGGTTGGTTCTCCGTTTGGTTAATTTAAAATGTTCTTGTATCAGCAATTAATAACAATCACAGATTTGACAGCGTGACTGTATGAAGTGGTTACAATTCAGGCTGTAACTAGGGGAGGAAAAGGAAGAAAGCAGTTAAGAGAGTATGGGGACATAAGCGATGGAGAGAACAAAGCAAGATGAAGTTGTGGACTGGGTGCAACCAGGGGCGGCTTTAGAAATTACGCCGCCCCAAGTAGGGCGGCGTGCTCGCCGCCATTCCCCGGTCCCGCGGCCGGAGCAGAAGTGTCTGCGGCGGGTGCGCTGTTTCCGCGGCTCCGGTGGAGCATGCCTGCGGGAGCTCCGTCCGAGCCGCGGGACCAGCGCACCCGCCGCAGTCATGCCTGCGGGAGCTCAAGCGGAGCCGCGGGAAGAGAGGACCCTCCGCAGGCATGACTGCGGAAGGTCCGCCGGAGCCGCCTGCCGCCCTGCCGGGACAATGCCGCCCCACGCGCCTGCTTGGTGCGCTGGGGTCTGGAGCCGGCCCTGGGTGCAACAGCCTTTCCAACTCAGTACTGTTGTATCTTCATAGAAATTGCAACGCCAGTTTGAATCAATTGGTTTATGGAACTAGATCAACTTTCCGCAACCAGTACCAGATGCTTCATCAGAGATTAGATTTTAATCCTACCACAGGAGATTATTTGTTAGTGTCCTAGCAAGAATATAGTGTTAAGAACCTAATTCTTATCCTTATTTTTATGGGGACTAAAGTAGCTGCTGTATTATTCCTAGCTTGTCTCCTGTATTCTCCTACTGAAGTAATCCACATACCCTATCTTGACTCATGTTCTTCTTCTGAAGGCTGTTTGTAAGTCAGCATCCATGGGTCTGTTTTCAGGGCTGTTGTGACTGTGGATTATGGTTTTTTACATATTTTAGTAGGAATTATGACATTCCTTGTGTCGACAGTCAAGAGCTTCAAGCACAGAAATAAATAATGCTTAGAACCTTAGTATGTACAAATTTAAAAAATGGGCAATTGTAATTATTTCCACTTCACAGATAGGGAAACTGAAGCATAGAAAGTTAGGTTCACACAGCAAGTCATTTGTATAGCCAGGAATAATATCCCGTTGTCCTGACTCCCTGTCCCAAGTCCCATTCTGGTGCTACATTTCCTTTCCCAATTATTGTAGTTGTGGTCAGCATAGAGCATTAGGATGTGTGAGGTGCAGTGTATGCATGGTACTTAAATAGGGAGGACCCTTTGGTTTACTGATGGAAATACATTTTGAAAGATGTATGTCCTATATAAGTTCCCTTAGGCACCATCATTTGCTGCCATATTTAGACCATTATGGTGCAGCACAAAACATGCTATTCCTAGTTTAAGAACTACCAACAAATCAAGTGTTCAACAGTTTGCTGACAGCATTTGCAGCTCTACTGGGAAGTTCTGCTATGGAGAAAGCAGTCAAGAAAAAGGTGAAAATCAAGCCCACTAGAAAATATATGTTCCACTGACTTTCAGTGGGATGTGCTCCTAAGTCACGTATGCTGGGTTTTTAAAAGGGACATATGGATTTTAGGCACCTATATCCTATAGAAAGCTAATGGGACTGGGGCACCTAATTCCTGTAGACTCTTGAAAATCTTTGAAGGCTCTCTGGTTCGAAAGTTTGTCTCTCTCACACTAACAGAAGTTGGTCCAATAAAATATATTATCTCTCCAACTTTGTCTCTCTAAAATCCTGGGACCAATATTACTACAAATACATTGCACACAATTTGAAGCCTTAGGATGGAATTTTCAAATGTGCCAATCTTCCTAAACATTAGTTTAGAATTTAGGCACCCAGGTTTGAAAAATTTGTCCTATGTTCCCCCCCTGAAATGTGATAGAATTCTTTTTTTTCAATGTGGAATCCTTGGCCTCTCCCTTGGAGAGCAGAGTAGTCCAACCTTGCCTTGAGTTTCTGTTGTGTATATTGAGTTTTTGTTGACTGATACTATTTATAATACTCCTATTTGACATGAAGGATGTAGTAGCTGATTTCATCCCCTGTACTTTCAGACTGGCTTTAGTCAAACTCCTTGCCCTGCAGCATTCTTTGTGCTGCCTGGGAGGCATGCATGTAAGGATACTTTCATGGAGCTGTCTCAAAGTCCATCCTGACTATGAGATGTGACTCAAACTTTTTCCTGTACTCCTGTGCCTAATTATTACAGGGAGTCTGGAGAGATTAATACTCAGGTAGGTTCTAAATTATTCAGCAACCCTGGTACCTAGCATCCTGAAAACCTCTGTAGCTTTTAACAAGAATAAGACTGCAATACAAGTGTCTCTTTCTCCCTCCAGCAAAAGTCTGCCAACCCTACTCAGTGAGTAGACAAAGTAGTTTGGCTTCAAAATGGGGAAAAATGATTCCTAGCAGTTTGAATTTGCCTGTGTGAGGAAGTTCTTAACTGGGATGTACTTTACCAGGGGCTGTGGAAATTGAAGATGCTCTTGAAGGCTCTGCTGTGCTGTTGCCTTGCCCTTCTTTCTCAGAATGAATCTCCTCTGCTCTCAAGTAGAAGAGGAAAGTGTATATTCTCTCCTATTTGAAAACATCTAATATGTATGAATGGGAGAAAGGAGGCTTCTCCTATGGGAAATATAGATGGAGAGAGGCTGAGGATGTAAATCAGTCCTGAGAAAGAGGGAAGATGGCACTTACGTAAATGTGAAGTGATCTGCCATTTGACCCTGGGAACTGAAAAAAAGAAATCTCTTCTCACCAACTTTTATTCCTTTAATAAACTGCAGGTAGCAATTAGAACATCCTTTCAGCTTCCTAAAAACCTTGAGGGATGTTGGGATTATGATTTCTGCCCTTTTCTCATGACCTTTGTATTTCCTTACCACTTTGTACCTGATACTTCATGATCTAGAAAACCTGCATTGTTATGGTACTGACAATAGAAAATGTTAGCACAATATAACCTGTATTAGTCTGTAAATTAGCCACCTTATTTTTCAGAAAGCCAGTTCATGAAATTGCTTTATTTTTATCATTGACTTTGGTGCTGATCTAATTTGAGAGGAATGTAAATTGATTATTAAAAATAGCAATGTTTTATAATCCAGAACATACTATATCAAACAATTCTCTAGTGTTTTGTATGCCAGACACTTATTTTCTCCATCTTTTTCTTGCATATAACAAAAACATGCATTATGTTTATATCTGAATATCCATTTGATCTCCCTTTTTCCACTTTCACCAATGAAAACAGTGGGAACAAAGTAGAGGAGATGTGTTTTTTTCATCTTGCTTGGATTTAGAACTTGGCATGTATGTTACCAAAAGTGATTACATGAATGATAGGCAAGGCTCACACATTCCCTAGACCAGGGGTCGGGAACCTCTGGCACGCGGCTCGCCAGGATAAGCACCCTGGTGGGCCGGGCCAATTTGTTTACCTGCTGCGTCGGCAGGTTCGGCCAGCACATCCCTCCACCCACACCGCTTCCTGCAGCCCCCATTGGCCTGGGCCAAACCTGCCAACACGGCAGGTAAACAAACTGGTCCGGCCCGCCAGGGTGTTTACCCTGACGAGCTGTATGCTAGAGGTTGCTGACCCCTGCCCTAGACATTCGTTAGGAACTTCAGTGCTGCAGTATATACCCACATTAATTGTTTTAACTCTTGGCCCTGTCCATTCTCCCACTTTCTTGAAATGTCCTATTCACCTAGGCCAAGGTACTCATAAGCAACTATTGATTTGTGGAGTGGTATGGATATATTACCGACCACCTGACCAGGATGGTGATAGTGATTGTGAAATGCTCAGGGAGATTAGAGAGGCTATTAAAATAAAATAATAATAATAATGGGGGATTTCAATTATCCCCATATTGACTGCATACATGTCACCTCAGGACGGGATACAGAGATAAAGTTTCTTGACACCTTAAATGACTGTGTCTTGGAGCAGCTGGTCCTGGAATCCACCAGAGGAGAGGCAATTCTTGATTTAGTCCTAAGTGGAGCACAGGATCTGGTCCAAGAGGCGAATATAGCTGGACTGCTTGGTAATAGTGACCATAATATAATTAAATTTAATATCCCTGTGGCAGGAAAGTGCCAAAAGTGAAATCTCTTCAAGCTGTGTGGAAACTTTTTAAAGACACCATAATAGAGGCTCAACTTAAATGTATACCCCAAATTAAAAAACATGGTAAGAGAACCAAAGAAGAGCCACCGTGGCTAAACAACAAAGTAAAAAAAACAGTGAGAGGCAAAAAGGCATCCTTTAAAAAGTGGAAGTTAAATCCTAGGGAGAAAATAGAACATAAACACTGACAAATGAAGTGTAAAAATACAATTAAGAAGACCAAAAAAGAATTTGAGGAACAGTTAGCCAAAGACTCAAAAAGTAATAACGAATTTTTTTTTAAGTACATCAGAAGCAGGAAGCCTGCTAAACAACCAGTGGGGCCACTGGACGATCAAGGTGCTAAAGGAGCACTCAAGGATAAGGCCATTGCAGAAGAACTAAATGAATTATTTGCATCGGTCTTCACAGCTGAGGATGTGAGGGAGATTCCCAAACCTGAGCCATTCTTTTTAGGTGACAGATCTGAGGAACTGTCCCAGATTGAGGTATGATTAGAGGAGGTTTTGGAACAAATTGATAAACTAAACAGCAATACGTCACCAGGACCACATAGTATTCACCCAAGAGTTCTGAAGGCACTCAAATGTGAAATTGCAGAGTTACTAACTGTAGTCTGTAACCTATCATTTAAATCAGCTTCTGTACTAGATGACTGGAGGATAGCTAATGTGACACCAATTTTTAAAAAAGGGCTCCAGAGGTGACCCCAGCAATTACAGGCCTGTAAGCCTGAATTCAGTACCGGGTAAACTGGTTGAAATTATAATAAAGAATAATATTGTCAGACAGACAGATGAACATAATTTGTTGGGAAATAGTCATCACGGTTTTTGTAAAGGGAAATCATGCCTCACCAATCTACTAGAATTCCTTGAGGGGGTGAACAAGCATGCAGACACTATATCCACTGGATCTCCTTTATTTAGATTTTCAGAAAGCCTTTGACAAGGTTCCTCACCAAAGGCTCTTAAGCAAAATAAGCAGTCATGGGATAAGAGGGAAGGTTCTCTCATAGATTGGTAACTGTTTAAAAGATGGGAAACAAAGGATAGGAATAAATGGTCAGTTTTCAGAGTGGAGAGAGGTTAATAGTGGTTTCCCCCAGGGGTCTGTTCAGGGACCAGTCCTATTCAACATATTCATAAATGATCTAGAAAAAGGGGTAAACAGTGAGGTGGCAAAATTTGCAGATGATACAAAATTACTAAAGATAGTTAAAAGCCAGGCAGACTGTGAAGAGCTATAAAAGGATCTCTCAAAACTGGGTGACTGGGCAACAAAATGGCAGATGAAATTTAATGTTGATAAATACAAAGTAATGCACATTGGAAAGCATAATCCAAGCTATACATATAAAATGATGGGGTCTAAATTAACTGTTACCACTAAAGAAAGAGATCTTGGAGTCATTGTGGATAGTTTTCTGAAAACATCCACTCAATGTGCAGCGGCAGTCAAAAAAGCGAACAGAATGCTAGGAATAATTAAGATAATAGGATAGAAAATATCATTTTACCTCTATATTAATCCATGGTACGCCCACATCTTGAATACTGTGTGCAGATGTGGTCGCCCCAACTAAAAAAAGACATATTGGAATTGGAAAAGGTTCAGAAAAGAGCAAGAAAAATGTTTAGGGGTATGGAATGGTTTCTGTATGAGGCAAGATTAATAAGACTGGGATTTTTCAGCTTGGAAAAGAGACGGCTAAGAGGAGATATGATCGAGGTCTATAAAGTCATGACTGGTATAGAGAAGTAGATAAGGAAGTGTTGTTTACTACTTCTCATAATACAAGAACTAGGGATCACCAAATGAAATTAATAGGCATCAGGTTTTAAACAAATAAAAGGAAGTATTTCTGCACACAACGCACAATTAACCTGTAGAACTCCTTGCCAGATGATTTTGTAAAGGCCAAGACCATAACAGAGTTCAAAAAAGAACTAGATAAATTCATGGAGGATAGACCATTCATCGATGGCTATTAGCAGGAAATGGTGTCCCTAGCCTCTGTTTGCCAGAAGCTGGGAATGAGTGACACGGGATGGATCCCTTGATGATTATCTGTGCTGTTCATTCCCTCTGGGGCACCTGGCACTGTCAGAAGACAGGATACTGGGCTAAATGGACCCTTGATCTGACCCAGTAGGGCTGTTCTTATGTTCTAAAACTGTAATAATATTCTTACATTAATCCTCTTCACTTTGTTTTCTAATGCAAACTAAAAATCCCATTTCTCATCACAAACATGCATCTAAAATCCGTTAAGGCAGCAACAAAACATTTAGTATATGGCACAACATTGAACATCTCACTTGATCTGGGGGTGTTTTCTGATATTTAAATCTCTTGGGGGCATCTGTTGCTTGTATAAAAGTGTCAGATGGATAAGAAAACTGCAAAATGGAGCTGAGTGATTTATATCTCCTATGTGTGAGCAAAACTAGATTCTTCAGCTGTAAGAAGTTAACCATGATGGCATTTATTATAAACTATTCCAATCTTGGTTGACATTAGCATTCTCTGCATTTATGTAATACAGCTGGTGTAAGTAGTCATTACGAATATTTGTTATCAACTTACCCCTAAAACTTTCAGAATTTGGCCCACCATGTCCACATCTAACATTTAAAAAGAATCCCAGTATAAGTTTTTTGGTGTGACAAAAACCGAATGAGAGTTGGGCAGTATTGTTTTCCCTTTCCCACAAGTAAAAAGCCACTCTGGTTATCTGCAAGCCTAATTCAGAGACAATGAGGAACCAAAGGTAGTTGAAGACTGGCACTGCCTAGAATCAGTATGGGCACAGGACAATTTTAAAAAATGAAAATTAAGCATTATAGCACTGAAGACAAAGCATTCCAGAAAAGTTACATGTAGTAGGCTAAGGTTACACTGGGTGCACTTAAGGTTGACGCTGCCTTAAGAGAGATTATAGGGTTAAGAAGTATTTGGTGAACTATGAAATGTGGAATAAAAGAAGAACTGGTAATATCTCTAAAACTTAATTTTTAAGTGCATCCAGCATATGGTTTTTTTGCAGTTAGTGTCGTAATTTGTTAGTTTTTTTTTAAACCCTTTGTTATTTGAACTCCTGTCAACTAGTGATGGGGAAACATCTTAAAGTTCAGTTATTTTATTTGAGATACCTGTCCCTTCCCCCTTTGTCTGCAATGTTGGTCTAGAACAGAATTCTTGTAATTTCTGCTTTCTGCTAGGCAATAAATATTGTAGAAACAGCTTCTTTTATGGCTGGAAGTAGTAAGTATAGAGACAAATAAAAATGAAGATGAGGAATACTTAACTTTTTTGAATTTTAAAAACCTTTCTCTTCTGATTTAGTTCAAATTCAGCATGGAGATTCAGGTCAGTTCTTATTTTTATCCCACTCAGTTTGCGCATGTGTACTTACAAGTATTGAGTTTCGTAATCATGGCAATGGTCAAAACCAATATTTTTCAAAGAAGATTGTATTCAAAATGAAACATGTCTGTTTTTATGCATATACTGACTCACAGCTTGAGGTAAAATGTTCCTTTGTGAAAAGCATGAATATTCCAATACTTTTAGTTTCTGCATCTTGTTGCACTTTGAGTGGACTGTTTTTAACTGCTACAAACCACTTGTATAACTTTAAAAATGCACAGTGTGATCCTGGCCATGTTCAAATCAATAGGAGCTTTGGCATTTGCACCAGTGGGGTCAGGACTTCACCCAAAGTATTTAGTGCTTGTGAAAAGTGATGGGTCTTGATCCTGTGAGCTCATATGTGGGTGCACAGGTCTATCAGTGCATGTGGGTTTGAAGGATCAGGACCTTGAAGATGAACATTTATCTCAGAGCAGCATAGGTAGCAGCAGTTTAAGCTTCTTCACACAATCCTGCTAATGTACCTGCCTTCTGGAGGGTCCACCACCCTTAGTAGGTGAAATGATATTTCTTTCTGTCTCCATGCCTATTCCATCCTCTGCTGAGAATGACAATTGTTTCCAAATGTATCAGTGGGTTTTGATATGTGGAAACTTTGCATTAGGCTCAGGACAGAGACACTAACTCTCTTCAGATATACCGCCAAATAGTAATAACTTTGTCACTTCCTACTCTCCAACAGATTTGATTTGGTGACCTGAACATTACAGGCACTGTATTCCATTAGCAATTCTCCTACCTGTCCTGATCCCTTGTGTGACCATTCTATCCTGACTGCCTGTCACCTGGAAGTGTTTTTTATAAATCTGTTGCCAGGGCCGGTGCAACCACTAGACGAAACTAGGCGGTTACCTAGGGCGCCAAGTGGTTGGGGGCGCCAAAAAGCGATGCCCTGACTTGGCAGGGAGGAACTGCCTTCTGGAGGCACTGGAGAGCCAGAGCGTCAGCTTGCGGGGGCGGCGAGCCCCAGCCATGGAGGAGCCGGTGTAGCACAGAGAGGGCAGCAGCCCTGCAAAGGCGGCAGCGCCGCTAGCGGGAAGCAGCTGTGCCCCCCGCCCCTCCTGCCCAGGCTGCAGCCTGGCGCCCCCGCCAGGGGCTCCTGCAGGCTGCAGCAGATGCATGCGGGCGCTGGCCCCTGTGCACCCCCTGGCTCCCCCCTTCACTGCGCTCGGGCTCTGCGGCTCCCAGGCATGTGAGCCACCGCCAGGTCTATAAAGGCTCGTTGGGATTTGCCCCTCAATGAACCGGATGTGCGGGGGGGAGGGGCGCAAGTTGGAAGTTTTGCCTATGGTGCAAAATATCCTTGCACTGGCCCTGTCTGTTGCATTGACTGCTGTGTGCTGGCTACCAATACCATTATACATTTGTTTGTACCCACTGTGGATTGACTCTTTCCCTGCTTTTCTGTGGTAATGGAGTTTAAACACTTGGTATATCTTCAAAGGTAATTCATTCTTTTTATTTTATTATTATATTAAAATGTTTGCAATAGTCAGAAAACTTCTTCTCAAACATATGATCTGATCCTCAAATCTGCTGAGCCCATATAATATGCATTGGGCCTGATTCAGAGCTCTCTTATATATTAGTAGTATATCGACTTTATCCAGAGTCCATTGTAATCAATGGGACTTTTGCCATAGACTTCAATGGGCTCTGCATCAGGACCTAAGTGAGGACAGAATGAAGACCATTGACTTGAGTATTGCTGGTGTTTAGGACCTTAGTTCAACAATATATTTCAACTCTAATAGGATTCTTTACTGGGAAGCCAATATGTTTTTTCAGAAGTGCCTTGGGTGACTTAGCCTCAGTTTGTAGAGCAAATATAGCAAACGTTGTTCAGTGATACTGCTAGATAAGTGGATGCATGCTATGCATTTACATTAAGAAAATACAAATATATGTGCTGCAAATTTTACTTCTGCATAGATCACCTTAATGAGCATTACAGTAATGGTCTTTTCTTGTTTAAAATGATGTATTGTAATACTGTCAGTACTGTACTTCTTGCCAACCTGTGAATTATTAATAAGATAATTATGTTAATGAAGCTGCTTTATTAGATTTTGATGGATCTTGTTAACGTGCTGACTAAACTGTCTAAGGATGTAGAATAGGGGAGGAGTGGTTTTCTGTGCTTGGGAGAGAAATGTTTCCTGTGGCTCTTCATAGAAAACTTCTTTGTAAATTCTGGTATTTTTAAAAGCGCATATTTGCCATAAAATGATTGTGCCAGTCATAAATGCTTCTAATTGGTTTGGCACAATTATTTCTTCAGCATGAAAAATAATAATTCTAATTTTATAATGAATGGGCTAGTATGAAATGAATAAAATTTAATTCAGTAAATTAATTGGTAACATGATCGTTTGTGATGATCTTTTTTTTTTTTTCATGCAAAAGCCTTGTCACTATTATATACACACCAAATGGTGCAGTCCTCATTCAGGGAAAAAAACATGTCAACAGATTTTTTTGTTTGTTTGTGTAGGGGTTGAATAATGACTGAAAAGGTTATTAAATGTTCAGGGGACTGCAGGTTCTCTTATAGGTGTTGACATTCTTTGGACTGGTTCTAGGAACACAGGGTTTGGTCCTGCAGGCATCACTCTTGAAAAAAAATCCATTTTCTTGAATGAAAAATAAATCTGAGTAACAAGTGCAGGATTAGATCCATAGTTTGCAAGTTTGTACGGCTTGAAGAGACTTATGTTAGGAAGTTCAGTCTTAAAATTAAACATTAAAATACATAAAGTTTCAAAATGATTTACAGAGTACATGATCTTGTACAGAGGTATCAATCATTTTAACCTCAGTCAGAGTCAAGATACTAAGGCTGGGAAATTAACCTCTGGTTTCTTTTGCCAGGACTCCTGTGAACAAATATGCCATGTGTTTTTACTTTTCATTAGTGTTGATTCATACATATATGAAACTCCTCACATACCTCAGTTTTGCTTCACATTTGTTACACACTCTAAGTGCACATAAGCCAATTATCACCCAAAACAGAGAGAAACAGAAGGTTACCATTGATTATTTATAGACCCAGAAATTCCTTCATACATGTTAAAGTTTTGGGGTGCACGGGAAGTACAAAGGGAAATAAATGTCTGCACAACTCACTCATAAAAATGGAGTAGATGAACCATCAACTGTCCAAAAGTGGGTGAATGAACCATTTCAGATAAACCAGGAATCTATCTCCATCAAACGTTTATGCAAGAAATCTGTCTCTGCACTACTGAGTTCTTACCAGTATCTGAAGCAAAAAGGCAAAATACAAAGAAAGAAAGGGAGTCTGTTCCCATGAAATCTGCAGTTTTGCAGACCTTAGAGGTTCACACTGTTTGGAGATGAATGTCAAGTAATCATCTGAAGTTCTGGGTTTTTAAACTGAATCTCTAAATCTATTACAAAACTATTAGCACTGAAGAGTGCACATCAACTTGGGCTTTCTGTATATAGCTCTACTGTTCAGCTGCGTTTAGGTTTTATTACACTTTTATTATCACTGAACCATGAGAGCAGTGAAATAATTAGAATGTCTGTGAAGCTGTGGATAGAACATACCGGGAAACAAGTGGTGTGTTCGTTATTGGAACTTTAATAGTTAGTGGAACTGCTCTGTGTGTATTATAAGCCCTAATAGTGTTACTCCTCTATCTTGAAGGGGCAGCTTCTGCTTTTGGAGCAAAGGACCAGAGCTCCATCACTGCTAGAAAGTCTTGTGTGACCATGGTATACTGTACAATAATGATGGTATAGTCCTATGCAGAGCTGGGCAGAACCTGGAATTCCCATTTCATGGGAAATTCCAAAACATCAACTCTTTTGTTGCAAATTGGAGCAAAAATTCAAAATTTCCCATGAACAGAAACATGAACATGAAATTCTGATGTAATCAAAATAAAGTGTTTCAACCTATTGACTTGACCCTTATTTTAAATTATTTATCAGTAAAATGGAAAATCTCAACTTTTTATGTTTTTACTTTTATAAATGACAATGAAAAATAAGTTGAGTTGATAAAGTTAAAACTTTATTGATGGAACACTTCAGTTTTGTTAGTTCTGATGGAATTTTTTAGACCATCTCTAGTCTTAGGTGATTAGATACTCTCCTAACCACATTGATAACATTTATTGTTTACCACGTCTGTGATATAAAGGTCTATTTTTCCTTCACTAAATCATCAACTGAACTGAGATCTTTGCCACACATCATTGGAGACTTTGCCGTAGGGGAAAATACTTAAATCAGTTGCAAGCGAGGTGTCCATTACTAATGAATACTACAAGGCCAAATGATGTTGGACTAATTTAAATCCTGCAACTACTTGGCTACAGTAATTTTTTTACTTCTTGGAGTACAAATTTATATTTAAAATCCAGAGAGAAAGCGTCTAATGATATTCAATTGTCAGGAAATCATTAAGCAGTATCTCACCTGTGCAGTATGATTCTTTTATTGAATTCTGAGCTGGGGTATGGAAATGAGGCTGGTGAAAATTTGTAGTTGGCAGTGAGCTGATTTTTTTTAATCTCCTCAGAGTTAATCAGTTCATGTGCACACATGTAACCTGTATATATTTTTAATATATATTTTCATGTCACTAGCCCCTTGGAGAACTATCTCTGTCAGACCATTAGAAGTGTTTTCAGTGCACAAGAGTATCACTTGATCCTTGGACATCCACACAGGTCTCTTTGATCCATTGGAGATCTTGTCACTTGTTGCCAAGTTCCAGAGCCCCCACTCCTTCTCTGGCAGAACTGCTTCAGTGGAGATTGGACAGCCAGGGATTTCACTATCTGCTTCTCCACTTGGATCCTACTTCTGAAGAGAGTTTCCACAATGCAGATGGGCACTATTCAATAGTTAATAGAGCCTGAGGCTGTATTAACTTTTAAGAAGAATCCCTGCAGAATTCCATGTAGGGCATCGATTGTCATGTACTATTTGGAGAGCACCTAGCACAATTCGGTCTTAAGTTAGGTGGTCTCTAGGCATTACTATGATATATGTCAGGGGTAGCCAAACCATGGTTCAAGAGCCACTTGTGGCTCTTTTACAGTTCTTGGAGCCCCCTATACTCCACCCCAATTCTTTGCCTACTGGACTGTGGGTGGGGAGCTCAGGGCTTCTGCCCTGTGATGAGGCTAGAGGCTTCTTCTGCCCATTGGGGAGGAGGGTCTTGGGGCTTCAGCAGGAGAGGGACTGAGGCCCCGAGCCCTGGCAGGTACCTCCCACGAGGTTGAAGCCCCAAGCCTTCCCCTCCACACAGGGCAGAAGCTCTTAGCCCCATCACCCTGCCATGGGACTGAAGCCCTGAGCCCTGGCAGGCGTGTCCCAGCTCTCGAACTTCTGAAGATTGTCTCATTAGGCTCAAAGAGTCAGTAAGTTTGGCCACCCCTGATATATGTCAAAATGTTAATATTAAATTGGGAGGGAAAATTGTGGTTTTTTTTCTTTGCTGCCACTAAATTTTAAGAGGAAAAAAAACCCTTCTGTTTCAGTTATTCAATATATAGTGCTTTTTCACTTAAAGATACTGGTCTCTTTATCACCACAATTCTAACAACCCTTTGGAGGTTATTGTTACATCCATTTAATGGAAGAGTAAACTGAGGCACTGAGCTAACATTCCAATCCAATCCCCCCCCCAAATTACTAGAATATTGTCCACTGATATGATTGGCTCTTGGATCATGTCTTAATAATTTGCCAAAGATTACACCCAAAGGCATAACTGGCAAAGACTTGTCAGAGAGGGAGTGTCCACTTTTGAGGAAAATTGCTTTGCCCTGGTTGCAGAAAAATGCCTGAAAGGAAAGGCAACTGTCACACAGCAATTGAAGCCCAACCCTGTCTTCCAACACCACATGCAATGTCTGCCAATGAGCCTGTAGCTCAAGGATCAGATTCTTCAGTCACCAAAAGATCCATGGAAAATAAAACCTGTGAAAGAGATGACACCCAAAGTCAGTGGCAGAGTTGTGGATGGAAGCCAGGAATCTTTCAGTCCCTTGTTCTGTCTACTGGATAATAAAGTTTTCTTTCTCCATCACCCTTACTCCTTAGTATTTTTCACAAACGTGATTTATTGTGTTTAGTGTCATTTGCAATTTTGGCTGCTTTGGTGTGAGAAGAAGGGAAAGATACTTTACTAAAGAAAACTGGACCCCCTAACATATTATACTTGCTTTTCAACTCTGTCCCATAAATGAAAACGTTTTGGATATATTTCTTCTCATTCAAAATGGCCCATCTGGTGGTAGACATTACATACAGAGGAAAAGGATAAATTGAGTGCTTTGAAAGTGAAGATTTGACTTATTCCACTATATAGTACATTTTGGAAAGTAACATCACTCTTCCTCACTAGTCCACAAGATGCTGGTAATCAAAAAAGGGAATTTAAATGTTTTGAGAGTTGCAGTTTCATCCAAGAAATATAAAGTAGTATTGGGCAGGGAAGTTGACTAGAGTGTAAGAGAGTCTGATAAAAAATTACTGTCTGATAAATGTCACAGATTCTGTTTACTAAACAAAAGGTTTTAGCTGTAATTTCCTGAAGAAATGTTTGAAGTTTATATGAACTCCAAAAAGCAAAGGTGGAGGAAATGTTTGGGGATAATTTTGTTTTCATTTTGCTGTCTGCTTGACTTATACTACAGAATGGCTTTTGAAATTGACTGTGTTTTGGAATTTGTAACTCTAATTATTTTTAATTTGCTCTGTTGAATATATGGATAGATTTTTGTTTAAGATCATTTTATCTATACACTTTTTTAATGTTCAAGTATGTATGGTACTCTTAGTGCAGAATGCAAATGATTCTTGTGTATTATTTGTGTACCACAGTAAATAAATGTAAAATATGTGAAACCAAAAGATAAACATTGTATAAATCTTACGTAAAAGAAGAAAACTTCCTTGATTCCAAAACTCTGTCTTTTGCTATGAAAAAAATCACAGTGGGGAATTCTGGTTGTAGAAGAACAGAATGATTGGGCACTTAGTATTTTGAATGTTGGACCATGATCCTGGCAATGACTTTACGTGGTTAATGAGGTGGGAGCTCTGTGCAGATGTAGAGTTCTGCTAGTATGAAGTCACTTACAGATTGGGGCCTCAGTTGCAAAATTGCATCTGTTTCAATGACAGTTGCTAAATTGGCAAAATTGTGTCATTCTGGAAATGGTAATCTGCTGCAAATGGTCATGAATGCAGAGACCTATTACTGTATTTGCTTTTTAAAATTTGATGTGTTCATCTAAGACAGAAACCCAGTCCTGTGAAGTGCTGAAGGCCTCCTGCAAAACGTTAAATGCCCTTCACTCCCACTGACATAGGCAGCAGGTTTGTATAATTTTTGGTGGGGCCCAAAATGGTGGTGCCCCCCCGCTCCCAACCTGTTAGCCGATATAAAATGAAGCTACAACGCGTCAGCGCCACAAGATTACAAGGGTCAATTAAAAGTGGAAAGTCAGAAGCAGCACTTGCCTACTTCAATATACAGTATTATATTTTGTTGCACCTGTTGTGATGAAGTGGGAATGTTCTTAATATTTTCTCTGAATACTGTGTGGGTGCCTCAGTTTCCCCTGCAAGATGCCAACTGAAGGTGTTGGGGAGAAAGAGATCAGGTGGCCTCCTTGTCCGGATGAGACACCGAGGCCAGAGGAGGGAGTGTCAGTTTGGAGCTGGCTGGGGAAATGGGGAGAGACCCAGAACTTGGTTCTGGGCTCCCCACCCCCCAAGATGGACCTGACAGAGGGGTTCTGTTTTCTGTACCAACAAGCTCTGTTTAAACTGTGTTCCCATCATCTAATAAACCTTCTGTTTTACTGTCTGGCTGAGAGTCACATCTGACTGCGGAGTTGGGCTGCAGGGACCTCTGGCTGCCCCAGGACCCCGCCTGGGCGGACTTGCTGTGGAAAGTGCATGATGTGGAAGGGCATGCTGAATGCTCCGAGGTCAGACCCAGGAAGGTGTAAGCTTCTTTCCCTCGAGACAGTATGCTCCGAGAGAGGAGGCTCCCCCAGAGTCCTGACTGGCTTTGTATGGAGTTGTTCCAAAGCATCACAGCATCCCCTTCCACACCGTGCACTTCCCAGAAGTCTGCACAGGCACTGACACTCCCTCCTCTGGCCTTTGTCTCTTTTCCAGGCATTAGGAGGCCACCCGATCTCTCTGTTCTCCAACACCTTCAGTTGGCACCTTGCAGGAGAGTGGCCCAGGCCATCAGTTACCAGGAGACAGGGTTTCAGCCATTCTCTGTGCAGACAGTTCACACTGTCCCTCTAGGGCTCTACAACAATCACACCCCCTTATCCCACCATCTAGATCCTTGAGAAATGCAGAGAGGAAACTGAGGCACCCACACAGTATTCAGAGAAAACATTAAGAACATTCCCACTTTGTAACACCTGTATACGACTAGTTATATACTTTAAAGGGGTGTAAAATAGTCAAGTATAGTGCTAAACACGATACTCCAAACTCACCACCAAATTTAAGTTGCACGTTTTTCCCCTCAGGTGAGGGTTCTGGGGTGGGGCTAGGGATGAGAGGTTCACAGTGCAGGAGTGTGCTCGGAGCTGGGGGTGCAGGCTTTGGGGTGGGGCAGGGCTGAGGATGAGGAACTTGGGGTGCAGACAGACTGCCCCAGGGCTAGGGCCAGAGAGGACTCCCCATCACCACCACTGGCAGCAGCAAGCTCCAGGGGAGGGACCCCTCCTCTCCTCCCTGCCCCCCACGGCACACTCACTCTGCACCACAGTCACTGCACATGCTCCTAGGGCCCCTCTCAGGTCCAGAAAGCCCACTCGCCTCCCGTATGATGGGTACTAGGGGGTGGGGGTTGCCATCACAGGTGGCCTTCCATGTTGCTGCCCCTCACCGTAACTTCACTGTGGATGGGGCTGCCCCTTGCCCAGCATGGGGCAGAAGTGGGGTCTGCACGGTGATGGCTATGGGGCGGGGGAGCAGGGACGGGTGTCATAACATTCACCCAAGCCCCAGCTGCTCAGGTAGGTCTATGAACCCCCTCCCCCATCTGCCCTGTGGTGGGTGGGTGCTGGAGGGGAGGGGCACTGCCTTCACATATGGCTTCCTGCCTCCCTGACCCCTGCTGCAGGCTGCAGCCTGCTGCCCCTCACCGTAGCTTCACTGGGGGACGGTGGGAGGGGATGGCATGGGGCTGCCCCTTCCCCAGCGTTGGGCAGGAGTGGGGGCTGGGGCTGGGGGGGAATCATAGGGTCAAACACTCACGGAAGCCCCAGCAGCTGCTAAGGTGAGTGATGTCCGTCTCCTGGCCGGAAGTCCCGTTCGCGTCTCTTCCAGGTAGGGGCAGGGGAGGGGAGGGGAGGAGGAGAGGGCTGCCGAGCACGGCAGGGCCCCCTCCACTCCCCTCCCCCTCCCCCTTCCCCTCCGAGGTGCTACAGCAACAGCAGCTTGCACTGCTGTTATGCTGTAGCCCTTAGGCACAGCAGCAGCAGCGGCAAGGGAGACAGACACGCTGCCTGCGTTCAGGCAGGGAAGCTCCGGGGCGGGGAGGGGGGAAGCTCCAGCCCTGGCGGTGGCGCTCCAAGCAGGGGAGAAACCAACCTAGCTCCAAACATTGGTGGAGCAGAGCCCCTGCTTGGGAATATTCCTGGGGCTAAAGCCCCAGGAACCCAAATAAGTCGGCGCCCATGCCCACTGAAATCAATAGGAGTTCAGGTGCTCGGCTCCATGCAGCAATGGGCCCTTTATCTTCAAGGCTGGAACTTGTTTCAGAAGTCACAGTGGAGCCTATGGACTCCTGCTTCGTAGTAGTGCAACTTTTCAGTGAGGCTCCCTTATGACAAGTAGTCTGGGAATTTTGCAATTCCACATCCTTACTACAAAAGGAACAAAACAGAGAATCTTCTAGCTTCAAACAACATACAGATGTGTTACCATTAAAATAGTTTAAGATTGCTTTGCCTTGGTAGCTACAGCAGTGGGACTGAAATCTCCATTACCTTTCAGTGGCTCTGCCACTTCAGATACTGCAGCAAGGCAAATTAATTCAAGTGATCTTAGGCCTCATCTATGCGGAGGATCCATTTCCAGCCATTGTTTTAGCAGCACTGGTGCTATTCATAGTGTATACAGTCAAAGCCACTGCTTGCACCAGGGTATCTTATCTTCATTTCAAGTGAGCTTAAGCTATACCAGTTCAAATAATTACTTTGCCTGTCTACATTGTGGGTTGCACTGATGCAGCTACATTATGGCTGACGATTCATGCCTGAAACTGGGGTAAATCTTTACTAAAGACCAAGCCTTAGTAGTGTAACTGTGCCGTTTGAAAAGAAACTGGTGAAAATGATTACAATATTTCCATTGGTTTCATAAAGTAGGGCCCAGTTTTACAACTATGTCGCACAATGAATGAGCTTCCATTGAAGTCTATTCAAAAGGGCTGTAGGATTAGGGACTATGATTTTTTGAAACTCAAGAATGTGTATATTAAACAAGCCATGAAAAATTATACCTTTCTGGTCCTCTAGAGTGAGCAAAACAAAATGAATGTTATCATTATCTATCCATAATTGTTATGAATAGGCAAGCAGACTCTTGTGACTCATTTTCAAGCTGATCTTTCAAGTCTATATCAAACATAATAAATCAATGTTTGCTTTGCAATTTATCCCAAAATCTCTGGAGCAGCAACAATAAAGGTTACTTTGCTTGTGGACATAAGAAAATACTATCTAGCAGCCAAGATTTTATAAAACGAGTATTGATTTTGGGTGCCCAACCTAAGACACCTTAAAGAGCCTGATTTCTTTAAAGAAAGTGCTGATCACCTGCCCTCTGGAAGTCAGTCCTCTCTAAGATGTCTCAAATTGGGCACCCACAGCAATAGTTACTTCTGAAAATCTTAGTCAATGTATCAGCTAAAACTTTCTCATGTCAGTTCCTTCTCTTTTTTGATAAAGCTGAGCCTAGTTTGAGAGCATACTTGCCTTATTTTCTTATCACAGGATAACAATATTTTGAATTTTAGAGAGACAAGGTGGATGGGGTAATATCTTTTATTGGTCCAATTTTTGTTGATGAGAAACTTTTGAGCCACACATAGCCCTTCTTTGAGTTTATCGTTTTTCTGTGCATCCAAATTAATATTCAGTATGAGGGATTTTCAGGTAACTGTGACTCTAGTTTTGTGATCAGTTTCATGGTTTCAGAGGGGGCAACTTCTTGTCAGTGGTGGAAAAAGCATTAATAGTTTGAAATCCTAGAAAGTTACATTAAAAAGAAAAACAGTGAGGACAGCTGTCTAGTTCTTCTTCTTTTGAAAATGTAGTGTTTTTTAAAGGTTCTAAGAAGTAGTTGTGCACCTGGAATACCTGATCTTATTAACAGTTGTCTGCAATAACACAATTTTCTCTTTTGATAAATTTGAATAACCTTTATGCAATATTTACTAGACTCATTTTTTTCATGGAATTCTTCCTTACTTATCTATATCGGTATGTTAAAGTTTCATCGGCTGGATCAGAGAATGAATTGTACTTTGGCCCTTTTGTAGATGGAACTTTTAAGGAATAACTTTCTAGGTTTTTCATCCTGTGCTTTTCAGTGCTAACAGATGAAGACAATGAAGGATAAATTCTCAACTTGGATGCACTAGATTTTTGATGCACACAACTCTGTTCGGTGGAGGTTATCTTGAGCTTTGGATATAGCCCTGTCTTCTTCTAGTGTTTTATCTCCTTCACATTCATATTGTTGTTGTTTGAGAGCTTCATAATACAGGTAGCTCTTTTCATTAGAGATCCATCGAACTGCAATTCATCATCTTTGTTGGTGCAGTCAAAGAAATTTACACTCAATGTACCTGGCTATAGCCTTAAGCACTAAAGAAGTGTATCAGGCTAGTGCTCCTATTTCTGTAGCTGCTTAATATTCTTATCTTATATGGAGTACATAATAACAAAACAACATTCTAAATTAAAGTGACTGAAGACCAAATTTTGGCTCTGAGAGCCAATGTAGCACAAGTGGAGGGGATCCCCTTTAGATCCTCACTAATGTGGAAGGGAAGTAATTATATCCATGTGTCACATGTTCTGCCAGGGTTTGATGAGGTGTTCACATCACATGGGCTATAAAAGGGTTAAAGTGGTGCAACTAGGGCTAGGATGACCAAATGTCCTGATTTTATAACAGTCCTGATATTTGGGGCTTTTACTTATATAGGCGCCTATACTCCCCCATCCTGATTTTTTTCACACTATCTGGTCACCCTTGCACACCTGGTGGAGAGTCCCGCTTGACTGAAAATGACTAATGGCTGATAAAGCTCAGCTGAGGGAGAAGTAGGCTAAGGTATAAAGCCAGGAAATTTGCAGCAGAAAGGGGGCTGCAGGAGCAGTAGTCTGCAGTCACTGCCTGGGAGAAGAGAGGAGTGTTTGGGGCTACAGTCTGGCAAAGGTCAAAGAGGGAAGTAGCCTATAGTTACTCCCTGAGAGGAGGGAGTTTGGACCAGTAAACCTGGGGGGCAGAGGATAGAGCAGGGAAGTAGGAAGGAGTTCAGGGAGATAGCAACAGGCTGTGAGAGCAAACAGATGACAGCTGCTAGACATTGGGTCCCTGGACTGGAACCAGGAGTAGTGGGAGGGCCTCCACCAGGTTCCCCTACCAGGTGGCACAAGACCGGGAGTGGAAGAGTCTCTGGAGTGGCATGAGAACAGTTGATTCAGTGAGACTTTGATACCCTTGAAGGGGAGGACTGTACAGTGACCTGACCGGAGTTTCTGACCTGAGTCACAAACAGGGAAGACTGTGAGTCCTGGAGAGCGAGAAAGGGCCATAAGATGATGAAGCGGGTGTCATCCTGGATAAGAGCTGATTACTCAGACACAGTCACAAGGAGGTGCCCCAGTGGTGAATGATCCCTGTGACACAGGGAACAGCCTCAAAAAAGTTCTATTCTTCTATCCCATATGTGTATAATTTCTACTAATACTGCAGGGAGTTGTGTGAGTGCAGAAGAAAATAATAGACCCCTTAAAGCAATGAGAGACAAAATTACCTTTAAGACAACAGTGAAATGGCATTTTTCCTGAGGACAGGATTTTAAGCAAATTTGTGTCAAAGTAAAATCAGAATTCACAAGCAGAATCTAAACTCAGATTGCGTGCTTGTGTGTGTTTTATTTAACATGTTACAATAACCTGATATGTTTGAGGCCTAAACAACCTCATTATGTTTGCTTTTTGCTCAATATTGCTTCTAAAGAAAAAGCTATCTGTTTTTTAAGAGTCTACTAAACTGACCTATTTCTAAATAACAAGCAGTGGCAGGGCATTTAATTTAACACTAATATAACTTACAATTCTTCAAGAATAAAATCTGAAGAGGAAAAGCATGGAGTTTTTTTGTTGTGTTTTTTTTTTTTGTAGTTAAATATAAAACCTCTGGTCAGTATTTTTTTATTTAAGATCAGTG
The DNA here is from genome assembly GCF_016161935.1 of Mauremys reevesii. NCBI lineage: Eukaryota > Metazoa > Chordata > Testudines > Geoemydidae > Mauremys > Mauremys reevesii. The sequence goes on from NC_052624.1 coordinate 97,163,447, forward strand.
AGCGCTATCATGTACCTATGCTGTCAGTTTTATCTTGTGTTATCATGCATTTCTTTAACAGTGGTCCATGGCACTTATAGCACTTTTCTATGATTGATAAATAGGCATTTTACAAAATGGTGTAACTAGCATTATATCCATTTTACAAATGGGCAAACTGAAGGCTTGTCTACACTTGGAAATTATTCTGGAATAGTTACTTTGATATAAGCCCCCACATAGATCCTTTTCTTCCAGAATAAATGAGAATTTATAGGGGGATTTATACCAAAATAACAGCTCTGGAATAGCTATTTCACTAAATTTCCAAGTGTACACAACCTCTCTGCCTCAGAGCTTAAGTTGTTTGCTCAAGGTCATACAAGTCATTGTTTTAGCCAGAACTAGAACTCCAGGTCTTCTCACAAATGGGTGCTTTATCCATTGGATTATACTTCCATCCTCAGTACAGGGCTGGCCAGATGGAACATACCAGTCATTTGGAAGACCCAATGAAATCAACTTCAGGTCAGAACTCCTATTCTGGGTCCTACAAAGAACATGTACTCTGAGGAAGTAACACACCGTGCCTCTGGTACCAGCTCCTCCATGTCTTCTGCTGGTGAATTTGGGGTAATAGGGAGTATTGTGTTGTCTGAGCCTGATGGTGTGTATTAAATTAAAAATGGGATGGAACTTAAAGTTAATACTGAACTGGAGACTGACACAATCCAAAACTCTAATCCAAGTTTTGGGGGAGTTGGAACCAGATGTAGGCTTACATAAAAGAACAGAGTTAGAAAGGAGCTATGAAATAAGTGTTGAAAACAGGATTGATTGACGGTACTGTGACAGATGATATCACTATGCTTTATCTAATACAGCAACCTTAACACATAGTATCACAAAATACTTTGTGGAGGAAAAAATAAAAGGAAGATTTTGTGACCCCAATGCAATTAAGAATATACTCCTTGCTTAAGACCATCCCTATTCAGCTAAACACTTGAACAAGTCCTTAGGTCTCATTGAAATCAAGGGCAAATAATCACGTATTTAAAGTTAGGTAATTGCTTGAATACTTTGCTGAATCAGGGCTTAGGGAAATAACTAACTTTCTTAGACTGAGAAAGAAGTGCAGGGGAAATTCTGGATTGATAGGTACAAAGGAAAGATTAACCACAATTGATAAAGGGACATTGATAAAGTGTGGAGTGAATAAAAAAAATCAAGCGAGGACAAGTTCTGCCAATGTTTTAATGGTGGTAACTTGCAGACTTATAGACAATTCTGGTTCCAGACACTCCAGAATCACTGATCTTAGAGTAAAGTTAAGGTGTGAGTTAAGGAGTGTGATGGAGTCATAGAGCAAAGAGGACTTTATATCTAAAAAGAGGATTTCAGTCCCTGGAGCAGTCAGTAATTGGTGCTTATAGTGTAGCCAAGAGCTAACACTCAAAATATGCTAAGGATATACAGGTTTGAATCCCATATAGAAGCAATGTTCAAAGTTAAAACCTAGGACAGAAGATGTACTAGAAAATAAGCTGAGAAGACAACAGGGGCATAGATTCTTTAGCCTGAGAGAGTAAGGGGAAGATGTGAGGCTTCCTTTAGATATAATAAGGGAATGTCTAGAAAGGTATGATTCAAAATGTGAGAGGAGCTTAAAAATGATCAGGTCACTGGTAGGAGTAGAAGCTATACTGAATTCAGGTAGGATGAGAGCCAGTGATGAATACTGGTCAAAATACTAGTGCGTGTGTGTTCATTAATTAAGGGTACTCTTTTAAATTTGCCCCTCATTGTACTGTCACTGCAAGCAGGGGTGGCTCTAGGGATTTTGCCGCCCCAAGCACGGCAGGCAGGCTGCCTCCGGCGGTTTGCCTGCGGAGGGTCCACCGAAGCCGCGGGACCAGCAGACTCTCCGCAGGCAAGCCGCCCGAGGCAGCCTGCCTGCCACCTGCGGTGCCGGCAGAGGGCCCCCCGCAGCTTGCCGCCCCAAGCACGCGCTTGGCGTGCAGGGGCCTGGAGCCGCCCCTGACTGCAAGGGTATTCAGTGACGCCCTGTTGCATTGCTATGGAACCTCATTTTGGACTGCTCACGTACGCAGTATGCAGTCTGACTCACTGAAGCAGCTGCACCCTATTGGATCATATTGGGAAGAGCAATTTTGTTAAGTGATCAGTTGAAAACAAAATTAGAATAAAAGGGCTTTTTTTTATAATCTGAATTTTTCTCTGTTTTTGAGAGGGGCTCAACCTCAGGTGTCCCAGTGGCAAGTGTGTGGGATGTACAATAAGGAACAAGAAGAACATCATTATAGCTTGGAGAAGGGCAGTCTCAGTACCATGATAAAGGCCAAGAGCTGTACTGAAAGTACTAAGGGAGAGATGATTAGAAAAGTGAGAGAAGATCATTTTTACCTGAACCTTTCTGAGGAAATTTATAAAAGTTCTATAGGAAGTTCTAAGAGAGGTGAGCCTAGAGGTGGAAGAGTTGTCATGAAAAAATTCCAGACATGAATAGCTCATGTCTTGCTTCTGATCCTTCACAAGCATCTAGGTATGAGGTAGGATAGTAGCTTTGTGAGTCAGGAGAAGCTAAGTGACGTCCCATTCAGAAAGAACTTGATAGCAGTTGTGTGACATAAAAAAGATCTTTATCTCAATGAGTAGTGGATGACAATAGTAATGTAATTAGCAACAGTAAGGAGGTGTAAAGTGATCATTTAAAGTTGGAAGAGGGTGCACTAGGTAAGTGTGTTTTGCTCATATACAATATGAGGTCTATGATGACTTCTATGGAAGGAGAGTGTAAGCTAGTGGGCAGTTTCACCAGCAAAAGAAAAGGAAATAAAGTTCCAATCATTATTCTTTTTAGGCCCTTTCTTTGTGGCTCTTTTATTGTCCACAGAACCAAGTAGATAATCTGAAAAACACAGGGCAATAATTCCCACACAATTCCCTTGTATTAGCTAGTCAGCAGAAGAGAGACCATTCTTTTGTTCCCCTTAATTCCCCTTTGACTCAGCATCGCCTTCCTTTTATCCTTTGCCTCAAGCCATCTAACGGGAAGTGATCTGTTAAAGACATTGCAGTCTGTAATCAGTTACCTTGTGATAGGGAGGTACTGTAGCTAGATGGCAGGTAGATGAAGAGGTCTGACACCTCAACTATAAAAAGTATTGGAGTTGTGTACCTTTCTGATGGCTAAAGGGGAGAATTTAACAAGTTTGTTCTAGAGCTATTGGAAAAATTTCGTTTGAAACTTTTTTTCTAGCTCTGTTGTTGAAGTTGTTTCACTTCATATAAATTAAATATCCATTGGACAAGAGACTTAAAGTTGAGTCTACCTCTTCCTAGGAGAGTGCCCTAATTGCCAGGCTATGAGCCCCTCTCTCTCTCACCCTCTCTGTCTGACCCATTGACTAATAATGTAGTTAGTACAAACTGGAACAGTTTCAAAAGCAGAGAATGAGACCAGTATTCCAGAATACATCATGTAGCCCAGTGGTTACTGCACACTCTTACAAGGCAAGAAGCACAAGTTCAAATCCCTGTTCCAGATGAAGCAGATAGGAAGGATTTGAACCTAGGATTTTCACATTCTATGTTAGTGCCTCCTTGTTTTGTGAATCTAGCCCGGAAATAAAATGTTTTGGGTAAAAAAAAAAGGTCTTTTTTATTCACCGAAAATTCCAGAAATCATGGATTTGTTTTAACCTAAAGAACCTTTTTGTTCTTTTTGGGGAGCTGCCAGTGAACCAAAATATCAGTTGTTCGTCCAGCATGTGAGCTGGGCCTTCCAAGTTGAGAGAGATGAATTCTAGATAAGTAATGAAATTCAGGATCTTAAGGCAGGTTCCGAAATGGAAATTATGTATCTTCATAACCTTATGTTTTCCTCCAGAAAGGCTCTGTTTGTATTACTATCCTCTATTTAGGAGGACCAAATGGATCTCATTCCAGAGCTCTGTCAATGCCACTAGTAATCAGCAAGTAGGTATGACTATTGAATTACACCGGCTCAAGTTCCCTGCCAGCTGTGCCTCTCATCTCTGCAGTGCTGTTAAACTTCCACCAGTTCAGAGAACAGGAGGCTGATGACAGTCAAATCCAGATTTCTAGTTTGCTTGTATTTAATAATAACCAGCCAGGTCACTAAGCCCACCCTATTTTTATTGCTATTTAAAGGTAATCTTTTAACAATTTTTTTTTAATTATGGACCATAAAATTGTTTCATGTATATGGATGATGTTTAATTTCTTTGTTTGAGACCTCTAGGGGCACAGTGCATAACAATAACCACCAATACATTTATAGACCAAACAATTCATAATGACATTATACTACCAATGCCTGTCCCAGGATCAAAATTTTTCCTCCAAATGAATGCATGTGTTTTATGGCTTACTTAAAAGCAGGGATCTTTGAAAGCACCATGTATAATAGATGAAGAGAATCATTATAACTAACCTTGTTCCAGGAATCCTACAGACTTCTCTTTGTAATACAAGGAAATTGTTAGTCATCACAGTATCACCATGGTAAGACTGTATTTCATCAGAAAAAAAGAGAACATTCTAAAAGAAAAGTGTACCTGGATAATAAGTGATTTAAATTGTAGGGTTGGGGTATTCATATAATAGATTTGGCAAAAAAAAAAAAAAAAAGCTGTGTGATGCAGAAAGGTCTATATATTAAAAGTGAACCTAAACTTGTGATTTTTTTTTTACTTTTTTTTTTTTTAGTTAGTCTCTTTAATCTGACAGAGCTCACCTCCAACATTTTAAGCAGGTTTTGTATGTCAGAAATCCTGACCCTCAGAAATAGGAACACTGCGGGAATGGAGGCTGTTTGTAACTGAAAGATTCATAACTCTGAACAAAATGTTATGGTTGTTCTTTCAAAAGTTTACAACTGAACATTGGCGTAATACAGCTTTGAAACTTTACTATATAGAAGAAAAATGCTCCTTTTAACCATCTTAATTTCAATGAAACAAGCACAGAAACAGTTTCCTTATCTTGTCAAATCTTTTTTTAAGTTTTCTCTTTATTTTTTTTAGTAGTTTAACACAGTACTGTGCTGTACAGTATTAACTTTTTTTTATCTCTGCTGCTTGATTATGTACTTCTGATTATCAATGAGGTGTGTGGTCAATTTGTAACTCTGGTGTTACTAATTCTGAGGTTTTTACTGTACAATTGAAAATTGTACCTATTCTGGGGCAAATTTACAGACTGTTGCAGGGGGCTTTTACCAAACTGCTGCTGTGAATCATGGATAGAAAAAAAATGAAGACATTTATTATACCTGTCAAGGTTCCTTCCCCACTCTGAACTTTAGGGTACAGATGTGGGGGACCTACATGAGAAGCTCTAAGCTTAACTACCAGCTTAGATCTGGTCTTGCTGCCACCATCCAGATTTCTCAGTGTCTGGAACTCCCTCTTCCCCTCCAAAACCTTCTGCTCCCTGGGTAGCCTTGAGAGACTTCCTCACCAAGTCCCTGGTGAACACCGAACCAACCCCTTGGATCTTAACACAAGGAGAATTTAACCATCCCCCCTCCTTTCCCTCACCAATTCCTGGTGAGTCCAGATCCAATCCCCTTGGATTTAAAAAGAAGGAAAAAATCAATCAGGTATTAAGAAAAAGGCTTTAATTAAAGAAAAGAAAGGTAAAAGAAAACCCTCTGGGAGAGATTAGCATACCAGCTACTCTCACAGACAACAGATTCAAAACACAGAGGATGTTTCCCTGGGCAAAAAATCTTAATACACACAAGAATACCCAAATTTGATAATTCCCTTAATGGTACCAAGACAAGTTACAAAGAAAATAAACATAAACGTATTTAACCCTTTCTAAAACTTACTACTCTGATAAGAGGCTGGTTCCTTGATCTTTTTCACTCCGGCTGAAACTGAAACTGACTAAACAAAGGAAACTTCCCTCCTTCCTTTTGAAACATCTTGTTCCCCGATTGGTTCCTCTGGTCAGGTGTCAGCTAGGCTAGGTGAACTTCTTAACCCTTTACAGGTAAAAGAGGCATTAACCCTTAACTATCTGTTTATGACAATACCATTGAATAGAAAATCTTGAACTGACATGTATACCTCTACCCCGATATAACGCTGTCCTCGGGAGCCAAAAAATCTTACTGCATTATAGGTGAAACCGCGTTATATCGAACTTGCTTTGATCCGCCGGAGTGTGCAGCCCCGCCCAGAGCGCTGCTTTACCACGTTATATCTGAATTCATGTTATATCAGATCACGTTATATTGGGGTAGCGGTGTATATATTCGGTATTAAAATATATAGCTCTGCCCATTTTCACCTCCTGAGTCTCCACTTCATGAGGACATAAAGAGAGCATTAAATATAAAAATGAATTAGCCTTGGAGATAGCAGAGTCTTTAAACAAAAGTTGGGCGTGAGATGAATGGGGTATATGATAAGATTTACTCAGAATGTAGTTTGGTAATACCAGATGCTGAGGTGTTTTTGTTTATTTTCAAGGGTGCCTGGCATTATTTTTTATATCATAAGATAAAGTTAATAATGTTAATGTTTTTAATGGTTCAGTTAGAAACACAATGTGACTCTTTCATTTTTGTTTATATCCAGTTTTTAATATAGTAGTTCATATGCTCGTTTTTACAGTAACAAAATATTGTTTACTAATGCATGCCAACAAGCAATTAACCATAGGTTATATATAAAACATAATTGGTTTCGTTTAGATCAGTGCTGAATACCAAGCAGTTCAGAGGAAAGAAATGTCAAAGGCTAATCTCTGATTTTTGAACTATTAGAAATATGTTGGCAGATAAACCAGTTTAAAATAACTCAATCACTTTGCTAGATTGACTGAATATTTTGAACTCTAGATAAGAAGTCAGTTACATTTGATCATATATATTGTATGTGCAGTTAAGGCATAACTGAGGTGCACCTCAAGATTAAAATATACACCTTAAATATATCTCTTCTTAAGTGGTTTGTAAATGAGGTGTATTAACTGTGCAGCAGTATTATTACTTCAGTGTTGCTGAAGTATATTTGAAAAAGGAAAATTAAGTGCACCTTAGCTGTTGGGGTATCTTCTTAACTGTAATTCTTTGTAAATTTTACCTTAAGTATTGTATAGCTGGGATGTATATCTCCACAAGAGTGAGAATTACATTCTGCCACTGTTCCTTAGCCAGACTAGCAATTACTCATGCGAGCATTGCTGTTGACTTCAATGGGATAGATTCTGGTTCTAAGGAGAGATCAGATCATAGAGTTTCTTATGAAACATTCAAGCTCTTTCTCTCCATGTAACAAAAATGAGCATAGAAAGGAAATCATTGAAGCCTGATTCAGCAAAAGCACTTGTTTATCTTTAAGCATGTGCGGAAGTCTGTTCCTATTCAACAAAGCACTGAAGCATGTGCTTATGTCCCATTGACTTGACTGGGACTTCACTACATGCGTACACTTAAACATAAAAAGGGACCATTGAAAGAAATTTGTATTCAGTATCTCCGAACTCTGATAATAATTATTAACTATTCAAATAGAATATATTAATGAATTTTGCAGCAGTATAAAATGTTGAGATTTCAGTGATGGAAAAATATGTTAGTGATGAAAAAGTATAACCTGCATATGTTCAGAGTTTGATAGAGTGAAGTTCTGTAACTGTCAAGAGAAAAAATATGATTTATATCTTTTATATGTATATATATATATATATATATAGAGAGAGAGAGAGTAAATAAAATGTATCTAAGAAATTTGAGTAGAAGTAATACATAATATTTATAAATATGAATAGAAATGAATAACAGAAATTCAGTGTTATCACAAATAGATGGATAGGATAAGGTGAATATAAAAACCATAACAAAAGGTCCATCTAGCCCAGTATTCTGTCTTCTGACAGTAGCCAATACCAGGTGATTCAGAGGGAATGAACAGAACAGGTAATCATTAAGTGATGATGGGTTTAAATGCTTTAATTCTTTCAAACCAGGTAATCCAAATGGATTGGCATACATTTGTGACCTGGGAGGTGATATTTTTCTAGGTGTCCAAAGTAAGGATTTTGACTGAAGCCTCAACTTGGAGGATTATATTGTATTCTAGGGGACTTAACATGCAAAATCATGTACAAGGTAAGAAGCACATTGGGCTGGAGCACTTGAACACACAGATGTTCTTGCTGGAGTTTGGAATGTGGTACAAATTATGTCTGTGTATATTTTGCTGCTACTTTTGCTGTATTTGTCCATCCTTGTTCAAATCTTTTATAGGAACTCCATGCATATTTTAAATAAAAATAGAGTAGGAAGGAATATCCTGAATTTTTACTCCCTAATTTCCCAGTAAGGAAAAAACCCACTCCTTGTGCCCAAAGTTCTGATCTCGGGTATTATGCCAGGATTGGCTAAAATATTGAACAGTTGAAATACAGGAATTTCCAAATATCCATAAAAAGAACAGGAATACTTGTGGCACCTTAGAGACTAACAAATTTATTAGAGCATAAGCGTTCGTGGGCTACAGCCCACTTCATCAGGTGCATGTAGTGGAAAATACAGTAGGAATATATATATACACACAGAGAACATGAAACAATGGGTGTTACCATACACACTATAAGGAGAGTGATCAGTTAAGGTAAGCTATTATCAGCAGGAGAGAAAAAGAACTGTTCATAGTGGTAATGAAAATGGCCCATTTCCAGCAATTGACAAGGAGATGTAAGGAACTGTAGGGTGGGGGGGAATAAGCATGGGGTAATAGTTTTACTTTGTATAATGGCCTATCCACTCCCAGTCTTTATTCAAGCCTAGTTTGATGGGTCCAATTTGCAAATTAATTCCAATTCAGCAGTCTCTCGTTGGAGTCTGTTTTTTAAGTTTTTTTTGTTGTAATATTGCGACTTTTAGGTCTGTAATTGAGTGGCCAGGGAGATTGAAGTGTTCGCCAACTGGTTTTTGAATGTTATAATTCTTGACGTCTGATTTGTGTCCATTTATTCTTTTACGTAGAGACTGTCTGGTTTGACCAATGTACATGGCAGAGGGGCATTGCTGGCACATGATGGCATATATCACATTGGTAGATGTGAAGGTGAACAAGCCCCTGATGGCATGGCTGATGTGATTAGGTCCTATGATGGTATCCCCTGAATAGATATGTGGACAGAGTTGGCAACGGGCTCTGTTGCAAGGATAGGATCCTGGGTTAGTGTTTTTGTTGTGTGGTGTGTGGTTGCTGGTGAGTATTTGCTTCAGGTTTGGGGGTTGTCCATAAGCAAGGACTGGCCTGTCTCCCAAGATCTGTGAAAGTGATGGATCGTCCTTCAGAATAGGTTGTAGATACTTGATGATGCGCTGGAGAGGTTTTAGTTGGGGGCTGAAGGTGATGGCTAGTGGTGTTCTGTTGCTTTCTTTGCTGGGCCTGTCCTGTAGTAGGTGACTTCTGGGTACTCTTCTGGCTCTGTCAATCTGTTTCTTCACTTTAGCAGGTGGGTATTGTAGTTGTAAGAACGCTTGATAGAGATCTTGTAGGTGTTTGTCTCTGTCTGAGGGGTTGGAGCAAATGCGATTGTATCTTAGAGCTTGGCTGTAGACAATGGATCGAGTGATGTGGTCTGGATGAAAGCTGGAGGCATGTAGGTAAGTATAGTGGTCATTAGGTTTCCAGTATAGGGTGGTGTTTATGTGGCCATCATTTATTATTACTGTAGTGTCCAGGAAGTGGATCTCTTGTGTGGACTGGTCCAGGCTGAGGTTGATGGTGGGGATTATCACATAGTAGCGCAGAAGAGAAGTAGCAAAAGATGATGGGTCCAATCAGTCACAGCATTTACAGTTAGATGTGGTGAATCTGTTGTATCTGAAATCTTTATTAGTATTAGTATTTTTTAGATGCATGGAATTCTAATGGAGATTAGACAAATGAAATACTTCATGAAGAAATACCTAACTCTTCACCTTCCTGCTTTGATCAGTTATCACACAAAATGGGCCTCAAATACGGAAGTGACTAGGAGATCTAGTATGTACAGGGAAGATACCAACTCTCCCTGAGAGTAGCAGAGCTCCTCTCCACCACCTCAGCTGAGAGAAGGCCTCCTTTGGTTCACCCTTCTGATCAGAGGGCTCAGGCCCTTGCTAATATGTGAGGGACATATATGTATAATCACAGCAAGCCTAAGTAGCTGAGACTTCAATAATTGGTTAAAACTATCCTTCTGCCTGGCCACCAGTTTGCAAACACAATGCTGACCATTGGTGAAGACACAGTTGTTCAATATGTAGTCCTACAATGAACAGAAATTACAGGAAAAAGATAAAGGCCAATAACAGTATAGGCATCAATACCCAAAGCAACTACTAAGGAGTGTGAGCCACAGTCCTTGTGCGACCAGCAATATGCATCTCTTTCCTCTTGATTCTGTTATCGTACAGTATGGCAATATACTTGTGCAAAAGTGTTGGGTTAGGACAGTGGTTCTCAAACTTTTGTACTGGTGACCCCTTTCACATAGCAAGTGTCTGAGTTCGACCCCCCTACCCTTTATACATTAAAAACACTTTTTTGGGGTACATTTAACACCATTATAAATGCTGGAGGCAAAGCAGGGTTTAGGGTGGAGGCTGGCAGCTCGTGACCCGCCCCTCATGTAATAACCTTGTGACCCCATGAGTTTGAGAACCCATGGGTTAGGAAAATCCTGCTGTTTCACAATCATTTTAGTTATCACAAGTTCTCAAGAGAGGCTTTCACACATTGTAAAAATGATGTTCTAATGACATTTTGCATAGTAACTCGAAACAATGTGTATGTAAAGTGTGCCACTGATGTAAATACTTTAGAAGAAGTAGAGATAAGACAAAGGCCTACTAGCCAGAAGATCTGTTTTATTTCCAAGCTGAGCTATTGCTTTGCAGTGTGATCTCAACAAAGTCACTTGATTTCCTTGTGCCTTAGTTAAACTAGTTGGTAAAACTAATTAAAAAGCAGGAACTTGGTGGAAACCAGATGCTGTCTGTGAGACGAGCCTTTCTGGGCAGATATTTTACAAAAACAAACTAAAATTAGCAACAGCATGCCAGCTGCTTAGGAAACCCACTGCTGATGAATGATGTAAAGATGATAGATGAATGCCTACTCCCATTCCGAACCCTGTCCACTAAGTAAATGAATAATGTCATCCATAGAATCCAGACCACTGTATTCACCATATGCATCTGCTGCACTCTACCACAGCATTTCTTTCGGTTTGGCTTTTCCCTATTTTATTTTTCCGTGCCCTGTCAGTGGCAATGGCACTACTTCAAAAGAGACGGATCTACAGGAATTAAGAAAAAAATGGAAAATGGTCATGTGTGACTTATTTATAGACATTTCTATGGCACATGTCACCATGGTATCTGAGCACCTCTCATTAACATTAATGTTAAACTAATGAGGCAGGGGACTAATATTACTCCCATTTTACAGATGAGTAAACTGCAGCCCAGGGACATTAAGCAGCTTGCCCAAAGCCACACCAGAAGAGTGTGGCAGAGTTGGGAACAAAACACAGATATCCTGAGCCTCAAGTCCTGTGTCTCCACCACAGCGTTATCTTTTCTCTGGCTGGTGCATAGACTGCAGGGGCAGGAGGGAAAAAAATATTAGTCTTATCTGCATATCCTGCCTATGTTGCTCCAATTTTTTCCTTTTGCACTTTTACTTGTAATGGAGAAAAAATTGTGAACAGAGTTCTAGTAGCCGCAAGTTCAATTTTGAGCTTTGGAGTGATAAAACAGGTTGATCATTTGAAAATGGGAGGATGGAGAGGGGGATGATTATCTCTCATGCACTGTAAATACATTCATAATAGGGGAAAATAAATAAATACAGCCCCAAAGGACAGAGTTTTACAGGGACACAGTTGTTTCCCATAATTGAAAATATTCTATGATTTTAGATAATCTTTCTTGTTCATCCCCAGAGTTCTATATTATCATTATTTATCACTTATATAGCACTATAGCTGTTCATGGTCCATTATGTGCAGAAATATGCTAAACAGAGAATTCAAGCTCTGTCTCTAGGACCTTACCACCCTTGGGCAAAATATTTAATTGATGTAATGCTAAGAGGTATGGCAGTCCCTCTCTGTGATAGACCTTGGTTGTGCACTATGGGCTTGATGTTCTACGGTGCTGGGTATTCTGACTTTGCTCCAACAAAATACTTAAGCTTAACTTTAAGCATGTAAATTGCCCCATTGAAACTAAGGTAATTACTCATGTTCTTAGAGTTAAGCATGTCCTTAACTCTTTAGATGGATCGGGGCCGGAGTGCTCAGCACCTTACAGGGTCAAGCTTTAGTTCTGCTGATCCCAAAGATGTTTGGGCCTGGTGCAAATTGGAAGTAGAAGGAATCTGCACCTGCTACATGATGGGAGGTGGCAGGTTTGTAGGCCATAAAAAGGTGGAATCACAAGTCCACCCAATTTAGGCTTAATCAATTTTTGCCTTTATGCATATAATTTCAGACAGAAATAGTGTCTGGATATGCATTTATGCCAGACAAATAATAACGGACAAGACAGAATTGGTAAATGGGGTCCTTGTTATCATGTCCTGGGGCACAGAGGAGAAGTTCCTTCTTCCATGATGTTGCTGTTGTTAGTGTTGCTGTCCTTGGAGCTCCTGTTTGCAACTTGTTGATTCAGCAGACCTCGATGTTACTCATAATGACCCCGGGCTTGGTTCAGTGATAAAGGCTTGGCAGGTTTATTGCCAATAATGCATAGTACACCTCTGCCCCGATATAACACGGCCTGATATAACACAAATTCGGATATTGCGTGGTAAAGGAGTGCTTCAGGGGGGCGGGGCTGCCTGCTCCGGTGGATCAAAGCAAGTTCGATATAACACAGTTTCACCTATAAAACTGTAAGATTTTTTGGCTCCCGAAGACAGCATTATATTGAGGTAGAGGTGTACCAGTGCCCTACAAACCAAGCTACAGGTTCACTAACACTTGTATGCCCATGACAAGGTATTGGCTCAATCGACATAATGTTTTCCCTTTTGCCAATACGAAGTTGCTCCCCTTATGACTTTTTTTCCTTTTATACATTGACACAAATTGCTCAAGTTGCATAATGCACTCCATATCTTCCTTGTACCTGATAGTTCGAAATAAACATTGTCCTCCATTATCCTGTTATCCTTCCTTATCTTTACATGGATCAGTGTGTTCCTGGGTCAGTGTGTTCCTGTACCATCCTCTTAGGAATATGTTAATGTAGTTACTTGAGAAGTCTGTGTTTGTTAGTTGACACCCAGTGTTACTATTTCTACAAGGCTTACTTTGACTCATACTTTTAGCTATGCTTAGAACTCTGGAAAGGTCTACAGTTGCCTTCTCTGATTCCTTGGTCTGGTCCTTCAGTCCTGTTCTTCAGTTTCTGGTATGATGTTTCTCCAGTTTCAGTCACTGTTCACTTAGGTCTCTTACACATTTCTACATTACAGATTACTTAATCTTTATCCAAATGGCTTCAACCCTTTTGGATATTAGGTAACCCATACATTATGCATGTGCAAGCTTCAGTTATCCAACTCTTGCAGTTTTTTGTTGGTTTTGCAGTTTCTGGCTCATGCTGTTTTTGTCACACTGCCTTGGGTCTTCCTAGACAAAGGGTTTTTTTTATTTATAACATGTTTGTGTCTCTTACATCTTCCAGCACAACAAGTTGCCTTTGTTCAGACAGCAATAACATTTTAAGCAGATCAGCAATTCTATGTAAAAAGAATTCTATGGCAAAACCTCGCTTATGCCCACAAGGACTTGATCTAAATGTTACCTCATCTGCACTCATTCACTATACATAACTATATTTTTAATTATTAGTATTTATCAAAGATTCTGATCTTATTAACAATTTTATATTTCAAGGTTTTAAGTCAGCGTGTTATTCTAAGCTACCCTTGATCAGTTAGAAAGAGGTGGGGGAATTATGGAAAATATGGTGATTCTTTAATGTCAATGTTTCTTATCTTTAAACCTGTTTTTTTTTTTCATCCAAAGTCCAGTTTTATTTGTGAATCATAACACAAACCTCATTGGAAATTTTTCTGTCAATGCATTTTGAGGGATGTCTCAAATTTAGGGCCTTGATATTTAGTTGCTTTTAATGTGCCCCAACATGGAGCTCACCCTAAATAAAATTATTTTCTCAACCCTGCTGGCTGAACAGCCTTACGTGAATCCCCCTGCCTTCCTCTGCCTGTGCTGTGCCTTCAGAGGTATTGATAGCTCTAAAGCTGTCTGTCTATCAAGTGTGTAGAATGCAGGAAACCTCTTTACTGTACTTACCTTATTCTTTTACTTGTGTGTGGATGGATGGATGATTTCAATTATATTTGTTTGTATTAACTAAAGCTCAAAGTTTGCATCCTTCATCAATTTCATCATCTCAACTAACTCTATGAAGCCATCTGAGTAATGAACCTGTTATTTGTAACTAGTGCATATTGTACTCCAATAATTGTATAACTACAATAATTGATCAGGCTATGCTATGCATAGATATAAATGTCCATTGTATCTCATGATGACATCACAACATCTTGTATGCTTTCTTGTGGCTATATAGTCTAAACCATGAGTAACAAGGTCACAAACAGATGTCACATAGGAACATGTAGGCTGTCCCTGAGGATTGGGCCTGGTGCAGGCCCTTTTTTCCAATCAATTTTTCACATCTGTCTTCATATATTGATAGTTGTTCTCCATTTAGGTCTGTTCTTATCTGTGTCTTCTAAGTTATCAATATTGCTGCTTCATGAGGTGAACTTCTGCTTAAGGTTGTCTTTAAAGTAGTTATATTAACAGCCCTTCCTGCAGTTTCTGAGTTTCAGCTCACCATCGAGGATGCTTTTTTGGGAGTCTATCATCACCAATTCTGATAATATGAACTGTCTATCTCAGCTGAGCTCTATTGATCAGTGCCTCATTGCTGGTTGTTTTTGACCTTTCAGGTATGTTAATGTGTGACATTTTGTTTTGCTAGTGGACCTTCAGGGCAGGGCAGAGCAAAGACAGCACATAGGAACATTTTCAAAATGCTTGATATGTCTAGAGTAAACTATCTACATTTCACATCTGAATAAAAGGGATGCTATTATTGCTGCATTGCATACCAGCAGTTCTGTTGGCAGTTCGATGGTGTGCTGGTTGAGTATCCTATGGTGAAGTCCTCTGAAAGTCTGACTTGCCTTTCATATTCTGTTTAATACTTCTTGATCCAGGGAGCCATCACTTGACATGGTGATACCAAGGTATGTAAAGTGATTATTGCTCTTTATTTCTGTACCATCAGTGTTGGTGGTTGGCACAGTGATAGTAGTTGGACTTAGAGATAAATGGTCACTAACACGAAAAATCATACGATATTCAGGCTGCTTCCAGTCCCAAGTGACCAGTCACTTATCCCAGATCCATTGGTAGGGCCTAGATCTTACATGAAAGGCAATGCCTGTAGCCAACCCTGTAATAAACTATATAATAATTTTTAACTAGAAAAAGTTATTTACAGGTCAAAGCAAGTAATTGTATACAAACAAATAAGTTACTATCTAGAGCCTAAGAGTGATAGAATTGCAATGATTTCTCAATTCAAAGTGTCTTTCAGGGCAGACCCAGGAGGTAATCCTTGAGGATCTCTGTCTTCAGTTTGGTTTCTCTGGTCCTGTGAGAATTCAAACAACAGCGAGAGAGAAAAAAAAATTCATGTTGACTATTTTTTATTCCCCTCATCAGCATTCATAGGAAAAGGCTTTCTTTCTCACACACACCTTCGTGTGGTGGAATTATAATAAATATTAATTTTTTTTTTAATATAAATTAAAACTTACATATTTTTAATAGCATGGACTACAGACATTGCTAGTGAGATTAATGGATGCAGCAACTTATAAGCATTTCAAAGAGTCTAAACATTAAATGTATTCTTATTAGAGTACTATGTATTTTGAGAAAAACTAACATATATGTTAACTGTTCTGGTTTCCAGCTATGAGGTTGTCAGTTCTTAGCTAACACCTGCTTTCCTGGCAAGTGCTGGCACCTAGTCTCCAGCATCACAGTTACACCTTTAGGAATTCAGCGTACTGGAGATAGAGAGTTGGCCTCTTTCCTTTTTCTTCCCAATACAACTTTTTGGAGGAGTGGGATCTGACAAAATACTACAATTTTTTTGTTTGATCATTTTTTCCTTTATCTCATCCCCTGCTTTTTTCTCCACACCCTTTTTCAGTCACAAAAATGGAAAAAGAAGATAAGTAAGGGGGAGAGGGAAAAACAAAAAAAAAAAAATGCACTTTTTTTACTTTTTTTTTTTTAAAAAAAAAAAAAAAAAATAAAATAGATTGTTTTGTTTTTGGAAAAATATTATTATATTTTTTTTTTTTTTTTTTTTTTTTTTTTTTTCCATTTTTCACTCCTCTCTCTAGATTTTGAATCTTCTTGAATAATGATGGGACAATGACAACAATGAATATAGAACTGATTTAGGAAAATGTCCTCCTGCTTCTGTGTGTGAAACTTGTACATCTATCAGTGCCCATGGTTTTCAGGCACTAACATTAATCCTTGAAAAGTGCTGGCATACAGGCACAGGGATTTGTATGTTCAAATTTATACACAGTACAGTTGGTCATAAAATGTTTTGTCGTCTTCCCAAAAAAAAAAAAGCTTTTGTTAAAAAAAAAAAAAAAAAACACTTAGTCCATTGATGCACCACCCTCTCCCTTCTCAGCAAGAAAAGGCAGCGTATCATGGCCTCCACCATGATGAGTGCATCATAATGGAATATTTCAGCTAAAACTCAAAATATATCACTTGAACAATAAATTACATTTTCCAGAGAAAGCAGACACTTTCTGCAACATCAATTCAATCAAATACCCAATTTTCACTTGAAAAGCAAAGTATTTGCAACCGGCCCTAATGCATGCGTAGAAGGAGGCTTGGTGGAGAACCATTTGAAAATCAGGCTATGTCTGCATTGCCCTGCAGTTCACCACTAAGAGCTGTGAGGCCATTTGAACTAAAAGGTTCCACTAGTGTAGTCCTGTTTGAAGAAGATTATGTTAATATGAACTAGGAACCCTTTAGTTTGCTCCTGCAGCATCAAAACGGGAGGTAAAGTGCAGAAGTTTGGTGCATGCTGCTATTCAAATTGAGGGGCAGCATAGACATGCCATCAGAATCCTAGACTACCACTGGATAGCTTTGCTATTAAATTTTTTTAAAGCAAGCAGTGGTCTTGTATAATGCTCTTGGCATGCTATGACCTCTGCATTTTTTTCAGTGTGACTTGTCTATTAAATAATTACCACTTTCATGCTTTTCAATGATGGTTTATGTCTCATTCAGTAGACCCCTGCATTTTGAATGACTGTCGTGTCTAAAGTATTTTCCGGAGTGGTTGTTGTTAGTCGGGAGTGAGTGGAGGGGCCAGACAGGTCTCCTGAAGAGACTGATTTTATTGGCTGAAATTAAATAAAACAAACAAAACATTGATTTAGTATGGCGAGCTTCTGAAATGCTACAGGAAAGGAGTCAAGGTATTCTGTTATTCATAAAACCTGTTATTTCCACTGTCTGTTTTCTTGTTATCAATTGTTTGTAAGTAACATAAGCTCAGTGACAGAAGAGCCTGAGATATTTCCCTCTCAGGTTTGGCCTCAGTATGAATTTTCTCAGCTTATTGTCTCTTCTTTATTGCAGTTGTAGATATAAAAGAATAAAAATATATGTAAAGAGCCAAACCAAGCAAAGGCAGCTGTTTCAGTCCTAGATCAGTTTGTTTCTCAGAATTTTTGTCTTGGTCACCCCTTATTCAAAGTCAAAAATGTTCATGACTCCCTTACTTTTTTTTTCTTTTGTAGTAAATGTATTAATGAAAAACATTTCACTCCTACATAAGATAGGAGTGTGTGATTGTGTGCGTGTGTGTGTGTGTGTTTCAAGAAGTTGATGGAGAATACTTGATCTTGAAGGGCAAGGATGTATAGGGAATGAGGGAGCAAGATTTTCTTGGTTTAAATTGTAATAACGTTTCCAGTGCCTGGAAACTCCCTCTCCCTATTGCTTTTCATGGCTTCCATGAAGGTCATGACCCATCAGTTCAGGAACACTGCTCTAGACAGATGAGCCTCAAAAACGTGAGTTCCCTGATTTAATGGAAGGATGATCACTGGACTGGAACTCATAATTCTGGGTTCAGTTCTGGGCTCAGCCATTTCCTGTATGACCCAGGCAAGTTATTTAATCTCTGCTTGCCTCATTTCCACTTCTGTAAAATGGAGATATCACTTTTTATCTGCCTTCTCTACTTAGACTGTGTAGGCATTCTGAGGCATTGTCTCTTACTAGACTTGCCTCCCATAATGTGCCTGATCTTGGTTGGTGTCTGTAGGTGCTACTGTAATACAAATAATGAATAGTAATAATTTAAATGATACATGTTGGTTCACTTTTTTTCACTGATGAGCACTGTAAACACCTTAGGGCCTAATTCTTAGTTGGCCTGTGTGTCTGATGAGGCAGACGGGTTCCACACCAACAGAGAAGGGGTTAAGGAGATCCTATGGGTCCAGTTAGCTCCTGCCCCACACATCTGCAGCCAATTCCAAGTGTATTGGGGGAATAAAAGGAGATAACATGTTACTCTGCAAATAAAGTTCTCTTCAGGCAGCGTTCCATTCTCCTTCCTGGCTTAGTTCAGGGCTGACTTGCCAGGAAGGAGGGTGGAACTCTGCCTGAAGAGAGCTTTACTTGCAGATTAACAGAGAAACACTGCTGCTAGCTGGAGTAGCCACTGGGGAGGAATGAGCAATGTACAGATCAGACTGGAGCCAAGCCCAAAAGAAAGGGGAGGAATGCTTCACTGGAAGACTGGGAGATGGCCCTGTATTGAGTTATGTTTGCTTTTTTGTAGAACATTTTAGGGTTGAGTCCCCACCCCCAGAAGAGACTAAGACTGAAGAGGCAGTTAACTGGTGAGCTCAAGCTCACCTCAGTGGACAGGGGAGATAAGACTTCTTCCCCTACCCTCCCTTCTGGGAGACCTATGGCTGTGTCAGAACACCTGGAAGGACCAAAAGGGAGCACTGCTCTAGCCACATCACTACAGAAATGCTTGGGTGAGGCTCCATGGTCTCCACTGTGTATGAGATGACACTATATAATCATGATGATCCTTTCTGGCCTTAAAGCCTGAGTCTAAACTGTGTTGAACTATTTTTTATTTATTTTATTTTTTTTGCACTGATAGCTTTGCAAAATTATTCATTTATTTGTGTGCACAATATGTCAGTTACATTTCTAAGTTAATTGATCACATATGAAAATGATATAAGATTGCAAGAAAATAATTGACGGTTTAGCTTTGCAAATGCAAAATGTTTGTTGCAAAAAAGCAGGCCCATTTGTAAATTCTGCCACTTGAACATCTAGTTCCCAATACTTTAAATGGAAAGCTATAGTTTTGGAGTAAGTGCAGTACACATAATATTTTTCATACAAATATTAGTTTCCTTTTAAAGAAATAATTGAGATTTTTCTTGTTGGTATAATCCATGTTCTTAATTGTGTCTTTATATTTTATGGAATATTAACCGTATTTTTCAGAATAATTAATAGTCGGAACTCTCTTAGGGCCAGATTCTTCCCCCACTTATCTATGTTGAATAGTTCCTTCCTCTGCAATAATACTACTGATTTGAAAGGAAGTACTTGCTAAATATCAGTGTGAGCGAGGATAGCAGAATCAGGGCTGAGTTAGTTACAGATGTGGTGATCCAGTTAAAGTTTACTTCCATTGTAGGATCCAGTGTAAATTTTTCAGCCTGAAATCTTGCCTTATGTTGCTTTATCACAAGCCTTTTTTCCCCATACAACATGTGGTAAGAGTCATTAATGGCATAATATAATCTCCTGAAAATAGTTCTATTAATATGTGTAACTACCATAATTCAATTATGATTCTTAATTTAGGATCTCTGAGTTCAAACTTTGACAAGCGGATCTGTCAGAGGTCCAACAAAATAATATTTTACAAGTGACCACAAACATGTTTCACAATTATTTTGGGGCAGTTAAGCTAATTAAGCTTAGATAAAAGGTTAGTGTCCACACACTGCGGCCTAAATGAAATCTAAATGCTTCAAACTAAAACATTTAAACTTTTGTGGGGGGGAAGGGAAATTAAGGGGTCAGCAAGCCGCTGTAGCATTAAGCCATGTAAAATACCATTATGTCTGAAAAAGCTAAATTACAAAGAAAGTTTTTAAGGGAGTTCATAGAATTATTGAAGATTAGGGTTGGAAGAGATCTCAGGAGGTCATCTAGTCCAATCCCCTGCTCAAAGAAGGACCAACACCAACTAAATCATCCCAGCCAGGACTTTGTCAAGTCAGACCTTAAAAACCTCTAAGAATGGAGATTCCACCATTTCCCTAGGTAACCCATTCCAGTGCTTCACCACCCTCCTAGTGAAATAGTGTTTCCTAATATCCAACCTAGACGTCCTCCACTGCAACTTGAGACCATTGCTCCTTGTTCTGTCATCTGCCACCACTGAGAACAGCCTAGCTCCATCCTCTTTGGAACCCCCCTTCAGATAGTTGAAGGCTGCTATCAAATCCCCCCTCAGCCTTCTCTTCTACAGATGAACTAACCCCAGTCCCTCAGCATCACCTCATAACTTATGTGCCCCAGGCTCCTAATAATTTCCATTGCCCTCCGCTGGACTCTCTCCAATTTGTCCACATCCCTTCTGTAGTGGATGTAATACTCCAGGTGTGGCCTCACCAGTGCCAAATAGAGGGGAATAATCACTTCCCTCGATCTGCTGGCCATGCTCCTACTAATACAGCCCAATATGCCATTGGCCTTCTTGGCAACAAGGGCACACTGCTGACTCATATCCAGCTTCTCGTCCACTATAACCCCCAGGTCCTTTTCTACAGAACTGCTGCTTAGCCAGTTGGTCCCCAGCCTGTAGCAGTGCATGTGATTCTTCCGTCCTAAGTGCAGGACTCTGCACTTGTCCTTGTTGAATTGCATCAGATTTCTTTTGGCCCAATCCTCCAATTTGTCTAGGTCACTCTGGACCCTATCCCTGCCCTCCAGCGTATCTACCTCTCCCCTCATCTTAGTGTCATCTGCTGAGGGTGCAATTAATCCCATCATCCAGAACATTGATAAAGATGTTGAACAAAACTGGCCCCATGACCAACCCCTGGGGCACTCCTCTTGATACCAGCTGCCAACTAGACATCGAGCCGTTGATCGCTACCTGTTGAGCCTGACAATCTAGCCAGCTTTCTATCCACCTTATAGTCCATTCATGCAATCCATACTTTTTTAACTTGCTGGCAAGAATACTGTTGGAGACCATATCAAAAGGTTTGCTAAAGTCAAGATATATCACATCCACCGCTTTCCCCATATCCACAGAGCCAGTTATCTCATCATAGACAGCAATCAGGTTGGTCAGGCATGACTTGCCCTTGGTGAATCCTTGTTGACTGTTCCTGATCACCTGAATAAGTTGGTCTTATTCTTCCTCGACCTGACCCACAATGCTCACTGAAGTACGTGAAAAGATGCCTTGAAATTTTAGGAAAGGCCATCTGGCCTAAAATGGTTCCTTTTGATTTCTAGTGCAGCCAATTGAACATCTGTTGAAAAAAGGACACTTCAAGGGGGACCTAATGGACCTCATAATTACAGCAGAGATTTCATATCTTCCAAAAAAAAAATTAAATGAGGCATCAACTCTGAAGTCCCCTCAAAAAACACTTCCATTGTATTTGATGGGACTTTTGCTAAGTACAGAGTCAGGTCTATCAGTAAATAAGGAACTTGTGCAGAAGCTGTGATGCTGTATATAAGAAAAGTGACCATTTATACCACTGTTGTTACCACTGTTACACTTTATATACAATTTATGGAAACTGGGTATCGTAAGATGTCAGTGGAAAAGTTATGATTTGCTAAGTATGATTATCCTGGTTAAATCCATGTATCATCTTTGTATCTGAAGTTTTGAATATTGTCTATGTACTTGTATCTTACACATGTGGTGTATTCCTGGGTGACAGCCCCCAGACAGAATTTACATCAAGGCTAAACAGCTGTGTGTTGATGGCCCGTCAAGGACACTCAGCTCTCAAAATGGGCCATTGAAGAAACTGTCTAGATAGCTCTTCATGAGGATGCCTCAAAGAGCCAGGGGCCAGTAGCCATCCCCTGTGATTTAGCAAACTATGTAAGGACATGTGATATGCTCATGTGACCTTGGACTACATCTTGGGCCTGTAACTTTCCACAAGCAGGGGCTCTGGGTTTTGTTTGGGATAATAAAATTCCATGCACATGGCAGACGATGCAAAAGATACTTGAAACATCTCCATTTTGTCTTCATCTCTGGACTGGATTTCTAACAAGGAAGCGTTTAACAAGGACTGATGACCCCCAATGTGTTTGGGTGATCTAGAGAGACTTTTGCAAAACAGCGGTTTATTCCATCACTGCTACAAAACTGATATAAGGACTTTGCAATCACTTCTATGTACAAGATTCCTTAACCATTTACAGCTCTCTTCTTTTATTATTAAATCTTTAGTTAACTTATTAAGGATTGGCTGGCAGCATGATATTGGGGTAAGATCCGAGATTCATATTGATGTGAGGATACGTCTGGTCCTTTGGGATTAGGAAGAACCTCACATATGGTGAAATGGGTTTTCAGTAACCCCCACTATATTAGACTCGGTTGTCTGGATGGGATTCAAGGGCTGGAATACCTAGAGGGGACTGTTGGCTTCTGGGTAACCAGTGCGGTACTGCAGAATCATTTTCATTACTGGCTTGGTGAATCTAATGATAGAGTAAACCACCAGTTATTGGGGATTGTCTGCCCTATTTCTTACACTCAGGGCAGATTGCGGCATTCTCAGTGTGGCCTTCCAGGCACCCGATCACAGAAGCATCCGTACTTGAAACCAAGTAACAAACATACAGAGTTAGTAGTGAAAGAATAAAGCAAAATGTATTAATATTTTCATTTTAAAACATCAGGACACCAGCGTTGGCTTATTTTGAGAGAAGAGTTGAAAGATATATTGAATGAGCTGGAAGGGGTGATTAAAAGGACTGCCGTTTGGGGCCAAATGGCTTTTTCCTAACATTTCATAGGAATGTACTAGAAAGTACATATCTATGCTAGAAGATTCTGCAGTAATGGTTCACAGTGGAAAAAACAATCTTGAATGTATTGTGAATGATAATGAAAAACAATTTCTAGTCCTTGTTTTCTACTGGAATTTTAATTACTTCATGCTAAGCTTGCTGTGTGCCAAATTCTATCTCTAATAGGTTTTGATGAGGAAAAAGCTATAAGTGTGCTTTTATTTTATTTTATTTTATTTGCTTGGTTGGTTGGTCTTTGGAATCACTTTAGTTATGGCTATATGAATATTCATTGCCTAATACGGAAGTTGTTTAGATGAAGGTTGTTTTTTAGAATTGATCCTATCCAGTTAATTCAGTGTTTAAATCAGGGGTAGGCAACCTATGGCACATGTGCCAAAGGCGGCACGCAAGCTCATTTTCAGTGGCACTCACTGTCCTGGTCCTGGCCACTGGTTCGGGGGGCTCTGCATTTTAATTTAATTTTAAATGAAGCTTCTTAAACATTTTAAAACCTTATTTACTTTACGTACAACAATAGTTTCGTTATATATTATAGACTTATAGAAAGAGACCTTCTAAAAACGTTAAAATGTATTACTGGCACGCAAAACCTTAAATCAGAGTGTGAATAAATGAAGACTCGGCACAGGACTTCTGAAAGGTTGCCGACCCCTGGTTTAAATGATTAGTCAAACAACAAGTGATTACAAATGGCAAACTTTTCCCCCCACAGACACACAGATGAATTCCTTACCCATTATGTATGAATTTTATTTGCATTAATGCAAACTCCACAGTCATAATGAAGAGGTAATTGTTTCTTTAATGACCCTTTTTAAGATTAGGGGTTTGCCCCATGTCCTCAACCAACATTTCTCCTTTACTGCAAAGCATCAATACAGGTTTTGCTAACCAGTCTTTGGTTGCCTTCCTCTAACATTTAACACATGCACTATACATTTGTATATTATAGCTATATCATCCCTTGGGAAGAAAGGTTTTATTTATAGATAAAACAAAAATATAAATACATTCTTAATTATAATATTGTATAAGAGATTTTGTTAATCACTTAGGGTGATTACATAGAGGCAGGGATGGTGTCCCTAACCTCTGTTTCCCAGAAGCTGGGAATGTGCGACGGGGGATGGATAACTTGATGATTACCTGTTCTGTTCATTCCCTCTGAGGCAGCTGGCATCAGCCACTCTTGGAAGACAGGATACTGAGCTAGATGGACCTTTGGTCTGACCCATTATGGCCGTTCTTATGTTCTATGTAGGGTCATAAGTGGTATATAGCCTATAGAGTGTTTGCAAGAGCAGTGTCAAGCCATCTTGGTGTAACTGAGATTCAGGCCCTCTTATTTTCTGTACATATTTTTTCGTACTAAGACACCCACATCTACTTCCCTGAGATGCAAGTTATACCCACTTACTGTTGTATAACTTGCAAATGATTTATATGCAGCCCTTTAACTCTAAACACATAAGAACTTGTTTTATTGCAGCATCATATTGTCACAGTCTCCGAGCAAGCTACCGCATCTGAGAGCCTTTTCCAGTCCTCCCTCAAATACACCCCTTTCAAGTGGCAGGCCCAGGCCTCCACTGTTCTTTGGGATGAGATCCCACAATCCAATCACTCCCCAGTTGGGTTTCTATATTGCACCCCCAGAAGCCAATTCTGATACTTAGCAGGCCCAATGAACTTGGCACCAGTAAGAATTCTCTAAGAGCCTGTGGACTGAGGTAGTATCCCATGACACAGAAACAGCTTCTACAAAACTCAGTATGATTTATTTTGCCAAAACACTTAGGCTATGTCTATACTATGAGCTAGGAGTGTGAATCCCCATTGTGTACACATGTTGGCACTTGTTCTCATTGAATTAGCACTAGTATTAAATAGCAGCGTAGCCATGGTAGCACTAGTAGCAGCAGTGGAGGCCTGGTTGAATGGTTCCAAGTACATACCCACTGGTTTCAAATTTTCAGCCTTGGCAAACAGCAGTCAGTCAGGGCTGAGGAATCCCTCTTCAGGGCTATAAACCTTGTTTGAGGAGGAGCCTTATGAAGGACATTTTTTGCCTTTCCTGCCTGGTTTCTTAAACAATGCCTTTTGATCTAATTCTGTGCTTTCAGGCAGGGTAATATCACATAGATATGTTGAGGGGCATGAATTTTTTATTAAAAATATACATATATTCTTTGTTGTCTACACATGAACAATTCACATCTCAGATTAGAATTCTATCTTAGCAAAGCACCAGGAATTGAAATAGCACAGAAACACAGTGCCATAGAGTTTAGAGTGGTGTCTATTCATGCTGGGAGATACAGGAAAAACACCAGAGCTGGTTTATATCAGTTCTGAGTGGCTCATCATGTGTCAGAAATAGTTAAGTCAAAGCTTTTAGCAACCAGACACAAGGATTTTCCTACATCCCTCCCCAGCAACTCCCCCATCCAACCCCCAGTAGACAACTAGTTACATTCAGTGTTGTCAATGTAGTCGTTTTCCACCTCCCACTCTAAATTCCAACACCCTCTCTCATTTCAATTCCTGGGGAAGACTGGTCCAGAAGTTCTTAGGACAAACATAACACCTACTTTTAAAAAAGCCTTATGGATGCATGGTGGTGTAATTTAGGAGTACAACCATCTGGACTGCCTTTTGCTACATTCTTGCAACATTTAGGAAATCTGGTTTAGGCCAAAAATTAAAGCCTAGACCCGTATCTCCTCTATAGGTGACATTGTCTCAAAATTAAGGAGATCTGTAGGATTGGGCCCTAGGTTTATTACCATTCCCCTCAAGGAAAGTCTGCTGTCCACTTGGGCTATTATAGCAGATGTATTAAAGGCAGCTAGAGCTCAGTCCGTAGTTTCCCTTTACAGTCCCAGCACAGGTGCCTGGCTGTATAGGCAAAGTTTTAACCTCCTTCCTCCAGCAGGGACTCATCCACCTCTGTCAGGGGCATTAAAATAACACTCTTGTCATATCTTGTCCTCCACATGTAGGGGGAATTCCTCCTGAAATCTCTGGGAGCTTTGCTTGCATAAGAATTATGGGACAATTAAATAGGTACAATAATAGGTGGCCAATATAGTGAAGACAGTTTAAAAAAATCACTACAGAGAGAGATGCAAGATGGTACAGGTATGAAAGAGGTAACTGCCATTGTAAGCAAAAGGGGATTAAAATATTACTTACAGTTTGAAGCATCTTTAAACACTGGCTGTAGATCAACTCTCTTTCTTGAATTTATAAAGATCACTGAATCAAACTACAGCAATTTTTACAGTGTTACATTTTTCATAAGGATAAGCCCACAGTGGTTAAATCAATGGAAGGGTCACTTCAAGTCAAATAATCTATGAGCTGACCTAGAAAAACAGCAGGCAGATTGTAACAGAGCCAAAAGAAGCTGAATACCCAGGTGTCCTAGACGGAATTAAGCAGTGAACTACAATAATATTGAACTGAATGAGGAGGGTCATTTCATCAGTAAGTAAATGGTGAAGGCATTAGAGGAAGGCTAAATAAATGAAACTTGTTCAAAAGGCATCAACATTCCTCCCTCTGAAATCCAGGGAAATCTCCTGTGTTTGCAGACCTGAGGTGTCCAGTTAGATGTGGTGAAGATAGAGGCTGGGGGACAATTGTTAAAGCAGCAACCCCGGGGGTATTTCCTCTCAGAAGACCAAGCCAGTTCTGTCAGCATTCACATGCAAAAACTCTATCATTGTAAAGCCATCCTCCTGGGGTGTTTTTGAACCAGGTTCCTAATAAGCTGGCATGGGCTGCTGGATCTGGGGAGCAGCTCTTCTACTTTTTGCTCTCACCCTTTGACATATGTGTGCATCTTTATGCAGGGCCGGCTTTAGGCCGATTCCCCGGAATCGGGCCCCGAACATAAGAGGGACCTGCACCCGCACCTAAGAGGGCCCCGCAGTCCCTAAAGCCAGCCCTGTCTGTACGGCCCAACGGAGTCCCTTGTTTTTGTTTTTTTGCTATCTCCACAGAGCCTTCAAAACCCGCCATTACCAACTTCACAATGATGGTGGAGTAGGAAAGCTGCACACCAAGTCATAGGTCCTGGAACTAGGGGTGCTACGGCACCCCAAGCTTTAAGTGGTTTCCATTATTTACATGTTTTACAATCTGATTCAATGGCTCTCAGCACCCCCACTATACAAATTGTTCTGGCATCCCTGCACCAAGTATGTGTAAGAAATTCTGAGCTGAAACTAGAGTTTCCTGGCTGGTTCTAGTGTGACTTTTTTACATATATAAACATCCCATTGCATCTTACATAGTTGAGTTTAACCTGTGAAAGGCCTCAGAGATTTTCTTCCATCTGACATGATCTTGTATTATGGTATCCCAAGTGTGTATTGGTGCTTGGTAAGAGAAGATCCTGAATATTTTACAAAGGTAGAATATGGTATGTTACTGGAATACTGATCTGTTTTATCAATGTCTTCATTCTTTGCAATAGAAGAATGAGTTGGTTTTTTTATACTGAATAATCCTTCGCTATTTTTAAGAACTCCAGATAAGGTGTGAATTCTTCATGATTCAGCTACAGCCCTCAGAAAAATTAGAGCATGTCAACACTTCTTGTTCTAGGCCTTATGTGCAGGAGAAACACATGATAGTTTCAGTGTTCCTCCAGTACTAGTCACAAAGTGAATTTCAGCCTGAGAGCTCTAATGGTTCAAGAGATGTAGTAATCTAAAAATAGAGCAGCCTTTTCCAGAATGCCCACAGCAGCATATCATAATCAAAAGCACATTAATTTGCACCTTGTATCAAATGGATATACCAAAGTGCACCAAATCAGAGAAACCTAATGGCTCGCACCTGGCAGAGCTATTTAACATTTCACACTCTTAATGTAAGTGTTCCTGAGATGGAAGACTCATAATAGCAGGCTTTACTACCATGTATTAAAGAGCTATGTTAGCCAAGGCACATCATCCTGTTTTTTTGTAGCAATGATTTTGTTGCATAACAGAGCCTCTTATTTTCTGCAAAATTGGTCAGAGCCTTTGAATTACTAGCTATCCTATATATGAATCCAACTAGAAGCAAGCTCTATAGTTAAGGTTAGAACATGGGTTCCATTGTAAGTCATATTCACTCCTCTTGTAACTTTACACAAGAAATGGGATTTCAACATTTTAAGTCAAAGGCAGTCAGTCAAACCACATATGGATGCTTAAAAGAAAACACAATTTAAAAAAAAAGTTTACTCAAGGTTTTCTAACTTTTACATGTCTAGACAAACTCTCAGCTTGACTGCAAAATTCCAAACTTTACATACAGTAAAATATTATTAAAATATAGGGCCTAACCAATTTTTTTTAAAGATGGATTTACAAGTATTTACCTAATCTATTGGTATAAAGACAAGTCCATTTTAAAATCCACATGGCGGATGCACATGTGTGAAAGGCTAGGGAAAAAAAGGATAAATGGGAATTCTGTGACTCAGTCTAGGAAAGTGTGAAGGTGCTTGTGAGAGATGCAGGCAGGCTGATACCCTTCACACAGTAAGGAAGCCGCGGTGTGACAATAAGAGAGGTCAGTGGGAGTGACCTAATTTGTGGAGGGTCTTAAAGGTTAAGACAAGAAGCTTTCGTTTAATGGGGAAAATAGTGAAGGAACTCAAAACCAAGGTGGCATGGTCATAGAAATGAGTCAGGAAGATTTTAGCAGCCGCATTTTGAATGAACCTCAGAAGGATGAGATGGAAGGAGGGACAGACAGGAGGAGACAATATTACAGAAAAGGGCCTGGATAAAAATTTTTTTGTGGTTCAGACAGAAAGAAGAGTCCTGATCTTGGAAACTGCATAAAATAAAAAATAGTAACATTTGTATAGAGACTGAATGTATGGCTAGACAGAGATAGGGTTACCAGGAGTCTGGTTTTTGACCGGAATGCCCAGTTGAAAAGGGACCCTGGCGGCTCTGGTGGGCACCACTGATCGGGTCATTAAAAGTCTGGTTGTTGGCACATCGGGGGCCCAGGGCTAAGGCTGGCTCCCTGCCTGCCCTGGCTCCACCCGGCACCTGGAATCAGCTGATAGATCCCTGTGGCCCCTAGGCTCATGGGCGACCAGGAAGGCTCCATGCACTGCCCACGCCACGAGTGCCAGCTAAGCAGTTCTCATTGGCCGGGAACTGCGACCAGTGTGAGCTGTGGGGGGCGGCACCTGAAGATGCGAGGGCAGCGCTCAGAGCCTCACTGGCCATCCATGCGCCTATGGGCTGCAGGGACCTGGCGGCCACTTCCTGGGAGCTGCGATAAGTTCCGCCCTAGACCCCACGTCCTCTGTCCCAGCCCAGAGTCCCCTCCCACACCCAAACTCCCTCCCGGAGCCCGCAACCCCCCCATACCTCAACCCCCCGCCCTAGCCCGAGCCCTCTCCTGCACTGCAAAACCCTCCTCCCTGGCCCCACCTCATAGCCCCCAACTCCAGCCAGAGTCCACACCCCCTCCCACACTCTGACCCCCTCGGCTCCAAACCAGAGCCCCCTCCTGCACACCAAACCCCTCATCCCCAGCCCCACTCAAAGCCCATACCTCCAGCTAGAGCCCTCACCCCCACCGCACCCCAATCTCCTGTGCCAGCCAGGAGCCCTCTCCTGCACCCTGAAATTCTAATTTTTGGCCCCACCCAGAGCCTGCACCCCCCAGACCAGATCCCATGCCTCCCGGCACCCCAAGCCCCTGACCCAGCCCAGAACCCTCTCTCACCCCCAGCCTCACCCTAAAGCCTGAACTGCCCTTGCGAACCCCTACTCCAGCCCAGTGAAAGTGAGTGAGGGCAGGGGACAGCGAGCAACGGAGGGAGGAGGGATGGAGCGAGCGGGGGTCAGGGGTGTTTGGTTTTTTGCCATTAGCAAGTTAGCAACCCTAGACAGAGCAGGGTGGATGGAGGTGATAGGTGGTAAAAGGAAAGAAGATGAGAAGTTTTGTTTTGGTCTTCATAGGGAGACAGAAATGCGAATGTGAGTATCAATCAGAGCAAAGGCCCTGCTCTATTAAAATAAGTTAATAGACTGCCTTTGACTTAAAATGTTGAAATCCCATTTCTTGTGTAAAGTTACAAGAGGAGTGAATATGACTTACAATGGAACCCATGTTCTAACCTTAACTATAGAGTTTGCTTCTAGTTGGATTCATATATAGGATAGCTAGTAATTCAAAGGCTCTGACCAATTTTGCAGAAAATAAGAGGCTCTGTTATGCAACAAAATCATTGCTACAAAAAAACATGCAACATGGTTAGTAGATTAACCTGATAAACCAGGCCTAGAACCGTAGTCCTTTATATTCAAGGATTAGATTTTGCCCCAAGGATACAGCCCATAATAAAGTGTATTGCTGAACCACCTCAAGAGCAAAGCAGGAAAGGTATTGGGGTTTAGGAAGTGACAATTCCTCCTCTGCTTCTGAGTATAATAATGTACATATCCTTCCCACAGAGTCCATCCACACTACTCCATGAGGAAATAATCTGGTTCTTAAACACTTTCATTAGAAATGGCTGTTAATCTTTCTTAATTATAGCCTTTCTTCAAATATGGCCTACATACAACTTTCAAAGACATTTCATGATGTGGAAAGATTGAATAGCTAGTAACAGGCATTTCTGAGCTAGACTGGGGCATGAAGTTTAGACACAACTAAACTTCAAATAAGGGTAGTTACTAATACAGCCATAACTTGGTATACATTGGAAGTTTTTAAGCCAATCTAATTTTGATAGCCAGACTGAAAGGAGGGCTAAACCAGGAATTATGGAACTTGGTTGTGGCCCTCTCTTCATATTAATGGTGGTATGAACTGTTGCTTTGACAGACATGATGTAGCACCTGTAGTCTCCCTGGTGTAACATACGAACTGGAAGTCATTACTTATACAGGAAAACATGAAAATATGAGTCAAGTCACATGAACCTGCTGTAATGCTGTGGGGTACTGGGTTATTTTGTGTTGTTTATTTATTTATTTATGTTATTTGTGTATTTATAACTCAATTT
Organism: Mauremys reevesii; assembly: GCF_016161935.1. NCBI lineage: Eukaryota > Metazoa > Chordata > Testudines > Geoemydidae > Mauremys > Mauremys reevesii. The sequence continues at coordinate 97,194,768 of NC_052624.1, forward strand.
TGCACTGTAATGCCTATAGTCCAGTTCCTATAAACTTCCTGTTCTGCAATTTCTCTCCCTCTGTGTTTTACTGAAAAGGTGGATGTCTACTGCAGCTTGACTGAATGGCATGTAATAAGGCTGTGATCCCAGCACGTGGAATCTAGGAATATAATCCTCCTCACCATCCTGCACTTCAGCTGAGTGACCTTTGCTGCTGATTACGTACAGGAGTAGTACGTGGATTGCTGCTATCTCAGATGTGTATGTGTGGGTTACTGGTTACATGCAGCTTGCTGACCAACTGGCTGTGACCCTCTGAGCTACCACAGATTAGGGCACTACACACCTTAGATCTGAGGTTGCTGTGGAGTCTCCATGGACGCCCACCACATCTTCCGGTATTGAAATTTCAGTGGATTTCGCATTCTAAGCTTGGTTGTGCTATTTCAGTTTGCATATGGCAGTGTGTGGGAAAAACATGGGACTTCTACTCAGCTGTAGTTTCAGTATATTCACAGCTGAACATGCGTATAACATAGGGGTGTTAAATCCCCATATCACCCTTAATGGTGGTTAGCAGATGACAAATAAGAGTAGTAAGTATCTCTAATGCTACCTGTGGATCTAGTCCTGACACCTTCCTTCAGGCAAAACTCCCATTGACATTAAAGGGAGTTTTTCCAGAGGATGATTGGATTGGCCCCAGTTGGCAGTGATGAATATGTACGGTAGCAATCTGAGTTCTGTTGACTCCTAGCTAGTGGATGGTGGGATGCTACACAACTTGCTTGTAGAGAGGATTAATTTCTTTGTTGGTATTCAACACCGTGATTTGCTGGTGCAGATTTGATTGACAAACAACATATAAAGGCCTTCTAAAGCTTTTATAGGGAATAAACAACATCCCAAGGGCAAATTTCTTGTCAGTAGTCTTGAATTTAGCAAGCAAGCAATGTATCATGCTCTGCCAGCACAGGTGACAAATCAAATACTGCTGCAGATACTATTGTATGAGACATTGGGCACTTGCAAAAGCATTTCCCCCCCTACTGCTATGGACTGATAGCAACTAGTTCTGGCATAGGTTACTCAGTTGATATAATATCAACACTTCCGCAGTCCCGGAATTTTAAACCTCTACCTGACCTTCAAGGGAATTTGAATAATAGTGAGTTCCTGTATAAAATACCTTCCAGTCTCCCTTCCTGCTGTGTTTCTTCAGAAAAATTGTTGGGAACGACACTAGCTAGCTATTCAGAAGGTACCAAATAGTAGCTATGTGTGGAAACAAACTTAAGAATGACTACAAGCTCTTATGATAAAAAAGAATTCTGCAGCTACCATTTATTTTAGCCACTGTTACATAACATATGATTTTCTTTCTCCCCCCCACCCTTACTTCCTTGTTCCTCTTTACTTCTCAAGGACAGAGATAGGGAGGGTGGGTGGGTGGATGAGTGAGAGAGAGAGAGAGAGAGCGCACACAGGGGCGGCTCTACAAAGTAGGCTGCCCCAAGCAGCGCGGAGCGCTGCGCCGCCCTTCCCCAGTCCCGCGGCGGGTCCCCTCTTCCCGCGGCTCCGGCTTCCTGGGAGGGCGGCATTTGGCTCGTGGAGCTCGCCGCATGCCTGCGGCAGGTCCACCGGAGCCCGGGACGAGCGGACCTGCCGCAGTCATGCCTGCGGAGCTCAACCGAGCCGCGGAAGACGGGACCCGCCGCAGGCATGACTGCGGCAGGTCCGCTCGTCCCGGCTCCGTGGACCTGCCGCAGGCATGCCTGCGGGAGCTCAACCGGAGCCAAATGACGCCCTCCCCAGGATGCCGCCCCAAGCGGGCGCTTGGCCCGCTGGTGCCTAGAGCCGCCCCTGAGCGCACATGCCATCTTTGATGCTCATCTGCCACTTAATGTTAACAAACACATTTGGCCAAAAGCTTTGGTCCTTCAGTCAAAACTATTACTTAACCCAGTGGGAAATATTTGGTCCATGCAGGAACATTTATTCCTATGTTCCCTTTGCTTCTGTAAGATGTATCAACTTGATTTTGTAATGAGAAAATCTAGCCTAGCATCAGGAATAAAAGTGGGATGCAAAGCAAGATTTTTACCACACTTTGGTTGAAATAAGTATGAGTGCACAAGAGAGTGTGTGTGTGTATTTATATACTAATGCTGCTCTATTTGAGTGAATTAGCTAAAACTGGATAGCAGACTAGTTTGGAAATGGAACTACATGTACCAGTGCAGTAAACACTTGTTGAAAACTGACATGTTACAAGATGGGATTTATGAAATTCAGCAGGTAATGAAAGAAAAATCTGAATTACAAAATATTATCTTCTGTAGAATGAGATCTCACAGAAAAGGGGCACTATTAGTAGTTGATATTGCAAATATGAAAGTAAAAGTATTAAAAGAAAGTATTTTTAAGATGTCTCACATGTTGAGGGCTACCATCAGTACTCCAACTTGAAATACAGTTTCCGTTTGCTTCTGGATGAATGGTGGGGGTTACTTCAGGAAAAATATAAATATGACTTTTGAATTTTTTGAGTTCATGAATTTAATATTTTGGGGATTATATTTTTGAGCAATTTTTGAGTTTTATGTAGCTGTCCAAATATATTTTTGGGGGTGTCTTTGTATATACTGTAAAAATAATTTATATTATACACAAACAATTACAGTAATGAATAATGTATATAATATAAATTAACCTTTGTAACATCCCTTAGTGCACTGTAACATAGTACCGTTTGAAGCAGTGCTACATTAAAGTTCACTGGGGAACCTTTAGTGTGTACCAGCAGGGTCTACTCAGACCAAGTATCAGAGGGGTAGCCATGTTAGTCTGGATCTGTAAAAAGCAACAAAGAGTCCTGTGGCACCTTATAGACTAACAGAAGTATTGGAACATAAGCTTTCGTGGGTGAATACCCACTTCGTCAGACGCATGTGGTGGAAATTTCCAGAGGCAGGTATAAATATGCAGGCAAGAATCAGTCTAGAGATAAAGAGGTTAGTTCAGTCAGGGAGGATGAGGCCCTGTTCTAGCAGTTGAGGTGTGAACACCAAGACCAATTAATGCACAACACGTTAGTGCGCTTCTGAAGTCACCCACCCACTATCCCGTAGTCCTGCTGGTGTGTTTTTCTCTTATTTATTGGATAAACACCAATATCTCTGACTCTCTGTCTCAGGGGTATTTTATCAGTGTTTGTTGGTTAAAACTGAAAATCAGAAGCCTTAAATGTAATCTATTAACACCTGGAAAGGAGTAGTAGATGATGTATAAAGAAGCAGGAAAAGATGCTACCCAAAAGGAGTTAAGCAGTGAATTACTATAGAAGTGGTAAACTACTTGAAAGGTGCTCTTTAATCCAGTGAATGTAACTTGCTTTAAAATATTTGCTCCTTTTAAAAGGGAATAACAGAAAGACTTGTAAAAGCAGTGTCTAAGTTCTGCTACTAAATCTATCAATTGTGTGGCCTGATGCAAATCACTTACATTCTTCGTGCTTCAGTTGAATCATCTGGGTGTAGTAAACCATGCAGCTGTGCTTCTGCTGTTTTCATGACTACAGGGTCCCTTTACAGTCTTTCTCTTCTCCAACATACAGATACTGGCTAGAGATGATAGAAATCTGATGTGAAAAATTCAGATTAGCTTGTGGGGTTTTTTTTGGAAAAGGAGACAGGATCTCCAATTATGCCACTTTAGGCAAATATACATTTTAACTTTAAGGTCTTGGCATTTTATCAATAACAGATTTTGTGTTTCCTGTAACTCTGAAGATCTGATTTTTCTTTACTAGCAAGGAACAAATTTGGAACAGACTACTCATTTTCAGACATCTTGAAAGAGTGACAGTGATATGTTGAAGTTGTGACCTGAAAAGATCACAGATGTGCATTAAGAAAAGTGTTTAGTCATCTGAATATATTGCCAAGCTTTAATGAGATGGATGCAAACTGGACTCTCTGGAATCCTTGGTCCTGTGAGTCTTTGTGCAGGAGTAAGGGGGTACACAAGTCGTTTTGCTGTTGTGCTAATATCAGTGGAGGCTACTCTTGGACACAAGAAAGCTATGCATTAGGTCACCTTATTCAATACCATTTTTAGTGATCACTTAGCAAAGTTGGTGAACAATTTTTGAATTTCAAAATGTCAATGAAAAATGTTATTGAAAAATTGAAGTTTGACAGACAAAAACCAAAGGGAGGAATTTTTCACAGTTTTGGTTTACAAAATATTCCCTGGGCTTTGATCATATCTAATTACTAGCAAGTCTGCATGTGGAGTGGAAACAAAGAATGGGTATGCCTGAACAATCCTTTTTTACCAAATTTCGTAAAAATATCAGGGTTTATTCCATGCAAAATTGATTTTCAAAAACTGACCCTCAGTCATCCTCACAATTTGGGAAATCTCAGCCAACTCAGGGTTTTGTTTTGTTTTGTTTTTTAAATATTTTGTCTGTATGCACCACTTTCCACACTCAAGCAGTGCAGGACTGGTAGGGTGACCAGATAGCAAGAGTGAAAAATCAGGACGGGGGTGGGGGGTAATAGGAGCCCATATAAAAAAAAAAAGCCCCAAATATCAGGACTGTCCCCATAAAATCGGGACATCTGGTCACTCTAAGGACTGGCCCCATAGTACTGGGATATCAATCTGGAAACATACATTTGACGTCTTTATTACCTGGTGGAAAGCCAGGGGATGATATACTCTTTGAAGCATAATTCTATGTTCTCTCCAGGCTATTTCTACCATATTCAAGTGACCTTCATTAAGGTGCACAATGACACCTAGCTGTTTTCTAAGTCCTAATTGTGCTTATGGGTATGAAAATACTTCAGGAAGTGAAATTAGATCTTACCTTTACTCTTGCATTTTTATACCGTGATTGTGCTGTCATCGAGTTTGTTATGGAAAGGGGGCCTCATTTCTATTCCAAGCTCTACCAGTAACTTGCTCTAGGATGGGTCACGTGGGCCTTGTCTACATGGGGCCAAATGTTGAGAGGCTTTGCTTGGGCACATAAAGGGCAATGTTCACACTGGTGTACTGTAGAGCAGAGCCCTGAAGCAGATTTCGACAATGAACCAATGAACCAATGAACCAGTGGAATTGGATTTGTTAATATTTTGTGGTCAGTGGATTCTTAAGGCCAAAACTGTGCATAGGGGCAGCAATCTAATATGCCCAGTAATGGTTGTGACCCAGCTCCTTGTCAATTGTTGCATGGTGATTCTCCATAAATGGGCTGTGGATGCAGGAAAAGAAACTGGAAATATGTTATTAATACCAATATTTGTCTCTAAATCCCTCTGTGTCTCATTTTACCCATCTGTAAAACTGTTTAAATACCACCTACCTTACACAGGTGTTGAGACTTAATCAAATGTTTGTAAATGTGCTTTGAGCTGCTAAGATGAAATGGAAAATAATGTTTTAGATTCCATGCTAGCCTAGTTCAGCCTGTATAAATCATTAAGTTTTTAAGTAGAAGGAATATTTTTTCTTTCATTAAGAAATGGAGTATATTGTTTCAGTGGTGGTTTGTTGTTGTTTTTTAATATCACTATATTATTCTTTTCTCCAAAACAGTCAAATTTATTTTGCCTATATTTATTATTCTATGTATGGCTTGGGGAGAGAGATCCACTCTGGGCAATTTGCGAAGGCCAGCTTCTATATATATGATATGATCAGAGTTTTAATATCTTATTTGTTTTGATGCCAGATGTAATCAAACCTATAAAACTAGAATGATTAAGAAACTTTCAAGTAAAAACACATTCCATCTTTTTTCATGTTCCTGCTGCCTTATGAAATAAGGCCTCAATCATTCAAACTTTACTTTCTCACGAGTAGTCTCAGTGATTTCACAGGGATGGTTCATATGCATATTTTTCATATGCATTTTGCTAGCATGTAAAGGCCATCAGTTGGGACCAAGTTGTGTTAGGCACCGTGCACATGTGTAATGAAAAGCCAGCCTCTTCCCCAAAGGCCTAAGTACAGTAGAACCTCAACGATTCGAACACCAGAATTACGGACTGACCGGTTGTAACCGGATACCATGTGAAACTGGAAGTAACCGATCAGGCAGCAGCAGAAACACACACACACACACACACACACACACACACACACACACACACACACACACACACACACACACACACACACACACACACACACACACACACACACACTAAAACCAAACCAAATACTGAACGGCACTGTACCAGTACTGCATCTTAAAGGTAGGCACATCTGGACTGCCTGTCCCAACCCTACCCCTACCTCCACGTGCAGGGCAGCCACTTACAGCAAGATGCTGGGGCTGCCAGCCCAAGGCAGTCAGAGCCAGCACAGCAGGAGCAGCACTGGGGTCTGCACCGCTTTTGCCCCTTCCCCCTGCCGCAAGGAGGGGGACGCACTGTTTATAACCCTTCCTCCCTCTTTGCCCTCTCTCCAGGAAGGGGACATGCTGTTTTCACACACACAACACACACCATCCCCCCGCGAGGAGGGGGACAAGCTGGCACACTCATGTGGGCACTGAGTAGGGAGCTCAGCTGATGCCGAAGCCCGACGTGGGGTGTCGGCTACTGGATCTGGAGCCCGAACTGCACTTTGTTCAGAGTTACGAACATGTCAGACTTACAGGCGCCTCCATTCCCAAGGTGTCTGTAACTCTGAGGTTCTGCTGTAATACCAATTTACTCAACTGCACATATGTTTGCAGAAACAAGGCCTAATATTATAATAGATAAACCAAAGAAATGCTATGGCAACTGTATTTCCCTTTGCCTGTTTGTTTTCCTTTTTAAATTGCCAATCAAATTTTCATCAAACAAATTCACACATATTTCCTCTAAAAATTGACAGTGAAACTATCAGAAAATCGGGTATGTAACTGCAGTGATTTTTTAAAATTCAGGTCTGACAATACCCTTACAATTTAAACTCAGTCAGGTAAACTGGGAGCAATAGCTTTAAAAATGCCACTAGATTTTTGTTTTATGAATCTGTTTTAAATACTCAAGGCTTGAAAGTTTAATTACAGCAAGCCTGATTTATTGTTTCCAGAGGAGATAGACTTACAATTTAAGTATTATGTTAACACTATTTCATGCTTCCGGTGTTGATTAACATTTTAAAACATGCATCTGTATTTTAAAGTTATTAAAAAGTAGGGCTGAGCAGACAGGTATGGGTAAAACGTGACTTTAATCTTCATCCCTGAACCCAATTTGAATTCTATCCTGGAGGATAGATTTTTCTTCATTCTTTTTTTTATTTTCATAGACCTAGACATCCTTTTTTCCTTTGGATGGATATAGAAGTGCAAAAATATCACAAGGAAGCCATTTCTCCCTGTATTTCTAGAGAACAGGAATTGTTGTATATATTGTGAGAACCTCCTACGCCGAGGTGTTCAGCCCAAGTTAGCACTCAGGTGGTTTGGCAAGCTTGCTTTGTGCATCCAGCTTTTGGTTGCTTAGCTCAACTGAAACCTCCAGCAAATCTTTGGAGGGCTTGACTGAGAGTCCAGTGCCCTTAGTATACCATGGCACAGGCCCGCACTGTGGCCACATCTTCCCACTAGGAGTAGCAGGGGACCCCCTTCTCATTTTGAGGAGTTGGAAGCAGCTTTGGGGCCCACTTATCCTTCCCAGGAGTGGCACCAGTCTCATCCACTTCATGCTTATCTTGTCTATTTGGGTGATGGGGCCCTCTGTATTCCCCTGACCACTCCCAGTTCTTTTCTGCTATAGTGTGGGTCCCCCCACAAAGCACTAGGTTTTGGACTGAACACTCCATTAAGATGCACTGGGCAAGTCACGCCTCTCAGAGCTATAGTTTCAGACTGTCTGCAGACTCAGGCAGATTAATTGTATTGGTTATACTTCCTTCATGTTTTCAAACTTTTTGTCACAAACAACCATGAGTGCCAGAAACTTTTTTGGAAAGCTGAGATTCTGGTTTTGAAGTGTGACTCTAGGACCAGTGCTAGAACCCCAGTTGTGCTTATGCTTTAATCTGGCCCTGTGCTCATTCCTAATTAAAAATAGATGCATCACATTTTGCCTGTGTCAAGCATTTGCAGGTCCTGTTGAAGACAATGGGAGTTAAAGGCCAATAATCAATATCAAAATTTTACTCAAAAGATGTTATCATAATGCAATCCTTATAACTTGTCTGTCAAATGGAAATTGTTTTCCTGATCAACCCATGTTGACATGACATAGAATGCTGTTCAGATGTTACATGGCTGTGTTTGTTCTGATCTGTCACCTAATAACCAACAGGAATGATGATGGGTCATGTGTATATCTTGTTTTTAAATTAGAAATGCAGTTTAACTTGTGCTCAGCTATACTGCACAAAGTATTCTTAACAAAGCTGTGAAATGCAGCAAACAATGCCCTCTATTGGTATACTCATTCAAGTTCCTTCTTTTTCTGAAAAAGATGGAAATTAGTCTCTGTTCATAGTAAGTTGAAAGAAAATTAACAGCTCTTCAACTGGTGCTGAGGCAGTGTAAAGATAAAACAACATCACACACAAACAGTAATGGAAATGTAACTTGACATGCAGAATAATCCCAAGTGCGTACAAGGTTTTTAAGTTGTAACCTGTCATTTGATGGGGCCTCAACTTGATGTAATTCATATTAAGATAAACTTATAGATAAAAGGTACAGGATAAAACTTTCATTTCGAAGGGATAGATTCTGAGACCTTTACTCATATTCAGTAACACCTTAGACCACAAATAGACCCAATGCAGTCAATGGGACTATTTGTGGATTAAGCTGCTAGCCAACATGAGTCAGGATGTGTCATTGGCTCCTACTGTGGTCTTTTGAAGGATCACTGCTGTCCTCACCTGGACCCAGTTGTTTGACTCCCACCTTTGACTGAGTCTAGAAGCATGTCTTAGTCTCTTAGCTGTGCTCAGGAAGACAACCTGGTGCAGAGATATGGCCCCTTTGCTGTCCTAGGCTTGTCTACCTCCTCTTCTAGCTCTGCAGTCTCTCCTTTATAATAAATCTTGTTTCTTCTATTTGGTACAGCTGTGAGTGCCTCCCTCCATGATTGGCAGCTCTGGCAGCTGCCGGTGGGTGTGGTCAAACTCCTTACCTGCAAACAGGAGAGGCTCCCCTCCCCCTTCTGTCTAAGTTCAGTATGGGGTTTGTAGACCCCATTACAAGGTACTAGAATCTATCCTTATATGAAGAGCTTAGTAGTAGACAAAAGATAAGCTGTGGCCTTAGAATCATGTATGTAAATATACATCTAACTTAAGTAAGAAATATCGAGTAGTATCAAGAACATTATGTAATTGGTTGTATGGATTTATTGGGAGGTGGAAACCGCATTTTTGCAAGAACATCACTCAAAATTTGCTTCTTTTAAAAGGGTATAACAAACTGATAGCTGTGTACAAAGAAAATGGGATAGCTTTGCGAGAAAAAGAAGTAGGGAAGTGTGCAATCTTTACGTTTTACCAGTCACATTTGTAAATAGGTACATGCCTGAACAGGTATCTACTGGCCTTAATTTTCTTCTCCCTGACTTTATCATCTTCTGTCTCTGTACTAAATTGTATTAGACACTTGTGCCATATCGCCATACCCCAATCACCAGGTTATTCTGAATATATTCCATAACTGATTGTTCCACTCCATACTTCTACCTATTTCATATTCTGAGCAAATTTCATGATTTTACTTGCTTCCTTCAAGTCCATTTATTTATTTATATATATATATAAACCAACTGTACCAAATCAGTCTTAATACTAAGCCTGGTTACACTCCAGCAGCCACTTTCCTTCATCCTTCTTCATTTGCACTCAAGTACTTTCTGTTTTTGAAGTAAAGAGTTCTTTATGCATATAATAGGGAACTTTCAAGTTTTGCAGACTCAGAAGTTGAACTCTGTTTCTTTTTTTAATGTTTGCAAAATACATGAAATTCTTTAATGTTGTATTATTCCTTCAAAACATAGGCTTCAGTGGGTTTTTTAATGAAAAAGAATGAATACAGAAACAAGTAAAAATTCTCACCAGCTGCCCAGCCTTCATAAATAGAGTGGTCTGCACCGAAGAGGGACTAAAATAATTTTGGTTAGGGAACAGATTCTGCTTTCACACTTTCAAGAGTTTACATGGTACACAAGTGAGAGAACAATATATGTTTTAAACAGAGTCCATTCACTTGAGAGAACATTTTTGTCTTTTTCTATGGAAAGTGTTAGATTCATTTGGGCTGTAACACTGGAAGTTTAACAGCAGTGCAGTTGCTCTCTGTTCAGCAGCTGGCTTGTGTAAAGGAATCGACTCCATATAACTGCCACTAGAACTTTTGTACAAAGCCCATTTACTCAGGCTTGGATGGTGAGGCAGCAGAATTTACCCTAAATGTTGAACTCTAGGAAGATTTTGATCAACTTTAGTGAGCTTTGTGTCAGATGAAGTGACTTGCTCAAGATCACAGAAGATGCCTGTCAGCACCAGACAGATGTAACTTAAGTTGGATCTTTTGAGACTCCGTCTAACTACATGACCATCACTTCAAGTGGAAGCATACAAAGTTGGGGTTAAATGCTGTCCTCTTCTATCTTCCATGTCTGAGAAAAGCTCAATAGAGTCCATCCACTGAGTGTATTGTACTTTGGATAAGGCCCCTAATCAATCTGTGCTGGAGTTCCCCATCTGTAAAATGGGGATAATGCTTCCTTGTCTTATCCTTTGTCTGGCTGTTTATATACATTTCAGAGATACAGGATTTTTGGGGGAAAAGGTGTGTAAATTCTCCAAAAGTGTAATACATTTTCTTAATGGAAGGGAAGGAGAAAAAAGGAGTAAACCACATCTGGTTACACTGCAAATTCTTCAGACGAGGGGTAATCTCTGCCTGTACACAAGTAGCAACTAGCATAATGGGGCCTCAGTTATGGTTGGGGCCCTTCAAGGCTACTACTGTATAAGATTCTGGTGCTACTACGTCTACTCCTAATAGAACAATAGTACTATGCACTAGCCCTGTGCATCTTGCACTACAAATTAACATTGTTTAGTACAAGCCATTGTGCTAGGTGTTGTACAGACACATAGTAAGAGACAGTCCCTAGCCTGAAGAAGTTTCAGTCTAACCATATGCAGCTTTCCTCCCCCCATTTTTTCTCCTTCTCTTCCATCAAGAAAATTAGTAGATTCTCCAAAAGTGTAATACACTTTATTTTTTCAAAATCCTGTACCTTTGTCACACTTGCAACCCATTTCTCTCCTGGACCTGCAACTCTGTAAGTATCCAATCTTAAACTTTCCACAGAAAATTTTCTAGCTAGAGATAATACATGTCAAATTTCAAGTGGAAACAGAGATTAGAATAATTACAACCATAAATATAGACTTGTACCACCTCTTCATGCTGTTTGTAGAGCACTTTGAGATCTTTAGACAAAATGCACAATAGAAATGTAAAATATCAATAGATCAAATTCATTCTTGCTTCAATGGAATTTATCCAAAAACATTGTAGAATCCAGTTTTAGTCTCTGAATTACTCAACATCAAATAAAAATGGTGCCTTTTCTGGCTCCCTTTTCCATATTATGTATGGGATAAATTGCTAGAAATGCTTAACTGGATTAACTTTCCCTACTTTATATCCACTTTGTCATACTAAAAAACACCTTTTCATATGGAATAGTAAGTATCTGTTAGGACTGTACAATAAGGATCTGCAAGAAACCAAATACACTTGTATCTTTTACTATCAGAGTTTGAAGATATAATGAGATTCTTGCCATAGGAAGCCAATATTGTATGAGATTCTAATAATGTGAAGTCTTGTCTTCTCCTTGCACTTGGCGCAGTATTTCTGCCATTCAGGAAAATAAATACTTGATCTTAAATTATTTCAACTTTTCCAATTCTAAATGTGGAGAAATGCTACATTATATCACATACCACTGCATGGTAGTTCTGGGGAAATGCTCACTTTTTAAATAACCATATATATTTTCTTCAAGGTCTCATGTTTCAGTTATCAGTTTTGGCTGGTTTCATTTTCAGTGTTAATGATCATTTTATTGGCTACATCTATAAACAAATTAGTAATTTAGGGAAACCATCTGACTTTTATGCTATCAATGTTAAGAGATGAACCTACTTTTTTCACAGATTTTAGAGTCTGAGCAATAGCCATGAATAGCTTCTAGTTTTCTTTAAGTTGACAAAACATTTCCTTCTTAATAGGAACTGACTAGACTGTGAAATATTCATTTTCCCAGTAAGGGTATAAAATGCCTCTGAGACAGTGGTTTGGGCCTTCCCCAGGAATGTTGGTATGTCAGGTTCAGGTCCCTGTTCTGAGGAATATTTCATTATTTTTATACTAAGTGGTCTAGCTTCCACAGGAGAAGTTGAGACCCATCCCAGAATATCCCAGTGGTTAGCACACTCATCCAGAATGTGGGTGGGAGACCTGATTCAAGTCCAAGCTCCTCTCAAGAAGAGGGTCTCCAACTTTGAATCCCAGGTCTACAAATTTGCAGATGAGTGTTGTAACCACTGGGCTAGGCCCCCACCAACTCTTTCAGCTGTTTTATGCAGAGCCCACTTCATTAGTCAAACTCTATCAGCCTCTGAGCATATCTACCAGCTTGGGCCTAGGGTGACCAGACAACAAGCGTGAAAAATCGGGACAGGAGGTGGGGCGTAATAGGAGCCTATACAAGACAAAGACCCAAAAATTGGGACTGTCCCTATAAAATCAGGACATCTGATCACCCTACTTGGGCCCCACATGGGAGACAGGCAGGGGAACCCTTGGGTTGAGGATTCCACCAGGGCTTAGGCATGAGTTTGGTGCGGGATGTCAGGGCTTAGTTATTTTTGCACATGATCACTGGCAGAGACTTTTTGGTGGAAACTGAGGCACCTACTGGGCTAGGAGGCTGAATGGGGGTGTTCAGGATCTAAATTTTGGATTTATGCACATAAAGAGTGAGTTAATTGCCTAAATCCCTTTGTGGGGCTAGACTTGTATCATGCACTAATATTTTTGTAATTAATATTGTTTATACAGTCCCCTAATTGCACATGCTACAAGTGAAACAAGTCAAAGGGATTGATATGATCTCAAGTCAATTTTTATACTGGTGTTACTCCATAGATTTAATAGAATTATTCCTTAGATGCGCTGGCATAGTTGTGAACAGAGTCCAGGTCTCTCCTCAAGGCATAATTTAGGCATAGTATTAAGAAAGGCATCATTATGATAGAGGTGCAGGTTAATGGTTAAAATGTCTGACACAAGGAGAGAGAAAGAAGCAGTTGGTAGAGCATTTTTTGTTTTGCATACACTTTGATTGCAGTCAATGAGATAGCATGAGGTATTTTCTTGGATATTTTGTTTATTTGGGGAGGTTTCTTATGTTATTCTATCATAGTACAAAGTAGGAATGGCAGCAGGAGCGGCTCTAGCAATTGCGCCGCCCCAAGCAGGGTGGCACGCCGCGTGGGGGGCACTTTGGCGGTCGCCAGTCCTGCGGCTCCGGTGGACCTCCTGCAGACGTGCCTGAGGAGGGTCCGCTGGTCCCGCAGCTCCAGTGGAGCATCCAGAGGCACGCCTGCGGGAGGTCCACCCAAGCCACGGGACCAGCGGACCCTCCACAGGCATGCCTGCGGCAGGTCCACCGGAGCTGCCGGACGACCGGACCCTCCGCAGGCACGCCTGCGGGAGGTCCACCGGAGCCACCTGCCGCCCTCCCGGCAGCATGCCGCCCCAAGCGCGCGCTTGGCGCGCTGGGGTCTAGAGCCTGCCCTGAATGGCAGTAGGGAGTGCCTGTGTGCTAGGGGAACAAATTGAGTGTGTTTAGATTCCTACATTAGAAAAATTGTTCTCAGACAGAATTCAGGTTCAGCAAATAATAGCATATGGGATTAGTGCAGTACAGTAAACCTGTTTTGTTCAACAAAAACAACTGTTTTGAAACTCACTAGTGAGCATGATGTCACTGGAAGAATATTGCCCACAAACTGGCTTTTTTTCTACAATGGCCAGATTTGTTCTGTGCCTATACTGACCCCTAGTGCCAAAATAAGTAGCTGAAAAGGAAAATAGAAGGGAAAAGCAATATTGTAATCTAGATCCATGCTGTATGATAATAGGAAAGAACGGCATTTATACTAACAAGTTATTGCCATCAAATATGTAGTTAAAATGTCTCAAATACAATCTTATTACTATAGACCTGGGAACTCTCAATTGTGATTTTTGTGGCATTGATCACTACAGAATTATGATGAACTTCTATACTGTATATGTAATATTTCAAGGGTCTGTTATTCCCCAGGACATGTATGTACAGTTCCTACCGGTATTAATATTAATGCAAGTGAAATGCACATACTGAGGGTCTAAAAGATACTTAAATTTTATATTGCATTTTTCATCTTCCAGTTTCTCTCACACACTGTTCTTCACAACACCTCTGGGAGGTCAGTTGTTATCTCATTTTTCATAAAGAGAAAATGAGGCACTGAGAGGCTAGGTGACATGCCTAAGTTCCTTGAAGGAGTCAGTTTCACAACAGGGATTGGAATTCAGATGTACTGGGGTACTTGTCCTGTAATCAGATCATGAGACTATGCCTCTTTCTAAGTACTAAATGCAAGAAGGGCAAGATTGGGCTGGCTCTTTCATGGATGTGCAAAACCGAGAGGACGCAAGGAAGCTTTCTGCTCATTTGAACTATGTGCGTGGGGGTGGGTGTGATGGTGGGGGGGGGGGGGCGACGGCGGTAACAGCCACAATGATAGAGCCTACACATAGCAAAGTGAAAGGACTGTTCCCTGCTAGCAACCTCTAGGACACACTACATTAAAAAGGAAAGGCTATCAGTCAGGAAAACTAGCAGTAGCTGCTACAGAGGGGACCACGCATTGCATGCTCCTAAATAGTGGTGCCCAAAGTACACCTGCCATTTATGTCAGACCCTTCTCAGAGGTATACTTAGAGCTGTTACTTAATGGCACAATATGCACTTCCTTGCTGCTTTTGAAATGCCTATTTAGAAGGCAGTAATATACCTGACAGCATTTCCATTAACAATGGGATCTCTAGTAGGATAATCAGTAGGAGTTTATTTAAGATGCACAAAGCTTAAAGTGGAGGCAGAGCTGAATAAAGTATGTAATCCGAAGAAGTCTTCGGTATTGTTCACTGACAATGTGAGTTCCTCCTTGCCACCACATTTACTATTGTTTAATTAAACAGTGTGGAGTCAAGTGGTTCAAGAAGAAATCAGCTGAATGAAGCCCCATCAGTCTTTACATAATTAATGACATTCCCTGTGGATGACTCAATTTATGAAATTGCAGAGAAGAACGACATTGCTTTCTGCATTATATTATCACAATTGCTTGCAAAACAAATAATCATTTGGAAGCTTTAGGAGCCTCAACAACCTTTAAAATATACCTACTGTTACTAGTAAAAGGCCTCTTCTATCTAAAATATGGCTTGTATATCTGTTTATTATATTAATATAACATATCCAATTTTCCTTTGAAGTCTGATGAAACATTGAAAAATTAAATATTCTGGAAGTTTTGTACATTTCTTGTAGTTGTAAAAACCATGTAAAACAGGGGACAAAATAGAGTTGGGTGGAAAATCTTCCCATCTTACACATTTTTAAGATTTCAAAATAGTTTTTCTGTTCTGCATTGAGATGAACATCTCTCTCTCTCTCTCTCTCTCTCTCCTCTCTCACACACACACACACACACACACACACACACACACACACACACACACACACACACACATGCATCTGAGATGTGGGAGATTCATGTTCAAGTCCCTATTCAGTGTTATTTGGAGAAAGGACTTGAATCCGTATCTCTCACATCCCAGTGCCATAACCACCAGGCTATAGAGTCAGCCTTTCTCTGGTCCAATGCATATTTATACAAAATGGAACAGCTCCAACAGGAATAATTGAGAGGCCCACTCTAGAATAGTCAATAGCCTGGTGGTTAGGGCATTCACCTGGGATGTAAGAGACAAAGAATTAGCTTCTTGGTTTGAGTCAGACAGGCTGGGGACTTGAACCTGGCTGTCCTGCATTGAGTGCTGCAACCTCTGGGCTATTGACCAGAAATTCCATCCTGGACTTGTGAAACCTTCTTGACAAAAGTTTAATTGAAACTGACCCTTTCCTGTGAAAAGTTTCCTTTTGAACAAATGGGTATTTTCTGATGAAAAACAGTTTTGTTGCAAAATTCCTGACTAATTCTATACAGAACAAATATCACTGACTGTGATACATGATATAACTTGTATCAGGAGGTAATCTAGTATAACTTTAGTGTCCTTGTGGCCAAGATGGAATCTGCTCTGCAGGCAGCTCTGGCCAAGAGAAGGCACATGCAGGAATGCACCAGGGAAAATCCCTTCCAACCGAGGGGCACCTGTTCCAACCCCCCGGTTCCCCTGAGTGAACACACATACACACTGGAAAAGTACAATGAATATAGGAAAAGGAAATATTTATTTACAGAGGGATGAAAGGAGAAAATAACGGGGGAAATATAGGGGAAGCGGTAAAACAGGGTTGTATTCAACTCAAGGCCCCACAGGCTCAGTGGTACCACAGTATGAAGGGGAAGACACCTAGCAACGTGCCTGCATACAGAGTTCAGGAGTCCTGGGCAAAGTTCCAGTCCAGTGGTGAGTCTTGGGTGCTCCTGCTCATCTTCGGTGCCAGTGAACTTTCCCCAATAAACCCCTCCGGTGCCCTCTTCTGCCACTCTCTGCAAAGCCACAAAGAGCAACCACCTCCCCACTTAACTATCTAGCAGCCTCCCTCCTTGTTCCCAATGCAGAGTCACAAGCCCCAGTACTCACGGCCCCATGCAGTTCTGGGCAGCCGTGATACTAGGTCCAACTCCAGCCTGTCCTCCTTGGGCAATTCGTCCCTGGCACAGGGCTCCTCCTGACTCCTGTCCTGTGGTGTCCCCAATCGGCCACCCTGTCCTTCCCAGGCTTCAGGCAGGTTCTCGGCTGCTTCATTCTACAAGGGCCTGCTTGCTGCAGCCCTTCTGTCTGGAGCTCCACACACACACACCTCTAAAATGGCTTGTTACCACATGCCTCAAAGGGAGGTGCAAGAAAGCCACAAATGAACACACAATCAAGTAGCCTATTAATTAGCTCATGTTGTGAAATGTGTATATAATCCATTTTCACCCTATGTAACTGTGAATACTCTCATTCAGAGAAATGTCTAATCCATTCTTGAGTCCTGCTAAATTATAAGGATGAAATCCTGGCCCCAATGAAGTTGTTGGGATCTTTGCAATTGACTTAAATGGGGCCAAGTTTTCAACTTTGGCATCAGTCTACAAGTGGCTAAAACATGGAGCTGAAAGAACTGTAATCTAATCTGCTCTTCCACAGACTTCTTGCGTAACTTTGAGCAAGTCACTTCATCTCTTTGCTTGAACTTCTCCAGGTGTAAAGTAGGGATATTACCTACTCACCGGGGGTGGGGTGGTGGTGGGGAGGTAAGCCTTCATTGATTTGGATGAAAATCTGGCCCCATTGAAGTCAGTGGGAGGTTTGCCATTTACTTCAATGGGGACAAGATTTAACCCTTTAACTTGGAGATCATCAGATAGAGGGTGCTATGGAAATATGAAAATAATCCCCTTACCTGTGAGGAGGGATTTCCATGGAAATACCATAATATCTGGTCAACATGATTCATTTTTGAAACAGGATTCTGTCCTCAGGGAAAATGAATTGCTTATGTACTGTGATGGGGTCTACAAACTGAGTCTGGAGGTATTAAAAGGCAATATTGTGCCCAGGTAGCCCTGCCCTGCCCTGCCAAGTATGCTCTGATTGGAGGAGCAAGTTGAAAGGAGCTCAGAGGCCCAGGCAAAGAGTTGTGGACAGGCTGCAGGAGAGGGGAATCCTTCTCCAGGAAGCCAGCCAGAAGAGTGAGCCTGAGAAGGGACCACAGAACAGGTAAGGCCCAGAGGCAGGGCCTTCTCCTTTGAGAACCCGCAGGTCCTGCAGAGTCCTGCTCCTACGGACTCTTTAGTTGTAAAGTGATTAACTTGACTATAGGTGCCGTGCCCCAGACTGAAGGGCTCTATAGGTAGGAAAAACAACGAGGAGTCCTGGTGGCACCTTAGAGACTAACAAATTTATTTGGGCATAAGTTTTCGTAAGGTAGAATCCATTTCATCAGATGCATGGAGTGGAAAATACACTAGCAGGTAGATATATATACATAGTACACCATGCATCTGAAGAAGTGGGTTCTAGCCCACAAAAGCTTATGCCCAAATAAATTTGTTAGTCTCCAAGGTGACACAAGGACTCCTTCTTGTTTTTGCTGATACTGACTAACACGGCTACCACTCTGAAACGTATAGGTAGGAAGTAACTCAGGGAAGCAACTTATACTCACTGCTGGTGGACCCTACCGGTGTTGCTTCTCAACAGGCCTCATCTGGGACCCAGTGGAGATGAGGGTTTTGGTCCCCCTACCATGCTCCCTTAAGTGTTTAGATCCAGATGTTGGAGGAAAGACAGGCCCTCTGCTTAAGGTCAGGAAAAAGTACCTCTATTGCCCTGACAGAGCACCAAGGAGATGGAAGTCAGATGCACTAACCTCTAGGCTTCCTGGTCTCCAAGCTCCCTATTACATGCACATAGAAGGGAAAGAAACCAGAGCTGTGCTGATGGGTTCTTTTCACAGGGGAATTGTCAGGGTTCCCTCCTCACTCTGAACTCTGGGGTACAGATGTGGGGACCCACACGAAAGACCCTCTAAGCTTATCGTCTCCCCTTATTGGCTCTTTTGGTCAGGTACCAACCAGGTTATTTGAGCTTCTTAACCCTTTACAGGTAAAGGAGGGATTTTATGCTACCCTTAGCTGTATGTTCATGACAGGAATACAAACATTTCTGTTCTTATTTATTTGGATTTGTTTCTGTTAATATTTAGAGTTCAAATAAACTTGAAAACTCAAAATAAAAAAAAAATGACTGAAACTGTCCAGTTTTTCCTGGCATTGGTCAAAACTACAGCTGGTGAGAACACAGCAAAAAATGGCAAAATTTTGTTTGTATGCAAATGTTGTTCTGGTCGTTAAAGGGGTTTTCATAGCAGGGAAAACTTTTAAATTTGCCTAACTTAGAGCAACGTGCATTTCCATGCACAAATTTGATAAGAATTAGTATGATAGCTGCCACTAATCAGTATTAACAAGAGGGTTTTGCTTCTTCTATTCAATCATACAGTGAGGTCATAATGCTTAATTTGTGACATTACAAAGCTTTCCAGGGCAACAGGCAGTTTTATCATTGACAATGCAGTATGACTTCAGAGAAAGAAAACCAGCTGTGAAGGAAAGCACTTCTTAGGACAAATGTTGCCCTTGGATACAGCACATATCTCAGAGTCTCCTAACTTCTAGAATTGGGCAACATTTTTTGGACAAAGCATTTTTCAGTGAAAAATGCAGATTTGGTAACAGTGAAATGTTTTGCAAGCTTGTGTCAGTATTGCCAAATTGCTAGTGTAATAATAGAAAAGAAGGCAATGCAAAAAAAAAAAACAAAAAAATCCTGAACATTTTCATTTCTACATTTTTGAAACAAAAATATTGTGATATTTAGATTCAAAATTTCTTTGTTTCAAAATGTTATTCAACTTTATTTTACAAAGTTTAAGTATGAGCATTTTTTAACAATCAAAATGAAAAGTTTTTAACCTGAAACTTTTTTGGACTTTTTGGTTTACCAACATTTTCAAATTTTGTTTATTTTGCATCAATTCGAAAAACAGGGTGGTATTGGTGGTTTTTGTTGTTTTTTGTTTGTTTTTTGAACTGGCAGCAAACCAAAAAAATCCATTATTTGCACATTTGTGACCTCCCTGGTTCAAAAGCCTGGAAACAGAGTGTGAGGCATACATAGTGTGACTAAGAAATAAGATTCTCAAGGTCCTCATGCCTTCTTGTCAGGGCTTGATGTGGGATGCTTCTACCTTCCTAGACCACAGATGTGAGTGGAAGAAAGCACCTTCTCATCCCCTGAGAGCCTGTGAACCACTTCCCCTTCCTGTTTCTATACCTGCTTTGATTATCTCAAGTTGAGCTCTCCTTTTCTAGCCATCAGAGTGAACAGTTTCCCCTGGATGGGGCTCTCTGCCTAGTAGTTGTGAAAGACAGATAACGTCTTTATTTGACTTAGGCTATGTCTACACTTAGTTACAGCAGCACAGCTGCAGTGCAGCAACTTTCCGCTATAGCACTTCACTGTAAACACTTACTACAATGAGAAAAGGGGTTTTCTCCCTAAGAGGTGGTAGCTAGAAGAATTCTTCCATCAACCTAGTGCAGTCTACATCAGGGGCTAGATTGGCTTAACTACATCTCTCAGGGTGTAGATTTTTCACACCCATAAATGACATAGCTATGTCTACACTGACAATTTACCAGCTCCTAGTGTGGGGTATGCAGAAACTATCACTCATACTTTTGAAATCTCTGTTGTAAACATTCCCACCAAGGATAGATCAAGGTATGTACCAACAATACATTTGGTAAAGTAAGTTGCTTGAATGTGCTTCTGTTTGTTGCTACCAGAGTTACATGCACAGAACTGAGATGTATTAATGAGCAAGGCAATCTTCTTCACTGCTAAGAAGGATAGTCCTCAGAGTGAATCAGTAATAAACTGTAATCATTTATTAGCTTTAGATAAATCATTTGTAATAAAAAATCATTCCTTGAGGAAAACAAACACAGACTCTTTTCCTATCTGACACAAAGTTTAATTAAGTAATAATTTAACGTAGCTTATAAACAGCACTTACAACCACCAGCAACATTTTTTTAATAAAAAAAAGTAATCAAATACTTTTTTCCTCTCCCACACATAACAACAAGGGACACCTGTAAATGTTGTCAGGCTGTTTCTAGGATATACAATTCATCATGTTCATGTGCATGAAAATTGGTTTTATGAAATAGTCTAGATCAAAATAAAGGGCATACATTAACTTGTCTTCTGATATATTGGTACATTGTTATACTATGCATCTTTAGTACTTGACCTTAAATGTCACTAATATAAAACACCTTTTATTTTTATGATACGCTTACAGTGACTGCTTCTTATCACCACAGCACTGTGTTCCAAGGTGAAGATAAAGATAAGATATATTAAAACATTAACTAAGCAACTTATTAATAAAATAATGAATCATTCATTTCTACTTGCTTTCTAGCCATCAATTGCAGCAGCTACCAGTAGTAATTTTACCAGTGATACCGATATGGCTGCTGCCTGGAAATTATTCCCGATGATTTCATATAACAATTTCTGACAACTTCAATGACCAAAACTTAATATATGATTAATCAAGCATGTTGGACTAATGAATAAAATATGTAATTCAGATTTTTGTTGTTGTTTTGTGAATTATAGATATGTTCCATTTGGATTTATATTTCCCAGTTCATCGAGCTGCGCTGCCCTCCACTCAGATAAACACACTTGTGTGGGTGTGACTGTTACCAAGGTATTCATTGTCCTAAATGTGTACTTCATGTACTTTCAACTGAAAGAAGAAACATTATTTTCTACCCATGTTAAAATTAACTAATTTAGAGCATGGATATTATGAATCAAGCTTTGTTATTTTTGGAAACTATTCAAATAATGCCACTGCAGGAGTTAACAATGAATAAGTGTAACATGAGGAAAGATAATCCTTTTTATTGTTGGTGAAACACGTGAAGTGTTGGGTTTTATTCTGAAGGCGTGATCAGCAAGATACTTGATAGATACTATTTAGATGTTCGTTCTTGACTAGGTGCCAGATTATGTCACCATTGTCCCTGTTAAATAGCACCTTGCCTTGTGATTAGCTCACTGATTACAAAGAAGCTCCTACTGGAACAACATGCTAGTCAGGCGAAGGATATTGGAATCTTGCCTTAACAAAATAAAACAAAAATGACATTTTTTTCTATTTCTTTTTCTTCATGTTGGAGCATTATGCCATTCAACAGTTGAAATTATCATGCCATTTTTAAATAAATGTGATGAGTGGTTTTGCTTTTAAGACTCTTAAAGAATTGACTGAGAGCAATTTTACTATTAATCAGTCTTAGGAAGCTCTTATATGAGAGGACAGCAGCATGTTGAGAACTATCAATAGTGACTAACCATTTCAGACCATAGTACCTGATAAAATGGATCTTGTGATTACTCATTTGAATAGCATCTAGCACACTGATGCTATGATTCCTCTAGGTACTCTAGAGCAGTTAAGCACTATCACAATGTAAATAATATTTAACAATGATAACTAGAGGCTCCACTTCAGTGCAGAATCCTATGGACATATTGGGCCTAATTCAGTTTAAAGCAGAAATAACTCCTTTACAGATAAAAGTTATACTAGTATAATAATGGGATTAGATCAGAATCAAGTCTTCTGTCAGTGGCATGCATAGAAAGTATAATTTATGTATAGGTAAGTGACATTACAAACTTATCTCCATTCATTCTAATAGTATATCTAAATGGTTGTGTTTCCATTTTGAGTGGTTAGTGCTAATAGCATTGGTGGGAGCTACTAGAAAGCCATAGTCTGCAGGAAGCAGAACCGTATATCCTGGAGGTTGAGCCTGTCCTTGGGAAAAACTGGGATTTCCCAAACAACCAATGGGAGTGTCAGCATCAAAAGGGAAGAGAGATGCTCAGCTGGGTTCCCATTCTTTGCCCTTCTCCCCCACCTGATACATTCACAGCCTTTGGACCAATTGACAACAGCAGACTGCTCTTTAGAAGTTGAACTCATGATATTTTCTGACCGCTGATTGGTTGCTTGTTCCTCACTTCTAGCCCCTTCTGCCTGTGTCCCTCAATATCACTCTCCCTGCTCCATATCCTCTCTTCCCTCTTCTCCAATATTTCTTTCTGCCCCCTCTCTAGCTCCCTGTCCCTAGACCCATTCCTTCCTTTCCACCAAAAAAAAGTTTCTGCAAAAATTTCATCCAGCTTTATAAGTATGAAAAAGAGATTATAACATATATGTGTATCATGATCCATCCCCTACTTTGGATCTGTTTTATGGTCTTTTTAAATTATAAACTCTTTGGGACAAAGTTATGTCAGCATTCATCAAAAAAATTTTGTACAATTTTTCCCTTTGAAAACAAATATTTTTATGAAAAGTTTTCAGTTTCAATGATTTCAAGTTGCATGAATTTTTTTTCTCAATTTTATGCTTTGTTTTTAGTGAAAAAAATCTTTCAAATATATTTTCAAGTTTTGATTTGCCCTTGTGTAACTTTTGATTGGGCACATATTGTGACATGTTATCATATGGTGTTTTCCTGACTCCTTAATTGTATATATGTGTGTAAATACTTGACATTTTCCTTTCAGCTGTGGCTTACCCAGGAGTCTTTGTGGTTTGGAAAGTTTTCAGTTTTTGGACACAAGGAAATAATTTGTAAAATGAAAAATATTTTTATTTTGAAAATTAAGAAACATAAATTTTTATTATTTTGAATATTTTCCTTGGGGGAAAAAGGAAATTTGTTGACCAGCTCTTGTTGTATTTGTACAACATCTAGCACAACGAGTCACCAATCCTGATTGCAACTTTTGTGTGTTGATGCAATATATACCATAAATTATATACTAAATAATAATTAGAAATGTTTTCCAATGATCACGCTTGAATAAATTATTTTTAAACTTTATTTTTTGGAATAATAACTGCATTGCCAGCAGGTAGTAACTAAGGTAATCCGCAACTACATATTTACTTTCTCATACTGGTAAGAAGGTATGAATATAATTTTTGGGTTTTTTTTTAAATACTGTTACTGAATTTGATGAATTAGTAAGATGCTATGTTTACATACTGCACAGCTTCTTTGATAGGACACACACAGAATTCTAATTGATGAAAGAGTTAAAATGAGATTGATTGCTGCATGTTATGATTAATCAGGCAATATAATGTTCTCTGCCTCAAATTTGAGGGTTATTAATAAATCAGTAAATGATATGAAAATAAAAATAGCTGTAAATCATTAGCATATCTATAGGAGTTGCTGGTCTGAGTATGTGTCTTTGTGGATACAGGGCCACATCAGAAAACCCACTGCAACAATCTGTCAATCATGGTCAGCATCTTGACATTCTCAGCAGAGAGGCCAAAGATTGCACATGCACAGAAAATTAACCATCTTCTAGGCTCTTCCTGCAGATTAGGGTTGAAGCACATTGATGGGGCAGTGGAGGGGAAGCATGCATTATTGTCTGTTCTGTGGATATAAACAACATAGTTCTATCCTCAACGTAGCCAGTGTATCTATTTTTGCAAGTGCCAAACCCATTTAGAAATAAAAAAATAACCTATAAAGGTATTAGAAATATTTTAACCAAACTAACGTAATTTGACTCACACCACATTCCTGATTTGAAACTAGTTAAAATTTGCCAGGAATAGGGATTCAAGAAACTGTAGGACTTGTAATCTTCCCTAAACTTAAACAGCCATGCCAGTTTTTTGTAATAATTATCAAGAAGGTTATTAGAGGACTGAATTTGTCAGACAATGATATCACTTCTACAGACCAATTTACCACCTCTGAACCCTTGTTTTGTACTGAATCAATAGTAAATGTATGGTGTACAGTGGGAAAACTTGGAGTATTCTTCTTATTTCAGGTTGGGTTAATTTTTCTATGATGGTATAGATGAGGAGAGCACATACCTTCATCTTAATATATTGGAACTATCAAGCGAGATTATCAGTAGAAAACATACTTTGGTGCACTGGATTTGGTAGCGTATTCTGGTGTAGAGTCTCCTCACTGGGGGCACTAGAGTAACCCAATAGGCATAGGAGAAGAACCCTGATTTACTTCACCCTTGCTATACATTTTCTCAAGTTCACTAGAAGCTCTTCACACGTAGCTTTATTTTTAAATAATATTACAGTAGTGGCTATGCACCCAATAAATGATCAGAATGGAATTGTATCACATTCTGTACTTAAAAGTAGTGAAGTGTTGGAATGAATTGCTATTGCCTAACTCCAAAGGCTCAATGTGCTTACTAATAATTATTCTCTCTCTATCCCTTAAGACTAAATGTGGCAAAGAAATTAGATGGCAATAAACAGACAAACTGGTGTTTTCAGTGCAAAACAAGAAAATATAGAAGCAAACTAACATGGAGAATGGTTTTATTGTAAGTACGCAGGAACACAAATCTTTGACGAGCTCATAGTTAAGTTATAGACTTCAATAGTCTTTAAGAAGCGCAGACTTGTTTGGCAGTTTTCTGAAGATTTGACCGAAGACTTTCAGTGATATTGTATTATGGGAATGATTATTCTTACCTCAGTATTTTTAGGTGCTAGATGTAAGAATTTGCATGCTTTCTCCAACAGATATAATAGGCTCACGTTTAGAGAATGCTAGGTGATCAAGCAGTTCTGTGGCACCTTATAGACTAACAGATGTATTGGAGCATAAGCTTTCGTGGGCGAATACCCACTTCGTCGGATGCATGTGTCTGACGACGTGAGTATTCACCCACAAAAGCTTATGCTCCAATACATCTGTTAGTCTATAAGGTGCCACAGGACTCTGTTGCTTTTTAGAGATCCAGACTAACACGGCTACCCCTCTGATACTAGTTGATCAAATTCAACAAGAGTTGAATTTCTTTCTCCTGCTCCAGCGTTTTGACATTGGAGTGACGGAAGGAACAAGGGGAGGAGACAAAGGGACATATGGACATATGCCTGGGGGGAGAGGGGCAAATGGGGCAATTTGCCCTGGGCCCTGCAGGGGCTCCCACGAGAATATAGTATTGTTTAGTATTATGGAAGGGGACCCTGAAATTGCTTTGCCCCAGGCCCCCTGAATCCTCTGGGCAGCCCTGCATATGGAAGGTCAGCTGACATAGTGTGTAAGAGCGGAGCAGCTTTAAGCAATTCAGGGTCCCACCACAACTAAGTTAATTCTCATCACTTGAATCACAATCCAACAAACTCATTTTTTATATCTGCTAAAGTTTTTAATTATTTTCATTTCTGAACACAGCTGCATTGGGGTATGTCTACACTGTAATTGCAGGGGTGACTGCTGCCATGCAGCTCAGGTAGACATACCCATGCTAACTTTAATCTAGCTAGCACCCTAAAAATAGCAGTGAAGACATGGCAGCTTGGCCTTCAGCACAGGCTGTATAAGCCTGCCCAGAACCCTGTGTACATACACACTAACTCCATTAAGCTAGTGTGAATATATCTACCCAAGCTGCAAATCACACCTCTAATTGCAGTGCAGACATACCCTTTATTATCTGTCTCCAACCAATAAATGGAAATGCCATAAAATGAATACCTTAAAGTCTGTTGTTACGTGGTTTGTGGACCAGTCTCCCAAGGAAATCTATTCTCACAACAGGTGCAAATAGATTTACATATCTTGGTGCTTAGCCTGAAATATATTTAACAGAACTTATTAGTGTCCATAGGTAGCTGAAAGTTGCTGTGCTTCAAAAATGTAATAAAGCTATAATCTCATTTGGAGCCAATGGAGTTATGTTAATTAAACTAGCTCAAGATTTGCCCCATAATGCTCAGTTAAGATCTCACAACTTGGTCTTGGTTACTATCAAAGTTGTGTCAAATGGCCTGTGGCCCTCCAATTCCCAAAAAAGATAAACTTAGGGGAAAAAAACCAAACACCATTTACCTTGCTCTTCTTTTTTAGTTTTGATCCAATACAGCTCACATAAGGAAGGCACATCCAGCTACATCCATGGGTCTCTTTCCCCCTTGTGAAGGCCATGGGATTCAGACAAATCTCAAACTTTTATCAAAAGCAGCATATAAAGCAATCCCCCCAGTTGGGCATTCAGCTCTGTACTCTCTCACTATCCATTATTAAAGGAGCACTCTGCAACCATTACAGACACTACTTATCTATATGACAGGAAGTACACTATTTTGCAGCTTCTTTTTCAGAAGATTGTATTGTTTAAGGAATCCAGCAAACAGTTAAGCGCATGAATACTCCTCTTGACTTGAGAAGAACATTTAAGGTTCATCGTGGCCTAAAGTGCATCATTTGTTTTGCTGAATAAAGGCCTACATCTGGACAAATTGCAGCTGAATCAGGTGCAACATTTCAAGAGTTATTTTGCTTATTGATCTCCATTATTTATCAGCATCAAATCAAAGAGAGGAATTTTTTTTACACAATTGTGTAGCACAAACCTAAACTGCCACGCACTTAGCTTTCTCATTTTGAAAGAGTTGTTTATGTGCATGTAAAAATAGTGCCTTTGAAATTTTGATGCATTCCCCATCTTGTTGGCAGACTTTGAATTTATAAAGAAACTTCTTTAAAAGCATTTTAAATTGCTCTTTCATAGTAGTAATAAATCTCTGCACACCTTTCTGGTTTTACACCTTGGGTATTGATTCAGCTTCATTGCTTACTATAGCTGAATTCCACAAGATGGAAATATTTGAAAATTACTTCTGAGGAAAAGTGGCTGATAAACAGTTTATTTTACCCAGTCACACTGGTATTTGTCCTCTAGCTGCACTGTGATACTAGAAATCAATTGACTGTCAGATTGGCTTTATGAAACCATATGACACAGGCACACGCTGAGCTCTGTTAGAACCCAATCCCGCTGCTATTATCTTCAATGATGCAAGATTAGTCCTTTTAAAGTAAAAGTTAAGCTATCAAAGCTGCAGGATTGGAACTTTTCAAATAAAATACAAGAGAATTTTTGTTTTATAGCATGGGTTTCATGGGCATCTCTAAACGCATTTCAAAGAAAGGGGATAAATAATAGTGTTTGTTAGTGCAGTATATATCAACAAGTCCACGATCACATCAGGCACTTCTTCTTTGTCACACTTTTGAGAAGAATTGTAGGATCCAACTGAGGTTATGCAAAAGCACCTGCACTCATACCTTGCATTCTCACATTCTGACCCACAGCGAGAGCTGAGAAGCACCAGATCTTGCAGAATGCCAGTTCATGAAACAGTCAAAGCAGAGACCTGCCTTTGTCCTGCAGTAGTTCTGTGAAACACTGCTGCACAAAGGACCAGTGGTGGTGGAGTTGGAGGAAGATTGAAAACATAATGGATTTTGAGAAGACAAATAATGAGGGACTATGGTGGGCTAGGAGCTAAGGATGTTTCTTAACTAAACCAATCCAAAACTTAACCAAGATTCTGATTTGACTCAGGCAATGGGTGGTGGATTTTGTCTGTGACTAGTTAGAATCTTTTGGCATTTTTTTTTAAAGATGGGACAGGCTGTGATAGGACACCAAGTGCAAATTTGTTTTACAGAGTGGATTTGCAGTCCTCTACAATTATTTTTTTAGGGGCACCTGGGACTGTCATTTAAAGTATAAGGTACATCTCTATCCTTGAGCCAAAGTTAGGTACTTGCATACCACTCCCATTGATTTCCGTTGGAGTTGTATGCACGTATCTGTGGGTAGAATTTCCTCTTGTTTTAAGCGAACAATACTATTGAAAGAATGAGACGTACAATATGAACATTAACATGCAGTTTTGATAGGGACTTTGATGCTGTCCCTGTAAAATAAACTTTTTGTTCTGTTAAATGTCCATTCATTGATGAAGTACCTCTCTCTTCTATATTAGGAATTGCGGAGTGTCCTTCATTAACGACAGTAACTTCATTAATGACAAAACTGTTTATTAAGGATACTCCGTAATTCCTAATACAAAATAGTGATAGTCACCAATATATGATGGCCAACATTTTCAAAAGCAGCTAGTAATTGGGGTGCTTCAGTTATTTGGTGCTCAGCTTGAGACTCCTTAAAGGAGCCTGATTTTCAGAAAGTGCTCAGCACTTACCCTCTGAAAATCAGGCACTTTAAGATAACTGAAGTGGGATACCCACAATCACTGGTCACGTCTGAAAATCTTGGCCACTGTTTTCAGAAATTCTCAGATTTCTTTAGAACATCCGTTCAATTCTTTCTTAATTCAGAAGCAGGTAAAGAACAAGGACTGTAATATCAAGAAGCTACTATATTAGAAACCAATCGTATTTGGGGATTATTAAACACATTGCCCTTCTCCCCCATGTATCAACTATAATAGCAAAATACAACCAGAAAAAAGAATCGTTACTTTGCCAGACTTATTTTATTTTTAAAATCCAAGCAGAATAGTAAAACGAATTATACTTACCAATTCTATGAGTAAAAAAATAATACAGTAACACATCTTCCACTGTTAATGTTCAGGTTGAAAAAAGCTTTTTCCCCTCTGGTATCTTTTTTAACATCTAATAAAATATTTTAAATTAATCCTCCTAGAATAATTTTGTTATAGTGCCTGTGAATGTCTTGTTGCCTTCACCTCACCCCTGCAGCCAAATTTCGCACTTAGATTTTGCATCCACAAGTTCACATTCTGTGTCTCTGTCACATTTTCAGATAACAGAAAATCTGCTTAGTTTGATATCAACAGCTCACTAGACATTGACTTAACTATGTCATGCATCATTTGAATAAACACTAAATATACACAGAAGAAGCTCCCAAGTGGAAGTGTGCAGAAGTTGTAGGCAAAATAAAATAGATTATCTTCCTCTGCAAAGATGGGAAAATGAAGTTATAAGGAGTGTTTAAAAGTGACAGATTGGGAATATATTTTGAACCCAACTTATCCAGTAATGGCTGCATCTTGTTGCATAGATTGAATCAATGAACCAAAGCATTGAGGAAATGAGAAGTAGAATCCTCAGTGGAACCTGGCATGGGCGGAGCAGTGGTTGTGTCCTGCTGCTGTTCACTACACAAGGCTATATGCCAGACTGCGACATCTTCTGGTCACCACCCCAAATCCTCCGTTTCCCAGTATAGTAGTCCAAAAGGGACCTCAGAGAAGGGTAACCATATTTTCAAAATAGGCTTTATTACTTACTATAATATGATCTAGTGCTCTCTTCTCCCCTGAGTTGCTCATGCTTGCAGGTGGGGAAAAGAGGACACTAAAAGCCTAAGCCCAAGCAGTGAAGTAAGATTTCTCCTACCACTCATAACAGCACCATCTCTGAGTGATCCAGCCTGTGCACCATTAATCATTTGGTGAGCATGAGTCTTCCCTACAGATGGTCCAAAGATGATGCTTAATCTTACAAAGTTCAAGGGCGCAACTTATTTCAGTGGGTAATAAGAACTATGCCAGATCAAGTTTGTAGAATTAGGCCCCATAATTGGAGTACTCTAAGGAAAAATATACCTTACTAACATCCCAGACCTGCTGTCTGGGATACAAATTAATTTTCCCTTCCCACTGACAAATGGTATGTGAGAACAAGGTTTTCATGAACAGACCCTCTTATAGACAAAACTGCACTTCACCAAATACCTTAAATTCATGCTCTTCCTCATAATAATTACATTGTAAAACAGTTGCATGTTGTTCTTTGTTAAAGCAATCTAGTAGTATTGTCTCACAAGAGTCTTTGAAATATGTTGGCTATTTTTACAGCACACATTTTAATTAGACGATGTGTTAATAACATTATCAGTAATTTTCCAAATATTTTATATGAATATTAAATTATAATGGAAACTGTAGTAAGATGAGGCCCTGAGACATAAACCCTTGGTATCAGAGGCCTGGCCTGAGGCCTGAACTGAAGTAATGGTCAAGACATTGCTAACATAATGCAAAGTTAGGCTGTGAGCCAGAGGCAAGCCCTGCTCACAGAAGTTGGCAAGAGCATGTCAGCACTAATAAGATAAACGTATGCCAGGACGGCACCCACACAGATAACAAGGAACAGGCAGACCCAGGCAGACCCAGCCTAAAGACAGTATAAAAGGACAATATGATGGATAGACAATATGATGGATAGACAATATAAAAGAACAATACAATGGATAGATGATGAATAGACAATATGAAAGGACAATACGATGAATAGACAGTATGATGGATAGACTTATTTGTTCGAACCAATCTGCACCATGAGAAAGGCAAGACCCTAATGCATAGAGGGGCTGTACCTCAGTGCGTTCAATGATGCGGAACCTGTTTGTACCGGTGTATAAGAATGCATCCCTGAGTGGACGTCTTTGTCTGGCCTAGGGGGCAGCGGCAACTCCTGCCACTGACCGAGCCGGTCCATTGCCAGGGGGCACAAATTCGTAGTATGTCCTGTAGAGTCTACAGGAAACTATTACTGTGCTTTGTTTGACAATAAACCTGGCCAGGTGTCTTTGTACCTTATTAGAGTCTGTGGTTCTCTCGGGGTCTACTGTGTCAGCTATCTGTAGAGCTGGGGCAGCACACAGAGGGAACATACACACGCAACTGACTGATATCAAGGGTTTATGTCTCAGGGCCTCATCTTACTACAGAAACAATCTTGCAACAATTTTGAAAGTTTTTTAATGTATTTTTAAATCTAAATATTCCATGTTCTTTTGCCTTTTTTGCTAATCTTCAGTACTTACCATGTGGCTTCCTAGTCTTAATAGTATGAGGGTAGCAGGGGCTTGGGCAGTATATTTAGCCCAAGAGCCACAGCAGTGAAGTAACTCACAGTAGCAACAACTACAGACTTGCTTCCCTATTGCCCTCAACCTTGTAGAATCATTTATACTAGTTCAGAGAAGGTGAAAAACAGTACCACCAGCAGCACTGGTTTCAAACGCAAATAAAATTTGTGACTTGTCAAAAATGCTTTCGTTTGTAAAGTTTTTGAACAGAACTGTTTTTTGCAAACTTTTGTATTGAACGTTTTTTGGAGGTTGATTGTTTCCCCACAATCCATTGCCTTTTTCCATTTGCTGGGACAGGCAGAGAGGGGGGCAAAAAAAGAAAAACAATAAATACAAATTTGAAAATGAAAAAAAATCACATTTTGTTTGTTTTCAAAATGAATAATTATGATGAAACCAGATCTAGCCACCTGATCAGAATGGTAGCATTTTACATCTACTTTGCATTGGTGTCTATAAACTGGGCTGGATTAAGGTTTAGGCACTTTACACCTGTGTCTAAGACCCTAGCTCGTGGAATCATGTTACTACATCAGACTTTCAGATTTCTTAAAAAAAATGCCACACAAATAAGTTTCTATGCCTCAATCTTGTAAATGTGACCTGAGTGTAACAGATGTGGTGATGTCTGCCTGGGTCTACAACAGCCTGAAACAGTATCTCAGAGAGATGAGCTGCCCCATGCATCGCTTTCTGAAAATCCAGCTGGTCTACTGGAATGCAGAGGTGTATGGGACATGCTTGTGGATGGCTGCTCAGGCCACACTGCAAGAAAACGAAACTTGCTCAGAAAGGGTATATCTGTACTGCACATTATGTCTGGGTTTGAGGGACCCATGCTTGTGGACTCTGTATTTCCAAACCAATGCTGAGTGGATCACAAGCTAAATATGAGTCAACAGGGTAACACTGGTGCAAAAAAAGCAAACATCATTCTGGATGGTATTAGCAGGAACGTTGTAAGCAAGATCCGAGAAGTAATTTTTCCGTTCTACTCTGTGCCGATTAGGCCTCAGCTGAAGTATTGTGTCCGGTCCTGGGCAATACATTTCAAGAAAGATGTGGACAAATTGGAGAAAGTTCAGAGGAGAGCAACAAAATGATTAGAGGTGGGTTTATTAGTCTGGAGAAGAGAAGACTGAGAGGGGACATGATAACAGTTTTCAAGTACATAAAGGGTTGTTACAATGAAGAGGATGAAATTTTTTTCTCCTTAAACTCCAAGGATAGGACAAGAAGCAATGAGCTTAAATTGCAGCAAGGTAGGTTTAAGTTGGACCTTAGGAAAAAATTCCTGTCAGGATAGTTAAGCACTGGAACAAATTGCCTAGGGAGATTGTGGACTCACTGTCATTGGAGGTTTTTAAGAACAGGTTAGACAAACACCTGTCAGGAATGCTCTAGTTATTATGTAGTCCTACCTTGAGTGCAGGAGCCTGGACTGGATCACCTCTCAAGGTCCCTTCCAATCCTACACTTCTATGATTCGATGATCCACACTGCATTGTAAACCTAGATTTATGATTCTGGACTGGATTTCATAGCCATGCTAACACATCATACTGTTCTACGCAGATGTTTTTGACTTGGGTCTGCAGGTTGAACTCTGTCCACACTTCAAAATGAGAGGGCCAGGGCTTTAGCTCTGACTCACCCCTCCACCCCCCAGGCAATGTTCTACTGTGTTGTGAGATATCTCACGGATTATAGATGACTTCAGGGAATTTTGGAGAGATGCTGAAGAAGTAATCTTCCCGGAGATCCTGTTCTGCAAGATTCTGGAAGTGAACTGCTAGCTAGGAAAGTGGTGTAGGGTAAAGGCATTAGGATTTGTGAAACATGGAAGATGTATCAATGTGAAGAGGGCACTGTACAGTTTGGATGGCCTCCATCTCAGAAGGAGATAGTCAGGAGATCATTAAAGACTCACAAAAGGAGAGGATGAAGGAAGGGGACACATGAGCATTCATTTAGCACACAATCATGATCGTGAGAACAAAATTCATCAAGAAAGCAAAGGACATGAAAAGAATAAATTATTTAACTGCTTATACACCAAAGCTAGAAGACTGAGTAGCAAAATAGAAGGAATTGGAATTGCTCGTTTATGATCATAAAGTCAATATATATGGTGTTATTGAAACCTTGTGTAATGATTCACACGATTAAAATGTTAAAATCAGTGCTAATAACATATTTAAGAAGGATTGAATGGGCAAAAATGGAAGGAGCAGACTCACGTCAAAAATGGTATTACCTGTTTCTCAGTCATTGACAAATTGGAAGAAAGTGATTGTGAATTCTTATGGAACAATGCCTTTATGGATAAAGTACAAGATGGGGGACTAATTAGTGTCAGCTATAGACCACTAAATCACACCAAGGGTCAGGATGATCAACTCCTGAATCTCCTACTTACATTGTGTAGGAAAAACATCTGTGTGATCATAGAGGACTTCAGGCTGCATGATGTGTGCTGGAGATCTCACGCTTCCAGTTATAAAACATCCTTGGAATTTCTAAATATTATAGATGACAATTTCTTAACTCAAGGCGTGTTTTAGCCAACACTGGGGAATTGTATATTAGAACTCCTCTTGCCAGATGAAAAAGGAACTGATCACAGAACTAAAAATTACTGGTTGTTTAGGTACAAAGGGTCATGACTTCATCATATTTGTTATGTGCAAACAGAATAAATTCTAAACCATTAGTACACACATATGCTTTAAAAGGGCCATTTTCACAAAGCTGAAAACAATTATGAGCCAGATCAGTTGGGAGAAAGAATTTTAACAGAACAATGTGAATGATAATTGGGATTTGTTTAAGAACACTAAACTAGATGCCCCAAAATGCACAGTCCTGCAATTCAAGAAGAAGATAGTACTGGTTTAAACAAACAGACAAGCAGTCCTAATCTAAAAGAGATGTGAAAGTAGCTATTAAATAAATATAAGCAGTGGAAGAAAGGGAAAGTTGTAGTAATGAATATTAACCACAAGCTAAGAATTGTCGAAAATTGATAAGGGAGGCTAATGGACAAAAGGAGAAATTTATGGTCAATAGAGTTAAGGACAATAAGAAGGAGTTTTTAAAGTACAGCAAGAACAAAAAATTCTCACCCAAGAGTATTGGTCCATTATTGATGGAAATAGTAGAATTATGAATAATAGTACGGGAAAAGCATAAGTGTTTAATAAATTATATTTGGGAAAAACTAGATATATAATGAAATACTTTCCATTCCAGTAGTAATTCAGGATGATGTTAAACAGCAGCTACTAAAGTTAGACATTTATAAATTAGCAGATCCATGTAACTTGCATCCAATAGTTGTAAAAGGGTGGCCCAAGAAGCTTGCTGAACTGCTAATGTTGATTTTCAATAAATCTTGAAATATTAGGAAGTTCAAGAAGACTGGAAGAAAACTAATGTGCCACTATTTTAAAAGGATAAATGGGATGATCTGGATAAACTCTGTCAATCTGTCATCGATCCCAGGCAAAATAATTAATTACTCAATTAATAAAGAATTAAAGGAGGGTAATGTAATTAATGCCAGTCAGCATAAGCTTATGAAAAATAGCTCCTCTCAAACTAGCTTGATATTTTTGTTTTGTAATCTCAAAAAAATGAGATAAAAGAAATAGTGTGGATGTAATATAGACATACAGACTTCTGTAAGGCATTTGACTTGGATTAAAAATCTAGAAGAAAGAAAATCAACGTGGCACACATTAAATGGATTAAAAGATTGCTGACAGGTCTCAAAATGTAACTGTAAATAGCGAATCATCAAGTGGGCGTGTTTCTACTGGATCCCAAAGGAATCTGTTCTTGGACTTAGGCTATTTAACACTTT
Organism: Mauremys reevesii; assembly: GCF_016161935.1. Classification (NCBI taxonomy): domain Eukaryota; kingdom Metazoa; phylum Chordata; order Testudines; family Geoemydidae; genus Mauremys; species Mauremys reevesii. The sequence goes on from NC_052624.1 coordinate 97,230,299, forward strand.
TATCAATGACCTGAAAGAAAATATAAAATCATCACTGATATAGTTTGCAGATGACACAAAGATAGGGAGAGAGGTAAATAACAGATTGTAATATTATATATCTAGGAACAGAGGATGCAGGTCATACTTATCAGATAGGAGACTCAGGGAAGGGAGGGTTGGGTGTCATGCTGGAAACATAAGCTCCTAGCATGATAATGTGGCCAAAAGGGCTAATGCCATCCTTAGATTCATAAGCCAGGAAATCTTTAGTAGGCGTAGAGAGGTTATTTTACCTCTGTGTGCCTAGTGCTGGAATACTGTTTCCAGTTCTCATGTTCACAAGTCAGAAAGGATATTGATACATTGCAGGGGGTTCAGAGAAGAGCCATGAGAATGACAAAAGCATTGGGAAAACATGCCTTATATTGATAGACACGTGGAGTTCAATCTATGTAGATAAATAAAGAGTAGGTTGAGTGGCTTGATTACAAAGTTTTATAGGGTTCTCCATGGGGAACAGAAATTTCATAATAGAGGGTTCTTCGATCTAGCTGACAAAGGTATAACAAGATCTGATGGCTGAAAGTTGAAATCTACACAAATTCAAACTAGACTATTACAATGTTACCTTCTGGCCTCATAATCTATGAGTGCATCTCTGTGGAATGTTGACTCTGAGATTCACTGCCTTGGGAATCCTCATAAACACCAGAGTACACTGAAGAGTACCTTGGGCCCTGCCCACTCAGACAAAGACATACATCCTGGTGCTAGAATAAGTACCAGAGGGCCCCCATTGCTAGCACCCCTGCCTCTCACAAGGTCGGGGAAGGTGACTTCTGCTCCTACTGCTGTTTGTAAGGTGTGGGGAGCCCTGCTGCAGCTCCTGGGAGAGAAGAAGGGAGTCCAGAGTTGAAACTTTTGCCTTTCTGGGAGGAGGGTCTAAGCTATAGAACAGCATCCGCAGGGGAGGCATTGTCAGTGTGTGACTAAGGCCTTGGGTTGATTTAGTTTAACCTCGTAACTAAGGCCTTAATCCTGCAAATACTTTTCCATGTGCATAAAACAAAGTAAAAGGGTCTACTACCGTACTTAAAGTTGCAGGATCAGGGACTAGACAAGGTTTAAAACCATGTAAATCTGATCCTATGGCCAGTAATATTTACAGGATTAGATCATGGCATTTAATTATATATTACTATGAGAGAGAATATATATGCCCATAAATATTCAGGCTGTAGGAGCTAATATGTATACAGCAATTCAACAAATCAAACAAAATGAAAACTTGTTCTGATGTTGGTTTCTAGAATTTGTTTTTAATCAGAGAGAAAGTGAACCTAATTAGTAAAGTGGATACAAAATGCTTTTCTACTGTCCCATAAATTTCCCATCTGTACTAAGCCATTCTAGATTTTATTTAATCTGAATATATAAGTAGCTTTTTCTTTTTGGAGAGAGGATTTTTTATTTTTTTTTCTAACATCGCCTGCCAAATTAGAAGAAATAACAGTTCCAAACATGTGAATTTCTTTTTAAAATATATATAATTTATTCAACAAATTCCTCTCCCATACAGAATGCCTCTTTTCATAGATGTACTTTGGCAAGTATCACTTATCCAATTTGTGTCCATTTCCCTTTGTGTATGCAAAATATAATAAATGTTGACAGGTGCAACTTTCTAATGTTGCCTCTTCCAAATGAGCATTTTGCCAGGTTTTATATGGTAATTAAAACTTCCATATGCAATTTCACATTCACTAAAGTTGCCAATCCACTTCATTTATTTTATTGATTTCTAGACTACCTCTCATCATAGTTGCTAGGCACTTATTTACATTCTTTAATCTTAGATAAAACTAATCCACAATGTGGGATATTAGAGAGACTATATTCCTTTTGAAACATTAGAAGCCATGTTAGCACTGTATGTTAGCAAACAAGAAGAAAGCAAAATAATACATACAGACTCCAAAAACAAAGACCAAATAAATGTCTTGCATTATGCCCTGGAGTTCCTGAGTGAGTTCCAGAGTGAACATTGTAGAAGCAGCAAAGAATCCTGTGGCACCTTTATAGACTAACAGACGTTTTGCAGCATGAGCTTTTGTGGGTGAATACCCACTTCTTCGGATGCAAGCAGTGGAAATTTCCAGGGGCAGGTGTGAATATATAAGCAAGCAAGAAGCAAGCTAGAGATAACGAGGTTAGATCAATCAGGGAGGATGGGGCCCTGTTCCAGCAGCTGAGGTGTGAAAACCAAGGGAGGAGAAACTGGTTCTGTAATTGGCAAGCCATTCACAGTCTTTGTTTAGTCCTAAACTGATGGTGTTAAATTTGCAGATGAACTGGAGCTCAGCAGTTTCTCTTTGGAGTCTGCTGTAAAGTTTTTTTGCTGTAGGATGGCCACCTTAAAATCTGCTATTGTGTGGCCAGGGAGGTTGAAGTGTTCTCCTACAGGTTTTTGTATATTGCCATTCCTAATGTCTGATTTGTGTCCATTTATCCTTTTCCTTAGACACTGTCCAGTTTGGCCGATGTACATAGCAGAGGGGCATTGCTGGCATATGATGGCATATATTACATTGGCGGACGTGCAGGTGAATGAACCGGTGATGTTGTGGCTGATCTGGTTAGGTCCTGTGATGGTGTTGCTGGTGTAGATATGTGGGCAGAGTTGGCATCGAGGTTTGTTGCATGGGTTGGTTCCTGAGCTAGAGTTACTATGGTGCGGTGTGCAGTTGTTGGTGAGAATATGCTTCAGGTTGGCAGGTTGTCTGTGGGCGAGGACTGGCCTGCCACCCAAGGCCTGTGAAAGTGTGGGATCATTGTCCAGGATGGGTTGTAGATCCCTGATGATGCGTTGGAGGGGTTTGAGCTGGGGACTGTATGTAATGGCCAGTGGAGTCCTGTTGGTTTCTTTCTTGGGTTTGTCTTGCAGTAGGAGGCTTCTGGGTACACGTCTGGCTCTGTTGATCTGTTTCCTTATTTCCTCGTGTGGGTACTGTAGTCTTGAGAATGCTTGGTGGAGATTTTCTAGGTGTTGGTCTCTGTCTGCGGGGTTAGAGCAGATACGGTTGTACCTCAGTGCTTGGCTGTAGACAATGGATCTTGTGGTGTGCCCGGGATGGAAGCTGGAGGCATGAAGGTAGGCATAGCGGTCGGTAGGTTTTCGGTATAGGGTGGTGTTAATGTGACCACCACTTATTTGCATCGTGGTGTCTAGGAAGTGGACCTCCCGTGTAGATAGGTCTAGGCTGAGGTTGATGGAGGGGTGGAAGCTGTTGAAATCATGGTGGAATTTTTCCAGAGTCTCCTTCCCATGGGTCCAGATGATGAAGATGTCATCAATGTAGCGTAGGTAGAGAAGGGGCGTGAGTGGACGGGAGCTGGAGCGTTGTTCCAGGTCGGCCATAAAAATATTGGCATATTGTGGGGCCATGCGGGTGCCCATAGCGGTGCCACTGATCTGGAGATATATATTGTCATTAAATTTGAAATAGTTGTGTGTGAGGATAAAGGCACAGAGCTCAGCAACCAGTTGTGCTGTGGCATCATCAGGGATACTGTTCCTGACAGCTTGTATTCCATCAGTGTGTGGGATGTTTGTGTAGAGAGCCTTTACATCCATGGTGACTAGGATGGTGTTTTCTGGAAGGTCACCAATGCATTGTAGTTTCCTCAGGAAATCAGTGGTGTCACGGAGATAGCTGGGAGTGCTGGTAACATAGGGTCTGAGTAGAGAGTCCACATATCCAGACAGTCCTTCAGTGAGAGTTCCAATGCCAGAGATGATGGGGCGTCCAGGATTTCCAGGTTTGTGGATCTTGGGTAGTAGATAGAATAACCCTGGTCGGGGTTCTAAGGGTATGTTGATTTGTTCCGGTGTTAGTGTAGGGAGTGTCCTGAGTAGATGGTGCAGTTTCTTAGTGTATTCCTCAGTGGGATCTGATGGAAGTAGCCTGTAAAATTTGGTATTGGAGAGTTGTCTGGCGGCCTCCTTTTGGTAGTCAGACCTGTTCATGATGACAACAGCACCTCCTTTATCAGCCTCTTTGATTATAATGTCAGGATGGTTTCTGAGGCTGTGGATGGCATTGCGTTCTGCACGACTTAGGTTGTGAGGCAAGCGATGTTGTTTTTCCACAATTTCTGCCTGTGCACGTCGGCGGAAGCATTCAATGTATAGGTCCAGACAGTCATTTCGACCCTCAGGAGGAGTCCATGTGGAGTTCTTCTTGTGCTGTTGGTGGGAGGGTAACTGTGTATCAATGCGCTGTTCAGTGTTGTCCTGGAAGTATTCTTTGAGTCGGAGACGGCGAAAGTAGGCTTCCAGATCGCCGCAGAACTGTATCATGTTGGTGGGGGTGGCAGGGCAGAAAGAGAGTCCCCGAGATAGGACAGACTATTCTTCTGGGCTGAGTATGTGGCTGGATAGATTGACGATATTGCTGGGTGGGTTAGGGGTACCACGGTTGTCGCCCCATGTGGCAGGTAGGAGTTTAGACAGCGTACAGTCCTTTTTCCTTTTTAGAGAGGTGAAGTGGGTAATGTAGATCTCCTGACTTATTTTAGTGAAGTCCGTTTGTATGGAAGTTTGGTTATTGATGAGAGTCTCTAGGTTGGAGAGCTCTTTTTTGATGTTTTCCTGTTTGCTGTATAGGATGCTGATCAGGTGATTCCTCAGTTTCTTAGATAGAGTACGGCATAATCTCTCACTGTGGTCTGTGTAGTATGTAGATAGCAGTGGATTTTTTACCTTTAGTCCATTAGGTATGATGTCCATCCGTTTACATTTGGAAAGGAAGGTGATATCCGTCTGTATTTGTGCAAGTTTCTTCATGAGATTGATGGATTTCCACTCCATACGGCTAAATGCAGTGCCTTGCATGGTGTCAAGTATCAGAGGGGTAGCCGTGTTAGTCTGGTTCTGTAGAAGCAGCAAAGAATCCTGTGGCACCTTATAGACTAACAGACGTTTTGCAGCATGAGTTTTCGTGGGTGAATACCCACTTCTTCGGATGCAAGCAGTGGAAATTTCCAGGGGCAGGTGTGAATATATAAGCAAGCAAGAAGCAAGCTAGGGATAATGAGGTTAGATCAATCAGGGAGGATGGGGCCCTGTTCCAGCAGCTGAGGTGTGAAAACCAAGGGAGGAGAAACTGGTTCTGTAATTGGCAAGCCATTCACAATCTTTGTTTAGTCCTAAGCTGATGGTGTTAAATTTGCAGATGAATTGGAGCTCAGCAGTTTCTCTTTGGAGTCTGCTGTAAAATTTTTTTGCTGTAGGATGGCCACCTTAAAATCTGCTATTGTGTGGCCAGAGGTTGAAATGTTCTCCTACAGGTTTTTGTATATTGCCATTCCTAATGTCTGATTTGTGTCCATTTATCCTTGAACATTGTGATCAACCAGAGTGAGTTCCAGAGATGGGAATCCTAAAATATGAAAACCTTGTTTCTAGTTTGAGGTCACAGTCCTAGGAACTTGAAAGGGTAGGTTGGGGTGGAAACATACACACTCTCTCTCTTTTCTGCCCTCCCATCCCACGGTGAAATTCTGGCCTCACTGAAATCAATTGGAGATTTGCCATTAACTTCAGTGGGGCCAGGATTTCAAGAAACTGAGTCAATTTTAAGTACAGTTGTATTCAAGGAAGAGATTCTGAGGGAAAAATGACTGTAGGACTCCTTGATTATAGGCACACTGTAGTTTCTCAATGTTTAATTTACAGTTAAAATATATATTTCTCCTGTCGATCCTTGAGGTCTGAGTCAGGCTAGGTTTTTATACCTCATCACCAAAAATAAAGATTCTGCACAGCAAACCCAACCCTTAGTCACATCTGTGCAACCTACTTGTCAGCCTTGGGTTTCCACAGATGTAACTGCTGATTGAGCCTGCAACTGGAACATGGGAAACAGAATACAGCCAACAGATTGTTAACTAGATAGGCTTTGCAGAACTAAGGAGTTGGGAAGAAGCAGTATATATCCATCAGTGCAGGTGGGAAGAACAGTTGAGTACAAGGAGGTGTATTTCAGATAAGAACCCTGATGGGTATATGATGAACTATGAGGAAAGAGGTTTTCAGACTGTCAAGAGCTTTTAAGATCACTATTCACAATTTGATTTGCACCCTGCAATGAACAAGAAGGCCATGCAGATATGTGAGCATGGAGCTATTTAAAAACAAAAACAAAAAAGCCCTTTTTACTGAGAAGTACTTGGGTCTGCTTTCTGTTAAACTCTTGCCATTTACTTTAACTTTTCTTCTGAGTTATATCACATAAGCAACCAAGATACAGTAGGTGTGCTTTCCTTGTACTTAAGCAATCACTTCTGTATACATTTTATTCATAGTGAATACTTATGTTACCTATGAGACTTCAAATAGCCCTGTGCATAGGTACTAACTCTTTTTTCAGCTTTTTGAGTCTATGTTGAAAACAATGTTTTTTTTCTTTTGTTTTTTATGACAATGTTCGTTTTCTTCTTGTAGTGTGGTTACTTATGTCCAGTTTTAAAGAGGGTGTGTTTGTTTTGCGCTTGGATGTGTCTCTTGTTTTTGTGTTCTTTTTTCTTCACATTTTAATTAGTTAATGTTAGGGTAAAATGTTTTTAAATCAAGAATAATATCCATCTTTTTTACTTGGAGGATGTGTGCTTTGACCATCATGGGTATTTTTATTTTATATATTTTGCATTGAGTTCACTTCTATGGCAATCAAAACTTGCAGAAAACCTTCTCAAAAGAGTACAGAAAAGTTAGTGGAAAGTTGATTGCCCCACTACTGTTTAAATTTGCTGTTTACAGAAAAGCCTCCAAGTGTTGGTTGTATAACTTAAACATTTGGGGGCGAGGGGAAGAAGTATTTTCCCTTTTCACTTGTGGCTGCTGTTCAGATAAGTAAAGAAACTTTACATCTGGCTCTTCCACTTCAGTTGCCAGTAGAAGGAGTTAGGGGAAATAATTGATAAATAGAATGTTTAAGCATTTCCGTTGGTGTATGGCATTGTGTCTAAATGTTCATGTTTGTGCTAAGTGAATTTTGTATTGGAGCTTATTTGTTTGTTTTTCTACTCTTGCTGATCACCATAGATAGGAATAGCACAAGTAAGACCTCTGTTTTTAAATGGAGGTTAGCAGCTGAAAACTAAGCAGTTTTTCTATTGTTAAATGGAATGAGAGAAAAACATAACTATTTTTTAATTAAAATTTGAAACTCCCTTTCTTCATTCTCAACTTTGGGTTTGGATCTGGGCTGAACTTTATACCTCAAGCTCATTGCTAATTTTAGTTTAGATTTGCTAATGAAGTTATGTTTTGCCTGCTCTAATGATGGGTTCCCACTGTTTCTTTAGTGGCCGTAAGGAGCTCGAAAGAAAAATGCCATGTGGTGTCATTAGATGTAATGGATGGCATTTTTGAGAGCATAATATTTTTTTATATTTATGTAACAGGGTTTCTTATAAAAATCCATTGGGCTGTTGTTCATACACATTATTATACAAGTGGTAACAAATAGCTTTGTCTACACTGATTTACTTGATGTGCAATCCCTTATTGCCAATATGAAGGGTCCTTAATAAGAACAAAATAAGCAAACAAGAAATTTTTCATAGCTAAGGGTTGTCATGATTACCAGACACACACATTTAGAGCCGAAGGGTTGATCTGTTACTAAAGTGTTACAACTGAGGCAGACTGACATAATTTAGCATACCTTGGTGATAGTGACTCTAAATCCACTAAACATTTATTTTAATCTTTCATTAGAATCAGAAGTGGCTATAAGTGAGTGATGGCTATTCATTCTGTCACTGGTACCCAACACATCACGCCAGTACTCCACTAGCTGCTAGTCCCTTTCTGGGTTGACTTTAAAGTCCTAGTAGTGACTCCAAGGAGTCGATTCCGGGGAGGAGAGAAACTACTTCAAAACACTTCAGTTCACAACACCCTGATGGTCACCTGGAGGAGTACCACTACAAATGGGCACCGAAGTCAGTCTTCAAGGTGTTGAGCTGTAAACATGTGACACTACCTCATTGAAGAGGTCTTACCCCATTCATGACATCTTCCCACAATTGGGGATATGGGAGCAGCAGAAGAAGAAAGAACAAAACAGAACATGCAACCATATGAACACTCAGCAATGGAGGCTGTGAGAATATTATAATTTAGAGCATACTCCATGCTGTCATTAACTGTTGCAGTACTTAAGTACCTAAGTGGAAGTGCCTTAGAGAAACATTGGATAGTATAAAACCTTAAATTATATTGTTGAATGTTTATTTCCACCCAGAGGCTGCTTTTTAACTTCAATGAAAAGAAGCTTTAGCATTTTCACTGAAGTAACATTTGTCAGAAATCCTCCCGCCACCCTTTTTGCTGTTTTTCAAGGTAAGGTTTTTTAGTTATTTTCATCAATGGTATGGCAGGAACTTACCAGTCCCTATTCATACACTCCTGTGATGCTGCAAAACAGGGCTTTTAGTAAAACCTCATGCATGCATGTTTAAATATAATAAATGTATTGACTACCTGCCTATGGTCCCCAGCATATAAAGGGGTTTCATTATTAAAAGATATGCCACTTATTAATCTGGATGTCAAATCATGTTCCACACTTCCAGTCAGTGCTAAAAAAAATATTTGCTAACTTTAATGTTTTGCCTTCTGATGTACATCCGAAGGCCTTGGTCCTGCAAATCCTCATGCTTAAAGTTCAGTATATGTATAAGCGTGTTTAGGGATGGGTCTGAAGTCAGCCATGGCTAGTGTCTAATGTAAAACTCAAGAGGTCCAGCCTGGACTTCTTTTCAGCTGTGTGCGAAGCCGGGAGGAGCGGGAGAAAGCAACATGGGTTTTGGAAGAAAAGCAATAGAAATTGCAATTTGGTATATTTCTATCCAAAGGAAATGAAACAAAAAGCTCTGCTTTTAAAACATCACCTGCTTGTCAGATATGGATAGCTAGGGAAGCTTATCTCAATGTAGGTTGACCAATGTAAGAAAACTACCTTTCTGATAAGAAAGTCATTCCAGTGGGTTGGCAGATGCGATTTGAACAGAAACAAAGCAACTTTAGACATCCCACAGATAGGATAATTTGATCTGTGTATGATTCTGGCAGTATACAGATGCCTATATTTCATCACATTTCACTCTCATTCCATCTGCTGCAAGGTGCAGCAATGCCTTTATAATTAGGGAGCATCTCTCCTGCCACCAGGACCAAATATGAAGTTAAACACTTTTCCAACCAAAAGAAATAATGCAATATATGTTTATGATTCTCTTATTGTTTACATGAAAGTTTCACTGAAATGTGTATGAAGTGGTGTAGTAATATAAAACATCTTAGCTATTATAATCCTGACATCTGCACACACAAAATAATTACAAGGGTTTAAAGCCTCTTCTTCAGCCAGTCAGACCGCAGGGTACATCAATAGGATGAGTTATGCTATTCATCTCAAAACCACAAAAAGATCCAGTCCTATTGATGAAATATTTCAGTAAAGTCATAAAAATGAATTTCCTGATTCTGCAAGATGATATGCGTAAATGGCCCCTGTATCTGTGTGGGCCAAAATTTGACTTCCCTGGGGCTGTGTGTGGATCATCTTGCAACTACATTGTGTGTGTGTGTGTGTGTGTGTGTGTGTGTGTGTGTGTGTGTGTGTGTATTGTGCTGGTTAAAATATTTAAAATAGAAATTGTGTTAAGTAAAGCACAAGGAAATAAATAATTCACCTTTATTTTAAAAGTTGCTAGTGTTGATGATAATTCTTGGGGAATAATACATAAATAGTACTTTGACTCTTCCTTCTCAATATGCTATAACAATTCTGCTAATCTTATTCTCCCTATGGAATCTCAGTCAAAACTGAATGTTTCAAAATATTCTGCTGCATGGAAACACTAGGGTGTACAAAAAACCCCAAAACAAAACCCACCACCATTACCTTGGGCATTTAGGGGGCAGCTAGTACCTTGGTCTCTAATCATTGAGTTAGAACTTCCCTCTGGTACCTATTAAAATGAATATCCATAAGTGAATGCAAATTTAGATTTGTTCTGACTGGAAAATGGATATTAGTAATGTTTCCCTGAGGGGGGAAAAGTGACTCATGCAGTTATTTCTTGTTATAAGAAAGGGTTGCTGAGCCTTTTCAGACAAATTAAGAACTGGCCCAAGCCTTGAGCCAAAACCTGAACACAGAATGGTGGGATTTGTTTTGCTTTTTCTCCATTTTTTTTATTATTATTTGCTTGTTCCTTCAAAGAGCTGAATAGAACGTTTCCAACATTTTCATCAAAGCCTGAATAGTTAATGGAAGCTTAATGTTTTTAATAGAGAAATTGTCCCTAGGGTTAGGATACTGGCCTGGGAGGACTCAGATTCAAACCAGTGCTCTGTCTGATACATAGCTATTTGGGATGAAAGCTGCTCTGAATCAGGCAGGGCACTGGCTTGAATCTGGGGCCTGGTCTACACTACACGTTTAAACCGATTTTAGGAGCGTTAAACCGATTTAATGCCGCACCCGTCCACACTAAGAGGCCCTTTAAATCGATATAAAGGGCTCTTCAGACCGGTTTCTGTACTCCTCCCCAACGAGAGGAGTAGTACTAATATCGGTATTACCATATCGGATTAGGGTTAGTGTGGCCGCAAATCTACGGTATTGGCCTCTGGGCGGTATCCCACAGTGCACCACTGTGACTGCTCTGGACAGCAATCTGAACTCAGATGCAGTGGCCAGGTAGACAGGAAAAGCCCCGTGAACTTTTGAATATCATTTCCTGTTTGCCCAGCGTGGAGCTCCGATCAGCACGGGTGGCGATGCAGTCCCAAATCCAAAAAGAGCTCCAGCATGGACCGTACGGATGTGATCGCTGTATAGGCAGACAAATCTGTTCTATCAGAGCTCCGTTACAGAAGACGAAATTCCAAAGCATTTAAAAAAAATCTCCAGACAGAGGCCACAGCAGGGACTCAGCACACTGCTGCGTGGCAAGCGTAATGGAAAGCCAAAGAATCAAATGGACGCTCATGGAGGGAGGGAGGGGGGACTGAGGACTCAAGCTATCCCACAGTTCCTGCAGTCTCTGAAAAGCATTTGCATTCTTGGCTGAGCTCCCAATGCCTGTAGGGTCAAACACATTGTCCGTGGTGGTTCAGAGCATAGCACATCAATTTACGCCCCCCACCCACCCTCAGAAGTAAAAGGGAAAAAAATTGTCTCTTGACTCTTTTAAATGTCACCCTATGTCTACTGAATGCTGCTGGTAGACGCGATGCTGCAGCAGTGAATTGTAGTATCCTCTTTCCCCCTCTCTGGTGGCAGATGGTGCAGTATGACTGATATCTGTCATCATCATTAGCCTTGTGGCAGATGGTACAGTGCAGAAGGACTGGTATCCGTCCTCACCATCAGCCCATGAGTGCTACTGCTTCCCAGTAGATGGTACAGAATGGCTGGTAACTGTCTTCATCATAGCAACAGGGGGCTGAGCTCCATCAGCCCCTGCCCTTCATGTGTAAAGAAAAGATTCTGTTCTGCCTGAACTATCATAGCAGTGGGATGCTGGGCTCCTCTCCCCTACACTGCTTAATGTCCTGTCTGGACTATCATAGCAGCTGGAGGCTGCCTTCCCCTCATTTTATCTCACTAACAAGTCACTGTTTCTTATTCCTGCATTCTTTATTACTTCATCACACAAATGGGGGGACACTGCAATGGTAGCCCAGGGAGGCTGGGGGAGGAGGGAAGCAACAGGTGGGGTTGTTGCAGGGGCACCCCCTGTGAATGGCATGCAGCTCATCATTTCTGCGGGATCTGACACGGAGCAGCTGTGCTTTCTGGTTCTCTGATACACTGGTTCTCTAGTACACTTGCCCCATACTCTAGGCAGGACTGATTCTATTTTTAGATACCATAAGGAGGGATTGACTCGGGGAGTCATTCCCATTTTTGTCTTTTGCGCCCCCGGCCGACCTCAGCCAGGGGCACCCATGATAGCAGCAGAGAGTACAGTACAGAAGGACTGGTAACCATCATCTCATTGTCAATTTACAATGGAAGCAGATGGTACAGAACGGCTGATAACCATCTTTGCTATCATGCAAAAGCAAATGAATGCTGCTGTGTAGCGCTGCTGAATCGCCTCTGTCAGCGGCATCTAGTACACATATGGTGAGAGTGACAAAAGGCAAAACAGGCTCCATGGTTGCCATGCTATGGCGTCTGCCAGGGCAATCCAGGGAAAAAGGGCGTGAAATGATTGTCTGCCGTTGCTTTCTCAGGGGAAGGAGTGACTGATGACATTTACCCAGAACCACCTGCGACAATGATTTTTGCCCCATCAGGCACTGGGATCTCAACCCAGAATTCCAAGGGGCAGGGGAGACTGCGGAAACTATAGGATAGCTACCGAATAGCTACCCACAGCGCAACGCTCCAGAAATCGATGCTAGCCTCAGACCGTGGATGCACACCACCGAATTAATGTGCTTAGTGTGGCCGTGTGCACTCGATTTTATACAATCTGTTTTACTAAACCGGTTTATGTAAAATCGGAATAATCCCGTAGTGTAGACGTACCCTGGGTCTCCCACATCCCAGGACAGCACTCTAGGCTGTAGATTCAGACACACAATCAAAAAGCTCCAGCTTCAACATGAAAATGGATATTTCAACACAATACCATTGTCATAAAAAATATTCAAAAGTTCTCATTTTCGTTGCAATGCAAAATGAAAATTGTGAATGTTGCCACAAAACAGAAATGTCATTCTCTGGACAGCTCTCCTGACAACTATTACAAGTGTTAGGGTTTGATTTAGGTTAATGACAAGTCAAACTCCAGATAACTCAGCTCAATCAGTTTATTAATCAGAGACAGATCAACACAGAGAGGTACATAGCAATACCTGGGAAACAGCCCAGTCAATTCAAATCTGTTCTGAGTTGGTTACAACTTTCTATGTTTTGTGGCTGGCTGTACAACGTTGAGTTTTTCCTGGCCATCTATACAGCCTGCACATGTGCTGTGTTTCATCACTAATACATTTTTTTCATGTGTAATGCAAAGTTAATCTGCTAACAATTTTTTCATTATTTGTCTTAACATTGTTCTGCAAAGCTTCATGGGAGTCTGGTTCAGGTTTACTTCCTTAGTTCTTCCAGTTATATTACAATTCTCGATTATGAGGTTAAACCATTCTGCAAAAATAGGTTAAGAAAATGTTACCTTTTCGTTCTTTCTGAGCATGTCCCTACATCTGTTCAATATGCTCAGAGCCAAATATTCACTTTAGATCCTTGTTTGTTGTTGTTGCTTATCGTGCATAAGGTGATTATAAAAATCGAAATGGCATACAGATGGGGTAAAAAACATATATAATCTTTATAGGAATTTGCCTGCATATAGTTTCCCATGTAATGTATGGGACAATGGGCATGTTTGCTCCTTCATTCCCCACAAGCAGAAGACTCAAATTGGGTGGATCTTGTTATAGTGCTGCAGAAGGAGGTTGTTTGGTGTTGTCTCCCCCATGAGAGACTTAGGGTTGCCAGGGTCAAAAAGGGACCCTGGCAGCTCCAGTTGTCCAGTCAACGGTGCATCGGGGCTAAGGCAGGCTACCTGCCTGCCCTGGCTCCGCACAGCTCCAGGAAGCGGTTGGCATATCCCTGTGGCCCTTAGATGCAGGAGCGATCAAGGAAGCTCTGTGTGCTGCCCCAACCCTCAGTGCCAGATCTGCAGCTCCCATTGTCCGGGAACCGTGGCCAACGGGAGCTGTGGGGGTGGTGCCTGTGGGTGCAGGCAGCACACACTGTGCAGAGCTGCCTGGGTTGCTTCTGCCTAGGAGCCGGACATGCTGGCCGCTTCCGGGGGCAGCGCAGAGCTAGGGCAGGCAGCTAGGGCTAGGGCAGCCACCTGAGGTAAGTGCCACCAGGCTGGAGCCTGCACCCTAACTCCCAGCCCTGAGACCCCTCCTGCACGCTAACTCCCTCCCAGATCCTGCACCCTTATCTCCACCCCCTGCCCCAGCCCAGTGAAAGTGCATGAGGGTTGGGGAGAGCGTGCAACTGAGGGGGGGGTCTGGAGTGTGTGTGTGTGTGTGTGTGTGTGGAGGGGGGAGGCAAGGTTGTTCGGTTTTGTGCAATCAGAAAGTTGGCAACCCTAGAGAGACTACTAAAGCCATTTGCTAGATCTCCCTGGATCTCTGAACAGCAAAACTAGGTGAAAAGGAGGAATTGAAAAGTAACCTTTCCAGGTACTATTCTCCCCATTCTGGTGGGGCCTTATTAAGACTTGGGAGTGCTTGCATTTAACAACTAAATTGCATGTATTTTAAACATCACATAACACAAAAATGAGAGTCTGCTGTGAGTTTCAGTCATTCAGTGTTTTGCTCTTTATAGTTCAGAACCTGAGCTTTCAAACTGCCCTGTCAGCTCAAATCTGTTCCAAGCTGGAACAGGATGCTGTTTGGTCTCTGCATCTACACGTTACCTCCTTATGCAATAGTGACATTTACTCCACACACACTTGGGTCCTGGGAAACTGCCGATTAGAACTGTGCTTGGAAGGTACTTCTGGTTGAACCAGTAGTAAACTCCCCTCTACAGCTGCAAACTTTGTTGCACTTGTCTTGGGAAATTTGAATGGGAGAGGTAAGCCTTTGTGCTGTGGCATGAATGCTGAGTGCAGGTATTCCTTGCCAATGGTAGGTGTTGCAAGATAAACTGCTTTAGGAGGCAGGATCCCCTGCCAGTTCCATGTGTCTGGGGAAACAAACCCCATTTCCCAGAAGAAAAATTTGGAGGAGACTCTATACATAGAACTCATGGTATTTCCTGGCACCTGGGTAGGTTATTCCTAATTCCCCTTCTGCAGCCTATTATTTGATTTAATGTAAGAATTATAAATAGGGGGAGTGTTAAATATACCTTTCCAAGAAACTCTGATAACTAGAGTTGCTCAGGAATCTTTCAAGAAGACACTTATCAGAAAATTGCCAATTTTTCAAAACTTAAACTTTCTCTGGGATTGGGTCCTTTTTTGATGACTTTTTAAAAAAAAATTGGAAAATGTTTTTGAGATTGAACATATCAAAACAAACTTCTGATGTTTTCAAAATGAAATTCTTTCATTTCTGTCTTGAAAAAAAGTTTTTAGATTTTGAAACAAAGCCAAGTCATTCGTGTGTGTGTGTGTGTGTGTGTGTGTGTGTGTACCTGCACGTGAGGAAGGGTCAAAAGCTAAATTAAACGTTTCAATTGCCCTGAATTTTTTTTCCAGATTTCTGCTTCACAAAAACTGAGATTTTTTCACTCAATTTGCAACCGGGGAACACTTTTTGATATCTATAGTTTTCACAGGCTGAGAAAACAGTTCCCTGCTCAGCTCTCGTTATAATAGTAACTCTGTTTATCAGTATAAGTGTCACAAAATTAAAAAATCACTACTAACATTTGTCACACTTGAGATTTAATACGTATCTAGGAAAATAAGACAGCTCAATGTTTTATGCATGCACAGAGCTATCACTTCAAAATAATCAACTTCAAAATGGTAACAACTCATCTAAAGTGTTGTTTTAAATCAGTCTCTCATTTATATAGGCAGTAATCACTTCTTGCAGAGCTGCCATGCCATTGTCATGCCATTATGCAAATAAACACCCATGATAAACCATGAATATTATTTCTTAACCAACTTAAGAGATCATTTTATGGAATTGTGTTTAGTTAACACCAGTAAGTACATCTTAAAATACTCCAAGGCCACTTGTGGCAGCAAGCAACATCGGATTTTAAGTGTAGCAAGTGCTGCAAAGGATGTCAATGAAAAATAGCAGCATTCAGCTATCGGTAGCCTCAGTTCAGCCAACTTGCTGTTAAGACCATAATATGTATGCTGTTTTTGAGATGCAGGTGCAGATGTAGTGCATATCAAATAGATGCTACCTTTGAAGCCTAATTCAACTGCTGATAAAATCTTTGGAAAGACTCCTATCTTTGACTTGAATAGGAGATGGATGAGGCCTTTGATTAGTAACTAAACTCACTTATTGGTCATACACCTTCACCATACAAATGAAATAACCAGAGTCCCTGGGATTATGGATTCAACCCCTGGAATAGCCAGTTTAGTACTTCATCTTTCTTTGTGTGGAAATCTTTCAGAATATTTTTTATTTTTAAAGTTTTGGATGCTCTGCATGGACATTCTTGCTCCTTCATTTCCAGAACCATGTTGGCAGAGTTGGGTGTACATGCCTAATCTGTGCACAAAATGATGTCCTATCATGTGCAAATATCAGATTTGCACATGGCCAGATGTATGTTAAGACTGGAGGTAAATAACCCAGTTAAGACCTGCAGTTATCTGCAGACACACAGTTGTTGAAATCTGATCTTAAAAATACCCTATGCTACTTGGTATAAAAGTAAGGCTCCAAATTTTCTCTCAGATGCACACCAATGTTATTTAGAGCATGCTGTATGGTGTGGTTGTATGTCACTAGGCCTGTATGCCATCTGTCAGTGTAAGCAGGGCCGCTCGGGAGGGGGGGGAAGGGGGCAAGTGGGGCATATGGTATTCTATAATATTGCAACTTTTTTTTTATGGAAGGGGCCCCCGAAATTGCTTTGCCTCAGCCCCCCTGAATCCTCTGGGCAGCCCTGAGTGTAAGTCTACTTTAAAGCCAGAGAGTGATGTTTTTCGTTTAACAGAAGCTGGAGGTATGCATGAAGGTGTACTATAGTTCCTATTATTTCAGTGGCAGATCAGGGCATGTAATAGAGAAGTAATGGATCCTTTGGCTGGTTTTAAACATTTCAGGACAAAGCAATGCAGAACACAGGAACAACCTTGCAGTGACACATAGGGTTTGGGGAGGGGATTAGATTAATGGTTCTCAACCTTTTATATATCAGGATCCTTTCTTCCACCTAGCTGGGCTCCCTCTTCTATTGAGCAATATACCTGTTCATGTCCCCCCAGGTGAGAATTTATGAATTAGCTGGGTCTGATGGTTCTCTCCCACTACTCATTACTGAAGTATTCTTTCCTTCTTAAGAATAAGCAATGTTTGGTGTGCTTTCACTTGTTTTCTTTCACCCTGGATTTATTTCCTTTGTCTCAATTTGATTGACTCATCTGAGATGGATTTCTATTTAATTGTAAAAAAAAAAATTCTGTTCCTTTAAGGGACTATTCTGGTCAAGTATCCTCTTCTATATTTTAGAGAAAAATATATTCTGAAGTTTTAAAAATTGAAATTGGAATTGTCAATGCTTGTCTATTTTTCATGAGAACAACAAAACCAGAATGGTTAAGCAGGAGAGATGGTTTCCGGGGGGGTGTGAGTGGAATACCTAGAGAATGTGAGGGTTACCCTGTATTCTTACCTTGCTGATTTTCATTGGTGGTTCACTGATGTGGTTCCCCCCACCCCCTTCTGCCAATGCCTTGCTATCAGGTCAGCTGTCAGTCAGTATTACTTATTTCATAGAATCATAGAACTGGAAGGGACCTCAAGAGGTCCTCTAGTCCTGTCCTCTGCACTCAAGGCAGGACTAAGTATTTAACCAAATAGTTAACCTATTACTGAAAATGAAAATGTTTGATATGGCAATGGAGTTGATGAAGAGAACAGACTGACATCTGCAGGATGTTAATCTTCTGTACCAAAGACCTTCAATTGCAAAGGTTCACATACCCACCTTTCTAAATCAATTGGAGTTCAAGTTGACAACCAGCAATGCTTTGCAGGACATGCTGTGAATCTTGAAGGCTTGGGCCCAACATTGATAAGCAAGATCGAATTGATAAGCAAGTCTTACAACGAGGCAGGCTTTTGCTATTTAGTCATTTAAAAGATCTGTCAAACATATGCTTTGTTTTAATGACTGGAGAGAAAAGAGTTTAAGAAAACGAAATACACATGAGAACAGGTTTCCACTTCTGAAGTTCTTTGGGAAGTTGCAGTAATACTGAACAGAATTGTACTCCTTCTACAATTGCCACTCTAACTTCCACCAAAAGCTAATTGCTTCTTGCACTTTCTATTTTCATGTCTTATTTGAAGGCCACACGTATGTTTCAGTAAATAAGAAAACTATAGCTTAATGCTTTATTTCCCAAAAAGTTTGAGTACATTTCTCTTTATGTTAATATGTAAAGTCTGAAAGAAATAATAAAACACCCAAACAAACAGGTGTTTGAATCTTGTACTTTCCCAACATTTTAATGTCAATAAGGATGGCACAGGTGCTTAGCAGTGGCAGAAATGGTCAAAGAGTTTCACAAATATTTTGGGTGCACACAATATTTGAGAAGCCAAATTGACAAGTTGCACTGATTCTACACTATTATATGTGGATGAGGAGGTAAAGATGCAAATCAAAACATCTGCTAAGGATGAAGATCTTGTCCTCCCACCTGTAAAAACGTTCTTGCCTCTGACTTATCACTTCTCTTAAACAACTTGTATGTGCAAAGTTCACCTTCAGGCAACACAGATAAGAACCAGGTGGGACAAGACAATATCCTTCTGTGGGCACAGAGATATGCCTCTGTGAAGGTGAATTTTTGGAATATTGATCTGGCCTGGATGTGGGTTGTGATGGCATAGCCTAAAGTGAAGCGTAGTTAGTTGAATTTTGTGTTAGAAATAAGATAGTGTCAGAAGTAACCATAAGAATTTTAACACAATAGGTGAAATCCTGGCCCCAGTGGTGGGGCCAGGATTTCACCCAATGTATATTACCTCACCTCCCTAAGTAGGTAACCTTTGAACAGAATGTAGATAGCATCTGGAGGAGGTGGATAGTAGTTAAAAACCTATATGAATTAATAAAATAGAAGAAACACAGTGTAGCAAGACAAAGCATAGTAAAATTGACTAGGCCCAGGTGAATTATCACATGTTCACATAGGAAGGTGTATAAAAACATTCTTCATACTAAGTGTCATAAAACTTTACAGAAGATTTGGATAGAATGATGGCATTTTGCAGAGTCACTAAGAGGCAGAAATGGAAAATTATGTATAGAGATAGCAGAGTGAAAAAACCTGAAATTCAAAAACAGCAATGATGCAAGTAACTCTCCTTGCTGACTATTTACTTTGACTGGATAAGTAGGAGGAAGGAATAGTGGTGATTTAGTGTCAGTCATAAAATAAAGGGATTAGGAAGGATTCACTGAGAAAATGGCTTGGTAAGAGAGAATCACAGATAGATGGGACAGCATGAGTGGGAGATCTATCTGCTTCTGTAAGGAGTTGCAAGGGGAGGAAAGGGACACACAAATGAGATGAAGAATGGAAGATCTGAATGTGTAGTCAGATGAAAATGTCAGTAATGAAGTCAGATATGGGAGATGTCCAAGGGCTATTTTGAAAATCAGGTGAGCAATTCTGAATTAGATTTGCGGAAGCATGGGAAACTACTCTAAGATAGAGAGGATGTATCTCTCTCTCTTCTCTGCCTCCCCTGTGCACACGCAGGATGTGACTCTTTGCCTTATATATGGAGTGAATTAAGTATGCCTGCTGATTACCTTGCAGCCTAAATTTAGACAAGTTACTCACATAAGTAGTCACATTAACAGCAGTGGGAAGAAAGCGTTCACAGTCTAGCCTAAAAAAGGACATTGCAATAGTTAATGCAATGCTCACTGGAAATAGAGTCAAAATAACATTCCAATGACGGTGATTAGGGAGAATTATGAGGACTATAATTCTAGGGAAGATGAAGGAGATGGAAAAGTGAGGGAACAGAAATTAAGATTAAATCAAAGATTAAACAATGAATACAAATTTAGATCACTAAAAACATGTACTAGGGAATAGACTTGTTCACATAGTAAACAATTGCTCAAGGTATTTTGAAACATCAGAAATGGATCATTCTTAGCCATATAAAGTCTAGAATGCCAGGCCATGAAGAGAGAAAAATTAGATGAATCAAAATATATAAACTCTGAATCCTGGCACACCTTCTTGGATGTCTGGTCCCAGAGGCAGCAAAACCATAGTGATTCCACTCTAGAGTGGCACAGACTGTGAAGAACCCATGCAGGTGGCTCTGTACAGCTATGCATGGCATAGTTGTGTACTCTGCAGAGACTGACTATGGAAGCAAGGAAGGAGCAGGCTACACAATATCCTGTTAGCCAACATCCTCTCCACTTCATAAAGGGATTTAGTTCCTGTGGGAGATATTGTGGGCCATGGGCTACAGTAGTGGCACCCTACTGACTACATTATTAATTCATGGCTCCAATGAGAGAAGGATTAGGCTTTTGCACAGGGAAGAGGCTTTCTGCTGTTTCAAGAAAACATTTAAACACGTACGTAGGTCTCATTGGCTTCAGTGGGACTTAAGCACATGCTTAGAATTCAAGCATTTATGTGACTTCTATGAAATGGGATGCTTTCCTGAACTGAATCGTAAGAAGGGACCCTAAAAAATGAGCAGATTTTGGGTAGGGACCCACCAGGCTGAATTGTCAGATGTATTTCATGGGTAAAAATATGCATATCTCCTTAAATTAATCCTCATTCTTTTCAGTGATCTATTGAACCACGTTTATTCAATTATAGATCACAATAAGTAGCAAGCAATTGCGAAATAATGGTCTTTACCCTCTAAAGACTCTCGCAAGACTTTTCCAGCAGCTTCCCCAGTCCATGTTCATTATTTTCTAGATGTACATCTGTTTTATCAATTGTTGCAATCCAGTTCTACCACAATTTGTGGATGTTTTGTTTTCATAGTAGCACCATGACGAGCAGAGAGTGATTTTTTTTATGTCCCTGCTTCTTATGACCAATGTGGAGTACAGCTACCCTCTGTCCATCTCTAGAAAAGAGCAGCCTTTGTAGTAGCGAATTTACATTTCACTTTGCCACAGTCTGTTATCTGGATAGGATGTGTCTTTTCAGTTATGCGCAGAAAAAGCATCTTGGCTCTAGATTTTCTGTAGTAAATGCTCTAGCTCGCCTAAATTAGGCAAAAATATGTCTAATTATTAAAATCTCTTATGAATATGCTACAAGTTTGATTTGATTATCGATCAGTGCACACATTGAAACGAATTTCTAGCCTGCTGTCTTTGGTTTTATTTGCTGCTAATGTGTCTTTTGATCTTATTAGTACTGTCAAAGTAAAGATATCTTTCTTGTTTTCACATAAGTATTTGAAAACCTGTCAAAGTGCTGAAGTTTTCATTATAAACTTAACATTACTCTGTCTTCATGGGGCAAGTTCATGTGTGTAGGTTTTTTTTTAAAAAGAAACATGACAGTTTATTTCCTTGTCTCTTAATTAGATTAATAGATTTAGAATCCATTTATTTTTACTAAAAGACATGATGCACCTTTCTTTACAAAGGGAAAAACAAAGAACAGGAAATGCTTCTTTGACATCTTATGATGGTTGAGAGTCTCTGAGCAGGAGGCATTTGAATGGAAAATGTTTTGTGTGTATAATACATTTGCAGTTCACAAATATAAACCTATACATGTAATTCCTTTAGAATATGGATTTTATAATCCATATATCAAGGAATTAAATGTATAGGTTTATGAAAAGATAGTTGGGAAGTATGAATCATAGAAAGTAATTTGCCAGACTTTCATGAATGTACTAAAACATTTTTATTTTTTGAGGGGGAAGACATAAATGAAGAAAATGAAAAGAAATAACAGTGTACATATATTTTTGTAGCCAGTCTGGGAAATGCCATTTTTAATTGGATCTTAATTTAATGTATTATTTTGACAAAGTTTTTTCTAAGCATTTTTAGAACATAGTGTATTTTTCCTCTTGCTGTCTTTCTTCTCTTCTGTGTACATTCAAAAAACATGTCTGCTGTTCACCTGAAGATGCTTTTGATTAATGTTGTCTGTTTCACAAAGAAATGTGAGTGAGGCATGTCATATTTCTTTTTCAGGGACATCCTGTTAACAAAGAAAAGAGAAGTTATTACTGTAATATAATAAAGAATGTGCTTATACACACCAAGAAATGAAAATATTTACAAACAATCCAATAATTTCATCAAATCAGCTTGCTTCTGAGATTATTTAAGACTTTATATTTTTCACATACTTATTTGGTAATATAAACTGTCTATATCACTTTTATTCTGTCAACATTTCAATTTTCCTACTCAAAGTGGTAACCTTTTACCCATATCTACCAGGAATGAAAAAAATATTATTCATGGCTTCATTTTTTTTCAATTCAATTGTTAGAAAAAAAAGTTAGATATTTGTTGGAAGTTCTTAGAAATACCATTTTGCTTATTAAAAGATAAAGGGTATGCATTTTGTCTTCTCTTCCAGCAATTGGCCATCAAAGTAAAACACAGTGGATAAAATCTTGGCCCCATTCAATTCAATGGGACCAGTATTTTACCCAAGATGTCTGAGGACAGATTTTCAAAGGTATTTAGGCACCTAGTGGGACGTTCCAATGCATGTAGGCACCTTTGTGCATCTCAGGCACCTAAATACCTTTGAAAATCTGACCCTTAATTCCCACAAGAGCAGATGTGGTATAAAACGATGTGTGTGGGGTCGGGTAATATTTTTTTAAAATGTTTCAGGAAGATTCCTGTTGTCCTACCCATACAACATACAGTGGACCTAACCTTCTCCCCCTCCTCCCCGCTTCCAGCCCTGAATCAGCTGTCTAAATTGCACCTTTACTCATTTTGCTCCTAGAAATAGACAATTGTCATGTTTATTTTTAATGTGCTAATTCTGATTTAATTTACACTGGTGTAATTTAATTGAGTTCAGTGGAGTTGCTACTAATTTTTGGTGGGATAAGTGAGACGAGAATCTGTCCCAAAGTGTCCATATGCACATGTGAATGTGAGATTTGTTCACTAGATATTCAGTTGGTGTAAACTGGTGTGTCTCTAAGGTAAATGGGCCTGTACAGATTTACCGCTGTTGAGAGCCTGGCCATTTGGCAGCAACTGTCAAAAACTGGTCCCCTGTGTGTGATTGGAGATGAGCAACCATGAGAACCAAGGGACTCACGGAAACTGAACCATCTTAGAGAAACTACTAGAATTTTGCCCAAAGCTCAACTTTATCCTAAAGATTAGAAAATGTATGGCAAAGCTTTGTAAGCTTTTATCTCCACAATCTTTATAACTGAAAATTTCAGATGGTAGATTCTTTAATACAAACATCAATAAAATGCCACTCACTGACTAACAAATAATTTGTGCGTTCCTGTTAAACTAGCATCTTGAAGTTTGGAACACTTATTCATTATAGAACAATCTCAGGAATGAAATTTGACCCTCCCATAAAAAATCACCTAAAGGACATCAGTCACTTTCATTGGATTTCAAGTACCTGTCTCAGGGTAATAATTTAAAACTAAAGTAATTTCTTCTGAACTGGTCACACTGAGCATGAGGAACCTAATAGGGGAAATGAAGGTCAGTTGAGGCCACCACTTCTATTTATCAGGCTTTAGGCAACAAATTGCCCATAAATATGTTCATTGGGTAGGAGATGAGGAAAAGGTACATCAACTATTGCATGCAATAGTAAAATTGGTTATTTGTTCTTTAGCAGTTCTATATTTGATCACTGGCAGTTAATGTCAAAACATCAGTAAATGGGAAGTGACTTAATTCCACACTATGCACCTATAGAACTTTAACTTTGCAAAAGGCACAAGCAATATCACCTTCTGATATTAATATAATATCTAGCCTGTTAGAATGATTAAGGTCTGTTGAAATTGCTTCATTCCTTCATTTTATCATGCAGAGAAAATTAATGAAAAGCATTATTTGGAGGCTA
This sequence comes from Mauremys reevesii, assembly GCF_016161935.1. NCBI lineage: Eukaryota > Metazoa > Chordata > Testudines > Geoemydidae > Mauremys > Mauremys reevesii. The sequence goes on from NC_052624.1 coordinate 97,254,149, forward strand.
CCATATAGCAGTCATTTTGAAAAATAGAAAATACAAACTCTGTGAAGTGTTTCTAAATCAAAACATTTCCAGTCTTAAATTTTCTGTTTTTTCTTTTATTCTTCTGCTGCAGCCCCGCCCTTTTCCTTCCTTTCCATTCTGTCACCGAGGGGGCGGAAACCAAATACTGATGAAACAAAAAATGAAATTGATTGTTTTTGTTGGAGTGAGAAAACTGGAAAACTTGAAATAATGAAGTCTTTTTTTCTGAAACTTTCTGTTTCAAACACTTAATTTTTTGTCAAAAAAAAATCTGCTCTAATATCTAATGAATGAGGGATTGACTAAGATGAAAGCAACACTTGGACTACAAGCTGCTTTCTCTCTTTCGTGCACATCCCCAGCTTAAATATCAAATGCTGCAGCACTGAAAGTGAAAGCTTGCTGAAAATGACTGAATGAAGAACAGGTGTTCATATAGATAGCAGTCTGACTTTTGAGCAGATATGGCTATCGCCTACTGTGGGTGTAGATATAAGGGTATAAATTACATCTTAAAGTTTGAACACATACTCTTATCTAACTGGCCACAAGACTTTGTTCTGTATGTAGTGATTTGTAGATAGGGTGACCAGATGTCCCAATTTTATAGGGACAGTCCCAATATTTGGGGCTTTTTCTTATATAGGCTCCTATTACCCCCCACTCCATGTCCCGATTTTTCACACTTGTTGTCTGGTCACCCTAATCGTAGAGCAATCGTTATGAAACCTACGACATATATGTGGTGAGTCAAACCTGCATTTGAAGCCCTTCCTTCCCTTCCCTGCATTTCAGAGAAGTTCGGATCCCTTTCTGTTTTAAAGGCAATGGGTAGGTTCTCAGCTCATGTAAATTGACATAATTGTATGGATTGGGTGGAGCTCTGCCATCTTACACTAGCTAAGGATCCATCTCCATGTATAATGCAGAATATAGCACACAAATCAATATACTAAATAACAGCTTTTATTTTAAATACAAAGCCCCCAGAAAACCTAAGACTAAGTAAGATCTGCTGGGGGGGACACTTTTCATATCTGGGTGCATAACGTTAAATAACTGAATCGGTATTTGTGACTTGAAGCTAACAGAAGTTCAACTGACTTCTGTGGAAGAATGTTTGAAGTGCATACCTGAAAATCAGGTCACCTGTTGAAGTTGCCTATATATGGATTTAAGTGTTTAACTTTGCATACCCTTGTTTTCCAATTGATCCTTTGGAGAGAGAATAATTACTCCTAGGAGCTCTGCTCATTCTAAAGTAAGAAGGATCTAGTGGACTGCATATGTGAGTGGCAGCCAAGAATTGAAGCCTGAACCTGCGCCTGAAAGTGAACCCTTGTACAGTTATGGAGGCTATGAAACTGAATGTCTGTCTCTTAGCTCCACAACAGTAAAGTGCGGATGAGAATACCTCACCGGGCACTGTGATGGTTCACTAGTTAATATTTATAAAGCATTTTACAATAAAAGGCATTGTGATGTGCACTGTATATGACAGGCAGACATTACTGGGTTAGGGCTCTAGTGGTGCTAAAGTTTGTTGAACTTCCTGACAACATGGCCCTGCAGCATCAAGTATATCCTTGATGTTATATTATTACATTCAGCTTTCCCCAGACAGAGATTTATGAATGGTTCTATTTTTTTAATTTATGCCACTTGAAAATGCAGCAGTAACATTGCTTGAGGGTTTCTGACTTCAGGCACAGAGAACCTACCGGTAATCCTGAGATCCCCAAAATTAGGAACTGGTGGAAATTCTCTCTCTCTACCTTACAGACAGGTAACTTCCATAAAACCATTAGGGGCAATGGGTAAAGCATTCCCATTTTGTAAACCTGTTTATGTAAATATGAAATTCCTGGATTGTAGAATCACTCTGGGATTTCTAATCTTTATGAGAAAGATCACTGTAATAGATGAGCTATAATAATATAAATTGGAAGTAATTTTAAAAGCCTGTTCAAGGCTATTGATTGCTTTGTCAAAGATTACATGGTTTGACTTTCTATGTTTGCATTGATGTGCTGAGACAAAGATTTTCACAAAGTTTGTGGTTTATTTTACTTCTGGAAATACTATTTTTACTATTTTTGGTAGGGTTTTTTTTTTTTTTAAAAAAAGCTTATTAACAAAGCTTGTCACTATATTTATTACTATGAAATATCATAACTTATGTTAATTCACCAGAAGAGCTTGGCAGTATTGTATCTAGCATCTGGTTTTCTTCTGATACCAGTGTAAATTTCACAGTGATGCCACTGGAGTTTAAACCAAGGTGATATGAGAAGCAGACAGTCTATTTCTGACAGCCTGAAGTTATAATAGTTTCTACAAGCAAGTGGCATAGCCAAAAAATGGTACTGAAATGTTAACTACCTGCAAGTGCCCACTGTTTTACTAACTACTGTAATAGACACACACACAACAGCCTGAAGAGCTTTTTAGCATCTTGCTTCTACAAGATGGCATGCTGGGAATGCCTTTGAACTATTAGCCAATTAGAATTTGATGTTATTGCCTCACTTGAGTAAGTAAAACTCTTTGGATCCATGCTTCTGGGAGGGGACAGTTCCTACTGTGCTCAGACAAGTCAAGGATGGGGGAAGGGGGAGAATAGATACATATAGGTCTCTCTCTATAGAAGCCTGGATTTTTATTGCTATGTTGTCACAGCTGTAGGTAAAAGTCCTAAATTTTAATGAATGTATCTGTTTTTAAAAATGCATAACTGTATCCTTCTGACTTTATTGAACGTGAGTATATTAGCTACAAATGAAGTTCTATCACCAAAGCATCATAAAGATAATGCTTGTTGGTTTAATGTACAAAAAAAAACCCAAACCCTCCAGATTGTGCTGAAGCCTGCTAACAGAACCAAACCTAGCTCCTACTTCGTGAGTGCAGAGGCCTACCCTGTGCTTATCGGGGACTCAGTGCAGGGGTTTGCCTGTGTGCTAAACTGCAGGGTCTGGGACTAAATAGGTATATAATTTGTTAATAAAAATGTACATAAATAATTATCATGCAGTATTGATTCCAAAATTATTTAATCCTTTTCTGCTTACTCCTTATATATACGCATTATTGCCATTGGTTTAGTGATTGGTTGGTTTTGCTTTTTTACTTCAATGGTTATCCTAGTTAATAACTTACATATCTAATCTTAGGTTTTAGGTCCTGGCCACCCAACTTCAATAAGATGTACTGTAGTAACACTACAGAGCCCAGGTACAGTGGAGATGGTATTTTTCACCCTTCTCCTCTACAACATTAATTAACAAAATGAGACAATATAATGCTAGAAGCAAGCAAAAAACTAATAAACATTTTTATCTTCCCAAGCCACTTTTTACCAGTAAAAATCCTTCTGTGACCATATATCAGCTAGAGTCTATCTGCCAAGATAAATTGCTGTGAGTGCAAGGTTGCTTTTTCCCTTCCATTATATAAAAGTAATTGTTATCACATTAAGTGTCACCACTTGTATTAGAGAGGAAAACAAAAAGGAGAGTCTTATGCTCAGCTGCTGAGTTTCAGCATCAAATCTGCAATAATGTTGCTAGACCCACCCCAGGGGAGAGATTGACACATCTCTCTGATATTAGTAAGCTATTTCAGAAATATTTCAAGCAGTTATATAAAGATCAAAGTCAGGCTTTGATAAGTGACAACTAGATTTCTAACTTCCCAGCCCTTAGGCTTTCTCAATTATGTGAGGGAGGGAACTCTTAGACTTAATCATCTTTAGGAAATATTTGAAGTGATGACAAGTATTGTGATAGTTTCTTTGAGCATGTGTTTCCGCATCATATTTTCAGATGGTTTTATGGTCAGAGTTGGTGAGAATTACTGAACATACTAAGGCCTAGTTTGATTCTAATTTCACTGCCATGCTTTAGAGAGAGAAGCTGGGTTAGGTAATATCTTTTACTGGTCCACCTGCTGTTGGTGAGAGAGACAATCTTTTGAGCTACACAGAGCTCTTCTTCAGGTCTGGGAAAGGTACTCAGAGTGTCACAGCTAAATAAAATATCAAATAGAGTTTAGCATAGGAAGTGAGATTTTGAATAGGAGCAAAAGCTGTTTTCCCTGAGTGCTGCTGTTACATGATATAAATGGCATACAAAGGAATGTGCCTTAAGTTTTTTAAAACCCATTTATTCTGACCGTCAGGCATTAAACACATTAGAATTCTTTCCAATCTGCCATTGTAATATAAAGTGAGGCTTATACAGCAAAAAAATTTATTGAAGCTTTACAAGATTAAACAGTAGCTACTCTTTTACCCCAAGTAAAAGCACTCTGTGGGCCTGATTCCGCCTGCCCCTAAAACTGGATAGATCACAAATGGCTTGTGTAGAGTTACACCAGTGAAAAATAGGCATCAGAGTGGTTCAAATCAGGTCTTTTCACCTTGCTGGGAACCTAATTTAAGATTATTCCTCTTCAATTTAATTGCCTGCACATTGTTCATACTAGTGACATTTTGCATTTCTCTAGCACAGATTACTAGAGTCACTATAGGGACTGGAGCTGCCAGAGTTGAGTAACTTTTCTCCCCAGACATGCAATAGCTAGGTTGCCTGTCAACAATGTCAAACACTTGTTTGAACCATCCAGCTTAACTAATGATTTTCCCCCCAAAATACTTTCTCATTCCTCTGTTACTTACCTATTGATCCACTCTAAAGCTGCCATGTCCATTTTTAATGGATTACTGCTGAGGTGTGTTAGCAACTGCTTGGCACTTTCTACTTGAATACTTTTCTTCAGAGTTTTTTCTTCCTTTTAAACTGCTTTGTCTCACTGCCTGCATAGATGCCCAGTGGCAATGACACCATTGTTAAAAACTGTTGACCTTTAGTAAATATTGTTAGGTAATTTTTGTTCTCCATTTTGAGAATGATTTTTCCCCCAGACTTATAATTATGGAAAAGGATAGCAGTCAGAGACAGACTTCAGTAAGAGCTAAGTGAAACTTTTATTATGGTTCCTGATACAGTTTGAAACTCATCAGGTTTCCTTACCTACTCCAAATTTAACTCAAGTCAGAGTCAGCAAAATGTTTCAGTAACTTACCTTAGTTCACAGTTTTGCTTCAAAAACCAACAAAACTCACATTTTTCATATCCAGTTGAGTTTTACTTTGGCTTTGTGTTAAACTGGACTGTTACAAACTCACACATACTGGGTTTCTTTTTAAAAAAACCAACAACATAAAACTAGAGCTGGCTGAAAGTTGTCAATGAATATTGTTTTTAATCAAAATTCACAACAAGGGGAGGGAGGATTTGTGAAACTTGTCTCTGGGTGTGTTACTCTAGGATATAACTCCTGATTTTAAACTGTTGAGTTTCATGCACATAGATCAGATAGAGCTATCTATTTTTACAATCCAGTAATATGTGCAGTGCTGTACAAGATAATCACTGAGATGAAGATAGTCAATGAGGTTAAGAAAATTTTAGCTCTAGCCCCAGCTCTGGAATCAGATCCACTGCTTTATGCATGGACCCCAATAATGTCCTTGCTCTTTTGCTTTTCATCAGTTGTGCTGAGACAAAAAGTGAGAATCTTGGAAACCCTATAACAAAATTGTCACTTTTTAAAGTTGTCTACTTCAGCTAGCTCCTTGTAGGAATGTCTAATATGGATTTTTCATTAAAAATGCACAATGAACTACTATTGGTGTTTTTTCACATCAGAACTGTCATACAGTATGGCCAGAGGGCAGCAGGAGAGGGTTAGATGGGAGTCTTATTCCCTGTAAGGGGAAGAAAGTTTGCTATAGATTAATTAGAGCACCTGAAGCCAATTAGAGCACCTTCAGTCAGTCACATGATAAAAATCCCTGCTTCAATCAGATGTGTGGGAGTTGGAGCAGAGAACAGTTTGGAGAAGTGCTGTGGTGGGCTAAGAAGTCCTAGACCCTAGGTAAGGAGCACCTGGCTTGTGCAGAGGGAGGGCAGGAAGTCCCCCCCACAAGCCGAAGGGCAGGAGAGGGAAGTAGCCCAGGGAAAGGAACCACCAGTTCAAGTGGTTCACCACTATCCTCAGGGCCCCTGGGCTGGGACCTGGAGTAGAGGGCAGGCCCAGGTCCCTCCCTCTCCACTCCCCTCCTCTAGGACACTAGTGGGGCAATTAATATTCCAATTTATGGGCAAGAAATGGTGCCCTGAACCCCCCCCAAAGAAGAGAGAGTGCGAGACCCATCATAATAGTGCGGGCAATTTGCCACAGAACATACAGTACACTAGACATTCAGAACCTAATACTGCAATGTCTTGAGTGCCTCTGGTGTGGGGGGCCTCACATCTTTACCTTCCCACTTAAATCAGTGGAAGATGAAGGATGCTCTGTCCTTGTGAGTTGGGCCCAATGTGTCAGAAAAGACACCTTTGCAAAAATGAGATTTTGTTTTTTAAACAAAACTAAAGCTAAGAGTCAGGACTTCACTTAGCTAATTTTAAGATCTCCCACTGTAGACACAATTGCACTTTTTCCCCCTGAATTTGTGTTCTTAATTGCTTTTCTGTTCTTCTCATGCAGCATCTGTGAAACTGTTCAGCTGTCATGATCATGCAGGTGTTTAGCTTTATTGTTGTGAATCCTTGTCCTGTTTTGGTGATATCCAGTATATTGCTTCTAAAAGGGGGCAATATTTCTCACAAACCTGTAGATTTTAAAATTTTGATAACAAACTGCATTGTCTTAGATATTGATATTAAGATACTGCCTATGGTATTTGGTGGGTATGAGCTAAGTCCTAGCCACCTGTGCAATGATTGGTTAAAGAGGCTCTAGGCTGAAGTGGGTGGATCTTCATGGAGTTCAGGCGGAAAGTTATTCCATTTCCAGAACACTTTGCAGTTGCTGTTATCACTAGGCGGTAATGGCAGAGCTGTCTGTGAAACATGCACTACTATGATGTGGGCAAGTTTGCCCTTTATAATTTCATACTCCTTTGACCTGATCTGCATTTCCAGGCTCAACGACACAGCAATTTAAAAGGAGAGGTGAGAGCTGCCCCAATGCATAAGTGCAGAGTTGTCTGTCCTCATTCTGCTTCCGCCAGCACACATTGCTATTTATGCATGTGATAGAAGCAGTGTGGGTTGAGCTGCATTTAAGGCCCTCCCTGTTCTGAGATGACAAAAGAGAAGGATTCATTCTAGGCGCTAACCCCTATATTAAAAGATTTGTATTTTAATGAGGATCGAGATTAAAAGAACTCCATGGAAACTTGTACTATCTTACCTTTCGTTAACATATCTTACAAATAAATGTGGGACTGTAGGTCACTTAAACAAAACATTTTTCTGTTCTCAGATAGCATAACCTACAGCGTGCTTTGAGACTATGGAATTTTATTTTTACCCAGTAAGTAAAGATATAATTCTGAGTGGTATTAAATAGTATTTTCAGATCTATGTCTTTCTCATGAAAGACAGAAAGGAGGAGATGTCAAAATCTAGTTTTTTTTGCCAATCTCTCATTTTAAAAGAAAATAAGTTTGCATTCATATACCAATTTTGTTAAAGAAATAATTGTTCTGCTAACTTTCACTTTTGATACCAAGTTAATTGTAATATTAATCTATGTGTGGAATCTAATTAAATCCCATTGCTTGCAAAACTGAACACATGTAACTTAAGGGCTCTGTGATTTCAAAATTGTGATGTGGAGCTCTTTAATTACACTTGACCACATTTTGATATCTTGCTTTATTTTGTTCCTTTTTTATAATTAGGAAAGGAACCTACGGGCAGGGAAAAGAGCAAGTAATTCAAAACTAAAAGAAAAATAAATCCCATTACTAGACAATTTTCATTTCCATAAAAAATTGACTCATGCAATTACAAAGGAGAGATGAACAGCAGATAGAAGAGGAAAATATTACAGCCTAGAAAACTAAAGCACTTGTGGCACCACACTCATTTATGGAAATAAGTCCTCACAACAGGAGAATCAAATGATTTCTGAATACTTATTTTACGCTTCCTATTAAAATGTGGACCCAGATACCAAAGCAACATATTTTTATGCTCATAGTAATTGCTTATTTGTGAAAATGCCTCAGAAGTGGAAATAAACTGTTGCATTCTGCAAAAACAAACAAGGACTGTTTCTCCATGGAGAACCAGAAGGACAGAAATCTATAAATTGAAGTATTCACTTTGGGCATCATCCTGCTACCAGGAAAGTCTACAGGCATTCAGTGGGAGTTTATTTCACCATTCCGGGCTAAATGAGAAATAAACAACTTTAGTTTTTCTTTCAGCCTTGATAGATGGGGAAATGCTTTGTATCTATAAATTGGAATACCATATTGAGCAACCTTCTTTCTTTCTACAGAAAAGTTCCTGGGCCATTCCTGCATGGTGCTGAGCCCTCTTAACTCACTTCCAAGTCGTTGGGGAATTGAGGACTCTTATGATTTTGTAGTTTGCTGGTGGCTTGGTCCTGTTGTAGGCTGGATATCATATTAAAGTATATGTACTATTTGACATGGGTACAATACATTTTAATTAAAGATCTGTGACTCTGATTCAGCAAAGCTGAAGCACTGGACTTCAGTGGGGCACAAGCACGTGCTTAAGTGACTTGCTGAACTTGGGCCAAAATGGATTTGACTGTAGTTACCTTAGAATAAGGGAGGCATACTTGTGCTAGCTTTAATTTAAATAGCACAGGTAACAATAGCTGTAAAGATGTGGTGGCATGAGCCAACAGCCAGTGTACATACTCAGGATCCCTCTGCCTGTGTCTAATTCTGACAGTTGAGGATCCACTGTGGCACTCAAATTAACAGCTCCCAGAGAGAAACGTGGCTGTGGGAAGCAGGATCTCTTCACAGATTGGACACTGCTTGCACAAGAGATCCTTATTTTGTTGACTTTGGCATCTGTGCATGCTGCAAGGTCCATCCATTTATTCTGTTGGGTTTTTTTCCTTCTTCCCCTAAAGGGGATAGATTAGAATGTTTGGTTTTGTGGGTAGGTGGTTTTGCCTTTAACTGACTTTTGGGCCTGACTTGCCATTACCCTGCACCTTCTGTAGTTATTTACACCAATGCAAAATGGTTTATCATTCTCATTTGGTGATGGTTTGCACTTTTCACTGGGGTAGATGACTACACAAGGTGCAAGTTAATGGAGAGTCAGGCTCCTTGTGTGCATTTTGTTTTCAATTGCCCATGCTCCTGGTGAGCAAGATCTCTATTACATAAAATGGAACACAAGGCAGAAAACAGCCCACCGCTCCACACACACAAGCACATGCTCATCTATATGAGCATGTAGTGTTTTAACGATATTTAAGGCTGTCAAAACACATGAGAGAATTAAATCAATATACCAATGAAACTGGCAACAATTCTTGTCATAGCAGCATTCTAAAGGCTCTAGTTCCTTGCAATTTTGACTGCCAAATGAAATAACACAGTATTAAATCCAATTTAGCTGACCTGCCATTAATTCATAGTTTCCATTGCTGTGAATGTGTTCAGAGAATCCAAGTGCAGTTTCTTTTTAATTCCAAGTTTAATGATCGGTGCAGTCCATGAAGAAATGACTTTGATTCTTTGGTGAACCCTGAGATATAATTCACAAGATAATTCTCATGTAAATCTGTAACAATACAGTGTTGGTAATTATGCACACTTGGAAAAGGAGATCATTGTTTTCCATAATTTTAATTATTTGAAAAAATACTTGAAATTTCTCAAACATTAAAAATCTGAAACATTTTAAAGTTTTGAAAACTTTGGTATTTCTTCAGCTTTGTATTTACATAGCTTCTTAGGGAAACACTTCTCTGAGCTTATTTTAAAGACTGATTCTATTGTCAGTGTTAATAGAGTAACTATTTTTCAGGCTTTTTTGATATTAGGATATTTCAATTACTTGGAATAATTTTAAAGTAACCAGTTTCAAGTATCCAGTGAAAGCAAATTAATGATTGCTGTTTTTCTATAGTCCTCACTAATTATACAAAAGAAGGCTTCAATAATAACTCTTCCATAACTCTTGTTATGCAAACAAGTAAAATGAAGCTATTAATAACTAGTCTTCCAGCACATCATAACTCAGTCAATTAGAATCTTTCTGCAAGACTAAGAGCTTTTTGAATAGTTCTTCAAGGCATAAGGGTGGAAAATTGCTACTAAATAATTTAGTTGTCAGTAGCTCTAATTTTCTAATTTCTTGGCTTCTGGCATTTAATATATAGCTGATGGGGCTCAACATCAAGGGTCTTCTCCTGTATCATGCTGAGCACCCTATCTTTTTGAGGTACTTTTATATGGCTCCCATTACCATAGTGTGTGAATGCCTCACACTGTTGAATCCTCACAACATCACTGAACTATTATCTACATTTTACAGACTGGGATCGGAGTCACAGAGAGGCTCAGGGACTTGTCCAGGGTCACACATTTTCTTGTCCACCACTTGCCTCTCTGTAACACTGTGATTCTAAGCCTTTTGGGGCAGAGTTTGTCTTTTTAGTTAGTAGTTTTGTACAGTGCCTTACATAATTAAATCCTTGGCTGGAGTTCCTAGATGCTCCTATAATAAACAATAGTAATAATAAGGTGCTTGGCATTTCACAAGGTAACAGGAAGCTATTTACCACAGGAATTTTAGCTATTCCTATCATGGGCTGGGGAAAGATTACATATATAATTGTGGAAAGCTTTGATCCTGAGTGATGCACATGTGCGGCAGGATGCTTCATTGTGCAGTGGGTGACGAGGGTGCTCAGCACCTTGTACGATTAGGCCCATTGTCTCTTTAGTGCCTTTAGGTGCAGATGACTGCTGGTGACATGAGAAAATGTGCAACTGACAAATTCACGCCTCTCAGGTGGTGCTGGCAGATAAGATTGTTAATATGTGCTGAAGTGTTTGCAGTAGGAGTGAAAACTAACTAGCTAAATAAAGCCCCTTGAGCTTGTAAAATAGTTTTAGGAAGTATTTTATTTAGAAGGTGACTAAAATCCCTTAAACTGGGATTTTCTATAGAGCAGAAATGGGCCCACACTACAAAGTTGGAATATGATCCTGGACTATCCAAAACTTTGGAGGTATTAAGATTTTATATTACTTTATATGAGAGAGAGAGAGAAGGGAGAGATCTGAACTTCTCCAAAGATCACCATGTTTGTATTTAGGATTTTGTTTTGGGCCCAGCTCTAAAACAGTTGGATTAAAACATAATGGATTAAAATAATAATTGAGACCTGATCTTCTGAGATGCTGAACAGGTCTTGTGAGGAGCTATGCAGTCTGTGCCTGTTGACTTTTTGTTTGTGGCAATTTAATGTCCCACAGGATCTAGCCCTGAAATCCTAGTAATGCAAAGAGGGGTGAAATCAACCCCTGTGCAGAAGATCAGTGGGCCTGTGCACCCCCTCAGTACCTCTTAGACCATTGAAGTAAGCCATAAGTGATGTATAGGCTTTGTGCTGTTCTAGTTTTCCCCCATTTTGACTCTCCATCTGATCTCTCTCTCCATCCCTGAGCTCCTCATTCAAACTCAGTGCCCCCCATATCCTTTAACTTACTCCTTGTCCCAGCCTTTTTGCCCACCCAGTTTTCTCTACATCCTAGCTCCTTGTCGGATGTCTCTTCTTACATCCACTTAGTTCTAGTCTCTTTGTCAAGCTAATCCGTCTTCCCCTCCTACCCACAGCTCATCATCTGATATTAGTGTTCTCCCCATGAACCCTCCAGCTCTCCTCCCCTTCCCAGTTCCTCTTAACTGACTTCTAATCTTAGCCTCCCCTTCCCTCCAGTTTCCTTGCCCAACCAGTCCCATTCCTCCCATGCACACTCCAGTCCACGTCTCACCAGACTCCTTGCACAAATCTACATCTTTCCCCACCCTCCCCGGGATCCAGCGTTTGTCCTCTCTGCATTTGAGTATGACCACTTCCCTCTCCATACCAGGAGGATCGGTTAGTGCTTAGGAGTGACAGGCTCTCTGCTCTTAGTTTAAGTGCCTGGCACACCCTATCCTGGAGTAAGTCTGACCGGGAAAGTCCATCTTCACCTCTATATCTCTTTAGGGGAGGAGAATACCCATTTGCTCTGTGGGAGATGGCACATGCACAGTCTGCTTAGCACTAGGAACTGAGAGGATGGAGCATGCTTGTTGTGGATGGCATTTTGGAATTTGGTTACTTAAATCTAATACGTTTTGTATCGGGCATGTGCAAGCTGTGATTTCCTCCCCACTCCCCAAAAGGCTTATAACTTGGCCATATTTCAGAAGGGCAGGGAAAAAAGCTCCGAATTAAGGAAAAAAGGGCATCTCCGACAAAGGCCAAATTTCAAGCCCCAAAGCATGGGAGTGCTAGAGCCGTTCAAATAAAAGTTGGCTATGTGACATTGCACCCCATAATGCTTTATAGAAATATGCTTATGAATGTAAATATGACATAAATCATATTCCAGTTATGTTACATATGCCATGTAACATATCTTTGCAAAGTTTATATTCTGCTGAATGTATTCATCCTATTTGTATGCATGTATTTTTATATCTGAAGTTTATGAGTTGGCTCTATGCTTGTATTTAAAGTCTTTGCTGTAGGAAGCACATAAGACAGATTTGGTCAACATAGTGTGAAGGGTTTATTCAAGTAATTAGGAGTACTTAACTAACAATGAACATTGAAAGACACCAATCCACATCTGAGATTTCCTGGGAACATTCAAACTAACATGTAGACAATGGTGTCAGCCTGTAAAAAAAACCTGAATCATGCGTGGACATGTGACTTGCCCATGTGACTCCAAAACTCCATCTTGTAGCTGTGATTCTACATAGGAGGAGAGAGGGGTTTTCACCCACAAAAGAGACTACATATGCCCCTGGAAACTCCTCCATTTGGTCTGCAGCTGGCACAAAAGAGAGCCTCTCCACCTCAAAGGGATGTCTGAAAGAAACTGGAACAAAGGACAGTAACAACAGGGGTGTGAGTGTTTGCTGGACCCAGACTAGGAGGAAGTCTAGTCTGTAAAAGCAGCAGAGAGTCCTGTGGCACCTTATAGACTAACAGTTGTATTGGAGCATGGGCTTTCATGGGTGAATACCCACTTCGTCGGATACTAGTCTGTAAAAGAAGCTTATTGGAACATCTCTGAGGGTGAGATTTACCTGCATTTAGTTTCTTACTATATTAGGCTTAGACTTGCGTGTTTTGTTTTATTTTGCATGGTAACTTACTTTGTTCTGTCTGTTTTTTAGTTGTAACCACTTAAACCCTGCTTTTTATATTTAATAAAAACATTTTTTACTTATTAATTAACCCAGAGCAAGCAATTAATTCCTGGGGGAGAAAACAGCTGTGCATATCTCTCTATCAGTGTTATAGAGAGTGAACAGTTTGAGTTTACCCCATATAAGCTTTATACAGAGTAAAACAGATTTATTTGGGGTTTCGATCCCATTGGGTACTGGGTATCTGGGTATTGGAGACAGGAATACTTCTTAAGCTGTTTTCAGTTTAACCTGCAGCTTTTGGGGGATGTGGTTCAGACTTGAATCGGTGTTTGCAGCAGGCTAGCATGTCTGGCACAACCAGGCAATGTACTGAAGTCCCAAGCTGCCAGGGAAAATGGGCTCAGAGGTAGTCCCAGCACATCAGGTGGCAGTTCCGAAGGCGGTTTCTGTGACCCAACCCATCACAGGCTATAGTATTTTAGATCTGCACATAACCTATTTTCCCCTAGCCCATTCTTGAAAAAGGCTGACCCCTGTTTGCTGATTTCCCCCTTCCTCCATCCGCCCCCCCCCCCAATTAAGTCTGAGGTAACATCCATCATGGAATATACCAGCCCCAGTGCTTAAAGTTTTTGGCAAAGTTATAAGCCACTGAGAAGAGTCTTATAGTAGGAAATGTTGGGAAACCTTAATATGTAGCACCATCAGCCCTTCCTAGAATATATATATTTTTCTTGCCTGCAGATATAATGTTATGTTCAGAAAGATTTTATATTAATTAGATCAGGAAAACATTTTTTAAAAATCTTAAAACATGTTCTTCATTCATCGTACTTTACTAGTTCTACGCAGTGTATTGCCAAATAACAGGTTTGTTTGAAAAGAGGAATGATGACCTTTATTTCAAAATGGTACAGCTGATTACTGGAAAATGGAGAATGGCTCTCTGCATTTTAAATAAGAGTACCATATTCCATTGTACAAGGCACACGTCTATGTATCTCTTTTTCAGTGACTTCCGTGGGTATAAATATTACCATAATGAGAGGAAAGAAGCCTTTAGAACCATGGATACAGGATCCAATCTGATAGAACTGTTTCACATATTAATAAGCATCAGAAGATATTTAAAAAAAAAACCTGGCAGAGCCATTATCTTCTCTAATGGATGAGTCCTGCAAGGGCTTATTCACATGCTCTACTTTTAATGCAACTATTTGGATGATTAAAGTCTCTGAAATTTCTCATTCAGGTAAAATTCAAAATTTATGTATTTTTGCAGGATCAGGGCCTAAGATGTTTTCATGCATGCTTCACTAAAATGATTCTTTATGTAGATTTTGCAATAAAACTTGGTTTTATTTGTTACATCAGCCTTTGTTTTAAACAGTTTTATTTCTCTTAAGATAGAGTCTTTTAATCCCCAAATATTTTTTTCTGCATTTTGCAGAAGCCAGCCCTTGCTGAACAGAAATTAAGGCTATTATCCTCCAATCTATGGAAAAACTAATGATGATTTAATTATAAATGATAAAATATTTCCATTACTTTGATAATTAACATTAACAATGCAAATAGTCGGTATATGCTCAAGAACTGCACTAGCAGTAGAGAGTCTGCCTTGAGATCCACAATAAGTTCAGTACTGTTTTTCTTGCAGCTGATATATACCGATGTATATTAAAAAAATGACTTAATTATTCTGTACACAAGTGGGGATTTTAACATTATAAAGTATCAAGTTATTTTTTTCATTTAAAACAAAACAAATACCTTCATAAACTTAGCTATGCAGTGTGAAACCTTTTCAAAGATACTTAGTTGCCCAGCTTCCAACAGGACTTAGGTACCTAATTGTGCCTTTTGAAAAAATGCTTTTCAAAGCTAATGCTTTCTTTAACATGTGGGTTTACATCATCCCTTATCCTCAGAGCCAGACCCACTAAGTCACTGGGATGTCAGTGTAATACATCTCATTTCATAGGTCAGTGGTTTGTTTTTAGTGTTATCCTGAAAGAGACTTGGACCAAGACTTCTAAAATGAGTATCCAAAGTTAGGCTCCTAAACCCATAGCTAGGTATTTAAAAGAAGTGGCCTCATTTTCAAAACTATTAAGAATCCAACCGTTCACCTTAGTCTCACTTGGAGCTGTTGGGTGCACAATTGAAAATAAGGTCACTTATTAAAAGACTGACTTTAGGCACCTGTTTCTGAAAATCTTAACTTTGTTTTCATGGTCTGGTTGCAATTCCTTCCTTTCTTTGTTCACTTTCTTGCCACTGTTAACATGTGAATTCAGAGGGTATATTCAGCATGCAGATATGGTCTTAGCTCATGGGGTTGTAGCTCCAATGTGTGCTACCAATCAGTCTCAAGGGTTAGGATTAGGGATTGGAGAGTTTAGATATTACTCCTGTTTCATGGATTGAACGTTGATTCCTGTGCTTTGAGGTTGTTATACTTCTCCTGGCAGAGTAAAGGATCTAGTTTTATGATAAACACTTAGAGGTTAATGTAATCTGTTTTCTGGAAGGTTTTGAAGGAAAAAGGGTAACTGAAGGCAGATGATATAAAATATCTGTAAAGAAATCATATTGAAAAATTAGGAAGTTTGATGGTAATAAATATAAATGAGAAGGTGGGAACTGTAGAAAATGGATAAGGGAAGCAACCAAACACAAGCAGAGAAAGCTCTGCTGGATGTAGATAAGGACAATAAGAATGAGGTTTTTGAAGTATACGAGGAACAAAAAGAGTGCCAACAATGATATAGGTCCATTACTAGACAGAAATTGCAGAATAATTCAGAAAAGGCAAAATTATTAAATATTTCTGTATTTGGAGAAACAGATTATGCAGTCTTATATTATAACACTTTTTCCATTCCACTAGTATCTCAGAAGCAACTACTAAAGTTAGATATTTTTAAATCACCAGGTCCAAATAGCTGGCATCCAAGAGTTTTAAGAGTTGGCTGAGGAGCTCATTAGACTGTTAATGTTGATTTTCAGTAAGTCTTGGAACATTGGGGAAGTTCCAGAAGACTGGAAAAAAGCTAATGTTGTGTCAATATCTAAAAAAGGGTAAATATGATAACTCAGTAACTAGAGTCCTGTTAGCCTGACACAGATCCTAGGCAAAGTAATGGAGTAGCTAATAGGGGATTCAATTAATAAAGAACTAAAAGAGGTTAATATCCTTAATTTATCCAATTAAAATGGATTTGATGAAAATTGATCCTCTCAAACGAAACTTTTTTTGTTTTTGTAATGAGATTGGTTGGTTGATAAAGGAAATAGTGTTGATGTAATATTCTTAGACTTCTGTAAGGCATTTGACTTGGTATCACATGATGCTTAGATTAAAACACCAAACATCAAAAATTAATATGGCACACATTAAATGGATTAAAAGCAGGCTAACTTATTGACCTCAAAATATGATTGTAAATGAGGAACTTAAACCAAGAAGATGTGTTTCTAGCAGGGTCCTACAGGGTTTGGTTCTTGGCCCTATGCAGTTTAATATTTTTATCAATGACCTGGAAGAAAAACATCACTGATAAAGTTTACAGATATAAAAAAAGAAACAAAAAATGGGTAAGCGATAAGTGGTAAAGAGGAGAGGTCACTGATTCAGAGTGATCTGGATCCTTCGTAAACTGGGGACAAGCATATGTGTCTTAAACAGCTAAATGTAAACTTATTCATTTAGGAACAAAGAATGTAGCCATATTTGTAGGATGGGGGACACATTCAGAATGGAAATAAATTGTAATTTTTTCACAATGAGTAATGAACCATTGCAACAATTTACAAAGGATTGTGGTGGATTTTCCATCTCTTGCATTTTTTAAATCAAGTGGTTTTTCTAAAAGAGATGCTCTAGGAATTATTTTGGGTAAATTCTATGGCCTGTGTTATACAGGAGGTCAGACGAGATGATTGCAATGGTCCTTTCTGACCCTGGAATCTGACTCTATGACCACTCCATCAGTGATTTGATTTTTTTTTAAGTAAACAGTCTAATTAATGTTTGTCCTCTGGTATTAAGTGAATGACTCTTTGGATCTACGTTCTGTAGTTTTGTTCTCACATGTTATGCTGGTGTACTCTTGTTTTGTGGAAGGAAAGATGGTTAGAGAGCTGATGGCAGAATGCTGCCATCAAAACTGAATTATGATCTGGCAATGTTGCAAGAAAAAAGGCTTTTAAAATGTCATCTGTACTATGGTGGAGGTCAAGATTTAATTTGTAGATTGCTTGCTTAATCCAGTCTTTGATTTTCCTCAAGGCTGTTATCAGGTGGTTGCTCTTCTGCCTCGCTGGATGTCTCATGTCAGGTGCTGTGAGAGGGGAATGATGGAGAAGAACCCAACAAAGCGTAACTAAGGCTGTTAAAAAGGCTTAGTGAGGAGCTATATACTGAATTGCTTCCAGTATGCTGATGCCACCCAGCTCTGTATCTCTGTCTCCTTCGGAGAGCATGGCTGAAATTAGGCTGAAGAGAATATTTTTGCAAGCAGTCATTTTGAGGAGCTTTCCATGTTAATAATACACAACACCGACAGTACTACACAGTGTGAGAAGAATTAACCTTGGTATTTTTATTGCTAAAAGGAGTAAAAGCCAATCAAAAGCCAAGAAGTTGAAGCTCTTTTCATGAGAATGGCATTAAAACAGCTGTTTAGCTCCCCCAATCCCTGTGGTCTGAACAGTTAATGTGATAAAAATTTGAGAGAGTTTTTCACACAGACATTTAATTAAAATGAAATTGCCCATCATTGTTACTGGCTAGACAGAATCTATTTTTATGTTGATATTATTCTAATACTTTAATAGGCCAGGATTGAATTTGCAGCAATATGTTAGTACGACTTGAATTAGTTTTGATTGAACTCTTTAACTGGAAGCAAAAGCAGGCTGCAGCGTTAAGTACTTATGGGAAAAGATATTTCTCTTCCCTTAGGAAAGAAAGGGATGGTTTTTAGCCAGAGTCAGCCCTTCTTTCCCTTTTTTTCCTACTACATGGGGCTGTTTATAGCCAATCGTAGTTGAAGTGAATGGGATGGGATGTTGAAAGGAATACCCCTTCACTAGAATTTCTGCAATACTGTGGTAATCTAGAGGTGTATTTTCCCATCAATACATGGGATTTACATTGTTAGCTTCAATTATTGCTAATTGGGGTTAGTAGTATAAATTTCCCCTGCATCAGGGAAGAGTTGATCCTTTAATCTACCATGCTAAACTTCAAGACATTCTGTATTTTAATAGTTTCCTCTATTGACTATAAAAATGCAGTGCAACACTGTGTGAGAGCACTCAAGCAGCAACATTCATCAAAGAAACAGTTCCTACTAAGTGCTGTTGTCTCTGAGGAAGCAGGAATAGCTGAAGAAGAGAAAGGTGGAGCAGGGGAGTCTATAATTATGATTGTCCTTGGATTGTCTAAGGAAGCAAAATCAACAGACTGAGTTTCTGATTCCACGCTGTGCAAATTACAGAAAGTACTTACAAAGGATTGAGAGCTCAGTACCAAGAGAGTGAAATCTCCTGCTCATTACTGAACAGGGACAGCATGAACAGCAGCAGTGCAGCTTCCCCACGATATCCTGCCATCTCTAGAGCAGTGGTTTTCAAACTTTTTTGGGGGGAGACCCAGTTGAAGAGTATTGTTGGTGCCCGTTACCCAATAGAGCCAGGGATGAGGGGTTTGGGGTGTGGGAGGGGCTCAGGGCTGGGACAGGGGATTGGGGTGCGGACTTACCTCTGACAACCTCCTGTCAGTGGCACAGCTGGGGTGCACCACGGACTCTGCAGCACCCCGGAAGCAGCCAGCAGCAGGTCTGGCTCCTAGGTGGAGGTGTGCCACAAGCCCCGCACACACCCCATTCCCATTGGCCGGTTGCTGGGCAATGGTTGTGCGGAGCCAGTGCTCAGAGCAGGGGCAGGGGCAGCACACGGAGCCCCATGACCCCTCTGACTAGAACCTAAACCTGCTACGCGCCGCTTCTGGGGCACAGCACAGTGTTGGAAAAGGTAGGCACTAGCCTGCCTTAGCTGGGTAGCACCACCAACAGGACTTTTAACATCCCGGTCGGCGGTGCTGACCAGAACAGGGCAACCCAGCGCCTTACATGCCGCAATTCAGTAGTGGTTTGAAAAACACTGCTCTAGAGAATGCCAGTTGGCTGGAGGGCAGAATTCAGTCTCTGTGACCCATTCAATTCTTTTATCTCACTTCTGAGGCTGCCAACAAGGGCAGCAATTGGCTGCAAAAATAAGGAGATTTTACCAAAACGATGCAGAATATCTTGAAATGGAACATCTTTTATATAAATGCCCACCGAATGGCATTGCCGGGTATGCATGCAGAGGGAAGATGTAACAGTGAACCAGCACTCCGATCACTGTCAATATGGCCCTCTGGATGGCCAACCAGCACTCAAAAGAAATGTTAATGTTCTGCTGAGAGATACTGGTGACGGCTTGGATCACAGACCTCTTTGAGATTGGAGGTGAACCCACCCTTTGCTTAGGATAGTTGAAAGAAACACTTAATGGGCCACACCTCTAACGAGGCCTTTTAGGGTATGTCTACCTTTCAAATAAACACCCACAGCTGGCCCAGGCAGTTGGCTCGGGCTCATGGGGCTCAGGCTAAAGGACTGTTTAATCACAGTATAGACATTCAGGCTCAAGCTAGAGCCTTGGCTTTAGAACCCGGCAAGGTGGGAGGGTCCCAGAGCTTGGGCTGCAGCCTGAGCCTGAAGGTCTACACTGTTATTAAACAGTCCCTTAGCCCGAGCCCTGCGAACCTGAGTCCCCTCCCACTGGCCAGCTGTGGATTTTCAGTTTCAGTGTAGATATATCTATTGTCTGTCTGAACACTAGCACCATGTGGGTGGTGTGTTCCACTGGTTATTGTTCTGACCAGTATCATGACACACAGAAATTGAGAATAGACAAAACAGAGGTAGGCTGAGGCAAGAAAGCCAAACAGCCTGTAATTGCTAGATGAGAGAGCTGTTGGGTCTGGTGTTAGCTTACAGCCCAAAGCCTCTTTAGCATAGAAACTGCTCTTCTTTGTTCTTCATTCCTCCTGTTTCAAAGATACACAACTTTATACATTCCTTGTAAATAAAAAAGATTACATCAAAGAAAATATCAGGGTCTATCAATTTCCGCTTTCACCTGGAACATATCCAGGACCCCAGACTTTGACTAGCCACTCAGGTCACAAAGGGGTAACAATATGATAAGACATAAGGTCACTTACACAAGAACGGCCATACTGGGTCAGACCAATGGTCCATCTAGCCCAGTATCCTGTCTTCCGACTGTAGAGAATGTCAGATGTGTCAAAGGGAATGAACAGAACTGGGCAGTCAAGTGATCCATCCCATCTTGCAGTCCCAGCAGCTGTCAGTCAGAGGCCTAGGGACATCCAGAGCATGGGGTAGCATCCCTGACCATCTTGGCTAATACTAGGGCCCTACCAAATTCATGGTCCATTTTGGTAAATTTCATTATTTCAGCTATTTAAATATGAAATTTCATGGTATTGTAATTGTAAGGGTCCTGTCCCAAAAAGGAGTTGGGGAAGAGGGGTGTCAGAAATTTATGGCGGGGGGATGGTATTGCCACCCTTACTTCTGTGCTTCTGCCTGCAGAGCTGGGCAGGAGGGATAGCTCAGTGGTTTGAGCATTGGCCCAGGGTTGTGAGTTCAGTCCTTGAGGAGGCCACTTAGGGATCTGGGACAAAAATTGGTCCTGCTAGTGAAGGCAAGGGGCTGGACTCAATGAGCTTTCAAGGTCCCTTCCAGTTCTAGGAGATTGGTATATCTCCAATTATTACTTTTATTACCTTAATCAGCAGTCACCACTCTCTGGCCTCCCAGCTCTGAAGACCGCAATTCAGAAGTAAGGGTGGCATGGTGTGGTATTGCCACCCTTCTGCGCTGCTGCTGGAGTGCTGGAGTGGCATTGCCTAGTGGCTATGGCTAGTCCTGGGCGCCCAGCTAACAGCTGCCGCTTTCTGGCTACCCAGCTTTGAAAGCAGTGCAGAAGTAAGGATGACAATGCTGTGACCCATCCCCAAATAACCTTGTGACCCCCTCCAACTCCCTTTTGAGTCAAGACCTCCAATTTGAGAAATGCTGGTCTCTCCCATGAAATCTGTATAGTATAGGGTAAAAGCACACAAGACACCAGATTTCATGGCTGGGTGGGGGAAAGGGTGGAGACTGTCTGTGAGGCGTTTTTCATGGCCATGAATTTGGTAGGGCTCTACTAATAGCCATTGATGGGATCTATTCTCCATAAATGTATCTAATTCTGTTTTTTTTAATCCAGTTACAGTTTTGGCAGTTGCAACATCCCTGGCAATGAATTCCACAGGTTGACTGTGAGTTGTGATTCAAAGTGAGTAGTATGAGGAGAAACAAGGCTGTATTATTATTTCAGCAATGAAGTATCTTATACCCTGGCATTATTTGTGGCTATTTTTCTTATTAGTACTAGGCCAGGCAGGGTGGATTTGATTTAAATCATGATTTAAATCACTAGTCAGGAAGACTCAATTTCATCATGGATTTCTACATAAAAGTGCATTCTTGTTGTTTGTTATAATCTTAATACATACAGTAACTCCTCACTTAACATTGTAGTTATGTTCCTGAAAAATGCGACTTTAAGTGAAATGATGTTGTGAATCCAATTTCCCCGAAAACCTATCTTTCGCCTCAAAAAGCATTTTATCAAAAAAAAATCTGTGGGGTTTTTTTTAAATAATTGATTGTTATCCACCTGAGGCCAAGTAATGACCTTTGGTTACAAGGGAAAAAATATTTTCTTCTTTGCCTGCAATAAAGCTTCACATTGTCCTGACTAATTCTGAGGACAGATGGGCTATGGCTAGAAGGAGCAGAAGAACGCCTGTGTTATAGTCAGGTCAGGGGGAGATAACACATTTGCCCATCTTTGGAATTTTTTTTCCCATGTAGAGGCCAGAAATATTTCTGTAGCTCTGATTGCCCCCACAGACCACTTGACTGCTGTCATAGCAAGTCAGTTGATGAATGTGATAGCAGTGTCTAGATGGTTCCCCAACACATGTGGCTATATAGATGTTAATATATCAGTATTTTGGCAGGTGGTGGATTTAGGTGTTGACAGAGAGGAGTTTGTGTCCTTTCCCTAGCCCCAGTTCGCATGGAGGTTGGATCTTTGCCTGGCTGTCCACGAAATTGGGGGTGTCCTCTTCAGATACATAGAAGATCCATTTAATTTTCCTTAATCAGTGTTGTACAGGACTGATTCAGAGTGACTGACTCTTTCCTCCCACTTGTCAATCTGCCCAAATTCATCTCAAGATTTATGGTTTAGTCAGTTGGCTTTTGAGACATGTATGAAATCTTTAAAAAAATGTTGCTTCATATAGTATTACAGTGAATCTATGTAATATGAACTGAGCTTCAGTTAGCTTCAGTTCTCCTGAATCTGAAAGTGAAATAAATCTCATAGAATTTAAGAACAAGGGGAAGAAGCAACAAGGGATGAACTCCTGTGAATTCAACCAGCCAAATTCTACACAGGTTTGTGTTTGAAGTACTTCATCTATCCACTCTAAATTGTAATACTGTAATGACACAATTGGCGTTTAATTTCATTTAACGAGAGGCATAATGTCTCCATATGTTTTATATCTTTAAGATATCGGATTAATTCTTAAACATCAAAAACAAATATAAAAGAAAAAGATTTCTACTACCTTTGCCATAATAATATGAAATGAGCCTTTTAATCCTGTAATAATCTGATATGGGATTAAGTTGGGCTGGCTGCTTGAGTGCCATCCGGTCCATAAAATGACAGCATTAAAATGGGTTTAGCATATTTGTTATAAATTGATAATTTGTTTGGATGGAAAATTCCAGACACGCTTACTTCAGTGAACCTGGGTTTCAACTCAGCCTGACTAGTGAGCTCTTTGTAATTGTATAGCAGTTCAACCAGGCAATGAGAATCAATGCCAAACTCCAGCTGGACTAACCCACGCTCAGTACTGAGAGAAAAAGATGACCATCTCCTGAGGGAGCCATTGGACTGTCAGGATAGGGTTAATAGGCCCGAATATGTGAACCAAGACCCGGAAACTGAATGCATGTTCCTTAGCTATACTACAAACACTAGCTATTGCCAACATTGGATGTCAACAGGTTCAGTTGAACTGGTGCTGACTTGGTTGAGCTGCAAGTGTAGAAAGGAACAAACCCACATTTGGTCACCATTTTGGTAAGCATAGTTAAATCTGCATACCCCTGATTCTGATGATTTTACCTTTATATGTTCTGAACTGAAGCTTAACCTGGCATACCACCAACATGTTTATTTAAAACGAGAAGACCATTTAGTGTACAGTAGATACAAAAGGCAATGTTATTGGAGCCAAAATGTGACTTAAAAGCTTCTTTATGTAAGTAAAAAAGCTTTTTCCAATTGTTTTCTTCAATAGCCTTTTATACAAGCATTTTGGTGGTATACTTACTTTTAGCTGCACTTTTTCCTAAATTAGATTTAATGTCATTTGAGAAAGTAGGTACCACTTCCTAGATCCAGCAATGTAGTGTTTGAAATTCTATAACTGTTCATGTAAATATAATTTTCAAGGAAGCATGATGAATATTTAACATACTTTAAAAACAGTATTCAGGGATTTTTCTCTTGGGGAAAGACATTTACTTTCACAGTCCATTGCTTGTCTGTAGAATTTTGATTCACTAATACTTCCCCACGTCTGTTTATATCCTACAGTAATATCCATTAAGACAATAAGACAATGGAAGTTTTGAAACTTTGTATTTTAATGTCTAGATCACTTAAGTGCAATGCACTGTAAATAAAGAGTACTTGAAGATCATTGAAAGCTTCAGCTGGCATAGAAATACAAATGCTTGCTAGCTTGGCATTGATTAGATGCACATTACACAACTGCAATTGCCTAACAGCTGCCCTGGCTTCCTATCTATGAAGAATCTCTTAAAAAGTTTATTCCAGTTTTAGAGAGACTGGTAGTTCTCTTGGTTTTCCCCATTTTAAATGTAAGGAACATCTCTGAAACATGTAATATCTCTAAAAACCACAATGAACTTGGGTGTTCTTTAGATATGTCAACATTGACCACATCGTCATGATCTGTCTGCAGAAGTTGGGATCAGTCCAAACACTGAGTTAACTATCTATAGTTTTGAACACCTGTGGGTAGAAACGTAGGATGTTGGCTTCTGTTGCACCAATATACAAATTGAATTCCAGTTACCACACTTGACCTTCAAGCTTCAGGGCATGGTGCGAGGTCATCTCTTCTTCCGTAGACTTTGCTTGAAGGGGCGGTGTGTGTGTTTGTTTTTCTGTTTGTCCTTATTTAGTTTTGTTGGAGATTTTTTTCTTTTATTAGTCAATATGGTTTGTGTTGTGTTCTTAAACTAGCATGCTGGTATTCCACTGGGAATGTCTTATCCACTAACAGCCTCTTGTAATACACCTTACAAGTTTAGAGGTTGCCTTGAGGGATTGAATGATACTTACATCTGGGAATTGGTTCTTTAGCTCAGCTGACTGACACTAGCATCCTTCTCTTAATACACATACTCAGAATGGAGCACCAGTCACAAGTGTTACCACTTGTTACACAAATGCGAAAACAATTGCTGATCCATACTCCACTACAGCAACAAAATGCAGCCATCTGACAGGTGAAAGGTACATGGGTTAACAGCTGTCAACAAAGTGATAGCTGAAGTAATTTAAAGAAAAATAATTTACTGAAATGAGATTTCTGAAGGAATTTATATATCAATTGGCAGAATACATTAATCAACATTTTAATTTGACAAGGACACCATGGCTTGAGATTTCTATGCTAGAGAGAGATACTTTGGAATCTTTAGTAATGAAAAGTGTTAAGCACCTCAGTTCTTCGTTTGCTGCTTGAAGATAGAATGGTAGGACTTTAATAAACAGACCAGGATATTTATAAAACTATATTTTGACAGGCTTATCTAAGTCAGGGATCGGCAACCTTTGACATGTCAGCACTGTCAGCACATCCCTCGGCCCGCGCTGCTTACCGCAGCCCCCACTGGCCTGGAGCGGCGAACTGCGGCCAGTGGGAGCCGCAATTGGCCAAACCTGCGGACGCGGCAGGTAGACAAACCAGCCCAGCTGCTTACCCTGGCAAGCCATGTGCCAAAGGTTGCCGATCCCTGTTCTAAGCATTTTTATTTTTTATTTAAAAAAATTAAATGGTATTTTGAAATGAAAAATAGGTTCTCGCGCACACACACACACACACAAAATTAGTTCAGAAAATGTTAAAACTGGCCGTTTCAACTTTTTCACTAAACAAAATATTGGATTAAAGGAATCCATATCTGAGAAAGCAGCAGAGAGTCCTGTGGAACCTAGAGACTAACAGATGTATTGGAGCATGAGCTTTCGTAGGTGAATACCCACTTCATCAGATATCTGAGAAGTGATTTGATGTCACCAAATCTGCAATTTTTACATAATTTTTTGCAAAAATGTTGTTTAGCTCTAATTTCTGCTTTTTTGTTCATGTCTCAAACTTCTGCTCTGTCATACTTGCATCTTAATATACCAAGATACACCATTTGGCAAGGTGTAATTTGATTAACGTAAAGAGAGGCTCTGCCAAAAATCTCTGTAAGAAATTCTATCATGTTAGTGAAAATGCTCAGTGTGGCTTAGGTCATACAGAATTTGTGCTAGTCCGTGTCAATTTCTAGATAGCTAGGATGAGAACTTGTGATGGGAGAACTTAATGGATTTATTTTTCTCCATACATTTGTTTGGCTTCAGACTCTTGTATTTCTAGAATTCCAGTGTCTTACTATATATAATCTACTTTCTTTGTGTAGCTGTATCTGACTATCATAGCTATGTGGAAACTGAAGTCCCTTGCCACTGTGTCTGATATGGGTCACAGCTGAGAAGGCCAATCTCAGGTCAGACTGTCACAAAACTGGGCAGACACTCCCACACTGTTGGTATAGTCTATAATTAGATGTAACCAAACCAGCAACAAATGTGTTCTCCTGGTCCTGGATCGCTATATGAACTTAACATGGAGCCACAGATAATCCCCTTAGACACTCTAGCCCAGTGACAGATTTAGAGTTAGTGGGGCCCTGTCCTCAGCTTCATTTTTGGTCCCCCTCCAGGGACCCAGCCAAGAAAAAGAACATTCTCTCTTATCTCCCCCATCCTTGTTTTTCATTCTTTTTTTCCTTCATCCTCCTCCTATATTATAAGTAATAGGAAGTAAATGAAAATAAAGTGAGGTACCTTGATTGTTTTTTGTAGTCCAACTTTCTTTTCACAGACCACTTGAAAATTGCTAAGGGTCTCAGCGGACCACTTAATAATCTTTCCAAATATTGTTAGTACCATTAGCTAACTCTTGTAAAGTGCTTTGGATAAGAGCGCTTTATAAAAAAAGTTAAAAAAAACATTGCGGTGCAGGGTATGGTCAGGAGTTAGGATGTGGGAGGGGGCTCAGGGTTGAGGTGTGGGCTCTAGGAAAGAGTTAGGGTGCAGGGTCTGGCCAGGAGTTAGGGTATGGAAGCGGGCTCAGGGCTGGGGCAGAGGGTTGGGGTCTGGAGCTCATACCTGGGGCAGCTTCTGTTTGGTGCAGGTGGGGATTGGGGGAGGTGCAGGAACTCTCATTTGGTGCTCAGGGTGGGGATGGGGGGTGCAGGAGTCAGGACAGGGGGTGTGGGTGGGTCTGGGTGTGTGAGGGGGGGTGCAGAAGTGAGGGCAGGGGGATGTGGGATGGGTGTGTGTGTAGGGGGCAGTGCGTGGGGGCTCGGGGCTGGGGCAGTCCCAGTCACGGCCGCTGGGTTACCTTACCTAGCTGTGGTGGCAGCAGCACGTGAGACCTGAGATCCCCTGGCCTGCTGCTCCCTTCCCCTGTTTTTTGTCCAGGGGCTGCCATCAGCAGTGCACGCCAGGGACTGCACCTGTGCTGCTCGGTGTCCAGAGGAGCCGGGCAGCAGGACAGGCATGGACAGATGCCCCACCAGGGGAGCACGCCCCCAGCCGGCACCTCACCTGCCAGCTTCACCTAGCCACCAGCACCAGCCAGCAGCAGGGTCCCTAGGAGGCAGCAGGAGCCTGGCTCACTGGCTGGGAGAATGCACCACATGCAGTGCCTCCAGCACGGCTCTTAAACGGCTCCCTCCCTGCTCTACCCCACAGCTTCTGCCCCCGCAGTGGTCCCCCTCTACAGGGGGTGCTGGATGGTGCTGGGCTGCATGGCCCTGGGGCCCTATGTAGTTGTGCCAGGGCACTGGGTGTTTCATTGCATATCTGCCTCTGCTTCAGCCTATATTACCACCCAGACAGACAGGGCCGGCTCCAGGCACCAGCTTGGGGCGGCCACTCTGGAGCAGGGTGGCACTTTCAGGTATTCGGTGGCAATTCGGCGGAGGGTCCCTCACTCCCGCTCGGAGCGAAGGACCTCCCGCTGAATTGCCGCAGATCGTGATTGCGGCTTTTGGGGGGGGGCTGCTTGGGGCGGTAAAACCCCTGGAGCCCGCCCTGCAGACAGACTACCTTTCTGTGATGAAAGGTTATTAAAACAAAAAATCACCACACAGTAGGTTCTTACAGCTTCACGGAGCCAGTCACTTCCCAAGTCAATGGATGCTTACAACAAACACAACAGTGGTGCCAATCTTTCAGTAAACTAACTAACCATTTATTAAGAAAAAGAAATGAGTTACTAAAAGGTCAATGCAAATAAAATACATTACGGTTGGATCAAAGGATGTAGTCAAAATGATAGCAGGGATGTTAAATCTGCTAGTTTTCTATAAGTTTCTCTGGGTTGCCCAAATAGTTTTGGGGACCTCAGTCCTTTCTGTTTGAAATTTGCCCAGTTAGAATTCACCATTCCAGAGATGGGGTAGGAAAGAGGTGGTCAGGGACCTTTGTTCTCCCTCTTTGTCTTTTCCCTTTTACTGGAAAAATCCTGGCTCTGTCCTGGGTCAGGCAGTTCCATGTGGTATGTGCTTTGCCAACAGTCCTTGATATGAATTGCAAATTTTGCTGGTACCGCTGGTGTATGTGTGCTCCGAGGTGTCTTCAAGATGACATACAGAAGCCTTTGTTTACAGTCCTTTTGTTATTCCCAAAGGGCTAACCTGTTGGTGTTTCTCAGGCCTGGTCTACACTGCGGGGGGGGTTCGAACTAAGGTACGCAAGTTCAGCTACGCTATTCGCTGAAGTACCTTAGTTCGAAGTACTTACCCATCCTCACGGCATGGGATCGAAGTCCGCGGCTCCCCCGTCGACTCCGCCACCGCCGTTCGCAGTGGTGGAGTTCCGGAGTCGACGGGAGCACGTTCGGAGTTCGATATATCGCATCTAGACGAGACGCAATATATCGAACTCCGAGAAGTCGATCGCTACCTGCCGACCTGGGCGGGTAGTATGGACGTACCCTCAGACTCTCAGCATGTTTGAGTTAAACATATAGCAACATTTTCATAACTTCAGGGAAAATCTTGATACATTATAACAAAATAATACTCAGCAGATTGCAACTTTTCCAATGATACTCACCAGGCATACTTTATACAAATTTTTTCACACTTCTGTAAAAAAAAGTGACCATATTAGTGTAGATGGTCACCTTCCCTTTTAGACAGCATCACATCCCTATCTAAAGGTATCTTTCTTTAATGAAGGTTTTGAAGGCTGTTTCTATTTCTAATAGAATCTAGTGGCAAAGTGACTTCTGAAGAGTGGAGAGGTGGCACTGGCATTTTGACAGACTCTAAAGAGAATGGGGTGAAGGGATAGAGGGGAAGAAGAGATGCCAAATAATGAAGCTGAGTTTCCTGGAGGTTTTAAATCCAAATGACATTGTGTTGAGTAAATTGGAACCAAGAATGGCCTTCACCTGCCTGTCTTGTCCAGATGATGATCAGGTGAACCTTCCATTGAACTGGATGATATCTTTCTACCTGCACTGAAGGAGAAAGCTGAATTTATGGCTTGGCCTGCACAACATATGGCCCGCGGGCCGCATGCGGCCCCGGAGCCTCATTGTGCAGCCCGCGGGGGGATTCTAAATCCCCCGCACAGGGCTCTCTGTGGGCAGCCCAGAGGCATTTGAATCCTGGCCGTGGCAGGGAATCAAAGGGCTCTGGGCTGCCCGTAGCGGCGGGGAACCCAGGCCCCTTTAAATCCCAGCCGCGACGGGGAATCAAAGGGCTCTGCACTGCCCGCAGCGGAGGGCAGCCCAGAGCCCTTTGAATCCCAGCCCGCAGCCACTGATTGCCCCCTCCACGGACCCCTGCCCCAACTGTCCCCCAGGACTCCCACCCCCTATCTAACACCGCTGGTCCTTGTCCCCTGATACCCCTCTCCTGGGACCCCTGCCCCTAACTGCCCCTTGGGACCCCAACCCCTATCTAAGCCTCCCTTCTCCTTGTCCCCAACTGCCCCCTCCTGAGATCTCCCCCAGTTTTCCCCCAGGACCACACCCTCTACCTGTCCCCTGATAAACCCCTGGGACTCCTATGCCTATCCAACTGCTGCCTGTCCCCTGACTGCCCCCCTGAACCTCTGCCCCATCCAACCCCCCCTGCTCCCTGTCCCTTGACTGCCCCCAGAACCCCTACCCTTCTCCAACCCCAGCCCCCTTACCGTGCCACTCAGACCAGCGTGTCTGGCTCCTGCAGCTCCAGACACGTTGCTGCCATGCTCCCCAGAGCGCCCCCAGCACCTGCCTTCCAGATTTGAACACCTCAAAATACAGGAGTGCTCAAGCTCAGTTTGGGCAGCTGTTACTTCATTTCTCCCAGATCAAATATACTGATCCACTGTAACTTGCTGTAGAAAAAGTAGGATAAAATTGAGCAAGAAATGCTTATTAGGACTGGAATTGCTATTTTCAACAGCCATTGCCTTTTTGTTTGTTTAAAAGGAAGACAGTGATATTGCATTGGCAAATTCCCCATAGAAAGAAAGAGTGGAACAAAAGAATAATAAAGGCACCTCAACTTTTCCTCATTTATGGAGGACAGTCTTATAATATGTATCCAGATATCCTCCAATCACACAAGCTGAAAATTGTTCCACTTTACTGCAGCTCTGTAACCATATGGGAACCAATCCTGTCTGTGTTTTGTGCACATCCAAAATTCCTGCTGAATGACCCGCCCTGGGAGTGAGTTACCAGTGACCCAGGGCTGCGGCGGCAGGAGGTGTGGGGGCAGGACTGGTGGGCGGGAGCCTAGGGCTGGGGCAGCAGCAGGGTGGGGGGAGGGCACTGGTGGGGAAGAAAGGGGGAAGCCCAGCGCTGGGGCGGCAGGGGGTGTGGGTCGGGGGAGAGCCCAGGACTGGGGCAGCAGAGGAATACAGGGGGGAGCCCAGGGCTGGGACGGGGGGCAGCCAACATTTTTTTTTTGCTTGGGGCAGCAAAAAAACCTATAGCTGGCCCCCCAGCCGCCGGAGCCCCGGGCCCTATAATTTGCCCCTCAGGGCTCCTAGCCACCTCTTCAGCTGGGAGCCCCTGGTTGATTTAAAATAAAGTATCACCTCCCCACCCCCAACCTTCCTTTTTGGCCCACAGCTGTTTTGGTGGGGCGGCACTGGGGAAGGAGGGTTTGTTTCCGCAGGGCTGGGCGGCTCTGGGGTGGGGTGTTTCTGCGGGGCCGGGAGGTTTCGGCCCTCAGCTGTTTTCTTTGGAGGAATGTGGCCCTCGCTGCTTTATGAGTTGTGCAGGCCTGGCTTAGAGACAGAGTATAAACAACCCATTTCAACTCCACGCCACTCCATCAGGTAGATAAGGTGGGCCAGAAGATTGGACAGTGTTTCAGATATGTTTGCCGGTTTTTATGTGAGGCTCTGGAATATAGATTGCTGAGAATTTTTCAAAAACATTCCAATTTATTGGGACTTAATTTTTGTTGAAAAATTTCTCAACTTGGGGGGAAAAAAACCTCGAAGTAAAAGTTTTGAAATTGTTGAAGCAGCATGTTTTGACATTTTCTAAAAGAAAAATAAAATCCAATTTTCTTGTTTAAAAGGACTTGTCATGTTGAAATAAAAGCTAATGATATATATATATTTTAATAATTTAAAATGGTTAATCTAAATAAAGCATTTCAAAATTTTTGAAACATTGTCTCAATTGACCTGAACCAAACATTTATTGGGATATTTGGTTTGCAAAATATTGAGATTTTGAGTCTGTCCCATTTCAGGATGGGGGAAAAAAAATCAAAATATGAAATTTTCAGGGGATAAGAAATCCATTTTCTGGCCAGCTATCAAGCCAAAATAAATATAAAGTATGGCTCTCAAGCAATTAAAAATTAATTGTGATTAATCACACTGTTAATATTAGAATACCATGTATTTGAATATTTTGGATGTTTTTATACATTTTCAAATATATTGATTTCAATTACAACACAGAATACAAAGTGTACAGTGCTTGCTTCATATTTATTTTTAATTACAGATATTTGTACTGTAAAAAGCAAAAGAAATATTTTTCAGTTCACCTCATACAAGTACTGTAGTGCAATCTCTTTATCATGAAAGTTGAACTTACAGATGTAGAATTATGTACAAAAAATAACTGCACTCAAAAATAAAAATGTAAAACTTCAGAGCCTACAAGACCATTCAGTCCTACTTCTTGTTCAGCCAGTCACACCGACAAAGAAGTTTGTTTACATTTGCAGGAGATAATGCTGCCCACTTCTTGTTCACAATGTCGTCTGAAAGTGAGTACAGGTGTTCACATTGCACTGTTGTAGCCGGCGTCGCAAGATAATTACATGCCACATGCACTAAAGATTCATATGTCCCTTCATCTTCATGCTGACGATGGGTTCTGCTCGATAACGATCCAAAGCAGTGCAGACCGACGCATGTTCACTTTCATCATCTGAGTCAGACGCCACCAGCAGAAGGATGATTTTCTTTTTTGGTGGTTCGGGTTCTGTAATTTCCGCATCGGAGTGTTGCTCTTTTAAGACTTCTGAATGCATGCTCCACACCTCGTCCCTCTCAGATTTTGGAAGGCACTTCAGATTCTTATGCCTTGGGTCGAGTGCTGTAACTATCTTTAGAAATCTCACATTGGTACCTTCTTTGCGTTTTGTCAAATCTGCAGTGAAAATGTTCTTAACTAATGTGCTGGTGGTTCACCTGAGGCTGCGAATGCAGGTAAAACAGAGCAGGAGACATACTATTCTCCACCAAGGAGTTTTGTCAACATTTAATAAACACAGTATTTTTTTAATGAGCATCATCAGCATGGAAGCATGTTGCCTGGAATGGTGGCCGAAGCATGAAGGGACATATAATTGTTTAGCATATCTAGCACATAAATACCTTGCAATGCCAGCTACAAAAGTGCCATGCCAAATGCCTGTTATCACTTTCTGGTGATATTGTAAATAAGAAGCTAGCAGCAGTATCTCCTGTAAATGTAAGCAAACTTGTTTGTCTTATCAATTGGCTGAAGAAGAAGTAGGACTGAGTGGACTTGTAGGCCCTAAAGTTTTTTACATTGTTTTGTTTTGGAATGAAGTTAAGTAACAAAAAATCTACATTTGTAAGTTGCACTTTCATGATAAAGAGTTTGCATTACAGTACTTGTATGAGGTGAATTGAAATACTATTTCTTTTACAGTGCAAATATTTGTAATAATAATATAAAGTGAGCACTATACACTTTGTATTCTGTGTTCTAATTGAAATAAATATATTTGAAAATGTAGAAAAACATCCAAAATATTTAATAAATTTAAATTGGTATTCCATTGTTTAACAGTGTGATTAAAACTGATTAAATTTTTACTCGTGATTAATTTTAATTGCATGAGTTAACTGTGATTAATCAACAGCCCTAGTAGAAAGAAGTAAATTTTGGAGAGTGTTCACTCAAATTTGTGTGTTTGTTTTTTGCGTGGTGGTGGTGGAAATGTGTTTGCCATCCTCTGTCACAAAGCAGTTACTCTGGCAGTTTTTTAAAATGTGTGGGATGGTGATGTCAAAGTGTCACTATGCAGCTCCAAACATGAGAAGTCTACTTGGGGATTGGTCCTGCTTTGAGCAGAGGGTTGGACTAGATGACCTCTTGAGGTCCCTTCCAACTCTGATATTCTGTGATTCTATGATTCTTGCTTCTGGTCCAAAGTGACTATGCAACTTGAGTGTGTGTGCGGGGGGGGGGGATGGTAACAAACCTCACTGTCACTTTAGATTTTTAACACATTTTAGAGCCAGCTCTGAGCTCTGCTCTCTTTATTGCAGCTATGAGACTTCAGTAACTTAACATGTTGCAACAGTATCTATGTCGCAGTGAAATAGAGGTTTTAAAGGGATTGCAAAAAAAATTACTTTTTTACAAGACTGTGTTTATAAGCAATTTTTAGGCAAGAAATAAAAGTAGAACTGGGTGTCAAACAGCTAAGTGATCCTCTATTGATTTGGTGTTTCTTCTTTTCATAGCCTAATTTTGTTTTACAAGCAATACAAGGGCATCTTTATACTGCATCTTTTCCTTCTTGAATAGAAGAAGCATTCAATATGGAATCATTTGAAATTATAAAGATCTGAATTCTCCTCCCCTTCTACACTCACCCTGTTCTCTTTCCTATTATCTCCTCTTGGATAAAAACTTTCAAACAGCTTGGCCTTCTTCCAAAGTACTTAATTTTTACTATCCTGCTCTGCTTCCATCAAAGGTATTTTTCCAGTCTAACTCCCTGCTGACAGCACTTTAGAAACATGCCTGAATTGAAGGTGGTCCTTTTGAGAGTCTATCTTGCAAAAGTGTTCCTTTAATTCATTGAAATTGAATATTTGGATACTTCACCTGTATGTCTGTGTTGCACATTATGGGTGGATTTATTATATGTTGCCACAGTGCCCCAGAGCCCTACACATGGACCAGGACCCCTACACAGAACAGTAACGCAGTCCCTGTCTCAAAGAGTTGACAATTCAAAGAGACCTTGTAGAGGGAGCAGGTATATCCTCCCCTGGTCATTTTGTTTGTGTCAATACTTCCCTTTTTTTTTTAATTTCAAAGGCAATAAAAAAGCTTGTCAGAAGTAGCCTTATAAATTTAAGATGTCATTCTTGCTTGGGATGGTTTAGCAGCATTGATTAGAGAGAGGGAAAAGCCAATAAATCCTCCCCCATTTCAAACATTAATATTTTATGTGTAGGTTCTCATGGATTTCATTACAACACTTTTTCTTTCCTTTACATTAAACATTTTTAATGTAACATTTTACAAAATGTCTTACTTCACTTTTTTTCCTGTTCCCAATTCCATGTTTTTCCCCTTTCTTTTGTATATCTCTGTGTCTCTTCCTTGGTCGATTTTAATATCTCTCCCTCCCCCCCCTTCTCTCTCTATCCACTGTCCTCCTACCCTGTAGTTTATGGTCTGTCCCGTTAGATATCATTTGCCTTAATCTTTTCCCTCTCCTCTACAGTTTCTCTTGCTTTCCCATGCTCCTCAATATACCATCCACATGCCGTCTCTTCCCCTCAAAAACAGACAAATAAATAAACAAACAAACCTCCTCCATGGGATCACATCCAGGTCCTGCTACAATGTTCATCTTCCATTCTCATTCTTTTTTTTTTGGGGGGGGGGGGCGCTTCTGTAGCAGGCAAAGGGGTGTGGGAAGGGGATTTGCCCTGCCACAAACTCGGAGATTATTATTGTATAGAGAAATTCTGATTCACAGGGCTTACGCATTGAAAGCATCTGTCTGGCCAATTAGGAAACCAATCCGGCTCAGAATGTATTCTCTGACAGCAGAGAACAAGTACATGTTGCCACATTGGTACTCTATGGATCAGACTAGGGACTGTGAAAAACATGGTCATGGATTGTAAGTGTCCCATGGTTTATATAGTTAGTATCAGGGACATATTGTCCAGTCTATAGTTAAATTGCCCAAAGAATTCAGCTTCTATAATGTCCCAATGAAATTCCCTCTCTTATGAAAATTCTGTTACAATTACAAAAGTCTGCAATTCATTGTTCTCCCTGGGAGAGTTAAAAGAAGCTTTCAAGAACCTAGTAGCAGCATGCTCATGTTTCTGAACTGCTACTGGAATAGCCCTTTATGTACTATTTCACATCTCTTTTTATGCAGGGCCGGTGCAAGGATATTTCTTCCATCATGTGCCCTCCCCCCCGCCCTGAGGCGCCTCCCCCCCCATGGCAACTCCCCTCCACCCTGAGGCACCCCTCCCCACCCCAGGTCACCCCTGCGCTGCGCACGAGCACGCCGTGGCTGCTTCATTTCTCCTGCCTCCCAGGCTTGCGGTGCCAATCAGCTTAGGCGCCGCAAGCCTGGGAGGTGGGAGAAGTGAAGCAGCCATGGCATGCTTGGGGAGGAGGCAGGGCAGAGGTGAGCTGGGGCGGGGAGTTCCCTGCGTGCCGCTCCCCCTTACTTGCTGCAGGTGGCCCTCCCTGCGCCCTCCTACCCCAGCTCCCTCCACCTAAATGCCGGCGGCGACTGGGGCGGCCGAAGATCCGGCCGCCGCGGTCGCTGCCGAAGAAAATGGCGCCCCCCAAATCCTAGCGCCCTAGGCGACTGCCTAGGTCACCTAAATGGTTGCACCGGCCCTGCTTTTATGAGAGAGCCATTTTTCTTTTGGGGGAAAAAAAGTCTGTCTGTAGTGTTAAATATGTAGACTCCGTTTTGTAATTTTCCAGTGATTGTTTGACTTGGTGCAGCAGTCTTCCACGATTCACTCTGGATTCAGTAGTGTGAATATTGATCCTAGACATTTTCTTCTGGGGGGCAATAATTAATGCTGTAATGATAATCTTTTAGCTAGTTTTAAATACAATAACTCCTCATTTAACGTTGTAGTTATGTTCCTGAAAAATGCAACTTTAAGCAAAACGATGTTAAGCGAACCCAATTTCCCCATAAGAATTAATGTAAATGAGGGAGTTAGGTTCCAGGGAAATTTTGTCACCAGAAAAAAGACTCTCTCTCTCTCTCTCTCTCTGTTTTAAACAAACAATTTAATACTGGTACACAGTGATGATGATTGTGAAGCTTGGTTGAGGTGGAGGAGTCAGAGGGTGGGATATTTCCAGGGAATGCCTTGTTGCTAAATGATGAACTAGCAAATGGCTGAGCCCTCAAGGCTTAACTCTCACATTCTAATCACTGTACAAGGCAGCAGGAAAGAAGGTTGGGTAGACAGAGAGACACATTGTGTGTGTGTGTGTGTGTGTGTGTGAGAGAGAGATACGCATTTCCCTTTTAAGTATGAAGGGTGGGGTCAGAAGTACACTGCTTTGTTAATTAGATCAGCAAGCTGAGACAGACCAAGCTGCTGCTGTCTGGAAGCTCTCTGTCGTGTCCCCCCGCTACTCTATGGAAGATGGGGTAAGCGGGGTGCAGGAGCAGGGAGAAGGGGGACACCCTGATATTAACCCCCTCTTCCTCCCCTGCCCCCCAGCAAGCAGGAGTCTCTGGGAGCAGCTCCAAGGCAGAAGCAGCACATGGCAGTGGGGGGAGGGACAGTTAGAATAGCCAGCCTGCTGGGCAGCTGCTGCACAGGGAACTTAGGAGAGCAGGGAGCTGATAGAGGAGCTGTCGGTCCACCCTGGTTCCAACCACCCACCAGCTAGCTCCACTGGGCTGCTCTTCCTGCAAGCAGTGGACAAAGCAGGCAGCTGCCAAACGACTTTAGAAGGGAGCCTTGCACAACTTTAAACGAGCATGTTCCCTAATTGATCAGCAACGTAACAACAAAACAACGTTAACTGGGATGACTTTAAGTGAGGAGTTACTGTGTGAATGCAATTACTGTATCATCTTATTCAGTTCCTTTTTACTCTGCAAAGGGAGTGTTTGCACTGCTAGTGTCCAGCAGGCTCTGCCAAACACAAGCTTTAGCTCAGCTAGGCCGGAAGGACAGGAGACACTGGATGTGGTTTAATCAGGCTTTATTCCTCAGTGTCAGGGAGTACCCAGAAGAAAAAAATGTGCAGTTCAGGTAATTTTATAATCATTTATACACACACACACACACACACACACACACACACAGGGATGGAGGGAAGGAAGAGGGGGGTTAATGTCAGGGTGTCCCCCTTCCCCCTGCTCCTGCACCCGCTTACCCCATCTTCCATAGAGTAGGAGGGACGCACGACAGAGGGAGCTTCCGTGAACCCCACCGAGGTCCCCCACCTACAGACACCCATTGCAGCATTGGATGGGAGGGACTCACTTTCACGCCCTGCCCCTACAGTCTCCATCTGGTTCTGGTCACACTCACCCCTGCCAGCTGTGTCGCTCTCCTCTTCTGTAATCCATTCATTCAAATGTAGTTTTGAGCAACCCACTGCTCCTTGTAAGCCTTGTAGTGCTGTGGAAAATTTGGAAGCCATTATCTGGGCTACTTAAATCAATTCTCTGTTGGCTCCTCCATCCCCAAAGGCAGTTAGTTCACCACTGGGAGTGTTTGTTTCCCCAGGATAAACGTTCCTTCCCCATAAAGGGAATTCCATTTGGCAGGCAGACTACCCTGGGATCCACCAACCCTGGTCTGTGGTCCAACCCCTTGTCCATGTGGCAAGGATCCCACCCCTCAGTCTCCCATGGCCCCTCAAGCCCCACTCCACCCTCTCTGTGCTAGGTTTGGAACCCTCTCCCCTTTCTGCTCTAACATGCCTGCTATGGCCCTGCACTGATGACTTTGAAACTCCCTTCTCTTTCCTTTCTGCTACAACATTCCTGCTTGGGCTGCTGTGGATTGGAAGGGGGGTGGGCCCTTACCTGTTCTCACCGGTCTGCTATCACATGGCAGAATAACTCGGGGACCAAAGTTTGCTGTATTGCTGTTCCCTGCTGCTCCTCCTGGTCTAGGTAAAAGAGAGCTTTTCCTACACTGGTGTGGACCTAAGTAGTCCCTGCTCCCTTCTGGTCAGCTGCGGGGATTGGTCAGCATCACTGTAGTGATCTGGTCTGAAACGGCTGCAGCAAGTCACTTTCTGCTTAGCTATCCCGTAAAGGAACAGCATACCTTTTCCTTCAATGCAGACAGTGTCCCTCATCACTTAATGTGCAGTGAGGTCATTGTAAATCTCTGAGGCCTAGACATTGTAGCAATTTTAGTGAGCATTCCTACATAAGCTATATTGAATCAGACCTCCTGTGGCACTAAGTCACATCTTACAATATCTCTCCTTAATTGTTAGAATTGAAACCATTCTGCATTTTCTAATTCTGTCCTGAATATCAGGCTATACAACGTGTGCTGCTTTCTTTAGAATTTAGTGCTCACAATTCTCACACTAAGCCCTTGACATTGGAGAATGTGAAATCCTATATAATTGGTGCTTCTGGGCATTTGCCACGGTAGACCCACCTTAAACAGTCTGTTGAATTGGCTTTACAGTGGGAGATCATAGGTTTGTCCTCAGAATAATAAAAATCTTACCAGTCAGTAGAGGGATATAGGGAATTTACTTTTCCTGTTAATACATCCATATTAAAGACATGTTCTGAGTCTTCCTTGACTAGAGCAGATTCAAGGAGCTGATTCTTATCCCCCACTCTGGTCCTTCTGGTCAAGAGGTTCAACTGTGACTAGACATTTTGAGTGCCTCAATTTTGGGGTTTCCAGCTTGAGACACCTTAAAGGGGCCTTATTTTGAGAGCAAGTGCTCAACCCTTTCTGAAAATAGACCTCTTTTCGATGTATCCGGCTAGACACCCAAAATCATTAGTCACTTTTGGAAAGATATTGGCCTCCACCTCCAAGCTCATCTTTGAGTTTTCTTGATTTCCTCACTAGTGAATAGTAGTATTCATACAGCGTCCACAGAACTACTTTTCAGGCAGAGTCCGAGTGAGGAACTGGTTATGGATGAGGGGAGATCACTTGGTGGTACCCCATAAGGGGCACTCAGCTCTCTGCTTGATCTATGTGCTTCAGGCCTGTTAAGACCAGGAGCCTGCTGATAAGACCAGGTACATAGGAGTTTCAGGAGCAGCTCTTTCCCACTAGTGGTGGTTGAGGGCAATAGGAGGAGGTAATGGGGAAACTAAGGGCTAGTCTACACTTACCAGCCGGGTCGACGCGGTGAGTTCGACTTCTCGGAGTTCGAACTATTGTGTCTAATCTGGACGCGACAGTTCGAACTCCGGAAGCGCCGGGGTCGACTTCGGTACTCCACCACTGCAAAAGGCGGTGGCGGAGTCGACCTTGGAGCCGCGGACTTCGATTCTGCGGCGTCTGGACGGGTGAGTAGTTCGAACTAGGGTACTTCGAATTCAGCTACGCTATTCACGTAGCTGAACTTGCGTACCCTAGTTTGACCCCCGCTCTTAGTGTAGACCTGCCCTAAGGGAGGAAGAAATTAGGATTCATGGAGAGAGAACTGACATCTGGGGTCTTTCAACTGCCCATTCTGAAAAATCATGAGGGAAAAGAATTGTTCCGGGTTTACCCAATGCAATTTTTTGAGCTTTCTGGCAAACTGAAAAATCATAACATAATTTTGTTTCAGCTTGAATGAAATGTTTGATTTAAAAAAAATGTTGTTTTTTCAAAAGTAGATTTAAAAATGAAAAGCTGTTTCAACTCCAAATGTTTCATTTCAAAAATGTCTAAATGAATTTCTAAACTTTTAAGTTTTATATGACAAAAACAACTTGGCTTAAGCTTGAATGCTAGAGGAAACAAAGGGGAGTCTTGTTTAAGTTTTAGCTAATATATTCATAGCAACCTTGCAGACCGGCTTTATTGATATTAAACACTTAAGTCCTGTGGAGAAGTTCACTCCGTTTTTTGTTTTTCTTTGACCTTGATAAGCAGCATGCTTCTCTGACTTCATTTCTGGTTCTCCTGGAAGCAACAGAGCAGCAGCATCCAATATTGAAAAATAACTGGGACAGAGCTGTAGGAAAAAGAAAGCCAATACCTAAATCCACTTTAAATTAAAAACATGTACCATTCAAAATCATTTCATTTTATCAATTTGATTTTTTTACTTAATATAAAAAAAGTTACAAAAGTTGAGAATATAGAAGAAACCTTCTTTAGGAACATGGGAAAAATAGAATTTCCATCTTATAGCCCTGGCATTCCTTTTTGTTTTGTTTATTTTAAATGAGAGAGAGATACAATTGTACCATCTATTTCAATAGGATGGATAAATACACTTCAAAGGAACATAGCATATGATTTAGAGATAAGCACAGGCCTACATGTTTTTTGGATGAGTGTCAGAAAAAAGCATTAAAAGATAATATAGAAAAGAAAAACAAGGGAAGCAATTAGTTGAGCAAAATAAATCTGTCCTGGAGGAACTTATAGGAAATATACTGGCAGCTTGGCTGAAATGTATGTTAAGGAAGACTATTTGAAAACAAGGAAAGGCCCAAGACAATATGTCCTTTTCTAATCCTCATGGACTTTCAACAAAGAGTGCAAACTTCTGGAATGTGATTGGAGTGAGGAATGATCATACAAAGACAATGGAGAAACTACTTTTTAACTGTAAAAGGTTCATTATATGATATACTGAGAGTGTAATAAAAACAGTCCTGTGAAAACCTGAAGATGTCAGCAGGCTATGGCTAAAGCACTATTCTACACTTTTTATGGGCTTGTACTGAAATTGATCATATGTATTTTACATAAAACTGTTTGGGAATCTTTTGACTAACTCTACTCTGGAATAATCAATATCCCACTGTTTAGAGCACTCCCCGCAGGTGTAAAAGACCCAGGTTCAAATCTCTGTTCCAAATCAGACCAGACTTGAACCTGGGTGTCTCACATCCAGGTGTGTGTCATAACTACTGGGCTACTCGCTACTCCGTGGGGGAGGTGGGGAAGGAGGTTTGTTTTTGTTTTGTTTTTTTAAGAAAAACTTTGAAAGATCTTGGTTTTATTCTGATGTTGAATGAAAACAAGTTTTGAAACCTCATTTTTTCCACAAAGCAGAATTTTTATTTCCTGGCCAGCCCTAATTTTAAACGGGATTTTGTCAAGACATTCTCTTTTCACTTATAGTGTACTCATTTAATAAATGTCACTTATAGGCTGTCCTTCAACATGAAAGGTCCCATGATAACTTTATTATAACTCTTCATACTTGCTTCCCTGAAGTACTGAAATTCAGCCATCTCGAGGGTAAAATAGAGCATCTGGTTAACATGAAGTCATTTAGGATCAGAAGCGAGAAGGAATTAGATCACATGATAACAAACAGTAAGGGGAATTTAGGCAGGTTGTATGTAATTACCCAAGCTGGACATTGGGTAGGACATTGGTGTTGACACTGCTGCTTTTGCAAAATCTACAATGGGATTTTTAGTGACTCAAAAGGATACAGACCTTGGTTTTGCTTCTAATCTGAATGACAGCAGTACTGCTTCTTACAGTAGTTTCAAGGTTTCCGCTCTCAAAGATTTCTGATGGAGTTCTGACTAGGTCTACCTCTCCTTTGTTTCTGTGATTTGAGAAAATCAGAGCCTTAAGTATTATAGATAAAATATGCTCTGTTACCTTGTCACAAAGTGCGTCACAGCTTGTGAAAACAGATATTTGAAGGAGATGTATTAGATGTTATAAAGAAAACTTTTTAATCAAAATGTTTTTTTCCTGAGCAGAGTAAATTATTCTGATCTACATAATCCCGTTACAGTGAATCAAGTTTATACCCAACATATAATCTCTTTAGAGAGACATAAAAATCCATTTTCTAGTTCTTTGATTTGGAAAGTTAGGCCAATTGATCATGCAGCTTGGATAATGTTACAGTCAAAGAAAACTTGACACTGTTACATCTTTCAGAAATGCAATAATTTGGGAAAACCACTGTCTTGCATTAAAATATGTACCAAACTTTTAAGGAAACATTAAATGGAATATGTAGAAGAGCATTGTCAGATAAGAGAACCTTTTCAGGTTGTCCAGAGAGGAATCTTCTTCATTAAGACTGATTACATTTGTCACAAGCATGACTTGCTCTGAAAAAAGAATCAACCCCTTTCA
The DNA here is from genome assembly GCF_016161935.1 of Mauremys reevesii. NCBI lineage: Eukaryota > Metazoa > Chordata > Testudines > Geoemydidae > Mauremys > Mauremys reevesii. The sequence goes on from NC_052624.1 coordinate 97,296,517, forward strand.
CCCTTGTATGTATGTCTACACCATACGTACAAGGGAACTTTCTCTTGCCTTGGTGCACTGCATGGAAGTGTAGAGGGTATTTATTTACCAGAAGAAATGGCCAGAGTGTCCAAAATCTAAAAAAGGAAGGAGATGAGAATTAAGGATGCCATCTTAGGCTATATCTACACTAAAAGCACTACAGCAGTAGTGTAGACACTGTACTAGCTCAATGGAAGGGGTTTTTCCATTGCTGTAGTAAATCTACCCCCTCAAGAGGTGGTAGCTAGGTTGATGGAATAATTCTTTTGTTGGTCTCATGGTGTCTATAAGGGGGTTTAGGTCAGTTTAACTACATCTCCCAAGGGTGTGAATTTCTCACATCCCTGAGCAACATTGCTAGGGCAACCTATGTTTTAGGTGTGGATCAGGCCTTAGCCGGAATATGGGCATTAAGCAGTCAAATACCTCTATTGTTTGAGATCATTAAGATTACTGACTCTCTTAGCATTTAACTTTTTTATATTTTAAAAGTATTTTGCAAACATTACTTAATCTTCACAAATCCCTGTCGGGTACTGAAATAGTATTATTTTCATTTTCCCTATGTGGACACTTCGTTGGTTACCATTTAATGTAGCAGTTACATGACATGGCAAAGGCAACGTGGCAAGTTATTAGCAGAATCTGGAGTAAAACTTTGGCCTCCCTGGTTTCTATTTTTTATGTTCAGTCTATTGGACCATGTTGTCTCTGTAACACATGGCTATGTGGTGTGGTGCTCTGTCCCCTCTAGTGACACCTAGCCCAGCTAGAGTTTAATGAGTCTGCTACAGCCTTGGCTCAGAGCCATGTAACTTTGAGCTTATGCAGTAGAGGATCATACACTAAGCTTCAGAAGTGCCACGTTCAATCCTGCCCCACCAATAACTGGAGTCAGTCAGCATTTAACATGTATGCTGTTTTAGACATAGAATCCTAGGGCTGGAAAGGACCACGAGAGGCCATCTAGTTCAGTCCCTTGCACTCAAGATAGGACTATGTATTATCTAGACCAGTGGTCCTCAACCTTTTCAGTGAGGTGGGAGCCTGATGACTAGCCGCCGAGGAGCGTGGCTGCCGGACAAGCGTCGCCGCTGAAATGCTGCCAAGAAGTAGCGTCATCAAGAGGCGTTGCCGCCGAAAATCAGTGGCATTTCGACGGCAGCTCTTCTTGATGTTGCCGCTTCTTGGCGGTGTTTCGGCGGCTGCTTTTCCGGCGGCCAGTAGGCAGGCACACATAGATGCCATGATGGGCGCCATGGTGGGGACCCCTGGTATAGACCATTCCTGACAGGTGTTTGTCTAACCTGCTCTTAAAAATCTCCAATGATGGAGATTCTACAACCTCCCTAGGCAATTTATTCCAGTGCATAACCACTTTGACATTTAGGAAGTTTTTCCTAATGTCCAACCTAAACTGCCCTTGCTGCAATTTAAGCCCATTGCTTCTTGTCCTATCCTCAGCGGTTAAGTGGAACAATTTTTCTCCTTCTTCCTTGAAAGAACAGTTTTCAAGTAAATAAAAGGTTATCATGTCCCCTCTCAGTCTTCCCTTCTCTAGACTAAACAAATCCAGTTTTTTCAATCTTCTCTCATAGGGCATGTTTTCTAGACCGTTAATCATTTTTGTTGCTCTTCACTGGACTTTCTCCAATTTCTCCACTTCCTTCCTGAAATGTGGTGCCCAGAATTTGTCACAGTTCTCCAGTTCAAGCCTAATCAGCGCGGAGTAGAGTAGAAGAATTACTTCTCGTGTCTTTCATACAACACTCCTGCTAATACATTCCAGAACGTTTACTTTTTTTGCAATGCTGTTACACTGATGACTCATATGTAGCTTGTGATACAGTATGACCCCCCAGATCCCTTTCTGCAGTACTTTTTCTCTTTCCTTTTCTTTTCCCATTTTGTATGTACACAATTGATGTTTCCTTCTGAAGTGGAGTACTTTGCATTTGTTCTTATTGAATTATATCCTATTTATTTGAGACCACTTCTCCAGGTTGTCCAGATCATTGGGAACTTTAATCCTAACCTCCACAGCACTTGCAACATCTCCTGGCTTGGTATCGTCCGCAAACTTTGTAAGTGTACTCTCTGTGCCATTATCTAAATCATTGATGAAGATATTGAACAGAATTGGACCCAGAACTGATCCTTGCAGGATCCCACTTGACATGCCCTTCCAGCTTGACTGTGAACTGATAACTACTCTCTGGGAATGATTTTCCAACCAGTCATATACTCACCTTTATAGTAGCTCCATCTAGGTTGCCTTTCCCTAGTTTGTTTATGAGAAGGTCATGCAAGACCATATCAAAAGCCTTACTAAAGTCAAGCCTTAGTTTCCACATTTTGTAGGACTCTACTTTGAGGTTGAGATCTTTGACAATCCCCTGGTTAAGACATTTTGCCATACTTTCTATTTGTCCTAAGCAGTGGGATAGTTATCTCTTGTGCCCATAATAATGTCTCCTTGAAAAACATAAACCAGCCTCCTAGACAATAGATGTATTGAAATTATGATTCTATAATAATGCTTTGATCCATCTTTTTTCTGTCTTGCATAATCACATGCATTTTATTAATCTAAAAGCAGAGGCTATAGAAAACTGAGCTATCTGAACCAGGAGATACTGAACAGCACAAGCATAGTGTTAACTATATAGCTATATTAGTCAATTCATTAGGAAGCTACTGGATGTCAGGTAGTTTGTACATGCTCTGCTAATCTAACTGAGGCACAGGAAAGAGTAAATGACTTGCACATGGTTACATAAGAAGTTTGTGGTTGAGCTGGGAACCTTAACCCCATCTTTTGAGTCCCAGTCCAGTGCCCTACCCACTAGACCATCCTCCCTCCCATAGGACACTAGCACAAATGTGAGCCACAAAATGAACAAGCCACTCTTAGAGCTGATTTGAGGACATTATTTTCCCAAGTACAATTGATATTAAATTTATTAAAATACCTGGCATTGGGCCTGTTTATCTTTTCTCTGCATTATCTCTCCATTCTACCCTCCACTACGTATGACTGGTGATGAATCTACTGCTGGCTGCTGGGTGACGTGCGGTGATAGCAAATTAATGCAAACAGCCCTCAATCCATGTAGGAATAACCACGCGGAACAGAACTGCCATGTGCCTCACAGTGCCTGTCGTCTTATTATTAATGGGGGAGGGTCAACATTTATTAAACCATTTACAATATTTTTTGGTGTCCCTGACATAACATAGCCACCAGGAAGTGTTAAAGTACATGTGCAAATCAAACCTTTGCCACTAAGGGCTAAAGCTATACAGATTAGAAGAATGATGGATAGTGGTGTTCAATTTATGGCAGCCCTAGACAGCACATGTATGGTGTTATTTGGCTACCCACCTTTTGATTGAAACTGCCTGAATCCAGACAGTATTCAGAGAGAGGATTTCTAAACTTGCCAGCTGCAATATTTCATATTCAACACATAGATTAATGCTGGAGGGAATGTGCAGGCAAATCATCTAGTTTTGCAAAGGGCATAATATTTTGAGGGAAGTTAAATAGCAGTTGCCATATGGAGCATACAGTACAATACTATATGTTAATTCATACAATATATTTTTTAATCAAGTGCAGATGGAAGGAGTGATTTAACCACCTTGGAGACTGATGTTCTCTATCCATTGGATATCCCTCTCATGGTCAGAGATCATACACTGTCTTCTCCACATGTCCTCAAAATTACACTTCATTCCTGTTTTTGACATACCACCAGTGGAAACAAGGGAGTTAAGTATCCATGACAATCCAATCCTTGGCCTGTCTGCCAAGACTACCAAAAGGGTGGTAGCTAGTGCTAGCTGTGGTGTTCATCTTTGTAATGGGAACACCTGTCCAATGAACTGGACCGAGGCCATCAAACTAATTTTAGGTAGACTTACAGTTGTCGAATGATAATAATTTATTATCTGGATTTCAGGATGCATTTAAGTTGGCAACCTACTGTAAGTGGAAAAACTCTATAACCTTGTAGCCAAAGCCCTGACCCATCCATTTCTAGTATTGTATAATTTACTTTTATTAATCATAATATTATGACTAGCTCAGATTTTTTTTGTACTGTATTTACCTTGCAGGCAATGATACTGTACAGAGGAAGCTGGAGCATAAACAAGCTTCTAAATTTTCAGAGTTGCACAAATGGGAGTTGCTGGCTAAACCCCATGAAACTGAAAATGTAGGAGAATTGTTTATGCTACATTCAAAGGCTTCAGCTTCTTCTATATACTGCCTTTGTAATTATGTTGCCTGCAAGGAAAAGCAAAACTAAAAACCCTGCAAGTTAGTTCATATAGCACACAGTCTGTTCACATTTTCATTGCTTATCAACAAATGAATATGTTGTAAATAGGTTGTGCTTTTAGAAGGTCAGTTTTTATGTGTGCATAATCATTGATAGGCTACATTTCTCATGTCTGTTGTAATATTAATGGATAAGCTATTTTTTGGCCTCTTTGTTGGAGGTGTATGTCCAGTGCCTACATTCTGTATAAGATTGTTTTGCTGAATATTCTATTTCTGATTTTTTTTTCTTTTTGATCTGTTCCTCCCATCTCCTTCTATTTGAATTTTCCTACAACTTTTGACTGTCTCTTTTCTGTAGCTGCTTACCTGACTGCATTTCTACTTGCTGCAATAATAATTAAAAAGTCTGGCCAGTTGCAAAGTAAAATGTAACTGTTGTTACATGTACCTGGTGATGAAAGTTTCATTCTGTCATTCCAAAAGAGAATGTCTATCTTACAGTGTTCCTTCGCCTGTGGAGATATTGTGGAAAAATTTATTCTCTCTTGCATGGATGCACTGAAATTGAGTGTAAAGAGAAAGGAGCAGGGAGTCTCTTCTTCCCATGGGTAGGGCAGATTACAAATTTATTAGGGATCTGCAAATATGAGTAACATGACTTTTGTCCCTAGCTTGTTTAAGACGTGATACTGACTGAAGTACTGACAGCAAGACCAGAGAATGGTATTGATCACTATAGCAGAGTGAAGATGTTGATATTACCTTCTGAGAAGAATTGACCAGCACCAACAAAAATGTCCTCAGATATTAAATTCAAAATTAGAAAGAATAGATCAGATCTTGGTTTATTATGTCAATGGAACAAAGCAATAGTTGATTGGCAGAAATCCTTTTTCTTTTAAATGAGTGGAGTGTGTGTGTGTGTGTATATTGTGGTGTTCCTACTGTAAAAAATGTCCCATAGTCTTGTAAAGCTCAAACTAGACACTCAGGCATAACACTTCATAACTGAAATCCTTTTTAGACTGTGAAATAGCTTCTGAAGGGAGGTGATGAAAGATGTTCCATGTGGGATATTTAAAACTAGAGTGAGTAAAGCACTACAAAATGTATTGCGTGTTTGACTACACAAGAAAACTAACTTTTGTTTCTGGAACACAAAGGGATGAGGATTTGATTGGAAAAGGCAGAAAGTTAGGATAGACACACCCACTGGTCAGTTCAGTTCATATTTAAAATTCTAATATGAAGTTTTATAAAAGTAAGGTTTTACAAAATCCAACATGAACAGAAATATTTCTATGACTTACAGAAATTCAATGAGAATTCTGTTTGGATTTACATATTCCCTTCCATCTTTGCAACTCAAACATTGCAGTTATGTGCTAGTGCGTTAGAGGCAGTGCCTGAAAAGTGAAACTGATTAGAAACAAAAGGGAAACCAATGGCTAGGTATGTCCAAGCAGCCTCAAATGAAGACAGTAAATAACCCACATCTATGGTGGAAAAATTAAATTGATTTAAAATAATTCTTTGCATTTTAATGTTCAGCTGAATTATTAGACTGACTTTAAGGAAGCTTGTTTGTCAGTTAGAACCAAACTGAAAAAGACAGGCATGGTAGACTGGGATGACCTTTTCTTTCTGATAACATTTCTCTTGCTCTCCCTTCTCAGTATGGCATTGGCCTCTGCTACCCAACTGTTTTATCACATTCCCAGCTTTACAGAAAAAATAATGATCACAGAGTACAAATCTGGGCTATGGCCAATTGGGTCATCCACACTGGAACATAAACTAAACAGAAGAAAGAGGTAGTAATGAAGTGTTACATTACAGTGGACTTAAAATCTAATGCATAGCATTAACCTGGATAACACTAATTTTGCCTGGGACCAGTTGCTCTGACAATGTAAATACAGACTGAAAACCAAAGGTAAATAGAGGAAGTAAATGCATGTTGATGACTGAAATCTGTATAGCTTCAGAAAGTTAACTTGTCGCCAATCACCACCCCTTTCAGTGTTAATTAGGACAGAGCCTAAACATTGAAACATTAAGTAGTAATGAATCTTGAATTATGTGCTTTTCCCATCCACTCCAAATGACTTGGTGAGCCTATTTCTGAGTTCATTCCATGGTCTGTACTATAGATTGCTCTACTACATCAGGAGTCAGACAATTACCACTTAAAGAAATCACATATTTAATTAGTCACCCCTTGCTAGGTCTTATCAGATCAACAGAAGGGAGTCTGAATATTTAGCCTTTTTTCCCAAAGGGACACAGTGAACTATGACCTCTGTTTAATAAGGACTTTTATTATAACATGTGTGATAAGGCTATCAGACTTTTTTTTAAAATAGATGTTCTTTCAGCACATAGTAGGCCAATAGATAGATCAAATGACATATTGATGATCCAATAATTATTCTCCCATTAGTGTATTAACTGTTGGATTGCTACAGACAAGTTTTCATGTAGTCTACATAGAAGTATATGGATTAAAACTGTGACAGCTGAGCTGCTCTGGGACAAAGTATGTGAGAGCTGGAGACACAGCATTCCACATAAGGGGCTCTAACTTGCAGAGGAGATCACATTAATCCAGAGTCTGACTGTCTTAAGGAAATAGTGTAAAACCTATTTTTCTGAAAAGGTTTTTCCACTGGAAGAATGAAGCCCACAACATTGACACCATTTTCAAAACACGCGCACACACACTCACAAAATTAAGTCTAAAATATCTAAAATATCACTGCACCATACAGTATTTTTATCTGAAAAGGGAGAGTTCATGAAATTGTATCTTCAGTTACACCGTTAGCTCAATTTCCAGAGATCTCTGAGGTAGATCTAAAGATTCCAATCTGCTGATGAACCTGCAGATGTCAATATGATGCAACAAGATGGAACTCTATCAAAAATGACATTACCTGTCAGCTCACCCACTGACACTCAGAAGAAAATAATCTTGAATGCTTATGGATTAATGCTTATGGATTAACAGTTGATGTCTGTTGAAGACTACTAACTTACACTAAGGTTGACCAGCTCCTTACACACTTACGTACAATGGGTAGGGAAAAAATGTTGTATGATCATAGGGTTCTTCAATCCGAATGGCACAGCTGGAGGTTTCGTGCTGCTGGTACTAAAACAATTTCTAAACATTACAGATGACAATTTCCTAATTCAAAAAGTATTGCATCCAACATGGGGGGGATTCTACGTTAGCCTTTGTCTTGACAAATAAAGAGGAACTAATCACAGAATTAAAAATAAATAGTGATAGGTTAGGTGCAAGTGACTTGATCACATTTATAATGTGCAAATAGAATGAAATCCAAACTATTAATATAAAGACTTGGTGCTTTAAAGGGGCCAAAGTCACAATGCTGAAAAATTGAGCTAGATAAGTTGGGAAAAATAAAAATGTGAATGATAATTGGGAATTGTTTAAGAACACTGTACTAGATGCCAAAAAAATTCTGTAACCAAGAAAGAAGGCCACATAAGTTAAATAAAACAACCTGACTTAAAAGGGAAGACTTGCAGGTCAGGGTGGCTACTTTACTGAACATGAGCTACCAAAACGACAATGTGGCCAAAAGTACTAATACAATTCTTGAATGTATAAACAGGAATATTGAGTAGGAGGAGATAGGTTATATTAGCTCTGTATTTGGCACTGGTACAACCACTACAAAAATAGTGTCCACTTCTGGTGCCCACAATTCAAGAAGAATATTGATAAATTGGAGAGAGTTCCAAAAAGAGCCACAAGAATATTTAAAGGACTGAGAAACATGCCTGATAGTGATACACTCAAGAAGCTCAATCTATTTAGCTTATGAAAGAAAAGGTTAAGAGATGACTTGATCAGTTATAAGTAACTACACGGGGAACAGAAATTTGGTAATAGAAGGTTCTTTAATCTAGCAGAAAAAGGTATAACAAGAGCCAATGCCTGGAAGATGAAGCTAGACAAATTCAGACTGGAAATAAGGTAAAATATTTTTTTTACCAAGAGTGTAATCAGTGAGTATATCTGGTAGGGCCTGTGCTGTTGCTATCAGTTTCACAAGGAAGGTGTTCGGCTATTACAGGGGTTGGCAACCTCTGGCACGCGGGTCGCCAGGGTAAGCACCCTGGTGGGCCGGGCCAGTTTGTTTACCTGCCGCGTCAGCAGGTTCAGCAGACTGGCCGTGGTTCACCGTCCCAGGCCAATGGGGGCGGTGGGAAGCGGTGCGGGTGAGAGATGTGCTGGCCGTGGCTTCTCACCACCCCTATTGGCCTGGGACGGCGAACTGCGGCCACTGGGAGCCGTGATCGGCCGAACCTGCTGACGCGGCAGGTAAACAAACTGGCCCGGCCCGCCAGGGTGCTTATCCTGGTTAGCCACGTGCCAGAGGTTGCCAACCCCTGGGCTATTACAGTCATGAATGGTAGTTCCAGACTGGGTTACAAAATCTGCAAGATAAAGCTTGCTTCCCCCTGTCCCCCCTTTTGTTTGTGTTGAATCTGACAAAGAGACTGAGACAGCCCCAGAAAGAATCAGAATGTTTGGATCTTTTTCTGTACCAAGCTCAGATGTACATTTTAGTATATTTGGCCTGAATCCCTGTGCACTCTTATGATTTTTTTTCTGTAAGAATATGCAAATGTCTGAACCATCAAAACAAAAATACATTTTTTTTACCTGTGCTTGTGGCTGATGCACTATGTGCTTGTAGAAGTATGTTAGTATTGTACAGGATTGGTTTACAACATACGCTGTGTATTTTGGTTGCACTGGAGAGTGGCTTATTGCATTCATGGTATCTATAGTGGGTCTAACTCAAATGTAATAACTAGGACCCTACCAGATTCATGGTCCATTTTGGTCAATTTCGTGGTCATAGGGTTTTAAAAATAATAAATTTCATGATTTCCAGCTATTTAAAACTGAAATTTCATGGTGTTGTAATTGTAGGGGTCCTGACCCAAAAAGGAGTTGGCGGGGGGGGTCACAAGGTTATTGTAGGAGGGGGTTGCAGTACTGCTAACCTTACTTCCGCGCCAGTGCTGGCAGCAGCACTGCCTTCAGAGCTGGGCTGCTGGAGAGCAGCGGCTGCTGGCCGCGGGAGCACAGCTCTGAAGGCAGAGCAGCTGCCAGCAGCAATGCAGAAGAAAGGATGGTATGGTATTGTCACCCTTACTGCTGTGCTGCTGCCTGCAGAGCTGGGCCCCTCAGCCAGCATCTGCCACTCTCCGGCCTCCCAGCTCTGAAGGGAGCAGCGCAGAAGTAAGGATTACATGGCATGGTATTGCCACCACCTTTTACTTCTGTGCTGCTGCTGCTGGGGCGATGCCTTCAGAGCTGGGCTTCCGGCCAGCAGCCGCTGCTCTCTGGCCTCCCATCTCTGAAGGCAGTGCAGAAGTAAGGGTGGCCATACCATGACACCCCTCTTCCCCCCCAAATAACCCTGTAAGCCCGCTGCAACTCCCTTTTGGGTCAGGACCTCGAATTTGAGAAATGCTGGTGAAATCTGTATAGTACAAGGTAAAAGCACACACAACAACAGTTTTCACAGAGGTAAACCAGATTTCACGATCTGTGATGTGTTTTTCATGGCTGTGAATTTGGTAGGGCACTAGTAATAACTTATCAATACTGACTATCCCATTTTAGCTGAGATGTCGTCTATTTCCTGCTTTAATTATAAGGAATAATGCGTGTCTCTATTGTCTTATCCTTAGACTGCAAGTGGTTTTGGTTTTGTTTGTTCTGTGTTTTACACAATGGGGACCTGAGTGAGGCCCCAATACCCTACCATAATAAATAAAAAGTGAACAGAGAAATCTTGGAAAATGTAAAATATTCAACATTTCAGTAATCCATCTTTGATTTTTGTCACTGGAAATGGAAAACTTGATAACTAGAGTTTGATAAAACAAAATATAGCTGTATTAGCCCATGCCTATTTAAAAGCAAGCAAAATCTGAAATTATAACTGAGTTTATAAAGAGATCTATGGTATGAATATTATTCTGTGACTTAAACATTTGTGCACTTGAGCACAAAGTTTGAAGCCAACATAATGTGTTTAAAAAAATCTCTCTCAGATGGCAAGAAGTCTAAACTAACAAATACAACAACAGGACAAGAAGTTGTGGTTTTGTACTTCAGTTTCATAGATAGATATGCAGAGTTTTGAGATCTTAAAATATTTATACTTCTGAGCATATCTATGTAGCTGATGGACAGTAAGACGCATAATACATATTTATTCTCTCTTTTCTCCCCACCATCAAAACAGTTGTCATAAAGCACAAAATTTTAAAGAAAACCTAGACTCCTCTGACTCATTAACTTGAAACATCTGTAATTGTATGTGCATTTACTCTGGTGGCCCATAAAGTGTTTTTAATCAAGAAATAGAGACCAATAAATACGTTGTTTAGATCATTTCTCTCTGTGATAAGTAGTTGAGCTACTTACCTGTTAACTGCAGGTAAATAGTGTGATTTGTATCAGAGTGGAAGAATATCTGAGGGCTTATTTAGAAATAGATCTACATAAAATATGTATGTACTTCTTAGAGAATTAGGTTTGTGTGGGTGGGATCAGTGTTAGAGGGTTCATGGAAATCGGGTTCTGGATGGGGAGCAATTACTGTACAATTTTTTATTTATTTTTTTTCCACCTTGAATGTAATGAGGGATGCTGAATCATTTTTGTATAACCTACATCTGTAGCTTTCAGTTTGTGACCCATGGAGTCACAGCTAAGTACAAAATCAAAAGAGAGTTTACCGTAAGTAGTTAGGACATATTCTAAGGAACGATTCAAGATAAAGTGGGCTGTAACACTCCTGTAGTGATAGGACAAAAAGGGTTACAGATTGTTGTAATAAGCCATAAATGCAGTGTCTTTTAGATCATGACTTTTAGTATCTAGGAAAGATAGGAATTTAAGCTCCCAGGCTCCTCTTTTGAAAGTATTGCTGTGCAGGTTTCCTTTGAGGATGAAGACTGATAGATCAGATATGGAATGATAGCTCCGTGAATAGTATTCACCCACAGATAAGATGTTTTTGTCTTTTGTCATTTTCCTGTGTACGTTCATTTGAGAACATAGTGATTCTGGTTTCACCCACATATATGATGTTGCGGCATTGAGTGTACTTAATGAGGTACACCACCTGTTGTGATAGGACCCAGGGATCTTGAAAGGTGTGTTTTGGGGGTCTTAACTGTAGCGGTGGCAATATGTCTGGGTTTTGCATGTGTTTTGGCAGGGCAGGGCCGCCCAGAGGGGGGGCAAGAGGGGCAATTTGCCCCAGGCCCCGCGTCCCGCAGGGGCCCCCACAAGTGTTTTCCCCTGCGGTTCGGTCGAGCTCCGCGAGCCCGCAGCTGCGACAGTCAGGGCGGGCGGGCGAGACAGCACACCCGGCACCGCAGCTCGCGTCCGGGCCCCGGTCCGCCCCGCCCCGCCCGGCGCGGATGTCAACCGAGCCAATGCCCCCCAGCTGGAGTCCGGGTGGCAGGGTCTGGTGCTGCATTACTGGTATGTCCTGGTCTGTGGGGAACTTGCTTCTGATGATGAGCTTGCAGAGGCGGGGGATTTCTTTCAGGATAGGGTCCACATTGAGTATACGTTGTAGTTGTTTGATACCCCATATGGGTTCCAGCATGGGATGGTAGATGACAGCTAGGGATGTGCAGTCAGAGGGTGTTTCATTTCTGCATTGAAACAGGTTGTGTTGGGGTATTTGGGTGTCCTGTTCCATGATGAGATCTACTTCCTTGGCAAAGTGTCCTTGTTGATGAGGGCGGTTTTGAGTGTGTTAAGGGATATATCCTGGACTTGCTCCTCTGAGCATATTCTATGGTATCTGAATGCCTGGTTGTAGATTACAGATTTCTTTGTTTGGGGTGGTTACTGGATCTATGAAGATAGCTGTGGTGATCTCTGGTTTTCTTGTGTATACTTGTGTGAAGGGTTCCATTACTGAAGCTGATTGTGGTGTCTGGGCAGTTGTTGCTGGTGTGGGAGTATTCCAGGGAGACTTTAATGGACAAGTGTGGTTGCTGAAATTGTGGTGGTAATCCGAGGGAGTTTGTCATCTGTCCAGAGGATGAAAAGATTGACGTATCTCAGGTATATCATTAGTTTCATGTTGCGTGTTTGGAATGTATTTTTTACTTAAGTCTACCATGTGACAACATCTCAACCAGTTTATCTTTTCAGGTTTGACTAAGCACTAATTTACCACAGAGGCTTCTATATCTGAAATTATATTTAATGAAAACACAGAGTTCCTCAGCTGGAGTAAAGGGCATAACTCCATAGAAATCTGTGGCCCCGTATTGTTGAATAATCTTGTTTTGAAGTTTCTCAGCCCTGGTCTACACTAAGGGGGGAAAAACGAGCAGACACGCAGATTCAGATTCGTGAATAACGTGTCTGAATCTTACTACCACCTCTCACTTACCACTCCGCGGCCGCTCGCGAGCTTCACTCCGCGGCTCCAAGGTCTCCTCGGCCTCTCCTCCTGCGCGGTGGAGATGCGAGTTGAACTAAGCGCGCGCGGTTTGAACTACTATCGCGAATAGATCAGGAGCAGTTCAAACTCGACTCCACCCAATTTGCCGCGTCGACCCAGCAGGTAAGTGTAAACGTGCCCTCAGTCTTGGGCACAGTGAGGGAAATTCTGAGCTCAGTGCACAGACTGCACAGGTGCTGGGTATATGGACATGGAGGAATCTCCTCTATTCTGGCTAAGAACTGCTCTGCAAAGGTTGCTTCAGTCTAATCAGTGCATTAGGCTCTGCAGTCTTACCTCCCTTATCCTGCTGGGCATAATGCAAGAGAATGTGTGCGGTGGCTGACAACTCATGCCCCAAACCACATTTACCCTGACTCTTTTGCCTCCTCTGTTCTGCTGCATTACAGAGCTCCATGCTGCACGAGGGTTCACATGCCTTGCACAGCCCCTCTGGCATTCTGCCTTCCTTATGCAATGGCACCATATCAATGTTAGCTTTGCAACCATGGTGACAGGGTCAGGATTTGCCCCAGTGTGCACTGATTCAACGTGTCTGGTTAATTAAAAGAATCCAGACACTTGAAAGGTTAAAGGCAAAGTTCAGATGGCTTTTGAAAGAGAAGTCATTGTTAGCCAACAAATCATGAAATTTCCTATTCATTAAGTGTTGCTTTTTGATGTGCGGCCTCCATATACTTCATTAGGAAATAGTCTCTCGGGTTTCAATTGAATACTACCCAACCTTAGTAATGACTTGATAATCAGTGAACCTTATTTAGTGAGGTTTGGTGGCTGGTGTGTGTGTCTGTTGTGAAACTTTATATGTTGCTTTCCACTTGACATGTTCTGCACTACCTTTTGAAATTGACAGAGGCAGCATCCATCAGACAGTAAACTGTTTTTTTTTTGCTAAGACTACTGACCTCTCTCATTAAAGTAGTGAAATAAAAAATAAATTGTGATAGAGAATGCTTGTACTAATAAATTAGAGCAGCACCATGGTCTTCATTGTCAAGGAGGCATTTGGAAAGCTACAGGAAACCAAATCCAACAAATAAGACATTCCATAAATGCCAATAATTATACTGTAATCTAAATATATTGTAATGGACATTTAGTGAAGATGCATTAAGCTACATACTTGATTTCCATGTATTAATTCTAAAAAATAAATATTGCTGATGTAACTTAAAACAGCCATGTTATTAAATAAATCTGAGTTATATTATTACAAGCAATTTATTACTATAGACAGCGTTTGTACTAATAGTTAAGATGCAATAACTATCTAAATACTTGCGTCTTTCTTGTAGGATTTGGGCCTAAATCATGCCTCAGTGATTTTTACCTAAAAGTCACAGATTATTTATGGTGATATTGTCTAGGAAATGTCACCTCCTCCTCCTCCTAGCTGCTTTTACTGTCATCTTCTAAATGCAAGTTGCCTGTGTACCTACCTGTAAGTCTCTTTTGACAGGCATATTGACTTTCTGTTCGTCCAACCGAGTCGATACAAAGGGCACAGATTATACTGGAAACTTCACTTCGGCACACATTCCTCAAATCCTGGTTCTTTAACCACTCATGCAGCAGGGCCACCAGAAGAAAATGACAGCAGTCTACTGTGAGCAAAGAGAAGGGAAGGCTATCCTGGACACTGAGGAGAAGGTTTTTATTAAGGGAGAGAGGTGTGTGTGTGTGTGCGCACGCACCAGTCAACCAGACCTCGGATGTGGGGGAAAACAGCTCTCTCCTGCAACCATCCTGTGTGCCTGAGATGTGATGAATACTACTGTGTCTACTGACTGAAAAGGGATAGACTCCACATCGGAGCCTCCTTGTGGGCAGGAATGGCATAGCAGCTCCCTCTCCCCTGGGTGTTTCCTGCCAGCAGCTTGTTCTGCCTCTTTTACCTTGCAGCATACGTTTTTCCTCGAGGAGCTCTCTCCTAACTTTCCCTATGTCATTGGTGCCTATCTGTACCACAACCACAGGCTCCTCCCCAGCATTACCTATAAGATTGTCTATATGTCAGCAGGTAGTTCTTGCAGTACTCTGTCATCACAGACCCAGCTATTTTTTGTAAGGCAGTTTGAAATGTACGGTTGCACCATAAACTTATTTATTAATAAAAAAGCTCTAAGTATGCAAGAAATAGCTGTATATAACAATCTGTTGTTTTCCCCTCTGTTAAGCACCAACAGCATGCTTAATGCTGTTCATGTTGGCACAACCATTGGGACTAATTCTGTTTTCACATCCTTGTAAATCTGGAATAACTCCATGGAAGTCACTGGAACCCTAGTGTAGAACTAGTGAGAGACCAGAATTGTGCCTATCACCTCTGCCCTGAGAAACTTACACTCTAAACCACTGATCCTGTAACAATAACTTTACACAGTTGAGCAGTTCTATTGATTTCAGTGGGGCTACTCACGTACATACATTTCTGCATGTGTGTATGGAGTTGCAGGATTGGAGCTAAAAAAAAGGAATGCAATGGTTTTCAAGAGGAAAAGTTTACCCTAAATCATTGACCTATGGCAAGTTTGGATCAGTGTTTTATGTTTTTTTGTTTTTGTTTTTAATTGATGCCTTCAAAAGGGAAGCTGGTGTGGAGGTGAGAAGGTAGGAGAGAGTTGAACAGCCTTCCTTAAAGCAAATTATTTCATTTTATTGGCCTCCTAAATTATCATGATTTTTATTTCACGAACCAGCAGTCCAAATGGCTAAGTGTCAACTGAGCTTCAGTAAATTATCAGTAATTATAATGGTTGCGGTGGAAATTGAGGGTTAGGGGTCGAAGAGCCTGATGCTCAGAATCTGGCAGAGCAGACATCATCTGCTCTGTTATTAAACACCTGCTTCTGGGAGTTGTACAGCTTTACCTACTTCAGCTGGCAAAATGTTCTGGACATCAGGCGTGTGGCAGATTTGATTCAGCTGTAAATTATGGTCAGTTAACCAACATACTCATACCTCACAAGCTCTGCCTAATGATAGATGGAAAGTAGAATTTGTTGGGTTGTGGGGTTTTTTTGTTTTTGTTTGGGTGAGGGGGAGGTTGGCCTTTGCTTTTACTTGTTTTGGTGACCCCCATCAAACAAATACATATTTATTTTTAAAAGGCTCATTGACCCTATTTAAACATTTTACTTTCTCTAGACCATAATATAATGGTCTTGATGAAGGTGCAAGCCTGAGCATCAGGATATCTGATTCTTGTAAGACCTTGAGCAAATCATTTAGTCTAACTCCTTTATCTTCTTCTGCCTTCAGTTTCTCATCTCTAAAGTGTAGTTAATAATTGTCTGTTTTCTTAGGGATTAATGAATTCATATTTATAAAGCACTGTGATGTCCTGCACTGTGTGAAGTGAGGGGTAGTGTTAATGTGTCGCTGACATCTACAGGATCAAATATATGGTGACAAGTGGCTTTTGGTGACTTATCGGTTGCCCTTGTCCCCTAAATAACCTGTATAGCCTCTGTGGGGATAGACATGGAGAGCGGGCTCCCTGTTCCCTTTGAAGTGGCCTGGAGGGACGCCCTTTCCTCCATGTCTGGACCATTTCAACCTCTGGACACTGGAAGGAAACCAAGAGCAAGAAAACAGTAGAACAGCAAAATTGATGTGCAAAAACTTGTATTATGACCTTATCGCTACCATTCAGAAGCAGTGATGTTGAATAAAGTATGCTGCATACCTCTAGGCCTTGAGTCTTGAGGCCTTGCAGCAACCCATGATTGGCCATAGTAGCTGCATGCATAAGACAGTCTTCCTCACTCAGATCAGTGCTGGCCATGAAACTGGTATACTAAAGCAGCAGAGACTAGAGGGATCTTCAATCTTGAGAGCTCAGATGCAGATGAACACACCATTCCTGTTCCTACCCACACACTTATTAGGAGGATACAAGCTAAGACCTAGGTTGCTGAAGTCCAGTATATATGCTTAGCATTAAGTGTGTCATTCAGAACAGAGAGCTGGTTTTAATTCTGATCTCACCATCATTTTGAAAACGGATTTTTTAATTTATAAGGGGTCTCTTCAAACAAGATGGTAATTTTAAATATGATCCTGCTTGTTTAAGCATTAGTGAGTACAGTAAATGCTTTTTGATTTAATAGATTTATGTCTAATTAGCAGACCAGAAGGGGGTAATGTTAATAGGGCTAAATAACTGGAGTAAATGTTGTTTAACAGCATGATGAGATACCAGAGAAGCAAACTCATACATATTTCATCCAAGTCCATGAAGTATCCTGGACTGGCAGTATTCTATATCATATTAAATAGTTTAATCATCTTGCTCTTTGGAACTGGATGCCTTTCAAAAGTGACACTGAAGATGGGCTATATGTCTCATGATGATGATGATGATAAATGGTGCCATCATCTATAAAACTAATGCAGAAGATGCATTAAAATGTGTTACAAATTAGAAAGGAACTGAATACGCACCGCCTCTCCATTCAGTATCTGTATAATAGGTTTAATATAATATAGGTTTACATAGTGCCAATCAAATATAGTATTGTGTGGAGTCTTTTACGCAAACAGTGTATATGCAGAGTATGCCAATAAATCTTATTTATTCTAATAAGTGTGAGTGCATCTAATTAACTCCGTAATAACTGCAACCAACACTGAAGGGATCAGGGGTGAAGTCCTGGCCCCATTTAAGTCAAAGGTAGAACTCCCATTCCCCTTAATAGGATTTTATCCAAGAGTTTTTTTGCCCAGGTTATGGCTATGGTTGACAATTTGTTCAGTTGGAAAATGTTGATTTGACAGATTTAAAATGTTTCACAAGAACACATTGATGCCATCAAAACTTTGGACAGAAAAAGGCTGATCTCCCTGGTTTCCTGCCATCCTGCCCACTAGTCAACCATGTTGGGTTTCCTCCTCCCTCCTCCTGCAGGATTGGTGGGCTGCTTGAGGCCCCTAGGCCACCTTCCTACCCCTCTGCCTTCCAGGTAGGCTGTTGAGCTGCTTCACTGCATGGGCTGCCTACCGCCCTTTATCTCCAGCTGTTAGGATCCCAGCATGCCAGACGCTCTGCCTTCTTACTCAGCCTGTCTACCCCTTCACACACAATGGAGAGCAGGGCAGCATGCCAGGGAATTCTGGCAAGCATATTTCATTTTGGAAAAACAAAAAGGTTGTTGGCAGCATCTCAGTCTTGTGAAAAATATCTCCCACCCCTTCCCCAAATCATGATTCAGGATGGAAATATTTTCAGAAACTTGTTTTTTCATGTATCAGAGGGGTAGCCGTGTTAGTCTGGATCTGTAAAAGCAGCAAAGAATCATGAGACTGAAATTATATTTCCCTGCCAGCTCCACCTATTACTGAATTAGTATACCTGAAGTATTCAAATATTTTAATTCATACTGGGAGTAATGTTTTTAAACAGATTCTTTAAAGATAAAGGATTTTTTTAATTGGTCCTCTCACCTCAACACACGTTTCCTTGTTCCACTTTCCTTCTATCTATTTACCTGCTTAGTTCTTTCCCCCCATTGTCACTCTTCTCCTCTGGGCAGGTCAGCAAGGCACTTGCTAGCAAATGTGATAAGCAATCTTTGTATCGTGTCTCAAAACTGACTTGATGGAATCGGTGGTTATATAACAGCACCTAGAGATCTCCCTGGAAATTGGGGACCATCTGAGTTAAGCCCTGTACAAATATAAAAATATATAGGAACATACAGTCCCTGCCTTCAAGAGTTCACTCAAAGCCCATGACCCTACAAAAGACCTAATTTTACATAATTAGGAAATTGGGATTACTTGCAGTGGGTAAAGTGAAACACATGCGTAAGTCTTTGCAAGATTGAGGCCTAAATAGACAAGACAGAGAAATGGTGAGGGAATGGGATCATATTTCCTATTTTATAGATGGAGACTTGAGGTACTGAAAATTTGCAACATAAACATAGCTACCTGAGAGTTGTCATAGTGTGAAGAACCTGGACATGCAGGAAGGGCAATGACTCTTGAGGACTAAAAAATCCATTTCCTGAAGTTGTGTCCATTTGCCTTATGGCAAAATCCTACTGAACGTAAAAGGGATGAAACAGATAGTATTCTATAGAAATTACTCCAAAAATGCATATAATTGGATAGGTGCTTTAGAGATCTTATTGAGAATCATATTTCTGCTATTCACATCTATTAAATTCTATCAGCTGGTTAAAATTTAGGACAGTTGTAATTTCCTATTAAATTCTGTGTGGCTTTTCCATTAGAATTTTTTTCTATTTCATGAAGATATTGGAAACTTTCTGCTTCCTGATAGTGTCATGCATTTTTGTTGCTTGCAAGTGACTTGAAGAATGTACTGCTGAGTAAGAGTGCTTAAATGCTCTGGTGAAGGATGCACTAAAAATGCCTAGACAGATAGCTAGCTAGGAGACAGTCAGAGGAGCCAATATAATATAATAGTAGCCAAACAGAGTAGAAAGTTTTGTATGCTCACAGAACCCTTAGTGAAAACAACTGCAAAACAACTCTGGAAATCCCAGCACTCAATGCCTGTTAACCAATCAATGTACAGATATTTCCATATTGCATAGCTCCTGCGGAATAAACGTATGCAGAACAGACAAAGAGAACCAATCTGATTGAAAAAACTTGTTTTCATGAAATAGAAAACCTGTAATCTATGCATCAGTTAACTATATAACGTCCCCTCCGCTCTGAGTAGCTGAGACAATTTTGGTTAATTGTTTTGGTAAGATATTAGTCACCATCAAAGCGAGACTTGTGCTATATTTGCTGTGTTTCTCTGGAAGCATCCAACCAGAAAAAGTTCCATGCACATACAGCTGAATAATATGACCACTAATATTTACTATTCTTGAAGACCCTCAGCAATAGGGAAAGTCATGTGCAGGAAAAAAATGGTTTTTGATCTTTTTATAAATTAAAACCAAAGTTGTTACTGGTTTTAAAAAGTCTTGATAGGAATATATATGGAAAAAATGAATGGCTGGTAGGATATACAGAGAAAATGGATAAGTGACTGGCAGTACAGAAATTTGTTTTAAGAAATCTACAGTAAGGCTGCATATTCTAAAATTGGAAAATTCCTAATATCTATTTGCTCAACCATTTAAAAAATCACCAAGAAACATACCTGCCCCTGCACCATTTCTTTACTAAGAGCCAGCTCCTGCAAACATTTATACACATGCTACCATTATTATGTGAGTAAAGATAATCATACCATTAAGTGCTGGCAAGGTCAAAGACTCAGGGTATGGCTACACTTGAGAGTTGCAGCGCTCGGAGTTACAGTGCTCGTCGTACAGCTGTGTAGGGAAAGCGCTGGTGTGTGGCCACACTCACAGCTACCAGCGCTGCAGTGTGGCCACATTTGCAGCATTTGCAGTGCTGTTGGGAGTGGTGCATTATGGGCAGCTATCCCAGCATTCAAGTGGCAGCAACGTGCTTTTCAAAAGAGGGGGGTGGGGTGCAGTGTGACAGGGACCGGGGGAGAGAGAGTGAGTGGATTTTTGGAGCCGACACTGTGTATCAGCTCCCTGCCTTGCAAAATCAGAAATTTTTCCCGACCCCTTACTCTTAACTGCAAACAGCCTGCAGACCAGATAAGCAGCTGCTCCAACGGACTCCCTTTCTCACCCCTGCCCCCGCTGTTTCTCTCATCAAGCAAACACTAATCCCCCTGCCTGCCTCATTCACAGCAAGGTAGTGGGTTTATCTCATTTGATTGTTCAGTCAGTTACAGATTGATCACGGCAAACAGGAGCTGTGTTTGTTTTTTAGATAAGCAGCTCCCGGAGCCCTGAGTTCACAACAAAACAAAGAGAGGCATCATAACAAAACAAAGGGAGTAATTTAGTTAAAAGCATTCTGGGATATCTCCTAATACCCTGGAGGCCAATAACAGCGCTGGTGTGTGGCCACACTTTACGACCAGCGCTGCAGCACCAGCGCTGCAATGCTTATACCCCAAGCAGACCCAGGTGTACGGCCAGCACTGCAGCCAGGGAGTTGCAGCGCTGGATGTGCCCTGCAGGTGTGGACAGTTACTAATTGCAGCGCTGGAAAGCCTCCACCAGCGCTGCAACTCTCAAGTGTAGCCATACCCTAAGGTTGATTTAAAAACGCTACCTTTATTATTGTATTGATTTTGCAAGTATTCATTGTCAAAGTTCTGGTGTTAACTGCACTTCTGCCCACTTTGTGGCCTTTTCAAATGTACACCCTTATGTCAGGAGCCAGCCTGAAAGTCTGTCTCCTGGCAAACTAATGATCCCAGCTGGTCCTGATAGAAGTTGTCTGATTGTGCCATCCGATTTGTTGTGGGAGTTGCTGGCTTCTCAGTGCATTCCTAACATGCAGCTGTGCTTGGTCCTGTCCCTGCCTCTCCTGTTTCTAGCCTTGCCCCAGTGTGTACTCACTCCTGCTCTAGCCACCAGCTCCTTTCTGACTCCCAGGTCAGACCCCAGGCTTTGCTTTCTGACTGCAACTCTGGTTAACCCTGGGCTTAGGCTTTGGGTTCTGATTCCCGGTTCCTACTATTGGCTTCTTTCTCAGGCCTGCCTTGTCTGGGTTCAGCTCTAATTGATAGGCTGGACTCTTGTTCCAGTCATTAGGCAAGACTGCCTGCTATTCAGTTGCTGAGCCCTTGGGTCTCAGGTGTAGAGCAGTTTTTAAATTAAAGGGCTGGGGGAAAGCTGACAGGTGCAGAGGAGCATGTGGTTTGGACAGAGACATCCCTTAGGGGAGTATCTACTAATGGAGATTCTCTGTCCTAGTAAGGAGGAGAGTTTTACCACTATTACCAAGCCTGGACCACTTGGTAATAGTGACCATAATATAATTAAATTTAACATCCTTGTGGTGGGGAAAACACCACAGTGGCCCAATACAGTAGCATTTAATTTCAGAAAGGGGAACTACACAAAAATGAGGAGGTTAGTTAAACAGAAATTAAAAGGTACAGCACCAAAAGTAAAATCCCTGCAAGTTGCATGGAAACCCCAAATAAAAAAAAATCATAGTAAGAAAACCAAAAAAGAGGCAGCATGGCTAAACAACAAAGTAAGAGAAGCAGTGAGAGGCAAAAAGGCATCTTTTAATCTTTTAAAAACTGGATGTTAAATCCCAGTGAGGAAAATAGAAAGGAGCATAAATTCTGGCAAGTGAAGTGTAAAAATATAATTAGGAAGGCCAAAACAAGAATTTGAAGAACAGCTAGTTAAAGACTCAAAAAGAAATAGCAAAAAAAAAAAAAAATTAAGCATCAGAAGCAGGAAGCCTGCTAAATAACCAGTGGAACCACTGGATGATTGAGATGCTAAAGGAGCACTCAAGAACGATAAGGCCATTGCGGAGAAACTAAATGAATTATTTTAATCAGTCTTCATGGTTAAGGATGCGAGAGAGATTCCCAAACCTGAGCCATTCTTTTTAGGTGACAAATCTGAGGAACTGTCCCAGATTGAGGTGTCATTAGAGGAGGTTTTGGAACAAATTGATAAACTAAACAGTAATAAGTCACCAGGACCAGATGGTATTCATCCACGAGTTCTCAAGAAGCTCAAATGTGAAATTGCAGGACTACTAACTGTCATCTATAACCTATCCTTTAAATCAGCTTCTGTAACAATGACTGGAGGATAGCTAATGTGATGCTAATTTTTAAAAAGGGCTCCAGAGGTAACCTGAGTAATTACAGGGTGGTAGGCCTGACTTCAGTACCAGGCAGACTGGTTGAAACTATGGTAAAGAACAAAATTGTCAGACACATAGATGAACATAATTTGTTGGGGAAGAGTCATCATGGTTATTGTAAAGGGAAATCATGCCCACTAATCTACTAGAATTCTTTGAGGGGGTCAACAGGCATGTGGACAAGGGGGATCCAGTGGATATAGTGTATTTAGATTTTCAGAAAGCCTCTGATAAGGTTTCTCACCAAAGGCTCTTAAGCAAAGGAAGCTGTCATGGGATAAGAGAGACGGCCCTCTCATGGATTGGTAACTGATTAAAAGATAGGAAACAAAGGGTAAGAATGGAGAGAGGTAAATAGTGGTGCCCACCAGGGGTCAGTACTGGGCCCAGTCCTATTGAACATATTCATAAAGGATCTGGAAAAAGGGGTAAGCAGTGAGGTGGCAAAATTTGCAGATGATACAAAACTACTCAAGATAGTTAAGTCCCAGGCAGACTGCGAAGAGCTACAAAAGGATCTCTCAAAACTGGGTGACTGGGCAACAAAATGGAAGATGAAGTTCAATGTTGATCAGTGCAAAGTAATTCACGTTGGAAAACATAGTCCCAATTAGACACATAAAATGATGGGGTCTAAATTGGCTGTTACCACTCAAGAAAGAGATCTTGGAGTCATTTTGGATAGTTCTCTGAAAACATCCACTCAATGTGCAGTGGCAGTCAAAAAACCAAACAGAATGTTGGAAATCATAAAGAAAGTGATAGATAATAAGACAGAAAATATCATATTCCCTCTATATAAATCCATGGTATGCCCATATCTTGAATACTACGTGCAGATTTGGTCAACCCGTATTAAAAAAAGATGTATTTGAATTGGAAAAGGTTTAGAAAAGGGCAACAAAAATTATTAGAGGCATGGAACGGCTTTCGTATGAGGAGAGATTAATAAGACTGGGACTTTTCAGCTTGGAAAAGAGACGACTCGGGGGATATGATAGAGGTCTATAAAATCATGACTGGTGTAGAGAAAGTAAATAAGGAAGTATTTACTAGTTCTTGTAACACAAGAACTAGGGGTTACCAAATGAAATTAATAGGCATCAGGTTTAAAACAAACAAAAGGAGGAATTTTTTCACACAACACACAGTCAACTTGTGGAACTCCTTGCCAGAGGATGTTGTGAAGGCCAAGATTACAACAGGGTTCAAAAAAGAACTAGATAAGTTCATGGAGGATAGGTCTATCAATTGCTATTAGCTAGGATGGGCAGGGATGGTGTCCCTAACCTCTGTTTGCCAGAAGTTTGGAATGGGTGACAAGGAATGGATCACTTGATTATTACCTGTTCTGTTAATTCCCTTTGGGGCACCTGACATTGGCCACTGTTGGAAGATAGGATACTGGGCTAGATGGACCTTTGGTCTGACCCAGCATGGTCATTCTTATGTTCTCAGCCATTTTCTTTGGTACAGAAGTTTTAAGCTCTCCCTTCAGACCACAGTAACCCTCCTGCACAGGGTTACAGTCCCTTTCCCATTCATTATGCTTATCGGAGCAGGTCTGACTTTAATTCAGCACCTGCACTTCTGCTGTTTCCCAGTGGGCTATGACAGCATTTACCAGTGAGCATCCAGCTTTCACAAAGCAGGGTACATTCATTTAGGACAAAAGCATCACAAAGAAAACATATAATAAAACCCTACAGTCTAGATGCATGCTCAATTTACCAGATATTACTGACTGTTCACATGGGATCTTGGTAGATCCATATGCAAGTTTGTCAATATTTTGTTCTACATGTAGATCTGTCTTGAGCCAGATAGGTCAACAATGCTCTTTCCTCTAGGGAGCAAAGCTTCAATAGCTGGGTATCTGCATAACCGACATTGGCAATTTGTATTAATTACCACTCCCCACTGATTTCAGATTGCATAAGAAACCTACACAGCAAGCCAGGAACATGAAGATGCATATAATATTTATTGATAAAATGATCTATGACTAACTCATGTGCCCATTGTGTCTGGCACAGCTCAATATAATAGTCTTGTAAGTTTCTATTCTTCTGTGATCACACATCTGTCATATTCATTTTATAGGTTACCAACAGGGCCAGCTCCAGCTTTTCTGCTGCCCCAAGCAGCAAAAAAAAAAAAAAAAAAAAAGGCAGCAGCAATTCAGCAGCAGTTCAATTGTGCCGTTTCTTCGACGGCAATTTGGCGGCGGGTATGCCCTCTCCTTCCTCTTCGGTGGCAATTCAGCGGCGGATCCTCCCTCTCTTCCTCTTCAGTGGCAATTCAGCAGCAGCTCAAAGAAGAAGAAAGGGAATGAGGGACCCACCGCCGAATTCCCACCGAAGACCTGGACGTGCCGCCCTGATACCAGACGGAGTACCGCCCCTTTGAATTGGCTGCCCCAAGCACCAGCTTCCTACATTGGTGCCTGGAGCCGGCCCTGGTTACCAAAAATAATTAGAACTCTTTGAATAACATTTGCCTTGCCCAATATGCACTCCTTAGAGTGACAACAGACATCAGCTCATATGTATTCACAAATATCTCCATAAACTACATAACCTTTGATAACCTGCTTTTATGATTAAACTGATTCTTAAGCACTTGGCAAAGATAAGTCTTGAACTATGGTGACAGATGTCATTGTAAAAATTTCTCACATAATTAAAATTGTGCTATCCAGGAGAACTTGAGAAAACTGACATAACACTGGCATTCTGCTCCACAGAAGGTGATGTAAAAAAAGGAAGCTGGAAAGCTGCAGAAATTCTCTAACTTCTTATACTATGAGCCAGTGTAACTCCATTGTTGTCAGTACTAAATTGACCTAAATTGACCTCACCACCTATAATGGTGAATTGAGCAATACATTTTGTCTTGCCAAAACTTATGGAAACTATATAATAGGACATAAATCATCCTACTGAAGGGCATAAACCAGCCGCTAACTGGTAAAGATTGGGAAGAAATATCTCCTATGGGCAAGAAACTCCATAATTGTCCAGTAATGCATTCCTTGGACCTTATTCAGAACCTTTTGATAATAGTCACTCTTTGAGACAGGACGTAGAACTAGATGGGCTTCTGGTCTGACTGGAATTATAGTTTGTAAATTCCTATGTTTCTAAGTTTGTAGCCAACAAACACCTCACATTTTATCACCTATAAAAATCCCTTTAATAATGTCCTAGCCAATAGCATTTTCTAATCAAAATATCAATATCTAGAAGAAGACTGAGTGCTGTTCATATAGTTTTTACATAATTTAATGATCTCATTGATCATCATCATCAGATCTTTTGCGTAAGAGAATGAAATATTTGAGATTCCAGGCGGTTTGTAGTGCTAAAGCAGATTATTTCTAACTGGTCAAATGACGCTTGGTCAAATAGGCTCTGAGCTGGCTAGAAAGAAAATATGACTATTACTGAATGATCTTTGGTTGTGTACGTGGCTTTCCAGATAAAATGAATCCCTTCATAAATTATCCAGTGCACTTGGAGTTAAAAAGATGCATGCAGTCTTTTGTAGCTGTGGAAAATGTTTACTGTATCATCATTACGTTATCATACTCCTTGTCTGGCTCAGCTGCATATTTGTGTCCTTTCTTGCATGGAGGTATGCTCTATAAGTCCTCTACCTTCCTCCATGTTCAATACCATATCCTCTATCTCATCACATGCTAATCACACCACCACTTCTTGAATCGGCTTGTCTTTTTCCTTCAGTCTTCATCTGTCAAACTCTTAACCACAAAGTTCTCAGGACTATACTTTACATGAGCTAACCATCAGAGCCTACCCTCCCTCATTTTTTTTGTTTATGGATGCTAGTTTGAGCATGCCTCTAACATACACGTTCCTCATGTGGTATTTCTTGCTCACACCACTTATCCATCTCAATATTTACATTTCTGAGGAATAGATAATTTGCTCATGTTTCTTCTGTGTTGCCCACACCCATCATCATGCGTTAAAATGGTGGTCTGGCCAGTTTTACATACTTTTCCTTTTAATCTTACTTATTTCTTCCTGTCATATACTATACCACCTATCTCTCTCCATTTGAGCTAGGCATTTATTATCAAAGCTTTAATTTTGTCCTCCGTTTCCTGGTTTTGGAACCCAGCTACTTGAAACTGCATTTTCAGTATTGTCTGAGCTGCGTATTAGTGTGATTAATAATTCACCTATGCTGCTGAGACAGCAAGCAGTTACTAAATTACAAACTCCATGATTAAGATGTTAATAGCCACTTCAGTGCTGTTTGTTTGCTGTTTTCCTTATAGCCTTATTTACCTAAGATCATCTTAGACCCTTGCCAGATTCATTCAACCCATATTCTGGCAATAATTAGATTTGCTAAAAATGCAGTTTCAGGAGGCTTAATGGAATCTATTGTGTCAACATACAAGAGATTTTCAATTACAGTATGTAAATAATTTCAGTTAACAGATTATGATCCCCAGAGGTATAGATTTGCACCTCTGAGGTCTGTGCCTGTATATATCTCATGACTTTTCAGACTCCTCAGTGCCATATTGGTTTCCAAGAGGAGAAATAGAAAGAACATTTTGGGGTAATTCCAGGAAAGTCATAGTAAACTAAGTTTGCTTGGGGCTCTAGAAGACCTAAGGAAATCCCGTAGTGAATGCTGCTATTTGTACCTGTAACGTAATGTGCTCCTGTGCCTTTGAAGGTGGAGATGAAGGTGTTCTTGTTAGAGCAGAGTGAAATTTTACAGCCAAATTTTTTTCACTGAAAAATGATTTGAGTCAGTTGAAAAATGTTGCAAATTTGTATCAAATTTACAGAATTGTTTTGGTTTTTAAAAAAATCCAAAAAATCCTGAAAAACTTTTGTAATAAAACATTTGAACTTTATGATTTTTTATTTTATTTTTAAAAATTTTTAGTTGAAATGTAAATGATTCATATCAGGTGTGTGACATTGGGCTAGTCACTTAAGCGCTTAACTTCCTTCACTTAACTGTAAAAGGACGGTAATCAGATAACAGTTTTTGTAAGGTTTAATTATTAATATCTATGAGATGATCAGATATTATGACCATGGGAACCAGACAAGTACCCAGATAGCAGGGTATTTCCCCGCATTTACTAAATTTGTTTCAGTTAACTATATGGATAGGGTTATGTGCAGGCTATTGGTCATGTGTGTCCAGAATGTTTGAATCTGAGGGAAGTCTCAGAAAATGTGTATGTGGCGACCTCTATTCCCCCAGCTTCTCCAGCAAAGGACACAGAAGGTCACTTTGGTAATGGTAACTGCTGTGTAGAAGAAGTATCTTATCACAGTACTTTTCCAGGGTAGTTCTCTACATGAAGCTGAGGAGGAGATGGCCTTAGTGTGAGCTGTTCAGAGGTGGTCTGTCTAGATGTCTTAGCCATATGTCTATTTTATTTCCTGTAGGGTGACCAGATGTCCCAATTTTATAGGGATAGTCCTGATTTTGGGGTCTTTTTTCTTATATAAGTTCCTATTACCCCCCACCCCATCCCGATTTTTCACACTTGCTGTTTGGTCACCCTAATTTCCTGTGATGTCTGTTTTTGCATCATGTTAAGTCTCCAAGGAGTTAGTCAATTAGAGCTTTTAGGTCTGTCTGTCTTTTTTTTTTTTTTTTAAGCAAGCAAACAAAAACCCTTGGTCACTTCAAAAGGTTGACATGCAATGCCAGCTTCAGCAGTGCTTGCTCTGTAGTGTTTCTGTTTGTGGTTTTCAGCTCATCCATGTGCTTTCATATTTGCATTTGAAAAGGTTTTGGTTGCTGCATGTTTTCTGTCTTTAATGCTTCTCATTAGAAGCTCTCTGTGGGTGATTTTTCTGCAGGTTGCTGATTATGGTTATAATCTCCTATAGGGAAACCTGCTTCTCTGGGTTTTCTCCCATCTCATCAGCCACAGCTTATTACCTGTAAAGACAACAGCACCAAATTACAATGACATAGGTCACTTGTAAAACTTCTTCTGTGTAAAATAAATTTAGCTCCCCAGAACACTGTGTGACTGCAGATCAGAGTCTGAAGGTTTGGTTTTGTAAACGAACATGCAAATATTGTAGGGTTGTAGGATCTAATGGGGAAAAAATAAAAAACAATCATTGCAATTGAATTGGTAAAAGTTTGAAAGGTTATATTAATATATATGGATTTTAGGCAACAGGTTAAGGCATATTAATTGCAATTCATTACTTCCAGAGAATGCCTACTACAGCCAAAATAGGAAGGGCTTGAGAGAGGAAAAGTGAACACCATGTCTGTTTATCTCATCCTCTTTTCCCCATTGCCTTATATGTTGTGTATTCATTTATATCTGTTCAAAAAACATTCTTAGTGGGTAGCATTTAAAACACACTTTTGATTCCCTTTGCACATCTGTGAATGGATACATATCACACAAGGCAGTGGAGAATCAGGTCGAGAGCAGTCAAAGAAATACAGTCAATTATGCAGCAGATTAGACATAATTAACTTAAAACAAAGATATCTCGGCCATGGAAGATACTCCAAAAGTACATAAGATACTTGGATCATTGGAGAGAAATTAAAGCTTTTGTGGCAAGTAGCAGCCATTCAACCCTATTTCAACATCTTTTGTTTTCATAAAAATGAATTGTCTCATGCACTGATTTATGTATCATACTAGATTGTACAGGTCAAGCCATGATAATTTTGCATGGTGCTTCAGAAATAAATCACATTTTTTTAATGAGAGTACATTTTAAAAATCACGGGAAATACAACCCAGAAATCTCCTGGGAATTGGTGTGTCAGCCGTAAGAGTTCATACAAAATGTACTGTACTGAGCATCAGGATTTCCAAATAGCTGGAACTAAGGGGGTAAGAAACTGGACTCCTGAAGTACTAAGTTATTTCAGAGTCTATGCCAATGATGTGTAGAATGGGGATATTAAAAATATATTCTTCCTGTAGAAATTGGAATATCCGTCTATTAAAAGAAGATTCCATTGTATTGTTGCACTTCAACTTCCCATGCATACTATGGACTATTCAATCTCAGTAGAATGCAACATGGTAAATGCCCACTAGTAGGGCACAGGCTCTAAGGGCAAGATTCCCAGTCCCAATTAACGAGGGGCTCAGATGGGGAATAATCTGCTTTCGGAGGGCCTGTTTGGAGGAGAGTTCTCAAGTGGAGCTCAGTGGCAGTGCCCCTTTGTAGCTTAACAGGGAACTTCTTACCCAGTCGCATGGGGACAGGTACCATGGTGCATTGGCCCTTCTGACTTGAGTCCTACCCCTTCCAGAGTATTAGTACAAAAATAAGGAATGCTATGAACACAAACCCAGGGTTATCTGAATCATCTTTAGCAGGACCCCACCCTTCTACTCAGGACTTGTCTTCATGTAACCAGTCTTTTGATCAGTCTCCCTGGGCGTATCCAGTCATCCTATCCATTGGAAAGTTCGTTCCGGCAGCAAGCTCTTTCAGACTCTTGGCTGAAACCAAGATCTGCTCCCTCAGCAGCCCAACTGAGCTGGGTCTTCTCCTTTCAACTGTCTTCTCCACTTCTGACATCATCTGGAGGTATAGTGGGGCAGGGATAATTGGTTCCACGGGCCCTCATTAATCACCTTATTGCTAGTGCGGGGGCCTGTATGCCCCATCACAGGTAGTCCCATAGTAATCATAGCCTGCTCTCATAAGTTAGAACAGCCCCTATGATGTTCTAACTTACTCTATGACTGGGACAGCCTGAGAGTTGTGATCATGACAGAATCCCTGCCTCTGCCACCTCTCTCAGACTGAGAGTTTCTTTGTGCATAAGAGAATCTGACCCAAAATGTAAAATCAAGGTTTGAAAAGCAGGTGCACTTGATAGTAGTGTTCTTTACTTAAAATCGCTCCTATGCATTCTTGGGAAGTCCCAGTGGCAGATTTTTTTTTCCTTAAGAACTTTTGTAATGTATGCGTACATATTGGAGGTTAGCAGTGAGCCCCACGAGATGTAGTTTCACATAAATGATCAAGGCACTACATAAAATCTAAAACTTGTAGACATCAGCAATGTCTTTTGTAAAATGTTACTATGGTCACCTGCGGCTGTTTGACATAGCTAATGTTTTTCCAGTGGAAAATAAATCAATACAGATTAGTTTCTTGTTCTCTTCTACTATGTTTGACAGATGTTTCAAAGTGTATATGGCTTTATGAATAGGCACCTAGGCCAAGTTTAGCAATGATTTAAATGGCAGTGTAACCTGATCTGGAAATGGCACATTACTGTAATTTGCACCAATTTCAATATTCTGTGGAATAAATTCATCCTTGACATAAACAATTGCAACTCCTGCTGAAGTCAAAGAGAATTGCTTCTATTTAAGTCACAGCTGCAGGTGTCCCTGAAAAGGCTGGGAATGGACCGAAAACAGTTGCTTTCTCTGAGCAGCCTCGATTCCATGTGTGAAAATATAAATATACTTAAACATAAGTGAAGAATACTCTAACTGGAGCTGACGGACTTTTTTGACAAAGCATTTTTTACTTTGGAAGATACCAATTCTGGTAAAAGTGAAACATTTTGTGGAAATACACCTCTACCTCGATATAACGCTGTCCTTGGGAGCCAAAAAATCTTACCGCGTTATAGGTGAAACCGTGTTATATTGAACTTGCTTTGATCCACCGGAGTGCACAGCCCCGCCCCCCTGGAGCACTGCCTTACCGCGTTATATCCAAATTGGTATTATATCGGGTGGCGTTATATCAAGGTAGCGGTGTATATCAGTTTGAATAAATAGAGAGAGCCCTACTCCACAGGAGTCATTAGCCTGGTGGTTAGGACTCTCACGTGGGATGTGGTAGAGCAGGGGTCAGCAGCCTTTCAGAAGTGGTGTGCCAAGTCTTCATTTATTCACTCTAATTTAAGGTTTCACATGCCGGTCATACATTTTAACGTTTTTAGAAAATCTCTTTCTATAAGTCTATAATATATAACTAAACTATTGTTGTATGTCAAGTAAATAAGATTTTTTAAATGTTTAAGAAGTGTCATTTAAAATTAAATTAAAATGTGGAGCCCCCCCCCAGACCGGTGGCCAGGACCTGGGCAGTGTGAGTGCCACTGAAAATCAGCTTGCGTGCTGCCTTTGGCACGCATGCCGTAGGTTGCCTACCCCTGTAGTAGAGTCAGGTTTAACTCCCTACTCTGCCTGCTTCCGATAGAGACTTGAACCCAAGTTTCTCCTATCTAGCTAAGTGCCTTAACCCATAGGCTATTGGTCATTCTGGGGTTGTATGTGCTTATATTTTCTCATTCAAAATTTGGAAGCTCTCACTTCATTCTGATATTTAATGAAAACAAACTTTGACACCTTGAAATTTTCTCATAACAGAATTCTTATTTTCCAGTCACTTATTCTTAATAGGATGCCACAATGCATAAGATTTTGCTTACCTTATAAACACACAAGCATGGTCATAATTTCCTTGCTTATTCATCGTTAATGAATCATAGAACGCCCTTCTTGCGGTATAATAATCTTCAGTAAGTGCATGAAAGTAGAGGGAACTGTATCTTGTCTTCTAATTTAACTGTTCATCTTCCAAAGTTGCATTTTATTTCTGAGCAACAGCAGTTTAAAATATGTCTGGATAATCCAAAGCAAGTCCAATTTAAATCAGCTATTGTCCAAAATAATTAAAAATAACTTAAAAACTTACTTTTTTTATGCTGGAATTGAAAACTAACATTTTTCATCTCTGGGCATTAATGCATATAGGATTGTTCATTTCAAAGTTTTAAATGTGACAGTGTGGAAAATTATGTGAGATTCCAAGTGCAGTTAAAAGAAAATTAGGAATTAAAATGTTGCATATGGGATAAAAATGCAGAGCATAAATGTTTGTCAAATTCCCCCTTGCCTAGGGAGATACTCACCCCCAGAAGTTTGTTGCTGAACTTTTCATTAGCCAGAGAATATCCAACCTTTAATAAATAAGGAGAAACAATTTTATTTATTGCATAATCACAGTAAGCTATATTAAGGCTTGTGTTAGCATATGATAATACACAGCCAAAGATGTTGAAAGCTCTGGGCTTCACCTTCCTTACAGTGCTCACAAAACATATGTTATCTCACACTAACACTTGCCTTGTTGTCTCTTATTGCTAAACTAAATCACACAATCAACTGCACATCATATGTGGAAAGCCCCTTGGGCTCCAGCCAAGTCTTGTTTAACAATTGGCACTAGCAGTGCGGAAGTGAAACTATTAACTTAATAAGCCAACATTACATTAAAGGGAATCTTGAGAAACAAAACAATTGAGAGCAAGATCCATTAAATACAAGCACTTTATGTTTAGATTTGCAACAAAAGCAAACGTACAAAAGCCAGAAAATCCAAAGTTAAGGCTGTGAATTAATCTGTAGCATGCCTCATTGTGTGTGAATATAGTAGTGCTGATAGAAATGTCACGTACGAGTGTTCTGAAATGTCTGCAAGACCCTGGCACAGCAGGGAGAGCTTTCAAGAAGTCTAATTGACTTCTGAGGATGCAATCTTCCTTTCAGGGAGGATTGCACACATATTTTAAGATTTTTGAGTAGATATCAGACTGCCAGCCAGCTTACAGGTCTCATGTGGAATTCTCTCTGTCTCCCTTTTGAGGATGGGTGTTTGTGGGACTGGCCATTTACAAGGATGACCCACTTTTCAAGGCAAAAAGTTGGAAGAACTATGTTGTCTGCACAGGAAATGAGTTTGGTAAATTGTCAAAGAGGTGCATGCACTATGATTTTGGCAGATAGGAGGTAAGGAAGCATCGAGATAGCTAGAATCTTTGTGACGAAGGCTAGTTAGCAGGACTGGTCATGGGTGGTAGACCTCTAAATTATGTTAGTTTCCTCAATTCAAAAGGACAATGACTGGTACAAAACATTTTTCATTTTTGTAAAATGGTGAGAAACTCTGAAACAAACAATGCAGACAAGGAGTTATTTAGTTTTTAGGGACGCGTGGTCCCTAGTTTATGGATAGACTTGCTTTTTTTTTTGCATTAGCATGTAGAAATCTGGGGCCATTGGGCTAGACACTGTACAACTGCATACTAAGGGTACGTCTACACTGCAACAGAAAAAAAAAATCTCAGAGCCCAGGTCAGCTTACTTGTACTCGTGCTATGAGGGCTAAAGAGATTAATGTAGATGTTCCCCCTTGAGCTGGTGCCTGGGCTCTGAGACCCATTCCCCTTGCTGATGCTCAGAGCCTGGCAGGCATACCTACAATACTATTTTTAGTGCTGTAGCATGAACCTGATTTACTTGAGCCAGGTTCTGAGACTCACTACTGGTGGGTCTTCCTTTGCAGGGTAGACCCAGGGCCGGCTCCAGACCCCAGTGCGCCAAGTGCGTACTTGGGGCGGTGTGCCGCGGGGGGCGCTCTGCCTGTCGCCGGGAGGGCGGCATGCAGCGCCAGTGGACCTCCCGCAGGCATGCCTGCAGAGGGTCCACTGATCCCGCGGCTCCGGTGGACCTCCCGGATGTCGGCGGGAGGTCCACCGGAGGCGCGGGACCGGTGACCGCCAGAGCGCCCCCCGCGGTGTGCCGCCGTGCTTGGGGTGGCGAAATTCCTAGAGCCACCCCTGGGTAGACCTATCCTAACAGGCAGTCCTTGCCCCAAAGAACTGACTTAATCCCACGCTTTGTTGATTTAAAGTGTAAGTATGATCATCCTCAAGATGTGGAGTCGAGGCCTGGAAAGGTTAAGTGACTTGTCTAGGGTCATGACCCAGGAATGCAGGATGCAGGAATTGAACCTAGTCTGTCTGAATCCCAATCATCCTTAATCTTTCATCCCCTCTCAACTGTATTACAGAGAGACAGTCAGTGTTCAATCAATAGTCCAAAACCTGAGGCACTTTTACACATGAATTCACACCTTAATATCCTTTGCTCTGTGTCGCTAATAGCAGCAAATGAACAAATAATGCCCTGGAATATACAAATCATGTCATCATATAGGGGCTAACTGCATCTGCCCTTTCCATCTGGATGCAAATAGAATCCCCAGCCATATCCTGTAACATAATGCAGTTTGCAGTTCTGCAGTGTTGCAGCTTCAGTGCTCATGATTTCTGCTTCCAAAGGGTTGGGGAAAATGGGAAGCATGCTAAAAGAAGCTATAGTAGTGGTCTGAATGTAGATCACCATGGCTGTTAGTTAGCCCCCAAAAAATCATTTTAGCTGCCACTGACTTCAGATTGTGAAAGTTTGGGATAAATAGAGGCTAACTGACCCTTCTATCCCATTTAGTTTAGAGAGTTGTGCATTCCCATAGGAAGATGGCAAACACTTTTCTTCTGAGTCTTCACGCTGAGAGATAAATAATAAAAAAAAAAAATTCTCTGTGGTTTAGCATGATATATTGGTTCTAGTCATAAGGTACCAACCCTCATTCATAAGCTAGATACCTATTTTTATTGATAATGTTGGGCTTTTTGACCATTTCACTAGTACATAAGTGTGCATGTGTGTGTGCACCAGTGGTTATGCTTGTATCCTCTGAAGTTAAATACTTTTTGTGCCTGCTGAGGCCGTAATTTTAGCTTGCTTTCAGAGAGCAGTTCCTGAAGCAAAAAGTCACTATCCTAGCCAAAAGGTGCTATCATTTACAAATATATTGTTTCTGTTGCAAATTCAAGTCAAAGGCAAAATCCTATTGATTTCAATAGGGTCAGGATTTCACCCTTGTTATGCAGCCCTCCATTCAGAGTATGAGAATATGTGGAGAGCATGGCTCTGTTAAAAGGAATCTGCTCAGATGATGTATACATCCACACGTGTGCTGGTTTTATAACTTTATTTGTTAAGAAAATAACTTGTCCAAGCAAAGCACAGAACAGGAAATGGAAAGACTTATTTTCTGTTCCTGAATGAAATGCCACAGCTGGCATAAGCAGACAAATAGCAATTAGACTTCTGAATCAGGTTTTAGTATAGGAAATCTCAATGGAATTTAAAAATATGCAAAATGGAGAAACACTAAGTAGCTGATAGTTATGTACTATTCTATAAGACCTTAATATTAAGAACCCCACTGTCTTTATGTTGACAAGAGCAGGGCCAAAGAGTTTGGTTTGGTTTTGTAAAAATAAAAACCAGGGGTCTTTTAGATCCATATTGCATTTTATTGTAACCACCAAAGTTCAGACGAGATTCTATAGTGTCCCATCTCTGTTAATTGGAGAGTATCTTTCTCTACAAATAACCCTACTGAAGTCAGAGACAGCTCAGGGAGTAAGGTATTACTAAACTGGAATAATGTATTGGAATCTGACCCATCACGACTATTCTCGCGCTTGCACAGAAACCTAGGAAAACATACCATGCAGTAGTTAATAAACCAATGTCTTTCTTCAACACCAATTACAGATTATTCATTAAAAGATTTACTACTTCACTTAACCAATGTGTGAAGATCTGTTTGAGAGCTTTATTATTCAAAACATGCAAAAGAACAACTAAATCAACATTAATAATTTAACACATCTGTCCCATTGATTAAGTATTACATTAATGAGTGCAAATGTATCCCACTAGAATTGAAACAAACTAACAAACCAAAAAAAAAGACATAACATGAATCTGATCTTGAACACACTTCTAGTACACCATAGTAGGTCTATTGATTTCTCCAGAAAAGTTTCTCCAAAGTTGTCATTCTGTAACTTGAAGACTAAAACCCTGATCCTGAAAGCAGATCTGCATGGGCACAGGGATCCATAACAGTGAATCTGATTGAAAGTGCAGGCACTAACAGTTCATTTGTATTGACTTCTACCATGCCTGCCTGTATAAGCCACTAATTGCTAGTATGAACTTCACTCTCCATTTTCTTTCTTTTCATATTTATACAGTTCAGACAGACGTTTAATATTCATTTTTATTTAGTCTACATTGCAGTAATCTTTTAAAGTTCACTCTAAATATCTGTGCATGTGAAGTTTAAAATTGAGGCAGACGCTCTGAAATAAACTTTCCACTGGCTGTATAAAGCTTTTGTTGAATGGCTCCTATTGAAACCATGGGTAGTAATAAGCCTAAAAAAAAATGTCATGTTAGAAATGCATCTCTCCCTCCATTCTGTAGTGCCCTAAAGTACTCAAACATAGTATGCTGCACCGCTTTGAGCCCTTTATAGAATGCAGTCGCAGAAGGATGAATTAAGGAATAATGTCTATTTTATAGCGATGCCATCAGCTTAGACAATTTCAGTGGAAAATAGATTTAAATAGGTTTTATGACACTACAGAATGTAACATAATAGTTAACAGTATTATTATAATGAGAACTAGAAAATGTGCCTGACTAGAAATAAACATGTAACTGACCAGTCTAGTTTCAATGTCCAGTGTGAAATGAAGAAAATATATAGACCTGAGTGAATCCTCCCTTAAATCCTAGTCCTGCGTACACTTAAATACATGAGAAACTTCATGCATGTGAGTAGTCCTGTTAATCTCGGGGTCTATTTACTTGTGTAAAGTTACTTGTGTGTAAGTAGTGGAAGAATCAGGGCCTTAACATTCATATTTTAAAGGTTTTTTCTTTTGTTCATTTTACAACCTAAAGATGAAACATTCTTCCATTAGTTATTTGAAATTTGACATCTGACCTCGGGGGGTTGTTGGTTGTTGGAGGACAGGCACATTTCCAAATACATCTCTTGTGTGAAAAAATTGGTGTTTTTCATCTGCAAAGCTCTGTAGCTCCTTTTTGCCTGTCATGGCTGCAGCAGAACATCTGGACTAAAAAGCATTACACTTGAATGTTTTTAGTTATGGTTTTGTTGTCAAACATGGGACAGAAAACAAATCCTTATAATTAAGAAACAGTCAAGGAATATATATAAGCGGAAGTGGAAAAGGATCTTGATCTCTGTCATGCCTTTGTGATATATGGCAGTCAGTCTTGTTGTTCCAATATTAAGTTGTTATATTTCATAAGGATGTGAATATGAAACTAATTGTAATCTGCACTCTAATCATATATCAATACTGTAAATCATGTTGCTCTTTTCTAGGAGATTATTAGACAAGTAAAGCATAACTGATGAATATGAAGATTAGGGGTTGAAGACTGGAGACTGTCATTTTCACACTTGACGAGCAGTGTAGTTAGACCAATCTAACCACCTTACTGGACAATTAACTTCCTTGTACAGACTACCTGGAGAACAACATTTATGGAAGAAAAAAAAAGTTGCAAGACTTAACAACTTTTGCAAGCATTAACTTGCCATCAGACTAAATGACCAGAATATAATATAGGACATGAGTGACCTGCTTTTGTAATAATAGGCTCCTTTCTATAAGACTGTGACAGGGAAAACAAATGAGCTACTTAGGTTGATGTAATGGCCCTTGTAAAAAAGTGTGTGCCCTGGAACCTGGCACCTCTTAGCTCTGTTTTCAGAGCTATGTCTGAAGATTCCGCAGGCAGCCAGCCTCAAGCAGGAAAAATGTGGATGATTCATTAGTACGTATTTCATTGCCATTTATTATCTGACCTGCCTTAAGAAGGGAGGCAGTTGATTATAGGCTGCTAAGAGCTCTGAAAACTTATTAGTTTTTCCACTTGCTTCTTAAAAAAGAGAACCATTCTGGAGCTTGCACATGTGCACTAAAAAAAGGCTGCTCAAACAGAGCCACAATAGACAGCCATACCATTAAAAATTCAGTATAGCTTCAAGCAAGGATTTAAGAGCCGAGAACACGGTTTTGTACAAACTCTTTGATACTGCTGTGTAAGGCTATAATTAAAGCAACTTGAACCTTTCTAATTGATGCTTATATTCAAAGAAACTGTGATGAGCTTCTGTTAAGGGGGATTCAACCCAAAAAAACAGGGAAAAAAAGTGTGGCACTGGCTTAAAAATAGATGCAGATGGGCAGCTTCCCAGTGTTTCTAATCAAAGCATATCAATTTTTGACAGGTTTCGATTCTGATTAAGAGTATAATGCTACAACCAGCCCATGACCTAGCTGAAGGGTATGAAGTTACGATTTTAAAATAATTTAACTGCTGTAAGAGTCTTCATAGTGGAGACTGATCCCTCTGAAGTTCACCTGCTTTTTCTCGTGCCTTGCAATGTTTTATTATCTGATGTATATGTTAATATCCCAAATGAGCAGTGCTTGAGTCTGTGGAAAACTTGTCAAATTGTTTAATAGAGCAGAAACCATCCTGCCATTTCAGAAATGCCATGAATATGCCATGCTCACTCTTCCAGCTACAGAGAGAATCACAATTAAGACAAAATCCATTTAACTGTGTCATTATTTGAAAGTTTACACACACACGCACTAGGGGAGGGCTGCAGCTTACCAAATGTTTCGGGGACACTGCATTGTGGGAGTCTTATAGTAGGGCTCAGTGTGCCGTTTCCTGTTTACATTTTGTCCTTCATGTCTGCTTTGTACAGTATTTCTTTTCCATTCTACTTAGTTCCTAATAGTTCTTCTGGCAGCTGTATATTCTCACTGCCTGTTTGGCCAAATGTTGAAGCCTCACATAGACAAAATTCCTATTGACTTGAGAGTTTTACCCTGAATCTCTGTAACAATGGTCTTTTTGGTTGTCTCTTTTTCCGAGCGCACTCCCTCACTTTTATTCAATCCATTGTTTTTGCTCACGTAGTAAATGGCTGTCAGGCTAAATGTTACCCAGTAACGCCTTGGGGAAAACCTCAGGCAGTGCTATATGTAGGAGCTACTTAATAGAGCTCTCAAGCCATTCAGAAACCAACATATCAGCAATGTTTCCAATTGGCTAGGCTGTTTCCCTGAATGTGATGACGTTTGCGTGTCTTGATTGAGTTGAAGCACATGATAGCAGCACCAGCTGTTGGCAAGGAGAAGGGAGCAGTGAAATCTTTAATGTGACAATCAGGTACTTCTCCAAATTTTAAACTACAGGTGAGAGGACAGCTAGTTCAGACTGGCGTATGTATGTTTCCAGTAAAAGGGTTTTTATGGCCAGTCATGTTCTTTCTCATCCAAGAGCTATTATAGCTACAGAATAAAGACGAACGACATGGATTCATATTACTGAAGTGTTGAGATATTAAGGAAGTACAGAGAATTCTAGCAGAACAAAACAAATGGATATAAAGCCAAAGACATCTTTTCACTCACCAGGCATAATCCCATTAACTGAGATGGAGTTGTGATTTGTTTATGAAAAGGACTGAATTTGGACATGTATACTGCAAACATACAACCTGAACCTACTTTACTGGTTGCAGTTGTGGATTTAGGAAAGGGGCACTCATTTCATGGGTTTGCTAGACAGCATAGTCCTCCAGAGTTGAGGACTGATTCTTCCCAGCTTTGCACTATGTGTAATCATTTACTCCAGTACAAAGTGGATATAAAATGTTTTACACCTGTGCAACACTAGTGTAAAAGACTATGCAATGTGCAAGGGAATGGAGAACTAGGTCCAGGGACAGTACTTGTCTCTAACTCTACCTCCACATACAGATGGAGATTAGAGAAAGCACCTATCCATAAGCTCCATCAGAACTCATTATAACAACAGATATACTTGTCTTACGTAAGCAGTGGGGCTCGGTGCTACATCTTACATTTGTGAGCAGAGGTTCTACCACCAAGTACTGCTGTAGCCCCATGGTAGCATTCCCTTCTGTCAAGGCTGAATCCCCACTCTGTCACTCCGAGTGCAGAAGTGGGGGCCCGCAAGGATTTTAAAAATTAATACTTGTCACTCCAGGCTTGTATTACACTCCTAAGGTTACAGCTTCTCTCTGGCCTTGCTTTGCAGGGCCGTCTCTACAGTTTTCGCCGCCCCAAGCAGCACACCGAATTGCCGCCGCGGATGGCGGGGGCAGTCCGTGTGCCCTTAGGGCGGCAGGCGCATTTCCGCAGTGGCAGCAATTCGGTGGCAGCTTCTATGTTTAGCTGAAGCCACCCTGGACAGCTAAACATAGAAGCTGCTGCCGAATTGCCGCCACCGTGGAAACGCGCCTGCTGCCCTAAGGGCACATGGACTGCCCCCGCTGTCCACGGCGGCAATTCGGGGCGCTGCTTGGGGGCAAAACAACAGGGACTGCTGCCCCTTGCAGATTGCCGCCCCAAGCACCAGCTTGGATTGCTGGTGCCTGGAGCTGGCCCTGTTGGTTTGGTAAATGCTGCCACC
Source organism: Mauremys reevesii (assembly GCF_016161935.1). Taxonomy (NCBI): domain Eukaryota; kingdom Metazoa; phylum Chordata; order Testudines; family Geoemydidae; genus Mauremys; species Mauremys reevesii. The sequence goes on from NC_052624.1 coordinate 97,337,297, forward strand.
AAACAAATGCAAACAAACAAACAAAAATCCTTTGAACCCAGGAAGGAGTACTTGGGAATTCCTTCCTGTGAGGTACCCTCAAGCCCTTTCACACACACACACCCAGGGAAGAGCTGAGAGAAAAATCAAAGGAAATTAGCTGTGGCTACCAGCTAATCAAACAACATGCACAAACCCCTTAGGACACCAAAACTCCAATCCTGTTTTTTAAAAAGGTAAATTTTATTAAAAACAAAAAGAAAGAAAATACATCTGGAACTTAGGCTTTTGCTAGATTTTAAAAGAGCAATTCCAAAAATCAAGCACCCCAAATAGCTTTCTTGGGGGTTCTGTTTAAAGGTTACAAGCAGACAAAAGCATCTGGAGTTAGCACAGAGGAGATCCACAAGCCTTAAAAATAAACAGAAATAATCCTGACTGTGTCTAGCTAAACATTCTGATTTACTTACACCTTTGGGTTGTTAAAAGTAGTTCTAGATATGATGTGATAATTTCATACTTGGTTCAAACTTTACACAGCATTCCTGCTGCCCCGTCTCTTCAGCTCAGAGAACAACAGACAAAAGGATAGTTTCTTTCACAATTTTAAAAGTTCTACCTTCCCATTGGCTCTTTTGGTCAGGTGCCCACTTCTTTTTTTCTTTACCTGGGGGACTTTTTAACCCTTTACAGATAAAGCAAGTAAAGAACAGCTATTGAGGTATTTTACATCTAACTGGCTGGCTGGGTGTCCATCAAAGGGAGCTATCCCTCCTTTATTTATCACACCTTCAAAAAGTGACCTACTTTGTATGTAGGCCTGGAACTCATGAACATTTTGTCCTATACCATGTATACTTAGCAAGAGAGCAACAAACTAAGTCAAGAATCCACCCCTCCACAGAGATGTTTTCTTTTTCCTGCCTCTTTCTAGAAATACATGTGAGAGTGATCATTTCCCATTGTTTTCTCACCTTACCTAAAATACTGTGGTGTTATTGGCAGTGCTCAAGAATTGGCATACCATCTTTCAGTTAAAGTCTTTGAGTAGTATGCAGAATATTGTAGCAGGCCATGAAACTGTCCCTTCACTTTCAAATGCCTCCTGGATCTTTACTGGCAATTCTAAGATGCAACATTTTAAAGCTTCTCCCTTAACTAATTTCCATGTGTCTCTTTGTCTACTTCCTAGTAGGAGATGGGTTTTAACCTTGAAAGATAATTGCACAATTTTCCTTCTATTAAGATTCCCCCACCCAATAATTTAATAAGTGTAAGAGCTAGATAAATAAAGCATGTAATGTCAGTATTATGAAAGCTTAATCGTTGGCTATTACAGTAGAACAAAGTAATTTAATAATTGCTTTGTGAAATACTATTGCTGCATGTTAACTAACCACTGCTGGACACTAGGTGGCTATGGGTATCCTATATTAACCCTATAGAGTTTGGGGGTAGTAACCATCAGGACTGAAAACCCAGTGCCCATTATGATCCCCAAGAAAGAAAACCCAGTACCCCAGAGAAAGGAAAGTATAAGAATTTGAGTTTGCTAGGCAGTTGGTCCTTTTTTCTGCTGCCAGTTAATCCAGCAGCAAGTATATATTGTAATTTTTGGAGCAGGGACTTTGTTTCTCTTTTACAGCACTTAGCACAATGGATTCTTGATCCAATAAAAAGGATGATAATATAGTCATCTACCCTTGCCAGAGAAGTCACAGGAAAATCTGGAGAACCTACAGAGAAAATAAGTTGCTCAAATAGGTGGGATGTGTATTTAATTATGTCAAATGCATATTTTAAAATGACAGAACATCTAGAAGAGCTGTTGGTCCATGCAATCTTGTAATGTTGCATGCACATGTGTTGTATTTACTGATTTAAATATACCCATTGATGAGATTACAACATTTCTGGTGGCTTGTGACTTGCTGTGGAGGCAGAGGGGAGATAGAGACACTGCAGTTCCGTGTAGTATGAATGAGCGCCAGAGGACTTGGTTTCTAATTTTGATGCCATCCTGCTCTGAGATTTTTTGGGCAAATCACTTGAACCACAGGTTCAGGAGCACTCTGGATCTGTATATGCAGAGCCTTGTATCCATGTGGATCACAACCACACAGATTCACTTGCAGAATCTGGACCTAAGCGTATGTCATCAATTAATTTTTGTCCACATTCAAATGTATAGTCCAACAGTATGTATATATACAGGACAGAGAAGGATGCTCATTAAAATGTATGAATAAGCTCTACTCCTTTGATTCTTCGCCCTCCCTACTCCACCAGGAAAACAGAGTGAGCAAGGATATGCAACCGAGACGAGGCCACCAAAATGATGTATAACCTAATAAAACTCTGAGCAGCAAAAACAAAACACATGGCAGACAAAACCAGAAACACCCTACACAATGGTATATCAAAAATGCTCATTCCACTTCCCCTCCAATGTTTTTTGGCTGCTGGTACTAGATTATCTGTCATTCTCACTCATGAAACAGTCCCATATAATATACTGCTCCCAGTTCCCTGCTGTATTGTAGGTCCCTCATTAGAATTTCAAAGAAAGTAAATATATTTGTGGAAAACACTGCAGTTTCTAAAACTGATTGTCATCTCACAGAGAGTCCATTAAGCATCCTAAACCTTGGAATGACCTTTCCTTTTTTCCCTACAAAGTTTGAACTGAATTTTCTTTCCCAGAAATTACAAATTTTGATATGGGTGCCGTATGTAGAACACAGGGAACTAGGGGTGAATAAGTAGTTCTGGATAGTAAATCTCCTCCCATTTGCCTCTAGTAGAAATATACAGAATGAGAATATTGATATGTCAGAAATATATGGCCATATGTTTGGCTGTGACAAGATGTAATCTTCACTCTCCAGAGTCCTTAAAAGTTTATAATTACTCTTAAACTGACTAAGCATTTAAAAGCTACAGCTATCACATACGTGACGCTAAACCATCTTGCTGTAGTCTAACCACTCTGTTATTCACAAAAACCACAACCAAAAACTCTGTCAAAGGGCATTAAAAATAAAATACTGGCCATGTATTATGGCTGTTTTCTGTCTGTGAAGCCAAGATTCAGAGGGCCAGATTGTGCCAGCCTTATGCCGAGTAGACCTTTGCTGCAGGAGTAGTCCTAATGAAGATGGTGGCAAATATGGCCAAGAAGGTGCTGCACAGCTTTTAATTAAGTAGCAAAAACTAGCTCCCAGCGGCTAGGGTAATATTCACGAAAAGTGGATTTGCATTACTGGTAAAATTTCTTATTCTTAGGGTTAGGAATACTAGTCACACCAGCAAAATACCAGCTAGCCAGTAACCAAAGTAATGATGGCAATACCTTCCTGCTGGCTGGTTCTTGTAAAATAAGCATAGCCAGAAGAGAAATAAGCAGCCCAGTATCATAGCAAAGAAATTAATAGGAGACTCAGTTCAGCTGTTAGGTTTCAAATCATTGCATGCTTTTTTTGTGGCTGACAGCTACAAGTCGTCGTTGGCTTTGGAAGAAGATTCTGACTGCGTCTAAAATGAAAAGTCAGAAAACAGCATCAAAGAACCCCTCTTCATCAAAGCATCTGAGTTCATCAATTTGAAGAATCAGAAGAAAGTTTTCACCACAGAACTGTTGGGCATGCAGGACATTAAAGTCCTTCCAAGAAGGAATGTAAACAGAAATTCAGTGTTGTGCTAGAAGATAATCTGTAGAAAAAGATTTTCCATTTAACCCTCCAGTTATGTGGCCCTGCATACAATAAATAATAAAAACATCAAAATATACTCTGCACCTTCCCATGAATGGTAGGGAGCACCTTGTGCAGCCATTTAGGGCCTAATCCAAAGTCCATTGACTTAATAGGACTTTTGGATCAAATTCACACGTCTGTGCAAAATGATGGCAAATGAATCTCAAACACTTCCAGATTGGAGCTGTCCTTGCACAGGTGCAAACAGATTGATCTGGCTCTGACAGACAAAGGATAAGAATGAACACTGGAGGGATATAAAAGAGATTCCTCCTGTATGTGGGTATCTGTGTCTTTACAGATTCTTAAAATGAAAAACAGACTGGAAACTCTACCAGCTGATTGTGAGAAGAGACAGACCTGAAGAAAAACCCTGTGGATCTCAAAAACTTGTCTCTTTCACCAGCGAAGTTGGTCCAATAAAAGATATTACCTCACCCACCTTGTCTCTGTGAGATTTAGACCAATTTTAATGTTAAGTGGATAGCATAACTTTCATTGTTTCTGAAATGGATATGTAAATACTTAAAGCTCTTGTGGACAGTCTCCTTCCCAACCAAAAATTCTGATTGCTTATTGTTTCATTTTTTCTGCCCTCAGTCTCTCTCTCTCTCTCTTTTTGGAAGTATTCACTTCCACTATGTCCCCATGCCTATCCAAGCTTCTATTTTTAGCTATAATTTGTTTATGTATCTTCTGTAGAAGAGCTTTCTTCTGGTTTGTTTCTAAAGCAATAATCTTAAAGTAAAGCCTTCACTGAGTATACTTTTGAGTTTATATGATTCTAGTGCCTTCCGTCCATTTCAGACAGGTTGTTATAGGAAGGAACTGCAAAAGTGATTTAATTCTTTCCCCTATTTTATGATGCTGGTAAATTACATGTGGACCAGTCTCATTCTTGGTCACTTGCACCCTCAGACCCACTCATTAGTAAGATATCAGGATGACTCTCCTCTCGCCTACAACAGGTTTTACAGTGCATAATGCTATAACTCCATCAAGTGTAATTGTCTCCTGCCTTGCATCTTGTGTTGTCATTTACACCTGCGTAAAGTGGATTTTAAATCCTCCTTAATATGAATACTGCAATTTATATCCACTTCAGAGAGGTGTAAGTGACTACACTAAATGTAAGGTGGTAGAAAATTGGGCCCATATGCTACAATGGAGTTACTCTGATTTACCTTAGTGAAGGGGGGAGGAGAGGTAAGGTAGAAATCACACCAATTATTTCCTGGGGTGAGGGCTTCTTTTGATTTTAATATGAAATTACTTTAATAATTTTACTCTAAAATGACTTGTCTAGATGAAATGTAACCATTTAGTAACCCGTTAGTTGTGCACAGTATAAAATAAATATTGATCTTTGTTAGATTTCAGTGGCCTAAAGGCATGAAGCTGACTGTGGCTTTATACTATATGAGTTCTTTAGAACAGGCAGAAGATCAGTCATCAGCAGCAGCAACAGCAGCTACTGGGTGCTGGGATTACTAGAGTTTATACTATCTATTTCATTTTTTTCCATTTAGTCACAGCTGGAATATTTATTGGCCAGCACTGAGACATCTCTTTTGAAAGCCTTCAGTTCCTAGAACTGGGAATGCAGGCAAAAATGGTCTAAGCAGTCAGGGCAAAGCACAGTCAATAAATATCATCTAGAATGATATTTGGTAGTGATGACTTAATCTTCAAATGGAAGTCCTTTTGTGCACATTTTCCTAGCTTCCCTCCCTACTCCAAATCTCTACCCTTCCCTGTGGCAATTACTGTGCTTGGTTGCATGAAGAAAAAGTAATATTAAGACAGGGAAGATACAATGTAATAATGTCAATTTTGTGGAATGAATAATTGTTAACAATTAACTTTGTTATTGACTCTTCCATTCCTTTTGTACCTGGTCTGCCCAGCCCCTCTCTCTGGAAGTGACATATTACTTTGTATTAGTGTGGAATCTCCACTCATCTAATCGCTGCAGTTCTCTTTTGCAGTTTAAGTCTGTCCTCCTGTGTGTTGGTATTGTTGGCAGATTTAATTATTGTTGAAGATCCATCAAAGAAACACTTAGACCTATAGACTTAGACTTAGAACCGTCACACACGGTTCAGATAAGTGTATAGGTTGGTTGTTTTTTTTTTTAGTTTAGTTGGTCAGAGAAGTCCTTGGGAACTCTGGAAGAGTGTAGGACTAGGATACAACTAACAGAAGGCATCACTGACTGAGCGCTGATAGATGTTTTACTATATAAACAGATGCTGTTCTTTGTATCACCTGAACTTAGCTGGACAACAACTGATCTAGAGGCACTCTTAAAATGTTGCATTTTTTTAACAAACTGACTACTTAAATTATTTTTAATCTTATTTTGATTCATTTTTAAAAGAAGGCTCACAATGGGGTGAAGTTTCTTTCTGTTCATAAGGCAAGTCCTTTCTATCTCTGAAATGGTAGGTGGCCTACAAATGTCTTCTCACCATCCTCCTCTGGGAGGATCGGGCAACAATTTGTTACCCATAAGCCTGTTGTCTTGTGAAATGAGTCACCCCACGCCACCCAATGAATCTTTCATCTCTTATACGGGAATGGATTCTGCCACTTTTGGCTTGACAGCAAACTTACCTCTGCTGCCTAGAAGGGCTCTTAAATTTAACTTTAGCAATAACTGGCACATATGTTAACTTTCAAAGTCCTACAGTCATTTACTGCTTCCTGCTGCAATATGGAACATGCACTATTATAGTACCGTGCGCTGCTATACCCCTGATTCTTTATATAATAGGTGCTCAACTTATCCAAGATTAATGGCACAAAAATGATTTAGTGTGACTTCCTCTTTAAATTATCTTGCCTAGAGTGTCTACTACATCTCCTATAGCTCTTTTAATATTAAATCTTACATCCTGCTTTCATCTAGCCTTAAAATAGTATGCAGTGTTTATAGGGGCTATGTTATCCTGCTTCCATATTTCATTCCCACATTTAATTCAAGACAGCCCTCTCTCTATGTATGTTTATAAGAGAGAGAGTGGTCAATACTTAGGACTATATCAAAGGATTTGCTAATGAATCTAAATTGAAATTAAAACCACTTGCTAGCACACAGAATTTGAGACTCCTGCACCCAGTTGCAAATGTGGCTGACTGGCCAGTGTTGTTAGTTGGCAGTGGGGGCATCGGGGTGGCAATTTATCTGTGCTTTTTGGTAATGACTAGAACCAGTTGAAGATTTGCCATCTAAACTTCTTGCAATGGAAAATGCCTTTTTGACCACAATGCCAGGAACATTTCCATTTTAGTTAAAAAGCTTTTGTGTTTTTGTGGTAAAAATTTTCAAGACTTTTTTTTATTTCATTTAGGTGAGGGGAATCCACATTCCTTTATTTTCCGCACTCTCTCTCTCTGTCTCTCTCTTTCTTTCTTTTGTTTGTGTGTGTTTTCCCCACAACAATATGATTTTTTTTCCTTCAAAAATTCCACTTAGAAATGATTTTCCTTATTGCAGGTAGGGTTGCCAACCCTCCAGGATTCTCCTGGAGTATCTAGGAATTAAAGATTAATCTTTAATTAAAGGCTACCTCGTGTGATGAAATCTCCAGGAATACATCCAACCCTAACTGGGGGGGTGGGGAGGGAATGAAAATTGTCACAGAATATTAAAACAAACAAAAAAAAGCCTTCACATCTTTCAATATTTACTTACCTTTTCTCTGGCCATGATTAGCAATGACCCGATATTACAACTTTTCCCCAAAAAGTGTATTAAAGCTAGAGAAATAGCAATGTGGCATTTTCCATTTCACATGTGAACTGAATATTTTTCATTAATTTGAATACTTACCTTTAGGGATTGAAAACCAATGATCGAAAACTATACATATGATTGAGGCCACATAGAGCCCCCTTTTCTTTCAAAGGGAATCAGCTCAAGGGGAGGGCCCCCCCACACACAGTCAGTTTCAGGAGTAAGATCTTGAATTGCAAGGTCTGTTGGGCAGGGGCTATGGTCTGTTTGTTCTTGTGAAACACCTAGCACTTTTTTGGATGCTCAAAAATTCAAGTTAACAACAACAAGAAGAAGCCTGGACTGCTACACCAACACAACACCTGCGTAGCTATATGAAGTATAGTATAATTCATACATAGCATAGTTAATACATGAGCATAGCTTTTTTTATTCATAGCTTCATTTTTATTTGATGTATTGAAGAAAAATCATTCAGCAAATATAGTTCTGAATGAGCTGGTAACATATGACTCTGTGTGGGTGGATGTGTGGGGAGATTAAGAAATGAATTTAACCTTTTTTGGCTAAGAAATGCATGTAACCATTTTTTAATAACGTTCTCTGACTTCACTTTCTGTGCATGAAGTCTAATGAGCTGATTGACAGCTTGTCTACTGCCATATTGCAGAACTTTGGGGCCTAAAAGCAATGTGCTTGGTTAATTTACAGATGTGCATTGCTTCTTAAGTGAGAACATGAATTATGTCATGGAAAACAATACCTTTGTGAAATGAAGTGTTTAGCAAATGTACTAAAGAACATTGAATTATCACTGGAAATACAGTACATTGTACATTCTACAGTAGTTTCTACTAAAACTCCATAAAACTGTTTACATTTAAAAGAGCTTTCCATTTATCAGCCTGCTATTTTGGTCTGGTTCTATGTCTCGGGTGCTTGAGTTTCTAGTTTGTGGTGAGTGTTAAGAGATCAAGAAGGCAGACTTATATGCAGAAACAAGAGAGATTGATGATCTCTAAGGGAAGATTTGCAATGGAAATCAGTGGTTTTCAAATTGGCTTAGGGACAAGTAATGTTTTATCGCTGCCTACCAGGCAACTTTTTTCCATCAAAATCCCACCATGTGACATATGCTTTCTTTTAAATGTAAGCAGATAATATATATAGGAGATACTCCTCTGTACTGCTTGTCTTGGGTTTACACCTCTAGGGAATCTGATACACTATGCTTGTTTCCCATTAACTTCAATGGGCTTAGGATCAGACCCAATATATGCAGTATTTATTTTTCATTAGAATTTTTCACTCTCCTCTGAGTATTTCACCCTAGCTGCTAATTTGTCTTTTTTTTTTCTTTCCTTTCCCCCTCTCCTCCAGAGTTTTTCCTAAGTGAAATGTAAGCTCAATAACTTTTTCCCCCAAACAAGCAGCTTTGTGTTTTCTCCCATGCTGTCCTTCATACTTGGGATACGCTCCTTAGAAACATCCACACAGCCATATAATTGTCCTTCTTCAAAACTCTCTGTAAAACTCTCTTGCCGTGATGTCTCTCAGAATCTTAAGAGTGTGTAGGTAGCTGGTGTGCTGAGACCACTGCCTATCATGCTGACCAGTACTGTCTCATTGTTTCCTTATGCTGTTCTGTCCTCATCCACCTATTGTCTCTTGTTTCATACTTAAATAGTAAGCTCTGGGGATGCATAGGACAGAGCAACCTTTTTTTTAACGTGTTTGTATAGCCGCTAGTACAATGGACTTTTGGTCTGTGACCAGGACTGTTAGGCGCCACCACCATGCAAAAAACAACATAGAAAGATTGAAATTAGGCAAACTGAGTTTGCTTATTCTTATAAATCAGCAATTCACAATTAGTTGACATTTGTGAAAATTGCTTTTCTGTAGAAATTGTGTAGGAAATCTCGTAGGAAGAGACTTTCTCAAAGTATTATTTGTACTACTTCATTTCAGATGGTTTAGAAATAGGTTGAGAATAGTCACTATTTAGTATTACAGCTGAACTGAGACAGTGGAATTACACTGGAAAATAAAGAGGTGATGAGAGACAGTAACATAGAATAATAAGTATCAGAGGGGTAGCCGTGTTAGTCTGGATCTGTAAAAGCAGCAAAGAGTCCTGTGGCACCTTATAGACTAACAGACTAACATCCGACAAAGTGGGTATTCACTCATGAAAGCTCATGCTCCAATACGTCTGTTAGTCTATAAGGTGCCACAGGACTCTGTGCTGCTTTTACAGAATAATAAAGGTCGTATGGTGCTATGTCACACAGCAGTCAGAGCTGAAGGAAAAAATTTGGTGTGTTAAAGAAGTGAGTCTTTCTGAAGGCCCCTGGATCTGGATTCCAATGTTGCAAATGATGCTTGTCTCTAGCAGGGGGAAAAGTTACCCAATCATGAATGTCCTCCTGATTTTTGGAAATATTTGGAGATGGGTCTGAACTTAGCACCTTGGATGCCTCTATGCAGGATATCAGTAAGCACCATGTGGTTTCTGTCTGGTGCTTTTCAGGTCCTACAACATACAATAATGTGGTAGGTTTTCTTCTTTCATGCCTCCAGCACGTTTCTGTTGAGTTCAGATTGGAGATCAAGTGGTAGTAAACTCAGCTAATGTTTATTTTTGCCCCTTTAAGTCTTCTCTCACTTACACCAGTTTTATGCTGCTGTGATTCCATTTACATTGAAGAATTTACAATTGGACCCATCACAGAAACATATTTTTCAGGATTAAAAAAATGTTAGTAAGAAAGAAGTATGATTTTTATCAGCATCTCTTCTTAGTCTTCTTCCTGCCTTCAATTATAAAGATATTTTACTGTGCCAATTAGCTCAATTATTTATTTTTCATTTATTGTTATATCTATTTAAAGTCAAGAGCAATTTATAGGCATAATGGATATCAAACTCTTCCTCATAGTAACTTTCTTATTCTTGTAGCTTGTTGTGAAAGCAAACAAATAGAAAATCAGAAGTGATTAAAGAATACTGTACAGCACTGCACAAAATGCCACCCACCCATGAGTGGGTGGGGGGATTTGATGAGACCAGCAGTGAAAAGGAGATAGTACCAGTAGCAAGGGAGGTAGATACTTGCCGAGGGACAATAGGTAGCTTCTCCCCTGAGAGCCTCTGGCACCCATTGGCCAGCTGGGGAAGAGGGGTGCTGATTAGTCAGTATTCCCCAGCTCCAAGATTTAGCCCGGTGCAGGGTCCATGTGGAGCCTATTTGTGCTCCATTCCAACAGCCCTGCTTATGCACCCAAACTAGAAATGGAAACCGAAGCTGACAGATGCTGCAGGTCTAGTCAATCACCCATTTAGGGGGCCAGAAAGGAATTTTTTCTCCTGTGGGTCAGTTGGCAGATGACCAGGAAGTTTTTTGCCTTCCTCGTAGCACCTTCAAACTACAATGGGTTGAGTAGGAACATGTTTAGTGTCTAACTGAGGTACTGGGGTGAAGTTGTGGCCAGGACCGGCTCTAGGCACCAGCAAACCAAGCACGTGCTTGGGGCTGCACATTTTCAGGGGCGGCATTCTGGCCATCTTTTTGTTTTGTTTTGTTTCGGGCAGCAAAAGCCTAGAGCCAGCCATGGCAGCAGCAGCACGTTGTGTGCAGGGGTGCCCTGGGGCTGCTGCGGTTCATGCCAAGGGGGAGCAGCGCCCACACCTTGTGGCTTGGCCGGGCAGGCTCCGAGCAGGGGATGCTCGGGCTGGGGGCCACCCCGCGGGGCACACGGAGCCGCCTGCAGGCGCCGCAGGGCGGCTGCCCCCCAGCTCCACAGGTGGGGCTGGGCAAAGTGGCCCAAGCAGCCCAGGGACTGTGGCAGGGTGGCCAGAAGCAGCAGCAGCAGCGGGGTCAAAGAGGGCAAGGCGCTGCCATGCAGGGCCTGCGTCCCGCTCTCTGGGGCTCCACTCCCTCTGGGGCTACCCTGCCCCAGCTCCTCAGCCTCCTGCCAGGGTGGTTTCCCAGCTCTGCCTTCCTGGGTCCCGGCTGGTCCTGGAGGCGGGACTGGGAGTCCTGGCTGGAGGGACCCTGGGCTGAGGCACGGTCCGGGATCCCTGCTGCTTACCCTGACCCTGCCAGTGCCAGACCAGCTGGAGGTGAGAGGGGAGTGGGCGGAGTCAGCACTAGTGGAAGGGAGCCCAGTGCTGGGACGGTAGGGGGTGTGGGTGGGAGGGGGCACTGGTGGGAGGGGGGTGAGAGCCCAGGACTGGGGTGGGGGGCAGCCAAAAAGTTTTTTGCTTAGGGCAGCAAAAAACCTAGAGCTGGCCCTGGTTGTGGCTGGTTTCCAGTGCAGTTAAAATGAATGGTTCCTAGAGGTAAGACCTGGTTTTGGTATTGGGCCTTGGGCTCATGTGATAGGGTGAAACCTTGTGGTCTTCCCAGGCTGAGGTCAGAACTTGTGGGCCTGGCAGGACGAGATCTGCACCCTCTGTCCCCCTCAGTGGGGGAAGGTGCTAGGACTCAGATAAGTGAGTTTTGGGGGTAGACCAAGAAGAGTGTACCCTATGTTATGGGTTGTATGGTAAGGAGCCCTGTAACTGGGGCTCCAGTTATGGCAATGGTAGGCAACCTGTGGCCCATCATGGTAAACTGAATGTGGTCCGCGACACATTTTGCTGACATTGACCGTCCGCAGGCACGGCCCCCCGCAGCTCCCAATGCCCGCGTTCTCTGTTCCAGGCCAATGGGAGCTGTGGGGGCCATGCCTGCAGACGGTCAGCAAAATGTCTCGTGGCCCGCAATCAGTTTACCCGGATGGGCTGCATGCAGGGGAGGCTCTAGGCATTTTGCCGCCCCAAGCACGGCGGGCAGGCTGCCTTCGGCGGCTTGCCTGCGGAGGGTCCGCTGGTCCCGTAGCTTCGGCCTGCAGGAGGTCCTCCGAACCCACGGGACCAGCGGATCCTCTGCAGGCATGCCGCCGAAGGCAGCCTGCCTGCCGCCCTCACGGCACCGGCAGAGCGCCCCCCGCAGCTTGCCGCCCCAAGCACGCACTTGGTGCTGGGGCCTGGAGCCACCCCTGGCTGCCCACAACTGAGTTATGGGTTATATGGTAAGGAGTCCGGTAACCACCACACTGGCGCAAATTAAATGCCTGGTATAGGAGAGAATAGGTGATGGGGCAGGGGTAGCACCCTTCTCTGTGTTTAATAAAAGTAGCAACCTGCTGCTTAATTCCATGCATGTGTCCTCATTTTGCCATTGTGTCCTCAGCAACAAATAGCCTACTATGAAATAAAAAACAGCTTTCTTTTCTTTATAAAGTAAAGTTTAATTATATTTTATTCCTCTACTATTAATTAGGGTTCCAAATTATTAATGTTTATGCAGATTTTAAAGCTTCATCAAAGGTCCTTAATGGAATTAAGTTTCAGTTGATTAGGCAATTATAAACAAATGAGATTTTTTTCCATGTGAACAATGCACTAGGATAAACTGGTTTGTGGAACTAATGTGATAAAAGGAGTGCTCTGAGAGGGTTGTCTAATTTATTATGCATACATAGTAAATCCTCAGAATTTGGAACTTTTTAACATTCTGTTCTCAGTCCGACTTCTATTGATTTTATGATATGGAAAACCAGATAAGTTGTAAATTATTGCCCAATTTTTTTCTCTTTAAGTCAATTATTCACCATAACTCCATGGCTGAAAGACATTTGCATGTTTAATTAAAGCTTAGTTGTGGAAAAAAATCTGTGCTTTGTACTTTTCAAACATTTCAATTAAATTAATGGCATTTATGAATATGAAACAAGTAATGTGCATTATTTGTTTGAGAGATTACTGATGGGATGATAATATCCTAATTTGGAACAGTTTTACAGATTCCATGGAGTCTTGCAAAGCATTTAATGCTTGAAGTGGAACTATGTGTTTCTAACTTTAAAGAACCAGCTGTAGTAATACTAAACTTCTGGCTTAAGTGGTGTGTCCCAATGTAAATGTACAGATCAATATGTGGGTTCCCTTTCCTCTTCGTCAAATATTTAAGATTTCATGAGTTATCCTTTTACTTGGCTATATTTTATTATTTTTTAACAGCAACTGTTATGTCCTAGGATATTGGAGAGACAACGTGAGTGAGGTAATATCTTTTACTGAACCTACCACCTCATCCACCTCGTCTGTCTAATATTGTGAGACCAGCACGACTACAACAATACATGTTTTAGGATGGGCATAATTGATTCCTTTTCCAAAATGCACAGTTGTGTGGGAGAAGAGAACTATTTGCTGAGCAAATTTTAAACACTGTTCTTAAACCAGCTATTGCTAATGCAGTTTAAACTGTGCTTGCCTGCCAGGCATAGTGGTTTTAAAAACCGGACTTGACTCTCTTCTCACACTAGTTCTGCACTAATACAATGTTTGTTTGTTTTTACTTCTGTGAAAGTGTTCGTGATTCTTACCATTGTAAGACAAAGTCAATGGGAATATTCATTTCTAGAAGTTAAGCATGTATTTAAGTGGTTTGCTGAATCGGGGCCAGAGACTTCAGAACCTTGCTGAATCTAGCTCTAAGTGAGGACAGAATCAGTCATGCTGAGTTTAAATGCAGTTTTCTAAATGAGGGATCAAATCTTCATCCTATTTGAAGTTAATGACCAAATCCTCATTGCTTTCAATAAGATGAGACTTTAATAGGAGATCTCTGAAACACTTCCATTTTCACTGACTGGGCCTTCATTTATGAATCAGGAATCCTAAACTAACAATGAAAGCTTGTTTTATACATTTTCCCCTTTCCTATCAATATAATTGTCTAGCATGATGAACCATGGAGCCAACTTCTTCTCTGATACATGTTCACAATTTCTATAGGCTTAAAATGGGGTCGCCAACTGTCTAATCACACACCTTTGTCCTGGGCCCTACTCCACCCCTTCTCAAAGGCCGCACCCCTGCCCTGCCCCTTCTCTGAGGCCCCTCCCTCCTTTGCTCGCTCTCCCCCACCCTCACTCACTTTCACCGGCTGGGATAGGGGGTTGGGGTGCAGGGTGTGAGTGCTGAGAGGGAGTTTGGGTTCAGGAGGGGGCTCATGGCTGGCACAGGGTTGTGGGATGCAGGAGGAGTTGTGCGCTCTGGGAGGGAGTTTGGGTGTGGGGGGGCTCAGGGCTGGGGTGCAGGCAGGAGGGGGTGCAGGGTGTGGGCTCCGGCCAGGTCATGCTTACCTCAGGTGGTTCCTGGAAGCAACGGCATGTTCAGCTCCTAGGCTCAGGGGCAGCCAGGCGGCTTCGTGCTGCCCCTGTCTGCAGGCACCCCCCCCACCCCCCCGCAGCTCCTATTGGAGCCAATGGGAGCTGCGGAGTCAGTGCTCAGTACGGGAGCAGCGTGCAGAAATCCTCTGGATGCCCCTGTGCCCGACATGCCGGTCGCTTCTGGGAGTCACACAGAGTCAGGGTAGGTACGCAGCCTGCCTTAGCCCTGCTGCGCAGCCTGACTTTGTGGCCTAAAATCTCCTGGATTGGCTTCAGTAGCCTCCAGGAGATTGAGCCCAATTCCAGGAGACTCTCGGCCAATCCGGGCGGGCTGGCAACCCTATCTTAAAGTAAGAGCTGTGTGTATTAGTGCTAGGTGGAGACTGGTTTTTAATTCCACTTCACTGGAAAGTCCACAATTTAAATTTTTTCATAAAAAATGAAAACAAAAATATATTGTAATTTCCCACTTAACTAAATGCTAAACAATATTTTGAGTGGGTTAATCAAAACATTTTGTTTTAATAATATCTAAACGTTTCCTTCTGAGTTTTACATTTTCAAAAAAAAAACTAAACAAAAAGTTATTTTTAAACAAAAAATCAAAGGTCCTGTTCTGAGAACATCAAAATGCTTTCTAATTTTTCCCCAAATTAAATTAAATCAAAATTGACACATTTTCATTCAACATTTAGCTTTCAACAAGTCAGCATTTTCTGATGGAAAAAAGTTTCACTGAAAATTTTCCAACCAGAACTAGTCTGTACATCTCAGATTTCAGTTCAGCATATAGTGGTATACAAATGGTAGATCCACATTTCTTTGGATGATGGATGTATAGGGCAAAGTTAAAGGTAAGAAGGGAGAACCCTGGGATTTTATAAAAACAAATTGATCATTATGTGCTTCTTACAGTATTTGTGAAAATCAGTTTAATTGAATTCCTCTTCTCTCACCCACACTGAAGGATTTAGAGTAGTTAAAGATCTGTTTGTTGCTATAATGTTTTCCCTTCCAACAGAAGAAGATATCTCCAGTGTTTTCCCAGTTCAATTTTGGATGTGTTTTTTGTCAATTCCCTTGAAAGTTGGACCAGTGATCTTGCAGTTTGGAAAGCTTCTTAATATTTAAGTATAATTTGTTGTTTTAGGGATTTTCCTTTGTGGTGAATTATATTTAAAAGTGCTAGTAATATGTAGTAAGCGGTGTTAAGTTTTGATCAGTGTGGTCCTTGACCTTTTTAATGGTCTTGCTAATTGTGGTTTGTGTGTGTTTGTGTTTTTTGGTAGGGACTGGGGAGTATATGACCTTTGGTATGGTTTCTGTGTACACGTTCGTACACACACATGTTTGTTTTTGGCTATTTGGATCTTTGAGGATGCTGATTATTTGAGTACAAGACACCTATGTGAAAGTGTTTTCCCACTGCACTTCTATGAAATTCTCCCTTGCTGTAGACTATTATATATTAATTCCCAGCCAAAAGTTATTCTGGCAAGGTAATATAATTTGTTTAGGTTTCATTTTGTGCTCTAAAGTAAACAAATATTTTGTATTATCAATGCCAATAAATCTCTTGTTCCTATAACAGTTCCTATAACAGTTTATGGATTTTTGTAAATTAACAGCTCCTTATAATATAATTGTTTTGGCAGCAGATAAAAGTAGATTTCTAGTTCTTACAGCTAATATAGAAAAAGCTTATGAGATTATAATGTTATATTAGAAATTTATGACATAATATATACCATTATTATGAGAAACAGTCTATCCAGTGGTGTAATTGTCTTTGTAAATGCAGGGACTAAATTAAAAAAAAAATCTTTATATTATGACCTTTATTACAGTTCACATTTAGACAACTGTAATAGTCACTTATGTTCTTAATAATGGACTGTTGTTTATTGTGTTTTTTTAAATATTTGCAATAATCCCCTCACATGCTAGCTGGTATCATGAGGATAGATATGTTTACAGCTCTGTGTGTGTGTGTGTGTGTGTATGTGTCTATATAGTGTGTGTACGCAGAAGCAACATGTGCATGTGCATATACAAAACTCTTACATTACTCTTGACCAGGATGAAACTTAAAAATTAAAAATAATAATAATAATCTTTAGAGCCCATCTTGACTTTTACTGTGTCAGGGTGGAGAAAAGGGAGCAGGACCAACGCACAGCTGCTTGAGAGATGAGTTGACTTGCATGAGCCTTTTTTCCCATCCAGACCCATATTGGGATAGGCTCTTCTAGCCAATGAGTCTCATTCCTCTACCCAGCTAAGAGCGTCACTTTAGAACCAAGAGTTCTATTTTTGTGAAGTGACCCGTTTAAAGTGTTAAGAGCTTGGTGATACAGATATTTTTCACCCTGGCAAGCAGGCTTAGTCTTTAGAAAATAAATGTTTCAAGACTCCTCTTCAATCTTCCCTTCTTCATCTGTCTAAAGTACTTCTGTGGCCCCCACTGAATCTGAACACTAGACTGCTCAGAAAAAGGAATTTCCATGCCACTGGAATAAGAACATAAGTCAAAGTTATGAAATTTATCATGAAATGGAAATTCTGAAAAACTTTCCTTCATAAACATTGAAATGTTTTGCTTAAGGAATGCTGGATCATTTAGTTTCAATAATGTTGAAAAGTTTTAAAATATGGCTATTTTATATTTATTTTTGTCCACATATATAAAGTATATTCTAATGGTTGAAAGGAAAGACAATGAAAGTTAAAATGAAACATTTTTACCATGTTGAGGCTAAATGTTTTTATCTTGTCAAGCTGAAGCAAGAAAGTCAAAACAAATCATTTTGCCTTTTCCCTTTGAAAATTTCTTTGAAATTGACACTTCCCATTAAACATTTCAGCTTCAAAGAAACTGCATTTTCTGACAGAAAACTGTTAAATTTGTCAAGCAGCTCAACTTTACAAGCTTTAATGAAATCCTAAAGACACCTCAGTGTGGCACAGAAATTCTTTTATCTCCATTTTACAGATGGTGAACTGAGGCAGAGAGAGACTAAATGACTTTGTCAAGGTCTCACAGGAACTCTGTAGAAGAGCTTGGAGTCTCCTGAGTCTGAGGCTATTGCCTGGACCACATGAGGAGTCAATGAACTGTGCCTAAGGAAAACAGGGAGAAACCAAGCCACTGATTTCTTTCTCACAGGCCCAGCCTGTACATTTTGGTGTTGCTCTGCTGACCTATATTTCTTACATAGATTAAAGGGTAGGGGAAGAGGGTATATTTGATGTCAAGGTCTCCTGTTTCAGGGACCCAGATGCTGTGGCCTATAAGCTGCTGTGGTGGCTGCTGATGCTGTGATGGCAGCTGAGGCTTCCCCTGAATGAGGCTGTTTCAGTGGCCCTTGGCCATTGCCAAGAATAATGCCACCCCAGCAATAAGCCTAAAGCTTATTTGTACAGGAGACAGAACTTTCTCTGGGGACTAGTCCCAGACTGTGGTATGAACTCCCCCGGGAACTACGGACATCACAGACCTCGCTGCTTTCCATTCCTAGTCAAGGCGCATGTAGAGGAAGAGAAAACAAACCACTCATGACAGATGTATAGTCATGTTGGTTAATGCACTACTGGAAGACGCTCAAACCATGGTATAAAAACCTATTTCAAATAGAATAGAATGCTTTCAATCTGGTTGCCATCGCTGTCAGTGCTTGTCTCTGGATTGTCTCTTAAAATTTCAGTTCTAAGAATGAGTTGGGGCAAATGGAGTGATTACAAGAGAGAGGGTGCTTCCAATTGATTGGTTCTGCAGATGTGTCTAAGATGTGCTTGCACTGGTGCAGTGCATCACAGAACTAACAATGAGGTATATGTTGCTGCTTTTGTCTCATATTGTACATAGTTTAAAAGATTTCAACTTAACACATTGTATCATTTGTTCAAACTTGACTACAATGGCATGTTTCTGATACGTTTATTCAACACTGATCATTTCTGCTGCCATACCAAGGCTGAAAGCAGTAAGTGAAATAATGATCCATATAAGGTTTGAGGAGTGTAAAAATAGGAATGGTCTCCTTCATAATTAATCTGCTAGGTTATATTACACAGCTTTCATTCTGTTATATATTGACATCATGATGTACGACAATGTAACAAAAATTCTTATAATCATTAAAAATACCTATTTTTAATGGCCACTATCAATTTCAGTTTTATAAATAATAAAAAAGTTCCAAGTTTTCCTATTTTAGTAGCAATGCAGAAGGCCTTGTACCAATATTAGTCAGCTTTTGTATTTTATAGCAGTTGTGGAATGAATGACCAGGACTACTAACTCTGAAAAACCTTTATACTGAGGTTCCTTGGCCTAAACCTTCAGCACAGGCCCACTGAAATAAATAGAGCTATGCTGATTTTACACCAGTTTAGCATCTTGCCTTCAGTATTATACAAATGGTCTTAGACTTGGACAATAACTCTCCTGCTAGGTCAGTCTTTGGCCTTTTCTGAGCAATTTCTAACATTTTTTTGCTGAATTGGGTGATGCTTTTGGTGGCTACTGTCGAACAAGTTCAACAGTGACCTAAAATGGATTTAAATTGATGTCTTAGCAAGGCCAGTTAATGGATGTTCTCAGCATTTGCCCTATGTGATAATTATGGGTAAATCCTTCTTCACCCACACCGCTGTTGAAGGAACAAAATATAGCAGAACTGTTGCAATTCTGTTGTGCAGGGTAGAGGAGAGGAAGCAAAGAGGTTGTGTGATGTCTCCTCAGTACCCTATATGCTGCAGTGCCAAGCACCACCATGACTGAATCCCTGGGAGGACCTGCAGGGGTTGCTGGCTTCCAATCCTTCAAACCCTTCTAGTAGGGTTTTCTCTTCTTGATTACAGGTTTATGTCATTATTATTTTTTTTATCAAAACAAGGGTCACGCAGTTCAGGCTGAGCCTTTAAAGCAAAAGTTCTTTACTTGTCTGCTGGACCTCTTGAACCTGATCTCTATCAGTATATGCCATTCCCGCAGGGGTGGTGGTTTAGTTCATCTATCCTGGGATGTGCAGTCAGTCCCATCCCTTCTCCCATGGCTTTTAGTTCCTGGGGAAATCACTAAATCGCTCCCATGGAGCCAGAATAAAATTTCCAGCTCACACAGATTGATATACTATTTAAAGATAGTTTATAGTCATCAGAAAAATAATCTTTTGTGGGGGATATTCTAGAAATATAACATTTAGTTTCAAAAGCTTTGTTACAATGAGAAAAAGGTGAGGATGCAGAACTGTGTCACGGAGTGATTATTTTGTTGATACTCAAAGGCGTAAAATATTTTGGATTGGACGAGTGCATGTACTAGCTGGATGGTAAACAACTGACAGCTCCTATTACCTTTATAGACCAGACTTAATGGCTTGATACTGCACTGATTGAAGTCAATGGCAAAATACCCATTGACTCCAGTAATGCAGTATCAGGCTCTGTGCAATTGTTGTTTTTTAATCTAGCCATTGAAATTAAATTCATGTTATCAATTAAATTCTAATAACAGTAGAACACCTCAGTCACTACTTGATGCTTTTTAAATCTTAGATAACATACAGCACTCAGTCTTTAACATCTGGTATTTTGTTTTATGACCTAAAACTGTGTAGACTTCCAAAATATTTTACTTAAACCATTAAAATATCTTTAAGAGGAAGTATGAAGAATGGACTTTCTTCTCAAAAGGGATAGGGGAATGGATTGCCCGATAAGCCACATTCCTCAGTCATTCTCTCTTCTCTGGGAGAAGAAAGAGGAAATTGTTCAATTGTCCACAGGTAATTGTTTAAAAGTACAAAAAAATTGACTGCCTATTGCTGCAATTGTAGCCAGTTCTTCTACTTTACCTGAAAACGGTTTTTATTAAGACAAAGTTTGGTCAGCAAGATCTGATCATTAATAAGTGAAAAGAGTAAAAGGGAAAACTCTCCAGGTTAGACTTGATCCCAGTCCTATAATATTAGGTGTAAAGCCCCATCTTCCTCATGGCATTCTCCTGTTCTGTCTCCTGAGGAAATGTTCTTCAAGCCCATTCCCAGATAACTTGTGCAACAAGTAGGGAATATTGAGCTGTAATTAACCCATTGATCTCAGTGAGCACTGTGTTGTGCCCAGTGACCAGTCACACTGCTACTTTTTGTTGAAAATCTGGATTTGTTTCAGAAAAATAAAACAAGTAGTAATTAGTCCAATTCTTACAAAAAGAGAGGAACTGTAACATACTGAAAAATATGTCAGGGTTTTGCCCAAACTTCTGGCAATATTCCAGAAGAGTTGACAAATTTTAGAAGCTGCTATATGTCCAATTGTGCTTTCCAGCTGAAGAATAAACTGAAGAAATATTGATGCAGACTCTGTATGCCCAGTGAAGTGAGCTGATGGGTAAATTCAGAAAGATTTGGCTGGCAAAACTATAATTCTCTCTCCGCTTAGGGACGCACTGGATTCCTTGAGATAACCAGCTAGTCTCACCAAACTACTACAAGAGAGCTTCTTATGTGGACAAAGTAAAAAAAAAAATTCTATAAAAAGTTCCAAGTGGCCATTTAGAGAATGGGGCATGTCTATAAGGACAGTTTGTGCGTGATAAGCTGGAGGGTAAATATATAGCACTCTAGCCTGCCGCACACTAACTGGTTATGTGGGCCCTGCTACCCCACACTAAAAGTGCATTTGAAATAGGAGTAGGTCAAAGCAAGCTACAGAATTTTCAGTGTATGGCTGCAGGGACCAAAAGGCCAGTTAATACGCTGCAAGCTACTGCACTGTAGATTTATATCCCAGATTAACTGCATATAAGCTGTCCTCATAGGCAAACCCCAGCTCTGTCAATAGCTACTTGAAACTTTATAGAATCCTTTCACTGTTCTCTCATTGGTTGACTTTTTAATTGTATTTATACATTTCCTGGAGGGGGCTGCCTGAATTGCTGCAAAGCAGAGTCTTAACCAGCAATAGATATGAGAATCCACCTTTCTAAATTGCAGCAATGTCACTTCCAGGGAGCTGTACTTACAGGCCTCATTTATTATTCAGTCTAGACTACACTTAGACATGCCAGAGACACTGTATCCTATTCTAGTTCATGTGAAATGGAAAGGATCACTTTCAATCACGTTTGTGGTGTTACAATCATAAAGACAGTATAGCATGAAAAACTGAAAGAGAAATCAGTCTCTTCCTGCCCTTCTTTGATGATTAAAACCATTTGCAAGAAAAGGCTAAGGCCATGTCTACACTACCACTTATGTCAGCAAAACATATGTTGGGGTGTAAAAAACCACCCTCCTGAGAGACATAATTTTGCTGACATCAGCGGTGGTGTGCACAGCGCTATGTTGGCAGGAGAGCTTCTCCTACTGACATAGCTACAGCCGTTCATTGGGGGTGGTTTAATTATGTGCTGCTGTAATCTCTCTAGTGTAGACATAGCCTAAGTGAGTTCTCCCCATATTGAGGACAGTGTTGGCCTCTGGTTAATGCCTGTGAAAGGCCTTCTATATACTGTACTAATCCACCCATTTTTCAGCCTCTTTTTAATCTCACTGTCATTATGGGTCAAATATCCCATCCTCCATTCTTATCATTGAGAAGAACTGAACATATCTCCCTTTGGAGCTGTCAGTGCTATGCCATAATCAGTTGTAGGAACAATGATGAGAAGCACATCAAAAAACAGCTTTCAGGGCTGGAACCCAATACTTCCAGCTTCTGCAGAAGTGATGAGGAATAGAAATCAAAGCTGGATGGTTGTAATTATTGGTATAACTAGGCCACTCTGACGGACAGAAATTTTTAATCAAAAAAGAACAACCACATGTTTTAGAGAAAATATGTTCTTTGTTCAAGTCAAGATGGTTTTCCTTTCAGACATTTAGATGCTTCATAACAAATCTGTTAATTTACAATATGAAAAGCTACAATTAGTTTCTAACTAAAGTGTAAAAAAAAAGAAGAAGAAGAAGAAGATAACAGTCCTAGGTATTAAAAGACAACAATAATGTTTTCTTTGAGAAAGCATATGTGTGCCAGTATTGCAGTGTGAAAGGTGCCAGCTTCCTTCAGTTCTGGAAAGGTGCACCCAGTCCAGTATGAGCCATAGCATAAGGCTGTGTTTGCAGAGTGTAGGATATGCCCTCATGGAGCGGCATGAAGAACTAGTTTGGAGGGCTGGAGGGGCTTAATTTTTTCCATAGCTTCAGCTTTCATTTTTTTTAAAAAGCTGAAAATTGTGAAAAAAGCCTTAAAAATGACCTTAGTGTAACTGAAGAAGAAAATCTGCCCGAGTCTGTAAAGATACGGAAACAATAGCTTTGCAGTGTTAGCTACCCTATTCTCTCTCACTGGGTGTTGCTAACTCAAATACTCATAGATAACAACATTTTTAACAATTTCACTGCACAAAGGACGTATGAAAGAAAAATAAGCATCATATTTGGAAGATATTTAACATCAATGTTGAATGTCCAGCATTTGATAAAATATTTAAAAGGACATGATTCAGCTTCATTTGATTAAAATTCCAGAATATGGCTTCTAACAGCAGATGGTGGAGTTGCAGGGTCATACCGTTGGTCTCATTTTCCTGAAAGGGGTTTGACCTTTCCAAAGTTGAGGAAATGCTGGCATAAAGCCACATTATAGCCA
This sequence comes from Mauremys reevesii, assembly GCF_016161935.1. Lineage (NCBI taxonomy): Eukaryota > Metazoa > Chordata > Testudines > Geoemydidae > Mauremys > Mauremys reevesii. The sequence goes on from NC_052624.1 coordinate 97,360,654, forward strand.
TTTCAACTTTGGTAATAATCAGGTGACCTACTAGGAGTCACACATTGCAATATATAATAGTCATATACAGCTGCCGGTTTGCCCCTTCTGTTAATTGTGTTACCCGTAATTCAAGGGTAAGCTAAACATCACACAAGAACAACATGGGAGGGGAGCAGGGAAAGAAAGGAGAAAAAGAAAAGGAGAAAAAACGAAGATGATTGTAATGCAAAAGCAGTGGTGACTCCTCCGATCAAGCAGGTTCAAACTGGCCATCAAGTTTTAGAGTCAATATCTTAAAATATTGCATGACATCCGACGAAGTGGGTATTCACCCACGAAAGCTCATGCCCCGATATGTGTGTTAGTCTGTAAGGTGCCACAGGACTCTTTGCTGCTTTTACAGATCCAGACTAACACAGCTACCCCTCTGATATCTTAAAATATGACACTATCCCTTATTATTGGGCTTTAGGTCTCAGTTTCACAGCTCACGTATGCCTGCATTTATTTTTCACTGTCCAGGGTCATGAGATGGCTGGCCCTGCATCCAACCTGTCTGTGACAGGTTCTGCTAAGGAGGATGAGCCAACCCAGATGGGCCATTGAGTAAATTGTCTGAGTGGCTGGGTAGCAGGAGCAGGTAATTACCTATGGAATATAAATAAAGGGTCAAATAGAGGGTTATGAAGGCTTGGTCGGGAGGTTCCAGAAGACATGAAGCTATGGAGGAGAGTAACTTCTCAAGAGGAGCTCGTTAGAGAGCTTACTAGGAAAAGGAACATTGGAAGGGTGCTCCTAGAAAGAAGAGGTTCTGAAGGGGAATGGCTACGAGAGCCAAGCCCTAGGGAGACCTGGTCCCAGTGGAAAGATCTTACCAGTCAGCAGCAGGAGCTCCACATTGCAGAGGACTTATACACTGCTCTGGAGAAGAGGTGCAATGTTTTGACCTCTGCAGGGGATTGCAAGCCCAGAGGAGGAACATTTCCTCTGGTGATGGCAAGAGACCTGATTCCACAGGTGGGCTGCAGGTCAAGAAGGCCTCACTAGTAAGGAGCTTGTAGAGAGGAGATGGGTGGACTCAGATGGAGCAGACAGACTAAGGTTAACTGCCCTCCTTCCCCACTCCCCACACAGCCAGGATGCTGAGATGTAGACTTGCTTGGGTGTCACACTGAACCTTTCACTGAATAAATTAGATCCCTGAAGGGGCTCTGCTCACTACATAAAAGCCCCACAGAAGTCAATGAAAGCTCAGTATGGGAAACTGAGGCAGGAACATGCCCATAGACTCGTCAGCCTTGACACAAGGAGGCAAGGAGTGTCCACCATGACAGTTAACAGCCTCTGTTGAAAGTGAAGAGAAGGTAATGCTGCTTCTGCTGTCAGTTCCACCAACCTCATGATTTTTTTCTGGGTACAAGCTAATAAGATCTGAATCTCTCTGTCTGTGTAACCATAGTCAAACTATCAGAGCCCAAATAAGTGAGGCAAGCTGCACAAACTATTTTCTAGAAATGTGCTCTTGCCAAAAGTAAATATTGTTTCAACTGAAGAGGCAGGCTGGTGCATGGGTAGCCTTTAGAAGAAATAGAGTCTTTTGCAAATAGGTAGTGATTCTACAAACAGCAATTAGAATACATTCCTTGCTTTAAGTCTACGGTTCCATATTACAATAACTTTTCTTTTGCCAGACTTCTTGTTCCTTCCTCTTTGCTTTGACACACATTGTAGTGTTTTTTTACTCCAATGGAATATTGTATACTTCTGTGAGGCTGGCCCTTCCATCATTTTTCCTTTCTGAGACACTTCAGATGTAGTTTCTCTAACCTATCGTAAGATCTAGGTGCCTCTGTGCCATTCTGATTGTCATTTGCTGTACAGTTTCCCTACCTGTGCCAACCTTTTACTTTAATCATAAGGTAACCACAACTCCCTTCCACATCCCAAGGGTGAGTGTTATCTACTGCTCCCACAACGGCCTTCTTTTGCTCAGTAGGACTACAGTGTACATACACGGATAATAGATATCTGGGGAGAGGTTTTGCAATGCTACTGAAGATTTTCTGAAGAAAACCTCAACTCAAAGCTTTAAGGAGAGGAGATTGTCTGACTCTCTGAATTTCTGCATATTTTTCTGTTTTAGTTTCTATTACAACTGTCCCTACTCTCATATTTTAATACCATGTACCAATATAAATACTTTCCACTCAAACATTTCAAGATGCTTTACAAACATTAAATGGCCAGGGTGAGGGGGAGTATAGGGCATAAGATAATTCATAAAGCTTTTTCTTTGTAAAAGTTGGGACACAGAGTTCTGATATTATGGGACTGGAGGAGATGGAATAGGAAAGTGATTACACCTGCCTATAGTTTCCTGCCCAGAACTGCCACTGCGCAAGGCAGACTTTTGCTTTGATTTACCCCACTATATATCAGAGGGATTACAGGGACCAAAACTGAACTACACTGGAATTTTTTTGCTACGAGGACTGGTATTTACATAAGTGTTTACACAGTGTTCAATACAATGGAGCCCTCATTCCTAACCGAAGCTTCTAATTGCTCCATTTTGCCATACCCAGTCATTCTTAAATCATAAAATTGATTTAATTATTTTTTAAAAAAATATGATATATTTGACTTGCCTTTTGGTTTTTGAATTCTTGTTTTCAAGCTTTTCTCTTCAACCATTGACGCTAGAAATATACTAGAAAGAAAGCTGAATTTCTCAAGTATTCACAGGACTCAAGGAGATGGGGCTTTAAAGAAAACACTAAATACTGTGAGATGAGTGATCAAGGAAAGTTGGCAACATTGGGTTCTACTATAATAATGGACATTATCATAACAGCAAAATCTAGTGCATTTTATATATGCTTTGTGACTAAACACACAATACATTTGTCATTATGCTTAAATAAACAAACAGCTATATATATGTGTGTGTGTGTGTATATATATATAATATGTTTGTTTGTATGTATGTGTGTGTATATATAAATTAAACAAAACTCCAATAATTTTATACGTGATGTTTTTTCATAGGTGGCTGTCTTTTTTTTTTTAAAACAAAAAAAATGTTGCCTTGTGCTTACAAGCAGGAACTCATGTATTCTAAACAGAATATATTGTAATATAAGACTAATATGTGCCATTTGTTAGTCTCGCTTCAGGGATGACCTGGGGTAATTTTTAGGGAAAGCAATCACTACATTAGAAATTATGATCATCAAAAGCATATGTAAACTGGATTACCAGCCCCAGGGCAGGCAACACAAGTGGCAAGTATACTGGCATCCTGCTGGTGCTAATAGCTGCCTTTTCTCACAGAAGAGGGTGGCACAAGTCAACAATTAAAATAAGTACTCCATATTTTATTTAAAACAAAGATCTAAAATCATCTGGTTTTTTTCACTTGGATCCGCTTTAGCATTGAAATTTAAACAAATGGAGGCATAAACATGCTGTCTTCGAGAGCTGCTCTTACCAGTAAAGCACTTAACATGCAAATCTGCTACATAAATTGAGCTTACAAGTGGCATTGCACAAAGATTACTGTTACATCTCATTCTAGAGTCAGAAAGGATGTGAAAAACATAACTTGTTAGGGAAATAACTATAAATCAAGGGAAAAATTGGCGCAAGCTATTACAGGCTTAGTACAGAAACTTTCATTTTAAACAGCATTGTATAACCAAGGCATGCATAATTTGTTACAATGACCATGGACATGAATCAAGCTATGTGATTATAAGTAAGAAAATCTTAGGATTTCAGTGTCACTTGAGTTCTAGTGCAAGTGTGGTTGCAGCGGAGGTGACTAGGGGGGATTTATAAACTTGAGGGGCCTAATTCTCCTGCCTTCCATTTTGTGCAGTGATGTATATCCCTGCTGTACTGGTTTAAATCCCTACCACATCTGATTTCGCCATTCACTTATACTGATGGTAGCATTGGCACTGGTGTAAATAATTACACAAGCTACAAGGCAATCAGGCCCTACATTTAAGTTGCTCTAATTATGACATAGGATCCAATTCTGTCACTGCTTGTGTGTAACTCACCGGCTTGAGCAGAAATTCTGTATGAAGTATAGTCACTGTTCAGAACTAACTACTTAAATCTAATTTGCTATTATTACTCTGGGGCCTGATTTTCCTCTCACTTACATCAATGTAAATCAGAAGTAATTCCTAGAGGTATGCTTGTGTAAAAGAAAGGAGAAGCAGGCCCTTAATATAAAAATGTGCTGCCTATAAACACCCAATTAATTGTCCCCCATCTGCACCATTTTACTTTTCAAACTGGAAGGTTGGAGCAACTCCACTGACTTCAGTGTTTTTGCATAGACACAGTTCTAGCTGAGAACAGAATTTGCCAATAGGCATTTTGACCAGATGTCACCTTTTTTATTTCTTGTCAGTTTGGAAAGTAATTAAGCAAGTAGATTCACTAATAAAATATCAAAAAACCCAAACTCCATAAATGGACCAGATTATGCTTTCATTTATGCCTGCTTTTCAGTAGCATAATTCTGATTTAAAATGGTGTTGCACTAGTAAATGCAGGATATCAGGGCAAAATCTGCCCCCATATTTTTCATGAAAACACAGTCCTCATAGCACAAAGCGTACCCACAATCTTTAGCACAGAAGTTAGCTCTTTGATTTATTAGACTCTTATCATTAGTCTCTCTTTAGCTTGTTTTAAAGCTCAACATAGTTGTATGTTATGAAAACAGACGCTAGGGGGATACGCCTATAGGACCCAAAACAAACATGATCGGCCAAAAAAGTGAATTGAACTTGTTTTAAAATAAGTGCTACGGATTTCAAAGTGCTTTCCTTAACCGATGTCAGCTCTAACTATACTGTGTTCAGTACATGAAAGACTTCATAGAAATATGTCTAACTATGTTTTGCTCCATATTTCTTCACAACTAGCACATAAGAAAACAGCTTCTCTCTTGTTTTGCTGTCATATGAGATGTTAGAATAAAACTGCTCTTAAACAAAAAGGAATTCTTTGTAAGGTTAAATATAAGTCCAGTTCCAAGGACACATTAACAACACTGAGCACAATGGGAGCAGTCAGCAATCTAGTAAATGGTCATTAAAAACCACCTTCATAATTGATAATCTTGCTGGCCTGCTCATCAGAAAGGCTAAAAACTTTCCATCCTTATGCTTATTCACTGACTCTTTGCTTTAGATTATTGTTGACTCTCTGCAAGGATTTTTTTTTAATACAGTGTATGAAGGACTCTAGATAAAAAATAAATGGCATTAAATTATATAATAAAAAAGCCCGTTAGTGTGAATGCCTTCTTTCAAGGTTGTCATAATGTGTCAATTTGAAAAAGAAACTAGTTTATTCCCATCTTTAGTGTGATAGTTTAAAATGTAGTATGCCTGAATTAGTTCTTTTCCGAGCACATAATGGGCTATTTTGAACGTTATATCAAGGTCATTTGTAACTAACTGCCTCAACTTCCTGCCTTAGCCAGGTACAAGACACTTGCAGGTCAGAGTGACTCAGATGCTGTGTTTATTTTTTTCCTATGACACGCTAACATGGTTGCTAACCATTATTAGTGCAGTGACTTAGAATAGTTTCATAACTATCTTCCTTCTATGCCTTTTCTCCTTACTGGTGGAGACTTTAGTCATACCATTGTTCCCTCTCTGTCCTAAGACAAGCAGACCCTTCTAGTGCTGAATACTGCCTTGCTCCCAGGCTTCCTTTAGTGTACTATGATGAAGATAAGATGCCTAGAATCCTAGCCCTCTACTGGCTACTATAAATGACCAGTGCATCCTGATGGAGGTTTAGCTACTGTGCCTAAGATTTGTTTGATTAGAGTAGAGTTTGGTCCCATTGAAAGGCAAACTATAGTGATTGCCCACATGAGCAAGTAGCCAATATTGGACTAAGCCCTGCACCAAACTGTAGCTATTCCCTTTTTATTGTAGGTGAACACCTGATAGTGAATTGCTGCACATCTGCTGTGTTAATAAAACACCCAATATACTTAATGGTAAAATGTTATGGTTATTATACTTAAAATTAATAAACTGTTACATGGATAAAGCTAGTGATTGTTATATCTATACATTTATCTTCAGTAAAGACTTGAGTACATAAACACACGAAATACAAAGCTTCAGCCTTCTCATGAGCTAGTCCTACACTTTATCTAATCACAGTTCTGTGCAGTCAAGTGCATCACATGTAGGTGTAATATAATAAAATATTAGAGCAATTCTATAATACATGTGCACAATCATATAGCACATTAGTGATAAAATTGTGCACCTATTTACCCTTAATCTGAGTGTCTCAAAGTGTTTTATGGAGTTGTTATCCCTTTTATAGATGAGGAAACTGAGGCACAAAGCCAATATCACATAGCTACTCCATGACAAAGTAAAAGTATAACCCAGCTTACCCTCTTTCCAGCCCACTGCTTTACCCATGACAAGTCACCGTCTTCCAGCCATCAGCTGATTCAGTGACTTGTCGCTGGAACCCCCAGATGGAATTTCTATGTTATGTAGATTCACATTTGATAATTTCTAGAATTGGGATATTTCTTTTGGTAATATTTTGTATATATCTTCTAGATATAAACAGTCATTATATTGGTGGTGTATTCTGAGATTTGGTATGGCAGAATACAAATTTGTTGAATTTCAGAGAATACTGCAATGTTCCTCTGTTTTCCAGTGACGTGATAAGGGATTGCAGGATGAAAAACATTGTTATTTGCAGGATGTATATTTTGTGGGTTGGTTTGGATGAACTGATCTTTGTAAATTAGATTACTTCTGTGTATTCTAGGCATTAGGCATTTGTACAAATATTTATAACTTTAAGGTAGAAACTTCATAAGAAATTTGTAGTATAGAAAATTCTACTTCTATAGAAATAGAATTGCATGATGTCACATATGTAGTCAAAATCTATAATATGGCCTTCATCTAAACATGGTGAAGTGAATGTGATCTTGCAGGGAAAGTGATTTTAATTTCACCTCATTTCAGTTTAGCCATCCATAAAATGGATATAATACATATAGGTATTGTGAGTGACTTAACATTCGTTACATGCTTGGAGATCCCCAGATGAAAAGCTTAATAGAGATGTAAGGTATTATTTATAATAAAGGGATTAGAAGATGACTCAAGTGCAGAGTAGAATGTTCACTACTCTCCATTTCTGGAAACTGTTACTTACAAGTCTGTCATGGATCCTGGAGGTTAGTGTAAAGCTGGATCTGTCCCAATTATGTAGTATCTTGGCTGGTTGAAGTCCAAGACTCACATCTGTCTTTGTAGATTCTTTTTTAACTTTAATTGGCTTCTAACTAAATTGAGAGAGAGAGAAGAAATCTGAACTGAGAACACATAGTTCTTCGGAACTGTATTTTCCAAATCAATAAATAGATAAAATGCATAAGTTTGATCTGAAACACAAGTATTGCTTTCTATGGAGTTACTTTAACTCTTACAGCACCAAAGACAAAAACTTACCTTCAGTCTCTCCTCTCTTCCCCAAACTGGAGCTTTGATGAGTGCCTAAACCCCACTCACTCCCACCAGGCTAATAATTTCATACTGCCCACCCTTTACTCTGTCACCTACCCCACCCTTGCTCTTTCCTGCTTCTCCCAGCCACAGCCAGAGTTCCCTTTCTAGTCAGCCTTCCTTTAGACAGATTTTTTTTAACAAAGGAAGAAGTTGTAATCTGCCAGCTAGGAGAAGGTAGATCAGTTCAGGGTGGAGGAGGGGAAACGGGGAATGAGTGGACAAAGCATAATTTCCTTCCCCAAAACCAGAATAACTGAAATCCTTCCTTGCAAACACTGACTTATGGAGAGCAGTGGTGGTTTAGGAATAGCCACCCAGTATGGTAAAATTCCCCAGCAAGGGGCTGATTTGTTGAGATACTAGATACTAGTTTGAGCTTTTTGTTATTCTGAAAGGGCTCTGCACTCGATGATTCTCAGCCCGAGGGCTGTATTGTACAAGATGCAGATGTCTTGCAGATGAGGGTCCCAGCAATGATGTACCCTGATGTGCAGGGAGGAGGGGAGGATACTCTGGTGGTGAGTGTGCATCATAACAGGGCATCTATCCCCTCTACTTCTTCTGCAAGCCAGCAAGCCTCTTTTCTCCAGCATGATGGTGATTTGGAAACCATGAGTAATTCCCAGGGTAGCTTTCCTCAAGGATTGCATTGGGCTAGTATTGCCAATGTGTTACCCACACAGTGGCTCCCTACGGGTTAATGGGACCTTGTCCCAGTAAAGGCGACTTTATCACACGTTAAATATTCTTAAACTTGTACATGTATTTATTAGCAATCAACAATTAATCAGAATATGCACACCAACATCTAATGCTCACCACTCCCAATAAAGCAGATGGATGTCTCCCAATGGCCAGTCAGGATCCGATCTCACTCAGGGCTCCATCTTCCATGTAGACTAGTTGTGCCGTGGTTAAAAATCCTAGCAGCTTTGGTCTTGAGCTGTATCCCAGAGTTAAGTTCCAATGAGCTTGTTTCCTGACCCTCATTATATAGTTAAAATGAGAGTTCTTCTTATCAATACCTTAACTAATAATTTTACTCAAAGCATTTCTGTGCAAAAAACACTAACCAATCATTTTCTCCATCCAGAGGTTCACATGCCTAAGACTGCCTACTCATTAACTTTTGTGTCTTTCAAAGATAGTAAAAATTTCGTAAGGTCCATTTATCTTTATACTTCGTTAGTGGAATGCATTTGCAACAGCAAAACTTTTTACTTTTTACTATCAGGAAGAAGCTGCAGGAACTCAAGGCTAGCTTGTCCATTCTCTCCCCATTCTCATAACTTTGTGAACATATATCTGTCTCTGATAGTAATGCTGCAGCTGCAGCCTGTACTTTCCTATCTGTCTGCCTATGCCAAGGCTGAATTCTCCTGACTCTCTAGTTTTTGTTTTGAACGTACGGTGACTGAGCATACAGGATGACTGTGGGTTATGCTAAGTCCATATACAAGATGGCTGTGAGTCATGTCAGGTCCAGGCCTCTCGTTACAAACGGTTCTTGACTCTTCAAATGAGGTGAGCTGGAGTGGAGATTGGAAGAGCACATCACATCTGGTTTAAAAAAATAAAAATAAAAGGCCAAGCAAAGCTCCCATTGTGAAGTGTGTTCACACAGAAGACTTCTGAATAGGTGAAAATTCCTTCTGGATTCGCACTGCTGGAGTAAAAGCCATAATGTGGCCCATAGCTCTAATAGTGCTGGTCACTTTTGTTAAGTCACCTTGTATGCGAGTGGAAAGAAACATGGAGGCAATTCAAACTTTTTTTGGTAGCATCTTAAGAAAACTGCATCCTCTTTTGTAAGCAGTGCCAGCACACAGTTGTAATTGCTTTCATTTTCACTGCTAGCTTTTGGACAGCACTTTAACTGAGTGTGATAAATCAGCCCAATAGTCAAGACCTTTCTGAGGAACTTGGTGTGGAATACTTACTGCGGGGCAATCACTATACCATCCGTCTGGAAAAGAAGAAAGCGAAACTAATAATTCAGGAGAGCAGCAAAAGCATGGGAAGGGAAACTCTCACATGGCACCTACTCATAGCACAATGAATTCCTATAGCACAATCCTGTTCAGGAATGGACCAAGAGCCTGAACTTCTGAGGTGCTGAGTGCTTGTGGAATGAAGCTGTGCACTCCTGCTATTGACTTAGAGCAGAGTTGAGGTGATCAGCATCTATAGGGATCAGACCATACGTTGTTGTTTTGTTTTGTTTAAACAGTTATCTGTCATCCTTGCTAGTTTTCTAATTAAATTTTCACTGGAAAGACTGGACGTTCCTACGAGTTTTAATGCCTTTTAAGAATCTATCAATGGGTTTAGGTTTTAGAATTTTTCCTTGGGGGGAAAAATGACAATTGTTTTTCCTCCCCACACCCCAGCATGATCTAAATGATAAATTCATGGAATCTGTATGATTTCGTATACAAACGTGTATCTTTAGCTACTGCCAATGAGCAGAGAGTGCAGCTTCGGGGCAGATATGGCAGCTGTGGGGTGTAAATAAGCTCAGGTCAGTCCCCCTTTTCTTAGCTACCCTCCCTATTCCAGGAGCAGAGTTACTACATTTGCTGTTTACGACTGAGTTTCCATACTGCATTGATTCTGCTATGGCTAGCTGTAATGGGTTTAGGACAAGAATCTGCCAATGGTGGGGTGGAAAGTGGCTGTGAATCAAAAAAATAAACAATTATAATCCATATTTAACCACAGATTTAATGTGTGCTTTCTGTCTTTATATATAATTAGACACACTGGGAGAGGAGGTTGTTACACTCACAGTGAAAATGGTTGGACTTGCACACCTAAAATTCTGCCTAGCCACATATCCTAAACATAGAAATTTCTGATATCTCCAAATTCATTTACATTTTCCTACTTATTTAATGAAGTTTCTGGGGAGACTACTGGTGTTCATAACACATTTAATTGAGAGTTCAGATTTGTTTTCTTCCTGCAGTGTGAAAAGCACTGTAAGGGAACAATCACAAATATTCATTCTAATAGATTAATAGATTAATAAATTCTGAGGTCAAAAGAGACCACTATATTCATATAATCTCACCTCCTCCACAGCATGGGACAGTCAGTAATTACTACATCAAGGCTACAACTTTTGGTTCAGCTAGTTTTTAGAAACACATCAGTCTTGATATAAAGATTTCATGGGATGAAAAATCTATCATGTCCCGTGGTAAATAATTTCAATGGTTAATTACCCTCACTGTTTTTTTTAAACCAACCAACCAAACAAACAAAAACCTTTTATTTTAAGTATGAATTTGTTGAGCTTCAACTTCCAGCAATTGGATCTTGCATTTTCTGCTAGATTAAAGAGTCCTCTACTATCAGAAATCTTCTCCCCAGGAACGTACTTATAGGCTATGAGGGAATCACCTCTTAACCTTCTCTCAGATAAACTAAATAGATAGAACTTCTTAAGTCTATTACTGTAAGCCAAGTTTCCAGTGCTCTAAGCATTCTTGCAGCTCCTTTCCAGACTCTTTCCAGTGTTTTAATCCTTTTTTAAATGTAAACACCAGAACTGGACTCAGTATACCAATAATGGCCTCACTAATCTGTAAGCAGAGGCAGTACCACCTACTTACTCTTATTCAACATTTCCATGTTTAAATCCAAGAATTGTTAGCCCTCTTAGCTACAGCATCACAGGACCTCATGTTCAATTGGTTATCCACCATGACCCCTATGTCCTTTTCAAAGTCACTGTTTTCAAGGATACAGTCCCTTGTCCCTACATTCTTTACTCCTAGGCCTGGTCTACACTGGGGGGGGGTCGATCTAAGGTACACAACTTCAGCTACGTGAATAGCGTAGCTGAAGTCGAAGTACCTTAGTTCGAATTACTTACCCGTCCTCACGGCGCGGGATCGACGTCCGCAGCTCCCCCGTCAACTCCGCCACTGCCGTTCGCGGTGGTGGAGTTCCAGAGTCGACGGGAGCGCGTTTGGAATTTGATATATCGCGTCTAGATGAGACGCGATATATCGAACTCCAAGAAATCGATTGCTACCTGCCGATATGGCGGGTAGTGAAGACGTACCCCTAGATGTGTGCCTTTACATTTGGCTGTATTAAAATAGCATTTATCCTCAATTTTTTTATGAATAGTCATATAAATAATATCTCATCCCTCATGCTCTGCAACACTATTTTTTGCAACCACTTCCTTGGGCTACATGTGGAAGGGAAAGACTGACCACTAAGTGTCAGTAAGAATGAAAGCAAGTGAGCGAGAGATAGTGAATCATCTTATCTCTTATTATCTGATCCTGCAAGTATTAATCACATGAGTAATCCCATTGAAATCAGTGGCACTATTTGTACAGTAACTCCTCGCTTAACATTCTAGTTCCTGAAAAATGCTACTTTAAGCAAAACGATGTTAAGGTAATCCAATTGCCCCATAAGGATTAATGTAAATGAGGGGGGGGAGGGTTAGGTTCCAGGGAATTTTTTTTCGCCAGACAGGACTTAGATTTGTACATATATATATATATATATATATATATATATATATATATATATATATATATACACACACACATATATGCACACATATATACAGTATAAGTTTTAAACAAACAATTTAATACTTTACACAACAATGATGATTGTGAAGCTTGGTTGAGGTGGTGAAGTTAGAGGCTGGAAGAGGGTGAGATATTTCCCAGGGAATGCCTTACTGCTAAATGATAAACTAGCACTCGGCTGAGCCCTCAAGGTTAATACATGGTTGTTAATATAGCCTCACACTCTACCAGGCGGCATGAATGGAGGGAGGGGAGACAGCATGGCTGAGAGAGACATACACCGTTTGTGAGAGAGATGTGCATTGCCCCTTTAAGTATGCTGACACCACTCTAGGTGCACTACCCTTTTAAGTAGATCAGCAAGCTCCCTCCCTCCTAAGCCCTGTCCTATCTGTCCCTCCCCGCTCCCTCCCTCCTAAGCCCTGTCCTATCTGTCCCTCCCCCTCCCCTGCTCTATGGAGATGGGGGGCAAGAGCAGGGGAAGGGGGGACACCCTGACATTAGCACCCCTCTTCACCCCGCCCCGCACAACAAGCAGGAGGCTCCCAGGAGCAGTTCCAAGGCAGAATTGTAATAAGAAAAGCCAAAAAGGAGTTTGAAGAACAGCTAGCCAAAAACTCAGAAGGTAATAACAAAATATTTTTAAGTACATCAGAAGCAGGAAGCCTGCTAAACAACTAGTGGGGCCCTGGACGATTGAGATAAAAAAGGAGCACTTAAAGACGATAAAGTCATTGCAGAGAAACTAAATTAATTCTTTGCTTCAGTCTTCATGGCTGAGGATATTAGGGAGATTCCCAAACCTGAGCCATCCTTTGTAGGTGAAAAATCTGAGGAATTGTCACAGATTGAAGTGTCACTAGAAGAGGTTTTGGAATTAATTGATAAACTTAAGAGTAACAAGTCACTGGGGCTAGATGCCATTCACCCAAGAGTTCTGAAAGAACTCAAATGTGAAATTGCAGAACTATTAATTATGGTTTGTAACCTGTCCTTTAAACCAGCTTCTGTACCCAATGACTGGAAGTTTGCTAATGTAATGCCAATATTTAAAAAGGGCTGACATCAGTACCGGGCAAATTAGTTGAAACAATAGTAAAGAATAAAATTGACAGACTCATAGAAGAACATACATTGTTGGGCAAAAGTCAACATAGTTTCTGTAAAGGGAAATCGTGTCTTACTAATCTATTAGAGTTCTTTGAAGGGATCAACAAACGTGGACAAGGGGGATCCAGTGGACATAGTGTACTTAGATTTCCAGAAAGCCTTTGACAAGGTCCCTTACCAAAGACTCTTACGTAAATTAAGTTGTCATGGGATAAGAAGAAAGATCCTTTCATGGATTGAGAACTGGTTAAAAGACAGGGAACAAAGGGTAGGAATAAATGGTAAATTTTCAGAATGGAGAGGGGTAACTAGTGGTGTTCCCCAAGGGTCATTCCTAGGACCAATCCTATTCAACTTATTCATAAATGATCTGGAGAAAGTGGTAAACAGTGAGGTGGCAAAGTTTTCAGATGATACTAAACTGCTCAAGATAGTTAAGACCAAAGCAGACTGTGAAGAACTTCAAAAAGATCTCACAAAGCTAAGTGATTGGGCAACAAAATGGCAAATGAAATTTAATGTGGAAAAATGTAAAGTAATGCACATTGGAAAAAATAACCCCAACTATACATTCAATATGTTGGGGGCTAATTTAGCTACAACTAATCAGGAAAGAGATCTTGGAGTCATCGTGGAAAGTTCTCTGAGGACATCCACGCAGTGCACAGCGGCAGTCAAAAAAGCAAACAGGATGTTAGGAATCATTAAAAAAGAGGATTGAGAATAAGATGGAGAATATCTTATTGCCCTTATATAAATCCATAGTATGCCCACATCTTGAACACTGCGTACAGATGTGGTCTCCTCATCTCAAAAAAGATATATTGGCATTAGAAAAGTTTCAGAGAAGGGCAACTAAAATGATTAGGGGTTTGGAACGGGTCCTATATGAGGAGAGATTAAAGAGGCTAGGACTTTTCATCTTGGAAAAGAGGAGACTAAGGGGGGATATGATAGAGGTATATAAAATCATGAGTGGTATGGAGAAAGTGAATAAGGAAAAGTTATTTACTTGTTCCCATAATATAAGAACTAGGGGCCACCAAATTAAATTAATGGGCATCATTTATTTTAAATCAAATAAAAGGAAATTCTTCTTTACACAGCGCACAGTCAACCTGTGGAACTCCTTGTCTGAGGAGGTTGTGAAGGCTAGGACTATAACAGGGTTTAAAAGAGAACTAGATAAATTCATTGAGGTTAAGTCCATTAATGGCTATTGGCTAGGATGGGTAAGGAATGGTGTCCCTAGCCTCTGTTTGTCAGAGGGTGGAGATAGATGGCAGGAGAGAGATCACTTGATCATTACCTGTTAGGTTCACTCTCTCTGGGGTACCTGGCATTGGCCACTGTCGGCAGACAGGATACTGGGCTGGATGGACCTTTTGTCTGACCCAGTATGGCCATTCTTATGTTCTTATGTTCAGAGGGTAGGAGAAGCACACAGCAGTAGGGGGAGGGACATCTGAACTGCCCAGCAATTGATAGCCTGCTGGGCGGATGCCGCACAGGGAACTTCGGGGAGCTGATAGGGGGGCTGCGGGTCCACCCTGGTTCCAAGCCCCTACCAGCTAGCTCCAACGGTCTGCTCTTTCTGCAACCAGTGGACAAAGCACGTGGCTGCCAAACAACATTATAAGGGAGCATTGTGTAACTTTAAAAGAGCATGTTCTCTAATTGATCAGCAATGTAACAATGAAATGACGTTAGCCGGGATGACTTTAAGTGAGGAGTTGCTGTATAAGACTTTTCACATGAGTGAAGACTGAAAGAATAGCTCCTTTTTATTTTTGAGCATGAACACACAATGATTTGCTGCTCTGCTGTTACTTGTGAGGGATCACAGGCATCCAACCCAGCCACATAGGTCCCTGGGTAGTGCTCAGGCCACAACTGCCACCTAGCAGCTCATCTTCATAACTAAGGAAGGGTCATGGAAGGGCTGCCTTACAGAGGGCCCAGACTCCAAAGCTTCTGATTGGGGGAAACATCGAGCCTCCATCCCTCTCCTCCCCACTCTGCCCCCATCGGCTGAGAAATGCCAGGAAGTTGTCTGAGAAACTAGAGGAATCCCTGGCTGGCTGTGGCTATGGACGCCTCCTGACCCCTGCATTCATGCCTGCTTCTGGTTCCTTTCCTCCTATCCCAGATTCCCATCTTCTCCCAGTTCCTCCTGTCCTGCTCTACTCCAGGCCCCTGCTCCCTTCCTTTACCCCGACACTGTCTCTGACTCCGAACCCTGGCCTAGCACCGGACTGTCTCCAGCTTCGGTTTTGACCCTCTACTCTGACCACTACTCTGACTCCTGCTCCAATCACTAGGTCTGACTGGCCATGTCCCATTGCAGTACTGTTTTTTATACAATAGTCTGTTATCTATGTTAACAATGATTCTGTATTAAAAAACTAATTCAAGCACATTGGCACAGACAGTACTTTCCAAAGAATTTTTCAGTAGAAAAAAAATAGGTTTCATGGGTAAAATAGATTTTTTTTTGTATGAATATAGGCTTATTGTAAGGCTATCACTCAATGAAACAAAAAGAGCTTCTAAATGATATGGGACTATTTAACTTAGCTGATTACAACACATCTACTTTATAGTATGACGGATTGTTTGATCAAGCAATATTGTGAACTTTACCATAGACCCTCTGGAAGTTAAAATAATCCTTTACTTTTATGTGAATTTTTCATTCTTTATTCTTCACTTCTAGTGGGATCCTTTCATGCGTTTGGCTTCAAAAGAGGTCTGTGAAATGCAGTGATAAGGGAATTGTTCTATGTCCTGAAGCTTGGACTACACGTTCATTATTAGCTCTGCTTGTCTATGAAGGACTTTGGTTACGATTTCCTGTTTTTTATCAGATTTTGTCTAAAGATAGTTTGGCTCTGAACAAACTAGAAATCACTTTTTTTCTATACTCAATTTCCTTCTCTGTAAAATGGAACCCCCAGTTGCACTTTGCCAGTTTCTGGAACCCTGAACCGAGCCTCTAGGAGGTTCTATACTATGGACTACCACAGAAATGACAACAGAAAAAGCCCTTTGGTACCATTTCCCAGCATGCTTAGAGTCAGTGGGGTTGGGACAGAATGGATTAGAAACTCCCAAATATCATGGCTCCTGGGAGAGGCGGGCGGGCAGGGGGGTGGGGGTGTGCTTATGGACCAGGTAAGGGAGGGGTGTGACCAGTTTGGGGACCACTGCTTTAACTGGTTCCTTATCCACCTTTCAGTTCTTGCATTAATCCCCATCTTCTCCAATTTAACTAATAGTTTCCCATGTGGAATTATATCAAATGCATTATTGAAATCCAGGTGCATTAGATCTACTGCATTTCCTTGGTCTTCAAAATTAGTGGCCTTCTCAAAGAAAGAGATCAGGTTGGTCTGGCATGATCTACTTTTTGTAAAATCATGTTGTATTTTATCCCAATTCCCATTTACCTCTATGTCCTTAACTACTTTCTCTTTCAAAATTTGTTCCAAGACCTTGAATACAATGGAGGTCAAACTAACAGGCCTGTAGTTTCGCAGATCACTTTTTTCTCTTTTTCTTAAAAATAACTATATTAGCAACCCTCCAGTCATAGGGTATGACTCCCTTAGTTTACAGATTAATTAAAAATCCTTGCTATTGGGCTTGCAATTTCCCGTGCCAGTTCTTTTAATATTCTTGGATGGAGATTATTCAGCCGCCTCTCTCCTCCCCCTGATTTAGTACCATTAAGATGTTTGAGTTTGACATCCACCTCTGAGGTGGTAATTTCTACTTCCATAGCCTCATTTCCATTTGCCACACCGTCACTACCCCAAAGCTCCTCATGACCCTCATTAAAAACTGAGGCAAAGTATTTGTTTAGGTATTGGACCATGCCTAGATTATATTTGATCCCCATCCCATCCTCAGTGCTTATTGGTCCCACTTCTGCTTTCTTTGTTTTCTTTCTATTTATAAAGCTATAGAATCTCTTACATTGTTTTTAATTTCCCTTTCAAGGTCCAACTCTGCTTGGCTTTTGGCAATTGGCTTTCCTTACACTTTCTGACCTCCAAGAGGTAGCTTTTCTTGCTGATCCTTCCCATCGTCCATTCCTTGTAGGTTTTCTGCTTTCTCTTAATAATCTATTTGAGATGCTTGCGCATCCAGCTTTGTCTGCTACCCTTACCTGCAATTTTTCCCCTTTGCTTGGGATGCAGGCTTCAGATAGGTTCTGCAACTTTGACATAAAATAATTCCAAGCTTCCTCCAAATCCTTGAGTTCTTCTGTCCAGTCCACTTCCCTAACTAATTTCCTTAATGTTTTAAAGTTTGCCCTTTGAAAAGCAATGACCCTAATTGCAGATCTATATTTGTTTCTTTCTATTTAGTTTAAGATGAATTAGGTCATGATCACTTGAATCAAGTTTGTTCCCTACAACCTGTTCTTCTATGAGGTTGTCATTACTCACCAATAACAAATCTAAAATGGCATCACCTCTTGTAGTTTCAGTAACTATTTGGTGAAGAAATCTGACAGCTATCACATCCAGGAAAATCTGGGCCCTACTATTATTAATAGCACTTGTACTCCAGTCTATATCTGGGAAGTTATAGTCTCCCATAATTACACAATTCCCAGAGAATTTATTTAATTAAAAATATAAGCGGTCCCTATCCATATATAGATCAGCTCTGGGGGTCTCTTTAGCATACCCCAAGCACTATCTCATGGGAGCCTCTGGTAGCTTTCTTCCCCAAAGTGATTTTGACCCAATCAGACTCTGTTTTATCCATTCCATCACTTCTAATTTCTTTATAGTCTATCTCATCATTAATATGCATTGCTACTCCACCACCTTTACCTTTATTTCTGTCTTTCCTGAATAGCACATACCCTTCAATCCCTGTACTCCAGCCATGACTACTATTCAACCATGTGTCTGTTATCCCTATAATATCTGGTTTCACTTCCTGCACCATTAATTCTAGTTCCTCCATTTTGTTACACTGTTTCTTTACAAACGTCTTAATTGTTTCTGCTTGGCTTTGTCCAGGTTTCTCACCCAATGAGATACAGTAATTCTACTGACAGTGTCACCTGCCTGACTGTAAGCTTATTTTCATTGGCACTATATTTCCTCTTAATGTCTATTCTCTTGCCCACTGCTATTCTGTTCTCCATTGCTGTATTCTTTCTTTTTTGATTTTCCTCCTGGTCAATATTAGAATCAGGTGTGGAGATTACATGAGCATCTCTCAACCATCTCCCCCGAGTTCCTAGTTTAAAGCTCTTTTAATCTGTTGTGCTAGCGTCCATCCTAGAAGTCTATTTCCCTCCCTACTCATGTGGAATCATGAGAACAGTTGTCTGTCCGTGAATGCCTCCCAGTGTTAAACAGCCAAAAGCCCTCATTATAGCACCACTGCCTGATCTATCTGTTGAACATCATAAGCGTGTCCCACTTTAGTTCCTTCCTCTAGGGAAAGTAGAATCCCACTAAAGATCACATGAGCCTCCATTTCTTTAAGTGTCTTCCCTAGCCTGGCATAGTCTCCCTTGATGTGTTCCAGTGAATATCTAGCTGTATCATTTGTTTCCACATGAAGAACAGCCAGTGGATTCTTTCCTGCTCCCATTGGGATCCTCTTCAGCCTGAGGTCCGCTTCCTATATTTTAGCTCCCGTCAGACCTCACACACTTTTGTTGTCTGGGTCAGCTCTGGTGACAGGTCTGTCTGCTCTTCTTAGTAGAGAGGCACCAATCACATAGATGTGCCTCTTCTTGGTGTTGGTGTGATTTTTCTAGCCTTGGTCCTATTCTTTCTGGCTGCATGTCCTCTTCTGCATGTCATCCTCTATCCTCCTAGGGCTCTGAACTCTGGCTCTCTCCCTTGACTCGTCCCATCTTCTTGTAGGACTTTTCTCTACTTCATTGCCCTCTCACCTTCTGTTACTGCCTTCTGTGCTCCTCCTTCATTTTCCAACTTGGCAAACCTGGTCCTGAACTCTGTTTCTCCTTCACTTGCCTTTTCGTCTGCCTGGTTCTCATAGTCACATGCTTCCGCTGGCCTCTTTCCTCATCCAGCAGTCTACTCTCACAGTCCTCCAGTCCAGCTTGCCTCTGCAAGTCTTGACTTTTTTCCTTTCACCTCCTCTTGTCTTCCCATCATCTGCTTGAATCACCTTTGAAACTCAACCATAGTTTCCATCTGCATCTCAGATCTTGTCTTCAGTCAACTCTATCAGGTTTCACTTCATACAAATGAAGCTCTTTTGGGCAGGGGCAGCTCCAGGCCTCAGCATGCCAAGTGCGTGCTCGGGGTGGCATGCCGTGGGGGGCGCTCTGCCGGTTGCCGGAAGGGCGGCAGGCGGCTCCGGTGGACCTCCCGCAGGCATCCCTGTGGAGGGTCTGCTGGACCCGCGGCTCCGGTGGAGCATCCGCAGACACGCCTGCGGGAGGTCCACCGGAGCCACGGGACCAGCGGACCCTCCGCAGGCATGTCTGCAGGAGGTCTACTGGAGCCGCAGGACCGGCGACTGGCAGAGAGCCCCCTGCGGCGTGCCGCCGTGCTTGGGGCGGCGAAATGGCTAGAGCCTCCCCTGCTTTTGGAGTACCTGCTTCAGGATAATGTACATCCCGCAGCTTCCTCATCCAGTCATCTTCGTTGTATCTGCCATTCCTTGGGTCACTACCACTGCTGACACTGATGACTTAAGTAGAACCTAGAAATAGTTTTGTCCCCTAACCACTGTAGTTCTTGGGCTCTTCAAATTGGCTGGAAAGAAAAAAAATCAGTGTTTATGTTGGAAAAACAAATATTTGTAGTTTTTGAATGTTGATGCAATGTAATAAATAAAGACTAATCCAGTTTAACATTCAGCAAATGTTAATGTGTAATGCAAAAATAGAGCTATTAAGTTCCCTCCGTAGATGTTCTTGCTGTTTTATTTCTCTCTTGTTCAAATTCTATTTGACATCCAATTTAAAATCCAAAAGAAGTAATGAAAGCCCTTAGCATGATGACTGTGGAATAGCAATAAAGTATGACATTTAATGGAATGGACATTTTCATAAAAATGCTTTTCAGCTGTTCACTGTTGTCTTTGTACATTTCTTTTGTCAGTTAACTTAAACATTTCTCATGCTAATATTAAGTCACCTGTTTCCCTGATGTTTTTTTCTTGTTACTGTGATGGTCGGTGCCCCCCGTAAGGCTTTATGGAAATATGCTTTTGTGTCAGTATATGTGTGTGTGTGTATATATAGATATAAATATATATATATCTATATATATATATAAAACATAACTAGAATGTGTTGTATGATACATAGGCCTTGTAACATATCTCAGTAAAGATTATGATCTACTGAATCCATTAATCCTATCTGTAGAATATTCCTAACTTCTGTATTTGAAGTTAGGAATATTGGCCGCATACTTGTTTGATTCTAAGTAGGCTGCAGTGAAGCAGTTGGTCAGCTTCCTGAGAAAAGACAATTCTCAATAAGTGCCCAGTCAAGAAACACTTAAGCCAACAATGAACTTGGAGAAACCAATCCACATCTGGGTTTTCCTAGGAATGTGGCTTGGCTGGTAAGGAACTCAGTCATGCCTGGACATATGATTTGCCCAGGTGACTCCAAAACTCCATTTTGTAGCTGGACTTTGCATAGGAGAGAGGAGGGGGTCTCTATCCACAAGAGAGAGTCTATTTAAGCCCGTGGGAGACCCCTCCATTTGGTCTTCAGCTGGCTAAAGAGAGAGCCTCTCCACTTCCAAAGATACCTAAAAGAAACTGGAACAAAGGACAGTGACTGCAAGGGGTGTGAGTGATTGCTGGACCCAGACTAAAAAAAGATTAGTCTGTAAAAGGAAGCATTCTGGAATTGGTGAGGATTTTATCTGTATTCAGTTGGATTAGACATGGACTGTCGTGTTTTATTTTATTTTATTGGTAATTCACTTTGTTCTATCTGTTACTACTTGGAACCACTTAAATCCTACTTTCTGTATTTAATAAAATCACTTTTTACTTATTAATTAACCCAGAGTATGTGTTAATACTTGGAGGGGGGGCAACAGCTGTGCATATCTCTCTATCAGTGTTATAGAGGGCGAACAATTTGAGTTTACCCTGTAAAACGGATTTATTTGGGTTTAGACCCGATTGGAAGTTGGGCATCTAAGTGTTAAAGCCAGTTACACTTCTGTAAGTTGCTTTCAGGTTAAGCCTGCAGCTGTGGGGCAAGTAATTCAGACCCTGGGTCTGTGTTGGAGCAGACAGGAATGTCTGGCTCAGCAAAACAGGGTGCTGGGGTCCCCAGCTGGCAGGGAAAGCAAAGGCAAATGTAATCTTGGCACATCAAGTGGCAGCTCCCAAGAGGGTTTCTGTGATCTAACCCATCACAGTTACCTCAGTCAAAGACATAATGGTTCAGGGTTTCTGAGGTCCTAGAAAAATGTTGATATATCATATTTTTCATATTTCTCATAATCATCTTGTGAAGAAATCTCTAGTTAACTTCAGATGTTGCTTTGCTACTTTCTGAACATGTGGTAAGCTTCCTTTTGTTGTTTGGTTTTTTTTTGTTTTTTAATCCCTATCCACTGGGGAAGCCCGTTTTCTATATAAGTGCCAGATTCTGCCACCATTTTTCGCACTGAATAGTACCTTAGTTCAGTAATACCAGGGAAGTCAAAGGGACTATTGGACAAATGTGCTGCTCAGTGCAAATGTTAGGTAAAAAGCAAGTCCTACTCACCTCTCCAGCACCCGAGTTTGTGCGGAGTTGGTATAGGGCTCAGAGATCTGTCAGAGACCAGACAACAATTTGTTGATCAACGGGCTCACACCATCCTTAGCTTAAGAGCAAAGCTTCGGAGTAAGTGTGGCAAGTTTATTAGGGGTGAGCATCAATGTTTATACACAGAAGTAAACAAAGTGATTAACAGATCATAATGGTCATGCATAATCAATCAAGATTCTACAGGATAAAACAGGTTAAAATGTAAATTGGAGAAGACAAAAGAGGAGGTGGCTACTTATGGCTACTTATTGGGAGGGGAAGAGTCATGAGTAGTTCGCAGGTCAAAGCTTTTGATTAAAAGTTTCAGACACAGACATGTAGTCTGAGTTAAGTTTCAGTTCATAAAGAGTTCAGACTCAACACAAGTGTAACAGTATCAAAATCTGTCCCTAAACTAATACCCTCCCCTTGAATATCTACAGCCCATTACTCCACATAGCTATGGCTCATACCATCTTGCAAATAGCTCAGATTAGTAAGAGGGAAACTGAGAATCTTGAAAACTCCTTTTCACTTTATCTGTGGTAATGTGTATTTATATTAGCCCATGTGAAACGTTTAGAACAGTACAATTACCAATAAAAATACCATCTGACTAGTTCTCAAATGCTGGAACCTAAATTAGAGCAACCCATTTTACATTTTGATGCTCAGTTTGATGTTTCCCAGCAGCGAATAGGTGAGGTGAACAGAAAAACGATAATCTTCCTTCCTGTGAAGGCAGGAGAAACTGAGAGCCAAAATAGCTAAAAGCTTGGGCTGATGGGATGAAAGGGAGAGAGGAGATAATGTCAAATGGAGTTATAAAGATCCACACAGTAATCACAGGACGATTTAGGGGAGCTGTTACATCAGCACAGTGTTTACTTGGAACAAAATAGTGTCATCACCCATATTGACATAAAGCAAATATAGGAAAGCAACATAAAGACACTGAACCAAGATTACTTGTAGCTCTTTGTAGCTACCTTTGAAGTAGCTCTCCAGCTTTTCAAGGGTGAGAACCACGGATATACATAATACACTGTGACGTTGCACTCTATACGATTTAATAAAAACATGCTAATGTAACTGGAATAGGCTTCATACAAAAGGTCTCTTGTAAGGTATCATTACAAAGCTTATAATCTACGGAGTGTGATCATCTTATCTGTATAAATGTACCACTCTTGTATCTGAAACTAGAAATATGAAATATAACTCTGAGTGCCTATTGTGATTATGCAAAGTGTGGGCAATTAATGGTGATTCGAATCTTGATGACTCCCATTAACCAGGACAATTGACTGCAGATGGCTCTGTTTTACCTGTACCTTTTCCTCTATAGGTGTGTGCTGGCAAGTGGGTAATGAAGTCTTACAGTGACATGTGATCATGTCACCTGAACTGGAATCCATCTTTAACCGAGTGTCTTTCCATTGAGAAGGATGGGGTAGGAAGCCAAAGAGAGATAAAGGATTCCCGCCTTATGCAAAAGATATATAAATGGGTGGAACAGAACAAAGGGAGCAGCCATCTTGAGGAATCCCCTAGCTACCACCTGAGCTGGAACAAGGGTTGTAACAGGGGAAAGGGTTGTGCCTAGATTAGGGAGGTATCCAGTCTGTGAAAGAAATTTATTGAAACATCTCTGAGGGTGAAATCTTATTTGTATTCAGTTTCTTACTGTATTAGGCATAGACCTGCATTTTTTATTTTATTTTGCTTGGTAATTTACTTTATTCTGTCTGTTACTACTTGGAAAAACTTAAATCCTACTTTACTTAAGGCTGCTTTATGCCCTCATTTATATAAATGAAGAGGAGCAAAGGGACCGTAACAGGGACCAGGATCTGGCCCTCTGTTTACTGATGTCAAAAAAAAATACTGTCATTTACAGTGAGTAGACTGACATAATGGTAAAATAAACATAGAGTAATAGAAGAAGGTTTCTTTATTTCCCATGGAGTACTGAATTCCTAAATGTATCTGAAGTGGTCAAGGAGAGAAATAGAGTGAAAAAGGTTCAAGTTCTGTCTGAAACTAGTAGTGTGGGCATATTACAAAAAGTTATTTGTTTGATAGGGTTTTGAGGGATGATTTGGCAAATAGTTGCTGAGGCAAAATGTTAGCTACTTTTGATTTTTGAAGACTATGTGCTGGTGGTGCTAATGTGTTTCAGTGTATGCTGCACGGTGATAAGTGAAAGTTGAATTGTTGTCAGGGTACCGAT
This sequence comes from Mauremys reevesii, assembly GCF_016161935.1. NCBI lineage: Eukaryota > Metazoa > Chordata > Testudines > Geoemydidae > Mauremys > Mauremys reevesii. The sequence continues at coordinate 97,384,906 of NC_052624.1, forward strand.
GGCTTTGTATGGGCAGTCTTTTTTTTTTGAAGTGTCAATCTAAATATATATATAGCAGCTGACAGAGATTGTTACTTACCTCAAGGATGAGAAGCCTGTGGTTCTAAGACAGGAAGATTTGAGATTAATGCTCCTTGTTTCAGACATCCGAGTGTGCATACAGTCCAAAATAGTGACGACAATGCAATTGTAAGTAGCCATTAATTTGTTACAATGTCACGTACTAACACACTAACCTGCATGAATGCTGTGAAAAATTTTGCACCTGCCTTCAACACTCCCTAGAGCATGACTTCTCACTCATCTTGATAGCGGGTGGAAAAATCTGACAACTTCCTTGCTAGTGTTTTGACAATTTCACTATAGAGCAGAAAAGTAGTTTTCAACGCTCCATGGGAGTGTTTATTTAAAAAAAAAAGTGGTCCAGAATAGTCATTTATTCAGCCACACATCAGGGCTGTTGAGGATGAGCTAACAAAGCAGTGAATCAAGATTTCCTGCACACCCATCTTCCTCCCTTGTCAAATCAGTCTCTGAAATTACCGTACTGAGACTTTAAAAAGAACCAACACATTCTACATGAGCACTGATCCATTTTCCAACTCCTTTATAAATATTTAATTTTTTTATCTTGTTTCTTATGTGACTGACAAACAGTGGGCAAAATTCTGTCAAACTAGTTTAATCACTAAACTTAGGTGAGATTTTCTTGACATCGTTATGATTATTGGGTAGAATTTCAGAAACAACTAAGTGATTTAGGAGCAAAGTCCTAAGTCCCACTTGATTTACTATTGTTATAATTTTATAATCATTGTTGCTATACTTAATGCATTATTAATTGCTTTACTGTGCAATAGTGTTTACTGCTCTTGTCACAATAAACACAAATTTTTAAGACACCCTCTCCCACACACACTTAGTGTCTTGTTCCTGGATTCTGTGGCATTCTGCTGCAGTAGACAGGGAATTCTGTGTCAGCTTCATTTAATTCTAAAAATAGGAACTTTAAAATTACTCAGATATGGAAATGATTTTTGTACTGACTATGTATGACTGCATTGTAGGGGCTGTTTAGGGGGAAACTGGAGCCCATTTGCAGCTTAGGAGGACAGGTTGTTTGGAGCTTTCAGCATTGGGGAGACATGACACAATCTGGAATTTCAGGGTAAACATGCTAACTCAATGATTCTGTTAAGATGATCAGCAATGAAATGGTTAACAATGCTGACATGTCAGTTGTTATGTTCAGGTTAAAAATCTATTGAAATAAATGGGGCAATTGCACCTCTTTTAGAGTTATTGTTTCAGACTGTGTGCTGACTTGGCTTTACTGAATTGGTTTCACTCAGTTCACCTTCAGACTTTCTTCAGAAGCATGAAAGCTTGAAACATAATTCTGCACATGGGGTGGATCCCACAGCAAGTTTTATGGCCATAGGTTTTGTAGAATAAATAGCAACAATTAATTAATGGTTGTAAATGGTCCTACATTTTGAACTTTTGATGAAAATGTTTCAAACAGCTCTGATTTGGAAATGACTTGGAGATTCTTGAGAATTACAATAGTAATTTTTATAGATAAGGAACTGCAAAGGGGTATATCATGCATGAACATGTGCAGATATATATGCCAAGCCATAGTACCTTAGCACATCCCCACATCTTTGCATATTCTTCTTGGCAGGATCTGAATTTGTGAGGGATCTATTGCATCAAACTTGTCTCAGGTAGGTTATAGGCAAAGCTACAATGAGCAGGGTGTATATGTGTCCATCTGTGTATGATTGGATGATGGGAAAATGCTAATCCAATTCCCCTCTAGTAGCCCAAATTCATCCATATGTCCAAGATCTCCTCTACCTGCCTCCTCTGTGGAACCACATTCATTCATTTAGCTGCTTGTGGGAGGTTACTGGCTTTGCAGGGGCTCCCTGTCTCTCCTGATGCAACAAACTGTACGTTGTCCTCTTCAGCTCATTCTCATTTTCCTTCCCCTCACCTATATGGCATTTGCAGAGTTCTACTCCCTCTTCACTGTCCCCACAGCAACAGACTATGACTTTGGCTTTACATGGGCTGCAAGAGAATATGCGGCAGCACTGGGGAAAGGAGGGTGCAAGGAGTTCAAGTGGCGACATAATGGAAAAGAAAGAAAGAGAATGGGTATTGATTGTAAGCCCTTCAGGGTAGAGACTGTCTAGCTGTGTTTGCATAGTGTCCAGGACAATGGGGTCCCTGTTCTGATGGCAGCCTTTGGAAACCACTGTAATATAAATGTTAAAAAAGAGAGAGAACTGGAGGGATGGGAGAGGAGATTGTGGAGGAAAGAATTAGGCGTAAAAAACAGAATGAAAAATAGAAAGTAGGGGAGAAATGAGAAGTCAAAAAATGAAAGACAGACAGGTAGGCAACTTGTGGGAACATAGAGAAAACAGATGATGCGCAAAATGCACCAGAACCTAGTAGGAGTGATTGGGGGAAGGGGAGACAGGTTGTCAGTTATTGAGCCATCAGAAGATTGACAACCAATGCGAAACAGCCCTAATGCTGAAAAGACTAAGATATGTGTTTAATACTATACTAGTGGGAGTACTCATAGCATGCAGAAATATGCATATATGTGACTTTGCAGAATCAGGACCCTCATGTGTATGGACATAAATATTTTCAAAAGGAGAGGCCATTGTATGAAAAAAGTTTCACGCTACATGTTGAAGAATAATTAATGAACTCTGCTGATTTTTTTAAATCAGATTCCAAATATCACAAATCTACCAAGACTCCTGGAGAAACAGAATACTGAAAACTGAATTTTCAAAGGGCCTTCTTTTTATACACTAGTTGGCTACTTTTCTATGTGGGACGATAAATTACATGGTGGCCATGCCAGCCTGAAGGTCTGTATAAGTTCACCTGTATGATCTCCATTGATTTAATATTTTGTAAAACTTCAGTTTTTTTATAGTGAATTGGGCTGGATAAACAGAACCCCATGTGTGCATCTGTACAGCCAACATAGTAAGGCTGGCTGTTTTGTGAGGAGTGGTAGCATTCCACCGCATAAAAGAAAACTACAAGGAAGAAACTTTAATAGCAATACTACAGCATGATGTAGACAGGGCCGGCTCCAGGGTGTTTGCTGCCCCAAGTGATGCGGGGGGAATTAAAAAAAAAAAACCCGCAATTGCGATTGGGGGCACTTCAGCTCTACCTCCACTTCATTCTTCGGCAGCAGGTCCTTCCCTCCGAGAGGGACTGAGGGACTTGCAACTGAAGAGCCAGACGTGCTGCCCCTTCCCCTGGGCCGCCCCAAGCACTTGTTTGCTGAGCTGGTGCCTGGAGCCGGCCCTGGATGTGGATGCCCACTGCAGTATCAATAGCTTGCATTGGCAGGGATCCACTGCAGTGACATAAGGTTGCCTGTAATGAAATTCTAGTTGTATGACAGTTACCAACAGATGTGGGTATAGATACCAACAACCTATTAGAGATTGAAGATACTGTCCCTCAAAAATATTACAGAGCCAGACACTGCAATTACTTTTATAATGTACCAGCATGGTAGTCAGTAGCCAAGCCTAGTGCCCATAAAAGGATACAAACCCATTGTATAAAGGAGCCCTCTTGAAACATATTTCCCTTGCTGATCTAATAACAATCTATTTTCCATTTCTTCCTGACAACAATGTGCACGCTGCCAGATGAGCTTTTAGGGGAAAAAACTAGGTTAGGCTACTAAAATATGTATAAATTTATTGTTTCATATAGAAAATCATGCAAATATGACCGGCCTTTAATCTCTCTGTCTACTTTAATTTATAAGAACTGTGATTTCTTCTGCCAATTTGGCTATGGGCCATGAAAAGTAATAGCTGATAAGAAACATTATTCAGGATAGATAAAAATGTTTAATGATAGTGCCCACATAACATCTGAGATTATGTAACAGCTTTTGTTTTACAAGGGCTAATTATAGAATTAGACTATATGCTCCACTGATAATATATAATAATTACAATAGATAACCTTTAGTAGGAATAGTTTGACTTACATATATTGTAGAATTTCTCAGCCTTAAACACCAGAAGTAGTTTCAGTATTGGAATACAGTTTTTTTTAATGTATTTATGAAGAAAAGTAGGAATTCAAGATTTTTTTTTAGCGAGGATCTATCCTATCAATGAATATTTTCTCATTAATAGATTCCAGCCTTTAAAGCCCACCCCAAATATACTGTTCACCTGTTTTAGTATATTGTTCAATAAATAATGTATACCTTGCCAAACCATCGTAATATTAAAATAAAGTATATGCTTCAAAAGAGGAAATGAACAGTTAGGTTGTAATGACCTCCTGTATAGCACAGTACATAGAACTTTCCTAAAATAATTTCTAGAGCAGATCTTTTAGAAAAACATGTGATCTTGATTTAGAAATGACTCCCCCATAGTCCACATTACTGCTCCCAAGCTTCTATCCCAGTAGTTCTCAACCATTCCAGACTACTGTACCCCTTTCAGGAGTCTGATTTGTCTTGCGTACTCATACCACAAGAATTAGGGGTCACCAAATGAAATTAATAGGCATCAAGTTTAAAACAAACAAAAGGAAGTATTTTTTTTCACACAACGCAGTCAACCTGTGGAACACCTTGCCAGAGGATGTTGTGTAGGCCAAGACTATAACAGAGTTCAAAAAAGAACTAGATAAATTCATGGAGGATAGGTTCATCAATGGTGATTAGCTAGGATGGGTAGGGATGGTGTCCTTAGCCTCTGTTTTCCAGAAGCTGGGAATGGGGGATGGGATGGATCCTTGATGATTACCTGTTCTGTTCATTTCCTCTGAGGCACCTGGTATTGGCTACTGTCGGAAGACAGGATACTGGGCTAGATGGACCTTTGGTCTGACCCAGTATGGCTGTTCTTATGTTCTTAATTAAATAATGTAAATAGCACTCCACAGAATACTTGGCTTACAAACACAATACTTGAGATTTTCAAAACAGTCTAGAGGATATAGACAAATCTTCTATAAAATTAGTGGCGGGTCAACTATTTTGAAAATCTCTGCCAATACACCTGATTCTTTTCCTCATGTCAATGTAAAGTAAATTTGTAACTCTAGTGACATCCATAGTGTTAGCCCTGTAAAACTTGCATAAGGAGAATCAGAATTGATGGCTACTAATGTCTGCAGTGTTGTTGTAGCCATGTCAGTCCCAGGATATTAAAGACATGAGTGAGGTAATATCTTTTATTGGACCAACTTCTATTTGTGAGAGAGACAAGCTTTCGAGATTACATAGAATAAGAGCTCTGTGTATAAGCTTGAAAGCTTGTCTCTTTCACCAACAGAAGTTGGTCCAATAAAAGATACTACCACAGCTACTAATGTGCACATCCACACCTAATAGACATCATCTAAGCCCCTAGGATGACAGGAAAAAGATACTCTTTGAGGATAAATTTGATTCCAAAGTGAAATTCACAGCTGTGCTCTAGACTTGTGCAAAGCCTGTGAACCACTTAAGTTTTATATGAATCCTCTGAATAGTAGTGAATTTTAGTTCTCCCTACCCCAATGCTTTAATGTCCTCTGCAAGACTTACATATCATTAAGTCCCACGTACGCATTTAGCACAAGATATAAGTGGAACCTATGACCTTGGTCAGACTCTCTGCTGATGTAAACCTTCACCCTCAAAATCCTCTAAGGAGCCACAGCTGTGGGGATTGAGCATATTATCAACAGAGATCTCAGTGATAGTCAAGTTGGTTTCCAATTCAATCAAATATAATTTTTTTCCCTTGGTCTTTCCTCCCTCAAAGCCCTGGACAGGAATCCCATGTTGTGGAGTCTATAAAATTCAACAGATGAAAAATATGCTGTGGAGCTGCTGCTCACTGCTTTTCCTTTCTCTCATCTTCTGCCCCAGTGTTCTCTAGCTTCTGCTCCCATTTCCGCATGTGATGGGAGAAGAGCATCAGGTCCTTAGTATTTGAAACCATGATTTTTCCTGTTTACTTAAAACCATTACTGTATGATCACTGCTTTTAGGCAGAAGACTTTTGAATTCATTATGATGTATTAATGTTTTCTAACACTGTAATGTAACACGCTGTATGGCAGCTAAATAAAACTTTTATGCCAATGTTTCAAAATTGCATAGGGAAAACTAGATGCTCTCTTGCTTTCTTAGAATATAGGCACCTGAAGGTAATGAATAACAAGTCTAATACAATAATATGTAATCCATTAAAGAAGGCAGGTGTAATAGCTCTTACTTAGTGAATTAATTGATCTCACATGTAGATGTAATATTTTTTCTAAAGGCAGATTTGCCACTAGCAAAGTGACAAGGCTGTTTAAATTTGATGGTGTTTCTACCTCACATTCCAAAGTTTGAAAGATGAAGAGGAAACTTATGATCTTTTCCCAGTCATGTTTAAATAATTCATTTGCCTTTTTACTATTCAAAGCGTATCAAGAAAGAGAAATATCCAGCCCGTTGGATTTGCTTTCACAGTTGATGATATTAACTGTGGCTATGAAACATCAATTATTGAGCTCATTTTTTGGATCAGCCCATTTAGTTGTTACTGTTTGGTGTTGAGAATACGACAATTCTTTATAATTTTCCATGGTGTACAATGCATTCATTTGTTATGCATCGAGATGCAAGGAATCAGACTGTTGATGTGAATTGGAGAAGAGATATAGATCAAGAGCTGCAGATTAGAACAAATGATATTTTAAAATAGTTTTCAGCATTCCAAATGTAACCAGGCTTCTTGCAGCTCCAAGTTAATTTGTTTTAAAAACAAATAACAGTAGAACTTTGTTTATCCAAATGGAGTGAAGGGGGAAAGGGAAGTGTGGCTCCATTGAAGCCAATGGCAAAACTTGCATTGACCCAGGATTTCAACTTTATAATCCTTAAACCACTTAAATCAGGTTTCAGCTAAGAAGAAGAATTTTCATGGACAGTGATGCCATCAGGATACATAACCTAAATTGAGTTGAGAGGTTTTATGCTTTGTACTATTAGATACAGTGTTCTCAATCAGGGGAAAAGGTGTTTTAGTAGATTAAAACTCGCACAGTTGGACACCTCAACTCAAAAGTTGTTAGGTCACAAATAAAATCAAGTTAGGTGTTTGCACCTTCGTTTAATTTGTTCAAATCACATAATTACCATGTGGTATGGATACCATTTTCAGTCTCTAATTAGGCAGTGCCCATGATTAAGGTTAGCAGGGGTGTTGTTATTCAGGAATGATGTGATATGGCAGAGCTGTTATTTCCTGGCTTTCATCAGCTCTTAATTTACCCCCATACTCAAATTTTAAAAAAGGGAAAAATTATTCTTGACTGGGTAGAACACAGGCATCTTTGGAAGTATTTTTTTTACTCCTTATCCCAAACCTTGCTCTCAGCTACACCTGTGCAATATAGTGGAGTGATTCTGCAGGTACAGCAGTGTTTGGAACAGAATCTGGCCTGCTTAACATTTTGTTTCATTAGAATATTTGTCTTTGTCACTGCTTTTTACATGGTTTCTCCAAAGCAGAATGTGAACCCAACATTCACATCAAACTCTTGAACCTGTGATGGCTGAATGGATTTGAAAATAGGCAAAACAAGCTTATCTATATGCATTGGCTGCAGTACATCTAAGGGGAGAGATCAGGGACTACTGAGCATGTGAAAAAGAGCAGTGAATCAGTAGGAGAGAAATTCAGAGTGAAGCTGTGGAATCTTGGAGAAAGGATTTTATAGCTCCGGTATTTAACAGGTCCATATGCCAATGTATCTCCTGCCAAGGATACAGTGTTCAGAATTATGGGTGTCTGTAATTCATATGTTTTTGTTTTGGTGAAATTCTGCTTGAAAATGTTTGATTCTTCCCTCTCTGAATTTTTGCTTTATGCTGAGTTTTGCTGCAATGGTTATATTCTCATTGAAAATGTTTATTTTCAATGCTCAAACCACTTTTACCCAAAAAAGGCCTGCTTAGTGGACATGTTCAGTGAAATTATGAGAAATCTAGAATTTTGAATAGTTTAGCATTTTATCATGAATATTTTGAACAGCTCTGTTCAGAAACTAATTTCTTTTCTAGTCTCTTTCCCCCGTCAAGGCAGGGGAATTGTTTACTGGAGTGCCGAAACATACAGTGGTCACTTAGGCGTTTCATCTTTGTCACAGCGCTGCACAGAATGGCTGATTAGAATGTCATGGAGAAAGCTGAGGATAGAACTCTATACCCCTTGGTACAAAAGCACTGTCACTTTGGAGCTTTTGAAAAATTTACCATAGGTCCCTGCCACTTAACCTCAAGAGGCATTTAGTCACCAACAGTTGAGTGGTTTTGATTTTATCCCATAGAGGGCAATGATATTCATATGCACTGGGCAGTTCATTTACAGTATATTCAAGAAGGGTGTTGATAAATTGGAGAGGGTTCAGAGGAGAACCATGAGAATGATTAAAAGATTGGAAAACATACCTTACTTAGACTGATAAACTACAGGAGCTTACTCTATTTATCTTAACAAAGAGAAGGTTAAGGAGTGACTTGATTTCAATCTATAAGTATCTACCTGGGGAACATATTTTAATAATGTCCTCTTCAGTCTAGCAGAGAAGGGTATAAAACAATCCAATGACTGGAAGATGAAGCTAGACAAATACAGACTAGAAATAAGTGTACATTTTTCACATGGAGGGTAATTAACCATTGGTATAGTTTATAAAGGGTCATGCTGGAATCTTCATCACTGAATCAAGATTGGATACTTTTCTAAAAGATATCTTGTAGGCATTATCTTGGGGAAGTTATCCCTTCTGGCTTTGGAATCTATGAATTTAGCGCTTTGCCCAAGCTATTTTTGAATCACAAACAAGGGGACTTCAGTATCTTCAGCTTAGTATCATACTTAGTGACATCCTTAGTGTCTCTATTGCAGGGGTTTGAGAACTGTTGCTCTATTGTAATCTCGGAAAGTTTATCTTATCTTGATATTCACCCTAAATTTTCATTTGCTTAATTTCATCTCATTAGTCATAATTATACCACAAGTTGCTCAAATAATATTCTTCATCTTGGTATTTAAGATTTCCATAAATCTTTAAGCTTTCCGTTTTGCTAAGGGAACCACTGTTTGGGACTTTGAAAACTAGGATGGACAAACTGTTAGATGAAATAATGCAACCTCTGTTTGACTAATACTGCCCTCTACTGAATGGAATCAGAACTGTTCTGTTATTTGTAACAAGCACTCCTTTACATCAGGAATCAAACTTAGGTTAGAAGTGTCCAAAGAATATGCATTGGTTGTAATTCTTACTTAATTCCAAGCAATTCAGGAACTTCATAGTTCTAACTCATTACAAATCACAACTGCTATTATTTTGCTTGACTTGTATCCACTAGGCTGTGTAAATAGTATTGGGTTTAAATATATATTTTAAAGTAAAATTATAATAGAAAATACTTCATAAATCATACACTTCAGTATGATTTATGATTTTCTTTAACTTTTGGGACAAATCGCTGCATTAAAGTATTTTTAACAGCTTGCTGAGTACTGTTTTCTGTCATTAACTCTCATTGCTTAATTGGAAAAGTGTGGTGCTGCACTGTTCCATTAAGAACTGAACCTCCAGTGCATAAAAAATATCTTTTAATAACCACATAAAATACTAGGTTCTTATTAAAACATGGAGCAAGTCGTTTGCATCCTGGAAGTTTAGATGTGATAAGAGCACTTGGCTTTGCACAAGGAAGTCTTACAAGGGCATGGATTGTTGTTGTTCTTGCCTCTACATCATGAATCCCATTTATTTTTAGAGGTAATTTTCCCTTCTCAGTCAGTTAGTAGCATGCTTATGAATCTGTTGATCCATTAAGGGCATGAAACAAACTCTGATGCTCTCATCCCCAGAATATTTAATTTTTTATTCTATAGTGCTGTCATAAAACATGGGCCTCTTACATTGCAAATTAAATGAGAGAGGTTTTCATGCCTCATTGAAGTCTGTGCTTTAAATTCATTTTTGAATGGTGAGACCACACAATATTTGAAATTGCAATGATCTAAGGAATAGTTATTTAAAGAGTTACAAATGTGGAAGCCCAAGATCTTTAATAAGTTATTTATTATTTTGGAAATAATATACCACATACTTGGCTCTTTATCACATGGACTAGCAATGAATTATTTTCTACATGGTGTTTTTATCCTCTCTTCATTGATTCCCATTATGAGTTCTTGACAATGATTCTTTTAAATATCTGTCTGTTACTGTCACAACAATTCTGAAGAGACATATGCATACATGTAATTTATCATTGAGAAGTCAAAGGGTCTAGTCACATGCAAAGTTATGCATTGATTCAGTCTTTGAAGGATTGGGCCCTGGATTTGTATACTAGAGAGGTGAATGAACAGATTCACCTCCATCAGTGTTCAGACCTCTTTGGTTGATGGCTAAAGAATAATGCATAAAGAGCAAAATCCTGCAGTCCTTACTCAGACAACTCCAATGGGATTTTCGCCGATGTAAGGACTTCAGGATTTGACCTTAACTAATAGTTATTAAAGTCATCAGCCAGTTTCTTAGAACTTTTCCTAACAAATCTTATGTAAAAGTTTTTCGGTAGGAATAAACTTCTATTAATAAAATGTGTTGGCACGTGAACATACTAGATGAGGATTTGGTCTTTTTCAGGTATTGATGACTGTCTATTTGTTTAGGCAGACTATTTGATTCAGTTTGGGCCATGGTGAAACAGAAGCATGTGCTGGTTCATGAAAGCCTCCTAATTTTTTATTTAATCTGCCCTACTCTTTATATGTGTGTGCTAAATGCTAATTTATGATGCTTCATTTGCTATGTATCTGAAAAAGCATAAAGCCAACTCCTTGAAATCTATGCAAAATTTGCCTGGGAGAGGTCTCAATAGAAACTGCACATCTCAAAAGGAGCCTAAGAGACAACTGAAGCAAACAATGTATGAGCAATGGATTCTGTCGGCCAGCAGTTTACTGTAGAGAAAGTTACATGATGATCTTTCAGTCTTATTCTAGTTGGCAGTGATGTAAAAGCAACCTGATAACAGAGTACAATCAGCCCTAACATATAACCTACAAAACTTATTCAGTCAGTGGTCATGTACAGTGTACCTGAGTGAATAAGTATGGCAGAGATATACAATCTACCCGATGACATTTGGACAGGGATGTACAGCCTACCTGATCACAGATTACAGTCAGCAATGAATGATGTCGAGTCTGCTGTATTATAGTTAACACACTTGATTGAACAATGAAATACAATTTACGTGGGTTAATCATCAGTGCCATAAAGTACATGTAGCCACAAATTACAGTCCTCAACAATATACAAGATAGTCTCAATTTACCTAAATGTATAGTATGCACTATTTTAGATAGTATTCAGTGATTCGAACCCCTCTTTATTACATATTACAATCAGTTGTAACGTATAGCCTATTTGCTTGTGAAAGTCTTTTGACGTGTATATCTGAATCTACTTATAGTTTACACTTTACAGTGATGTGAAGACTATCTGATTTTCTTCAGGAATAATCTGTCTCCTTATTAAAGACCAGTGCTATTGTCTTTTTCACATTGAGCAATATTACCTGAGTTGTCCCATTGATTTCAATGAGGCTATTTGCAGACTATGGCATAACTCAACATGAAATAATGGTGTTTGAATCTGGCCCTAAGAAATTAGTTTACCTGCTTTCAGTTGCTATTACCAAGTCAAGTTAACAGTGAGAAGTCATTAATGGAGATCTGAGAAGAAAAAAATATGGAATGTAGAATCAGAGATATTGTGTACATTTTTAATGCAGTGACTTTGGAGAATTTGTCTGAACTTACATACCTGAAATAATTTGATAGGATAGGACTGCTTAATATTTAAAGACCATATTTTTCAACTCAGTAGTAAGGGAAAGATGAATTACAAAAAACACAGTGAGGGAATGCACATGCTGGGTAAGGGAAATACTTAGTAAAGAAAAATATTTAATATCCTGTTATTTCCAAGCTAAAAACATTTTATGTTTCTTATTTCATTGATCCTCATATAAATGGCTGAGCATGGGTGGGGAAGAGGAAGAACACCCATAATTCTGCCCTTTGTTTTACATCATCGAATACCAATATTCCTTATAGGTCATCAAATGAAATCAGCTCCAGATATACAAAGTGCTTGACAAATATCCAAGCTGGAGTTTTCAAAGGAGCCTAAGGAAATTAGGTGCCCAACACCCATCAAATTTCAATGGGAGCTGAGTGCCCAACTCCCTTAAGCTCTTTTGAGCTCAGCCTGGGGAATTTAACCATAGCACACCACCCCCGGGAGATGAGGAAGTGTTGTTACTGCCATTTTACAGAGGAGGAGACTGAGACATGGAGCGGTTAAGTTACTTGACCAGGAAGTCTGTTGCAGAGCTGGAAGCAGAACCCTGGTCTCCTGCCCATCATTCCTAGGCATGAGACCACAGACCTCAAAATATGTCATTTTGCTGTATTTCCTGTATAGGCTACAAACTGGTTTTCCTACATTTTTTTAGGGTGTAAAATTTAAAACTGGCAGAATATATTGATTGTACAGTTGGGACTCAGTTCTTTAAATTGCTCAGCACTCTGGTCCTAATCTATCAAAGCATCCAAGCACACACTAACTTAAAGCACATGCACTGTCCTATCAACTTAACGGTAACATTATGTAATTTGTACGAGTGAGTAATCAGTGGAACTACTCACATTGAAAGTTAAGCATGTGCGTAAGTGCTTTGCTGGATGGAGGAAGCTTGCTGAGCAAGATGAAGCCTGTAACAAGCAAAAAATGAATGAACTAACTGAGTGTAACTAGCTGAATGTAATATTGCTATAACTGGAAAAATACTACTCTGCATAGAAAATGGTTATAGCCATGGATGGGGAAAAAAATACTGTCTAGGTACTTTGCTGCTTTTTTTTCATAGTGTAGGCTAATTTATAGAGAAGAATAAAGAAAATCTTTAGTGAAAATTGGGTCTTGGGTCTTAAATTTATTTTCCTGGCATTTCAGAACTGTTTCTCATTTGGTTTCTGAGGTTTAAAGTATATTTTAAAAGTTAGACATTAATTCAAAAACACATTGCTTAACTTCATAGTATCTAAAGTGGTCATTTATCATTTAATAAATGCAATGGTGAGACATTATTGTAAATAAGTACACTAATGACAGCTGCTAGCATGAACATATATAAATAATGTTCAAGACAATTTTTATATGTTCAACCATTGCTGTGATCTGAAATGGAAGTAATGAGTGTATTAATGGAATAAGAAAGGCAATATCATTCCTTTAGAAGCTGGTGCATAGTATAATTAGACCAAGGAAGTTTAAGGATGCATAAAACTAATGGTTTGACATTTCATCAGTCAAGATTTATTTCTACAGCTAAAGATTTACATTAATAACTTGTTTTGTAGAGTCAAAACAAATCAAAATAGTATCAACTATTCATTATAGTTATTTTAAAGCAAAACACTTTTGAATGAATTCCTTCAAGGACACATGATATATGTTTAGCTTTTCTTACTTGTCTTTCATTGACCATTAGAAAAATAGTAATATATGTTTATATAAATGATGCATGAAAATGTGGTCAGTAGTGTTTCTCTTTTGGACATTACTTGTCTTCCACAAAGAAGACAATTCATCTTGCCCACTATGATGGATTGGTTGGCTCAGAGGATTAATATGGAGTCTTTCAGCCTACTTAAATCTAGGCCAGATGGATAGTGACTGAAAGTCGGTGCTATCTGTGACAGCTATCTGGTGAACTATAAGAAACAAGTTACTGGTCTTGATAAAGCTCCTCTCAGACCAAATGTCCACACACCTCCCATCCCATACCTCCTGCCCACCCACCCCCAAAAACCCCAACCAAACAAAAATGCAATTACAGTTTGCCAAAAATAAATTGTTAATCAGTTCAGTCTCTTCAGAGGGATCAAAAATTAAATGGGAATGGAAGCTACATTATCTTCTCCTGTCAGAAGTGGTTCACGCAGATCAGAAGTGAGTGACACTTGTGCAGGGAAGTTTTCAGTGTTACTGCCTATATTGCATTTGTTGTGGGGATGAAGAGATAATTTCTGTCTCTGGGGTTGCTGTCAGGACATCATCTCTCACTAACACTAAATGTACTTTAAAAATACATGGAAAGTGTGGAATAAATTCAACATAAGCAGGTGCGAGTCCACTGAAATGTTAACTGAGATGAGGTTACAGAAGACAGTCTCCACTGAGAAGCAGGAGAGAGAGGAGAACCATATAAATTTTAGTATCATTGCATAACATATATTGGAATTTTTATCCCATTGTCTTTCTTTGCCCACAATCTGTCCCTCTTTCTCCCAATGCTATGGCATCCTCCCAGTAGGGATTGGGCTATTGCTATTTCTCAGGCCATGGGGCTTACAAGTGTGAGGTAGTCTGTGTTGACAACTACCTCCTCTCCAGAGTGTGCTTGTCGTCCCCACGAGAGGCACAGCAAAGAAGTGGGCAGCAGATAGAGCTCTGGGAATTGGGAAAAGGAGGAAGTCTTATTTGCCTGCTCAGCCATAATTGTGCTGGTTTCTATTAGCTGGGAAAAGGAACTGCTGGGGAAACCTTGCTCATTCTGTTTGGGGGTACAGCTACAGTGTAGACGGGGGTGTGCATGGCAGCTCATGTAGACATACCCACACTATCTGTACTCTCACTAACTCACTAAAAGTAGTATCCATCTACATTTAGGGCAGTGTTTAGAGCACGGACATTGTATGCCCACCTAGCAGGAATAATAGATGGCATATAGTTCTATTTCCTATTGTGATAAATAAATGATTTTCATATGTTCTCTTTACTTTCTAAATTATTCCATGTGTACATAGCTTTCATATGAGTCACTGTCTACTCATACTTCAATCAACTCTACTACTCATGCCTCTCCCTGACACTGATGGTATACAGAATTTATATTGCTGATGTAACCTTCTTCAATATCAAAATGTCATTTAAAAAGTATAGAGTCTATTGCTATTCTGTGTGGTTACCATTATGAATTATCTCAGATAGGTGACAATATTCTTAAATATATGGGCAGTATTAGACCAGGTCTATAATAACCTCATTTCCCCACATTTCCAATAATTCTCACTATCCTTGAATACTGTTTTGTACATTACAATCTCTGTCATGTCCAGTGTTGCCAGTTAATGGCTTGAGGGACAGCTGTTTGAGTTTTGCATCCCCTAGTGCTTTGTATTGAGCTTCTATTAAGTTATACTCTTTGATGTCATCTCACTGGCTATTTACATCTTTCCTGTACACCTTGCAGTGGTGAAGTATTCAGATTCACAGTTGTTGGAAACATCAATTCACAAATTTGTTATAAGCTTCATCAGTGAAGGGAATAGATATTATATATAGAGATATTATATTCTTAAAGTTGCATGAGAAAAGTACAACCCATTTTGCATTGTTCAATGTGTATCTCCTATATCTTGCACTTCATGAAATGTAACATGAAATGTAACAAGCTACACTTGTGAGATAATTATTTTCTTCCAACCTTTGTCTTTCTTGGATGTTTAATCTCTGTTTGTGTAGCAAGCTCTCCACAGGTGACTTCAGTGGGGTCCATCTGTACAAAGCTCTCTGCAGATTGATTTTAAACTCTTTAGGACTGTCTCTTATTAAGTATCAGACGGATAGCTGTGTTAGACTGTATCCACAAAAACAATGAGGAGTCCGGTGGCACCTTAAAGACTAACAGATTTATTTGGGCATAAGGTTTCATGGGTAAAAAGCCACTTCTTTAGATACATAGAGTGAAAATTACAGATACAGGCATAAATATGTATTGGCACATGAAGAGAAAGGACAAGTGGAGAACCAGTGTTGAAGGACAATTTAGTCAGGATGGAAGTAGTCCACTCCCAATAATTGATGAGGAGATGTCAATACCAAGAGAGGGAAAATTGCTTTTGTAGTGAGCCAGCCACTCCCATTCCCTGTTCTGGCAGGCACTGTATAGTGTTAATTTCTGTGTGAACACCTTCATTTTAACTTAATTTCATTGTATGTATTTTGTACTCAAGTGTTCTAGATATTTAATCAACCTGATTGTTTACCGTGTTTATTTTACACTGCTCCACTTCCAGTCGGTTTTAATTGTTCTTACCTTAATCAGAATTATTTATAATCATTTCTTTTGCATTAAGTGTGGTAATTTTCAATTAAGCAATAGACACAAATCTAGCATTTATTTGAACATCACTGCACTAGTCCAGACATTTATGGACACCTACATACATTCTTACTTCTCCAACTAGTCCTTCCCAGAAGCACAACAATCCATTTACTCCCTAAATACCAGAAAGCAATTTTATTTGAGGATGTGGATTCATCAGTTAACTTGCCGCCTTATTTTATGTCCTGACTCAATTTATCTTGTCTTGCTAGAAGAAAAGTACTGAATAAGAATGAGCATTTCTTAGTAGCACTGCTTCATGTTGAGAGTTCTGATAAGAAAAATGAATTATACTCTTCCCTCCCTGTCACCCCCACCCCCTCACCAAGATGTGGGAAGAGATGTCTATAAACATGCTGATCAGATTTCCATGCTCCCTTTACCTTAAGCAGCAGGTCAACAGCGTATAGTTCCTCTCCACAATATCTCTTCATGGGTACGACTAATTTTTTTAGTGCAGTGATGTTTCTCTTTATCTCTAAGCCTTACAGCTAGAGCTGTGTGTATCATGGACTTTTTGGTTTACTGGCAATTGCATAAAATGGAAAAAAAATGTTTTGGGTCAACCATAAAACTGAATAGTGTGGCATTTTCAGCAAATCAAAATTCATTTTGAGTCAAAAAAACATTTTGTTTAGATTTTGAGCTCTGTTCCCTTTGTAATTTTGTAAAAGTAAAGGTAATTTTGAAATGAAAAGTCCTTTTGAATAGGGGGGAAAAAAAGATGGCATTTCGTCAAAAAATTTGTACCCTTTGTAGTGAGGCGGTCTGGTTCCCAGCTGCCCCGGAGGGGCAGGGGAGCTCCTCCAGATGCCAAAGTGGACGGAGCCAGTGGAGCTTGCACCCGCCCCTCAGAGGTCAGGGCGCAGGACAGGAAATACAAAAGCCCAACCCCAGAGCTCACTAGAGGCCCAGCCGCTGGAGAAGCCAGACGCCTGTGGCCTAGCTCCTGGTTGGGAGACTCCTGCAGCTTGCGGCCGACCCGAGGACTGGCCCGACGCTGACCAGACCCTGGAGAAGCTGGTAAACCTGCTGCTGGCAAGTTACCAAGAGGAGCTGCCAAGCTTACGGCCCGCCGGGTACCCAGAGGAGCCCATGGTGCTTGAATCATTGGAAGACTCCATTCAGATGCACTTACCTGTGGAAAAAGAGGTGGGAAGTAACTGCAGGAGCAGCCAACCCTCGTCTGGCTGCAGCACACCCAGAGCCGTTGTCAGTGTGTTGCGGTCAGGATCCCCACTGATGCAGCAACGGGTCATCTACCGCTGCTAGGGCCCCGGGCTGGGATGCAGTGGAGTGGTGGGC
Organism: Mauremys reevesii; assembly: GCF_016161935.1. Taxonomy (NCBI): domain Eukaryota; kingdom Metazoa; phylum Chordata; order Testudines; family Geoemydidae; genus Mauremys; species Mauremys reevesii. The sequence continues at coordinate 97,402,547 of NC_052624.1, forward strand.
CTGCGTCCCCCCTGCCACCCAATGTGTCGGTGACAGTCTCCCCCTCTCCCTGGTCCTTTGGAGCTAGGACCTGGGCCTGTTATTGAACTGTTTGCTCCGCCCCTGCCTGAGGGCCTGAGCTTCTGTTTGTTGCCCTGCCCTGATCCGAGGCCAGGGCCTTGCTAATATTAAACTGTTCGCCCAGCCCCTACCTGAGGGCCTGAGGTGCTGACTGTTTGCCACCCAGCCAGGCTAATTCCCCCGATTCATTGGACCTAAGTAGTGAGGCAGCCTGGTTCCCTGCTTCCCCGGGCGGTGGGTGTGGGGGGTGAACCTCTACACCTCCACTCTACTTAAACCATGTATTTTAGGAAAAGGGAAGCTGGCTTAGAAAATATGCATATTGCTTATTTAAAACCTTGTCGCTCTATTTACAACTAATGAAAACATGAATATAGCTCTAGATCAGAGTAAAAATGAGGGGTAAGAGTTGTTAATCCTAAAGAATGAGGTCTAGATGGCGAGCACTACTGTAAGATGATACTACAATACTACAAACAGCTGGGTGCCTGCAAGACAATGAGCACCTTCAACTCCTGCTGAAGTCAATGGGAGCTGAGGGTACTCAGCATATACTGTAGAATAGGACTTTAAAGGAGGATATTTGGAGTTTATTTTCTAGAGATGAAGGATTTCAAGGAAGCTGAAAAAAGATTTTTTTATCCCCCCTCATGTCTTTGATGGTGTTCTCACTACTACAACAGAGACAGAAAGAGAAATATCCTTGTCATTATATTAATTTAAGTTATGAATTGTGGTCTGTTGCTTTTGTAATGTCGAGGTTTAAATAACAAATTTCTCAATGGCGGGTGAATTTTACTTTTGTTCCTTTTTTGCAGACAGTTTTTTTTATTATCTCCTATTTTCTTTTCACCTAGAACTGCTGGTGAAATAAAAATTTGGAATCAAAGCAATTCAAACTGATTTGAGCAAATATTATAAACCAGTTTGATAGAAACCATTCTGCCTTTTCTTTGTTAAATCAATAGCATTTTTGCTTGTATTTGGGCTGTTTGAAAGAAAAATCACCCATTTTTATTAAACATACTCTCAAACCTTCTTATCCATTGACACAAGGAAAACTTTTATTTTATGCCTATCTGCATTTCTAGTATTATTTTTTCTATTAAAACTGCCTCTGAACTACTCATCCACACATATAATGTTGGCTGATGCTACTCAAACATAGTTAGACACATAAATGAGTCTATATGGGGTCGAAGCCTAAGATCTGCCCTTTAGAAGTAACCTCGGCAAGTGCACAATACCCCAAAGAGAGTGTGGAGGGCCACACGTGGTCATTTTCTTTGCCCTCTCCCCACTTTTTGGGCTAACTTATAGATCCTGCCAGACATGCTGGGTGAGCAGGCTGCATTGTCTAACAGAATGGTACAGTGTGTGCACTGGGGAGCTAGGAGAGTGGTGCAATTCTCACAGCTTCCCGCACAGATGTTACTGTAGTTTAGCCAGTATACGACACAGTGAAATGAATGCAGCCTGACCCTATGAGAGGGCTATAGATTCCTCAGCTAGGAAGATATAAGAATGAAATGCAGAATAGTGGACTGAGAAAAGTTTTGGTTGGCAATTAGGCTCACAAGGTTCCATATGTCCTGACTCAATCCCTCTTGATTTACTTCTCAGGGTAGACCCTGGGCATGGATTTATATCAGCATAAACCAGGAATAACTCAGGTGAAGTCAGTGGACTTACATCACTATGAATTAAATCAGAATTGGGACTTTTGTGCTCAAAAAGAAGTGAAACATTGCTCTTTTACTGCTCTTTTTGGTGGGCCCTTTATATCCACTTTGCACACTCTTTGCATTGGTGTAAATGACAGTGAAAAGTGAATCTGACCCTTTGTGTCTTGGATAGGGTTGCCACCTCTATACAAAATAACTGGACATCCAAGTTGATCCTGAGACCATAAAACCATATAGCAGGCAGCGTGTACGCAGTACCCTTGCAGATTTCCCAGGAAAGCTTCCTCAAAAAGAAAAAACAAACAAAAATACGACAGGTGGCAACCTTAGTCTTGGAGGTGAATGTGGTGGAGTCTAGCTCCTCATTTACCTCCAGGAGTTGTTCTCATTGTAGCTCTTCTGTACATAGTTAGCTGTATTTTGGAGGTTTTCAGGTGTTCATGTGCTTCTGAAGCTCCTGAGCAAATTAGATTAAATAGCTGTTTTCAGAAGCACATGACACATTCTTGGATGCAAGATCCAAGGAGAAGGTTCAGGGAAATGTGGCCAAAAATATATTTGTAATGTGGACCAGCCAGGAGGCTTCTTGGTCTTTCCACTGGAAGAGAGGAGGGAGCCAAACAGCATTCTCACAAAGACATGAAGGACTTCTTGAAGTAGGGAGAGATTCCATTCTTGAACCTGAAGATGCACAGGCTCCACTTCTGAATGCTTCTATTCTAATTACATGAATGATCATATAGAAAAAGCAGCATCCATTTTACAAGTAGAACCATTTAATGCATTGACTAACTCTTCATAACTCAACTAACCAAAACAGTGTTCACTGAAATTTCCAATTTATGATCACTAGAAAGTTGCTCTCCCAAATTAGATGGATTTTTAATTAGAATTGCTTTCATATGTGAGCGGTGTAATTTGTCACAAGATGACCTCATTCTTCATAACATTGAAAGCTGCCTGATTTTAATTTTTTCCTCTTTAAAGGAAACAAAACTGAAGGTCCAAGAATACGTGCACGAAGGAGTCGCTGACATGACGGATTTCAATATCTCTAAGTAATTACTTAAGTTATGCTTGTCTCTTTCATTAAAAGCACCATTAGACAGCCAGATGCAAAAGATGACTGTGGTAAATGGTTTTTCAGGTAATTCTTGATAATGTTAAATGTGGTTGTCATTTCAATTGATCACTATGCGTCTTTTCATGAATATCCATCCATCTATTTGAGTTGCCTGTTCAATAAGTTGCACGGGAAATAATTAGGGTAATTTAAAGAACAGTGCTCCCCCAATTTAAATAACCACAGAAGTATTTTTTTTATTCTTTCCTGAAATTGCTGAGAAGTACAAAGTACGAGCTATTTTCTCTCATTCATTTCTCAGCACATTGCTTTCTACGTTTCTTTGGGAAATAAAGCAGACAATCAGAGTGCTGAGTTTCAAATTGTAAATCCAAGCTAAGGGCCAGACGCCATCTGCGATCCACACTCAGAGTTCCCTTTCATGTGCATGGAAGATGTGCACATGGAGAGTGATGATAGTGCTGTGTATAGCCCTAAGGTTACCATCATATCAAAGGGCTGAACTAAAACACACGTTATGTTCTATAAAATGTACATTTTGGCAGAAGAAAAAACATAGGATTCCAGCTATTTCCCAGAGCTCTTGGTTGTTCTAAAGATTTTCATTTAGGCTGAGATAATTACTGTTTGGGGTGGTATATTTTTTGTCATGCAAGGGTGGGTTTTTTTTCAGTTTGTTCAACCTCACTTTCTTTGATATCAAAGAGGTGTGCTGATAAAAGGACACAGACTGCCAAATAATGGCTGCCTCCTGTGTCGGTGTGTGTGTGCTAATGGGGGCATTGCACTGGCATGGTGACATCCCCAGCCCAAACCAACATGCATGGACTGGCAGATACAGGGCCTCACTGGGTGCAATACATACGTTGCCTGCAGGACTGGTGTAGCAAGTGCCAACAGCAGTCATGCTCCCCTAGCATCCCTGGAAGCATTGTGCCTACTTTTGGCTTCCAGGGGCATATAGCCTCCAGGGTCCTTGCATGAGTGATGTTCCTGCTTCTGCCTCCCAGCATGACTAACTTGTAGAGTTTTAATACAGATTACAGACTGCAATACATTGTATGCTATACTTATGTACCACTGTGGTAAAGCTTTAATTCAGACCCTTTATAAATGAGGTTATTACAGTTGGGAAGAACTAATGCAAATCAGGGAATACAAAAGCTTTCCTGAGGAAGTATTTTCTTATTCAGATTTTCAAAGCAGCCAGTGCTTTGAACACTTGCTGTATATTTGTTTTTATAGTGGTGGCTAGAATCTGCTTTGCAAGGAAACTGTGTATGACTATGCCTTCAACTTAGTTACAATCTAACAGAAGTATAGGAAGAAAATGCTTTTAATGTCAGAAGTAAGTAAGTAGCAACAGTCTTGTCACCAACATATATTCACATTTAGCCATTATAGGCTCCCTTAGATTTTCATTTTCCAAAGCATCTGTTCAAATATTTATCATTAATCTTTTCAACATTCCTGTGAAGAAGGTAAATATCAAATGACATTTTACAGAAGAGGACACTAATGGAGACCAATAAAGTAACTCCTCACTTAAATGTCATCCCAGTTAATGTTGTTTCATTGTAACATTGCTGATCAATTAGAGAACATGATTGTTTAAAGTTGCGCAACGCTCCCTTATAAGTTTGTTTGGCAGCCGCCTGCTTTGTCCACGGCTTGCAGAAAGAGCAGCCCATTGGAGCTTGCTGGTGGGGGGCTTGGAACCAAGGTGGACCGGCAGCCCTGCTATCAGCTCCCCTAAGTTCCCTGTGCGACAGCCACCCAGCAGGCTATCAATTGCTGGGAAGTTCACCTGTCCCTCCCCCCACTGCCCTGTGTTGCTCCTGCCCTCTGCCTTGGAGCTGCTCCCAAGAGTGTCCTGCTTTCTGTGCAGGGGATGAAGAAGTGAAGAGGGGTGCTAATGTCAGGGTGTCCCCCTTCTGTACCCCATCTCCACAGAATGGGGGAGGGACATAACAGGGCTCAAGATGGAGGGAGCTTGCTGGCAGCAGCTTCTGTCTCAACTTGCTGATCTAGTTTAAAAGGCAGTGTACTTAGAGTGGGGTCAGCGTACTTAAAGGGGCAATGCACATCTCTCACACATGATGTCTCTCTGTCATGCACACATACACACACACGGTGTGTATTTCTGTCTCTCTCTGCCATGCTGTGTCTCCTCCCTCCATTCCCACTGCCTTGTAGAGTGTGAGGCTACATAACAATGTGTTAACTCCTGAGGGCTCAGCCGAGTACTAGTTCATCATTTAGCAGTAAGGCATTCCCTAGGAAATATCCCTCCCTCTTCCACCCTCTGACTTCACCACCTCAACCAAGCTTCACAATGATCATTGCTATGTACAGTATTAAATTGTTTGTTTACAACTTATACTGTGTATATGTGTATGTATATATATAAAAATATAATCTTTCGTTTGGCAAAAAAAAATTCCCTGGAACCTAACCCCCACCCCCTCTATTTACATTAATTCTTATTGGGAAATTGGATTTGCTTAACATCGTTTCTCTTAAAGTAGCATTTTTCAGGAATATAACTACAACGTTAAGTGAGGAGTTACTGTAAAGTTACAAGTCCACAAAGGGAGTCTTTGTCAGACCAGACCTGGAATCTAGGTTACGCTTGGACCACTGGCCACACTGTGATGCGACACATAAACCCTGCGCTAGCATGGAGAAGGTTAAGGAGCTGCTTTGGGCTGGAGTAGTCCCAACCCTCCATGCTTGCAAATCTTGTCAGGACTGGGGGAGGAGTTAAAAAGAGGAAACTCCACTCAGATGGAGGCAAGCCTCGGAAGGGAACGAGGTGTCTCAGCTTCTCCAGCCTCAAAGAGAGGGCTGACAGACAGCAGAGCATCTGCCCTTGTACAAAGAGGGTGTGGATCCCCTGAGCTTAAAAGGGGGAAAAGATGGAGACTTGCACTGAAGATCCAGTGGGATATGATACTCCCAGGGTCCTCTATATTAAGAGAGACCCATATCCTGATGGGAGCTGCCTCCAGGTTTATTTACCTTCTTTTCTTTTGCTTCCTACGTTTATTTAACCTTGTTTGCTGACTGGGCTGTTTTGTTGTTCATCTGTAACCCCAATAGGGAAAGAAAACAGTCAGAAGGGTTTAAAGGTCAAAAGATTGAGTGACTGCCTGCTAGAAAGACACAGACCCACAGCACCAGCTTGAAAGGGGGTGTGTGAATGGACATATGGAGTATAGGAATGGGGTGAAATTTGCATTTTGGTCCTCTCTTTAATATATAAAGACAATGCACATTTCACAGTGTAATATACTAATAGTCTGTGATTTTAAAAGGAAGGCACTTGATGGTTCCTTGAAATAGATAAGAATACAGGAACTAAAATACATGTAGTATTTTGTGTTTACTTATTCCTTTATTGCTTTAGTACCATAAAAGAGGGCAATAGAGCTCATTATTACAGTCAGGGCTGGTAGCATCACCTATTATGATTGTCTGATACTTTCCATATTATATATATATGCTCATTCTTGGCTGAAATACATATATATTTCAGCCTTTGGAATAAATACATTGCTTTTCTCATGTTTAAAAATTCTGGTAATCTTTTATTTGAACAACCCCTATGCTTTGGAGGCTGTTTTTTGTGTCAGGAATGTGGCTTTTGCCATCCCTGTGAGAATCCACTCAAATTGTCCAAGTTGATAAGCATTTGAAAAATGAGAGTTTGCACAGACTGTTCAGTGGTGGGGAGTGGTGAAACTCACCAGAACAGTGTTGGAGTCACTGAGCAGCTGCCAAGGGTCCCAGGGAGTAGATTTTGTTTCAGAAACACCATATTTCAGCATTTCCTGAAAGGTTTTTTTTTGTTTAAATATCCACTTCATGAGAAAGATTTTAAAAGACTGGTTTGGTTGAAATTGGACCAAAACCTAAATTCAGAATGTTGACATTTCCCACAAATTGGGAATTTGAAGTTTTAGGCAGCTCTAGTTTTGCATTTTTTAAAAACTTCAAAAACAACATTTTACATGACGAAGTGGGTATTCACCCATGAAAGCTTATGCTCCAGTGCGTCTGTTAATCTGTAAGGTGCCACAGGACTCTTTATCGCTTTTTACAGATCCAGATTAACACGGCTACCCCTCTGATACTTAACATTTTACATGGATTTTTTTTTAATTTCCTGATTTCTCAACAAATTAAAAAAAACAACAATATTTTTCTGTTTTTGATTTTTCTCCCTCTTTTGTTTTTTTTCCATTTTGCCATAGCAAAAGAAAAGGGAGATGGAAAAGATTGGGAGATTTTCTGGTTAAACTTTTTTCAGAAAAAATGAATTTTTATATAATTTCAAACAAGCTCATCATATTTCAGCCAGTTCCAGTTACTTAGTTTGCATGTGTGCTGGCCTATTTTGACGTTTCTTTGTTAGAAAGCATGTACTCTAGTCATGCATAACTATTTATAGTTTTTTAAAAGACTACAGATAACTTAAAGCACTGTTTTTTAAAATCTGTGAAACGAGCTTGTTGACATTGGAAACAATGACACCTTGCAATCTTTTATTATTCACAAACGGTAGGGGTGCTGTCCCACTAAGATGGACAGGTAAGCAAATGTGACTTAGAAAACTGCAAGATTGATGTTATGACCAACTGAATGAGGCATTAGTCTTTTGATAATATCATAAATTACTGCATTGTAAATTATAATCTGTTACACTGACAATAGTACATCACAGAGGAGAACTACAAAATGTGTTTGCCTAAGAACTAGCAAAAATTGTGGACTAATCAGTGGCTTCACTTACAACAAAATCAAAGTGTGCAGGCTGGGGGAAGAGATTATGGCACTTCATTGTCTTGGTTTGCACTCTGATGAGGAATGAATGCTTTTGTCCATGCTGTGTTTTAGCTAAGAGAGATACAATCTGTCATCTTCTCAGATGGCAAGAGTTGTCAACAAGAATTGCTTTAAAGGTTGGAAATTCATAGTTTTGTGAGTTGGAAGTGTATGAACGTAGAGTATCTATTTATATAAATCTATTTAATTTGGTGGAATGTGGTGGACCTATGTGACTGTAATATCTACATTTGTAGGCTAAAAGTCCATCAATACTGTTCAACAAATAATATTAGATCTATTATACTGCTTTTAAAAATTAGTTTGGTGATTATCCAAGTGCGAAATAAGTGCATTCCTTTAAATTCTGGACAGCATATTATCTTTGGTTCAGAAATCAGTTATTATCAATTTGGAAAGTCATTTTCCCTTGGGGAAAAGATGTGAATTTTCTTGAAACTAAAGAGCATAATAAGTGTAATTATTCTGAATGCAGGAGATACAAAGAAATACTGTAAATGATGCATGAATGTGATCTTGTCTTTTATTGATTCAATGTGATATGAGCAGTAACCCCTCATATCCCTTGCATCAAGTCAAGATGTTACTCAATATGCCATTTTGGAACAATATAGATCTATACCATCCCAATGTGCAGTAATGCCCGCTATTTAAAAAGAAGGCTGCCATCTCCCTGGCCACAGAACAACACTTTTTTTCTCCATTGAATTATAGCCCACAGTCCATGTCACTTATCTGCAACCTTTGACTCCCCCCTTAAGCCCTCTTCCCCTCTTTCTTTTACACAGTATCCTGAATACTTCTTCCAAGGGAAAATCAACTAAGCCCACCAGAATCTCCATTCTCCTGCTTACTTCCACCCATCATTTCTTCCCTTCTATGCTCCACAACTACCTCCTCCCCCATCTTTTCCCCTCATCACCAGTTATGAGGTCACCTAACTTCTTTCCACCTCCAAAGTCCCACCTGCTCAAGTGATCCAATCCATTCTGACATCACTGGGATTTGAGCTAGATGGACCTCTGATACGCAGGATTACCTTCCCTGGCCAGAAGTGTGTAAGCCACACCACCCAGTGTGGCTCTCTGTCCCTCTCTAGTGGTGACTGGGCCACATATAGAGGTTGATGAGTTTGGCTATGGCAGACTCATCAACCTCTCTGTCACCCAGCCACCACCAGAGAGTGTCACGCTGAATGGGGATAGATTGCACCCACACAGTCACCTTCTTCCTTGTTTCACTTTCCTCTGGTGGCTGCTTCTGATCTCATTTATCCTTCAGCCCTTACTGCCCCTTTAACTGGGCTCTTCCTGGCCAAATGTATTAATCATCACCATCTTTGTCAACCTGCCTGCCGCTTTTGACACTATTGATCATCTTCATGAGGTATCATCCTCTGACTGAGCTTTCATGATACTGTACCCTTCTAGTTCTCCTCCTCCTTCTCTCACCATTCTTTCATTGTCCTCTTTCTCTACCATATGCTGTGGAGATTCCCAAGGGCTCTGCTCATGGCCCTCTTCTCTTCCCACTTTACACCCTGTCTCTGGTAATCTCATCAGCTCAAATAGCTTGAGCTGTCATAGCTACAGATGGCAATGACTCACAAACCTACTTTTACAATGCTTAACGGTGTCCTTCCTTCCAGTCCTATAGCTCAGCTTGTCTCTTGAGTGTCTTGCCGTCAGCTTAAATAGAGTGTGGCCAAAACAGAACTTCTTATTTTCCCTCCAAACCTTCTGTGCTTTCCTCCCTTCTGTGTCACTGTTGATAACACCACCATATTCCCCATCACAAGGACCCACAATCTCTGGGTTATTTTTGACCCTCTGCCCAGCATGTGGGGAAATCTCTATTTCCAAATTAAAGAATTACATGATTCTCTATTTATTTTAATGGGCTTGTAGAGAAGTTCAAAATATTAAACTTAGTAAATAACTCTATTTTATTGCCAGTATCTAAATATACTATTTTGGTTCTATAATTTGCACTAAAAGATTGGATAAATGTGTGATATATAAGATTTTTATATGGAAACTGATAACTTACGCTAATTAGATATAGAAAATGAGCTTATACATTAGAATTGCTTGGTTGCTTTGCATGTGACCTGCTTAGAATTCAATCTGAAAAAAAAATCTCATTCTTCATGTGTTTTGCCTACCAATCATGCTACAGTGTCACTATCAACAATATAGCAGGTTCATATTACTAAGACCAACAATGTGACTTTGGAATGGTGAAATTGGAATATGTAATAAAAATATGTTTTCTATATTTCCTGTTACTAGATTGCTTAATATTGCTTTGAATCTGAAGGCAGAAAATGAGATGGCCTAGTTTACCTGCTCTACTTTTATCCAGGGCATGCTGCAATTTCAGCCTGTGTTTCTGTTTTAGTGTTCAAAGATCAACAATACAACCTGATTGCCAAGAGATTTATTATTAGTTTTATATAAAGGGCAGCAGCACAATTGCATTAGCTGTAAGCAGTAAATCACAGACTGATCTGCAAATAACGTTGCTGTAATTTTGAGAGTGAAACAGTATTCCACAATCGGATAGTTTTAAAAATCCTTCTTAAAAGTGAACAAGTGTTAATTGCAATCCAGTTAGTAATTACGGTGAAATATTAACTGCATACATTCCGGAGGCAATTAGGTACTGATAAAGACAATTGTAACAGTTGGACAAAATTATGATTTTATACTGGTTTTCAGCCAAAATAATTGTACTGAAGTCAATGGAATTACTATAGTTATACATGGAAATAATAGAGGTCAGAATTGTCGGGGGCGGGCGTTCCAACAGAGTTAAGAGTAATACATTGGTAAATGTATTAATTGTGATGATTTATAATGCAATTATATGTTTACAGTTTTGTGCTGCTCCTCTTTGCTTCTTGAAATGTGTTGCTTAATTTACAGTATGAACTATGTAAGTGGTCTGCCCCATTCTTCTTAGCCATGGGAGGCCCACCTGTGGGTTAAGGGCCACCAGGAAGTCACCAGTAGTTGTCTGGGGTGATCTGGCTAGTTCTTTTTCTTTTTCTCTTCTGCTGAAGGCTGAAGCAGATTTGCCCAACCACTTGCCACCTCAGTAATGCAATCTGGGATAGACCCACTGCACCCAAGAGATCCCCATGGCTCCAGCCCAGGGTTCTGCTCCTAAGCTGTGGTTCTGCCCCCACTTAGAGTGGCTTCAAAGCTTCCCTCTTCCTTCCGTTGGGCAAGAGTAGAGGAAGGAGAACTCAAATATTTACTCCAGCTGCTGGGTTTGCATAGGTCACACCATCATAGGGCCACATATAGACGCTAGTGTGGAACATAAGGTGATTTACGTGTTTAGATTATACTTAAGCCTTAAAATGCTATAACAGTATCATAAATCTGTATGGAAGTCTTAAGCATTGTAACATTTCGCGTTTCATTTTTCTGGATTCTGACAATCTCCCTACTGATAGTTTGATAGATTTGATGTTGTTTTCTGTAACTGCCTTGGCACTTGTTCCACTCCCTCCATGCTCTACTTTTCTTTCAGTTGATTCTTGTCAGATCTGCATTTGTTCCTATAGCAGGATGTTCTATAGGTTTCTTTAAATCCATTTACAATATGGATGTAACACTGGCTTCAGAACACCAAGCCAAATGAATGAATCCTTTTGAATAGAATGAAGTGACGTTTTCTGTATTTTTATCTCAGACATATTCCTTTTTTGTTGCTGTTTCCGCTCTGGAATATTTCTCAGCCTTTTGTTTGACTAGGCGTATGTGTTTGCATTTTAAGGGCTCTGTTTTGACTAGACTGATGGCCCCATGTAGGTATGCTTTCTTCACCACCACCCTTTTCCTAATGTAGGCAAAAAAGTTGTAAAAAGACTTTGCTGACTGAAGGAAATTTAATATTGGGTATATAGCTAGTGTGCACTACAGAACTAAACCATTCAAAGAGAGATATGAGAATGTGAAAGAAAAAGGAGATGGGCCAAATAGGGCTCGGAGAAGAACACTTCACTTATATTAATAGATGAGGGACTAACTAAACTAGCTACAACTTGTGTAATAGGCACATAAACCACAGTGGAGGGATAGCTCAGTGATTTGAGTGTTGGCCTGCTAACCCTCAGCTTGTAAATTCAATCCTTGAGGGGCCCACTTAGGGATCTGGGGCAAAATCAGTACTTGGTCCTGCTAGTGAAGGCAGGGGGCTGGACTCAATGACCTTCCAGCTCTATGAGATAGAAAAGTGGCTCTGTAAAAATGATAAACATATTACTCACGCATATGCTCTCTTTACATGACTCTAGATTCAGTGTCCTTTTGGACTCAGAGAGAAGTTTTTTTGGTCAACTGTAATCCTCAAGAATACACCATATGATGAAAACAATGTATTGAATGAGTGAAGCCTCTAATAACCTATGATAAGGTTTTCTATAATAGAATCTCAGACTCCTTGCACCCTTACAAAGTGCTTCTTTACAGTTAAATGATGCTTTAAATGGGTTACATTTACACAACAGACAAAGTTTGTATCCAGTATGGTTTCTTCTGAAGGGACCATATTTTGCTACTATTCTGCTCTGAATTGCTGGATCCTCCAAAGAAACAGCAGCAGCTCTGGCATAGGGTGACCAGGCAGCAAGTGTGAAAAATCCGGATGGGAGTGGGGGAGGGAATAGGAGCCTATATAAGAAAAATCAGGACTGTCCATATAAAATTGGGACATCTGGTCACCCTACGAGTCTGGCATATCAGGTGGGCAAAGTTGAACAAGAAGATAGTGTTGGCCATCTGTTATCTTTGAATTATATTAAGTTTTATATGATATAATTCTGTCAGTTACAGGAAAGATGAATTCTCAAAAGCCTAACTCTTGACTCTTGAATTTAAAGTAGAAATCTGAATGGTATGGGAAGAACAATGGATCCAAATTGTGCTTGTCTTAAATATATGTCTGTACATCTATATTTTTCCTAAAGGCTAATTAGTTATTTCTCCTTCTGTTCCAGCTGCATTACTTTCATTATTCCATGCAGAAATCTAATTAATTAATCGTTTGGAGGATTTCTTATTTGTGAATATATTAATTAATTTGAGGAAAGGGAAGGTGATAAATCCATCAAACTCCACCATCTCAGTGCAAAACTTCAAAGTTTGATCAGAGTATATTGCATTACAATTAATTTAATTATTTCTAAAAATAAATATTAAATTAATAAAAAATGAGTGTTCCAAAATGTTAGAGAAATAGCTAAACTGACCTTCCCCCCATATAAAAGTTGAAAATCTGATAATCCTACCCAGTTTGTTGTCCTGCCTTCAACTAAAACAATGGAATGTGCCATCCATACTCAAATCTGTGAATATTACAGCATAATGAACTACTGTATTCTATTGAAGCTATGCTGGCAAGTCATAACATAAAGCCTTCTCTGCTTTTTGATCAAGCTGAACTATTCATAGCTATTCCTCTTGGTCTTGAGAGCACTTTTGGAGCAAACAACTATACAGAATTAACAAATGTCAACCTTTTAGTGCCCTGAGCTAGAGCTTTAAAATATTATTCAAAGAAGATTTGCATCAAAAGCAGAGGAATTTTAAATAGTGTAATGAGCCTGACCTATTGTTTCATTAGAGGGGGAGTACCACAGGACTCCAGTTTAGGCTATTGTCATTTAGAATCTGTACCAAATAATCGCCCTTATGCATGGCACAGAATTAAATATTTTTTTGCATATTCTGATACTGTTCTTCCAAGTGCAAGTAAATCCATACAAAAGCTATTTAAAAATATACATAGATATATGAGACATCTTTGAACAACTCTAAACTCTTTCTGACTTAACACAGTATACTTTCCTCAAAAGTCAAGGTCTTGTTCTTGATGCTATCATATTCACCTCTGTCTCAATAGTTCTTTACTCCAGGAAATCTAATTTATGAAAGCAGTTTGAAGTGCATCAGGGTAATGCTTATAAAGCTACAGGCTATGCAGCAAGTAACTAACTAAGCAGAGAGAAGTTTAGTACAGCTAACAACTCTGTTGTCTGGCTCAGTAAAGGATTTTTTTTGACTCAGCTAAAAGACTTTGATCTCATAGACTGCAAGGGTCTCAACTTGAAGTTTTGGCTATGGTAATGTATAGGATGGACAAAACACACAAAACTGCTGTTGTCTGCTGTCAGTTTTCTCTAAAGTTTTAGCACTAGTTGGCAGAAAACAGTATATTTAAAGTTGTCACCATTAGAAATTAATGCTTACCGAGTGTTACAACAGCACAGAAATTTGGATACTGCATTTACTTCCTATTCAAAATAAAGGGAAGTATTATGATAACATCTCAAAATACTACTGTGTTGGAATAGTTGGCAAATGTCTTTTTCATAATAAGAATTGTAAATACATTTCATGGTAAAATCTAAGGGCTCCTTACTAATAGACTTGATTGTAATAGTGTATTCCCTTTTAAAATTAAACTTATTTTAAATTGCTCAAATACCAGAACAGTGGGTGGATGTAAGAAAATGATTAAAATAGAATATTAGACTCATTTATTATATTCTTTTACACTTTTTTCTTTTACCAAATGTTAATAGTTTACTAGATTTGTTCATTCCTACCCTACATTTAAAGCATTTATTCAACTACAATAAGTTCGTCCAATTTGCATGTTTAAAGGATAGCCTGAAGATCAAATACAAACTCTTAAAATCAAAACAGCAAACAATCTACAGTAAGAGCCAGCATTACTAAGTACAAAGCTGAGGATTTGAGGTGGGATTTTCCAAAACACTCACCATTGACCTAACTCTTCTCCCAGTTAAGTTAATGGTGATATTCCCATTGATGTCACTGGGCCAATGTTGAGTGTTTTTGAAAAACCCACACCTGATTTTTCAGAGCTGCTGCTGCAAATCAGACCGTAAATGTATTGGAAGTTTAGTTAAGTCTTTCCTTCCTTTATCAGAAAAGTTCAGATTGCTCAGTAAAACATAGTTACAAAAGACGTCACCTTCACCTCCAACAGATTTAATAACTCAAGCTTTTTAAAACATATGTGGCTACATAAAACGAGAATTAAACAGCATATTATATAGAATTATTTCAGTAGATTTAACTGATGTGTGCACAAAAGAAACTGGAATTTGGAGCTTATGTGTTAACTTGCCTCACTGACTTAAAGTCAACAGCCCTAAAAGTATGCCAGTCCGATCTCTATTATATCTGCTATTATTATCAAAACCTTTTTGAAGCACATTTGATAATGCAGTATAGAAATCCTACATCACAGCAATTTCTGACTTTCACTGTGATTATTTAAACAGTGGCATATTTGCACAATGCTTTGCAGGGCCAGCTCCTCATGTGAGTAGGGTTTACTTATGCCGATATCCTCAGTGGATCAATGGGATTTAAAAAAAAATGAGTGAAGTTGCTTAGTGCACAGGAGGAAGCAAAGGTGTTGTGCTCAGTAGAAATATCTTTGGTAATCAATGCTTACAATTTTATGTTGTCCTGTAGATATATTGTCTTGACCTCTCAGTGCATGATGTGTGTAGCTTTATGTAAGGAATCTTTCAGGTACTAGTCTGGTTGGGAATGTGCGTTAAGTCTCCTGGACATAGTGTTCCATTGCAAAAAGCTTTTTGAGAGGTGAATAATGACCAAAATGTATCCACTTTGATGAAGCCTTAAGATGAGCCCCAAATCCTACTGGAAGTCATGTCCCAAGTTTCATGGAAACTATGACTATCTAAAGAAGGGGAGAGGAGGACATATGCATCCATTAGCAAGTCTGTCATGAGAGGACATTTTTGTGAGGATAACTATGTGTTAGCTAGCTATGAAGTGCCACCACCATTATACGTATATCAGGAGATATCTGATGTCCTCAATATCAATCTCAAATTCTCCTGGGAATGGAAGGTGAATCTGATGTTAAGGAGCTCAATGTAAAATTGACAGATAACTTGTCAGGAGAGCTCCAGTCTTCTTGTCACCTCCAGTCTTCTTGTCACAAACAATTGTGAGGGAAGGAATCATGGGTATGCTGACCACTGTGAGGAGCCCCCCACTATTACATCCATGATAAAGTTAATTTAGTGAATTTAAGAGAGTGATTAATTAGTGAAAGTTGCAGACAATACAAATGCAACTACACAGATGTGCAGTTCCCTTTACATATGTGTCTGTGCATGCATGCCTGCCCACACACACAAAACTCCAAATTGTGAACCTCATATTTACATACCAGGATGAACCATGATATTTTCCTTTGTCTTCTTTCTCATTATGATATTTTAAAATTATACTTGCCTTACAGAATGACACAAACTAAGTCTCCTTAAACCATGTGACCTTTTATGGTACTCTGTAAATTTTAAATAATAACTAGATTTGGGATGTGCCATCCCACAGTGAGGATGATTTGTGGGGAATGGTTCAGGCAGCGTCTGGAAACCATGAGCAAAAGACTGCAGGAAATTTGAAGGTAGCAATAATACCTCGTTTCACCTTTATTTATTTTTAATGTTATTTATTTACAGTGGGGAGGTCTATTTAGTATCCAAGGGATCAATTGCAAAATTAGTTTTTCTTTGGACAAGAGATGTGAGGGTGGCTTTATTTCCATCCATTTGTTTTATTTTTTTCATTATTACTTGGAGTTTTGCCAGAATTCTGTGTGCTGAGAAATTCAGCTGCATTCTTGCGAAAGAAAAGTACTCACTTCACCTCTATAGCCCATACTGAGAAGGGCTCAGAACTATTAGCTACAGGAGGATGCAGTCTGGTGCCAGCGTTTCTACCTAAAAACACAAAAGACTGCTACAGATTGTGGGCCACATTTTTAAAAGTGTTTAGCTACCTAAAGATACAGACACGTACCTAATGGCATGCACAGAAGCACTTGAGCAGGTTAGGTGCGTATCTCCCATTGACTTTCAGGGGAGTTAGGAACTTAACCTGCTCAAGAGCTTTTGTAAATTCCATTAGTGACCTTTCTGTATCCCTAAGCACCTAAATACATTTGGAAGTTTGGTCCTTCAATAACAGCTGTTGGTGCCGGAAAGGGGAGTAGCCTAGTGTAAGAATCAGGTTTGAAATTCCTGGGGGCCCTAGAGCTATTGCCTCAAATCCCTGGAGAGTCACTGTCCTTTCAATCTTCTAATGTAAATGATTTGCATACCATGTAATTTACGATATGTGGATCTCTTTATGGATGAAAGTTCTGCAAAGACACTGAATACTGTGTAGCTTTTTGCATACAGATATATATATATATATATATATATATATATATATATATATATATATATATATTCAAAAAGATACACAATATTCAGTGTCCTTGCACATATATATATATATATATATATATATATATATATGCACGTATTATGCATGTATTATGTATTAAACTTGAGAATCACTTTGGGATCCCATTAAATGAAAGTGCTGTATTGCCACTTCATACAATTATAATTATTTCATTCCATTTGGTTTTATTGCCCCCTTCCTGCATGAAGTTATAACACCACAAATGTCTGGCTGGTTCCTGCCTCTCCTCGACATTAACTGAAGTGAAATTAAGTGAATGAATAACCTGCATGCCGGGATGTGGGGATTGAATAACTATAATTTTTTTCATATGGCAACCGTATCTCACCTTATGTAATATCCTCCAACATAGTTCTGCCAACTATTGATCATACCATTATCGATAAGTTATGTGTTCTAAATGGTCATAATGAAATTACAAAATAATATAGCAGTCTTTATAATTAATCACAGAATCAGTGATGTCAATGCCTTTGAAGTTTACCCATGTCTTGCTTGCCACTAGGAAGAACTGTACGTCCAAATTTCTATTCTCAAAACAAAGTGAAAACAATTAATTCTGTCATATCAGTTTTCAGCACTGTGCAGAAACAGTTAATGCCCAGTACTGGAGATCAATGGTAACACTTCATACAAATGACAATCCATTCAAACAAAGGGACTAGAGAAACTGGCAGTTAAAAAGTGAATAGTAAAAAACGGGTAGTTTGTAAAGTTGGGACATTTATCAGGTAGCTCAGGAAAGTTTTATTATTGTACAATTTTTACAAGTGATGTCGTCAAAAAATATGGATTACTGCTTGAGGTTACAACGGCAAGTAGATCATAACAACACCAGGAGAATATTCAAACTGATTTTTGCTGTTCCTTAGAATAACAGAATTTATTGAGCCAATTATTCTTAACTTCTTTATGTGGAGAATATATTACACTGTTACTTGTATTTCCTGGGAATGGAAAAGAACATAAATATCTTTCAATTAAATAACCTCTGAAGCCATAGGCTATGGCGTTTTATTGATTTTTTTTTTCTCAAGGAGCATGCCTCTAAATTTATTCCCTAGCAATAAACAATTCGTTATTCACTTATGCCAAAAAAGTGATCAGTCTTCCTTTTAGTTTTTTAAAACAGCTGTAATAAGCTTTTATGATAAAATACGGATAGAAACTTGAAGCAGCTGCTCTGCCTAAAAGAGAATCCATTTGGGATGTGCACATCCTTATATATAGATTAAGTTGGAAATGGTCATATTTTATAGCATAAGCATTATTTAGTGGATTGAGTGGGAGCCATGATCTCCTGAGTAGGGCGGTCTGGAAAAGGAGAATTCCATTCCACACAACATTTTGTTGTGATGTGGACCTTTCAAAACAAGACCTTTCAAAAATTTTCATGGAAAAAACACAAGAGACCAATCCCCATCCCAGAATAACCACCAAACTACGGGTGGGGCACTCACCTGCAATATGGTGGCAGACCCATATTAAAATTTCTCTCCTCTACTTAATTTGCTCACGTCTCATATGAGTGTCAGAACCACCAGGCTATAAAGTTATTCTCTCTATATGGTACAATGAATATTTAATTATTTATATAAAGTGGAACAGCTTCAACAGGAGAGATTGAGAGACTAACTCTAGTTTGAATCAGGAAGAGCTAGCACTTAAACCTTGGTTTCCTCTATCCCAGTTGAGTGCCCTGACTATTGGCTATTCTGAGCTGTGTGCATCTCTCTTGCTCTTTTTCTCATAACCAAAATTTACTCAGGTCAAGGAGCTAGGTAGATATACATACTAAAAGTGATCTATCTCCTGGACCTGAGTAAGTTTTGGTTTTGTCAAACTGGCATTTTTAGATGAAAAAATGCTTAATTGAAAAATTCCTGACCAGCTATACTTCTGGGTGCTAATCTCAGTTCTATCACAGTCATTCCATGTCCTTGGACAAATGTCTTATCCTTTCATTCTCAGCATCCAGTCTTTAAAATAGGAATACAGATCACCTAATTAATGGCCCAGCAGCAAATCACATCTTCATTCCAACTCTGACTAAAGAATATTCCTTTTGTTCAGTGCTAGTTACATGCACCCATTTCCACAGTCCCAGGATAACATAGCCTTAGACAACATTTGGGCGGAATAGTGTATATCTACACTTACCGCAGCGTGTAAAGTACAGGCACTACAAATGTAGCTGTACACTGCAGTGGTGCTCATGTTCTTTGTCTCTTGTGGCAGAGTTCCAAATATATTATGTCATTCATTTATTCAAGTATAGCCCTAGCATCATCTGGCACCATGAATTCTTGACTAGGTAAGTCGCAGGTCTTACTGAACTATAAACCACCAGTAATCAGTTGCTCAAAGTAAATAAGGCTGGCAGAGAATAAGGTATACACCTTAGGACTTAGCCATACTGCTATACTGAAGATAGCATGGGTCTGCAGAAGCCTAGTGAGAGAATCAGTAGGCTCCATCTAAAGAAGACATGAAATTCAGAGGTGCTAAATACCCAAAGCTCCCTTTGATTTCAGCTGGAGCTGTTAGTGCTCAGATATCCTGAAAAGCAGAGCCATAGTGCCTCTTGTAGCTTCCTGGTCTGCAGAGGGACAGGGCCGGCCTTAAGATGATTCACCAGATTCCCTGGAATTGGGCCCCGCCCTGAAGAGGGCCCCGCGTCCGCACCTAAGGAAGCCCCGCTCCAGGGGTCTTCGGCAGCATTTTGGCGGCAGGGGGGGTCCTTTGGTGCCGCGGAAAACCTGGAGTGGACCCCATGCCACCAAAGTGCTGCCGAAGCCCTGGACCGCCACCGAGTATTCCAATTGGGCCCCACTGATCATAAAGCCGGCCCTGCAGAGGGAACATGTCTGCTGCTACACATTAAGGTCCTAATTTAAAATACATTTAAGTCAATGGAAGGACTCCCATTGACTTCTTTGGTTTTTGGATGAGCCTCCAAAAATGTAGCATACATCCATGCAACTGACACAAGTGGGGAACAGTCCCTCTGTGCAGAAGATCATAGTGGTTGAATTTGTTCCCAAACTGTGCATAGGGTTATTTTATTAATTTAGATGGACTATATGGGCCCAAGTCAAAAGTGTTAACATGACCATGTCACTGTACACCATTACCAATTTTAAACAAGGTTTGGGGTTCCAAGTACAGAGACCTCAGCCTGCTTAGTACCATAGCGCAAACACTAGAAAATTTATGCCAGAGGTTAAATATTTATTGATTGAGACACACAACAGGAAAGGGATCAAAAGAAGTCAAAAACCATTGGAACAGAAATTGAGTGATTATGCAAAACAAACTTAATCAAACCGAACAAAGTCTCTTCATAGAAAGAGAGAGCATTGCTTAGAATCTCTTTCTCTGTTAAGCAGCCCTTGTTAGTGGGAAGAAAGAGTTGGTTCTTTTCATAGAACCATAGAAGATTAGGGTTGGAAGAGACCTCAGAAGGACATCTAGTCCAACTCCCCGCTCAAAGCCAATTTTGAATTGGGAATGATAGTCATTTCCAGCTTTAGACAAAACAGACAGGCACAAGAGGGGGAGTAGACATAGGATAGTAAACGATGCAGGAAATATGTAACAGATGAATGCTTTAGGTTTGCAAGTTGCCATAGCAGCTTTTGCTCTAGGCCCCAGCTCACCTAGGGTTGCCAGGTGTCCAGTTTTCAAAAAACCTGGTGGTTTCGGTTACCACCGCTGACTGGGCCATTAAAAGTGCAGTCGGCAGAGCTGCAGGGCTAAGACAAGCTAGTCCCAACCTGTCCTGGCACCATGTCGTGCCCCGGAAGTGGCCAGCAGGTCCGGCTCGTAGGTGGGAGGGGTCATGGGGTTCCACGCACTGCCCCACCCTGAGCACTGGCTCCACACTCGCATTGTCTAGGAACTGCGGCGATGGGATCTGGAGGGGCAGTGCCTGCGGGTGAGAGCAGCGTGCGGAGCCTCCTGGCCTCCCCGCCTAGGAACTGGACCTGTTGGCCACTTCCAGAGTGCAACACGGTGCCAGGACAGGTTGGGACTGGCCTGCCTTAGTCCTGCTCTGCCGCTCACCGGGAGCTGCCCGAGGTAAGCACAAGCTGCAACCCCCTGCCCCAGCCCTGAAACCACCCAAACCCAGAGCCCCCTCCTGCATTCCAAACCCCTCATCCCTGGCCCCACCCGAGAGCCTGCACCCCCTCTGACACCCCAACACCCTGCCTCAACCCACAGCCCCCTCCCACACACCAAATCCCTCGGCCCCAATCCCCAGCCTGGTGGCCCCTCCTGCAACCTGAACCACTCATCCCTGGCCTCATCCCAGAGCCTGCACCCCCAGCCCCGAGCCCATACCCCCTCCCACATCCCAACATCCTGCTCCAGCCAGGAGCCCCCTCTCGCACCCTGAACCCCTCATTTCTGGTCCCACCCTGGAGCCCTCACCCCCTCCCGCACCCCAACCCTCTGCCCCAGCCCAGTGAAACTGAGTGAGGGTGGGGGAGAGTGATCCACCAAGGGAGGGAGAATGTAGTGAGCTGGGGCAGGGCCTCTTGGAAGAGAGTGGGGACTCTGGGAATGGGCGGGGCTAGGGTGTTCAGTTTTGTGTGATTAGAAAGTTGGCAACCCTAAGCAAACCTTCCTGGTCAGGGCATCATCTGTTTGGCCTGGTTGGGTCCTTCTTCTTCACTGATCTTTTTGAGGCTGAGCAGTGCTAGATGGGCCATCTCATTCTCCATGCTGGTGCTGTTCAGTGCCTTTCACGTATGAGAGATAGCGAGAGAAGACAGGAAAAATGTAATGGGGAACAGAAAGGGACAGATTAGGGAGGGGAAGAGAGAGAACAGTCTCACATTTATCAGGCAGGGGTCCTCTTGCTGCCATAGTGGTGGTCAGGTGTCCCCACTGCAGTGCCAAGATCCGAGTCATGATGAAAAACCCTTCCATTGTGGCTGCAGTAGTAGTAGAAGGCCTTTCCCTTTTCCCCCTTCAAAATCTCTTCTGAAGGTTCCAAAAAGAGATGACAGGAAGAATAGCCCGTCTTCTCGTTATTTTGTCCATCAGTTAGGCTTCATTTTTGGTCCCATTGTCTTCTTGTTTACTAAATGTGATCTTGACAGAGTCATTGGGTGGTATCAGTAGACATCTTTGTTAAAATTGATTTGGTCTTTGTCTCTTTTTCACATCTTTAAAAAAATGTTATTGTAACAATGAATAAACCTTTACCCACTTGCCACCAGATAAGTTCAAAACCAGGCTAGGCCTGATAGGCCTCAATTATGACAATGAGGGGCACAAGAGGGGAGAGGCTCTCTCCTCCATGCATACACATGGTGGGCCAGCCACAATCTGGACCTGACATTAAATGATTGGGTTTTGTGAATTAAACATATATCTAAATAGGGTAGGTTTTCAAAGGCTATGTAATCACCTAACTGTCAGACTTTTAGTGGGATTTAGGTGCCTACCTGCCTTTTATACCTTTGAAAATCTTCCCCATTTTAGACACATGCATCATTCACAAAACCCAATCATTTAAACTGAGTTTGCTATACAGCATTATATGTTTTCTTTACTATCTGCTTTTAAAAATACATACCCAGGTGCTACATATCAAGATGTAGATAAATTGGTATATACATTTTAACTTAACAATAATGCAAATTAATTGATAATGACAAGCAAGTAATTTGATGCTGTAGAAGGGACTCCCTCACTATCTCCTCTCTCTTGCTTCTCAACTCTTCACCGTCCTTTTTGTGAGGATTAGAGTGATGGGTGTGATTCTTTTATTGAATCACTGAATCTCTAATATTTAATACTTCACATGTGAAGCATTAAACAATGAAATGTAACTTTCATGTGGCAACTAGTTTAAACTGTTGCCTAATCCTAGCATGGATACAATTATTTATCCTGTAGTACAATTATTGACAACCAGTGTTTTGGACCTAATTACAATTTCCCAGGCTGTAATGTACATGTGACCCTGAGGATATATGATGTATATCATGATGATCTATGAAGGGCACAAGAAATGGTTTTTAAAAGGCAGGGCCAGATGACCCTTGTTCATAATCTTAAATTCAGTGGAGAGCTTGACAGAAATACAAATATGCAAGCAGTTACTTTTTGCAATGAGTACTCTTAAAAAGCTTCTTCATGATTAAAGAACACAGTTTCATTTGTTTATGAGAGTTGTTTATATTGTATTTATCATTACATACACAAATAGCCCCCCATAAAAAGGTAGAGTGGATTTAAAACTAGTCAATAAGCTGATGATAATGGGGTGCAAATAAAAACACCTAATAAACAATCTTCTTGAACAAAACCCAAACTGAAGGCCTGTTGCTGTGTCAGAATTTGCTGGCTTCTGTTATACAATCAGCTTTCCCAGTGCCATCTATACTGTAGCCCTTACATCCTCTTCTGTGCCTGGAGTGCACTTACCTGGAAATCTAGGAGTTACAGTCCATGTTTCAAAAGGAAAAGATAGCAATTCAGAAATGTGGTAAACTCTGCCAGCATGACATGATGGCCTGTGCAACCCATGGAACAAATTATAGCTAGACCTGGAGCTAATCCAGTAATTTTCTCCTCTTAATGCCCCTGAAGAATTACTGCGGAACAGAATTTACTCAATAGATGAGGAAATAGAAAAAAGACGATGGGGAAATGTGACTGTTCAATTTTTCCTGTAAATTGGATAGAAGTGGAACTATTCACTTCTCCTGCATTTGTTAGATGACCCTGCATTCTTAACCAGGGGGCTCCAAACCCTTTTACATTGCAGTCATCAGATAAAAAGGGGGAAAAGTGTCAAACATGGGGACAACAAACCAAAGAATGAATACAAAAATAAGAGCAAAGGTGGTGGTTATAGTGAAAGCCAAAGACACTTAATATATGTGTTTAATAATACTGACACCCGTTACCTCAGTGATTAGCCCATTAAATATCTGGATAGAATTGTCTTGAAATAAAACTAAGGTTGATTCGTTCCTTTACCTATGACATATAGAGATAGGGATTATAGGCAAATTTATTAGGATATCAAAGACTCCCTCCAACTTAATTCATTTCTGGTGAAACTTGGTTTCAGTGGACTTACTCAAAAATGAATTTGGCCCATAGAAACATGAAATCAATGACCATTTAAGTCAATGTACTTACTCCAAGGATGGGTCCATAATGTTCAGCACATATTCAATGATGGAAATATGTTTTCTAAGGCATTAATAGTATGAGATTCTGAGATTTAATTTGTACAGGATACACCCTATGCCTGGCAGCTCTCTAACAATATTCTCAGTGCTGGGCATGCTGTGGAAAGCAACATTTGGGTAGATTGTATCAAACATACAGTGGCTGTCATTTAAAAAAAAATCAGTGTTTGTGAGAGCATATGACACCATTACCATTTTCAAGTATAGAGAAAAATGCAGTCCCTCTCATCACTGTGTTGTAATATGTGGCAAATTCTGGTTGTTAATGATGGCAATTGTATCATACATACAACAAATAGGAACAATATTGGTATCCCTACTGTCATCTGGTGCGCTGGGAGATGAATTTGTCATGGACATAGTACCTCTACACTCAGTGATGTAAACCAAATACCTAACAACACACATCTTAATAAATAAATAATTTCCACCCAGGAAGAACCAGCTGTAGACAGAGCACATAGGGTAGAGTTATGGTTGTTTGGGTGCCTGAATCTGTGCGTTTCCGGACAATGCTTGGATTTCTCTTTTATCTAAATGGAACTCTGCGTTACGTTAATTATGTAAAAAGCCAAACCAAAGACTAATTGAACTAAAGAGTCACAGGGGTGTACAGGAGTCTACATACAGGGTTTCTCTGAAAATTGTGAGCCTCAAACATTATACATAGAATAGAGACCACATTGAAGAAAGAGAGAGAGCAACAGCTGCACACATGCCCCTGGGCTGGACATCATTGCCTCTCAGGACCTCCATCCACTCTCTCTTACTTTAATGCAGGAGCAGGTAGCTAGGGACATCTGTCTATGCAAAAGAATGCAATGGAAACATGACAGAGAATTTGGCCCTATGCATCTAGATTACAACATACTGTATTTTAAATGGTTCTCCACATATTTCCTTTAACTTGCTTCCAGACTGAAATTTCTGTACAATTAGCTTTCTGAATCTCTTTTTACTTATAAAGTTAGCTATACAATTGCAAGGTATCCATTAAAATTCTTTGTACAGAAGAAGGCACTCCTGAGTAGGAAAGAGGGAGAGTTGTGTTTTTTTCCTTATTTAATACCTCCCCACCCCATGGAGACATTCTCAGGCTTTGTTAGCATATTTTAAAATTCAAATCAGTGCTAAAGTACTAACAGTTTAACACCCTCAGGGATAAGTAAAAGTTATTAGAATGAAGTATGTAAAAGGCTAATTCAGCTCTGCAACTTGGGCAGGGCGGTGGTTGACTTCAGTGCCTCCGGAATAATCCCCTCTCTTTTGGGTATTCTTCCTCCTTTGGAGCTTAGTGTTACTAAATGAAATCCACTCACAATTCAGAGAATTGAATGGGATCCAGGGTTCTTATCCATGAATCTATATGGAAATGAACCTTACTGTGTTTTTGAGTAATGAGTATGAATTTAAAATAGTATCTGAAATTTATTAGATCGGGATTTTTTTTTTAAGTGCGAGTGGGAGTTTCTCATGGTCAGATTAGTACATTCGTTTCTCTTCTGTGAGAGTTAATTTTTTCAGATTCCCTCTGTCTTGTATTTTACATTATTAGTGTTATACAGGAAGATATATAATTCTAGGAGAACAAACTACAGTAATTGTGAATTACTGGAGAAAGTGTAGGAGTGTAAACTAAAAAAAAGCCAAGTACAGTGCTTTCTATATTGTGGGGTAAAACTTACCCTGTGGAGAGAGATGGATTCTGTTTGTAAATCCAAAGAAATGTTACTGTATTCCAGCACAGATTAAGAATTTAATATTAAATAGCTTCTAACAGAACAGAATGACGCATGGATCCTGTAGAAAAAAGTGCCATGTAATTAACGACAGTATTATAATACTTACGCATAAGGGTGAGGGAAATAAAGGTTGTATGGGCCACTTTAAATCTTGCATTTGCTAACTTTTGACCTTAACAATATAGTTTATTAATTATATCTTTTAATGCAATTTTCTATTAGAAGAGAAATAAATAAAAATGACAATGTATGACCCTTCCTATGACTCATATGTAAGTCATTAATAGGATCAGTACTCAGACCTCTACCATTTGAGGTAAATGATTAATTACGGTAACTGGCTGTAGAAGTAGATTGTTATACTGTGTGGTCCAGTCTTGAGAGGGGCACACATACAATCATGCTGGCAACAATGTATTATTTATGCAGGAATAGCCCAATTTTACAGATGGTTTACCTAAGCATATAGCTGTGGGAGCTCTTTCATCAGAGACCATACTAAATGTTAAATTCCAGCTGCAAGCTCCTCAGGAACTAACACTCCATTAAAAAAAAAGTGTTAGTTCTGACAAAACTACGTGTTTTTCATTAAAATGGAATTCTTTAAAATGGCTGCATTGTGTTTTGCTGAAACTTTCCAGAAAAATTCAACCTGAGCCAGGGACACAGGATGGAAAATTTGCATCTAAACAGTTAGTTTGGCAAAATTATAGGCAGCTGAAAGCAGAGCATTATAACAAAATGTGCTGCACAATCTTAAAATAGGATCAATATGAAACCTCATACTGGGCCTGATTCAATTGGCCTACTGGAGTTAATGTGAGGCTTTCTATTAACTTTAATGGATTTTGGATCAGCTTATAGGGTGTAGATCAATTCACTGTAGTAGATACATATGGCTCTTGCCTATGCATAAGGATCAAGGAAGAGTGGAATATATCCTACTAGGGTATACAAAGGTGTGCTTCATAGCAAGGGTACTTAGATATGATTTGTAGGAAAAAAGATGTGGGTAGGTCTGGGCAAGCCAGCACATATGCTGCCATCAACATTCATGCTGGCCACCAGCAGATGTGGTGTACGTGTTGATCCTGCTCAAAGAGGCAGCAATATGAGCTTTCTGTCACGTTTGGTACATGATCTCTCAAAGCGGGATGGCTCTTATGCTGCATGGGAGACTTGTGACATTCAGCTGCCTCCTCCGCATCACACTTTCCTCAGTTGCAAGTGGATTGGAGGTCTTAATGTATATAATTATAATCTCTCTTTTACTTTGTCAGCTTTGTCCCATACTAAAGACTGAGCCAAACCTAAAGTAGAAATGTGCCACTGACTCCGGCAATGAAGATCCCCAAACTTAGTGGCATTTCAAAACGTAAAACTGGATTCAGACTCGATGTTATTAAATGGTCACTTTCTTTGTAATAGACTGAACCAGAAGCCCAGATCCAAACACTCCCAAATTTGGAGGGGGAGGGAAGATTTGAAATTCAAAATAGGATTGGAATTTTTCAGCTAGGGTCTAGCTCTGCTTTAAAGCATATATGTAATGCCTTGCTGATCCATGTAGAAAAATCATAATTAGGGCTGTCACGCGATTAAAAAGATTAATCACACAATTAAACAATAATAGAATACTATTTATTAAATATTTTTTGATGTTTTCTACATTTTCAAATATATTGATTTCAATTACAACACAGGATACAAAGTGTACAGTGCTCGCTCTATATTATTTTTATTTCAAATATTTGCACTGTAAAAAAGAAAAAGAAATAGTATTTTTCAATTCACCTAATAGAACTACCATAGTGCAGTCTCTTTATCATGAGAGTTGAACTTACAAACGTAGAATTATTTACAAAAAATAGCTGCATTCAAAAATAAAACATTGTAAAACTTTAGAGGAGGGGCGGGCAAACTTTTTGGCCTGAGGGCTGCATCAGGTTTTGGAAATTGTATGGAGGGCTGGTTAGGGGAGGGGGTTGTGGCCTGGCCCTCGCCTCCTATCTACTCTTCCCACCCCCCTCCCCTGACTCCTGCCCTATCTTGAAACCTTTAAATGGGTGGCCTCCAGGAGGATCAGGAGGGGAGTCAAAAGTTCAGTGAAGCCTGAAACTGTGACAATAACAATAAAGTAGCTAGGAAACACTGTACTGACAGCACCAATCACAGGAAGGGTTTTTGTTTTGTTGTGTTTTGGGTTTTTTTTTGGGGGGGGGGGAAAGGGTGTTAGGGGTGCAGGAGTTGAAAATCAGAAAAATCCCACACCCAATTATTTTAATTTTGCATATCTTCATTTATGGTTTGTTTCACTGGTATTTCCAATTCTTCTAAAACCAAAGAGCACCAAAAATTTCTCAAAGTTTATTCTTGTGCAGCTTCCATCCTAATTTGGCAGATTTCAGGGTTGTTGTTTTTGTTTTGGTGGTTGAGAGTAGCATCTGAACATTTCAGTGTCTAAATGAACCAAATCTTATGAGATGTTCCATCATTTCTCCTGCCCCTCCCTCCAACTCCCCCAACAGCCTGAAAGAATCCTCCAAACTTTCCAGGCTACAAGAAACTCACATACAAGGATGTTTATCCTGTAAAAAGTGTAGCACTGCAGTGCTTGAATTTAGGCATGTGCTTTGCTTTAAGAGCACAGGAGATCCTCTTGCAACTTGGAATTGATCACATGCTCAAAGTTAACCACATGCTCAAGTGCTTTACTGGGCTGGGGCAACAGAAAACAAAGCAGCAAATGCTCCCACTGTGTTTCCGGGCATAACTGTTTGAGTCTCTTTCCTTCTCCTGCCAATATTAGTAGGTGCTAGAGGCAAACTAACCTCAATACTATTTTCATCCTTTCACAGGGCGGGGGAGGGAGCATCCACACTAATTTGATTTAAAATCTGTCCTAAAAGTGTGACTCTTGTGCTGACTCTTCACAGTACACACTAAATTTCTGTCTGAAGGATACCTTAATTGCTGTAGAATTAGAGAGCTGGATTCTCAGTTGGTGTAAATCAGCATAGCTGCATTCACTTGAGTAGAACTACATTGATTGACCACAGCTGAAGATCTTCCACCTTAAAGACACAGCTGGGAGGGAAGGGTAGAGAGGAAAACAAGATTAAAAAACCCCAAATAAAACAGTGATATACACTTTAGCACAGGGACAAATATTGTTTTATGTCTGTATAATCTTGGCAAACTTCTGAACTCATTCATCTCAATACCAGGGGAGGGGATGAAATGGGCTAAAAAACTGGCAACCTATATTGCAACAATACCTACATTGTTCCACTAAAGCAGTTTCTATCTAAGGATCTCAAAGCACTTTAGAAGCCTTGATTATTGACTCACAGCCCTCCTGAGAGGTGTTTTTTTTTCCATTTAAGAGAAGTAAACTCAAGTAAGCAGGACTGAGACCTGCCTAAGATTACACTAGTCAGTGGCAAAGCTAGGGAAAGCATGCAGGAGTCAAAGTGCCTATGCTCTGCTTTACTTACTAGATCACATTTCCAACCTAAAGGGAGTTTTTAATGTAAGTGATAGAGCCTGCCAAAGAGGATTTCTGATGGAAGTAATGACGGATCCTTTTACACTGATATTAGTGTTGTCATCTAATAGCTCACTGTGGACAGAGGCTGGGATTTTCAGGTAGGCTAATGAATGAGAATTTAGGTGCCTGATTCCCTTAGGTACTTTTGAAACTTGAATCAGATGTCACAGGCTGGTTAGCCCTTTTGAGGGGACTCAGGCTCAGCCTTTCCTGTGAGATAGCAACTATTCCCCAGCTGATCCTGATCTGGTGGGTTAATTACCATTACTGAGCCCAGCTGTGAAAGAGTCAAGGCCACAGAGGAGAATTCAGTCTGGGAAACTACAACAAAGGTTTAGTAATAGCCTAATGAAGGCAAGTTAGAGAAGACCTCCAGGAATCAGGTTAGGCTCCTGGAGCAGGGAGGTTTGTGAAAGAAGCTGCTGTAGGTGTTAGGGAGGGTAGGTGGGGAAATTGCTGGGAAGAAGGCCTTGGAGGGGAAAAATCCTGCCAGGCAGTACTTGGCTTTAGAAGTACAGAAAAACTCTGCTGAGCCTAGGAGTAGGGGCAAAGAGCAGCAAACTTCAATGTTGCCCGAGAAGGGCAGAAGAACTGTGTGTTTGGATGTTTGTTTGGATTTTCAGTTAGACTTTTTTTTTTCCCTAAAAGAGGACTGTTCTTTAAAGATGGCTTAGCTGGAGAGTTGGGCCATGGAAGATGTAGCAAGAAACAGGTTATCTCAGGGCCAAAGAGGGTGCTGGAGATGAAGACTTCTGCAATGCTGCCTTCATGCTAGGGGATGCTGTTGTGGTGAGTGAAAGCCTATCCCAGACCAAAGTTAGGGCCCTAAATCTTAGACACCTGTGTTTGAAAATTGGGGCTGCATTGAATAAACAGTGGTCAAATCAGAAAGGGGCTGTTTATAAGTAAAAAGGAAACAAATTGGTCTAGCTAGTGAATGATACCAAAGTTATGTTCTAGGTGCATAGCTTTTTAAAACTGTGTTTTGAAATTGGCAACATTACTTCTCCTCCCATCCCCCATTGTATTTAGAAAAGAACAAAAGTAATCAGAGCTCTACTGCTTGCTTGTTGTTTGCATATATAAGGTTCATCACTCTGATGACCAAAATTCTTCTGTTGAGGAGCTTGTTGATACAGAGCACCAGGCTGGAAAGTAGAGATAACTCTGTGTGTCACTATTGCAGTTTAATGAATCCCCCGATTTAACACCCTCCCCTCCGCCACACACACGCGTGCGTGTGCTCACTTCTTTCCTCTATTGCACAGGTGGTAAAATCCTATTAGAGCTGATCTAGCGGATGGCAGAATAGGTGGGGAACTCTCAGCTTCTCTGCCTCTTGCAGCCTAAATAGGATTTTGAAGCATAAAATAAATGTTAATCTTTCCAAGTAGAGATGCTAATCTGAAAACAGCTCTTGGTTCAATATTGGGTTCCTGCCAGCTCTGATAACAGCTCATGATTTATGAAGATTTAGTGTGGATTGAGATGTCAGCTTGGGACTCAGACTCCAGGCTTCCTTAGGAAATGAGAAGAAGATGAGGGTTTATGCTTGTCTGAGACTTAGTATCATAAAACTTAACTGTGTGCAGTTCATGGGGTTGTCACATTTCAAAATTGATCCCTCTTTGTTGTCCGCTGGAATTGTTGTTAGAAAAGAAGTAGGTGCTCATTGAGGCCCTGACCTCTCCACACAGTCATCTGTTATCCCTTTATTTCCACTGTAGAGTCCTAACAAATGCTCTGGTTTCCTGCTTTCAACCAAAGTGACAAGTTCCTTTTAGCCATTTGATGTACAAACCACACAGGTACAAATGTTCTGATGTATTAAGGATATAAAACTTATCCGTTTCAGAGAAACATATAATCAGTGTGGGAAGCTCCTTTTAAAACTCATTCAAGAATTAGCATGTGCTAAATAAAAGTAAAGTTGATTATCTATTTTAGAAGTAGAAAATCTCTAGGGAAGGAAACACAAAAATATTCACTTTTTTCTAATAGTTTGGGGATAAAAATAATTTTCTTCTAATTTACAGCCATTTAGAAAAGAGTATATAACTTAAACACATGAAAGCTTTAACATCCCAGACTGTTAAATGGTAATACAATAAACACTGGGGCAAACTCTGCTCTGCAACACCAGTGTAAATCTACAGTAATTCTGTTAAAGCGGCAAAGAATCCTGTGGCACCTTATAGACTAACAGATGTTTTGCAGCATGAGCTTTCGTGGGTGAATACCCACTTCGTCAGATGCAAGTAGTGGAAATTTCCAGGGGCAGGTATATATAAGCAAGCAAGAAGCAGGCTAGAGATAATGAGGTTAGTTCAATCAGGGAGGATGAGGCCCTCTTCTAGCAGCTGAGGTGTGAAAACCAAGGGAGGAGAAACTGGTTCTGTAGCTGGCAAACCATTCACGGTCTTTGTTTAATCCTGAGCTGATGGTGTCAAATTTGCAGATGAACTGAAGCTCAGCAGTTTCTCTTTGAAGTCTGGTCCTGAAGTTTTTTTTGCTGCAGGATGGCCACCTTAAGATCTGCTATTGTGTGGCCAGGGAGGTTGAAGTGTTCTCCTACAGGTTTTTGTATATTGCCATTCCTTATATCTGATTTATGTCCATTTATCCTTTTCCATAGAGATTGTCCAGTTTGGCCGATGTACATAGCAGAGGGGCATTGCTGGCATATGATGGCGTATATTACATTGGTGGACGTGCAGGTGAATGAGCCAGTGATGGTGTGGCTGATCTGGTTAGGTCCTGTGATCGTGTCGCTGGTGTAGATATGTGGGCAGAGTTGGCATCGAGGTTTGTTGCATGGATTGGTTCCTGAGCTAGAGTTACTATGGTGCGGTGTGCAGTTACTGGTGAGAATATGCTTCAGGTTGGCAGGTTGTCTGTGGGCGAGGACTGGCCTGCCACCCAAGGCCTGTGAAAGTGTGGGATCATTGTCCAGGATGGGTTGTAGATCCCTGATGATGCGTTGGAGGGATTTTAGCTGGGGACTGTATGTGATGGCCAGTGGAGTCCTGTTGGTTTCTTTCTTGGGTTTGTCTTGCAGTAGGAGGCTTCTGGGTACACGTCCGGCTCTGTTGATCTGTTTCCTTATTTCCTTGTGTGGGTACTGTAGTCTTGAGAATGCTTGGTGGAGATTTTGTAGGTGTTGGTCTCTGTCTGAGGGGTTAGAGCAGATGCGGTTGTACCTCAGTGCTTGGCAATGGATCTTGTGGTGTGCCCAGGATGGAAGCTGGAGGCATGAAGGTAGGCATAGCGGTCGGTAGGTTTTCGGTATAGGGTGGTGTTAATGTGACCATCACTTATTTGCACCGTGGTGTCTAGGAAGTGGACCTCCTGTGTAGATTGGTCCAGGCTGAGGTTGCTGGTGGGGTGGAAGCTGTTGAAATCGTGGTGGAATTTTTCCAGTGTCTCCTTCCCATGGGTCCAGATGAAGATGTCATCAATGTAGCGTAGGTAGAGAAGGGGCGTGAGTGGACAGGAGCTGAGGAAGCGTTGTTCCAGGTCGGCCATAAAAATATTGGCATATTGTGGGGCCATGCGGGTACCCATAGCGGTGCCACTGATCTGGAGATATATATTGTCATTAAATTTGAAATAGTTGTATGTGAGGATAAAGGCACAGAGCTCAGCAACCAGTTGTGGCATCATCAGGGATACTGTTCCTGACAGCTTGTATTCCATCAGTGTGTGGGATGTTTGTGTAGAGAGCCTCTACATCCATGGTGGCTAGAATGGTGTTTCTGGAAGGTCACCAATGCATTGTAGTTTCCTCAGGACAGCAGTGGCATTATTTCAGTTTCACACTTTGTGTAAATGAGGTCAGAAAAGCTGGCCCTATTATATGCTTTCTATACTATTATGTGACTAAAGTGTATTATTTTTCTGAATAAAACTCCAGAAGAAACTGTCATCAAGACAGACAATTCTCTGAATGTTGATAAGAGGCATGTTTTGCATCCCTATATTTTGATGTTTTTTAAGCTGCTGTGTCTTGTTCTTGGAAAATGGCCATTTAAACTGAAACAGTCAGAGCTCCTATTGCTTTTTGGACTAAATTTGCAGTTAGTTGTGAAACTTATTAGGCTGTGAGGCAATGAAGTCCAGCATCTACATTACCAATTATTGTGTCCTTTATCATTAGTTAAGTTTAAAAGTTGATTTTGCTCTTTTTAATATATGGTATCTGGAAGAGAGAGAGGCTTTGATTTGCAAAAGTTTGTTTGTTTCAGGACTTGGAAAATCCTCTGTCTCTAAGCTGTCTTTCAACAAATAGACCCACATTTTCACTCATTTACTTCACAGCACAAACCACATGGATTAGAACAAAATATGTGCTCCAAGATCTGCAAACAACACTGCTAGTTCAGTGTTAATTTGGAATGATAGTAGCCCAGTGAATCATTCTGTCTGTTCAATGGAGTGGGAGAACTGACTTTCTGTCAGTAGTTGGTTCATAAATCAATTTAAAGGAGGGGAGTTGCCATAGAACCACACTTTGAGCAGCAGCAGTGCTTTGATGCCCTTTTTAATTTCTTGTCAAAGCTGGTGATGGGCTATACCAGACAAATAAGATATTCTGAACTGAAGGATCTGGAAATGTAATGTGATGTCACATCTTTAATGTTTTTTTTTTAAAGCAGTGGATACTAACTGTAAATTAAGGTAATGAATTTCAGAATTGCAGGTGTTGACCTGAAATTCCCAGACTCTGCATTTCTAAAGTACTATGTTCACTTCCATATTTGTCAATCCAATCTGTCTACAAAGTAGAAGTCTTAACTTCAAATTTTTGATCTAAGGGTTTGATCTGAAGCCCATTGAAATCAATGGACACCTAAAGTCATTTTAATAAAGCATGTGCTTAAATATTTTAAATTAGGGTCAGTCTAAGTAATGTTATGACTGTTTTAAACATAGTATTCTCATTTTACAACAGGGAAGTTGACATAAGGAATTAAATTGACCCACTCTGTGTCCATGAACAAGTCAGCATCAGAGCCAGGACTATGTTTCAGGAGTCCTGTCTTTCAATCCCATTAATTGACCACTAGACCTCACCTGTCTCTCAGTGAGGGATTTTAGATGCAACTTGAAGAGCAGTAGGTCACTGACCCAGTAGCTGAGTGTATTACTGTGTGGAAGAAGAGGATTGGTCCTTTGCACTCCCACTCCAGCTTGGTGAGGTATTTGTGGAAAATCTCCCTGGGCTTTTAGAATCAGCTCTTATGTGCTCTCCACTGTGTCATCCTCATACTTCCCCTAATCTACCTCACTCTGGGGAGAGGTGTTTAGATGACTGAGTGTGTTAGGATAGGTGCCAAAAGTGTCCCTAGTGTTGGTCCTTTGAAGTTAACTTTTTTTTTTCTGGAAAAGTCCCTATTTTTTTTTTTTTTTTTTTTGCTAAATCCAAGCTGCTTCTCTTCCTAGCTGATGGTGGTAATATTCTGTGACTTGCAAAAGGGGCTCCTGTTCTGCTGGCTACTGTCACAGAGATGGTGTGATTAATCTTTTTTGGTCTAGCAAGCTGGAGTGTTACTACATCTCTGAATCCCAGTAGCTCTGAGTTGGCAGATGCAGAGAAATCTGAATCCATGTCATGTCCCCAAATCTCTGGGTTATCAGCAAGGTTCTGCTACTGGTGTGATGAAGTGTCATAGGCAACTTGCAATGTGATGTATATTTGCTAAGTACATAAAGCGCTTAAAATTTTCAAGTATCAGAGGGGTAGCCGTGTTACTCTGGATCTGTAAAAAGCGACAGAGTCCTGTGGCACCTTATAGACTAAGACGTATTGGAGCATAAGCTTTCATGGGTGAATACCCACTTCGTCAGACACATGTGGTGGAAATTTCCAGAGGCAGGTATAAATATGCAGGCAAGAATCAGTCTAGAGATAACGAGGTTGGTTCAATCAGGGAGGATGATGCCCTCTTCTAGCAGTTGAGGTGTGAACACCAAGAGAGGAGAAACTGCTTTTGTAGTTGGCTAGCCATTTGTAGTCTTTGTTTAATCCTGAGCTGATAGTGTCAAAGTTACAAATGAACTGAAGCTCAGCAGTTTCTCTTTGGAGTCTGGTCCTGATGGTTTTTTTGCTGCAGGATGCACACAATAGAAAGTAACCTTGCTGGGTAACCTTGGACAAATTGCTTCACCTCTGTGCTTTAGTTTTCCCATCTGCAAAATGGAGATAATGTTACTGACTTCCTTGTTAAAGCTTTTCATGTGGCTAAAAAGTGCTTATTAAGAATGTGATGGTGGTTACCTCAGGTAGCCCTGTGTGGGACTGGAACCACCTCCCTCCACTCAGCCATAGGGGTATAAACATGATAGACAGACAACCTGCATTAGAGTGAACATACTCAGGAGAACAAGAAAGAACTGTTGGTAATTAGTATTTTTATTATTGATATGGTGGTAGTGCCTATCGCCCACAGTCTGGGATCAGTGCCCATTGTGCTAGGAGCTGTACAAAAACCTAACAAAGGCAGGCCTACTCCAAAGATCTTACAAGCTGACCTGCTAGTGGAGATCACAGTAGATAAAAGGCCTTTGTTGTTAAAAGTTACAGCTAAGATATATGTAGCTTTCACCATACAGAGTGTTAAGAGCTCAGTCTGGCACCTTTACCTGGTATATTACTTTACTCTCACAGATTTTAGTAGAGCTACCAATGAGCAGTAATTTAGTCCAATATGAGTAAAGAGTTGGTGGGGGAAGGGGGCAGAATCTAGCTGTAATTGAATTTTATATGAAGTAATATAGGCTCTTTCCCTTTACTTTTCTAAAGTGGAAGTAGACTTCAATACATGTTAAGCAAAGTAACATGAAGCAATCCTGGCCTTGTTAACCTGGTTTGGAATTTAAATTGATGAGTCTTGTCTTAGTGCAGCCCAAATTATTTCATTATTGCATGTTCCAAGGAAACAGAGAATTTTTGGCTCCATCCTGATGATATTTTCTGCTGTTGGAACCATAGCTTAATAAGCTAAGTGATTCACACACACTATCATCTTTGAAAGTAGCAGAGTATCAGTTATCCAACTGCACGTTTAATTACTACCCCCTCACATGCATGCCCCACAATATGCCAGACCACTGTAGGAATTACCACTCTGAGCAGTTTTTCTCAGAATCTGAATGGGGACTTGGGGATCAAGTATATTTCAATAACTTTCTGCTGCTGAGCCAGTGGTGCGATGAATAGCAATGCAAGTTTGGCATATGTTTAGGGGCACCAAGAATGATAGTAGCCCAGTGAATCATTCTGTCTGTCCCCCCATTCATAGATTCTAGGACTGGAAGGGACCTTGAGAGGTCATTGAATCCAGTCCCCTGCCCTCATGGCAGGACCAAATACTGTCTAGACCATCCCGGATAGACATTTATCTAATCTACTCTTAAATATCTCCAGAGATGGAGATTCCACAACTTCCCTAGCTAATTTATTCCAGTGTTTAATCACCCTGACAGGAACTTTTTCCTAATGTCCAACGTATCCCAAAAGAATACCCTAACTGCCATGCTACTAACTATTCTGGGATGAGTCTCATTTTGAGCAGAAATTCCATCCCTGGACCTGATAAACATTCCTGAATGTTTTGTCAGAACTACTCCTTTCACAGGAGAAGTTTGGAGTTTGACAAATCAGGAATTTTTCCAAGAAAAAAAAATCTGACCAGCTCTAGTTTGCCTAATCCTGAAGTCTTTATATGAGAAAACTCATTAACTGCATTGGCTTGACTCATTGTGTTGTTATTAATGAAGAATGTCAATGTAACAAACACTACATACAAACAGATATAATAGGTCATGTTTCAACCGGTATAAGTCATTTACCTCGGTAGACCTATGCTGATTGATATTAACTCAGTTCTAGGCCAAATACAGTAATTAGCTATGAACATATTTGCATTGGTTGCTCATTACTACCAGTCATATCTTAAAACAAGAGTATGTAGCTAACAATGTTTAAGATTATTTATCTGACAATTTTTCCAAGTTGACAAGAGCACAGCTACTTTAAAACGAAAGAGGTTGACCCTGATTTCTAGTTAAATACAATACCATAGAGTTCTGAATATAATTTAAACTATCAAAAATACATTTACCTTTGTGATGATTTAAAACATATTTAGAGAAAAACTAACATGGTAAAATGTTAAACAGATATTTAAAATGTCTTAAAAAGTTGGTGTGCCAAATTCATCCCTTTTGTACTTTAATGGTGTTACACCAGATACACATTTCACCATCTTAATTATTGGTGTATATTGAAGAATGGTAATATGTTTTGAGAAAATTGGCTTCACATTGTTTCAGTGAAAAAAATGCACGAGTGTGAATGTGTCAAACCAATCTGATAGCTTTCTTTGATAGGATAACGAGTGTTGTGGATAAGGGAGAAGCGGTGGATGTGGTATACCTAGACTTTAGTAAGGCATTTGATACGGTCTCGCATGATATTCTTATCGATAAACTAGGCAAATACAATTTAGATGGGGCTACTATAAGGTGGGTGCATAACTGGCTGGATAACCGTACTCAGTAGTTATTAATGGTTCCCAATCCTGCTGGAAATGTATAACAAGTGGGGTTCCGCAGGGGTCTGTTTTGGGACCGGCTCTGTTCAATATCTTCATCAACGACTTAGATGTTGGCATAGAAAGTATGCTTATTAAGTTTGCAGATGATACCAAACTGCAAGGGATTGCAACTGCTTTGGGGGACAGGGTCATAATTCAAAATGATCTGCACCAATTGGAGAAATGGTCTGAGGTAAACAGGATGAAGTTTAACAAAGACAAATGCAAAGTGCTCCGCTTAGGAAGGAAAAAATCAGTTTCATACAAAATAGGAAGAGACTGTCTAGGAAGGAGTATGGCAGAAAGGTATCTAGAGGTTATAGTGGACCACAAGCTAAATATGAATCAACAGTGTGATGCTGTTACAAAAAAAGCAAATGTGATTCTAGGATGCATTAACAGGTGTGTTGTGAGCAAGACATGAGAAGTCATTCTTCCACTCTACTCTGCGCTGGTTAGGCCTCAACTGGAGTATTGTGTCCAGTTCTGGGCACCGCATTTCAAGAAAGATGTGGAGAAATTGGAGAGGGTCCAGAGAAGAGCAACAAGAATTATTAAAGGTCTTGAGAACATGACCTATGAAGGAAGGCTGAAAGAATTGGGTTTGTTTAGTTTGGAAAAAAGACTGAGAGGGGACATGATAGCAGTTTTCAGGTATCTAAAAGGGTGTCATCAAGAGAAGGGAGAAAACTTGTTCTCCTTAGAGGCTAAGGATAGAACAAGAAGCAATGGGCTTAAACTACAGCAAGGGAGGGGAGATATTAAAGAACCAGGTTCCACTCCCTGCTCTGTCTGATTCAGACAAGAGGTCTCACATCCCAGGTGAGTGCTTCTACCACCACTATATTGGCTATTCTGGTTTGGGCATCTAACTTTGTGAAAAACTTTGAAGGGTCTTGGGTTCTTCCCAGTGTAGAACAATAACTTTTTGAAATCTGAAAACTTTTTTTGCAGGATAGGTAAAATATTTCCCACCGAGCTCTAATATTCATATGAAATGTTCATAGAAAGGTATATGTACTAGTCAAACAAAACAATCTTGTAGGAAAACTTTTCGAACTACAGAACAGCTGCTGCTTCCTGAGATAAGGCAGAGTCTAGGGTGGAGAGCTGATTGGAAAACAGGGACTGTTCCTTGGAAAAATTCAACTTTTTGTCAAAAAACAAAATAATTGTAAATGAAAATCCTGGTTTTTTAAACTGAAATTTCAGTTTTTAGACTTTTCCTTAAAAACAATTAATAAATCTTCAATTAAAAGTTGTCGTCTTCAAAACCAACTTTTTCCTTTTTTTAAAATAAATAAAAAACCTTTTTTTTTTTTTTACCAGTACTAATCCAGGGTATTTGGAATCATGTGCTTTGCTATTCTTCATACATATACTAATTTTATTTCTACATACACAGTTACAATGGTGATTTTAAACAACTTAAATATTGTTGAAGTTTATTTTTTTGGAAAGTCAAGCTTACAGTTTTCAAAGAGAGTCGCAAGACATCTGGGCTCTGTTTTATTACCAAAGCAGGTTGTATTACTCAGCATGAAGCAGTAGAATAACTACCGGTACATAACATGACACTGAAAAAATAGGATTTTTTTTTATTATTGAAAGCAAAATCTCAGTATTTGTGATATAGTTGTTTGAGGGTCCCAGATGTAGGGCTACCAGTTAGATAACAAACCTTGAGAGACAAGAGCTAAAGGTAGTTCAGACTCCGATTTATATCAGAAGTGGTGCATTATCCTATGAAGTGGGAGGAGTCATATCACACCATAAATTTTTCTATGGGACTTCACGTTAATTGTATGGAGTCTTGTGTTTAAAAATAAATGGAAGAATATGGCCAGATGTATAGGGTGGGTAAAGTGGAGTAAATAGCAGAAAGTAAATGCCTCCTACTCTCCAGGTTTTCAGAACAGATAAATTATGGCATACGTAGAATGGAACTGTCGTCTCCTTCCAACTTGCAGGCAAGTCACCTGTCTGGTCACAGAATTAATGCAAAGGTTCTGGAAGTTGGCATAATGTCAACAGGGCACTGCACAGCCTTAGCAGTCCACCTGTGTGCTATCAACTGCAAGGTTGGGGCCTAATTATATATTTGTGCAGAGATTTAAAATTCTCTTTTTTTGAATAGCTTTAATAGGAAAAAATTGCTTTCACATTTTTATCCCTATATTTTGATTAATGTGGATATCAATGAAATGGCTCTTTTTCAGCAAAAAAAAACATGAGTAGCTGTCACCTCTGTTTCTGTTTTAATACTCACCTTTGTTCTGGAATGAATTCAGTCTTGCTTGGACATGCATCTATTTTCATTTAAACGTGGGCTTGGCTTTGCTAAAAATATTGCATCATTCAGTGCAATTTTTTCACAAAAATGCTTCCATTAAGTTCACAATGATTTGCAAAGAGGTATTTCTTTGAATAGTTCTGCATCTTGTTAGGCATATTTTTAAAACCTCTACTGTGCGGCTCTCAGTGACATTAACTGGCTCAATAGCTCAGTTTTGCTTTCCGTTAATGGAAATGGAACAATTGGTAAAAATTCAATATTGCATACACAGTTCTTATTATTGAAGAAGTGTGGGTGCAGTAATGTTTGGGATTTGAGATCCTCTTATATTCAGAGGTTATAAAATATCCAGTATTTTGTTCTGAGGGATATTCTGGAACTAGAAAATTCTAGACACAGACTTACTGAGACTGAGAAACTCTAAAGAGAAAAGAAGCGGCTTGTAAGAAACCGGGGAATGGAATAGGCGAGATGTGTCCCATTTGGATTTAGGAAGTTGAGATCTGGCTTTTTATTTTTTTTATTGGAACTATTGTGACTTTGTGCGTCCAGAGGAGCCGACTCTTCTAGTGTTTATCCACACATGACACTGGCCCTTGCCCACGCACTTGCGCACTGCCAGGTATCTTTCCTATCAGACCAGTCTTCAAGATCATGGAACAAAATCTTAGCCCCTGAATATCCAACAGATAGACTCCATCATCCTTCAGAAGCTCACAACCAATATATTCATAGACTTTTAAGGTCAGAAGGGACCATCATGTTCATCTAGTCTCACCGCCTGCACATCACAAGCCACAGAACCTCACCCACCCACTTCTGTAATAGACCCCTAACCTCTGATTGAGTTACTGACAGGGGCAGCTCTAGGCATTTTGCCGCCCCAAGCACAGCAGACAGCCTGCCTTCGGTGGCTTGCCTGCAGGAGGTCCAATGGTCCCGCGGCTTCGGCGGACCTCCTGCAGGCATGCCTGCCTCCAAAGCTGCGGGACCAGTGGATTCTCCGCAGGCATGCCACCGAAGGCAGCTTGCCTGCCACCCGCGCGTCAGTGCAAAGCGCCCCCCCTGGCTTGCTGCCCCAAGCACACGCTTGGCATGCTGGGGCCTGGAGCCGCCCCTGGTTACTGAAGTCCTCCAAGATTTAAAGACTTCAAGTTACAGAGAATGCAACTTTTATGCTAGTTTAAACCTGTTAGTGACCCATGCTGCAGAGGAAGGTGTGAAAAACCCTCGGGCCTTTTCCAATCTGAAGCATCTATTGACAGTCTCTTTGTGTGATCAGGGCCGCCCAGGGGATTCAGGGGGCCTGGGATCTGCGGCAGCGGGAGCCCCTGCTGCTGAATTGCCGCTGAACAAGTGCCGGTGGGTCCCAGGGCGGAAGGAACTCCTGCCATGGGTCTTTGGGGCACTTCGGCGGTGGATCTGGGAGCGGAAGAACCCCCTGCCACTGAATTGCCACCGAAGACCCGGAGCAGAAGAAGCTCTGGGGGCCCAGGCCCCCCGAGAGTTTTCTGGAGCTCCCGGAGCAAGTGAAGGACCCAGCTCCAGGGCCCCTGAAACTCTCGTGGGGGCCCCTGCGGGGCCCAGGACCTGGGGCAAATGGCCCCAGTCCCCTCTCCCCCTCCCCAGGTGGCCCTGTGTGTGATCATTGAGCCATCTGCTTCCAAAATTATCCTGGCACCTTCACAGTTCACATTCTTCCAGGCCCTGTCAAGCATCTCCGGCCAAACACACCTTGTGTTTGGCTAAAAACACCTAATCAGTTCCACTTGTCTGAGTCCTAAATCTCAAATTTACTCTGGTATGAGGCCCAAGATCATTTTTACCCAAGGTGAATAACCAGGGAGTCAGTTGGCTATTATTTAGCAATCAAGTGCAGAAGAGGGATTAGCTAAAGGAACATGTGCCAAAATTTGCAAGGTTGAGATATAAGTAGGCTAATGCCTTCTTCATGATAGCTGCACTCTGATACCTGGTCACTGGGGGTGCTTCAGTTGAACTAATTGGTTCAGAAATTATGTTTAGTTAAACCAGTGCAACTTTGAACATAGACAAACCCTAAGAAGCAGGATGAGTCTAAATCACAGGATTCTGCTTGAGTGAATTGAACAACCCTACTGGGCAAATGTTTAATTTTGTTTGAGTGGTTACAATGGATAACAAAGCTGTGCCATGGTAATCCAGTGTCAAACATCACTTCTCTTATGGATAGCAGGGGTCGGCAACCTTCAGCACATGGCCCATCAGGGTAATCCACTGGCAGGCCATGAGACAGCTTGTTTACATTGACCGTCCACAGGCATGGCCCCCCCGCAGCTCCCAGTGACTGTGGTTTGCTGTTCCTGGCCAATGGGAGATGTGGGAAACTGTGGGCCCCAGGGACGGGCTGGCTTCCGGTTCCCACAGCTCCCATTGGCTGGGAACAGTGAATCACGGCCACTGGGAGCTAGGGGGGGCTGTGCCTGTGGATGGTCAAAGTGAACAAAATGTCTCTCAGCCTGCCAGTGGATTCCTGACGGGCTGTGTGCCAAAGGTTGCTGACCCCTGTTCTACAGTATTTGTGTGTGATGTAGGCCCATAGTATTTTCAACAACAGTATTACAATCTCATATGTGAAATGGAACTTGCACAATGTAATTTTCTTACAAAACTATCATTAACATAATAAAAACAAGACTTATGAGTGAATGTAAACACATTTAACTGCACAATTAAGAGGAGACTTCTATGTAATTACCATTGTCTGATAGAATTAGTTCTGTGCATTAGATATGGTGTGAAATTTTGCAGTAACTATGCCCTAATCTTAGCAATAGGGGTGTCTGAGTAAACCCTGTCATAGTATGCTGTTTAATTCCCAGAAGCTGCTGTCAGTCTCTTCCACTGACTTTCAGAAATGAAAAGAGCTTTACATCTGTTTCACAACAATGACACCCAGCCAGCCCGTTATCAAAACTAACATCAAATCAATATATAGCTTATCACCCAAGGTCTTTCTCTGCTTTTATTATTCCAGACAATGGAGCCAGTATTGTGAAAGAAATTTGAGGTAGCTGGAACACAGTAGTGCCAATGTTCACACACTGTCTGAGCCCACTGGTGCATGAGTTCCTGAAGAAGAAATAATCTGCTTCTGGCAGGCAGCTCCAAAATTGTCACCCATTTCAGATTTTTTCAGAAAAGAATCATAAGTGTGTGCGAACCACAAGACCAAAAAACAACCTGCTCATAAAAGAAAAAGGATGTGCCAGTTCAATGGAACTCAGTTTAACCTTTTTTGTTGGCTGGAAAAGCAACAAAAAAATATACATGCGCGTAGAGCGAGAATATTTTTCCTATTACAGAATCTAGGCCGACTTCTGGGTGACACAGACTTTCAATATAGAGTAGTAGACTGTTGTATTTTACAACTTTTAGGCTGAGTCCAACAGTGGGTTAAGGGAATACTTGATACCAGGCTAGCACTAATTAAATAATTACCCCACCAAACTTCTTAAAAAAAAAAAAAAAGACATCCAATACAGCAATAGGGGACAAATTCCTCTATTGTTGTGAGGTAGTATATGCAGCATTGTTATAGCTGTGTCAGTCCCAGGATATTAAATAAGAAAATATCTTCTATTGAATCAACTTGTGGTGGTGAGAGAGACAAGTTTTCAAGCTACATAGAACTCTTCTTCAGGTCTGTGAAAAGTACTGTGTTACAGCTAAATACAAGGTTGAACGGATAGTTTAGCATAAGTACTTAGCACATATCATAAGGGACCATTCAAGTTAGTGGCCTGTTAACACCTTTGAAGTGATAACACACAACCCCCAGTTTTTGTCCTACAGATTGTTGTAATAGCCCATAAATCCAGTGTCTTTAAGACCATGATTTTTAGTGTCTAGTGAAGTTTTGAATTTAAGCTCCTAGGCTTGTTTTATGAAGGTTGTGCAGATTTTCTTTTGAGGACGAGGACTGGTAAGTTAGCTATAGAGTGATCGCTTCATGAACATACAAGGAAATCTGTACTCTGGAGCCAGGCATTTCAAGACCACAGAATATGCTCCAAGGAGAATGTCTAGGATATATAGCTTAACACACTCAAAACTTCCTTCACCAAACAAGGA
Source organism: Mauremys reevesii (assembly GCF_016161935.1). Lineage (NCBI taxonomy): Eukaryota > Metazoa > Chordata > Testudines > Geoemydidae > Mauremys > Mauremys reevesii. The sequence goes on from NC_052624.1 coordinate 97,447,077, forward strand.
CACTCCAGCAGGAAGTATATTGCATCATGAAACTGGTCATCCAAATGCCCAAGAGAGCCTACTTCAGTACAGAAGTAAAACTCCCCCTGCCCTTAGTTGTCACCTTCTACTCCACAATGAAATCCATACAGCATATTGCCAAACAACTACATCCATGCTTGATGAGGATCCTGAAATAAGTCTTTCCTGAACTCTGCCTTCTGGTCTTCAAACAGCCCCCCAACCTTTGCTTTTGATGAGTTTTGGAATCTCCCCACAGACCAGGACACACTAACTCAAAGCAGCACCAGATTTTGCCAGAACAACAGATGCAAAACCTGCAAATATATTTCCACTGCTACAATGATCCACACCCACCATCACACACCTCTCATGATCCCTGGGTCCTACAAGTGCTGAACACAACATACGCTTCACCTCACCCAGTGCACCAAATGCCCCAACAACATCTGTGTGGGTGAAATCAGTCACTATGCTCTCAGATGAACTCTTACAGGAAAATGATAAAAGCCATATCACTTGTGGGTGAATACTTTTCACAAAGACATCAGATGGAGATCAATCAGTCCTCTTCCTCAATGGAAACCTGCATAATACTAAATACTGTGTCCCAGCTTTCATATATTGTGTGTCTGGGAGCAGGATATCTATTTATGCAATGAGTTGGCATTTAAGTTCCTCTGACTATTAAAAACCTTAGTAATAAAATTTGAACTGTATTTTTAATTTTTCCTTCAGTCTTCCTTTACATTTCTTCACTACTTCCTTGGGTGCAGTGACACTGAAAAGTAAAGGTTGGGTAATGCAAACTTCTCTGCATTGCTTTGCCACTGTGCCTTTAATACTGACATGCCTCACTTTTTGCTATTCCGTCAATAACTCTTGAAGTCTAGATCATTTGTTTTTGTGATGTAAACCTCACAGGAGCTAGGTGAATGTTAGAAGCAATATTGGTTTGATTGTGTTCAAGTCCCTAAAGCTGGAAGGCCAGTTTTCCTCTTCTAATTGTTTTATAGGTTGCATTTTTGTGAGAATTCTGCATACATACACTTTGTTCCTAGACTTAAGGAGATATTTTCATCTTGTTGCAAGGGAAATGTGTATACTGTAATTGTTCTCAACATCAGCATGTTCATCAGTGTATAAACCTCTTACACAGCAAAAAAAGGGAACACTTCTCTTTGTAACTAAATCACTTTATGTACCAACATTATACAGTAGGTTGGCTAGTGAGTCATGTTCATTCTGCACACAATAAATATCTAATGGCAGCAAGGTGAAGTTAGGTAGACAAATGTCTCAAAAGAGAAAAATTAGGAGTCTGGTGGCACCTTAAAGACTCAGACTTATTTGGACATAAGCTTTTGTGGGTAAAAACCCCACTTCTCTTTACCCACGAAAGCTTATGCCCAAATAAATCTGAGTCTTTAAGGTGCCACTAGACCACTCACTCTGTATCCACAAAAACAAACATGACTACCCTTCTGATACTCAAAAGAAAAGATTTTCAGAAGAAAAAAAGTTTCATCAGGTTCCACTGGTTGCTTACATCATTGTCTTGGGGAAGACCATTGCAGGAATCCTTTTGTAGCTATCAACCTTGATCCTGCAGTTGGATGAATGTGGGCACACCTGATGCATCATCATAGTCCTACTAAAATCAGTTGATCTTTGCACAGGATTAGAGGGTCCATCTTCAGATCCAGGGCCCTGGTCTGACCCCACCCATAGTAATGGGACTTCTAGACATGCAAGAACTTCAGTCTTTTTGCTTCAGAATGCCAGGTCTCCTTTTGTGTTTATACCATTATGGCAGCAGCCCCATTGCTGCCTCCTATTTCATGTGTAGGTTTTTCTATTAATCTTATTGCATTTCCAATTAAGCCCTAGTTATGAATTTGTTTCAGTGTGGTTCTTAAGGGAATCAGTAAATGTGTTTTATAATTATTTGCTCAAATATTAGGATTTAATAGTTCATAATTAGGTTTTTAAATTAGAGATTGGTTTTTCTATACAATTTGAGGAACTAAAATCTAATTTACATGTTCACCTTAAGGAAAGCTCATAAAAGATCCAAACCTAAAGCAATGGATTATATTTTTAATGAAATGGAGGTTAGGGGGGAAATAGCTAATCAAATGCAATTTAGGTACCTAACCCAACAGTGCAAGCATTGTATAACATGATATGGTTTCTTGGTGCTTCTGAAAATTTTGATGAAACATGACTTAAAGCAGTGAATTTCAATTTGACACATGGAAGTGTCCCTGTGGTCAGGCCCATCCAGAGATATGTGAGGCCCTTGGTACATCGTGTTTATTGGGCGGGGGGGGGGTCCCACGCCCTCCCATTTAACTTTATTTACATAGGTGTCTCAGACATCTGGGGGCTTGGGACCCTGGTACAGTTGTTTCCCCCTGCTCTCCAAGTGCCCTGCCTGTGACAGACATGTTACCAGCAGCTTCAGTGTTACTGTAGAAATGAATATATACATTTTAGTATTTTTATTGTTCATTGGCATTCATTTTTACAAATACCAGATGCAGCTAGAGGAGAGCAAGAAGAAGCCTATGGCTGATCTACTCTTATAACAATTTTTGGCACATGCCAGTGACAAGGAATCCTAGTAACTCAGCAGTTAGAGCAGAAGTCTAGAGTCAGGATTCCTGAGTTCTATTTCTTACTCTGAATTCACTCAGGGTGAAATTTACCTCTGTATTGAAGGTCAACATGAGGTCTGTGTCATGGTTGATATCTTGGCCAACGCAAGAGGTTAAACTGGGAACCTTTGGAGTTGGCAGAATGAGTCTCTACAACTTGAGCTAAGGAGCCAAAGTCTCTAGTTGAGAGCTAAAACAGACTCACTTCAACAGTATATTAGACACAAAGGGGAACACAGAAAACACACTGCTCTATGGGTTACATCTCCACCACTTAACCCCCATTTAAAGCCTAACTAATAGAGTTGAAGTGAGGCTTAAGTGGGCCATTGGCCCTCTGGTAGTGGTGGATTTCCTCTTGTGTGACTTAAAGCAAGTTACACGGTTTTGTTTGTTACTCTTTCAGTGTCCAAACTGTGCAAGGAGTTCTTTACAGAGCACAGAGTTCTTGCCCCAAAGTTCTTGACCCCTTGTGCCTTACTTTGCTCATTGGGTAAACCAATCCTGGTATCTATCCATGTTACAGGGTTGTTGGGAGCCTTATGATTTGTAAAGTGTTTGCTGATGACTGGAGCTGGTCCAAAATTTTTGGCTAAAACTTTTGCCCCCCTTGAAAAACTCAGAATCATGGTGTCCAAAACACTTGGCAAATTTTGTATTTTTGCCAGATTGTTTCGATAAGGGGAAGAAAAGGAAAGAGAGTGTGTTTTCTACATTTTCAGAATTAAATGCTTTGATTTTTCAGCTTACTTAACATTTGCGGTTGGGAGAGGTGGAACAACTTGTTTTGAGTCCACCTAAAACAAATTTCTTTGAGGTTTTTCAGTACTGCCAGTGAACTTAGAAATCAGTTATTCACACAGCTGTACTGATGACCCATGAGAGAATAGTACTGTGTTCCAGGAGGTGGACTGCTGGCACTCAGGATATACTTCCTCAGTCAGGGAAGGAACTTGCATTAACACAGCATGGGTCTGTGCCCCACTCTATTGGCTAGTCCATATAAAGAAGTTAATAGGTTTGAGTTTCATTTAACACTCTCTGTGATGGAGGAAAGATGCTTTAAGGTGGGTACAAATGTATTTATGGTTCACCTCAAGGCCCTGTTACACTGCCATAATGTAAAGAATCTGTCCCAAGAGTTTGCTGAATCAGGGCCTTATGAAGTGGTTTGTTCTTTTTGTTTTGTTTTTTTTAAAGTGAATATGTTTATTCCTCAGAAACTCATTTATCTCAGAATAATGCTCTGTGCTACACAAATGCTTAAGGAATATCTTTGTCAGTGACTATTACAAACACTTTTAAATAAATAAAGCAGGAGTATATTAAATTCATACTCTTTAAAAAGAATGACAGTGGTTCACTCTATCATTGCTGACTACCCACATTCTGGCTGCTTTAGAAAACAAATCTATAGTGTGCATTAGTTTGTGAGGGACACATTTAACCAGGTGTGTGTGTTGGTTTTTTGCATTCTGCTTTTATGAATAAGGTGATTTCTAACTGACTTAATTTTTTTATCAGTGGATAGTGGCTATTTACCTAGCAAAGTGATTGCCTGGTGTAAATGCTGCCATGTTCATGACTTATAACGTAAAAAAGCATTTATAGTTATGGCATTCATTAATATTTAGTATTGCATACATTATACTAAGAAAGCACTGTGTACTGATCCTACTTATGAGACTCAAAATAAGTGCAGCATGTCTGTCTACCTTTTTTCTTTCTGCTTCTCCCCAATATTGTGAGCAGACATGATTGACTTTTTTATCAATACCTCTTTATTTTCACTGAGACATGGTTCAGCAATTGCCATTCACTCTACATGTCTTACCTGTAAAATAAATACTACATTCTATGCACAACAACAAGGTCAAACCTATAAAAGAGTAATACATGACTCTATTTTCTCAGGCTAAAATCTTTATTAAAATGAACATTCTTACATAGCCATTGTCTTCTTTCTGATACCATAAAGCTATTCATGCACAATAATTCAGTATCAGTGTTTCCCATTCCAGGAAGTGGCCATAGCCATTAGAGCTCTTAAGAGCTCTTTCTAACTAGCTGTGTTTCAACATTCACCTTTTAATGGGAGTATAGTAATTTTTAAGTTGTTTCTGAAAAACACTTCACTTCCCCACTTTTATTAAAAGACATGAATAAATTCAAAGTCTCTCTCTCTCTGAAGGAGTATCAAGTCACAGTTGATATCAACACAACAATTTTTCTATGCTTGGGTAAATATTTCCCCTTCATAATATTGTCTGCTTGATTAAAGATGGCATTTTGATATGAATGTGGTATATTTGATTCCTTTGGGATTTCCTATACAGTTAAGGACTTCTGTAGGTTAGGGAAATACGAACCAGCATTACTACATCAACGTAGACACACAGCATAAGAATAAAACCTTACAAATAAGAACTGAAGTTTAGCATCTACAAGCTAATTAGATCACATTGTTAAACTTCTAGTAAGATATAGGTAAACACAGACATGCATTTACTATTTGCTTCTAATTCTCTAACAATATAAGTTTACATCTCAAGAACTCTGGTTTATTTAACGTGGCTTTGCTAATAGGGGTGGCTCTAGGTATTTTGCCCCAAGCACAGCAGGCAAAATACTGCCTTCAGCAGCTTGCCTGCAGGAGGTCCCCGGTCCCACGGATTTGCTGCCTCAGGCACGTGCTTGGCATGTTGGTGCCTGGAGCCGCCCCTGTTTGCTAATTGTCTTCAAAGAATGGTCCTGTGTACCATTTCAATACTTTTCTAATATGTCCTTAAAGATTGATTGTTAGGGTCACCCAGCCTCCGTTTTTAACTTTTGCTAGCTCAGCATCACAAACCCACTAGCAAATATTCTTTCCTTCTTCCTTCTCCACTGTTTCTCTGGGTTATTTTTTTTTTTTGTAAACAGTAAGATGAGTAACAACTCACTGATATTAATGCTTGCCATCAAATAAGGCTGCAGTGGCTCTCGGGACTTCCAGGGTGTAAATGGGGGGCAGAGGTGCTTCATGGAAAAGGTTCTGTAGCACTCATCGCCCTCTAGGCTGTGTTCTCTTGTCTGCTTAAGCCCCACGTGTGCAGAGGAACAACTATGCACGTTCCTCTTGCCTGCCCAGTCACCACCACCAGCTCATCCTATATTCTCCTCCTCCTCCTCCTGCTGCACAGATTCTGGACTGAATGGAAGGTGCCAAAAGCTTAGCCAACCCCAACTTCCATATAGGAGAGGGAGCTCTCTGCCTAGATCCACGTGTAGCTCTAAGAAGTATGACTTGCACATTAGTTTCTCTAACCAGGACTACCCAGAATAATTTGTGGCTGTAATTTCTCATTTATCTTATTATAGCTAAATTCTCAGGTCTAGGTTCACTACATTTCCAGGAATAAAGCTGAGCAGGCTATTCTAGGGACAGCTGGCCTTTTAAATCCAAGAGAAACAACCAGCTTGCAGCTCTAATAATGTTCTCTTGAACACCCAGAGCTGGCGGCTCTAGCTATTTCATTTTAAATATTTTATCTCTTTTCCAGCTCCAACATGGTTTTTCCAGTTTATTTTCAAGAACACTTGGTGGCCATCTCACCTTAATCACATGCAACTAGAGGATAGTAACAACAGATAGGTGGGTACTAGAGAGCATCCATTTCAGCTACATTATTGAATTTCCCAGTCCCTCTTCAGGGACCACTTTCATAATGAGATTTGGTATCAGGAAGTGAGTTATGTGCTCCAGTCAGGAGCTGTAGCGCAAGTACCTCCTTAGCATCAGGAGAAAGGGTTCTACTCCCCATACTTCTATTGCCAAGAAAAATTGAGGCTGCAGGCTCATTTTCAATCTACAACCAGTACATGTTTTTATTTATTTTTATTTCCAGTCAAAATTCAGAATGATTGCACTGGCATTGATAGTCCCCTCCATAGAGGAGGAGATGGGATTTGTGGCTCTCAACATGACATGCTTACTTTTCTGTGCACATTGATTGGTTCCACAGAAGCTTTCTCAGGTTTCTGGTAGGAGCAGGGCCGGCTCCAGGCACCAGCTTATCAAGCAGGTGCTTCGGGCGGCCACTCCGGAGCCGGTATTCGGTGGCAATTTCAGATATTCAGCAGCAATTCGGTGGAGGGACCCTCACTCCCGCTCAGAGCGAAGGACCTCCCGCTGAATTGGTGCAGATTGCGATCGCGGCTTTTTTTTTTTTTTTTGGCTCCTTAGGGCGGCAAACCCCCTGGAGCCGGCCCTCGGTAGGAGAAGACCACTACCAGTTCAGACTTTTTCCATTCAGATTAACCACAGCACCCAGGTCTTCACAAAGATCTTGTTCATGGTGACAGCCCAGGTGAAATAAAGTGGTGACAGTATCTTGGGATGCCTAAATCAATGGTTCCCAACCTTTCATCTGCTGCAGCACACCTTGAGCTCCAGGTAAGAGCCCATTCCTTTAGAGCAAAAGCAACTGCAGCAGCATCACTTCAAGATGTACCTATTCTGGACATTAAGGTGGCTACCTGGCCCCTGCACTTTGACAATGTCATCTTCTACAGACTTACAGTATTTTGAGAAGTCCAATTTGAGGTATTTTTAAAAAGGGATTTAAGCTCTTGAAAAATTCTAATCATGGTTCTCAAATTGATGTTTGCTTGAAACAAATACTAGCAGTAAACATGACCTGCAAGATGTATTCAGGGAATAAAACATAACATTTACAGAGTGGGGGAGAGGGGAAGAAGCTGGCATTAGAATAGAGAGAGCTGATCAGACCTGACCTTTGGCAAGCAGTCCAATTTCTTAGTGTGAATATGCCAGTCAGAGATTAGTTTCCAGAACAGTTAATTCTACATGAAAGAGAAGGTCAGGCACAAAGCATATGAGGGACCTTGTTCAGCCTAATTCATTTTTGTGTATTGTGCACATAGACATGGTGCATTTTAAGTGATGGGTGGCATTTAACTGTTTTTATAATTATAGACCTGGAGACCTAAAATTCCACCTGTCTGCAGGCAAACAGGTCTTTGGAGGAGGAAGGATGGTTGTGTGATAAAGGCACAGAATTTTGGCTCAGGAAATCTGGGTTCAATTCTCAACTTCCTGCATGACCATGGGCAAGTCTCTTAATTTCTCTGTGCCTCGGTTCTGCCAAGTGGGGATAGTGATACTTCCTTCATGGGAATTGTAAGGATAAATTGATGATTTTTTTTTTGTGTGGTGCCCATGTATCATGGGGATGGGGACCATATATATACCTACATGGATACCCCCCCACTTTTTTTTTTAAGGTGATCTGTGCTACTCAATGGAAATATCATGCCAGACAGGTGCATTTTTATGTTGAAGGACTGTACTAAGGCTCCTAATGCATGTCTTACCAAAAAAAAAAGGCTTAGCTACATTTGTGAGCATGATCCGTAACAGTATCTGTTCCAGCCAGTCAGATTGCTAACTGTTAGTCACCGATAAATGCTTTTTAAATGAAACATCATTAAAGGAAATTAGCTGTTCCATGTAAGTGCTACATCTTATAAAAAACTGTACTTTCATGGATAAATTTCTCCCTGATTGGGTGAAGCACACACTACTTCCAACTCTCTGCTTCCACTGTTGCTACCACTGTGCTGTAGTGACATCCATCAGATAAAATGAATAAATCTAAAATCTCATGGTGTAATACAAATAAAGTAATTGTAATGCAACTTTTGACACACACGTTCCCTTGGCATTTATATAGCAGCAGGAGACCATTATCTTGTGACAATTTTCTGTTCCAGTAACATTGTTTTGATTAAAATAACAAACTTTATATGACAATGTTATCCAACCAGAAAAGGTTTTGCGTGTTTTTTTTCCCTCATCATTATTAGCTATTGGAGATAATTTCTGTTTTGTGATGGATTACATAGCCAGACAGTAGCCTGTGTGGCAACAGTGATGTTACAATAAATTGGTTACACACTACAAGAACTTTGAATGTAATCTTTTTGCTCGTTAATATACTTTTTAATAGAAAGGTGGCACTGAGACACTTTTTTGCAAAGCTTTTGTGTCCGTCTTAACTTCACCTTTGCCAAAACCATCACTTGCACTAGTGGACTGCCAGAAAAGTAACTCCTAATTAATCAAAATCAAGGGTAGCACTTTTAGTAACCCATGGTGTGTTTATCAGAGCATTGTTCATTTTAAAAAGTGCCCACTTAGCTGATCTGTCAGTCACACAAATCTTGCCTAAAAAGTAGTTCAGGGAAGATGAGAGAGATTCTCTGAAGAGAGCAGATGTTCCAATATAACAAAATATAGCTTGTTTATGTGTCTTCACCTTAAGGTGTAACATCCAGAATTATTGGAATAATTTCAGACAATCCTTTCTGCTATTACAAGATGCATGGTCCATAAAGAAATATAGTAGGGAAAGAAAATATTCTGATGGCAAGGCATTCCGGCTCTGGCTATAGCTAATTTAATAGGCCAAAGAAAGTGCCAAAAATGTTAAGCTTCATTTACCACATTAAATGTTCAATGGAAGACTGCTCCTGATACCCCTATCAAGTAGAGAGAGCTGCTGGGGCTATGAAATATATCAAGTAGATAGAGGTGTACCCCAAAAGCCTGTTGGTAGCTGGCCCAAGTCATAGATAATACTCTGAGCAGGCAGTTCAATAGGCCAAATGAAGATGGGACATGGGATTTTCAGTGAAAGTATGTAATACAAAGGCATCTGTAATTGTTATGTTCTGTTGTTGGTTGGAGCAAACTGGTGTGCATTTTTTATATAATTGCAATCAAATATCAGTACTGATTCCTGACAACACTCAGTACAAGTAATGATTGTAGGTATTAAATGACTCATGTAGAAAATAGCTTCACCAGCTCTTCGTGAAAACTTTTTGTGCTGGCTATGTTAACAGCAAGGTTCCAAGCAATCATAATTATACAGAATGGGCCATATACTGTTGGATATCCATCCAATAGAGGTATGGTGTTGTCAAAATTGTTCTCAGATTACCTTTGTTAAGTAGGTAAGTATTATTCTGAGGAGAGGCTATATTTATTTAATGGATAGGACACTCTATTGACTGGCAAAATGGCGGCACCAGGAAGTGAAGTAGCTTTCCCAAGGCCACATATCAGGCTGGTGATAGAGCTAGGAATAAAACCTAGATCTCGTGACTTCCAGTCTAGTGCCTTATCTACTAGACTATGTTGGCTGTTCTGTGCTATTGGATTGTTAAATTTAATTCTGATTTACACCAGATACCTTAGCAGTGGGAATAGAATGATAGCCAGCCATTCAGATGGCTTTTATATAAAATATTTATATAAGGATTTTTGATCTTAATACCACAGACATATTTCTGTAAATTGTATGACAGATTGACAACTCAAATGTGATTATTATCAAAGAAGAAAAATGGAGAGAGAGTAAGATCTGAGTTTAGAAAGCTGCCACTTAGTATGTTTAACGAAACTACTTATCTACTTTTTTGTAATTTCATAAATATCCACTTTAATGCACTCCCCCTTCCTTCACTTGTAGAATTGTTATGGTTGTCTAATAAAACATCAGGAGGCAGCACTGCGGTCTGTTGCAGAAGGGATTTGGCTGTTGTTTTCATCTCTTATTATCAATCAGCAGCCCTTCTTTGAAAGATAATTAGATTATCCTTTGGGTGTCTCTCCAGCCTCCACCAAATCCAAATATATAGAGGGAATAAAACTTACTAAACTGCCATGCTTGGTGACTCTGCTTTATACAACAGTAGCTTTGATACATAAAATATCTGAAACATGTTGAGTAGCAGAAAGGCCAACTAACATTTCTGTTCAATTTAGCAAACTGAGCTTAGGTTCTGAAACCTGTTTTTCAAACTTAGTGAGTTTTTAGTCTAAAAAGTGACTCTAAAAACAGTATAATATTTAATGCTTCCCATTAATTTCTGCATTAACTGTTCACATTTTTCCAAACTCAATCTGAACCCTGAATTCAAGCTGCATTTTCTTAGTGGTTCAGGGATATCACTATTCTGCAAGCCAATTTAAGCCTTATGAATACCTGTGCAGCCCTGTTTTCTTCAATGGGAATGTACAGGTGTAAGTGAGGACAGAATTTGTATCTGCCTTTGAAACCCAGTTTAATAATTCTGATGCACACAGACAAGTAGAATTGAGCTGATGCTAATTAATACATACAGATCTGTATTGGTTCCACAGTGCTAGAAGGAAAAAAAAGTAGAAAAATTAATTTTTGTCATTGTCAGCAGATAAAAATCTGAATACATACAGCAAACATACTTGTTGAGACAGAAGTTCCCATTTCTATGGTCACTTTTTTTTCTGACCATTAAGTGCACTTTAAATGCATCTTTGCCAGCACAACATTAACTATATAAACTTAGACCATTCCTATATGAGAAAAGATGCACTTCTCTGGATTTTTAAATCAATCTAGTTAAATCAGCACAAACTCCTAATGTAAAGGCTCCTAAACATGTTTGACATATACTTAAATCAGTTTAGCTTGCATTGATAAATGAGGGTAAACTGATTTAAATGAATTTACATTAGGGGACTGCATTGACTTAATTATGTTTTGTAAAAGTAGTGCAACTTTCCTTGTACACAAGCCCGTAGAATTGGAAAATAATTATTCTTCATGGTCCTCTAATTCATCCCTCCTTCACCCCACTCCCTGGAAGGGCTGGATTGTTCCTTTAAGGTTAGTTCTTGAGTGCTTTGTTCAGTCTAATAAATATTGCAAGCAATGAGTCCATTGTTTCCCTTGGATGGATGATTAGTCCATAGTGCACCTTAGCAAGTGATATTAGCAGATTAAATGTTCCTTTTCCTACTTGCATCCCATTATTATTCCTCCTTGTAGTTTTGTGCCACCTCATATCAAATATTGTCCCACTACTTGGTGTTCACTTTTTTTAATACTTGTGCTCAGTTTTCACTCCTGCCCACTAGTTGTCATTTAGCCAGGTGAAATGGCTCCTTAATCTTTTCTCTTCAGTGAATAACTGCGGTTTCTTAATTTTTGCATTTCTTCTCTGAATTCCTAATAATTGAATTGGAGTATCTACATACCTCAGCATAAAAATGAAAGAAAGGTAAACAAAAAATCACCACTTTTAAGATAGTCAAAACACCAATGTGTTCTCAAAATTACTCTAAGCTTTTGAATTTAATGTTCAATCCGTTTGGAGGTATAAGTTATTCTAAAGTTTGACTTTTTAAAACATCACGTCCTTTGCTCACATTTGCTTCAGTAATTAATAAGTACATAACCAAATAGATCATATTTTTCTTTAGAATTATTTTTTAGTCTAAAAGCTTATAGGTCAAGTTCAGTGAAACCAGAAAAGAAATGCATTTGAAAATTCATGTCTAATGAGGATATTAATACCTTATGTGGATCTTCTTATGATTGTGTAATGTTTGCTCACTTCCTTATCTTAGTAAAATGCCTTTCAGAAATATATCGAGTTTTTATATCTAGATTTTGTATCACAAGGGCTTCTTTCTATGGCTAAATATGCATTCAGTAGCAAGCCTCGACTTCTGTGCACATTTTACTGCATGTGGAGCAGTGTGCAATAATTGGGAATTGGAATATAATTCAGAGTTCATGCAGGCTTAGCAAATGTATGCCTTATGCAAACAGGACCTCTAGCAGAGAAATGCTCAGAAGAGCTGCTACTCTGAGTATTGAGCTGAGATGTTATGGGGGTGGGGGTGTGCTCCTACTACTGACTATGAGCATTCCTATCTGAGTTTTAATTTCTGAGGCTAAACCGCTACTAGTTGGGAAAGGACACTCCACTAATCAACTGGGAGCACCTAGTCACTGGTTAAATAAACATCATGTTCACAGTGTATTGTCCTTAGATTCTCCCCCTCCTCCCCCAACAGATCTTAAATGGAAAAAAAGAGGGGAGGGGAATTCATCCCTTTGAGCTAAGACCCCCCCACACACTCCTTCCCCCCCCCCCCATGCCAATCTTTGGTTCTTTCTGGGGATTTATGTACAAGGTAATGTATAATAAATGTTAGTTGAGCAACTGGCTTGGAGCACTCCACAACAAATGAGACCTGGATTTCTGCCACAGTTGAGAAGGAAAGGCACAATTTGAATTGTGTAGTGTTTATAGCAGATATGAATCACCCAGCTATAAAATCTAGCATTTTGGGGAGTCTCTATCTTTTCTGAAGAAGTTGGCGGAATTAGTCCAGATTTATACTAGCATAACTGAGATTGGAGCCTGGCCATAGTCTCTTTGGGCCTGATTAAAAGCCTATTTAAATAAATGGAAATACTGATTTTTTTTTCATGGGATTTGGAACTGGTCTTCTAAGCCACTCTCATAGCAAAGTTGCATAATAGTCCAACAATGCTTGTCATGGAAGATGGTCGATAATTAAAATAGAAGAATGATTAGGTTTCTTTTCAGACATTAATGGGATTATTCTGAATTTTGTCTGTCACCTTTATGCTAGAGCATTAGGAGGGCGAGAGAGACTGGATACAATACTTGAAAATTCGCTCACTTTGTCACATACACAAATAGATCACATCTCTAGTTCCCTGAAATAAGGGAAAATGGCACAAGCAGGTGTCTTTTCTATTTGATGTGCCTTCATTGCTGTGGCTAGACAGGAACTTCTCACCTATCATATGCATGAGGCCAGGGCTGGAGCAACTCAGTGAACTGCTGTTCCTGCCAGAAACTGTGAACTAGAGCAAAGGGTAATAGCTATGGATGTATGATGTACAGACCTAAATGGAGATGGTGTACTCAAAAATAAATTACTTTACCACACTGCAGTGTGGAACAGCTGCTGACACACTCTAGAGGTGACAGTGATTGATGCTCAACTTGCAGGCAGCCCATTTTTAAGGGATTTTTGAATTCTCACCTCCTTGATGTAGACTGTATGTTCTAATGTCAACAAAGTTTGTGTTGATTTGATATTTTTTTTAAATGATGTTTTGCTTTAAAACCAGGGGTATGTCTACGCTACGAAATTAAATAGATTTTATAGAAGTCAATTTTTAGGAATCTATTTTATACAGTCGATTGTGTATGTCCCCACTAAGTGCATTAAGTCGATGGAGTGTGTCCTCACTACTGTGGCGAGCATCGACTTACAGAGCGGTGCACAGTGGGTAGCTATCCCATAGTTCCCGCAGTCTCTGCCGCCCATTGGAATTCTGGGTTAAGCTCTCAATGCCTGATGGGGCAAAAACATTGTTGCAGGTGGTTTGGGGTCAGTCGCCTCTCCCTCCGTGAAAGCAACGTCTGTCAATCATTTTGCGCCTTTTTTCCTGGGTTACCCATGCAGACGCCATACCACGGCAAGCTTGGAGCCCACTCAGCTCACTGTCACTCACTTAAAAAACTCGCTGGTGCTGTTTGCTGACTAGGTCAGACCTCAGTGCAACCAACATTCCCATTGTTATTGCTGCTTGCTGTGTGCTCCATAATGTCTGAGAGAGTAAGGGGGAGACATTTATGGCGGGGTGCGAGGCTGAGGAAAATTGTCTGGCATCCAATTTTGAGCAGCCAGACACCAGGGCGATTAGAAGAGCACAGCAGGGCGCGCTGCGCGTTAGAGGCTTTGAAAAACAGTTTAATGACTGGCTAGGCTATGGTGTGACAGTTGTGTGTATTTCTCCTTGATGCAAACCCACTCCCTTTGTTGATTTTAATTCCCTGTAAGCCAACCACCCTCCCCCCTTCAAAAAAAAGTAACTATTGTTTTGAAACTATGCATTCTTATCTCATTTTTTTAATGAATAAATGGACAAGGTAGCCCGGGTGAGGTGGGGAGGAGAGAAGGACATGGCCATATTGCTTAATGTAGCCACACTAAAAATCAAACTGTTTTTGAATGACAGCCTTCTGTTGCTTGGGGCATCCTCTGGAATGGCTGGGTGCCTGGAGCCTCCCCCTCTGTGTTCTTGAGCATCTGGGTGAGGAGGATAGGTGGTTATACAGTGGATGCGGGGTGGGGGGTGTGCTCTTGCTGACTTTCCTCAGCATTGCATACTGCCTCCGCTCTTCTCGCTCACTTAATTCTTTCCTGGCCTCTGCCACTGAATGCTTCCATGCATTAAGCTGTGCCCTATCAGTGTGGGAGGACTGTAGGGTGACCAGATGTCCCAATTTTATTGGGACTGTCTCGATATTTGCTTGTTTGTCCCATGTTGACCGATGTTCGGTCGGGACACTGGACAAACAAGCAATTTTGCCCTCCGCTCTGGTGCACAGGCAGAGGCCGGAGGGGCTCTTGCCCCCCCGACTCCATCCCCTCCTTCCCCCACTGGATCCCTCCCCAAAGCCCCGCCCTGGCCCCGCCTCTTCCCCAACATGCGACATTCCTCCTCCCTCCCAGGTTTGCACACAGGCCATGGCCAGGGCTGGGATTGCAGCGTGAGGCTGCTCCAGCCCTGCAGCCTGTGGGGCAGCGTGGTGGGGCCTGGGGGGGTGAGGGGGCGGAGACGCACGTGGGGCTTACATGCTTCTGCTGGGAAGGGCTGGGGCCGGCTGCCTGGTTCACCCCCTGCCCGGGTGGGTCCCCGAGCTCCCCGTAGCCGGAGAGGGGCTGTGGAGGCGAGTGTCCGGGGCGGAGCGAAGCAGCCTCTGTTGCGGGGCCGGGGTGACAGGGGCTGAGAGCTGCAGGAGGGGCCCGGAGCACAGCTCGGCTGCACAGCTTGGAGCCCAGGCTGGGCCTGGGAGTGAGGGGATGTGGGAGCTGGGGGTGCATCAGGGGTCAGAGCTGAGAGTTGGGTGGAGATGGGGCTGTGCCACTGCCGCCTGGCGGCGGGGGGCGGGGAGGGGCATCTGGCTTTTTTTTTAATTTGCTCCGTGCCCCCCACCCACATCCCGATATTTCATCTTTGTCATCTGGTCACCCTAGAGGACTGCATGAGCTCAGCAAACATGTCATCGCGAGTGTGTTTTTTCATCTTGTAATCTGTGGTAACCTCAGGGACAGAGATGATGGGGAGAGCATAGAAACAGTCTACGCTCTGATTCTGAGGGGGACTGCCTGGTCACCTGTGCTGCTGAGTTTGCCACGCTGACCAAACAGGAAATTAAATTCAAAAGTTCCCGGAGCTTTTCCTGTGTACCTGGCTAGTGCATCGGAATTCAAAGTGCTGTCCAGAGCAGTCACATTGAAGCACTCTGGGATAGCTCCCAGAGTCAAGTACCGTCGATTTTTGCATCCACACTCCCCCAAATTCAACCTAGCAAGGTCCATTTTAGTGCTCATCCCCTCATCGGGGGAGGACTACAGAAGTTGATTTTTAAGAGCTCTTTAAGTCGACGGAATGGGGTTGGTTGTGTGGATGCAGTCATTTTAAAATCGACCTAATGCAGCTAAATTTGACCTAATCCTATAGTGTAGACCAGGCCCAGGATTTTAAGTCTATGATGGCTTTCATGGATATAGTAGTAATGGATTTAAATGGATATTGGTGGTAAATTTTAACTTGCATTTGGCTTTTAACATGCATTTTTTTTAAATTTAAAAAACCCATACTATCCACTAAAATTCCTTTAATGGGTGGAAAATATTATCCACTAAAGCAGTGGCTTTCACCCTTTCCAGACTATTGTACACTTTTCAGGAGTCTGATTTGTCTTGCATATCCCCAAGGTACATCTTACTTAAACTACTCATTTACAAAATCAGACATAAAAATACAAAAGTGTCACAGCACACTGTTACTGAAATTGCTTGCTTTCTCATTTTTTACCATATAATTATAAAATCAACTGAAATATAAATATTGTACTTACATTTCAATGTATAGTATATAGAGCAGTATAAACAAGTCATTTTACTGTATGAAATTTTAGCTTGTATTGACTTCGCTAGTGCTTTTTATGTAGCCTGTTGTAAAGCTAGGCAAATATCTAGATGAGTTGTATCCCCTAGAAGACTTCTGAGTACTCCCAGGGGTATGCATACCCCTGGTTGAGAACCACTGCACTAAAGATATTTTGTATGTTTTATTTAGAAGACTTCTTTACACCGTTTTATGAAAAGTTTAAAGTTTTTATTAGAAATCAGTGTTTCAGTAAACTTTTTATTCCTCTAGGCTTCTTAACTGATATTGTTTCAGCTTTCTTCAATAGAGACAGAGGAAAAATACAGGTTAGATTTTTTTTTTTAAAGTTATTTTTTCTTTTCTAGCTTCATATTTGGGTACTTGTGCTTGAGATCCCAAACACTGATATTTTTTAAAAAGGCTCCAGAGGTGATCTTGGCAAGTACAGGCTGATGAGCCCAACTTCAGCACTGGGTAAATTGGTAGAAACTATTGTAAAAAACAGAATTATCACGCACACAGATCAACATGATATGTTGGGGAAAGAATGAACATGGCTTCTATAAAGGGAAGTCCTCCCTTACCAGTCTATTAAGTTGTCAACAAATGAGTGGATAAGGGTGATCCTGTGGATATATAGTGTATTTGGACTTTTAGAAAGCCTTTCACAAGGTCCCTCACCAAAGGTTCTTAAGCAAAGTAAGCAGTCATAGGACAAGAAGGAAGGTCCTCTCATGAACCACTACCTGGTTGAAAGATAGGAATCAGAGTATGAATACATGGTCCGCTTTCTCAATGGCAAGAGGTGAACAGTGGAGTCCTGGAAGGATCTGTACTGGGATCTGTGCTTTTCAACATATTCATTAATGATCTGGAAAAGTAGCTGAATGGTGAAATGGCAAAGTTTGCAGAAGATAATTAAGTCCAAATCTATGAATAGTTACAGGGGATCTCACTAAACTGGGTAATAGAGTAATGAAATGGCAAATGAAATTCAACCTTCTGGTAAATACACACTGAGGGGGAAAAATATAAAAATGTTCTAAATTAGCTATTACCACTCAAGAAAGATCTTCACATCACTGTGAATAGTGCTTTGAATACTTCAGCTCCATGTGCAGCAGTGGTCAAAAAGGCCATCAATAAAGGGAGAGAAAATAAGACAGAAAATATCATAATGCTACTATATATAAATCTTTGGTGTATCCCCACCTTAAATACTGTGTCCAGTTTTGGTTGCCCGATCTCAAAAAGAATATTGTGGAACTGAAAAGGTTCAGAGAAGGGCAACAAAGATGATCAGTGGTGTGGAATGGTTTCCATCTGAGGAGAGACTAAAAAGTTTAGGGTTGTTCAGCTTAGAAGTGAGACAACTAGGAGGGCATATGATAGAAATCTATAAAATCAGGGTAGGTATAGAAATAGCAAATGGACAAGTGTTTACCCATTCCTTCAATACAAAAACTATGCATCACCAGATGAAATGAATGGTCAACAGGTTTAATACAAACAAAAGAAATTACCTTTTCACACAACACATGATTAACATGTGGAACTCATTGCTGTTCAATGTGGTGATGGCCAAAAGTATAAGCAGGACCTTTCCTTAAGTAGTTCTTTTTTGAACCATCAATGGCTATTAGCCAGAATGGTCAGAGATGCAACCTCATGCATGATATGATGCGAATCCTCTGACTGCCAGAAACAGAGTATGAAAGATTGGGTGGATCACTCCAAAATTTTCCTATTCTGTACACTCTCCCTGAAGCTCTGGGATTGGCTACTGTAAGAGACAGGATACTGGGCTAGGTGTACCTAGGGTGACCAGATGTCCCAATTTTATAGGGACAGTCCTGATATTTGGGGCTTTTTCTTATATAGGCTCCTATTTACCCCCCCCCTTCCACCTGGGTCCTGATTTTTCACACTTGCTGTCTGGTCATCCTAGGTGTACCTTTAATCTGATCCAGTTCTCGTAGCTTTACGCAAACAGAATTTTGTACATGACACTTTCAAAGTGACGTTGAAGTGTTTGCACAGCTATAACTGACACATCCTTAAGTAGCAAAAAAAAAGACTGCTCAGTCAAACATACAGCATTTGCATGTAGAAGAGAATAGCAAGAAAAATACATATTACTATATTCTGAAAGACATTTAGTGTCCTGCAACGCTAATTGGCAGTACCTGGTTTACTAACTGTGTGGGAAGGAGCAGTTTGAATACATACTGCTGTTGTGCATCACAGTAGCCAAGCTGAGAATCTGAATGGCTTAATTCACACCTAAAATAAGGTTTATTCAGTGCAAATTCAGTAATCCATTACTTCAGAAAGCTTCTGGCATCACTGATGCTCTTGGAAGCTGTTCCCGAAGCTGGTTAAAGGATTTTGAAATGGAAACTGCATTTTTCATATGGGAGTGAGACAATGCACAATAAAGATCGCTGTCGTCTTTCTAAATCCATTCATTTCAAGCAGAAGATAATAGGATCTATGCTGCATGAGTTCATCAGTAGGAATCTACAAATATAGGTTGCTTAGAAAAAAATCGAGGCAACAGAGAGCTATGCTGTGTGCCTTTAAATATAACCCAGAATCATTGCAATTCCAGTCAAGATATTGCTTAGTGTAGAAATGTGCTGCTAATTAGACAACTTTGCAGGTGTGTATTTGAATATTGTAGCAGACTGAGTCCTCAGTTTCACATGGATCTGACGCCAATTAGAAATCTGAGTTCCCATTGTACATCTTGGGTGATACAAGTGGCTTTTTCATCTGAAGGGTTAGATAGAAAATACATGTCAAACTCTGCAGGTCACCTTTACCAACTTTTGCAAAAGCAGGAAGTTTTTACAATATATTGTGCTATCTTTGTTTACTTTTTTAACACAGTGATATCCCCCTGGAGCTTTGGCTTTTACATTATGCAGAACAAATTCCACAGCAGACTCCTACCGGTGTTTGTCTTGCTTTTTAAAATGTGAATTACCTGAACAGATCTATCTCTAGGGTCTCCCTTCCCTCTGCAAGTCTTTTCCCCAAGGAGTTAAATGATCAGGATTCAGTCTCTCAAAGACTGCAGGAGTGAGTAGAGAATTATGGTCCAATTTGTGGTTTGCCATTGTGTGTCACGTGGTAATGAGCTTCTCTAGCAATGAGCATTGCTTTTTCTTTTCCACAAGTGAGAAATTAATGTAGAGCCCTTTTGTACAGTGTCATTAACTTGCTCTTAGCATACTTTATAGTTAAGAATAGCTCTTATTAAACAAAATTAAAAGCTTGTAGAGCAGACTAGATTCATAAATGAAACCTGACTGCTTTTGAAGCATTTAATTAAACCTAACCCAACATTAAATTGTGGCAAAGTTTTTTTGTTTGTAAATCAAAATGAAAGGAATTAAAAAATATCTGCAAGTGATTAAAAGGCTATTTGGTGATATATTTGGCTATTCATGAAATAGCCAAATATATCACCAAATAGTCTCTTAATCACTTGCAGATATTTTTAATTCCTTTCATTTTGATTTACAAACAAAAAAACTTTGCCACAATTTAATGTTGGGTTAGGTTTAATTAAATGCTTCAAAAGCAGTCAGGTTTCATTTAAGCAAGCATTCCTGGGTGCAGCAAGATCTGGATCCATAAAAATTCTGGGTGGGTGAGATTCTTTCACCTGTTACTCATGTCAGATTAGATGGTCAATAATCATGTCTGGCCTTAAAATCTATGGATCTCACTTTTCTCATCAGCTCAGATGAATAGAGGCAATCCTTTTATCACTATTGCCCCCGCATGTCCAGAAGTCTTGCTACCAAGACCCTCCACCTCAAAATTGTCAACCTGAATCAAAGCCTTTTACAATTCTTGGTGTGCAGTTGAAGTGTGCCTGCTGCTACATCCCTTTCCTTAGATATGGCTTGATCCTGCTGTTGTTCAAATCGGTTGCAATTCAGTAATGCATGATCAAGCCCATGGGGAGCTTCTTGGTATTTGCTCTAGTGCTCACTATATTCTAAGCACTTTCCAAATAGATAAGACAATAATAATGTGCTCCTGTCTGTGATCAGCCAGTTCCTCTGGCTGGCTATGGGAGGGGTGGCGTGTTGGCCACACCCTCCCTCTGTTCCCCTCCCTTGAGGGTGGGGTGGGGGGATGTGCCTCATAGAGCACTAGTTCGTAGATCTATTATTTAGATGAGTGCAAGAACTGCTCTATGGCCAGCCCCTGAGCAGGGGGCACAAAGTGGGAGGGAAAGTTCTCTGCCCAGTCCAGTTTGCCCACTTGAACAGGGACTGGTCTGACTCTGGCCCAGAATTAGCAACCAGTTCTGATAATTGCATCCTTCCACCTCACCTTCCCCGCAAAAAATAATCCTCTTTGACTGCTGAGAGCATTACTGTTTTAGACGTCTCTGTCCAAGAGACACAAACTACTGAATAAATAAAGCTGGATTATTTAGTTCTCAAAAGCACACCAAGTCCAGAATTCATGCCCACTTTATACAATGAGCTGCTTACACGGGTAATCCTCGAGAGCTTTATTTCAATTAAATCCTTTTGTCCCCTTATTTTCAGTTGAGCTGTAGACAATAGTCACTTTTGAGGAACAATAGGATGCCAAGGGGATCTAAGGCAAAAAAATTACATCTAGGAAATAATCTGAAATTATGATAATTATGAAAGAATGGGCATTTGTTCACAAATTCCTGAAATATTTTCTTACTATAGTCGTTGTCATTTTATCAAATAACTTCAGAGAGGAGAGTTGAGTTTTAGATAGCATGTCAACAGATTCAACACTTTATAACCCACCATTCTGAGGTGATAGGGTGGAAAATTGTTTTACTTAGTGACAACATCCCTGGCAATAGTCTTCAGTGCAAAATAGACTTCTAGCAAATACAAGGAAATAAATGACCTCCATGTTGGGTAAATTCTTGAATCCTTTCCAGTATAAGGATATTTCCATTGTTTTTACCGGATGAGTAGAATGCCTGATTTAATATATGATCCAAAGAACTACACCAACTTAGTTGCTGAGATACAAACTTTGGTGAACAAGTTCTTTAGGCTTACTGGTGCAAGCTGACAAAATGTTAAGCTTCTAACAAAAATCAAGTCAACCTCATTTATATTTTTAAACGATTGCAGTTATTGACAGGACACCTCTAGGATGTGAAACATCATTAATTATTCTCAGGTCTAACACCAATTGGTTCAAATTTGTAGTGCGGGGTTTTGTTTTGTTCTGGTGTCTGCTTTTGAGTTATTCTAGAACGGATTTAAAAAAAAAAGCATCAAAAGCATAGTTGCTTTTTTTATCTTATTTTGCTCAGATAACACAACTCTATTGCATAAGTTCAAACCTTTTGTTGCTTCAGTTTTCATTAAGGTCAGGTGGCTGTAACATGTATGAAGAAAATTTGTGAGAAATAATGAAGTTCTTTGTTAAAATAGTTACTACATGCATATCCATTACGTGATTTTTTTCCACTGCATTTTCTAAATACTCTGTGCTGTATATCCCCTTACAACTGCACCTTTCTTTATCAATACACTATGGAACTCATTATGTAGTGCATTTTTTGGTATATGATGCTAATTCAAAATTAGGACTGATCCAGAGATCATTACTTCGAGAAATGCTCCATTGGCTTCAACAAGAGTTTTCTATGAGTTAGGCAGTTAGAAACTTCATTGGGAGCTTGATTGAACCTAAGACTACAAGACTGGGCCTGTGTGTGTGCAATCAGTTATTTCTATTTTTTTTTAAAAATAGAGCATTCAGTCCAAATGCAAAAATACACAGTGACAGTATTATGGGCCCAAAAGTAAGAAACACAAATTGAGTTACAGTGGAAAATTTAAAACTTACCCCCATGGTCTCTGTGCTAATTTGTCTTTGTATGGGTATGTGTACACTCTATTGTGAACCTGGGCTTCTGGACTCTGTTTCCAAACTCTCTCTCGAGCATCCATGCTGCATTGTAAAGCGGGGCTTACAGTTGCTGGACCCAGGTGTCACAGCTGTGCTAATATGTCCTCCAGACTCAGTCTTCAACTTGAGTTGCACTCACAATGCAAAAAAGACAGGGCTTGGACCCAAGTTCTGAGTGCTTGCTGACCTGAGTCAGATTGATTTGTATGTGGCCAGAATGGGGACTTGGGCTCAAACCTGAGTTACAGTGCAGTGTAGATAAACCCTGTATGGTTTATAGAATTTTCTTCCACATTTGAGAATGGCTCTAGGATTGATCCAGCAGTTTCTACTGTTATGATTGTGGTTGGTTTGTTTGTTTACTTTATTCCCAATGCTTTAAGTTCTAAGTTGCTGACAAGCTCACATTTAGACAAGGTACAATAAATTCAGATCTGAAACGAATATAAGTAAATATGTAGGGACAAATCCAAGGGATAGGGAGAAGAAAGGTCCATAATAGCTAAATTCTTGTTCCTTCCAGAGCATCCCCTGTAGAGCTGTCATTCTCTGTCATTCACACTTATCAGGGGGATAAATGGCATACTCTAGCCCTTTAACTTTTTTCCATGTCAATTGACTCATTTTATAAAAGCAAGAACATTGCCTACATCATGGAGTTGATTTTAGGATTAATTTAATGTCCTATAAAGCTCTTTAACATGTATAATATTGTGTAAATTATAGTGTTATGTTTGTGCCCAAAGAGGGGAGGGGGAGAGCCTCATACTGGTGGTCAGCTATGCACTGAGCACTCAGTTCAGCACATCACATCAGTACGTGCTTAAGTGCTTTACTGAATTGTCCATAGAGGCCCACCCATGTGAGGGGGTGAGTCCTCCTTGCCCATTGACTTCACCATCTAGCTAGATGATCCCTTTTGAGAGCTACTGCCCTCTCTCCACTGCCAGACCATACTAGGTCTGATTGTTGTAAGGAGCTGATTTAAGGAGCTCCTTGTTGTAAGGAGCTGCACTAAGGAGTGCATTTAATAATCCTGCCATGATACAAAACTTTCTCTCCTCTCTAAAGTTCTAGCTTTGTGCACTGTGGTGTTCAGCTGTATCCTTCCCCCTAAGAAAGAACCAGCATAACAAATTCTGTTAGTCTTTAAATCCTTTTAGGAGGTCAAATTACCTACAGTGTGAACTCGTGCATTTGGATACTGATTATATTTTTGGGAAGAGGGCAATAATTGTGTGTCATGGGTGACACATTTTCAAGATTTCCATGCCAAGTGGTTCCACTATTAGTAAGGTCCTACCTGATTTGCAACATTGTGGATTCTGCAATATTAGGCTTCCACTACAATTTTGTTTCAAATTTGCTTACTTTGCATAGTCCACCTTTTTGCATACATGTTGAGGTTTGCAACACTTACTTTTTTTTACTATTAGGACATGAAATAATCTTGAAGAGCTTCGGGCAGGGCTGTACCCCGGGGCAGGGAGAGTGGAACGGTATGGGGTATAGCCCAGCAGTGGGCATGGTATTGTCACCCTTACTTATATACTGCTGTTGGTGGCAGCGCTGCCTTCACAGCTGGCATCCCAACTCTGAAAGCTGCCCCACACTGGTTACAGCCCTGTAGTTGCACCAAATTGTCTGATTTTTTTTTTTTTTTTTATAATTCAGGTGTAGCATAATAAACATTCCAGCAAATTTTTCTTTACAAAATAGGCCTACTGTGGCTTTTCCAAATTACTGCTATTAACAAAGATCCATTATTACTTTTCAATGATTTTCTATGTCTTGTCTGCAACTCAGCAATTATTTAAAGATCATCCCACAATTCAGGAAAGGTCTTAACGATTAGTTATGTTCTGCAAATTAGCCCTTAGTGATGACAGTTGTATAAATTGTTAGATCTGAGGATGATTGATTTAGCTTACTGATAGAATAATATAATTAACTTTGTCTAGAGATGTGTTTTAATGAATTTATATTGTGAGGTGTCCTACTTTCTTGAGTTTTTCATTTGATCTTGTAAGAGAACTTGCATCTCAAAGACCACAACATAACGATAAATAATTATCTTTAGCACTTTGACCAAACATTTATTAAAATAAATGAAATGATTTTTGGTCTAGTAATGTACTATCCTAGTTTGTCCATAAAATGTGCTCTGTTAGAAAAGAAAGTGGTAGAAGATTGTGGATGGGTCTGACTCCCATCGCCTGATAGACAAGGGGGAAAGTGCCAATTAGTGCACCTATGATTGCCTCCTGGCCTGAGGGAGGTGTAGCTAGGTAAAGATCATTAGGCGCCCTATAAGGAAGTGGAGGGGACTAAGTAGGCAAGTGACTGCAGAGGAGACAGGACTCTCAGACAGCAGGTAAGCCCAAGGAGATGAAGCAATGGAGACAGGACTCTCAGACAGCAGGGCAGCCCAAGGAGGTGAAACAATGGGTTAGCTCAACAGAGAGAGGAGAAGCTGGGATGATCTAGGGGAAAAGCCAGAGGTCTGAGCTCCAAAGGGAGGAGAGTCCAGGGAAATAGACACCCATCTGAAGAACCAGGCCTACCTGCTTAATACAAGGACTCTGGGCTAAAATCCAGAGTAGAGGGTGGACCTGGGTTCCCCAACTTTCCTGAGGACATAGAAGCCAAACAGAAGGAATACTGAGCCCTGGGTGGGGTTGAAGGCTGACCACAAAGGATGGGCTAAGGCATAGCCCCAAAGAGGGGGGGGTCAAAAGGCTCTTCTGTGTGGTGACATTTTGTGAGCTTTTAGGTTAGAGCTTTTTATTCCTCCGAAAAGGGTCTGAATGTGGCCAGAGGACTGAGGCCTGGGACATCTGGTAGGAGTCAGATGCAGGGCCGGCTCCAGGCACCAGCAAAACAAGCAGGTGCTTGGGGTGGCAAATTTCTAGGGGTGGCATTCTGTCACCGGCCATCATAGGTGCTGATTCCAGGGCATGGGGAAAAAGTGCCCCCCACCGCCCCAGCTCGCCTGCTCCGCCTCCGCCCGCTCCCCTGAGCATGCCACCACCACTCGGCTTCTCCCCCCTCCCTCCCAGGGTTGCTGCGCGTGAAACAGCTGTTTCGCTCAGCAAGTCTGGGAGGGAGGGAGGAGAAGCTGAGTGGTGGGTGCTCGGGAGGCAGTGATGGTGGAATGGAGGTGAGCTGGAGCGGGGAGCGGTTCCTCTACCCCCCGCCCCGTTGCTTCCTGTACCCCACCACCCTAGCTCACCTCTGCTCCGCCTGCTCCTCTGAATGCGCCGCTTCTCCGCCCTCCCTTGCGTGGGGGGGGGGGGGGAAGCGGAGTGGCGGCACACCCGGGGGAGCAGGCAGAGTGGAGGTGAGCTAGGGCAGGAGGTCGTGTGGGACCCCCAGGAAGCAATGGGGGGGGGAATGCATCATGCCTGAGGGAGGAGGTGGGGCTGGGGATTTGGGGAAGGGGGTTGGAAGGGGTGGAGTTGGGGCAGGGCCGGAGACAGGGGCATGAAATAAAAGAGAGGGCAGACAAACGTTTTTTGCTTGGGGCGGCAAAAATCTGAGAGCTGGCCCTGGTCAGATGACCTATAGGAGATTCTGGAGACAAGGTCTTCTTGCAGCAATGCACAAAGGGATGCTCTGGGTGGTGAGTACACTGAAAGTCCCAGTAACTATGATAATATAACAGCAAATTTTGCCCCCCTCACACAACAAAAATAATTCATCAAGGCTCTTTGAAACAATGCATTCTGTATACAAATAAACAGTTGTAACACCTGGCTTGAACACAACAAACATCTGCTTGTAATTTTCTGTGGGATGCTGGGACTTTGTAGAATTGTATCTGTATCCTGTTGTTGAAAATACAACCTTGTTAAGCTTTAACAAAATAATTGAATAGATATGCTAAATCCCATATGTTATTTAATTGGTTGTACTTTTTCCTGTAGGCCACATTGTAACAAACTGGAGCTATAATTTAATTGTCTTTGAGACAGTGTGATGTGTCTTCTAAATAACCTGATGCTATTTTAAAAAAATGTTCAGCTTCCACACTGTAGAAGAAGCGCTTGGAGGGAAGGAAGGAATCCAACAAGATTCTTGACACGTTACTAATTCAAATGACTACAGGACATCAACCATATAAAGGCCTGATTTTGATCACATTTATACGAATTTTATAGCCATGAAATTTCACTCACTTTTTAAAAAGGTGGTCCTGATTTATCCTTGTGTAAATGAGAGCAGAATCAGATGTAGGCTTTGTCCCATCATGGTACCAGCTTCTGGACTTTGGCAATGCATTATGTCTACTGACAATGAATCTCTAGGCTCTATCCATGTTTACACACATTCTTGTTGGTATTATCAGCACTCTACCAAAGGACTACAGTATTCTACAGTCATTGACCAAAACTCGGCAATGTTAGTATCATAAGATGTAAGGCCAGACTTGGCTGCCTTTACACTCCATAAATCTTAATTCAAAAATTACCAGTGAAGTTGTTGGGGCTACTTAAGAAGGTATTACTCAACATAAGTGTAGTAGGATTTGTTCTATATGTAAGGGTGTCCCCTTACTAAAATTCAGTGGGGATGTTTTGGTTGGCTAGCTCCCGTACAGATAGAAAGGGGAAGGGCTGATTGGAGGGGGATCGTAACCCCGACCACTGGGAAGAAGGGTCCTGCCACCTACCGCCTGAGGGCGTGTGGCCACTGTCAGAGCAAGTGTCCAACTCAAAGCATCCCTGCAGCACAGCCAGGGCCTGAGGAGGAGGCCTGGGATTTGTGAGGAACAGACTGAACTTCCCTTACATTCCAGAGACAATGGTTGTGATGTCCCCATGCCAAAGAGCGGGGTGACATGTTTTCCTTTAACCTTTCCCATTTTTCCTTATTTTTTAAAAAACTGATTGCTGATTAATAAATTGTATTTGCTTTGAGCTGTGTGTGATGATCAGTAAGGAGGTCACGGAAGCACCCAGTGCAGCGAGAGTACCCCAGAGTGGGGACACCCTAGACCCTGCCCTAAGTAGCCACGACAAGGTTGGGGGGGGGGTCGAGCCCCCCCAGGAATCCTGGGCCCAGCCTTGTTGGGGTTACGAGGACTCTGCCAGACAGGCGTGTGCAAGGGGAGTCCTTGAGGGCAGGGAGGCCTCTGGGTAAAGGAAGTGGGAGCGAGGACTCAGATCCTTTCGCTAGCCCACTTCACCGGGGTAGTGTTTAATCCAGGAAAGTTTCCCACAATATCGGGACCATTCCCCCACTTACACAAGGGCACTGATTCTGATTGTAATTAGACTAGTATAAATTAGCAGTCACTTGATTGCTGTGAACTAAGTTGAAGAATCTAGGGTAAAAGTGAGATCACAATCAGGCCCGTGTTGTGTTGGACCTTTATTATGGACTACTGTAGTGATTTCCTTAAGGATAGAGCCAAATAATGCTCATCCTAGTCACATGAATAGTCCCACTGAAGTCAAGACGACTATTGTTGTGTGAAAAGAGATGGATTTTGCACATTCTCTTCCTTTGAACAACCTGTGAATTCTGACCAAAAAACAGGAAAAGTTACTCTAGTACTAACCATAAAGCGCTATCCTAATGTGTGCAAAGTGCTCTCTCTAGAGGGTAAAGCTTGCTTGATGATCAGGTTGAAGAAAATCTTACATTTTATAAAGCATTTTTTCCCTGCTAAAGTAAAGCCCCCTTAAACAGTGCCCTTGTATACTCTAAACTCTGCTGGTATCATAAAACTAAGCTTCTCTTTGTTTTGGTCCATTGCACAAATATCACCGTTATTGTCAGTCATGGGTATATCACGATTTAGCCTAATTTTTTACATATAAAAACACACTTAAATAGGTTAAAATCTGTATATAAATCAAATAACATTCAAAGTTTAGGTTGCATTTTACATCAGCTGTTAAAGCAACCAACTCCTGAGTGAATAGGTTAATATATACAACAGTATTCTACTCTTTTCTCCTACATAGAATTCGCTATCTCCGCCTTCATTTTCTCTTTTTGCCCCTCTGCCCTCTTTGTCCCCTTTATGCATCCACCTTAGGACTGAAGCCAATCAGGAGATGGAAGTCCAGGGACAGACTTTTTTTTAATTTATTTTTATTTTTCCTGCTAGCATAGCTAAAATCACTGTAATGCTTATTTTAGCAGTCTGAGCAAATCTTTGTATCACTTTATGGTAAACAACAAAATTTCACTCTATCTAGAGCAGGGGCGGGCAAAAATTTTTGGCCTGAGGGCCGCATTGGATTTCAGAAATTGTATGGAGGGCCAGTTAGGGGCAGGGATCATGGCCTGGCCCCCACCCCCTATGCACGCCCCCCCGGGACCCCTGCCCCATCCATACACACCCTGTTCCCTGAATGCTCCCAGTACCCCTGCTCCAGACTGCCCCCATCCAACCCCTCCTCTCATTCCTGATGGCCCCCTCTGGGACCCCTGCCCTATCCAACCACCCCTTCTACCTGGCCTCTGAATGCCCCCCACTGGCCCATCCAACCCCCCTCTCATTTGTGATTGCCCCCCACCTAGACCCCTGCCCCCATTCAATCCCCCTTCTCTCTGACTGCCCCAACCCCTGATCACCACCACCTCCGAACTCCCCTGCCCTCTGTCCAGCCCCTCTGCCCCCTTACTGCACAGTTTGGAGCACCAGAGCTGGCGGCACTACAGCCGTGCTGCCTGGCTGGAGCCAGCCATGCCGTCGCCACTGCGCAGCACAGAGCACCGGCTCAGTCTGGGCTCTGCAGCTGCGTTGCCCCAGAAGCTCGCAGCCCCACTGGCCAGAGTACTGTGCTGGTGGCAGAGTGAGCTGAGGCTGTGGGGAAGGGGACTGGCCTCCTAGGCTAGGAGCTCAGGGGCTGGGCAGGAGGGTCCTGCAGGCCGTAGTTTGCCCACCTCTGGTATAGAGGCAGAAGTACAGTAACTGACGGTCATTAAATGAAAGTACAAATTAACAACAGCAAAAGTCTGTAATTTGCTATTTTGTGGTCAAGTGATTTAGGAGCCTAAGTTTCACTGAAAGTCGGTGAGGCTTGGGCACCTAAGGGGTTGTCTACACTTGGTGCTGTAGCAGCACAGC
Organism: Mauremys reevesii; assembly: GCF_016161935.1. Classification (NCBI taxonomy): domain Eukaryota; kingdom Metazoa; phylum Chordata; order Testudines; family Geoemydidae; genus Mauremys; species Mauremys reevesii. Next base: position 97,476,599 of record NC_052624.1, read on the forward strand.
TGTAGTGGTTAGTGAAGATGCTACCTACGTTGATGGGAGAACTTTCCCGTCATTGTAAGTATTCCACTTCCCCAAGAAGTGATAGCTATCTTGACAAGAAAAGCCCTCCCGTTGACATAGGTCAGTAAAACTGCATCGCTCCGGGATGTGGATTTTCCACACTCCTAAGCAACATAGTTACACTGACATAAGTTTATATTGTAGATGAGGGATCAATGTCTAAGTCACTTTTGAAAATGGGATTTATGCTCATGTCAGACTTTTTTTTCGTAGACTTTAAGGACAGAAGGGACCATCATAATCACCTGTACATGGCAAGCCACAGAACTTCACCCACTGACTCCTGTGATAGACCTCCTAACCTCTGGCTAAGTAACTGAAGTCCTCAAATGATGATGTAAAGACTCCAAGTTACAAAGAATCCACCATTTACACTAGTTTGAAATGTAAGTGACCTGTGCCCCATGCTGCAGAGCAAGGTAAAAAGACTCCAGGGTCTCTGCCAGTCTGACCTGCAGGAAAATTCCTTCTTGACCCCAAATACGGCAGTCAGTTGGACCCTGAGCATGTCAGCAAGACCCATCAGCCAGACACCTGGGAGAGAATTCTCTGTAGTAACTCAGAGTAACTAGTATCCCATCACCAGCCATTGGGGATATTTACTTTATTAGCAGTCACAGATGGGCTACCTGCCATCCCCTCCATAAAGTTATCAAGTTCAGTCTTGAAGATACTTAGGTTTTTTGCCCCCACTGCTCCCCTTGGGAGGCTGTTCCAGAACTTCACTCCTCTGATTGTTAGAAACCTTCACCTAATTTCAAACCTAAATTTGCTGATGGCCAGTTTGTAGCCATTTGTTCTCGTGTCAACATTGGCACTTAACTCTTCTCCTTCTCTGGTGTTTCTCTCTCTGATGTATTTATAGAGAGCAATCATATCGCCCCTCAGCTTTATTTGATTAGGCTAAAAAGGCCAAGCTCTTTGAGTCTCCACTCATTAGGTAGGTTTTCCATTCTTCTGGTCATCTTAGTAGCCCTTCTCTGCACCTGTTCCAGTTTGAATTCCTCTTTCTTAAACATAGGAAACCAGAATTACGTGCACATTCTAGATGAGGTCTCTCCAGTTCCTTGTATAATGGTACTAACACTTCCCTATCTCTACTGAAAATACCTCACTTGATGCACCCTAGGGACCTGATGCATCCTTTTTCATGGCCACATCATATTGGTGACTCATAGTTATCCTGTGATCAACCAATACACTCAAGTCTTTCTCCTCCTCTGTCACTTCCGACTGATACATCCACAGTTTATAGCAAAAATTCTTGTTGTTCGTCCCTAAGTGCATGACTTTGCATCCCATTTCTCTTACTCCAGTTTTCAAGATCTTCTTCTTTTCCAGTACTCCTCCATATTGGCAATACCTCCTAACTTTATGTCACCCACAAGTTTTTTGAGCGCACTCCCACTTTTTGTGTCAAGGTCATTTAATAAAAATGTTAAATTGATCCCACAACTGATCCATGAGGGATTCCACTAGTGATCTCCATCCCGCTTGATAGATCACATTTCGGTCTGACCCATTATAGTCTATGCTTTAATCCAGTGGTCCTCAACCTTTTTCGTCTGGCAGGCGCCAGATGAAGGACCAAGATGACGGTCGAGCATCTGCTGAAATGCCACCGAAATTCAGCAGCAACGCCTCTGGATGATGCTGCCGAATTTCAGTAGCATTTCGGCGGATGCTCAACCACCAGCCAAGACGCAGCGCCCGCGGGCACCGCATTGGGGACCCCTGCTTTAATCAGTTCCTTGTCCACCTCTCAAATCTCAAATTAAATCTCTTTAATTTCAAATTAATATCCCTATCTTCTCCAACTAATTAATAATTTCCCATGTGGAATTGTATGAAATATCTTACTGAAATCTAGGTACTTTAGATCCATGGCATTTCTTTTGTCTCAAAAAGAAATCCGTTATCTTCTTAAACAAAAAGATAGGGTCGGTCTGACACACTCTACGTTTTGTAAAAACATGTTGTATGTTATTCCAGTTGCCATTTACCTTTATGTCCTTAATTACTTTCTCTTTCAAAAATTGTTCCAAGACTTTGCATACAATTGATGTCAAATGAACGGACCTGTAGCTTCCTGGATCACGTTTTTCCCCTTTCTTAAAAATAGGTACTATATTAGCAAACCTTCCAGTCATACGATACAGCCCCAGAGTTTAGAGATTTAATTAAAATTCCTTGCTATTGGATTTCCAATTTCATGTGCCAGTTCCCTTAATATTCTTTGATGGCGATTACTCTCTCCTCCCCAATTTAGTCCCATAAACTGTTTGAGTTTGACTTCCTCTTCTGATGTGGTAATTTTTATTTCCATATCCTCATTTCCATTAGCTACCCTGCCACTACCCCAAGATCCTCATTCCCCTTATTCAAAACTGAGGCTAAGTATTTGTTTAGGTGTTGGGCCATGCCTAGGTTATCTTTCATCTCCACCGCATCCTCAGTGCTTAACAGCCCCACTTCTTATTTCTTTTTTTCTTTTTATTTATATGGCTATAGAAACTTTTAACTATTTGGTTTTAATTTCCTTTACAAGATCCAAATCTGGTTTGGGCAGTTCTCATTTTTCCTTATGCTTTCTGATCTCCATGAGGTAGCTTTCCTTACTGATTCATCCCATCTTTCATTCCTTGTAGGTTTGATTATTTAGTGAAGAAATCTGTCAGCTAACACATCTAGAAAAATCTGGGCCCTACTATGATTAGTTTCACTTGTCTATAGCTTCCTGTTTTTCTGCACAGGTGTAACTCTGAATCCATATCTAGTCAACATCACACCTTTTAATTAAACTTGCTGTGAGTTCTGTGTCTAGGCAACAGTTGACATTAAGCCAATGCAGCATTACTTTAGGTATGCATAGATCTTTTTTTTTTTTTAAACTATCCTCAAAGGGCTAAATCGCAAAGGGAGTTATACCAGGAATATAACAAGAGACACTTAAAAATAATTAAATTATCTCATTTCCGCTAGACTTTTGGATGGAACTAGAATTATTATTATTTTTTTTAAAGAATGACTGGATTTGGAGTTTATAACAGTGGTTCTGAAACTTTTGTACTGGTGATCCCTTTCACATAGCAAGCATCGGAGTGCAAGCCCCCTTATAAATTAAAAGTGCTTTTTAATATATTTAACACCATTATAAATGCTGGAGGCAAATCGGGGTTTGGGGTGTAGGCTGACAGCTTGCAACCCTCCCCCATGTAATAACCTCATGACCCCCTGAGAGGTCCTGGCGCCAAGTTTGAGAACCCCTGATTTATAAAAACATACTGCACTTTACTTACATGATTGATCCAGTTTCTGAGTCACTGTAGCACATAATCACTCAGTTTGGACACCTAATAAAAGTGCAGCTATTTAGCAGTGGTACAGTGACCAAGTCACTCTAATTTCATCTAACAGGCAGATTCATTATTACATTTGCTTAGTATGTTTGCTATAAGCAGCAATATTTGCAGTCAAGTATTGCGAAAGGTAAATATTTCCCTCTTGGCTCTGCCTAAATTTGAACATATTCTTGTGTTTCAGACATGTTTCATTAGATGCAGTTGTGTGCATTTTGAATAAATAAAGTTATTTTTGCTAAATATTATACCTAGTACAAAGTTGAGCACAACTTGAAACTATGGGTCACTTCAATCTATTGTAAGTTCTATCACTATTTTTTCCCAACAAGTAAGTTGAGGAAGTTGAGGCATGGTTTTAGACAATCAAGAAAACAACCAAGTATGGTTTAATCAGTTCTGCATTTTACTCAGGCCACCATAGCTTGGGTGTGGATGGTGGTCAGACAAAGGGTTCCTATTTTGTCCAATCCCAATTATCACTCACAAGTTTGTTTAGAGAAAAGTAGTTTAATCAGGTTTTTGTTTTTCTTTTTTTTAAAAGACACACACACAAAATTGTTACAGCTATAGACTTCAGAGTGGATTGGTGTGTTTTTCCGTTGGTTTTTTGTTTTAAGTAGCTAACTTTGGCTTCTAGCATAGTTAGAGCTGTCACTGGCTACTGCTGTGAAGATAGAGACTCTAGACTTCATGTGAGACTAATGAGGTAAATGTTTTATTTCCTACCCATGCTGCTTTACAAAAGGTCCCAAATGTGCCTGGAGTGGCTCCAGCAGCCACATAACACAACACGAATAAATTTTCTGCATATGAAAAATGCTTTGCTAGGGAATGTAGCTTTATACTTGTTCTTGCCTTTCAGCATATTTTTTATTATTTTTAATAGTTGAATTTTTAACAGATTATTAATACCTATCCCAGAAATCTCAGGACACAAGGAATGTCCAATTCATTGCTATGCTGTTATACCAGAATAAGATGTCAGCACATGTTCTGACCAGTAATTTAGGAAATAATCCAAATTGAAAAGATTGAGTGGTGTTGTTGTAGGGTAAAAATGAACCCATGACTTCTAGACCTTAGGGGATAACCATGATCTGCACAAATACAGTAAATATTGCCCACCTTTCTTCTACATTTTTGCAGAAATATCCTGTCCGCTTCAATAGGTGTCTCATATAGTACATTGATATTTTAACTGGAAATTGACGTGATCATATTTTAAAAAGGTCCATTTTTTTCACTTATTTACATTTTCCTCCAGTTCTATTTTTGATAAACATGTTGGGTGAAGTCCTGACACCACTGAAGTCAATTGGAGTTTTGCCATTGACTTCAGTGTGGCCGGGATTTTAACCATTGTATTTAACTGACAGATGGAAACCCTTATCTTGTAACATTTTATTCTTTTGACATCTGTTAATTTGTTTGTCCTTTGATCCTCTAGCATGCTTTTTGCAATGTAAATTTTTCATTGTATATTGTAGGTAACTTCATGCTTTCCAAAATTTCTAGTTTTATACTTCATCCATCAGGATGGTTTCTGAGTACCTGTAGTAATTACAGGTAATTTTTAAAAAAAATTGTTTAAGCTGTTTAGCTGAAATTCTCTTAGGTTTTGTGCTTTATTCATCACAAGCTACTGGGCACAATGGGTGAAATTCTGTGGCCTGTGTTGTACAGCAGGTCAGACTAGATGATCTGATGGTCCCTTCTGGCCTTAAAATCTATGAATCTATTCACATTCATTAACTTTAGGTTAAACACACTGAATAAAGTATCTAGATTTGGTTTTGAATTTTTTTCTTCATTTAATAATGTACTTCCTGGCAAGCAACTGAGAAGGCTGACAAGTGTAAATTTAAGCGGTATAATCTTAGCCGTGTAAGAATATACTGCCCAGGGCTACTCATTAAATATTAGCTTCCCTAAACGTTAATTAATTTTTTATTTATTACATGTTGATTTTTTTATATCATGTAGTAAATCAAATTCAATGTCTGATTTTTTTGATGTGTTTGGGCACTCATTTGTAATTTTTATACAATATTTCTGCACATTGTGTTCATAATTTTGAGCAAAAATGGAACTTCAATGAGAGAATCTTCTAGGCTGAAAGAGGTGCGGTATGTTAATAATTAACTTTAACACCCGAGGCCTTGGATCTGTAGGAAACAATCAGACAAGCAAGGAGAACTTCTGCTGAGTCTAAAAAAATGCCATGAAATACGCTTACCTCAGTATTCCAGGGTACATGCACAAAGTGTATTAGTTCTAATGGAAATCAGTCAGGTAGAGCCACACGTGTCATTGCCTCTGTGATATTCTCCCATGCATTTGGTGGGTGAAAATGCACTTAAAAATCCAGTTGCTAGTGTGCCATGCTTGCATCAAGCACAATGTTGGTTTCAGTGGCTGTTGTCTTAATTAAATAAAATGCCACGGCATCCCTAATATTGTGCTGTTACAAAAGATACAGTTGTTTTCAAGATTTCCCCTGAATAGGCTTTTATTGTTAAAAATACTACCTTTAAATTGCCACAGCTCTGGGGAGGAGAGAGGGGATAGAATGTAATTTGACGTATAAATGCTTGTGAGAGAGACCACGTTGTTTTGCAAGTATCTGTGTTTGGTCACAATTGGCTACTCTTCACGATCATTACTGATTTATTTCAGAATGCTAAAACATTATGTAATGGTGCAACACTTGCAAGAGCATTATGGTTGATTCAAAAATACATCACGGACAAAATTCTGCCTTCTTTTCTCATCCTGAATAGTTGTTGATCTCAAGGGAACTATTCTTGGGAGTATATATAAAATGGGTGAGGAAGGGAATTAAAGTGAATTAAAATAAGGTACTGTATAGCATGATAGAGAGCTTGACCCAAAAATAGCAGTGTCATAGCTTTTTGAAGAAAGCAAAACTTGATTTGGGGTTTGATTTTTATGCTGTAAAAACCGTAATCCTTTCATTTTGTGCTAGGATATTAATGCTGACATAAGCTGTGTCCCAAAGGGGACACTGATACTCTAAATCTTTTTTTTTTTTTGGTATGCATTTAAAAAAAATACATTTACTATTCATTTTCTGAGCTAAATTTAACAGTTATAGCTCTGGCAGCTTGTGCACTTCCAATGAAAATTTCTTAATGCCACTAGATGGTGATGAAAAGCAGTTTGGCTATTTTAGGGGTGGGGGGGCATGTATATTTTTATAATGGCTTAAGTTCATATTTGTGACTTACAGTTTAATGTGGTTATGTTGAAAAGGCAGTAGAAAACTCCTGTTTATCTGTGCTATTAGAAACAGCAGTATTCTGTGAAGATGGTGTTCACGAATACCTTTCATTTTTGACTAATGTCTTGTCAAATGCCAAGATGAAACGTCTCTCGGTAAAATTGAGCCTGACAATGTTATGGCAGTGGTTGTAATTTAGCTAAAAAAAGCAGTATTGATCAACAGTGAGTGAAAATAAGACCTAGGTGTGTTGTATGTCTGTTAACTAGCCTGTAGAAGTATCTGTGGCTCTTCCTTCAGATTTGGTCTGCAATAGTGTATAGTTTACTATCATTTTTATTTGTTAAGATAGCTGGAAAGCTTATTGTAAATGGTATTTCTGTCCATGACACCAATCTTACTGTGAAGAATAAGGTCACATCTCAAAATGCTTGTACTTATTTATTGTAAAGTTTAGATATTATAAACATAAAAAAGAGACATTTTTATGGGGAAAAGATTTGGCAGCTCTGGAATTGTTTGTTTATATTCATAAAGTGCCCATCTAGTACTTGGAGTGCTATACAGGAAATTAAAAACTGTGCAATTCAATAGGTCAAAAGATCAGAAACAGAAATTCCCACAACAGTTAATTACAGAAGTAAGATGTTCTACTTGACATCCAGTTCCCAACATTTCCCATCCCTTATATTAGCCTCTTGGTTGTGCACAACTGTCCTTCCCAAGGGAAAGCCTAGGAAAGAGCTGGATCTTAAAGGGAAAAATAAGGTGACAAACAAAAATCTGAAACTCTTTATTTTATTCATATTGTTCTAAATCATACTTTAGGACATGGGATTAGTGACTTGGAAAATTAATTGCTATCATGCTGCTGAATATTTAATATTTGCTGTTTCCATATGGTACCTGTTAACTTTTTTAGGCACTTAATTTTGATATGTGATCGACATAAACAAAACAGGTTGTCTCCTTGCAGGATGTGAAGTTGAACTAATGAGAAACTGTAGGAGCCTCCCCAAAATTCTGCAAAATCACATGACAAAGCACAAAGGGAAGTCAAGACCTTCTCCAACTTCCTTTATTGCACATTTGTGCTGGTTGTAAAGCTCGAAAACTTCATACGCTCTTAACTGTTCTCTGGAAACCAGTATTAATTGGTTGATTAACTGGAGACTTGAGATGTAAAATGAGCCTCAGGTTCTTTCTTCAGTAGAGTAATTACTGATCCATGATATGCCTGCCTGAAAAATAAAGTCTGTGTGTGAGAGAGAAAGAGGGGTACTACAAACTATAAATGTTTAAAAGTAAACTTGAAGCATGCACTATGGAATTAACACACTATACTTTGCAATGGTACTCTAATTCATATCTTCACTGAGTGACTAATTAAAAAAATTGCAAGTATTCATTTGAATAAAAACTTCAGATTTAATTTAGCTGAGTTCATTCCCTTTGTATTCTTTTTCTAGCAAACATTTAGTAATAGAAATGTTCCAGAAACAGCTATTTTTAAAGGGAATTTAGTAAACTTTCACCAGAAAGAGAACTTTTGATTCAGAATTGGCATATTTGCACTGGTAACCCAATTCCAAGTATTTTGCTCATCCAATGAGGGAATAGAAACAATGTCATGTGACTTGCCTGTTCCAATCAAAACAAACCAGAATCTCTGAATATCTAATATTCTTAATAAAGTGCCTTTAGATGTAGACCAAGGGTGATTTTCCAAAATAACTTTGTAAATTTATTCAATATACAAATTTACTCTCAAAGATGGCAAACTCTTCAGACAACTCTTGAGTCTATAAGGCAGAGTTCAGAATAAGTTTACTACAAATGATTTACTTAGCACCATTTACAGGGATGGGCATTTGCTATGGATCTCCTTAGAGTTAGGGATTTTCATGAATGTCAGATACTGTTTTTTTAAATATCCACAAATTAAGTGTGCATTGCAGGTTGGGTGTATTGGTGGTCATATAAGCTGGAAATGCTATTAAAGTTGTAAGGAAAACATTGGAAGAACAGCACCAAAGTCTAGAGGGATATAAGAACCTGCCTAGTAAATGTGCTAGAAGTTCTTCCAGAGTTAGACTGTGAAAATGGTACTGGAAATGGTAGTAAAGAGAAATTGAAAGGGCAAATGATTTCCTAGAAATATTAAACAAAGAAATGGAACAGCTAATTAAATCAATGATCATTCACATCCTTTGTTATGGCACTGCATTGAAATTAATCAATCTTTAGAAGACTGTTTTCTGTGCCACTAGAAAATCAATATGGAAGAAATTGTATATAAAATAGTCTTAATTATTTTTATTTTTAAAAACCACTTAAAACAAGGTAACTCAAAGATACCAACTTGAAGACAAGACATAAGATAGAATGGGTTCGATTTTCAGAAGTTTCCAGTATTGCCCCATTTCTTCTCCTATTGACTTAAATGGGAGTCACGCAAACACTGGGCACTTGTGAAAATTCAACCCTGAGGGTATGTCTACACTGCAATATAATCCCAGAGTTGTTAGAACTCAAGTTAACAGACCTTGGGTTTATGAACCTAGGATTTGAGTGTCTACGCTTGTTTGTAACCCTAGAAATTGTTGAACCCTGGGTCTCAGTCTGGAGTTCTAGTGTCTACACTGCATTATGTGGGCCCAAGTCCAACCACCCATATCCTAGACTTCCAAGACCTCCCAAAATGTGACCACTCTAGTTCTTCGTTCCTGATGCAGTCTAGGAAAACTTGACTGTACACCAAACATCACTGTCCAGAGGACAAAGAATGTTGACCTGTTGGATTGTGGGATACTTTTGGCAGACTCCCAGGCTGTCTGCACTGAAAAGCTATAGCACTCGAACTCTGAGTCCTGGTTTGACTAAGGCTTGGATCCTCCACCTCCAGAGGTTCTGGGACTCGGGTCCAAGGCCTGCGTTTATATTGCAGTGTAGACTTAACCTAAGTGCTCTGTCTCAAATAGTACTTTTGCTGCCTATTTACCTTCCCTCCTCCTTCCTTATTTGGCATCTCCTCTTTTCCACTCACCCTTCAGGCTTTTGTCTTCCAGTCCCTTTTTCTTATGTAGATGTTACCTGCCTAGCTTAAGGATCAGTTGTGTAAGGTGCTTAACACCGTCAATTTCCAAGGATTTCAATAGGAATTGAGGGTGTTCGGTGCCTCACAGGATTGAGCCCTTGAAGCCCGATGCAAAGCCTGAAGTCAGTGGAAGGAAGCCTGTTGATTTCAATGGACTTTGGATCAAGCCTCTAGTTAGTAAGCTTCACTGAGAAGGAAATATGTTCATGGATATGCCCATGCACAACTATGCGATAGCACGGGGGTAGGCAACCTATGGCATGCATGCCAAAGGCGGCACGCAAGCTGATTTTCAGTGGCACTCACACTGCTCGGGTTCTTGCTATCAGTCTGAGGGTCCCTGCATTTTAATTTAATTTTAAATGAAGCTTCTTAAACATTTTAAAAACCTTATTTACTTTATATATAACAATAGTTTAGTTATATATTATAGACTTATAGAAGGAGACCGTCTAAAAATGCTAAAATGTATTACTGGCACCTGAAACCTTAAGTTAGAGTGAATAAATGAAGTCTTGGCACACCACTTCTGAAATGTTGCCGACCCCTGAAATAGCATAATGAAAGGAAGAAAAGAAACTCACTTATCAAGCTGAGATGGCTTGGTGTGTTTGTTATAATTCTTATGGCTAAAGTAACGAGTGCCTCCCTTTCTCTGAAGGAAGAGAGCGAGCTTGGAATCGGAACAAAATGCAACCTCTGCCATCCCCCAAACTCCTTTTTTCAAAGACTGCATAAGGCCCCATAATGTACCTCCACTTAGCTGGTACTCTGTGGGTCTGGTTTTGTTATGGCTTAAAAGTAGATCTGACCAGGGATCAGCCACTTTACTCTGCTTCAGTCAAAGACAAAAGGAAATTGTCAGTAAAACCAGTGTGAGAGAGTGCTGCTTGGTGCCATGTTTTTCAGTCTGTGGTTCCCTCCTTGACGTGTGGAAACATAACATAATGATCACTGGGACAGGGTCCTCTTAGAGCTGCAGTGTTGGAACTCTCATGATTTTATCATGGGTCTCATCATGAGTGTGCTTCTTAAAGCCACAGCTGCTGAAGGCATGTGGTTAGGTGAGAATCTCAGCTTTTTTTTTTTTTTTTTTTTAAAGAATCATCCCTAGTCATCCTCATTGCAGAGAAAAGTTGGGAAACCTGACCTAGGTGCACCCTCCAGATTTAGAAAACAAAAGGTAAATAAAAATAACCCAACACTTTGGCTTAAAAATCGTGATTTTTTTTTCTTTAAATCTTATGATTTCTTGGGGTGTGACCCATGTGGTAAAATCCTGGCTTCATTCCAAGTTGAGGGGAGTTTTCGATCGACTTCAGTGGGGATTTGAAATATTGTTTTAAAATGACTAAGATTTAGCAATATTGTACCTCTGGGATTGGAATACCAGAAAGCAGCATGAAGCTCCCTCATATCTCCTGTTTCAGTAGACTTCATCCATTGTCTTCTCTCTGTTCCTACTCATTAGTGCACAGAGCAATCATGTCCCCTTAAGTGGAGCATTCATTGATGTCCATGATGTCCAGCCAATGGCATTTCTTGGAGCCCAAGATGCCTTACAATGATTTTTAATATAGTAGGGCAAAAGTTAGCCCTAATTTTATAGTGGTCTCACATTTAAACTTTAGAAAAACATCTTTTTTTTTTCTTTGCTCTCATGGGGCCTGATCAAAACCAGCTGAAGTCAATGGAACAACCTCTAATTTTAATTAATCTCAAGGTTAAAATTGAGTGTCCTATATTTAACATGCTGATAAGTTTCTGCATCTTCATACAGAAAAGAGAATCTTTGTTACAATCCTATTTCGCTATCTGTTCCCAGTAGTAATTTTCAAGGAAATATACCGAGTAGTCATACTTAGTGTGACTTAGCCATCTGTGTGAAATTCATTTTTTTCATCATATAAAGAAAAGGACTTCCCATGCCATAGCAAAATTGGGTTTTTTTATGATGTCATCTGAATGGTTTCACATCTGAAACTGACATACTAAACAATTCTGAATTTTTCAGTGCTGTCACCTCTAACCATGTTTTAAGGCAGACAAATGTACGTTGCATGGCTAACAAGGAAGTGAATAACTAATGTCCTCCTTCCCTCTTTTGCCCCCCTTTCCCCAAATTATATTTTCTCTATTGGGAGCCTTAGTAAAAGGGGAGGATCACTACAGATTTCTTTTTGCTTGATTTTATTTTTTTAAAGGAAAAGGATGCTTTCAGTTTGACATTTCTCTAATTGAATTTGCACAGTAAATGCCTACACTCTACCTCTTTATTTCTTATTTTGATTATTTTTCATTTTCAAATATTATCATATAGAGATGCAGCAGGATAGAATATGCAATATAATTACGGAAACGTGTGTTACAATGCTTACAGGCTATTTCTCTCTTAAAGCACCTTAACTACCCACACCATTTTAGTGCTTTTAAATTAATTTAATACCTAAAAGAAATACAATATCAATAAGAGAAATCCCTCTGTACTAGAGTTGTTTGATTAAATTTGTCAGTAAAGTTCCTTGGCTCAGAATTGTCTGTCTTCACAAGTGTTTGTGAAGTGAAGGAACACTCGTGAATATATTCTTCAATTTCCTCCAGTTTCTCTTAGCTGGCTGCTATTATGCTGCATGGAAATTCATTGATTTTTTTTCTTTCAGAGGGCAGTTTTTCATGGATTTAAAATAAATCTGCTTCAGTCATTTCATTGGTGATGAACATGCTACAGTGGAATGCTAGGTTGATTTACCAAATGTGGCCCTAATTGAGAGAATGCTTATTCACATATGTTTAAGTTAAAGCACATCAGGTTAAATGGGATTTCTTTTCTGACAAATCACATGCTTAAAGTTAAACATATGTATAAGTATTTGCAGGATCAGGGCCAATTTTTTTGTATATGTTTTCCCCATGCTAAGTGGTAACATCTGTCCAGAGCCTTGCAAGTTGGCTTCCCAGTGGAGGAAAAAAAAATCAGTGACAGAGTCAGGCTATCTTTTAAGTGTAATTGGTGTAAAGTGGCTGAGGTGTCAAACAGCATACAAGGCAATCCTTCCCTTCAACAATCTGAATATGTAAGCCATAACTAATTAGGGAAGGGAAAAACCGATGGCAAAATAAACTAATTTCAATCAATGAATTAATCATGTGATATGCAGCTCTCCACTACTGTCACTATTGTTCTGCTGAGGAATAACCAAAAATTCTCAGTGTATGACAGCTGATATATTGAAGCTGAGTGGTCTCAATTCTTATGCTGCTGCCATCATCATCATCATAATTCACATTTACTGGTATCCTTGATGGCATCTTCAAAAGACTAAAGGACTCAATGACAGTGGTCCTGGATTGATTTTCTCTTCTCTAGAGATGGTCCATCCTGAACAGGATTGGAATGCATTTGTGAGGCCGTATGTGGGAAAAATACTATACTGTTGCTGTCTGCCTACTTTTTCTGTGGATAAAGAGAGGACTTGAATATGCATGCTGTCAGTTTAACAAATTTCTCAAGTGCTAAGTTATTTTTACATACACTTCATAAAAGAAATTTAAGGATATATGTCCTCAGTATAGTACAGGTAAAACACCTTTAAATATTCCTTTCACAGAATCCTACTTATCACACCATAATTATTTTGCATCTTCCAATAAGTTGAATTAAGAATGTAGTTGAGAATGTGCAGAAGGTGTCAAATACCAGTAGAAATTTTTATAAATTGCATATCATCTACTTAAGGAAATAGGCTTAGTAGATGCTATTATCACCATTGACTTTCTATAACCCTAGTTATAGTGGTTTGACACAAACTAACAGAACATTATCTTCAGGCTCCCAAGCCAGCACATTCTTACTCATATGGGAATTAGTAAAATCATTTAGCAAAAGAAATATTATCTAACTGACTTCTTATTTAGAAAGTGGGCAGGAAGGTGGGAGAAATTTCATTGGGTAGGTAAAGTGTTGCTTGTGAAATGATGGAATATCGGTAGCTCAGTCAGAATTCAAGCTAATTACTTACTCCCCCCCTTTCCCCTTAAGTCAGTTATATGGCATTGTTTGTTTGTATAACACCAATCTCCAGGAACAGTAGTTGTCTATTACCAAAATTATCTTAGATAAGTGCAGTTCCTGAACTCTGGGCTTGTGCTTACATACACCCTAAAAATTTCCTTGTTTCATAAATAGTACAGGGCTTGTCACAAAAATAAAGAGATGGGGAGGGAAAGCAATTTGAATCAAAATAAACTTTAAAAAATGAGTGATCCTCAGACTATTTGGTATGGACTTTTATTTATATGTACCTGAATGTGATGATGTATTATCATAATGTACAGGATATTACACTCAAATAGCGAGCAACGATAACTTGGATCAGGCTATTATGTATTGAGTGTTAATATCAAAAGTGGCTATATCCTGTTTTTTGTTGGGGGGAGGGAGAGGACGTACCCTTATCTAATTAATCTGTAATGCTTATAAAACACCTACCACTTGCACTAAATTTTTGTCCATATTTTTTAATCTAAAGCTGTTAATTTTACTTGAAACAAAACATGTTTTTAATCAAATTTCTAAATTATAGATTAAGATATTTTTGAAAAATTGAATGAATATCTCAAAATTCCCAAACAGGGTATGTCTATCCTTAGACATCAAGATTGCTATATCTAGGCTGAGTTGACAACATTATTTGCCTTTCAAAATGGAAACATAACATCTTCCTTGAGGCTGTACCATGCTGAAAGTAATCTAAAAAATTACACGTCATTGTGTTCAACTCATTTGACAATGTTCAGATTCCTAAAAGAGTTTCTACTGGAGTAAGGTGGTAATTTCATCAGTGACTCATGATCAGATGGTGGCTTTGGGTGCCCAACATGCTAGTTGTACAATATTAAGCATATCACCATGGTCTATGAGCTAGTCAGATGATATAAACCACACAAGTCCTGTTTGCTACTTGGATAAAAAATTGCCAGGGAAAACCCTGTCCGTTCTGAGGCATTAATTTAGAACGTGGAAGAATCATGCTGATAAAGTTACCTAACTTTTTAGGTGAGACCTAACATTGAAGTCTTGGCTATATCAGTAATTTACTTGGCGATCTCATGACTTTTTTTTTTTTTTTTTGGTTTTGTTAAAAAGCATCTTATCCTCAGTGTTCTAGCTACATTTCAGTAGATACCTACCTAACGCTTTCCTGAAGTTCCAACTGGGTAAATAATTATTTTATGTCCTGAAATGTGCGTTTCTTGAACATTGTTGAATTGTTTTCTAGAGGCGGCAACATTTTGGCATGAGTAAGGTGATTCCTTGGATATACAGATCCTGAATTGAGCAAATATTTATGCATATGTTGAGCTTTATTTCAGTGTAAATTTAACAATGTACCTAGATTTTTGTAGGATTGCAACGTTTATCAATCACTTGGAAATCTGGATGAAAGAAGCTATGTAAATACTATCTACTATTACTTACTTTACTTATTTATATGCAGGTCAGGTGGACTAAAGACATCCATTACCTGTCAATTTCTTATTCAAAACAACTTTCATGTATCTGTCAGTTTTCAAATAAGTTTTCTTCCTGGCTGGCACTTTCTATGCCAAATGTTAATGAATCTTACATATCCATAGTTTTAGGATTTATTTTAAGAAAGTTATTCATACAGGCCTATTATGTCACAAAAGGATTTTATACATAGTAGGTATTCATTCCATGATATTTATACGTTACTTGCCTCTTATGATACCCATAGGATAACAGTATTCAAACTGTGAAGCTAAGTTGAATTTACAGGTAAAATCACTGTTCCTTATGAACTGCATCATTGCATTGTACCTCTTGAATATTGGCTGTAGCAATAAACATCTATCTATATAACACTCAAAAGTTTCAAAGCCAGTTAAGGGTTTCACTTTCAGTAACAGTAATTCGTTGTGCATGTTTTAAAGTGAAGTTTAAAGGAAGTATGCATTAGCCCATATTCTGCCACAAATAAAACTCATTTACCATGAGTTCAGCTGGACAGGGCTCAGAGGGAGCTGTAAAAATTATCTGAATTGGCTTTTTTGTACATAAAGGCCATGTATTAAAGACTGCTGTTCAAGAGTCTTCCAAATCTGGTAGCAAGGGCTGTGTCTCCCTGAGGGAACTGAGAATTCGCTCTGTCCAATGGTCTGTTTCTAGCTCTGCAGGGCCATGAGATGATGGACTTTAAATCTGATTTCTTTAGATATAAAACTGTGTTACTGGTGCAGGAAGAATACACATCCAAGTTTCAAGATGGGCAAGAATTTTGTGGGGAGGGGTAGGAACAAATATTCTTGTATTGCATTGCCTTGTTTGTTTGGGGTTTTTTAGAAAAGCTTTTTGCGTCTGCTCAACTGGAGGTTTGGAATGCTAGAAAATAGTCCTAAGGTGATTTAGTATGCAGAGAGCAGATGATGTGGTCAGTGGACATAAGTGAATTCATCACGTAGTTGCACAAGTTACAAGTATTGTGTGTGTCTCTACATACCACAACCTATATGCAATGTGCATATTTATATTGGTTTGAACATTTTAAAACTCAAGTTTCTAAAGTTAGGTATCCAAATTCCATGTCAATGCAGGGGTGCTGGAACAATTTATATAGTGGGGGTGCTCAGAACCATTCAATTAAATTGTAAACCCTGTATGTGATGGAAACCACTTCAAGCCAGGGGGTGCTGCAGCACCTCCAGCACCCCTAGTTCCAGCACCTATGTGTCAATGGGCAGCTACAAATCGGAACCTTTAAAAATCAAACTACTTATTTCATTGTGTACATATGGATTTAGTTTGAAAAAAATATCCAGAGTAATTTTATATGCATGTATGGTCAATGACAGTTACTTGGGTGTAATGCCCAAGTGTAATGCCCAAGAATATTTCTTATGACCTTCCACCCCCATTGGTTCATCTTCATTCAGGGACTTAAACAACACAGTTTAAACTTAGCTTGCATTGGACCAGATATTAGGGGAAAAAAACAGTGGTAGTAGATAGACCATATCAATCTGTCATCTCTTAATTTCTGTGACTGACTTTCCTTTCTTTTACACAATGCCCACCTCAGTATATTGGAGCATTTTACTGACAGGTAACAAAGGCGGAATTAAAAAAATAATTGCATTCCATAGATTTGTCTCATGCAATGCATTATGCCTACACTGCATTAGTTTTCCTGGCTTGACGCTCTTCATTAATCCTGATGAACCTCATTATCTTGCTCACAGAAGTGTTGAATTGGTAGGCATAAGTAGTATTAAAAACCTTTCAATTTACAGAATCCTACCTATTTAATTTTTCAGAAATCCCAAAAGAGCTGCCCAGAGCCTGTTACTAGTTGCATGATGGAGTGCTAGGGAGTCTTTGAAATCATTATTTCATGACTAATGCATTTGACATCCTTCCCTCTGTTTTCTGGCAGCTGACATTGATCTATTCACCAGCAGCTAACAGCCAATCAGTGGATGTCAGTGATGTCAAAAAGCTGTCATAATTTCTGTACTGTCCACTCACTTAGGCAGTGCTATAATTGAATGTGCATGTGCACATTCTTAATACTCTGCTATGCAGCATATAAAATGAAAGGAATAGCAGGTTTTTTTTTTTTACCAGGCTAATGTCAGGTTCACTATTGTAAGGTATCTTGCCAGGAGCTGATAGAGTACTGTGTACAAAACTTTATTTGGGGCCAAAAGTTCACTTTGACTAAAGGATTTGGACTAATCCATCTGCTGAAACCTTGAACAGGGAACTAGAATGGATTAAACTCTGCCATGTTTTACATCATAAATATTGGTAATCTGACTGGGAGTAGGGGAATAGGCACCAATTGGTACCCTAATGAATTGACCTAATTTTAAAAATGCATTTTCTAGCAGTTCTATGTTCCACTGTTCCACACCTATGGGGATAGCAAAGGATTTGGGGATCTTAGACTTGTTTAAAACCAGTAAGAGAACAAAGAGCTCTTACACATTACTTCACAATTCGTCAAGATGAAAAGTGCCATATATTGAAAATTTAAGATGTTGCTATTGCTATTTAAGGAGACACTATCCCAGTCCAGTGAGGAAAATGCCATATGATCCTCTCTAACTTCTATTATTTTCTATTGTTTCTTATAAATCAACCCATTTTCAGTTATAAAGCCTGCTATACACTAGCACTCATTCTAGGTTTAGTAACACTGCTATTAATCTGTTTCAATAATATTGAGCAGTCAAATGTTCTGTAGTACATTTAAGTTGAAATACTCGCTGCCAATGTTATATCCCCGGTGTAATGGTGTACCTTCCATGAGCCACAAGCACTTCTGTGGTGTGTATATGTTAGGCAGCACCTTGTATGCTTAGGAAGGAAGCAAGTCTATTAATGAAAATATAAGATTCAGAACTGATGAAATGATGTAGAAGTTGGAGTCAGTAAAGAGCAGTAAAAAATGGATGCAGAATTTCAAATAAGTTTCTTAATGATCTTGCAGAGCAGTAAATTCTAAGCAGTGACACTATAAGCAATGATGCGTGTTTATCTTGCTTAAAGGTAAAATACACTACCAGAGTTTGTTACAAGAAGAAAATCCTGTATTCTTTCTACTGATACTATAGTCTACAAACAGTATCAGCATACACCTGTGTAGAAACATCAAAGGCACGCTGGCAAGAAAGAACTTAATTTTAGAATGGAAAGCCGGTGCTGTCTAATAAAAACATAACTTGAAAAAAATATTAGGAAAGAAAAACATGTAAGATTCTAATACCCATGTTCAATTACAATAAGTAAATTATTTTCAGAAAGTCTATTTTAACAGAGATAAGAGTAATTAACCATCAGTCAATGATTTGACAGACCTAGATGTAGGTTAGGACACAGAAATGCATTTGATTACTCAAATGAATGGGAAAATTAAGAGACTTTATAAGTTAGTGAGAGAGAAAAAAATCTCTTTAGGATAAGTTCATTTAATATTAAAATTCTTCCTTTGAAAATTTCTCATTAATGGTTGATGCTAGTTTGAATTTGGGCCTCATTCAGTTGGTGCCTCTGCAAATATCTACCTGCCAATGCTGTTAGTGGTGATGTAGGTAGGTGATTGTATTTGGAAGGCATTAAGAAACACATGGGGAGAAGAGGCCTACAGTTGCATCCTTTTGGAGTTTCCGTGCATTAAAATGCTGGTAAGATGCATTTCCTGGCCCTGAGTGTGGTCTCACACCAGCCTTAGCATGGTGCCACATCACTGACTTCAGTGTTGTTTCAGATTAATACTGGTGCAATGGAAAAGGATATTTCTAAGAACTATACAGAAAAAAATTGCTGATTTTAATATAGGTTCTTATTTGGAATATATTTAGATGTTTGAATTAAGGAACCGAACAGTGCAGTTACTCTGGATGGGCTCAGTGTATGTGAGAGTAGAATATGGTCTACCTGCTGTAATTTTCTTTTAAATAGATTTTTAAATAATTGTTTTTACTTTATTTTTTTGTGACTTACTTCAAAAATATTTAGTTGATTTGACCAACATAAACCAAAAACTGAAAACATATCATTTTTTGAAATCCAAAAATGTCTGATTTCATTTTTCCCTCCTTTTCTCTCCCCTTTTCATTGATTTCCCTCATTTTCCAAGGAGAAAAAGGAAATTAGGGAGAGAGAAGGGAGGAAAAACAAGAAAACCAGAAAATTTCAGACACAAAGAAAAACTTTCCGTGATCATTTTTATTTTGAAAAACTGGCCATTTTTTTCATCAAACATGTTTATCAAACAATTTTTCAACCAACTCTACCTCTAAAAATAGTTATTGGAACGTTTCCCATGATTGCCTGCTATTCTTTTTCAGAAATGTAAGCCAGTGCATACCCATTACTAAATGTGTTATATGTGCCCTTGGTCAGAGGATAAAAGTCTACTACAGTTTCCAGTTAGCTCAAACTGCACAGACTTATGCTTTGGTTGTAGAAATTGGGTTCAATTCCTGGTAATGACCAAGATGCCAGTTGTCATACTGGTGTTTTGATCATCCCAGCTCTGCTCCTACTTCCCACTTGCATCACTGGAAAGGTTTATATTGGATTTGTATGTTTTTGAAATAACTACAGAAGGTTTTACTTTTCAGTAGTGCTATGAATATTATGATAGATGTGGTAGTTGATTACCAATTGTATGTAACCACAATTTTTTTAGTCCCACAGAACTTTTACGTATTTTTGGCCTTTGTACTTTATTTTTGGGTTAATTTGGCTTGCCAAGGTGACAAAATTCATCTCAACACTCATCGGGAAGAACCTCCATACAGTGCAAGAGTAATTTTTTTTTCCATAGGCACAAAAACAAATTTAATAGTAATAGACCTACATTGCTGTGAAGGTACTTTTATAGAAAAGTTATGGCACATCATCACCAAGGCATTGTTTTATCCTTCCTCTCCATCCCCTGATCTTACATCTTTTCACCCCTCTCACATTGCAACCTCTTTCCTTCTGGCTGACCTGATCTGGATGGGTTTCCATTGAGAGCCTGACAGTACTTTAATCACCCAGAGAGATTTGCAGTTGAACGGTACAAGCACTTGCTCATTCCCAAGAGCTCTGTGGCAGGTAGGACATCTGCCTCTGTAGAGTGCCAAGTGCCTCTCATAATGTATTGATAGAAAACTGGGGGCTCTTGTAAGGCAGTGCAGAACCTGTTTCACCAGTTTGCAGAATTTCACTTACTACAATTTCCAAGTTAATTTAAAATTTGGAACACAAGGTACTTGCAGATATGGCTGCAGGAGCCCTTCCAAACTTGTCTTTAAGGCCCAAGGCTTTGCTGAGTGAACCCATGCCGCCCTCCTGCAGAAACCATGGGCTACAGAATGTTCTTCTAAAGGCAAATGTCATGGAAAATATTTCAGCTGTTACTGTAGAGCATGACGTCACATGAGGAGTAGCACAAAATGTTTTTATAATATAAATGGGTGTCTAACAGTGCAATGACAAAAGGGCCAAGGATTGACTAGGTATGGAGACAGTGAACCACAGCGATGCTCCATGCAGGTGAGGATTGTGGCACATTGGTCAGTGAAATGTGAGGAAAGCCATTGCATTCTGGGTGTGTAATTAACTAAAATACTTTGTTCTCCACTGCTGCTAATATAGGGCATTATCAAAATCACTAGAATCACTTCAACAATAAATATATTAATGTTTATAATATTCAAACCACTAGCTGGGCTGCAGCCAGGGATGGGGAGTGATCTCAACTGGGAGTAGCTGAGGCAAGTTCCACGGGCTTCTGCTTTCAAAGCTTCCCTTGCTATCAGTGGGTGGAGTCTGCTGCTTCTTTTTTCTTCCTCCTTATTCATGCTGCAGTGTGCATCTGGGTGGTGGTGTGGTGAGTGCTGGGAAGCAATATCTGGTGTTCTGCTCACTGCTGCCATTAGGTATTGGGTAGGTGCAAAGGCTGACTGACTGGCTCACATTTGGAGGTGGAGCATGGAGGGTTATAGTTTGCTGCCTGGGCAATGTAATCATTGTGGACTCCCTGTTTCATTCCCACCTCTTCATCTTGCTGATGGATCTCCTATGACACCGAGCAAAAAGCTGATTTGCCAGTTTGGGAGTTTAGAAGGAATTTTTCTCATGTGGTGAAATTGTTGTGTGAATTTTGTCACCCTTTCCCCAGCACCCGTCAGGTCTGGTTTTGAGGGGTTAAACTAGGCTCTCGCAACTTGCAGATTTCAGTGTGGTTGATGGGTGAAAAAGGGTCCATTATGAGGTCCCTGTAACCCAGTGGGCTGCTTGGGCACTGGTCCTGAGCATATCATTTCATGGTCAGGAGGTGTCCTCTGTCTTGCTCAGCATGTTCTCTCTCTCCTATCTATTGCATGGAGGAGGGGACAGGATGGGATTCTGGCTTCAAGGCAGGGTCTCTTGACATGCCTCTGGATGGATGTAGAGGGGACCTGGCCTTCAACCTGAGGTTGATAGTGCACCCGGACCATTAGTGCCAGTTGTGCCCTTCAGTGGAATTCTCCTTCCTGTCAGAAGGTTACCCCAGTTAGGTAAGAGTTGGTAAATAAAGTCTTGGCCTCCACGTTTAGCCGTATTATGGTGCCCGTGTCTTATTGTGTCTAAGTTCAGTGCTCCTAAGCCGGGTCCCAAACTGGTGTAAATCACTGTCACTCTGCTGAAGACAAGAACTATGGTCCTTAAAATGTCTGCATTGTAGTTAATAGAATTACATCAGCTTACACCAGTGGAAGGCCTGGCCCTATTCTATTTACTATATGGCATTTTAATTGGTGCCAATACCTGTATAGCACAAGGCAACGGCAGACCAACCTATAGCCATTTGATAGAACAATAATCATATAAAATACTGTGAAAGTGCAAGGAACTACATTTTAATCAGTATTTAGAGATCCTTTTTAACCTTGAACATTTTTATGAATGTGGAAATGTATGTGTGAGATTTCTCTAGGCAATGAAAAAAAATAGAAAAAAGTATAAGAGGAAAGAATTTTGATTACAGGTCTAGATGAAAGCTCCATTTATGAACTGATAGGAACATTAGGATGCCTCTTGTATCAAGCAATACATTCTATATGCACTCTAATGCAACAACTACAAACATAATTTATTGATCATCCTGATGCTACTGTAACAATTTTCAATGTTGTGCTAGTGTCTATCTTTGTATAATCACAAGGAAAAGTGGAAATACATTTATAATAGTTTAAGGTACATGGGGAACATTGGTATATGATTCTTTGTGTGTGCTTGATCCTACAATCCTTACTCATGAGAAGGTATTACTTATGTGTAGTCCCACTAAAGTCAGTGGGACTAGTTGCATGAGTAAAGGCTGCCATACCCGGCCTTGTGGCATAGGTGCTGATTTTTGGTTTTGCTGGTGGGTGACCTATCCTGGCTCTGCCCCCTCTCCCTACATCCTCTCTCCTGAGGAGTGCCTGTCCCTCCCCCTGCCTAAAGGAAGAGGTAGGGGTGTGTGTGTGTGTCTGTGGGTGCTCTGCCATTTTTAGGGGGAGACTATTTTCAGCATATTTACACACTTTTTTCATATACTAGTTATTGAATGCATGCCTATCATTGGTATCTTAATCCTTATTAAAATAATTATGAACTACATAATTACATTATCATGAATTACGGTATATTAAAATCATTGCACTCACCTACAAGTGTCTTCACTAACATCCCAGTTTAAAGACATTACGTTTCACTGTAGCTTTCTGGATGAAACTGTCAGCAATCTTATTTATGT
Source organism: Mauremys reevesii (assembly GCF_016161935.1). Classification (NCBI taxonomy): domain Eukaryota; kingdom Metazoa; phylum Chordata; order Testudines; family Geoemydidae; genus Mauremys; species Mauremys reevesii. Next base: position 97,499,660 of record NC_052624.1, read on the forward strand.
ATAGTTCACTGGCATTGTCTTGATGCACGTTAAGGACAGCTATATTATTCAGTCGCTTCTGTCCCATTGATGACCGGAGATAATTTTTAAGTCTTCTGAGGCGGGAGAATGAGCTCAATGGAAAAATCATCCTCAACAATCCCAAAATAGATGGATACTTGCTGCTCTTAACAGAATTGTCTGCTGTTTTGTCAACTATAAGTGCATAGTACAGAGTTTCTTGTATAAACATGCATAACTTTTGTAGCATGTCATTTGACATCAGGGGAACAGCGTACTGCGGCCACTGGAAGCTGAGAGTGGCTGTGCCTGCAGACAGTCATTGTAAACAAACTGTCTCGTGGCCCGCCTCAGGTTGCCCACCTCGCCTCTAATGGCTGGATATAACCCTTTCCCAGAAAAGCCTGCAAAATAGACTACCCTTGCAGGTGAACACATTTGATTCTATGGACCAAAGAATTGCAGAGTGGTTGAGCCATACTGAGTCAGGCAAAGGGTTCATCTAGCCCAGTATCTTGTCTTCTGACAGTGGCCAATGTCAGATGCTTCAGAGGGATTGAACAGAACAGGGCAACTATTGAGTGATCCATACCCTGTCATCCAGTCCCAAATGCTGACAGTCAGAGCTTTAAGAACAACCAGAGTGTGGGCTTGCATCCCTGACCATCTTGGCTAATAGCCATTGGTGGACCGGACCTAGCCTCTGTGAACTTACCTATTGCTTTTTTCACTTTTGTATAAAGTGTAAAGGAGTGTTAATATTTGAACTCCAGTTCCCAGAATGTTCCTAACTGACATGTTAGGTCTAGGCAGTGATCTGGCACTAAGCTATGTATTTAAGTATATTTTTCATTGCACAGTCAGTGACTACATCGAACTTTGTTTAATTTGCAGGAGATTCATATAAGCATATAATAATTATTAAGAGTTAGTTTTTTTCCCCTATGGAAGAGCAGGTCATCTTTCCAAATTCTGGCAGCTTAAGTCAACCAAATCTAAGACCAGATGCAAAATCAACAAAGCCTTCCAGTGTGTGTAACAAAGGACATACTCATTTAAAATACATCTGGAATGATGTTTATATAATTTTGCAGAATAAATATTTGAGTTAACTTCCTGTGCATTAGCTGAAAGTGCATTTATGATCCCTTTAATATAAAGTAATATTATCAGCAAATCTTTATAGAAAGAATGATAAAAATACTTGGTGAGCTGAGGTGACTAGTCATTACTATTTACTGACCACATGCCATATATATACTCATTCATAAGCTGAATATTTTTGGTAAAAAAGTGATGCATCAAAGAGCGGGGATCAGCGTATAAATGGGTCTACACAAAAATTTGATTTTAAACTCTATGGAATCATTGAATTGAATATCTAATATATTGTCATTTTGTTTACCTGGAGCATCTGCAGGCATCCCTGTGGCTGCAGTTCAGCTTCCCACAGCTCCCATTGGCTTGAACGGCAAACTGCAACCACTGGGTGCTGAGGGACTCCGTGCCTGTGATGCTCCAGGTAAACAAAATGTCCAGGCCCGCTAGAAGCTTACCCTAATGGGCCGGGAGACAGTTTGCCAACCCCTGAAATATAGGGTTGGCTTACAAAAGGTTCATACAGTTTTTGCTATTTTTACCTAACCATCTTGGGGGATCGGCTTATAAACGAATGGGCTAATGAACAGGTATATATGGTAATTTATCATCTAACTTTAAAGTCATATTCCCTAGTGGATAGGGACTCAGGAGACCTGGGTTCTAGTCCCATCTCTGACACTGGATTCCTAGGTGATCTTCAAAAATCCCTTAATTTACCTGTGCCTCAGTTTCCCCACCTGTAAAAAGGGGATAAAAATGCTTATCTATCTTCATCCACAGATTTCAAAGCAGTTGATATAATAGTTCTGTATACAAGCGAGGTGCTGGTAGTGTTTAAACCTAAAATTGAGGTGTTCCCCTCTCACTCTGCTAATGGAAGTGAGTAGAAGCAGGCTTGACTGGGCAAGTGTGCATGAAAGATGAGGAGTAGTAATGAGTGTTGAAGAACTTTTGGGAAAAGACAAGCGGCCTCTTCTCTTCCTCCCCCCCGTCCAATATACCTTGAACCTATTGGTCTTTAGAGTCTGTTCTAGGGCTTTGGGGAAAGGTTGAGAGAGAGGGAATTTTGGAGGTTTAAGTAGGGTGAGTCTGTTTTTGGTCCTGCTGGTTGACTAATTTCATGTGGCTGGCTCATTCCAGGATGAGCTAACTATTTTTTTTTATTCCAATTGTTTTTTGCATGGTCTGTGTATTTTAATTCCTGTATCAATGTTTGGGGCTTTCAGGGTTTCTTATGAACTAAAATACATTATAAGAGAAGTTGTGCCTAATATTTGTGTTAGTGGAAATCTGTTAGAATTTATTTGGAATTTTCAGTGGGAATGATTTTTCTGAAAGAAAAATGCAGTTTTTGCCAAGTTTTAAAATTTTCCATCAGAATATTATGTTTTTCTATTCAAGTCTTTGACCGGATTCAGAATATTTTATTTTTTGAATGGACTCCAACATTTTTGTTTTGAATCAGTTCAACAAACATTAACTTGTATGCATTGACGTTTGGGACTCCATTTTCTCCTATTGGCTAGGCTCTCTGGAGAACATCTTCCCATAATGCTATGTGAATTTCCTTCTGACTGTGTGGTGCATCATCACAGCCTGGCCCATAGGGGAGGAAGGAGAATCAGGCTCTCAAACTACAACTTCCATGAAGCATTGTACTGCTATGGGAAAATGCAGTTTAATATTGAAATGACTCAAAACAAAGTTTTTAAGGTTAGTTCAATAAACTGAAATGAAGCTTTTATATTTGGGGAATGTCAAAATACTTTGTTTTGATTAAAATGTCAAAACAAAGTATTTTTGACCTTTCTGAATTGAAATTTCCTTTCTATGAAATATTTCAAAATTTTAACATTTCATTCTGATTTGGGGCAATAACAAATGCTGAAGTGTTAGAATTTCCCACTGAATAGAAATTCCAAATTTCACTCTGCTCTGCATGCTTTCATAGTAAGGGGTGGGTACTACCAACATAATCTTCCCTACACCAACTTCATGAAAAGACAAGGGAGTTGGTGTATGACTTTCATTAAAGTAATAGTATCAGAGGGGTAGCCGTGTTAGTCTGGATCTGTAAAAGCAGCAAAGAATCCTGTGGCACCTTATAGACTAACAGACGAATCACTTATTTGCACCGTGGTGTCTAGGAAGTGGACCTCCCGTGTAGATTGGTCCAGGCTGAGGTTAATGGTGGGGTGGAAGCTGTTGAAATCGTGGTGGAATTTTTCCAGAGTCTCCTTCCCATGGGTCCAGATGATGATGATGTCATCAATGTAGCGTAGGGAGAGAAGGGGCGTGAGTGGACGAGAGCTGAGGAAGCGTTGTTCCAGGTCGGCCATAAAAATATTGGCATATTGTGGGGCAATGCGGGTGCCCATAGCGGTGCCACTGTAAAGCAATAAAAGCTTTTGACAGCATAAATGGAGAAGTCAGCTGGCAGCTCTATGTGAAAGAACAGCTGCCCAGAGAGGCTGTAGCTATCATACATTCATTACATCAGCACATTACTGAGAACCTAAAATATGGTTCCTTTTCTCTTCAGTTTCAGATAAGGACAGGTTCTTGGAACTCACTTGTTCAATCTTCTCTTTGCTGCTATTATGGCTGGAAGATAATATTTTCTGGTTGGCTCTATAATATTAATAGAGAGAGACATGAAGTCATTTACAGTGAGTGCTATTAAAACCCTGTCTGCTCTGTGTCCTGTGGGATGTTGGTATTGCTACAACCAACAGCATTTTTTTCCTGATTCAGTTAATCCCTTGCCTGAAACAAAGGATGATGATAGTTGGCCAAGTAATAGAGCCACAATCACTAAGAGTGACAGACTTTGAATGTTGTGTTTTGTGGAGCTTGGTGATTTCCAAAACAAACACTTGTTGCTCTGATCATTTTACTTGGACCCTGATCCCCAAAACACTGACACATGTGTACATAAGTCATTCCACTGAATACAGAGACGCTAATCCCATGTGTAAAGTTATTCACGTGCATAAATGCAGGGTTGGAGTCTAAAAGACAGACATAGATTGGACAAAATACACTGGGAGCAGAGCAGAGATGGTATAATCTTTGAATTTTATGCAACAATTTCTCTTCTGCAATCCAGCTGAAGTTAAGGAAAGGAGATGAATGTGACTGACCAGCTGATAATTCCCTCAGAATAGGGTTTAGGAAGATGTGTGTCAAGGGAAGAGTAGGGAGGAGCTCCTCTTTCACTGTGCTGATTCTCAGAGGGCATATAGACCTTTTAAGGACCATACTCTGCTACTGTCAGGTATAAGTGTAGGTTATAGGGTAGATATAAGTGTAATGTAGGTTATAACAACCCTGCTGTGGTACCGCCAAGGCTGACTCAGACTCAGCTCACAGAATCAGGATGCTATAACCTGCTTCCTGATGTTCCCACTCGGAGTGGAACTTGGAAGCAAGAAAGAATTAAGCCTATGGGATTTATTTGGGTTTTTAAGTCATTAACTTTCCCAGTGTTACAATTTGGGGTTAGAGCATATTTGGCTGGTGGGTCAGTAGTTTTGGACTTCTTGGAACACATTAATCTTTAGGCTGATACTGTATGAGATGTCTGAGGATCATTTGCCTGCCAATGCAGTATTGTTCCCTATGGAGCACTTTATTGTATGTTCAGTTTTCAGTGGACTAAGCAAAGCAGTTTCTACGCTTCCCTCTGGAAACTATTTCACATGCTAACAAAATATTAAAAACACGTTGTGTGTCAGTCTTTAAAGTTCTGTTGTTACATGAAACAGAAATGTATACTATATTTTAGTTAACAAATAATTATTTCACCTAGAAAATGAGTCAGGCTACTCTTCTTTTCCAATTTGCAACTAAATGGAAAAGTCAGCCAGGATAACTAATAGGATAGGGTGAGGTTTGAAGCACAGTTGTTTAGTTGTAAACAAGCCAACAACTTTGGGTTTGAAACAAACACATTTAAAACAGAAGATTATTTGAGATGAATCCCATAAGGCAATTCAGCCATGTACTATCAGATCCTGGTAATGAATTCTGCTAGAAGATGAATAATTTATTCTCAACATATTACAGGCAAAGTGAGAGACTACCAGGGGCTGAAAGCTGCAATGCTACACTCATCTCTCATGAACTACATATAAAATGACAAGAGGCTGTTTATCTATTATACAGTGGATAGAAAATGGCTGCATCATTTCTCATTTTCTTTGAAAGATGTATTTTTTCACACCCAATTTTCCAGAGCTTCTGGCTCATAGCCTTATCCAACTGCAGCATCAGCAACAAACAAACAGTCTTATCTAAAAGATAATAGTACGTAGTAACAAATCCATTATGACTTTTTGGAATTACCTAGTGAAAAGTCTCCCTATATCTGGTTCTTTCACTAGGCAATAGTGCCAGATAATACACCTTTGGGAATAATCCTATTGCATTGGCAAAGATGGAATAAATTACTTAAAGGTCCAAAATTTAGAAATATGGTCTAAATTTCTCTGTGCATAACTCCTGCGAACACACCTTTGCCCATTTTCAGATGCAGATGATAATTTAAGGTGGCAAAAACCATATTTGCCTATATGGGTTTTCTACTGTGTCAATTCTGTCACGAGTGTATATGAATCAGTGTTTAAGACTAAATAAATAGACATTTGGAGTTGTGCATGTACAAATGGAAGCCAGATCTAGTTCCTTTGAAACAGTAGGATTTTTCCTCTGTTTCCAGGGCCCAAATGCTACCCTTTCTCGCTGCTTGCTTGTGGATTTAGCACACAATAATACAGAAGGGGAAATGCCAGCTCTCTGGCATATTCCTTTCTTTGACTCATTCAAAGCTCTTCTGGTACTCTATTCCAGAAGCAGGAGTCTCATGTTGTGGGGACTGGAAGTTGAGAAGCTGTTTTCTGTAGCATTCTTCCCTCCTAGGGCAATGGAAACCCATGCCTAAATGAATATTACTTCAAGCAGTATTTACAGTGGGCTCAGCATTGTACCCTCCGAGGGAGGTCTAGCAAAGTCATGGATTGCATGCCTAATGACAGCAAAACACCGACAAGTCAGGATATACATCTTACATATATAATGGCGATATCCAGGTCATAAATTGCATCAACTGAGCACTTTTTACCCCTTCACCTGCACTGTCCCCATTAATCTGTCTCTAAAAGGGTGACACCCAACATTTTAGATCCATGAGCCGTTTCAAACAGTTGGCAGTGATGAATTTTTCCTCAAAAATTATAAGTCCAAAATACTTTAGAGGAGTTATACTCAAAGGGCCCCCTCTAAACATAGGTGCAGTGTTTAGAATTCAATGGGCTTTGTATATGAATTGATACTAATCTCAAATAAATGTACTTATGCAGCTTGGAAAATGTTTGCATTTTCTGTTTAACAGTAGGATAGTTAGCCTGTTAGAGCAATCCTGTTTTATTGTGAAAAATGCGAAATTTCATTTGCCTCTCATTTTTAAAAATGGTTTAATTTCAGAAAACAAAACATGAAAACTTCATGAAAATGAATCTGATTTGTAGTTTTTGGGTTTGCTCATTTCTGGTCAGCACTAAGATTTTAATGGGTGGTTTAGAAGTGAAAGACTCAGTATCCCAGGACCTAATCCTCAGAGCTGTCTATTCTTCCTCCAGCAAAATGTCATGGCTTAAATAAATAAAAGGCTAGATTTAAGCTCATAAAATGTTATTCTTGCAATTTCTATTAAAATGTAACTTAATTATACACTAGTTGATGTAATGTGATTACTACTCTTTTTTTCTAAAGAATAGTGTGAAAATGCTGAAAGTAGACATTTGTAGCTCATGTGAACAGCATGAAAAGTGTAATTATACTGTGATTACTCAGGAATATAAAACAAAACCACACTGGTTACATATATTTTTTTATGGTCCATTCATGCCTGCTACTGACACTGTGCTTTTAAATGTTGTAAAAATATTTTCATCTTCAAGAATGACAGGTGGTTATAAAACAGTGATTTCCAGTCTCCAGAAACTATACCTGATCTTTGACCTGTAATGTGTTAGCATTGTTGGAGACTCAAGGTCGACATTACACATCCATTCCAGTTATTGTGCACTTTCCCTCCTTACCCAACTCTTAGGTTTTTGAATTAAAAGGCAGTGAGTATTACTGAAGTATGAATGCACTTTGAAACTAAGGGACTTCACTTCCACCCTCAATGTGAACTTGAGCAGCATGATGGAGTCCTAACGATGTTGATCCTGCTCTCACTTATCCTAAATCAAAACTGGATGGACATGTCTACACTAGAGCATATGTTGGCAAACTTATGTCACTCGGGGTTGTGAATATTCCACCCCCTGAGTGACATAAGTTACACCGACCTAAGTGGTTGTGTTCACATCACTATGTTGGCTGGAGAGCTTCTCCTGCCAACATAGCTTATGCTGCTTGTGGAGCTGATTTATTTATTTATTTTTAAATATGCCAAGGGGAGAACTTCACCAGATGCGCTCTAGTACAGCTGCAGTGCTGTACGTATAGACATACCTTTAGATTCAGTCATGTTCCTTCTCTTGTTCCGCTTGTGGCCAGAACACAGTACATCAGATATCTAGGTTTGTTCATGAACAAACACTTCTATTTTGCATTCACTATACTAACCTGGAAGGTCAGCAACAGGCTGCAAGATTTTTGATGAGGTGTGCATGCATGTATTGCATCTGTATATATACACCTGAGAGTAGGCAGAAATCAAGGGATTTTAATGATATTGTAACAACAAGGCTGAGGATAAAGTGGTTTGTCAGCGAAATACACATCCAAGTTATGCTTCAATATCTTGAAAGGCAGGAGGAAAAAAAGTTTTGTTTTTTATTTAATTTAAAGTTACATACAGTGTTTGTTTGTATAAGATCCTGTTCCTAAAAGGAACATAGCAGAATTGGGATAGAGAGAGAACAGATTTTTAAAAAAATATTTAGTTTGATTTCACAACCTATTAATTTCACATTTGGTGATGATTGACATGTGAGTTAGCTCAGCCGATCACTATGGATTTGTGTGCATTTAGCCGATCGGTGAAATTGTTGTATAACTTGTTAACGTTTTCAAAGCAAAATGATTTGAGGTGAGAACAAGTTGTTTTTTCCAGATCTTTCAAAATATAATTTTATGAACTCTTTGCACTTTAGAACACCTTTAATTTGACCATCGAGATATTACAAATATTAACTAACCGTCACTGTGACAGGGAGCACCCTCTCCTCCTGTTGTTTTCTGCACATACACACAGACAACTTGGAGGCTTTCTGCTTGTTATCACCATGGGTGGTTTATGCACAGTGTTATCTTGCCACCTTTACAGCATTGCCCTGCACCTTATTTACAATCACATATCAATAGTCCCCTCTTAAGTCAAGGATAGGAGAGGTAGGAGCTCTCTCCTTCAGCTCTCTTGGGACCAACCCCAAGAGCCTGCTTCTCTCCTCCCCATGGGGCGTCTTGCCCATGCCTTTTCTACTTTCTGAGCTAATTATCCTCCAGATCTCTCCAGCCCTTTCCCAATCTATCAATTAGGCATAATTACCACTGTCAGGTTTACTCCTGGGTAACCCATCGGAGTTGCAGTGACTAGGGTGCTGGTTCAGCTGCTGTTACCCAGCCCTCTGTCACGCTCACTGAGAGGTATGTCCTTTAATATGCATTTTATAAATAAAGGGGGGAAAAAAGCATGCCTGAAAATTAGACTCTGGGCACTTGCATCTCCCATTGACTGCAGCTGGATTTGTAGGGTTCAGTACTTCTGAAAATAAGCCCAAGGAGATCAGAGCTGGATATGGTTCCCAAAGTATCCTGACACCTGGTCTAACCACTAGGCCACAATCCCTTTTGCTCTGCAATTCTTTCCATAATGTTCCCTCCCCCGAGAAAAACAGTGAATTGATAACTAAACTATTTTTTTAAAGATATAGTAAAAGTAGTGCATAAAATGACCAAGTCGGAATAGCATAAAAGTTTGGGGAAGTTAAAATACATGACAAGCAAGTAGTTACTCTATAATTACACTTATTATTCCCCTGCCTCTCCGTTTGTGGTATCATAACTATGATAAGCACTGAAACACAGGCAAAATGCAATTTCAAACTATTTTTTTTCTAAAAAGTGACAAGAAGAAACAATTATTTTAATGTTCCCTGTTGCCTCCTATGAAATGGAGTGTCTGAAATGCTCTTCCATCTTGTGCTGCTTTGAATATGAACACTACAACATATGGAGACATTTCTTGAAAAAAATAGTTTAGTAAGTTAAGTCATGATCTTTGATAGGTGGAATGAGTTTCACTGCATTTTAACTTTATTTTAATTACTGATGCTCAAGAACTGACATACTGCAAGAGAATAGTCACTACTTGACCACCTTGAAATTACAATTATTTAGATCTAAATTGTGCAGAAAACTAACTGTTGGATCCTTCTACGATGATTGTGACCTAAGCTTAAATGTTTATTAGACTCCCAAATGTCCTGTAGCAGAATTGATAGGGTAAGCCTTCTTTACACCCATGTGTAACACTGGATTTTATATCATGCTTCATTTTATGCATATATATGGAAAATCCACCGCCCCCGCCCCCCGGGATCAGTAGGACTCAGGCCTGGTCTACACTATGCGTTTAAACTGATTTTAGGAGCGTTAAACCGATTTAACGCCACACCCATCCACACTAAGAGGCCCTTTATATCGATATAAAGGGCTCTTTAAACCGGTTTCTGTACTTCTCCCCAACGAGAGGAGTAGCGCTAATATCGGTATTACCATATCAGATTAGGGTTAATGTGGCCGCAAATCAACAGTATTGGCCTCCGGGCGGTATCCCACAGTGCACCACTGTGACCGCTCTGGACAGCAATCTGAACTCGGATGCAGTGGCCAGGTAGACCGGAAAAGCCCCGCGAACTTTTGAATATCATTTCCTGTTTGCCCAGCATGAAGCTCCGATCAGCACGGGTGGTGATGCAGTCCCAAATCCAAAAAGAGCTCCAGCATGGACTGTACGGATGTGATCGCTGTATGGGCAGACAAAACTGTTCTATCAGAGCTCCGTTACAGAAGATGAAATTCCAAAGCATTTTTAAAAAATCTCCAGACAGAGGCCAAAGCAGGGACTCAGCACACTGCTGTGTGACAAGTGTAACAGAAAGCCAAAGAATCAAATGGACGTTCATGGAGGGAGGGAGGGGCGACTGAGGACTCCAGCTATCCCACAGTTCCTGCAGTCTCCGAAAAGCATTTGCATTCTTGGCTGAGTTCCCAATACCTGTAGGGTCAAACACATTGTCCGGGGTGGTCCAGGGCGTAGCTCGTCAATTTACACCCCCCACACCCACCCCCAGAAGGAAAAGGGAAAAAAATAGTCTCTTGACTCTTTTAAATGTCACCCTATGTCTACTGAATGCTGCTGGTAGTCGCGATGCTGCGGCAGTGAACTGCAGCATCCTCGCCCCCCCCCCCCTCCTTGGTGGCTGATGGTACAATATGATTGTTATCCATTGTCATCATCAACCTTGTGGCAGATGGTACAGTGCAGAAGGACTGGTATCCATCCTCATCATCAGCCCATGAGTGCTCCTGGCTGGCCTCCCGGTCATTCCCAGTAGATGGTACAGAACGGCTGGTAACAGTCTTCATCATAGCAACAGGGGGCTGAGCTCCATCAGCCCCCGCCCTTCATGTGTAAAGAAAAGATTCTGTACTGCCTGGACTATCATAGCAGCTGGAGGCTGCCTTCCCCTCATTTTATCTCACTAACAAGTCACTGTTTCTTATTCCTGCATTCTTTATTACCTAATCATACAAATGTGGGGACACTGCAATGGTAGCCCAGGAAGGCTGGGGGAGGAGAGAAGCAACAGGTGGGATTGTTGCAGGGGCACCCCCTGTGAATGGCATGTAGCTCATCATTTCTGTGGGATCTGACACGGAGCAGCTGTGCTCTCTGGTTCTCTGATACACTGGTTCTCTAGTACACTTGCCCCATACTCTAGGCAGGACTGATTCTATTTTTAGATACCATAAAGGAGGGATTGACTCGGGGAGTCATTCCCATTTTTGTCTTTTGCGCCCCCGGCCGACCTCAGCCAGGGGCACGCATGACAGCAGCAGACAGTACAGTACAGAAGGACTGGTAACCGTCATCTCATTGCCAATTTACAATGGCAGCAGACGGTACAGAACGGCTGATAACCGTCTCTGCTATCATGCAAAAGCAAATGAATGCTGCTGTGTAGCGCTGCTGAATCGCCTCTGTCAGTGGCATCTAGTACACATACGGTGACAGTGACAAAAGGCAAAACACACTCCATGGTTGCCATGCTATGGCGTCTGCCAGGGCAATCCAGGGAAAAAGGGCGCGAAATGATTGTCTGCCGTTGCTTTCCCAGAGGAAGGAGTGACTGACGACATTTACCCAGAACCACCCACGACAATGATTTTTGCCCCATCAGGCACTGGGATCTCAACCCAGAATTCCAAGGGGCGGGGGGAGACTGCGGGAACTACTGGATAGCTACGGAATAGCTACCCACAGTGCAACGCTCCAGAAATCGATGCTAGCCTCGGACCGTGGACGCACACCACCGAATTAATGTGCTTGGTGTGGCCGCGTGCACTTGACTTTATACAATCTGTTTTACTAAACCGGTTTATGTAAAATCGGAATAATCCCGTAGTGTAGAAGTACCCTCAATGAGCTAATGTCTCCACTGGTATAAATAGGAACACAGACTTCAATGGACCTTTTCCCATTTATACCTGCAGACAATTTGGCAGCATGTTCTATACAGAAGAAGTGATAGAGTCCACTGCCTCTAACTATACTGATCATGATTACATTCACTTATGATGAAGCATTGGTTTCAGAAGGCTGCACTATGTTTCTATCTCAATTAATGCAATTGATTAAAATGTAACATTTTGTTTAGAGTAAGGAGTGTTGTGCTGATAGTTACTGGGAGGTCTGGTCAAGGCTTATTGACAGCAAAAATACTCCAGATTAATTCTTTTAGCTAAAGACAATATTTTTAAATAGTTTATAGAGAATATGTGAATTTTATTCCAGCCGAGAAGTGCTGCTATGTAATTAGAGACCAAGTAAAGGGGCGAAGTTCTGGTTTCTGTTTCTAATGTCTTTTAAAAGTGCTATTGTGGTGGCAGTATGTTTCTCTCAAAAACGTATATAGCAAGTTTGCCAAGTTAAGTAAAAAATAATAATTTTTTTTTGTTTAAATGCAAGCCCTAGAAACTTGGCCAGGGAACCTATCCATCTAATTTATTGTTTATTGATTGATATGCAGTTAATCAAAACTTGTCTGTCTATATAGGTATTTATTGCGCACTGATCACCATGGTGCCTAACAGTCATACTGTATTCTTTTTTGCTCAGGCATCATGTCAATATTTTGACCCAAAGTATCCATATAGGTACAGCTTATGTTTTCACTTCTGAACTCTTCAGCAAAGATTTTGTCAGTCAGACATTATTTAATCATTCTGTTTGTAATACACAAGCCGGAATAGAATACAGCTCACTCACTAATAGCTGCACTGGCTTTACTATCCAAAGTACATTTTTACTACATTTTACTTTTGTTGGCATAGTAAAGTCAGCACATATGATTCTGAGGACCCACAGGGAGAAGATCTGTTAGTTAAGACAATGCCATTTTTGCATACACTTTTTTCTGACTGTAAGTACACTTTAAAAGGGGGTGGGGGCATTTTGCTAGTGAATGGGAGCTCTGCAGCACTGCTTCAAGCCTGAATCCAGGCTAAGAAGATTCTCATCTATATTTAGTTTCTACTCCGAATTAGCTTTCTGAATCAAGAATCCAGGGAACTAACACACAATTTCTGCTCGCTAGTTGAGTTTCTTACTGAATATATCAGCTTTGTTCATGACCTTTTGTAGCTTCTTTTGCCTTGGAAGCTTGCGTTGCTTTTCTTGAGACTAGAGCACAGAAGCTTTGCACCAGGAACTGCTACCTCTGTGTATCTATCTATAGAGACATCACCACATGTAGAGTCCAGATGTGCCTGACTGTTACTTGGGAATTTTCCTAATTTAGTAGCAAAACTTAAAAATTGCACTTCAAATAGTCAGCTGCTTTCACAATCAAATGAGATCAGTGAGCAGATGCTGGGAACTGAGGGCTGCCTCTGCAAAGAACTATCTTGTTTGTACCAGCAAAACTAATAGAGCTCATTTGAAATAAATTCTCTTGGTGGGAGTTTCATAATATACTATTCTGGTAGGTAAAGGCAGGAACAAAATAAGACAAGATAATAAAAGGAAAAATAGTTATGTAAAGTGTTTTTAAGTTGTTCCTCTTTGTGAATCCCTAAAAAAAAAAATAAACCCCTGAAAATTGAAAAATATTGCATTTTTAAATGTATATATTCCACCCACCCTCATTCTGTTTTTCTTCCCATAGTTATACTATTTCTCTAACAACAGAACATGAAGGGACAGCAATGTATTGCAGGCTTGTAAATCTAACCTTGTAACTGTTAGTGTCTTAAGTTTGCAACTTTTTGCAATTTTTTGATTTGTTTTCTCTTAAATATTTTCTTCTTGCTTTTTTGGGAGAGAAAGTTGAGGTGAAACTCAGTCATACAGCTTTGCTTTTAAAAAACCTCTTCTAAAAGCGAAAACCAAAAATGAAGTCAAGGATTGAAGGCCAAACCGCCATATTAAAAACATGTGGCTGAATTGTCCCTTTTTTTGATGCCTGTCTTTTTATGATTTAATAAACAGCAGAGTGGTAGATGCTGAAAACATGTTTCTTACAACAGCATTGTTAATCTTGTGTATTTTGCATAATTGAGTACTGGCCCAGCTACTACCAACAGACATCTGCCCCCCTCTCCGCATTTGTAAAGGAATAGAGAATTTTAAATATGGTTTTGTGTGTGTAATTTAGATACCTATTTTATACACATACACTATATGTGAAATTGAGTATCTCTGTAGCGTTTTGTAAGCACTGCATATAAAGGCACTACAGAAATGCACAGTGTTTTAATTTTTCACCAAGTATGCATGTGTAATAAAACTCAGCTAGTGTGGATCAGCACAGTTTCATTGGCATAAATTGGCAAAGCTCCATTAGTCAGCTTTAGATCTGGTCCATTATGTTGGTGAACTTGTGTCAAGATTTATGTAGGATGACGGTGAAATGTGGTGCCAGTTCAGAGGTTTGCATAGCCACAATTTTGTTTTGTTTAAGAGTTTTTTTTTATTTGAAAGTTTTTAAAACCTTGAAGTGAAACTACCATTTTTTTTCTGGTTTTTGGTCTAAACTTCACAAAATACCACCCATAGTCCCATTATTTCCACCCAAGACAGACTTTGGCACAAGAGATTGATTTATTATTGACTTAAATGAGAGAAAAATTATTATAATATGTATTGGGAAGCTGTAATTTTTCTTTGGGAAATGTTAGAAAAACTCAAAGCTGTTTTCATGGTGGGTGATGGCAATTTAATTGGATAGAAATGGGAAAAAACTGGAAATATGTCAGGATAGTTTGACTCACTAGTTGCAAAATCCATTACAATTATCAGCCGGATGTGTAGTCAAGTACATAACAAATCTCAAGTGGTGAGATATCATCTGACTTGAGATGGCTGAGTTCTAGGAGAGCGTTACTGGAAAACTAATCAGTTGACCATAACTCTCTGTTAGAATACAGTGATCATGGCAAGATTAAAGAAAATAATTAGCCTAGCCTCAAAGATGAAATGTTGCGAGCTTGGAACCCATTGCTTCATTGTTTTGTTTTGGGGTGTGTGTGTGTGTGTGTATTATGGACTTTGGTTAAATGCATTCACAAGAACTATTGTTTTCAACAAAGATCTTCAAGCAGTCTGATAACTAAAATCAACCAGATGACAGGACTGTAGCACATACAGCTCTGATCAGCTACAAAATATGAGCTTGATGATATCCTCTTGAATTCAACAGGAGAAGTCCTAGTACTGTACCTCCAACATAAACATGGTGTCTTTCGCTTCTTTTGTAACTTCTTGGCATGCAGAACAAAAGAAAATTCACTGTCACTAGTAACCTTGATAAGTAGATCTGTGGCAACTGCGATGATTTTATGAGTAGGGCAGTGTGTTGGGGCTTAACTCCCCTACCACCTGCAAAGCAAGGGAAAGGGCCCAGTTAATCATGCTCTGCCCGGGGGGGGTGGGGGGGGAAAGGGGAG
Organism: Mauremys reevesii; assembly: GCF_016161935.1. NCBI lineage: Eukaryota > Metazoa > Chordata > Testudines > Geoemydidae > Mauremys > Mauremys reevesii. The sequence goes on from NC_052624.1 coordinate 97,515,005, forward strand.
GGGAGTAACCAGTTGCATCCTAGGCAGAGCTAAGCTGTATCAGTTGACTAAGGGAGCTCAACTGGAAAGAGTGCAGAATTGACAGGTCTCTCTGATGGAGAGAAATCCTGAACTAGGGATTAACATGCAGGATACCACAAGGGAAGTGCAGTGACTCTTGAGAGGGATGGAAGGGATCTTAATTTGGAGATTTGTTTGAATCTGTATTTTAACTTGTTTACGCTATCCCAGAAGGGGTTTAGACTTGATCAGAGGGCAATGCCATGGACACCGAGGGTGTCAGGGAGAGATGCAAACTGAGTGAGGCCATTGCAGGCCAAGGAACTGGCACTGAGGGGTTGATGGAGGGAGTGGGGGTGCAAGAGGCAAAGTCCCCTGTAATGATGTGTCTGGACATGCACAGAAAAGATATGTTGATATATTTTTTTAAAACACTGCTTTAACGCCATCTCACATTTATGATTAACTCTATAATCCATGTGAGGGGCTGCTCTTTTGATATATACAGTACTATCCTCTATTGTAATTGACTATTTTTTAACAATTGTGGCACAATTTTCAAAATTGCAGGCTTACGTTGTGCAAGAAAACATGAATTTGGATGTAAAATAGCCAATTATGGGTACAATTTTATATTTTCCTAATGTTCTGCTTACAACTGTATGTGCTATTACCATGGCCATTCTGCAGGCAATAAACACTCTGTAAAGGATTCATGCATCTTATGGGCACATTTTATGAAAATTTAGCCTGAAGTAGACATAAAAAACCTCTTCTTCACAAATCATTTTCCCACCTCTGCCTATTTCATTATTACATATTTCTCCCCATCCATCAGAGTATATCTGGTATTCAGAAAGATGTAAAGATTAACTCTTCCTAAGAACTTCTCCTCATAACTGGGAAGCCTAAGAGAGTGAGGTGAAATGGGAAAAACACAGGGATTTAAAAAATGTAAAAACAAAATCTTACCCACTTAAAATTATAGAGTCTTTTCTAAAAACATAAAGATTTAGAACGTCTGAACAATGCAAAACTGATGACTCTGGACAATGAAATCCTCTGTTTTTTTAGAAAGAACAGGTAGTGATCAAATTTACCTCACTCTCAGGGGTGCCATACAGATACATTTAATATTTATATAGCAATTTGAAAATGTAAAGTACTGTATAAATGCTTAGTATTAACACAGCAGCTGTGCATACTTCTGCCCCATTCCTCATGAATGTGTATCTGGCAGTGGCAAAATAGGTCGATTTCTATGGGCCCTTCATCCTTGGCCACTTTGAAAGTTCCAGCAAAGGTACCAGTTGCATTTATATGGATAATTGTCTACTATGCACTGGACTTAGACTAGCAATTCACTTCACATAACTCACTGAACAGCTGTTCAATAGTTTAGTCCCTACTAACTTGAGCTGGATTTGAATCAATGACCAAGTAGTTAAAATGTACATACCTTTTTGCCACCCTCTCCTGAGCCATTCAGACTTGTGGTTTTGTTTAGTTCCTCTCCTCTTCCCCCTCACTTCCCTCCTCTCTGCCCCCAAAACGTAAATGTTCAGAGGCTTTATCCACTTTAGATATGCATGTATGTGTCAAGGAGAGACTAAACCTCTTAATCATTTGTCAGTCTAAATGTAGAGGGTTTTTTATATATATTCTTTATGCAGGAAAAAAAATACCGTATTGTGCCACACAATCATGTATTTACCAGAGGGGGAAACCTGCAGAACCATTGCAACAAATTTCCAGCAAATAGCCTAGGGAAGATGTTTTCATTTTCAAAGGACAAAACCTGCCATATCTTTTTTTGTCTTCTGCCCCCGCCCCCATGCATCACCATTCAGAGTTTACAAGGAAAATAGACTGAACTGTGATGTGAACCCCAAAAGAAACATATGCTGCCTCGATGTACTGAAATGTCAGGAAATCCATTTAGTGAGTTAGTGGTGCCTTTCGTGGATAGTTATAATTTGTCTTGCCATCTGATAACGTGTGTGTTTGTAGATCAATTATCTCAAGAGCTCTTTGAAGCCAGAAGGTCATCTTTGGCATATTCGTAATATACTTCTGTGTAGACATCCCAAGTATTTTTTTTTCCCCTCCAGCACTTAAGAGATCTCTCAGTGTGTGTGAAGAAGAGGATTGTCTAGTAGAAGAGGAAGGAGGAACTCCCACTGATTTTAGGATAACAATATATCATTTATTTCTAATTTATACTCAAAGGTTTTAAATGAGGACTTTCGCCAAAGCTTTTTGATCTGTATCTGTGAGACTCACTTGTGAGAATCCTTATGCCAAGGATGTATAGTTAAATTTCTAGGGCTTCCACACAGACCAGATAGCATTGCCAGTTGCAGCATCGCGTGTTTGTCTATGGACCAAGAATAAGGATCTATAGAGAGGATTTCAGACTTGAATATTGGGAAGCAAAGTGAGTAATACTGGCATGGATTTGCTTGCTGAAGGGAAGATGGCACAAAGATGCTATATTGCTACTGACTAGTGATATGACAGGGAAAAAACCAAAACCCTCAAAGCAAAAGGGGTTGACTAGAAGGAACCATACTAGGAGTGCAGTTCCATACAACACAAGCTAGTGATAAATAACATAATAGTTCCTTTACTTGAGGATTTCAAAGCACCTGACAGAGTCTAATTAACTGAGCCTCATGATGCCAACAGTAGTGAATAGGAAACTAAGTATGATTATGCCTATTTCAGAAATAGATAAATTAGAATATAGAGAGGTTAAAGGAAGTTGCTTTGTTATGCTGAAAGACGGAGGATACATTAGAAAAGGGATGGGCAAACTTTTGGGACTGAGGGTCACATCTGGGTATGGAAATTGTATGGGTGGGGCCATGAATGCTCACGAAACTGGGGGTTGTAGTGTGTGTGTGGAGGGAGGGCTCTGGCTGGGCATGTGGGCTCTGGGGTGGGAATGAGGGGTTGGGGGTACAGGATGGTGTTCCAGGTTGGGACCGAGGGGTTTGGATGGCAGAAGGGGGATCAGGGCTGGGGCAGGGGGTCGGGGGTTCAGGCACTGGGTGCGCTTACCTCAGGCAGCTCCCGGAAGCAGTGGGGAGGCACGGCCAGGCGGCTCTACACGTAGAAGCCGGAGTGGGGAGGAGCTGCTGCTGCTGCTTTTGGGAGCCACACGGAGCAAACCCCCAACCCCACTCCTTGGCTGGAGCAGTGGAGCAGGGCAAGCCCCAGACCCTGTTCCCTGTCGGAAGCCCGGGGGCTGGATGTGGCCCCCTGGCTGTAGTTTGCCCACCCCTGCAGTATATGATGTGGGTCTGAAACCTCAACCTTGTGCTCTAATTTCTAGAATCTTTCAAAATCACAGGCGTTGGTCCTGATTCTCATCCAATCAACACCAATGTAATCTACATCAATTCATATCCAATTTAGAGTGGTGTAAATAAGCAGAAGAGAATCCTCATTATGTTGAGTGATGTTTTTAAATAACATTCTGGCAGTTTTACAGGGTAATCATGCAGTGTTCATCAATCTAATGGCATAATTGCTCAAAGGCCAAATTCTGTCACCCTTATTCATGTTGAGTAGTTCTTTACTCCATTAGTGGTGGTACTGATCTTTAGTGTTACTCTTCATGGAGTAAGGTACAGTTTTCAGTATGAGAAAAGATAAAATCTGAACGGAGACACCTAACTCATATGGCCCTGATTACCATAGTAACTGAGCACCTTAACAGGGTGCCCTACCTCAAGAGGTAGGGAAGTGCTATTATCTCCCTTTACAGCTGGGGAACTGAGACAGAAACCAGGTGACTTGCCCAAGGTCACACAGGAGGTCTGGTGGAGTAGGGAATTGAAGTCAATTCCAATTGCAGGTTAGTGCCATAAGCAATGGACCATCCCTCTCATTGGAGCCCTGCTGAGGAAGAAACTTACCTTGAAAAGCTTAGCAAAGCCCAACAACATATGCAAGTCCCTCCAAAGGAAAGCCAAGCCTGAGAAGCCCAACACCACCCAGTAAAGCACTCATGATTATGCTTGAGTGGTGTCTCCCTTTGGCAGGTAGTGCATCAGCTGTTGGCAGGGTTAGAAAGAATTAATATTCCCTTTTCTTCCTCCCCTTGTAAAACATAAGAGAATGTACCATGAACTGTGTATATGAACCACAATACACATAAAAATGAAGATAAAATGTGATTAAAAATATAAAGTAAAAATTTGTGTAATAATGCATCCTATCATGCTTTGCTAGACATGAAGACCAGCAATAATGGAATTGTATGGGACATATTTGCCTTTTGGATTTGGAAATATTTGCTCCCAAGAGATTTCAAAGCAAGTTTTTACTTCCCCCACACCTTTTCATGTTTAATGCATATTTATAGAATCTACGGAGTGAAAACAAAATCATGTTTCGAACCTTTAAGACCTGAGGCAGCTGAGAGCTAATTTGTTTTGAGTTCCCTTGATGCATTTAATTTAATTTATTGGAAAAAGTTAATATGCAATGATAAAATAATTTATTGATATGGAGCCCCCTAAAAATCAAAGCTACTTGCGCTGACTTTTTCTAGACTTCTGTGATTAAAGTGGACCCTGAAGATAGATGCCACTTCTCCTCCCCTCCTTTTATTCTAACACTCTTTATTTGCTTTGTGTATTGTGATGAATCTGGTATTTTGGGATATTGTATTTGGAAAAATTAAAAACAAAAATACTAAAATATATTTTATTGATATTTCCACTATATGCATTAAACAAAGGAAAATAGAGAGCTTCATTACTGAAGTTAATAGGATAAGTCCCATTTTAATTACATTAATCCTAAGTGTTACTAGATGGATGATTGGGAAAGTATCTTTTTGTTTTTAGCAGAGGGATAGGGTATAGAGGGGAGAGAGAGAGAAATTTGACCTTGCAGGTCAAATAAATATATTAGTATTGAGAACTGGTTTTTATTTGAATCTTTTCTTGGGGATATTTCATAACTAAAGATAGTCAAAATGTCCATTTTGTGAATACACCTGGGCAAATAGTGTGAAATATTTTCTACTAGGATTTGAATTTTTAATAGGTTTTGCTATGTTTGCATGCCTTTTGTGTTTGCTTTCAATGAACATTGAGCCATCAAGCTTCACTGGCACAAATATTCATGGAAAGTGGATTTCAATTGAATTTTAAATTCACCTCTGCAAATATTTGCTCTAGAGTACTTGCACTTATATGAAGTTGTTTCAGTTTCCTGGTAGGATGAGACTTGTCTGACTAGTCACAAATATCCAGTGCAGCCTGATTATTAAATCCCTGTAGATATGTTTGTGATGAATTGATATAGTTTTTTGAAATTGCCTAATACATTCAAACATTGCAATTTTCTCCAGTTTATTCAATATGCTCACGAATGGCTGTTTATCAAATTATGTAGTAGAAATAACTTGCTCAGCCGTATCTGTGAGTTGTCACCAGGGGTGAAAGTGAGCTGGTATGGCATGCCGGTAAGAAGTCGGTACCGGCCCGTACGCAGCCCATGTTGAAGTGCTTTAACATCCCTGCCCCTTTTGCTTCCCCTGTCGGCAGCCCTGCCGGTGGACCGTACTGGCAGGGCTGATAATGGGTGGGGCAGGAAAGGGGCAACAATGTTAAAGCGCTGCTGCGGCAAAGGACCCTCCTTAAAGTGCTGTGCAGTGCAGTATGTGCAGACATACCTGAGGTAGCTGTAGAGCTAAGCTAGCTTGAATAACAATAGCAGGGAAGCTGCAGCAACATGGGGCAGCTGCTTGAATACATTCACAGGATCCCAAGTGAGCTTGTACAGCCCATGCTGCTGTCCCTGCCATTGTGGCTTCACTGCTATTGTTGTTTGAGGTAGCTAAATCAAAGCTAGCTTGAGTAGGTCTACAAATGCTGCAGTCGCACCTTTGAATGCAGTGTAGACATACCCTAAGTCATTACAGGATGAAAATCTAAAATGCCCTCCTTACTTAATCCAAACTATCATTACAGTCAAACAGAGCTCGACCTGTGGAAGGAGAACAGGATCACTGATATCTGAAATAACGTTCTGTTAACATACAAGTTGAGTTTGCATGTTTAGATTGTTTTGATACAAAGCCATAGATTTATACTCAAAAAGGCTGAGACAGGAGCATCTCAGCAATATACAGTAGGAGCCAGGTTTAGGCAAGCTCTGCTTGAGAGAGTGTATTAGACATTTTCATTTTTTCTATATAGAGTGGAATATTCAAAAGAACCTTTCAGTGGCGCTTGTGCTCCTAAGTCACTTTGTCATTTTTGGAAATCCCATCCATAACTGTAAAAGATACTAGGGAGAGTGATCTGTCAGCACATGAATGGGGAAATCACAAAGTTCAAGGAACAGGAAATTACAGGTTTGTATTTCTTTTTGATTAATACTAGACTTTTCTAATATGGATTCTCCAGACTGCCAATGTAGATGATGCATGGTTTGTCACTAAGCTGGGCCTGCTCTTAAAAGAGAACTAAAAGTTCCTGCTAAGAGAAGCTAATTGGTGACAAGTGGTATAACTGTGGGAGCATTTTTATTTAAAGAGCTGCTCCTTGTTAAAATATTTTGTTACTCATTCTCAGTAAAATCATTTATCTTACTGTCTTCTGCTACTGAAAAATGACCATCACAAGCAGTCACATATAAGGTAGGGAAACTCCCTAATGCCAACTTTCTCCAGATTAACGTTTTCATTAGAATTTAATGTACCATTAAGTTTGGGATTTAAATCCCATTAAAAAGCTCAGAAAATTGAAAGATAAATTTTCTTTATGTACTATTTTATCTCTGTGCATGTAATGGTCTCTCACTCTTGCACTATTGTATTGCTATAAATCCTAAAAATAACATTAGCATAAGTGCAGGCTTTTTATTTTAAAATACTCCTGAGGGCATTCTGCACCAAAAAATTAAATTCTGTGCCAAAATATTTTAAAATTCTGCAACATTCTGCAAATTTTTTGTCAAATAAATGTGGAGGCTCCAGCATGGCATTGGGGAGCACAGGCCACTAGCTGCACAGAGGTGGGAGATCACTGTGCAGCTCCCCCCTGGGACACGGACTGAGTGGTGAGGCTGCACCCAACCCTGACACTGCGCAGGGACTGGGCCTGCCCCAGAAACACCCCAGGGCCCTGCCTCTCCATGCCTGATGCACCAGGTGTGGGGAGGGAGGCTTCCTACAGCCAGGGAAGAAATCTGGGGTTCGGTCTGACACAGCCCTGGATGTTGTGCTGAGGAGGAAGACTAGCAGCTGAGCCTGGAGCAGGGTAGGAGCCACCAGCCAGTTCTTACCCAGTCCTGCCCCCAAGCCCCACAGTGATTTACCTTTCTGCCGGCTGTCCTGGGCACCCAAAACATACTGCTAGGGAGCATTGTGTGACTGCTATTAGGGGCTTCCTTTTGCTTCCCCGTCAGTCATTTTTCTGCAGGGGACATAAATTCTGCACATGCATAGGGGTGCACAGTTCCCCCAGGAGTATTTAAAAGGAACCAATAAGGTGTGTATTCAACAACAGTATATCATGATAGTTTAATGTAACCTTTGTTCCTCCTTGATGATCAATATTCCTGCCCTGTTTATCATCCTTGGATGTTCCTTGTGTAATATAGAACTATAGCTTGCAGATTTTACTCATGCCAGTTGGATGACTTCAGTAGGATTATTCAGAGATCAGTAACGATTATTCACTTTGACTAACAGTAGCGAGTTCAGGACAGTATGTTATGAGTTTCTCAGGGAAAGAACCTGATATTTATGTATTGCACTAATAAATAATGATATAGGACTGGATACTGCAATTTTGATCAGTCCTTAGACAGAACACTCTTTGGATCTCTCCCTAAGTGAGGGCAGAGTCATGGAAGCAGGATCTGTCCCTTACCATGGGTTGAAGTTACTGGGGAATTCACAATATACTTAATTTTTTTTTAAATCATACATGTAAAATTTATTCCTGTAGCTAATAAAGCTTCTATCTAGTACTGCCACCCATCAGTGCAGTATCCAGGTGTAGTAATCCATAGTAGTATTGTAGTAGCTTTACTATTACATTCCATTAATTAAAATAAAGTAAATGGAGAATTTTGAGTGACATTTGTGAGTGTGCTAGAAGAATAAATGCAAGTGAAGGGACTGGTGTGTCTAGGTGGCTGTTACTAGTAGATGTTTGCCTTTTGAAATTGCTTTTGGGGCCTTTGGGAGAGTCTAAAGCTAAATGCTGAAAAACAGGAGCTATCTGTAACCCGCACTGGCAAGATCTTTATCCTGCTCCAGTGACTAGACCAGGGGTCTGCAACCCGCGGCTCTGGAGCCGCATGCGGCTCTTCAGCCTCCTTGTTGTGGCTCCCTTCAGCCTTGACAAAAGAAAAAAGAAAGAAAAAAAAAATAACGGTTATTTATTAATTTAATTTTTATTTATATATTTTATTTTTGTTTATTTTGTTGCACAGTTATCTTGGAGTTCGAGGTGATACTTTAACATCGAATTTTTAAAAAGTTTTTATAATTTGTCAATTAAAATATGCATCACATCCACGTCTATAGCCCTTGCCTTTACCTGCAGGCGGCTTCTTGAGTGTGCGACCCCCGCGGTAAGCTAACCATGAATACATCCCAAAAAAGAAAAATCTGAGAAGAAAATAGAGAGTTTAATTCTGCATGGACAGATTCCTTTGCCTTCACTGCCAACGACACTGGCTTACCTGTGTGCTTGATATGTTGCGAGAAATTAGCAAACAACAAAAAATGTAACGTTGAAAGACATTTTCAAAACAAGCACTCAGCATTTTCTGAAAAGTACCCAACTGAAGATGGGCGAAAGAGAGCGATTTCAGAACTACTACGGAAAGTTGAGCAGAGCAAACATACTTTCAAGAAGTGGATCAACTCTCCAAACTCAACTACAGCTGCTAGTTTTGTGGCAGCTCATGAGATCGTAAGGAGGGGGAAGCCGTTCACAGACGGAGAATACATGAAAGAATCGTTCATAAAAATATCAGAGCATCTATTCTCCGAATTCAAAAACAAACAGGAAATTATTCAGAAAATTAAAGAAATGCCTCTCTCTGCAAAGACTGTCAAGGACAGGACCATTAAAATGGCAACAAACATCACCAGTAAGCAAATTGATGACATCAATTCAGCTCAAGCATATTCAATTGCCTGTGATGAGTCAAGTGATGTATACGATATTGAGCAGACAGCACTGTTATGCAGATATGTGAACTCTGATGGGCCGCAGGAAGAACTGATTGAACTCATACTGCTAAAGGGCCAAACGCGGGGACAGGACATTTGTGAGGCTGTTTTGAGTTGTCTAACAGCCAAAGGAATAAACACCACTCACCTGGTGTCAGTGTCTACTGATGGTGCACCCAGTATGAGAGGAGCACAGAAGGGCTTTGTGAATTTACTTCAAAAGTCGCTGGATCGAGAGCTGATGACGTTTCACTGCATCTTGCACCAAGAAGCACTGTGCACTCAAACATTCCCCCCTGAATGTGTGGAAGTGATAAACCTCGTTATTAAGATAGTGAACAAAATAATTGCAAACGGGTTAAACCACCGACAGTTTTGTTCATGGTTAGATGAAGTCGAGAGCGCATATTTGGATCTCCTGCTGCACAACAGAGTTCGGTGGCTGTCAAGGGGAGACGTGCTGAAACGCTTCGCTGCTTTTCACATGTTCCAGACAACCTTCTTGGAAAGCAAAGGCCTCAGCTATCCTGAACTGGGAGACCTCGATTGGCTGGAAAAGTTTTATTTCATGGTGGATATGACAAGTCACTTAAACACGCTGAATAAAAATCTCCAGGGAAAGGGAAGCACGGCCCTGCAGTTGCTGGAGGATGTTCTGGCGTTTGAGCGCAAGATGACAGTGTTTGCCAGAGATGTACAGAGAGGTACGCTCTCTCACTTCCCCTCCCTGAGAGAGTTCAAAGAAGAGAACAATCACATAAATTGTGATTATTTACACCGTGCAATTATGGCAATGCAAGCTGCATTTGGAGAAAGATTCAGCGAGTTCAGAAAGGAAAAAAACACTCTGTCCTTCCCTGTCACACCGCTGGACATGGACCCATCCCTGCTGAACATATCCGCATTCACAGGGATAAGTCAGCCCGATCTTGAAATTGAACTGGCCGACATAGCGGATAAAGACTTATGGGTGTCCAAGTTCAAAAGCCTGACAGCGGATCTCGAAGAAGTCGCCCGTCAGAAGGCCACTCTCGCTAAAGAGCACAAATGGAATGATATTGAAAACCTCCCCAAACCCGACAAACTTGTTTTTGAAACATGGAGTGCCATTCCCGACACGTATATGAACATGAAAAAGTATGCATTTGGAGTCCTGTCCATCTTTGGCTCAACATACTTATGCGAGCAAGTTTTCTCGAGCATGAACTTCATAAAGTCCAAATATCGCTCCTGCCTCACAAATGAGAGCCTACAGTCCTGTGTGAAGATCAAAGTCACATCTTACAGCCCCGACATAGGGAAGATCAGCATCGAGCTTCAGAAACAGAAGTCACATTAAACAGGTGAGAACACTAGCATTTAATAGGCTATTATTATTCAGAAAAAAACATTTATTTCAGACCCAGAGCTGATGTAGTTTTTTATTGTATGTTCAGGTGCTTCGGTTGATTGCTGGCCGAGAAAAAAACCCGAAGAGGATGAGAGCACACTGAAATGGACTTGTCAAAAAACGTTTCTAATTTTATGTTTACTTTTTTAAAACTGCTAAGCTGCAACTATATGTTTTTTTATATTAAAGTGGGCTAAGTTTTATTTTAATTTTACACAAATATGGGAAGGACTCAAAAAGGCCTGCATAGTTCAGTGTTTAATTTATTTCAAAGTAGGCCTACACATACACACTGCACTTCTGTTTGTTGTATTCTGTTGTTGTAATAGGTAAAATTAAAAAAAGATTAAAACTTTTAAAAGTTTATAAGCAGTGTTATGTTTTGCGGCTCCAGACTATTTTTCTTTAGTGGAAGAGGGGGCAAAATGGCTCTTTTGATAGTAAAGGTTGCCGACCCCTGGACTAGACCATTCCATAGAAGTTTGAGTCAGCTATTGGATGCAGGCACTAAGAGACCATAATTGTTTTAGCTCAAGCTACTGAAACTCTTGCTTTAGATCCAAAATGTCTGGGATCAAGTCTTTGTAGGAGCAGTGGCCCATCTAAGGGTGCCATTTCAAATGGTAGCCTATGTATTGATTGAACTATTTGAACATCATTGAAATTCACTGAGCTCTGAGTGAAGAATAGGAGAAAAACCTCAGCAGTGCAGTGGTACAGATGCATCATAACTCATAATAGTACTGTGTCGCTACTCATAATTTATAGGCTCCCTATTGTACAATAACACTGGAGAAAATACCTGCCCCATCACTGTTTAGTGTGATTTCGCTCACTAGCCATGCTGCTTTCTGCAGGTCCATTTATTAGTCTCAAAAATACAAGATATTTTTTATGTTCTACAATATCAGGATTTGCTGTTTATGTCTTTATATACCTGTGAATCTCTGTGCCAATTAATCCTTGGTAATGGCTTTAGAAGATTAACTGCAGAAGGAACAATAGTATTACTATTAAGTCATTACAGAAATAATGGAACAAAAGCAGCAGGATAGATTATCATAGTGGTGTGTGCTTATAGCCAAATATTTACATTTCTTGCAAAGTGGAGCAGTGGATTCCTCTTCTCAGCATGAAGGTTCATTTTATAACTATTTGAAAACCTGGGGAACCATTAGTAACTGGAAGCCTGATCGTGTTCTATTGATATGAACTGAGTGGTAGCTGACCATTGATTTAAAAAGGTGAAAAATCAGGCCCATCAGAAAACACCATCTGGTTTGGGGGAGGGAGGGGAACCTGTCACACTTTGTAAAAATCTTTGTTCATTTCTATAGTCAAGCCTGAACAGAACCTCCCTGAAGATTATTTTAATTTTAAAATTTCTGTTTAACATTTCCATTATGTTTCACTTCTAAATACTTCAGCATCTCTGTTTCAAGGCTGGAACCAGAAATGCCAAAATACAGGGAAAGAGAAGCTATATTTCCTTGACCCAATTAGAAGCAATAATTTCCATAGGTCTCTCATAGAAGTGGACTCTTACCAGACTGTGTGATGGGGTGGACTGGGCCCAAACACCCATTCTGGGACACCTGTGCCGAGAAAGGAGCAGTAGACGAGTCCTCCAAACAGCCAAGGCGGGAAGCAGCCAGTCAAGGCCCAGGAGCGCCAGAGACCGTTCCTTGCTGGAGTTTAGAGGAGTGTGAATGGTGCTCCTGGTTGGCCAAAGGGAACTGCAGTACCATGGACAGCTCAGTGTTCCCAGGGACTGGGGGAGTGAAAGAGAGCTCCTGCCTGGCTGCTGGGCCTGAATTTAGATGAGCCCTGAGGTAAGCATCAGTGAAGACTGGGGTCACAGGAAAGTGGCCCAGGGCAATGAGGGTGGTTTTGTTAGAGGGACATGGCAATGTGTGGCTACTATTCTTAGGACCTGTGAGCTTGGACCAGAAGTAGTGGATGGGCCTGGGTTCTCCTCCGCCCCCTCAACCCATAAGCCACTGGGGATCTGGCCTACACTTGGATAGTGAGAAACCGCCAGAAAGGGAACTGAATTACTTATTGGCCCACCTGGAGAGCTGGGAACAGAGTAGACCAAGAACATGAAATCATTGCCTCCAGGGAGGAAGCCTTGGGGGTATGGCCCAATATCAAGTCTGGGACTATTTGAAAACTGCAGACAAACCCGACCAGAAGGGGTGCTTGTGATAGGTGGGTGCCATCCTGTTACAGGGTGCCATCCAAATTTTGCAGCTTATAAGTTTGGATAGTGTCGATGAAATTTATCCAAACTCTGATTGCTCGCCTCATGTTTATCATTCACATTTATTATGGTAATGATTAAAGGCCAGCCAAGAATGGGGTCCCGTTGTGCTAGGCACTGTACAGAGTAATAGACAATCTCTCCCCCAAAGACCTTAAAATCGAAACAGACGAGAGAGACAAGCTGGGGTAGGGGAAGATGTGACATACAAGCAGAATGAAAAATGTGATGGTGAAAAATTTTGTTGGTTCCATTATCATTATTTTGGTGGGCTACTTGGGAGACATATTTTAAATGGGAAGAAAAGGGTAGGAAAGTAGAGGTGAGAGGGACAGGACAGGGGAGCAAAGAATAAGAAGGCAGGTGAGGAATTAAGCTGAGTTGAAGAGTTTTAGGGAGGGGGAGAGGAAGGAGAAGAGGCAGAAGGTTGGAGCAAACAGCCAATCATCACGGGGCAGGAAGTCCAGTCAAAACTGTAGAAAGTTCTCAGTGTGTCCAGAGGTCCCTGCTTTGGCTGCTTCTCAACCCAAAATCTTTGAATTTTGCACACCAGTGTTAGGATTCTACACTGATATTGAAGCTTTCAGTTAATATTTTTTGATAAATTACATTAAAGTTAAATACACACAGAGAAATTCATCCCACTGTAATACAGTACAACAAACCAGAAATACAAGCTATAAAAGAGGGGGGCGGGGAATCTAATTGGATCTGTCAGCTAAAAACAGCCCTTTCATTTCTATCCCAATTTCTTCCTCCAGTCTTTTGGCTTTTGGTAGAGGGGGAGTGTATCTTCCAACTTTTCCCTTTCCTAACTGAGACCCTGCTTTTACTCCCATTAAGAACTTAGAGCTTACCACAGCTTACTTTTCTCCAGTCATGGTTCTTGGTTCTTGATTGGTTTGATCCATAGCCCATTAAATCCAAGGACACTAAAGATCAATGAAGGAAAGATTAAAATTTACTTCAATGGGCTTTGGATTGGGTCTTTTGTAACCTGTGCCACAAGTACATGGTTTCCTGAGGTCACCCAGCACCCTGTAGGATCAGGCTGTATGTTAGGTACAAAGTGTGGGGTTTGTGTAGTGAGTTAGATGTTGGGGAGAGTACAGGTTTGACCCACTTGGCTCAGTTTAGTTTACAAAACTTATTAAGGTTTTTGGGTTGATTTTCCTTGTGTTTCATAATTATATCTTCTTGTAAAGTACAAGAATGGAGCCAGTACAAGTAGAGCTGAAAGTACAAATGAAAATTCCAGTGGAAATGCCATAGATTCCACAAGGCGTTCAGCACCATCAGCAAGTAAGAGCATGTGTCAGAGTTCGGGATGTCAGACACAGAGCTGGCCCAATATTCTATTGCCTCCATCCTCTACATAACTAAAAAAATGCCTGGAGTTGTCCTTTTGTCTTTGAGGGTAAACATGCTCCTCTTCCTGTCATGACAGCACTTCTTGACAAGACAGATTGACTCTTTACTTTCATTCATTCTGCAATATCCTGCTTTATACGTGCCTGGGACTCTGAACTCTACTCATAGTAATGGACATAATGTCCTAACATATAAACATTTAGATACACTCAGCAGGAAATGTCTTCTCAGTCCTGAGAATATATAACAGGCTAAAGATTTACTGTCAGGTAGCTGTCTTGACCACAGCAGGGTGGTGGCTTGCAGCAGACAGATGGCCTTACATGCTTAAGTCACCTGTGTTTACTTTGATGAATGTGCGTGGGATCTCCAGGCTGTATCATTACAGAGTTGATCGGTTTCCATAGTATCTGATAACTCTGACAAATAAGTGTTACTGTTTTTATCAAGCAAGCAAGCCAAAAGGGCTGTATATAGGAGACATCAAGGTCATTATTTTCAATTATCCTCACAAGTGGCTTGCAGCATCTCTTTCTGTAACTCTTTGTTGTTGTGAGGTTTGCGGTAGGAGCATTTCATTGCAGAGAATGGTTTTCTCCTGGGTATTGTTTGATCATAATTACTTTTATTACTTGAAATTTGTCATTAGCTTTATTTTTTTTAAAAAGAAATGAAATAGCATTCCTCGTGTGATATTTTGTAGGTAATAAGTTTTAAATATATTAAGGGGAAATGTTTTGTTTTTAACAGCTGCATTTCACTATGGTTAAGGGCAAGCTGACTGATTCCATTATATCTGTTTGCCTGGCATTTACAATTTGTCTGTCCTTTTTTTTTTTTTTTTTTTTTTTTTTTTTAATTCAGCAAATTGAAGATTGGTACATAAATAAACTCAGATTAAGAATGGGAGAAACCTGAGTGTTGAGTAAAACTTCTGGAACTTTACAAAAGAAATAAAATGTGGTGCCTATTTTTCTTCCATGAAAACCATTGCTTTTTCAAGGATAATTGTTCATAAAGAAATAATAAAAAGAACTTGCATCATAATTGCAAAAGGAAGCCTGTGTTACTGTATGCAGAAAAATTTGGATCTGAAAAAATTACTCTCCCAGCACTTAGGTAGTGTTTTGTCCTAAAATTAGAATTTTAAATCAAAGCCTGATGCACAGCTGCAGTTCTGCCATTAGAGTGCTGAGGTCAAAAAAGTCAGTTGCCCAAACTAAAAATACTCAAATTGGGCCCTATTCCTGAAAAACAGGCCAGGAATTTTAAGAGAGGCCTATAATTTTACATTAGGCACCTTTTTTCATTATTTCATAGCCCTGGTCCTACAGCTCCAGCCTAGACTTGTACGCAGCCCTTATTCGAAGTAATGCACAAAATGCCCTTTGAATTCTTCTCTAGGCTTCTTTTAGACTAAGGATATCAAACATATGGCCCCTGAGCCACACCATGTCATGATGTATTTATGTTGCCCACAAGACATATTCCAATTCTTGAAGATCTCCGCTTTCTTAAAAATAAAAATAATAATAATAATTCACCCCATGGGTGTGAAGACAAGTTTCCAAATGTGAACCCACTGTAAACCAATACAGTAAATTACCTGAGGCTGCAGACAGCCTGTTGCAGTAAGTTTGAAAGAGATGAGCTGCCCCCACTCTCCATTCAGCTAACAGGAGTGTCAACTTTAAAGCCTGGTGGTGACCCTTCAATGTTGACACTAATTTTTCCATTGCTGAATGGAATGGGCAAGAGGATGGGAATGAAGTCCATCGGGAAGCGGAGATCAGGAGTTGGCATAGATAAATGAATGCAAAAGGAAGAACAGGAGAGTCACAAAGATAAGGGAAGAGAGAGGGAGAAACAGGATGACCTTGAAAGAAGAGAGGGGGAAGATATATAAGGGGTTCTAAGTTGGAGCAGATTTTCTCACTGAGTGATGCTGAATGTGATAAGGGACTGAACAAATACATATTTTGTTACTTAGGGTATGTCTTCACTACTGGCTGGATCAGTGGGCAGCGATCGATCCAGCGGCGATTGATTTATTGTGTCTAGTCTAGATTCGATAAATCAATCCCAGAGTCTCTCCCTTCAACTCCTGTACTCCAGCTTGGCCAGAGGCAGAGTTGATGGGGGAGTGGCAGCAGTCAACTCACCGTGGTAAGTAGATCTAAGTACGTCGACTTCAGCTACGTTATTCATGTAGCTGAAGTTGTGTAACTTAGATCGATTTTCCCCACCACCACCCCAGTGTAGACCAGGCCTAAGGGCTGTATTCTTCCCTTCCTCTTTATGCAAACCTCCAACTGACATAAAGTGATGGGGGTGGGGAGCGGAATCCTTTGTGGTATGAAGGGAGTATGAAGTCTGGAATTTGTATTCCAGTCCATAGACTCAGAGCTCCATCTATTTAGCTTAACAAAGATAAGGTTAAGGGGTGACTTGATTACAGTCTCAGTATCTACATGGGGAACAAATATTTAATAATGGGCTTTTCGATCTGGCAGAGAAAGAAATCTTACTGGATGTTGAAGCTAGATAAATTCAGCCTAAAAATGTGTAAATTTTTAACAGAGAATGATTAACCTTTGGAACAATTTACCAAGGTTCATGGTGGATTCTCCATCACCGGCAATTTTTAAATCAAAACTGGATGTTTTTCTAAAACAAGATGCTAGGAATTATTTTGGGGAAGCTCTATGGCTTGCATTATATAGGAGGTTAGACCAAATGATCACAATGGTGCCTTCTGGCCTTGGACTATATGAATTAAACAAAGAATTTGGCCCTCTTCACCTAATGAGTTTGGCACCTCTGTTTTCGACTTTTAAAATCAGAAATAGCAATATAGTTAACTGTAACTTTGCCATACATGAAAGAGAGGGCGTAACTTGGAAGCAATGTGGATAGCTATCAAAAGATATTTCAAGAATTTAAGCAAGAGACTAAGTGACCTTTTGTGGATGATAGGAGGGTGGAGGGAAGAGGAAGGTCTTACTAAAGAAAACATTCAATGGCAAAAACAGCAAAAAATGTTCTAAAGTGGGATGGAACATATGCAAATTGGAAAGGAAGAAATCTCACCAAGACCATGTAGGTTGTCAAAATGCAAAAGAGACAGCAACCAGTTGAATAAATAATACATTTATTCCTGGACCTCTTTAAATTGCATTTGATACACTTTTGGAAGTAGATGCAGCTCAAAGATGAATAGGTGAGTCACTGGGGAAAACAGAGTGGGAGTGTAACAAGCATTTTAAAATTAGTTTTTATAGTTCCTTTCATTCTTTAACTTGACAGCCTTTTTAATTTTGCTGCTATCAGTCAATGGTAACAACATATTTTTCCCTGCTTATCTGGCTAGAGTGAATGTATCCAAAAGAAGTAGAAGACACTTACAACAAATATCTAGGGGCAAAATTTAGCATATGCTTCACTGCAGTCCATATCACATTGAAGGGAGAATTCTGAGTCTTCACTGCATGTGTATAAAACTGGTTACAAATTGAGATGCATAGCTCTGAACAAATTTACTAAATAAACAAAGTAAAAATCAAACTTTTCACTTGAGCTGTGCAAATATTTCATACACATTTCTATTTATTTAGCCCATCTAGAGCCTTCTTATCCTCACAACCTGACGACAGCTTAGGTTTCCTGTTGCCTTTCAAGTTTGCCCAAATGCACAGAACAAAACAAAAAACACCACCACCACACACCCTAGTACCCTGAAATCCATTAGAAACCTCCATATTTTGCCAGATTTCCCATCACAGCTGTCGCATTTTTGCCTGGTTTCAATACACATTGCACTTAAGATGTGCCCAGGATCATTCAACCTGGGCACAGAATAGAGTAAAAGTTGTTTGAACCTTGGTCAACCTTTTGATTCATTATAAACTGAAGTCAGATTAAACATGAAGAAAAGGAATTTTCACATGTTGTTGTTTCCTTCCCCATCAAACATTTCACATGGAACTTAGTTTGCACCGAGGGATACAGATCCTGAGTGTTGAAAGTCTTCCTCATTAATTATATTTTAGGTTGATCTTTTTCAGAAAGAGAAGCATTGTGATTTTTTCCCCTCAATGGATGCACAGCACATATAAATAGGAATTTGATTTTATTTAGCATAATAGAGTGCATCTGGGACAAAGCTACAAGTAACTAATGGAAATGTATCCTTTTTAAAAATTCATATTAGCTTCATGCGGGGGGAAATGACATTGGGGAAGTATTCTGAATATATAATTCCTCGTGATATTCCAGCAGGGGGAACAGCTCCCAGGCAGATTTACACTCAGAGGAAGAGAATGAATGGCTCCTGAAACCTTGAAGAAGGTGTGGCCACTGCTATCACGACTGATGCACCAATTGAACTGGGGTGCTAGTAGCTAAAACAGTGAGTTACAGCAGCTTGAACTGAACAACGAAGGCTCTCTAGCTATAAAATACTTAAACTCCGTGGACCGGGCACATAAAGGAAAATTGTAACACACACTCCCCAGGGGATTACAAAAGTACTCTCTGGCTTACTCTTTTGAAAGGGAACTCAAAGTAGGTGGAACCCACTGTATTGTAGATTCTCAAACACTTATGATAGATGGGTTGGGAGGACAGAACTCTTCCCAGCTACAGCTATTTCAGCAAATGGCATTTTCTTTTACAGTAAATTATACCTGTCTTTGACCCTCTCTCTTTCACCCATCGGAGCTGTGCTGGGCTTCTAATATCTGTTGGGCTCAAATAGTTGCCACTCCCTCTGAAGCTTCATCAGGAAGGAATAGTTTTTTGGGGGTGTATGCACATGGCTGACTTGATACAAGTTTCCTGTCTCCCACAGAGTTCAGTGACTGAATTTAACGTACAAATTAATAATAAAGTATATCATATAGTTAGAGCAGGGGACTGGAACAAGTTTTCTGCCACGTATCAAAGTAAGAATCCTGTTACATTAACTCCTTTTTGTATAGCTATTTTGTTTGCAATTGCATTGCTGGCGTGACTTTGCTAATGTCTGTGTTTAGCCACTAAACATGCTCAGTGTGTATTGGATGTGTGCAGAAGTCTGTGTGGTCTCGGTGAGATCAGGTCATAATAAAAATGTTATGCCTTCTTTTCTGACCAGTCTACCTATGGTGGCCCCAAGTCAGTCGAAGTGTCGCTATTCAGGAAAGCACTTAAAGATGATGTCACAGTTAGAGTTGATTGCACCTTGCATCCACTTAAGGTTTCAAGCTCCCAGCAACCACCTTTCTCAGTGGGAGACTCATGTCTCTCCTTCTGCAGACTGGGGGTTTAGGCTTGAAGTCCTTCCATACCTCACTTGGATTTCCCCAGCATGTCTTAAATGGGGCCCAGCACCTGTGGTTAATCCTTCTCTAGTGGCTACAATAGTGTGTACCAGTTACCAAACAGAGAATAATTACCCTAAGAATAAAAGCATTACAAAGAAAATATACTAAAACAATAAATGTTCCTAAAGGGTTACCGGAGGTCTTCCATCAGTCTTATGAGGTCATAGTAAGCCAAAGTGTCTCCACCTTTCTGCGAGGGTTGGAGTCCCTTTTGGACACAAAGTCCTGTCCATTTGCTGGATCAGAAAGAAGGTCATGTGTCATTTTAAACTCAGCCTTTTATGCCAAAAGTCCTTGCTTTGTCTGTTGGTCTCAGAAAAACATAGTATATTCAGATCTTCCCGGGAGTGGCACCTCTCTGGATGTGTTTACAGCCTGAGTAATTCACCTTAATCACCCTTGCCTGTTTTAGCTCCTGGAGGAGCTGTGGAGTTTTATACAATCCCTGAACCACAACAATTCACAAACTTAATACAATATGGTCTCCAAAGAGACTGGATGGAGTTGGGATTTCTGTCATGGATGTGTTTAAAGTTGTGTGTGTAAGTGCTTTCCTGAAAGGGCATCCATGGTTACTAACTATTAAACAGCTGACTTACCGCGTGACACTGGGTAAGCCAGTGAACCTCTGTTCTTCATTTGTCTAATTGTCACACCTTTTCTTCTAAGGATCTCCAGGCACTTTCTAAATGCATTATATTATAAAGTGCTTTAAGATCCTCAGATGAATGATCAATAAGTGCTATTATATTTTTTAAAAAGAAAACACTGTTGAAATGTCAGCTTTTCTATTTTCTCTCTCCTTTCACCAAGCAAAATACTAGTCTACACTACCACTTATGTTGTATAATTTGTTGCTCGGGTGTGAATAAGGCACCCCCCTGAGTGACATAAGTTATACTGACCTAAGTGCCAGTATGAACAGTGCTATGTTGGCAGGAGAGCTTCTCCCACTGATGTAGCTACTGCTGCTAATGGGAGGTGGATTAATTAAGTCGACGGGAGAGCCTCTCCTCCCATCGGCTTAGGGCGGCTACGCTAGAGAGCTTACAGCAGCACAGCTGCATCTGTGTAAGCTCTCTAGTGTAGCCATAGACTAATTTGTGTCCTATTTAGGCACAACAAAAAGATAAAACATATTAAAGCTCAATAGAAATAAGGTGGGCAAAGTGATAATGAAGAGCCATTTGCTGTCACTGTTTGAGCACAAAAACTAAGCAAGGAATGTTTCTGTTTAAAAACTATCACAATAAAGCCCTAAAAAACACTGACTTCTAGAATTCCTAGATTAATTCTGGGGAAAAGAACTTTAACATATATAGATTAAAATTTCAAATAATTCACAGAGGTTTTGTGTCAAAGTTTTCGGGGGGGGGAGGGGAGTGAACTAGAAAAAATTGTTCTGTTCCTCATCGCCACCTTTTCCTCCACCTTTTCCTCCCACCACCCCCACTTTTCATTTTGCCACTAAGAAAAATAAGAACCAGGGGAAAACAAAATGAAAAAAATGTTTGTTAGAAAATAAAAAAAAAAAACCCTCAAACATAATTTTTAATTAAATTTAACTTTTGAGAAAAGGCCATTTTCTGAAGGAAAATAATCATTTGAAATACAGCTCCTAGCTCTATATCTAATATTTGACAGATACCTCTGGCCAAGGCCTTGGGGTAATTTTTAAAAGAATTGTTCCTCATTTCCTGCGTACATGGATCTACAAACAGGCAAAGAATGGAAAATTCCCATTTCTGAAATGGAAATTGAGAATATTAAATCCCCTTGTTAGTAACATTCTAGGGCTGCAGGTTTATACATAGTTTTAAAAAACCTAGTAGCTAAAATATTTGGTAACTTAGTTATTCTAGGCAGGCCCTTAGGAGCGCTCAAAGATACAAAAGGAGCACTTAAAGATGATAAAGTCATTGCAGAGAAACTAAATGGATTCTTTGCTTCAGTCTTCACGGCTGAGGATGTTAGGGAGATTCCCAAACCTGAGCTGGCTTTTGTAGGTGACAAATCTGAGGAACTGTCACAGATTAAAGTGTCACTAGAGAAGGTTTTGGAATTAATTGATAAACTCAACATTAACAAGTCACTGGGACCAGATGGCATTCACCCAAGAGTTCTGAAAGAACTCAAATGTGAAGTTGCGGAACTATGAACTAAGATTTGTAACCTGTCCTTTAAATCGGCTTCGATACCCAATGACTGGAAGTTAGCTAATGTAACACCAATATTTAAAAAGGGCTCTAGAGGTGATCCCGGCAATTACAGACCGGTAAGTCTAACGTCAGTACCGGGCAAATTAGTCGAAACAATAGTTAAGAATAAAATTGTCAGACACATAGGAAAACATAAACTGTTGAGCAATAGTCAACATGGTTTCTATAAAGGGAAATCGTGTCTTACTAATCTATTAGAGTTCTTTGAAGGGGTCAACAAACGTGGACAAGGGGGATCCAGTGGACATAGTATACTTAGATTTCCAGAAAGCCTTTGACGAGGTCCCTCACCAAAGGCTGTTATGTAATTAAGCTGTCATGGGATAAAAGGGAAGATCCTTTCATGGATTGAGAACTGGTTAAAAGACAGGGAACAAAGGGTAGGAATTAATGGTAAATTCTCAGAATGGAGAGAGGTAACTAGTGGTGTTCCCCAAGGGTCAGTCCCAGGACCAATCCTATTCAATTTATTCATAAATGATCTGGAGAAAGGGGTAAACAGTGAGGTGGCAAAGTTTGCAGATGGTACTAAACTGCTCAAGATAGTTAAGACCAAAGCAGACTGTGAAGAACTTCAAAAAGATCTCACAAAACTAAGTGATTGGGCAACAAAATGGCAAATGAAATTTAATGTAGATAAATGTAAAGTAATTCACATTGGAAAAAATAACCCCAACTATACATACAATATGATGGGGGCTAATTTAGCTACAACAAGTCAGGAAAAAGATCTTGGAGTCATCGTGGACAGTTCTCTGAAGACATCCACGCAGTGTGCAGCAGCGGTCAAAAAAGCACACAGGATGTTAGGAATCATTAAAAAGGGGATAGAGAATAAGACTGAGAATATATTATTGTCCTTATATAAATCCATGGTACGCCCACATCTCGAATACTGTGTACAGATGTGGTCTCCTCACCTCAATAAAGATATACTGGCACTAGAAAAGGTTCAGAGAAGGGCAACTAAAATGATTAGGGGTTTGGAGAGGGTCCCATATGAGAAAAGATTAAAGAGGATAGGACTTTTCAGCTTGGAAAAGAGAAGACTAAGGGGGGATATGACAGAGGTATATAAAATCACGAGTGATGTGGAGAAAGTGGATAAGGAAAAGTTATTTACTTATTCCCATAATACAAGAACTAGGGGTCACCAAATGAAATTAATAGGCAGCAGGTTTAAAACAAATAAAAGGAAGTTCTTCTTCACGCAGCGCACAGTCAACTTGTGGAACTCCTTACCTGAGGAGGTTGTGAAGGCTAGGACTATAACAGTGTTTAAAAGAGAACTGGATACATTCTGGTGGTTAAGTCCATAAATGGCTATTAGGCAGGATGGGTAAGGAATGGTGTCTCTAGCCTCTATTTGTCAGAGGATGGAGATGGATGGCAGGAGAGAGATCACTTGATCATTGCCTGTTAGGTTCCTTCTGGGGAACCTGGCATTGGCCACTGTCGGTAGACAGATACTGGGCTAGATGGACCTTTGGTCTGACCTGGTACGGCCCTTCTTGTGTTTGTTTTGTAGAAGCATTGATAGTTTTACAAAAAAACAGGAATAATACTAGATCATTTGGACTGATTAATAAAAGTAAAATCTATGTAAACATTCAGTTTCAGGGCTTAGCAAGGTTAAAGATAACACTATTTATTATTTAAAAAAAAAAGCCAAGGTTCCTGAAAAATGGTGTTCAGTGATTATGCAATGCTTATGGTGCTTGCAAGAGACCTCTTTATTTGGTGTCTGGTTCCAGCTGGCTATGTGTAAGAAGAGCATCACAGTGCCCTACCCAGACACTCTCTGGGAAGCCCAGCCCTACTATCAGAATGGTCATCAGACAACGTGTAATTTTCTAGACTGAGATGCGAGTGAACCATTAAGTAAAACTGCAATCTCTTTAGAAGAACTACGAGCCTTCAACTGCACTAAGTGATCTTACATGTTTGAGGCACTGCAGAGATTTGACCTAAGCTTGGTGTTTGTAAATTACATCACTTTCTTTTTTCCTTCCCTAAGACTTGCTGTAAATTGTCCACTTTGCTTTCCAGAACATTTATGTTGGTAGGAGCATCAGACAAAGCTGTCTCTGTCTGCATTACTATTCACTTTAAGCCCTTTGGTGTATTCCTTAATCATGCAAAGTTTTCGTTGCCATATTGCCTGACTAAGAAAATGCAAGGTCAAGCTGTATAGGGTTTTTTTGTTGTTGTATCTAAAAGATTCCCCAAAACACTATATAAATATTGCTAGAGGTAGTTAGTGAGTTTCCTCAGTTTTCAGTCTACAATTTAAAGCTGCTGAAATCCAGTGTGCTCATCATGAACATTGCATACTGTGAACTTCTTTGTTCCTCTTCATCCTCGCCCTCCTGGGAACATAACAGAAGAAAATGCATAGATATTGTATTTAAGCTGAACTTCAAATCAATGGTAGGATATAAGCTTGAAATAGTGTTTATACATTTTAAAAAAAATCTCCACTGTAAAATTACCATTATTAAACTGAGCCTGGTTGGAAAATCATGGATTCAGTTAAAAACTATCCTAGTGACACAAATGGAATACATGTTCTTTATGTTCCGGGATCCTGAATGTGGATTCTAATGAGAACAGTGTCACGCTATCTGGAGTGGTTCACACCTGTGAGTACCAAACTCGGGTCAGAGAGTCAGAAAATAGGGTACATACGCCAAACTGGTGGTGTATTCTACAATTAGATTTCACCAAGCCAGTAACAAATGTGAAGTTCTGGATTACTATATCATGGAGTCACAGTCTCCTTAGACCCTCAAGCCTGGCTTGCCACCCAGACAAACTGAACTTAGTGATAAAAGGTTATTAAAACAAAAAATCACACCACTTTAGGCTACTCCCAACCCCAAACGGTCACTCACTTACCTCAGGCAATAGATACTCTCAGTCCCTTACCAAAGACCATGCTGGCAGCCAATTTCTCTAGTAAACTAACTGAAGTTTTATTAGCTAAGGGAAAACAGTGAGTTAGTGGGAGGTTAAAGCAGGTAAAATACATAACAGGCGGGTGTGTCTGTTTGTAAGTGGAAAATAATAGCAGAGATGTAGTAATCAGCTAATTTTCCATAAATTTCTCAGGATACCCCAAATAACTTTGTGGATCTCTGTCTTGCATCTGGTATGCTTCTTTTTGAGTGCCCAAATAGTTGAGAGATGAAAACATATTTTATATCTTCACACACAAAAACTAGCTCACAGGTTCTGTAAACTCATGGGCCTTCCGTTGTTGGCTGTGCATGAAGAATGCAGATTGACTCTGTGATTTCTCATTGTCAACTCCATGATCCTTGCTTTGACATTAGCAACCTTCTTCATTTATGTTTCCAAGGCTTCAATTGCATTTGATGGATAAACATAATTACTATGTAAACTGTAATGTAATAGCTCATGACAATCCTTCATTAGTTTTCATGAAGTTTACAGATCAAGTAAATTCTCAGCTGAGGACTATTACACACTTGTGCTCTAGGGTTAATTAAGTATAGGGAGATATGTAACGGATAGCAATTTACAGGTTATAGATAAGTGAAAACAATAACATCAGAGTGAATTAAAACCTGCATTGAGTTTTTACCATTAATATTTCTTTGATAGTCACACACAAATGAATTGTCCTGAAACACTGGCATCTGGCCTGTCAGCATCACAAACAGCTTACATCAAATATAGATTAATGAAATATTAACCCTTAATGTTTATGATAATAGTCCAAGCTCCTCCTAAAGTTGCCTTCAAAGTTAGGCATAGGTAGGGTTGCCAGGTGTCTGGTTTTCAACTGGAATGCCTGGGCATAAAGGGATGGCGAACCAGCACGACCAACCAGGCCATTAAAAGTCCGGTCAGTGGTGCTCAGGGCCAAGGCAGGCTATTCCCTACTTGACCTGGCACCATGCTGTGCCCCGGAAGTGGCCAGCAGGTCCAGCTCCTCAGCCCAGGGCCCAGGAGGCTCTGTGTGCTGCCCGCACCCCGATCACTGGCTCCGCACTCCCATTGGCAGGAAAGCGGTCAGCGGTAGTTGGGGGGTTGGTGCCTGTGGGTGAGAGGAATGCATGGAGCCTCCTGGCCCCAGTGCTGGGGAACCGGACCTGCTGGCCACTTCTAGGGTGCAGCACAGAGTCAGGACAGGCAGGGAGCCTGCCTTAGATCTGCTGTGTCGCTGACTGGGAGCCACCAGAGGTAAGTCCATACCCCAACTCCCTGCCCTAGCCCTGAGCCCCCCCAAACCCAGAGCTCCCTCCTGCACCCCCAAGCCCCTCATCCCCAGCCTCACCCCAGAGCCTGCACCCCCAGCCTAGAGCCCGTATGCCCTCCTGCACTCCAACCCTCTGCCTAAACCTGCAGACCCTTCCTCGTTCCGAATCCCTTGCGCACACCCCCCCAGCCTGGAGCCAGTCCTGCATCCCTAATCCCTCATCTCTGGCCTCAACCCACAGCCCCCTCCTGCATTTCAAATCCCTCAGCCCTAGCCTGGAGCCCCCTCTTGCCTCCCAAACCCCTCATACCCAGTCCCACCCTAGAGCCTGCAACCCCAGCTGGAGCCCTCACCCCCTCCCGCACCCCAACTCCTTGCCCTAGCCTGGAGCCCCCTCCCGCACACTGAACCCCCTCATTTCTAGCCCCACACTGGAGCCTGCAGCCCCAGTTAGAGCCTTCCTCCACCCCTGCGAAAGTGAGTGAGGGTGCGGGAGAGCGAGCCTCCGAGGGAAGGGGACTTTAGTGAGTGGAAGGTGGGGCTAGAGTGTTTGGTTTTGTGCAAATAGAAAGTTGGCAACCCTAGGCATAAGTCATTTCTGTACATAAAATTTTAACCAGCAGTAATAGCAGCTATAATCTATCAATCTTTCTTTATGTGATGCATACAGTGTTGAAATGGACAAGTACTGATAAAAACTGAGGATTAAACCTGTTTAAACATTCTAGTTAATTGTTCTGGCACTTCAAAGTGTTTCACTTAAAACCCATATGAATTTTTATAGCCCTTTGTAGAGCTACTTCTGCATAGGATATTTTGGTGAGATTTTTTTTCCATATTACATTACATTTAGCTGCTCTGTTGAAGAAAAGACAGCCCTTAATAGAATGAGATGAGTGTCTTGTAAATGTCAGTGGAAGATCTGGCTGTGATAGTTTCTGGAGCCTGACACTCTTATGGGATTGTCATTAGAGAAAGGTGACTGAGGCAGGGACATGTCCCTGTGATGAAAGCTGTTTAAGAACTTGTTTGTTTTTTTTAGACTGTACTCTCTGGAATCTCAATGCTGGTTTGTATAAAGCAATCTTTCTGTTTTGTGCCAAATATAATGGCCTCAAAGTCAGAGTTCTGTGCCTCTGGACTGCTAGAAATAAAGAAATTAAAGTAGCACTTCAGTAGTGCTTTTCTTTTAAATCCTCTGCAGAGCAATCAAGTTTAGAGAGCTTTTCAAGCAGGCATATTTTAATGGTTTTTTGTTCTAAGATATTGTGCCTGAAACACAGCCTTGAGGAAGCAAACTCAAAGAGTCTCTCGATACTTTCCTTAGATGCTTTTTTGTTTGCTTTTCTGACAGGCCACTGGAATGAAATGGAGTAAGATTGGGTCAAGTGGATTGCATGTGAATAGCTAGAATGCGTTTTAATCTTTCTTATTCATCACAGAGTCTTAATGTAGGTTTTTTTTCACTTGTCATCCTGGCAAGCTTCTGAGCTAGAATCCTTTCTCTATATATGGGGGGAAAAGAATCCTTTTTTTTTTTTTGGCCCCAATAACTTTCCAAGCTTTATGTTGCCTCTCAGTAAGTGCTCACTGCTCTTGGCATATTCCCTGCCATTCTGCTTTTACCTTTCACTTATCCTTTTAGAGTGCAATTTGTATTCCTTTGGCTTAGTATCTGTGAAGCAATTCCACTGCATTTAGTTACTCACCATGTAATCAAGTAATCCATATACTGTAGTCAAGGCAGGCTAAAATTATGTTTCTGGTTTTCATAGAGATATGGGGTTAAATAACTTGAACTTCTGAGGTTATTTGAGAACCCTACATTAAGCTCATGTAATATTTTTTGTTTAATATTAGTCTCCAAGATGCTTAATATAACATTTGCTTGTATAACATGCGTCCTTTTGTGAGTTATAACATAGTACCTTATTTTCATTTAAATTATATTAATTTAAATTAATATAAATCAGATTATTTGAATATATACCTATGAAATTAGATCTGAGAAAACATAGAATGAGTCTGTACATAGATGTGTTGTTCTAGTTGGAAAAGTGACTGGGTAAACAGTGGCACTTTATTACTCAACAGATCACTTTCTCTGTGTGCTCACAGTCATCTCTGTGTGCTTTATTGTGTCAAATCAATTTTCCTGGTTCATATTAATCTTAAAAGTATAAAGCCAATACATATAAGGGAGAAGGAGCTGGAGTCTCTTCCATTCAGATACTGGAATTAAGTTCCAACTACAGACACAAATGATTTCCTGGCTGACTTCTGGACAGTCCTCTTGGAGAAGATGAAGTTGAGTTTAGCAAACAAATCTCTGTTGTTAATGATGTTGCACAAGCAGGACAGAACCCAATCTGAGGACGCAAGTTGTGTTTGTAGCAGTTTTACCATTGTCTTTGTATTTATACACAAGCAATGTTCAAACTGCTACTGCTGCAAACACAACTTCTGGAAATTATTGAAAAGAATAATTATGGACCTTCTCCTGATGCCATTTTTGGGAGGTCAAAATATAATCACACACTTAAAATTCCTTTGATCTTTTTTTATAGCCTATGCCCTCTTAAGAAAAAGGCAATTCTCTTAAGGTATAGAAGCTGCACTGCGGGGAGGCATCCACATATATGGATGATTATTCAGACTTATCTAGATAGTGGACTAGAAAAATGGCATAAGAACAGGCATTTTCATCAGATGTTTTAGTACTTCCTGAGTTTATTTAGCATAGAAATACAGAGAAAAGCCCCTCTCAGAATGCAACATTTTATTTTCAGCCCTGACTGAAAGGAGGAAAGGGAAAAATTAATAATGGGGGAGGGGGAGATGTTGAATGAATCTTTTCAGATGTTAAGATGTTGTTAGGTTAGTAACTTTGTTGGGATTTTTCCCTATCCTTCCCACACTTTTGGAGGGAGACAAATAAATGAGTGATTCCTTTTCCTTCCTTCCCATACTATAAAGATACATCTTGGGTTTTTATGTAGAGATGGGGAATGGTCCAAATTGGTTCGTTCTTTGACTTCCTTGTACCTTATAACTTTTTAAAATGATCTTTGTTGCCTTTATTTGGGTTCACTATAATTTACCAATAGCTTATTTATAATGAAACACAAGCTGCTTGCAAGCATGCCTGTGAAGAGTAATCACCATTGTTCTGCTCTTAATGTGATGTCTCTACATCAACCCACATAATTTTTTACTTTTTTAATTAAAACAGCATTGCACCATGAAACGGCATGTCCAATTTGCTCACCTTTCCTGCATTACTATTTTCTAACTATGTCTCTCTCTAATTTCCACTTGATAGCCTGGTTCTTTAAGCATACTATGTTTTATTTATACAGACTGGATCTCATCCAGCTGATTTTTGCCCCGTTCTTTAAACTCCCTAGGCCTTTCTGCAGCTTTTTGGTCTGCTAGGATCATTACAGTTCCTCTTAGCTTGATAGTATCTTTGAATTTCCTTACTGCACAATATATTTTTTTGGATCTTTTCTGAAGATGGTGATTAACCCCAGATGTTTCCTTGATTAGACATAGCAACTTCTCACTCATCATCTGATGATGTACTATTGCTAACAACCCTTTGTATGGTCTGAAAGTCAACTTGGTGACACTCGGGCTTTCATGAGGAACCATACTTCAATCTTTTCTGAAATGTTCATATTGCACTGGATTCCTCCATCCTTTTAATTTTATCAGAAGATGTAATTGTTTTTGGCCTGGTGAGTCTTCATTCAAATTAATGCTACTTATTGTTCTGATTTTACTGTTTCCCTTATTTTTCTTGTTTGCACTGATCATCTTTAATATTCAGCTCTCTAGACTTATTCTGATTTCAGCTAATTAACAGTAAAAAAAATCTGCTGTTAACATCCATTGCAACAAATTCAACCATGAATTTAGAAGTATGATAAATTATTACAGTTGTGAGCAGTTTGACTTTATAGACAGGTTGCATGAAAAATCCTATCCTTAAGAAAAGCTAACAAAAATTTTCATCTGTCAGAGGAGAAATTTAATGAAAGAGACAATCTTTTTTTCAAAGCCAAGAATTTAAATGTGCAGTGTATTTGCTAATAGTTACAAATGGCAGTGTTTTTTGGGGAGCACTCAGACCAGCACTTCAGTTTTTGGTGGGGGTAGCAATGGCATCTGACTTGTACTGGAAAATTAAAGCATAAATGCACATAAGTTTAAAGCGGATCTTCAGCCTCTGCATAGTGGCTGGGTAGGGATATTGAGGCACAGTTAAAGTTGACACTGGAGCCTTAAATTAAAATATCCTGACTTTCAAACATTTTTGGTCTTAACAGTTTTAAAAGGCATTGTATTTTCAGTACTATTTAACATTTTTGTCTTAGAATGTATTTTTGGGGGGGAATGTATGTCCTATGTTTCTTCATGCCCCTCACACAGAAGATTAATACAAGAACAGTTAGTGTAAAGATTTATGGGAATAATTTGTGGTTGAAATAGTATGTTACATCAAAAATAGTGTTAATTCCCCCCATGGATTTGCTCTTATTATTTCAATACAGAACCCTAAAATACAGTATATAAGGAAGCAATGCTCTTTTGTGTATCATCCATTTCATAGAGTGTACTGTCAGCAAAGATAAAAGCTTCTGCCAGTTTGCTTTACAGAACAGATGCTATGGGATTATGTGATGTACAGTATGGCATGCTGAAAATATATCCATCTGTGAAAACTTCGTGTTTGCAAATGCTAACTTTGAATACGATGTCTTCATCTCTCTACTTTCCTGGAGTGAGGCAGTACGCCCAGCAATCAAGGTTTTAACTAGACTGGGCAAACCCATGGGACCATTTGCTTGCTGCAGGCATCACTAACTGTTAAGGGAGTACAGTGAATTTTCAGTGTTTTCCTATGACTGAAGACGGAGGTGTGAAGTAAGAATACAGACTTGAAATATCCCCATCCACTTTGAACTGACTTTTCAAAATATAAAATCTACTTTCAAAGCTGTGCTTTATAAAAGGGAATACCCAATTTTGTCAATAAAGCTCTTTAGCTAGTGATTTTTGGATGGCTGACGCATATTGGATGGCTAATGGTAACTTGTATATTAAAACATAATTTATTTCTACTGTGCTTCCCATACAGAAACCTATTCTTCATTGCACTAAAACCGGTCTTTTCTCATGTTTTACAGTCATCTTAGCATAAGGTTAAGGCTTTGTCTCCCTCCTGATTTAAAATAATCTATATTTTTTTGAGGTTGGGAAGATGGAATGTAACAATATACATGCACATTTCATCCTTCATTGGCCAAACACAATTTGGTTGACTGAGCTCATGTGGACCTCATAGATGATCAGTTGAGGTTGGTGCAAAAAGCTGTTGACTGTTTAGCAATGGCTGGAGGTGGTTAGATGACCATTTCTTAGCAAGCCAGATTGTTTCATAATAATATAAAGGGCTGGGCTCTGCCCTCTCTCTCTCTTCCTTCGTTCTGCACCCCCTTCCTCTTTTGTCCCCTTTGAGATTGACAATCGGTTTCCCTTCCCAACCATTAGATTGCAACGGGAACCAAGTTTCACATTGAGCCTCGACAACTGGTGTCTTCAAAATTCTGAAATCCACTCTCTAGCTTCATTTTATGAAACGGTAATAGAGAAGGATTCTTGCATATATTTCCTTCCTGATTACAAGAACAAATCAGAGAAGCTGTAAGAGAGATGTGCACATAGCTGCAACTCAAATCACAACTGACAAATCTTGTTTTAGGTTTCCCTGGTCTAATGGTGTCTCTTAAGCAGTCTTTGAGGTAGATCTTCAGCTGCTGTAACCAGGCATAGCTTCAAGGTAGCTGATGGAATTATGCTGAATTATATACCAACTGAGGATTTAGCCCATTATCTTTTAGGATCTTAAATAGAACGGGTATGAAAGGTGCACAAATTTATAAACTGGTAGAATACTTTTGAGCATCCATGTGAGGTGCTACACAAATGATCTATATCAGTGATCTAGCATACTGTAGACCAAGCTTCTGTTCTCACTGCTAGGTCCATTTTTATGGATGATTGAAATCTTTCTAATTTGATTCTGTTCCTCTCTAGTTATTGAGTATCATTGAAAGTAACATGACTATTTCACAGTCCTGAGTAGCTTCTGCATCCTGTCGCTATTAATACACACTTGCATCCCATGAGTATTGAAGTACTCGAGAAGATAGGTTGTACATGGTACTTCAGCTTCCCAAAGCTTGTGAAAGATGGAGTACGCCATCTGCAAAATCTGAAAATACACATCTAATTAAAACTAGACACCTTCAAATCCTTTGCAGTGTTCAATAGCGTAGGATTAGAGAAGGAAGAGGAGGGGCGGGGGGAGATCCACCTTCACTCTCTGGGGGAAAAAAAATAAAACAACAAATCTTTAGTTTCACGGGGATAAGTGGTAAGGAACTTATCTATGCAACATGACCACCTGGTTTTAAATTGTAATGCCTCTTGAAATGAGTGCAAGATAACCAGAAGACCTGAATTCCTGAGGAAAGGAAAAGGCATAATGCCAAAATACAGGATATCTGCATTTTGCTTATTTTCAGTGACAAAAGCAGTTGAGACACATGCTAGAGGCTGTAATCCAGAAAGATAAACAAAACACTTACTCAGTATTAATTTAGAAAGCTTCAGAACGCAAGGAGTGTTAGAAGCTTATAAAGGAAACTTTAATTGGATTAACTACTGATCAAATTTCACATTTAGATGACTTTTTAAAAAAAAAAATGAAATAAATGAGATTGCAGTGCATCCTACAAGTGAGAGTGATCAGCAAGGTGAAATAAAAACAAGAATGCCACCTTGTACAACAGGAATAAGGACAAAGTATAAATAAAATGGCTGGTCTGTTGGCATGGCTGGGCCACTGGTAGATAGTAAGCTAAGAATGCAGACATCATTCTCTCTGGATTTCAGAGAAAAGTCAGGACTATGTCATGCTTCAGACAACATGGAGTTGTTGCTTTTCAGCTCATTCAGTTATCACTTAAAATGACTAAACTTAGAAACCGCAAGCATTTGCTGTGAATGATGATGGTCATAAAATGACTGAGCTTCAGTCGTGTCAGTAGAAATGGGATCAAGCTACAAAATGTGTAGGCTTCAAGCAGCCTATGGTCTAGGCATGTTTAGATCTGCTAGGTCACACAACTAGCAAGATAGGACCACTTGCAGAACTCAGGCCTAACATGCTTTTGTTCAGTTTTCCCAAACCCCAGGAAAAGAAAACACTTTTTACATTCTGTGGCTATTTCAGCAAACTCACTCCTATTTTGGTTTCTAATCCAAGATCGAGATCCACTAGTGCAGATACCCACATCTGGGTAGGAGTGGGATGTGACCACTGTCTTGCATAAATATAGAATATAGGAGATCCACTAAAATTAGTTGAGGAAGAGTAAAAATAACCTTTGCAAAGGTCTGAAGTCAAAAAGAATGCTATCTTCCCATTTGTTCATGTTTTATGTTACAAGTGACACCAATATTTGCACCAAAACAATGCATATTTTTCAGAAACAGTACCAATGCCTATCTTGTAATAAAATATTTAGAAAATGGAGATGCCATGTTAAAGCACCATCAGAATATGCTCACAGATTTTGATTAATTTAAAATCAAATCATTTTACATGCAGAGCTAGTTTTAAAAAAATCCTCTTCTGTACACAACATCCAAACAGTTTAGTCAATTAGAGATACTTGCAGGACCAGATTATTTGCTCAGTTATGCTACTTAATGGCATTACTCTGAGATTTACATTAGAGTAAATGTGATCAGACTCTGACAGAAGGACCTTCACATCAAAATTATCATCATCCAAAAGTCTGAAGAACCTGGAGATGAGATGCACAAACCCTGAAGAGGCAGAAGTTGCTTCTGACCCTTTTCTAGAGGGACCCATCTGGATGAGCTATGGTAGACATGGCATTGATGTGCTAGCTCTCTCCAGCTCAGGAAGTTATAGTACTTAACCTTGGTCAGGGAGGGAATGATGAGCTCTTCTTTTGAGCATTAGAGCTGTAAATCATTTTCATCTTCAGATTTTTAGAAGATCTCTTTAACATCTGTTGTTGTCACAATTCTAACCTCCTAAAAGCAGTTCAAATGCAGAAGATCTTTGTCCTGACTAGCTCATCAGTAACATAAGTAGAAAGGAAAAGGACACAGATTTACACACAATGCATAGAGACCGCACAGGGCGACCAGAAATTAATCACTGAAATTAGATAATGCATTGTGAGTGAGGCTGCTCTTTTGGCAGCTCCGCCTAAACTATGGTGCTGTATGTTGTAAATGCATTCCAATGACTTCTGCTGAATCAAATTGGCACCTCTATGGCCCGTGTCATTTCTGAAACAAGACTGCCAAGCTTTGAGTGACAGGTGACAGATTACCTCCTCTTAAATGTGCTGGTGCAATGTATGACTGAGAATACACTGAGGGCTAAGGTGGTACAGGAGGTTAATGCACTTGGTAGCCTTTACCTCTGGAGAACTGAGTTTAGGTGGCAAAAAGTGGGAATGAGTTTGGTGATGTCATCCTAGTCCTTTATCAGCATAATACAAATAACCACACTGAAGAAAGGCTTCAGTGTGGTTATTGGCAGGCTTTGCTCAAGAAAGGCTCAGCTAGCATAGCAGGCCATGCTGTGGGTCAGAAATGAGATGTATTAGGAGAGGTGTATGGAGAAGTTTGCAGTCTGGCTCTTATATTAGGTAACTCTCTAAATAGTTCCGTTAACTCATCTCTTTTATGAACACCCAAGTTTAACTTCCTGAAACCACTATATATCTGCTATTATACACTAAGTGGGGGAGAACATTTTTTAAAAAATAATTTGAATATTAACTTTAGATACAAGGGTCACCATTTAAATACAAAGGGCCATTGTGCTAATCTGTTTTGAGCTCCTACATAACACAAATCTAGGAATTGCACCAATAGTTTCTACATCGAGCTCATAATTTCTGATTGAGCTAGATCACAACTTTCAAAAAGACATCCAATCCTTGATTTAAATACTTAATACGATGGAGAATCCACCACCTCCATGCGTAAGATATTTAGTGGTTAATTACCCTTTTTGATTTGCCCGTTATTTCTAGTCTGAATTTGCCTAGCTTCAGTTTCTAACCACTAATCTAGAAGTAAAAGGCATAACGCGATCTAAAGAAACCTCTACTATCAGAAATCTCTCCCTGTGTAGCTACCTGAAGACACTGATCAAATCATGTCTTAACCTTCTTTTGTATAAACCAAATAGATTAAGCTTCTTCACTTTCTCTCAGATGTTTTTTCCAAACCTTTAATCATTCTTTTCTGAACGTTTTCCAATTTGTCAACATCCTTTTCAAAATGTGGGCACCAGAACTGGACAGAGTATTCCACTAATGGTCTCATTAATGCCAGACAGAGAGGTAATATTATCTCTGGTCTAACAGATGTTCCCCCAGTTACACACTCAAGGATCGCATTAGTTCTGTTAACTGCAGCATCGCAATGGGAGCTCATATTCAGTTGGTTATCCGTCATGACCCTAAATCCTTTACAGAGTTTCTGCTTTCTGGGATACAGTGCCCATCTGGTAATTATGACCTATAGTCTTTGTTCCTAGATGTAAACCTTGATTTAGATGTGTTTAAAATGCATGTTTTTCAAATGAGCCCACATTACAAAGCAATCCGGATAGATCTATAGAACTGGCCTGTCCTTTTCATTATTTATTAACCATTCCATCAATATTTGTTGTGATTTGCAAACTTTATCAGTGCAATGATGTTATATTCTCTTCCAGCTCATTGATATTGAATAGCATTGGGCTGAGAACAGATTTCTGCAGTATCCCCTAGACACACTCCCTTTGTATGATTCTCTAGTTCCAATTAAGTTAGCCAGTTTTAGTCCATTTAACATATGTTGCATTGATTTTTATATATCTACCACTTAGTGATATTACAATAATTTTCACCCATGTTTCAAATAAGCATCTGTGCAGTATCTATTAGCAACTACTTTGTGTTTCATTATATTTAATAAACATAGCTATTGCAAATCATTGCATTTTTCCCCCTAAGTAAGGACTGAAAGATTAAGGGTTGTGCATTGGTCCCAATAGCTATATATTTATATTCCTCCCACCATGATGGGAGGTGGAATAATCTAATGGATAGGGCTCTGGAATGTGAGTTGGGCAGAGCTGGATGATAAACTTTTCTCCCCTCCCATGAAAATTTCCAGAC
Organism: Mauremys reevesii; assembly: GCF_016161935.1. NCBI lineage: Eukaryota > Metazoa > Chordata > Testudines > Geoemydidae > Mauremys > Mauremys reevesii. Next base: position 97,551,336 of record NC_052624.1, read on the forward strand.
ATTTTAAAAAAAAATCCCATGCTGAATCTGGACAAATCAGACCTTTCAAATTTTTGAGCGGGAGACCCCCGATATAGCCATTACATTTGTGGTTAGGACACTGACCTGGATTCAAGACCATCTTTCAAATTAGACAGAGCAGGCATATGAATTAAGGTTGTTCACATCCCAGGTAAGTGTCCTAACCACTAGGCTATTTGCTCTTCTAGGGTTTGTAATCCAGAACCTGTGAGAGTTTTCCAGGTAGTTTTATCTAAACTGGTACATGCCCACAAAAAAATTCTGGTTTTGACAAACTGGCATTTTCTGACAAATTCTTTTTTTTGTCAAATAATTCCCAAACACCTCTCATTGTGAGATCGGGATTGTAATCCCAGATCTGATATTAACCTGTTATGTTACCTTGACCTTAATCGCTCTGTCCCTCTGCTTCCTGTCTTGGCCTTTGTTTGTCTTGTCAATTTCCATTTTAAGCTCTTTGGGGTAAGAACTGTCTGTTACTATGTATGTCTACTGTGGCTAGCACAAGGAGGCCTTGATATCTGTTGGTTTCCAGATGTCTGTGTAATACAGATTAACAACAACAATAATAAAAGTAAGTGTGTCTGGAGAGATGAAAAGAGCATAAATTAACAAACATTTTGTTGTTATCCTGTGTTTACGAGAGACCAAAACAAGGATGTGATAGCGAACCAGCACACTAACTCAGGAGCAGCATAAACTAAGGACATATTACTAGTGATTATTATAGTAATACAAATAGTGTCTGGGATCCCTAGTCATGGACCATGATCCCATTGTGCTAGCTGCTGTTGAAACACAGAGGGGGAAAAAAAGATGGTGCATCTCCAAAAAGCTTACAATCAAAGGATAAGAGATTGATACAGAGAGACTGGCAAGGAAATAAGGTTGGTCAGCATGATAGTCAGTGGTCTCAGAATACCAGCACCTGGATCTTTGTCAAGTTTTTCCAGGCATCACAGTAAAAGAGTTTTAAGGAGGGATTTGAAGAGGATGATGGAGAATGCCTATTGAGCATTAGGGACAGATTGGGAGAAAGCACACAGATGCTGGTTTGAAAATTTCACAGGTGAGCAAGGGAGGCTGGTACCATGGGTTGATTAGAGGCAGGAATTGACACCTTGATAGTGAATGAGAGATGATGGGTAGGGTGGAGGTAGATTGTGAAGGGCCTTGAAAGTGCACACACATAGTTTATGTTTGATACCATAAAGAAGAGGAAGAAAACAACCAGATTGATGACATGAACAAAGCGACAGGCTAGGAAAAATGATCTCTGCAGCAGCATTCTGAAAGGATATGAGTGAGGTAAGATTGCATTTGCCAAGGCCAGAAAGAAGGATGATGTGAGACGATGACAGCTTGGACAAGGGTTTTAGCTGTGTGGATGGGTAGGAAAGATGATGAGAGATGAGTCTTGCATGTGTCTCATTTGAAGTTACATATGTATGTGCTATAAAGAATGTTCTTACCTAATGTTTACAAAACTCAGTCTTCAAATGCCCTATTTTTTAAACTCCCCTTGACTGCCACAACCCATGTCTCTTCTGGAGCATTGTCCGCTCTGTTCTGCATCCTACTCCTCTAGTCCTCAGTAACTTTTCACACACTACTAGGAGTCTGCAAATAAAAGGCCTGAAGTGATCTCTCCTGATTCAGACCTGCTCTTGTGCAGTCTTCCACTTCTCTTACACTTTAAAAGTCTACTGTGCTAACCTTTTATGTGATTAACCTGATTTCCTTAAAATCCTTGTGTCTCCCACAGCAACAATGCCGTAATAAACTGTAATAACCCGGCTGGTTATATAGCAAGTTATGCCACTCGGAAGTGAGTTTCTCATCTTTTTTTTTCTTGATGAACTCCGCATTTTATCTGTTTTGCACTAGCTTATCTACAACTGAGGACATCCTATGACATGATACACACAGATCCATGGCTCACCCTGAATGCAGACATCTTCTTGTATCAGTTTTACAGGAGTGTAACTGGATGAAAATTGGTGCACTGTCGCTCAAGGTATTAGCAAAAAAGCAAAATCCAATTTTGTGTCCTGGAAGGTCTATTTTCTCAGTCTCCTTCCAGTATGGATTTAGCTAAAGCTGGAAAAATCTCTGCTGTCAAATGAGATGGATTACTTTTAGTTCACGCATTTGTTGTTGCATTTAAGGAGCAAAATACACACTCTAACAGGATTAAAATGGTATTTATTGACTGCAGGAGCAGAGTAATAATCTTATTTTTTTTTGTAATGCAAACAAATTAATCTGCAGTGAATTTTTGCTTTTTACATACAATATCTTCAAAAATGGTTTATTTAAAAGAAGCCCTTTGCTCAGACTTTTGAGACTGTATATGCTAAACAGTGCTGTCACACCTATTTTTCTCAGACTAGAAGTAATAACATTTCTCACTGCCTTATTGTCAGACGGGGCACCTGTCTATGTTGACAACAAAAAGTCTGTCATTCCTTCTGTCTGATGCTGCATGCCACCTCTTTCAAACTGTTTGCCCATCTGCAGCTTTTATTCACTTCAATACTTCTGCATATACAAAATCTCGGCTATAACTCTGCATCAACATAACCTGTTACGCTTAATGTCAGCATTTATTTCTCTAAGCCCAAGGCAATCAGAGGCAACATTCTTAAAAAAGGAAATAAAATAAAAAATGGTTCATTTTTTAAAAAAATGCCCGCAGTACAATGGAGTTTTTCATAATTTTATTTCAACGGACACTTTAAGGCATAGGCTTGTGTCTTTACATCTCCAGTGCTCATCTGTCTAATCCCCAGTGGGGCTTTTGTGGAGCCAGAAGCCATGGAGGTAACCTCTGGAATGGGAGGGGAGATCTTGGATGGAAACAGGTGAAACAGTATTCCATGTGCTCCCTCTTTACTGCACCTCCACTTTAGCAGCAGCGCGCACCTGCCACAGGTAAAGTCCTTGCTTCCTTTTCCCCCCTCCCTCTTCTGTGTGCTGCATGGTATGGTGGGGGAGGGAGTTACATGTTGTGTCTCTTTCCAGCCTCTGACTTCTCCCACCCAGTGGAGGTGCTATGGGGCTGGGGAAGTAGCTCCCATTTAGTGATGGGGAGAGGGAGAGGGTGATACAGTTTGCTTCATGAGTGGGAGCTATGGCAGGCTTCTTGTTTCAGTTCTTCCCTTTCCACTTTTAATCTAGTTGCTGAGTCTCTTAAGATGCTGGAGGGAGAGGCTGATCACAGGGCCGGCTCCAGGCACCAGCGTAGCAAGCAGGTGCGTGGGGCGGCCAATTCAAAGGGGCGTCACTCTGTCCGGTATCGGGGTGGCACATCCGGGTCTTGGGAAATTTGGCGGCGGGTCCCTCATTCCCGCTCTTCCTCTTTGAGCTGCCGCCAAATTGCCGCCGAAGAGGAAGACAGGGAGGACCCGCCACCGAACTGCCGCAGAAGAAGCAGCGCGGTTGAGCTGCTGCCGAAGTGCCGCCGCTCGTCCTTTTTTTTTTTTTTTTTTGCGCCATTTGGGGCGGCAGAAAAGCTGGAGCTGGCCCTGGCTGATCACCAGTATATGGCTAAAGTGGCAAACTGCTGTGTGGGTTTTTCACCTTCCACTGATCATCCAGGAGGTCAGTTTCTTGGGGATTTAAGTTATACTTGTTTCAATTTTGGTGGGTCCCATGGTTATTCATGAGTTGAAAGAGTTAAAAATAATAGTTAAAAAAATTAGTGAGGAGTTTGGGCATTGGCCCTGGGCACGTAAATGGCATGATGAGGTGGTGCATCTCTGTCCATTGTAGCCTGTGGCTCTTTTGGGACTTTTGTACCCAGGCCAGAGGGAGTAGAGGGGGCAAAGTTTTAATACTCTGTCACCATCAGGTTTACAGTCTACTGGGGACATTGATGCAGCTGGAACAACATTGCTAAGTAGTTTTATGTGGTTTACTTCATATCAGCTAAGTATCGGTGTTGAATAAAGTTGTGGCATCTTAATTTTACCATATTATGCTGTCTGTGTAGCGTGACCAGATGTCCCAATTTTATAGTCATGATATTTGGGTCTTTTTCTTATATAGGCACCTATTACCCCCCCCCTCTCTGTTCTGATTTTTCATACTTGCTATCTGGTCACCCTATGTCTGTATCTCATTGTTTGCATGTCCAATATATTGTTTGCTAATCTGGTCGGTTTTAGTGTAAATAAGGGTGGCAATAGTGTATTTAGTGACAATTCTGCAATCTAACACTTCAAGCCATGTGGAGCTGATAGGAATTTAGTAATCGATATTTCACTGACCTATCAAACCATGTGGGTGAGCATATGTGATGTCGGTTAAACACTTAATATTTGCACAATGCCCACAAAAAGCCTCTTAAATTAAGATTTAAGGCTTAAGCGGGACTCAGATAGTATATCATCAACCTACAGTTCTGTTAGCTCTCTGCATGGGGGTGAATTTCACGTGTCATGCACTTACCTGCCACAATTCTATGGGAATGCCAGTGGTTACAGTTAGTTCTGATTCTGTTGATTGCAATCAGGAAAACATTCTTTGGTTCAGAGAATTGTAATCCCAGAGAAATCCTGTACTGAGTTAAGTAAGGCTGCTTAAATAGAATCTCTGGAATGACACTATTTGGTTTACAAAGAGGACAGTGTTTTAAAATAATAGTCCTATCAATGTTCATTTTCTTGCTATTTATTGGGATGAACTCATTTGGCATTAAATGTGAATTTCATACTTATCAGTACATTAACTTGATAGGCTTTCCACTCTAAATCCCATGCTGATTATTGTTCCTTTTATTTTGCAGTATACAACACAGAGCAACATGGTAAATATAAATACTAGCATGTGCTAACCAATGACAAATTAATAGATTATTAAATGGACACTACTGATTTAACTGTAGCCTGGACGAATGCATACATCTCAAGTAGAAATAAGTACCTAGAGATGCGATAACATGGTGATCATCATGTCTACACCATCACTTAAATTGAATTTATAAACACATTATGGATGATGTATTAAAATGTGATAACAGTAAATTGTCATTATAAAGTATGTCTAATATGTGCTCACAGACATGCCCTTTGGAAGGAAATACTACTGTTACCGCTATAGTTGTAATGCCCATTAGTATTAATAATAACGAGGGGGTCTTACATGGCACTTTTCTTATTCAGAACCATTAGGTAATTATTCTGTAATTCACATGAAAACACATCTTGGGCTTGTATGTGGAGAGAGGACAGAGAGTGGGTGGATGGTGGGGGGTGGGGCAGGGTGTGTGTGGGGGGGAGGGGCTGGATAGTGAGGGAAGGTGGAAAGGGAAGAGTATGTACATGTTGTAGGATAGGATGGATGCATTAAAAACGAGGTAACCACATTACCTTATTTTTGTAACTTATGTTCTCCAATCCTTGTCTGAATTGTTTTATGAAGCAGTGGCCACACCTTTGAGCATGGCACAAATAAAGAAATAAAATAATTTTCTCTCTTAAAGATGAGGAAACTGAAACAAGGTGGTTTAATGACTTGCTCCAGGCTCCAGAAGGATTAATTGCCAAAGCTCTGATTAGAACACACATTCCTGCTGCTTGCACTCAAGCCCCTTCTCCTTGCACCATGCTTCTAATTCCATGTTAGACTGCATTCAAGGGACAAAAAATGGATAGAGAAATCATATAGGGTTTTTTAACCATCAGTTGTTTTTGGCTTATGGAACAGACAAAAGCAAAGGGAGAAAAATGGTACTGCAATTGTAGCTGACTTTATTTTTTCATACAATCAAAATAGTTTTTTTTGAGAGAGATTTCAATCCTATTTCCCATAGCAAGCAGTGCCTTGAATCTCTGATGGGAAAACCCTGTCTTCTTGCATGAACATGTAATCTGGGTTTCAGGGTAACTGAGTGTATGTGTGTGTGTGTGTGTATATATATATATATAGAGAGAGAGTAGGAAGGAAATCTCTAATGGGGATGGGAGAATTTCAAAAGGTTGAAAATTTCAGGTAAGATACGCTTTAGAAATTGAGTGTTGAGCTGAACTTTTTGTGAGCTGCCTGAGCCTTTCCCTGCTGCCTGCCCATTGCCCAAATCATTCACTCTGGCTCTCGGGGCAGGGAAAGGCTCTGATGGCAGGGAGGTGCAGGAGCCTTTCTGCAGTGCTGGAGTCTTTCCCTGCAGCAAGGAAAGACTCCAGCTGCAGGAAGCAGCAAGATATTGCATTGCTTAAAAAAACAAAAAACAAACCCAACTCCAAAATAGCTATGTAGACGTGGGAGGTTGATTTTGCAAGTAGAGAGCCGTATAGGGTACTTACTCACAGGGTTCAGGCGTGTCATTAACTCTACTCACTTAAACATTGCCTCACCATCTACCCTGTTAATTATACCCATGCTAGGAGGGCATGTAGTATATGTACCCTGCATGCCATTGTAAGGAATGTACAGTGTAGATGTACCCACAAATGATATGCTGTGTGCAACTGAAAGTGAACCATTCAGCTGGTCTGTACATTACCGCTGCATCTATATGTGTCTGTTTTCTTGAGTGCTGTATCATCAGGTGGTGGTAAATAATTTCTATAAAAGCTTTTAGCACTATAATTTTGGCAAATTGTTTGGACCCAGTTTAAAATGGTCTCATGACTATGCTGACCCCTTTACAGGATTAGCACCTTCGTTACTACTGGCTAGAAAACGTCTCAATACAAAGATGTACCCATTGCAGCTAGGTAGAGAGGTGTAACTACTGTGTAATACATACTCACAGTTATCAGTCTGGACAGTCTGAACTACTTGTCCGCTAATTGGGAATCAGTAGTTTAACAAACTTGTTTTTAAGGCAGCCTTCCAACTTTTTCACTACTGCTATTTCCAGGAGCAATCTGGGATGTGCAGGTAGCTTTGTTTCATGCTAAATTATGTTGGTGGATCAGCCCAGCAGAGAATATCCCCAGGATCAAGGGAGTGCCAGTTAACTAAACACTTTTTACCTTCACCCTTTCACAGCTGCCATATGTTCTTTGGCTGCAACTGAAGATTTGACCCCTACATTTCATAGAAATATTTCTGTAGATGTAGATATGGGTGATGAGTAGCTTTAGAAATGACTTTATTTTGTCTGATTACTTTAATTGGAGTGGAGTGGCCTTAATTCTGAAATGAGTACAGTAGGTACTTATATTTCTGCATAGCACCATAAACAACAAATTGCACTGTGTTCATCACTTTATCTATGTTTGTGTTTGGTTTTTAATCTGCATGTATCTAGGCTTGATTTATATCTTGTTTCTGTGAAATTACCTTGATTCTTACCACTGTGAAATCAGAATCAGTCTCAGAATCTGTAACACGAAGTGGACGGTGACTATGGCATAGATAATATATCAGTTGGTCATTGCTTTTATTATTCCCGTAGGTTATCTGTATAAGCAAAGAGAATACTTATTTCCATATGACTTCCTGTCAGGAATACTCTATAATATTTTAAGGGTCTATAATATTTTAAGTGAAAAATCATAGGTTTTAATACTCTAAATTAATGTACTGTACCACAGTTCCTAGAAAATGTGGTTGCACAAGAATTACATGTCTGTTCTGTGGGCTCATAGTATACAATGTGGTTGTATTGATTAACATAATTTCATCTTTAATATCCCTCTCTCTTATAGAATCATAGGACTGGATGGGATCTCGAGAGGTCAACTAGTCCAGTCCCCTGCACTCATGGCAGGACTAAGTATTATCTAGACCAGGCCTGCACAACTCGTAAAGCGGCGAGGGCCACATTCCTCCAAAGAAAACAGCTGAGGGCCGAAACCTCCCGGCCCCACGGAAACACCCCGCCCCAGGGCCACCCCGCCCTGCGGAAACAAAACCTCCTTCCCCAGTGCCGCCTCACCAACACAGCTGTGGGCCAAAAAGGAAGGTCGGGGGTGGGGAGGTGATACTTTATTTTAAATCAACCAGGGGCTCCCAGCTAAAGAGGTGGCTGGGAGCCCTCAGGGTCAAATTAAAGGGCCCGGGGCTCCGGCGACTGGGGGAACCCGGCAGGGCCGGCTCTAGGTTTTTTGCAGCCCCAAGCAAAAAAAAGTTTGGCTGCCCCCCTTCCCAGCCCTGGGCTCCCCCCTGTACCCTCCTGCTGCCCCAGTCCTGGGCTCTCCCGCCACCCACACACACACCCTGCCACCCCAGTGCTGGGCTTCCCCCTTTCCTCCCCACCAGTGCCCCCCCACCTCCTGCCGCCCCAGCCCTGGGTCACTGGTAACTCACTCCCAGGGTGGGTCATTCAGCAGTAATTTTGGATGTGCACAAAACAGACAGGATTGGTTCCCATATGGTTACAGAGCTGCAGTAAAGTGGAACAATTTTCAGCTTGTGTGATTGGAGGATATCTGGATGCATATTATAAGACTGTCCTCCATAAATGAGGAAAAGTTGAGGTGCCTTTATTATTCTTTTGTTCCACTCTTTCTTTCTATGGGGAATTTGCCAATGCAATATCACTGTCTTCCTTTCAAACAAACAAAAAGGCAATGGCTGTTGAAAAAACAATTCCAGTCCTAATAAGCATTTCTTGCTCAATTTTATCCTATTTTTTCTACAGCAGGTTACAGTGGATCAGTATATTTGATTTGGGAGAAATGAAGTAACAGCTGCCCAAACTGAGCTTGAGCACTCCTGAATTTTGAGGTGTTCAAATCTGGAAGTCAGGTGTTGGGGGGTGGGAGGGAGCTGTGGGCTCCACGGGGGAGCATGGCAGCAACTGTCTGGAGCTGCATGGAGCCAGACACGCTGGTCTGAGTGGCACGGTAAGGGGGCTGTGGGTTGGAGAAGGGGTAGGGGGTTCCGGGGGGCAGTCAAGGGACAGGTAGCAGGGGGGGTTGGATGGGGCAGAGGTTCGGAGGGGCAGTCTGGGGACAGGCAGCGATTGGATAGGCATGGGAGTCCCAGAGGTTTATCAGGGGACAGGTGGGGTGGGGTCCTGGGGAAGTTGGGGGGGGTCTTAGGAGGGGGCAGTTGGGGACAAGGAGAAGGGAGGCTTAGATAGGGGCTGGAGTCCCAAGGGGCAGGGGTCTCAGGAGGGGGCAATCGGGGGACAAGGACCAGCGGTGCTTAGATAGGGGGTGGGGATCCTGGGGGGCAGTTGGGGCAGAGGTCCAGGGAGGGGGCAATCAGCGGCTGCGGGCTGGGATTCAAAGGGCTCTGGGCTTGCCGGCAGCCGCGGGGAGCCCTGAGCCCTTTAAATCCCAGCCGCGGCTGGGAATCTCTGCGGGCAGCCCAGAGCCCTCTGATTCCTGGCCGCGGCTGGGATTTAAAGGGCTCTGGGCTCCCCACAGCTGCGGGCAGCCCAGAGCCCTCTGATTCCCTGCGGCGGCTGAGATTTAAAGGGCTCTGGGCTCCCTGCCCCTGCGGGTAGCGCAGAGCCCTTTGAATCCCGGCTGAGATTTAAAGGGCTCTGGGCTCCCTGCCCCTGCAGGCAGCCCAGAGCCCTTTGATTCCCTGCCGCGGCCGGGATTCAAAGGGCTCTGGGCTGCTCGCAGAGCGCCGTGTGCGGGGGATTTAGAATCCCCCCACGGGCTGCACAGTGAGGCTCCGCGGGCGGCATGTTGTGCAGGCCTGATCTAGACCATGCATGCGTGCACACAAACTCTGAATGCTAATTTTTAATAGTATTCCATAATATAATGTAAATACAATTCAATAAAAGTATACTATTTTCTCAACCATTTCCCATACTTATGACTGTGGTTATGATTTATGAGCCTACCAGTACTGAGCCATTGATTTAATGGGATAGGTTATTTTCATGTAACATGATGTTCAGTGTCCTCTCCTAGTTGCTGGTCCACAGAGGGTATGAGTGTTACAACTACAACCTGGAGTTATTTCTTCAGCTCAAGTGTTAAAGGCTCATACATTGGGCCAGTCATGCAACATTACTCAACTGATCTTCAATGTTAATTTTTAAAGCATACCTGTTTGGGTGACCATGAGTTAGGCTCCACCTGTGCAAATCACTTAGGCATGTGCTTAACTTTAACCGTGTCAGTAGTCCCCCTGACTTCAGTATAACTTCCCAGGTGTTAAACATTGTTTGTCCTGAAGTGCTTTTCTGGATCAGTGTCTAATTTTAAACAGAGCCCTTGTCTGTCACTGTGTCTGTCCAGGATCCCTGAATGTTCAGTTTTCTGATTCTACTGTCAGCCTTTTATCTGAGTGTGTATGCAATGCCAGTAATGCAGTCTTAGGCTACATCTAAGCTTGGAGTTGGGTGTGATTTCCAGCTTGCACTGACATACTTGCACGAGCTCTCATTGAGCTTGTGCATTAAAAATAATAGTGTAGCTGCAGTAGTATAGGAAACAGACTAGCCACCCCGAGCATATACCTACAAGATTCAGGCGGGTTTGTATTCGAGGAGGCTAGCCTGTGCTGCTGCTTGCCCCTGCCCACAGCTACACTACTGCTTTTAGCATGCTAGCTCAGTGAGACCTAGCCACAAGTATGCCTTTTTGAGCTGGGAATCACACCTCCAGCTCCAAGTGTAGACATAGCCTTAGTGTTTGCCCTTCAGAGGGTTAGTATCCTCTTACTCAGTGATGTACCACATTATGTGTATGTAATTTACTTCTGTTAGAAAACTAGCTCTTTTCCAAAAGTATGTGATTACACAGATGTTTTGTTGTATTAACATCTAGAAATGTTGTGTACAATTAATTGCATTACATACATCTGAAACCACTAATTCACATCCTTTCAACACGTATTTGACTTAAAAAAAATAAATACAAGGGTTTTCAGCAGCTATAACACATTGTGCTATGATCCCATTAGATTTCATAAACAAGACAGTGCTTGGATCAGGTCAGTACTTGGACTGGAGACTTCTAGAAAGAAAACAGGTTGCTAGGGCATGATGTTGACAATTCAGTAGAGGGGAACTCATTTTTCCTAAACCAAGACTCAGCAGCAGCAGCATAGTGTTTAGGGGACATTGAGCCACTGGAGATGATGTCTTCTGGATGAAATACAAAACTGAGGCCCTTACCATTTCTATTTGCGCCAGAGAGTTCCCATTGTACTTTGAAAAATTAAGATTTTTCAATCCTAATAGCCTGCCTAGATTCAGATTTGGGTATTTATTCTACCTTCTTAAGCCTTTTTCATTTCCTGATTTCAACTATTGTATAATATTGCTCTGTGCTATTGAACAGCAGTTCTATTTCATGCTAGAGATGGCTGCATTTCAATGGTCATAAGCAAACCCATGATTCAGTTTGCATATAATTTTGTAGTTGAAGTTTGTAAAGCCCTCTGAGATCCTTTGGAAACAAAGGTGCTATATGAATGTAAACTATTGTTGTTCCCCATGGTAGTATGTTATACTGGTCACACCAATGTGTGTCTAATCTGGAGACAGTTTGTCTTTGCTGAAGAAACAGAAGCACTGAATGCCAATTACTTTGGAGCATAGGTCTTAAAGACCTTATTCAAGCCTCTCTCCTGTTCAGATTATATAGATTCACTGTTTGGTGGTATATAATTCTCTACTGGATCAGTTGTACATATCTGAGAGATCACACTGTTATTAAATTCGCCATGAACAATATGCTTCCATTATATTTTATAGATGTCCTTTTGAGCCCAAGATATTTGTCAGCCAAAGCAAATGTGGCAAAATCATGAAGATCTTAGCTTTTCAAATGGACAGGCCACCAGCAGGAAAGCTAGATCCACTGGATTTATTTTGTGTTTGTAGACATAAAGCACTTGTACGTTGTATCACCCATCGGCTGACTGCTTCATTCTTTTGTGCTGACAGAGATTTGAAATGTAAAAGAATCCTGGTCTCTGAGTTGCTCTTCAGAGAGCAGGATCCTGGTACATTTCAGCAACTTTCTTGCTTACAATAACAGTATCAGCCAGCGGAGCATAGGGATAGGGTGATAAGCATGCAGAGGTCTGCAAATTATAACACAGCTGGTTGATCTGTTTCTGGTTGATAATTTCTTTAACAAAAAGGGGGAAAGGAAAATAAAGTAAAAATCTTAATGAACAAAATGTTCTACTGTGTGCACCATAAAACACTGAATATATTAACAGAAAAGTGAGACAGACAGACATTGTAAACAAGGAGGAACTTTAACTGGGGGGATGTCTCTCACATCCCAGGTAAGTACCCTAACTACTGGGCTAAAAGTTATAAGGGAGTTCCTCCTCCTCCTCCTACACCCCTCCCCCACCAACTTTTTGCAAAAAATGCCTAGGGCACCTAATTCCAAGAGAGGGTTTGCTGCTGAGAATCGCAAGCAGAAGGGGGTGCCTCCATCCCTGCAGCCCAAGACTTAGCTGCTTATCTCCATGAGAGGGCAGAGCTTAGCATACACTCCTGTCATCAGCATCTCCCGCTGACTGTTTCAGGTGACTCCTCAGCTAGTGTGTAGGCTTCTGTGAATCATATTCTAGGCACCTGCCTCTCCCAATCTATTGTATAGGGAATTCTTGGTGCCTGACTGAAGCTTTGTGAATCGCAGTGTATTAGGCACTGAGGTGCTCACTGTCACAATACCGACGTCCTTTGTGAATCTGGGCCTTAATCAATATTACTATGGTGTCAACTGTAGGAATGCTCTTTGTCAAAATTTGTTTCACAATATAATAAATATTTATGCCGAAATGTCACGCTAGTGAGCATTTTAAATTCATTTTGAAAATACAGCTTAGTCTTTTATTTTCATTTGTCATTCTTCTTTCATGAGAAGCAAATGTGACAAGATTTTGTGTCTCTGGGTATTTCTTCTTGTAACCATAATCACGTTCACAGAAACTATTGGCATTTGTTGTCATTCTCAGATGTGCAGAAGTTTACCAACTAGTGAGAAACCTGTGGAGGAGTGTTAATGGGCACTGATTGATTTGCAGCATACTTCTACTCTTCTCCATCTACTGGTCTCTCTTTCCTCCCACGACCTGACTGAGTGAGAGGATATTGGAGGTCTGACTGGGGTGAAAAGAGATGTGAAGCTCATGTAACACATTCACAACTGGGGTGCTGCTTTGCGTTGTGAGTTGCTCTCTAGCAAACATACCAGTCTACTGTACTTCTGCTCCCTGAAGGAGGACAGGAAAGGGAAATGATCCCAGCCTGTGCATCTCTTGCCTGTTCTCAGAGAACTACTGCCCAGTGGCAGCTCATATTTCCTTCTAATTTATCACTCCAGCCTTACTCCCCACATACCTTCATATCCTTCTGCTGGTTCCCCTACACCCAGTGGCATTCTCCAGGGCCGCCCGGGGGGGGGGGCAAGAGGGGCCCCCACCAGAGTTTATCGGGGGCCCTGGAGCGGGGTCCCTCACTCGCTCCGGGGGCCCCGGAAAACTCTTGCGGGGCCGGGCGCAGGAGCTTCTTCACTCCCGGTCTTCGCCGGCGGGGGGTCCTTCCGTTCCGGGGCGGAAGGACCCCCCGCTGGCGAATTACCGCGGAAGACGGACCCGCCGCCAGAGTGCAGCCCGGTCTTCGGCGGTGTCCCCCGCCGCCGAAGTGCCCCGAAGACCCACGGCGGGGCCCCCCTGCCGCAGAATTACCGCCGAAGACCGGGCTGCGCTTTGGCGGCAGGTCCCGCTTCGGTGGTAATTCGGCGGCGGGGGGTCCCGCGGGTCTTCGGGGCACTTCGTCGGCGGGTCCCGGAACAGAAGGGCCCCCCGCCGCCGAAGACCCCGGCCCCCGGAATCCTCTGGGCGGCCCTGGCATTCTCCCCCACCATCATCTCTTCAGGCCAGACCCCATCCAATTGCTGATTACTCCCTTCCTTTTCTTTTCTTTTCTTTTTTTTTCTTGTGCCACACTTGCACAGCCCCGTTAGCTGTGATGGCTACATCTGGCCAAACCACACAGAGTGTTCAGGTGAGGTATTGAAACACACACTCACCAAAGTAGCAGGTTCCCTCAGCCCTGGAAAGCTGTGGAGCAGTTGTGCTGAATTGAGTCATGGAGTAAGCAGGCATAAATCCCTTTGAATAGCAGGATTGGGGATCATGTCTGGGAGGGCAGGTCAGAGATGAGACTGCAGAAAAGATTTGGACAAGAAGGGGGGCAGAAAGGCAAAATGCAGAGTAGAGAAGGAGCAAAGGTGACTTTAAAAATTTATCATCCAAAATTTGGCGGATTAGTTAAACTGAATCTTCATCCCTTTTGAGGCTCACCCATCATTGCAGTCGAAATACTAATTCTTTGCTATTTTGGTTGATTTAAGAGTTAACAGGCAGATATTAAATTCATTTTAAATAACCCATAAAAATATCCACCTCTGATCCCTTTGGTGAAACCAGTCCATTTTCCTCATAGCATAAATGTAAAACTGTATGTTGTTCTTTAACCAGTTTTAGAACCACAGCTTCATTTCAAAATGCAGTGCACTAGTGTTTTCTTAAAAATACCATAAAATACAAAACTGAATAAACTACAGTCAGCAGTTTCTGTGGAATTGGGGCATGATGTCTGGTCATTATCAGTTCACCAATGGAAAAGCTGATTATTCACGGAGGTGACTATGGCTGGAAGAACATGAGGAGATGGCACAGAATCTGTGTATTGCTTCACACTAATTCTGTTATTGATCATAATTGTATTACAGTAAATGCCTCAACTGGGCAGGGTCCCATTGTGTTTGTACGGTGCCTAACAGTAAATGACAGTCCCTAAACAGGGCTGCCCAGAGGATTCAGGGGGCCTGAGGCAAAGCAATTTCAGAGGCCCCTTCCATAAAAAAAAAAAAGTTGCAATACTATAAAATACTATATTCTTGTGGGGCCCCTGCAGGGCCCGGGGCCTGGGGCAAATTGCCCCACTTGCCCACTCTCCCCCCCGGGCAGCCCTGATGTGAAGAGCTTAGTACTAAAATGAACAGCTGTTCAGTCAAATTAAAAGTTCTGCGTAAGTGTATTTTAAAAAAAGTTTGTGTACGTTCCGCTTTTAGGGGCAAAGTGTGGGCCCACCCACTGAGGGACCCTGTATGCCGCTGAACCAATATGGTTCTTCTGTGCCTAAGGAAGCAGAATGATTTCATCCCTGCATATCCACCTTGGAAAGAGAGCGTAATCTGAGCAAAGGCTATTGCAGACCTTATGAGGCAGTCACGGCCCTGGAGCAATTGCATTGCTGCTCTGCATCCTGAAGGCAATTACTGCCAACAACAAATTTTGAAAGAAACAGAAACATTTCCATTTGTTCTAATCCTTTCATGGAATATTCTGAATTTTTTTGGTCAAAATTAATTTTTTCACTTTTATTTGAATTGAAATGGAACATTTTAATTTTTGAGGGGTTTTTACTCACCTTATCCTTTACTTCTCCATCCCTCTTCTCCCCCTCAGAAAGGAAGAGGGAAGCAAAGACTTTAAAAAAACCTGACTCTTTTCTTATTGGAATCATATGGAATCTAAAATTTATTTTTAAAATAAAAATAGACGATTTTGGACAACGCAAATATTTTCACAAAAAGTTTGTATCATTCAAAAAGCCACTTTTTCATTGGAAAATATTTTAAGGGAAAAAAATTCAATTAGCTCTATTAAAAGGATATACATGGACATCTTCTGTAAGAAGAACAGACTAACATGGCTGATACTCTGAAACCTGTCATCTTCTGTAAGAGTTTTTGCAACTCTCAGTGTCTGTATTAGAGTTGAGAACAGACTGTTTCTAACCACACTGAACTAAACTGGGAAAAGTTGTCCCCCCAAAAGTGTGAATTTACAATTAACCCTTAGGAAAGGTAATGTAACTAAGCAGGTTCAATGAAGCCTCATTAAATGAAGTAGACAGATGAAGTGCAGGTACAGTGGTTACCCGCTGGCCCATGCCAAGAGCAGGTACTGTAATATGAAGCGGCATGTTGGATTATGGATGCATCAGTGGCTATGATTTATGGCACCTGTTTGCATCTGTTGGATGATTGATGGGTTTGTGAGTCAAAAATAAAGCTGCTGTTTTCACATCTGAGAGATGTCTGTTACTTTATCCATAGGAGTGGTGGGTTTGTAAGAGAACAGACACATTGTACCCATTACAAATCAAAATATCTAGACTACCTAATTAGGAAGGGGTTACAGGAAATTGCTTACAAGCCAAATAATACAAAATAAAAATGTTAGTGTTTGGGAGGTTTTCATTTAGGTCATCCCGTTTTCTCAGTCTGTCATTCCTTGTTTCTTTTTATATCTTTGAACACAAAATGCATGTAACAAGTAGCAGACAGGATTTATTTTAAACTGTTCAGTTGATTGTAAATTTCTTGCAGACCAGTTTCATTATAGGCCCTCAGAATTCTGTTCAAATAAAGTGCTGTGGTCATGGACTGACATTATACACTGTGAATTCAAGTCTGAGTTATGAGCTATGTTGTAAACCACAATTTTTCTTAAAAATAACTTTTTAATATTTCAGCACCATATGTCATTTAGCATTAAAATTATTGTTGATATAATGGTGGTACTCTGTGCTAACAAATAGATAAGAGGCTGTGTAGTTTTGTGATGTATACCCTTGGGCAGTTCAAACCTATTGATGCTATTCAGAATTGCATATTGGAAATTTCCAGTTGAGTTCAAGGAAGAGGCAGAAACTTCTGTATTTCATTTGTATCCCATTGTTGCTCATATATTATTGCAAATCATGATACCAATGGCAAAGGATATTTTTACATTTAAAAAGAGTCATGGGTTGAAATCCTGGACCAACTGAAGTTAATAGCAAAAATGCCATTGACTTCAATGGGGCCAGGATTTCACCCATGGTGCTGCATATATATGTAACAACCCTAAATAATGGATATTTTTTGTCCCCATCATATAATTCTAAATTAAATTTTAAATCTGGTAATAATACAATTACATCTGATACTCTATGGACATGCATTTTCAGTAAATTGTCTGGTTTCAGTGCAGTCCTTCTCTTCCTCACGCTCTCATTGATGTGTACATACCTGTATTCTTATGAACCTGACTGTGATCAATTAATTATAAGCATTGTCTTATAGTTACAGCTCAGGACAGGGAATTAGATGACCTTGGATCCATTACATAAGAACGTAAGAACGGCCATATTGGGTCAGACCAAAGGTCCATATAGCCAAGTATCCTGTCTTCCAACAGTGGCCAATGCCAGGTGCCCCAAAGGGAATGAACAGAACCGGTAATCAAGTGATCCATTCCTTGTCACCCATTCCTAGCTTCTGGCAGAGGCTAGGGACACCATCCCTGTCCCTCTTGGCTAATAGCCATTGATGGACCTATACTCTGATTCCTGTCCCTTCTACAGAATTCTTGTGACCTTGAAAAAATCAGTTAGCCTCTTGATGTTGTGATTTTTCTCATCTGTAAAAATACAGATGATTATAATTCACATGAATGTTGTGAAGCTTCCGTCTTTTCTTCATGAATATATAAGATATTGACTCTACATAAGTTACATTTAGCTGAGCTCTTTAAAATTAATCCAGAAAACACCACATTATAAACAATAAAATTAAGGTGTTACGGTATAAATTGTCCTGCACAGATTTACTGTCTCTCTTTGGTAGGGAACTGAGCAGAGGCTAGAGATATGGGATGTTTTGTTTAGGTTTTGCCTAGAAATCCAAAATTTATTAACATTTTTAAAGCACTTCAAGGTTCTAAAATCATGTGTGTGAATAAGTAATAGCTAGACTAGCATTTGGTGGCAATTAATAGCACAGGCTTTCTTTCTGTAATGAATACGTTTTTTATTTTAATTCTCACCCTTTAAAAAAAAAAAGTTTAGCTGGGGGGTGGTGGCTTTAAAATTCATGCTTTTTTTGTGAACTAAAAAACTAGTTGAAAAGGCTTCAAAACCTGAACCCCAGGAGACTTGCCATGCCTAAAAGCAATGACAGCCTCCAACAGAACTGAATGAGGGGAAGCGGGGAAGCATTAAATTCAAAACAAACACAGCATAAAAACTAAAGCCAATGAAAGTGAAGAGAGGAAATCTATATGGAAGGCAAACAGTTGTCTCTTCAGAGACAGCTGCAGTTATTAATTAGGGTTCCATCATTTGTACTAAATGGTCAATCAATAGCCTTACTGCTTTGACATTTCATTTACTTTGTAGCTTGCTTATTAATTTGATGTGATTCAGCTAGACTTGTGATGTCCTTCTACGTGTCAGTCTGCCTGTGAAGTCTGGGCTGCAGGATGGGTTGTTACTGCAGTGTCTAACAGGATATAGCAGGCAGGAAAAAATCTCTTTAGTTTCTTAATTCACATGGCATTAACAGTACAAAATATATATATGGAATATTAATGCTGAGCAGCAGACACAGCAGCAAAAGCAGCATCTGCCAAAGGTACCAGAGCAGAGTTAATTCTTTAATTAATATTGATGCATCACGGCATTACTATATTTCAGTATTACAGTGTTTAATTAAAGCTATCTAAAGCTCTTCAAAGTAAGCACTAAGCATCACAAATGTGAGCTCAGCAGGACAATCTTATTCAGGAGGAACTTAAATCGTTATGTTGGGCTGAAGAAAACTATGCATAACTTGGGGAGCAGTATCACGCTATATACTGTACTATTGTGTCTTCGTCATTCAATTGTATGAACCCATTTTTGGAAAACTGCATTAGGAGTATACAGATAAAGCAGCCTCAAGACTGGCCTTTTGGCTCATTTAAATGCAGTGTAACAGAAATTGACTTAGTGATGGTTACATCATTGCAGAGTGGAGAGGTGTTTTTTTTTCTTAGTTTTCATGTTTGTGAGATCAGTAAGAACTTATGCACAATCATATAGACAACTAAAGAAAACATTTGGAATATAAAATACCACTATCACTGAAGATTTTATGGATAAAATAATTGTATGGATTTTAAGGCCTAAAAGGATTGTTGTGATCTAGTTTAACCACTATTGATTTCACCCAGTTATTTCTGCAACCAGCCTATATCTTGTGGATGATTTAGAACACCTCTTTTGAAAAGACATTCAACTAGATTTAAATCATCTTAATTTGAGGTTAGAGTTTACTTGGATTAAAGTGTTTTGCTTAAATAAACCACAGAATAATGTAAGAGAAGTTAGCAATGGAAAAGATCTTTTAGATCATTTTACCAATCTCCCTGCAAGAGTATCTAGGAATTCCAGGCTAGATTCTGCTCTGGTACTGGCCCACCCCAGTAAGAAACTGATTCCCACTATAATTAGAGATTTGCCAGATTTGTCAGTTCCATTCACTGGAACTCTCTCCACACTGGGACACACTGAAACCTACACCTTCCCAGAGGATATCTTTACCCTATCTTCTCTACAATAGCTTTTCTTCTTTTGGATCTGACCCTACTCAGAGGCATCACAACTCCAGAGGAAGAAACCACCTTGAGGAGACAGGAATGCTCCCCTAGTCCATTCAGCATTTTTCAGTTGTTACCAGCTGAACTGGCACCTACCTTCTCATCTGGTGAATCAGAGGCATCAGAAGGAACAGCACCTCTACATAGAGAAGTGAGCCCGGACAGAGGCTCCTGAAGGTCTGGAATCTGTCCTCCACCCAAATATGACCATCTAGGGAAGCAGTGATACCCAATACCATGGTACTCCACTGGTTGATCCTTCTTACTGGCATTAGTAGAGTCCATGGAATACCTATACTAAACACCTCAAATCTGGGCATGACTCTTACCTACCTTCTGCCCAACACCAACAAGTTCTGTCAGAGTATGAGGGAGAAGAAGTTGAGTTGGTCTGCCAGTTCTGATGGATGTCTCCTTCTCTTTGCCCCATTTTCACCATCTCCAACTGGGGACAACATGCAGTATTAAGAGCACCTGCAGAGAGTGGCAACTGAGCTCCAGATTCAACGTGGGGAAGTAGAGATTACTCAGCATAGTATCTGAGAGATTCTGCAGCCTTCCAGTCCTAGCTGGATGGCCCTTCCAGTGAACAGTGTTATAGAACCAGCCAGGATAGTTTGGCTTTGTGTGGTTCCCCCCCCCCCCCCAAAAAAAAAAAAAAAAGCTGAGAGGTATTATTTTTCTACTAGCCAGGGGAGCAGATTTACTGTTTCCACACCTAGTGCCAACTTCATGGTGGTCAAGCTGCCACTGAGAGGTCTAGACTACAGCATCCCAAAGGAACACTCACTGACAAGACCTTGATGTGTTAGGGATTAAAGTATATTTCTTCTACCAGCTTTCAGTTTCGAATTGAAAACTACTACACTTTGTTAGCAAAGTATGATTTCAGCAACTACTCCAGACTATTGGACTTTAAGGACCAGGAGGACAAGGCCCAATTCCAAGCCCTAATTGATGAGGGTAAATTGACACCTACAGAGGATGCTGCTGACACCATTTTGAGAGGAATAGCTACAGCAATAGTCATGAAGTACGAGTCGTGGCTTCACTCCTCAGGATTCCACAGGGAGGTACAAAATACTACTGAGGATCTACCCTTTGAAGTAAATGCATTCAGTCCCAACCTCCCCCCCGCCCCTCCCCCCAAAAAACAAACCTAACAAGTCTCTTCACTCTCTGACTCCAAAACAACCCTCCACTCCCTGGGCATTTATACGCCAGCTCCAGAGAGGAAATATCACAAACAGGTATACATGCCAAGACCGCCTTCTTAATTGCTCTGACACCACCATGCAAATGCCACTGGGTACATAGACCAGGAACGTGGCTTTTTCCACATCTACTGGTACTGCTGAACCTCACCCAGCACCTAGGAGGTTCTTTTGACTGGACTTTCAACTGTGTTCCTCTACAGCCGCCGTCCTATGCTGTCTCCCAAAGTTTTGGTGGCTGCCTCCTCCACTTCATTGATGTGTAGAAGTCGATAACAATGGGCAAGTGGGTGCTAGAGACCATTGGCTCTGCTACATAATTAAGTTTTGTGTTATCTCCCCATCACAAAGCCCTTTTTGTGGACCACTCTCATGAGGAGATCCTCTCTCAGAAGGCATACTCTGCTCTTCAGTGAGGAGTGATAGCTCATGTGACATATCAACATTAAAGTAAAGGATTCTAGTCCCCAGGTTTCTTAGCTCCCAAGGAAAAAAAATGAGGATGGAGACCAATTCTTGACCTATAACAATGGAAAATCTTTATTCAAAGATCCAGAATGCTGCATATTCAGATGGGCATTGATATTCCCCTCCATGGAGGAGCACGCATCTTTTGTAGCTCTCTTACCTTCATGTGGACATCCCATCCCTTCATCCCACAGAAGGTTCCTCAGATTCCAGGCAGGGCACACGCACTGCAAATTTTGAGTGCTCTCCTTCAGACTAGTTATAGCATCTGGGCTTTTCTCAATGGTAGCACCGTGGATGATACAAAACTGCTACATCATCTTTTTGTATCTGGATAATTGGCTCCTGATGGGCGGATCCAGCAAGATGGTAACCCTATTCCTACTCTGTCATCTTTTTTCCTTGGGAAGAAAAGTTCACTTTGACTCCCACAAAGACCATAGTCTTTATAGAAGTGACCCTAGACTTGACACAGCAAGGACCCTACCTCCTATGGAAAGATTCCAAGCTATGAACAACTTGATAAGAGAAGTCACCATCAGATCTTGGATCACAGTCAAGTTGTCTTTTCCTACTGGGCCATATGGCCTAATGTACTTACGTAAAACAATTTATTGGGCTCTACCTCTGTTGCCTGTTGGCCTGGCTCTGGTCTCTTTACTCACCAGACAAGAACAACATGAATACCAAGAAAATGATTCCTGCCAAGGTCATGGCTTCTCTTTTTTTTGTGGACAAACCTGAAACAAGTCTCTGTGGGAGTCCCTTTCCTTACACCCTTGCCCGATGCAACCATTATCACAGACATGTCCCTCATTGGATGGGGAGACCACATGGAAAATGACAGCACATGGTGCACTTGGACTTCTTTTTGGGGAGGAGGACAGGATGTGTGTCTCCCTTCTAGTGGTGGGAGCAGTCCATCGGGCCTGCAATGCAGCCCCACCATGTTCAGATAATGTCAGACAACATGGCGGCTGTTTTCTACATACATAGGGTGGAACAAAATCCCTGCCTTCCTATGAGGAAGCGGTTGATCTATGGAATTGATGCATCAGGAACCATAGAATACTCTCAGCAGCATACCTATTAGGTTTGCAGAACTCTCTGATGGATAGTTTCAGCAGACACTTTTCCACTGACCATTAATGGGAGATACATAATTCCATCCTGAACAAGATCTTCATTCTGTGGGGAAATGCCATCCTGGTACCTGTTTGCCTCTGAGACAAACAAGAAATTTCCCCTATCCTGCTTCAGAACAACTCTGGGCTGAGGCTCCAAGGGTGATGCCCTTCTGCTACCTCAGAAGGATCACCTCAGGTATGCCTTTCTTCCCATCTCACTGATATCACAAGTTCTATGAAAGATTCTCAATGACAAAGCTCGGGTCATTCTCATCACACCCCCTCGACCAAACAATTTAGCTTTTCAGAACTTCTGTGAATGTCAACCCAACCTCCCATTGGTGTTCAATCTTTCCCAGATTTATTGATACAAGAGAACAACAAGAACAGACATCCTAACTCAAGCCCTTTTATCTAATGGCCTGGTATTTGGATGGGTATGTGACATAGAATACTTGTGTTTGGAGGCCGTTCATTCCTGTTTCAATCAAAGCAGAAAGGACTTCGCCAGAAAATGCTATCTGGCCAAATGGAGACATTTCTCTACCTGGATGCAACAGAACTAATTATCCCTGGAATCAATGAGAATATTAGGCTACCTACTCCCTTTGAAGACTTTTTGGACCATCTATTGGCTCACTGTGGGTCCACCTTGCAACAATCAGCACCTTCCATCTTCCAGTTGAAGCTATGCTGTTTTTACTCATCCAACAACAATCAGATTGCTGAAAGTCCTCCTTAGAACTTTGCAACTAGTTGTTGTTGAAACCAACATTGTAATGGAATCTTAATCAGTACTTTTCAGTATTTAAGACTGCCCTTTGAATCCATGTCCTTCTGCATTGACAGATCCCTTTCTAGTAACCATCAGATAAGTCAGAAGGTTGAGTAAACTGGGAGCATTTATGGCAGTTCACCATATACCACATTTCATATAGAGATTTCCCTTTGCTTCTATGCAAAAGTCATCTCTAATCTATTCAGTTATCAGTATTCTTTCCAAAACCTCATGCTGCTGGCAAGGAGAGGAGACTACTTTCTCTTGATGTTCAGTGGGCTTTGGTGTTTTATCAACAGAAAACAAAATCAATTAAGAAATGCCTAGGCTATTTGTGGTTTTAGCAAAGTGATCAAAGGGACAAGCATTATTTCTTCTGAGACTATTTTTACATAGATCTTCATCTGCGTCGTTCTTTGTTGTCAGTTGGCACATATGTAATCACATGCATTTTCTTAAGAAAGGAAAAAATAAATCAATGTGTTCATTATGCTGAGCTGGTATTTGGTCTGCCATGTCAAGGCCCTGGGCCTCACTGAACACTTACAAATGCAGAGCTGGAAACCAGTCTTGCTTACCCATGAATTAGCATTATCAAAATAAATATAAGATGTTAAGTTGATAATGTTTTGAATATTGTATAAAATGTTTGTAGGATGCTACACTCAGCTTTACCCCTTGTTATAAATTTGCATTGTAAACGTTTGTCACTGTGTAACTCAATGAACAGGGGGAAAAGCCTTCTGTAATGCAAATGATGGTCTCTAACAAGATGATGTTAAATCATGTTAATTAAAGGCAAATGAGCCATTGTGCCAGATCAAGGATCAAAGACTTGAAGTGCATTCTCCCTGCCTACCCACCCCTACCTTCTATGAGGAAGGGACCTGAGTGTCAGTTTGATTTCTGGGGGAAGAATATATAAAAAGGCCTCACAAGGAAAAATGATCATCTGTTTGCTATTTGAACTCTCACAGAGACTATAACTGAAATGAGATATCACCCAGGATTATCCCTGGGTTTGCCCTGAAAGACATTTTGAATTGACAGTTCCCTACAATTTTGTCACTTGTAGGGGTTAGAGTACAACTTATTTGTGTTGTATACTTGCTTACTTTAGCCTGTAAATAACTTGTTTCTATTTTCCTAATGAATAAATCTTTAGTTAATTATAGAATTGGCTACAGTGTTATCTTTTGGTAAGCTCTAGGGTACTGACTGATCTGGGGGTAAGCGACTGGTCTCTTGGGACTGGTAGCAACTGAATTTTATTTAGTGATTTTTTTTTTTTGGTCTGTGGGTGGCAAGATAGACTGTAGGCCCTAAGGGTCTGTCTGTCTGACTCCATGGTAACTGGTATAGTGATTCAGAAGTACATTTGTTAGTGGGTTGGTGAATCTGATTATAAAAATATCACGAATTCGGGGTGTCTGCCCTGCATAGGTACTCATGGCCATGAGCCACTCCCAACAGTATGACAGCATTCATTTAGACTTGCTTTGTATATCTGTGCATCACTGGGTGTCTTGTTTAGTCTTAATTTACTGTGCCAAATCAAATGGGACCAGCAACACCAGCATTTCTGCTTACATGAGTGATGAATGATGCAGACTTGCTATTCTCTTTAGATGGGATTCTTTTCATGCCCTTCAGTCAAAAGGGATGATGTTTGAGTAGAGAAAATTGGAAGAGAAAATGGTCTGGTATGTGGTCTCAACATTTTTCAGCATTGGTCTTTGGGGCTTGAAAGGCTGGTGTCTCATTCGCACCCACCTAAAACCTAAGATTTTGGGGCTGTAGAAGCGTCATGGCTCATCTTAATGTTCATTTTTTAAAGAGCAAGCTGCTAGCACTTCTCACTGGGAAATTGGCTTGGAAAATATTACCTAACACAGATGGTAGAATTTTTTTCTGATGAAAACATTTCTCTGAAATTTTTTCAATGTTTATTTTATTTTATAAGGTATGCTGGGGTTGAGGTAGCTATAGGAACTAAAAGGAATGTTCTCAATCCCCCTCCACCCCAATTTTTGGATTAACTTTATAAACCAAGTTACCGATGTCTAAAATGTCTTGAAATTTGTAACTATATTTCCTGGAGATAATTCCTGGTCCCTCGCCACCACAACAGATGCATGCTTCACAGCTGCCCAGGCCCTTGAAGCCTATCATCAGGGATCTCAATTTCTTTAAAGAACCTAAAATAATTTGTAGCCAAGTGGGGCATGGCCCTGACTGCAGTTGATCAAACTGGGGCTTAGTTTAGAGGAGAGGCCTGGAAATTATTAGGTGCCCAGGAGGAGGGAGACCATTCCAGGCCACTACATATACCCACCCACATGTAAAAATCCATGTACTAATGAAAAGTTATGAATACATTAAAAAATAGAAATTGAAGAATCAATGACTCCCGTAACAGCTGAGCAAAAATGCAGCATTTGGTGCTCAGTTCCTCTCAGGTCCTAAACTCTCCTGCTGCCATTGAAGTTGGAGTCTGAATCCCCATTGACTTCAGTGGGAAGAATATCTGGCCTTTAGTTATTTGTCAACTTTCTAATTGTCATTACTTTGCTGGGAATAAAGATTTCCAAATTTCTCTCTTCTGTGTTTAATTTATTGTTTAATTATTTACCTACTAATATGTCACTAATGGGACTATAAAAACTATATACAAGTCAATAAATAATAGGAGATGCCTGAACAGAAATCTGTTTTCCTTTTGTTTTATTGCTTTGCTAGTTTGTCATTTAAGAGGTTGTTTTTTTGTGGCAATATTCATGTTACTGAAGAGTTGCATTTATTCCATTTTTCACAAATACAGTTCACTTTGTTTTGCCTCTTGATAAGATGGGAGCCTGCATTCTTCCTTTCCACCATCCAGCATTAATCTTATTCATCAAAAGAATGAGCCTTTGTATGTGTATCTTTGTCAAGTGCAGGGAAAATTTGTTTGTTTATTAATTTGTGTGTGCATGTCATTGTATTACTTACAAATAGAGACGTGGCTTGATTTGGAGCCTTTGAATTGTTACAGTTTTGAGCATGTCTTTGGTCATTTCAGGCCGTTTGCCTTCCAGAGAATCCAAAGCATTCGACTTCCCATTCCTTCTCCTCCTCCTCCCCCCGCCCCCACTGGTTTTCAGCATCTGCTTCATTTGGCTCCTTTAGCCTAAAATGCATCAAAGCTGCTGATGTGAGGAAGAAATGTAACACCATTATTGGCTTTTCCTGACAATTTAACATAAAAGGGAAAAGCTGAGCTGGAGCTTTCACTACAGCTTGCAACTGCTGATCAGAGAAAATGCAGCTTTAGCAAGTTATAATTTATGTCCTGCTATGGATGTAGGCTTTGGGGGGGGGGGGGAAATGGGGAGGTGAGATAATGGGAGAGGTGCGCTGCAACTGTGAGCTGCTTGTCCGCTTCCTTTTGTCTATTTTAACTTCATGTTCTGATTTTCATGCAAGGCTCAGTTAATACCAGTTTGTCTAAACATCACCATTCAGTTTAATAGCAGTTTAGCTCAACTGTTATTCCCCCTCTCCCTTATATTTACCAAGTGCTGGACACCAAACTTACTGCTGTTCTAATAGAGACCCTGGAGACTGAGTTTAAACCGTCTGAAACATTTTTTTCTCTTTAAAACGTTTAGGTGAATTTACAACTGGGGAGAGGTGGTGCATTGACAGCTTTATAGCAACAGTTTCCTCAGATCACCATCCTACTGTATCTTAGTGCACTAGGGCCAAGAGGGTAGCTCAGACTCCATTCCTAGCTAGAACTTTGCATGTCTTCTAAGACTTCCTGCATCGGGTGATAATTAGTGCCAACTGTGGTGGGTTTTATGGTGGTCCATTATAAGCTGAATTGAATCCAACAGGTTATTTCAAATAATCACAAAGTCCTCCAAATTTCAGTCAATTATGGCCAGGTCCTCTTTCAGCTAATGAAATTGAGTAAAAAAGCTTAGATATTTCCCAGTTTTCTACATTCGGAAGGGGGAAGGGGGGAGTACTGTGAGCTCTTTCCTTCAGTCATTTTATTCGGGATTGGATTTGAACTTGCAGTCAAACTACAGACGCTTCTTGTTTTAGGGTATGTCTACACTACAAGACTATTTCGAATCAACTTCAGTCGAATTTGTGGAATCGACCTTATGAAGTCGAATTTGTGTATCCACACTAAATACACTAATTCGACTGTGTGAGTCCACAGTAACGGGGCCAGCATCGAATTTGGAAGCGGTGCACTGTGGGAAACTATCCCACAGTTCCCGCACTCCCCGCTGCCCATTGGAATTCTGGGATTTCCCCCCAATGCATGCTGGGGGAAAAATGTGTCGAGGGTGGTTTTGGGTAACTGTCATCATTGAACTATCAATCACGCCCTCCCTCCCTCCCCGAAAGCGCCTGCGGGCAATCTGTTCATGCACTTTTCTGCTCAGTGACAGCGCGGGCGCCACAGCGCTGCGAGCACGGAGCCTGCTGCAGTTATGGCCGTTGTCAACTCCTCGAACCTTATCGTCCACCTCTTCCACAGTCAGCTACTGAGAAATAGGGCTACTTTTCAATGGTGCTGCGAGCACTGGTGGACCATGGGGGACATTTTACCAGCATCAACGTTGGGTGGCCAGGCAAAGTTCATGACGCGCGTGTTCTCAGGAACTCTGCTCTGTTTAGATGCCTGCAGGAAGGTAGTTTCTTCCCGGACCACAAAATAACTCTTGCAGATGCCTATAGTGATCCTTGGGGACCCAGCCTACCCGCTAATGCCCTGGCTCGTGAAGCCCTATGCAGGCGCCTTGCACAGCGACAAGGAACTCTTCAAGTACCAGCGAGCAGCGTGACCTGTGACTGTTCAGTTTCTTTACAGAGAAGCTGAACCTGCCCCTGTTTCTTTACCAAGTTACTGTTGACTAGCATCTGCAGTTACATACCCCGTCCACCCCGCTTCCCCCACTTCCAACACACGTTTAAAAATAAAATACATCTTCCACTGTAACTTTACAAAGGTTTCTTTATTGACGACTTTGCATTAAAGGGTTGAAACTGGGACGCAGACTGTGCTGGGTAGGGTGTGCGGTGATGTAAAGACCGCCTCTAAACTCAAGGAATGACAGGCTCCTGCTCCCAGAGCGCTCTGCAGTGCCGGACTGGTTGTTTCAACGGAGCCTGCCATCCCTCCTTTTTGGGACTCTGTGTGCGGGGGCAATGTGGCCTTGTGGCGGGGGAGGATGGATACAGATTCCTCTGCTGCGTGGCTCTGTGGTCCAGGACAGGGACCTTGCATGAGATCTGTAACCCCCTTCCCCCGCTACAAAGTCACGTACCCCCCACCCACACAGAACCTGCAAACCACGTCCCATACTGACCAGGGTGCCTACTGACTGCACTGTGTGTGTGACCTGCTGCTGATCCTGCCCCCGTCTCTGTACCCTGCTAAAGGTGACTGTCCTATGCAATTCCCCACCCACCCACCCCTTCAAACGCAGCGTTGTGTAAAAAAGCATGATGGAAACAGTAATTAACAGCAAAGTATTTTTAATAATTAACCAGACAGTCAGGGGATGAAACTGGGATTGGGGCTTGGGTGAGTCAGGAAGGGAAGGAATTCCCAAAACTTAGGGTATGAGAGCTTTTGGGTACTTGAGCACTCTGCTGGAGTGCAGTGACAGTTTTCACGGCCCCTGGCACCACTCCTTCTGGTTACTTTGCGTGACGGGAGGTATGGGACTTTGTGGTGGGGGAGGGCGGTTGCAGATACACTGCGGGGGGCTCTGTCCTCCTGGCTGCGGTCCTGTAGAACATCCACAAGGCGCCAGAGCATGTCCGTTTGCTCCCTCATTAGTCCAAGCAGCATTTGAGTCGCCTGCTTGTCTTCCTCACGCCACCTCTCCTCCCGCTCGCTGTGAGAGCGCTGGTACAGAGAGAGGGTCTCCCTCCACTGGCTCTGCTGGTCTGCCTCGGCTTGGGAGCACCCCATAACTTCAGCGATCATCTCGTCCCGTGTCTTTTTCTTTCGCTGCCTAATCTTTGCCAGCCTCTGTGAGGGGGATGCTGTGGCAGGTCTGGAGACAGTCGAAGCTGTGTGATGGGAAAAAGGGAGTGAATTCCTTGCAAAGATACATTTTTGTGAACAATGAACACAGTCTAGTCTGTCTCTGTGAATTCTGGGTTGAGATCCCAGTGCCTGATGGGGCAAAAACCATTTTCGTGGGTGGTTCTGGGTAAATGTCAGTCATCCCTTCCTCCGGGAAAGCAACGACAGACAATCATTTTGAGCCCGTTTTCCCTGGATTGCCCTGGCAGACGCCACAGTGTAGCAACCATGGAGTCTGTTTTACCTTTTGTGCCTGTCACCGTATGTATACTAGATGCCGCTGACATAGGCGGTCCAGCAACGCTACACAGCAGCATGCTTTTGCTTTTGCATGACAGCAGAGATGGTTACCAGCCATACTGTACCATCTACCATACCATAAATTGGTAATAAGATGATCATGGTTACCAGTCCTTTTGCACTGCACCATTTGCTGCTGTCATAAGTGCCCCTGGCTGAGATCAGCCAGGGGCGCAAAAGCCAAAATTGGGAATGACTCCCTGAGTCAATCCCTCCTTTTTGGTATCTAAAAATAGAATCAGTCCTGCCTAGAATATGGGCAAGTGTACTAGAGAACCACTGTATCATAGAACCAGAGAGCACAGCTGCTCTGTGTCAGATCCTGCAGGAATGATGAGCTGTATGCTATTCACAGGGGGTGCTCCTGCAACAACCCCACCTGTTCATTCCGTTCTTCCCCCAGCCTTCCTGGGCTACCATAGCATTGTCCCCCCACTTTTGTGATGAAGTAATAAAGAATGCAGGAATAAGACACAGTGACTTGTTAGTGAGAAATGAGTGGAAGGCAGCCTCCAGCTGCTATGATAGTCTAGACAGGACATTAAGGAGTGTGGAGGAGAGGAGCCCAGCATCCCTCTGCTAGTCCAGGGACAATTGAATCTTTTCTTTACACATGAAGGGTGGGGGCTGATGGAGCTCAGCCCCCTGTTGCTATGATGAGGACGGTTACCAGCCATACTGCACCATCTACCAGGAAAAATTAGGAGCAGGTGCCCTTGATCGACCTCACTGATGCTAGTTGGCATGGTTACCAGTCCTTTTGCACTGCCCCATGTGCCAATAGGCTGATGATGACAATGGATATCAGTCATATTGTACCGTCAGCCACCCATGGCGGGGGGGGGCGGGAGCAAGGATATTGGTGTTGAGTGCTGCAGCATCGCATCTATCTGCAGCATTCAGTAAAGATAGGGTGACATGTAAAAGAGTCAACAGAGGATTGTTTTCCCTTTCACTTCTGGGGGTGGGGGGGGGGTGCGTAAATTGCCGAGCTATGCCCTGACCCACCGCGGACACTGTGTTTGACCCTAGAAGCATTTGGAGCTCAGCCAAGAATGCAAATGCTTTTCGGAGACAGCAGGAACTGTGGGATACCTTGCGTCCTCAGTCCCCCCTCCCTCCATGAGCGTCCATTTGATTCTTTGCCTTTCCGTTACGCTTGTCATGCAGCAGCGTGCTGAGTCTCTGCTATGCCGTCTGTCTGGAGATTTTTTAAAAATACTTTGGACCAGGCGTAACATTACAGTAATTCCCCTAATTAGATGCAGGAGTCTCTGAGCGAGATCACCCTGAGGACGGTCACTGAAGGAGATAGAGAGCGCATGCTGCGTGAAAGCCAGCACAAACCAGGGGCCTATGCAGCTGTGCTCGGGAGGCAATGCTCCCTGAGTACCTCATGAAAGCCTCGCGCGGAAAGGTGTGCTACCACAGAGCACCCGGTAAGGCAGCTCTCCCCAGGAACCTCCTGTGGAGGCTTTTCGATTTCCTCCTGGAGAGCTTCATGGAGATCTCCCAGGAGGATTTCTGTTCTATCCCCATATATAGAGAGACCTCCTTTTCACATACTTCAGATTCCTGTAATGTTAAGAATAAAAGTTTACATGTTTAAAGCACTTACCGACTGCTCCTTCCCCTGATTCAGGGTCCGGGTTAACGGCCGGGGAGGGTTGGTAGGGGAACTCCGTGAGGGTGATGAAGAGATCCTGGCTGTCGGGGAAACCAGCGTTGTAAGCGCTGTCACCTGCCTTGTCCTCCACAAACCCTTCCTCATCTTCCCCGTCCGCGAACATCACCGAGGAACTGGCCGTCGACACTGTCCCATCATCAGAGTCCACGGTCACTGGTGGGGCAGTGGTGGCAGGCTCCGTAGTGTCCGTTTGCCGCTTTGATTTTTTGGTAGCCTTGTCTGGGGTCCTTGATTTTCACGCGGTGCTGCATTGCATCCCGCCTGTATCCTCTGTCTCTCATGGCTTTGGAGACCTTCTCGTAGGTCTTTGCATTCCGTTTTTTGGAGCGAAGCTCCGAAAGCACAGACTCCTCGCCCCACACACCGATCAGATCCAAGACTTCCCGGTCAGTCAATGCTGGGTCCCTCTTTCTATTCAGAGATTACATTAACTCCTCTGCTGGAGAGCTCTGCATTGCTGCCGGTGCTGCTGAGCTCGCCCCGATGTCCAACCACGAAATGAGATTCAAACTGTCCGGACAGGAAAAGGAATTCAAATTTTCCCGGGGCTTTTCCTGTGTGGCTGGTCAGAACATCCAAGCTTGGACTGCTGTCCAGAGCGTCAACAGAGTGGTGCACTGTGGGATAGCTCCCGGAGCTACTACGGTCGATTTGCATCCACACCTAGCCTAATTTGACATAGCCATGTTGAATTTAGCGCTACTCCCCTCGTCGGGGAGGAGTACAGAATTCGAACTAAAGAGCCCTCTATGTCGAATTAAATGGCTTCCTGGTGTGGACGGGTGCACGGTTAATTCGAATTAATGCTGCTAAATTTGAATTAAAGTCCTAGTGTAGACCAGGCCTTAGAATACACTAACGAGCATGATTTATCTTGCCAGTTTTGTGTATATGACACTCATTGAACTCAGGGGTAGTTGCAAGTGTGCAACTAACTGGATAATCAGGTCTGAAAGCTTTTCTCTGTCTGAGAGGTAGGCCCAGATGGGGAGTGTCTGTGCATCTCAGCAGAGGGCAGCAAAAGAGAGTTTCTTCCACTTTTGCACTCTCTCCATCCTGGAGCCATTCTACATCAGGCTGAGCTAGCTGTGCAAACTAGAGCAGCCTCCAGTGTATTCTCATTTGTGCCAGCTGTCAATGTCTTCAAGAGATTGCTACAGCTGTCAGGATCACAGTTGCATAAATATTTCTTGGCTACAGACCCTTTTCCCTAGCTACTTCCTTTGGACAGGGAGGGTAGGTGACAGCACAGAAGTTGCTACTAGAACTGATTGAAAATGTTTGGACCAATAACTCAGTGGGAAAAGTTACACATCTTTGCTATCCAGATGGTGAGTAAATTGCTAGATCCATTGGGCATACAACAGTTGCAGTGAGAGTACATTGTTAGACACCAATATGATAGGCCCCTTAGAAATATCAAAAATATTGGTAACATCCCTCTTCAAAAGTGAAACAATGCTTTTAGCATGTAAATTGTAATATTTCCTAACAACTCTGTGGCTGTGAAACTTTCCAGTCTTCCCTACGAGTAAAGCACTAAAATGACCATCTTGTTTTGAAAAATATGCATAGTGGTTTCTTTTTTGGAGACAAGCAGGGAGTTAGATCTTAGCAAGTATTCTCTCATGAGATCCACTGTACGGAAGAAGTGTTGAGAAAGATGTTTCTTTATGAAAAGGTATGACAGCACCAGAAGAATTATCTGTGTAAATACCCCTTCTAGAGGACAATTAGGGTGACCAGATAAAATGTGTGAAATATCGGGACTGGGCTGGGGGGGGGTGGTAATAGATTCAATAGGTGCCTATATAAGAAAAAGGCCCAAATAGCAGGGCTGTCCCTATAAAATCGAAACATCTGGTCACCCTAAGGACAATGGGCATAATAGTCTACTTCTATTTGAGTAGATGATTTCACAGGTAGAAAAATGTTCACCAAATCTACCAAGTATCTGTTTAGAAACCAATTTAGGATAAGGATAGACAAGATACTTAGGTAATAATTGGAGATATGCCAATCTCCTAGAACTGGAAGGGACCTTGAAAGGTCATTGAGTCCAGCCCCTTGCCTTCACTAGCAGGACCAATTTTTGCCCCAGATCCCTAAGTGGCCTCCTCAAGGATTGAACTCACAACCCTGGGTTTAGCAGGCCAATGCTCAAACCACTGAGCTATCTGTCCCTCCCATACTAATGGAGATATACCTATCTCATATAGCTGGAAGGGACCCTGAAAGATCATGGAGTCCAGCCCCCTGCCTTCACTAGCAGGATTAGGTACTGATTTTGCCCCAGATTTCTAAGTGGTCCTCTTAAGGATTGAACTCACAACCCTGGGTTTAGCAGGCCAATGCTCAAACCACTGAGCTATCCCCTCTCCTCCACTTTGGATAAGTGTCTCTTGTTTTGACCTCTGTCAGAATAGGGGTCAGTATTTAGAATGGTAAGGGAAATTAAAAATAGCAAGTG
The DNA here is from genome assembly GCF_016161935.1 of Mauremys reevesii. Lineage (NCBI taxonomy): Eukaryota > Metazoa > Chordata > Testudines > Geoemydidae > Mauremys > Mauremys reevesii. Next base: position 97,584,860 of record NC_052624.1, read on the forward strand.
TTCTTATCTCACTTTCATATGTCAATAGCTTATGACTGATGTGTTAATATCAAAATGGGATGTTCATAGGAATTCGTGGCTGGTGCCATTGCAGTCAGAAAAGCAATAACTTTCTATCTAATGACCTTTACAATTTAAAGCATGAAAAGATACATTATGCACAAACATTTTGTTACCTCCAGGATCAAAGCGACAGTAAATGAACTGTGGGTGGTATTGCTTGAATACAAATGAACATACTAATTGAGCTGATCTGATCTTCTTTAAACTTTAGTGTAAGTCAATAATATAGTGCTTTTGAAAAGAAAAGTCCTTTCATTAGAGGCAGCATACTACAGAAGAGACTATCCCACAATAGCATCTCTTCTGTCACTGATGATACACCACTAGTCAGTGAACTGCTGCATTAAAATCTAAAGATCCAGTTTGTGTCAGTCTTTGCACCAAACTCTACTGTGTGTATTTTAAAAACAGGAACAAAACCTTACCAGTGTACCCTCTATTTTCATTTGGGGAGTGGATGAGAGTAAATCTATGTTGCAATCAGCAGATGTGATTGCAGCATATGTAGACATACCTGAGTTAGCTTTGATCTACCTCAGGTATGTCAACACGTGCTGTGATCACACCTCCTGATTGCGGTATAGTCAGTCGCTGAGCGAGAGAACGAACCACACATGACAGATATTAGTCATGTCATTTAATGCTCTACTGAAAGATACTTGTATACTTGGGTGATGAGGCCAGAATAAGAACCTATATAGAACAGACTAGAACTGCTGTTCCTTAAGTTGGAGCAGAAAAAGGGAAAACAAGTTTTTTTTCTAAGGCTTTCCCCGTTTCTTAGTGGAATTTAAAATCTCTTTTTTAACCTTTTAAAGGTTTTTACCGTATACTGTATCTAAAAGTCTCATGTTTTTTGTTATGTAATAGATAATCAGTGTTATACTATAGATGACAGACAGTTTATGGAGAAAAGAAATAGAAGCAATTTGTGAATTAGCACATTTTTATCAAGTTGCTTGTTTATTTTCTTGCATTCACTGGCTTTTATTAATTTGTTTTGGATTCATACCACTACAGCCATGCAATGTCAACCAGTGTTCTTGTAAAGTCTCATAAGCTAAAAATGGTAGGGCCAGGTCAGTTCTTCAATGGCAGATTTGCAACGGAAAAACACCTTTGCTGAGGGAATTTGTGTTGATGCTTGTCTTTCTAAGCTGCTATAGGAGCAATGCCCTATTCATGGAATCGTGCTTTGGGAGGTGTAAATAGAGGATCTTGACAGTTGTATCTACAGCACTTTTTATTTTATTTATATGCTGCCTGCCTAAAATTCCCCTTAGTTCAAAGAGTTGTAATTAGAGCTGTGTGAGTGCTGAATTTTTTGGTTCACTGGCAGTTCTGATTTATTTATTTTTTTAAATTGGGCCAAAACCAAAATTGTTTGAAATTTTTGGTGAATCAAAAATATTATTTTGACCCAAAACAAAATGTTTTTCATTTAAATGTCAAGCAGTTTGTGGTTTTACAATTTATTAAAATAAAATTGAAGGAATTTTAAAATAAATAGTTATTTTGACCTGAACAATCTCATTGGAAAAGCTAATACAAATTCACAAAATATTTTGGTGTCACTGAATCGATATTTTTAATCAAAAAGAGGTTTGGCCCCAAAAAGTCAGAGCTTTAGTTATCACAGTAATTATGAGATAATTCTCAGAGTCTAGGGATATGTCTACACTGCATCTGGGAGTGTGCCTTCCAGCCCAGGTCCACAGACTTGTGCTGGAAGAGCTCACATTAGTGCTCTAAATATAGTGGTGTAGATCAATGCTTCTCAAAGTGGTGGTCTGCAGACCGGTGCCAGTCCGCGAGCCATTGGCTGCCAGTCCACGTCGAGTTTCCTCATAAGAGCATCAAATAGGATAAAAATACGGCACCGGTCCCTGGCACATTGGGGAAAAAAATGCTGGTCCCCCACATCAGATAGCTTGAGAAGTACTGGTGTAGATGTTGCGGTTCTGACTTTCAAGCCTGGGTGGCAGGGGCTCAAGAATCCAAGCTCCAGCCCAAATCACAACATCCAAAACAATGTCTACACAGCTATTTTTAGCTCACTAGTGCAAGTCTGCAGATCCAGGCTGGGAGGCTTGATACCAGATGCAGTATGTAGGGTTGTCAATTGTCTAATCGCACAAACATCCTTGCCCTGCCCCCTTCTCCAAGGCCCCGCCCCTTGCTCCTTCCACCTCCCCCCCACACACACCTGATGCTCCCTCTCCTCCACCCTCACTCACTCTCACTGGGTTGGGGCAGTAGGTTGTGGTATGGGAAGGGATGTGGGCTTTTGGCTGAGAGGGGGAGCTGAGGAGTTTAGATTGTGGGAGGGGGCTCCGGGCTGAGCCTGGGGCAGGGAGTTGAGGTGCAGGAGGGGTTCAGGAGAGGGTGCAGGCTCTGGGAGGGAGTTTGGGTGTAGGAAGGGGGTCAGGGCTGGGGTGGAGTGGGGTGGGAGGTGGTTTGGGATGCAGGCTCTGGCCAGGCGGCGCTTACCTAGGGTGGCTCCCGGAAGTGGTGGCATGTCTGGCAGCAGCTCCTAGGCTCAGGGGTGGCCAGGCGGCTCTGCGTGCTGCCCCTGCCTGCAGGCACTGCCTCTGCAGCTCCCATTGGTCACGGTTTCCCATTCCAGCCAATGAGAGCTACAGAGTTGGCACTCGGGGCAGGAGCAGCGTGCAGAGACTCCCTGGCCACACCAGTGCCTAGGAACCACTGCCGGACATGCCGGCTGCTTTCGGGAGCAGCGTGGAACCGTGGCAAGTTGGGCGCCTGCCTTAGTCCTGCTGCGCTGCTGGACTCTTAGCGGCCTAAAATCTCCTGGATTGGCTTTATTAGTCGCTGGGAGATGAAGCCTGATTCTGGGAGACTCCCAGACAAACTGGGATGGTTGGCAACCCTACCTGTATGCCTTAGATCTTCTTGATGTAGGCCATGGTATAGATTGGAAACTGTTGTTTTAAGTTGGTGGATAATGTAGCAATAGACAAAGTCCAGGCTTATTGTAGCCACACTAAAAATCAAACTGTTTGAATGACAGACTTCTGTTGCTTGGGCCATCCTCTGGAGTGGAGTGGCTGAGTGCCCGGAGCCTCTCCCCCTCCCCCTCCCCCACGTTCTTGGGCATCTGCGTGAGGAGGCTATGGAATATAGGGAGGAGGGGAGGCAGTTATACAGTGGATGCAGCGGGGGGTCTGTGCTCTTGTTGGCTTTCCTGAAGTTCCAACAGTTGCTTCATCATGTCCATTTGCTCCCCCAACAGACTCTTCTTGTCCGTTTGCTCCCCCATTAGCCTCAGCATCACATCCTGCCTCCGCTCTTCATGCTCACTTAATTCTTTCCTGGTCTCTGCCACCGAATGCCTCTATGCATTAAGCTGTCCTATCAGTGCAGGAGGACTGCATGAGCTTGGAAAACATGTCATCGCAAGTGCGTTTTTTTCGCCTTCTAATCTGTGATAACCTCAGTGATGGAGATGATGGGGGAGGAGGGGCGTAGAAACATTCTAGGCTCTATGATTCTGGGGGGACTGCATGGTCACCTGTGCTGCTGAGTTTTCTATGCTGACCAAACAGGAAATGAAATTCAAAAGTTCCCAGGGCTTTTCCTATGTACCTGGCTAGTGCATCAGAGTTCAAAGTGCTGTCCAGAGCGGTCACAATGGAGCACTCCGGGATAGTTACTGGAGGCCAATACTGTCAATTTGCATCCACACTACCCCAAATTCAACCCAGCAAAGTCGATTTTAGCGCTACTCCCCTCACCAGGGAGTACAGAAGTCGATTTTAAGAGCCCTTTAGGTCGACGGAACGGGGTTGGTTGTGTGGATGCAGTCATTTTTAAATCAACCTAATGCGGCTAAATTTGACCTAACCCTGTAGTGTAGACCAGGCCTTAGATTAAAAACAACTTGTTGGGAAAGAGTCAATGTGGCTTTTGTAAAAGGAAATCAGCCTCACCAATCTGTTAGCATTCTTTAAGGGGGTCACCAAACATGTGGACAAGGGTGATCCAGTGATTATAGTGTATTTAGATTTTCAGAAAGGCTTTGATGGGGTCCTTCACCAAAGGCTCTTAAGCAAAGTAAGCAGTTATAGGAGAAGAGGGGGGAAGGCCCTCTCATGGATCAGTAACTGGTTAAAAGGTGGAAAACGAAAGGTAGGAGTAAATGGTCAGTTTTCAGAATGGAGAGAGGTAAGTAGTGGTGTCACCCAGGGGTTTGTACTGGGACCAGTGGTGTTAAACACATTCATAAGTGATCTATAAAAATGGGTAAACAGGTGGCAAAATTTGCAGATGACACAACATTACTCAAGATAGTTAAGTCTGAAGCAGTCTGCGAAGAGTTACAAAGGGATTTCACAAAACTGAGTGACTTGGTAACAAAATGCAGATGAAATTCAATGTTCATAAATGCAAAGTAATGCAAATTGGAAAACAACAGGATGGGGTCTAAGTTAGCTGTTACTATTTAAAAAACAGATTGTGGCGTCATTGTGGCTAATTCTCTGAAAACATCCACTCAGTGTGCAGTGGTAGTTTGTTGGTTTTTTTGTTTTTGTTTTTTGTTTTTTGTTTTTTGTTTTTTTTTTTGACTAACAGAATGTTAGGTAGCATTAGTAAAGGGATAGGTAATAAGGCAGAAAATATCATAATGCCTGTATATAAATTCATGGTACACCCACATCTTGAATACTGCATGCAGATCTGTTCGCCCCATCTCAAAAAATGTATATTGGAATGGGAAAAGGTACAGAGAAGGGCAACAAAAATGATTAGGATATGGAATAGCTTCCATATGAGGAGAGATTAAAAAGACATAGACTTTTCAGCTTGGAAAAGAGATTACTACGGGGGGATATGATAGAGTTCTATACATTTGTGAATAAGGAAATGTTGTTTACTCCTTTATATAACCAGGGGTCACCCAATGAAATTAGTAGGCAGCAGGTTTAAAACAAACCAAAGGAAGTATTTCTTCACACAATGCAGCCAGTCTCTGGAACTTTTTGCCAGTGGATGTTGTGAAGGCCACAACTATAACAGGCTTCAAGAAAATACCTGGAGGACAGGTTCATCAATGGCTATTTACCTGGATGGGCAGGGATGCGACACCATGCTCTGAGTGTCCCTAGCCTTGTTTGCCAGAAGCTGGGAGTGGACAACAGGGGATGGGTCAGTTGATGGTTGCATGTTCGTTCCCTCTGAAGCACTTGGCATTGGCCACAGTTGGAAGACAGGATACTGGGATAGATGGACCGTTGGTCTGACCGAGTATGACCATTCTTGTGTTCTTAAACAAAAGCATACCTTGTGATTCCAATTATGACAGACATGTAGACAAAGATAGTGATCAGTTACCTTCTATTGGGGCATAAGCAGGTCATGATGGATTACTCCTACTGTACTCCAACTACCCCTTACATTCTACTCCATATATAACTACAACTCCAATGAGGCACAACTGCAACATTTCTAAAGCCCAGTTTTCCATTGAAAAACAGTTTTGACAGAACCTTTTCTATCAGTCTGAATAAAGCAATTGTCATGGGGCTACCCTAAAATACATTCAGAACCTGAGGCTGATACAGAATCTGGTAGCCCACTGGTTAAAAATTGATATCCTGTTGCAAGTGCATGATGCCAGTGCTTTGAACTGTATTAACTAACTATATATGGTCGTATTTTGACACACAAAGCCCTAAATGGCTTAAATGCACTATAATTACCTGGGACCAGCTTATCTGAGGATGGCCCCTCTTTCTCCCTTCAGCCAAGATGGAACAAATAAGTGGCTGAGATGTCCATTTAAAAAGTGGGAGCTGTTCACAAGTGTGTTCTCAGTGAATAATAAGGGGTTTAGAAGTTTTTGTTTTTTTTTAATTTGTGGTTTATTTTCTTATGTGGCAGAGATAAGCTGCTGAATTAATTCATGTAATTTGAATATTTTTGTAAATACCACCTAAAGTGTGTGTGTGTGTTAGGCATTTTTTTCATTAGTGATTTATGAATCTAAATAAATAGAATAGCATTTCTCCTCCATCCCTCCCCTAACTTGCAGTGGTAGTGTGCTCTGGTAAACAATGTCAGCATCTCACTTCAGAAGTGTCTGCACGTCAGTGATGGGTAACATGCTGGCTAAGGAATTAAAAAAAAAGTGCATAATCAGTTAGTAAAGTTTGTGTGCTTGGGTAAACGACACTATATAAATGCAGGCTTGTGATCAATAGACAACACACTTTAAACAGTAATGGTGTGCCAAATCAGAATATAGTTTTAATTGAATAAACTCTGCTAAAGAATTTTAATAGACTTGAATTCAACATTTAAAATGTGGCTCTATGAGTCTCTGGTAGCTTTTTTTATAAATAGTGAATGATGTGTTTCTCAAGGACTTCCAAGTTTGGAAAACATCTGGAATTAAGTCATGCAATGATTATAGTTGTTTTCTCTTTATTTTTCTCCATTAAAGTAAGGTTGCGGTCTGAAAAGCGACCGTGGAAATGGTTGATTTATGTTGATTGTCTCTGTGACTTCCATATCAAATTTAGCACAGTTTACTAGTAAAAGATAGTTTTGACTTCCTGTGTTCTGAAAATCAAGCCGGATGCTTGCTAGCTCACACACACTAAAACCAACAAAAAGTCTTCTGCAATCAGAAGAGCCTGATTCAGCAAGATACTTACCGGTAACTGCATATCTAGTTTTAAGCATTTTGTCAGTTCCATTGACTTAAGGGGGACTGTTCACATGCCTAAACATAGGTAGGTGCCTAAGTACCTTGTTGAATTAGGGGCCCGATAATCCTGTTCAAGATACTAAGTAAGCTAGTCCCTCCCACCACTCTCACTGCCATGGCTGCTCATGCATCTGACGAAGTGGGTATTCACCCATGAAAGCTCATGCTCCAATAAGTCTGTTAGTCCATAAGGTGCCACAGGACTCTTTGCTGCTTCTATTTTTAGTGTACTAGAATGATCGGAGCTAGCATTGAGCTAGAAATTACATCTCCAGCTTGAAGTGAGGGCATACCATTAGTTAAAACTTCTGGTGATGATTCATAAACAAGAAAAGAATCCAGTTCACTTCCCTGTCATTGTGTTGGCTTTGCAATGCTAACAGGAGTCAATCATTTTTGTCACTAAATCAAGCACCTAAACATCAGAATATATAAAAATCAGAACTATTTAGTAAGTTGGTGCCATTTATACACCTGTGTGACCACAGCTGTAGTTTAAATTCAGCTAGGATTGATTCTGTAGGTGGGAGAGTACTCCTTTAATCTCTTTGCTCACCATTTTGTATGTAGTACATTTCAGTTCAGCTCTCAGTGTTTCCCTTCCCTTACCAGAAAATGTGTTTACAATACAAAACCAGAATTAGCTGATTCTTCTGTGACTTCAGTGATTGAAATAATGCATATTATCATTGGCTTGATAGCACTTGAGGTGAATGAATTAGAATTGGCTGTTTTGCACTGGGAGTTTCTGATTTTAATTAGGGAGTCTGGATTCCATCTAGTGCTAATGGCAGCCTGCACATTGTGGTTTGAAATAAATATAGGTACTTGGAAGGGACATCAGCATTTTTAATAAGCAGAATCCTGAGGGGTTTTGCTCCAGAGGTCACTTCACTCCCTTGCATTTGCAACTGTTTACATTTAAAAGCTCTTCAGACTCTCTGAAAATAACCTATTTGCTTACATAAAACCTCCTATTAAGAGGCGCCTCCTGATCAACTTTCACCTTTTTTAGTTCTGTTTAACAGTCCGAGTGAGTATGGCATTTACCTCCCCAATTAAATCAGCACTGTTCATTTGTCCCCTGCTGTCATCCATTAGGTCTGATGTGCACCACAAAGAAATAGCCTATGTCAGCAGCATGAAAGCACATTTCCTTATATACGGATGAAACTTCTGGCTCCAGTGAGAGGAATGCACAATGTAAATCCCAGATATTTTGCCTAGCTCATGATGCAGATGTTAAATTACAACTGGAAACAAAGGCTATTGGGAGTCCTTATGTTCAGAGTTGGCATAGAAAGAGCATTTGGAGCAAATTCTACACTCACAAGTTATATATTAACAGGTGAGACATCCATATTATAACCAGTGCTCTTCTGAGAGAGGGTAAAAAATATCAGTCAACAAGGGGTTAAAGGAGGCACCAAAATAAACTTTTTACAAATATACGTGCTTCAAAACATTGGGCAATTCTACATAATGACAACTGGAAATGGGTTTGCCCTGGACTAGACTTGTACCAATTCCTGTCATCCATTCTCCCCAATAGTTAATTTTTGCTAGTGCAGCCAAAACTCGGTTTAGCCCCAAATTATAACCAGAGACGCCATATCCAGATATATATTTTTCAGTGATCGCTGTACATATATACAGATGCATTGTACTAAACCATTACAAGCTTCTGGTATACATGCCTGATAATGTAAGAATACTGTCTAATTCAGTGTATAATAGTTGGCCACTTTTGCAGATCTCATTTATATCAGTCAAGAGAAAAAAAAGCACATACCCAAGAGTTCCCACCACTACTGTCTCCAAATAACTACCCACAACTTCCTGTCTCCAAATAACTAGGAGACAGGAAGTTGTACTCAACCATATATAACCATTGGCAGTATACACTTAAAGAGCTGTTTCTTGTGACTAGGACTGGTCAGGGAAAATATTGGAAGGGAGGGGATTTGAAAATGTTTTTTTTTCCCTTGGAAAAAAATGCAATATTCATTGACATTTGAAAAAAAATAAAAATCAACCAGCTCTTTTGGTAACCAGTGAGCTAGAGATTCCCCACAGAATTAAAATTTGTTTTTTGACAGTAGGAAGGTGTTGGATTTTTATTTAACGTTAAAACTGAATGACATCAGACAGAAAAGAAACTGAACAGCAGCAGAGCAGTTTGCAACTGCATTATAATGGAATAGGCTGCCGAGAACAGGGGGTTCTCAAGCTTTATAACAGCACTTCAGCCTTAAGCAGAAGGAGAGGTTACGTGGCACAGGATTGGATGTAGGTTATCATAGGTTGCAGTGACCTGCATTACTCCATTGATTTGGAGGTGCTCCACAGTGCTTCATGCAACCTGAAGTCTGGTTACTTCATGGGTCCGTTTTCCTCAGTGGAATGGTCTCCCTGGCTGGACTGCATCTACTGTGATGCATCACCTCCCCTCTCCAAGTTGGTGGTGTTATGTGTAGAAAAGACCTAATTCAGGCAAATATGTTACACATGATACTTGTTTCAATGCAGGGGGGCATACAGACATCATTGGTGAAGAGATCACTGTTTGAGGTCTTCCCTAAAGAAACAAGCCACAATTTTCAAATTGTGGTGCCTAAAGGCAGGCTTCTAAATCCATATTTAAACACCCCTAATATCCAGAGGTTCTGTATGTCCCTGTTTGCATGGAAATAAGTCATTCTATCCCCTTGGAATACCACTGACTTCACGTGAGTAAAATTAACTGTATGTGTTTGAAGAATTACTATCCAACCAATTCCCATAGTGGAATTTTGTAAATATCTGCCTTCATTTCTTTGGCTTTGTGATGGCAAGATGAGTGACACTAAACAAGAGTCCAAGTGTTTGCAGGTTTGGGGCTTTAGTTACTTTAGGTACTTTGATTAATCATTTGCTTTGTTCTTGGCGTATCACTTCCTCTCACTTTCAGAGAGCCCCTGCCCTATAATTGAATAAACACAGACTTTTCAGTCTTTCTGTTACGGGACTGCAACCATGGATGATCTTACGAATAGGATCTCAGTGTGGTGATGCAGCAAACAATTGTCTGTCTTGCTCATCCTCTTTCCCATTCACCCCCACGCCCCCAAAACATATCTACCCTAAGCCTTTTTCTCTATAGAGGAAAATCCATTTTCATCACTATGAGTCATTTTAGTCTTAGAGATTTCTTGCAGTGGCACTGGCAAAACATTGACAAAGCAAATGGTTTCAGTTCCCTCACAAGTTAGTTTCCATATAGCTATAGTTTTAATAATTTATAGAGACTCTTAAGAGAAATGTGTAGCCTGTTATCAAATATATATTTAGGTGGTATCAAAACTTCCAGAATAACATACTGTGATCATTTTCAACTTTCATTGGCTTGGTTAACTAGGACCAGTAGAGGGAGCTTGCAGCCATGTGTTTGCATTGCTATTGAGAGAAAGGAGCGAGAAAACCACTCTCCTTTTATAAGTGATTGGATAAGGGAACAGTAATAAATGTTTACAGTTGCCTATAATGAATCATAAATGCACATTATACATATATTATGAAAGCATAACATCTTTTTTAAATTTGCTTTTTTTGATTTATGGAAACCAATGAGCTGAAAAAGCTTTGTCCTGGTTTTCAAACAGTATCATAAACTCCGTATTACAGAATTACTCTGTTGTAGAGAGCAATAATAATAAAGAACTCTAGTTAATTTTCCTCCCCACCCCCTTCAACATCCTTTTTATCTACTGCCACTGGCAGCTCTCCAGTATATCACTAAATGGGATTTTTTTTATCCATCTGCTTCTATTTCTATGGGTTACCGATTGCAAAGTTTGCAGCATACTTTTGTTTTGTTGTCAATGGTACTTTGCTACATAGTTTAACTGTAAAACTATTTTAAATCTCTAAACCCAGCCAGGGTCAGTGCAGAAAGACCCCTAAAAGCTTCTTAACATTGGTTGGTAATGCAATTTCAAAATTCAATTCTGTAGTCTTTACTCGAGTAAAACTCCTACTGAAGACTGATTTCCAGCACAGAAAATGGCTGTGGAAGTGTTACCTATTGGTAAGTGGATATTACAAGTTGCCCAGTCCACAGGAGATATGAGTCCATTATATCCCCAGCTAGAGCATCCTGCTGTTTAGCTCAAGCTGTAGCTCAGGAGATTCCTGGTTCAATCTCTGCTGTTTTGGCCATGATGCTGTCTATCACACAAGCTTTCCCATACCGCCCTGCCATTGTGGTTCCACCCGCTCATGTCTAGCAGTAGGATAATTTATTCCTCAAATCCTATTCAGAGCTTGGCCTTTCTGAGACTGCTTGCAAGGTTGCCAGCCGTGAGGGGACGGAAAGAACAAATCGCTTTCTTGATTTGGTTCTTGAGCCACCCACTCCATCTGGTCAAGTTAAAAGTACTTTTCCAATTTAATTTGCTTAACATTTTTATTTCTTTTTATGCTAGTGAAATATCTTTGTTTCACGAATTGTAAGTCACTTTTGCTGCATACACTGATAAATACACCAGATGATAAGAGTTAAGACTGAACAGAACAAAAGAATGCAGTGTGTGTGCTGGTAGAGTTTTACTGTGCAGATTAGCAGTTGGTATGAACTAGCTACTAAGTAATCACTATTTACACTTAAAATATCTACTTTGGGCCAAATTCTGCTGCCATTAAACCACTGGATCCCTATAAAGTCAAAGATGTTGTATTGGTCTAATTAAAGCAGAATTTGGCCCTCTATTCTGTCAGTAGTTCCAATGATGTGACTGTATAAGCACTACTGTTATGAATGTGTAACATGTCCACCCATAAGGTAATCAAGAAGCTGATGACGACAATAAAGCAGGATTTTCTGAGAAATAAAAAGTACCTTTAAATGTCTTCCCTAAATAGTCACCATGGAAAAACAGTATCCTGGTGTAAAGCACATGTTAAAAGTGTACCTTGAATCCTTATCAACTCTGCTAGTCGTTAGTCTCTCTCTCACATCATTTTATAATGCAACTTGAATCTTGATGTGAAAACCAGCATTAAATTGGTTCTCAGTCAATACACTATCACATTCTGACATGCAGGGAAATTGATTAGTGAAGAATGATCCACCTGAATTGGAATTCAAATCTCTGCCTCTAGTTTCTGCGGGAAAAATAGTGTGCAGCCAGGCTAATGTAATGACAGAAATGAAGATAGGGAAGGATAATTAGAGTCAATTTGCACGGCATGTTTTATATTTGTAGTTATGTCATCCAGGAGGTGTGTTTTATGGGCTTGACTCACCCCCATGTGTGGGGGAGTGCAATGTACAGCCATATTCCCAGAGAGTTACAAGGAGCCATTCCTTGTCTGATATTGAAATCACAAAGATCTGAACATTTTGGATTAGAGAAACATAAACTGTGCTGAAAACCAGGCTGCTGGAGAGGGTAGCGGACCTTAGCAAAGTTTTCCACAAGTATGATCTGAGCTTCAAGTTTGTAACACAACCTGAAGATATGAACTGGCCGCAGTATGCGCTTTACCTGCTGATGCAGTAAATTAGCACTGAACACACTGTTTGTGTGTACTCTGCCTACGTATTTTGAGATTTTGTCAGCTGCTATTATTCCATACAGTGATACTCTCAACAGCTATTAGATGCATTCATCATTTGGTCACTATCACTATCAGTTTTGTCTGGTTTTGAACTAGTGACCTAGCTTTTTATAATTCACTCCTGATTCTCTACACATTTTCCAAGATTATATCAGTGCTTTTGAGTTCTTTTGTAGATACTGCATATTTTTTTCTATTAAAGCCACTTTCCATAAGTCTCATTTTTTGGTATCCGTATTGACACTTTTTGGGTCTGTTGTTCAAATGGGCTGAACAGTATTGGCTGTTTTCTTTTTATGGTGGTGTAGGTTCTTAGCATTTCTGAAAGCCAGACCACATGAAGGTGCTTCAAACTGAGGCACCCATAATCAGGTCACTCTTCATAATTTTCACCCCCAAAATGTCAAGCTTGCTTATTCTTAGAGTAGCACAAGAAAACAAAGCTGAGAGCAGTTGTGGGGAATTTATAACATAGCTATTACCTGATTCATGGTTGCACAAAAACAGACTTTGCTTTTGGAAGTGCATTTGGGTTCCTATTAAAATTGCCAGTGTTAAGGACATTATGGCCAACTTAAAAGGTTAACCATGTAACCATAGGCCCACAGGCTTCAATGGAAGTTTTGCCTAAATAAGGGCAATGAGATTAGGTCCAAAAATGGAGGAAAAATATGCATCTACTGTTGTTGCTCATACTGATGAACATCAGAATTGTACTGTACCATTTGCTACCTTTTCTCAGTAATGATTTATTGATGTAACTACAGAAAGGGAAGCCAGTAACATACCATATGTATGTGTGTGTGCAATGTATGTCATCAACAGAGTTGAAGGAATATGCATGAATCCCGAAAGAGCCTCATTATTCAAACAGATGTAGTTTCAGTAATTATGAAATCTCCTCATTAAGCAGCAGCGGCAAGTCATTAAAATACCTTCTCCGGCCTTTTGGCTAAGATCAAGTGTGGAATATCTTCTCATTAGGATAATGGAGTTCAGTAAAATGATATTCCATCATTCTCCATAAGGGAGCAAAGTGGAACTTTTTGGTTAACTGCAATCACTTTATGATTCATTTTACCTTCCTCAGATCTTGTTCATTCATTTATAAGACAAGATTAATTCTTCACGCATCCAGGCTACTATCCTGAAAAAATGCATTGGTCATAAAAGTTAACTTTGTAAAAGAAATTAAGTGTGGTTTAATGAAATTAATGTTGGGAATATAATTAATAGAAATTAAAGTAAAGTTTTGCCTTCTTTTAATACATGAAACCATTAATTTGAACTTAGTTTGTGCATTTTAAAGTCAATTACTTGAGAAAACTAAAAGACATTCTTGGCATACACCAATTCCATTTATCATTTTTCTACCAAAGAAATAGGTTGAGTGAAATTTATTGGGAAATATCTTTACATGACTATCTCAGATACTTAAGTACAACGAGAAATTCATAGTGATACATAAACTACATCAATCTGTTTCTTAAAAGCTAAACAGCTTATGTACACACTGCACAAGTGAATGCTAACATTTCATTCTTTACAATCAGTTTACTGGAACCTCATATGTCCTGATCATTAATGTTGATTTTCAATATCTTTTGACTTAAGTTTTCTGGAGACAAATGTTCTTGCTACAATGGGGAGTTCCCTGCTAGATCGGACTATTATTCATTAAACAGACATGATAATCATCCTCTAGGAATAAAAAGGGAAATTAGGATCACAAGGAGTCAAGTTAGAGGGAGCATGCTCTAGGATATACACCAATACACTTCTGGCACTACATAAATAATAATATGATTAGATGGTGGGTGACTAAGGTTTTATGTTATATGTATAATATAAATAAACTCCAGACCACACACACACAACAGGGCTAGAGAGTACCACATTTTTATATTGCCCATGGTGCCATGGAAAAACAAACAGACTTTTTGGAAGAGCTTTGGAAAAGGAATTGTGACTTGGAGACTGCTACTGTGTGGAGGAGTAAGATACTTCACCCCTTTTTGAAGTGCTGCTTCCTGCTTTCCCCTACCAACTGTTCACTTAATCAGCTACTGTAACTCACAGTTAGAGGACTGGAGCAAGGGTGATCCTAATTTTCATCCATTTGCTTATAGCAAACCCTGCTGTCCCCACCTCCAACACCCTTAGTAAACATACCAACTGGGCAGCCCTTAATCTTCCAAATAAGAAAATACAGGAGGTTGCTTGCATAGTTGAATAAGAGCCAGGGGGAATCTAGTCCATAAATAGTAATTATGATTTAAAACCATAGTATTGTATCATAGCAGAGCAATATAAATGGTGATATCTAGTAGATATCTAGTATAAATTGAAAGAGACGTAGGATCCCTATTCTGGGTATTAGTAACATGCCCAGGATGGTGTTACAAACCATGAGGTTGAAAGCCAAGTGATTTTCAACTGCTGAGAAATTACTTTTACCTTGAAATGAATCTCTGTTTTGGTGTTGCTGTTACAAAATGGATGTATATATGTGATGGAATGTCCCCTATATTCATGACCTATATGCTTTGGTAATAATCTTTGCACAAGTATGACTTGTAAGATATCATTTGAAAACCCATAATTCACTCATCAGCAATATCATGGTGAAATGGGCGTGGCATCATAGTGTAAAGTTATGAATTCCCCTCCAATTGACATTGGTGGGGTATGTTTAAACTCACATACAATTGGAAAAAAGAGGTCAAGCGGGTCTTGAGCAATGTGTGTTCACCTCAAATTTACATATAAACTGTAAACAGTCTTCAGATAATGAAAGAGGGAAGGCAAGGGACAAAGAAGATCTACATTTCAGCAAAAAGGAGCAACGAAAAAACAGCATGGGACGTTTCGCCAGGAGACTTCATGCCTTCTGGCTCTCCGCTGAAAATAATTTTTACTAGAAATCACTCTTGAGCTTGCATTTTGAAGAGGGAAATTAACTATAAAAGTGAGGGCAAACACCCCAAAACACTCCTCTCTCCCCCTGTCTATCTGTTTTTTGCACCTAAGACAACAAAAGAAAGATCTATTGGAGTTTAGGGGAGGATCCTAACCAAAGAGATTGGTCAGTAATGCTGCTAGGAGCATCAGAAAGGGTTTTATCTTTATTTTCCGTGTACCCATTTGTAACTGTAATGCCTATACTTGAATTCACTTAAAATCCTCTCTTCTTCTGTTTTATTGTTTAATCAAATCCAGTGTGTTTAAGTTTAACTGTTGGGTAACTGCGTTTAAGGTGATAAGCTGTTGTGTGTTGTACCCTTTTGAGGGAAAATGGATCTAATATATCCGAGCTGTCCAGGAGAAGGCTGGACAGGGCAGAATACAGGTTTAGGGGGGATATCGAGGACTGGGAGTATGTTGTGGTCACCCTGCAAATAGTAACCAAGGCTGGTGGGAACCAGGATGTGGCTGGTGTTTGCTGTCAGGCTGCTGGAATCAGAGGTTCTGGGTTAGGGTTGTGACTGAACACATACTCGGAGTGAATTACATGCTGGCAGGCTGCTTGTGAGCAACTCCAGGGAAAGCTACAGCAGCAAGGCATTGTAAGCTAGTGCAGGTTGCAGGTAGTGACACAGCACCTCCCTGATCTGGATTGCACCCCAGAAGGTCACAGTACATAGTTGACATATGCATTTAGTGAATATTGTTGACATTGCTGACAGTTAGCATGGGTGCCTGTGACTTCACAATCAATTGGAAAGTATCAGTTGTGTCGAGTTCTAAAGATGACCTGATACATTGTTAACATGTATTATTCATTTAAAGCACAATGCAAATTCTAGATCCACACGAATGAGTTAGAGTATGTTTGTTGGAACTTTGTTTAGTTATAATTATAGCCATTCCCTCTAATTTTCATCAGCTAAGTCACCTTTGTTTGTCAGATATGCTAATCTATCAATGCTGTTTTCTTTGGTCGACGTGTTTAACATGTACTAATGATAAGGTTTTACCAAGCATAATTACATAGCACACTTGGCCTCAAAAATGCCTTTGTAGAAAATGTGCATGCTAATGAGGGTACAATAATAGTGCCGTTTTCAAACCATTTGTGTTTGATAAATTGTACTTTAGCTGAGAAAAAACAATGTGCGCTCAACAGTGATACATAAATAGCAGGATAATCTGTGTGGCTAAAGCTGTTGCAAGAAACGTTGTATTGGATCCCAATAGTGCACTGAAAGTAAATAGGCAGCATATTTTCTCCAAAGATCAGCATGTAATGTTTACTTTTTATGAAAACATTTGTGTTCATGTTACAACACAATGTTCATGTCATTCTTAAAGAAATAAGATGAGACCTCCTATCCAACCTTTAGATAAAGCACCACATTATTACCATATTTACTACCATGAATTTCCATCTAGATGTGATAGAGATATGAAGAATTCAACAACAGTATAACAACATTAGCTACATTTGTTCAACATTACTTAAATCTATCACTTGAGAAAATCTGAAGTTACATAGAGTTGCCATAACTAATCTTTCAAACAAATGATCTTATAACAGGAAAATACCTACATTCTCCTCTCTGGTTTTACAAAGCCCCTTTAAAAATAATTCAGAGGATGTAACTTCCATTAAGCTCAGAATTGAATTCACTGATTGGCCTTTTTAAAATAAAGCATCCTTTCTCCCCATCATAACAGTCAGTGCATCTTTTCAGCAAGCACGCATGCATGAACAGTGCAAAGTCTGTCTTCCTACTGATCACATAGCTTTGATTTGCTCCTGGATGCTCTGTTAACTCTACTGTTTCCACCCCAAATATTTAAAACACCTGGCTGGATGTTTCCATATTGTTTGGAAGGGAATGAAACAGGTAATTTTTTCAAGGGAAACAATAAGATGTAATAATTTTTTTTATAAACATCATTGTGTCATCTTTTCTTAAAAAATAAAAATCTGTCTTGGCTTCATGACTGAGGGTATGTCTACACTCTAGTTGGGAGGTTGGTTTGCAGCACATGTAGGCACACCGAAACCAGCTTTGATCAGGCTATCTTGCTAAATGTAGAAATAAAGCTGCAGAAACACAGGCAACACTATGGGTTGACTACCTAAATACAATCCTGCCCATGAACCTGGGTAAGTGCTCACATGGCTAGTCTGTGCCGCTGCCTATGCTGCAATGGCTTTATGGATACCCTAGCACAGGTATGTCTATGTGTGCTGTAATCACACCGCTCTAATTGCAGTGTAGACATTCCTTGAAATTAACAAACCCTGACTGTAATGAGGAGACATGAGATCCAGATTAGTGATATTGAACTCCCGTGGAGCTTGATTGTCTTATGGTTAGGTTAGGTCTGGTCTGTGTTCAAAGAAAATTGGGTTTTCAGTTAAACAAATATTTTTGCAAAAAATTATTGCTTTCTACAGGAAAAATCTCCATTTCATCCCTTGTTGAAGGGGAGATACACACGAGAGCTTCAACTAATTCAGCTCCACTCCTGGCTCCTATAGGTGCCGATTCAGGAAAGAATCTCTATTCAGCAGAACACTTCAGTACGTGCTTTAGCTCTACTGAGGTCAATAGAACTTAACCACATGCTTAGAATTTAGCTCTTAAGTGCTCTGCTGAATTGGGATGGATTTGGGCGTGTCTGTATGTGCTTTCCTGAACAAGAGGCTAAGGCATTAAAAAGTAAGTGGAAAAAACTAAACATGAATACAAATATAACTATTTGAAACACACAAATACTAGACCCCTATCAGTAAGCAGCCACTTCTAGAAATTTGTGTGCTCTGAAGAGGGGAAAAAAATCTTGTGATCCATTGGCAGAGGAAGTCTTTAGTTATCTTGAGTGCAATTGTTCTGTAATAACAAGTGATGAAGAGCCACTAAAAGTTTCAACATATGGTTCAAATAAGCATCCAGGTGTCTGGCCCACAATTCAACCAGGTACTTCAGAGTGTGCATAACTTTAAGCACATGAATAGTCTTGTTGGAGTCGGTGGGACTTACATTTCCACACATGCTTAATTTCCTTGCTGAACCATGCCCTTGATTGGGGAAAACACCCTGAGTCAGGATTCCTTGTGAGACATTCAGTGCTGCTTCACATTCATTGAACAAAAACACTTCAGGAATGTCCTGTCTTTGGATACTTCTCCTGCCAGTCCTAGTTTAAACCAGGATCTGCAGAGGTGTAGACAGTGGGAAGCTGTATTCCTCAGGGGACTGTTACTAGGATATAGTGCCCTTTGCATCTTGGCGGCTAGTTAAAATGCAGACTAGGGGCTAGATTCTGAGACCTTTTATCTCATGTTGAATGGTACTGGAATCTACAAAGAACCACACGGATTTCAATGAAAGTATTTGTGGAGCAAGGTACTATTCAGCCAGGTCAGTAATGGCTGAAAATTGCTATTATCTGATGGCCATTGTTAAATAAACTGATTATCTCAGTCCACTTCTTAGTGAACATGCATTCACATCACAGAAAACACCAAAATAATAATAAGCAATGTTGGTTTTGGTTAGCATGTTTCTTACTCCCTAGACAGGTGTTCTTGTTTCCCTCCCCCTTTTCACTTCCCCACCCATGCACAATGTATAAAATGATATACATATAATATATATACATACAGACCTGTGTTAGGTCACTTTTTCTTCCTTAATCCTTAATAAAAGGACAAACACAGGCTCTATGAGAACAAGAACACGTGGTAACTCACTTTGTAACATTCTGCCTCCAGGTGATTCTCAAATGCCAGCTGCCATTTTGGCAGGCAGGAAGATACTCTTACATTTAAGGTTGCAGAAGACAGCATGAGCCTTCCTTCACCCTTTCAATCATATATCTGTATATAGACTTAGAATCTGTTAGGGTTGCACAGTATGAGGAAATTTTGTTCTGATGCTGTTCCTGATCAGTCAATAGTAAATAGAGGGCTTTTTAAACAGAACTTTCAGTAGCACAAAATGAACTCAGCATTTAAAAATATATTTTAAAGAGGAAGGGATAATGACTCTGACTGTTAACAGTTCAATTCACTCCAGCTCAAACAATAAAATATTAACAATAAATTAACCCAAACTTTCATCTTCAGAATGAAAACTAATCCTAGCAAAAAAAAAAAAATTTAACAAAATTTTGTTAAATATTTCTATCTGACCAAATTCACCCATCCTTAGTCATTAACCACACTATTAATACTCCAAGTCACTTATATTTCATTTGTTACATATCATTTATTATAACTATTTTGGCCAGAAATTTGTGTAGTGTGTAATAACGCTAACAAGGATTTCACATTTTGGCATGCATTGTACTTATGCAGTGATTAATTGCATAGTCAAACCCATCATCAAAGCATCATCTGAATGCTGCTGGAAAACTCAGACAAGGCATTGGATGACATTCCCTGTTATATAATTTTATTTTATTTGTTTTGGGTTTTTTTTAAGGTTTGTTTTTGTAACAAGGGATACATGAAAATGTAAATTTTCTTTTGGAATAAAACACATTCACTCAAGTGTTGACACCTTCATGGCCACATATCTTCTCCAGAATTAATAGGATATTGTATCAGGGTGTCAAGATAAAATACGTTACACACACATGCTAATATACCCTATTTCTTCAGTATCAATATGCCATGGTTCAGAAAAGCTATTTTGAGTGTGACTTATTCTGATGTTATGGAAAAGACTATTTTGCTGTGAAATTATTTGAGTAATAGTGTATTTACAATACACTAAAGTCGAAAAGGTCATATATGAGGATAAACTATTATATTACAGTGGCTCCTGACAACTTCAATAGAGATTGGGACACTATTGTGGTCTACAGACATAGGAAGCGAGTCCCACAGAAGCAGAGTAGAGGAAAGGCATGCAACATGTAATTAATTATTTGCCTTTATTTATTTATTTATTTATTTATTTATTTTATTTTTCTATTTCAACAGGAGTATTTTGTGAGGAAAGTCTGAGTAAGAATTCCAAGATTTCACCCAGAATGGATATAATTGTCAAATCTCTTGGCATTGACCTTAATCTGTTCACACTAACATCAAGATTTACTATTGATTTCAATGGAGGCAGAATTACACCAATGCTTGAATGCTTTTGAAAGTCCCACCCGATATTTTAAAAATACCATTATAGATGTATGTATATTTTATACAAGTAAATAAAAGGGATGAGTTACATTTTTCAAAAGCTTTTTAGTGCCAGATTATTAAAGGTATTTAGGTATCTGAACACCCAGGTAGCTGCTAGTAGGATTTTCTAAAGCATGTAAGCAAGTTAAGGGCTTCAGTTGGGAGTTAGACAACTTGTATCTTTAGATGCCTGAATACCTTAGAAAATCTGTCTCAAAGGTGTTTCCAAACATTTTACCTCATACTTTTTATTTACCTGTAAAGCAATACCTGTAAAACTATAGTGGTATTTTAAAATGATTGGATAAGATTTTCAAAAGCATTTAAGCATTTGCCTAAGCCCATTTTCGAAAGCGACATTCCCACTGACTTGAATTATTAAGTGTTTCATAGGTTCTTATTTGCATAAATCAGTTTTAAAAATTGAACCTAAGCTCCTAAATCACTTAGACACTTTTGAACATGTTATCCATGGTCCTTCCTATGCGTGGCTTACAGTGTGCTTTTCATCATACAACCCTTGAATTAATCTCCAAGAATATTTGTATTGCCTGAAAGTAATGATAACCTGCCAATAGTTCGGTGGCCCATGTGAAATGATTTTGGTGAGCTGTGTTTCATTCCTAGTGGACTGGTGTCCATATCACAAAAACACCATCACAGTTGGCACCAATCAACAATGTGACCAGTAGTAGTCAAAGACTGAACAGGCCCAGAACCTGAGCTAGCATCTCACTGCTAAAGGTAGTTGTTCCAGGTTGGGATTGAGGTCTCTGTGTGGGGAAAGTCTGTGATGCTGTTACTTGTTCAGTATTTGTTCTTTGGCTGAGCGGAGGCTATCATTCACATTCCATTCGTTAGCACTTCAACCCACTGAAAAAGAAAAAGAGAAGATTTCCATGTGTTCACCAAAACTTTTAAATCAGTGTCTCCTGTAGCACCAAGAAAAACCATTAGAGCAGTCCCATTTTACTATCGGGTAATTTTAATCCAAAAATCAAATATATACTTAATGTAAAAGCTAGGGCCAACATTCTCAAGTTTAGTTAAACTTAGGCTGATAAATACATAGATGTGTGACTAACTAAAAGTGGTCCAGTTTCCTATTGACTTTCATGAAAGTTATGGGTGCTCAGCACCCCGAAAATGAGACTACTTGCATTTTTATTGAGGTGCCTAACTGTAGTCATTCAAGTGGGAAAATGTTGATCTATCTTTTTCCATGTGGATATTTAAATCTCTGTCAGATATAGGGTCACCAACCCTCCCAATTTGTCCGGGAATCTCCTGGAATCAGGCTCCCAGAGGCTACTGAAGCCAATCCGGGAGATATTAGGCCACTAATAGTCCAGGGGGACTAAGGCAGGCTCCGGACCTGCCCTGGCTATGTGGCACTCCCTGAAGCAGCCAGCATATCCAGCAGCAAACCCTAGGTGGAGGCACGGCCAGGGCGCATCTGCACGCTGCCGCTGCTCCAAGGGATAACTCCGCAGCTCCCATTGGCTGGGAATGGGGAACTGTGGCCAGTGGGAACTGTGGGAGTGGTGCCTGCAGCCTGGGGCAGCGTGCACAGCCGCCTGGCCACCTCTGAACCTAGGAGCCCCTGCTCGACATGCCGTTTGTTTCTGGGAGGCACCTGAAGTAAACACAACCCAGCTGGAGCCTGAACCCCGCACCCCCTCCCATATCACAATCCCCTGTCCTATCCCTGAGCCCCCTCCTGCACCCAGACTCTCTCCCAGGGCCCATACCCTGAACTCCCTCCCACAGCCCAACCCCTCTGCCCCAGCTCTGAGCCCCCCTCCCACACGCAAACCCCCTCCCAGACCCCGCACCCCAACCTCCTGCCCCAGCCCGGTGAAAGTGAGTGAGGGTGGGAGAGAGCAAGCGATGGAGGGAGAGGGGCTGGAGTGAGCCGGGGCATGGCCTCAGAGAAAGGGCATGGCAGGGTGCGGCCTTGGAAAGGGGCAGGGTAGGGGTGGGGCAAGGGTGTTTGGGTTTGTCCAATTAGACAGTTGACAGCCCTCGTCAGATACTTCCTTCTTTTTCTAATGAGATACATGGATTTACTCTACGAATTTCTCTTTCCTTTAGTAAGCTGAAAAAAATAAAATCCAAGCAGACAGATCAGCTGCTGGCTTGTGGTGCTAGGTGCTCTGGCATCAGGGGAACAGGAGGTGCCCTCTAAATGCCTTTTCTAGTTGCTAGTCAGACAGTCTTATCTGCCCTGTTTGCAAGATTGCAACAAGGAAAAATGTTCTACTGTATTCAGGATATGTAATTTTATACACAGCAAGTGTGGTGTCCCATCACAAATGCATGCAGCTTCCCTTAATACTGTACTTGTGTCTGGAGAAATGAATAGACCTCAGCAATGTGATATTACAGAAATTAATGATCAAATGTTTAAAATACCTAGGGTTCCATTTTCAGACAGTGGTGAATACGATTATTTATACACACACACACACGTCATGCAAGGTAGGTGAACTGCTGGTTCTTTGAGACACTGAGAGGCTCAAGTGCCAGTGACTTTAACAAGTTGTGAGAGCAGTCAGCACGTTCCAGATTCAAGCTCCTTGTTGCGCATGCAAATACTCATTTGTGTGCTCCTATTTTCCATGTATAAGGGGAATAGATACACTTTTGTAGATTTCTGGCATAAGAAATTTCTGATATTTTAGGTAACTACCTCTACCTTGATATAACGCGACCCAATATAACACAAATTTGAATATAACGCAGTAAAGCAGTGCTCCGGGGGTTCGGGGCTGCACACTCCGGTGGAGCAAAGCAAGTTCGATATAACACGGTTTCACCTATAGTGCGGTAAGATTTTTTTGGCTCCCGAGGATAGCATTATATCGAGGTAGATGTGTAGTTTGAGCTTAATGGCACATAAAAAGCACTTACAATCTTTTGACACTCCAAGTATTTTATAAATGCCTATTTATATCCAACAGTCCCTTGGTCAGAGCACAATTTAACTGAGTGAAGTATGATACGTACTGAGGGCTAGTTTCTGCTTGGTCATCGAAGAGAGGGAAATGTACTCTACGCCCTGCACATGCATGCACACAGGAGGATGAGTGGCATTCACAGTCCTTCAGCTTCCCTGGTTGTAGGCAGTGCTCCCTCCTAGCACCTTGAGGAGTGAGAATGGGCAGGGCAGAAATGAAGGGGAGGCATCACTGCCTCCCACACAGAACCAGTCCCTTCAAGGACGCTCTGACCCTAGATTAGGGAGTGTTTTAATGCAAGCTTGGCTATTAGGACAGACAAACAAGTTCAGATAAAATCTGAACTTTTTTTGAAATCTCCTCCCCTCTTTAAGTGCCCCCTCCAGTCAAGAAAAAAAGTGAACCTTCTGAGGCTAGAAAATGTGAGTCATATTTGTTTCTTGATACTGACATTTTTGATTCTGTACTTAGTGTCTGATATTTTTATGATGTTTTTGGCCCAATAGGAAGTAGTGAGTACAAATAAATCCCAGGGCCTAGCTTCGTGAGATTTCTAGCCCAATTTTGCAGACCCAAGAAGTCTGTATCATTTAGATAAACTTTCAAATATCTGCATGTGCTTCTGAACCAAACTTCTGATCCATTAAAGGGGTTTATTGCTTCATTTTATAAGTGCAGGACAGGCTCTAGTTTTTTGCTGTCCAAAGCAAAAAAAAAAAATTAGCTGCTCACCCCCCCCCCCCGCTTTTTTTTTTTTTTTTGCTTTTACACATTTGCACTTTGCAGTTTTGTTTTGACTGTTTAAAATGGGGGAAAAAATGAAAACAGAGAATTTGTAGTTAGTGAAATAAAACAATGTCCTACTACTGTAATTTTAACATTTAATTTTAACAAAATCACAATTACAAACAATTTGAGTTCAGCTGTACACTGTAATGAAAAAATGTTAGTGTCTTCCAGTTTCTCATAAATTAAAATAATTTATATGAACTGAATTTTTCTGGTTTTTATACTTGCATAGTCTTTTAATAAGTCAGTGAAGTCTACATTTTTGCAATAGTACTTTAAATTGAAATTAATGCGAGTCCTGACAAATGATTTTGAGACATGGTGGACCTCAAATAATTTTTTAGGAATTTCAGTTTTGAGAAACTGCACTCACCAGAAGCCACTGATACTGGTAATGTTAAAAGAATGCATAATGCTATAGCCGTGTTTGGAGTGAAAAAATCATTTCTTGCTATAAATTCTAATACTTTTAGAGGAGAAGTTTTAGGACTAATTAGCTCAGATAAAGCTATTAACTCATCATACAATTCTACTGCATCAATGTCAGCAGCATTATCAGTACTGAGTGCTAAATGTAGGTCTTGGCAGTGCTTCATGAGGTCTTCTTTGGAAAACTGATTTTTAATATTTCCAATATCATATAAAAATTCAGAAGTTTCACAATGACCATGCAACTGATAAAAAGTTATAGCTACATCCAAAATACAATAGAAACATTCAACTTTAATCCTTTCGTTTGGATCAAGAATAGGATCATCATGAGCCTCATAACAAAACTCTCCTGTTTTTTTTCCCGAGGATGAATGAATTGTTGAGGTGCAAACATCGGTTCAAAATCAAGATCCTCTGCTATTGTTGTTGCTTCTTTGACAGTTCCTTCAAATCCTTCATCTGAATGGTGTATTATTCAAAATCGTCTTTGCCTTGGACATGTCTATGGTTATGTCCAGCATAACTTTGCTAGTCAAATTAATTGGATTTAGAATATTATGCCAAATAACAATGCAACATGAAAATTGAAACTGCTTCATTTTCTGAGCCAATGTTTCAGCTTCATGTCGAAATGAAGGATCATACAAGTCTTGGCTTATTTCGAATAATGCATCTTAAATCTCTCCTGATGAATATCGGAATGGTCTAATAGTGTCTATCCTGCTTTCCCATCCAGTTTGACTTAGAGGTTTAAGTGTGAGTTTTTGTTCAAGATGCTTCTTCAAGACTGCCCAATGGTATATGGAAGCACTAAAAAAGTTGTAAATTGCTTGCACTGTGGTAAAATCTGAAACGGCATCTTTAGATGATTTGGCGGCATCACTGACAACCAGATTGAGCGAATGCACATGGCAAGGAATGAAAAAAGCTCGATTGTTGAAATTCAATATTCTTTGCTGTACACTTGCATGTCATCCTTGCATGTTTTGAGCTGTTATCATACCCTTGGCCGTGCAT
Organism: Mauremys reevesii; assembly: GCF_016161935.1. Taxonomy (NCBI): domain Eukaryota; kingdom Metazoa; phylum Chordata; order Testudines; family Geoemydidae; genus Mauremys; species Mauremys reevesii. The sequence continues at coordinate 97,610,589 of NC_052624.1, forward strand.
ATTTTCTAAAGGTATTCCATAGTGTTCCAATCTCTGTAGAATTACATCTGTGAGGGCTTTCCCAGTAGTTTCATTCACTGGTATAAATTCTAGAAAGTGTTCACAAATTCACTTCTGAATTTTTAATCAATGTTCAGAAATCGTAAAACTATTGACATTTGCTCGGTTTTGTTTAGATCTTGAGTACAATCAACTATAATTCAGTAATATTTGGCATGTTTCAAATTTGATAAAATTTCATTACGCACTCCATTAGAAATTAATTCTATTATCTCATTTTGTGTATTTTTACCCAAATAATGGGTGTGAATCTCTCCATCTTTCACTCTTTGTACATGCTCAGCCATAACATTATCCAATTTTGCCAATAACTCAACACATTTTAAGAAATTTCCATTGTTATCCTTGGATATTTTATATGAGAATCCACAGAATGCGAGGCACTGTTCAGCTAGGAATTAATGATTGCCAGTAAATGTTCCAACACAGCTTGCCAATGTAGAATTTCTGAATTTAGTTGACGTTGCTGTACCACATCGATTGTTATACCAGAACATAATCTGTTTGACAGCTCAATCCATTTGTCAAGGAGTGTAAATAATTTTTTGATGTTTCATGTTCTTTCAAATGCTGATGCAAATTTCGCCATTCATTAAAACCTTCAGTTGCCAGAATAATGTCCAAGTTACAGAACAGTTTGCAGCAAAATCAAACTACATCTTTGGTCTGTGAATACACTAACCACAATCTATTAATTTGTTCCCCATTTTTCATTTTTTCTTCATACTGGATAGCATAAATCGACGATTCGACTCATTAAATGGATATTCAAACATAGGATCTAGTTTTGAAGGACCTTTTTTTACAGTAATCATTCGCATTTTATCAGTAATTATTGTCGGCCATGTACTTGGATCTGATCCGATATCAGTCTCTCCACCTTCCAATAATTGTTCTTCAGTTTTCGATTTGGATAACAGTTCTTTGTTTCTGGACTCTTCAGCTGAAGTAGTAAATCTTTGGATGGATTGTGATTGTTCGACTTTATCAGTTGATAAAGGTAATCTTTGGTTCAATCGGTCTTCATCAGTTGATGAATAATCACCTTCAATGCATTGCTCAGAGCTCTCTCCTTGATTGTCGACTTTTTTTTAAATACTTTTTTGAAGTATGAAAGAGTTTTTCTAATTCTTTTTGCCGTTTCTCTCTCTGTTGCCCGTAGGCAGCACTGGAAAGTCGTTTTCATTTTTGCCCCGGCATTTTAGCCCTATAACCACTGGCACCGACATGAAATGGAAATTAGTGTGAATGGCACCAATAAGGCAGCACAATACACACATGTAATCGTGATTTGAGTGACCGTGTCAGTGTGCCACGATCTTTCACGTCATGCTCCGATTGCTGTACTTGTTGTAGGTAAGGCGCTAGTCATTGGGGCGAGAGACCTTCCCACAAGCTCGGATACACACAGGACCCAGCCCTGCTGGTTTCAGAGTAGCAGCCGTGTTAGTCTGTATCCGCAAAAAGATCAGGAGTACTTGTGGCACCTTAGGGCTAGTCTACACTTACGAGCGATCGGGCCCGCGGTGATTCGACTTCGAGTTCGAACTATCGGCGTCTAATCTGGTCTGAGCGAACTCCGGAAGCGATAGTTCGAACTCCGGTACTCCACCACTGCAAAAGGCAGTGGCGGAGTCGACCTTGGAGCCGCGGACTTCGATTCCACGGCGTCTGGACGGGTGAGTAGTTCGAACTCGGGTACTTCGAATTCAGCTACGCTATTCACGTAGCTGAATTTCCGTACCCTAGTTCGACCCCGCTTCTTAGTGTGGACCAGCCCTTAGAGACTAACAAATTTATTTGAGCATAAGCTTTCGTGGGCTACAGCCCACTTCTTCAGATGCATAGAATGGAACATATATTGAGGAGATATATTACACATACAGAGAGCATGAAAAGGTGGGAGTTGTCTTACCAACTCTGAGAGGCCAATTAAGTAAGAAAAAAACTTTTGAAGTGATAATCAAGATAGCCCAGTACAGACAGTTTGATAGGAAGTGTGAGAATACTTACAAGGGGAGATAGATTAAATGTTTTTAATGGCTCAGCCATTCCCAGTCCCTGTTCAAACCCTAGTTTGCATATCAATTCCAGCTCAGCAATTTCTCATTGGAGTCTGTTTTTGAAGCTTTTCTGTTGCAAAATTGCCACCCGCAGGTCTGTCATTGAATGCAATGGAGAGAGCTCTGGGGCTGGAGGAGCCAAGGAAGAGGTGCTGGGCTTGCTGGACAGATGCTGCCCCTCTCTGCCAGGTCACTCGCCCCCTGTTGGTGGGGGAAGGCAGAAGGAGACTCCAGGCACCGGTGTGCTGTGCGGGGCTGGGGAGGGAGGTGGCAGCCTCTGGGGCTCCAGCAGGCAGAAGCTCCCCAGGGGTCCCAGGGACCCTCCCGCCCGGCCCAACTCTTACCTTGCTGCGGATCTGGCCCGAGGTTGATTCATCTCCCATCGCTTCTGCGGCCGGGGTTTGGGGCTGCTGTTTGATCCCAGCCCCACTCATCCTCGGTCTTCGCCTTGGCCCCAGCACCAGTTCTGTTTAGCCCGGGCTGCCGCTCCACTCCCCTCTCCCCTGCCCTGGCAGGAGGCAGAGCAGAGGGGAGGAGGAGGAGGTAGCAGAGGTAGGGACAAGCCGAGGAGAAGCGGCCCACTCGGACCCCATGTTTCACCCATCCTCTGCAGCCAGGGCAGGGCCGCAATACCTTTCAGGTGGGAGCCAGTAGCATGGCCCTGCCCCAGCTGCAGAGGACGGGCGGAACATGGGGCCTGGGTGGGCCGCGCCTCCTCGGCTTGCCCCCGCCCCCTTTGGCAGCAGCTTGCCCGAGCCCCATGTTCCGCCCATCCTCTGCAGCTGGGGCAGAGCCATGCTACCGGCTCCCACCTGGGGGAGGGGGGTGGCTGCTGCCCTTGGGAGAGTGGCAGGGATACAGTCCCCACTTAGCCGGTTCCCTGCCGCTCTGCACCCTGGTGGCATAACAGGCTGGTTACCGCCCCCTGAGATGGTCAGGATCCAGCCCAGGACGCTGCCTCAGGTTTGAGCTGGTGCCCCAGCGTTATACCACCCATATATTTTGCCGCCCCAAGCACCTGCTTGTTTAGCTGGTGCCTAGAGCCGCCCCTGTATAAGTGTATCTATCTGGACACTATACAAAATATAACCATAACATGAAGGATATTTACCTCATCATAAAAAAAACCTTCCCTGGGTCAAAAATAAATAATGCAACTATCTCCAATCCAGGGAAGGGATGTAGCCTTCCCATGTCCCCTTAAATGTAAATACCAGAACCTGGTTCTAGAGGTCAAAAAGAGGAAACTAATTGTTTAGCTAAAGGATTTCCTCCTGTCTCCAGGAACTCATAGCAACAGATTCTTAGCAAGAGCACCAGGAATGTATGCAATGTATTCCCTGTGGTAGATGCCAGGGGTGGGGAGAGGGGTTAATGCATTTCTTCTCAGTCTTCTGCTATAAAACATCTGTGCTGGCACGCTTTATTGATATTTCCTTGAAATCAATGCATCTTTAGGACATAAAGTGTCTGGTGCAATTGACATCACTTCTTGCAAGAAGTTAACACGGCGGAGAGAGAATTCTTTTACAAAAAAGTGTGAAGGAATACACTGCACTATTTCTCTCTTGATTCAGATGTGGGGATTGGGAAGATGTGTGGTCCAAATGATGCTCTTAGTCTTTTGTTGATCTATAGTTAAAAAGAAAGCCTAAAGTAAAAGGTGAATGGAAAAGAAGTAAACATATTTTGTCCTTTCCTCCAAAGGAAAAGCTTTCAGTATAGTACTCTATGATTTATCAATTATGCACCTATTGGTTTTTGGTTTTATCAGCATTAGTAACATCAGGTCACTGATAAGTAGTCAGCCAGCCAGTTAGTTTCTGTTATGAGTATAGAAACTGTGGATTTTCTCCAAAAGGTGATTAAAAATGAAGGCAGCATACCAATACAGAGCTAGTAAGAACATAAGAATGGTTATATTGGGTCAAATGAATGGTCCATCTAGCCCATTATCCTGTCTTCTGACAGTGGCTGGTGCCAGATGCTTCAGAGGGAGTGAACAGAAAAGGCAACTATCAAATGATCCAGTCCCAGCTTCTAGCAGTCAGAGGTTTACACCCAGAGCATGGAGTTGCATCCCTGACCATATTGGCTAATAGCTGTTGATGGACCTATCCTCCAGGAACTTAGCTGATTATTTTTAACCCAGTTTTGGCCTTCACAATGAGTTCCACGGGTTCACTGTGCATTGTATAAAGAGGCACTTACTATGTTTGCTTTAAAACTGCTGCCTATTCATTTCATTGGGTAACCGCTGGTTCTTGAGATATGTGAGGGTAAATAACACTTTCTCCACACCATTCATAATTGTATAGGCCTCTATTATATCCCCCTTCAGTCATCTCTTTTCTAAGGTGAACAGTCCCAGCTATGTTAATCTCTCTTCATATGGAAGCTATTCCATGCCCTTTAATAATTTTTCTTGCCCTACTCTGTTTTCCAATTCCAACCTAGCTTTTTTTGAGATGGGGTGACCAGAACTGCACACAGGATTCAAGGAGTGGACATACCATAGATTTATATAGTGGTATTCTCATATTTTCTGCCTCATCGATCTTTTTTCCTAATGATACCTAACATTGTTAGTTTTTTGACTGCCACTGTACATTGAGCAGATGTTTTCAGAGAACTACTCACAATGACTCCAAGATCTCTTTCTTGAGTAGTAACAGCTAATTTAGACCCCATCATTTTGTTGTTTATCGTTTCCAATGTGCATTAGTTTACATTTATCAACACTGAATTTCATCTGCCATTTTGTTGCCTGGTCACCCAGTTTTGTGAGATCCCTTTGTAATTGTGTGTATGTATCTGTAAGATAACTAGAAATAAGGCTTAGTTTCTGTTCTTTTGTACAGTTTCTACACCTGTAATGAAATCTATTACATTCTGTATAGTCTGTTAATCAGTGTTTTATTACTCAACCATTTATGGATTATGCTTTAGCATATTAAATAATTTAACCATCAGAGAAAAGAACAGTTTTCTCCTCAAAGATGACAGAGGAAGAAGAGTTTTGTGGCTAAAGTACAGTGCTAGGAATTAGGAGATCAAATACTGTCAGTTTTTAAGACCTATAAAGTATGATTCTGAACTTACTTAGAATAAGTTAAATCAGGAGTATCTCCACTGAAGTCAATGGGTTTACATTGGTATAAAACTTGTATCAGAAAGAAGGGAATCAGGCTGGTTGTATTTTCAGATTGCTGTGAAACTGTGTGATTTGGAGTCTTTAATTAATCCAATAGGCTTGTATCTCAGACTTCTGTCCAACACCTGCCAAATTGACTGCCATGGTCAACATGGTTCTTTGAGGAATCTTGCAATTGCCTGTTATGCAGCCATACTGCTGGTTCATAGCAAGATGACATTACTACACAACACCAGCCAAATAACTGTCTAGTGTATTTATTTTAATTAAATGAAACTTGAAGAGATAATATGGCATTGTGAAGACTTTATTTAAGGGGTGATGCAATTTTTCTCATGCCTGGCTTATGCTACTGTTACCTTCACGCTGATTCTGAACTACCAGGCATTTTTGTATATGTTCCCTCCCCTTGTCTAACCCAGTAATAGTCCCCACTCAGAGTGGTTCTTCTGTCATCTCAACCTTCTAATATGTGCTGACTCCAACCCTTACAATATTCAGCTCCAATAGGCTATGAGAGAGAACACATGCACACCCAACCTAATAACGAAAGTCTACTCATATGGTTCTTCAAGATGCACTGCTTGCATTTCTAGTATTGAAGATGTGTTGGTAAAAAGATATAGTAGCATGATCGTGGAAAAAATCCTTTTTTGTTTGTTTTCCTCCTTCCCTCTTTCTTTTCCAACTTTAAAAGTTGCAAAACATTAAAAAGTGAGAGAGACTGGAGGAAGACACATTTTTTCACATTGTTAAATTTTTTTCCCCAATGAAAAAGTGTGAAAAATGAAAGGAAAAAAAAGTGTGATCGTGTTAATTTTTCTCCTTTTTTCCCCTCAATGGAAAATGATTAAATGTTTTAAACTTTAAAAAATGAGAAATTTTTACATTTTTTTTAAGAACCTGTTTTTTAATCCTAACAGAATAAAACATGAAACCATTTAAATGAAATTAAAACTCCAGATTTTTTATAGAAACCTCCCCATTGTCTTGACTAGCTCTAAAAATAATTGTTTGACAATAAAGTAAAATAATTCATTTACAGTTTTTAAAATTATAAGATTCTTTGTCAGTTAACGGGAATAAGGTATTTCAACACAAAATGTCTGTCTCCAGTTAAGTTCTAGACAATAGTAATTATTTACTGTAAACCTTTGGTAATTTTCAATAGTTAAAAGCTCTGCTTTATAAAAATATTATGGAGCATATTTGGTCAGATACAGTGTAGTCAGAAATGTCATAAGGCTTGTAGCTGTATCCATTTAAAATAACACTTTTGCACTTTTATAGCACTCTTATGCCATCATTTGCATTTGTTTCACTGGAGCAGATCAATGTTTCTAATACTTCAAAACACTTTGTGGGATAAGCAGTATTCCAGCCATTTGACTGATCAGCAATCTGGATCATAGATTGGTTAAGAGCCTGATTTTTAGCAGTGGCTGGAAAATATTCTGTGTTGTGAAAATGTTGAGGTTCTGACATTTATTTTCATTCTACATGGGAGTGAAACTGAGACTTTTGGAGAAGGGGAAGCTGAGGAGGAGAAAGACACCCGTGCACAGACTGGTGTGGGTTGCGAGAGACCTGTCAGTGAGTCAGTTGCTACTCCTGGAGCAATTTAACTTTGTGTAAATAATGAAATGTTAATTGGGAAAGAGAGAGTCTGACTATTGCCCTATGGTTAGAACATTCACCTGGGACATGAGAGACCAAGGTTAATCTCCCTGCTTCAAATCAGGCAGTGCAGAGACTTGTACCTGGGTCTCCCACATCCCAGGTGAGGCCCTGGGAGCCAGAAATGGGAATTGGGCACCTAGATTTGAAAATCCTACTAGATGCATGACTGCATCTTTAGGCACCTAAATACCTTTTAAAATTGACTTGCCCAAAGTGACAACACAAATAGTGCTTGAAACCAGAACTAAAGCACTATGGGCCTGATTAATAGTTTCCTACTTTGAACAAAAGCAACCCCTTAATACCACTACTTTAATCTTGCTGGTTTCTTTACAGACAGATCTAGATAACCTATCCTATTTTTTTCTTGTTGTTTGTAGAAAAAACCCTCAGAACACGTAATTTTGAGCACTAAAGATTGTACAGAGACCCCTAAATTAATTTAGTTTGTCACCTCACCTTGCAGGAGGAAAAAAAAGCAGTTTCTCTCCTTCCTAGTTACAGCAACCACCGCCACCCGTTTGAACAGCTATGTGTTATCTCTATTGACAGTATGCAAGTTGGGTGAAATAAGCAGCATTCCAGGGGATCCATATGAGATGCTCTAATCTTCAGATTACAGCTGAGTTCCAGAGATATTCACTGAAAATATTCAGTTATGGTTGGCTCATATTCTCATGTAACTGAATGTGAACTTGCCTCACTAGCAAGACTGTCATATGAGATGTCGAGCATATGAGAGAGGTCTGTAGTCTCCCCCTGCCCATCACAAAATAAGGAAAGGGCAACAGCAGATAAAAGTAAACAAAGGCTGGATATGACTTAGGGTACGTCTACACTACGGGACTATTCCGAATTTGCATAAACCGGTTTTGTAAAACAGATTTTATAAAATAAAAAGCGCGCGCCACTACACACACACTAAACACATGTGTCGTGGTGGTGGTCCATGGGTCGTCTTCCCGCGTTGCACTGTGGGTAGCTATTCCTAGCTGTAGCTATTCCCTCCCAACCCCCCCGCCTCCCCGCCCTTGGTTGAGATCCCCAGGGCTGATGGGGGGCAAAAATCAAAAAATCGGTGGGGGTCTGGGTAAAATGTCATCAGTTCGCCATCATCAGTCACAAACAGCAGCAAGCAGCATTTTCGACTTTTTCTTTTCCCTGGATTGCCTGGGCAGCCATGGCATGGATGGCATGGCATTTGTTGTTTTGTTTGTTTGTCTCTGTCTATGTGTACTATGATGCGCTCACAGAAGCGATTCAGCAGCGCTACACAGCAGCATGCTTGCATGCTTTGCTTGCATGACAGCAGAGATGGTTACCAGCCATATTGCACCCATCCACCCCTTCCAAATTGAACTGAGGATGATCATGATCTGCGCAGTCCTTTTGTACTTGTTTGCTGCAGCCAGGGCCAAAAAGCCAGGGCATTAAAGAGCATATTTTACCTTCCATCGTTTTGTACCACATCTGGTTGTACCATTGGCTGCCTGCCAGCCAGCCCTGGCCGAGCAAAAGGGGGGAAAGGAAAAAAGTCAAATCTCTCCCCTCAAAATCTAAAATTGGTATCTAAAAATATCAAAGTGCTGCCTAATATAAGTGCTAGAAGTGTGAAAGAGAACCACAAAGCAGAGAGAGAGAGAGAGCACAGCTGCTGTGTCAGAGAGACCTGCAGCTGTTCTGTGTGCTTTCTCAGGGGTGCTCACCTGTAACAACCCCTTCTTCTTCCCTCTTTCTCCCCCAGCGCTTTCTTAGCATTGTGCCCCATTGTCCTGAATTATGATGAATGAAAGAATACTGAAATGCAGGAGAAATGTGACTGAAAAATGAGTGAGAGGCATAGGAAGACAGGACATTGCAGAGTAGGAGGGAGGACAGCCCATTAGAAGAGAAGCCCCAGGGGCCACTGCACTCTTTTTCCACAGGATTTTTTCTTTTTCTGATGGGCTGGGGGCTGGTGGGCCTCAGCCTGTTGATGCTTTGATGAGGATGGTTACCATCCATCCACCAACAACCATCACAATAAAAAAAAAAGGCTGATGCGAGGGCCATGAGGCAGTCCGCAGTCCAGTCCTCCCATCAGCTGAGTTGAAGCTGATTTTTGATGATGGATTTTCAGATGATGATGATGAGATTGATGCTGTACCATCATTTCCATCATGTAGCATGCATCAGGAGCAAGGATGCTGGTGTTGGAGTCAGGTGCTGCACTTCTGTGCAGCATCATCAGCAAGATGTAAAGACATGTAAAAGAGAAGGGAAGAGGTCTTTTTGGGGGGGAGTGGGGGGGGGGGGTGCGGGTGGGGGGGGGGGTTGGGGCGGGTGAGTAGATTGCCGGTGTTTGACCTTGTTTGGGAGCCAGCCTTTGCTGAAGAAGATGGAGCTTTCTGCAAGAACAGAATAATTTTTGGAGCTCAGTCCACCAGGATAGCTTCAGTCCTTTTGTCTTTGATTTTTTGCGATTCTTTTTCTTTCTGTTACGCTTGTCCTGCTGTGCGCTGCTGTCCTTGTGGCGTCTGTCTGGATGATTTTTTCATTCTCTTGTGAATCTGAATTTCCTGCTTGATTATTTTGCCTGCCTGATATGCGAGCATCCCACTGCCGCGGCTTCATCGGATTAGATTTTTGTGCTGATTTTTTTTCTTTTTGCACCGGTCCATGCTGATCGGGCTCGGCAATATTCAAAAAAACAAAGTTCAAAAATATTCAAAAGTTCTGCATTTTTTGGCAATTAGTTCAGGTTCACAGTGCGTCCAGCCTTCAGCACTGGTGCACTGTGGGATCAGGATATAGGATGGATCAACCCGACTCGATCCCCCGACCACAAGCCAGCCCGATCTAATCCTTATCCGATAGTTTAATTAACCGTCTAATATTTTCCTCGTTAATGGAGGCGTTAAAAAAGTTTTAAAGAGCCATTATTGGGGAAACGGTTGTTAAATTAAAAGGTGGTTGTATTACGCCTAGTGTAGGTTGCCTTCACTTTGACTGTGTGATACCCAAACTGTGAAGGTAGCTGGTAAATTATCTGAACTGTATGCACAGTAGCTATTAACAAGGTTCTGGCAGAGTGAAGAAGAGTGAAGGCTCCTAGAAGAATCCTAGAATGATTGTTCTGTGAAGCATATGTGAGTCTTGAAACTCGTATCATCCCCCAAATACAGGGCATGGCTTTTAGTGGACAAGGACTGCTCTTGAGTACCACCTATAACGTTGCCAACAAAAAGTGGACAGAAAGAAGTTGAGGCTATGCTTCTCTGTTTCTCCTCTCCTCTACCAACCAATGTAACTGGCCAGCTGACCATGAAGGGGTGGGTGGGTGGGTGGATATTGACTTGTGATGCAACACATCCAAAAAACTAATGACTAGCAGAACTGGCTGGCTAGCCGTGAAGGTGGTGATGGTGGCTTGTGATTCAGCATATTTAAAAAAAAACAAAAACAAACCAAACCTACAGTGTTAGCCAGTCATAACCCTTTCTCAAGGGGTCCTTGATAGACCAGGCATTGAACAAAGGTTAACAAAACCATCCAAGATCTATCAAAAACTGATTGCCAGCCTCATTTGCAAATATTTTTCTTTCCCTTCCTTTGCATTTTTTTATTCATTGCAATCTTCTTACTTATTTGATGCTATAGTTAATGTTATAGTGCCTACTAGGTTGGCAGGGTAGCTTAATGGCATGTGGAATCAGGTGTACCTAGCTTGACCTTTGTCAACCATTGTCATCTATAGTCATTATTTGCATCAACAGGTTTTTTTTAGAACACTATGGAAAAGGCTACGTGTTTCTGTTCTATAATGAAGAAGCCCTTAGCTAGAGCTTTATTGTCCTCAGCCTGGGGCTGTGGCAGTTGCCCAAGACTGTCTTCCCTTTGATAGCCACTGTTAAACCTGCCCGAGCTGTCCTCCTCAATAACATTGTCCAGAACTTCTTTGTTAGATTGGCTGCCATTGACCACAAGCTACTTTGTGGTGTCCCATCCTTAGATTAGCATCACTTACAATAGACAGCCGAAACAGCTCATAAAACATTCCAGCAAATTATGCTTATTTATTCTTTCTCTTTGAGGTGGGTACACTCCGGTGAATAAGACATGCATTCACTTTAGATTATAAAATCATTTTATGTACCATGGCAAGGATGGATGTCTCAAGAAACCGATGTGTCTGCAATCCAAAAAGAGTCCTATTAATATTCATATTGGTTCTGAGAAGGAGATAAGCCAACTCCCATGTATCTTTATCCTAATTCCAGAGTGACCTTGGCAATCTCATGACTTCTTGCTTCTGGCAACTGCTTGATGGCCTAGTCTTTCCGAGCATGCTGCAGACATGCCTCTCTGAATGTTCAAAGGGAACAAAATGGTCTTTAGTTAAACTGAGACAAGGTGGGTGAGGTAATATCTTTTAGTGGACTAACTTCTGTTACAGAGATAAGGTTTCAAGCTTAAATGGAGCTTTTCTTCAGGTGAACTTCAGTTTAACTAGCATTTATCACATGGTAGAACATTAATCCATGCTGATATGCCTTTCTTCCCACACTCCACCCCACATTTGCGTTATGATTCTGATTTTAAAACAGGCTATTTTGTGTTTTTAATAATGTTTTTAAAAATTGCTTTACAGTTTACTTGTATTCTGCTGTTCTCTGTGTAATTAGTAAGTAATATTTAAAATGTCTTCTTATTTGGTGCAATGCTGGTGCTTATGCCCCACTGACCTGTTATTTACACAGGGAAAATCAGAAGATTAAAAGCCTCCCCTTTTTTTGGTCAGAAAGTCATGACTTTCTATATTTGGTGGCTGAGATGTTGTATTTTAACACTTCACTTCAAATAGACTCATCTCTTTCCCCTTCTGTTATAAACGGCTTGCAGCAATTTTAAACCCAGCGAACAGTCAGTTGCAAGTATTGCAGTAACTTACCCTTGCCACTAGACAGCCTCTCCAGTTTGCATATCACTCCCGGTCTTCCCTAAACAACACCGAGGACACATATTTTATTATCCAAATCCGGGATTGACAGTAATGGTTTTTTACTTAAAACAGCTGACCAGCAGCAACATTATGATAGCATCAGTGATGTTCTGGCTATAATTCAGAAGGGGCTCTATCACAGTGTGAGCTGATCCTTTAAGAAGAGCTGGGCTCAGCCTCACCTATGCTAGGTATAACTCACTTCCCAGCTAATGGGAATGAGTTTAGCAATCAGCTGCAAGTTACATGAGCAGACATGATATTCAAGGAAAGTCAGAGACTTAACAGAAGAGGAAGGAAGAATGGCTGGGGGAGATACTCCCAGTAGTTCCTCAGGGGAGCTGAGACTTGGAAGTGAGCTCTTTTCCTAAGAACTGGGAAAAGGCAAACAGAATGACCAAGAGGCACTGATCAAACTAACTTTGGTTAAGCTGTGCTTTGTTGGAAGTGTGTTTACCTTGTTCCCAAAAATGGGTAACATGGTATTTAACTTGTGTAATTTATAAGGATGGATGAGTATGATGACCTTATACAAGGCCTATCTGAATATTTCTGAAAACATGTACACTTTGGTGCAATCTGGACCATTCAAAAGGGAAACCATTTGCTCTTCAGAAGTACTTTTAAGAGCCCCAGGGATAAGTAATTATTAACAGCTGCACCTTACCAATTACTAGAGATTTCTTTTCCCCATCGGATGGCTGGAAATCATCCCCATCTTCCCTTCAGAATTTTGACAAGGACTCCTGGGAGCACGTCAGATGCCCTTCCAGCACATCCCTGAAAAGCAGCAAGGAAATGCCTACTGCTCCTGCTTCTTTACAAGTCCAGACAAACACATCCTCATGCCATTTCTAGCCCACCGATGCCAGCACTATCTGAACATAAAGAAAATAAGCGTGGTCTGGAGAAAGTCCCTTTATAGCTACTCCAAAAAGACCACTCTAATGGGAAAAGTTAACATTGTTAAAGAAGTCATATTCTGCAATTAGGACACTAAGCACTTGAGCACCCTTCTGCAAACAAACAAAAAGCAGAATTCTCCCCTCCCCATGTTTCTCATATCACCAAAAGTCAGTGATGTTAATAGTAAAGTTCACATGCATAAATGTTTACAGAATTAAGTTCTTAGTTTTAAGATGCATCTTTTTATAAGGCAATACACATTATGAATAACACATAGTAATCCTTACTTTTCTATTTAGTAATGTTAGGCCTGAATGAAGATATAGCAGACAAAACAGGTATACCAACCTGACTGAAGTCAGGCTAACAGAGGTTTCTGGGTAATCCCAGAGTGGAAAAATACTGAGAAGCAGCATTGTGTCACAAAGCCCTGGAAAAAGTGAGATAAACCAGGAGTTGCATTCCTGGCATAGTACCAGCAGTGCTAAGTACTGTTGTACATAGTACCAGCAGTGTTAAGAATAGTGTTTGAAGAACTGATAAGAAACTTTAGCATCCCACAGTTCAGATTCTAACTCCCTGGTTGAGTTATAGGTTTGTTTAAAACTCCCCTGTATTCCTAACTTTTGGTGCTTGTTAAGATATTAAATAATCTGTAGTTGTAGACATAAAGTCTAGACATGTGTGTATATTAAAAGTGTCTAGTTTCAAGTTGTTAGACAAAGGGGGGGTGGGTTGCTCAAGTGAATGATGTATGACATAATAAAACTGTCTATATAGGCTAATACTAAGCTGTAAAGAGGTGCTGGTTCTCACTGGAGACGAGCTGCTCTTTGTTGATGCGTGCACTTGTCAATAAAGAGCTTTTGATCGGACCTTGCTGGTGTTGCCTGTCTCTCTGTGATCAGACAACTAACTTCGCTGTCGGGGTTAGAGTCCCTGACAGTAATAATCAGCTTTTCTTTTATCTGCATATTTTGTTGCAAAATCCAAACTCCAGCAGTGTGCACTATTCAACCAGCATGTTACTTTTTAATATACTGACTATAGTTACTCAGTCTGCTCTAGCTTCTGCTGGTGCACAATATGATGGAGGTCACTGAGTGGCAGAAAGTCAGCCCAGAGATGGCTTGTAGTGGTAATTAATACCATCACTTGAGGAGTCTGCTGGAAGAAGAGATGTGGCTAAGGGACATGAAGATTTAATAAAACCCTTAGACAGTCTCTGCCATCCATGTATCTGTGGAGCCACAAGTGAAGATTAATGCATGTCGCCTTAGCAGTGATTGTCGGGCAGGAGGATGCCAGCAGAGAGGTGTGTGCATCTGTTGCAACAGTCAGCTAATGAAACAGTACCCCTAACAGGAGGTCTCTCATAGATGGTCCTAGTCCCTGCCTCAGAGCTTGGGTGAGGTGGCTGGGGCATAGAGCATTTGATGATAGAAAGCAAAGCAGATGAGGGCCTTTTCCTATTCTGCCCTCCACCATGAATCTCACCCATTTGTCCCCTATCTTTCTGGGTTTGGTAGAGGGTATTAATTAATTTCTGATTTGGTTTAGTTTCCTAGGTGATTTCCAGTGAAGTGCACAGTAGACAAGGCTGTTGCAAGAAGGGATGATTTGCACCTTCCTGTACCAGTAAGAGTGAATCTAGCCCTACAATTTTAACAGCGTTTTGTGGGTCTCGTTCCAGATGCCTGTATTATATGAACCACCATGTTTATTAGGTATAAAAGTTTGAGATGACAGGAGAAAATGCATAGAGAAAGTGCTGACTTTGCTTCAGATGTTTCTTTGGTATCTTCTGAATGATTGATGCTGTAATGTGACTCATTATATGCTTTAAAAAAATAGCACAATTATCTCTTGCTCATTGCTTCAGTTTGCCAGGTTTTAAAAAGTGCACTGAAACAATGAATCATGTCAAAAATGGGAGACATTCAAAAATAAAAAAATGCATTAAATTAAAAATATCAAGGGAAGGGCAGTGAGTCATTTACATTGGAAATTTACTTCTGCAGACTTCCATTCAGTTATCAGCATGTGTCACAAGAATCTGGTCATTGCAAAAGAGCTATCTAAACCTTTCTAAAATTTGTTCAAAGTGTCTGGCTGGTCTTTATGTATGGTTCACATGGATTCTCGCAATCACTGAAGTTCAAAAAGTTTGGGTTCAAATGAACCATGTTGGAATCTAATTGTTAATATACAGACAAAAAATCGCATTGAGCACAGTCATGGACATTTTCAAGTGGAAGTGTGAGCAGTGGCCATATTAGAAAAATTCTGTGTATTCTCAGTTATTTCACAGTCCTAGAATTTGCCACAGAAAGAACCCCTATTATATTTATTTGTAGTCAATGCAGAATTTCCATTTTGCAGCACCAGAGTGCTGAAGAATGCAGGCCTCTTGCATAATTAGGAGCAGCCCTAGCTTTGTAATCTCTCTCATCCTTTGAGTTCAAAGTTAAAATCCACAAAAGAACAACAACTTCAAAATGTTTACAGGTAGGCAGGAATAACAATAAAATCCATGTCCATCTCTGATCAATGTTCCTAGCTTTACCAAATAAATGCAGAATGTGTCTGGTTCAAGTCCAGTGTAGATCTGGTCACTCTAAAGCACTTGAAGACTGGTGGTTTTGGTATCATTAGTTAAACGAAATGACAGGTTCAATCAGTGTTTCAGGTGCAACTCCAAACCCAATGAAATTTCAGAGGTCTTGAATAAAATCTTAGCCCCACTGAAGTAGTTTTATCAATGACTTCAGTGGTGACAGGATTTTCTCTCCTAAGTGGTGCACGGGACTTGTGTGTGTTCTCTGCATGGGGGTGAATTTCACCCACGGTAAAGAGCAGGACATAAGCATACAATTTTCCGCCTTTGCCTGCCCCTATAAAGGAGTCCTTTTGGAAAAAAAAACACTCGCTCTTTGCTCAGAACTGGAATGTAAGTGCAATTGAAGTTACATTATACCTATTATGGTGGCAGAAGCTCTTGTTGCCAAGGCTATTAGGACAAAATGGAGTAGAGAAGAAGACTGCTCTTGCTTCATAATAATAACATTTAAACAGTCCCAAGCTGTCTTTGGCATTAACACAGCTCTGATATAAATGGTGTGGGGTAGAGTTTAGTCCTTTGTTGCTGCTATTTCTGGCTGGAGGCAGTGTTCTGCAATTGATTAACAGGGCACAGTACATTGACTTATATGGGGAAGACAACTGTATATCTCTATCAGAAAGGATTATGATTCTGTTTTTAGTAAGTGAAAGATTGGATTCTGCAGAAAACAGTAAAAACTGAAAACTAAGGTTCCTCAATTTGTCCCCCGCTATAGCATCACACTGTTTTTGGCTATGAAGTTAGGTTATAGTGGAAATCTCATTCAGGTTTAGAAATGTTCTCTTGCCCTACATAAGCAATCTTTTAATTTTAATTATTTTGGGCTATATACTATCATAATTTATTAAAGCAATTCTAATAGCACTTTAGCAGTCTATTCATTTCAAATAGAACCCTTCCTTTTAACTCACAAATTCACTTAGGGGAGATTTTTAACATAAAGAGAGATTTTTAAATGAGAGTGATTTTTGGCAACATGAAAAGTGAGATCTTTTGCAGTTTCTTTTCCTGCTTATTAGATGCTCCCCCAAGATAAGTATTAAAAATTGATATAGTTGAAAAGTGCATGTTGGAGAGCATACAACACCACCACGGGAAATCTACATCATTTACGCGACTTGTTCCCAACCCTGGCCATTTCAAGCCAGTGCAAAAGCCAAGCTGTAGCCTCAAAGTATATGAAGGGCATATGCATCACATGTGGCATGTTGGTAAAATAGCCATTACATTCACAAGATGGATATCTAAATTATTGACCTACAGGCAGGGACATGCAAAGGGAGTTAGGCCCTCTTTCAGAGGAACTGTTTAGGCCAGTGGTTCTCAAACTTTTGTACTGGTGACCCCTTTCACATAGCAAGCCTCTGAGTGTGACTTCCCTTTATAAATTAAAAACACTTTTTATATATTTAACACCATTATAAATACTGGAGGCAAAGCAGGGTTTGGGGTGGAGGCTGACAGATCACGACCCCCCCAGGAATTACCTCACGACCCACTAAGGGGTTCCAACCCCCAGTTTGAGAATCTCTGGCCTAGGCCCATAAAGGGCCCTGGGTTATTTTTTTGTTTGTTTGTTTTTGCAGGGAGAAGAGGTTTATTTCTCACTTTTTCTTCTGAATAGAGCCCTAACAATATCCATGTAGTGCCCCAAGTGTGGCCCGAATGGTATAGTCAGGGCCCTGTTTCATGTTTTATAGATTTTGTTGCTATCCAAGCCAAAACAGGACAGGATATTATGGATGCTATTTTAGAGAAGCTGAAAAAAGAATGTTTAGATAGGCTGATTTGCAAGGGACACATCTGTGACAACGGAGCTGATGTGGCTGCAGTATACAAAGGTGTTCAAAATGGAATTGAGCAGGTAAATCAGTACACATATTTCCTCCCATGTGTTGCACTCACTGAGTCATTAGGATGTGTTGAAAAAGGACATTAGTATTACAATAAAACACCATATTACAATGAGATGGTCAGCAAGGGTAGAGGCAATCCATCCACTATGAAATCTGGTTCAGGGGAGTTCTTGATGTTTTGCTGAGATCAAAGCTTCACCCAATCTTATGCCAGAATTTAAACTGGGAGATGATAGATTGCTAGAGAACATTTCAGTGTTTTTGTTTGTGTGGTTTTGGCCAAGATGTTTTATTCAGTTTTATCAAAAATTAACTTTGTGAGCAAAACATTGCTGTGTCCAGATATTGACGTTCAAATGACTTGTGGTTTACTTGGTGGCCTTTCAGATGCTTTACCAGAATTATGGTCTTCTGGGTTCATTGGATGTAAGGAAGCTGCTGCTTCACAGGCTGAAACATTAGGAATAGCCACAAAGTTCAAAGAGAAAAGATTTCGATGAAGAAAGCAAAGCCATATGAAAGGTCAACAGATCCCAAAACAGTTCTTGAATTTGAGGTTTTCATCCCCCCTTTTAGCCACAATGTAACACAAATGGGCAATAGAATGCATCATTAGGATGAAGTTGGAGAAAAGTTTGTTTTTTTGATGGGTGAGAAACTGAAAAGTCTCAGCAGCAAAGACCTTAGAGTACATTTATGCAGTAAGGAGCAACCTGTGGCAGTGAGTCTCAGAGCCCAGGTTTACACACTTGGGCTTGTGCTACAGTGTTAAAACTAGCTGTGTAAATGTTCAGGATTGGGCTGGAGCTTGGGCTCTGAAACCTAGGAAGAGGGGTGACCACCCTACTCTGCGCTGGTCAGGCCTCAGCTGGAGTATTGTGTCCAGTTCTGGGCACCACATTTCAAGAAAGATGTGGAGAAATTGGAGAGGGTCCAGAGAAGAGCAACAAGAATGATTAAAGGTCTAGAGAACATGACCCATGAAAGAAGGCTGAAAGAATTGGGTTTGTTTAGTTTGGAAAAGAGAAGACTGAGATGGGACATGATAGCAGTTTTTAGGTATCTAAAAGGGTGCCATAAGGAAGTGGGAGAAAACTTGTTCATCTTAGCCTCTAAGGATAGAACAAGAAGCAATTGGCTTAAACTGCAGCAAGGGAGATTTAGGTTGGACATTAGGAAAAAAGTTCCTAACTGTCAGGGTGGCTAAACACTGGAATAAATTGCCTAGGGAGGTTGTGGAATTTCCATCTCTGGAGATATTTAAGAGTAGGTTAGATAAATGTCTGTCAGGGCTGGTCTAGACAGTATTTGGTTCTGCCATGAGGGCAGGGGACTGGACTCAATGACCTCTCAAGGTCCCTTCCAGTCCTAGAGTTTATGAATCTATGATTCCACAGTTAGTTATTTTTAGCACCATATCAGAAGCCTGAGTTTGTATACCCTGGCTCTAATGCTTGCTGCTGTGAGCTCCTGCTTCCTGTGTAGACTTATCCAAAGAGGCATGCTTGAAACTCAGTAAGCAGCTACTCTGATCCTTTTAAGAGCAAAATGGATTTCTTAGCCAGTGTTTTGTATGTGTGTCTTTAAGGATGACTTGGAAATGAAGGAGCTAGTTGATCTCCTTAGCTTCATTCAGAAAAGGTCTTTAGTTGTGAGTTTTCCTAGCACAGACCCAGCGCTGCCTATGTTTTGCTGTCTTTCAGTGTCTGTGTCTGTTAATGAAAGGAGTTTTTCAGAAAGCTAAAATTAACCCAGACCTATCTAAGAAAGTCCATATGGCAGGAAAAGTTATGTGATCTAGTTTGTGTTTTGTTGTTGGTTGTGTTTGTTTTGAGAGAGAGAATGAGAGAGAGAGAACTGGAAAGCAAGGTAGATAGGACTCAGTTTAGCTGATTAATGAGAGTGCTTTACAGAAGGTTCCTTTTGTAAAAGTACTTAGTAGTGACTGCAAGTTTCTTTGTTTTTGTTTTTCACAGTGGAGGGCAGAGTTTAGTCTTCAAACCAGGCCTGGAATATGTTGCCATGGCACTGCTTACAGGGGTCCAATTTCATTTTCAGCTTCCTTATTTCATTCCTTCGCTCTTTTGGGAGAGACTATGTGAGGTGCCTGCATGCACAACACATACAAGGGACAGTGATTTCAGTAGTAGCACCATTTCTAATCATGTTTATATGTTTTTCTTTTGATTTATTTAAAGTGCAATAGCAGTAATGGACATTTCCAAATGGGAGGAGAAGCCCTTATATGTTATGATCTTCTCATTGGCTACCAGAATTGGTGAGAGAACAGAGCTTCTGATCAGCACGTGCTCTGTGGAGCCATCTCTTTCAGCTGTAGAGTACTGTCTCTGAACAGCTTGTCTAAAATCCAGTTTTAGGTTTCCCATATAGATAATTGTAGGAAAGAAGGACTTGGTTGAAATGTCCCACTTTACCTTTTTTCATATTTTTCAATGTGCCATCAGGATAAATCTTTTATTCCACAAATATTCTTAAGAATCTACCCATGGCCTCCCATTATGTTCAATGATCTCTATCTGACACTAGAGAGATCTATTGTATTTTGTTAATGTACTTTATAAATAGATTTTCTCATTCCTACTTTTTTTTCTATCAAGATGCATGCGTTTTTTTCCTCGGAGGAAATATTGCATAAAAGGGTTTATGGTCCAGAAAATGTGGAAATACAGAGAAAAAGCACATAATGTTAAGGATTTGATGATAAAAAGATATTAAAAAAACACATTCTTCCATATAACCGTTGTCTAATAGGAGATCTGAATGTGCAAGGAATGAAGGATCAGACATCATATAGCATCCTCATCATAATAAACCTTTTCTTCTGTGCTTACATCAGTTGATCATTCATTCCTAGTGTAGATGAGATAAAGTAGGAACTGCAACCTTTCTGATAGGTTTAAAAAATAGGTGTGTTGATACAACCGCCCCGCCCTGGCCCTGCCCCCATGCCATCCCTTCCATGAGGCTCTGCCCCGCCCCACCTCTTCCCACCCCTTCCCCATCCCTATTCCAACCTCTTCCCCAAATCTCCACCCCTGCCCCATCTCTTCTCCACCTCCTCCCCTGAGCACATGGCTCTCTTCTCCTCTCTCCTCCCTCCTGGAAAGCGCTAAGTGCCTGGAGGTAGGCAGAGGAGCGGGGAGGTGGCGCTGGGGGGCGGGATTGGTGGGTGAGAGGAGCTTGGCAGCTGCAGGAAATAACTCCGTGGGGCACATGTTTGAGATCCCTGATGTAAGCCTCTGTGTGTGCCTGGAACTTCACTCTGAAGCAATGCGGAGATCTGTCTGTCTTCATTCTGTTGTGTAATTAGGGGCTAAAACAATAACAAAAATCAAAAGTTCTGTTTTGTAAAATGAAGAAATAGAATTTAAAACAAATCTCCCCCTCTTTCAATCTGGCTAAACCCAATTATGTCATTAAAGATAGAAATTATGTGCTTTATAGTCATTAGAACAATTAACAGTTGTCCTTTTATCTATGCTAATATGAAATATATCCCCCCTCCCCTTTCTTAACTAACCATAGCTAATTTGTGAGGGCATCTAAATTAGACTGTTAAATGTCAGAATACTAATTAGCTTGAATCAGAATCCCTTTCTATGTTATTGTTTTGTTTCATAGTTGTGGAACTCTTTACATTTTTTGCATTATATAGAGAGATACATTTGGCTTATTCAGAAAGAGAAAGGGAGAAACTATTCGTGACTGGAAATATTAGTAGACCAGAATCATTATAAATGACTTACCTCACTCATGATCTCTACTTGACCCATAGTAAACACCCTCTCTTGAGGTTACAGTTAATTCATTCCACATGCAAGAACCATTCTTAGTCTCTCCCCGATCATGGTCTTCTAATTGGACCAAAATTAAGTGCTGTGCTTTTGTGGTAGAGATGCTGCCCATCTGGGATTGAGCTAACTTTCTGTATTCATGTAAACAGGAAATGTTTTACCTTTATAGCAGAGCCTCTGTTGGGGTGTGTGCATTAAAACAATTATCTGAATTGTTTGGAGTAGTTATTTTTAATTTTTCTGTAGTGAGGTTGTACCTAAGATGTAGGAGAGTATTAAAACTCATATATTTCACATTCACACAGAAATATGAGAGAAACTAGAATAAAAGTCTGCATATTAATTGTTCTAAGCAACTGAGATATCTAAAGCCAATCATTTCCACCTTTACTTACATAATTTGATCCAACAATAGGAAAGGATTTTGTTTTAAACTCTCTTCTTTGTTATACAAAGCAGAAATTCTGATTTTTTTTCTCCATCTTGGACAATAACACCAAGTTAACCACCTTTATCTTATGCAAAATAGATGGATAGTCCTTGAAAGGATTATAAAGATTACTCAAAAAAAGACACATATCCCTTATCTTTCCATTTTTTCTCACTGTATCTGCAATCTGTAGTTCTACATAGATTACAAGTTAATTTTTTTCTTTGATAAATTATGAATAAAATTGTCAGGTTATTAACATCTTGATCAAGTACTGAAAGTGCACATATTGTCCTCTATTAATCTGATAATTGCTATAATTATGTTTACTGCCTTTATTTTATCTTGCCAAAAGATATTTCAAATGCAGTAGGGTATTTTTTTTTAATTTATGCATTCTTAATGAGAGAAAGGACATCCAAGTGGCTAGGACACTATCGCTAGTAGATTGCCTGTGCCTCAGTTCCTCCTCTGCAAAATGGGGATGATAGTACTTCCCTACCACTCTGGAGTCTAGAATGCAGTGGTGATGCTCTCAGATACTCTTGTAATGAGCGCCACACAAGTAACTAGAAAAGATTGCCAAAGTATAGATTCTCTCTAGTGTGTCTGACACATTTAAACAGCAATGTGGAAATAAATGTATTACTTTTCTTTTGTCTTTCAGAAAAATGTGATGAGCCACTGGTCTCAGCATTATCCCACTCCTCCTTCAGCAGTTCATCATCTATGACTAGTAGCTATTCACCAGGGTATGCAAAGCTAAACAAAAGAGGAGGTAAGAGATCTCTCCTTTCCAACATTCATATACTTACAGCAAACACTATACACTAACCCCTAGACTGGGGTTTTCTTTTCGATTTCAAAGTCATTCTATTATTTTTAGTGGTCCACCTTTAAACAGGTTTCTTCATCAAAGTCTCTACAGCTAAGGAAGCAGTCATGGGATCAGAGGGCCCCTCATGGATCAGTAACTGGTTAAAAGGTAGGAAACAAAGGGTAGGAATAAATTATCATCTTTCAAAATGGAAAGTGGTAAATAGCAGAGAGCCCCAAAGAGCTATATTGAGACCACTGCTGTTCAACAGATTGATAAATGATCTGGAAAAGGGATAAACAGTGGGGCAGCAAAGTTTGCAGACAATACAAAATTATTCAAGGAAGTTAAGTCCAAATCTGACTGCAAAGAGTTACAAAAAGATCTCAGAAAACTAGGTGACTGGGCAACAAAATGGCAGATAAAATTCGATGTTAAGTGCAAAGTGCAAATGCATATTGGAAAACATAATCCCAACTATACATACAAAATGATGGGGTCTAAATTAGCTGTTACTGCTCAAGAAAGAGATCTTGGAGCCTTCATTAATAGCTCTCTGAAAACATCTACTCAATGTGCAGTGACAATTAAAAAAGCTAACAGAATGTTAGGAACCATTAGGAAAGGAATAGATAAGATGGAAAAGCCCACACTTTGAATATTGTGTGCAGTTCTGTTCGCCCCATCTGAAAAAAAGATATATTAGACTTGGAAAAGGTGCAAAGAAAGGCAACAAAAATGATTAGGTGTGTGGAACATCTTCCATGTGAGGAGAGATTAAAAAGACTGGGGCTGTTCACCTTGGAAAAGAGAGGACTGAAAGGCAGTATGATAGAGGTTTATAAAATCATGAACGATATGGAGAAGATGAATAGAGGAGTGTTATTTACCCCGTCACAAAACACAAGAACCACAAGTCACTAGAATAAATTAATAGGTAGGAGGTTTAAAACAAACATAAGAAGTACTTTTTCACATCACACAGCCTGTAGAACTTGTTGCCAGGGGTTTTGTGAAGGCCAAGACTTATAACTGGGTTAAAAAATAATTAAATAAGTTCCTGGAGGATAGGTCCATCAATGGCTATTAGCCAAGATGGTAAGTGATGCAACTCCATGCTCTGGGTGTCCCTAATACTCTGACTTCCCTGTTCTGTTCACTCCCTTTGAAGCATCTGGCATTATGGTGGAGCCCCATTTTGGGAAGGCTAGCCCCTGGCTCCACTCCTTCCACTCCCCCTGTGGCCCAAGCCCCCTTGGCCACCCCTCCATGGCCGGAGCCCCAAGACCTCCTCCACGGCCAAAGCCCTGATGCTCCATGCAGGTTCCAGAGTGGCTGAGGAGGTGTTGTGTTACTCAGACAGCATACTGGATTTATCTCTAATCTCCCTGGACTCCAGGGAGATTACTGATGAACCCAAGAAGCTGAATAGCACATAGTGCTTCCTTAGCCACCCCGGAACCTGCATAGGACAGTGCCTGTGCTAGAGGAGGCAGAGCCTCCCCTGGCCTATTATACCTGCCGCCCATTTCAGGCATTGGTCATTGTCGGAAGAGAGGATACTGGGCTAAAAGGACCATTGGTCTGACCCGGTATGGCCGTTCTCATGTTCTTGTGTGTCTGCCTGGCTGGACAATGGTTATGTGCTTGAAAATGGTTTTGTGTTAAAAAAAACCTAGCCTGGAAGGTGCCCCCTCCCTGCTTGATTGCTTCACTCCCTGTTGTGAGATGATGCTGTAGTTGCACCACAGTTCCAATTTTTTACACGTACATATATTTATACCCATAACCCAGGGCCGCCCAGAGGGGGGGGGCAAAGAGGGCAATTTGCCCCGGGCCCCGGGCTCTGCAGGGGCCCCCAAGAGAACAGCGGGGGCTCCCGCCTCCGCCCCTCTCCTGGAGCCTCAGCGCATCAAACGCCGAGTCTCCGCCGGGGCCCCTGAGCCCCGCCCCGCTCCGAGCCGCATTGTCAGGGGCGGGGCTGGGAGCTCGGGGAGCTCCCCGCCCCGCCCCCTCCCCACGCGGCTCTGAGCGGGACGGAGCTCTGGCCCCGCCGGCCACACGCTGCGGCTGTTCCGGCGAGGCGCTGAGACTCCGGGTGAGGAGGGAGCCGGGGGTAAGAGGCTGGGGCTGGGGGGAAGCGGGGGCCGCCGCCGAAGCGCAGCCCGGTCTTCGGCGGTAATTCGGCGGCGGGGGGCCCTTCCGTTCCGGGACCCGCCGCCGAAGTGCCCCGAAGACCCGCGGTGGGGGCCCCCCGCCGCCGAATTACCGCCGAAGACCGGGCTGCACTTCAGCGGCGGGTCCCGCTTCAGCGGTAATTCGGCGGCGGGGGTCCCCGCCGCGGGTCTTCGGGGCACTTCGGCGGCGGGTCCCGGAACGGAAGGGCCCCCCGCCGCCGAAGACCCGGGGCCCCCGGAATCCTCTGGGCAGCCCTGCCATAACTTGTATACATATTTCCTAATGACCATCAAGTTCAGAAAATGACAACGTTTCATAAAAGACTTTACTTGACATATTTATACACAGTAACAACGTATAAAACCAGTTAATTCAATTGCTTATTTTTTGGGGTGCAGACCTCCTGTTCTCCATTTGGGGCATCTGGACCCTGATTGTCATACCACCTCAAACAGAAACAAAAGATATGATTTAGGCCTAAGTGTCATGTACCTCTCAGCTTGTGGAAAAACATTTCACGATAAATGTAGAATGATTAGAAATTCTTCTTTTATCATGTTTGTTACTGGGGAAATGTAGGAGAGGATTATAAATTACAGGAAACAGTGTTTTCTATAGATCTGAAACAAGTCCTGAGTTTTCTACTTCAGAGTCTGCCTTTAATTTCTATATGCCCTTTAATGAATCACGTATATCCTTTGTGTTGAAGCCTGCATCTAAAATGTCCCACTGCCTTCTTCACAGAGGTGTTGTGCGGCTTAATTAACATTTGCAAAGAACTTTGAAATGTTCTATATGTTATGTAATGCAATGTTTTATTCTAAAGATACTTTGGACTTTATTCTCTTCTCCCTGTTTCTGCTACCCCTTTTGCACTCAGCTCCTCAAGTAGGCCCATTGATTTCAATGTAAAGCAAATAAATCCATGAGACTACTTGAACAGTACAACTTAACATGAGTACGATGGATAGAAGTAGGTTCCTATACTTGTTTTACACTGGTGCATTTCCTTTTATGTTAATCATTTCTCTTGATTTACCCTGTTGTGAGAGAAGAAATGGACCTGTTAATATTTAAGTTTTCCTTTTAATTAGATTTACCCTCCCTTTCCCAACCCTTTTAAGATCTTCAGTGCAGGGATCTTGTAATGTCAGTGCTACTTTTTAGCGATATGGGTCTGTAGTACTGTCATTAATAAGCAAACTGTTTAATTTCCCTATATACGGTCACTTGAATATTACCCTTCTGGCATCTCTTCACTCAAATGGCAATTGCTTAGGACTGCTATCCTTCCTCCTTTCAAGAGATGTACTAGTCTAAGACTATCCCCGTTTCAAACTTCAGTTTGTACATATACAGTACGTAATTCTATTCTCCCTTTCACTGGTGGTATTGAAACAATTCCTGATTTACACCAGTGTAAATGACAGGCTGACTAGCTCTCTTTCTGTTTCTATTTCTATAGGTAAGGGGAAATAACTCTGTTATGCTGAATTATTTTATAACATTATGGAATTAGGGCTATCACTAATCAAATTAACTGTAAAGAAACACAGATTTGTTACTTCATAGTACCATTACTGAGAAATGGGCTCCCTAGGCAACTGCACCATCTAGAAGAAATCTTCTCTTGTTGAGTCATTACATCGAAAGAGACAAAAACAAAAAATACTTTAAAATAAGGAAACATGCACTTGAAAAATATTAAACTCCAACCCCATAAAAGTTGAACTCAACCTACTTTGTAGTGCTGAATTTTCAATATTAATATGAGTACTAGCTTCAAAATAGCTGAACCAATGTGAAGTTTTCACCTGACATCGTGCAACTCTGTTTAATAATGTGCCTTAAAATATGCTGTAGTCCAGGCAAGTGGAATTAAGTCTGCCATGCACTCTAATAGCAACAGGCTGAACCCTAAGCTACCTGGATGTATGCTTAGGAAATTTTGTTTTTCTTAATACTCAGGGAAGTTTCATGCATAAGTGTTAGGGCTTTGCAAGGCTTGGTTCAGCAAGGGATTTGTGAACTGGTGCTTGCAGTTTTCTTCAGAGAGATGTAATTAAACCCATGCCTCTAAATTTAGTTGGACATTTGAATCTGAAAACTCAAACCTCCAAGACATGGCTCTTCTTGACACCTTTCAGGGTCTCCTAGAACCCAGCACACTCTAGTATTACACCCTTCCCCTCCCCTATTACTTACATTATCTGTCTTTAGAGGGAGTTTGAGTGCAGGAGGGGGCTCCTGGCTGGGGCAGTGTTTTGGGGTGCAGGAGTGGATACAGGGCGCTGGCTCCGGGAAGGGGGTCAGGGCTAGGGCAGGGGGTTGGGGTGCGGGAGGGGATTCGGGTGCAGGAGAGGGCATAGGGTACAGGCTCTGGGAGGGGGTTCAGGGCTTGCACTTGGGGTGCTGGCTCTTGCTCGGTGGCACTTACCTCAAACGTCTCCCGGTAGGCAGCGCAGCGAGGCTAAGGCAGGCTCCCTGCCTGCACTGGCCCCAGCCCCGTACCACTGCCAGAAGCAGCCAGCATGCTCCTGCAGCCCCTGGGGGCACACGTGTCTCCACATGCTGCTCCTGCCTGGATGCACTGCTCCCACAGCTCCCATTGGCTGCAGTTTCCCGTTCCCAGCCGCTTAGAAGAAAAAACAAGACAAATGCATAAAAGGGGATCAAAAAGAAAAGCAAAGGAAGAAAATGTAACTTCTGTCTCAGTGTTGACTCTTATTTGCGGCCTCACAGCAGGAGAAACACAGGCATAGCACATGGTCTTATTAACCACTCTAAGACCTGGCAAACTCATACCGGCATTGCACTATTTGGGGCATTGCCTTTAACTACCTCTTTAGTCACAGGCTCAGTGTAGCAAAACATAGCCAGCTAAGTCAGACTTTTATTAGACAGAAGGAAAAAGGAGAGGGATAGGAAAGAGAAGAAATAAGGTGGGAAGGAAAAGGACACACATAGGTGGGGATGGGTAATACAAAGTCTCATATCCCGGACAGTGACTAGGATTCAGCCAGAGCCAATGGAGGTGGCAAGGCCAAAAGGGACCATTGTGATCACCCAATCTGTCTTCCTGCATAACATAGGCCATAGGTCTTCCCCAAAAAATTTCCTAGAGCAGATCTTTCAGGAAAACATCCAGTCTTGATTTAAAAATCCAATGACATGGAGAGTGCATCAAGACCTTTGGTAAGTTGTTCCAATGGTTAAATATTCTCACCATTAAAAATATATGCATTATTTCCAGTCTGAATTTGTCTAGCTTCAACTTCCAGCCATTCTGCTAGATTGACAAACCCATTGTTAGACCGGATAAAATCTTCGTAAATCTAGAACCTGTGCCCACAAAACTGCTGCTTTACAAGCTACAAAAAAAACAAACAAAAAATCAAATTGTATAGCACTTTCAATCAATTGGCTCTGGAAAATGGTATCATTGGGTGATGTAGTTATTAATGAGAAGACAGAAGTAAATCACATTTATGAACAATTCTAAAGTCACCAGAAATAGATTCACTCCTTGATATGCTCTACGAATACCCTCTAAATATATTTCCATCTTAAAGCTTGTCTTTACCTTTTGTAAGAGATGATGACGTATGATAAAGATACTTCCACACGACCTCCCTGTTTTCTTTGGACCTAATATACAAAACTGAGTGTTTTCTTGTGCCCTTTTGTGCTACAACAGGGGTTGGCAACCTTTCAGACATGGTGGGCCGATCTTCATTTATTCACTCTAATTTAAGGTTTCGCATGCCAGTCATACATTTTAATGTTTTTGGAAGGGCTCTTTCTATAAGTCTGTAATATATAACTAAACTAGTGTTGTATGTGAAGTAAAAAAGGTTTTTAAAATGTTTAAGAAGCTTAATTTAAAACTAAATTAAAATACAGAGCCCTCCCCCAGACCGGTGGCCAGGACCCAGGCAGCATGAGTGCTACAGAAAATCAGCTCGCTTGCCGCCTTCGGCACATGTGCCATAGGTTGCCTACCCCTGTGCTAGAATTCACCACTACCCTTCAATATGAAAGTGTTATTTAAAGAAACACCTTTTGCTATTCCCTTTCATGTGTATGTGTCGCTACCTTTTGCCCCCAAAATACAGCCATTTACGTTTATGACATGTAATATGTGGTTTGTATTTGTGACTACTTTTCATTCACATTGTATTAAACACTTTATATACCCTTTGTGATGCCATTCACAGCTGGCATATGTGGCTGTAACTTTACTAGCTTTATATGGAGTTGCACCTGCTTACATTAGCATCAATTTGATACTTGTAGAGGACATAATCTGTCAAATTATCACTTTGAAAGTGAGTCACATTGTGACACTAACCTACTGGGCGGTGTCCATTTATTTTACAGCTTTGTCCATAATCCAATATTTATATACTGTAGTTTTATTAACAAAGGAGAATTATCACTAAGGGAAAAGATTCTTGGGTGCTTTTTTAACTTGGCAATTGAAGAAGATTATGAATACAGGCCATTCAGTGTTTGCAAGGACACAGTTTCTTAAGATGTAAATTAAATACTACTCTTTAGCCATAACCTCTAAATTCCATTATTACTGATCTTGGAATCCTCTAGTTTTGTATATATTTTTTTCTCTTTCAGTAATCTGCTGTGTACTATACCTGTACAAATTTGCACTTCTCAGTATTTTTTTTAAAATGTGTATACATATGTCTAATGTGTAGTGTAAAATACAGAGAGAGATAAGAAAACATTATTATGTCATAAAGATTTAATTGTTAGTCAACAAGTGATTGGCATAGATGTCAACCATGCCATAAAGGTGACGATAAAACTTTTGCACTGCACCATCACGTATTTTGACACCTATTTTGCCAAGGGCAGGAGGGGGAAATAAGAGAGCTTTCAGAGTTCTTTAAAAAATTGATACCATTTTCTCATATTCTTTCTCCTGTAAAATTAGCATGCCTTAGTAACATTCTAAGTAGGAAGCATCAAGGAAAAGAAAAATGTTAACTACTGTAATTCATTTTAGAACCCTCAAAAAATTACCTACAATAGCTTTCATATAGACAGTGTCAAGGTTATAAAGTCTGATAACTCATGACCTGCTATGAATAGAATCAATGGGCTGCATCCCATTGTAAAGAAGATTCACAGAATACCACTGACATAAGGCATATTATCTATCCTTGACAGTTCCCAGGCTTTTAGACCTTAAACTTGTCACTGGCACAAAACTTAATACTGCACATCTTGTACCTAAAAGTATTTTAAGTTAGGGAAGAAAGTTCACTTTTCAGGCAAAAAAAGAAACCACCTTTGTGGCTTGTTTTAACTAATGTAGCTAATGTAATGTAATTGGCAACTCTCAGAAGCTGCTTGAAGGGTGGAACATTGGACATAATCCCAGTAGACTGTGTAAAGAGGAGGTCAGAGGTGCACTTTTGGATCAGTGGGGAGATTATCTTCTGAGCAGCAGCAGAAGGAAGGAGGTATTTTTTGGCCACTGTAGCTAGTTTGAATATCCAGTAGCAGTGAGAAATCCAGACACTCTCTCCACGGCTGTGAGCCAAACTGATGATCTGTGGGAAGACTCCTTTGATAAAGGGGTGAGCTTGTGGTGGTTGTGGTTAATTCTGCAAACTCTTACCACCAACACATCACTGTTGCCTGGCTTCTCATACTGCCTTTTATCCAGGCACTGGGACAGCTGAATGATAGAGTTCTTATCACTGAATAAATGAAATATAGAACTGGCTTTCATCAAGAAGCTTCTGGCATATATATTCATGTGTCACAATTTCCCCTTGATGTTTCATACAGATAACAAATAGTGTGTGGGAAATAAAAGAGGCTGATGGGACTCCACAAGTGAGTGTCCTGATGGTGGAGAAGTAGTTCTGTGCATTACTGAGTGGCCTGAAAAGATTGGAGCAATCAGTGTTTTTTTTTGTTCTTTTTTTTTTATTGACTCTTGCTCTATGACAATCCTATATATAATAAATATATCAAATATTATAGATAGAGCCACTAAAATGAGCATGAATGTGTTCACCCTGCCCATGGACAGACGACGATATCCATTAGTGAAATCAGCACTGTTTCTGTTCTATGTCCTGGTCTAAAGCTCAACAGAGTGGATTTTGGCCATGGACAGATGTAGTCATAGGTCACTTTGATATTTATTTTCAATTACCTTTCTACAAACGGGATGTTCTATGCTGGGGAATATTTGGCAAGGTTCACTGGATCAGGTTATGGTTTCTTGAGGACTTGGCACACTGTGGCATGATTGTAGGGTGGTGGATCGAGTTTCCTTTTCAAAGATGATTCCAATAACCTCTATAATCAGTGATCTAACGTGTTCCCAAATGTTTTCATGGATCTGAGGTATATGGTGACTGATATCTCTGTGTGTTGTGTATGTCTTGTTGTGTAAAAGGGGAGAACTGTATTTTCAATTCCATGTATGTTGTATAGGTGCTAGTGTCAGTCATGTGTCTCATTAGTGCAGGTGATATACATCAAGAAGTAGGTTGGCAGTTCTCACAATGAGAGGTACTAGCTTCTGATGTTTAGGTGCCAGTTGTGGTGATGGCTTTGGCCAGTTTAAGGTCATAATGTTTCACTTATTTTTCCACTCACTGACGTGTTGACTGGATGAGGATTACTCTGAGAATATTCAGGAATTTTGCTATGCCCACAAGAAAGGGAACAGAAAGTTTGCTAAGTTTAAGGGGTGGACCTTAAACTGTAACTGGAAAGAGGTAATGGTCTCTCCATGACTGAGGTGTGATTCTTGTGTTCTCTAAGTCTACTTCTTTAAGTCTAATGAGAGCCAGGCTGTGACCAGTGTTGTTGTGTGTGTACATAAATTACTTGTGAAAGTCTCGTGTTGGAAGGGATTTGGGGCCACTGTGTCAGAGACTTTGTCAGTGTGGAAGTTGTAGTCTCCTAAGGTGATGAGCAATACTGGATAGCATTTTTATCTTTTCTTTGTTAACCTTCCCTGGCTTCAGATCTGTGAATTAAAGTGATCCTGTCTTGGCTTTCTCTGACAAAACAGATACACCCAGAGGATTTTGTTTTTCCAAAGAAGCTGAATGGAAGAAGGATGGCTGCACCACCATCAATATTGTGCCCTATGAGAATGTGATGGAGTAGCTTAATGTTAGCCATTAGAAAGCTTGTGCTGTAATCTAAGCAGGATTTGGTAATATTGGGTCAGGGTGTCTCTTTATCTATAAAGTCATGAATGGTGAAAATGTTGAAGTCTTCAAATCATTACCAGGTACCTTTCTAGAAGATATGATTTGGTCAAACCCAAGTTATTGGGTTCAATACAGGGGTAATTAGGTAAAATGTATGGCCTGTGATATACAGGAGCTCACAGTGGATGATCTAAAGGTCCTTCATGTCCTTACATTCTGTTAATCTACTAAATTATTATTTTTCCATTGAAAAAATCAGGAATAGACATATTATTCATGAGTGGAAAATCCATTAGTGAATTATACAGGTCATCCCAAATTAATACTGATAAAACCTTTTCACCACATGATGTCATCCTGTGTATGCCACATGCATTATAGGCAAAACTCTTAATATTTAGAGAGGGGTTTTTTTTTAAGTAATGTTTTTGTTTTATCTACTTGAAAAGCTTGGCTCCATTAATGCCCTGAATGAATCCAAATGAAAACACTTTGGCACTCATGAATAATACAGCCCCATACTAATACCAATAAAACATTCATACAATAGCAACTTGCATTCTCTGTGGTGGTCCTTTTTTGAATGCAAAAACACTTCAGGCTCAGTTCATCATTCACAAGTTGTTTTGAGTTGCAGAGAAAGAGAAAAGTGAAGGCTTTTGTCCCCCTCATTGCTATTCTTGGTGGTGGTCAAATATTCTTGGCTTCTTATGTATATCTCTGTCCCACTTTTGTCTGTTCCACATCCTGTTGCATACTGCTTTCTGCCTATGCCTCACCTTTCTAGTCAATAACAAGGCACATCTGCTTTTTTTTTTTATGCAGTTCATTTTAGCTCTGTGAGCATTTGCATTCCTTTTTGTTTTGGATGTAGTTGTGATTGCCACTCAGTTGACCTCAGTGCTTGTTTTCTGTGCTTCAACAATCAGGTTCTAATGAAAAACTTGTCATAAAAATGCATATTTTTAAAAAGTGATGCTTAAAAGCACAAGTAAAACATTCACAGTATCCACTTGTCTAAAACCACAGGCCCTTTCAAATGCTGATGAAATAATGAGACAGTAGGAAAAGCTATTGTGTGAATAAGCTACAGTAAGAAGTAGCAACTGACCAGAACATAACAATGATCCCCAAAACTGTAATTGTGAAGGGAGAAAAAATAAAAATCCTGGAAGTTGTAACTTTGAGAGAGAGGAAAAAAAACAGTACTCTTATTATTCAAAACACAAAGAAACAGAAAAAGTCTGTTTAAAGTGGGGCTGGAGGAACAGACTATGAATGAAGCCTCACCAAACCATATCTATTCGCCAAGACCCAGTGAATGTATTAGGGATGTGATAATATTCCCATTTGTAACTTACTTGTATACAAAGCTATTCAGTTATGTAATTGGCTTATTTTATATATCAAATTAAAATAAACAGTCAATATTTAAAAAGCATTTAGATCTTAAAATAACTAATAACTACTACACTGATTTTGCAACTGGCTCTGTGTATGTACAAGGATCCAGTTGCAATGTTGAGTATTAGCCTGTGAATCCCTAATAGATTTGTTTAAATTATCTTACTCTTTCCATTCTCTTATTGTTTCACATGCCTGGCACTGTAGGTGGGGGAAAAACACCCATTGGCAATATTGACAAAATGAAGCAGACGACAGGACCAAGATTGCCATTTGCAAAGGGAAAATATTTCACATAGTTGGAGACCGTACTGAAAAGCAAGAATCATCAAGCTGTCTATTAAGAAGGCAGATATAATCTATGAAGGTCAAAAAAGTTTCATTGCATGACTTTGTGTCATTGTTAATTAGTGGAAAAGTAGATTCTGCTCTATATGAGACCTCATGTTAGCACAGGCTAATACTAGTTTATCCATGGCTCACATTAGATTTTTGCTAATGAGATCCACTCACTGAAAGAAAAAGCAGCTGGGTATTTGGCATCTATTTTTGCTACCCCATTCCACCTCTCAAGACACACTGGTTTAGCTACATTCCTAGTTTTCATGTAACAATAAATTAATGTTAAATATGAGTTGAATCATAAGCAAGGGGGATCCTAGAAATCAGTTTGCGATGGGAAAATGCAGAATTTGCATTTTTACAGTGACTCTTTAGTTTTTACAGTTTGTGAACAAATAAAAACATAAGTATTAACTACATTTTACTGAAAGTATCAGCATCGCTTATTCCAGTGGTGCCCACTCTTATTATACAGGAGGGCCACATAAACCTAAGCACAACCTTGTGTAGGCCAAACAGATTCTGTGTTTTAATAGGATTTCAGCTGAGAGGGAGCCCTGCCTTGCAGCTGACAGCGGGAGCTTTATATTGTGCATTTAAAAAAAAAACCCTGAAAATACAGAATACAGACATAGAAATATTTTGGATATGTAAGAAATACAAATTGCACTTCTATACATTTTATTTTATTATAGTGATTGGCACTGGTAGGCTTTGAGATTGCTTAAAAATGATAAATATATCAATAAAACATTGTGTTTAACTATACCTATATATAGGCTAGGGAAACTAAAATTCAGTGCTTCATTTTAATCATGGAAGAACAAAGATTTTTGTGGGTTTTTTTTAAAAAATTTTTTTAATTGGACAATTTTGTTTTTTTTTATCGTGGGAAAACTAGGATTCCCGATCATAAGTTTTAGACCAGTCTGCCGCTTCAAATTGCACATGCAGATGAGTTGAATGCTTTCATTGCATCAAACATTCTCACCTACACTTCCCTCCATGCTTCATTAAAATGTATTAATTATTGATTTTATTGGATACAGATTTCTGAAGCATTCCTCAACACGAAATGGGTTTTGTGAATGTAAACTCTATCACTTGCTCATGCGGATGATGGATTTGGTCAAAAAATGTGCAAATGTTAGTGCTGGAAAAGGGCTCCTGAAGGTGTTTGCATGTTCAGTGATACACATGAACAAAAGGAGGCCAGGTTACATCATCTTTGGAAATCAGGTGCTAAAATTCAAATGAGATGGTTTGGAAGTGTAAAGATGCTAATTCTGTTGTACTGCACAGAGCAAGCTCATTAATAGTTTGTCAAAGAAACTGATTATGCCCCAGCATAACCTGAGTAGCGATTCCCCAAATACTTCAGTCAAAACGAAAGGTTTAGATTAAAAAAAAATTGACTAAAGATAGATTTTTTTAAAGTGATTATAAATGTTAAGGCATCAAAGTCAGAATTGATTACCAAAGAAATAAAAGATAAAATCACAATCTAATTCCTAAACTTTACCAAGCTAAATAAGAGTAAAAAGAAAAAAGGTGTGTTTCACCCAAAAACTTTCAACAATCCATGCTGACTGGAGAGCCTTCCAGTTAGAACCAGGCCCTCCAAATCAATGATGGTTCTGTGTATTTCAAACAATCTTTCTCCTATGAGTAGAGATCGGTAAGAAGAGGTAGCCAGAGGCCTTTTTTCCCCCCTTCTTATATCCGACCCCTTTAACTGAAAAAGTCCTTGCTGGGTTGTGGGTCATGCAGTTACTGCTCTGCAAACTGTCCTTTATATGAATTGAAAATTATTTTGTCTGTATCTTCCACCTCCCCCCGCAGCTTCTGTTGAATGTCCAATTAAACAGGTAATAGCTCCAACACTTTCCTGGGGAGCTAGTATGCCATTGTTTCTGAGTAATTGGCTTGTGGGTGTTACTGAAATATTTTGTAATTCTGCATAACAATCATACAGTAAAATCTTATAATTCCATGTACCATTTTGGTACACACATTATAAAAGTACAATTATGTTCAGCAGATTGTTTTCAAATGATACCTCACAAGGCATATGTTGTACAAACTATAAAATAACGATATACAAGTGGTGAATATGGGGTACAAGGGGTTACATGGGGTACAGTGTGTCACAACCTTTATGTAGTTGATCTCATGAAACACGTGAGAAATAATGTAAATATAGAATACATGCATCTTTTTATTCATATATGTGGAGTGAGGTAGTACTGGCGGTAATTAGGACTCTTTTCCCCTCTGGAAAAGCTGGAGCTGGAGCACTGTCCTTTGCAAATAAATCACGGATAGGTATATATAGTGGCAAAATAGGAAGCTATTTGGCTACCATTATAACCTCTTAGTACTGTAAAATGCTGAAACAGGGGAAAGAAATAATATGATAAAATGAGAATCTCTTCTGCAGAATGGAAGTGTGAGGCTATTATTCATGTTTCAGCCTTCGCAATTAGTCTTTGATTATTCACAAGCAACTTTGAATTACTCAGTGTGTGAGAGAACATTAATAAGAGTCCTTTCTTTTGTGAGCAATCCTGTAAGCCACAAAATTAATCTCTGTAGCTGAAAAAGGCTGACTGAAATCCATGCGTGTAGAGAAATTGAAAGACAGTGCCTTAACTTCAATGCTCTTTTACTTCTTGTCTTGTAAGACACAGAAAAGTCTATTCTTTCCGAATGTGTGTGGAGGACTCACTCACATGCACTCACTGAAAGGAGAAAGTATAGTAATCCAGGCTGTGTAAGACCACAGATCTCATACAATCATGCAAGTTATAATGGAGGGTGAAGGGCTAGGGAGTTGTAAATATCCCATTCAGAGCTTGTTAAGAGAGAAAATCCTTCCCTGGAGTGATGGATAGAAATTTTTCCCCTTGTTACACTATCATGCTAGCTGCCATGATTGGAGGGAAGTTCATGAAGAAGGGCTGATTTAATAGAGCCTAAGAAGGTTAAAATCTGTTGGGGGTTAATTAAGAAGCAATGTCCTAATTAAACTGACCCAGATATAAAGAGGTTTTTTCCCTTGGGTCTTTCCTACATGTCAACTTGTTGTTCAGAGAGAGATTTGAGGACTAAGCAGCCCTGAAAATAGGAACTAGGAAGCTTAATAACTCGGGGGCGGGGGAGAAGGGGGGTAGAGGAGTTGGGAGGGCTGATCGTTAAAGTCCAATAACACATTTCTAAATTACACCCTTGATATTCTGCTGTCATATCTTCAGTGCTGTAAGCCTGTCTGACCCATTTTTAAGGTGGGCCCCAAGCTCTCAGGCAGAGTGACAGTTTGCTCTAAGGGTTCAAAAATACTCAGTCTTAGCCTAATTGTTCCCATTGAAGTCAGTAGGAGTGTTACCACAGACTTCAAGGGGAGCAGTTTTAGGCCAGTGCTGGACACATTTGAAACTCCCACTTTAAATAGCTTTGCTTTTCAATATTAATGTCAGATTATTACTTTCAGATATAGAGTTTGCTAGGGTTTAAACCAGAGTTTAATCCTGTCCTGGCTAGTGAAGGTAGCAATGCTGTTCTCCACAGATACCAACGGCAGATAGACCCAGGCATTTGACCATCCTGGTCAGCTAAGTAGTGTCTAGAGTTTAGGAATAACTAGACACACACTTATCCACCTACTTCATTCCCCTGGCATACAAGTACTTGCTTCCAGTGCCTACTTTATAGTCTGCTGCTAGTACAGACTTGTAACATAGGAGTTGCCATACTTCATCAGACCTGTGGTTCTTCTAGTCCAGTATTCTGTTTCTGAGAGTGGCCAGCACCAAATGCTTCAGAGGAACATGCAAGAACCCCACAGTACACATATGTGGGAAAATCTGCTTCCCATGACAATCTCATCCTAATCCTTTCTAATTACAGACTGATTTGAATCATGAAGTTTTTATTAATTCAGTCTCCATTGCAATTCAGTACTTGGCCTCTCTGCTTAGACTGCCATCCAGTACAGTCTACCTGGGGGGCGGGGGTTAGGTCACTATGAGTGATGTAGTTATACTGACATAAATTGGTAGTGCAGACCAAGCCTAAATCTTGTGGGAATAACATATACCTGGATAAAATACAAATACAAAGGGGAAGGTAGTTTAAAGGAGTTAGCAATGTTACCTGCAAATAAGAAATGGGATAGAAAAGGGCCCCAAACTTATCTTGGAGAGCGAGGTTGACAAAGATCCAGGGTTTGTTGAAAAATAATGTTGGGACTAACACAAAAGCAATCTCTGTGAGTAGAAAACTAACTCTTAGGTTAATAGAGTTAAGGAAACAGAATAAGCAATACTTTGACTCTGAAGGAAGGAGCAGAGCTATTAGTACAACATAGGGTGACCAGACAGCAAGTGTGAAAAATTGGGACGGGGGTGTGGGGTAATAGGAACCTATGTAAGAAAAAGACCCCAAAATCAGGACTATCACTATAAATCTGGACATCTGGTCACCCTAGTACAAGAAAACCATCTCCTTTTCAGTCACCTGAAAACAGCTTGTTTTTCTATGAATGGGTTCATTTTGCTGCCTTTATTCACAGGCAAAGTTTCCTACTTCAAGTGCACAATGCTTAAGATGTACTTTCCAACAGGCTAAATAACTGCAAGGGCTCAGCATTAAGGGTACAATTATCTGATTCTTCAGGACAAAGTGGGATGTGTTTAGCATATATTGAAGAGCAGAGTTGAGTCCTGAATACTCAATACGCCACCCCACCCCCCCAAAAAAAAACACCCAACCAAAAAATCCCATTACAAAATGTATTTTGAGAAATGGTATCTAATAGTGACTAGTGAAATACACAATTAACGGCCTTCCTCTAGAAACACGCACTCTTGATGATTTCAGAAAACTACTGTACTTCACTATGCAGGCAAGGAAATCCAAATGTTTAATTTTAACCTTTATCTTGTGAATATACTCTCAAAAAGTTAGTCTAAAGATAAGAGCCAAAGACCACAGTGCCACTGCTAGGCATAACAAGTCATTCTGATTCTTTTCCTTTCTCTGTATGTAGAAGTGCTGGAATCCATTACAGAAAGTAATTTAATGATGTATTTTATTATTTGTAATAAATATAAATTGGCTATTTTATTTTAACTGATTCAATTAAAATTAGGTATTATTTATCCATAAAACTGTAAGGTCATCTTTAAAGGTGTTCTCATATTGTGCAGAAGCAGGTAATTTACCAAATAGTTATAGAACTATTAACATTATTTTGTGGGTGTTATTATCTTGTAATGTGCAGTATTTCATAAAGTGTTTTTATCTGCCTGTCTACAAATAGCAGAAAGGATTGTGACTTGGATAACTGTGTTGCAACAGGAGCAGGTATCTTTTATGTAAAATTATAATAATACTGATACTAGAAATTACCTAATGACTGAATATTAATGTGGGCTACTATTATTGATGATCATTTATAATGATGTAGTGCTTAGAGGTCACCACCGTGTCAGGGCCCTTTTGTGATGAGCACAGTACAAACATAGAGTAAATAACAGTCCCTTCCCCTGTGAACTTAGTCTTAAATAGCCTTAGTGTTATGTGACAAGAAGCAATGGGCTTAAGTTGCAGCAAGGGAGCAGGTATGTCATTAGTCATATGCACCTTTGTAGGGCACCCAAAAATATGGGGCGCCACCGGGACCATAGGCACTGATTTCTCATCTTGCCGGGGGGTGCTTGACTCCCCCTCTCCGCTCCAGCCCGGGAGCACCCACCCATGGAGTCCACGGCAATAACTGGGACAGCTAGGGTGACCAGACAGCAAATGTGAAAAATCGGGACAGGGGTGGGCAGTAATAGGAGCCTATATAAGAAAAAGCCCCAAATATCGGGACTGTCCCTATACAATTGGGACATCTGGTCACCCTAGGGACAGCAGGTAAGAGTGGTCGGCTCCCGCACAGCCAGTGCGCACTGCAGTCTCCTTACAGGGCAGAAGGCAGGGGCCATATTCACAGAGCTGAATGTGCTGGCATGGCACAGTCTGCCTGAGGGAGAGGTATGGGGGTCGGGTCTCTGTGGGGAACTGTGACTCTCTGCCAGGCAGATCAGTATCCTCTTTGGTGCCTCCCCCACCTCCCGGACTGCGAATCCAGGCTGCCACTTGGTATGTGTCAGCAATGGCGGGGGGGGTGTCTTTTGGGGGTCTGTGGGCGGGGGTGGTTGTACCCCAAATTGGGCATAGGGGCACCAGTTTAATGGGACTGCGTAGGTCCCCATAAATCCTAAGGACAGCCCTGCAAGGGAGGTTTAGGTTGGACATTAGGAAAAGCTTGCGAATTGTCTGGTTGGTTAAACACTGGAATGAATTGCCTGGGGAGGTTGTGGAGTCTCTGTTGTTAAGAGATTTGTTATGAGCAGGTTAGACAAACACCTGTCAGGGATGGTCTAGATAATACTTAGTCCTGCTGTGAGTGCAGGGGACTGGACTAGATGGCCTCTCGAGGTCCTACAATTCTATGATTCTATGATCCAGCGGTAATGAGTATGGCCTCAAATAACTTAAAATGGAAGATAATGCCTTAGGTGAGTTTTAATATTGATTAATAAAGTGAGTCCTTGTTTCTGGGTACTTTCAACATTTTTGATAAGGACTTGTCAACATGTGTAACTTGCTTACTTAGGCCACTTAGATCTTAGGCATGCTTCTTCCCACAAGACATCCAAAACTATCACAAATTAGCCAGTGGCATAGTGCTAATTTGGAGTAATTTTAAAGAAGCGAGGCAAACCATAAAACACAACATGAATGTGGCAATAGGGAAAAAAAATGCCCTATGGGGGAAATTTTCAATGGCACAGAAGGGTGTTAGGAGTACAAATTCCACTGATTTTTTTTTTCATGGAAATTGGGCATAATTCCTCTTGTGCCTTTTGAAAATCTGCTCTTAAAGTTTAAGCAATCTCTCTGTTTAACATTTTCCCTGAAGATACAAGGGAAGGAATGTCAGTAGGCCAGATTTGCAACAGTGGAGTTTTGCTGATTTATGCTGGCTGAGGAACCTCTGTGAATGTTTTTTAACAAATAGTGAACATCTTTTAAAAGGAAGCTGTCATCTGAATATCTTTTTGCTGGTTAAAACTGAAGTGATGTGCTGGACCTGCTCATGAAGATAATTGTGTCTGGAGAGTACTAGTCAAGGAAGATTGTGTCTAAAGAGAACCCCAGTCTAATTGTGTATATTCCATATGAGACCTTGTTGCCAAAAGGTTCATAAACATGTTCACTTTTGGTAGGGTAATGTACTGTGTCAAAAATATTTATTTCCAATGAAAGTGTTTTATTTTATTTATTTTTTCCAACCTATCTGTGTTTGAAGACACAGAAAATGCTTCATAGTTACAAAATATGTACAACCAAGAATCAAGATTTTTCTTTACAAAGCAGATGGATGAAGCACCACAGCAGAGTTAAGATCCTAAGCTAAACGTTTCAGCATAAGTAGATTTTTTTCTAAAAGGAAAATGCAATTGCAAGTTAATAATTTACATTAATTTCTATACTGGAGAAATAAGAGTATTTATTGTATTATGTGACCTTGCAGTCACTTTATTGGTAGGTTAGTACAGCCATACAGAGTCCCCAGAATAATGACACTATCATGAGCTGAGTTTAACAGGACATCATCTGTTACTGGAAGAGGGTGCAGAGGCATCTCCCCTCCTACTGCTGGTGCAAACAGCTTCCCTTTCTCCCTGAGGCAGGAAGCACACTCTTCAACTTCTTCTCAGCCAGGGGTCCTTCCTGTCTGGAAAAAAAACATGCCCTTTAGGGGTTGCCTGTGGGTTGCAGACACAGCCAACACAGTGCCTCTATCACAATACATTTATTTTCATTTCTAGTGATTCCTTCAGGAGTAGGTCCAGTATATTCCTTAAGTTTTAACCAACACAATGCTATTCTGATACCTATTCTCTGCTCCTCTACCCACAGGCATGCACCTAATGACTGCCACTCCTACCGCAAACCCCCACAACCTAAACTCTGCCCCACTTAAGGACACCGACCTTTCAGCACCAGACTACCCCTCTGCCTTCCCTTCTGAACACTCCTTTCACCAGGTGACCTATCCCAACACTATTAGTCATTGGTGTTTTGGTGCAATGATTTAGAGTGTTGAGTAGTCAAAGTATTCACAAAGGAAAGTAGAGGGGTAGTCTGGTGCTGGAGAGCTGATGTCTGTAGGTGAGGCAGAGTTCAGATTATGGTGGTGTGCAATAGTTGTGGTAATCGTGAGGTGCATTCCTAGGGGCGAAGGAGCAGAAAGTGGGTTAACTTCTAATTTCCTTGCTTTTGTGATTTTGTTCCATGTGTAGCTATCTTAACTTGTTTCACAACACGCACAAAATGAGAGAGAATCAGCATCCTTCAGAACTTGATCCAAAACTCATGGCAGGCAACAGAAAGACTCCCACTGACTCTCTCAGTAGCCTTTGGATTAAGCCCTTTGCACTC
Organism: Mauremys reevesii; assembly: GCF_016161935.1. NCBI lineage: Eukaryota > Metazoa > Chordata > Testudines > Geoemydidae > Mauremys > Mauremys reevesii. The sequence goes on from NC_052624.1 coordinate 97,652,599, forward strand.
ATGCTTGTTGGCACCATTATTTGATATTTAATCCAAGTCAGAGAGACCTGGAAATAAATAAGTTTGTGCTGAAATTCAGCAGGCTGACTGAAAAATGTGTAATAAACATTGCTGCATGTTTGAGACACATGAATGAGCATGGATATATATATATATATATATATATATATATATATATATATATATATATATAGTCTCTTATTCTTAATGCCTATCCCTTTAAAACCTTAGCTTTTATATTGGAGAAATTTGTCACTGTAGAGCTGGCATGATGGAATATAACACAATTTGTTTTGACTGGCACATATTTTTTCAGTTGACAACTAGTCCACACAGCTCTAGAGATATAAATATGACAGCCACCTCATTTTTGATTACTTGCCATGCTTCATAGACTGATACATGTGCAGCATTTTGGACCATAAATTTGTTAGGCAAAAGGCACAAATGTTGAAAAAACAATAGTGATCAGGGCTATTGCAACGACCTTACTGTTTTAAGGTTTAACCCTTTAAGACATCTGATAATGTGCAAGACATACCATTAGGCTCTGACTGTAGCATATATTGTGCTAGACTGAGTTCGCAAGATAACTGTGAATTGAGTGTATGAATAAGGATGAGTGGAAAACTGAATTTTTTTTCAGGATAACTATCAGAATTTTTTATTGGAAAATGTTTTAAAATATTTTTTCCCTGAGCTCTTTGAACCTGCCAGGTGCTGAGCTTTCTGGTTCAGGTCTATAAAGTGCTTGGACATTTGATTAGAATTCAACATGCAATAGTTTCATTGAAGTCAATAGTCCTATACAGATACTGAACTTTAAGGACACTTAGTGATTTTCAGGATCATGTTCTCACTGTTCTTCTGTCCAAACACTGGAAAAAGATAGTGGAATGGTGACGTCACTGATAAGGAGGAAAGTTGAAAATCAGGTTAATTTAATGTGCTCCGTACCTCTGTTTTTGCTACCACAATATTCTTTCAACTATGCGAGTAAACAAATTTTGGATATGGATGAGATTTGTCCCTTTCTTCATCCTCCAAATCCAACAGAATATATTCATATATCTCCTGTGGTTAATTTTCCTTTTGTCTTCATTCATTTTCATATAAGGCCATATTGCAAGCAAACATCCTCAGTGGTTTTAATGGAGAATTCTGCTTTCAAACCTCTGATGCAATATGGCCCTAAGCTGCTATTATAGCTTTTCCCCTGACTTTATATGATATTTTCTATTTTTTTACTCCTCTTTTGCTTTTCCTGCCATTATTGGGTTTTATTTGTTAAATTCAGTTCCACTTTTGAGGGAAGGGCTTGTATAGTGCTTTTGAAGATCTGAACCAATTTTTGAGTCCTCAAAATAGGTTTAATATAGTAGAGAGCTCACTGGAGAGAGACTGACAGCATGTAGAACTGTTGATACCTCATTGAGAACAATATGGGGAACTCTGGTAAGGATGAGTAAGTAGCATTGTCAATGGGATCCCTTTATTCCATAATGTTTCATTATAACACAGTTGTGCCATGTTTAAATCCAACTCATAAGAATGAAGTTGTTGCATAAAATATATTTTAAGGATACTTGCTGATATAGATATCATTTAAAATAGGATAAAATTAAGTGAGTAAATCTCAGAAGTTTACTTGCTTTCTATTTTTATTTTTAAATAGGAAATTAAATATTGAATTTGTATTACCATAATTATACTTGCTATCTCACACATCAACTAGTCCTAATTTGTTAATATCTGGTAAGTGATTTGACAGGACCAGCTTATACATTAGGGAGATTCATTTTAAACTGGAGAAGTCTGTCTGATGAACTCGTATTTTAAACCTGTGTACAAGAGTACTGGTCTTGCTGAAGAGTGATAATTCACTGCTATAATAATGAAATAAGGAATTTAATATCCGAAGGAGTTTATGATGGCAGGGCAAATATCAGTCAGCTTTTTAAACTGATTTTCATTTTAAAGAAGCCAAAAATATTACTGACTCAGAGGCTAGAGATTTGATGTGAGAGTTATATAAACCTACAATTAACACAATTATTTTTTCATCCTTCATTCTCTCTCTCAAAATAAAACAAACAGAACCCCCAATGAAATATTTAAAGCTATAAACTGATTATAAAGTATAGTATGAAAGTTATCAGTCTTTTATAGTTCATCATCTTGGACCTTCTGTCTTTTCCGTATTAAAGCCATTCTTGGTGGAATAATCAAAGGATCTGAGTTTTGTAGAAGTATTTAAGTGTTGTTGTTTTTTAAGTTTTGTCTTAAAACAGAAAAACAAAATTTACACATTATGTACTGGGCCCAATTCTGTCCTCTGTAACATGGGCTACTCCCAGTGATTCAGCCATTTATTTCGGTGACAATAGCATCCATGTAGCTAAGGGCAGAGAAAGATCAGCTCTTTGTCAAATATGTGTGTAAGACTATATAGTATTGGTTCAAACCTTGCCCATCCAGTGCTCAGCAGGGGCATAGCACCCAAAAAGCAGAATAACCAGGCAGTGGATTTTGCACAGGGGATAGTCTAAGGAGAACTCATATAGGGATGGTCTCTATGCATATCATGGAGCTTTCCTGAACAGCAGCGCCATCTGTTATATCACAAAGGTGAATTTTGTGGGAATTAACAGTAGTTAGTATGTAGCTGAATGGATATCTCCACCAAATGTCTCCCATGGGCTGTGGTAGTAACTTTACATTTATTCCACTGGTGCTCAGTAAAGGGAGGGTTGCTTGTCATTTGGGGTGTAAATATTTCATTACCCCAGCCTCTAAGGAAAAACATGGGAAAAGAAGGTGTGTATGATAAAGATATTTTAGTTCCTTATAGTCAAATATTGCTGTGTGCACAGTACACATATGCGTGCATCTGTGTGTACATGCCGGTGTGTCAGAGTAGAAAGAACTAGCAATAATTATTTGCAAATCCATAGCACTTTGTGTATAATCTCAAAAATTATTTAAAAAAATATGGATTATCCCTCACACCTGGATGAGGAGGGATTTTTATTGGGTACACTAGAGCCCAGAGATACTTCCATCCTCACCCAGCTCTCTGCAGTAAATGACATGTCTCATAATTTCCTCAGGCTAAGCTGCTCTTCTCCTGAAACTACTATATGTGGTTGTGGCTGTTTCTCTTTGCCCCAGCCACTGCTCCTTGCAGGCAATGGCTCTTTTGCTCTGGCCTTTAGCTCTGCTGTGGATCAGCCCTTTCCTCTTCTAGTGGGAATAGGCTCAAGTTAGTCTAGACACTCAAATATAGTGTGAGGTCCCTCCCCCCGCCACTGTTTCATTCAGCAGTTTCAGCCTTCATTATAGAATAAATCCATTTAAAGTAGATGAACCAATATTTAAGTCTGTGGCCGGAACAGCTTAATTGGGAAAGTTTGTTAAAAATTAAAGAGCCAAGGTCATATTGGGCACATGATGTGTGGTGTTTTTTGAGTAAATACATAAGACTCTATTCCAAGGCTCAATGAGCTTAATGAACATTTTGATTTTGTTAATGTTTTTGTTAAGAAATTGTCAAAATGTTTCACATTCACTTTATTATTTTGATTTTATGCTATATAATATTATAATATACAATATAATTCATAATAGTTGAAACATTTCAATGAGGTCAAAACAGAATATTTCAGAATATTTTGTTACATGAAAAATTCAGAGATTTTTACTTTGGGTCCTGATTTGGGACAAAACCACATTTTGAAATTTCTGAATTTCCTTCAGGATGGAAATTCCATTTTTCAACCAATTCTAAATTACACTTAGACTCTGAACCTGTAGAGGATTGGGCATTCCAAGTTAGGGAAAACATTAGAGGGGAATCCAGTGGTGGGATTAGGTGGGAGTCACCCTGGGGAAAGCTTGCAAGCACAGGGAACCCTTGAGTCTGTTCTTGCAGCCCCTAAGAGAAGAGAAATAAAGAAAAGCAAAATAAAAATGACAGCAAGCTAAAGAGGATAAAGAAAAAGAGACAAGAAAAATAAACCACATTTAGATTCTTTAGAAATCCTGGAGCTCAGCTATAGGTGGCACTACCAATATAAATAGGGTAGCAGATGAAGATTGAAACTTTTGTGCAGTCATCAAGGGAGCTTGACTTCAAAGCTGTATTTAACAGCAGGAGCTATGTTACTTCATCTCCTTTTGAACTTACTGGGAACTGGTCTCTATAGGGACGGAATGTATCATAGGGAGAACAGATCAAGAGAGAGGGCACTGACATGACAGCGGTTGCTGGGGCAAAGGCACAAACCAGGAGAACTAGATTTTGGGTGGGGATCAGGTACTAATCGGACAAGTGCAGCAGAAGCAGCCCTGTCAAGTGGTGTTAGTCCTTCATTTTATATAAGCATTGGAATATAATACAACATACAGTGGTCAAATAAAAAAAAAAGACAATGACTTAAATGGAGTCCAGATTTTATTAGTCTCTATAAAACAATAAGAACTAGATTCTGATACCCCTTATCACTGAGAACAACTTACAGTGTAAGGTGAGTAAGAATGGCAGAACAATAGTGTAAATCCCTGTTAATAAAGTTAGATTGTGATATGCCGGGGTCGGCAACCTTTCAGTAGTCCTGTGCCAAGTCTTCATTTATTCACTCTAATTTAAGGTTTTGTGTGCCAGTAATACATTTTAATGTTTTAGAAGGTCTCTTTCTATAAGTCTATAATATATAACTAAACTATTTTTGTATGTAAAGTAAATAAGGTTTTTAAAATGTTTAAGAAGCTTCATTTAAAATTAAATTAAAATGCAGAGCCCCCCGGACCGGTGGCCAGGACTTGGGCAGTGTGAGTGCCACTGAATCAGCTCGTGTGCCACCTTCGGCATGCGTGCCATAGGTTGCCTACCCCTGTGATATGCTTACTCATGTCACTCCATATGTAGTTTTATGTATTTCAGTGCAACTTCCTTGGGGCAAAGGTACTGATCAGTGTGATTAAGGATACCACATTCTGTCTCATAGAACATTCCTTGTTGCCTTGGGAAATCCCTTTGAGACCTATTGTGCACCCTACTCTTGAATAGTCCCACTAATGGCAGGTAACTAAGTGTTCACCTATATGAGCGCAATCTGGTCCTAAAGATCAAATCCTGCCCTGATCATTTTAGTGATGAGCAGCAGAGAGCAGCCTTGCAGCCAAATCCCTCAACTGGTGCACACTGGCATACCTCCTTTGGAGTCAATAACATTTAACTGCTGTACACCAGCTGAGGATCTGGTCCTTGATGTAATCTCTGCCACATGTATTCCACTAACCAGGGCAGGATTTCTTAGTTGGGGGATGAAGGAGAAGATGCACTAGAGAGAGAATTCCTGTTATCTGCCAGCTAGTCCTTTAGGATAAGGTACATTAAACTGAGTTGTTAGCCAGACCCTAGATGCAGTGTATTAATGTACAATGAAAAGATCATGTCCTGCTTACTTGCTCGTTCAGGGTACGTAGGGAAGGGAAGCTCACTATACTTTTTTTTTCTTGCCTCTTGTACACTAGTGCAGCATAGCATAGGCTTGAGTCCTATGCCTGGGTGCTGGATTTCCCCCCTCCCCGCAACTTTCTATCTGAAGCACAGAAATTCCAGATAGGAAGGAGCTGCATGACGGTTTGAATAAAGATGATGCATGCTGTATATTTAAAGCCATCCCAGTATGTGTTTAACCATTCAGATGCAGTTGTGAATGAGTTTCTCTTTGCATGTTTCCATATGTAATTAGAATGCAGGCCATATGGGGAAAGTATAGCTTCAAGTGATGTTTTTTTTTAAACTAACCAATGCTGCTAAGTGTTTTTTTCCCCCCAGTGGAGGCTCCTCAAAGTAAGGATTGACTCCTCTGTTTTGAGTCTAATAACTCTGAGAGCTATACATCAGCTCAGAGAGCACTTTTGGTACCACTTTTACCTTTTAGATGTCACCGTGTTCATTAGAGCAGATTGATCCCTCTCTACAGATGCTCTCTACAGAGTTTGAGCTCCATTAAGATATACTGGAAGGTATTTGGCATTAAGAAATACTCACCATATCAGTGGATTCATTCTAATTAAGTTCACTGTTGGAGGGATCACCTGGATATTTTTAATAATACAATGATTTTAATATTCTTTTTTCTTTTAAAAAAAATCTCATGGACTATACCCAAGTAACTAACATCCCCTGAGTTAGCTCAGCTGCTCACAACTGCACTTAACGTTAAATTTTTAAATTAAAATGAAACTAATTGTTTAAAAATCTAATTTAGACTTTTTATTTCCCTCATCTGTTTTCTTGTGGGGTTTGGGAGGAACGAGGGGTAGTTAGCTAAAATTAGAACACCAGTGTCTGAGAGTCTATTAGAATAACAAAAATGAACGTTGAAACGTTATTACTCTGTTTAAAAGAAATCCAAATTGGATATTAAGAATGGGTTTTGTACTGTTTAATTAAGATGAAAAGGAGATGTTCACGGGTGACGACAAACCATGCCACTAGTAGGGCATGATTTAAGCCTACTGAAGTCAATGGAAAGCCTGCCAGTGACTTCAATGGGCTTTGGATCAGGCCCATATAGCATTCAAAAGTCCACACTAATTTTGATCCTGAATTTCTTTGCATACTTAACTCTCCCGGTTACTTTAATGAAAGATTTGTGTTGGGCCAGATCCTGGATTCTTTTCCATTATCTAGTTACTCTTCTAATAGGTAATATATTTTATTAGCAACATTTTACAGATGGGAAAAATGAAACACTGAGAACTTAATCCCACTTTGCTACCTCAGGCAAAAATCATTAACCTACTAAAGATTAACACAAAGTGCTAATCTCCTAATTTGGAGCTGGGGGGAATTTTTACAAAATATGTTTGAAGATTCAGTGACACCAAATTGTTTGATTTAAAAATAAAACCCTCTAAAACCAAAAATTCTGAAATTTTTATTTAAAAAATTCCTTTAATTTATTTTTTAAAAAATCAAAACCATTTTTTAAAATCTTCAAATTCTAAACAAATGTTTTCATTTGATCCCAAACCATTTGTACAACATTTTAGCAAAACTTGAGGCAAATGTCATATTTAGTTTAACTTGTTTGTTTGTTTGTTTTTAGATTTTTGGAATTGCCAGCAATCCCCCAAAACGTTGCTGTTCGTACAATTCTATTTGTAATGTCACCATGCTCCATGTTAGATGAATTTCTAGCAACGCTGAATTCTAAAAGGGGGAATTGGAATTTGTCTCTTTCCTCCTCCCCCCATTCTTATATCACTTTTATAAGTAAGGATAATGCAAGTATTTGGGATGGATACAATGTGATGCCGTTTCTCCCAGCATGTTCTACTTCTTTTAGCAGTTAATCATTCGCCGCATATGAAAGAGCTGACAGATATTAGTATTAATGGACTAGCTGAATGGCCATTATTGTAAATTAAGTGGAGTTTGCTTCTCTTTGCAGACTTCAGTCTCCTCCCTTCAACTGAGTGCAGGGCTGGCACCTTCTGGTCTCTTCTTGTGTTTAGAGATCAACTGCTGCTCTCTAGCCCAGGATGAGAAGGGAAGAAGTCTGTAGAAAGACAGGAAACTCCCTTTATAGTTCAGAAATAGAATAATTCAATCACTATATTACACAGTACAGCAGCATATTTATATAAAACGTTCTGTAGCTTGTTTCGATAGTGGCACGATGGGAGCTGGGAAGAATTTAGTAACAACTTTATATGCGGCATACAGGAATTCTGACTGGATTATCAGTGAAAGTTAATGCTCAACAAATCCACACTAACTAGTACCAGTCAGCCTGTGCAATTCAGATCCTGAATATTACAGCATTTCCAAACATCCAGCCATTAAGATAACTGGCTTCTCCATTGCCTCCTAGTGCAGAGATGGAAGGGTTCAACATCCTCATGCATAGAGTTATAGTTTTATGATCTTTGTGATTTGGCTGCATTGCAAAGAATGCTATGCAAGGTGTTCACTTGACTTGAGTGATCTATGACCTATTGTTATACACTTGTAATCCTTCTGCAGGTGGAGCCAGCAGCATCCTGGCCTGGGTTCAATATTTAGGGGTTCCTTTCCATCGATACAACACAGAACTGGCTCGAGCCCCACCCAGTAACCTGGGAAAATTACACACCACTCCTGGGTGGCTCTGAGAGTCAATACTTCCCCACTTACAAGCACAGAGTCTGAGTGTAGAAAAGAAATTTTTAATAAAAGGAGGGAAGTAACTTGGCGTTAATTTGGGAAACCACCACAAGCAGGATTGATAAACGTAAACCATGAGCAAAAGACTCACCCCCAACTAAGTTGGGCAGTGTCCTTTTCCCCTCAGGTTCTTAAATCCAGCAATCCAAAAGTCCCTTGCCCATTCCCATGTAGTATGCCCATTCCTTCTCTGCACCCCACTCTCAGTTGCTGTCCTTGGTCAGTGCATACCCAGAGTTCAGAGGTGCATCTGCAGAGTTCACCTCCCATGCTGGGTGGAGGTAAGAAGGCAACTTACTCACTCCACTGCTCAAGCACTTGTCTGCTGCTCCTTTCCACCAGCCACCCTGCTGGCCACTCGCCACGCCTCTCCACCAACTGCCCTGCAGGCTGCTCATTGCGACCTTCCAGACACTCATTCACTAGCTGACTGTCAGCCACCTTCTGCTGCTACCTGCCTCTCTGCTGTGACCTCTGTACATCAGTCTCCTAGGGGTCTTCAGCTCTTTGCAGCCTAGGAAGAAATGCTGCCCCATCTGAAGTAATTTCAGCTTTCAGTGATTTTTAGCTCTTAACAGTCTGGGCAGAAACACAGTCCCACAATAACTGATTTCAGCTCTGATTGAGCATTTAAAATAACAGAAGAGGCTCTTAATGAAATTTATTTAGCTCTTTCTTTGAACAATTGGGAGGAACAGGTTAAAGCAGTCTGGGGACACCTAGAGAGAGTCCACATACGTCCTGGCTGGGACTCCTGTCCCTATTCCTCTTTCTTTCACAGACCTCTGACATTTGAACCCCTGGTTTAATGAAGGTGACCTCCTTTTCAGCTGAAGGTGACCTCCATATTGGGGACAAGTTAAGCACAGTCCTGCTTCCCTGTATTCCTACAATAGTTACAACATTTTGGTAACAGCATTTCACTACCCCTGCATTCAGTACTAAAGTGATTTGTAACCCAACATCAGCCAAAGTTTATTACTTTGAGCAAAACACCAGTCTATACAGCAAAATACCTAGAGCCGCCCCTGGGTGTATACTTTCATTTTTCATGTTCTTCATTCACACACACCACTCCATCCACCATCTGTCCTCTTGTTCACTTCCTCTTTCTTACTCTTTTCCTGATACCAGTTGTTTCCTTCTTTCTGAGTTACATCTCCTCTTTGGATTGATTGTAGAAATGTATTTTTACCAGAAATTAAAAAAAAAAAAAGTCAGCACCCACTGAGGGAAAATAACAAATAACAGCTCCATTTACTGAATGGAAGAGCTGAAATATTGCTGGGGAGGTATTAAAAAAAAGTTTGAAAATCTCTTTTTTGAAATGTTATCCAGTATGATTCTAAGTTTCTAAACTAGGCAGAGAGAAGTGCATATGCAATTGCATATTGAATTTTTGTACATGCACCTATTGTTCTTGCAAAATATTAGCTTTACTATTGGTACTACTGCAGTACAAATAGGATTGTGGTAGGTGCTGTACAAACACGTAATTAAAAAGTCATTGTGCTGAGGGGTTTACAAGCTAAATATAAGTTAAAACAACAGATGGATACAACAAACAGACAGGGAGCACAAGCTAATGATGAGACAAACCTGGTCAGCAAAGAACCATATCACTGACCTCTGATCAGAGATTTTTAAAATGTTCTTAGAGTACACAAAACTGAACCCCAGAGTCAAGGCCACAATTAATTTCAAACAATAATGCTGTTGGTCTTCCTAATTTGTTTCTGATGTTAGTTCTGATTAAGGACCTGCTCCTGTTCCTATTCAAATCAGTGACAAAGATCCAATGACCTGAATGAGCACAGGAGAAAGCCCTCACTCAAAATTATCATCAGATCTTATTGAAAGGTCAGTACAATTTTCTATTGTATTTAAACTAGTGAGAGACAAACCAGTTTTAATAACACGAGTTGATTCTTCTAGTGCAAGTTTCATTTTCCTGGTTCCAATTATGAATGAAGGTGAATATGTCAAAACACAGAGAGGGCAGTTTCTGTGGAATTTCCAGCAGAAGCAGATGCAGTATGCATGAAAACCAATGAAAACCCCTTCTTGCAAGCTCAGTTTTGCAAGCTAAATAGCATGTGATAGTTCAGTTAAGAATCTTAATTTCTCTGAGTGCCTACACAAAGTGAACTCAAATATTTACTGGATTTGCCCATCACTCTTTCACAGGCAGCTAATTTATTTTGCATTGCTTAGGACTCTTTAGAAACTCCCCAAAGTATTGATTTTTCATGGATTTCATGACATGTCCAAGGATTAAGCAATAGACCTGGGAGTCTGGTTCTGTTTCCCATTTTTCTAGTGATTTACCTTGTCACCATGGTTTAATTGTTTAAATTTTAAGTGCCTCAGTTTTCCATTGGTAAAGTGGCTAGAAAAATTCCTTCCACACAATGGTGGTGTGAGGATAAAGCCTTGTCTACTCTACAAGGTTTTGTCGACAAACGAATGAATGTTGCAATTTTTTGAGGCAAAAATGTCATTTTGGCCACAAAATAAAACGATGCCAATGAGAGAGACAAGGCTTTTTGTGCAGAATTTTTGTCAACAAAATGCCAGTGTAGACACAACGCTTGATTTTTGTCACTTTAATTGGCCTCCAGGAGATGTCCCACAGTGCCCATCGTGACCACTCTGGTCAGCAGTTTGAACTCCATTGACCTGCAGCCAGGTAAACAACCATCTGCCCCTCCCCCTTAGGAACCCCAGGAATTTTTCCTTTTTGCTCGGCATGGAGAGGTCTCTTCACATCTTCCCGGATGACTATGGTGGGTTATCGCAGCAAATGCTCTTCTGCTTGGACCACTGCGGAGCTGCTGGATCTGCTCAGTATATAGGGAGAGGAGGCTGTACAGTCCCAGCTGCGCTTGAGCCGTAGGAATTTTGATACCTATGGGCAGATTTCTCAAGGCTTGTGAGAAAGGGGCTGTGATCAGAACACGCTGCAGTGCAGAGCAAAGATAAAGGAGCTGAGGCAGGCATACCATAATGTGAGGGAGGCAAACTGTCACTCCGGTGCTTCAGCTAAGACCTACCAGTTCTATAAGGAGCTGGACGCTATCCTCGATGATGACTCCACTCCTACTGCCAAGAGCCCCATGGATACCTAACCCAGAGGACAAAGTCATTGATGAAGAGGTGGAGTTAAATGATGATGTGGAGCTTCTGGCGGGATTGCCCGGTGGGGCAGGCAGCCAGGCACTGTTCACCACTCTGGAGGTGTCTAGCCAGTCTCAGCAGTTGCCCTTCAGTGAGCAAAAAGCAGGAGAGGAGACACCTGGTAAGTGGCTATGGTTTGTGTAGTGCGGAGGTGGGTTCAGGGTATAGAAATGTACAAGGATGGTTGTGTTTCTCTGTGCTGGACATTTCCCTGTGTAGCTAATTAGTACGGCAGAACGGGATATTGATGCACACCGAGATTTCACAGGAATCCTCCAGAGAGATCTCCAGGAAAGTTTCCGGGAAGTACTTGGAAATCCTCGGCTGAATGTTCCTTGGCAGAGCTGCTTTGTTCCTTCCCCTATTGTAGGAAACTTTCCTGTGCCATTCAGCAATCACTTGTGCAGGGACCAAAGCAACACACAGGAGAGCAGCATAGGGACCAGGGCGGAAGCCACCAGCGTGTAGTAGATGTACCCTCACTTCCCCGCTTACACTCAGCAGTGAGATATCTGCTACAATCACCCCTGCCTGTGGAAAAGTGTGGATAATTTTAGCATTTTTCCCCTAATTGGCTGCCCCACAACCCTTACAGAGTGCTCTTTTCCCTGTGTAGAGCCCTCCCCACCCCCACTCCCAGCCAACCCGCTCACCATGCTTTGGGTGTTCGCAGAGATGTGTGCTTGCCAAGGGCCAGTGAGAAGGTGATTGTTATGTTACAGTAGGTGTATTTTACTGAAATGTTTCAATGCTGTGTGTGAATTTAACAATCATGCTTCCATGCATTGTTCCTTCTGCTTCAGCAGATGTGGCTTTCAGGAACACCCCACACATACCGGCTGAGCATCTCTGCCAGATAAGAAGGCACCCAAGACAGAGCAAAGACGACGTGTTCCAGGAGTTACTGCCCTTCTCCAATGTAGAGAAAAGGGAATGCAAGGAGTGGAGGGAAGCCAAAAGGCAGGACAGAAAAGAAAATCAGGAGTTTAATGATGCTACTGAATGGACGATTAAAGTGATGGAGGAGCAAACGCAGATGCTGAAGTCCTTAATAATGCTGCAGACTGAGCAGATGCGTGGCTGCCCTCCTCTGCAGCACATTCAGAACTCTTTTCCATGCCCCGCAAACTCTGTCTGCATAATCCTTTCTGTTTCCCCTTCACTCCACCTCCTCGGACAATTTTCAAAATAACAGCTCTGAAAGTCTGCCCTTCACTGGCACCTGTGTTTCCACCCAGCATCTGTGTGTGTTTGTGTGTGTGTTGTTTCTCATGCAATAAAAGCAAAGTTTTTGAATGGTAACTCATCTTTATTTGTTTCCTACAAATTGAGATAGCAGGCACTACCAATACATGCACAGGCAGTTGAATCATTTGAATTATCCCTTCATATTGATGTACTCCACCTTAAGGTGTTCTGGTGCCAAAATTGGAATATGTGTGCCATCTATTGCACTGCCACAGTTAGGGAAACCCATTACTGCAAAGCTGTCTGCTATTTCACGCACATTTCCCAGAGTCACAGTCCTTCGTAGCATGATGCAATTAATTGCCCTGCACACTTGCATTAATGCAGCCCAAGGGATTGAATTCCCGACTCCAAATTGATTCACAACTGGCTGGTAGCATTCTGAAGTCGGTATCTCCCACACAGTGATTGCCACACACTTCTCTACCAATATGGTAGCTCTCATTCTGGTGTCCTTGCGCCGCAGTGCTGGGGCGAACTCCACACATGGTTCCAGGAAGATGTCTTTCTGCATCCAAAACTTCTGTAGCCACTGCTCATCATCCCATGCCTGCATGACGATACGATCCTCCCATTCAGTGCTTGTTTCCTGAGCCCAAAAGTGATGGTCTGCCCTTTGCAGCTGTTCTGTGAATGCCAAAAACAATCTAAAGTTGCTCCTATCCAAATCACACAGCATGTCAGGCAACTGGGAGTCTTCTTCAGTTAGGAACTTTGCGATTAACTGCACTGCCATCCACAATGTCTTCATGATGGTTATCAGAGTATAGGAGAGCAATGCGGGATACATCCATTCTTGCTGGGGTGCACAGCAAAGATGGGCCATTTTAAAATGCTGTGAAAGAAAGCCAGAAGCCCATGGAACGCTGGGACAGAAAGCAATTCATTATGGGACATTGAGCCCTGTCCCAAGACGTGCTGTGATCTACTCCGCCGTCTCACAACACCTAGCAGCAGCAGATGTTGAGCTGGACTCTGGGATAGGTACCCACAGTGGATTGCTCACAGTGTCAGTACTAGTGCCCCAACTGTGGACATGCTCTGCCAACAGGAGCGAGTGTGAACATGAAATACCAGGTTTTTTTATAGGGATTTTTGAGTGTTGACATAAGTTTTATAGACGAAACTCTGTAGTGTGGACAAGTCCTTACTTTATTAATGTTTATGAAGTTCTTGGAGCTCTTTGGGGAGTGCTATTGAAATGCAAAGTGTTCTTATTTGAATGGAAAGCATTTAGGCATCCAGGAGTGTATCTTGAGAAACATTGAAATGCAGGTATTCATTATCACCAAAGTGTCTTAAAAAGGCTGTTACTTTTTTGATCCTCTGAGTTTCTTGGGAATTCAGGGGGAGGGGAAAAAAAGGCCTTATATATAGTATTTCCTTCATTTTATCTATGAAGTTACAAGTATTGCAATCTGGATTTATTTGGTATTTATGATTTGGGGAAATAAGGAAAATAGCTCATAACATTTCTGTTGACATATCAAAAATAAATAGTGGAATCATGAACAACTTGGTGGCTGTGTATATTACAATTGTAATATATCAGCTGTGTACTTAGCAGTGGCCTTCAACTTGATGTCTGGGAGTTATCTGAATGCGGAGAGAAATTGAGATAATTGTTCCAAAATATATTAACTGTTTTTCCATAATAGTCTCTCCTCTTCCTCTTGTGCACTATATAACACTGATTTTATTTCTGTTCCTATATCATTGTTCAGTACCCCAAACCCATATTGGGTTTAACAAGATTGAAGGCATGAACTTCACCTGCTATATAAAACAGTTTGGTGTATTTAAAGGTTGGTGAAGTTTATATTTAACCTATGCTAACATACGGTGGCTCTTTGTCCACTTAGATTCCAATGCCTGAAGGGTCCAATGTGATCATCTAGTCTGCCCTTCTGTATAATATGGGCCATAGAAGTCTCCGAAAATATTTCATAGAGCAGAATTTTTGGGGGGGAAAAATCCAATCCAATTTTTTTCCAATGGTTAATTATTCTCAACATTAAAAAAATATACTTTATTTCCTGTCTGAATTTGTCTAGCTTCAGCTGTCAGCCATTGGATCACGTTATTTCTTTCTCGGCTAGAGTGAAGAGCCCATTATCAAATATTTGTTCCCCGTTTATTACCTGCATTCCCGTGCATATGAAGATGTAAGCGGTGACAAACCTCTGAAGCTCAAAATTACATTCCTCAAGGCAAAGTATAACCTATGCTAATATAGGCAGTAGAGCCTCATGCTATCAGATCCGGAGGACTTGATTTCAGTTCCTGCCTCTGATGTGCCCAGAGACATCATGTTATATACAGATAATATATCTGTATATAACATGATAATATAATACAGATATATACAGATAATATATCTGTATATATACAGATATATTATCTGTACAGATAATATATCTGTATAGATAATGTATTATCTACATTATAATGTATTATCTATATCTGTACAGATAATGTATTATCTACATTGTATATCTGTACAGATAATATTATCATTATTATTTATAATTATTTATCTTATATCTACAGATAATAATATATAATATATAAAATATTATCTACATTATATTGTATATTATATATATATATATCTGTATATATCTGGGAACCCTTGATATTGGGTTAAAACTACTGGAGGGTTAAATGTGCATGGGAGTTTGTGTATCTGTAGCAATCCAACCTTTCTTATTATAATCTTCTTGGCAGTAATGTATCAAATGAAAGTATATTCAACCTGTGTTAACACCGTATGACTCTGTTTACATCTAGTGCACAAAAAGCCTGTTTTGAGATAATTTCAGAGCTTGAATTTTGTCTGCATAACCAAAATAGGACTTTAACCCCAATTGACTTCAAACAGAATCCCAACTTGAGTTTATTTGGGAGATCCTTCCTCCCATCCTTGGAATACTGTACTATCTTCTGCATAGGGATATGCTATTTTTTTTATTGTTCCCCTCCCAAGTAAGTAATCACATGAAAAAAATCAAAGGAAAGGAGATAATACACTCCAAAAACAGTCTACAATGTTACCTGAATGAAATCATTTGTGATTTTTATCCATAATTTGAAAAATGGTAAACTGAAAACATTTAAAATCCCAGAACTTCATACAGCCTTGCAGTGACACTGAAAAGTTCCCTTTTTTTAACCAGTGTGGCTTCATTTCAGTGAAAAATTTCATGAAAAGTTTTGCATTCGCAATGCACATAATGTGAAAATGCTTACATTCTCAGCATTTTGAATGTTCTGAATATTTTGTACGTAATTATATATATATTTTCAATGATAAACCCTTTTATTGTATGTCAGTCTGGAGAAGGAAAAGAACAAACTCTCTGTATCCTGTTTTGAAAATAAGGCATTGCAGAATAATGCATAGGTCGTCCCTTATTGCACTAATCACAGTAATAACTGAACACCCATAAAGTGATTGTTGGGTTTTTCAAATGTCTCATGTTGCAATATATTCTGATGAAAAGTTGCAGCCTTTGGTGTGAAAATGTCACCTTTTTGCATCCCAATATAATCACAGAAAGTAATGGTGGTGATGAGACCACTGCCTATCATGCTGACCAGCATCATTTCATTGTTTCATTCACTTACCCATTTCTCTGTCTGCAGCCACCTCTCATCTCTTGTCTTGTACTTAGCTTGTAAGCTGCTAGGGATGGGGGGCCATATTTTTGTTCTGTGTTTGTACAGCACCTAGCACAATGGGGTCCTGCTCTAGGGCTTCTAAGTGCCACCATAATAAAATAATGAGAGAGAATGTGTGCTGAATTTCAGCTTTGTGAACATTAAATTACTCTGCATTTTGAGGTTTTTTTGTTTTGTTTAATCAGAAGTATATCTGAATCTTTGTTTCTCTCCACTTTTACCACCTGCCCCAACCCCGTTGCACTTAAAATGGATTCATAAATGGACTCGTGAACTAGTGCTCACCCTTATTATAGTTTGAATTTGTAGAGGAAAATATATTTTCCCTTCTATAACTACATCCCTTTATATGGGATGTAGTTATAATAGGAGTCTGCCCTGGTTTCTCTCACTGGTTGAAAGACCCATGCATGTTTCTTTGTAATATTATTTGCTTGTTCAGTGTCTTAATGGAACAAATTGTCAGTTCTGCAACCCTGAAGGCACTGAAAAAAAAAGTTGTTCATGTCATTGCTGAGATTGAGGAAAACAATTTAATAATTAAAAAAAGAAAATGTATGGGCATATTCTTCATCTCTTCCCAGAGAATTGTGAAATGGATTTCCCCCTCCTCCACATATTTGATATAAACATAGTGAGAAAGCATGGATAATGTGCGGTGGTCTTGAACTTCCCTAAACTTTCACAATTCTGGGGGTTGGTTGATGCTTTTCTGTGCAATTCTGTGTTCCTCACATTTTCCCTCTTTTTATCTGGTCAGTACCCCTGAGTTGGGGAGAGTTGAAAGCAATGAGGAGACAGAAGGATCCAAGCAATTGCCTCAATATCTGGGATATAAACTTGGGTGCTTGCTTCTGTTAAGTATTTGTGTGCTTCATTGCAGTGGAGACTGTGCTCACACTAATTAAGGGACTACATTTGTGGCTGCTGTTATGTGGGTCAGGCAGTTGGTAGGACGGAGGCTTTCTGTGCGTGCACACTCTTTGTGCGCTTGTATATTCAGTTCTCAGTGCTGGCATTCCTACTGCTAAACTAATGGTTCTCTTTTATTTGTTATCAGAGGGCCAGATTCTGACATCCTGACTCTGGCTAAAGTTGAGGACTGCTTGTGATGTAAATTCCTAGCCAGCATGAGTTAGGGTAGGATAATCTGGCCCACGTTATTAATTATTCTGTTAGTCAATGGTACTGCCTCTTGGAGAGTAGGAAAATGTGTATCATCACATTTTATTCTGGAATAGCATAAAAATAAAATTGAAAAACAGGATATTGTCTGTGATTTTATGTATTACCATTCAGACATGCATGTGTATACACACACACACAAATCTGCCCATTGTCTCTTTAATGAAGTGAGCCTATTTTACCTCAATATCTTTACTTTTTTTTAATTGCTATGTAGTTTTAATGCCTTCTAACTATGTGTAACGCACTTGCATTGCTTTCATAGTCTATGAAGCCATTGGTGACATTTTATATTATATGCTCTATATAAAATAAAATAATTGCTTACCATCAAAAATATAGTTGATATCTGGTTTCCACCATATATATTTTTAAACAAATGCAAAGAATGCATGCTGTAAAATGCAGGATATAAACAATAACTAAAATAAATAAACAGTTTATAACAAAGTGCTAAGAACACCATGAATGGAATTAATAAAATAGTTGAGTTCACCATCAGTTTCAATACAAACTAATTCTTACTGATAACTTCTGTGGAGGAAAACAAAGTCCTCACTCTGAGTTTGGAGCAACAAGCCAGAGGCAGCTTTATTTCGAGCAATTGCAATATGCACAGGAGAGTACACATGGGCAGGTCTCTGTTAGATAAACAATTAGGCAAGCTTTTATACCTTTCATTACATACAATAATGAGCAATGGCTGCATTTTATTATACTTTTTTAATATTTCACTTTATTATATTCTGCAACAGTCTACACTCCATTCTTATTTAACACAAAGTCAAAACAGTATCTTACAGTTTGTTCCCATTTGCTTTCTTGCTATTCACCTGCCTAGGCCCTGCCTTGAAGTCTCATGTTATTAAATAGAAGAGTTAGCCTGACTCTTGCTCTTCCTGGAAGACTAAAATGTCTGTGCTTTTTCCAACTTCCACACTTCCAATATCCTAGCCCCATCAGTTTTTCATGAAGGGTAATTCACCATACTCTTATGCATCTATATTAGACTAAAAAATGCACAGAATTCCAACATAAGCATAATGCAGAAATCAATTTTGTACTCAAAGTTTTCCACCACTTTAGGAAGGGAGAAATGTTGTAAGATATTTCTGCATGTTAATAATCCCTCCTCCTGCCTGTGCAATATCAGACTATCCCTCTGGGCCCCAATGCAGCAAACAATTCCTATCCATCAAAACACATAAGCACATGCTGAACTCTAAGGGCAGGTCTACACTAAGGGCGGGGGTCGAACTAGGGTACGCAAGCTCAGCTACATGAATAGCGTAGCTGAATTCGAAGTACCCTAGTTCGAACTACTCACCCGTCCAGACGCCGCGGAATCGAAGTCCGCGGCTCCAAGGTCGACTCCGCCACTGCCTTTTGCAGTGGTGGAGTACCGGAGTCGACCGCGGCGCTTCCGGAGTTCAAACTATCGCGTCCAGATTAGACGCGATAGTTCGAACTCCGAGAAGTCGAACTCACCGCGTCGACCCGGCTGGTAAGTGTAGACTAGCCCTAAGCACATGCATAAATGACATGAACTTTAATACAATTTACACACATGCTTAAAGTTAAGCAAATTCTTTGGTGCTTTGCTGAATGAGCATGGACTTCATCATATGCTTTGATTTGTTGAATTGAGGCCCCAGTGAGGCTCACATGGGAGGTGGGGGGCTGGATACTTGAATCCAACTTTCTCACAATTTATTTCAGTGTGTGTACTTGGTTTAAAAAAAAATCTTATTTAATCCTTGGATCAATAGAGGTTTCAGATTTCACAAGCCAAATGAACAAAGTAATCAACTCCTTCAAATCAGGGGCAGCTCTAGACATTTTGCCACCCCAAGCAGGGCGGCATGCTGCAGGGGGCGCTCTGCCGGTCGCCGGGAGGGTGGCAGGCGGCTCCGGTGGACCTCCCGCAGGCATGCCTGCGGACGGTCCGCTGGTCCCGCGGCTTTGGTGGACCTCCTGCAGGCACGCCTGTGGGAGGTCCACCAGAGCTGCCTGCCACCCTCCCGGAGACCGGCAGAGTGCCCCCTGCGACATGCCGCCCCAAGCACATGCTTGGCGTGCTGGGGCCTGGAGCCGCCCCTGCTTCAAATTACACTGCTTGATAGATCAAACAGTAACAGGAAACTTTTTAATTGATCTTCACGGTGTGTTTCTGGTGAACGTCTAACACCCGCCTTCCCTTTGGGGCTGATCACCATTTCCTTCACATGCTGCTCTGCTAAGTAGCATATGTAGCAATCTCAAATATGTTCATCCCTTTGCCCGGTGACTTTCACTTACCTTTCCTGCTGAAACAACTTCCAGTCTCTCTTTATTGTTTGGGGAGAAAGATGAGGGCACATTCTAAACAATAGTGTGCAGCAAAATTGGGACATAAACTTTTGCTTGTAGAACATTGTTGACTACAAATCTTTTATTGCCTCTACCTTGTTAGAAATGAGTTGAGTAGGTCAAGTTACAGGTTCTGGCTTGCAACACCATTCCCTTCTAGGTCATCAGCTCACATTGGACCCAGTCTGGTATTGGTAATTGAGTTGTTAACATATGATAGCAATTTTGGCAGGTTTATATGAAGTGAGCTGGTGGTGTCACCTCAGATTAAAGAAAGGAAAATCAAGTGTCATTCAAAATTTTCCAAATCTTTTCAACTGCTTTTTTGGGTGAAAAGATTCCAAAAGCTAGCTACAGTTTGCAGGTCACCAAAAGATATGTTAGCTGCACCAGGCCAAATTCTGATCTCAGTAATACCAATGTAATTGCGATAAAACTTTGGCCCACTGTAGTAGGAATGTAATTAGACTGTAGTTAGGTTTCCTTCTGATATATGTACTTACCATAAAATCTTCTTTAACTATACTGCATTTACAGTAAACACGTGTGTATGAAAAGTAACTTCAGTTACATTACAGCGTATGAGACATTGTACTTTCCAAACAATTATGTTGTTGGAAGGACATCAGTTTTACAGATTTATGTCAGTAATTTGCTTCATAGTAGCTTTTATATACTGGTGGTACTTATATAAAAACGGCAAAAGTTAAGGTCATATGTGCAACATAAACTTTCATCTTCGAGTCTTTAATCACATACTGTTTCTTAAATTATAGAATATCTATATAATTTTAAAAATTTAAAAATATTAAGTTTTCTAAATCAAGCACTCTAAAGTTAAGAAATGACAAAATTAAGGTTGACAGTGCAACCTTAATTCTGTCCCCTGGAGTATGTTCATTATGATGCAGTCTTTTACTACAAGATTGTATATTAATTTTTCCATGGAACCCCTCTTTTGTATTAATGAGTAGCTATTCAATATTTGGTTTTATCCTCTTAGTTCAGTGGGTGGCCTTATTTACAGCACATTATTCAACTCCTGTACTGAATACAGAATTATTAATTTCCTCATAGGATTTGTCACTACAGGAAGTGAATGCTTCACAAATATTAATGTATATTTTCAACAGTGTGTGAAATGACAGGGTGGTATTATCCTCTTTTTACAGATGCAGAACTGAGTCACAAAAAGATAGATGTCAAAAGTTTCCAATAACTTTGGGTGTCTGATTTAAGAGTCCTAGGACCAGATTGTATGGAGTACTTAGTATTATTTAATACATTCCATTACTTTATCCTGTTTCTTCCCCACCTCGACTCTTTGTCCCAGAATCATTCTCCTTGACTACTCAGTCTATGATATGTCTCCACTGTGACCTAGGGTGTGACTTCCAGCTCATGTAGACATACTCATGCTAGCTGTCATCTGTGCTGGCGTGCTAAAAATTGTACTGTAGCCATGATAGCATGGGGTAGGAGGAGTCAGCACAGTATTGCCTCCCCACCACTGATTTTGGTTCAACTCATCCCTGGAAGAGGTTGTGTCAACACCTACCCTGCAACTCTAGGTGCAAGTTCCTTTCTGAAAGGTGACCCCAGCAATCCTGAATTTCTCAAAGACCATTTTTCCTGTAGTGTCCAGCTCTCTCACTGAACATTTACAGAAATTAAGCTCCCTCAAAGAAACAGTACCCAGTAGTTTATTACCTTATGTGGGGTTAACAAACATTCTATTTTAAACAAGCACTGAAGTGGTTTATGGTAAAAGTAAAACAAGTATATTAAACAAAAATTAATAGGATTAAGTGATACCAAAGTTAAGGAATAAAGATAGAAAGGATCACAAGCAAATAAAAGTAAAAAAATACTTCTAAAAAGACTAAAACTTGATTTCAGCAAGTTAGCCTTTGCAGAAGCAGGTTTTTCACCTATATTCAGACACACCTCCCCTACCCCCCCCCCCCCCCCTTTGCTGAAGGATCCATGGTTCTGTGATTTCAAGAGCTCTGGACCCTTTAGTGTCTCAAGTGATAGAAGCCAAAATGGCTCTTTCTCTTTGCTTATTTTTTCCTGAAGTTCTTTGACCCTGAGTCAAGAGCCAGGAAGGCTTTCTGGGCATGCAGTCTGCATCCCCTGCCAAGATTGATAAGTAGTCCTCTTTCCCCACTCTCTTTCTTTTGTCTTTGGTTATACCTTGCTTAATTTACATCAGACACACACTCAAGCAGGCAGAACCACATTCTTTGTCAGGCATAGCTTAGACACTGCTTGCCAAGTACCTTTTTAAGAACATATTCCCTGTATGTATAAAGCCCTTTATAGGTTTACCATACATATATCAAGCAAGAATATTAATGATCAGTGAATTATTAGTTTTCCAATGGTATATCACATGCCACCTTTTCAGTATTATGACAACAGCGTGCCTGCTGGTGCTGCGGTGCTCTTAGGATCACAGCCATATACACACAGTTCACTACACCACTACAATACTAGATCACTACAGTTAATATAGGTTTCAGAGTAGCAGCCGTGTTAGTCTGTATCCGCAAAAAGAATAGGCGTACATGCATCTGACGAAGTGAGTATTCACCCACGAAAGCTTATGCTCCAATATGTGTGTTAATCTATAAAGTGCCACAGGACTCTTTGTCACTTTTTACAGGAATACTTGTGGAGTCTCTAAGGTGCCACAAGTATTCCTGTTCTTTTTACAGCTAATATAGTATCAAAAGGCACCCATATCTTGTGTGAAACGATAGAATCACCATCTCAACAATTTAGAGACAGAAAGTGAAGCAGTATGTACTAAGTGGGCATATGCTGACAAAGGCCAAGTCTGCGTGACCTTTACTTTCACCATTGGTTGCTCTCAGTGACTATAGAACTGCCTCCTTTCTCCAAATTAAAGGCTCTCTCTGGTAGTTGCCCTGTGGTACTACTGATAGTTCTGGCTTTGAATTCCCATGGAAAACCATCTTGCCTATATGCGTATGTGACCATAGTTTATTGTGGTTGTGTTGGTGGGGTTTGTTTGCTTTATTTAATAAAGCCAGCTGATTGATCAGAAGGCAACCTAGGGGCTGCCTAGAAGGACTGGGGTGTAAATTTAGTCCTACCAATGGAAAAAAGTAATAGAAGTTACCACATGATAAACTAAATGGTTTTGCACTATCACATAGTACCTGCCAGATCCTAGCAATGTGTTTGGAACAAATTGTTGGAGTCATTTTAAATCTTTGCAGATTTTTTTTTTTCTGCACAGTAATCTCACATTTGAGTATAAATATAATTATTCTCTGCTTTTTCCCAATGTAATACTTACAATTATTGATATAATTTTGCAAAAACCCATCACTTTCACAGTATAGCACATTATGCCACAATCTCAATGTCTTTTATAACCCTGTGTGTAACTAACTGCTATTTTCCCCTCTAATATTTTGAGCTTTAGTAGAGTAAGAACTTGCATTAATGCCTTGACACTCGCTCTTATCTATGCACCATTGTCCTTGTTTATTAAGAACAGTTCAACACAGTCTAGTGATTGAAAAGAATATTGCTAATAGTATTACCATCAAGTTAATTCATAGCCCCATAAAGAGTGATAATACATTTTTCAAGCATCAGTTAATGTACTCTATGACATCCTGTACACTCAGCAAATCAAAATCAGAGCCATTTCTGCAGTACCTTTCCTTTTTAACTACTGCTGATAGTTATTCTTTGAGATCTGTGCATTTCAGTGAAATGCTGGACTAGCAGGGAAGGAAATTAGAGATGCATGCTATTATTCCCTCCCAATGAATGTGTATAATCTTCTTTTAAATTTGAAATAGCATTTAAAGGGTATAAGAAATCAATAGATTGTCACTGATTTGCATCAACTGACTCTGACAAAGGACGTCATGGAAAATTGGTCAACCCTTAACAATTAAAGTTTGACACTTACTAATAAGTTCTAATTGAGGAATTATAAAGAGAGTCTCATTTGTAGGGTATTCCTTTACATCATATAACTACGTCATACAAAGGTTATAGTATCAATCTGAAACAGCTTGAAAGAAATTGAGTTTCCTGTGGCATATATAAAAGGTGACTTTTTTTTTTTTAGGTCTCATCATATTTCTTTTGTATATGTTTTAATTGGGTTAATGTTATATTGTTCTCTGCTTACACCCAGCAACTAGCATCTTTTCAATGTCTTCACTTCAAAAGCAGCCTGGATTAAGACATCTGATTGTCTCGTTTCAACTCAACAGGGGCTGGAGGCTGGTCTCCATCAGATAGTGACCATTATCAATGGCTGCAGGTGGATTTTGGGAGCAGGAAACAAATCAGTGCTATAGCAACGCAAGGCAGATACAGCAGCTCTGACTGGGTGACTCAATACCGGATGCTGTATAGTGATACAGGGAGAAACTGGAAGCCGTATCACCAGGATGGAAACATTTGGGTAAGTCACTGGCCTAAAACTCAAGCACTATCTCGTGCAGTGCACTCCTTTGAATGGGCTGACTGGTCCTTGGAAAAAATATATCCTGCATTGACCTCTATTTTGTGCATATGAAAAGAGGATATGATTTTATCCAAAATATAATAGTATAGCATTAGGGTTGTTGACTGTTAGGGATTCCATTCCTACATCAAGAAAATCAATGTAGACTTATGGCAGCTCTCAGAAGCTGATGAGCAATAATGAATGACAAGTGTACAATATTGATAATTTCCTCCCTGCTCTTTCCATTCTCTCCATTTTCTCTACTTTATTCCCTGTATGTGGGACTCACAAATGGGCACACTCAGAATCTCTTCTCCCCACTGCATAGACTTTCATTAAAATTGTCAAGAGGTTTTTGGGCATGGGATCTCAGCCTGGGGTGGGGGTGTCATAATCTCTAGAACCAGGGCTCAGGGAGATCACAACAATACGCTCTTTCTTTGTGGCAAGATGGAAGGGGGAATAAAGCTGGGAGGGGGGTGATTCCCAAATCTCTGTGTGTTGCAACATGAATTCACAATATGGAAAAGGTTGAGAACTATTGTTCTAGAAGAAGTACAATGTTTACCCTCCTGAAAAACATAAAATAAAAATCTTTCCCAGGGTTGCCTTACACACTTAGATAACTATAAAAAATGTTATTTTGATGTTCGTAGCGTTTCTCATACTTCATTGTACTAAATACCTGGGGAAATACTAGGTATATATTTGGCTATCTAAGGCAACTTGAAAATCACTGAAGATGACCATAGCAATTTGGGTTTTGTACCTCTGCATTAATGGATCCTATTCATATTTTCACCCAACACATGAATTTTGGAGAATACTTCAGATTTTTTTTATTAAGTCATTAGACACACGTGTGGCCAGATCTCCAGCTGATGTAAATCAGTGGACCTGCATTGAAGACAGTGGAGCTCTGCTGATTCACACCAGCTAAGGAAATGCCACACTGTGAGTGGAAGGTCAGGAGTAGTTCAGGATTCAGTTGTTGAGGGGGCAACAGGGCCTGCAAAATGGAGTGTTGCCATATTCTTAGATTTTGGAATAGTTGATTAATTTTCTCCTGGAATTGGAAGCTGATTCCTAGACATTCCAGGGAAATCCTGGATCAGTGTCAGCTTTAGGTGAGAACAGAGTCTATTGTATTGACTAATGTGTTAGAAATGAGGATGTGAAAAATTGTGGCATTCATAGTTTCTCTGAGGGAGAACACAAAACCTTATAGTTACAAACTGAGCATAGAAAAGAATGTATTGCCTTAAACTGTTTGTATTCCATGTTAGTACAGCCGGGGTTGTTACTGCAGGCAGTAATGTCACTTTTGTTTTGGCCTTTCACCTGTGTCACAGAGCAGCAATTAATTTTCTCCTTCTTCTGAAAAGTTTAACCCACTGTTTTACCTGCAAAAGAACAAAGCTATTGCTTATCCTCCTCTTCCTAAAGGTAGTCATGGGAGAGGCTTCTTCCTTTTAAAATATGTATGTGGAAGGCACAATGAAGCATTGGGAATCCAAATTAAATAATAGGTATTGTCTAGCAAAAGTAGTACTGGCCTTCATTATAGGCAAGAAGATTTAATATTGTGCTGTTTTATGGTAAAGCTCAGAATAAAAGAGTTCTCTTACTGAAGTTGTCTTAAAAATATTTATTAAAAATAAACTTCACCAAATAGACAGAGTAAGAGGAAAGATTTTAAAGGAATTCATTATGCATGTATATTATGTAAAGGTTGTCATGTTTGTACCAGATTGATGTATTGAAAAACCTAAGATATAATATGAACTGGGAAAAAATTAAAAAGGAAGAGAAAAAGGGTTAGGAAAGAAGAGAAAGTGTCATGTGTGAATTCTAGAATTTGCCATGTGCTCTTTAAAGAATAAGGTGCTTCTTGCAAACACTTATGAGTGTAACTTGCCATGTGGGAGTAGTCTCACTGAACTCAACAAGACTATTCATGTCTGGAAAGATGCTTAAAAGTAGCAGTGTTTGCAGGATTGAGACCTAAGAGAGTATTTCAAAAGACGGAGTTTGAACCCCAAGGAATTCCCCTCAGGAGGAAAGAGAGCAGAGTAGTTGCAGCTATTTGACTGAAGAGTATTTAAAAACAGGACACATTCATTGATGGCTGGCATGCTGCTTGAAGAAGGAAAAACTGCTCTCCATATTTTGATTGGCAAAGCTTCAAACCTTTAGCTGGTTTATTTTAAGCTTTGAATGTTTGTTTGCCCACGTTGCTGAGGGTTTGGGGAAACCCTCGTATTAAAAACTAACCCTCTGCCTTAAAGATTTTTTCCCCTTTCCTTTGTTACAAACAAGAAAGCGCTGTGATTTTTGTGGGGAGGATTGTGGCTCTCTTAACTTCCATGTTCACCTTGGCTATCACCTGCAAAAACTTAGAATCATAGATGTGACTTATTCACCACAGAATGCCTAATTAACAAAACAGGATTCCTGTCTTCTTGAGGTGGAAACCACAAGAGCAGTTCAACAACTGACCTTCTAGACACATTCAGAACATTTTATCTTCATATCCATTTATCTAGCTGGTTTCCCCAATGTATAGTATAACCAATCCCTTGGGAACACTGATGGCCTGCATTTTCTTTCTTTACCCTGGACAAGGGCATTAGAGAATAAATAAAACAAGGAATCCTTTCTCTCTCCCTTCCTTTTGAAGAACACATCAAAACAACTAGCATTGAGGCTTAGAAACCAATCTGGGATTTTGGCTATTATAATCGCTTTCATGTAATAGAAGTTTCCATATCTGGAGAAGACAGCCCTTTCTTTTATCCATTCTTGAGGACACAGTCCCTGCCCTATCTCTGGTTCAAAAACCAAAACCAAAACAGCTTTAAGGGATATAAACAGAAACCACTGTCGGGTCCAACATGTGAGGCCTCTTTGAATAGTTTAAATGGCTAATTTTGAGCTCTCCTTACCACACAATGTGCTGACTTTATTTTTAATTGGAAATTCACTCAGTATTTACTGCTGCAGTAACTCCCCCTCTTCACCCTATAGACCATTAGAAGGAGTAGAGGACAGGTGCAAGGGGTCAGACAGTGGCAGTGGGTTCTTAGGGAGCCATGCGGCCAGGCAGGAGTGGGAGCCAGTATAGGGAGCATCATGAAGAGACAGACTCTCTATGGTGGCGGACCAGATTCTTAATCATGTAAATTGATTTTATACCAACTGAGGATCTGGCTTTGAAAGTTTAAACTCACAGGGTCAAATTCTTCTCAATTACATGGGTGCAGCGCTATTTGAAATCTCTTTAAGAAGAATTTAGCCCAGAGAGCTTGCCACTGGGTTTTCACTGTCCAATGTTTTTACTCACCTGAGAGTGGCAGCATATGACCTTTAGTTAAGATCCCAACTTCCTTTCACGTACACCTAAATGACGTTCTTTGACAACAGTAAATCTGAAATAAAGGAGAAAACAGGGGGACTGTCACATTCTGGATTGCAACTCAGACCAGCCAAAGGTCATGCCACCACTTGTATTATAACCCTGAATGCCCCAAAAATGCTTCTGCTACCTGTGGCTTCCTGCGTGAGGGGGACATACAGCCAGCATGCACTTCATGTTCTGTATAAGGTACAGCTCTGATTCAATCGCTTTGTATCCAACAGCCTGCCAGCAATTATCACAGACACACTCTTGTCTTTACCAGACTTGGTTAATGTTAGCAGGTGATCCCAATGCATCTTCAGTCCCAAACCCTGTCCTCTGCAACATCCATCTCTCTCCTGAAAAATTTAGAGGGATAATAAGGTGTGTTTTCCTCTTTAAAGAGACAAAACTCAGCAGCTTGCCACACACACTGGAGTTAACATTCACTTTAATTAAACTCAGTGTTCGGCTAGATTAAAAAGTAAAATGAATTTATTAAGAAAGGAAGATAAAGCTTAAGTATAAGAGATAAAGTCAGAAATGGTTACAAGCAAATAGAGTGAAAACATGGATCCAGAAGTCTAAAACTTAATCTAGGAAGATACATCCTTTGCTCAAGATTTTTTTTTTCTCACCAATCTTCCTTCTTCCCAGCCATGGCTGACTTTCTCTCTGTCTGGACCTTCCACAGAAGTACAAGGTGCTGGGTTCCCTTGTCTTTGCCTAAATAGGTTTCTTACCTATATTCAGTTCCTAGGGACTTCAACCCTCATTGGTTGAAGGACCCACCTTTCTCAGCTTGCAAGAGTTCTGGCCCCTTGTGTCTGTCTAGTGATGGATGCCAAAGGTGGCTTATCTTCCAAAGTCCAATTACCTTGTTTCAAGAAGCAGGATGACCGTATCTGTTCTTCCCTTCCTATGGACTAACAATCCCTCTGATGATTTCTATGTAAGTGGGGCTTCCATTGGTTTTGGTCACATCTTTCCTAATTTCTTTGAAGACAAGTAGATAGCTGTCTTCCTTCCTACCTGTGTATAACCTGTTTCTCCTTTTGTTTGGTCATGGACTGTAAATTACTCATTAATATTATATCCTTAATTCCTTATATAGTTTAATACATACAATTCATAATGATATTAGCCACCAGTGTCTCGTAGGCTTTCATGAAGCACCTCATTCGTACTTTTATAAACCAGTAATATTGTTACAATCCGTTGATTCAGTTGCTTATCATTTGAGGTTCAGACCCCCTGTCTTTATAGTCCTGATAGTTTCTCCTCCTCCTCTGCTTGATAGCTTTGTTTACCTAATATATACATTGACCTTCATTGTTTTTGCGTGTCAACCAGGCTGGTCAGAGAAGCAAACACATTCCTTTGTCTAGGGCAGACCTTTTTACCAGTTCTCCCCAACATGCCTAGTTTAAACACACCTTAGCCATGATTCCAGCATATGTCCATAACTCTTAATATAAACCACATATGTACATCATGAAACAATGTTAATGATTAGTGAGTTATTAATTGTCCAATTATATATTACAAAATGTCTTTTAGTTAGATACAGATTATAGCAATGGTGTGTTAGGTATAGTGAGTATGTCAGGCCTGACAAAAGTTGCTGACATAGAGGAAGGTCCTCTATGTCATAGGGACAAAGGAAAATTGAAGTGTAGAGTTCAGCAATATTTAACAATATAAAGCAGTTATAATATCAAATGATACAGCCAGGGGACAAAATATGGGGGATAAAAGGAAATAAAAAAAGAAAAGGTGGTTCGGAGAGGTAGAGTAAAAAGGAAATAATTCCAACAAAGACCTCAGTAAGAACAAACCATGATAATCTGCATAAAATGTTAAAATGATCTCCTTTTGTATGCATTAGTCAGGGGAAAAAGAAGTTCTATAATTACCTGCTAGGTAAGAGACAAATCAAAAGTCTCTCAGTAAGACTGTGATGGGGAAAGTGCTTTCAAGGTGAATTTAGAGTAAGTTTCCCATTTCTGTTAAATAGATTTTCTGTCCTCACCCCTCTTGGGCTTTGGGATGTTTTCAATTCCCATGAATTTTAATAAGATGAGTGAATGTGCCCTCTTTCCATAAAAATGCCTAGCAACTAGTGAATTCTGATCACCTTTCCTAACTACACTCTTGTATTTTGAGTTTCTGATTTTAAGAGGTCATGAGGTTTCCCCACATACGTCAGTTTGCTGGGGCGTTTCATATTAGTATAATGTATAGGTATCAATATAGATGTATATCTATATCAAGTATATCCAGCTATCTGTCTGCAAAATACATATCAGATGTGTTTCTGTGTTTGATATTGTTCCTCTCCCCTAACCCCAATATGGATGCTATAAGTGGGTCATATTCATCTTGCTGAATATAATGCAAACATGTCCTATATTGTATAGTGCTGGGGTGAAAGAGAATGCTCAGCACTTGTGAATATACTCCAGTGCAGAACTTATGAATATACTGCAGTGCAGTAGAGTGGGAATAGAAGATTTCTAGATTCAGGCCCATCCTAGAGAAAATTGGAAGAATCTAGCTATTTTTATTCCATGCATTTGGAGGGTGTTTATATTTAATTAGTCATTATGGGTTTTGTTTTTTTTAATTTGACTATGCTAGGATAAGTCCTGATCAGGTCTCTTCTACTATCTCATTTCCTTATTCTTGAGGATCATGAGTACAAGGAAGTAGTTTCTGAAATAAGTTTGAGTTACATATTGTTAGAAAAGGTAGAGTCGAGACATCTGATAGACAAGCTGAGAGTCATATTCTGCAATTGATCATGTCCTGTTAAATCCTGACATCTGTATGACTCCATTGATATTCAGTGAAAGCAGATTTTGGTCCCTTAGAGTGAATAAAGCCCTGTACCAAGTGATTGTTAGACCCATAAAATGGGTGTTGATTCTGTTTATGCCAGAGCTAATTTTGACACATTATGTCCAAAGTATTTTACCAGTGTTTACTCCCTGCTAATGATATAGCACAGGACTTGGGAATCTCACCCACTGATGGAAAGAAAAGGGATGTTTTCATCCAAACTATAATATGTTTTAATTGAGCACAAAAGTTATATACAACATTTCTATTTTGGGCTTTCTAATTCACTCCTTATTCCCTTTCCAGAACCATTCATCTCAGTGAAGACACTCTCTACTTTCTCCAATTTCTTCCTGATTTAAAAAAAAACAAAACATTTCTCCTCTGCTGCTTCTTCTGTCAAAATTACTACTTAAAAATGTAACCAAACCTCTGAGAAGATAGGCGCAATGAGTTGATATGCACTCCTGCTCTGCAGGAGAGATTGATCCTGCTTAGTATTGGAATAGTACAATCTCTGTATTGAGCAGCTCTATCAGAGTATGTTTCTGTAGAGACAAAGCAGCTGTACTGACACCTAGCCATAGACTCATAGACTTTAAGGTCAGAAGGGACCATTATGATCATCTAATCTGACCTCCTGCACAATGCAGGCCACAGAATCTCACCCACCCACTCCTGTAACAAACCCCTAACCTATGTCTGAGCTACAGAAGTCCTCATATCATGGTTTAAAGACCTCAAGCTGCAGAGAATCCTCCAGCAAGTGACCTGTGCTCCATGCTGCAGAGGAAGGCGAAAAACCTCCAGGGCCTCTGCCAATCTGCCCTGGAGGAAAATTCCTTCCTGACCCCAAATATGGTGATCAGCTAAACCTTGAGCATGTGGGCAAGACTCACCAGCCAGTACCCAGGAAAGAATTCTCTGTAGTAACTCAGATCCCACCCCATCTAACGTCCCATCACAGGCCATTGGGTATATTTACCACTAATAATCAAAGATCAATTAATTGCCAAAATTTAGGCTATCCCATTATACCATTTCCTCCATAAACTTATCAAGCTTAGTCTTGAAGCCAGATATGTCTTTTGACCCCACTACTCCCCTTGGAAGGCTGTTCCAGAACTTCACTCCTCTGATGGTTAGAAACCTTCATCTAATTTTAAGTCTACATTTCCTAATGTCCAGTTTATATCCATTTGTTCTTGTGTCCTCATTGGTACTGAGCTTAAATAATTCCTCTCCCTCCCTGATATTTATCCCTCTGATATATTTATAAAGAGCAATCGTATCTCCTCTCAGCCTTCTTTTGGTTAGGCTAAACAAGCCAAGCTCTTTGAGTCTCCTTTCATAGGACAGGTTTTCCATTCCTCGGATCATCCTAGTAGCTCTTCTCTGTACCTGTTCCAGTTTGAATTCATCCCTCTTAAACATGGGAGACCAGAACTGCACACAATATTCCGGATGAGGTGTCACCATGCCTTGTATAACAGTACTAACACGTTATCATACTGGAAATACCTCGCCTGATGCATCCTAAGACCGCATTAGCTTTTTTAATGGCCGTATCACATTGGCGGCTCATAGTCATCCTGTGATCAACCAATACTCTGAGATCCTTCTCCTCCTCTGTTACTTCCAACTGATGCGTCCCAATTTATAACAAAAATTCTTGTTATTAATCCCTAAATGCATGACCTTGCACTTCTCACTATTAAATTTCATCCTATTACTATTACTCCAGTTTACAAGGTCATCCAGATCTTCCTGTATGATATCCTGGTCCTTCTCTGTATTGGCAATACCGCCCAGCTTTGTGTCCTCTGCAAACTTTATTAGCACATTCCCACTTTTTGTGCCAAGATTTGTAATAAAAACATTAAATAAGATTGGTCCCAAAACCAATCCCTGAGGAACTCCACTAGTAACCTCCTTCCAGCCTGACAGTTCACATTTCAGTATGACCCATTGTAGTCTCCCCTTTAACCAGTTCCTTATCCACCTTTCAATTTTCATATTGATCCCCATCTTTTCCAATTTAGCTAATAATTCCCCATGTGGAACCGTATCAAATGCCTTACTGAAATCGAGGTAAATTAGATCCACTGCATTTCCTTTGTCTAAAAAATCTGTTACCTTCTCAAAGAAGGAGATCAGGTTGGTTTGGTATGATCTACCTTTTGTAAAACCATATTGTATTTTGTCCCAAATACCATTAACCTCAGTGTCTATAGACAGTGCTGAGCTGAAACAGTGAAAGTAGCTTTGGTAGGAAGAAGAGCTTCTGGTACTGTATCCTCTTGCCGTATTTGCTATGTCTGAGATGGTCATGTTAAGCACTCAGTTCCTATTGAAAGTTCATGGGATTTGGGCTCCTTTGAAAATCCCAACCTATGTAAATTTCCTTAGGAGTTCTATAAAACTTACAGTAAATGATAAAGGAGAGCAAAATGCTCATCCCTCAACTATTGAGTAATAATTTAAAAGATCCTATATATCTCAGCAGTCAGACTACCCTAGTTTGCATACTTATTAACAAGTATATTCATGCCCTCAACTCAGCTCTCCAGGGTACATGTGTTGTTGGCTTCACAATGACGCTTTGCTCCTCTTTCATTTGAGATTTGATGTCAGTTGGTATGGGAGAAGTAGAAATACCTGTGATTTGTGTCCTTTGAGCCCTGGATAATGGCTGTCTGAACACAGGTGACCTTATCTCTAATGGGAACAAGGTATAAATCAGCTTGGAGTTCTTCCCAGCCCTGGTGAAAATGGATGGGTGTCACCTGTCTTATTGACATCATCCCACCATTTCTGGGCCGGAGTTCGGCTCCTCCTCAGCACTTTTCTTGCCCACCCCATCACAAGGGTTGCTCTAGACCTTCCTCCCTTCTTCCCTTAGGGTCCCTATTGCCCCAATCTCCCCTTCCCATTATGACCTTTGACGTTAGATAGGATGTTTTCTATTCAGTTCCCACAGCGAACCACCCCTTTGAGTCTAAATCCCCCAAGAACAAGAGCTGTGCTGAGAAACAGCAGTTCTGTGTTGGAAAGAAGAAAGAGAGATACAGATGACACTAAACTGGGAGGAGTGGTAGATACGCTGAAGGGTAGGGATAGGATACAGAGGGACCTAGACAAATTAGAGGATTGGGCCAAAAGGAATGTGATGATGTTTAACAAAGACAAGTGCAGAGTCCTGCACTTGGGACGGAAGAATCTCATGCACTGCTACAGACTAGGGACTGAATGGCTAGGCAGCAGTTCTGTAGTAAAGAACCTAGGGGTTACAATGAACGAGGAACTGGATATGAGTTAACAGTGTGCCCTTATTGCCAAGAAAGCTAACAGCATTTTGGGCTGTATAAGTAGGAGTATTGCCAGGAGATCGAGGGACGTGATCATTCCCCTCTATTCGGCATTGATGAGGTCTCATCTAAAGTACTGTGTCTAGTTTTGGGCCCCACGCTACAAGGAGGATGTGGAAAAATTGGAAAGAGTCCAGCAGAGGACAACAAAAATGATTAGGAGGCTGGAGCACATTATTTATGAGGAGAGGCTGAGGGAACTGAGATTATTTAGTCTGCAGAAGAGAAGAATGAGGGGGAATTTGATAGCTACTTTCAGTTACCT
The DNA here is from genome assembly GCF_016161935.1 of Mauremys reevesii. Lineage (NCBI taxonomy): Eukaryota > Metazoa > Chordata > Testudines > Geoemydidae > Mauremys > Mauremys reevesii. The sequence goes on from NC_052624.1 coordinate 97,686,835, forward strand.
GAACGGGGGTTCCAAAGAGGATGGATCTAGACTGTTCTCAGTGGTAGCAGATGACAGAACAAGGAGTAATGGTCTCAAGTTGCAGTGGGGGAGGTTTAGATGGATATTAGGAAAAACCTTTTCACCAGGAGGGTGGTAAAGCACTGGAATGAGTTACCGAGGGAAGTGGTGGAATCTCCTTCCTTAGAGGTTTTTAAGGTCAGGCTTGACAAAGCCCTGGCTGGGATGATTTAGTTGGGAATTGGTCCTGCTTTGAGCAGGGGTTTGGAGCAGATGACTTCCTGAGGTCCCTGATATTCTATGATTCTATGATAGCATGCTCATTTTTGTGCAAGGGGGAAAAAAAGGTTTTATGTAAATAAATTGGGTGAATGTATAAAAGATAGCCTGAAAAATAACAGCCAGGGAACATCTTAAATTAAATGGCAAAATGTATTTAAGACAAATGCTTCTAGAGTGTTTCCTGTTCATCACAACAATATTTTGTTTTGGAACAAAATATCAGAGGTTGCAATGGTTGCTTAAGAGATTAAAAGGAACACCAAAACTGTCAGACCTGATCAGAACAGTGGTCCTGCTAGTTCAGTAAACCTAGCTAATATGCAATGTATAGGTGGAAAATTCATCATCTCATGCAAGCAACTACTTAGTGTGCTGACGTAGGGTATTGTAATTAGTCTTTCAGTCTAGAAACCTTAAAATTCCACCTTTTCCCTCCCAAAAAGGGGGAATCTTTAGAGTCCCTGTTTAAAATAAATGTGACTATTCAATGGTACTCGCCTCTACAGAACAAGTGGAATTTTAAGGGCCTATATATCATTGTGTTAGGTTGCATAAGAGATAAACATTTACATTCTGGGAGTGGGCCGGTCTTTGTATGGGATGCTGATTATGAGACATTATGATTTCTGCTGCATAGTCTTCCTCTGCCTAACTATGAGAGCCAGGTAAATAACACTAGTGTGATATACTAGAGCAAATGATAACGGATATTAATCCAGCACACACTTTATATAACAGAGGCTGAGAAACACTTCTGTGCAGAGGGCCAACACCAAGCCTATGCATCACTTATGTTCCATACAAATCTTCAAAATAGGATTAAGTGAGAGTGAAGTGGTATACAAGCCTCTGCACAGGGGCTAATTGGCCCATTGGGGGAGCGGAGGGAGATTTCAGCCAGAGCACATAACAATGCATTGTTGTTAAGGTGTTCCTTTCTGAGGGGTTCCTTTCAGATACTTGGTTCTTATCCTGAGGAATATGTGTCTGTATAAAACTACCAAAATTTTAAATTTAGGTGCCTAAAGTTAGGCTCCTACATCCATATTTAGGCACTCAATCCGTTTAATTTTCAGAGAACTTGGGCATGTAAAACATCTGGATCAGTTGTTGCAGCTGTGCTCAGCTTCTCCAGAAATTAGGCCACTTGTCCAGATGGATTAAATGTGAATATATTTCCCCAACTTTGAAAATATATGTTCCCCTATATATATATATATATATACACACACACACACACACACACACACACACACACACACACACTCTCAGAACGGACATATTATATCTCGCTCAATATATCCAGTTTGGCACTGGCTAATATTTAACAAAATATCCTGTAGCAGTTTTACATGGGGGAAAAGCACCTTTCCCTCCTCCCTTATCCCCCTAGGACTACCTCATGGAAAGCAAACCCATTCCCCAGATTACAGTATGTACATATATTGTTCAATTAGATTTACACATGACTTTCATTATAGCAAAAGGTCAGCATATGATAAAAAATCTGCTGACACCCTTGATCTTTTAGTGTTGAGAGATATTGATATTTTGCTGCTGAAACCAGGAAAATAAAACATACTCTGGCATATGTTAACATCCTGTAGCAAATATTTCATTTGAGAAAAATAAAGGTAATTATCTGAAGATTTAAGGAGTTATGATGTTTAGAAATGTTAACGGCCTCGACTGTTAACGAATACCTTTGTCGTAATTAATTTTGCTATCTCGTAATTGTCCTCTTTCCATTACATTAGGAAATATGCAATTATGGGATGTATTTTTGATTTAGTACTTCAGGTTATGTTGTGTTAAAATATTTCTGCAATATTATGGCTGACCAAGGTTTCTATACATGGTTCTCTGTCAGGGGAATGTAAATGTTGCAACCCCAAGGGCCTCTCAGGCAATTTGCATGGCCCTAATTTGCATATGAACATACACATATATTACATCGCTTAATATATATCAATATATGTATTTGCCATTAAAGAATCAAGGGATGGGACAACACTTCATAAACTATGCACACTTTACACTGTATTTGACCTCAAAGGTACAGTGAGTAATTGCCACAGATGTAGTTGGGCTATTCCTGCCAGCAGCCCACCAGACTGCTGTAAGGGGAATTCAGCCTCTTGTGTTCTAAGCCTCCGGAATCTGAATAGAGCCCAGGTATTTTCTGAATCATGGAGTCCCCTAGGGACGCTCTTGGAGTGCAGACATCTATTGAATGCTCTCTCCTGTTGAACCTGACTCCTCATATTCCCACTGTAGCTTAAACACACACTCTTCTAGTGTCCCACCAAAGGTGGGAGCCTTCTGGGTTAGAGTTTAACTCTCTCAGAGGGTATGTGATAGATGTGGCATATAACACACAGACACACTTTGCTTAGGCATTTAACACAGGGTACGTCTACACTATGGGATTATTCCGATTTTACAGAAACCGGTTTAGCAAAACAGATTGTATAAAATCGAGTGCGCGTGGCCACAATAAACACATTAAATCGGTGGTGTGCGTTCACAGTCCGAGGCTAGCGTCGACTTCTGGTGCGTTGCACTGTGGGTAGCTATTCTGTAGCTATCCCATAGTTCCCGCAGCCTCCCCCGCCCCTTGGAATTTCCGGGTTGAGATCCCAGTGCCTGATGGGGCAAAAATCATTGTCGCGGGTGGTTCTGGGTAAATGTCGTCAGTCACTCCTTCCTCTGGGAAAGCAACGGCAGACAAGCATTTTGCCCCTTTTTTCCCTGGATTGCCCTGGCAGACGCCATTAGCATGGCAACCACGGAGCCTGTTTTGCCTTTTGTGACTGTCACCGTATGTGTACTAGATGCCGCTGACAGAGGCGATTCAGCAGCGCTACACAGCAGCATGCATTTGCTTTTGCATGACAGCAGAGATGGTTACCAGCCATACTGTACCATCTACCATACCATAAATTGGTAATAAGATGATCATGGTTACCAGTCCTTTTGCACTGCACCATTTGCTGCTGTCATAAGTGCCCCTGGCTGAGATCATTCAGGGGCGCAAAAGCCAAAATTGGGAACACCTGAGTCAATCCCTCCTTTTTGGTATCTAAAAATAGAATCAGTCCTGCCTAGAATATGGGCAATTGTACTAGAGAACCACTGTATCATAGAACCAGAGAGCACAGCTGCTCTGTGTCAGATCCAGCAGAAATTATGAGCTGTATGCTATTCACAGGGGGTGCTCCTGCAACAACCCCACCTGTTGATTCCGTTCTTCCTCCAGCCTTCCTGGGCTACTGTAGCATTGTCCCCCCCACTTGTGTGATGAAGTAATAAAGAATGCAGGAATAAGACACAGTGACTTGTTAGTGAGAAATGAGTGGAAGGCAGCCTCCAGCTGCTATGATAGTCCAGACAGGACATTAAGCAGTGTGGAGGAGAGGAGCCCAGCATCCCTCTGCTAGTCCAGGGACAATTGAATCTGTTCTTTACACATGAAGGGCGGGGACTGATGGAGCTCAGCCCCCTGTTGCTATGATGAAGATGGTTACCAGCCATACTGCACCATCTACCAGGAAAAATCAGAAGCTTTTTACACAGGCGCCCATGATAGACCTCACTGAATGCTAGTCGGCATGGTTACCAGTCCTTTTGCACTGCCCCATGTGCCAATAGGCTGATGATGACGATGGATATCAGTCATATTGTACCATCAGCCACCCATGGCGGGGGGCGGGGAGCAAGGATGTTGGTGTTGACTGCTGCAGCATCGCGTCTATCTGCAGCATTCAGTAAAGTTAGGGTGACATGTAAAAGAGTCAAGAGAGGATTGTTTTCCCTTTCACTTCTGGGGGTGGGTGGGGGGATGCGTAAATTGCCGAGCTATGCCCTGAACCACCGCGGACACTGTGTTTGACCCTAGAAGCATTTGGAGCTCAGCCAAGAATGCAAATGCTTTTCGGAGACTGCAGGCACTGTGGGATTGCTTGAGTCCTCCAGTCCCCGCTCCAGTCCCCCCTCCATGAGCTCTTTGGCTTTCCGTTATACTTGTCACGCAGCAGTGCGCTGAGTCCCTGCTATGGCGTCTGTGTGGAGATTTTTTAAAAATGATTTTGAATTTCGTCTTCTGTAACGGAGCGCTGATAGAACAGATTTGCCTGCCCTTACTGCGATCACATCCGCATGGTCTATGCTGGAGCTCTTTTTTTTATTTTGATTTCTGACTGCATCGCCACACGTGCTGATCTGAGCTCCACGCTGGGTAAACAGGAAATATTCAAAAGTTCGCGGGGCTTTTCCTGTCTACCTGGCCACTGCATCCGAGTTCAGATTGCTGTCCAGAGCGGTCAGTGGTGCACTGTGGGATACCACCCGGAGGCCAATACCATCGATCTGCGGCCACACTAACCCTAATCCGATATGGTAATTCCGATACTAGCGCTACTCCTCTCGTTGGGGAGGAGTACAGAAACCAGTTTAAAGAGCCCTTTATATCGATATAAAGGGCCTCTTAGTGTGGACGGGTGTGGCATTAAATCGGTTTTACGCTCCTTAAACCGGTTTAAACGCATAGTGTAGACCAGGCCACATTGTTGCTCTTTACTTAATACCACAATAAGTACATATCTAAAACCCTGCCCATGTTCCCTCTCACTCTAGTTCACTCTTCCCTTGGGAGTCCCTGGGGGACCATCTGTGTTCAGATTGGCAGGGTTTCCCCAACCCCTGAAACTTCCCTCATTTTAAAATGCCTAAATCTAGCCTGAGAGAGAGAGGAGCTTCAGCCCTTTATAAACACCCAGTCCCACAGTCATTTGCCTCACTGGCAGTCTCAACAGGCAACTACAGAGTCCTACCAAGTGACCTTATTGCTAGGCAACCTCTCCCATGCTAAGTCAATTTCTTTGGCTAGGAACAGTCTTTTGTCTAGAGTGATAATATGTCAGTAGTTGGGCACTTAAGTCAATGACCCTCTTTTGTTAGCCCTATACTACCCAGTCCAACATGGAAGCAAATGGAGAATAGAAAACACAAAGTGCTGAACTTGAAAAATAGAGTTTACAGCTTGGTAAAGATACATACAGAGAGTTTACAAACCTGCACAGTATTCATAAAACATACAGACCGATTTCCCCAAACTATCACAGTAATATATACATTTTTGATTTCTGTATTGACAGACTTTCAATCAAGCTTTCACCCGTAGGCCGGTGTGTGTTTCTGTGTAATAAACTACAGAGCTTTGCACTTCCAGGTCTCCAGTTCAAATCCAGCCCCAAGTGTCAGTGACTAAGTTATTGCCACCTAACAGGGTTTAATAACCTTTATACATGCATCACAAAACCCAGCACCACTCAGAACCCTTGTTGGTAGTCTTGCCTGAAGATGGTTTGTCCAGGACAGACGTAGTACTGGGCTGGGATGGGAAAGATTATGCAATTATGAGAGGGACCTTTTTAAATGTGCAATTTTGTGTGAACCATTCCTCATGTGCAAACCCTAATGCACACAAATATGTAATGGTTTGCTTCCACAAACATTGACTTGCCAGGACACAGGAGGGCTTGTGTGTGTGAAATATTGTACCATTCAAAATCTGACCCTCTGTGAAGATTGGTATTCTATTTATTTGTGGAGAGCCAACAGTGTGCTTATAATATATATAAAACAGAGAAGAAAGGGCCCCTGCCTTGAGATGATCGCAGTATAAGGTCCCAGTCCTGCAAATTCTCACATGCCAGTGCTTAATTTTTAAATCAATGGGACTGCTCACATCGGTGAAGCTAAACATATATGTAAGTGTTTGCAGGCTCAGGGCCCAAATGGAAACATGAGACATAAAGCATTGTGAGACCAGACTTTGGGTGAAGCAATATTTCATTTATTTTCTGGAACTAAATACATAAAAACCAGCACTACTTTGGGTGGTGGATTAACTCTGATAGGTTTCACAGAAGTGTGTTCTGAGGGGGAATTTAACAAGACTGCTGCTGACCGGGTACCTGTCTGGGGCTATATAGATAACTTCCGCCTCCAAACCTCTTAATCCAGTGCCTTTCACAAGCACTAAATTCACACTGTAAAATTTAAGCGGGTCAGGCTCAGGCCAGGAAAATGCCAGTGCAGTATTTTTCGAATTATTATGTTATCTCATTACTCGGGAATTTCTTAAATAAACCACCACAGTTTCACAAAGCCCTGGGTCTCTTCATAGGACTATGGGCAATATAGAATGTTGCCCATTAATATAGATCCCTATTCAGGAAGGTACTTAAGCATGTGCTTAACTGTAAGCATGTGCTTAATTCCCAATGACTTCAATATTATAATTAATCAGCAGATTATATAAACATATAGGGCCAGATTCTGATCTATTACACCAGCGTAAACTCAGTGCCACTCTGTTCAAGTCAAGAGAGTTACTCTAGACATATACTAGTATAACTCAGTTCAAATTGTGGCTGATAGCAGCAAAATACTTTCTGATTTATTTTTCCAACCCTAAAATATGTGCATCGCATATGTAAATATACATAAGTTAAATATTACTAAATTGATATTATGTAAACTCTCAGAACCAAACTGGGCTAGCATAAGAGTACAAAATTCTTCCATATTAATCTTTCCGGCCTGACTGTGGAATCTTTTCTTATGTTGGTAATTCTTACCATGAGAGAATGTGTTGTCTAACATGATCCTAAATGCTCAGTATAGGCCAAAAACTCTCTTTGTGTAAACTTGTTATGGCTATCCCTAGTGTCTACCTATTAACCTTGATGAGCTGACACTTTAGGTCAGCTCATTGGACAAACCCTAATGTTAAACGTGACAGTCATTGTGCTGAAATGTTTACCATTGTGTTAGTTAATATGTGGACCCACTTAATTTGCTAACACACCCTTGGTGAGCGCTATCTCATAAATTGTCCCAATAATTCCACTGACCATCCTTGTGAACAGGTGTTTCCTATCTTTCCCATCACACAGCTGAGCCCATAGAAAAATAAATGCATCATCTCAAATGACAATTGCATCATAAGCTCGTACTCTGTATTAAAAAATCATGTTTTTACCCCATCTCCAATCAGCAAAGCAAGAAACTCATAAGACAATGCAAGGTGAACTCTCATTATAGTTCTTAACAGCATGATACTCTATAGTATGGCAACATGTGATACTAAATGCAAGTTTACTCAGTAAAGTGTCATGGTCCTGATGGATCAGTATTTTTAAAAGTCTCTTTATACATATGTTCATTACTGGGTTATAATCCATGTGTCACAGTTTCAGGGTAACTGCACCTTTATCTCCCTTCCGTGGTCCATCAAGGACATCCACTCAAAGGCTCCTTTCCCGGGTGGAAATCTGTCTCATTTCCTTCTGACCAGGGGATTTAAGGCTGCATTGGACCCTACCTTATATGGCAGTATCCCCAGCAAGCCAATCTATCTTTAAGGCCATTTGCCTGTACATTACTTTCACTATAAGGGCTCTGACCAGTATACTTCCATCCGTTACAAGTTACCATGCAGCTTCTTCTAAGAAAGCACTTTTATTCTTAAGATAAAAGCATTACAGAGAAAGTATATAAAACCAATAGAAGAACCTACATGCAAGCTAAAAGCTTATCAGAGGCCATCCCTATTTCCAATATAAGTCTCCCAGTTTGACAGCAAACCACTGGTAAGTACACTTTGAATACAGTCTTTCAAACAGTTGTGCACCCATCTGATTTCTTCTTATTTCTTCTAGACCACATTGCCCTATGAGAATGTCACGTGGGACTGTCTCAAAAGCCTTACTAAAATCAAAATATATCACATCTACTGATTCTCCCCATCCAGTAGGTCAGTAGCCCTGTCAAAGATAATTACTTTGATTTGGCATCATTTGTTCTTGACAAATCCATCTTGGATATTCTTTATACCCTATTATCCTCTAGGTGTTTACAAATTGATTGTTTAATAATTTGCTCCAGTTTCTTTTCAGGGATCAAAGATAGGCTGACAGGTCTATAGGTCTCCAGGTCCTCTTTGTTCCCCATTTTAAAGATAGAACATGGTTTTAGATAGAACAAAGAACATGTTTGCTCTTCTTTAGTCCTCTGGGACCACCCCCACCCTCCATGAGTTCTCAAATAACCTGAGTATTTGCCTTGCTCATCCCTTACTGTTTTCACTTCCTGTAGGAGGTATAGTTCCCCTCCCTGCTGTGGAATGCCTACAATCCCTGGCCCACAATGAGGCATAAACAATTCATACACTTAATACAATATGGTCTCCCAAAGATATTGCAGGAAGTTTCCCTGTCTATCACATCATGCTTCATATGTTTTATAAACTTGGATTATAGGAAGCCGTGTCCTTTAATAGTAAAGCAAATACAAAAAGGATTATGTTGAAGCTATGCTAAGGCTGAGATACAAACTTTTCACTTAATCTTAACATTCTTTTGTGCAAAGGCCTCCAGTTGAATGGGCTTGCAGGGTAAGGTTCCTTAAAAGGAAAAAAAAATCAAAGCTGAGGCTGGAGCTCTCTCTTTAACTCATTGCCCTTCTCTCCTTGGATCACCTCACTGTGCTGAGATATTAGTGTTTAATGTGACTTACACTTTCATACAGTGTGTTGCAATATTTATGAAAGGGTGAGTTATGAAAGTGGTTGAAGTTAGTTAAGGATAGGTTCAGTCTTACATTTGAATTCTCTTGCTTTATTGCTCAATATCATAGATTTACTATAAAGTGAGCATAGTTGGTTGCACTAACACCTTTCCTGTTCCCTTGAAGCCTGCCTCTTTCTTTTTTTCTTTGTTGCTGTATAAAAAGGGGGGGGGGGGAGACAGCATTAGAACACATTGAAGATATGTTGCTCTTAAACAGCATTTTCAAAGCTATATAGAGTTTATATTCATAAAGCCAATAGTTCCCAGTGCTCTCACGGATAGGAGAATAACATAGTATATTTATTCTCTATGTAAAAGAATAAATGGACACAAATCAGATATCAGGAATGGTAACATACAAAAGCCAGTAGAACACTTCAATCTTCCTGGACATTCTATAACAGATTTAAATGTAGCCATACTTGAAAACAGACTTCAAAGTGAAACTGCAGACCTAAAATTCATTTGCAAATTTAACACCATTAATTTGGGCTTGAATAGGGACTGGGAGTGGCTGGCTCATTACAAAAGCAACTTTCCCTCTCCTGGTATTGACACCCCCTCATCAATAATTGGGAGTGGACTACATCCACCCTGATTGAATTGGCCCTGTCAACACTGGTTCTCCACTTGTAAGGTAACTCCGTTCTCTTCATGTGTCAGTATAATAATGTCTGCATCTGTAATTTTCACTCCATGCATCTGAAGAAGTGGGTTTTTTTACCCATGAACGCTTATGCCCAAATAAATCTGTTAGTCTTTAAGGTGCCACCAGACTCCTCATTGTTTTTGTGGATATGGACTAACACGGCTACCCCCTGATGCTTGTCTTAACTTCAAGACCTTAAGAACATTATTTTCAGTATAGATACGTAACTGCTCAAATATTATTTGTACACAGTTTGCAATGATTATGACAATCAGTGGGCTACTGGCTCTCAGTAGAGATCTTAAACATCACCCTTTGGTGAAATTATTATACAGATACCAATCCAGGGGATCCCTGTAAAAAACATATGCCCGCTGGCACCAAAGCATCAGCCACAATAACATTCTTAGTCATAGTAGTTAAAATAGGCACAATCAAATCAACATCAATAAATCTCATGCCTCAGAGCATGACTTGACAGCAAAGTTCAAGAATGAATCTTTCCCCCATGTAAAGTGTTGCATGAATAGCTTGGTGCTGTATTTGACAGGGTCTTTTAGGTTCCTATAAAACATTAGATTCGGACAACTGTTGGAGGCAATATGCTGAACTTGATGGATTGTGGGTTTGATCCAGTATGATAAATCCCATATTCTTGTGTTTAGAATACTGTGAACATAAGAAGGGCCGTACCGAGTCAGACCAAAGGTCCATCTAGCCCAGTATCTGTCTACCGACAGTGGCCAATGCCAGGTGCCCCAGAGGGAGTAACAGGCAATGATCAAGTGATCTCTCTCCTGCCATCCATCTCCATCCTCTGACGAACAGAGGCTAGGGACACCATTCTTACCCATCCTGGCTAATAGCCATTTATGGACTTAGCCACCATGAATTTATCCAGTCTCCTTTTAAACATTGTTATAGTCCTAGCCTTCACAACCTCCTCAGGTATGGAGTTCCACAAGTTGACTGTGCGCTGCGTGAAGAAGAACTTCCTTTTATTTGTTTTAAACCTGCTGCCTATTAATTTCATTTGGTGACCCCTAGTTCTTGTATTATGGGAATAAGTAAATAACTTTTCCTTATCCACTTTCTCAACATCACTCATGATTTTATATACCTCTATCATGTCCCCCCCTTAGTCTTCTCTTTTCCAAGCTGAAGAGTCCTAGCCTCTTTAATCTTTCCTCGTATGGGACCCTCTCTAAACCCCTAATCATTTTAGTTGCCCTTTTCTGAACCTTTTCTAGTGCTAGAATATCTTTTTTGAGGTGAGGAGACCACATCTGTACACAGTATTCGAGATGTGGGCGTACCATGGATTTATATAAGGGCAATAATATATTTAAAATAATAAAATATATATGTGTGCGTATATTAAAAAAAACGCATGCCCCGGTTACTAAACCTGCTTAAAAGAAATTCCCTCCTGCAGGATTGGTGGCAGAGTCAATGAGTTACGCTGGAGATTTCAGTCCCTTGTGCTGTGCGAATATAAATTATGTAATATAAAAGAATACGTGGTGGGATGGGTGGTTTAAAGGTTTCATTCTTGTATAATAAGGTTGGCCCTATTGTTGAGTGGCAAAGCCACAAGTGAAATATGTCATTCCAAATGAATGCTGATAAACCCTTTATATGAACACTATTGTACAAAGTCTATGTAGAATGTATGTAAAAAAGACCTGTTTACAAATGTGTTAGATAGTTCTCTGGTATTTCCTACCTTGTTAATACTTGATTTTGCAACCTTAATGTTTTTCATGCAGTTTTGTGTGTGTAATTTCCTTGGGGTTAAAAAAAAATGAAAAATCCCCAGAAATGCCATCAGGCCTGTTGCTTCCCCTCTCCAACTCCCAACTCTTTGTCCCAGTTTTTGCCACTCCAGCTCGTCAGCATAGCTCAGTTTCTGACCCTCAGCTCCTTGTTTCAATCCCTGCCCCAGGTCCAGCTCTTGTCCCTTCTGAATCCTAGCCAGGCTGCTTCATCTGGGGTTGGAGGATCTTAAGTGCAAATGGAATCTTCAGAGAAAGTAGCTGCCAAATTCGTTACTGTGCCATGTGCAAACTACAATTTTGTGAAGGTTTATAACTTGGCCAAATTTAGGCTGTTTCTCACCGGAGGGGCAAAAGGCCCATCCCTGACACAAAGACAATCCTCTTGCCAAATTTCAAGTTCCCTGCTCCAGGGCATTAGAACTTCTCAATGAAATAGAGTTAAGATTTTTTTTTCACATAATCAAAATAATGTATTTTTCCCTACTTTCATTCATGGATGTGACTGAACCAATTCAGCTGAAACTTTCAAGAAACATTTAGTCTGAGGCATTGTCATAGGTCTTCTCCCCCACTTGGAGCTTTTGGGTTCCAAGATGGGGACCTGCATGGACTCCTCTAAACTAATCCTAGTCTAGATCCGGTTCTGCTGCCACCAGTTAAGTTTAAAGTGGGTAACACACTGCCTGTCCCCCAAACTTCCCCTGGGGAACCCAGATTCAAACCCCTTGAATCTCACCAGAGAGAGAGAAACAGCCAGTTCCCCTCCCCCCTTCCCTCTCTCCAGCCTGCTCCGGAGAGATACACACTGATTCAACTACCTGAATCAAACCCAGAAGGAACTCACTCTTCCCTCCTCCCCTTCCCCTGAATTCCCACAAGAGAAGGAATTAACCAAGTCCAAAAAAAAAAGAAAAGAATTTATTTAAAAGAACAAAAAGAAAGTACACTATCTCTGTAATACCAGGATGGAACAATACACAGAGTCTAACCTATAAACTTGGAGAGAATTCCCCCTCCCCCTTTCCTTTTCAGTAAAGGCAAAGTAACAGCAATAGAAATAAAGAGATTTCTTCAGCAAAACACACAATTGCAAATGTAGAAATAAACTTATAATACTAGTATGCCTTTCTAATACTCACTAGACTGAATAGATGAAAAATACTGCAGAAACCTGGGAGGACTTGATTAAGATGTCTGGACTCCCTTAGCTCCCAAGAGAGACTCTCCTCAAAACAAAGAACACAGAAAAAAAAAACTTCCCTCCACAGAGATTTGAAATTATCTTGTCCCTGATTGGTCCTCTGGTCAGGTGTTCATCAGGTACTGCTTGTTAACCCTTTACAGGTAAAAGAGACCTTAACCCTTAACTAACTGTTTATGACAGGCATGGAAAATTTCATGCCAAATAATAAAGTTTTGACAAAGTTAAAAGCAATCCCAAGCAGAGTGTTATAACGGGAAGATGTTGGGCTACCTTAAACACTGGCATGCACACAGAGAGACTAAATTCTGGCATGAATTACAGCTGTAATAAAATACACTGCAAATCTACATTAGAATGTTTTTTTTTCCCCTAGAAGTAGCAAGAAATAGTATATTGCACATCCTTCCAACAACATTTGTTATCCCATGTGAGTGTCTATCCTGGTTGTTAGGGATATTTTGTATCTCAGTTGTATTATGGAACATTACCCATGTTTTATGTATTGGCATTTTTAATGTACTGATATTTTTATATGCTTGTTATCCAAAATGCTGAATAGCAAGTAAACAGCTTTAGTGGAGTTATGGAAGCAGAGAATTTGGCCATATTACTAGTACATCATTTCATATATGTAATTTTCTGACCATATTATGAACCATTGAGCTTATTTAAAAGTAAAAGACATGACTGGGAATAAGCCAAAGCAAAGAGAAGAGACAAGACAAGGGATTTTTGAAAATTATTTTTCAATGAGTGTGATGGCTTCACACGTTTATCTTCTTATAAAAGCAAAAACTTTTGGGTGTCATATGTGTACCTCTGAACCAAATAGCAGCAGGATTGTAGGTGGTAGTTTGGTGGTAGCACCTTACAAGCCCACAAAACTAAATATTTGATTGATCAGCACTTCACTGACCATGCAATAACCACTGATGGAATTTCACACTCGCTCATAAGTAAATAAAGAATCCCAGCAATGTACTGTGGTAATGAAGTCCCATTGTTAAGGGGCAGACAACATACTTATATTTGCTAGCAGTGTTATCAGCTAGCTATGCCACATGCTCTAGTTTTCCTGTAGTCCTTAGTCTCTGGAGTCATCATTTAAAAGTAAGCTGTATAATATCATATCTCAGTATCACCATTATCACTACAGTGTTTTTCTCTGGCTTGAGTGCTAGCTTAATTCCAGACATCTTTCTGCCTCTAGTTCACCCATTTAACAAGTTGTTGCTGGTATAACTAATAGATGGGCATTTTGAAGAATGAAGCCATCCCCTGCAGTTTTTTTCTAACTCACACTCCCAGGTCCAGTGTCCAGCTATTGTCGAGGATGGTACTGCTGCTGAAAGGACTCTTGTTGCCCTTGTTTCTGAAGCTAGCTTGAGGCAAATGCTTTCTCTTGCTCTTCTTAATTAAAGGAAATGTGCAGTTTGTGGGACTTGTTTGGTAGTGTTATCTTCTTGCTCATTAGCTGGGCCTTCATATAGTAAAGAAACAGAGAACTCTGTGCCAGAATACATCAAACAGTCCTGCTCAGGAACTCTGCCACTAACAAAATAATTGACCTCAAAAGTGACTTCTGGAGGCTCAAATTGTAGACAGCACAAAATGAGCATTTTTTTTTAAATTGAGGCTAAGAGAAGAAACGGACAGTGGTATTGGCAGCAAATTCTGTTACAAATAAAATTATTATTGTAATAAGTCAAATTTGTCAGCAGGCTGGTGCTATCAAAAACTTGAAATGGCTTTGTCAGTGGGATCCCACAGTAGATGATGGGGCTGTACCTCTATGAGAAGATTTAAGTGGGAGAAAATCTGGAGAGGAGAAAATGGAGATTTTCAGAATAGTTATATGATGCCTCTTGATTTAAATTTGTATATCAAGAGCAGAGTTGTTTTCTAAATCACTTACATCTGTGTCAAATACCTTGGAGTTTGATTAGATACAATTTTAAAGCACCGAGCCAAATATTGCTCCATTAAGTAGGTGAAATTCTCATTGGAAATAAATGAGCACATCTAGGTGACTGAGAGTGAAATTTGGACCATTGATTGTGTAATGTAAAATATAGCACCTAAACTTGGAGTACTGTACATTACTTGAAACTTTTGGCCAAACTTAGGTTTCCAAACCAGGGAAATAATTTTGTAACAAACTTTGCTATAGATAATGACTAATGTGTGTATCTATTTGCAGACACTTGGGGGATTGCATAAGAAGTGTGCAATTTTGTGTTGCTGTAGACCTTGTGGAAAAAACAAAAATTGGCTCACCCCTCATTGGAGACCATTCATTAGCTGAGACTTATGTTTTGTTGCGTTATAAGAAATCTTCCCTTTTATCTTCTCTGCCGTTTCACTAAGATGATGTAGCCTGTGTGTAACAATCTCAGGCTTGATTGTCCAATATAAATTGCAAGTATTAACGAATGATGAATTTGAGATCAGCTCTGAAAGATGTATGTTAAATAAACCATTCAGCCAGAGAAACAAAGGAACTCCCTGAGATGAGGAGGTGATTAAAATGCTAACAAACCTTATTCAATAGGGTGCATTTGCTCAAATCCACAGGCAGGAGGTGACTAGCCTTTGGGAAGACACCAAACAACATTTAGGAGGAAATTCTTAATGGGGTATTCAATAAACCTTTATGAGGGATTCAAAAGGAGTCTTTGATATGAGCAAAGAAAATTTGATCTGCAAATGCTAATTGGGGAGGACCCACTCTTGACTTGAGGGATCAGAAACTTAATTAACAATGTGAAAGAATGTTTGATTAGAAGTCTAATATTAATGAGGCTTTTGATACCCTAAGGAAAAGCCTCACAAAAGTATAAACACAAGTAAGAGGACGGGCAACTAGGAGAAGGAGACAGCTGACTGAAGGTCTTTTTATGACAGAAACAGACAGACTTTAAGGCCATGTCTACACTACAAACTTTGGGTGATGTAAGTTGAAACCACAGTATAGCTGTGGGAGCCTGGGTAGCAGCAGCAGAGGCATGGCTCAGCCATACTGAGTGCAAACCTGCCAGAAACTGATGGGTACGTACTCAGCAGAGCTAAGCCATACCTCCACTGTGGCAGGCTGTACTGCCACAGCTACATTATTGTTTATACTCATGCTAACTCAGTGAGAGTGTACTATGTGTACGTGTACACTAGTTTGTAGTGTAGATGTAGCCTTAGTTGTATCGTCTTGTTCCATTCCATTTCTTTCTTTCCTGTCTTTCTGTTCAGATTCTTATATTCTCATTGTCATAGTACATGAGCATATTTTACTACTGCATTATGCAATATGACTAATATCCTTCAAATATTTCTACATTGCTATTCATTTTCCCCTTATTTATTGTGCAGGTGATCAATATATATTCAGCTATCTAAATATTTCCTCAAAAGTCATTCCCCCCAGGTCCCTAATCTTTGTCCCCTTACTGTTCTCAACTCTCAGAAATATATCCATATATTTTTGATAATGAGGTACCCATACTTAACTGCAAGCTTCCTAGTACAGCCATATTAAAACTAAGTAAATAGGAACTGCTACTAATACTGCTCTTCTCCATGACAGGAAATGTCTGCATATGTTACCCAAAGTTGCAGGGTCATTCTTTGGTGCTATTGTCTAAATTGCTATACTATATTTCTTTCATTGTTACTGCTTTCCAGACTTCTACCTAATATTTCAGATTGATTACCTCCCGTGTATATTCATTTTCATTTCTCCAAGCTGAAGTTCATTTTTCTATTTTTTTTCTGCCCAAACTTCTAACCTCACTTAGACACTTTTATATTATTTCCCCATTCTAACTGGTATTTGCAACGTCTCCCAATATATCACCACCTGCAAATTTCTTCAATATAGCATAAGCGTCTCTTACCTTATTACCGAAGAGATAAAGTATGACTCCACTTTACACAGTTTGTTGTTAGACACCTTTTCGTATCTTGATATTATTACACTTCATTTTTTTTTACAGTGATTCATCCCGTTTGCTTGTTTTTAATCTGTATGACAGTGTTTCTAGCCAAATCAATTTGAATTAGTTTTGGGAGTAAAACTTCATGAGAGATTGCATTAAATGGTTTGCTTGGTTCCAGTTATGTTACATTTACTACTTTTCCTTCATCTACTGATTTTGTTATTCTATCAAAAAGCCATTTGGGTTTGCCTGATGAGGTTTATTCTTTATAAACCTGGGCTGCAAGTTTCCCAGCTATGGTAAAAACCATCTGTTTTGAGAGTTGCAGCCACAGTAATTAGCATCCCAGCTTTACCCAAGGTGCAGAGAAAGTGAATTAACACTGTCTTACCAAAGGCATTGAGATGACTCCACAGGTGGAGACTTGTTGGAATACTCAAGTCAATTACCACCAGGAGTGTAAATGGCTCACCCTGTCAGCTGAAAGATAATGACTTTCATTTATTCAAAAGAATCCCCAAACTATCATTTATAGAACATACAGAAATCATGTCATATAGTATGGCAATACTGCATAACTTTTTAGGATGGGAGGTCTCTTATCCAACTATCTTTACACAACCTATAGAAAAAATAATACCACCTTACACCATAAAGTGCTGCATAAACATTACTTATTTAATTCATGCTCACAATTCCCTGAGAGATAAGCAAGGACAGGAGTAATTTAGGTAGAAGAATGTAATTACCCAATAGTATTTTGGCCAGAACATCAGGTTAACACACCTGCTCTTGTTTAAAATGCCATGTGCCCAAAAGTGATCTGTACCTTTAATCTGAAAGACAACACCTTCAGCAGCACAGTGCTCCCAAACACTAAGGTGAAGCATTGGTTCAATGTTAACTCAGATGGGACTATACAAACTACAGAATTACCAGTACAAATTCCTGCACCATCTTCGTTTTCTTAGGTGATTTCCTATCCAAGTACTGACAAAGTCTGACTGTACTTTGGGGCCAATTATGAATTTACTCTCTATTCCCATTTACATCAACTGGGCTCATCATCAGGCCCTTTAATGAGTGCTGAAACATTCATAGCCTGAGTCTATATGAATGGGCTATTAGATCCTTTAATTCCTCATGGGTGACTGGAAATAGCAAAGAAAGATGAAGATTACAATGAAAAGTCATTCATTCATAACTGGGGATTTCAAAGACAAAATAATAAGCAGTCTCTGCTTCTGCAGGGTTCCAGTAATTCTGCCAGCTTGCCTTAACTATTTTCAGTGAATTTATTGTCACTGCCATAAGAAATAATTTAATTTAAAAGAAAATAAAAACCCTTTTCCATCTCTGTCCATTGGAAATAGCTCGGCTCATGACAAAGCCTGGAGGAAATGAGTTTGTGTTTAATCCTTACATTCAGAGTGACAGATGCCAAGTCCTTTTATAAAAGCTGGATCCATACCTCTCATGCCATGGCGAAGGAGTACAGAATGGTTCAGTGACAGAGCAAGACATGGAGCTCTTGAGCAGACTGAAGGGAAATAGACCTGAATTATGAACAGTTCCACATTCCATTGTGTAGTGAGGATTAAGAGCCATATTGTGGAGTTTTTATTCATCCTGATGAGCAAATTTACTCATGCGAATAGTCCCATTGAAGCCAGTGGGACTTTTCATAGGAGTAGCTCTTTACCAAGGGGAGTAAAGTGTTTGTTACCTGGCCCCAAGGTATTTCAAAACACCATATTGTTACTTAGACAGGAATTCCAACAGAGGAAACATGGTCTTGTTTAGGATTCTCTTTTCTATACAGACCATAAGTAGTAGTTTAGTTAAGTACTGGCAACTGCCATATTTCTGTTAGTGCTGGAATAAAAAAGCATGAAAGATTTCCAACAGATCCGTTGGGATTTCCTTAGACAAGGTATATTCTAAATGATGGTTGCATCAAATAGACTTGTAAACCCCGGTAGGGAAAATAAATTCATTGTAGTACGATGACTGTCTCTTGATGCATACTCCTTTCAGACACAGAAACAGAAGAATGTAGAGGAGGCCAACAGTCGGGGCAGACGTCAAGTGTTCCTTGTCCTTTGAAAATAAATGATGGATCAAAATCTAACAATGTGATTGCTTGCTTAAAGAAAAGGGCCTTGTTCTCTTGGGAGATTTATATGCGAATCCATCTTAACTTGTAAATCAGATGGGTTTTCAAGTTTCCCCAAATGTAGAGTGTCTTGTATCAAAGGGTTTTCACAAGTAATTTGATGAGATTTAGCTGCTGTCCCTGTTCCTAAGAGTCAGGACAAAACTTCAGCAAGCATTTCTCCAGCAAGCACAGATACTTGCTAATTCGAAGAGACTAAGTGTTCTTATTAGTTTAGGCCATTTAGGAAATGCATCAGAATGGGAGAAGATGGTTAGAAGTGCAAAAGTGTCAGCACTGGGGTTTGAGAAGTAAAGTTTTTAGCCAATGTTATCTTTCTAAATGAGACATTTTTAGTCCTAGCAAGCTGATGATTCTTTGTCAGGAACTGCATTAGTATAGATTTGCATAGGTGGTTGTAAAAGCCACTAATTTTGTTAAGGTACCTCCAGCCCATTCACTTTTCTGGAAGCTGAACCTGCAAGGCTGTAGCTCCAGCACCTTTAAATGTATGCACCACTCCCCCTCCGAGCAAGGACAGCAGTCACTTAGAACTGCCACAATAGCACAGTTCTGGTTTGGCTTTTTCCACTGCTCAGCGCAACTTTCTGGATGGGGGGTGGTGGTGTTCCCTCACCCTCATGCCAACAGGACAGCTATGGCTTAGACACTCCTGTTCCCTGAAAGCATGTGCAGGGATGGTTGCCGAGGGCAGCAGTGTGTCTAGTGACAGTCTTGTCTTTATCCTTGATGATCAGAGGTATATTGTGAAAGGACGGGGAGCTCAGCCTCGCAACCAAAGTGGGCATTTCCTCATTTAATGTAACAAACAAGAAAAAAGGGCAGCAGTGAAAGGACAACAGAAAAAAAAAAACAAAAAAAACCCCACTTTCCTTTTCAGGGACTTGTGTGAGAATGGGAAACGCTGCCAGGCAACGTTTTTTGAGAGAGAGAAATTGTTTAGGGGCATTTTGCCCTAAATGTAGACCCCAGAGCTCAGAAAAATCCTAGTTCTGACTCTAGGTTGCATTTCTTCAGTGTGTAGTGTAGACCATTTCCACAAAAAGAATGATTAGTTTTGTTCTGCAGCTCACCTCCTTGAGCAGAGAGTTTTTACAGGAAGCATATGTTACCAATACCAACTTGAGAAACCAGATAGCCAGTTTGTTCTCCAGGGTATAATTTTGCATGTCTTTTAGAACATCACACCTTCTTACCATTGCCCATATGCTGAAAGGAAAAAGGACTGGAGATTTAAAAAACAAAACAAAAAAAACCCAAACAAACAAACAAAACTCTCCCCACTTTTGCCTTGGATGTTCACCTTCCTCATTAAACTTGCATTTCCCCAGCATTCTCATTATTGACACATAAAAGGAACAGTTAGTGTCATTATTCAGTTTTGTTTTTCTTGTTAATGAGAGGTTCTGGTCACCAAGTTTTCTGTGCAAGTTAATTAATAAGTATTAGCACAGTGAACTAAGAGGTGCCTGTCAGTCATTGGATTTCTTATCAAAATGGGAAAGTTGTTACTGAAGTAGTACTAATAATGAAGTTTTAATTAGCTCTCAGAAATATCTAGAGCTTACTTAAGGCCTCTACATTGGAAGTGCAAGCTTAGCTGGAAGGCACAAATACGTTTCAAACATGTCAGAATAACATGTCTGGTATATCACGTGCAGACTGAGAGAAAGCAGCTGCAAGGCTTGTGACCTATTGGATAGTGCTAAGGTGTACAGTATATTGTCAGAAACACCTGAAAATATTCTAAGGAGAGTTCTGTTTTTTGCTTCCCCACCCCCCTTAGTGTTATAAGTAGACAAAGAATTCAGTGTCTTCATTTTATGTGTGGATAATCTGGGAATACAAAAGACTAATTATGGTATATGTACTGCTGGAAAACTTAGCTATCATTTTTGAGTGGTGAGTACCTATGCGGTTTGCACCTATTTTAGATTAAGGCTGTTTTATGTCATTCAGAGACCATAATAATTTAAACATTAACAACTCTCATGTAGCCTTTTCCAAAGAGGCCGTATTCTAATAAGCTCAAGGACTAGAGCTGGCCAGAAAACAAAACTTCTTTTTCATGGAAAAAAATGCAAAGATTTTGTAGTTTGTCTTTGTTCTGATGTGGAAGGAAACAAACTTTTTAAAATTTGGAGAGATCAACATACCCCAGAATAACCAATATTCCAGTGGTCAGGGCACTCACATGGGATGTGGGAGAAACAGGTTGAAGTTCCTGTTCTGAATTAGGTACAAATCATTATAACAGAGAAATTTCACAAAGCTGTTTCTGGCCTTTTGTTGTCTGGCAGCCTTTTTCCTTACTGGCTACTGTGCAGATTGGGATGGTATTATCCACTAGAGCATGGAACATTAGGTATAGACAGCCAGCACCAGAATGTTAGAATGAAATCTTGACCCAATTGACTTTCAGTGAGGCCAGGATTCACCTGTAGAGTGGAGTGTTGAACACTCCTGAGCTTCAGATGAAGTTTTATGTGGACCTTTTCTCCTTTTGACAGGTTTATTTATATCCAAATAAATCACATGGCAAAAGCAGAATTAAAAATATCTCC
This sequence comes from Mauremys reevesii, assembly GCF_016161935.1. Lineage (NCBI taxonomy): Eukaryota > Metazoa > Chordata > Testudines > Geoemydidae > Mauremys > Mauremys reevesii. Next base: position 97,708,053 of record NC_052624.1, read on the forward strand.
ATTTTGATCACTGTATCTGATGATTGTGGCAACCTAATAACTCAACAATCTCATCCCTCTGTTTCTACAAATGCTTTACGTTGGGCACGAGCCACATAGTCTGGAGTTGGATGTGAATTTTGTCAAAGCTTGGCTCTCTACAGACATAGCAATTTGGTTCAGGGCCATTTCTGCTTTATTTTACCTTATCATATTTCTCTGTCATCAGCTTAAGGTAGGTACAATAGTTGTCTGTGACCATTGCAAACAAAATCTCTTTCCTTCAAACCAAGTGGCAAATGAGCTCAGGAAGAAGGAGAGGTCTCTTTTTTCTAGATGCTCATCACCAAGGTCCTTCCAAAACACCAAATATCTCAAAGCTCAGAATATCCCCCACATACTGTGAAGGCAATATTTCCTCCCCTCTGCCTCCATCACTTGTCCACAGCAGAACGTATTTGTCCGTTAGCCAGTTTCATTTCTAACTTCAGGCTTCCTTTCCCCTGTTCCATTCATTCTCCCCATCTCTGTTTCTGTGAGGATTGAAAAAGATAACACTGAAATGCCAGTTCCTCCTTCCTCACACTAAAATGCCTATCTGTTCCTTTTGTATTCTCTTTCTACATGTAATAAATGGGAAATTCCAGATCTGCAGGAGTTGCAGAAGCAGGGCAACCTCCCAGTCAGTCCACTTCTACTATAGCGTCAGTACAGCATCTGCTAGAGAGAGAAATCTAAAAACATTTTTCCTACCCCCTCCTTAGTTTACTATGTGCACTGTAAACAGTTCTGGTTTTGTCTTGTATGTCTCTCTCCTCTTTCCCCATGAAGAAGACAGACAGAGAAAAATCATCCTTAGACCTTTTCTCAGTTTCCCTCTGCCATCATTGCAAGCTATACTGTACTTAATTAGCTCTTAATATTTCCTCCTTTGTCAGTCTCCCTCAGCACTCTAGTCACTGATTACTTCTGGTTAGCTTTAATGACAAATAAAAGTGCTATGTGCAGGGCCGGCTCCCGGCACCAGCATTCCAAGCACCAGCAATCTGCAAGGCAGCAATCTGCAAGGGGCGGCAGTCCCTGTTGTTTTGCCCCAAAGCAGCGTGCCGAATTGCTGCCCCGGGCAGCAGGGGCAGTATGTGTGCCCTTAGGGTGGCAGGCGCGTTTCCGCGGTGAGGGCAATTCGCCAGCAGCTTCTATGTTTAGCTGTCCGCAGCGGCTTCAGCTAAACATAGAAGCTGCCGCCAAGTTGCCACCGCCACGGAAACGCGCTTGCTGCCCTAAGGGCACACGGACTGCCCCCGCGGCAGCAATTCGGTGTGCTGCTTGGGGCGTCGAAAACCATAGAGCCGGCCCTGGCTATGTGCCTCTCCCAAGGAGCATACATTATGGACCAAGGACACATGGAGTCACAAGGGAAGCAAAGCAGACCTAGCTAGCTGAGAATTTCCTGAGCTCTCAAATGGTTTATTAGTTGGAATTTTCCCAGCTGAATATCATTTTATCATTTTCCATATCTATTTTTTGACATCTTACTGTACTTGGAGTGATCTCTCTTACATTTAATGAGCTCATATTGATATTAAAAGGAAATCAGAATGTTGCAACTGAAAATCTCTGGTCAGATCCAAGTTCAAAATAATCATAATTAATAACTATATTAATACTACCAAGCTATTATATGACACTTTTCATCAGTAGACTTCGAAGTACTTGACTTTAATATTGACTTTAATTTTGAATTAAACATATTGAAAAGTGATAATCTTTTGTTGCTATTTCAGGATATGGCCACAAAAGTATGTCACAGGAAGTAAATTTGTTTTTAAAATAGCCAATAGAAGTCAGAAATTATTTTAAATTCTGTCAACTAGAAGGTTTTTTTTTTTTAATGTTAACCTAGGTATCCTGGCCAAAATTCAGTGTGGTCAATTAGTCTCTGTTTACCTAAAATGTGCTCTGGAATTTCAATTGGATTTATAATCCTTCATTGCCTCTTTTAAAATGTTATATGGTATTGTCATGTGTTGTTAAATGACTTCTGTGTTTCATTTCAGAGGTGGCAGTATTTCAATAATGGTAGGAGTGATTACTGTTTGATACTGATGCTTAAGCATTTTACAATGTTACAAATGTATCCAAAAATCTAAAGAGCTGATTGGTACCAAAGGGATTGGAAGTTATATTGCTGGATCTCATGTAATCTTTTGAAAAGTTAGGGATATGTGTCCCAATTCCAGGACTTAATTAACTAGAAGTTTTCCTTTTCACTGGATAAATTGACCTCTGTATTTCAAGAAGAGGAGAAAGCCTTTCTAACCTTGAAAAATCAACAGCATTTAAATGAAGAGGGAAAATATCTTGTGGCAATTTGTTATTTATTACACACGACATATCTAGATTTTCTTTAATTTTGCTGTGAATAAATAGAAAAAGAGAGACAATGAATAAGACTTTGATAACTGAGGCAATATCTACACTACCCAATTACATTGGCAGCTCTGTGATCAGCATTGATTTAGTGGGTCTGGTGAAGACGCATTAAGTCAATGGGAAAGCACGCTCCTGTTGACATCTATAATCCATATAAACGAGAGGTGGAAGCTCTGTCGCCGGGAGAGCATCTCCTGCCGATATAGCGTAGTGTGGACACTGCTGTATGTCGATCTAAGGTACGTCGACTTAAGTTACTTACATATGTAACTTCACTACTGTAACTTAGATCAATTTACAACATTACTGTAGACCAGTCTTAAGAGATCATGTAGAATGATAAGAGATATTTAGGCAATTTTAGCACACGATCACACAGGAATGCTAGAGAAGAAATTTTGGATTCCAGAACATTAAGGAAAATAGTACACCTCAAATTTTCTGAGCAAGTGAGAGCTAGGAGCATGATGGGCCAATCAGGAACCAGATAGCATACCACAGTGTTCTGCAGTTCTGGTCCAGGCAGCACTTAGCTAGCTGGATAAGGCTGCTCTAAGTTACAGCAGCTCCTGTGGTTCATCTAGTTTATTCCAAGAGCTGCACTGGTTCCAGAGCAACTCGGAATCTAGTATTTTAAAGCCACTTTTCCTGCTCTTCTGGGCTGTGCTTTCTGTGTCAAGTCACAGAATCCCTACATCCTGAAGGAGGTTGCTAAAGTCCATCTATACATCATAATAAAAACACCTTGTGGGAAAGATCTAATCTGCTAGTAGCTAATGCCACATAAGATATGAAACCTTCATATTGGGATACTGAAGTTAGAAAGCCAATTGTTCTTCCATATTCTCTTAAAAATGCACATTTGGTGATATTGTTACTTTTCTTAACAACGCCCATGGCAAGCCTTAGGTACTTGCAAATTCAAAGCAATTTCTTTTTTTTTTAATGTGGAACAATGGAGCAGGAAGGGAAGAAGCTGAGTGATCCTGGAGGAGGTTATTCCATTTAGCTAGAGAGTTTAAATTTTAACAAATGACCAGAACATCTTTTTTAATTGGTTGTGTATTTTAGTTCGGAAATGCGTAGAAAAGTGAATATCTCTTAAAACTGTTTTGAGTTGATAATAGTGTGAGTAGGCGAGATTTGTCACAGTGCTGTACCAAAGTATTTCAATCCTTCTATTCCAGCTCTTGAACCAGCCATTCCAAAATATACAAGAATACACAGTGGTTTCTGTGACAGATTTAGTTGGGGTCCCCTGCTGCCAGCCCCCCAGATTGCTGTGAGGAGACTCAAGTTTCTGAATCCCTGATGTTTTAAGCCTCCAGAGTCTGAACAGAGCCCTGGAGCTGTCCCAGTCTTGGGTTCCTTAGGTACACTTTTGGGGTGGAGATCCTCTTTCTAGAACCCCCCTCTAGAGAGCTGCGACCACAGGGCCGAGCTGCCTAGCCCCTGTGCTCACTGTTAACTTCCAGACTCCCCATGTAACTTAAACATGCCCTTTCCTAGAAGAATTCCACCCAGAGTTGTAAGTCTTCTGGTTTCTCTCTTCAAGGGACCACATAGTCACACAGACACTTTGCACAGAATTCTAACACATTCTATACTTAAGCACGATAAATACATAGATGAGAGAGGTACATGCATATAGAAAACTACAAACAGCTTGAACGCAATGTCCCTCCCTTGGGGACCATGTGTGTTCAGGTAAACAGGGTCACCCCGCCACCTGATCGGACTCCGTATCCGCTTTCCTCATATTAAATGGTGAAAGATGGCCCACGAACCCCTGAGTAAAGCTGCTTTTTATAGCCTTCCCATCTCCTCTTTCAGGTTACTCCCTGGAAAATCTGAACAGGTGTCCACAGAGTTCAGCTTCGTTGTCAGGCAGCCTCTGCCCTAAGAAACCATTTCTCAAGGGTAGACGTCTGTCTCTTATCTAGGATGTTTATCTTTCAGTAGAGGACCATCTGGATTAAATGACCTCAGTTGTCAGCTCTGTAACACTACCGTGTTGGTCTCTGTGGACACCTCTGTTGAAATTTCAGTCCAACATGGAAGTAAAGAGGCAACAGAGAAGTTAAAGACCTTATATCCAAAATGGGTATTCAGTGTGACATAGACGCGTATTGGCATATCTCTACCAAATAGAGAGATGGTTGTGTTATATTCTTTAGCATAGACACAGATGAGGCCTCCAAGCTCCTTTTCACTTTAGGAGAGATTGTTCTTGGAAAGCAATGCCTTACACAGGTTTTGGTGCAGAGGCATGTCACAGCAGTAGACACGTTAGAAGAAGGCTGCCAAAGGAAGGTAACACCCCCAAAGCTCCCAGTGATGCAGGGGGAGTGCTTCTCTCCACACTGTTAGTGCATACAGTATATGCCTCTGTCCAAGACCAGCTAAATATGCTGAATAATGTGGAATGGGGAGGCAGGACCATGTCCCTGCCCTTCTTCTCCTACCACCCCCTTTATACTGGCCATTGAGAAGGAAATATGCACCATCTATTCCTATATGTAATCAAAGGAATGATCCTGATGCATCTTCTTAAATTACTTTTTTAGAAAATGGGTTTAAATAAATAAACCTATGATTCCTTTTACAAAATAAATGCAAACTAATACAGCATTGCACAGCAGCAGTCAAAGGCATACAAATCTTACAAGAGCAGAATCCTATCTTTTTTTTTTTTAAGGCATGAGACTCCCAAATTCCTTTCTGCTTATTTCATAAGCCCAGGGTTTAACTAATGATGTGTGAACCTCAAAAGAAGTCTGATCTAACACCCATTGAAATCAATGAAAGACCTCTGCTGTCTTCAGTGAGCTTTAGATCACAGCTAAGGCTAAAACAACTCTTTCCAGTTTAGTGTAGCTGTCAGATGGGTTGGGAATACTTTGGGCCAGACCCTCAGTGGTTTAAATAATCATAGCTCCATTGACTTCAGTACCGCTACACTGATATACACCAGCTGAACATCTGACCCATGAGGATAGTTTCACGTGCAGCATTTCAGCTAGTCAGAAAGAAGTGAAAAACACATTTTAATTGTGTTACCAAACTTTTCAGTCCTCCTACAGAGGTTTGGTTCTGACCCATGCTGTGGGTGAACTTTTAAGCAGCTTAACAGAGTAGATTCTTTTCTGTGCTTTTGAGAGGTACAGAAATAGAGGGTTGCTGACCACACCAAAATAGCTCCCAGCTTAAATTAGATCAGCTCTTGAGACTTTTCTAACAATATGTAACTCTTCTGCCCCTTTGAGTTGGCAGCAACAAGGGCCGGGTTCAGTATCCAAGGGTTCCGTTTCAATAACCCAATGCAAAACTGGCTCGAGCCCCCACCCAGTGACCTGGAACAATTACATACCACTCCCCACTCAGTGTAGCCCTAAGGATTAATCTGTTGGTCTGTATAAAATGTCTTTTTGATAAAAGTGTGTAGACTGCATAGATTATAGAATTTTTATAATAAGCTGTAATGCAAGATACCTATAGACATCCAGGCCAGACACCCTGGCCAATTTCCTGCGTGATGCTGAAAGCAACCTTTAAGACCCTTACTCAGAAAAGTAATAATAGAATACAAACCTACGCAAATGTCTAGAGACCTTTTGAATGTCTGCTAACCTTTCACCTAGATAGGGTGAAGGGTGGGGGATTTCTGCCCACAAATCTCACACATACACCACAAACTGCGTACATAGCTGTCACTCATACACATATCTAGTTGGCCTATGAGGGATAGGTACCATAACATTTCCATGGGGGAAAGACAAATTTGGGCATAGGAGGAAGGATTTCTCCCTATAAAAAGGGTGACAATCCACCATTAGGCAGGCGATACATCTTTCCATCTTCCATCGTCTCACCCTGCCTACACCTACGAAAGCTGTCAAACTACTGATAAGTCGTGGTGTTATTTCTTTTCAAAGCTGTAAGTATAAAAAGGACTTTAATTTCTGCTTTACCTCTAAAGCATTATAGGGCTAAAACTCATAATCATTTTTATCACTTCCTCTATCTATCAGAGGTGTGAACACCCTAGTGCTACTGCACTAGTGAATTTAGAACTGTTTATTATCATAGGTATTTCTCTTAAAGAACTGTGATATTTTGTAACTTTGTAATCTCAAACTGCTTTTAACATTTTTGCATTTACTTCTTGTTTTATTGATTTTAAATAAAAGGTCTTGATTGACTAATTTTGTCTCAGTGTAATTTCCTGTCATATACCCCAATCTCCTTGTATAAATTCTGTGAAGCCTGATTCAAGACGAACTTTATCTTCTGATCACACATATTGGCGAGCCATACCCATATTATTAACATCTATTAATTATTACTAACATTACTAATTAATTAGAAAATTAATTACCAAATAAAACTAAATTAAGTGGATAAATTCCACTGTCCTTACTAACCCACCCCAAATCAGGCTACACCAGGCGCCTCTAGGAGGCAATACTTCCCCACTCGCAAGCACAGAGTCCGAGTGTAGCAAAACCCTTTTAATAAAGGAGGGAAACAATGCGGCATCACCATTGGAGAAACACCACAAACCAGATTATAACACAAACCATAAGCAAAAAATAACAATCCACCTCCAAGTACGTTTGGCAATATCCTTTCCCCCCTTAGAGTCTTAAGTCCAACAACCCAAAAGTCTCTGTCTCTGGTCAGTGCCACCCCAGAGTTCAAAAGTTTATCTGCAGAGATTTACCCCCCTCTCCCAAGCCTGGGTGGAAATGGGGGGGACGCACACAGGGTGTTAAGGGGCACCTTACGTGGGCCAGGGCCAACTGCTCCACCTCTCTGTGAAGTTCTGCTGCAGCCTTCACCACAACTGGCTCCACGCCACCAGCTGTGCCGCTCCTCCAGCCAACCCGTGAACCGCTCCACTCCGCTCACTGTTCCATGGGCTGCTCCAACATGCTGCAAATTGCTCTGTCAGCTGCTTAGCGATAGATCTTCAGGCTCCCGCACTAGTTAACACAGCACTCAGTGATCTCAGCTCAGTAAGCTAAGTTCTTTTAGTGATTTCAGCTCTTACTGATTTCAGCTTGTAGTAGGGGAGCCCCAGTGCTGGTGCACCATTGGCCCAATGTGAATTCAGGTCAGCAGTCTCTATGTGGACTCCTAAAGGATTCAAAATTAGCTCTGCTCTTCAACAGTGGAGAGAGGAGGAAGTGCAATTGGTGTTCCAGGCCCTCAAAAGGGGCCCATACCATCAGATACACACACCAGTCCCCAACCTCTCTCAATTCACTGGGTTTTGGCACCCATGTCCCTTGTCCAGCAAGTGCTACTTAATGGATAGTGAGACATCTTTGTCCTAACGCAGTCTCATAGTTCCTCATTCACATAATCAGGGTGACAACGCTTTATTCCTCCTGCCCCAATAACTAAGAAATTGGGGATCCCAGAGCTGTCAAAATAACCATCCCAGGCTGCCATGGGATAGGTGTGCCAATGCAAATACCTGAAATTCCTTTCCACACTCCGCACACTTCACCACCAGATGTCAGGATAGAGCTCATCCTGACTCTGCTTACAAATATATAGCTGCACCACAGCCCAGAATCCCTGTGACCCTGAATCCTGCACTGCCATTCTTCCCCCAAAACTTCCCACTGTCACACATTAAGTCCCAGGGCCCATGAGGGGCTGCAGAATAGGGCCTGTTATGCTGCTCCTCTGCTGGGGAAATTCTCCCCACCTCCTTCAAAGCCCCAATACACTACACCACTAGAACAACATTTTAGGGGCCAGAGCAAGGCCCATATCTGCCCCAAATTGCCTGAATCCAGTTCTTGCTGAATTAACACTCACGTTTTGTAAAAGTGAAGATGTTACGCACTTCACCATTGTGTTAACTAGTAATAACTGATACTTGCACTTTTTAATTCCAAGTATCAGAGGGGTAGCCGTGTTAGTCTGGATCTGTAAAAAGCAACAAAGAGTCCTGTGGCACCTTATAGACTAGAAGATGTATTGGAGCATAAGCTTTTGTGGGTGAATACCCACTTCATCAGATGCATGTACATGGGTATTCAACCATGAAAGCTTATGCTCCAATACATCTGTTAGTCTATAAGGTGCCACAGGACTCTTTGTTGCTTTTTAATCCCAAAGTGCTTTACAACTGCTGATTCCCAATCCATCTCCCTTAGAAGTCAGTATCTAAACTCCCACTGACTTTGGAGTAAGCATGAATGGGATTTATTATCTGAGGTTCCATAGTATTTATTATACCCATCTTACAGATGGGTAAACTGAAGCACAGTGGTTAAGATTTTTGCTTAAGGCCATAGAATAATGAAGTATCTCATGTAAAATTAGAACTCAGGAATTTCTGATTCCCAGTCATGTCCTCAAACTACTAGACTTAGACCTCTTACTCTCTGTAAAACTGTTGTGAGAAAAGAAATGGGTCTTAACAGAAGATTGATTTGCAGAAATTCTGTGAGACTGACTCTTTCTCATGCTGCTTTACTAACAGGTTAACCATCCCATTTATTTCTGGATCAATAAACAGCGAGGGACCCCACTGTCTTCTAACTGACTCCCCCTATAAACTTGTATAATTTCAGCTCTGAGGATGCCTGAGAAAATGTGAATGTTTACTCCATTTTGATTCTCTTCTGGTGAAGAGAAGACAGCTACATGTGTATTACCTCTTAATTCTGTATTTTGAGGAGTGTGATGAATACTGAATTTTTTTTTTAATCTCTGCTGCAGTATATTCAGGGAACAGACATTGCCTATTAAGTGTCTTGGTGATAGATCTGATACTGCTAACCATTTACAAAAAAGAAGAAGAAAAAATAAAACAAGTTAAAGCTGAAGAAATTCAATTGTGCTTTATCTGTCCAATAAAAGAACATAGGTGAAAAGAGGCTGCAGAAAGCTGAACTGTCCCCTCCACCCCCCACACTCAAATTGTAGAGCAAACTGTAATTGGAGCTTTTGTTTCATAGCAAGCTCATCCAAATTAATTGGAAGCTAAGTGTAGTCAACAATAAGAATAGACTATTGTTGTTAATAGTTCAGTTAGCAACATAGGAAGCATTTTGTACATATTTTATATTGATCATTTAAAGATCCTAGATTTGTCTGAATAGAGGTCTTGTTCAAATGTAGGAATTTTTAATTAAGTACCTAGTTTGAGCATGTTAAAGTGTTCCATTAATCTTTAAGTATCCATATCAAAAGTTCTATACAAGTCCTTGAATTTTTTTTATTAATTTAATTATCCAAGGCTACAGACAAAACAGCAATCAGCCAAGGGCTTCCAGACAGCTTCCAGAACGAAATTAATTTAAAGGAAAAAACTCAGTCCTTAGTCTTCAAACACACAGTTTATGCTATAACTGGAATACTAGGTCCATTAGTTTAGGGCCCAATTTTCACAAAATCATTCACTACAGCTGTGTGAATAATAGATTATTGGAGCGCCAGCAATTCTGAAAAAAAAATGAAGAAAAAAGTTTCAGGTTCAATAAAAGGCTTTATTTGGCCCAAAATGTTGCATTTACATTTCAAACATTTTTTAAAAAATTGAAGGAAATTTTGAAATAACTTTATTTTGGACTTCAAAATCAACATTATTTTGAAAATGACAATTAAATATTTCAACTTTCATAATTTTGTTTTGTTTTGAACAAGAATAATTCAGGGGAAACTGACACAAATTGGCAAAAATGCTTGTTATCAAATCTGCATTTTTTTTTTCTGAAAAAATGTTTTGGCTGAAAAATTTTGTACCGCTCTGCCATGAATAGTCTTTCTTTACATGGGCCCACAAATCAGCAAAGCACTTAAACCCACATGGCTAACTGGAAACACACAAGTAGACTTCATGTGCTTAAGTGCTTTGCTGGATCAATTTATTTCAATGGGACAGCACGCGTAAGAATGGGTTTTAAAATTTGACCCTTCGATAGTGAAAGGAACTGACAAATATTAGGATTTGTTCCATCCCATCAAAGTCAGTATTATACATTCACACTAAGTTTGTAGTAAATTGTAGTGCAAGCCAGTCATTATAAGAAATTATAAAAACAGTAGTAATGATAGGATTGGCTCAGATCTGGAAGAAGAGAAAAGGGGAATGAAGAAGGGAATAAGCAAGGAATAATATGCAACTCTAGAGTTAGTGGATTTTATTTATTGAGGCTCCATAACTTTACTGGACTTTCCTTCCAATGAAATATCTGGATGTGAGACAGGATTAAAAAGAACATCCCTGATCTCTGCTAGGTTTTTAAGAAACTAATAAGACAATTAATGTGCACTGGCAAAAGCTGCACGTATTTTCTATATTTATATTGTGAAAGGAGATGGATAAAAAGAGTTCTAATATTTTGTTGGAAATTCGATACTAAAAGCAAATCTGGGATTTTAGAATACATTGGTTATTACAAATGCTGCCCCTGGATTGGTATGACTCTGAGGTTTTAAAGTTATCCCTATCAGAATCAGCCTGTTTCATGGGCCATAGCAGTTTCTTCAGCGATGTATTTACTGACCTCTGTCTTTTAGACTTGCTTAGTGAATCAGCATTATTTCAACTAACATACCCTAGATCTGTGGATGTTTGAGTGGGGAGGGGACTATATAGGGAGAAAATGTCAGATAAAAACCTGCTAAATAAGAAATTGACTTTTAAGAACATAAGAATGGCCATACTAGGTCAGACCAAAGGTCCATCTATCCCAGTATCTGGTCTTCTGACAGTACCAGAGGGAATGAACAGAACAGGTAATCATCAAGTGATCCATCCCGTGTTGCCCATTTTCAGACTTAAAAGTGAATGTTCATCTGCAGTAAACTAGTCATCTAGGCCAGTGAATGCAAAAGATCAGAGCATTCACAGGTTTTTTGTTTTTGTTTTGTTTGTTTCTCATAACTGGAGCTGGGCAAATAATTCTTAATGAATAATTTATTTGATGAAATTTTGGCACTCTTTTCCCATTAATTATCTACTAAACAGACCAACAAATTCAAAACCATCTTCACTATCCAAAATTATTCATAAATTTGTGATTTCTACAGCTTTTACACAGAGTTCATTGGGAATATCCAAAATGTGTATTATATCTAATTACATGAGGCACATAATATTGTTTCTCTTCCCTGTTTGGATACTTACATAATTAACTACCTGAAGTGCATGTTCAAACTGCATATTCATGTAATAAATTCAGAATTTGAACAATGAAAATTATTTTAATTTAAAAATTTGAGCATTCAAACATAATGTTCACTTTTAATCAGTATGTGTGTTAGCATAGCTCATTAGAAAATTCTGGAAAGTGAATACAAAAAAGCAGAGATGCTATAAAAGTGAACTTGTTTCAATATTCAAAGACATACTTATAACATTTGTTTTGCTGTATTCACCCAGCTTTATTCCAAACTGACAGTCCTTCCATGCCCTCCAAATTAATACAACCACCAGTAAAAGGGAGAGCCCTTAAATTTTCCTTGAGGATGGATATATATATATATAGTACATTAGCTGTCGTAAAATAGTTGTTACTGCTCAAGAAAGAGATTTTGCAGTCATCATGGATAGTTCTCTGAAAACATCAGTTCAATGTGCAGTGGCAGTCAAAAAAGCTTACAGAATGTTAGGAACCATTAGGAAAATGGCTCCACCTAATGAAGAGAGGGAAGAGCATCTTCGCAAGCAGGCCGGGTAACCTAGTGAGGAGGGCTTTAAACTAGGTTCACCGGGGGAAGGAGACCAAAGCCCTGAGGTAAGTGGGGAAATGGGATACTGGGAGGAAGCACAAGAAGGAGAGTGCAAGAGGGGAGGACTCCTGCCTCAGACTGAGAAAGCGGGACAATCAGCGAGTTATCTTAAATGCCTATACACAAATGCAAGAAGCCTGGGAAACAAGCAGGGAGAACTGGAAGTCCTGGCACAATCAAGGACCTATGATGTCGTTGGAATAACAGAGACTTGGTGCGGTAACTCACATGACTGGAGTACTGTCATGGATGGATATAAACTGTTCAGGAGGGACAGGGAGGGCAGAAAAGGTGGGGGAGTTGCATTGTATGTAAGAGAGCAGTATGACTGCTCAGAGCTCCGTTATGAAACTGCAGAAAAACCTGAGAGTCTCTGGATTAAGTTTAGAAGTGTGAGCAACAAGGGTGATGTCATGGTGGGAGTTTGCTATAGACCACCAGACGAGGGGGAAGAGGTGGACGAGTCTTTCTTCCGGCAACTAGCAGAAGTTACTAGATCGCAGGCCCTCTTTCTCATGGGAGACTTTAATCACCTTGGTATCTGCTGGGAGAGCAATACAGCAGTGCACAGACAATCCAGGAAGTTTTGGGGAAGTGTAGGGGACAATTTCCTGATGCAAGTGCTGGAGGAGCCAACTAGGGGCAGAGCTCTTCTAGACCTGCTGCTTACAAACCGGGAAGAATTAGTAGGAGCAGCAAAAGTGGATGGGAACCTGGGAGGCAGTGACCATGAGATGGTCGAGTTTATGATCCTGACACAAGGAAGAAAGGAGAGCAGCAGAAAATGGACCCTGGACTTCAGAAAAGTAGACTTTGACTCCCTCAGGGACTCCTGATGGGCAGGAGAGAGAATAACATGAGGGGGGAAAGGAGTCCAGGAAAGCTGGCTGTATTTTAAAGAATCCTTATTGAGGTTGCAGGAAAAAAACATCCCGATGTGTAGAAAGAATAGTAAATATGGCAGGAGACCAGCTTGGCTTAACAGTGAAATCTTTGCTGATCTTAAATTCAAAAAAGAAGCTTACAAGAAGTGGAAGCTTAGACAGATGACCAGGGAGGAGTATAAAAATATTGCTCAGGCATGCAGGAATGAAATCAGAAAAGCCAAATCACACTTGGAGTTGCACCTAGCAAGGGATGTTAAGAGTAATAAGAAGGGTTTCTTCAGGTATGTTAGCAACAAGAAGAAAGTCAAGGAAAGTGTGGGCCCCTTACTGAATGAGGGAGGCAACCTAGTGACAGAAGATGTGGAAAAAACTAATGTACTCAATGCTTTTTTTGCCTCTGTCTTCACAAACAAGTTGAGCTAGGAGGTTACAGTGGACGAGAAGCTGGATATGAGTCAACAGTGTGCTCTTGTTGCCAAGAGGGCTAACTACATTTTGGGCTGTATAAGTAGGGGCGTTGCCAGCAGATTGAGGGACATGATCATTCCCCTCTATTCAACATTGGTGAGGCCTCATCTGGAGTACTATGTCCAGTTTTGGGCCCCACACTACAAGAAGGATGTGGAAAAATTGGAAAGAGTCCAGCGGAGGGGAACAAACATGATTAGGGGGCTGGAGCACATGACTTACGAGAGAGGCTGAGGGAACTGGGATTGTTTAGTCTGCAGAAGAGAAGAATGAGGGGGGATTTGATAGCTGCTTTCAACTACCTGCAAGGGGGTTCCAAGGAGGATGGATCTAGGCTGTTCTCAGTGATAGCAGATGACAGAACAAGGAGTAATGGTCTCAAGTTGCAGTGGGGGAGGTTTAGGTTGGATATTAGGAAAAACTTTTTCACTAGAAGGGTGGTGAAACACTGGAATGGGTTACCTAGGGGGGTGATGGAATCTCCTTCCTTAGAGGTTTTTTTAGGTCAGGCTTGACAAAGCCCTGTCTGGGATGATTTAGTTGGGAATTGGTCCTGCTTTGAGCAGGGGGTTGGACTAGATGACCTCCTGAGGTCCCTTCCAACCCTGATATTCTATGATTCTATGAAAAGGATAGCTAATAACACTGAAAAATACCCATAAGGCCACTACAGTAATCCATGATACATTAACACCTTGAATACTGCATGCACTTCTGATGGACCCATCTGAAAGGATGTATTAGAATTGGAAAAGCTACAGAGAAGGGCAATGCAAATGATTAGGGGTATGGAACAGCTTTCATGTGAGGAAAGATTAAAAAGAAGGACTTTTCAGCTTGGAAACGAGCAACTAAAGGGGAATATGATAGAGGTCTATACATTGTGACTGGTGTGGAGAAAGTGAATAAAGAAGTGTTGTTTGCCCCTTCATGTAGCACAAGAACCAGGGGTCACCCAATGCAATTGATAGGCAGCAGGTTTAAAATAAAAGGCAGGGAAGTTCTTCTTCACCTAACACTCAGTCAACTTGTGGCACTCATTGCCAGGGGATATTATGAACGCCAAAAGTATAACTGGATTAAAAAAAGAATTAGATCATGGAGGATAGGTCCCTTGGTGGCTGCTATTGAAGATGGTCAGGAATTCAACCCCAGGCTCTGGGTGTCCCTAAACCTCCAATGCCCCAGGCTCTGGGTGTCCCTAAACCTCCAACTGGACTAAAGGGGCTGGATCATTCAAAATTGCCCTGTTCTGTTCATTCCCTCTGAAGCATCTGGCATCGGCCACTGTCAGGATACTGGGCTAGAGGGACCATTGGTCTGACCCAGCATGGCCGTTTTTATGTTCCTAACTGACTAATTCTAATAATCAGAACTTACTGTTGCCTTTTTTCTAATACCAATTGTGGTGGGAGTTTTATGATGTGGACACCTATCCTCTAGAAACAGATCTGAGATCACCAAGTAACCCACACCATAGTTGAGAGATGACCATTTATGGTCATTACTTCACTAGGCTGGAGTTGCCAGTTACAATGGAGGTGCCTGTTATCCGATTGTCAAACTCCAAAATTAATTATCCTGAGAGTGATACCCTTTATTCCTGGACCACCACAGAAATATACACTAAAATCTCTTGTATCATTCTCTATTTCAGTTGAGCATCTACATACACTGCTTTAGCCCATTTGTACTTTAATAGCATGGGATTTGCACACTATCTAAAAGTATGTCTAGGGATCTTAACTTGATACTTTTACTGGGCATAACATTGCCACATTATGAGAAGTCAATAGTCTGTAAAAATCTGTAGTTTGCACTAGATGAGCTGCAAGTTAATTGATGAATGTAACTTGTGTGATGACTATACTCAGATTGAATGTGACTGATAAGGAATTGCAGCTCTTGCAGTAAGAGATATCACTTCATGAACAATTGGTGAGGTTATCAATCAATGCATAAAAGTAAAATACAAATCAGTAGCTTCTTTCTTTAAATGTCATATAATTCAGTACACTTTCGATTGAAATACCGTTGTTTTATGCTGGAAGTACATTCTTAATACCACTTGACATCTGAAATGAGGACAAAGGCATAATGCTAAAAAATGCATAGTTGATGCCATCTTGAAGTCAGTATTTCCCAGAAGTTACTATGCAGCACTATTTAGGACTACTGCAGTTTCCTACAGGATAGGCACAATAACTGTAATAATGGTTGGCAAATAATTACTTTTCAATGTTTTCTACTGCAATAAAGCCCAGACTTTCTCACAAATGTTTAGGATCAGCCAAGCTACTGTACTATTTGAGAAAATAGCTCTAAATCATTCCTGCCCATGCCAGAAGCACTCAGGCAAGTTTAAAACAAATATTTTAATAACCAAATTAAAATTTTAAAAGTGCATATAAGGTTAATTATTGTAAAGGAATGAGAGAAATGAGATGCAGCAAACACAAGGAAAGTTGGAGAAAAAAAACCCTAAATGCAGTTATTAGTGATCTTCTGTGGGTACCAAAGTGAAGATCCACACCCTGTGGAGTTGTTTTTCTGACCTTAGCAACATTTATGTTATTTAAGGAGATGGGGTTATAAAGAGCAAACTGTGGTGTAGCTCTGAAAAACTAATTGGTTAGATCCTGTTATTTCTGCAATAGCCATTTTCCTTTTTCTTTCATAGTAACTTTTATAGAACTAATGAGGGCAGTAATGGTCAGAGATAACGGTTGCCAAGAGCTGAGGTCAAAAGTTAGTCAGTTTTTAAAGTAAATAAATGTCTGTTCCTGAATAAGTACTGTCAGACTAAACCCCGCACTGTAATTTTCTCATTAAACCCTAAATTGCTCCTAAATTATTCAGCATATTTTATACTAACCTTTTGCTCATGTATTTAATCACAGGGGAGCATTCATGAAAGTTACACACATAGAAAATCAGACCAACTCTAGAAATCTGATCCTGCATATTTGTTTTAGTATTGTCATAACTAAGGGAATCTGTCATATTTACACTCATAAGCAAATTGAAAAGATTGTCATTTCTTCTGTGTGATTTCATTTTGGGTAATAGAAAAATACAATGGAAATTATTTTGACATTACTGTATTACAGTCCCTTAGCCCCATCTGCATAGGTGCTGAAACTAGGGGTGCTGCTGCATCTCTTGGCTTGAAGTGGTTTCCATCATATACAGGGTTTACAGTTGGGTTCAATGGCTGTCAGCACCCCCACTATAGAAATTGTTCCAGCACCCCCACGTATTCATAAATATTTTGTGAGGATTTCTGTTGCTGGAACTGTATGCTGTGATTCCCCAGTTCTAAAATCACAGTGTGCAGTGACATTTATTGCAATCACATTTCCTCTGGTCCAATAATCTGTGTAATCCTGAGCACTTGTGTTATAACAATAGCAGGCTATTAAGGGTTAACTTTCAGCATGAAGTTTCAAGTTACCACACATCCTGTAACGCCATGGTCTTTGCAGTGTCAGACTTCCTATTAATTCTCAAGGGCCTTCTCCAAACTCAGGAATCTTTTTTAACACATTAGGTAACATGTGTTAAGTCCTATTTTAAAACGTGATTGCATGTTGTGTTAGGTTTTAACACCTTTGTAAACATGTTAGCTGCTCAACCAGACTCCTGCCATAGGGTTGACCACGACTTGAATGAGATTTAAATACGCATAAAGTTGAATGTGCGTAAGTGCTTTGCTAAATCAGGGCCTAGATAAGAAAAAAAATCCTGTTATCAGTGCAGATCACTCACATTCCACCAGAAGGCAATTGTAATGGGGACTACAAACCCCACATTGGGACAGAAGAGGGTCATGGAGCAGTTCTGGGCCCAGATGCCTCCATCCTGCAGCACCTGCAGCGCCTACTCCAGCTGGTGGAGGAGCTTAAAAGGGAGCTGGACTCCTCAGAAGGGGGAGTGTACAGAGGCGGTGTGGCTCCCCTACGCCCTGGAGGAGGAAGAGCCCAGCCGGACGCCAGAGTGGGCGGAGCTAGGGAGCTCTGAGCCCGCCCCTGAAAGGGTCAGGCGGTAACCTGGAACTATAAAGGCCGGCCCTCAGAACTCAGTAGGGCCCCAGCCGCCGGAGACAGCAGACGTCCCACTACCCAGGGGAGCTGCCGGAGCTACCCTGTGCCAGCTACCCGGAGGAGTTGCCGGACCTGCCAACCAGCCCCAGCCGCGACGAGCCCATGCTCCTGGACCCTGCAGAGGCCGACGTCAGGACCCAGGTAGGGCCCGAGGCGGGGAGTGGAAGTAGCCCAGGGGCAGCTGACCCCAGTCTGGCTGCAGCATTACCGGAGCCTATGTCAGTGTGTTGCAGCTAGGATCCCCACTGACTAAGCAGCGGATCTTCAGCTGCTGCTAGGGCCCCGGGCTGGGACGCAGTGGAGTGGGAGGGCCTGCGTCCCCCCTGCCACCCAACTCCGGGGTGGCAGACTCCCCCTCTCCCTGGCCAGAGGAGGCCAAAGCCTATTATTACTGCTCAGCCCTGCCTGAAGGCCTGAGCACTCTGACTCAGTGTGTGTTGCCCTGCCCTGACCTAGGGCCGGAGCTCATAACTGTTGTTATGGCTTAGCCCTGCCTGAGCCTCCTGACCCAGCGGTTGTTGCCCCGCTGGAGCCGGGGCCAGACGTAACCACAGTGCAGCCGACTACCGCAAGAGCTACTGAGGGAGACCCCGGCCGGACTATTCCCCCAGACCCCTCAGTGTGTAGTGAGCTAGCGTGGCTCCCCACCACCCCGGAGAGGGTTGAGCCCCGGTGAACTCTTGGACAGGGAGATATGAGATAGGAGGAGAGATCTATCTTGGGAGCACCTGAGTAAGGGCACAGTAGAAGTCCTTACTGCAAGGGAGGGGCCTGTGAGAAGGGTCCAGGGACAATACCTAGGTGAGAGATAACTAGGAACTTTCTCTCTTGGGCTGAGAGAAACCTGCGGGGCTGAGCTTTGAGCTGGAAGCCTCTCTGGAGAAAGAGGCTAGTCAGGGAGTGTAGCCTACCTGAAACCCTGGGTAGAGGAAGAGCTTTACAGCCTCGGGTATTGAGAGTGAAACCCAGGAACCTGGTCCTGTTGGAAGCTGGGTCTAGCCTGCAAAGAAGGGGGCTGCCAGCTGAGCCCAACTGGATTAAAGATTCAATTATTGTTGCTATTTTGCTATATTTGCTATTTGAGAGAAGGATTTTGAGGCCTTGTGGGGAAGTGAGTATTAAATAGGAAGTGGCCCAGGTAGGCAGGCTTCAAGCACTCCAAAGTGTTTGCTGCCACTGCCTCTCATAGGGTCCTGGGTCAGAGCCCGGTGGAGAGCCTGGGCTCCTGTACCAACCACCCCTTGGAAAGCAGGAGAGGATAGAGAGCCCTGAGTCAACGCAGCCCAGAGGCAGGCTAAACACCTTGCTTTTGTGGGTATGTTGGAGTGTATATATTTTGCTGGACTCTGTTGCTCCCAGTAGGGAGAAAACTCAATTGGTGACCTGGCCAGAGGGCCGAGTCTTGGTACCCATCACAGTGATGATATACATAAACATGCAAATGCATGATATACATAAACATGCAAATGCATTCCCCTTTTTAATGTTCCAAAATTGGCGTGTGATTTGTTTTTCTGTTGCAATAATCATTTTGCCATCCCTGAACACTTCTAGGGTTAATAAGTGCACAAAAATAGAGGGAAGTTTTCTAGAAAATGGAAAATAGAATCTGGTGGAGAGGAACAGATAAGGCTTTGAAATGGATAATTTATTAGGCAGTTTCAAAGATTCCTAAAAACAGAAAAGGAAAACAAAAGGATTTGGTGCTTTTTGTTTGGTTTGTTGTTACATTTTAAAATGTTTTATTGGCTTAGAAGAGCTGACTTTTTAGATGCAGCACATGCTTTTTTGTCTATCAGATTATGTTTTTGCAAACATTTTGTAATGGGATTGCCCAGACACAAGAGGAGGGCAAAAAACATTCCCAAGGCCATCAAGGGAGTAACAGCCTCAAACATATCAGAGCTTAGGTGGGGGATGAACAGTGTTGTATGTACTCATCTTATCTGTCAACCTAACTACTGTCTCTAATATGCTATATTTGTCTCATCTAAGTTCTTATACTATGTCCATTCGTGTATTACTATTGTTATTTGATTGTTTAGATTTTGGTTGTCCCCCACCTTCCATACACTAGGCACTTTTCATACACAAAGAAAGATGACATAGTCACTACTTCTAAGAGTAGCATCATCTTGTATGTCTGAGCCCCTATCAAGGTGCTCACAACCAACTGCTCATGGAAAATGCAGGTCTCTGGAGTTGCTGGGAGAAAATTATGATGGAATCCCAACCACCTTTCGCTCTAATGGCAAAAGAGTTATGAGTATAGCTGATAGATCCCTGTATTTTTTGCTTGGAAGATCATATGTCAGAAAATCATATCCAGCATCAAAAAATCTCACTTCCAGTGGGAGGTCCCTTTTTTTAATGCCCCCTCAACTAATGTTACAGACAATAACATGCTAACTTAAGCAGAGGATATCCTGGAGAATGTGATTTCTGTCTGAGTCATGATAATATGGGAAGATGGACATTTTAAAAATACAGTTTGCCTGAAAAAATCTACAGTTAAAGTTTTACTTCTACTAGATTCAAATGGAAGAAATTCTACTGAAAGTATAAACAATCTATAATGTTAGTGCTTGACTTTGCACTAGGGTGACCAGACAGCAAGTATGAAAAATTGGGATGGGGGTAGGGGGTAATAGGCACCTATAAAAGACAAAGCCCCAAATAGTGGGCCTGTCCCTATGAAATAGAGACATCTGGTCACCCTACTCTGCACTAATGTACGCTCCCTCCCCAACTTATCTTCACTGAAATACTGGGATTTCATGGACTGTAATGCCATGAAACCAATGGCATTTCATGGAATGTAGATCAGCACTTCATTTCTTCCACTGCCATTTTTGGATTTACATTGAAAACACTTAAACTGCTGTTTTTTTCTAGTAGTTATGTTGAACTATTCCAGCATATTTACAGCACAAACCATTTTGCATTGAAGAATTAAACACACACTTTGAATTGAATTATTGGTGTTAAATTCACAATCTATTATATAACTAATAACATTACAGCAGAGCTCTAAAATAGATTTGCAGTGTATACAGTATGGATAACTATTAGCTTATCTAGATGTGCTGTTTTTATTTTCATTTGAATCATATGTTGAATCTGTAGTTCTGACTGTCCAAAATTTGCTTTGCAGATGATGTATTACCATTTTATCTATGCATATCTATTCAGTATTTGATGAATGCTATGTAGATATTACCATTTGGTGATTGGTTGAATAATAATAGATTTGTCTCGTCCTTTACCAGTGCTGTTTCATAAACAAAAACAGACAGCCATACAGAGCATTGCAAAGCAGGGCCGGCTCCAGGCACCAGCTGAGCAAGCTCGTGCTTGGGGCAGCAGATTCTACGGGGCAGCTTCCGCCCAATCCTAGGGCGGCACGGCTGCTTTTTTGTTAGCTGCTCTCACAGAAACCACCCTGAGAGCTGCCAACCGATGTGCCAAGACTACTTCTATCCCTGTTTTCCCTGCCAGCCTCAGGGCTTCAGCACTCTGTCTTGCTGAGCCAGATACTCTTGTCTACTTCAACAAAGACCCAGAGTCTGAATTACCTGCCCCAAAGCTGCAGGTTTACCTGAAAACTGCTCACAGAAGTGTGCTTGTCTTTAGCACCCAGATGCCCAACTCCCAGTGGGGTCTAAACCCAAATAAATCTGTTTTACCCTGTATAAAGCTTATGCAGGGTAAACTCATAAATTGTTCACCCTCTATAACACTGATAGAGAGATATGCACAGTTGTTTGCTCCCCCAGGTATTAATACATACTCTGTAGGGGGCGGCGGCACGGAGGAGGGGAGCGCCCTGCTGGGAGTGGGCTGCACCCTCCATCTGCCCTAGCTGGTGCCAGGTCTATACCAAGCCCAGCAGGGCAGCGCTTGTCCTTCCCTCCCCCCATCTGGAGCGGTGCGGAGCCCTCCCGGCAGGCGGCGTGGCGGTGGGGGCTGCGTGGGGAGCGCCCCGCAGAAGCGCTGGCCGCCCCCTTTCTCTCTCCCCCCCTCCCCTCCCCCCCCCACTAGACTGGGTGCGCACTCTGCAGCACAGGGAGTCCCCCTGCACCCTGGCTCCAGCCACCCTGTAGGGTTCTTCGTTTTGATTTTTTCCCCTGCTTTGCCGGCCCCGCCGTTTTTGTTTTGTCCCCCCCCCATTTTGCCGCTCCAGCCGCGCCATATTCCCACCTCCTTTGCCGCTCCGCACACGACGTTTTTTTGTCCCCTTCTGCCCACCCCAGCTTTGCTGCTCCGGCCGCCCCCCCCTCTTTTTTTTTTTTTTGCTTGGGGCGGCAAAAAAGCCAGAGCCGGCCCTGTTGCAAAGTCTCTGGGTAGAAAAAAGAATAAGAAGCGATATTGAAAATCTAGTTTTTCTTTTTCTTTTCTTTCATTATGTGTCTTCAAGGTTAAAGGGCTGGAATTTTCCTGTGGGGGCTATTTCTGCATAGTGGCAGGAAACTTGGTAGTTCACTGTAATGGAATGTCCTTTAAATTATTGTCTGATAACAGAGAAGGAGGTACGTCCCCTGCAGATGAATAGTCAGGAAGTTTAGCTTGTGAAATAGAAGAATCTAGTGGGATCCACCAAACGCTATGGACATGCACAGAGAGATCCTGTGCTTTCACATTGCCTTCTGTTCCGCACATGTAGCTGCTGCCCCTGGTTATGCCTGCCTCTAGGGGCTCTTTTTCAGAGCATGGAAGGAGAGACAAGTATGTTTATGCTCATCTAGCATTTACTCACTCACTCCTTCCATGCAAGTTTGGTGGGGGAGGGGGAGGCTTATGCTTCCTTCCCACCCACAGTGCTTCATCCTGAAGAGCACTCCCAGAAGGAATTCAGCAAAGGAAGAAGGGTAGCTTGCTGTGGAGCTGGTACTCCACTTCTGGGCTCCTCATCTCATGGGTCTGGAAGTGTCTGCTCCGCTCTACTCTTGAACATTGAGAAGAGCATTTGTCAATCAGATTTGAATTAAGATCTACTGCAGGTACTCTGTACAATCACCAGAACAATATTTGCTTCTGTAGCTTAGATTACATTCTTCATTTTCCATTAAATATATTATTCGTAATGGAGGCATGTGCTAGAGATAATTTTAAAAGTCTGCTTATTAGTGTCAATCACAAGGAGGGAATTTCAGTTTAAAAGACTAAAAACTAGAGGTGGTTAGGATTCCCCTCACCTCCTCCCTCTCCCAAATCCAAATCCCCCCCACCCAAAAAATAATAATCATCAGTTTTTGGTAACCAGAAAACAGGTTTGGGTTTTATGTTGAAAGCTAAATTATTTTTTGTGGGAAAAAATGTTTTCAGCAAAACCCTCACTTAAAAACTTTTGACATGCTCCACTAGATACATAACCTGCTGTGACTATTATCCCCTAGAGATGTGAAAGATTTGTCTTCAGGATTCTAGGCACGGTGTATCTCTCTCTCTCTCTCTCCCTCCCTCTCTTCCATCCTCTCACTCCATCTCCAGTCCATGAGCATGGATTAATTGACAATTGGGAAAAAAACACATGTAATGCGCTTGAAATCCTGGAGGTAAGTCCTGCAATATAGCACAATTTGCAAAGTCACTATATTTTAGGCCTGCCAGCCTTCATATTGTTCCTTTACCATTTGTTTTTGATCATTTCTTCCACTTGTTGCAGTTATAGCTTCATTCCATTGCTAAATTTACTGTGAACGCAAGACCCAGAGACCTTTAGGAGGAATGGAGGTGCAAAAAGATTGGAAATTAATGGCGAAGGGTAAAAATGCTGGTGGCTTACACCAGGGACAGGGCCTATTGAAGTTTCATATGCAGATGGAATAATGAGATGTGCTAATCTTCTTTTCCTTCATTGATTGTATTTAACCCAGGGTGATACTAAAAGCATATAGAAGGCACAGGTTCCAAATGTCCACACAGCCACTTTGCATACATACAAATGCTGATGCATGCTGACAGACCCTCATTTATACAAACATGTACACAGATAAGTATCCATGAGAATTAGGGCTTGTGCATATCCAATTAGGGTTTCCATGTGCAGGTTAGTGGTGTCCATGCACTTTTGAAAATGCATCTGTCTTTTAACTCTAGCGTAGGGGTAGCCAGCCTGAGCCTGAGAAGGAGCAAGAATGTACCAATGTACATTGCCAAAGATCCACAGTAATACGTCAGCAGTCCCGCAATAGCTCCCCCCACCCCCACTCCCAGCGCCTTCCACCCACCAGTAGGCCCATCAATCAGCACCTTCCCACAACTCCCAATCAGCTCTTTTGTAGCATGCAAGAGGCTCTGGGAGGGAGAGGGGAGGAGCATGGCATGCAGGCTTGGGGGAAGGGGTGGAGTGGTAGTAGGGCCTGTAGCAGAGTCAGGGGTTGAGCAGTGAACACCCCCCGGCACATTGGAAAGTTCGCGCCTGTAGCTCCAGCCCCAGAGTTGGTGCCTATACAAGAGCCGCATACTCATTTCTGAAGAGCCTCATGTGGCCCAGAGCCACAGGTTGGCCACCTCTGCATCTAGTGCATGAGGCAGTTGTTTTCTTCCCAAAGGGAACGGAGCTTTGGGAATAGTCTGATAGCCAAAATATCGGTTCAGTGAATTTTATAATTTAAAAAAGATATCCAGTGTAATGACAACTAAATCTCATTACATTTCCTTATATTGTTACCAATTCACATTAATTTCACCATCATTATGTAAGCTATTTACATCTGTAAGGAAGGGAAGTGCATTTTAGTTTTTGATGCCATAATCAGGATTTTGAAGGATATTTTGGGGGAAGCTGCCTTCCTTTCTCTCCTATAGTTATTTGTGTTAAATTACTTTATTTTGTTAAACTACTTCCACTTGGTTTGACCCAATTATATAGTCAGAGAATACCCTTAGATTGTATAGTCCTTGGGGGCTCAAAAGGAAGAAAACAGGAGCACATGGGGTGATTCTTTCTATTTCTTTCTATATGTGCTTGCAACAGTTTTAGTCTTTGTCTCTACTGCTAAAAAATGTGTAGTTTTGTTTTGTTTTGTTTTTTATCATGGAATAACTAATGTGCCATAGATATTTGACTGTAGAAGGGACAGTACTTTTATTGTGAGGTGAACTAAGCAAGGTCAGCCATGGGCACAAGTAGAATATTATCTTGCAGTAAAAACTATGGTGCCTGGTCTTTGTTGGGATTTTACAGTGAGGTAACTAAAGACAAATTGTTATCTAGCTGTTTAAAAAAAATTGTTGAAGGAGTGAAGACAAAGTGTTAGATGAGCTTTCTTGTGAGAAATGATGTCATGTTTGGAGTAGAGGGCTCTTTGGTAAGGTAGAAGTCCTGGGTTTCTATTTGCAGCTTTACCAGTGACTGAAATTCTCTGTGCATCTGCATCCTCATCTGTAAAATGTGGATAATATTTCCCTGTCTCATGGGGAATGCCACAAAACCCTTTGAAGCAAAAGAGCTGCTCAGTGCAAAGCATTCCCAGATTTAAAAAAAAAAAAAGGTTTTTTTGAAAAGGTAAAATACATTGCCCTCTATTGTGTCAAGCATTATTTTTTAAAAAAAGACCAGAACAGACTGTGAACTATTTATTATTATTATTTAGGTGTTTATTGCTTAGGACATGTTTTACGAATGATTCAAAATGTCTTTATCCAGAAACACCCACGTTTTTACCCATTGTCCGTCCCTATCAGGCTCTGTTATGAAACTGAGAGGTGATATTTACTAGGGCAACATCCAGTTGGTGAAAATGTGACAGCAAAGCAAATTTGTCCTTTACATTCCCCACTGCTGTAATTTGTTTATTTTTTAAATGTTCACAGAGTGAAGGCAGACTGTATCAAACCCAGCAAAAAGTACGGCCTAGAGCACCACTTGTGTGTTGTGTGGCACAGGGGTAAGGAAACCTTGGAGAGGTGGGATCAATGCAGCAAAATGGCCACACTGATTATAACCATTCCACCTTAACAGGGAATTCATGCAGTCAAGTCTCCTGTAGGAGCCATGTGGCCAGTTCAAGATAGACAGCAGAGCATGACACACCGATTCAATTGTCCACGTATATAAGTCCTATTTCCAAAGATCCTTGTGTCTTTTCATTGCTGAGCCACAAGTTCAGCAGTGTTAGGAGGCTTCAGCACTGTCAGGGCAGGGCACAACCCCATAAGAGGACAAGTTACAAAGTCTTCAACCAGAACCTCATAGTGTCTTCCTGGTCCTCTGGTTACTTTTCTGTAGGAGTACATGAGCTGGACTTGAGCTAAATCTTGCTTTATATACTCAGCTGGGTGGGAAATTATTTTCCCATCTCGTGAGAATTTTTGAGATTTCAGAATTGGAACAAAAAGTCAAAATCTCAAATTTTGTCCAACAAAGAACCTGAAAAAGAAATAATAATACAGACTAGGTCAATCAAGATGTTTAAAACCTCTAAACTCTTTTTAGTATAAATTAACTTACATTTCTAATCAAAATATCATTTTGAAACAAAAAAACCTTTTTTTTCCCTGTTAGAAATTGTTGAAATCAGAGTGACATTTCAAGAATTTCAAAACTTTTTTCAACTTTTTTTTCAAAATGGGAAATTGATCAAAACTGAAGCTTTCTCAGCAAGTGTCAATTTCAACAAATCGGCATTTTCCAATGAAAAAAATGTTTAATGAAAAAATTCTGACCAGGTCTACTAGTGAGTGGTAAGCACAGATTGCTGAAACCTGTTGCGAAAATAGATGAGTGTAATTTTGCTGACAATACAAAGGTAAAAAACCTGCAACTCTTCAGGAAATGATTTGCTGACCAATACAGTTCTGTATGTCTGTGAAGCTTCTCCCAGATACATACAATAGATATTCTGTAGAGTTAAACCAAAAGAAGCATCAGAATTACAAAGCAAATATTAGGACATGATGGGCGTGTTTTGTCCTTCCTCGAGGTTTGAATGTAAACAGAATGTCCTTGTCCAAATAATGTGTTTAGCTTTACAAAACTGACTTTAGCAAGAGCTGCTAAGGAGATGAGGCCAAGCTGACAAAATAATCATAAGGCATTATTCATTTTAATGGCATTCTCGTATGTCAATATCCCAAGGGAATGAGGTGAAATCTAAAGCAGCAGTGGTGAACTGCTCATTTTATCTGCAGTTTTAACTATTGCTTCTAAACAAGCTTTGCAAATTATAATGAAAGAGTGTTTTATCTTGCTCTCTGAATTCTGGAAAAACTAGCTACACTAATTTCATTGTGCTGCTGTATTGATAATAGTGGTACCTTCTGTCTAAAAGTCATTATAGAGGGGAAATAAACTACATTGCATTTACAGTAGTTTCAGGTGTAATGATGACATCCTTTTTTATAAGAGAATTGCTGCATGGGGATATCTTGAATCATGCTGGCAGAAGAGGAGTGACTGAAAAATTCTGGTGTCTTCCTCAAAAAACATGACAAGCATTCTCCAACATCAAAGACTCAGACTTGTAAGGATTTCGTATGCTCAGCTATATTAGCTCTTTCTAGCAGTTCAGAAAAAGAAATGTGCCAGATTGAGATTATTTCTCAAAATATTAACCTTCTGGAGACACTGGGCATGAGCCAGCCAGCCTCCTGACAGGCTTCATTTGACAGGCAGTCAGGAAAATGCTCCTTCTCAAGGTTTTAAAATATAAAATGTGCAATATTTCATTAGGATTCCTTCAGTCACTCACTGCTTATGAAGTCAAAAATTCAGAAGATGGTGTATGCTTTCTTACACTAAATTGGCTGAAAATTGTTTTTCAGTGATTCTGAATGGGTAGGAAAAAAAGCTTTCAAAAAAATCCAACTCTGGATGATTTTCATATAGTTGGACAATTTCCTAGATGTGATTGTTTTTAGCTATTAGTCATAGCTGTGCTTCCTCCCCTCACCCATCCCGATCTGAGCTCTGCTGCACTGTGTCTGAGGGAGTAAAAAAAAAATAAAAAACATGTCTAGTTCAAGCAAACCCAGGCCCCCTGAGTGCAGTGCATAACAGTATTCTGCTCCAAACACCTTTGCCATGCTCTGGGAGGAGGGCAGAAAGTAATTTGTATAGGTAGAAAAATGGAGGATGAAAGTGTCCTGTTAAATAGTAGGATGGGGAATCTGTTATATGCCCCAGACACAACAGTGATAAAGGGGAAAATATCCCAATATTCCACAAGTTAGTCTCACCAGACAGCTTTCAATCAGCATAAAGAAGCAGTCCTTTTCTGTGTCCCTGGAATGTAACCTGCAAATAGGGCACTAGTGTTTCAACCAAACCCTGAGTTAGGGCCCAAAGTAACCTTGGAAGAGACCCCATGTGGCTTCACTTTTAGAAGCACTATCTGAAACATCCTTCTGAAAGGCTAGCTTAGACAAATCCCATCGGGTTTGCTTCTCAGCCTGAGGAGCTGTGCTAAGAGCTATTGAAGTATTTGGCTACAGGGGCCTTCAAGTAATTTGGATGGGGAGGAGGGAATGGTTCCACTTTCATGAAGCAGAACTGTCCCACTATTCATCTTCTACTGATGGGGAAACCCCAAGAGTATCTGGCCTAAACTGATAAATATTTGAATTTAAATATTTTTAAAAATGGAAAAATGGACAATTTTCATAAAATTCTTCCCCCACCATTATTTTCAATCAACTATCCAGCTACTTAAATTTTCTAAATTTTTGAAGTTAATAAACAATGACATGCAAAAATGTTTTGTGATTTTTTCCCCCTCCCCCTTAACTAGCTTTACTCTGAAAAATCAGAGTTCTGTCTGGATAATAAGCACCTCTTGTGGCTCCAAAATCTCAGAAGCAGTACCATAATAATTTGGTACTTCCTTCTTCCTATTGGTACAGCAATATCACAACATTCCTGTGGTATTTTGTCACTGTATTTCCAGTTATAACCAGAAGCTCAGAGGTACATAATTGATAAGTGAAAATAGTTAGCTAAATGCGCCCTTCTAAAGAGCTTCATGTGAATTTTAGGCACAATCATGGCTAGTTGTCATTTTATCGAAATTAATTTATCCATCGCTGCCATCTACTGTTATTTAGAAGAAATCAAAAGAAATCCTAGGTCCTCCATAGCTCCTATTGACTTCTACTGGAACAGGGTTGAATCCTTTATTTTAGGGTGAAGGGTAAATTCTTCCTTTTGATCCAGTTATGGAATGGGCAGGAGCAAAGCAGACTCATCAACACACTAAGTTATTGTAAATGGTATTGTTGCTTTTGTTAGACCCAGTATGAATGCTGCTAGCACATTTTTCAATAGTATTTTTAACTTTAGTGTATGGGTCCCCACTCTTTTCTGGTCTCCTAAAAGTTCTAAAATAATCCCTCTTTTCTTGTGGATCAGCAATAACAGTACTTACTTTTCTTCCCCTCTTTGTTGCTGCCATAAAAACATATCTGTCAGTCAGCACCTCCTCTGGATCTCCAGCAGAACCACTCTAAATATTAACCAGCAGGGGTCATACAGATACAGTAACAGCCATCTTGAGCTCTTTTGACACCACCCCCCATGAGGAATGTAAACTAGAAAACGGACTGGTGCAAAACTGCTAGCTTGGTTTTAAGATCTCACTAAAATAACATTAAAAATTCAAAGGGGAAAGTTCAAACCTAACACCAAGGGAAGGATCAAATTGCTAAGAACTGGTATTTTCAGTTTCCTCTTGTAGTGTGGAAAAACCCTGCAAAAATAGAGAGAACTTCAATTTCAAAGAAAAAAAAGGTTTTCTTAATTTTAGAAATATTTTTGTACTACTTTCTCTTTTCCTTTGATCTGCTCTCCTGTTCTTAACTATATCCCCATCCACTTTCTTCCTTTCCATTGTAATCTGTCTTGCATCAGTGCTCTGTATTTTTTACTAAAGAAAGGAAAGTAACATATTGAAAACACACACACAATATTTTCTAACATTTTACTCATTTATAACAAAAGCTGGGGTATCTGAAGCTGAAATCTGTTTCCTTATCACATCAAGTTTTATCCTCACGCACCGCACGTTATTTTGTTGTAGGTAATTACCCAGCCTTCTGGTTAAGGCACAGGAGTGTTCATCCTGAGACCTGCATTCTAATCTGACTCTGTGACCCTGGACAAATCCTTTCACTGCACAGCTTCTTCATCATTAATGTTGGTAAAATTAATATTCCCTCCACAGTGAGCAATGAGGTGGAAAAAAAGATGAATGCTTTTAAAAACAATTTGAGATCCAGGTATGAAAGGAGATGCAACAATGCCAGACATGATTACTGTATCCCTATAAAATGTAAAATTTTATATTACTTGTAAATGTTACATAAGCAGAAAAAATCTGCAAAGATTATTTTATTCTTAGCTATGATATTGAATCAAGACATTGGGGAAACGAGTGGTCTTTAAGAGAGATTGCTCATGTGTTGTGAAGCCAGTCCTCTTCAGTTGAGAGCCTACAAATCACCTGAATTCATTTTTGCGTTTATCAAGGATCCAAATCCTTTGAAAAATTTCTGGCATTCTCAGTGTCCCCCAAGGGATCTTTTCCAAAAGCACCAATTGAGGACAGGGGCAGCTCTAGACATTTTGCTGCCCCAAGCACGGCAGACAGGCTGCCTTCGGTGGCTTGCCTGCGGAGGGTCCGCCGAAGCCGCGGGACCAGCAGACCCTCCGCAGGCAAGCCGCCGAAGGCAGCCTGCCTGCCGCCCTTGCGGCGACTGGCAGAGCGCCCCCAGTGGCTTGCCGCCCCAAGCACGCGCTTGGCGTGCCGGTGCCTGGAGCCGCCCCTGATTGAGGATAAATAGATCCAGTATTAATTTATTTGCTGTGGAGCATGATTCTTTAAACCATATGTTGGTTGTTCTCTGGCCATTCACAAGCTCCATTTTTATATGCATATAACCATACTACTTTCTTGTTTGATATAACACAGAGATTCTATTTCCAGGACCCCTACAGTGTAGCAAGCCTGTGCACACCCATTAACAATGTCTCTTTGTCCTTTGCTGCAGTAATTCACACTGGGATTTTAAATGAATGACAATAACAAGTCCAAGTATTACTCTGGCCACCTCCTGGCTTTTGCCGTTCTGCACACATCTCTTTACCAATTATTTTCCCCTCACAATTAGTTGTGGATATGTGGTGTAGTAGATGGTAGTGCTTGGGAGAAGGCAGTTCACCAAAGGATTGGGTGCAGAAAGGTGGTTAAAAGGGCTGATGTGAGGCTGGTATCCCTAGATGTCAGATTTTAAGATTGCAGTGGCTGGAAGGAGTGGTAATGGGAAAGTGTGTGGTTGTGGGTGGAAGAGTAGATGTATGTATTGTTAGATGGCTTACCTCTTCATTTCCTTGTTTTTGTGAGTTTCTTTCAGGTATATTATGTGTGTAGCAACACTAACCGCTTCACAGCAAAGTACTTTTTATGTATTAATTTGCTAGAGTTTTTTAATGCTTAATTGTGGGGACGAGAGACTAGCAAAAGGAAAAGGGATAAACATGAGTGTGGGAGAGAGGGGGTAGCTACTACAGCTCAGATTTAATATTTATCCATCAGCAGCTGTGCAATGAACCCTCATGTCAGCAGCTGCGCATGAAACTGTTATGTTCCATTGAAGGATAAAATCTGACAGAAAAGAATAGCTCCTAGCAGAGTTTTTTTTTTCCTGTGCTCTCAGGCCCAGGCAACCAATCAGACTGATACAGCCAACAAAGCAAAAAAAAAATCAGGTTTGTGAGCCTGGCACGTAAACTTTCACTTAAAACATGAATAATGCTGAAAGTGATGCTAAATCAAGCCCCCTTTTTTTAAAAAAAACAAAAAAAACCTTTGTTAGCATCCATCCTTCTGCCAGGTTTTGTGTAGATAGATGCTTTTGAAAGGATATTGGTAAACAATGAAAAGCGGGACTGCCAAGAGGAGATTTTAGCTAGAGTCCAAATTCAGATTTCCTATTAAAAACTTATAAACAGAAACCAAACAAAAACTATACAGAAAATTCAAAAGGCATTTCACAACAATTGACCACCTACTTTCAGAGAGAAAAAAGGAATTTGTCTATTTTAAGCCCATTGTAGAACACAGCCTTAACTTATGGAATTACTGCCGGGCACCTCCATAATTACTTTGTGCTTCATATCTTTAAAACTTCATAAATTTTCATACTAAAGTGTGTCTTTGGATATTTCAGACAGCAGCTATTATCAAGAACATCTGCTACTTAATGTGAAATTCTAGGAAGTTTAAATCATCAGAGCATTGTCTATCAGCTAGTCGTAAGCAAGCATCTATACCAATACTGAAAAGCTAATGAGAACAAAACAAAACAAAATCTAATAATGTACAATATTAATTTGCACTTCTATAGCATCTTTCATCAAGCCTCTCAAAGTACTTTTTGGTTGAAAAATATTATTGCTTTTTAAAAATATTTAGTGTGTAATGTTAGGGGGCTTATTCCTTCACCCTCTTACTTCTCTGGTCCTCCTCGCATGAACAGAGAGCAACAATACCCGAAGTAGGTGCAAACAATTCGATGTTTATTGGAGTGAACTTCCAGCAAGCATGATTCCAGTTTCCTTTCTTAGTGTCCCCCTTCCCAGCTCTGACACCACAGAGCCTTGCCTGTGTCCCTGTTTCTGTTCCCATCCCCTGTTCCCATTTCCCCCTTTAGCAAAACATGATCCCAATTCCCCCATCCCCAGTCCCTGTTCCCATTTCCCCCACACACACTTCCTGACTGACTGCAGACTATATAGTAAAACTTGAATTTTGCTTAGCTATACCTCAACAAATTATTTTACTGAAATTTAGCTAACCAGTTCTAACATACTGTAACATAGTTATTTAACCAATTATATCCCACTACCTTAATTGGTTTACACCCAACAAAATTAATTATACAGCAGACAGAAACAATCACAGAACCAGACAGAGACCATGCAAATAAACATAGAAAACAATACAGAAGTGAGGATTTTACAACTACATCTATACAGACATAAGGGTTTTCCAGCTGTGTCTATTGATAAGTGAGTTCTTGCCAGACAGGATGCTATCAAACTAAGTTTCCTTTTATATCTTCTAGGCTCTTCCCTTTCTCTGGAGGTGATAGGAATATCAGGACAGGACTGTATTCCTAACAACCCAATAGCACCTTATTTCAATGTGACTAGCTTGGAATGTGAGGATGTGACCATACACTTCCCAGCTTATGGCTGCCTAACTACATCTTAGTTGAAGGCCTTAGCCTGTCACAGTAAGAGAAGGCCATCACACAGACAGACAGTGATTTTTGATTCTTTCTTTTATATCTCTATAACTAGCTAAGGGTATGTCTACACTACAGGATTATACCGATTTTACAGAAACCGGGTTTTAGAAACAGATTGTATAAAGTCGAGTGCACGTGGCCACACTAAGCTCATTAATTTGGTGGTGTGCGTCCATGTACCGAGGCTAGCGTCAATTTCCGGAGCGTTGCACTGTGGGTAGCTATCCCATAGTTCCCGCAGTCTCCCCCACCCATTGGAATTCTGGGTTGAGATCACAATGCATGATGGGGCAAAAACAGTGTGGTCAGTCAATCCTCCCTCCGTGAAATCAACGGCAGACAATCATTTCGCGCCCTTTCCCCTGGATTGCCCTGGCAGACACCATAGCATGGCAACCATGGAGCCCGTTTAGCCTTTTTTCTCTGTCACCATATGTCTACTGGATGCTGCTGACAGACGCGGTACTGCACTGCTACACAGCAGCATCTCCTTGCTTTTGCAAGTTAGCAGAGACGGTTACTAGCTCTATTGTACCGTCTGCTGCCTTGCAAGTTGATAATGATAGTTACCAGTCATATTGTACCGTCTGCTACTGTCATGGGTGCTCCTGGCCGGCCTCGGTGAGGTGGGCCGGGGGAACATGGACAAAAATGGGAATGACTCCCCAGGTCATTCCTTTCTTTAAGTTTTGTCTAAAGATAGAGTCAGTCCTGCCTAGAATATCAGGCAAGTCTACTAAAGAACCAGAAAGGCAAACAGCTGCTCCAGGTCAGAGCCCCAGACATCCCACAGAAATGATGAGCTGCATGCCATTCTAGGGGGTGCCCCTGCAACAATGCCACCCATTGCTTCCCTCGTCCCCCACCCCTCCTGGGCTACCGTGGCAGTTATCCCCCTATTTGTGTGATCAAGTAATAAAGAATGCATGAATTTGAAACAACACTGACTTTATTGCCTCTGCAAGCAGAGATCAAAGAGGGGAGGGGAGGGCAGCCTCCAGCTGCTATGATATTCCAGGCAGGACTGAATCTCCATTAGACAAAGCTTAAAGAAGAGAATGACCTGGCAGTCATTCCCATTTTTGCCCAGGCGCCCCCGGCCAACCTCACCAAGGCCTGCCAGGAGCACTCACGGGACGACAAGGACGGATATCAGTCATACTGTATTGTCTGCCATCCGCAAGGCAAGGGAAGGGAAGGGAAGGGGATGCTGCTGTGTAGCGCAGCAGCACTGTGTCTACCAGCAGCATCCAGTAGACATACGGTGACATTGAAAAAAGGCGAGAGAGGATTTTTTTCCCTTTGCTTTCATGGAGGGAGGAAGGTGGGGAAGGGGGCGACGACATATACCCTGAACCACCCGTGACAATGTTTTTGACCCTTCAGGCTTTGGGAGCTCAGCCAAGACTTCAAATGATTTTCGGAGAGTGTGGGAACTGTGGGATAGCTACAGTCGTAAGTTGCCCCTCCCTCCATGAGCGTCCATTTCATTCTTTGCCTTTCTGGTACGCTTGTCTCAGCTCCTTAAGTTTCAGCACTGTGTTTAATCCCTGTTGTGGCCTCTGTCCATCATAGCCTTGGAGATTTTTTTCAACTGTTTTGGCATTTCGTCTGTTGCAGGGGTCCCCAACGCGGTGCCTGTGGGTGCCATGGCGCCTGCGGGGGCATCTAAATGCTCCCGCATCCTGGTCGGCGGTCGAGCATCCGCCGAAATGCCGCCAAATTTCGGCGGCATTTCGGCGGATGCTCGACTGCCGCCACGGTCCTGCACCTGGCACCCGTCAGCTGAAAAGGTTGGGGACCACTGGTCTACTGGAATGGAGTTCTGATAAAACAGATTCATCTCCCCAATACAGAGATCAGATTCAGTATCTCCCGTACGGTCTATGCTGGAGCTCTTTTTTCATTCTGGAACTGCATGGTCACCTGTGCTGATCAGCACTCCACGCTGGGCAAACAGGAAATGAAATTCAAAAGTTCACGGGGCTTTTCCTGTCTACCTGGCTAGTGCATCCGAGTTCAGATTGCTGTCCAGCGTGGTCACAATGGTGCACTGTGGGATAGGTCCCGTAGGCCAATACCATCGAATTGTGGCCATACTAACCCTAATTTGAAATGGCAATACTGATTTCATGGCTACTCCCCTCGTCAGGGAGGAGTACAGATATCGATATTACGAGCCCTTTATATCGAAATAAAGGGCTTCGTTGTGTGGACGGGTGCAACGTTAATTCGGTTTAGCACTGCTAAATTCGAAATAAACTCGTAGTGTAGACCAGGCCTTGGAGTCTATATTTGTGGGAGTCATGGGCCTACACCAGCATAGCATAATCCTCTATGGAGGACCATGAACCACCCAACTGCACTCTGTAGATAGAAAACACATATACATTTACTTTTTTCTGAAATGAATAGCTTTAGTTGTCAGGGCAGGGAATGGGAGCTCTATTCCTCTTCCTTTAGGGAAATCATGTACTTCTAAATTCATATAATTGCCTCCAGATACTATAAGGTGGGCACCTTACAAATAGTCATAATACAAAAGAATAAAATGATGTCCTGAAAGATGTACTGAAATCCACCTTTCTCCAATCTCTTGCAATATCCATCCCCCTATGTTTTAGAGTTTAAACAGGATCATATGATGAAGCTAGGATTTTGTATCAATTTATTCTTTTCAAGTATGTCCAGAAGAACTGTGCAGGCTACAGGTAAAACAGAGAGGTATGGTCTTTTTCACTTTCCTGGCACTTATCTTTTGTCTCTACTAAAGGCAGTTTTTACATTAGATTCAGCAGTCCATGAATGTCCTATTATTCTTCACTGCTGGTGTTCTTCATACTGTAATGGCTCTTAAGGGTGCCTGATTGACACGAGGAAAATATATGGACTAGTAATGGAAGCTCCAGCTGATCCTGAGCTGAGGAGGGTAATTAAATGTGGCAGAATTCCATATTAGTTTATATTAGGAGATAAATAAAGAGTTGGTGTGTCTCCAACCTGCCTATTGTTTATTTCCTACTAAGGAAAAATACCTTTTGAATTGAAGATTTTCCTAATTTTAGACTATGGGAACATCCTTGCAATATCAAACCTGTTGTTCTCTGGAAAAAAATTGAAAGGAATTAATCTAATTGGGAAAATGTAGTTAGAGTTTATACACATTTGTATTGGTTTTTTTTGGTTACTTCTTTATCTCTTTTAATAAGTGCTGCTGTGTATGCTATATTTCTAGGGTAGCATATTGTTACCTTGTGTCTGAAGCGGGGTTTACTCTGAGATATTGAATGGGTTTGGGGTATCATTTAGTGGGGTCTAGATTATGGTTTTGGAAAAAGAATGACCTGAGTTACATATTTTTCAGCTTTATCTATTCTCTGGTCTAAATTGCTTCTTGTATCGGCTTCTCTAAACTTGAAGTAATATCTATGATGTATCATACTTTGGTCAGATGTTCCTCCAGACGGGTGGCCCAGGTCAATTAACACTTAACTGCTGTGGTGATCTAAACATCCTGACATAGACAAAGATTAGGCATTTTGTCGTGTCACTTTTGAAATTCTTCAGCTTATTCCTTTTTTAAGGAGAGTAAATTTTAGTGCTCTAGAAATGAAGCTGTTGTGATGACCTGTGGGTCTTTCAGAGAGTGGCTAGATATGAAATTAACACCTACGTTTTCTTGAGTTATTGAAAAACAATAAGGGGACAGGGTCAGATCATGTGATTTATCTTGCCTATATTGGAGGCTCATCCTTAGGGAGAGTTCTGGGAGAGGTTGTGCTGTAGGGGGATCAATCAACTCCTTAGTACAAGGAAGAGTGCACAGGCTTCGTTATCCATTTGGATGGTGCAGCACACTTCCCTGTGCTGGAATACTTGAGTAGGTCTCTTGGAGATTATAGAGAGGGAGCAGGATCATGACTGCACCCCTCCCAGTTCTATCCCGTAGGGTGATTTGTACCTCCAGGTGTACTAGGATGGAATAATTTATCATGCCTTTACCTTATTCATTAGTGCAATGGGGGGAAGGGTCTTTGCTGGAGGGGAGCTGGCAGGTATACACTCATGGCAGTGCTAGGTGCAATCTAGTTCTATATGTTTAAAGAAACTGCAAAGGAAAAGGGCCTGAGTCTCCCCTCATATCAATGTAACATTGGACTAAACACACTGAAGTCAATGAAGTTAAACCATTGTAAAAGCCATGTGAGATGCAAAGTGGATACAGAGACTGAAAAGTAGCCCTTCTCTTCCTAGTTTCTTAACCTATGAAAGGGGAAAGGTTTCC
The DNA here is from genome assembly GCF_016161935.1 of Mauremys reevesii. Lineage (NCBI taxonomy): Eukaryota > Metazoa > Chordata > Testudines > Geoemydidae > Mauremys > Mauremys reevesii. The sequence continues at coordinate 97,745,216 of NC_052624.1, forward strand.
TGAGTACAGTATTTGAAAGGAAATGAGACTCTCATTAGAGGTTTCATCTGCGCATTGTGCAAAGGGCAGAGGAAAGAAGCAGATGTGAACTAGTGGCTTTAATTTCCACGTAACTTTGTAGACGATGCACTGAAGTTCATGTTTTCGTGCATCTCTCGCCTGTGAGTTCAGGTTGAAAGCAGGGAACTGCTGATGTGTTTGTGATCACTTCATGTGTTCATGCGGTGATAAGTTCAAAGTGATTTGAAAAAAAAATCATTGTTTACTAAATTCTGCTGTCAAAATAATAGTGAGACAAACAAATTGATGCCACATCACCATTAAATGAATCTAAAGGGTGGTCCAAGGGGCAGTTAAAATTTAATTTAACTAGCAAGAACAAGAAAAAAGGAAAGTTGAAGAAAGAAGATAAAAATGAAAAAGGATGCTGGAGAGAGGAAAGGAAAATTACACCAGCTAAAGATTTGGCTTGGTACAAATCAGCATAGCACCAGCTAAGGACCCGCCCTACTACATATCTTGCCATTCTTACTTTTATTGACTAGGGCCATTATTGTCCAGCTAGTCTTGTTGAAATGAGAGATTATTGATGTTAGTAAGGTCTTAGTCAACAAAAGTAATGGTATGCATTGTTGTATATGTATTGGCCCAGGATATTAGAGAGACTAACTGGGTAAGGTAATATCTTTTATTGGACCAACTTCTGTTGGTGAGAAAGAAGCTTTTGAGCTTATAGAGCTCTTCTTCAGGTGTTCACTAACAGTGGCATATTATGGCCCTTTGTAAGTCATTTAAGATGTATAATTTGTGGCTACCACCAGGACTAGCCTTAAATATTTCACAGCCCCCAATGAGTCAAGATTATAATACTTCATATTTTATGAGGGATGTGTAAGATTTAAGTAGGCATAGTCTTTCTTATTCTACATTTTATCATATTACTATTAAATAATGCAATATGTACCATTTAAAAAACACGTAATAATACCAAACCAAATAATAGATTTTTGCCATTTACAGAGTAATTTGGGATTTCACATAAGTGAGGTAATGCCAATAGAGACACATTCTTCTTTTGTTAAAATTGTTGCTATTCAAGCACAAAAACCTAGAGAATTTTCTAAATAATTGTACAAACCAAGGAAAACCCTACTAGGTTTTGCATATCATTACTAATATGAAAATCAACCCAGGTTTGTTAAGAGTTTGGCCCAGTGTGCTGATCTGAGTTTCCCAACGACTCCAAATGTATCCTGGGATGCAGCAGGATCCAGCATGGAAAAAAAAAAAAAGGACAGCAACAGAATCACTGGCAGGTTTCAGTCCCAATACTGCCAAAGAGGGGTGCATGGGTGGGCAGGCAGTTCCATCCCTGAAGATGGTTTCTGTGGATTCAACAAATGAGTTTCCCTTTCTGGTCTGCAGAAGATGTGGAAAGGGGGCGGGGAGGCAATGAACCACGTACGGAAGTACAAAGTGACATTTCAGGCCACTGGCCTATGAGAAGGCACTAGAAGATTAAAGGTGAGTCTCAGGACTGATTGCAGGATGTTGGGGAATTACAGAAATAGGTAAAGGAGGATTTGACAAATGTGTAATTTCTGGCAGAAAAATAATTCTTGGAGTTTACCATAGTTTCAATCCAATACCAATGGTATTTTGCAGTTCACTCAAGCCCTGAAGCTCAAAGTGAAATTCAGAGGGTGTGTGAACTTGTATGGATTGAGATAAGGGAAAAATAGTGTAACACCCTGTGTATTGGTACTGCTTATTTTCAAACATGATTGCTGAAAGCCAAAACCTATGTGTTTTTAATAAAAAAAAATTGCATTTAGAGTAGACAGTGACTCTTCATATGAGGGGCGGGAGGAACTGTATAGAAACCTTTACTGAAGAAGACAAATCAGCCCAATGCACATGTGTATCTCTGTGTTCCATGCAGCCACTTGTTTTGAGTACACCCTAGGGCTGACCCTGGTTACTGCCATATGCTTGACTGCAGTGAGGATGAATAGTGGCAGTAGTTCAGTTACCCAAGGAACACAGCTCTATTATTCCTGCTTCTTTTTGACTGCCCTCCAGAAATCCAGCCTTCTCAATTCAGTTTCTCAGGGAACGAACAGATTGTTGAATTTTGATGGATATTGGAAGCATTTGGCAAGATGCACTGCCATCAAAAGAGGAACACATTTTGTTTATGTTGCAGCCTTTCACAATAGCTGTTCAGTCTCGTAGGGATGGAAGTCTGATTTTCTTTTTGTGACCTGAAAAGACCCAGATGAATAATTTCTAATTTACTTTTGAATGGTTCCAAAGTGGTGGCTACTGATAAGTTAATGAGTAAAAGAAATGCATATTGCACTTGAGACAGCTTTATCCCTGAGACTCCTGAGTGTACAGTGTTTTTTGTACCCATATTTAATTTTATCCCTGTTGCTGTGAGAATGCAAAGACATTTCTCTTTGTCAGGTACACTTTCAGCATCCTGATTCCCACCCTTTAAGTAACAAGAACAATTTGTACTTTCATCCACCTTTCATCCAAAAATCACATAGTAGTTCAAAATTTTTGGAAATTAAGAGCAGCGGACTCGTGAGTAATGGCTCACCACTACGAATAAGGGGCCTCCAATCTGGCTTGCCCAGATTTATACTGCCAGCCTGCAAAAAAGCTGAACATAGAACTAATACATCCTCACTGGAGGTCACTAGTTTGAATATGCAGACCAAAATTATATATTAAAAAAATCAAGCAAGTTAAGCTTAACTTCTGCAGCACAGCCCCACACATTGTGCACGACTGTGATGCAGCAGATGAAGAAAGTCTGCAACAGTGTCAGATAGATTTAAAAATGTGAGAGTCTGATTAATTAAATATAACAATAAAAGCCATAATCTGTACAGAAGTGTCTGATTAAAAACCACTACATTCATTATACTCTGCCCCTATATTTTAATAGTTCAGTGTGCTGCAGACTTTTACACTGGCAGTGCATATCAGAATTGTAGTACTTGCTAAAGGGAAACTGGAGTTTTAGCAGCCTGTTAGAGAATAACTGGAATTTGTGACATCTGAGTGGTACAGGAGGCAGTTTGGGAGTGGGGGATTAGCAGGAAAGTTTCTGTCAAAATAATCAGCAGTGAAATTGTTAATATGCCATTTAAATTGGTTCTTTGGTTTCAGAGTCAAAAGTTCCTTCAGATAAATGGGGCACTGCAGAGTGTGTTTGTTTGTTTGTTTTATTTGTATTGCTGTAATGCTTTGTATCCTCCGTCGCTGTCCCTGTCCCAAGTAATTTACACTATAAGAATACACAACAGATAGATTCAGATAGACAGGGAAGTACAAGGGAACAATGAGACAGTATTGGTCAGCGGGATAGGCAGTGGTCTCAGCATGCCAACAGCCTAACCATTGTCAAGTTTTCTGAAGGCATCATGGCCAAGGAGAATTTTAAGGAGGGATTTGAAGGTGGAGAGGGGTAGCTTTCTGGATGTTTATGGGGAGCTCCTCCCAAGTGTAGGGACAGCATGAAGAAAGCACAAAAGTGCTTGTTTTAAAATGTTAAAAGCGGGTGATGAAGGCTGGCATCACTGGGGAAGGGAACTGACATCCTGATACCGGAAGAGATGAAAGGTAAGGTGCAGATAGGCTGTGAGGCTACAAAATTGACTAGGAGAGAATGGTCCTCTTTTTTCCTGCTGCTGGTGGTGGTGGTGGTTTATAGTTTACTTCCTGTAATTGTTATGATTGACAAAGTCTCAAATATTACCAAGATATCCTGTACACCGATTTAACATAATCATAGACTATGGTTATCTTTACAGATAGCCACTAAAGAGCAGCTTGTATTAACTTTTCAATAGTTATATTAACCGAGTTAAGCAAATTTCTGCATATGCAAACTTCAAATTACCCTCTGTGGTAATTTTATATGATGAGAACTATTGAATCAGGTCCTCCTTGAAAAGAGGAGAATAACTCTCCTACCAAAGATGTATGTTCCCTTAAAGCATACATGAACTCTCACTCTCTATTGTTACAATGATTTTTTTTTATTTTCTTTTCAGTATTGTTTTATGTATTGGAAAACGGTGAGATAACCTTTGAATATTAGAGAGTCTGTATTAAGAACCTTTGCCACTTTCTACACAATTTACTTTGACGGTGCAATTGAAAATACTAGAGTTTTCTAGATGCTTGGACGATGTGTCTGTCAGTATTTCCTTTCTCAAACATTTATATAAATTATTTTATGGATTATATTATATAATATAATCCAGTTCAGATCAATGATTTCCTTCAAAGGAATTTAGGTATCCTTGAGGAAAGAAAGATACAGGCCAATGCAAGTGGCTGGAGGATAGTAATTGCAAGACTGTAGGTTAGTGGGGTGTTAACTGAGAAGTGGGCACACACATATAAGCAAAAGTAGAGGTTTTAGGAGTGCTGATGAAGGAGCAGTGCATATGCAGACATCTGTAATAAAGTAAATTTAACCTTTGTCCAGCTAGGCCAGAGGGACAGGAGACACTGGGTGTGGGTTAAGTAGACTACATCTTTATTCCTAAATGTCAGGGAGAATCCAGCAGATTAAAGTGTACAGTGCATGTAATTCCATAATAATTTAAATATACTGGTGTGTGTGGGGGGAGGGGCTGCTGTCAGCCCTCTCCTTTACCCATCCTGGTCCCCCGCAAAACTGCTGTTAGGATCTGCTCCCCCCCACCCCCCCAAATGAGGGTTAAGGGGACTATAAAGGAATAGGGGGATTGAATCCTTCCCATATCAGTCATAGGATCCCCAACAACACACAGACACACACACACTCACACATACCTCATTTCACTCCTTTAACAAATACCTCTTTAAATCCTTTACCAGTCCATTGTATCTGATCATCATATCCCTTTGTGACATTCCTCAGGGTGCAATTTGGACTGCTGAACTGTGTCCCCTCAATACTCCAGCCTGGAGTTCTATTCACACTTCTCTGCTGTGAGGACAGTCACTCCTGGCCAATTCACACACAGCCTCTAGCACGCAAAATCCCTCCCAGATATATTACATGAATGCTCTGACGAGCCACTCAACATGAATTACATACAGGATGACCCAAGCAAATTCCCAGTCCCAGATCTTCCCCCAGAAATGTATACTTTATACTGCTCAGCACCTTCCTGGACATACAAACTCATAGAAAGTCTGTCATTCCATCCATGGAAAATGATATGCACAGATCCTGTTATCTCAACTGGAGGTTATCAAACACTTTAATCCAAATACATTGGTAAAACAATAAAATAAGTTTATTATCTACAGAAAGATAGATTTTAAGTGATTACAATTAATGAGGCATAAAAGTCAGAATTGGTTACAAGAAAATAAAAAGAGATAAATCACAAACTAACGTAGCAAGCTAAGTGAATTTAAAACCAGAAGAGTTTTTCTCACCAAAAATTCACAGCTATCTGGCTGGATTGCTTCAGCCAGGACCTCTCCAACCCCCCAGTTCAATGATGCTTCCTTTGTCTTTCAAACATTGTAGCTGCTATGAGTAGACATGAGGGGAAAGGTGATTTGTGCGGTGTGTGTGTTCTCTTTTCTTACACCATTGTCTCCTCTTTGAAGATTACCTCCAGCTGGGGTTCAGGAAACAGCCAGAGTGTTTACACGGGAACCCCCACTTGTTCTATGGTCCATATGTGAAGTTCTAGCTTGCACTCTTCGTGCCAAAGAACAGTTCTTTAACTAGGAGATAATCAGATGAACTATTACAGACTATGCTGACACCTGGCTGGAGCAGCAGTGTGTCTTTGTCTCTGGAAAAACTGATTTGGGTCTGCTTTTCTTAAACTTGAAACATGTCACAGCTATGGTATACAGTAGAATCTTATAACATTACATACAATGTTGATACACATATTTTACCAGGACAATAATGTTTAGCAGATTATGAGTTTTCAATGATACCTCACAAGGGATACTTTATACAAAATTGATCATAGTTTTGTAAAAACAGTGAACACGGGGTACTGACTGTCACATCATTCCCTATGGAGTACCTGCACTGCACATCTGACCCACATGTACATAATGAGTTGCAACCTAACCCCCATTTAATGTTCGCCCAAACTAAGTCTCCCACCTGCTGTGGGGAATGTGAGAAAAACCCCATCTAGCCTTGGCCAATCTGGCAGTGGGTGACAAAGTCCTTTCTAGCCCCCCTAAGAAAGGAGCGATTAGTGTAATGCCCAAAGAGAATCATGACAAAACCTGGCTTTTAACTATTGGCATGGGAGGGAGGCTGGGTGCTTCTCTGCCTGGTCCAGGTAAAAGAGGGTTTCTCCTGCACTTGTGTGGACCTAAATAGTCCCCCTTCCTGTCTGCTCAAATGTGGAGGAGTACGAATCAGAGTCCCCTGCTGACCAGGTCTGAAGCTGCTGCAGCAAGTCACTCTGACACTTTAGCTCTTAAAGCGTCCCACACACCTTTTCCTACAAGACATGCAGTGAGGTCATTTTCTATCCTCAGTCTTCTGTTGCAGAGAAATTCAGATTTGGCACAGAGGGAACAAGCCACACATTTTACAGGAAGACAAAAGCTGTTAAAAGAGCTTGTTTTTTCCAATTCCTTTTTGTGCTTTGCAATCACATTTTGTAGGCAATTTGTCAACTCTACAGCCTATTGTCTTCAAATCCAAAAGAGTTGAATCATGCTCCTTTATTTTAAGTTACTGAGTGTTCTATTTTCATACACAAAGAGCCAACACCCTACATGCTAGGTTACTTTTTTTGTTTGTTTAAAGGAAAAACAAAGGAAGAGATGGAGGAGACCCTTCATCTTGAATTGCCTGATGCTACTTTTCTCCAATGTATCCTGTCCAAAGACTCCTTCCATTTAAAGATGCCATACACAGAAAACAGAATTCTAACATCTCCTCCTTCCACTCTCTGACATTCCCCATGGTGCAACCTGAACTGCTGGACTGTTGTCCCCTTAGCTCTCCAACCTGCTTTTTACATTGCTTTGCTAATGAACAACACATCTCTCCAGTTGCTGATCACTCACAGTTACCAGCATTTAAAGTCATTCCCAGCTGAGTACCTGAATGCTATGCACAGCCATCCATGAATAGATACAGGGTGATGCCTGCAAACTCCTTCGTCCCAGCCCTACCTCCAGAAATGTGCATCTTGTACCGGTCAGTAGCCCATTGGACTGTATAAGCTCAATAATTAATCATTCCATCAAAGGGTAATGAATATGCATCAGCTCCATTGACCTGAGTAGAGATTTCCCAAACACTTCAGTCAAACACACTGGTTTAGATAAAACAGTAAAACAAGTTTATTAAGTAGAGAAAGATAAATTGTAAGTGATTATAAGTGATGAGGCATATAAATCAGAGTTGATTACAAAAAAAGAAAAAGAAAAACACACAAACTAATTCCTAAACTTTACCAAGGCTAATAAGCAAAAAGGTATCTCTCGCCCAAAAGCTTTCAGCGGTCCATGCTAGCTGGAAAGCCTTTCAGCTAGGACCCTTCCCCCTGGTTCCAAAAGCTCCGTTTGTTCTTTCAAGCATTGTACATCAAGCAACTGGAGAGATGTGTTGTTCATTAGCAAAGCAGTGTGAAAAGCAGGTTGGAGAGCTAAGGGGACAACAGTCCAGCAGTTCAGGTTGCACCATGGGGAATGTCAGAGAGTGGAAGGAGATATTGGGGGTGTGAGGTGATGATGAGATCACAGTCTCTTATTTTATATCCTCATCCTCCCTTTGAGGATTGCCTCCTGCTGGGGTGTAGACAAAGTAGTTCCTTGTACATGTGAGATTTGCAACATCTTTCAGGTGAACTATACATGTCTTTGTTTATGGTCTCCCCTGCTGGCAAAGGGTTCCTTCAGCAGTTAGTAGTTCTCTAATACTAGTGGTCAGTTCTTTGTTGTCTCCGAGGAGCTAGTCTCTATGCATTCTCCAGAATTACAAGATATTTCTGTAAGAAACATATGGTAAAATCTTATAGCTTCTTATACAGAGTTGAAACACACATTTTGACAGGACAATGATCAGTAAAGTAAGCGTTTTCAAATTATACCTCACAAGGCATAATTTGTACAAAATATATGATAATCATATAAAAGTGGCGAAGATGGGGTACAGTGTGTCAGTCACCTATAGAATTCATTGGAAAATTTCAACCGAAACCAGATGCTGACCAAAAATTAAACATTTAATGGAAATATTTTCTCATTTTCCAATCTCTTTTCATTTATAAACCAAATATGCTCAATAATGGCTTTCCATGAAGCATTTTAACATTATTTGCATTATGCAGTATATTCTCCACATAGGCTCTGATCCTGCAATCTGATCCATAAGGTGGGCACATACACCTTTGTGGAGCCCACTTGAAGACAACAGGATTCTGTGTGGGCACAAAAGTTCATTCACCAGATACAATTACTGGAATGGATCCATAAGAGATCTGCAGACTAAAAAGGGTCTTTAAATACACATTGATTAAAAGATGTTGCTTTGGTTCTCCAAGATATTAAAATGTGTTGTGTCAAAGACTTTCAGTTGAACTGTGAGTTAGGGGCTTCAGAGTGGGAACTAAGGACTGGTTATTATTTCAATATTACACACTAGGAATATGATCCAAGTGAACATTACTGAATGTGAGATGTGTACATCCTATTGAAAGAGAAGAAAAAAAGGTTGAGAGATTTGTTCTGCTTTAATTATCCCTCTTCCTTTTACTGTGATGCTATAAAAGGCAAGCTCGGGTGTTGATATTGTATGCTGTAAGCTTTGCTACTAAACCCAAACTTAAGCTTCTAAGTAAATCACCAGTTTTCACAAGTGCTGAGCACTTACAGCTCAGACCACTTTTTTTTATGAGACAGGATATAAGTTTAGGACTCTGATTTTAGGTATCTAGTTTTGAAAATGTTGGTCATGTTCTGCAGACTGAGCACTAGTGTACACACCAAAATAACTTCCTGTACTATATTAAGGTGTTAGCAGCAACTTAAACATAGTTTTTTAGGTTTTATAATAATCAAGAAATGAAGAAGAAGCTCACTCCACTTTCCCTTTTCTGCCCACCCTCACAGCTTATTCACTGAATGTTGCAACACAGCTAATCAGTTTTCCCAATACCCTATTACTTCAGCCAATTACACTTCCCCAAGATAAGCAGGATCACTGATAAAAACTTTCCCTGTTCGCAGAAGGTTAGTTTTTCATTTTAGAGTAAGTAAGTGCATCTAACTTCACGTTTGAATGAGTATGGTGACTCTCCCTGATGCTAATCGGAACAATGTGTGCTACATCAAAGGGGAGACTTATATCCAGTATGTTTTGGAGAATCATCTATTCTCCATGCACAGTATATTAGATTCCTCTAGAAAATGCTGCTTGATAGCAGAGGCACAGTGGAATGTGGTTGAATAGATAGGGTGTGAGGCTTACTTGTCTGTATTGATCATATCTTACTTTGCTGTTAGTAACGTTGCAGAAGTTGTTCCCTGCTTTTGCAGATGGTCTAGTTTTACTCATAGTAATCAGTGGGGATTTGGTTACATGTATCCATTTGGCATTTATTTCTTTTCAAATGTAGGAAAGATTTTTACACCTTTCATAATGCTTCTCAGCTGCAGGCGAAGTATTTTCCTGCTAGTTAAAGCCAACTATATTTTGAATGACCTGTCATGGCACTAAAGTGCCTGGAAGAATTGCTTTTAAACTGTCAAGATGGAGATTTTGCTTCTGTTTAGTATCTAATTTATGAAGTTTATGAATTAGGCCACATATTACTTTTCTCACATATTATTTCAGTAGAACTTCTTGTACTGATCATTCAAACATAACAGTCACAGTGGTCGATCCTTATAAAGGCTTTCAATGTCTTGAAGGTGGCACAGCAAGGTCATTCAACTGTTATTTAACAACCCATTTTATTTTGGACCATCTTACTTCGGTTGGAAGAACCGGTTGGAAAATTCTCATTATTGGACATGGTAAGAACAAATAGCTCACCTTCTCATCCCACCTGTGATTTCCAACCAAGCCTGTGAAACATGGTATGTGACAGCACAGAAATGGCTGAATCCTGAGATGTATTCCATGCTTTTAACTTCATTTCAGTAGCAATAACTCATGTGGAACACAATTTAGGATTAGACCTTCATTGTGATCATCTTTTTCTTCAAACTAGCTCCTTATTGTGAAGAGTTTCTTTACACATAGCAAATGGGAAACAATGGAAGAGTTAAAGACATCACACAATCTAATTCTCATAAATGCTGATGCCTCAAAAACCACCAGCTGTGGATGAAATGAACTTTTCCAGAGAATGAACATTTCATCCTGAGCCAAAGAATGAAAGTGTATGTTTGCATACACATGCACTGAGTGTGCATGCAAACATATTTATTGGGGCTCGGGGGAGAGAGGAAGGTTATATCTTTAGGTTTTAATTAAACCTCATATCAGCATAGATATTTAGAGTATCACATTGGTGGCTCATGGTTGATCACAGGATGACTAATACTCCGAGGTCCTCCTTCTCCTCTGTTACTTCCAACTGATGCATCCCCAATTTATATCAAAAATACTTGTTATTAATCCCTAAATGCATGACTTTGCACTTCTCACTATTAAATTTCATCCTATTACTATTACTCCAGTTTACAAGGTCATCCAGATCGTCCTGTATGATATCCTGGTCCTTCTCTGTATTGGCAATACCTCCCAGCTTTGTGTCATCCACAAACTTTATTAGCACATTCTCACTTTTTGTGCCAAGGTCAGTAATAAAAAGATTAAATAACATTGGTCCAAAAACCGATCCCTGAGGAAATCCACTAGTAACCTCCCTCCAGCCTGACAATTCACCTTTCAGTATGACCCGTTTGGTCTCCCCTTTAACCAGTTCCTTATTCACCTTTCAATTTTCATATTGATCCCCATTTTTTCAAATTTAGCTAATAATTCCCCATGTGGAACCATATCAAATGCCTTACTGATATCGAGGTAAATTAGATGCATTTCCTTTGTCTAAAAAAATCTGTTACTTTCTCAAAGAAGGAGATCAGGTTGGTTTGGCATAATCTACCTTTTGTAAAACCATATTGTATTTTGTCCCAATTACCATTGTCATCAATGTCCTTGACTACTTTTTCCTTCACAATTTTTTCCAAGACCTTGCATACTACAGATGTCAAACTGACAGGCCTGTAGTTGTCCGGATCACTTTTTTTTCCCTTTCTTAAAGATAAGAACTATGTTAGCAATTCTCCAGTCATACGGTACAACCCCTGAAGATTATCTGGGCCCCATGATTTAGTCCCATTAAGCTGTTCGAGTTTGCCTTCTACCTCAGATGTGGTAATATCTACCTCCATATCCTCATTCTTATTTGTCATCCTACCATTATTCCTAAACTCTTCATTAGCCTCATTAAAGACTGAGGCAAAGTATTTGTTTAGATATTGGGCCATGCCTAGATTATCCTTAACCTCCACTCCATCCTCAGTGTTTAGCGGTCCCACTTCTTTCTTTGTTTTCTTCTTATTTATATGGCTATAGAACCTTTTACTATTGGTTTTAATTCCCTTTGCAAGGTCCAACTCTGCATGGCTTTTGGCCTTTCTAACTTTATCCCTACATGTTCTGACCTCAATAAGGTAGCTTTCCTTGCTGATCCCTCCCATCTTCCATTCCTTGTAGGCTTTTTAATCACCTCTCTGAGATGCTTGCTCATCCAGATTGGTCTACAGCTCCTGCCTATGAATTTTTTCCCCTTTCTTGGGATGCAGGCTTCTGATAGGTTCTGCAACTTTGACTTGAAGTAATTCCAGGCTTCCTCCACCTTTAGTTCCCCAGGTTCTTCAGTCCAATCCACTTCCCTAACTAATTTCCTTAATTCTTTAAAGTTAGCCCTTTTGAAATTAAAAACCCTAGTCACAGATGTATTTTTGTTTATCCTTCCATTTAGTTTAAACTGAATTAGCTCATGATCACTCGAACCAAGGTTGTCCCCTACAACCATTTCTTCCATGAGGTCCTCACTACTCACCAAAACCAAATCTAAAATGGCATCCCCTCTTGTTGGTTCAGCAACTACTTGGTGAAGGAATCCATGAGCTATCGCATCTAGGAAAATCTGATCCCTGTGATCATTACTAGCACTTGTCCTCCAGTCTATATCTGGGAAGTTAGTCTCCCATGATTACACAATTCTCATTAGTATTTACTACATTAAAAAGGTCTCTATCCATATCTAAATCAGATCCCAGCAGTCTATAGCACACCCCAAGCACTATCTCAGGGGAGGCTCTAGTAGCTTTCTTCTCCAATGTGATTTTTGCCCAGACAGACTCTTATCCATTCCATCCATTCTTATTTCTTTACAGTCTACCTCATCATTGATATACAATGCTACTCCACCACTTTTTCCTTTGTTTGTCTTTCCTAAACAGCACATGCCCTTCAATACCTGTAATCCAGTCATGACCACTATTCCACCATGTTTCTGTTATCCCTATAATATTTGGTTTCACTTCCTGCACCAGTAACTTTAGTTCCTCCATTTTATTACCTAGGCTCCTCGCATTGGTGTACAAACATCTTAATTCTTGCTGTTTGGCTTCACTCCCATTCTTTACCTGATTAGGCCCAGACATTCACTGCCAGTATCACCTAATAGAATTGTATCTACAGTACCCTTCCTCCGTATGTCCATTCTCCTACCCACGACAGAATCCTTTCTTGCTTTGTTCTCTTCCCTCTCAATGTTAAAATCCGGCATGGAGATAACCAAACATCTCCCCCCAATTCCTAGTTTAAAGCTCTCTTAATTAGTTGTGTCAGCCTCATCCTAGAAGTCTATTTCCCTCTCTACTCAGGTAAGGTCCATCCCGAGAGAACAGTCCTTTGTCCATGAATGCCTCCCAGTGGCCATACATTCCAAAGCCCTCCTTATTGCACCACTGCCTGAGCCATCTGTTGATCGCCGTAATCTTGTCACACCTTTGTTGCCCTTCTCTAGGAACAGGCAGAATCCCACTGAAGATCACCTGAGCCTCGATTTCCTTAAGTGTCTTCCCCAGCCTGGCATAGTCTGCCTTGATACAGCTAGATTCTTACTGGAACGTATCATTCATTCCCACATGAAGGACAATCAGCGGATTCTTTCCTGCTCCCGTTAGGATCCTCTTCAGCCTCAGGTCCACATCCCGTATCTTAGCACCAGGTCAACAAAAGGATTCTTCCATAGACCTAGCACTGTCTACACGGGGGGCTAGGTTGGCTTAAATGTCTTGCTTTGAGTCATGGATTTTCCCCACCCCTGAGCGACATAGCTGGGTCAACTTAACCTTTGAGTGTAGACCTGGCCTTGATATCAAGAGGTCCCTCGACTTGAAGGTGGCAATTTTGCAATAAAAAAACTTCAAAAACAGACTCCAAAGAGAGACTGCTGAACTCGAATTAATATGCAAATTAGATACAATTAACTGAGGCTTAAACAGAGACTGGGAATGGTTGGGTCATTACACTAATTGAATCTATTTCCCTATGTTAAGTTCTCCTCACACCTTCTATGGGTCATCTTAATTGTCATTTCAAAAGGTTTTTTTCTCCTGCTTTTGATAGCTCATCTCAATTGATTAGACTCTTCCTGTTGGTATGCATACTTCCACCTTTTCATGTTCTCTGTATGTATAAATATCTCCTGTCTGTGTGTTCCATTCTGTGCATCCGAAGAAGTGAGCTGTAGCTCACGAAAGCTCATGCTGAAATAAATTTGTTAGTCTCTAAGGTCCCACAAGTACTCCTGTTCTTTTTGCGGATACAGACTAACATGGCTGCTATTCTGAAACCAGGGAAAAATTATGATTGTCATGAACATTTGTTATTTATCTAGAAGACTTTTTTTGAAGGGTGTGTTTTCTTTGAATATTCAGTTTCTTTTAATTGAACTATAAAGTGAATAAAATGGATGCAACTTTCTGCTTACCCTGGGATGAATGTATTGCTCCTCATTCCCCCAGCCACAAAGTTAGCTACTCCACTGATGCAGCTTGGGCTTTAAGAGTCATCCTCTCTCAGAAACTGCCTGCTGCAAACTTCCTAGGCTTTCAGCCACACGCTGGCTAGAAGGCTATGAATAGTGTTCATCTGAGGGAAAAACAGGTTCGTTTGAAGAGAGGAAGGAAGTGAGAATGAATCTACTTAGCCAGATCTGATGACTTGCAGGGCAAACTGCAAGGCTTGTTTGTTTCACATTGTCTTTGAAAAAAGAGAAGGATGATTGAGCTATAGGCCAGTGCATGAGATTGAGGATATCTGAGTATGTTCAGCAGCTTGCTAGAAGGAGTGATCTAATTGTACTGGGACACGCAGAGCTTATGGGTAGGCATTCTCTTTTTCTGAATTACAGTAGATAATGGCACCTGTCTTCCTCAATTTGGGTTTCTGTCTCTCCTGCCACCCGATCCCTTTTATGCATGCCAGGACTGGGGTCTGCAGAGATCTCCTATGCCTAGGACACTGTTAGGCTCCTTGACCTCTAGGGAATCTGTAGCAACAGAGGTCATCCGACCTTGATCTTCCTCTCAGATCAGCAAACAAACAAAAAACCCTCCCTCTGTGGTCCTGTAGAGGCCCTGCATCATTTCTGAAATCTGTGGCCAGCCACAATCTTGTTTTCCTGACTCTTTCCTCCTGCTCACCAATATGGTAAAACAAAGAACTATATGATTGTGTTTGAGTCAGGCAGAGGCTTATATTAGACCCATCTTTCAAGGGCATCTGCTAATTCAGGCGATGCCTGACAAAGCTCTGTAAGACAGGGCTGAATGAGAAGCACCTCTGCTATGCTTGGGATTATGAGAGCTCTTGCAAATAGGCTCCCCTTGCTTTACTATTGACCATCCTTGGCAAAGCCTCTGAGCCTAAGTAGCCCACTGAGCTCCCATTGGCCACCGGCCACTGGAGCTGCCTTTGAGTTGGATATTTAGAGATTTTAAATATTGGACCACGGCCCTTTGTAACACTTGGGGATATTATAAGCAGACCTGTGACCCTCTGACTTTCCATAGGTATATTATAATTACTAACTTACTGTGTTATAACTACTAAGAATAACACTGTTCTTATCTTTTTCAAGCTATGTTGCAGGGAAGCATATGATAGATGGCTTTGAGTGGAAGCTCCAGCATTTCTGTATGATACGGTGGTGGTTGGGAGTGGGGAGGAATTGTTCTAATGGGAGCTGTAAAGATCATGGGCCAAATCTTGCTTGCCTTACTCACATTAGTAGTCGTATTTAGTTCAAAAGGACTACTTGTATGTGTAAATCAAGTAGGATTTGGCATGATATTTGAAAAGTTAATAGTTCTGCAGAAATCTATAATCTTTTATACAGTAAATCTGAATGATAAAGACTCATTATTTCTTATTTTTATTTTTAGTCCAATCAAGATTACATTGCTCCTGTATTTCAGCTTCCTGCCATAGCTGATATCTTTAAAACCACATGCATCATTCCAGTGCAGAGAATTCAATTTTCTCCAGTCTTGCACTGCTTCAATCATTCAGGTCCTAATTCTGCTTAAAGCATAGATAAATAAGAAGCTCCCTAAGTATTGCCTGCACACAAACTTCACTGTCACGCACTGTGAAATTAAAGAGAGGGACACTTCTGTAAACCTATAGACACAGGACTTGTGTGGCGATTGAGGGACTTACATGTAGTATTTTTTTTAATAAATATCATATGTCCTTCAGGTCACATTTGTGATATTATCCTGCTGAATGCATAGAGTTAAATCAAAGGTGGCTGTGAGGGAGAAATCAACAGGAAACAAAACAGTGGCAAAGGTACGGTATGTATGATAAGGTATATTGAGGGTCCTCGAGGAAACATTGGGGAAAATGTTAACTGGGGGAATACCTCTTGCCTGGCTCCAGCTAGCTAAAACCAAAAACCCTGGGATCAAAAGGAATAATAAAACCTTAAAGATGCTGGCCTAAAGAAGATGGGGAGGAGTGGGTTGTTAGCAGGCTGAGGCTGATGTCCAGATTGACTGAGACGCACACAGTTAGAGTATGCTGTGAGCAGGACAGTCTGCTGGCCAGAGATGAGGGTTAGCTGGACGGAGGGGAATTTACAAGTGCTTACCAGGGCATAGGTGCTGGAACTAGGGGCATGGGGGGTGCTGTCTCACCCCCTGGCTTGAAGTGGTTTCCATTATACACAGGGTTTACAGTCTGGTTCAATGGCTCTCAGCACACCTCTCCCCCCCCGCCCACACACCGTGCAAATTGTTCCAGCCTCTGTTGCTGGGAGAGATTAAGGTGTAGGCAAGGGGAAATATGTGTTTAGGACGCTGTTGTTGTAACCCTTTGCTCTTCATGCTATGTACTTTTGGGCAAAAGAATAAAGAGTGCTTCATTTTGAGGAAAACTGGTTTAGATTCACTAATGAGCCACTGTTGTAAACTCCCAAAGGAAAAGGCTTACAAGATGAATTCCTAACAACACACTCAGTACTGTTGAAAAGCTACTGAAATGTATTATTGAGGGCTTTTACCACACAAAATTAAACCCCTATATGACTACTTTTCTTTTTTTAATTAGCGTTTATATTGCATAAGTTCTGCTTACAAATTGGTAAATGTGACACAATTAATATTATTTATTTATTTGGGACTATATTTGGCATTATGGATAGTGATATTAATTCTGGCTGCATAAACTACTTGGGATAATTACGGTGTGATACACCCTTTCCGAAGCTCAGCCATTTTGTATAAAACCAAAACATCTCTGGCTCCTTCAATGAGTGATTTATGTGCATAAACTCTGTTGTTAATTTTTTAGCTGCTGTTGTGAATCATGACAATAATTGAAACCTGATTGTTGTGATAAGCAGGTTTCATAGATTATAAAATTAGAAGGGATCATTGTGATCATCTACTCTGATCTCCTGTATAACAGGACTTTCCTGAATTAATTTCAAAATCCCTTTTTGAAGAGGGTTTTTCCCCCTCTTAAAGTGCTGATCAAACTTCTCATGCAGGTTTGAAGAGGAAGAAATGGCCCTAAGGGGTTTGGGAAAAAATGCAAACATTTCACCCTCTCAGGTTATAATAATGATGTAATCACAGACCAAAAATACATCTTCAGTTTTCTTTGCAAAATTCAACACCTCAGACCTGGGGATAGTGCTATGATATGTAAAGACTCTTTTGCATTCTAAAATTACAGTTAAAAATCACTGACTATCAAAGTACTTTCATCGTGTTCCCTTTTCCAATATACCCTCTTCCCCACAATAATATCTTACAAACATGATGACTGCAAACACCAAAAGGTGTTTTGCCAGTCATCTTGGGTTTGTTGAGATGGAAACTCCTGGATCCAGGAAGGTGTGTGTGTGTGTGTGTGTGTGTGTGTGTGTGTAATTTAAATGTTATTGTTAAAGCTTTAGAAGTTGGCACAATGTGTTAGAGCTCTGGACTTTCAGTTGTAGAGATGAGCAGTATCTTGTCTTAGGCCAGGAGTGAATATGAGTTTGGGTGGATATGTCTGCATATGTGATTAAAAACAGGTTGGTCTAACTGTCAGTGTCTGCTAATTGGAAACACAAATGGAAAGGCAAAAGATGCTGATTCACTTACCGGTTAGGATCTTTTCCAGCACCTGCTTGTACCTACTGCATTAGTACGCTAATGCCTAATTCCCCCCTAGCATGACGACATTGTCCTAAATCCTATTATACCCACCGACATCAGGGCTGAAGTTGGCTCAAAGCATTTGACTTATGTAAGCATATCACTGATTTTGTAGTATTTTCATGTAGCTTTTTTCTTTGTCTGAATGTACATATTTAGTATGACAGTGATGCTGACTATAATATTAATCTAATTTTACAACACTTCAACCTTTTACGTAGCTTAGCTTCAGTCTCAACCACTTTGACAAAGAAGATTAAGGGAATTAAAGCATGGAGGATTTCAAATGAACATTTCATTCATCCTGTCCATAAATATGATTGCAGAACATTATTAGCATGACTTCCAATTTTGGAACCTCAGTAATTGTAACTCAGTGGACAGTTCAACACATTTTGAAATAATCCGAAGCTTCACAACTTGCAAGAAAAAACAAACAAGCAAAAATACCTTTAAAAAAAAAAAGTATAACTCTTTATTTTGTTTCCCCATAGATTTGAAATGGCTAAGATCTCCAAGAAGTATGATGATCCAGTTTACATATATACAAAAACACTCTTGCTCAGTTTACTTTTTTGTTTGTGGCTTTATTCTCCACTGAACCATTCCCCAGAATCCAATCCAGGTTTGAGGGACAGTTTCTTCCACCATCCGTCCTACCTTTTCCTCACCTTTTGTTTGTTAATCATACTAATGCTAATATCTATATAAGAGGATTCCAGGCTACCTGTAACCATTTTGGAAACCTCTGGATTTTTTTAACTCCCTTTGCTCATCCCCAGGGCGTGATACATGACAATTAGTGTTGCCCACTCTCCCATCTACTGGATAAGGTGATTTGGGGCCTATGCTTGCATCCCCTCACATCTGCCTTCTGTCTCCTGCCCAGCAATCAATTCTGTCTCCCAGTCCCCTATCAGTTCTCTTCCCACCCAGCCCATTCCCCTCAATTCAGCCCCCCCCTCCGTTCAGTGCCCAAACCTGCATCATCACCACCACATCAGTTCAGCCCCCCTACCACATTGTCCTCCACCGCCCTCAGTTCACCCGCTCTGCACTCACCCCATTTGCTCAGAACCCACCATCAATACAACATCCCCACCCCACCAGCCCTCAACCTACTCACTTCAGCCCCTCACCCCCACAGCCTCACAACCTAGTTAAGACACAGGTGCTTGAGTTCAATCCAGTGCATGGAGATATTGTGAGCAGCAGCAATTTTTAGGACTGTTACTGAACATTGTCTTTGCCAATCAGGGATAGTATCTTACTTGAGTGTAAATAGGAGCTGCATTTAGTAATGAGTTAAGAACAGAGGCAGTCAGGAGGGCCAGCAATTGACAGAAATGCTTCTGACTGTTCCCATGAAATATTAACTCTCACAGGCAGCTGCTCAGCACCTCATGATGTGTATTGTTCACAGCATTCTTGACAGCCCAGCCAGCTGCTCCCCTCAGCTTATTTGGCTTTTATTGGATCATCTGTAACACACACCATGCTCAGTAGTGTAATTCATCTCCACCCATACAGGATTCAGCTCTCCTGTAGTGTGAAAAATTCACCCAATCTCGAGGGAAAGCAACATATACCAGTCAGCAGAGCAGTGTGAATAATGGAGTTTTTGCTTAGCTGGCAATTCCAAAAAATGGGGAAGAAATCATTTTCGGTTAACCCCAAACCAATTTGTATTTATTTATTTATTTGTTTGTTTTTATAAATTAGAAGGTTCTGTGAAATTGTATTTTGGATAGAATGAATCATTTTGTTTCAAAAAACTGTTTTGTTTTGCTGTTGACCAATTTTTAAACGTTCTTACTTTTTAAATAAAATTAAAGGAATATTTTAAATGAATTGTTCTGAAACATAAAATGACATGTTACAAAAATGCCAGAACAAAACATTTCAATGTTTAGGTAATTTTTAAAAAGGTTTATTGACTGAAACAATTTAACGAAACTCATGCTAATCAGAGAAACATTTCAGTGTTGTGAATCTGTATTTTTGGCTTTAAAAAAGTTTCAACCAAAAAATTTCACTGACCTCTACCAGGCTGTACTAGAATGGAAACATAAGGCATGTAGAGTTTCTGTATATGATTTGATCAGTAAATTAACCCAGCATTCAATCACTTTATATATCACCCTTCGTGTGAGCACCCCCATTCAGAGCCCTGTCACCATTTAATAAACCAATACAATGACCAACATCAAAGAAGTTGCACTTGCTATTTTCCATAGCACAGATGGTAATATTATGAAAAAGGGTGATCAGGAGCGACTCTAGCAATTTCACCGCCCCAAGCATGGCGGCACGCCGTGGGGGGCGCTTTGGCGGTCGCCAGTCCCGCGGCTCCGGTGGACCTCCTGCAGACTGCCTGCGGAGGGTCCGCTGGTCCCGCGGCTCCGGTGGAGCATCCGCAGGCACGCCTGCGGGAGGTCCACCGGAGCCGTCTGCCGCCCTCCCAGTGACAGGCAGATCACCCCCCGCAGCATGCTGCCCCAAGCACGTGCTTGGTGCGCTGGGGTCTGGAGCCGGCCCTGAGGGTGATGGAGTTAAAACCTGCATGTGTTTGGTAAAGGGGTCACTAAACCTTTTCCTGGAGGATCAGTGCCATGTTTTCTGCACAGGGCAATTTTAGGCAGAAATCTCTTGGGTGCTTTGAACTACATTGGATGGGCATTTTACTGAAGCTGTCTGAGTTAAAAGTTAAATGTTTTGGGTTTAAAGTGTAATTTTTAAGAGCCCTACTCTAAGCAATGAGTCACACAATGATAATAAGCAATATTAGAATGCTGTAAGTGTGCTTCCTGGGTGGGTGAAGTTCACCCAAGGCAGGCAGCAAGAGCTAACTAGTGCACAACCTGCTGTGGTTTATGGCTCTACTCCCACATCTTGAACTGAAGCAGTAATAACACAAAGTGTGCTACTAATGTAACAAATTGACCCGACCAATTTAGCATACTAATTGACCTGACTGGGCCTTCCTTTCCTTTATTCCTTTCTGCACCACATGGAACCTTATGAGATCCCTCTGCATGTGAGAGAATTGACAGCACATAAGAGGATGCAAAGCTATACTGCTTGTTACAGTATATCCAGCTATAGGCTGACTGAGCCTATAACCTGTAGCATCTGTCAGGTTATTTATACATAAAAGGAGAGAACTGTGTACTGTGTGCCTGCCATTGGATTTAACTGTTAAAGTACCTTCATGTCCATCTTGTTTTTCTTGTTCATATCCATGCGGTGGTCTTTAAACTAGAAAATCTAGTCAAATTAGCCTTCTATCACTGTAGAAATATAATTCATCTAATTAATATTTTATCAAATGAGCTCTGCTTCTATTTTAGCTGGAATAGATGTAATTTTCAGGATTATTTGTCAATCCCCAAAAGATGCTATCTGCACCTTTTGATCAGTTCTTCTGGCTTAGTCTGCACTTAAGTTAGGCCAACATAGCTACATTAGTCAGGGATGTAAAAAAAAACCCCACTCTGACCAACCTAGTTACGCTGACCTAACTCTGAGTGTAGACACAGCTATATTGATGGAAGAATGCTGCCATTGACATAGCTAGTTTCATTCGGGGAGGTAGCGTTCCTGCACCAACAGAACAGTCCCTTCTGTTGGTGTAGGATATATCTGCACTGGTTAAGCTGACATAGCTATGCTGGTATAGTCTTCATAGTGTAGACCAGGGGCATGCTTGGTGCAGCATGCTGCGGGGGGCGCTCTGCTGGTCTCCGGGAGGGCGGCAAGCAGGTTGCCTTCGGCGGCATGCCTGTGGAGGGTCCGCTGGTCCCGCGGCTCCGGTGGACCTCCCGCAGGCATGTGGAGACACTTCGGTGGAACCGCGGGACCAGTGGACCCTCTGCAGGCACGCCTGCGGGAGGTCCACCGGAGCCGCAGGACCGGCGACCAGCAGAGCACCCCCTGCGGCATGCCGCCGTGCTTGGGGCGGCGAAATGTCTAGAGCCGCCCCTGGTGTAGACACAGCATCTGTGTGCAACCCTGCCAAATGCCCTGCCTGAGCCTTCACCTTTCTGGGGGCAGAATCCCTGAATTCTCCCTCTCTTTGGTCTTAGGGTGACCAGATAGCAACTGTGAAAAAACAGGATGGGAGTGAGTGGGGTAATATGTGCCTATATAAGAAAAAGTCTCAAAAAACGGGACTGTCCCTATAAAAGTGGGATGTCTGGATCCCTGGGATGCCACCCCCTGTTTATCAACTATGATTTTTCAGAAGACTTGACTGTATTCAGCAGCCACAAACTTCCCTTGAGGTTCTGTGATCACAGTGATATAAAATAGCCTTTTCCAAACCAAGTGGCACTTAATCTTGTCAGAAGAAACACAGCATAACAAAGGGATATTAACACGGTAACAAACTGCATGCATAACTTTTACTTAAAACATAGTTATGCCTAGCTTATCCAGACCTTCGAATGGGTCTGTAGAAGACAATGCATCCCCACAGTGTCTGACTGCCCTCTTTCCCAAGCTCAGAGGCTCAGGTTTTTATTCTATTTCCAAGGTTTTTGTTTTAAGTTTCCTACCTGAAGGCTCCTGAGGCTACCGGCTGGGACCTTTTCCTGGTAGGATCAGCCAGACTGTTGATTCCAGCCTGGTGGGAATAACGTTTCAAAAGGAATTGACACCTGCATTATTCCTTTAAGTATTATCTGAAGCTTATTATCTCCCTTACTGGACTATGTACCTTCTCCTCTTGTTGGACGTAACCCCTTAGTAATCATATGGGGTAGGTCTAGGCAGCAAAAAAAAACACCTGTACCAGTGAATATCAGAGTCTGGGTCAACTGACCTGGGCTCACAGGGCAGGGCTAAAAAGAGCAGTGTAAGTGTTTGGGTTCATGCTCAGGCAGGAGCCTGGGCTCTGAAACCCAGTGATGGGACAGGGTCTTGGAAATTGGGCTCAAACCCAAGCCCAAAAGTGTACACTATTTTTTGCCCCATAGTACGAGCCCAAATCAGTTGACTGGGAATCTGAGGCATGTTGACACAGGATTTGTTTTGCTGTGTAGATGTACCAATAGTTACCAACACAAACACAATCAAAAAAGTAGATGAACCTATTATTCATAAAATATTATAGGCACGTTCAACATACTTCTCACAGCCCAAACTTAAACCTATACAGTACTTTCCATCTGCTAATGATTTCCTGAAGGCTGCATTTCCTTCTGGTCATGCATATGCAACTCTTAATAATGCTAGTGGAAATTGGTATTGTGTGCCTTCTGGAGACAGACTCTTTTGGCTACTGTAAATCTGTTGCAAGATTTCATAAAGTATTATTTATCCCTATGGGTGTCCATCAGGTTTTCAAGAACATACACTCAAACTGTTATGTACATGTAAACACTGATGGTGTAAGAGCTGGTTTGAAATTCCTGAATTTTGAATTTTTGAAGATTTTTTTTTTTGGAATCTGGAATTTCAACTAAAAATTCTGGGGGAACAAATTTTTCACAAACATTTTCATGAAAAATGTACTCAGTTTTCAGTGAGCTCTAATTTCCATATATATCTAGATATGTACATGTGTGAATCCAAGTTTTGGGGTGGGCATCAGCAAATTGCACAAACCCAAAATATGCATGAAATCATAGAGACAGGGTGTGACAAAGGGCCAGAAAAGGTTACACAGCTAGCAGGCTAATTGACCCAGATTCAATCTTTAAAGACATATTAGTAATAATGATTGTGGTTCTGTCTTTACCTATATATTGTTAGAGGTTGACAATGTAACCAAACAGTTCCTGTCTATCACTGTATTCTGTTAATTCCAGAAATCAAAAGAAAATATTAACATTTAAATGAACTCCGAATGTAGTGATATCACTAGAAGTTTGTAGTAAGTCACCTGCAAATGGCAGGAGATAGGCAATTGCCTTATGTTAATCCATGTAGCTAATTACTGGTAATGCTTAGGAGATAGGAGGTCTAGTTCGAAGCTAGGATAATTGCCTATTGTTCACCCAAGGACTGCATGCTGTCAAGTGGCTACCGTAGCCTGCCAGTAATCTCTATTTAAAAAAAAAAAACCTCTTGGGAACTGATCCTTTCATCTCAAATCTGCTTATGCTTCATCAGGGGAAGCTTGAGCCACAAGATTGAGGTCTCCAGTTCCATTCTGGATCACTCTGATATTGGATATTGGACTATGAACTATGCAACTAATCCTGAAAGAACTCTTTGCAACTCTAAAGCTCACAATCTCTACTCTGAAACTGATCTAAGCACTCTATTTATGTCTCTGTGTATAATCTTTTAACCAATACTCTCTCTCTCTTTTCTTATTTAATACATTTTAGTTTAGTTAATAAGAATTGGCCATAAGTGTGTATTTGGGTAAGATCTAAAATATTCATTGACCAGGGAGGTAATGTGTCCAATCCTTTGGGATTGTTAGAACTCCTTATATGATGAATAAGATAGTCAGTAATGCTCATCATATTTGGCTTGGCTATCTAGGAGGAAGTCCAAGGCTGGGTTGTTTTAAGGGACCTGTATTTCTTGCTTCTGGGTAACCAGTAAGGTATTGTAGATGCTGTTTTGTTGCTGGCTTGGTGAATCTAAGTATAAGAATAGCCACCAGTTCTGATTGTCTGCCCTATTCTTTGCAGTTTATCCTAATTGGGCAGTCTCAGTATGGCTCCCCTGGAACCCCAGTCCTGCAAGTTGGGTGAGGTAGTATGCTTTATTGAACCAAATTCAATACATTTGACCAACACCGTCCAGTGCAATTAAATATGTTCTTAATTTTATTTTATATCTGTAGAATTATTGCAGCTTTATTAAAGCTATTCCTGATTTAAATCAGTGTAAGTGGAAAATACAATCATTTTCACCATGGGGTGTGTGTGGGTGGGTGTCTGTGTGTGTATATCAGTGAAAGGGACAAGAGTACCAATAGTACTTTATGTAGTTGTAATTCAACCTTCATTGAAAAAATGTAAAACTGTAGTTTTTGCAGTATAGGCCCCTTTAGATAGTCTTTCAAATTCAGAACCAAAAGTCCTTGAAATACCTCACTGTACTATATTTTGAAGTGTGTGTGCATCTGTGATTGCTTGCAGGGAGGTGAAATTGTGGGTTACATTGAAACATGGAATATTTTATAACAAAAAGCTTTCGAAATTGAATTGGAAAGTCATTTGTGTTTTACTTTACAGCTCTTTTCCATGCTGATTTACAGCATTCATTTCAATCTTTAATCTTTTTATTTTTATACTTAAGTATACAAATATTTGTGTGGTCTTTGCATAGTGGTTTTAAAACTAATTGGGAAGCACTGCTATAGAGACTCATCTCAATCAAGGTCTTTTAGTTACCAGCAGGAATTTATTTTTATATGCCAAAGTCTCCATTGCTTAAAAATATAATTAAAAGGAAACTGAATCCTTTCTGAGCAATGGATCTCAGAATTAAGACAAAGTCGATTTTGAGCAATATATATAATTGAAAATAATTGAATCATTATTTTAAAGCAAATGCTAATAATTATAAGGTTTCTTCATAGCACACCTACCAATTATTTAAATAAGTTTTCATCCATTGGGCAAAATTCTACTCTTTTACACAACATGCACATGTGTAACTGAAAGCAGAATTTATTCTCTTCCTTTTAGTATCATGTCTCTGATACTAATGAATAACCAAGATAAATAAAATGTCTGTATAGCTTTCCATTGCAGTAGTTCTCCAGTCATTGACATGCTGCACTGGGGCCTTCTGGCTTCCTAGTTATTAGGCTATCACCAAAGTGGTTTACCTACAGGCATCTGAGTTGGGAGCAAGGAGGGACTCATAGGCTTGCTCCATACAATGGTAGTGATCCTGTGGTGCTGCATTTGGGGACTATTTAATTTAGGGCTGTGGGAAATAAGTTGAGATATCCCAGTAGCAGGTGAATGGAAGTTTTGGGAGACTTCAAAAAAGCCTCTACATTCATTTTTTTTTGTTTTCTTTATCCTATCAGAGCTTGGCAAAACATAGAAATGTCTTTTTCCCTTTATATTTATCCTAAAAGAGGAAACCAAGTCAAGACTGCACTTCTAAGCTTGCCAAAGCAAGACTCAGAGGGTGTATTGTCACAGTTTAAAGAAACCGTCTTTCTTTTTAGTTGCCATACTATAAGTTAAATACAACTTCACACATCTACAGCTCTATGGAACATATGTGATGGAGATATTACATAGGTAATAAATTGTAGAGTCATACAATATTGCATTTATCATGGCTGGTAAGAAACTAAGTCATGCATGGAGATATGATTTGCCCATGTGACTCCAAAACTCCATCTTGAAGCTGGACTTTGCATAAGAGAAAGGAGGGGGTCTTCCCCCACAAGAGAGAGTCTATTTAAGCCATTTTATCTTCAGCTCCGCCCCCAAGGATACCTGAAAGAAACTGAAACGAAGGACACTAACTACAGGGGGTATGAGAGATTGCGGGACCCAGACTAGAAGGAGACTAGTCTGTAAGGAAACTTACTGGAACTGGTGTGGTTTTAGCTGTATTGAGTTTTCTTAGACATAGACTTGTGTGTTCTATTTTATTTTACTTGGTAATTCACTTTGTTCTGTCTGTTACTACTTGGAACCACTTAAATCCTACTTTCTGTATTTAATAAAATCACTTTTTACTTATTAATTAACCCAGAGTATGTATTAATACCTGGGGGGCAAACAGCTGTGCATATCTCTCTATCAGTGTTATAGAGGGCGAAGAATTTGAGTTTACCCTGTATAAGCTTTATACAGGGTAAAACGGATTTATTTGTGTTTAGACCCCATTGGGAGTTGGGCATCTGAGTGTTAAAGATAGGAACACTTCTGTAAGTTGCTTTCAGGTTAAGTCTGCAGTTTTGGGGAACGTGGTTCAGACCCTGGGTCTGTGTTGGAGCAGACTGGCATGTCTGGCTCAGCAAGACGGGGTGCTGGAATCCCAGGCTGGCAGGGAAAGCAGGGGCAGAAGTTGTCTTGGCACATCGGTTGGCAGTTCCCAAGGGGGTTTCTGTGATCCAGCCTGTCACAATACCCATATACATATTTGTAAACATAAGTATATCTTATGAAAACATAGAGCCTGATGGAGACTTTCCATTGACTTCAGTAGGATTTGGATGAGGCTTATAATGTTTAAGGAACTAGCTTTCACTTTACTAGCATTTTTTTTATTTTTCTCTGCTAAATTGAGCAGACTTATTCTATGATCACACAGTCTTTGAGTTTAACACATTTGTTTTTACTTTTGTACTATAAGAACACTCAATTAAACAACAATCAAATAAAACCCCCCAAATCCTAAAAAGCTACTTAAATGGAAATTACCTCTGATTTTTTGACACATTTCTCCTTTCACCATTTCTTGTGTGTGTGATTGTATTGTGTGTAAAACCATGCTCCATCCCTGCTGGATGCCTCCAGCTCAATCACTGTGGGCAACAGACCATGTATACTTATGTATCTTCTGCTTGGCTTACTGCTTGATGCTTGCGATCAGACGCAGCATTTCATTTCCAATATCACAGATGACAGAATAAAATGCAGAATGAATTTCTGCAAATGTCAAAAGGGTCAGGGGAAAAAAGAGGGATTGAGCTCTCTGTATGCATTGCTTCTATGGGAATCAGAAAGGATAAATACCTGTTTCCAAATACTTTGATGGCTTTGTTTTAGTCTTACACCTGTAATTTTTGTTAATTGTGTTCTGTTTTTCCTTAAAGAATAGCTGCAAGGGAGAAAATGTCTGTCTACATGCATTTGCATTTTCTTTGTTTTTCCTGAAGCCCCTACAGCAGTTTTCAGCCTTTAAGACTCAGTGTCAAATTGTGAGCTGTGCGGCCAGACTGCTGTACTTCCACAGATCCCCATTGACTTCAGTGGGACACTACAGAGATCCCCAAGGAAGAGCACAGCCCCAGAATTACTACCTTTAAAACAAAACAAAACAAAACAAAATGTTTTGCCCAATATAGCATTTTAAAATAAAATATTACAAAAATAGTAATTCAATAGGTGTTTATTTTTGCATTTGAAAATTTTGATAGAGCCGCGAATACATGAACAATTTAGGAAGATATAGCAAAATTATGTAGTGCCACCAACTCTTGTATTTTTATCTTAAATCTCATGATCATCTGTGATGTTCTTTTTAAAGCCCCATTGTCTGGAGTCATGCGTGTCGGAGAAAAACTCAGTTCTCGCTTTTTTGTTTGAGTGCAGCAGAGTCAGATACTTTATTCTGTTTAGCAGCTACAACAGGGAGAGAGTGCACTAGGACATAGGGTCTCCCCTTCCTAGACAGGTCTCTCAACAGGTAAACAATTGCAGGCAGCATTTATACTTTTGTTACAGACAATAATAAGCAACAGCTGCATTTTGTTTATACATAGGTCATCCTGATATCTTGTTTTTCTCACTTCTAAAAAGACACCAGTCTACATATTTTATCAGTGCAAGGTCGCAACAACTTCTCACACAGTTCTTTTCCACTCGCCTCACACAATCCTCACTTCTACAAATCTCGCGTTATTAGGATTGCAGCTAGCCTGACTCTTGCTAACAAAGACTGTCATGCATTAAGATCCCCTACAAATCCCAGTCAGTTCTTTTTGTACTTCCACATGTGACTTTCAGTTTTAAAATGTAAGTCTTTAGCCCTCATCATTTCCGAGAGAAGCTCAGAACCCCCACCCCCCGCAAATCTCAAAAGCCACAAGGCAAATTTTAAAAAGTATATACTTTGTTGTTTTTATAGATCATGATTTTTAAGTCATTCTCATGATTTTGGGGGGATGAGTCCATACATTTTGCATGCATGGGGTTGGCAATATTTTAACAGTTTTCAAAGTACTGGGCTTGATTTTCCAGGAAGAAATGGATGAAATGTTGTTGGGGTTTTTTTGGAGATTGTTTGCAAAAAATATCCAGTCACCCCTACTTCCAACCCTTACTTCCATGAGCATTTCTTTGGTGTCAAAGGAACTGCTAACATAATAAAGGAGGATGGATTGTATCTACTATGTGCTGTACGACAAGCTGTCATCTAGGGCGATCAGACAGCAAGTGTGAAAAATTGGGACGGGGGTGCGGGGTAATAGGAGCCAATATAAGAAAAAGACCCAAAAATCAGGACTGTCCCTATAAAATCGGGATATCTGGTCACCCTACTGCCATCCCAAATATTATAAAATATTAATGGGATGCTTGGTGGTGTTGGGTTTAAACACTGGCTTAGATCACATGTGAAAATAGCTTTAGTTGATGTGCACATAACTAAGAAACTGATGCCTTTTGTTTTCTATGTTTTGCACTTTTATGTTTCTAAGAATTTTCTCTGTATGTTGTTAGAGTTGCCTATAGCCTGTAGCAGAGGAGACACTGTGTGTGCTTTCTCATGGAGTCTTGGTTCTTCTAGTTGTTGTTTATTTTAATCTAAAATTAGAAGTCATTTAGACTTGAAGTACGTGCTTTGGTCCCTGTATGGAGATGTTACAATTGTTTCGTTCTAATAACATACATGTTTATCCAAAACATACACTTGCCACAATTGGCAGTCTCTGTTCAGGGAGCTCTAGGACTAAAATACCAAAAGCTGTTGCAGGTCATGGTCAAGAACACTGGCAATATTAACTGCTGAAGAATCTTGATGTTGACCTCTCTGTACTGACCATAATGTATTTTGTTCTTGCTTGTGCCCTTAATCCTTGTGCACCAGATTCACAGTCAGCACTTTTAGATTGAAATCCAAACTCTTAAATACATAATATGTATTTATCCAGTGCCACCATAGCTTGAAATCTTTGCCAACATGTGGGCCTCTAATATTTTAAATGGTTTAATTTTATGCCAAAGATGAGCTTTACTTTTTTCTCCTTCTTTGATTCTGAGTTGCTTCATATAGGCCTGATTTTTCTCTTCACTTGCACAGATTTTACACCGGTTTAACTCCATTGATTTTGATGGAGATGTTCCTAATTTATACCAGTTGAAGTGAGATAGCAATCAGAACAATGTATTTGATATTTTAGTACTAGCATGTGGCAACTTCAACTATATTAGAGGTCTCTAGCTAGATGAGTAAAAATGAAGTAACAGTTTTATTGTTCTGAGCGGGACCACTTGCAGAGTGCATTAAGCATTTGAAACTTCTTGTAGTTGCCTGGTACCTTGTCACCTGACCAGCCCTATTGGGAACTGAACAGCTTCAATTTCTATAAGCTACAGTAAGTGTAATATGAAAGCAAATCAACAGAGAAAACTGCAGCACTTGAATATATTGACTTGATTTCCTACCTAGCTAAAGGTTATTTAAATGGTTTTTTAACTCTCCTGTGCCTAGATTTCTTTTAAAAGAAGAAATACACCATCCCAACCAAAATAAGTAAATAAAAAGAAATCTCCATGTTCAGTGGTAGCTTATTTTCAGCTCTACAAAAGCATCTTATGCTTCTATGGTTTCTCTAGTTTTGGCCAAATAATGACCCCTCTTTCTAACTATAGATGTGGGCAGAAATTTTGCTTCTTTGTCAACAGGATATAAAAAAAATCACCATTCTGGTCAAGAAGATATATAATTTTAATAAAATTCACATTTGACATTCACAGTTTGGATGTTTTGCCATCCAAGTGAAATTGTCTTCTTTGTACTCTGATGGAATGAAGATAGTCAAATTAACCTTTTGCTCTCAAAATTAAAACACACACACACTTCAAAGCCAAGACTTTCTGATGTCCTTTAGGCTATGCTAATCGTAATTTCAAAACAGTGGATGCTTCTACTTCTGTTCTCAAAGAAGGGCTGTGAATACTGTGTCATTTTAATTAGACCATGTGGTGGCTTTCAGTATGCTTGTGACCATGGCGTATGACTTAATGTAATCCCTGAACCTTTTCAGCACTAGCACAATATATGAAAAGTTAAAACACAGCAAGGCACTTGTCCTGTATTTCATAATAATAGAGGATGGACAGCTAAAGTTTTGCCCAATTCTTAATTAATAATTATGCTTGAAAGTTTCCCATTTGGAAGATTAGTGTAAAATTGCTTAATGGTGAACTGAAATCTTTTATTAAATGCTGAATAAAAGTTTAAGATCACAAATTAGCTCCAGGAACTGGAGCCAATCTTGCATCATACAAACTCTGCATTCACTTGAGTAATCCTGCTGAGCCTGTTAAATCTCTCTCACACACCAGTATTATACCTGTTAAAAGTCATTTGCTTCAATAGGGTTATTCCCAATTACTGTAGAGCAATATGTCCACGATATTCTGTTTGGATTTACATGCCTGTAATGCTATTGTGAGTGAGAACAGGAGATAGTCCAGTATTTGAGCATAAAATCTTTTATTTGCCTGCCATGACATAAATACATAATTCTATGTTTCCTCTGCTAGGCTTCATAATATCACAAACACCTAAAAGGTGAGAGTAGTGAGTGTACTGTTTCAGGGACTTGTGACATCAGCACCATTTGCATGGGAAATGAAGAATCCTGGACATGAGTCCTGGTAAAAAAGTTAAGGGCAAATTGATTTGCAAATATTTACATGTAAATACTTTTACAGTTTTTAAAGTCTACACTAGAGATGAGCATAAACTGGTGAAGAAACAAAAAATGATACACTGGCAGGAAGAAACTTGTGGGACCCATGCTTGGGAATGTGGTATTGATTGGATTTTGGGGTTTATTCTACAGGCTGCGCCTTGTGTTTTTGGATAAGTACCTTCAGTATGTATTGCCCTCCCTTATTGGATTTTAAATGACATACCAAAAGGCATTTTGTTGCCACTGCTCCCACCATTTCCTCCATTACACTATTACCCCTGTGATACATCCAAATACAGACAATGCCATATATAGGTAAAACCCAATGGCCAAGGCCTTCACACTTTAGTGATTTATTTAAATATTATTTGAAAAAAATATTTTTAAGGTTCAGGATATTCCATATAAGTGAACAATTGGGTGGAAAAAGACTGGCCAGCAGACAGAAAAGTATATGACATCACTACAAATGAGCTTCAAGAATTTGAAATTAAAGTTTTATCATGGCCATTCCAGGGGTCTCTAGTATTGGGAGAAAGGGGCCCTTATTGTGGTTTAGTTACCCAAATAGTAAACAACCAGAATCATACTCAGAGAGTATGGAAATTTTACTTGTATTGAAATGATCCCAGTAACTAATAATTTAACCTGTATCATATTATAATATACCCCTTCCTATTGCTATTAATGTTAATGCCTCTCGAAAGTACCTGAGAATATTTAAACAATAGATGTGGTAGAATGCTATCCCCGAGAGAGATGTACTAGAATATTGAATAACAATAATTAATGCCACATTAGGGACTGTAAAATTTACCCTGCTCCTATCCAGCTTTCAAATCACTTTCATGTATCCAAATTGCTCAAGGGGACTGCTATTTGGCTAGCACAGCAAAGGGCACAGGTCTGCTCTAGGAAGCAAAGAGGCTTAGCTGGACACTTATAGGATGGTGCAAATAGTGCAGCAGCAATTTGGAATATTCTTAAGGGCCAACAGCACGACAAGAAATTAGGGCAACTAGAAAAGGCCACTGGTCTTATTACTGGAGCAGAGCTGACCCAGGTGTAAGCTGGAGTTGGTGAATTACATGTTGTTTTCGCCCTTAGTTCAATGACCCAGGAGCTGTTGACAAAGATGGTATTGAAGATCACTGAGGCAGGAAAGGAATTGCAGTGGGATCTAGCATGTTCAGAGATTCAGGATTTCCTGAATGACCACCTAATAGCTATTCGGAGTGATCTCGAGCATCAGGCACAGCCTACTGCCCTTACAGTGCTTCAGGAATGTTATCTGATTTGTGTTCATGAAGACATACTTGGAGATTTTCAGGATGGATGTGCAAGTCCTCACAGTGCTCCTTCCAAGCATATGGGCTGGTAGGAGGGGTGTGGGCTCTCACATACTGAATCCTTCCAGGCCCATGGGGAGGATGCATGTGGGATTGGATAATTCACGGTGATATCTGGGAGATTAGACCACCTGGTAATGCCTAGCTGATTTGTTTTTAGTGCTCCTGGAATAACACCTGATATTTGGATTGGACTAGGGAATCAGTGGACATTTTGGTCCTGGGTATCCCCACATCTTTAGTGTGTAAGGAAATTGAAGCAAGGGGAAGTTGTCACAATGTTTTACAAAGTTTGTTGGGAAGGAATGGGACAAGGAACTACTCTGACAAGATAGTTACTGTTCCAAGCTAATGATAGCTGCGTATACATTAAAGCCACCTCTTTGCTAGATATGCATTTTAATCTCACCATGACTGCAGGAAATCACATTATTTATTGGCCTGTGGACAAGCCCTACAATCAGACCTTAGGTATCAAATTATTTTAATTGGACCACTTTAATACCTGACTGATTTCAGAATTTGTGCTTACTCTTACCAGAGGTTCAGAAAATTTCTGATTTAGAGGGACAAATCCATGTGATTCAGAATATATATAAAACTGAAAAACATGTTTTTCATACAGTCTATAGCGTGTCTACTTTGTGTACTAATTATGATGTGATGATCTATGTAACTAAGGCAGTGAAACAACCCCAGCATATTATTTACAATGAGGACATTAATGCTTATTTTGCTTTTGTTTAGTCTAGGAATGTGTTGTTGTAAGAAGTGTAATAACCAAAATGCCTTTCATGTTCATACTAATCATGCATTATCGTTATATCCAGCTAAGATGTATAGGGTTAGTCCTGATCCTCTTGAGCTAGAAACAGAAATACATGGCATGATGCAATTGGAGGTTTAAGAATGTTGATTGTGCTAAAGATCTGCACAAAAGGGGGGAATGTGGAAACAGGGTTAAAGGGTTTAAATATAGGCCTCTCAGTTGTAAGAAACAGAGCAACTGTCATGCTAAGTCTTAGTCTAATATCGCGAGACCTGTAGAAGCAGAGCTTACGTCAGAAGTGCGTGGGAAGACAGCAGAGTGGAGTCAGCGTGACCCAGCCTTGAGATAGCGACATTTTGAGAACAGAAATGAGAAAATACAGGAATGGGCAGGACAAAACATAAACTGTAGATGTTTTTAATTAACGTATGAATGCTTGTGTGATATTGCTTGTACTTTGAAGAAACTGAGGCAGAGATTCTCTGTCAGCTGTGTTCTTCACTTGCAATTGTATGTCCTGAATAAAGCTGTCTCTGATTTTGTTGCCTCCAACCTGAGAGTGGAGTTCATTTCTTCCACAATTATTTGGTATTTCCCCAAAATTTGTGGGTGTTCAGGATCTAGGCCTATTATACAGTCCAGCTGGAAAGTTCAGGGGCCTGAGTCTTATTTCATTCACACCAGTTTAACACATGTGTAACTTGACTGAATTCAATGGGGTTTCTTCCAATTTACAGTACATGGATGTAAATTAATCTATTTTGCAAAGGTTCATATAACACCATTGTTGCTGTAGTATCGGAATGCCTTCCAGTAGTGCATTAAGCAATGTGAGTAACATATGTCATGTGTAGTTCAATCTCCCATCCTCTTCCAATGGGGAGAATAGTGTGTGCAGTGTAGTGTGGTGTCTTGTTTTGGTAGGACAGGTTGTTTGTTTTTTGTTTTGAATATACACACACTGTGTTTATTAGATAAGGTAGTTCCTGTGGGAGTTTGTTCCACGGTTTGGATTAGACTCCCAGAAAGCTTTGTCTCTTGTGAGAATGAACTTTACTTTTATTGTGGAGAGTTCCATTGTGTCTAAGGAGTGGAGATGGGAGGACGCAAATTGAAGAAAGCTCATCAACCAGGATGGGACAAAATCTCCTAGTCAACCAGAGATGGTAGAAAGCATTGCATCCAGGAGGATGAGAATGGATGTCTTCCCTCTATCCAATAATGAGATGATGATCTGTACAAGACAGTGGTTGGGTTGTGATGTCCTGAATACTGACATCTAATCTGA
Organism: Mauremys reevesii; assembly: GCF_016161935.1. Classification (NCBI taxonomy): domain Eukaryota; kingdom Metazoa; phylum Chordata; order Testudines; family Geoemydidae; genus Mauremys; species Mauremys reevesii. Next base: position 97,779,949 of record NC_052624.1, read on the forward strand.
AGACCAGGTCCAGGGTATGACCAACGGTATGGTTTGGATAAGAGATGACTTGTGAAAGTCCTAGAGAGGTAAGTGAGTATATGAGCTTGAGTATGATCTAAGTGATTTTAGCATGAATTTAGACCACAATCAGGTATTAGGATATAGATATTCAGGTATGCCTACAAAGACCTATACTTTAAGAATTTAGGTGTATTCTTATCTCTTAGCTACTTATAGAAGTATAAAAGACTCAAAATCACAGTCTGCTTGTTTATAGGGTCTTTTCTCACTGTGACAGTCTGAGGCCCTGTTCTTAGGCTAAGCCTTTGGCTAAGCAGCAGAGGCAGCCATAAACTGGAAAGTGTATGGTCACGTCCTTGCATTCCAAACTAGTCACATTGAAATAAGGTGCTATTGGGCTGTTAGGAATACAATCCTGTCCTGATAATGCCTATCACCTCCACATAAAGGGAAGAGCCTAGAAGATGTAAAAGGAAACTTAGTTTGATAGCATCCTGTCTGGCAAGAACTCACTTATCAATAGCAGAGGTGTGAAATCCTCATTTCCTTGTTGTTCTATCACTGTAGTCCCCATTTTCCTATTGTTTGTCTGTATAATCTCTTTCTGGTTCTGTGATTGTTTCTGTCTGCTGTATAATTAATTTTGCTGGGTATAAACTAAGTAAGGTGGTGGGATATAATTGGTTAAATAATCACCTTACAATATGTTAGGATTGCAAAGTTAAATTTCAGTAAAATGATTGGTTAATGTATAGCTAAGCAGAACTGAAGTTTTACTATATAGTCTGCAGTCAATCGGGAAGTAGGGGAGATGGGAACAGGGAATGGGGGGGGAGAATTGGAATCATGTTTTGCAAAGGGAGGAATGGGAACAGGGACACAGGCAAGGCTCTGTGGTGTCAGAGCTGGGAAGGGGGACAATGAGGAGGGAAATTGGAATCATTGCTTGCTGGAAGTTCACCCCAATAAACATTGAATTGTTTGTACCTTCGGACTTTGGGTATTGTTGCTCTCTGTTCATGCGAGAAGGACCAGGGAAGTAAGTAGGTGAAGGAATAAGCCCCCTAACATCAGGTTCCAGAACTGCATCTAAATTTCACCAGCTCTAAGAGAAGTTCTGATCTGGGCTTTTGATGCATCTCTAATCTGCTAATATATTCAGATTATAATTCGGTGTTCTAAAAACTAATCCTGCTCATTTGAAGTCAATCAGGTTTTTTATATTTCTGTGGTAACGAGTTTGGACTGTGTGTATGCATGTGTGCACACATGCGTGTGTGTACACACAGCTTTTCAGATTACATTGAAGAGTTTGTGATGAGAAAGTCCATTTGATTTTCTAAGCACATGCTGGACATAATTCTGCACAGCCTAGCATCCTGTACCACCATCCTATTGAAATCAGTGGGATGACAGAGATATAAATCAGAATTGAATTCATCCTGCTATGTCTAAAACAGGGGTCGGCAACCTTTCAGATGTCCTGTGCCAAGTCTTCCTTTATTCACTCCAATTTAAGTTTCGTGTGCCAGTAATACATTTTAACGTTTTTAGAAGGTCTCTTTCTATAAGTCTATAATATATAACTAAACTATTGTTGTATATAAAATAAACAAGGTTTTTAACATATTTAAGAAATGTCATTTAAAATTAAATTAAAATGCAGAGTCCCCCGGATTGGTGGCCAGGACTTGGGCAGTGTGAGTGCCACTGAAAATCAGCTCGCGTGTCACAGGTTTCCTACCCCTGGTTTAAAACATGGTTATGGAATAAAATGGCCTCTTCCTTTTAGCCTTATTAGGTGGCAATAAAAGTGCCATCCATTGTGGTTTGTTCACTCAAAATCAATTATTCTCAATTTGTAAAGATCGGAACTCCTCCCATTGGGGAGTACCAGATGTTTTGGAGAGAGTAATATTCTTGGGAACCTTATGCAATTTTAAAATATTGATTCAGTGCCTAATGCTGGATTGATCTGAAGCTGCCAGAAAGACTAATACCAGTCAAAAACTTGAATGTATGGCATTGCAATATAATAATAAGTGGCTACCTTGGATTTCACCTCCTATCAGTCTGGAATCTGTTTGGGGAATTGCCCATATTTAGACAATCAGCATATGCTAGCGAAGAGTTTTATAAATGTAAAAGTTAGACTTAATGACTGCTCCAGGCATGGGGCCAGAGGATGCCCTTTTAATCAACGTAGACACATTTCACAAAACTGGAGTTGGTTTATGATGTGTCAGAATTGCAAGCATTCAAGATAAGTTTCTTAGAACACTTCCAGATCATGTAAAATATAAATGGTTCCTTTGGTATTTATTGCTCATGATCAGATTATTAGGTTAGTAATTATCTCTGAATTTTCATCTTTCTTTTCCTTCATTTAATAGAAATTATAGAAATTGTTTAATTTAATTTTTTTAAAAAATCATTGTCATGGCTTGTCATCTTTTGTGTTTGTAAAGTACCTAGTACAAGTACAGTCTTTTGTACTAAGAAAAGATAAAATGACAACATTTCCTAATGGAGAAGGTTAAAAAAAATCTTCAAGACTCTTAGAAAGATTGGAAAACTATGAATAAAAATATTTAAAATCCATGTTGTGGAGGGGACTTCTTGGCTCAGTTTAATAGGCTATATGGAATCCTCTACCTGTAAGTCACATGTCTAAATGTAAACTGGTCATCATTCACCATATGCCATTACCACCCGATGATTGTTCAGTGACCTGAGTGAAATGCTTTGGTGGTCTCATTGCAGCTGTAGATGTAATAAAATGTCTATTAAGCACTTGATGAGAATGTCAGTAGCAAGGCAAAGGACTATTAGAGTAGATTAGCCTTCATACATATCACACAGGGTGTCATTTGGAAGTTTGCCTTAAGTCTGCCTGTGTGAGACTTGTTCGGTGGAAACAGAACTTCACTCTGCAGGGCTGTCAAGAGAGGACATTTCAAATGTACTAAAATTAACTTTGTAAAAAAATCTATATAGGATCAATACTGATCCATGGTCTCTCTTACTACCAATGCAGTGAAAATTCTTATTGTAATCATTTGAAATTTTGTGTGAGAAAAGAACTAGAACCATACAGAGCCAAGACTGATGACCAATGACTACAATAGGACTATTTGTTCAATTAATTGTTCACCATTTAAGTATGTGGGTCACAATCTGTCAATTTCTTTTACTTTTGAGTGCTAACTTAATTTTTCAAAAAGACAAAATCTTTTGAATTGGCAAAAAAAAGTGTACTTTCAGAATAAGAACAATGACTTTCAAGGGATTTGGTCCTTGAACTAGGTATTTAGATCGTGGCACAAAATCTAGGTTATTGTTTAACAGTGTAATTTTGTTTTCATCAGAGAAAATGAACCCACTGCGGTTTTCTAGGTATTTTGGAACTACTTTTTAAAAATGTTGTTTCTATTTAAAACTGAACATGTCTCTTTCAGTTTGAAACCCTGAAGAATTCCATTCTAAGATCTCTACTTGCTTTGTGTGTGTGTGTGTGTGTATGTATTTGCTTTTACTTAGAAATGGATACCACTGCTATTCACATTTTAACATTTCCTCTTAAAATGAGGGCAGTTAATGCCTAAAAGCAATTCATTTGCTATCAAGATGGTGATTTGACCATAACCTGTGAGAATATTTTAGGACAAGGCCTAAATTACTAGCTTAATTTACCAGTATACCAAGGAAATTGTGGGTGAAATACAAGTACTGAAGATATTCTAAAACATTATTTGTTTAAGTGAGGGTGAGCTGTGTAAAAATGAAAGAGAAGAGTGCATCTTGTAATGCTCAGAAAGCACTGTTTCATGCTTCATTTGACACAAATATTTTGAGTATAGGCAACATTTAAATAACAACTCACCTTTTTGTCATCACAATCATTAATTTTCAAAGTATTTCTCTGAGTAAATCAATTGCAATGATTTTGTATGCTATTTTGATGGTAAACTTCTAATTTTAGAGTCAGTTGTAATTCTCTGTTTATTTTTTTGCCAATAGAGCAGCACAATCCCAGGATTTGATCCTGAAAACATTTAGTATGCATGTAAATACTTATAAGGCTAGAGCCTCCATTAGACAAAAACCTCCCATAGAGGTATAGCCTCATCTCTCTCTCCTATATGTGCATTTGTAATCACCAGTCTGCTTAAAAGGAATTAAGTAAATGGGACGCGTCTACTCTGTTGTGGCAGTAGATTTCCTTTGGGATTTTGATGTCTTATTTTTCACAGTAAAAAATGGAATTTCTTTCTCAAAACTTCTGTAGCTGTCCTCTTTGAGAATTAAGTAATTCTTTCCTATCTGCTGCTATTTTGCTCTTTCTAAGCCTTGCATTGGAATACATCTGACTCTTCTATTCCTTGCACTTCAAGAATATCTTGACTGAGAGGTAATTTAATGAAGTGAATAAAACTGTATTTCAAAATACGTTTAATATACTTTCACCTAGAAAGAGGCAGGACTGAACCAAATCTCTAAGTATGAGCACCCTTAAATGTAGAGGAAGTTTAGATCTCAGTTGACCTTCTCTACTAGCCTCTTTTCAATATTTTGTGGAATCTAAATGCTACTTATGGAGGTGTGGGGAGGTTCCAAAAAGTTTAATTCCAGATTTAAACTTTGTAGCTCTGGTCCATCTCTGTTTTCACTCTAGAAAAATGTTCTAGTGATTGCATTGTGCATTCTAGCTCTTCTTTCCAGAGGAATTCTGTCACACTGCACTAGACTGATGGATATGTTGTGATATGCAGTATTAGCAGATGAGATAGCTGTTCCCTTTTGCATGTTACTTTAAATCTGTTCTCAGCAGGAGCGAGCCCTCTGTTTCACTGACAAGTCCATCCACTCAACTTTGATATTATGTTTCTGAAGGAGATGGGGGCAATAAGTATGTTCATTGTGGGGAGTTCCCTGTACAGGCAGGATGATACATTTTGTGAGAGCTCTAACTTGTCATTGATCTTGTTCAATGTGCATGTCTGACTGTGACAGGAAATAGGAGATATTTTGGCCTGCAGAACAGATGATCTGTATCTCCTTTTTTTTTTTTAAATTGAGATACTGCACTATTTGTTCTCCTCCAGTGCCCGGTGAAGACAGGGCAGTGACTACGTACAACAATGCTTAGTCCCAATCTGGCTAAAATATAAGACAAACTGAGAGAGAAACAAATAGATGGTGGGGTGGAATTTTCAGAAGCATCTGAGTGACCTAAGAGTTGAGAGAGTTAATTCCATTTCATGAAGCATTTCAATATTTGGATTTATCCTTATTTAGAATTAAAAGCAAAATTTTGAAATCCTCTGCTTAAGGGAAAGCCCTGGTCTATGACTCTGTGGTAGTCGGTTTGGTTTGCAGTGCTACCCTGGAACTATCACTCTGGCTGCAAGCCTGTGAGCTTGGGAATTTACTGTTCCACGCTCCTGGTTCCTTGTCAAACCGCCATGGAAGCTGCAGAGGAGGCTAGGAACTTGGGAGCTGGGGCACCCAGGTTTTCCACACACTCTGCTCCCCATCAGCCTGCCAAGTAAATTGCCAAAGCTTGAAGAGCCTGGAAGTCTAGGCTCCTCAGCAATCCTCCAGGCAGGCAAGCTGGCCAGAAACAGGACAAGCTTCAATCTAGGGTTACATTGGACCTTTGTAGAAATCTAACTGTCACTGCAAAACATTTTGATTTAGATGAATCAGTGTTCTGCAACAGAAAAATACTGTATCCTGGGGTTCTGTTAGAGCCATGTCTGCGCCTGGATTATCCAGTGTCATCTTTTATTATTATTTGTATCACAATAGTGCCAAGAGTTATCAGCTGTGGACTCATTGATGTAGGTATTATTAATACACCTAATAAAAGACAGTCCTTGTTCTGAAGAGCTTACATTCTAAATAGACAGGAAGACAGATAGTTGGAATAAGGAAATATTATCTCCATTTTACAAATGGAGAACTGAAGCAGAGGGAGATTAAGTGATTTATCCAAGGCCAAACATTGTCTATGACAGTGCTCGGAATTGTACCTAGATTTCAGTTTCTTAACCTTAAGACCATAGACCTTGTGTGTAATACAGTCCATTTTTGCATCCGTTGTCTAAGAAGCTATGGCCAGTTCTCTCTGACCTCAACATAGTGATTTCTTTCTTTTGTAACCGCAGGTGCATTTACTGTAATAACCTCTGTTTGAGGTTATCCGTGAAAAGTGTCTAGAAGGTTCAAGTAGTGCAGATTGGCATAGCAGGATTACAATAGTGAGAAATATAATAGCTCCAATGTTATATTATTTCATAATTCACAGTATCACAAGAGCGATCAAGTTTTATACACTCCATAGTGAATGTGTTTTAACTCCATTATGCCAGTCTCGAGATCAAGTCCTTAGAGTCTCCTGGAACACAGGCTGTCTTAATGGCAGTGTAGCATGCTGTTCAGTTTACAACAGTGGTTCTCAACCAGGGGTACGCAGAGGTCTTCCAGGGGGTACATTAGCTCATCTAGATATTTGTCTAGTTTTCCAACAGACTACAGAAAAAGCACTAGCGAAGCCTGTGCAAACTAAAATTTAATACGACAAAGACTTGTTTATAATGCTGTACATACTGTACACTGAAATGTAAGTACAATATTTATATTCCAATTGATTTATTTTATAATTATAGGGTAAAAAGGAGAAAGTAAGCAATTTTTTAGTAATAGTGTGCTGTGACACTTCTGTATTTTTATGTCTGGTTTTATAAGCAAGTAGTTTTTAAGTGAGGTTTAAGTTGGGGGTACCCAAAACAAATCATACTCCTGAAAGGGGTACAGTAGTCTGGAAAGGTTGAGAGCCATTGGTTTACAAGTCCGGCAAACATGTATTTATTTCCTCGTTTCCTTATAAGTTAGCTAAATTTCCCCTCCATTTCATGCTTTATAGTATGATTATTGTAAGCTTACTCTTTCCTGAGATCACCTGGCTACATGACATGATTGCATTTTATCAGCTTCTATCCTCTGCTCACATGCCCTGTAACTCCCCTGCCTTTACTAAGCAACTTCAGTCGTGCTGCATCACTAACACTGAGCTTGCTATCTGCAAGCTGATAACAGACACGCTTTTGAAAAGAAACTACTATTTCATCACAGTGTAATGAAATCTTGTGTTCATAATTTGCTTTTTATAAATTTTACATTTTTCTTTTGTATTTATAATTACATGCTGGCTTTTCAGAAGCAATGCAAAGCTAAGTTTTTATTTAGGATGAGTGTCCGTACATTACAAAAGGAGAAGCAGCAGCAAAATCAGAGATCTGGAATGAAAGCCTGTCCCTATTGGAGTTTTCCCTCTACCTTCAATGGGGCCAGGATTTCACCTTTGTCTTGCAGACTATTCCCCTTTGCACTGGAGACTGAAAAACACCCTGGTGGCACCTATAAAAATGTTTATAGGAAAATATAATATTTAGAAACTATTCATGTCCTGAATTTCAGAGCGGCTGACCTACCACAACTTCAGTTGAATTCACTTGGGGGACTGCAGGTGTTCAGCATCTTTCAAAACCAGGCTACTTTTATGTAGGTACCTAGCTATGTATACAAGCCTAATTTTAACTACCCGGGTTTGAAAAGCTTGGCCATTATTTATTAAGGCTGTAGGCACTGACAAAGACAGTGGCTGTTGGGGGAGACAATTCGATTAACTCACTATATTCTATAAATCATAAAATAGAAGTGTTGTAGGTCTCATCACTGTCCCATCAGGACAGGTTAGGAGCCAGAGGCAGAAGACCTTAGACAAGCAAGTTACTTTTAAAATATGTCTGTCATGGCTATGTATATGACATGTACAAGTGAAGACCTAACATAAGCCTGATCCTGTGAAGGCCTGAACACCCTTGAGTCCTATTACAGCCAATGGGAGTTGAGGGAGCTCAGTGATTTACAGGAAGCATTCAGCAACTTGCAAGATAAAATCCACCGTTTTTCTGCTAGGTATGAGTGTGAGCCTCAGGCATAAAATGTTCCCCTGTGGACACCTGTTGAGATTTTTATGGTAAAACTCAAAGCAAAACCAGAGAAATTTCACACTGTTTTATAGTGGATGACAACTAAACAAGCTTGAGAATTCTAGTAGAAACACTATAGAAAAGAAAATATTCATTGCACATGTTCCTCCCCCTTTTTCTTACTCAGAAAACAAAATCCAGCATTTATTTCCAATCAGAAAAGTGCTGACATTCACAGTAGAACGACCGATGCTCAAGATCATATTTCCTAATTTCCTTTGTAGTTTTAGTGATTTGTGTATTCAGTCTCCTGTAGTGTAAATGACATGGAATATAAATGAATGCATATTGCATGAATGCCTTTTATAAGAGATCACTGGGAAGGAATTACTGCCTTAGCATAAATGTACTGTTACTGCTTGAGTAATGATAGCAGCATGCGAGTCCCTTCTTCCTTTCAGAAAACATTATTCCTTTTAGAGGTATTGTACTACAGCAAGAAAAAGTTACCAATGGAATGCTGTTAGTTCACATATGCCCAACTCAGCCTTAACTCTGATATTGCTTTGGTGGTGCCACTACATGTATATAACATTTGTTCCTTTTCACACAGGCGCCTTTCAGCTTTCTCTGGGGTGCTCCACCCATAGGTCCTGCCCCCACTCCAAATCTTCCCCCAAGGCCTCTCCCAGCTGCTTCCAGCTCCTGCTCTGCCCCCTCCCCTGGGGCTCCACCTCCCCCCACCTTTTCCTGTTCCCACTCTGCCCCCTCCTCCAAGCGCACCCCACCCTTGCTCTGCCTCTTCCCACCCTGGCTCCTATCACTCCCCCCAGTACCTCCCGCCCACCATCAAACTGCTGATCGGCAGCAGGTGGGAGGTGAGGAGCTGATCGACAGGGACCACTGAACAGCTGATCAGCCGGTGGCTGGTGGGTGCTGAACACCCCCTGTTTTTTTTTCCATGAATGCTCCAGCACCAGCGCACCCATGGAGTCATCACTTTTGCCTTTTCATATATAGATTGATAATGGAAAACTGATTTATTGCTGCTAGTCCTCTAATATATTTGTTTATTTCTGCAATCATATGATCAAGAGCATTTAATTTTACTTTTTGATGATCTTGTCTGCATTCCTCTCACTAATCTTTCACAGCCATTACTTCTACCAATAACAGAAGGGGGGAAGATTGCCATTGTGGAATCTCAAAGTCTTTGTGAAGATTCTCTCAGATCTCTAGATTTTGTGTCCCTGACCTCACTTCCTCAACCAAAAGAAGAGCTCAGAAGAAAACTCTGAGGGGATTTCTGTTCTTTTAGGGCCAGAATTTAGAGTTAGTTAGGTGCTTAATGGAATTTTCAAAAGCACCTAAGATGTGTTGAAGTCAATGAGATTCCTAGGTGCTTTTGAAAATCTGGCCCCTAGTGTCTACCTGCAAATTTTCCAATGGGAGCTTTACCCCTCTTTTTTTTTTTTTTTTAAAGAAACTTGGGAGTCCAGGCTTTCCTGTGTTGTGTATGTATTATCAACTGTATTGAATCCTAGTAATTTTGGAGGCTTTAAACTCATGACACCTGGGACGTTTCCCTCTAGTGTTATCCAGACGGGTGATCTGCTAGGTCACTCCAATCATTGACTCTGGGAGTCAGCCTTACCCTGCTCTGCTGTGAGAACCCCCACTCCTGGGCTGTTCACACACAGCTTCTGGCATGGAAGCTGCTCCTTGGATTGTGCAACTGAATGACACTAGTCAATATCTCCGGTCCCAGACACAACCCTAGAACCTCCATCTTGCAGTGTCCAGTTATGCCCGCTGGATGCTGCAAGCTTATATAAGTTTGTCAATTTAACAAAGAAATTGATATGTATCAGGCTTGTTATCCCAAGAGGAGTCTCTGACACACTTCAAATCAAACACACTGCTTGAGGTAGAACAAACAAACAAATCTATTAACTATAAAGATAGATTTTAAGTGATTATAAGTCAAAGCATAACAAGTCAGATTTGGTCAAATGAAATGAAAGCAAAATGCATTCTAAGCTGATCTTAACACTTTCAGTGTCCTTACAAACTTAGATGCTTCTCACCATAAGCTGGCTGGTTGCTCTTCAGCCAGGCTCTCCCCTTTGATCAGCACTTTAGTTGCTTGGTGTGTGGTGTCTGTAGATGGAGGTAGAAGAGAGAGAGCAAGTATGACAAATTTCTCTCCTGTTTAGTGTGTCCTTTCTTTCCTCTTTTCTCTGCTGCCCCCGCCCCTTCAGAGTCAGGTGAGCATTATCTCAGCACTGTTCCAAACTGACCAAAGGAAGGGGGGGGGGTGACTGCTTCAAGAATCTAACAGATTCTTTTGTTGCTGCCTAGGCCAGCGTCCTTTGTTCCTATGAGGCTGGGCTGGGTTTGTCCCATATCTTCCCTGATGAGGTGTGAACTGCCTCTCTGCTCTTGGAGAGTTTTTGCCTGGGCTTGCTTTAAGCCAGGCGCATACATTTTCAGCCTCATAACTATATGCATGAAATTATAACCTATAACATTACTGTAACAATTAATATAACATCACTATAACAACCATACTCAGTGCATCATGAGCCTTCTGAAGATGCCCGACATGACAGACTTTGTATTGGATACCACACTATCATTTTACAAGGATGAACATGGGGTGCTGAGTGTTCCTCTGAGGTACAGAGTGTCACATCACCCTAATATATAGAATAGCTGTGATAGATAATTTGGAGGATTTAAACATTTATTCTAAGTGTTCTGTCACCCCAAGGCCAGCATATGGTAACTAAAGTCCGTCTTTAGAAAGAAGATAATGTAAAGAAAAAGTGCCATCAAAATTGAAAACTCTTTTTTCTTAACTAACATCTCTAACTTATAGCATGAAGAAAATGTGTGAAGACGTGACGGTATAGATGTCACCTGTTTGAGGTGACTCACATAACTTATTCAGAATGTAACCGCTTGAAAGTGATGTGACCATCGCATTTTCATGCTAATAAAACCATTGCACCCTAACACACTGCGTATGTTACCTATATACTGTATGCTTTGTAAAGTGGGCACAAATCAGAAATTTTAACAGGTTTATTGGTGCTTGCTTTCTTTTGATTTAGCACTGTACCCTGCTGCTATCATCATTCAAGTGGTAACCACACATTTATACTAAAGCAGTAACTCGTTCCTAGTGAACTCTTGTACTGACATGTGGTGATGTGTATTTGCTATATATACCATATCATTCAGGCTATAAGAGTCTCAACTAAAACAAAATCACTAGAATGACAAAGATAATAAGGATGTTAATAAGTGTGAATCAGAAAGCTTTCTTCTTCTATTAAAAAGCCAACTTTTTAACATAACCACTGTATGTTACATTATTTACAGTACAACTTAAGACCCTGAATGTGCATATACACACATGTAGACCAACTGAGATCCACACTGGCTCCAGGTCGCTGCAGAGGTCTTGTTACCTGGAACAACTTGCAGGATCAGGGCCCAACTTTATATAATATCTTTCATTCATGTTGTACCTTATCACTAACTGACTTTATACAGTCAATAATTAGTTACAACACTAAAATGTAAAAACATAGAGGAAGGAAAAGAATAGCATAGAGATGAGAGAAGAGAGGGGTTTTAAAATTGAATTACAAAGCAATATTTACCTTCCCCTTAATTCCTAAATGATCATTTTTGATCCATTTTTTTAAGTATCTTGTTGAAGTTACTATTCTTAATGTCACTTCACTTCCTGAAACTCAAACACTTTCACTGGCAGTGTCCTTATTAGTTCTCATAGGCAATGGAAAAGGGAATCAGATTTTTTTTTAATCATTTGACAATATAAACTGGGTACTATGTGATTCTTAATATTTTAGTGTTTTTGCGGGGGGTTCAGCTAAATCCAACTGATATCTTATACTGAAATACATTAGAGCTTAATTAATCACTAGATTTACTAACACATTCTAATACTTTTTTACTTCTTTACATTGGAAAAGTGTGAAAAAAAGGAATTAAAGAAAGAAACTGGTGTAATCCAAAAAAAATCAAATCATTTTTTAAATTAAAATTTGTTTAAATTAATTCATTTTTTTCACCAAATAATTAAATTAAAAGTGAAAAATTTCAGTTAAAATTATTTGTTTGGGTTTTTTATTAATTGCTGGCAGGGGTGTGTGTGTGGGGGGGAGGGGGATTAAAACAATTTTTAACTAGTTGTTGCCAGGAATTAATGTTGGTGATTGCAGATGGTGAAAAAATGTAGTTTGCTTGGATTGACTATTAGTTCCTAGTGAAACCTTGTCACCCATCTCAAGAGAGGCACAATCGGAAATGGGAAAACATATTTTGAAAGACCAGAGGCCTGCAGTAAATAGAAAATTATATAATGGTTGCCTTATCTCTTCACTTCAGCAGTTAGTTTGGGGTGTAATGGAGAAGAGCTGTATCAGAAAAATGTAACAGCCTATCTACAGAATATATAAAAAGAAAATGATGGCTGTGAAGGGTAGGGAATGAAGAGCTGTACTGAATTGTAATCTTGCCTAGGAAATACCAGTCCTTTCAAATAGCTCTATATTTTAGAGGTGGCCAAACCCTGCCCCACTAGCATGCATGCAGAACCCCCAGTACTTTAGGATTAAAAGGATTTGTTCTATAGATTTTTCAAACCAAGAAGTTGTTAAAAAGGATATTAAGGTGGAAAATGTGTTTTATCAGAGTCCAGATTGTACCATACAAACTATTGCAAGGTTTAGAAAAATTCTACCTTTTTTTTAGAATTCACTCTCCCCACACATGTTAAAAATTTTGGGCACAAGCATTTAAAGACTTCATCCATCCCCCTACCATAAAATCCTTACTCATTCCCACCTGGAAACTAGTAAAACCCTCCATGGTTATCTGTGTTGTCTCTAAAACATCTGTGAAAAGTGAGTTAATTAAGAAAATGGTTAGCTGTTGTGAATGTTTTTTAAAAAAAAAAATTGTGGCAAACCCATTTTGGTTCCCCAAACTGAAATTATTTTAAAGGGAAATTACAGAAGGTTGCAATTAATAGCCTGATCCACTTTAGAAGGCCCTAGTATGAAGTATCAGAGGGGTAGCCGTGTTAGTCTGGTTCTGTAGAAGCAGCAAAGAATCCTGTGGCACCTTATAGACTAACAGACGTTTTGCAGCATGAGCTTTTGTGGGTGAATACCCACTTCTTCGGATGCAAGCAGTGGAAATTTCCAGGGGCAGGTGTATATATAAGCAAGCAAGAAGCAAGCTAGAGATAACGAGGTTAGATCAATCAGGGAGGATGAGGCCCTGTTCCAGCAGCTGAGGTGTGAAAACCAAGGGAGGAGAAACTGTTCTGTAATTGGCAAGCCATTCACAGTCTTTGTTTAGTCCTGAGCTGATGGTGTTAAATTTGCAGATGAACTGGAGCTCAGCAGTTTCTCTTTGAAGTCTGGTCCTAAAGTTTTTTTGCTGTAGGATGGCCACCTTAAAATCTGCTATTGTGTGGCCAGGGAGGTTGAAGTGTTCTCCTACAGGTTTTTGTATATTGCCATTCCTAATGTCTGATTTGTGTCCATTTATCTTTTTCCTTAGAGACTGTCCAGTTTGGCCGATGTACATAGCAGAGGGGCATTGCTGGCATATGATGGCATATATTACATTGGTGGACGTGCAGGTGAATGAACCGGTGATGGTGTGGCTGATCTGGTTAGGTCCTGTGATGGTGTTGCTGGTGTAGATATGTGGGCAGAGTTGGCATCGAGGTTTGTTGCATGGGTTGGTTCCTGAGCTAGAGTTACTATGGTGCGGTGTGCAGTTGCTGGTGAGAATATGCTTCAGGTTGGCAGGTTGTCTGTGGGCGAGGACTGGCCTGCCACCCAAGGCCTGTGAAAGTGTGGGATCATTGTCCAGGATGGGTTGTAGATCCCTGATGATGCGTTGCTGGGGTTTGAGCTGGCGACTGTATGTGATGGCCAGTGGAGTCCTGTTGGTTTCTTTCTTGGGTTTGTCTTGCAGTAGGAGGCTTCTGGGTACACATCTGGCTCTGTTGATCTGTTTCCTTATTTCCTCATGTGGGTACTGTAGTCTTGAGAATGCTTGGTGGAGATTTTCTAGGTGTTGGTCTCTGTCTGCGGGCTTAGAGCAGATACGGTTGTACCTCAGTGCTTGGCTGTAGACAATGGATCTTGTGGTGTGCCCGGGATGGAAGCTGGAAGCATGAAGGTAGGCATAGCGGTCGGTAGGTTTTCGGTATAGGGTGGTGTTAATGTGACCACCACTTATTTGCACCGTGGTGTCTAGGAAGTGGACCTCCCGTGTAGATAGGTCCAGGCTGAGGTTGATGGAGGGGTGGAAGCTGTTGAAATCATGGTGGAATTTTTCCAGAGTCTCCTTCCCATGGGTCCAGATGATGAAAATGTCATCAATGTAGCGTAGGTAGAGAAGGGGCGTGAGTGGACGGGAGCTGAGGAAGCGTTGTTCCAGGTCGGCCATAAAAATATTGGCATATTGTGGGGCCATGTGGGTGCCCATAGCGGTGCCACTGATCTGGAGATATATATTGTCATTAAATTTGAAATAGTTGTGTGTGAGGATAAAGGCACAGAGATCAGCAACCAGTTGTGCTGTGGCATCATCAGGGATACTGTTCCTGACAGCTTGTATTCCATCAGTGTGTGGGATGTTTGTGTAGAGAGCCTCTACATCCATGGTGGCTAGGATGGTGTTTTCTGGAAGGTCACCAATGCATTGTAGTTTCCTCAGGAAATCAGTGGTGTCACGGAGATAGCTGGGAGTGCTGGTAACATAGGGTCTGAGTGGAGAGTCCACATACCCAGACAGTCCTTCAGTGAGAGTTCCAATGCCAGAGATGATGGGGCGTCCAGGATTTCTGGGTTTGTGGATCTTGGGTAGTAGATAGAATAATCCTGGTCGGAGTTCTAAGGGTATGTTGATTTGTTCTGGTGTTAGTGTAGGGAGTGTCCTGAGTGTCCTAGTAGGAAGTGATTAAAAGAAGATGACATGTAAAGTTTGGTCTGAGCAGATAAAGATTGGTGTGACATAATCAGAGAATGACACTCCAATGCTCTGGATGAGCTGTGCCTTGTATTTTGTTAATTACAGATAATCCAGTATATCTCTTGATAGACAGGCAAATGGCTAGCTAGTTTTTGAAGATTATTAACATTAAAAAATAGTTGTTTTTAAGTACAAGAGATTAAAACGAGGGTTAATGCCATAAAAAAGGCTCAGAAATGTGCTTTGTGCCTTGCAAAGGCAAAAAGGTGAACATTTAAGGCATAAAGGAATTAAGATTCAAAAGCGTTGAGAAATCCAAAGGGCTCTGAAGAATGGATGTTCTAAACTGTTGCATGTCTTGTTTAGTATGCAGCATACAATGTTTGGGGTTTGATGGATAGGAGCTCAAGTTCCTCTTCTTTAGACTTTATGGACCAAATTCTATTCCTAGGTGCACTTAAAGTAAATCCAGAATAACTGCACTTCATTCAACAGATTTACTTTGGATTAAACCCATGTAATTTAAAGGAAAAAATGGCCCTGTCCTTCTGCACCCACAAGTTTTTGTAAGCAATTTTCTATAGTACTGTAATAGCAAGTGCTGCAGGAAACCATTAACATCTGTACAAAACTAAAATACAGTAAGTATAAATTACAAGAGTCACAATAGAAATTGATCAAAGACAGCCAACTTTGTAATTTCAATGAGTTTGGCATAAGAAACTATTCTTCTTTCTAAGTGCTACATCCTGCAACAGTAGCTGTGCATTTGAAATATGTACTTATGAAACACTGGAAATGCCAAGTCAGAGCTTTGACCAAAAAAAATGGCAAATAAGAGTAAGGCATCAGAACTGGAATTGTTCATATAACGAAAGGTAATGGACCTTCATTGCTAGGAAAGGAACCATCAAGATAAAATGCTGTTAGACTGGTCAAGAATTAATGTGGTGTCTGATACTCGAAATGAGCTCCTTCAAACGTTTGTGTACAAGAAACCAATTGGATTAATATCTAAGTGTAAAAGCAAAACCAGAAAGAGTCTTGCAGTGCAGTGACTAAAACTGTAGCTCTGAGAAGTCATTTAAGAAAGTGATGTCTAGTGGAATCATCTCTCCACCAGAAAAGGGAGCGGCTAATAAAGTGGATGAGATACCGAAAGATTTTCGACTTGGTTATACTGTGGCGTTAATTGTATGTAAAAATACAGTACTGCTACTTTTACACACTTGAAGATTAATCCATTATCTCTAACTTTCAGACTTCATATTTGATTATCCAGAAAAAGTTTAACAATAGTTGTTGGTATATTTTTCTCATCCTGTGAGGTATTGCTTAGCCTGGACAGAACACTCTGAAGACAGCACCCTGTTGTTTTAGCTTGCTTCATGGTACAGTAACTCCTCACTTAAATTTATCCTGCTTAACGTTGTTTCGTTGTTACACTGCTGATCAATTAGGGAGCATACTCATTTAAAGTTGTGCAATGCTCCACTCTTATGTTGTTTGGCTGCCTGCTTTATCCACAGCTGGCAGCCTCCCTACGGCACCCTCCCCCAGCACCTCCTGCCCCCCCTGGCAGACTCTGCGGATCAGCGCCTTCCCCCTCGTCTCTCGCCTCCTGCCTGCTGCAATCAGCTGGCTTGTGGCATTTTGGAGGCAGGGGAGGGAGGCGCGCCAAGTTCTCGCTCCTCCCCCCTCTCTTCTGCCTGGGGCAATCAGCTGGCTTGCGGCATTGGGGAGGGACGGGGAGCCTGCGCGCTGAGTCCTCGCTCCTCCCCCCTCCCTCCTGCCTCCAAAACACCACAAGCCAGCTGATTGCCCTTGGCAGGAGGGAGGCAGGAGGAGTGAGGGCTCGGCATGCCTCCACTCCCTCTCCTGCTGGCGGCAATCAGCTGGCTTGCAGCGTTTTGGAGACAGGAGAGAGAGGGGAGGAGTGAGGACTTGGCACGCAGGCTCCCCTTCCCTCCCCTGCCTCCCCAATGCGGCAAGCCAGCTGATTGCCCCAGGCAGAAGGGAGGAGCCAGGACGCAGTGAGCAAAGTAAAGGGGGAGGAGGTGGGGGAGAGAAGAGGCAGGTCAAGGGTGGAGGCTTGGGGGAAGGAGTGGAATGGGCGGGCTGAAGGTTGAACCCCTCGCCTCTGGTGCTTGCAGAGTAGGGGAAGCTGCCCTGGAACCTAACCACCCCCCATTTACATTAATTCTTATGGAGAAATTGGATTCGCTTAACATCGTTTCACTTAAAGTCACATTTTTCAGGAACATAACTACAACGTTAAGTGAGGAGTTACTATATATTAATTTCTGCCTATATCACTGTCGGATAATAATGAAGCATACTTCCTACCAAATCTTCAGTGATCTAATGTGTCAGCATGATGTTATGCTTGATGAAGGAGAAACTATCTTTTGGATGAGATGTAAAACCCAAAGCCCTTGTGGCCACTTATGGTTATTTAGGACTTCATCAATTATACGTATGAATAACTTGTCTCACCTGAAAGGTCCTATTGAACTTAATGAAATTGCTCTCAAAATGCTTACGTGCATATTTGATTGCAGGATCAGACCCTAAAATCCAGTATAAATTTTAATAAGACTAGGGGCATAAACCCCAGAGTCTTGTTCAGATTAAATTTTGGGGCGATTAAACTTTTCCTACCTCCAGTTCCACTGCAGCTTCAGTTGGATAAAGTATTCTTCATTACTTCTCCTAAATTACTTTGTGCGTTGTTTTGCGTTGTTAGAATAGCTCAACTGCCACATTCTACCCCATGATGTTTCCAAGCTACTAGGGGGAAAATGATTCCTTTATCCTATACTGTTAGGTATGTTGGAATCATTATGGTTGAAATACTATGTACACTTACAAAAAATTCATTTTAATCTTTTTTAAAAGGAAGTACTAAACTGGAGCATGTGTGGGGTAGAGGTGAATAAGTGACCCAAGAACTCCTTAATGCCACTGGCAAGGGGATATAGTGGGGTTATAGGGCTTCCATGAGTCTAGTGTGTATGTTCTAATTCACCCAGGGGTATCAAGTGAGCTCTTGAATAAAAGCCTGTGTCAGTCTGGACTTCAAAATGATTGTGAAATGTATTTACAGATACTATGTAAGGAGTTACGTGTATATATAGTGAAAATATGTTCTTAAAGTCTTCAGGTGAAAAACAGATTTTCTGTCAGACAAGACAGATATTCATCTATCTCTTCACATGTAAACTGAATATCGTCTCATTCACAATGGATTTCATGATACCAATCTGAACTTTAATGCAAATGAAGGTTTGTAAGAACTTCAGAGAAACAAATGTTGAGAGAGAAGAACAGTGGGGAAGAAGAACCTTATTTAGAGGTGCACGTCAAATGTTTGCTTGACTATGTTTGGGGGGCAGAGAAGATGCCCAGGCACCCTTTACTGTAGAATTAAAAAGATGGAAGTTCTGCTTCATGAAAAAGGAGTCTCCAAGTCTCAGGCTTGGTTAAAAACACTGAAGAAAACTTTGGGTGAGATTAAACTTCTTTAGACAGCAGGTTAACCTGTTAATTAATGTTAGTCTCTAGAAAGCAAGTTATGGTTTTGTTCTATATGTAACCATTTTGTTTTCAGTATTCTTACTATTACTGGAATGTTTGGTAATAAACGTATTCTTAAAACTTAAAGTATTCTTAAAACTACAATACCCACCAGGGTAAGTGAGGAAACAGATTGATAGAGCCAGATGGGTACCCAGAAGTCACCTACTACAGGACGGGCCCAAAAAGTCCTCGCTTACAGACAGCCCCGCAACCTGAAACAAATACTCACCAGCAATTACACATCACACCAGAGAAACACTACCCAAGGAACCAATCCCTGTAACAAAGCTTGTTGCCTACTCTCTTCCCATATCTACTCTAGCAACACCATCAGAGGACCCAACCACATCAGCCACACCATCAGGGACTCATTCACCTGCACATCTACTAATGTGATATATGCCATCATATGCCAGCAATGCCCCTCTGCCATGTACATTGGCCAAACTGGACAGCCTCTACGTAAAAGAATAAATGGACACAAATCGGACATCAGGAATGGTAACATACAAAAGCCAGTAGGAGAACACTTCAATCTCCCTGGACATTCTATAACAGAATTAAAAGTAGTCATACTTGAAACAGACTTTAAAGAGAAACTGCAGAACTAAAATTCATTTGCAAATTTAACACCATCAATTTAGGCTTGAATAGGGACTGGGAGTGGCTGGCTCACTACAAAAGCAACTTTACCTCTCCTGGAATTGACACCTCCTACATCTACATTGTATTGGCCCTGTCAACACTGGTTCTCCACTTGTGAGGTAACTCCCTTCTCTTCATGTGTCAATATAATAATGCCTGCATCTGTAATTTTCACTCCATGCATCTGAAGAAGGGTTCTTTAACCCATGAAAGCTTATGGCCAAATAAATGTTAGTCTTGCCCCTGGACTCCTTGTTGTTTTTGTGGATACAGACTAACAGGGCTACCCCCTGAAACTTATTCTTGTTTTAAATATATCTAGTGCTGTGGTGTTAAACAAGGTTGTGGTCCCTGAGCTGAATCTTAAAGTGGTGTGTACTGATCTTTTGGGAATAGCAGTATGTTCAGTAAGGGGCTTGATGCTACAGGGCCTGCTTGGAGGACACAGGGGTTAGTTTGTGCCTGTCACTACCTATACAGAAAAAGTGAGGCCTGCTTCTGTTGCCAGAGGCTGGTGGATTCAAGGAGCTGATCCATAGTGGTACAGACAAGGTTGCCTCCTGGTAAGGGCAGGTGGTGTTGGTGTGCCTCACAAAACTGGGTACCCCTGCGAAGTGTCACTATAATGGATATGCAGATGTGATCAGGTGATACAGACCGCTAATGGCATACTTTTGCCTCACTCTGAAACCCTATTTGGTTCAGTATGTACTCAAATACCTTCTCAAAATATGTTACAGTGAGGAAAACCAATGTGTTCCCTTTGCATTTAATAAGGTAATATAGAAATTATGCTCAATCCATCAGCCCCAAAAGGGAGGAATAAATAAAATATTAGACAATAAACCACCAGTGGCTGTAGTCACAGAAAGATAGTTGTTTGCTCAAAGGGCTAAACAGTAGCTCACAGTATTACAGTGCTTGTGACCTTTTAATCTCTTTTGTCTGACATAACTTGCACACTTGAAGTAAAAGCCATTATTTGTCATGGCATGAAAAACACTGTAAGGAAATTGATTGCATTTGGTTTTTGGTTTTCTAACTTGAGGGCAGAAGGAATTTTTCTATAAATTCAAATTACAGCTTTTGGCTGTATTTACTTGACTATCAAACTTTGCCCATTAAAAAAAGAGAAGGTTCTGAGATACCGTAAGTGCTTTTTAGGAATTCATGCTGCAGGAAAAAGCTGCAATGGCTTCTGAAGAAGACTACAAAATTACAATCTAATGAGAGTGGATTAAGTTTGGACCATTTCCAGTTATTGTTACAACGCCACAATATGAGAATAGATTCATGTTCTGCTATGTTTTGTTCTCATTGCAAAGACTGAATGGAAATAGAACATCTGACATTTTAATGCCCTGTGCAATCAAGCACAGTGGCATGCTGTAGTACTCTAAAACTATGCAAAAACTATAGGAAAAACTTTTTCACTAGAGGATGGTGAAGCACTGGAATGGGTTACCTAAGGAGGTGGTGGAATCTCCTTCCTTAGAGGTTTTCAAGGTTAGGCTTCACAAAGCCCTGGCTGGGATAATGCAGTTGGGAATTGGTCCTGCTTTGAGCAGGGGGTTGGACTAGATGCCCTCCTGAGGTCCCTTCCAACCCTGATATTCTATGAGTGTTGAGTATTTTCACAGGATTGTTATTGTATCTTTTTCTCACCAGTTACAGAGGTTGATAAAGAAATATAGACAGGAAAAGGCATGGTCTAGGATAAAATGTTGACTAGAAATGTGCACAGTAGCACAGTGCACTGGTGTCTTTTTCACCTAATGCATAAGGGGTTGTATATGTTATAATGAAAACAGGCCGAAGTAAAGCATACATCCATCCATGTTAATGTGATTGTAGCTGGGACTGGAGATTTTGGGGTACAGCATGTCTCATCAGCAGGTTGTTGCTCAACTCCAGCCTTCACTGGTTATGAGTGAAAATTACTACCCTCTGATGGCTGGTTGGTAGTCCATTTCCACATCTCACAAATTGTCTCCATAGTGGTAATTGTGTTGACAGTTTGAGTTGAAAGGCAAAAGACTGAACTGACCAATAAAACTAGACGCTTCTTTCATCTCTTAAAGTGGCCTCTTCAGATCAGAGTTAGCTATGAGTCTGAGGATGCTTGCCTTGCATTTGCCTGATCTTTACCAGATATGATGCTAAAATGGAGTGGTATACTTCACGACTGTCAAGCCGGTGCCTTTCTTGTGTACTCATTTCGCACACAAAATGTAAAGAGGAAGGAGGAGAATTACTGAAACTGTAGTGAGAACAAACAACTGGTGATACAAACACAATCCTTTCACCTTACTAAAACTGTAATCTGATGATCTGGCTTGGAGGCCAGCTTTCAAGAGTACTAGCAAGAATACATGGAATGGATTCTACTTACTTACTTTTGCATTAGGTATAAAAACTTTGCCTAGGCTATGCTGCAGGTGCTCAGACTTTATTCTCTCAAGCTAGCTGTGATTAGTAGAAATGGAGAGACACACCTGGGTTTTAAAGTTAATTACTGGCAAAAAAACATGCTAAGAAAATGTCAGAGCACACAGACTAGGAATGGATCAAAGGAATTATGATCACTGCAGAATATGAACCAAGATTTTAAAAAATGGTTGTCTAAAGTTAGGTTCCTAAACCAATATTTGATTCAAAATTACTAAGCACTTAGTAATGTGAGAAAAACCATAAATTCAATAGGAATTCCTAAACTATTTGTATAGTATCAGAGGGGTAGTCGTATCAGAGGGGTAGTCTGGATGTGTAAAAGCAGCAAAGAGTCTTGTGGCACCTTATAGACTAACAGACGTTTGGGAGCATGAGCTTTCGTGGGTGAATACCCACTTCGTCGGATGCATGTAGTGGAAATTTCCAGGGGCAGGTATATATAAGCAAGCAAGAAGCAGGATAGAGATAACAAGGTTAGTTCAATCAGGGAGGATGAGGCCCTCTTCAAGCAGCTGAGGTGTGAAAACCAAGAGAGGAGAAACTGGTTTTGTAGTTGGCAAGCCATTCAGTCTTTGTTTAATCCTGAGCTGATGGTGTCAAATTTGCAGATGAACTGAAGCTCAGCAGTTTCTCTTTGAAGCCTGGTCCTGAAGTTTTTTTGCTGCAGGATGGCCACCTTAAGATCTGCTATTGTGTGGCCAGGGAGGTTGAAGTGTTCTCCTACAGGTTTTTGTATATTGCCATTCCTAATATCTGATTTATGTCCATTTATCCTTTTCCTTAGAGACTGTCCAGTTTGGCCGATGTACATAGCAGAGGGGCATTGCTGGCATATGATGGCGTATATTACATTGGTGGATGTGCAAGTGAATGAGCCGGTGATGGTGTGGCTGATCTGGTTACGTCCTGTGATGGTGTCGCTGGTGTAGATATGTGGGCAGAGTTGGCATCGAGGTTTGTTGCATGGATTGGTTCCTGAATTAGAGTTACTATGGTGCAATGTGCAGTTACTGGTGAGAATATGCTTCAGGTTGGCAGGTTGTCTGTGGGCGAGGACTGGCCTGCCACCCAAGGCCTGTGAAAGTGTGGGATCATTGTCCAGGATGGGTTGTAGATCCCTGATGATGCGCTGGAGGGGCTTTAGCTGGGGACTGTATGTGATGGCCAGTGGAGTCCTGTTGGTTCCTCCCTGATTGAACTAACCTTGTTATCTCTAGCCTGCTTCTTGCTTGCTTATATATACCTGCCCCTGGAAATTTCCACTACATGCATCCGACGAAGTGGGTATTCACCCACGAAAGCTCATGCTCCCAAACGTCTGTTAGTCTATAAGGTGCCACAAGACTCTTTGCTGCTATTTGTATAGTGTATTTTAACTCCATATATGTATGTATATCCGGTCTGTCTGTATATCATACATATACATACACATACACCCACCAGATCTGTGTGTGAAATAATTTACTATTACAGAAAACCAAAATTATTTTCATCTATCAGTTTATTTCAGCAAAGAGGCTGGGACAATGTTAGATAAGAGAAATGAGTATTATTCCTTAAACCTAATGTAGTGAAACATGTTAAAGTTACTTCATATCGTAATGCCTGAAGCAGCTGTGGAAATTTGCTCAAGTGTTAAAGCACTCCTTGCAAAAGCTTATATGGCTAAGGAGAGAGATTTTTCTTTTTAGAAGTGCTGATGGTTGTCTGTTCATTTATTAAAATACTCAGCAGTGTACATTGTAGACTGGGACTGGAAATACATCTAGAAAATTGTAGATCCAGATTCCCTCTGCTAGTTTAAATTTGCACTGGCTATGAAAAACAGTCAAGGTCAAAACCTCACAGAAGCAATATGTAGAATAGGAATTGGCTTTCAGAAATCGCTTTCTTCTTTAGAAAAGTTGTTCCAAGAAGAAGATTGTGAAAAGTGTGGAGATGGCAATTAGTCTTTTCTAACCATTATCCCCAACACCAAAATGCATGTAAAAATGTATGTCATGGGTGTAACTATACATGAAAGGCTCCCTATCCACAAAGTCTCCAACACAATTTTTCTATTATCTTGCTATTCTGTATTGCTTTTTAAACCACATTCATTGCCCTAGTATCTGAGTAGCCTTCCAGTAGTTGTATTAAGCAACATGACTCCACAGTAATGTCATATGTTTATTCTCTCATCTTCTGCCCAGAGGGGGAGAATTGTTTTGGTAGTGTCTCTTTTGATATAAATATACCCGTTGCTATATGTTTATGTTCGAGAAGGCAGGACAAAGAAATGGGCCTTGCACTTGGAGGAGAAGGTGGTGAGGTTTTTTGTGGTCCTGAGTTGCTGGGAAAGTTCTCTCCACAGTCTTGGCCCACCACGGGAAAATGTTCGGTCTCCTGCACTGATGAGCTTCACTCGTATTCATGAGAATTCTCTTGTGTCCCAGGAGCAAAGCTGTTAACCACACTTTTCATCCTGAAGTTTTAGGCGATCTTTAAGAGACCCAGGGGAGGTCACGGAGTGCTTTGAAGTTAAGGACTGAAACCTTGAACTTGATTCAAAATGCTAGAGGAAGCCAGTGTATAGAGTGAAGGACAGGTTTGACATGCTCATCGTGTTGCTGAGAAGATGCACTGAAGCGTTATCAACTAGTTGGAGTTTCCTTAGCTTTGAAGGCTTCGTGCCCAGGTATAGTGCATTGTAATCTATCTGAGAGGAGATGAAGGCATGAATAATTTAGACAAAGTCTCCATCCACAAGAATGGGACAGAGTTTCCTAACTAAGTGGAAATGGTAGAAAGCATTACTCACAGATGCTGCTTTAAAAGGCAGTGTCATTCCCATGGTCATTCCTCCCCGCAACTCAAAATATCCATTCTCAGCCATGTCACCAGTCTCCAGCAGCTCCTCTCGAAATCCAGCTGTTGGTTTCCTTCTCCTCATCCCCCACCAACACCACTGTTGGTGTATGACTCTTCTTGGTGGCTGCTTCCTCCTTCTTAGTTGCTGTTCCCCTTAACTCTTCCTGCTTGATGGTTTCATGTCCATCCTTAGCATCTTCTCCTTTCTCTTCACCAACATAACCCTCAGGTGCCATTCCTCCTCACCTCTTCCTCAGTGATTGGTTGTGACACATCGGAGCCTATACCTGAGTTACCTCTGATTCTGCTTAAGTCAGAGTTATCCCTGAGTCAGGGAGTATGATGGATCATCAAAGGCAGTTTCCTGCTTCTCTTGTGATAGGCAACACGAGATTCAGCCATGGTTCAGTCAATCCACAGCTGAGGACAAACCCAGGTGATGCAAAGGCAGGTATACAGGCTCCTAAGCGAAGCAGTTTCTCCAGTCTGCTCAACGTCACTACCTGGCCAGGAACATTCATTGCTAGTAGTTTCAACAGACTGCTCCTGCTTTTTCTGCTCTAGCTGTGCCTATTTCCATTCCAGCTAGCACCTACTCCAGTCTGCATCTGCTCCTGCCTCAGCCAGCTGCCTGGCAACTCTGCGAGGCTCCCTTTCTCAACTGGCTCCCCTTTATCCTCCCTTCTTTGTGGCTAGTTGCCCTGGCTGTCTCCCCAGTTCCCCTAGAAGCTCCTTCTTCTATACTTTCTTCACCTGGGGAATCCTTCCATGTGATCATTTTCTGGATCCATTGATGAATACAAGAAGCAGAAGAGGATCTCAAGAAAGGCAGCTTTGAGATTGGTCCAGACAGGCTGCTGGGTTGGGGACTTCCTCTCAATATATCCCATTCCCACAGCCACCTGCATTGGAGATGCTGCAAACATAGTGATTTGGTAAAGCAGAGATGCTTGTGGGTGGGTGTCTTTGAAAAAGCTGGTGGAAGCAGCATTTTAGCAGTGAAGGCATCATTTCCCATCTTGATTACTGACACCTCCTCCACCTATCTGGCCTCATTGACATCCACACTTCACACTAGTTTACCCATTATGCAGCTGCTAAAATCATCTTCCTCATTCATTGATCCAAATATGTTAATACCTACTTTGATGGCCTCCACTGGCTCCCTCTTCTACACCCTGTCTGTAACCATGCGTGACTCACCCCTGCGGCACCTCCTGCTGGTACCTTCTGGGAATTAGCTCTCCATCCATTGGAGTGCCCTCTGCAGGCCGGTATCCCACTTTTCCTGCTCCCCCTGCCCCCCAAGTCCCTCCTGGACCCGGTGCCCCATTATCTGGGGTGCTGCTCCCCGCTGTAC
Source organism: Mauremys reevesii (assembly GCF_016161935.1). Lineage (NCBI taxonomy): Eukaryota > Metazoa > Chordata > Testudines > Geoemydidae > Mauremys > Mauremys reevesii. The sequence continues at coordinate 97,805,863 of NC_052624.1, forward strand.
ACCCCTCAGTGTCGGGATCTCCCTTCCCTGGGGATCCCCCACCCCCTATCCCCACCTCACCTCAGTCGTAGGCTACTGCCAGTCACCAACTCACCCCCGCACCCTGGGGCAAACTGCAGTGTCAGCCACTCATCATAGGCAAGGTTGGGTTGCTGCCTCTACCTATTGCTGGGCTGCCCCTTTGCAACCCCAGTACGTGCCTTAGGCCTTCAGCTAGGCCCGCAGCCTGGGGGTTTTCCAGGATGGAGCTCCCCAGCTCCTCTAGCCTTCCCCAGCCCTGCTCCACTCCCAGTACCCTGCTCAGCTCCCTAGCAGCCAGGCCCTTCTCTCTCTCTCTCTACAAGCAGAGAGAGACTGTTTGGGCTTCTGGCTCACAGCCTCTTATAGGGACCAACTGGGCCTGATTGGGGCATGGTCCCAGCTGTTACTGCCTTCCCCAATCAGCCCAGGCTTTCCTTCCCAGCCTCAGCCCTCTCCTGGGCTGGCTTTAACCCTTGCAGGGCTGGAGCGGGCGACCACCCCACTACACTGTCAAATTTAAACTTCTTATTCTTGATTTCAAAGCTCTACATAACTATGTCTCTTCTTACTTATTCAGCCTCTCTTATTGCATCATTCTCCCCTCAGCTCATCCAGTTATTGCCACTTTTGATAAATTATTCATTCACTTTTCCTTCAACCATGTCTGCACCTTTACATGTCACACCCCAGGCATGGAACACCCTTCCTGATCTGGAATGCAAAGCCTCATGTAAAGTCTGACATTTATTGTGATGCCTAAAAGGCATGAACTACAACAGACACTTATATTTATTTTAAAAAGCCAAAACAAAATAATCCACCATGATGTGTGCATGCTTCTGCTGTGTAACCACCAAATGTCAGTGGTGTATCGTCTGTATTACCACCTCCATTCCCCCTCCCCTTCTTGTTTTGTTGCTTCCACTCATTGTTTCATGTCTAAATTGAATTGTAAGATCTTCGGGGTAAGGACATTCTGTTTTGTGTGGTGCCTAGCTGTCCTCTAGGGATTGTCAAGTAAATAATAATATTAAAACATCCCTCCCAGTTATTCCCTCATAGAATCATAGGATATCAGGGTTGGAAGGGACCTCAGGAGGTCATCTAGTCTACCCCTCTGCTCAAAGCAGGACCAATTCCCAACTAACTAAATCATCTCAGCCAGGGCTTTGTCAAACCCTTCTTGTTACTCTTAACATCTCTCGCTAGCTGCAAATCCAAGTGTGATTTGGCCTTCCTGATTTCACTCCTGCATGCTTGAGCAATATTTCTATACTCCTCCCTGGTCATTTGTCCAATCTTCCACTTCTTGTACACTTCTTTTTTGCATTTAAGATCAGCAAGGATTTCACTGTTAAGCCAAGCTGGTCGCCTGCCATATTTACTATTCTTCCTACACATTGGGATTTTTTTTTCCTGCAACCTCAATAAGGATTCTTTAAAATACAGCCAGCTCTCCTGGACTCCTTTCCCGCTCAGGTTATTTTCCCAGGGGATCCTGCCCATCAGCTCTCTGAGGGAGTCGAAGTCTGCTTTTCTGAAGTCCAGGATCTGTATTCTGCTGCTCTCCTTTCTTCCTTGTGTCAGGATCCTGAACTCAACCATCTCATGGTCACTGCCTCCCAGGTTCCCATCCACTTTTGCTTCCCCTACTAACTCTTCTCTGTTTGTGAGCAGCAGGTCAAGAAGAGCTCTGGCCCTAGTTGGTTCCTCCAGCACTTGCACCAGGAAATTGTCCCCTACACTTGCCAAAAACTTCCTGGATTGTCTGTGCATCGCTGTATTGCTCTCCCAGCAGATATCAGGGTGATTAAAGTCTCCCATGAGAACCAGGGCCTGCAATCTAGTAACTTCTGCTAGTTGCTGGAATAAAGCCTCATCCACCTCATCCCCCTGGTCTGGTGGTCTATAGCAGACTCCCACCACGACATCACCCTTGTTGCTCACACTTCTAAACTTAATCCAGAGACTCTCAGGTTTTTCTGCAGCTTCATAGCGGAGCTGTGAGCTGTCATCCTGCTCTCTTACATACAATGCAACTCCCCCACCTTTTCTGCCCTCCCTGTCCCTCCTGAACAGTTTATATCCATCCTTGACAGTACTCCAGTCATGTGAGTTACCGCACCAAGTCTCTGTTTTTCCAATGACATCATAGTTCCTTAACTGTGCCAGGACTTCCAGTTCTCCCTGCTTGTTTCCCATGCTTCTTGCATTTGTGTATAGGCACTTAAGATAACTCGCTGATTGTCCCGCTTTCTCAGTCTGAGTCAGGAGTCCTCCCCTCTTGCACCCTCCTGCTCGTGTTTCCTCCCGGTATCCGATTTCCCCACATACCTCAGGGCTTTGGTCTCCTTCCCCCGATGAACCTAGTTTAAAGCCCTCCTCACTAGGTTAGCCAGCCTGCTTGCGAAGATGCTCTTCCCTCTCTTCATTAGGTGGAGCCCATCTCTGCCTAGCACTCCTCCTAGCACTTGGAACACCATCCCATGGTCGAAGAATCCAAAGCCTTCTCTCCGACACCACCTGCGTAGCCATTCGTTGACTTCCTTAATTTGACGATCTCTACCCAGGCCTTTTCCCTGCACAGGGAGGATGGACGAGAACACCACTTGCACCTCAAACTCCTTTATCCTTCTTCCAAGAGCCATGTAGTCTGCAGTGATCCGCTCAAGGTCATTCTTGGCAGTATCATTGGTGCCCACGTGGAGAAGCAGGAAGGGGTAGCGATCCAAGGGCTTGATGAGTCTCGGCAGTCTCTCCATCACATCGTGAATCCTAGCTCCTGGCAAGCAGCAGACCTCTCGGTTTCATCGGTTGGGGCGGCAGATAGATGACTCAGTCCCCCTGAGGAGGGAGTCCCCAACCACCACCACCCTCCTCCTTCTCTTGGGAGCCGTGGTTGTGGAACCCCCATCCCTAGGACAAAGCATCTTGTGCCTTCCAGTCGGTGGAGTGTCCTTCTGCTCCCTTCTCTCAGATGTACCATCTAGTCCACTCTCCACATTAGTACCTGTGGAAAGAACATGAAAACGGTTGCTCATCTGTATCTCCATTGCTGGTACATGGACGCTCCTCTTTCTTCTTCTGGAGGTCACATGCTGCCAAATTTCTTCCCTGTCCCTCTCTCCCCTCTGCACAGCCTGCTCAGATTCTTTAGGACATTGTGCCTGTAGAAGCATATCCTGATGTCTGTGGGGTTCCCACAGTGTCCTGTTTCTCTATGAGAAAAAGCTTGGGACAGGAGCTGTCTTCACTGTGGCCCTGATCCTGCAAGCAGATTTCCATAGGCAAAGCTCTATGAAAACAAAGGGGCTGTGTGTGCATTCGAGTCTTCCTTCATTAAAGTAACACAGAATGGACTATTTAATATCAAGTGCAATAGGAAGTTCAATATTTCCACTAGATGTCATCTTCCCATGGCCTAAGTGGCGTGTATTGAGTCCATATTGTAGTTAAGAACATTTAAGACAATTTCATTTTTTCTGCAGCCAAAAAAACCCACTTTTTGTATTTAATTCCTTTTTCATGTTAACCACAGGGGGAAAAAAAAACTAGTGTTTCCCCATTTTATTATATTTTGTAGTATGTTGGGGTTCTTAACTTGGGGGCTACAAACAGTTTTCAGGGGGTCCAGACTATCTGACCCTTGTCATCTTGCAAATAGGAGGGTAGTTCTCAGACTTGGGTTCCATCGCAAAAAAGGTTGAGAACCACTGTAGTAGAGGGTTCACAAGTGAATTTACCATTGGGAAACCCAGGGTTTGAGAGTTGTCCACTGCTCAATTTTCCATTACTGTGGTCAAAGCCCACTGCTAGGAGCCTGACAGAGATGCCTTTTTTTTATTTTTGGAGCACTCTGGCACAATCCAATATATAATCTATTGACTGTCCTTAAAGAGACTATCAAATATTTTAGATTCAAAATTTAAGAATATTTTTTTTAAAAGTGAGCCAGATTGTGGCAGTTAATTGCTGATCCAATCTGGGGGTGATGTGTGTCTCAGGTCAGGACAGCTGCATCGGTATTCCTCTTTTATGATCCAGGAAAGGCACCCACTCTACGCTCCAGGCTCTGTCTTGGGCGGAGAATCTCATCTCTCTCCCTTCTGAGTCAGGTATTTCTAGGCAGCACAGTCCCTTGACTCTACTGTGATATCCCCAGCAAAAACAACTTTTTGAAACAGGCCTGCTTTGCTTCTCTCTTCGGAGATTGTGCACAGTGTAATGGGCATAATTATAAGTTACCACATAGCTTTTCTAAGCAAGTACATTTATTCTTAAGGTAAAAACGTTACACAGAAAACATATTAAAAACAACTAAAGACCCACACGCATACTAATAAGCCAACCAGACATTACCCCCTCACTCCAACAAGGGCTAAGGGCGCTAGTTGGTTATTGTCCTTCAAACCCCACAAAGGGGGCTTTCCTCTGATCACCAGTTCACAACTGTTTTCACTCATGACTAGTTCCCAAGTCTTATAGGACCTCAGTAGGCCAAAGGCCTTCCAACCCTTCCTTAAGAATTGGACCAGAGGTACTTTATGTTTTCTGGATCAGAATGAAGTCCTGAGTCCATTTTAACTCAGGCAACTTAACCAAAAATCCTTCCTTTGTCTGTTGGTCCCTGGAAAATGCAGTTTGAACAAGCATATGTGAGCCTCTCTCCCATTGATGGTAGCTTATTGGAGGTGTTACAACTTGCATGAATTTGCCTAACCATCCCACACTGTTCTTAGTTCCTGGAGGGCTATCGTCCTGCTCCCCAATAGAAATACACACAATCCTTCAACAGTACATAAATATTTGCATTTTAATACAATATATTTCTAAAATACTTAAACTTAATTCAATAAGGTTTAACTTAATCCAATGAGGTTTGTCCAGGATATTGTCATACCTGTCATAGCATGACCATCTAAAGAGAGAGAATGTCCACAACACCACCCAGCCATAGCATACAGTTATGTTCACAGCATACCCAGGTTGAAGTTAGAAAAAAAAACAAAAAAATACTCTTGCTGGAAGGTTCCAGCAACACACTTCTTAATTTTTAGAATCCAGAACCCTAACACGTAAGAATACACAAACAGAGTGAGAAAGCAGGCTGCTCTGTGAAGCATCAAAGTACAACTCATCCCATATTACTCTATGCTGAAGACTACACCCAGAGGACCAAGATCACATGGCTTCCCTCAGAGCCCCCTAGCCTGCAAGCAGGATCACAAAACTACTTACAATTTGCAGAGATACCTTGTCAATTTAACACAGTTTCCAATGCAGCACAAGAGAATATGCTCTACTCTGCAGCAAGCAAGCTCTGGTTGCCATTACAGGTAGAATGGTGGCAGCCCTGTTGCTTCCCTGTCCCTTTTGCAATAGCTTGTCCCTCAGGAATGGCTAGGAATGAGCATAGGAGAGCACACATACTGCAGTTAAGACTCAAAACAAGGTGTGAGAGCCTTCTTGCATTCTCCTTTCCTTGTGCATTAGCACAAGAGCCTGCACAGTCTGGGCTAATGTGAATTAGAAACGTGCTTGTGATTTTTTAAACTACAAAAAACATTTATTTTACTTAAATATTCCCCTGTGGGTTGAAAACCCAAACTTAGGTAATATGGAAAAGTGCAGGAGATCATTAGTGAAAATGACCAGTCTTGCTTGACAAACCTTACAGAATGCTAAAAGTGTACAGACAGCATCCATGATGAGAAATACTATGCACCCTAAGGGGCAAATCACCCAAACAAAACAGTGTTGCCACCATCTGCCTTTTCTATTGTTTCTGACAGGTGATGGCTGTAGCGGAATGGATGCACTGACTCATCACCTCCTCATCACCCCCTCTAAATGCCCTGGCCATTCCCCAGTTTTTCCATGGTATGAGGGCCTATGTTAGTGGAAGTTGGTAAAGATTCTGGGTTGGATCTGGCCAAATATTTGTATTTCTTAGTGGCTCTTTCCTGCTCTCTTGTCCAATTTCTTCTCTTCCTCAGTTTTCTGAAATTCTGTACCAGACTATTACTTTTCAGTACTGATTTTATCTGAATCCTTTTTTACCCATGGGTCAGAGGTTTGATCAGAAATGTACCAATGCTTAAGAATTAATGACAAATACACTTAAAGCCTGAGAAAACACAAATTTTAAGCTCAGAATGTAAGCAGAAATAAAAATTCAACTGCCATGAACTACTATGGGAGAGAGACTTTTTTCACTGAATCAGAATGCAGCTTCTTACCTGGGCATGGGAGGGTTGGGACTAAACATTATGCTTGCCAAAAATTATGTCGAGATGTAGATGTCAAAGAGAACTGCATGGTTAAAAGTCCACATTACACTTTTACAATATAACCCTAAGGGTTTAATACTCTTTTCCGGCATGCAGTATTGCATAGTTGAGATTAGAACCAACATGTTATATATTCTCATTGCCTGCTTCTAGAGTGTTTTTTTCCTGTAACACAATGAACTTATTATAAGTCAGCTCCTAACTCTCTCATTTGCAGGTGATGTGCAGAGAAGCAGAGCTAATTTGTTGACTGCCATGTTGGTATGAAGATAAGGTGCCCAGTATCTGCACTGGTAAAAATGATTCTAATGTCCCTGCTCTTAGGAGGATCTTCACAGTTGAGCAGAATTCTTCAACCCACCCCAAACAAAGGAAATTTGGCATGTAGATAGAAGTTCCATGAGGTTTAAGGTCACTTGGAATTATAATACCAAAGAGGAGCAGAGCTACAGTTACAAATTATGAACAAACATGCACAAGCTTAAACTACACCTTTAATTTTTATCCATTGTTTACATGGGTATGACACAATAATACCAAAGTCAAAGGGGTATTCTGAGGCTTACTTAATACTTCTGATACTTGGGTGAAAGGAACTCTAAATATGCAATGTGGTGTTATAAATTACTATTTATATATTTAAAACTATGTCATTCAATGTGATTTAAATTAAAAACAATGAGAGCACAATGTATGGTGGTTCTAGTTTCCCTGAAAGTAGTAGTCTAATGAAATTCTGAAAGCAATTCACTGGACAGATTCATTTTTTATTTAAATGTATTCATTTCTGCCTGACATATAATCTTTTGATTTTTCTCCATCCACAATACCTCTCCTTAGACCTGCATCAGAATGTCATATCTAGAGCCCCTTATCTTGAATTTTGCTGGGGAGATTGGAACTGAACCATGCAATCTGAACCTGAATCTATGGATCCAAACCAAATGGGACTACTTTTTAGACTGAGCTCAGATCTGTTCTAATATAGCAGAAATCTCAAAGCATTTTGGTGATCACCCCAATCTTTGATCATCACTGAACCCAAAGTCCTAAATAATAGCCTAAATTCAAACCAGAACCTTATGTGAACTTTCTAGTCCATATGTTACTGTGCTTATAGTGTACTAATACTTGGTATACTGGTAGATATGCTGTAAGAATATTTCCATATGCCATCTTCACTAGAGAAAGACGGCACTTGATACCATAGGGATTGATCTGGCTACGTGCTGAGCATTCTGGCCTGAATGCAGGAAAGTTCTTAAACATGTACTCAACTTGGGGCAATATTCTTCAGTGCCTTATGGGTTGGGGTGAGGGTGTTCTGCACCTTGCAAGATGGAGCCCATAAATTAGAACGTCCCTCTTTGCCTTGGAGGCAGTGTGCTGCAGTGGTCAGAGCACAGGAAGGGGACTGGTGATAGCTGGGTTCTATTCCCCGCTGCTGCTAACCTGCTGCGTGACCCTGAGCAAGTCACGTCACCTTTCTTGCCACAGTTCAAGAATGCATCTCTAGTCAGAACAGCACTTCAGTACGCTCTTCACTTTGAAGTCATTAAGATTTAAACATGCTTAAAGTTAATCACATGCTTAAGTGTGGTCCCAGATTGAGGCCTCTAACCTTCCGTTTCCTCTCACTCTTTTTCTGATTTACCTGTGTAAGGTCTGTCTCTACTGCAATAACACATCTGTGGCCGGCCCATGTTAGCTTACTTGAGCTTGTGGGGCTTAGCTGCAGGGTTATAACATTTTATGGTAAATGTCTGGGCTTGGCTGGAGCCAAGGATCTAAGATTCTGGAGGGTCTCGGAGCCAAGTCTCTAGCCCAAGTCCAGATATCTACACTGCAATTTTATAGCTCTGTAGCCCGAGCTCCACACCAGGCCCAACTGCAGGGGATTTTATTGCACTGTAGACATACCCACAGCCTATAATCTCTTCAGAACAGAGGCTGACTCTTCTGAAGTGTTGGTACAATGGTTAGCACTACTGAGGCTTCTAGCACTACAGTAACTTGAATAATAGCAATATTTGAGAAGTATAATGTAAAACTCTTTTAAACCTTAGCATGGCCATCTTGTCATCTAAATAGCTTGCAAAATAATAAACTCAATAGTATCTGCAAACATTCTCTGTAATCTTTTGCTCTTTAAGCTTTATACAGCTGGAGGATGTTCATATACATCAATTCAAGTGCAATTCAACTTAATACTGACATATAATCCAGTTGGATTTAAAATGAAATTTTGTTTTTGAGTGCTAATTTTCAGGTAATGACTTTCTAATTGATTTCCTTCATATGAAGGGCCATTGATTCATTCCCTTCAATGAAACTCAGTTGGTTTCCCAGAAGAATTTATGAAAAGCTGCTGAAAGAAAGCATCTGTCACTGCTGCTTTCTTTCCATCTTGTTTTCCTCTCCAAAATATTTTCCTTTTCTGTTTCCCCCAGAAAACCTGCACCAACAGAGCTAAAGTATTTTATTGTTTGTGTGAAAAGGGGTGTTAGAAAAATACATCCCCATTCAAACATACATTGAACTTCTGTGGCATCCTGCCTAAAAGTTGGATATTCACTGCACCTTCTGATTTCTGAATAGGACGATATTTAACGTTTGTACAACAGTTATTCAGATCAATAAGTTTGGATTGGACACATTATCTGAACTGGTAGTATTTTACATAGAGTGCAATCGGGCTTTTAAAATAGAAATATTAACTATCGTGTGATTACATTGCCTATGTCATTCTGAGTTAAGTCACAATTAAATTTATATGAAGCACAGTGGAGATAGCTTGAAAGTTTTCTGTTATACAGTATGGCAGTCCAAACCAGATTATAATACATGGTACAAGATCAGTAATTAAAAACATTAAAAGGAGAGTTGTTTCCCGATGATTAAAGAAGTAACACACTATGAGATGGAAATCAGTAAAAGATTAATTAAAAGATGTGCTTTTAATTTTGGTTTGATTTTGCAGATATATCGGTGGGGAAAAATGATTTTTACAAAAAATAAATGGGTGTTGATTAAAACCAGATTTTGCTAGACCTTGCAAGCCAGTCATCATACATTCAGGAACCTTGCAAGCTGCTTCAGTGCTAACCTACATTTCTTCTACATTGTGCTAATCCTAGCTTTTTCTTGGGCAAATGATTAACTATGTATAATTTGGTAATGTGGAACTCTAGCCATTGATGTCTAATCATAGTTCCCCATGTACTTACATGGGGAAGATATTTCCTATAGTAAACAGCTCTTTAATCTATCAACAAAAGGCATTATGAGATCCAATGGTTGGAAGCTAAAGGTAGACAAATTCAGACCAGTTATAAGGTGCATATGTTTGTGTGAATGATTAGCCAATGGAACAATTTACCTAGAGATGTAGTGGATTCTCCATTATTTGAAATATTTAAATCAACAGTGGATATCTTTCTAAAAGTTGTGCTATAGCTTACACTGGAACTCTGGGCTTGGTGCAGAAATTACTGGGTGAAATTCTATGACCTGTGTTGTGCAGATGATCATAATGGTCCCTTCTGGCCTTAAAATCTATGAATCTATGTCAGTTGCTTTGTAAAGTGAGCAAGAATGTGGAACCAAAGGCTCTAGAGATGAAAGCAAAGCACTGTACAAATAACCAATTAATTCTCACCAAACATGTTTGAGGTTGGCGTGTATTATCCCAGTAATGAGGCTCAAACAAGTTAAATCAAATCTAAGGTCACACATCAGAGCCAGAATTAGAACTCTCAAATGTCTCGCCCCAAGTCCTGTACTCGCTACATACACCACAAAGCTTGTAGATGAATTCATCACCCCATTGTCTCCTCTTTCTCCCAATTTTATATACTGGTAATAATAATTTACACTTCCATGGCACCTTCCTCTGAGGACCTCAAAGTTCATTCTAATCACTAATGAACACAACCTCACAATACTCCTGGGAAGGATAAATTGATTTTACAGATGAGGAAACTGAGGCACGGAGGGTCGTGTGACTTGGTAATCATCACAGATGAAGTCTGTGGCAGAGCCAGGATTATGATTCAGACCTTCAAATTTATAACCTGTGTCTTAGCCATAAAAGCCATCCCCTGTTTAAGCAATTCTTTCCAATAAGCATTATTATTACTATTTTATTATTTATTAATATTTATAATTTAACATATGTAGCTTCCTTGTAGTAAGAAGAAAATAGATAACATGGTATAACTATAGAAATACAACATACTATTAATTACTTCATTAGTGATAAACCAGTAACTAATTACACCAATATTTGAAACAACTCACACAGTTTAAAAATCCCAAATATTTAGTATATTAATTGTCATCAATCAAAACCATGGGGAAAATATAATCACTCTTTACATTGTGGCTTGTTTGATCTTCATATACATCAGATTGCCTTCATTTACTCAAATATTACGTTTGTAGTTTGCTTTGACAGTGTAGGGAACTAGGTTTCAAGAGACAAATAGCCCCTGTCTGCTTTTACCAACTTATAACAGAAAATACATAAAATGAAATGCAAAATGATTTAATGGCCTAATTTGCACGCAACAGAAACTTCCTAAATTTAATTTTTACTTGTGTTATAAATCTTGGAAGCATGAGCCTTTAGAGTCAATTGATTATGTGGTGCTTGCAAGTCATTTTTCCCATGATGGGATATGGGGGATTATATCTGTTACAGATACTATTATTTTTCTTTTTGTCTGTATATGCATGTTTCCTTGCATAACAATGCAATAAAATTTGAAAGTTTACTTTATAATTTTGCAGCCACTATATGAAAGCAGTGAGCACTCTTTATAAACATGCAGTGAATGGCAAGATGAGGAAAGATGAATGATAACTTAGAGCATCCATGTAATAGTAGAGCCATATGTTACACTCCTTTGTAGATACATGTAGGATGTGACTAGTTGTGTATTAAGATCTATTTCTGAGGTCCAGATTTTTTTTCCTCGTCATCCCTGGTCAGGGACGGAGAGCAGCAGAGGTGCCAAAGGGGCAGAGAGTGTGATCTCATTTATGCAAAGGCCAAAGATCCTGAGGGGGAAGAAAGAGAAAATTCTATTTATCTCAGCCCATATTTCTTTTCCACTTTGTCACTTGCCTCTCCATTTTCTAAGCATGCAGTGCTGTCACCAGCTCTTGGCTCTCTCTGAAGCACTATTAGTGCATTTGACTCTGTTACAGTGCACCCATGCATATGCATGATAGATCCCTAACCCCATAGATGTGCTCAAGTGAATCTTCCCAAGATGGGGAGTTCACATAGTGTGTAGGGGAAGCCAAAGCTGCTATCAACACCATTACATTCTGTGACTATTTTTTGAGGGTGTTGAGAGGTGTTGAGATGTGAAAGGATCTTTCCAGAGAGAGTGACTGATCCATCAACTGTTGATATTGTATGGCTTTCCTCACAGTAAAATCAGAGTCCTTCCTAAAGTATATGTTGCACGTATTTATTCTCTCTCTTGTGAATTAAGGAGGTGTTGTTATCCCTGTAGGGATCTAAGGCACGAAGAGGCGAAGTGATTTGTCCAAGATCATGGAGAAAGCTGGGAATTGAACCAGGTTTCTGAGTCCCAGTTTAGTGCCTTAAACACCAGATCTGAAATCTCCCTCTCTCTCTGGCTGGCTGTGTCCCTTTCCACTTGTCAATCTCAGCACATGTGCATTTGAGGTGGAGAGGGTAATACAAACCGTGCATTAATATGGCAGAATGAAGTGTAGTTGCCTTTCTTTGAGTTTTCCTGGGCTCATTTCCACCTCAGTTACACCCATTTGTCCCCTCTACGCTACCTAAATGAATTGACTCTAGAAATCAAATATGGAAAAGATTATTTAGTAGCCATCAACCCCTGATTCAAGCCAATGCAAAACTCTTCTTCGCAGTGACCTTAAATATCCTCTGCTATGTTTACCTGTAAGAGCATCTGTTACAATACATCTGAAAAACATCTGATAATAAGTCATCTGGTGTAAAAGTCATCATGTTTTTAATTGTATAGGCCTTTTAACTGACTGGCCCTTATTTTAATTAACACATTTTCCAGTAAATCACCTCTATGTGAGGATGCATGTTTTAACGGGTACTTTATTTTCCCCAAATGGTCAATTTAAGTTAAACAAAGATTCTAGCCGCATCTGAAATCAAAGTCCAATTCTTGAGAGGTTTAGCTGTATATGAAATTATTATGTTGCCTTGCTATGCCTGAATAGATGTCATGGTGCAATAAACTTAAGATGATTCACAGAGAGAAAAAAATGGTGGTGCACGTGTAAAGATTTGAGAGGGACATATTGTAAATAAAGTTGAAGACTATATGCGTGCTGCGCCTCTCTCTCATTTTCTATATGCAATGCAATTAATTACTAGACTTGATTCATTGCTTGGAAATGGGAAACAGCATAGCCTTCCCCCAGTCTACTCTGCTGGCTAATGTGCAGCCCTCTGACACAGCGGAGAGGAGAGTGAGTGATGGGTTCATCTTCTCCACTGTAAATTAAATGCACCACTCATCAGGCAGAAACCACAATGGAGAGCAGTGGTGGCACCATCACCTGTGCTCCATGTCCAAGTTGAATCCTTTTAGAGGTACAATTCCCCACGCTGCAACAAAGGAAGTAAAATTGTCCCCAGAAGGCTGAGTCAAGCCCTAAGAATAAAACCTAATTCTGATTGCCCTCCAAAACTAGCACATTTTCTTTATTTAATTTCTCCATGAAGATTTCCTGATAAAGGATAGCTTGGTTTGTTTTTTAAGAACAAAATAATTTCTTTGAGGTAATTGAAAATCTTGGCAACATCTGGCATCAGAATGCAAGATAAGTCCTTTCCAGTTTCATAAATGTATCATTAGCCTCATCCTGTCTTTTCCCCCATCCATGCTATCAAGTAGACACACCTTTGCTGGTTATTAAAAAGGATTTTCAGTTATCACGATGAAGGCTTGTGTAGAAATCTTTCAGTCCTCAGCTGCTAGCACTCATTTCAGGCCACTTGACCTAAAGGGCAGCTTTACAATCAGACTTTAATTTCTGAATCCCCACAATCTCTTGCTTTGTGTAATTGAGAAGTGAAAGTAGCACTATAGCCCAAGAACTTAAAATTGCTTATCGGTATTAGCTCTGTCAAAGGGGAAACAATTGATGAGAATGGTAGCAAAATGGAGTCAGTAGGGAAGCTGTAGGATTAGACTTAATTCTTTATTTGAGCAAACGGAAATAATAGCTCCATCATCTCCTTTCCTTCTGTTGTTGATTTCTTAAACTTCCTCTAATGTTCAGAGTCATGTACTGCATTTTTAGTCTTGCTCTGCGCTTGGGGTGTCAAACCCATTCAGTGACAAGAGCCAAATTACCCGCTCTTTTAGGGACTGTGGACCAAAAAAAGAAGAGAGATTATGCAGTTCAGTTAGAGTACAGAATCCACATCTTTATATATCAAAGTTAAGTATTGTACTTTGCAGAAGATATTTCCTTATTATAGGGGAAGCTGGTAACAATCCCTATATTTAGGTTACCTAACACTTTCTATTATAAAACATTATGACCTTTTCTGTTGTCTTTTCAAAATAACCATGATCAAAACCGTCTTCATCTTCCTAGAAAGGTGACTGGTTTTTAAAATGCAAGTCAAAGAATAGGCAAAAGTGCTTTATAAAGTTATGCTTGAAATACATGTACATCTGGAGTTTTGCCCAATAATATCAGTTTGAAGCAATTATTATAAAAACTCCTATTCTATGTATTCTTTTTGAGATGACAAAAAGTTCATAAGACTTATTCTTTATCCTCACTGGCTTCAGACCAGTATAGATTTTTATTAAAGGTTTCACATTCTTTACACAGATGTCTAACATATTTGTGATAGGTTTGGAGTGTCTGGCCCCCATCCTGGGCTACACTGCAGCTGCTTTTCCCCACGTCAGCATAGAAATCCAAAAGAGGATTATACCAATGCTGGGGGATCTGCTAGGGTTTAGAGCAAATGCAATGGCTTCCAGAGCAGGAGATATGTTTATGGGAAAGAAGAAATGGCCAGGGCTTCCCTGTACCCTGAGATCACTGGCAGCTGTAACAGCCCCCAGGGGTTATCAAAATTAGGATGCTCTAACTTACCTTTGAGAACTAGATTGGGGTGCCATATTTGTACTACACACACCCTCGTCTGAGCTGCATTATGAGCTCTGCAGCCACAGCTGACAATCTGGGCCTTTACTGAAAAGTTAGATGACTTTTTTTTCCCTTTGTTTAAATCTATTTGCCTTTGTTTGACCCCTTTTGGTAATATATTTGTTTTGGTCAGTTAATAAAAACAATCATGGAAAGTTATATAGAGAAAAACCGGCTACAAGATGGAATTAGGTACATTTCTATCTGGTTTCAATTATTTTTAATAATTTTTAAATGTTTTAATTTGCTTTTAAAATTGTTGAACATGTACTTAAGACATTTGATTACACAGTTATTATTCACTCCCTATTTCTCATCCTTTGGAGGCTCATCAAACACTACTACTAACTTAAACAAATCTGAATAGAATAGAATTAAAAAAATAGGAAAAAATGTTCTTTAAAAAAAAACTACATTCCTCAAAGTTAATTTCTCACCCAAAGATACTGCAGAAGTTTATCCCAGTCAATTTTAAACAATCATACAACATGATATAAATGAAACCAGAAAACATTATTCTCCTTTCTGCTTTTCAGTTCTGAATCACGATTGTATCCTTGTGACAAATCCTTTCAAATGGGACAAGAACATTTTCAGTCCCATGAAAACATACTAAGTCAAAAGTCCATTTGTCTCACCATGACAGCCTGAAGGGAGTCAGAATATGCCCATAGGCCAGCTTATAAATTTCAGTAAAATGTGAACTATTGATGATTGAAGACTAACAATTTGAAACCAGTAACTGGCCATTATGAATTCTGAGTCACTCAAAATAACAGAATAAGAAAATAGCCAGTTGGAAGTTTTACCTTGAAAGAAAGGTTGGTGAAGTAGGCTGGCTGTCATTATAAATTGAGGGGGGGGAATCTATTGAAAGAGAAGGGAGTGGATTGCTTATATTCATAGATAACTACTGAAAACCCCTAATGTTTTCTATATTTAGTAGAAGATGACTCAGACTCCACCATTCCCATTCTGACTCCAACCAATCCATAGTGTGACATTATACTCCAGGGCCAGAATTTAGGAGTTTTTCTCTTTTATCGGAGCCATTTAGAAACTTAAGCCCTGACTCTGCATCGAGCTCCATGTTGGTGGACCCTTGAACACTAATGGAGCCCATTCACTTACTTGGGGCTCTGTTAGAGTTCAGGGGTGTGGGATTGGAGCATTAGGCTTTTTCCTCTGAGGGAAGTTCCAATGAAAGGAAACCCTGCTGGAAAAAGAAAATACTTATTACCTCAAGTCCCCTCAAAATGAAAATAACCACACATAATTATAACAACAATAAAAATAATTACCATTACAATAGAAACAAAGAGTGCTTTGCTGCAAAGGGTGGTTACTGTATGTCTTTCAAAGGAAGCTTTAAATTGTAACCCCAAATAATGATGCCAAAGCAAGTAACAAAAATAAGCAACAACTCTCAACCTCAATGCCTTCACCAAAGGGAAAGGACTTCCCAGTAGTGTGATATGGCATAGAACTCCCAACCACTGAAAAATGGAGAATTGCAAAATCTTTTATAATATTAATGACCAAAAAACCCACCAACAAAACCAAGTTGACCAGTCAGACTCATGACCTTGCTTACTCGAATCAACAAAAACCAAACTATTATTGTATAAGAAATAAAGGAAGAAGCAATTAAAGTAGCAAGGCACTTGCCTTTTAAAGGGCTCACTCCCCTTTTTTATATAGTGTTTATCCTGTAAAAGGGATCCGGTCCAGCATCCTACAGAAGTCCATTAACTTCCGTTGGTTTTCTTGTGGGTAGATCTCTTTACAAGGTTTTAACATCACTTGGAATGTGGCTGATCACAGGTGTCCCGGGGCGTAGCCAGCAGCCCTGAGAAACAAGGATTTTTTATAATGCTTACTATTCTCCCTTCTGTAACATCCCTTGAAGTGAAGCTATTTAAACAATACCTTTTTATTTTTTAAGTAATTTCTCTCCAGATATTCCCTATGCTTTTTCCTGCACCTAAAGAAGTTTCTGTGATCAGAAAGATCATGTGGTTGTGTAAGGAGAACAATGCACAAACATGCACCCTCTCAGGTGGCATCTAGATAATAAAGAGTGACCTAAAGGACACCTGTCATAGATTTTTCCCACAGTTGAAGCTAACTATAATTTTCCTAGCAAAATACACAGATGCTCAGTAATGCTCCTGAGCTTAGAAGGCATGAATAATTAGGATGTTGGAGTATAAAGAAAGCAATTCAATCTTGGGGAAGGCTGGGGGAGGTTGTTTGGTTTTTAGCTTTATGCTTCATTACACCAAGTAAATTAAACAAAGATAATACTCTACTGTACTGATTGAGGAGAAATGTAAAACACCAATTGTTTAGCAGCTCACATCCAGTTAATATTAGTCATTTCCTTGAAATGAAACTTCAAAACAAGACGAGATGGGTTTGAACCACAGCTTGGGATTTTAATACCACAAATCATGTATATGTGTATAGATAGGTAATTTTAATGACAAATTTGTCTAAAATTGACTAATGTATATTCTGTCCTGCAGTATATATACAAAATATAGGGCTTCCATATATTTGAATTACTACTGAAGTGCTATATCTTGTTTTTCATACTCTGATGCCTCCACATATTCTCCCCCACCTAGCCCCCTTTATCTTTTTTTAAGCCTTTTTAAGTGTCTTGCTTGTCATTGAATGCGTGCAGCTGAATTCAGTAGGAGTTATGCATGAACAGAAGAGGGCAGGAGGTAGTCCTTAAAGATTATTTGAAGCTCCTATGGCAGTGGCAAAACTCCCATTCGTTTAAATGGTATCAGGTTCTGACTGAGTACAGGGACGTTCTGTGCTGCTATACAGAAAACAATTACATGAATTATAAAATATATATCTATTATATATTAATTATGCTAGGAAGCTTAAAGTGGGCATAGGACAATGAGTAATGTCTATGTATTGTTGACCCAATAGTGATTGTTGTTTAGATTTAGGTCATTGAACTGCACAATCACAGCGTGTTTTAAATCCAAAGATAGAATTTGTAGTTGAAAATAGCTTCCGGGCTCCTGCACAGTAAACTTAACCGGATTTAATAGGGAGGTTGAAGTGACATATTATGAACATGGTTCCACTTGAAAAATTCCAAGTAACCTTTTGAATAACGGAATGAGTCACAGTGATGTATATTAAGGATGTTTTGGAAGACGTGTGTAAGCAATAAAGAGAAGAAGAAAAATCTTGGCCATTCATTTTCCTTAGGTAGAAAAAAGAGATACAATATGTTTATGCAATAAACTTCTTTATATTGTGACTAAAAATGTGTACAATGCAGAGCTCACCTTGAGATGAGAGCAAAGTATGGGAATAAAACAGCCAAGTGTTTTGAAACTAACAGTTTTCAAGTTTACTCTTGTATAGCAGAAAGTGAGGTTTGAAAACTTCCTAAGTACAATGACTCCATGGCAGCATATTGGGTTCAAAGGCCATTTGAACTTGATGTGATGTGAGCACAAGTGCCTGAGACACTTTTATTGACTTAATTAATATCCTTCTCTGGTTTCTTACTTTTCCAGTACTTTCCAGTTAAAATTTTTCAAGGCCTGATTCTTCGCTAATTTAGGACCCAGTTCAGCAAGGAATTTAATCAGTGTCTATCTTTAAGCATGTGAGTAGTCTCACTGAAGTCAATATGGACTATGTGCTTATATACCTTGCTGAATCGAGGCCTTGCACTGGCGTGAATCAGAATAATGACATTGAAATCAATGGAGATGTGCTGCTTTTATACAGGTATAAAGAGGAGCAGAATCAGGCCCATTATCTACACATTCTCAACAGAATGTTATGGTCAGAATCAGAACATTTAGTTCTCCCAGTATCAATATTGAGTCCAGAGGAAACCAAATCATTATGTAATGGTGAGCCTCAGAGATGGAATTCAATGCATGTTGAAAATACAGTTTTTTTAGTCTCTCAATTCCAGGGAAAGCTAAAGGAATATTACTTACTAAAACTACAAACTGCATTTGAGCATTGCTTTTCTATTATGGTACAGCACACCAAGAAGGGCACTGTAGAAATTACACACGGCTGAGAGGACCCTTGTTCTATTTGGAAAGAACGGCACACAGGCCATTTTACTCACCTTCAGCATTTTCTCCCTCGCTCCCCTTTTTTTTTTCTTTCTATTTTTCTGTTTATTCTTCTTTCATCTCAATACCATTTTCTTTACTATCCTTTCTGTTGTTTTCTGTTCTTTTCCCATCTTCATCTCTGTCCTGTTGCTCTTTCTTCCACATGCATCCCTTCTTTCTTTCATAGAATATTAGGATTGGAAGGGACCTCAGGAGATCATCTAGTCTAACTCCCTGCTCAAAGCAGGACCAATTCCCACTTCCCTAAATGGCCCCCTCAAGGATTGAACTCACAACCCTGGGTTTAGCAGGTCAGTGCTCCTATCTATCTAGCTTTTCATCCTCTGGCCCTGGCTCATTGTCCTCATTCTTCACTGGCTACTGTATCTCTTTTCTACACCCATCTCTTGCTTTTGGGCTCATGCATTTTGAAATGCATCTCGCAGAGTTAACCATTGAACTAATTTATTCAGTGGAAACTGAGCACTTACCTCCCCCTAGATTAGAGCTATGTCAATAACTGACTTTTCATTTTGTAGGCAATTCTGCAAAATCAGAAGAAAAAAAGTCATTTGGAGCCAAACCAAAAACTATCTTTTGCAAATATTGTAATGAAACATATTTCGTTTTCAAGCATTAATTTTTTAAAGTTTTTATTAAATTTGAAAGAATTTGAAACAGAGTAGTTTTGAATTGGAAAAGTGGAAATGTTTCATTTAAAAAATGTCAAAACAAAACATTTCAACTTTTTTGGAATTTGGGGTTTGTCTGGTTTTTGTGCGTTCTGTATTTTTTCACAGGAATATAGACTTCCTGGGTCATCGAATTCAGTCCCCCTGCTATTGCAGGCAAACCCATCATACAGTCCCATTCATAACCTAATTAAGCTGCATTTTAAAAATAGTTAGGATGTTTGCCTCCACTCCTATTGGAAAGCTGATCCAGAAACTTTTTCCCCTGATGGTTAGAAACTGTCTTCTAAATTGCAGCCTAAATTTATTCACAGCCAGTTTATACCCATTTATTCTTGTGCCAACATTGTCCTTCATCATAAATAGCCTTTCTCCCCCTCTTCGTATTTACCATGATTTATTGATAGAGAGAAACTGGATCTCCTCTCTCTACACATTGATAAGCAAACAAGCCCATGATTTCAACTGAAACAATATGGCAAAATCAAAACAAATTTGAGAAAACATGTTGGTGTTGCGGAATCTGCATTATTTTGCTGGGAAAAGGTT
This sequence comes from Mauremys reevesii, assembly GCF_016161935.1. Lineage (NCBI taxonomy): Eukaryota > Metazoa > Chordata > Testudines > Geoemydidae > Mauremys > Mauremys reevesii. Next base: position 97,825,726 of record NC_052624.1, read on the forward strand.
CAGGTGAAAAAAATTCCCTCAGCTTTATCAGAGATGCCTTTGAAAATCCCAACTGTGTGTTTCATAGGAACCAAAATATCTCAATATTGTATTTTTATCAGTGTTTTCCCCCAACCCCAATAGGCTTTGTTTCTGGTTTAAGGAGATATTTATGAGGCCACAATAACATGGGAGTTAGCATTCATATACCAACATACAGCAAAAAACTAGATTTTTTCCCCATAAGTTCAGGTTCATAAATAGTTTTCTTGTTAAAAAAGCCAATAAAAATATAGAGAGACAAGGTGGGTGAGGTAATGTATTTTATTGGACCAACTTCTGTTGGTGAGAGAGACAAGCTTTTGAGCTACACAAAGCTCTTTGTCAGCTCTGGGAAAGGTACTCAGAGTGTCACAGCTAAATACAAGATTAACTAGATAGATTAGCACAAGGAGTTAGCACATATCCTAAAGTTGTTCTCAACCAGGGGTACACATACCCCTGGGGGTATGTAGAGGTCTTCTGGGGGTATATCAACTCATCCAGATATTTGTCTAGTTTTACAACAGGCTACCTAAAACGCACTAGCAAAGTCTGTGCAAACTAAAATTTCATGACAATGACTTGTTTATACTGCTCTTACACTGAAATGTAAATACAATATTTATATTCCAGTTGATTTATTTTATAATTATATGGTAAAAATGAGAAAGGAAGCAATTTTTCAGTAATAATGGGCTGAGACACTTTTTTTCAATTTTTTGTCTGATTTTATAAGCAAGTAGTTTTTAAGTGAGGTGAATCTTGGGGGTATGCAAGACAAATGAGACTCTTGAAAGGGGTACAGTATGCTAGAAAAGTTGAGAGCCACTATTCTAAGGCACCATTCAAGGTGAAATAGCCCGTTAAAACCCCTGTAGTCATAGGACAAAAAGGAGGGTTAATGGGTTAGAGATAGCTGTAATAAGCCATAAATCCAGTGTCTCTGTTCAGTGTGTGATTTTTAGTGTCTAGCAATGTTATGAATTTAAGCTCCCAGGCTCGTCTTTTGAAAGTGTCATGCAGGTTTCCTTTGAGGATGAAGACTGATAGGTCAGATAGAGAATGATCGCTCTGTGAAAAGTATTTACCCACAGGTGATAGGGTGTTTTTGTCTTTTATCATTTCTTTCCTTTACTGATGCAAAGAGAGATTGTACACTCAAGTATATGCACTCCATGCCTCTGAATATATCACACACTGCGATAGGGAACTTCTCACCAGAAACTAAAATAAGTGGTGGAGGGAGGTTCAGCTCCTGCTCTGCTTCATTAAGTGTCTGAGGCCTGGTCTATACTACAGAATTAGGTTGATGCAAAGCAGCTTACATTGAATTAACTGTGTAAGTGTCTACAGTAATATTTTGCTCCCGTGGACGTAACTGTCCCAATACACCAACTTAACTCCCCCTCCAGGAAAGGTGTAGAGTCAACGTAGGTGTAGTTAGGTTGACACAGTGTCAGTGCGGACACTGCATTGCTTACATCAACAGTTGCTGGCTTTCAGAAGTCATCTCACAATGCCCCATACTGACAGTACAAATCAGTAGAAGGGCTCCTGGTGAGGATGTGCATGGCTGACACAAGGAGCAAAGTGTAGACACGCAAAAGTGATATGATTATTGTGGCAGCTGTATGCCAATGTAAGTTAGGTTGATTTAAATTTGTAGTGTAGTTATCAAGAGGCGTCGCCGCTGAAATGCCGCAGAAATTCGGCTGCATTTCGGTGGATGCTCCACCGCCGGCCAGGACGCAGGCACCGCGTTGGGGACCCCTGATGTAGGTGGTCCAGTTTCTGTTTCAGGCCAATTTTTAACAGGTGAACAATGTAGAAACACTGGCAAATGTTTTTCTTCTCTTATTTTAATTTCACTGGTTTTCCCCACTGTGACATTTTGGGGTCCATGCACACCAGTAATATATTCCATCATCACCTGTCCTGTAACTTTGGGGACTTCTGTTCAGTGCAGCTATTTTTCAACACCCAGACACCAGTAGCCTGCCCACAAGCATAATGTCTCTCCCTGGCTCTCAGCAGCCTAGTTTCATTTTGCAGGTGATATTAACAGCCCTTCCAGTCGCAGGTCTCCCCAAATACATCCTCTCTGAGTTAATTACCAGACACTCAGACTGTTCCCGTCTGGTTCATCTCCCCTGAAGGTGTGAAACCAACCCCAAAGTTATAAGCTCGCTCTGGTGCACACACTCCACACAGTTAGCACACCAGAGACCTGCTTGGGGTGAAAATAAACAAAAAGTTTATTTAATATAAAAACCACAAACTCAAAGATGAAAAAGTAAGGAAAAGCAAACATATACAAGTTACACAAAAAATGAATGTAGAGTTGCAACCTCAGGTCCTTCTCTTTCATATTAGAAAAAATACCTTTTCTAATAAGAGTTACCTATTCTCTTAAACAGTTTCCCAGGATACCTCCTAGCTATAGGAGGGATCCAGCATTCCCAGGCTCTTTTCCACTTGGAGACTGTCCTCCAGGTTCTGGATGCTCTTCAGTTCAAACCTCTTCCATTCTGAAGGGGTTTGCAGGTTTTTTTCTTCAGCCACTATAGATGGGGAAAATTCTCTCCTTTCTTAATTTTCAAAGATTGGGGTTTTCTTTTCTGTTCCCATTTACTTTGATGGTTCATCATTGTTTCCCTCCCCACCCAGGCTGGACAAATGGCTAGGTGCTTGAAGCCAGTGTCTTTCATTCGGAGAGGTAGCTCCTCTCTGCCTGATTGCTTACCCATCCTGTTGTGAGGTGATGCTGGAGTCGCACCACAGGTCCAGTAACAATTTTCTACATATCTGTACATACATTCATTCAGAACCCTAACCTGTATGCATATCTCATAACAACTAGTAAGTGAACATTACAATCTTTCCTAGAAGACCTTATTTGGTATATTTTTATAGTACAAAACCAGCATGCAATCATTTGGTTTAACTGTTTATTTTTGGTGCTTAACCCTTGTTTCCCCCTTGGAATGTCTGGACCCTGACTGTCATGCCCACCTGCTATGCAAAGAAGAAGCAAATGCAAGGTGCTAAGAAGCAGCATTCTGCCCAGTGGTGCAACACTGAGAACTTTCAGAGTAACACAATGTATAAAGATTTAGGGAAAGTGAACATTGTTTTTTTTCATACTCTAGGTTTGTGAATGACATGCTCAGCAGTGTAAAGATTTTACTTAAGTACAGCACTTGATCAGTAGTAAATATTAGGGGTCACAACCTGATTAAAGGGTTCACTTACCCCTCTATAAATCAGCTATAACTCTAGTGGAACTACACATGGTGTGCAAGAGAGAAAAATGAAGTAAAAGTAGACTTCCCACTCTGCACACTCATGCAGAGACTAAACATGGTAACAGACGATGTGTTACCCTAACCACAGGTATGTGCAAACTTAGTGCCACTGTCAGCAACTAGCATTTCCAAAATGGTTGGGCATGTGGTGGGGTCCTGGCCTTACCCCATTCACACTGGCCAGCAAAGATAATCAGGTTGCATTGTTGGCAAAAGTGCCACAGTAACAGTATCCCTGCAGTGCTCCCCAGAATTCCTAAATCAGGCACAACACTTCCCAAATCAGAAAGTTCCCAATCTTTTCATTGTGATGTGAGTTGAAACATGTTGAAGAAGCTTTCAGAGCTTTGTATCCAATAAGAGCACAAGCCTAGTTTGCAAAGGGGAGGATTTAAGGACTGGATTGCTGAGACTGTATCACTTGGTTTACAACCAGCTGAGCCTTTATTGCTGCCTTAGTAATTTTTCCTAACTATTTGGGCTGAAGAAAGGTTGAATTGCTCATGAGGGGCACATTTCTGGCAATGTTAACACAGACTTTAAAGATTTCAGTGTGCTTTTGAGATTAATAATTTGGACAACTTGTTCAGATACAATAGATATCTTCAGGTTTTAAGAAAAAGTTACAGGAGGTTTTTTTTAGTGTACACTTATGTACTTTATAGTCCAATTCTCACTGCCCTTAAAAAAAAACACAATAACATTGGTTTGAATTATAATTTTAAATTTTATTAAACTGTTTAACCTTGGCAAACATGAAGGTTTGCAAATTGTGTAAATTCAGTTTTTTTTAAATGGAAACCTGTCTTTCTAAGCCCATGTACAAATCTCAGTCAGAAATAGAGATTTAACAGCAACAGTATATAATTCACAAGTCTCTGTAAATTGATTGTTCAGCCTTGTGATGATGGATTTGGGCTGCTGTTTGCATTATCCACAGAGCATGCATTACTGTACTATATTTATCTAAATGAAAGCTGCATTTAAAAATATATTGTTCTGCTGGAGAGTAAATTAAATGCATTTTAATTATCTGGGAAACTGACGACATCCCCACATTACCCTAGTCTCTGCTGCTCGTGTCTATTCACCTGATCAGTAAATGCTACTGAGCGTAGTGCTGAATTCAATAGGCCTACTCATAGTAATAAACAGCATGCCTGGTAATTAACATTTTCAGGGTTGGGCCTCAAATCTTTTTGAAAGGGTTTGTATCTAGGTAGTAGGCTTAGAGAGTCACATTCAGTAGTTCTGATTTTAAAAGTCAGCCTTTACCAATGGTTTCATGGAGATTGGGGATTGGTCCTGCTTTGAGCAGGAGGTTGGACTAGGTGACTTCCTGAGGTCCCTTCCAACCCTGATAATGTATGTATGTATATATTAGAGCAGTAGTCCCCAACCTTTTTTGTCTGGCGGGTGTCAGACGATGAGCCACAGAGGACCATGGCGGCAGATGAGCATCCGCCGAAATGCTGCTGACAAGCAGCAATGTCAATAGGCGTCGCTGCCGAAATGCCGCTGACAAGCAGCAATGTCAATAGGCGTCGCTGCCGAAATGCCGCCGACAAGCGGCGGCACTTTGGCAGTGACGCTTCTGGATGATGATGCTTGATGGCGGCATTTCGGCGGATGCTCGTCCACCGGCCAGTACGCGGGTGCACTTAGACACCCTGGCGGGTGCCATGGCTCCCGCGGGCACCACGTTGGGGACCCCTGTATTAGAGATTCCACACTTTCCCACTATACGTTATATTATAGAGAAATACACTATCTTTACAGAATATTGCCAAGGTTGCAAAGTCAAGAACTCCAAAGTTAGGAAATAACAGAATTAAGATAGCCCATGCAGCCTTAATACAACCCCCTTGTACCTATTCATGATGACACAGTCTTTAATTACATGATCACATACTATTTTTCCCCCACAGGACCCCTGCCTCATTCAGTGCACAGAATGCACAGTGCTCACGTAATGAGCAGCTAGTGGATATTTTGTTTTCACCTCATTGTACAATGTTTGTCCCTATTCCTGATTTAGTGCATGTTATTCAAACCCTTGTTTGAAAACTGAACTATTAATTTCCTCATGAGTTTTCTATGGCACAAGCGCTCATTGACTTCAGTTGCAGTGGTGATTGCTCAGTACTTTGCAAATCAGACCCCCAGGATTTCAGGTCAAAACATGAGGAACATACAGTTAGTGACCACCTGTGAAAAGAATGCTTTGTTACTTGCCTAGTGTCACATAGAAACTCTGTGACAATGACAGGAATATCATTAATCCCACTATATAAATCCAGAGGGGGGCCCACACCTTGAATACTGTGTCCAGGTCTGGTCACCACTTCTGAAAAAGAATATAGTAAAACTGGAAAAGGTTCAGAGCAGGGCAGCGAGGATGATCAAGGATATGCAATGGATTCCATAGCAGGGGAGACTAAAAAAGAGATTAGAGTTGCTCATCTTAGAAAAGAGACGACTAAAGGGGAATATGATAGGGGTATATAAAATCATAAATGGAGTAGAAAAAATGAATAAAGAAATGTTATTTACCCTTTCACACAAAATAAAAACCAGAGGTCACCTGAGGAAATTAACAAGGTAGCAGGTTTAAAACAAATAAGAGGAAGTATGTTTTCACACAACAAGATTAACCTGTGGAACTCATCACAGTGGGATGTTGTGATGGCCAAAAATATAACTATGGTCAAAAGAACTAGATAAGTTCATGGAGGATAGGCCCATCAATAGCTATTAGCCAGGATGGTCAGGGATGCTTTGGGCAATCCTGAACTCTGACTGCAGAAGCAGAGTGAGGAGATGGGGTGGATCACTCCAAAATTGCCCTGTTCTATATACTCTGCCGAAGCTCTGGTACTGGCCACTGTAGGAAACAGGATACTGGGATGGACAGACCATTGGTCTGATCCAGTATGTCAGCTCTTATATTCTTGTAGAATCCAAATGGTTTGAGGCAGCATTCAAGTGCCTGTTCTTTCTCTTCCAGTAGTCCTGTGCCTCATTCATTGTTTACTTTCCAACTTCTCCAACAAATGAGGCAGGAGACAAGAGTCTTTTTACTATATGACCTTGATTTATTCCCAGAGCAGGTCCATCGGGTGCACCGAATGAGGCAGGGGTCTTATGGAAAAAATAGCATGTAATCATTTAATTAGAGACTCTATCATAAGACCTACATACAAAGGGGCTGAAATAAGGTTGCATGAGCAACCTTAATCTTGGCATTTCCTAAAGTTTGGCTTTGTGATCTTAATGTTCTTTTAAAAAAGTTTTTGGTGGGTAATTTCTGAGGCTTTTAAAAAGCAAATGGAAATTTCCAACATGAGATGTCATATTGATACCCACATGGATCATCAGTAGGTTTGGAACCTTTAGATCCATGGCACAGACTTCTGCAACTTCAGCTAATGGAGCAAATTAAAGCTCATATGTGGACCAGCACTAGAGGGGGATGGACACTGCCAATGGTTTCACAGATATTTACTCACAGCAGATGAATGATAAGACTCAGGAACGTTGGGCTCCATTCTAGGCTCTGGAGGTGAGTGTTCCAGTGGCAGAGACTCTTCTGCCCATTCCCCAAACCTACTCTTCTCCCTGATTACATCCAACTTGTCCCTGTCCCAGCCCTGTCTCTTCCCTACTCCCATTCTCCTAGCCTTCCAAGTCTCCATTCCCAGGCTTCTCTTCCTAATCCCAGTTGTTTGGGGCTCGCTGTATGAGTCCCAGTCTCCTTCTCCGACTCCCATTCCTCCCCTCCCCACACCCAGTCCCAGTATCTTTGCCCATCCAGTTCCAGTTTCCCCTCCAAATACTTCATGCAATCTCTCTTTCCTTCCCCCAACCCCACTCACTCCCAGTCCTAGTCTCCCTCCACATGATCCTCATTCAATCTTGGTCTCCTCTCCAAAAAACACACTCCATCTCTGGCTCCTTGTTCAAGTCTCTTTCCCAGATCAGTTCCTGTTCTCCCTCTGCCTCTTTCTCTTGCCAGATCAATCTCCCCTCCCCCTGTTCCATCCCAGGGTTCCTAGTACCAGCCATCCCTCTTGCTCTCAGATCTTCATCTGATCTCAGTGTCCCCTTCCCTCGACAACTGGCTCTATCCCTTCCCTGCCCAACTCTTAGTCCCAGTCTTCTTGACCAACCAGTCCCGGCCTCCTCTACCCCCGAGATACCTGTCTCAGCTCCCAATGTGTCATCTTCTATAGCCAGATACAGGTGTACAGTTCTCTCTCTCCACACTTCCACTTCCAGTCTCATCAGATACCTTGTCCCAATCTGCTTTCCCTCTTCCCTGGTCCACTTTGTGTCTCATTTGCATTCAAAGCAGATGGCTTCCTCCTCCTTGCTACTTGGGTGCCAGGTAGGGGGTTACTTGGAGCACAGAAGAGAGAGGCTGCCTGCTCACAGTTCCAGTGCCCAGCTCCACCTAGGTCTGGAACAGCTATTAGTGAGAGAGAGAGTCTGGCATTGTCCCTGTAGCCAAGGATTGGAGCATGTTCAGTCACTCTGTGGAGATGTTCATGCATATGCTGCTAACAAGTAGGACCTCTGAGGGGATAAAGCATGCTCATTTGCTTTGTGGGGATGGCATATGTGCAGTCTGATCAGCATTAGGAGTTAAGAGAGGCTGGAGCATGCTCAATGAGGAAGAGATCTTTCAATTTTAGCTGCTAAAATCTAACGTCTCTACTGAGCACATGCAAATTGCAATTTTTCAGAGGCTGATATTTTGGCCAAATGTAGGTGGATTTTCAGGGGCAGCAAAAGGCACATGTCTGAGACAAAGGCCACATTTCAAGTACCTGCTTCAAAGCATAAGGTGTTAGAGCTTTTCAAAGAAAAGGTTTCCAGTATATTTTAACATGGGCAAACAATGTATTTTTTTCCCTAGACTTATTCTTGGAAATAACTCAATCATTTTGGCTGGCTAAAAAAAAAAAAAAAAAATCATGTAAAAGAATCAACTGTAGCTGTTTTGAACTTTTGTGTTTCTGTCCTTGAAAGAATTATGAATTCATACATACTAGAATTGTAATAATATGTCTAGAAGTGAAGGTAATTGTCTCAAAGAAGTTTTGATGTTTAAAATCTTTCCTGGTGAAAATTGCAGGTGGGTGAAGAAATACAGACAAAAAACATTGAGGCATGCTTTTGAAATAATTATCTGTAAATAAAAAAAACGGAAAGATTCAGCTTTAAAGTGGGTCATAATTTGCATAAAAAAACCACTAAAATTCAGAAGGAAAAAAACAAACAAACCAGAAACAACATGGAACAGATTCTGCTGGGTACTAGTGACGACTTCCTCTCCTTATGCTTCCCCAGTAGGAGCCTTCCACAATTGTAGTAACTGAATTTACTCTAAGATGATTGATCCCTGCATAGGAAGCACAGCCCAGCCCAATGGATGCAGGGAGAGGACAGGGACATGGCCAAGCATAGACTGGAACTGGCATGCAAGGGGTGTAGAAGCATAAATCCTCTCCTAGCATGGTGGGAATCTTGGGGAGAGATTCTTCTTTCACAAAGAAGAATTTCTCCTGGAACTTCCTCAGGGATGATGAGTCCCCATCGCACCTTATTTTGAGCAGTGTGTATTTTGTATATTCTAGCCCTTAGTATATTACTGTCTATAGCAGTGTGTACAATAGACTATTTTAAATGAATGACTGTGTTCTGATTGATATGAATAACTAAAATATAGACCGATTGATTAATACTGAGTTTACTTCTGAATCTTTGGATACTGTTTTTTCTCTAGCAAAAGCTTCAGTGGCTGAATTTTATAAGAATGTACTAACAATGACTGTTTATAGTCTTTTTGACAATTAGTGATCCGTTTCCCCTTGGTGTAAGACTACCCTGTTCAGTAGCTTCACATGTATATCTCCAGTGAAAGCTAGCTATAGAAAGATAAGAAAGTACTGCCTATGTGAAGTTCTGGCTGTGAATGAACAGACTGTCCAAGGGCTGACTAGATAGAAAATATGTAAGCAGAGTTAACAAGCAGGTATTGTTTTCTGTTGAGCCAGATGCTATGAATCATTATGCTAAGAGGAACTAAAATAAAAAAAACACTAGATGTGTTGACTTCATTAATTCTGGAAACATTAATACACTTTAGAACTATTGTGTCCTTCTCTGAGTTCTTAGTATTTGAAAAAATACCCAAGATTATGTTGATTAGCACCATTTCCAAAATATCTAATTGCACATGTTGTTTAGGGTGAGGTGTTGATTGTAAAGATTACATGTTTCCCTACAAGTGAGACTTTAAAGTTAAGGTATGGTTTTGGGTCCTGCAGAAATATGGTAAATTCTATTATATAATCTTAAAGCTGAAATGGGGAACAGTATGGCTCAAGGGAATGAGAAAGAGCTTTTCACTGTTCATCAGTTCAAATCTGTCCTATGTCACTAATAACTACAATTATTTCCATCTATGCAAAAAGAGTTGGTGTATTCAGTCTAGTTATTAGTGAATAAGAGTCTTCATCACAAAAACAATCACTACAATTGGGACGCTTATTGACATTCTAATGAACAAGCTAAAAACTAGATAGAGATACAGAATGAACCACTTTCTCACCCTTTGTTGTGATTCACTAAACCAAGAATAATGTATACTGTACCTATTATGGAGAAAGAGGACATTAGCTTCCAATGCCATATATCTGGCATCCTTCATGAGCACTGTAGAACTCCCAATGATGTTTATTGAATCATCCATTAATTCAATCACTAGCATAGAGACAGGTTGACTAGAATGCAGTTTAATCTAAATACTCAGAAGACTGTTGTTCCTATTTTTTCCCCTCACAGAAGTATTCCAATGATACAAGAGATTTCTTTTTCCTCTCCTTAGGCATTTCCTGGAAATACAAATTCTGATAGCGTGATCCGGCATGATTTACAGCATCTGGTTATAGCCCGCTATATACGCATAGTTCCTCTCGACTGGAGTGGAGAGGGCCAAATTGGGCTGAGAACTGAGGTCTACGGCTGCCCGTACTGTAAGTTTTTCTTAACATTTACTTCTCCCCTCTAGTTTCTCTTTGTAAACAAACAGCATGGGTAGGCATTAAACTCTGAATCTTAAATACCTTTCGGTTAAATATATTAAGGCATTCCCAAACTTGCTAATTATATTGCCTAGGGCCTCATAAAATATGGTACTGAATCACTGGTTTGAGCTTCCTCTGGAGATACTATATTAGAATCCACAAAGATACTGCTTTGAAATAATTCCTTTTGATCAGCATTGTTGTTTTTGTAGAAGACTCTGACTGTTATTGTATAATTCTGATCCGAACAGTTCAGGAAGAGATTTTTAGTATGAGTAGTAGTAGTAGCATGTAGGGCGCTGAAACAATGACTGGGGGTAAAGATGACAGAATTCATTGACTGATATTAATGATATTTCAAAGACTTATTCATTTGTGACTAACAAGCCTATCAAAGTTGTTCATATTATCTAAATATTTATCATATATTTTTCACAGATAATTCTTGTATTCTTTATATGATTATGACTTCCAGTTTTCTGCTTAGACCTTAGCAGGCAGTGGTGCATACAATACTGAACTTAAGGTCAGAAACTATTAGACTTTAAGGCACTTCAAATTCCCCTCCTTCTTCCAAATTAGGCTTTTATGATTCCTCATCTGACCAAATGAATTCCATTAATCTTTAAACAAAGAAATGTCAGAACTGTGAAAGCCACAAATATATGTTCCATTTAAGGTAAAATAAAATACTAGTTGGGTCAGAAAGAATCAGGATTAAATGCCTGTTCATAAAAAGAGTCAAATAGATGCAACTCTTATAAATGTCAGCAGGAGCCACAGGTGCTCCCCAGCTTTCAGAAGCAGGCTCAAATGGAAACTGTGATCCTTATCTATGAACCCTGGAGAAATTGGGCAGTTTGGCTCAGCCAGTCTATTTATCTATGTTCTTTATACTGTACCTATCTCTGAGGCTTATCAATAAATAATGAGTAGATAAAATAAAAACGAAAGAGCCAAATGTTGCTTGCAGCTACCCATATGCCATCCTACCGAGTTCAGCGAGGGGACATAAGTGTAAAGAAGGTTAATAAGGGCTTGTCTCCACTTATCGGGGGATTGACGTGCAGCAATCGATCCACCGGGGGTCGATTTAGTGAGTCTATTGAAGACCCCGCTAAATCAATCGCCAATCACTCTCCTGTCCACTTCGTTACTCCACCGGAATGAGAAGCATAAGTTAAATCAACGGGAGAGTTTCGCCCATCAATCTAGCACAATGTAGACATCGAAATAAGTCGACTTAACATACGTTGACTCCAGCTACGTTATTCACGTAGGTAGAGTTACAGAAGTTAGGTCAACTTAGCCCCGTAGTGTAGACCTGCCCTAAGTATTAGTGAAAGTAGTCAGAATTCTGGATTTGATGAGGAGAGAAACCCAAACGCTTAGACAATTAAATTTAACATCAAAACAAGTAACACAAGATGTAGTGTATTAGTTTTATTAATCATTTTCATGATAATTCAGTAAAATCCTCCTATTTAAAATGTACCTGAAGTTGTACCTCAGAATTCCCAGTGTGCCACACCGGAGTGTGTGGGAAAATAGGTCTAGTTTGCTGAGTGGTAAGCAGAGCCTTGGTTAGGGCATCTGTGACAATCATGAAGGGAGAATAGCATATGTATTACTATATGTGCTGTGTAGAAGAAGACTGGATTGTTCACTCTTTGTTAAAAACTGGAGATTTATAGCCCTTTTGAATGAAGAAAGCCAACTGTGCAGTGAAAGCACCTGGATTTTCAATGGCAAAAAGATTTTAAAATGTCGTACTGCTTAAGGAGAAAAATTGCACTACAGTGAGACACTAGGGAGTACTCTGTGTACTATATTTAGGAGTGAGTTTTTTTCCTGGCATGCACCTCTGAAAATCCCACTGAGGTCACTGGGAATTGCACAGATGTATCTGAGGACAGAATTGAGTCCTTATTCAGAAGACCTAGGGAATATTTTCATAAGTGCCGAAGTGATTTGGAGCCTAAGTCTATTTTTAAAAGTTGACCTAAGTTACACTACTCCAGGGGATAAGTTGACCTAAGTTACACTACTCCAGCTATGTGAATAACGTAGCTGGAATTGACGTAGCTTAGGTCAACTTACCATGGTATCTTCATGGTGCTGAGACAATGGGAGATGGTCTCCGGTCGACTTGCCTTACTCTTCTTGGAGAGCTGGAGAACCAGCGTTGACCGGAGAGCACTCTGCTATTGATTTAGCAGATCTTCACTGGATCCACTAAATTGATCCCTGCTGCATCAATTGCAACAGCATTGATCTCTCCAGTAGTGGAGACCAGCCCTTAGACATTTAGGAGTTTTAAGTCTTATTGTCTCTCTCCTTTCTACTTTTGAAAATTGGATTTCTCAAAAGTCATTTGGATGATTTTGAAAAATTTACCCCTACAGACTAGAATTTCACACTTCTGTGCCTAAATGTAGGCACCTGAATAAAGCAATCTGATTTTTTTCAGCGTTGAGCACCCCAGATCTCATTGAAGGAAATAAGAGCTGCAGATGCTCAGTTCTTTGCAAAGCTATCTACTTATACTTAGATGCCTAAACATGGATATAGATGCCTAATTTTAAGAACTCACACTTGAAAATGTTGATAGTAATATCTTAATATCAGGGCTATTGGTCAAATTTATCTCTAGTGTATCTTTATTGAAATCAATAAACCAGGGTTGAGTCTGTGCCTATGTGAAGCTATTCCAGAGAAACACATCCTCAGACATATACAGATGGGGCAAAATTTCTGAGTTATGCAGGATGAATTGCCCACTGAAATAAGCTATTCTGAATCCCTCTAACGTAGGTTCTATTACCTATATCATTCAGCTGTTTAGCATGCTTGTAAGATTCCTATTTCGTTCTGTGGCAGAGTGGACAAACCCTCCACTGGAGCAGGGCAGGAAGGGGCTAACAGTCCTGGAGATGGGTTGCAGGTGGCCCCTGCAGCCTACAAGACCTAGCAGCAGTATCAAGCCTGGAAGGAGGCACTACAGCTGTAGGGGAAAACAAAGGAGAAAAAGAAAAAGAAAAAAAAAGGAAGGAAGTTTGAGAGCTGGGCTTCCCTAAGAGAGGGTTCTTGGGTTTAGTTCAGAGAAGTCTGGTGATGTGGGCTTAGAAGGCCCCAGTTAGGAACTGAAGGAGTAGCCTCACACTAAGGCACTATACAGAGTGGATTTTACATTGTCTAATGTTCACCTGTTGGTTGGTTAAGTTTAACACCAAGAAAGCCGAAATTGGTCCTGCAAAGGGGTGTGTGGACTGTGTCTTATCAAAGATTCTGTTAATGGAGCAGATAGAGTAGGAGGAGGGACGATGCTTGAAATAGCTGCAGCAAAGAGAAGATCACATACTGTGGAACTGCTCCTTTTATAGTCAATGGGAGTTTTAACATTTACTTCAAAGGGTACTTTAGCAAGTCCTATATCTTACCAGGAGACACCATTTCATCCTCAGTAAGGTTGAGATGAGGAGGCCTTTACACTGTCAGTGACATCCTTTGTTAAAAAGCAATGTTTCCAAAGGGAAAATGTCCATGAGTCAGTTAAGGTAGAACTGATGGAAGCTTTCTTTTCCACTCCTTTGAAAGCAGAGAGCAGAGCCATGTACAGTCATACTTGAATACTTCCATCATGGCCACATTTATGAAATCCTGAGACAGGCAGTAAAGCAAAGGCATCTGGAGGCTATGACTAGTGGAATACAGTACATTTCACTACTGATTCATGAAGTTCATAATAAGCTTCTACGGTATCATTACCAGATGAATAGTTCCTCTATCTCTGTCCTGAGATGGATGAATGCCTACAAAATGGCAACAGCAGTACTGTAGCAAAACATTTGGCAATGCTTACTGATAACAACAGAAGGAATTCTTGATGTTTAAGTGCTATATAAAGGATGGAAAGCATTGTTTGGATGTGGTCATATGGTGTATTTTCGCACTTTCATTGGATGCCTGAACCTTTTTAATAGGAGAAGAGATGATAATAAGAAATAGCAAACACAAAACATGAATAATGAATAATATACTTCATATACAAAGGATATATTTTTGAGATTGACAAACATTTTTGTAAAACGCTTTCAAACATCACACAAATATTCACAGTACACAAAACACACAGCAGTTCCAAAACAAATATTCTCACTCCATGACTAGCAGCAAATTGAACTTTTGTGGTTTATTTTGGAATAGCTTCACAAATTTGTTTCCATTATTTGACAAGTTCCATTTGAAAATATTTGCCAGATAGTTTATTTGAACAAATTTCAGTCTGTCTCATGTTTGCAAAGTGTTCATTTGAACTGTTTGCTTTATTAATTATTGTGTGACCTAAATCAGATGTTAATACTTCTGCTCCATAGTTGGATGACTACATTTAAAAAAAAATAGCACATACACTTGATTTTATATAAACCTGACTATTTTTATGGAGAACAACTATTCTCTAAACATTCTTGCGAACAAAAACCTGTGCATGCCAATAGCAAGTTATGAGGGTTACTGTCATAGTCAAAGAGAACAGCCCTTAGGATTTGAAATGAATGTTAGTAAAAACTGTCTATGACATATTGAAGAAGATCTAAATATAAAAGATGGAACAGCTCTTTTGGGCGATAGGTGATCTTGTCTACCTCCCTGCCTGTAGAGAATTGTTCACTACAATGTAATCTCCAGCTATTCTAGTCTAGCTATAAATGTCATAAGCCTCTGTTTGCCTTCGTAAATATATTCCACATTTGACTTCACCTCTTTGTTAGGAAATTTTCTCTGATATTTGTCTGTAATTTTTCTTTGCTCAATTTCCTTCTATTACTCCTGCCTATACACCCCCTGCCCTTCCCAAATGGTCACCATGCATACCTGATATGACAGCCCCATCCTGCCTAGAATCATCCACTGCACATAAATATCAAAAGGAATGTTCAAGACAGATGTGCAAGCTGCTGTTTCCCCAAAAGTGAGGATTGGCCAGATTCAATAGTACACTCTGGTGGCTACCAGAGTAGCAAAAAGCAACCGGGTCTGATCTGAAGCCCATGGAAGTCAATGGGTGTATTTTTTATTGACATCCATAGAACTTAGATCAAACCCTCATTCCTACAACCCCTATACATATTGCCTCCATTGCACTTCTAGCCCCAACCCACCTACTAATCTAAGGAGTAAGAATAGTGAGGTTGTTCCTTAATCCATGTCTCCCACATCATACTATACTCTTATTAAATTAGATTGTCTCTGAGATCTTTTTCCTCTTACATAAATGGTGGAGCTGTACAGAAAAGTTTAATCAGAACCATTTCTGACCGAAAATGGGATATGAGAGAGACGGTGGAAGTGAGGTAAAATCTTTTATTGTACCAACTTCTGTTGGTGAAAGAAACAAGCTTTCAAGCCTTACTCAGGTCTTTGGAGTTTGAAAAGCATGTCTCTTTTACCAAGAGAAGTTGATCCAATAAAAGATATTACCTCACCCACCTTGTGTGTCTCCTATCCTGGGACCAACACAGCTACAAGAACAGTGCACACACAAAATGGAATTATTAAATTGAAAGTTTTATGAAAAAATGTGTTTGTTTACTAAACAGCTCTACTAAATTCTCATATTCATTCTTTTAAATCTGGAATTTAAACAAATGCAGTGCAGTCTGAGATTTCACTTTGGTAAAAAAAATCAGTGGAATCAAAACAATGCTTTAGTTGTTCTGCCCACATGACTCCTACAAATCTGCTCTTGAGTATGAATGGGAGTTCCTATAATTGCGCAACATCAACAGCTTTCTTTTATTTCAGCTGCTCTGTAGTGAATGGTTCTATACTTAAGGTAGGTTAATATATTACATTTCATGAAGATTATCTTCATAGCTCAGCAGTTGCAAACACAGCCTGATATTCTGACCTCTTGACATTACCAGTGCATGGCTAAATACACCTCTACCTTGATTTAACGCTGTCCTTGGGAGCCAAAAAATCTTACCGCGTTATAGGTGAAACCGTGTCATATTGAACTTGCTTTGATCCACTGGAGTGCAAAGCCCCGAACCCCTGGAGCACTGCTTTACCATGTTGTATCCAAATTTGTGTTATATCGTGTGTCATTATATCGAGGTAGTGGTGTACCTACATTGAGATTTCAAGGAGTAGGGGAACGGATAGTAGAACTTTTGCTGGAAGATGTATATTGCTCTATTTGTGACAATGTATATTTCTGTGTTAACTTGCCCATTTTTTAGCATGGAGTCTTTTTTAAAAGACCTTTAAAATTTGTGCTTGATTTTCTCTGTTTGGACATTAACAATCCCATGGCGTTTTTCAAATAGATGTTTTCCCTCATCATCCTTGACCAAAAGTGCTCCTCCCACTTCATGAGGATGTTGGATGGTGGTTGGCTGCCACTCTCCAGACTAGAGATAGCTTTATTTCAGTGTTGTTTTATGTACATAGGGAAAAATCTTGAAGTCCTTGCTCTGTCAAAATCCTATTAAAGTCAATATTTTGAGGGAGTAAGGATTTCAGGGCTAGGCCCCCAGATTGTTAAGAGCTGTAGGATCTGTTGGCATTTTTAAGATATCAAATAAATATAAATTATTATTATTGGACAATGTTCCCAATGAATTAAATGAAGTTGCATGAATGTAAGTGAGAGCAGAATTTGGTTTATTCATTACCTCTATTTTGTACTACCTTCAGAAATCTGTAGGCACAACTTAAAAAAACAACAACTCTGTATTCCGTGTATATAACAAAAGGCATCAAAAGATTAAGTAAACTTAAGTTGCACAGAAATGTTGTAATGAGTCTGCTGGCAGCCATTCCTGGGCACAGAGGCTTTGACAATTGCAGCAGCAAATGTGTACATCTGTTTATTAGCCTGCAATGAATGTACAGTTAACGTCAAAGGGAAATAAGTATACTCTCCATGAATACATACCCCACCCACTTGTTCCACTGCATCTCTAGGCACCTTTCAGTTACATTTGGCCTTTTCATCAAAACAAAAATCCAATATTTAAATTAGGGGGGTTTGTATAACTGGCTCGTTTGGGAAAGTTTCTTCACAGACCTTTTTATGGAATTAATTTAATCTCCCTCCTCTCAGCCATATAAGTGGAATGTGATCCAAGACAATGTGACATAAGTGTCCTGACTTTGCATATTTTTTTAACTCATTGCATATGACATTTCCCTTCTGAAAAACAGCAGACTCATATTTTTGTAAGGACTTCAATTTAAGTATGAGTGTTTGTTATAAAAAAACCTATTCTCTAGTCTTTGAGCTATTATTATACATAATGTATAGTCTATTAATGCAGAGGTCAGATTTCTTCTAAATTTCTTTAGGTTCCATAAACATCTGCGGGAGTGAGAAATGAAATAACATTTGTGTCCTTTCTCACTAAGTAAGGTTGGCAGATTTCAGGCATATACAATTGAACAGTCTCAGTCTGAGCACTGTGGTACAGTCTTTAAAGCTCTTTGCTTGAGTGAATGCTCATGATGATTCTGCCTGACATTCTCGTCTTTGATTTCTTTAAGCAGTGACCTATTTGTTTGTCCATGGCGGCTTGGCCACCTGAGAAATCAGGTGTTGCTCATTCTGAAACAAAAAGTTCACGAGATTTCAGGCTGTGTGTTTTGATTCCCTGCCACCAATTTTAAGCCTGAGGGGCCTCCCCATATTTGTTTCCCTGCATGTCTGGAATAAAATATACATTAAGTTTGCAGTTATTTCCAGGCTTTTTTGAATTATTCTGTTCCTTTTCTATTTGCCTTCCCCCAAAGTTTAGCTGAAACTGGTGGGTTTTTTTCCCCTGCTGTGGTGTTTCATGAATCAGTAAACTAATGTTTTCCTTTGTACCAAACGTAGTGGTGTTTTGTGCTAGGAGTCAAGATAGCTAAGAAAAAACAATCATGTTTGTTCACTGTATGTGTAGATTATTCTTTTTTAGAGGCTAAAAAGTCACCATTTTCCTTTTTCAATATGATACAGAATCACAGAAATGTTGGGCTGGAAGGTACCCCTAGTCCGGCCCCTTGTGCTGAGGCTGGATTATATATAACTAGACTATCTCTGACAGGTGTTTCTCTTCTCTCTTTATAAAAATGTCCAATGAAATGGGTTCCACAACCTCTGTAGGTAACCTGTTGAATGCTCAACTATCCTTATAGTTAGAAAGGTTTTCTTAATATTTAACCTTGAATCTCCTGGATGCAAACTAAGCTGATTACTTCTTGTTCTACCCTTGGTGGACATGGAGAACAATGGGTCACCATCATCTTTATAATAACCTTCAGTATACTTGAAGACTTTTACCAGTCCCTACTCAGCCTTCTCGTCTCTAAACTATACATGCCCAGTTCTTTCAACCTTTCCTTGTAGGTCATGTTTTGTAAACCTCTTATTTTTTTTTTTTTGCTCTCCTCTGGAATTTCTCTAATTTATTTACATATTTTTTAAAATGTGGTGCCTGAAACTGGACACAGTACTCCAGCCGAGGCCTCGCTAGTACCAAGTAGAGCAGAACAATTACACCATCTGTCTTACATATGACACTCCTGTTAATATATCTGTAACCTGTCATGGCTAGCTGTCCATATCTGAGGGAGGCCACACCTCCTTGCAGTTTGGTCTGCTAGAGTATTCTCCCAAAGGAAGAAAAAATGAAGGGGGAATTAATGGTTCTCAGTGGGCCCAGGCCTTCAAGCAGAGTGGGACTGTGCACAGTCTAGGCTCTGGCCTGCAACCAGGCAGAGTGGCAGTAGTTCATTCACTCAGCCTTTGAGCAGGGCGGGGCAACAAGCAGTCAAGGCTCTGGTCTGCAGTGAGGCAGAGCTGTAGCAGTTTATCCACCCAGTCTATGGGGTTCAGGTAGAGACAAAAGGCAAGCTACTGTCTGTGGGGCTCAGGTAGGGATGTCTGAGGAATGCAGACCTCATGGCTTCAGGAGAGGGAATACTGCCACTCCAGGGGTGGACTGGCAGGGGGAAGGTGGGCCTGCCCAACTCCATCATGTCCCAGTCCAGGGCCCTAACAGTGTAAGAGTGGTCTGCCACTGGGTCAGCTGACTGTGTTTCCATCAGAACTACAGCCTGACATTATTCTACTCCATTAGTTCCCATATTTTGCTTCATAACCATTGGTGGTCTATGGAGAGCTAACTGGTCACATTTTGTTGGCTCTTTTTGGTATCCCATACCTAATTATATTTTAAAAAACCCTGAATTTCAAAGGGACTGAGCACCTAGCTCTCATTGACTTAATTGTGGGTTATCAGACTCTAAGTACTTTCTTACTATTTTTTTTCATGTAAGCATTTAATATGGCTGCCCCAAGGACATTATTGACTCATTAGTGGTAGGGGTGTTACCTAAGGTTAGCTGAACCCAAAGCTCTTGCTAACTTTACTCTTTGCAAGGCAATGACAGAAAATAAATGAATGGGAACACAGACCATCCGATAGATAGTTGATGCAAGCAGGCAAACTAAAGTACTTGCACTCAAAGCTTCTGCTATATTTAGTCTCCAGTACTTACACACATCTGCAACAAGTTAGTAGAGCACCCAAATTAATCCCAGATTAATATTTATCCAGGATCTTGAAGAGGTCTCAAGTGGATTTCTGTAGATGTCCAGTAGCCAGCCTTCCATCTGCAGGGGAATGTGAGAGGCGTCCAAATGTCCACTGAGTTCAGAATTCTTCCTCTTTTTATACCAATTTGTTAGTAATACCTAGCTTGCTCATTAAAGAAGGGTGCTGAGCAGAATCCCAGTGTGGAGTTTTCCAGCCTGTCAGGCATGGGTAATTTTCCATCAGTTAGCCAGCTATATTTCACATAGCAATAGTTAACTACTGCAAGACTTTCCATGTTGCAAAACTGCATGCTTTGGCAAAAAGTTCAAGTCAAGAGGGAACAGGGTCATATTTACTCCTTGTGGTTGCTCACTTCCCCATCCGTGTCTGTTAGTTGTACTAAGGCTTCAGAAAGAGCCTTTCTAGCTGCTTTCAACAATGAGCATAACAATTGGTATTCCAGCTGTGGGTGGTGGTCTGGGCATACTAACAGGCTGTGGGCTATCAAAAATCTTCCCCTCCTGCAAGGGAACTGATCTGCACAACCACAAGTGGGATGGAATGTGGTCTGCAAGGCATTCTCTCTATTGAGATGTAGTCCTCACTATGAAAAAGTTTGAGAACCCCTTTCAGGTTCCAATTTGTAGTTACTTTATATATATAATTGTTTTGCTACATTTCTGAAAATATATATTATATATTATATAATATATATTTTAATAATATATATTTTCAGAAATGTAGCAAAACAATGGAATATTGAACATTTTTTCTCCCAAATTTAATTCACGCTGTTGTTTTAATATAATTACTATTCATACTGGTTTCATTTGGATCCCTAGATAGGTTAATAAATTGTTCATTCAATAGAGAAGGCATATGAATTACTCAATAAGAGTTATTTTATACTGTGTGCACACATCCATGTGGAAATGAAGGGAAAACATTTTGAAGAGAATAGTTTTGATTTCTAGCAATGCAACTGTACACAAAAGGTAATTCAAAGCCTTATCTCATTCTCTTGCATTTACAGTATCTATTTTTTTTTTCGAAATCTATATAGAGGTTCTGTAAAATTAAGTTGATCTGCATATTTTTAATAATGTATGGAAAATCTGGAATCCTTCAATCCCTGAGCAGTTCAGAAAGATTTTAATGCTTGCAGTAGAGCTGAGCTAACATTAGAAAAATGTCCATTAATACGTTCAATTTTTTTACACATACTGATTCTGTCTAAGCCTTTTTTGTTAACTTTCTAAAAATATTTTATCAATATATTTACTGGGAGGATTTTTTATGGAAATGGCAATTTTTAAATAAAGATTGAGGAAGATTTGCAGAAAGTAAATTTTTGAAGCCATATTCATATCAGAAATTTAATTCTAAGAGTTAGATTTACCCAATCAGGGCACAGAAATATTGCATGTGACTCATACATCCAATAAAAAACAAACATCTCAGATTTTAAATATAATTAAATACTTTGTGCACAGTCTACACACCAAGAATTAATTAATTAATTAATTGGCAACTAATTTCAAATAATGAATACATTTGAGAAAATGGTAGAATGTTTACAGATAAGTTGCAAGCACAAAAAGAGATGATTTTTTTCAAACCACTTCACCAATTTTGTGTCATCTGCAAATTTCACTAGCAAACTTTTTTTTATATTTCCATCTAGGCCATTGATAAATATATTGGCTAGCATTGTACTAAGTACAGATCCCTGGAAGACCTCTCTGGAAACATACCCATATGATGCTGCTGATTCCCCATTTAGTAACTTTTTGAGAGCAATCACTTAAGCTGTTTTTAATCCGTTTAAAATAGGCTACATTGAATTTGTATAGTGCTAATTCTTTATCAGACTGTCATGCAGGACTAAGTCAAATGCCTTAAAAAGTCTTAAATATATTTTGTCTATATACTCACCTTTATCAACTAAGCTTGTTCTCTCATCAATATGAATTTTGTTTGACAAGACCTTATTTTCCATAACACTGTGTTAATTGGAATTAAATTATGCTACGCTCCTATAAGCCTTTATTGTTTGCATCCCATATGAGCCTTTCCATTATTTTACCCAGGAGTGATGTCAGGTTAACCTGCCTATAGTTACCTGGGTTATCCTATTTACCCTTTCTAATTATTGATACAACATATTTACTTCCTAATCCTATTGAACTTTCCCAGTGCTCAAAGATAAGTTAAAAAATAAACCTTGGTGGTTCAGGGATCTCATTGGCCAATTATTTTAGCAGTCTTGGGTGCAAGTTTCTAGTCCGACAAATTTTAAAATGTTTAGCTTTAATAGTTGCTGTTTAATATCCTCATTTGTATTCACTGCTGTCAACTTCCCCATTTTTCCATGTTATATACATTTTAAAGTCTATTTTCCCTTTCCACTTAACTAAGAAGCCTTTCAACCAAGAAGCCCTCTTGTATGATTGCAGGTTGTAGGTTTATGGGGCACAAAATAAATAAATAAAAAAATAATTCTTAAACAACTCCCAATTTTCATTCAGATTTTTTTCTCTATACAGTTTTGTCCCTAATTATTTTTTGCTTTGGGAAATTGGCCCTCTAAAAGCACTCTGTGTGTGTCTGTGTGTATATATTATTGGTCAGGACTACGGGTATATTCAATTTGCACATAACAAATGAAATTAGGTCACGATCACTTGCACCTAGGCGACCATCAGTTTTTAGTTCAATGATCAATTTATCTTTATCAGAATGAGGTATAATATGGAATTACCCCAAGCTAGCTGCAATACTTTTTGTGTCAAATACATTATTTGCTATGAATTATTTTTCTCAGCTCTGCTTTGAAGTGTCAGACATACCCTGTGTTCTGAAAAAACATTTCTGAATCTAGATAAGATCCTTGTTTCCTATTCATCAGCAGTGGTCTCCAGATTGCTGTGAGAGGTCACAGATAATAGATCTGAAGCAGGTTGAGCTAATCTGCAGGGAGATCTTTTAGTTTTCCAGTGAATTTGGCAGTAATAGCTATGATAGGAAGATTGCAGACAAAATAGGCTGGAGACTCAAATGTTGCAAATTGGTGTAGCTCTATTGAAGTCAATGAAGCTATGCTAATTTTACACTAGCTGAGGCTATGGCCTAGACTCTATGAAGGCTTTTCCATCTCCATTTAAGCAATGGTGGACTGAATAATTAACTATTCCTGGGCAATCCCTCTTTGAAATACAGGCTGCCAGGTTTGCTTAACCATAACCGATTACATAGGCCTCTACCACCTTTGTTTAAACTGAGTGGTACTTCTTAATGTCTGATTGATTTCAGTGAGGCAACTTGCAGAGTAATATACTGGGAACAGATACAAAGCCATTGGAGTGAGCTCTGGATCGGTCCCCTATATGTCAGAAGCAAGGGTGGCAAAATCGGGACCAGGGTGATTTTGTGATGAGGTAGCAAAATATTAGGGGGAAACAAACATTTAGTGAGGTATAGGAAGGTTATTTTCTTAAGGCAGCAGAAATCCTATAGTTGATTTTTAGCATAGGAGGATGGTTGATTTGAGAAGAATCTGTTACACATCACCAAGGTGATGGGGCAACTAGTACTGGAGATTTATATTTCAGTTTACATGACTGGTGAGACATTATTTAAATTCAGTTTATTGGATTATTGATATTTTACTGTAGGTTATTGTTCATTCAAGGCAATAGTTTCTAAGTAAACATCTTCAACATTACCCTTTTATTGATTACTGAATTTAAAAAGCCAACAGGAACCTTGTGTCTTTTAGCAGTTTATTATTACATTTCTCTTGCAGACCTAGTCTGTCTTTGCTGTCTGCTGTGAGCTCTCTTCCATTAAAGCCTCTCATATGACCTCTCTTTTTGCCGTGCGTGTACATAGTTCCCTGGTTCCATTTCATCTTCCTTGTTCAGCTTTCTAGTTACTGGAGGGATCAAGAGAAAATAACATTCAAAGGTGTCAGCTCAGTTTAAAGCGACAATACAGGCATGAATCCCCTTTTGTTCTTAAGGGAAATTAATGCATGGCCATTAGAGAGTAAAGTCAAGTCATTTTCGAAGCTGTGGGATCTGTTCCTCTTCATGACAGAAGGTTTTTTTTTGTTGTTGTTGCTGTTCAGCCTCAGAAGGATCAGAATGGACTTAAAAAATTAAACACTTTAATATGTAGAAAGCGGTGAATTGATTTCAATTGAATCATTCATGTGTTTAAGTGCTTTGTTGAATCAGAGCCTTAATAAGGAGCAAGTGACTTAGTAAAGAAAAAAAAAAGATCCTTAGCAGGATTATCAGCAGCCATGTAACTTTTGGGGCAAACACAGGAATTCCTCTCAGAATCCAGTTCCAAATCTATCACAAGTGCCAATGCCATTAGCTTCAGCTAGAATCTTTCATTTACAGCATCACTGCTCATTTTTAATGGATTTTAAAATAAATGCAGATGGTAATTTTTTTCAATAGTCTTTGAGTCTAACTATTGCAAGATTAACAACAAATAATAAACACATGTATATTACAGTCTAGTCTGATCCAATTTGAAGGAAGCTTGAGTAAATCCAACTGGTGTATACTCAGAATGAGAATATAATCTAACACTCCATTTATATATATTTAGTATAAAATAAAATGCAGCATTAATTATATATACAAATAATACCAATATTATGTGAAGTGAAACACAACAAGAGTCTTCATATAAATGGTCTAACAATAATTTCGGGTGCCGTGAACCTCTGAGAGCTACATCCAGCTCTAACACTTCAACAGCAGTGGTCTCCAAAGTATTTCTGTCACACACACCGTTACTCGTATTGGACTCTGTTTGTGTCTCCTCCCCCTACCCCCCACCCCACTCCAGGAGCTGCGTTTGGGGGTCATGGCCAGGAGCAAGGCTGAAAGATTGTGGCCAGTTGCCCAGAGCTGGGGGTCGGGGCCATGACCAGAGTGGAGATGAGGCTGGAGCTGGGGGTGGGGCTGGAGCTAGAGCAGGACTGGGTGGCATCTCTCCTCACGTCCTGTGGGGGCTGGCCCAGGCCCTGCCACGCCTCCCCCAAATATTCCCCACATTTTGGGGACCACTGCTCTACAGTCTTGGTAATTCATTTAGGCGTCTGATTTGACAGCTTCGACTTCTCGATGCCCATTATCTAGAAAACACCTTGGATCTGATTTTCAGAACTGCTGAGGACCCAGAACTTCCAATGAAGTCAGTGGGAGCAGCATGTGCTCCGTGTTTCTGATAATCATTATAAAGGTGTCTAAAATGTGGGTACCCAAAAATGGAGGCACCTAAAATGGAAGTCAATTTTTGAAAATTGCTTCAATGTCTGTACCTTACGGAAATGTTGTGGGGATTAATGAACAATTCATTTTCTTGAGTGCTTTCAGGATTTAAGGGCTCCATCTGGCAAGGGGCAGAAGAATCTGGCCCCAATGTAGCAAAGCTTCACTTTAAACACACAAGTATTTCCAGTGGTAGGATTGCCACCCATCTAGTTTTGCCTGGACAGTCCAGTTTTTGGCTTGTGTGTCCAGGTACATTTATGGTTGCCAGGTGCCCGGGTTTTGACAGGAAAATCCAGTTAAAAAGGGGACCTGGCAACCCTAAATAGCACCCGAAGCAAAAGTCTGGTTACCACAGGGTAGGGGGAAGATCTGGGTCATTAAGCCACATCAGCCCCTGCTTAGTCGGGGCCAACTCCTACTTGTATGCAGGTTCCTTGCGATGATCCAGCAAGTGACGGGGAGGCAGGAGAGGAACGCACAATGGGGGCAAAGCCCTGGGGGAAGAGGTGGGGTAGGATCTGGGGGAAGAGGTGGAACAGGGGCGGGGCCTCATGGGTCTGGTAATCAGCAATTAGAAAGATTGCAGTGCTACCAGTGGGACTACACACATGTTTACATTTATACATGTGCTTTATTCCATAAGGGACAAAATACACATCCATGCAAAATAGAATCCTTAAAACCAGTATGTACTGTTTGTTATTAATATTAGCGATAGAATGAAATGAAAGAAGGCTACTTTCTTTGCAAACTTCTAATAAGGAGTACAAGATTTTTTTAAATCTAGATGTCTCATACCTTAGCAATCCATTTTTTATGCAGGGCATCTTTGTATTTTCTTCACTGTGAGTGACATTCTGATAGAATTGACCAAACTACATTTTCCTAGAACATACACATGTATTAGATAGCTACATTATTCAATATGTATGAATTGAAATATAATGCTGCTAGTGATGCTGGGTAATGCTTAAAATTGAACACATCCCAGAGGGCTGAATGGGAATTCTAATGCAAACCTATACTGTCTAAATTTTGACCCTAAGTTTGACAGTGATAGCTAAGGGCAATTCCAAACACAGGGAATGAAATATCTCTTCATCGTACTGTATTTTCCACAGATGCAGTAAGGGAATTTGAACAATTGATCTTCTGTCATAATGTAGACATTAAATACAGGCTGTGAATAAACCTAAATCGTGCTTTTATCACATCCTGCTGCATAGAGAAACTTTATCAACCTTGGCTAACACATAGACCCCAAGTTATCATACCGAAGACAGTTATTATCTATCTTCACCATGTTTGTGTAATGTTATTTATGTTAGTGAATCAGTAATGTGAGAATTATAGTTAAAGTTGTGGTTTTGGGTCTCAGTATTTCCAGTAGAATCCCTGTTTTGTGGGGAAAGGAGCATATTGTGGCCATCTCAGATCATACCTGGGATTGGGCAGAATGGATGTCTCTGTCTAGATAGTAAAGCTTAGTGGGAAATGGTTTTCCCTCATCTATGATAACTTGAAGTTTTGACAATTTTATGCATCCCAAATTTGAACAAAAATTTGAAATCTCAAACACTTTCACAAACCAAAACTCCAAAATAAAAAAAAAAGTCAGATCAGGTCAATCAAAACATTTTGTTTTGGTAATGTTTAAATGTTTTGTTTCAATTTAAAAAAAATTAAACTACAAATAACTAAACAAAAAGTAATTTTGACTGCAAAAACTGAATATTTTCCTTTCAAAAACATCAAAACACAATGCTTCCACAATTTCAAAACTTTGTTTTATTCATCTTTTCATATTTTTTCAAAATGGGAAATTCATCAAAACTGGCTCTTTCCCACAATATATACAATTTAAGATATGATATTAGCAACACAATTATCAATTTGTTCCAATATTTCAGCAAAATGAAAAATTGAGATTTAATACTCCACTGGAGTAGTCACTTCAAAATCATTGTCATTTTACTGTGTTCCTTTGAAGTGCTGACTTTCCACTATTGCAATGGGAAGACAGCGATGGCCCAGATACACTGACAACGTTGGAATTGCATCAAAATGGCTAAGATGCTTTTTCAAGTGGATCACATCATTTTAAGAATCAATAGCAATCACTGTCCAATTATGTTCCCATTCAGGTTGAGGGTAAAATTTCCATTGATTAGGACCTTAATTCATAGAGCAGACTAATCACCCTCTTTATATTTTGGAATTTTAATAAAACTCAACCTTTTAAAAACACCCTGATATTTAATTTTAAAATTAGCCTTTGAGCCTGAGCTATTTTTCATACATTTTCTAAAATGGTTACATATCTGAATGCTGTAACTTGTATTATGCAACAGCTTAAGAAATTTGGCATGCAAAGTATTTTTATTCATCCAAGTTTTCATATCTTGGCTGTTTCAGACTGCCTCAGGGTAAACATTGCCATGAGCCTGGAATCATTTTATCGTGTTTTAACTCAATTTTCTTAACTCTAACATTACTTTAATGTGCAATCAGCATTACATGTGTAATATGTAAATCACATTGGCTCCGCTGTGCAATAGCACCTCAGAGCCTTTGCACTGTTATACTCTGAGCAGCTTGTTGATAAGCTGTGCTTCACCTAGAGACTGCTTCTTATATTGGTGGGAACTCTGAAAAGAGCAGCTTATCTGAATTTTATATAGTAAAACAAAGCATAAAATAACATAATCTTACATTGCACTAATTTTTATCTATTTAAACACACAAGTTATGGGGGGAGGGATAGCTCAGTGGTTTGAGCATTGGCCTGCTAAACCCAGGGTTGTGAGTTCAATTCTTGAGGGGGCCACTTAGGGATCTAGGGCAAAATCAGTACTTGGTCCTGCTAGTGAAGGCAGGGGGCTGGACTCAATGACCTTTCAGGGTCCTTTCCAGGTCTATGAGATACATATATCTCCTTATATTATATGGGGGAAAGCTGACTGCTGCAGAGGAGCATGTGGATCAGAGACTTCTCTTAGAGGAGAGTCTATTGATAGAGATTCTCTAGGTTATAGTTAGGAGCAGAGGATGGAAGAGGATAATGTAAGGGCCAGGTCAGATGAGAAACATTCACATAAAAACATCAGACATATCAGAAAAGGACAGACAAATAAACAGTGACACTTTTTTAAAGTGCTTGTACACAAATGCTAGAAGTCTAAATAATAAGATGGTGGACTAGAATGCCTCATGATAGAGGAGGATATTGATATAATAGGCATCACAGAAACCTGGTGGACTTGGGACAATGAATGGGACACAATCATTCCGGGGTACAAAATATATCAGAAAGACAGAACAGGTCATGCTGGGGCGGGAGTGGCACTATATGTGAAAGAAAATGTAGAATCAAATGAAGTAAAAATCTTAAGTGAATCCACAGGTTCCAGAGCATCTCTATGGATAGTAATTTCATGCTCTAATAAGAATATAACATTAGGGATCTATTATTGACAACCTGACCAGGATAGTGATGATGAAATGCTAAGGGAAATTAGAGAGGCTATCAAAATTAAGAACTTAATAATACTGGGGGATTTTAATTATCCCCATATTGACTGGGAACATGTCACCTCAGGACAAAATGCAGAGACAAAATTTCCCGATACTTTAAATGACTGCTTCTTGGAGCAGCTGGTACAGGAACCCACAAAGGGAGAGGCAACTCTAGATTTAGTCCTGAGTGGAGCGCAGGAGCTGGTCCAAGAGGTAACTATAACAGGACCATAAATAGTGGAAATAGTGACCATAAATAGTGACCATAAAATAATAACATTTAACATCCCTGTGCTGGGAAGAACATCTCAACAGCCCAACACCGTGGCATTTAATTTCAAAAAGGGGAACTATGCAAAAATGAGGGGGTTAGTTAAACAGAAATTAAAAAGTACAGTGACTAAAGTGAAATCCCTGCAAGCTGCATGGACGCTTTTTAAAGACACCATAATAGAGGCCCAACGTAAATATATACTCCAAATTAAGAAACACAGCAAAAGAACTAAGAGCGAGCCACTGTGGCTTAACAACCATGTAAAAGAAGCAGTGAGAGATAAAAAGGCATCTTTTAAAAAGTGGAAGTCAAATCCTAGTCAAATAGAAAGGAACATAAACACTGCCAAATTAAGTGTAAAAATGTAATAAGAAAAGCCAAAGAGGAATTTGAAGAATGGCTAGCCAAAAACTCAAAAGGTAATAACAAAATGTTTTTTAAGTACATCAGAAGCAGGAAGCCTGCTAAACAACCAGTGGGGCTCCTGGATGATCGAGATACAAAAGGAGCGCTTAAAGACCATAAAGTCATTGCGGAGTAATTAAACGAATTCTTTGCTTCAGTCTTCACGGCTGAGGATGTTAGGGAGATTCCCAAACTTGAGCTGGCTTTTGTAGGTGACAAATCTGAGGAACTGTCACAGATTGAAGTGTCACTAGAGGATGGCATTCACCCAAGAGTTCTGAAAGAAATGTGAAGTTGCGGAACTGTTAACTAGGGTTTCTAACCTGTCCTTTAAATCAGCTTCTGTACCCAGTGACTGGAAGATAGCTAATGTAACACCAATATTTAAAAAGGGCTCTAGAGGTGATCCCGGCAATTACAGACTGGTAAGTCTAACATCGGTACCGGGCAAATTAGTCAAAACAATAGTAAAGAATAAAATTGTCAGACACCTAGAAGAACATAAATTGTTGGGCAAAAATCAACATGGTTTCTGTAAAGGGAAATCATGTCTTACTAATCTATTAGAGTTCTTTGAAGGGATCAACAAACATGTGGACAAGGGGGATCCAGTGGACGTAGTGTACTTAGATTTCCAGAAAGCCTTTGACAAGGTCCCTTACCAAAGGCTCTTACGTAAATTAAATTGTCATGGGATAAAAGGGAAGGTCCTTTCATGGACTGAGAACTGCTTAAAGAAGGGAACAAAGGGTAGGAATAAATGGTAAATTCTCAGAATGGAGAGGGGTAACTTGTGGTGTTCCCCAAGGGTCAGTCCTAGGACCAATCCTATTCAACTTATTCATAAATGATCTGGAGAAAAGGGTAAACAGTGAGCTGGCAAAGTTTGCAGATGATACAAAACTGCTCAAGATAGTTAAGACCAAAGCAGACTGTGAAGAACTTCGAAAAGATCTCACAAAACTAAGTGACTGGGCAGCAAAATGGCAAATGAAATTTAATGTAGATAAATGTAAAGTAATGCACATTGGAAAAAATAATCCCAACTATACATACAGTGTGATGGGGGCTAATTTAGCTACAACGAGTCAGGAAAAAGATCTTGGACTCATCGTGGATAGTTCTCTGAAGACGTCCACGCAATGTGCAGAGCCAGTCAAAAAAGGAAACAGGATGTTAGGAATTATTAAAAAGGGGATAGAGAATAAGACAGAGATTATATTATTGCCCTTATATAAATCAATGATATGCCCACATCTTGAATACTGCGTACAGATGTGGTCTCCTCATCTCAAAAAAGATACACTGGCACTAGAAAAGGTTCAGAGAAGGGCAACTAAAATGATTAGGGATTTGGAATGGGTCCCATATGAGGAGAGATTAAAGAGGCTAGGACTTTTCAGCTTGGAAAAGAGGAGACTAAGGGGGGATATGATTGAGGTGTATAAAATCATGAGTGATGTGGAGAAAGTAGATAAGGGAAAGTTATTTACTTATTCCCATAATATAAGAACTAGGGGCCACCAAATGAAATTACTGTGCAGCAGGTTTAAAACAAATAAAAGGAAGTTCTTCTTCACACAGTACACAGTCAACTTGTGGAACTCCTTGCCTGAGGAGGTTGTGAAGGCTAGGACTATAACAGCATTTAAAAGAGAACTGGATAAATTCATGGAGGTTAAGTCCATTAATGGCTATTAGCCAGGATGGGTAAGGAATGGTGTCCCTAGCCTCTGTTTGTCAGAGGGTGGGGATGGATGGCAGGAGAGAGATCACTTGATCATTGCCTGTTAGGCTCACTCCCTCTGGGGTACCTGACATTGGCCACTATTGGTAGACAGGATACAGGGCTAGATGGACCCAGTACGGCTGTTCTTATGTTCTAAATGAAAATATAGGGTTTTCTTAGTCACATTAACTTACCCATACTGTGCTTATTTAAGCCTATATTTTATAGTTGATTTAGACTCCAATCCTGAAAATACCCATGTGCCCAACTTTACAAGGGTGAGTAGTCCCATTGACTTTTTATAGTTACCTTTACAGCCCTGTCAGTATTTCCATTAGAATCTCAATTATGTGGGAAAAGGGGAACATTTTGGACATCTCAGATTACATATGGACTTTGAGAGTTGCTGTCCCAGACTGAGTACAGTACTAATAATAATGAATTATTTAAATTTGTTTTTGTTACCTGGCAGAAAGAAAAGCGTTAACATTCTTGACCATTTACCAGTTCTCTGCTGATGTACATCGGTAAACATATGACAAAGGGACTTTCACTTCTTTCTCCTTCAGTGGTATTATAGGATGCATAAAAGTAAATCATGTTTGTAAGAGTTTGGAAGTTCTAGGCCTGAATGATCAAGGATACTATAGCTAAAATTTTCAAATTTCATACAACAATGTAGGTTCCTAAATCCATATTTAGGCACTTAAAATGTGGAAGGCTGCTTGTACAAGTTAAAAGGCTGTGAGAAGCGTGATATCGTTCTGACTCTGTTGTGGTTTGGATGGAGTCTTATTTATGAGAACATGACCATTCTGGAAGGACATCTGTCTTTCAGTTGTCAAGATGGGTCATAACCATTGGATCATGCTGGACTTCTAACTGGCACTGGCTTATTGAGTACACCTCTACCCCCTATAACGCGGTCATAGGGAGCCAAAAATCCCTACCGCGTTATAGCTGAAACCCCGTTATATCGGAGTAGGGGCGGCAGGGCTCCGGCAGTGATTTAAAGAGCCCTGGCCTCTGGCTGCTGTGGAGAGCCCCAGGCCCTTTAAATCACAGCTGGAGCCCTGCTTCCCTTGATTTAAAGGGCCCAGGGCTCCCCACAGCAGCCAGAGCCCCAGGCCCTTTAAATCGCCGGTGAGCCCCGCTGACGCAGCCCCGGAGTAGCGGTGGCAGGGCTCCAGTGGGATTGAAAGGGCTCGGGGATGCCCGCAGCAGCTGAAGCCCCAGACCCTTTAAAGCACCGCCTGAACCCCTCTGCCACAGCCCTGGGGTAGCAGCGGCAGAGCTCCAGCGGGATTTAAAGGACCCAGGGGCTCGTCACAGCAGCCGGAGCCCCGGACCCTTTAAAGCGCCGCCGGAGCCCCGCTGCTACAGCGCTATACGCGAACCTGTGTTATATCGGGTCGCGTTATAGCAGAGTAGAGGTATATGTCTCCTAGAAATATCCTTTTCCATATATGGATGGCCAGAAGATCTCACTTCATTCCATCAGGCTTAACTACTGTAACCTACATTTGTGATCTCCAACATTAATCAAAATCATTGTTCCTTGGAATGAAACTGCTGACCCAATAAAAAGCTCAAGTTTGTTCAGAAGGCATTTGCCTTCCTGCTACTAAGCAACACAGGTCACTGAAACTACATCAGTTGCCAGTGCTCTCATAACTGCACTGGTGCCCAACTAAATACAGATTCAAGTTCAAAATCTTAGTTCAGATATTGAAAGCCTTATACAGGAGTAGCCCTAGCTACCCAAGAAACTGCCTCTCCCTCCAAGAACAATGACCTACCTCAACATCCACTAGAACAACGTAGATTCATCCTATGGGTTGAGATTCATGTATGTGTGAGATAGAGCTCTCTTGGTAGCTGGACCACAACTTCAGAACCTTCTTAGTAATAATTAGAATGACCATGAACAAACATCATTGTCTTTGGAACAAAATGCAAAGCTTACTACACTGGTGTAGCCTTTCCTCTTTCTGGGAAGAAGGTCAGTAGAGGGATGAAGAGAGTAAAACATGACAGAGAAATACAT
The DNA here is from genome assembly GCF_016161935.1 of Mauremys reevesii. Taxonomy (NCBI): domain Eukaryota; kingdom Metazoa; phylum Chordata; order Testudines; family Geoemydidae; genus Mauremys; species Mauremys reevesii. The sequence goes on from NC_052624.1 coordinate 97,858,992, forward strand.
GTAGTAAGAGACCATTCAAGGTGAAGTGGCAGTTAACATGTATCACATAGAAAAATGAAAAAAACACCATATCACCCTAGGCATACAATTTTCACAAAACAATCACCCCCTATCTGACCTCTCAGTCCTCATCCTCAGAGGAAACCTGCACAACACCTTCAAAAGATAAGCCTGGAAGCTTAAATTCATAATGTTGTCAGACATTGGATTTATGGCTCATTATAACAAACTGTAACCCACTAACATCCTTTGTCCTATAACTGCAGAGGTGTTAACTCCTCATTTAATCTTGAATGGTCTCTTTCAACATGTGTTAACGCCTTATGCTAAACCATCTGTTCCACCTTGTATTTAGCTGTGATATTCAGATTATCTTTTCCAGACCTGACGAATAGCTCTGAATAAGCTCGAAAGAGGAGTTGGTCCAATAAAAGGTATTTCTTCACCCACTTTATGTCTCTAATATTCTGGGACCAATATGGCTACAACAAAACTGTGAACAAGAAGAGAAACACTAGTTCTTTTTGGAATCTTTAATCCTATCGCGGTCAGATGAGTTAGTGATAAATACAGTATAAAACCCTGGATATTGACAGATACTGTTCTTTATTAATAGCAAAATCACACTGAAATGAATAGCATCCCTGTATCATTGTTTTCAGCGGAAAACCTTGTGTAGCAGAAATAATACAGTTCAGAGTGGGAATAATATGGCTGCTCATACATCTTTAAAACATCAGTATTATTCAAAGAGCAGATGCACATAAGCTATATAAAATACTGAAATACAAAAAGCAGCATTACAGAGATACAGTTAAGTGTTTTTACTGTTGATTGATTGTTCTATGTTTTCTATAATTCTTAAGAAAAGTAATATTTGCTTTGCTTACAAATTGTGTCCTGTTGTACTTGGCAAACTTTCACCAACCCCAGTTCAAAAGTTGCCAGCGTCAACATGGCTGTTAAGTATTTTTCTTTGCTGTTGTTTTAAATATTGATGATAAGGTCTGCAATGGTGTCAACAAAATTCTGAGAGCAGGGTGTGTAATTTGTTTGACTGGCTGCCTGCCTCTATATCAATGGAACAAAAAAAAGAAGGAAAAATAAATTTGTATGATCATGCTTCAGAAGTGTCTACTAGATGTTTGTTTTCCAGTGTGGCTGATTCTTTCTAAATATGGCATCATTTTTAGTGTGGTCGCTACCAAATGTCTATTTCCGCAAGCACAAAGTTGCACACAAGTAGACACTCCAATACCTTATGGGTGCAAACACTCTTGACTAATTCTAACATCCGCACGTGCACAGTTTTTGTGCCTGCAAAACCCATATGTCCCCCTCAGAATGTCAGATGAAGTTTACCCCTTAAAATCTAAAAGATTCACTTTACTTTATGTATAATTTGATGAAAAAAATCAGATGTATGTCCTGTACTACTTGATAATGTTCCGTTAAAACAGCAATGAAAGCATGACCCGAGCTCCTAAAAGGATACTAGTTAAGAGTTCTGTTCTTATTTGTCTGTGCCTTTGTATTGCAGTTCGTATCTCTGTTCGTCATGGAGTCTCAGATCAGTGGGTTATCTTTTGATTTTCATATTATTTGCAGTTCTTTGACACAATAGGTTAAATTCTGGACAAAGTTAGAATCTTCTGTCTGTTTCCTTACTTAATGGTCTTCGTGTTTTATAAATTCATTTATTTTGTATTCAAGAATAATTAATTAGGTGATGTTATAAGCTCCCATTGACTTCCCTTGGATGGAGCAGAGAATGGAGCCCAAAATGAGCTAAAATCCAACTTGAAGTACTTAGATTTACAAGACACGTACTTGGGAGAAAAACAGTAGTGCACTGGATAGGCCAAAAGTTCCATGCTCCCTTTACATCCAGCCACAGGGACATGGCTATACAGATAAATACATATTTATTATTTACCTAACTATATGTAGTGTCCTCCCTTCAACAACCGTTTAGGTTGACTTCTGTTTCTCAAAGGAGCATTTTATCTAGATAAAGCTGCCCTCTGGGTTTTATTGCACTAACCACTTACTTCTTCTGGCTCTCTAGCACAGTCAGCACTACAATTACCAATGCAATTGGAGAATAAGACATAGGGCCAGATTTTCAAAAGACATTCAGGTGCCTAACAATGGAAATAGGCACCAAGTGGGATTTTCAAAAGTCCTTAAGTCCATTAGGTGCCTAGCTCTCATTAACTTGAATGGTAGTTTGGTGCCTAACCTGCTCAGATGCTTTTGAAAATCCCGCTTGATGCCTATCTGCATTGTTCACTGCCTAATTTAAAAAAATGGCTGTCATAAACAGATAGTTAAGGGTTAAGGTCTCTTTTACCTGTAAAGGGTTAAGGTGCAGTACCTGATGACCACCTGACCAAAGGACCAATCAGAGACAGATTAATTTCAAATCTCTGTGGAGGGAAGCCTTTGTCTGTGTTCTTTGTTAGAGAGCTCTTTTTGGATCTAAGAGAGGTCAGTCATGTCTCCAAGTTCTCCTGGAGTAGTTTCTACTATTTAATAGTGAGTATTAATTAGAAAGGCGGATTAGTCTTTTGAGTTGCTTTCTATATTTGCAATTGTGTGTTTGCTAAAGGAAATTCTTTATTCCTGTTTGCTGATATTGCTTTTACTGAGAAAGGGGGCGGGGGGATTCTCTCCAGAGATTGATAAGTTTAGACCCTGTATTGTTCCATCTTGGTTACAGAGACAGTGACTTTTCTTTTTTTATTCTTTAATAAATTCTTTTCTATTAAGGACTTGGTTAATTCCTTCTCTTGTGGAGATTCAAGGGAAGGGGAGGGGGAGGTGAGTCCCTCTTTGTCTTGAGTCAAGGATTTGACTCGGGGTAATCTCTCCAGAGCAGGCTGGAGAGAGGGAAGGGGGGAGGGGAACTGGCTGTTTCTCTCTCTCTGGTGAGATTCAAGGGGTTTGAATCTGGGTTCCCCAGGGGAAGCTTGGGGGACAGGCAGTGTGTCAGACACTTTAACCTGACTGGTGGCAGCGTAGTAGATCTAAACTAGGATTTTAGTTTAGAGGGAAACTAAGGCAGGTCCCCACATTGGAACCCAACAGCTCCAAGTGGGGGTGAGACCCATGACACTGACCCATAAGCATTACATTTTCAAAGTGCTGAACAAACATTATCTAATTAATTAATTAATCTCTGTCTTCAAAGAATCATTCACAGGTGCATTTTGATCACCCTGATTTGCTGTGCAACAGACAACAATTTCGGGGATTTTATATTCCTTTTAGAGAAACTATATTATTCTCCAGATTCACCTGAGAGATTCTGTAAGGATAGATCTCGTTGCTTGAAGTGTAACACTCTGGGAGCACTTTCGCACCACTGTCTCTGAGAATGCTCCAGAATATTTGAATTTCTGAAAGTTATTCATAAATGTATAGCCGCTTAGCAAGCTACTAAGTACAGTAGACTAGATCCAACTCTATCCTGGCGTAGAATAGGGGAATCAGCAACACTATTTCTCTACATTATCTACCCGAAGATTGTAACTTATGAAAAAAAATGTATAATTCTCTTCATCAACCCTTACTCTGTTCATTGACCCCCTGCTAGTTAGCTGAATTCAGAAACTATTTATGTTCGGTACAGTTACTCTATATACTACAAAATAAAATGGAAAGTTTATATGAAATACAATACCAGTTGTGGTATTAGACAATGAAACAGAAGGTTTTTTCCCCCATTTCGGATGGTAATAAAAGTAGACCCAGATATATAAGTTTTTGTTTGTCAGAAATTTTCTGATGGGACAGTTTTCCATTGAAAAATGCTGATTTCTTGGAATGACAACATTCTGTGGGAACATGCTGATGTCAACAAAGCTTCCAATGGAATTCAGGCAACTTTCTAACAGATACCTACCTATTTTCCTGCCAGCTCAATCCTCCACCTCCCCAGCTGCCCAGCCTCCCAGGTTCCTTGGTGCTGTTGCAGTGGGGAGCTTCAGAACTGGGGGCTGCAGCCTACCAGCTCTTCAGCTGCGTTTGAACCAGGACTTTCAAAACATCCAAATTCCCAGGCTTCCAGCTCCTCAGTAGTCTGCCTGGAGGCTGTTATGGGACCAAAGCTCCCAGGATTTCTAGGCTTCCAGGTTCCTTGGGAACATATTTCATTTCAGAAACACCAACACATTCCCTGCACAGGAACATCTTGGTGTTTCTGAAACAAAATATTACACAATTTCACTTCAGTGAAAATTTTTGAGGTTTTGGTTTTTCATCCCAGTTTGGGATTAAAAGTTTTCCAAAATCTTGACATTTCTCATCAAAGTGAAACTCAGTTTCCTGGGCAGCTCTAATGTTTCTATGAACTCAGGGCCACAGTGAGCATGAGGGAATAAAAGGGGGAGATTAAAATGTGCCTTTTGGTTCTCTCAAGGGTGAGATGTCAAAATATGGAGGAATTACTGTGCCAGAGGTAAGTAACCTTAAATGTTTCCTAATTGAATTGGATGAGCCTATTATAATATCGAATCAAAGAATTATGATCTGTTATATGCCACCACTAAAAAAGGATACAAACACTATAAGCCAGAAAACACTGTATTTGTTGCTCAAGTGACATAAGTACCTCAGCACCAATCTTGGCAGTTAGAAAAGCAAGTTAGTCTTGAAATTTATGCAATAAGTGATCCGAGCTGAGGAGGACTATTTAAGCAAATGCTTAGTTCTCCTCAGAAGTCTGTTACTCAATACAAAGCATCCAGGTGTCATGGCTTAATACTTCATAGTTGTAACTGAGAGTAGGATCATTCCCGCACCCCCATCTTAATGAAACATCAGTGCAGTCATTTGTAAATATGACATGAAATAATATCTGTACAACTAACAGCCTAACTATACTGTAAAAGTTGCAAAGAAATAGAACTGACTTACACTTGTAGAAGAAAAAATGAAGCCAGGTGAAATATGCCACAAATCATTGAGCTCATTCAGACCTGTTTGAGGCTGAGCTGCGTCGGGGGAGTGGGGAGCTGCTGAGCCATGCGAGTATGAGTAACATATTCCCTGGTTCAGCAGTCAGTCCCTATTCAGCGAAACGCATGCTTATGTGCTTTGCTGAATGGTGATTAATTTAAAAGCATACGTTGGAATGTTCTGCTGAAATAGGACCGTGAAGAGGTGTGTTTAAAGAAACAGTATGCTTTTTGGACCCTAGGGGGAGAACCTGTTTGACAGGTACTCTCGGTATCAACTAGAAGAGGGCAGGGGAGGCACAGGGATCCCCTGGGTCAGATATATGCATAATAGTTCACTAAATGGTGGCAAGTGGGGTCTCTATTGAGAGCCAGAAGCCCTTTGGTCATCACAATCATTGCAAAATGTAGATATGTATAATATTAAAGGAGTTATGTGTCTACTGAAAATTATGTTCTTAAGGCAGATTATCAGGAGGTGACCTGATACGGACAGTTTCCTCTCAGGCAGGAGTAACAGATGGTTCTCTCTGTGTCTGGTTGTTTTGCATTGTGTGTCTTGCAATGTTGGCCTATTTATATATTGTGTCAGATTCTGAATAAGAGTTTGCAAAATTTACAAAAATAAAAAGAACATAAGGAAAAAACAACCAGGAAACAGGCAACCTGTTTATGATTAAAAACAATGGATTGTGTGCCTCTTGCTAACCTGCAGAGAGACATTGTGGCATGGGAGACCGTGCTTGTGTTGCCCATGACTGGTGGATTTGGGAAGCGAACCCACATTAGGCACAGACGAAGCTTTCTCATGCTAAAGGCAGATGATAGCAATGTACCTCAGCTCTCAGTACCTTTGGTAAGCATCACAATCTGGTATAGGTGTGTTTATACCTGTGTTGAAAGTATAGCCAGGTATTCCCTCACTGGGCTTGCTAGTAATGCTGCCTTCTGCTCATCAATGATGGGAGACAGAAACTACCATACACCTACTCTCTCTCCTCACCCGTACAAGAGGAGGCATCAGTCTGTATTTAAACAGTGCAGTGACTGATGTATTTAGCATCCTGTATTATTTCATTTATGTTCCTATGTATATATAAATTATAGACAATCAAAATGATGCTTGATTATTAAAGTTTGGAAAAAAGGACATGCAAGACAGAATCGTCTATGTGCAATATGTAAAAATAGAGCCAAAGTGATTCTAATAAGAAACATAAGTGCTAGAATTTAGATACTGGTCATGCCAAGATAGTGTAGTGCACATAGTAAATCAAGTTATAATGATAATTTATATTCTGAAGCCTCAGGTAGTATCTCACAGTAGTCTGAATAAATATCAGGATTTCCTCTAAATGTCCCAAGAGGAGAAAATAATAAGATTTTGAACAATAAGGCTAAAAACATAAATTATAAACTGTAGATCCACTTAATAAGCATTACACAAATATCAAAATATTCAAAGAAAAATACATGATTCATCTTGTCTAACCAGCCTAACCAGTTGTCTATCCAGTTTTATTGGTTTTCTGGGCAGATGGATTTTGTTTGTGTCTGTATGTGGCCTAAATTATACAGGGGAGGTATTGAAAATGAGAAAGGGGTTATAAATCATTTTTCTTTGCAGTGTGTAGAGAGATACGTGACACTTATGTTCAATATTTAGATACTAACCTTGACATTTGGTTGCAGTTATAGTTTCCAGCTGTTTATGCACGTATGAAAAGCTGCCCACATAAATACTACAATTTATAGGTCATTTCTGCCTGACGGGCAAAGGCCCCTGTTGGTACGGTGTGGAGCTGCACAATGCCTCACAGAGCTCCAGGGTTGCTGAAGAGCAGTATTAGATGATGCAGTATACTCCGTTCTATACACCCGTCAGGGCCCCAACTCGTTCCTGCACCTCTGCTCTTTTGGGGTTAGCTACGCACTGCCGCATGCTAGGAAAGAATAACACTTGGGAAAGGGGGTGTAAGTGGGGAAGGCTCCTTGCACTATTCCCTCACCCCCTTGAGGATCAGCATAGGCACCAGTCACAATCTACCCGTACCACGTGCAGTAGGAAGAGCTGCAAGTGTTTTACCACTGTATACAATTATCACACCGTCTTAAGGTTGTTTTAGGTTCAAAAGTAAATAAATGCCATTTATTTGTTAAAATTCTTTAAATGAAATTATAAATAGTTGTCATCCTGTTCACAAATCTTGTACTATGATATTTACCATGCAGTTCATCCTGTTACATTTCGAATCCTAGCGTAAAACAGTTTGATGCTATGCTGAACATCATAGGTTGAAAAAACGGGTATGAGCTATACCAGATTACTACTGGCTGCTAGGCCATCATGTGGTATGATCCTGTTATGTCACACAGGCCTGTGAAGGGCCCAGCTGGTCAATAATTAGCCTTGAGAACAAGGGAAAACGAGATACTTATGGAAATGGTGATGTTGGTTCACAAGATGGCACCTTTGTATCTGGGTAAGAAGAGTTCTGTTGTACGGGAGGGCCTATCTTTTTGATGAGATCCAAAACTCAATTGCTGATTACAGGTGCTTATTAGGGATTCCGGTGCAGTTTTCATCAGCACATGTCCTGAGCAAATCTAATTTCAGTTTGGGTAATTTCATTCCGCCTCCCTAAATTCCCCCTACCATTTGATTTGTGAAAGCTGCTATTTACTTTCTACAACCATCCCTGCTTCAAATGTTAGGCAATTTGAAAATCTTTTCTTAGCTGGAATAAAATGGAGTAAGCCTAAAGGTGATCAAGAAAGAAAAGAATCTTCCTCCTTAATGGTTAAAGCCTACCTCCACCTTTTGAGCAAAAAAATGCCTTTTCTGGATGTGCATTTACTTCAGCCTTTGTGGCTTGAATATGAAATCTGATTAACTTACTCTGGCAGTTTCAAGATTGAAAGGGCTTTTTTTCTGACTGATCTGCTGTGAACACAGCTGCTGAAAAATGTAACCCTGAACTGTTAAATGAAGGGGGCTTATCTTGTCCTCAATAGGTGCACATAAATGAGAGTTGTGTGGTTTAATTGGGACGGGGGTGGGGGGGATATCTATATATCAGCTACAGGAACTGGAATTAATTTCGCTAACTAAACAACATAACTTGTAATAATAAACTTTTTATTTACGTATAAATCTCCCACAACAAAATAAAATTAAAACATGATTTAAAAAAAAAAAGTCTTGATAATATTCATTATTTATATCATAGCATTACTCAAGTACATGGTGCTTCCTGGATCTATATGACAACATAATCCATAAACTAACAAACAGGATTCCCCAGTAAACCACGTCCAAGTATTCCATTAAATAAAATATATCTTGTTAAACAGAAATGATCAGATTTAATACAGACATACATAGTTCAAACATTTATTAAATATGCCTGTTTAGCAAAATGTCACTTTTCATTGCAGATTGGAAGCTCTACAAAAATCAATTTGGGGCCTCCCTTCTTTGTATATTAGTACTAAAAGAGTACTCAGCAGGAGATAACCCTGTGTATCTTAGCCTGTTGTGTTGAAGAAACCTTTAAATGTGAGCCTTTTTCTGTAAATAAATCAGGATTTTGTTTGGTTGCAGCTAACATTTCGTAAACCAAGAAGGTGGTTATTCTACTAGGAGTGTGTGGGGGGGGGGGAGGAGGGCCAGAAAGACTTGACACTCAATAATTATCAGTGTGCCATGCAACAAATACAACCAGTTCCATCCCAGCTGGTGAAATGGAATGACTATCCCAGTGCCTACGTGACATTGGGTGAGGGGTTACCTAGCTGAGGCTCAGTCCAGAGATCACTCAGACAGTGTTGGAAGGTTGGGAGAAGCAGCTGGAGTTTAGATCAGCATTTCTGAATGAGGATGTGCTGTTATGTCCTTGGATGCTACTGGGTGCCAGGTGGCACTTGTGACCACAAATAGTGGGGGGTTTTCGTTTGGTTTGGGTTTATTTGTGTGTGTGTGCATGTGTGTGACCACAAGTAGTGGGATATTGTGGGTTTTTTTTGGTTTGGTTGTGGGGGAGGGTGTAGGGTTTTTTTGGTTTTTTATTCCATCTCCCACTGAGAATAGCACAAACTTTTCTCTCTGCTCTGGACTTTGACAAAGCACATAGATAGCTATGACAGTCTAGGTTTGAATTACTATAGTGCACTCTACATGGGCTGTTTACACTGATGCCACTTGGAAGCTGAAGCTAGTGCAAAATGTGGCTACCCACTTACTAGGTGGAGTTTTATGCTATATCAGTTCCTCATGATATGAGTTGGCTGCCAATCAGTTTCTGGATGAAACTTATGCCGTAGTGTTAATTTACAATGCTGTAAATGTTTTGGGAGATGGTTTCCTCTACCTCTCTCTGCGTGCTGTATTGCCAGAGCTCAGATCAGCAAAAGCTCTTCAGCTCCCTTAGTAGAAAAGACAAGTAGCTGAATACAGAACATTCTCTGTTAGGGCTGGTCCACACTAAGAAGCGGGGTCGAACTAGGGTACGCAAATTCAGCTACGTGAATAGTGTAGCTGAATTCGAAGTACCCTAGTTCGAACTACTCACCCGTCCAGACGCCGCGGAATCGAAGTCTGCGGCTCCAAGGTCGACTCCACCACCGCCGTTTGCAGTGGTGGAGTTCCGGAGTCGACCGCGGCGCTTCCGGAGTTCGAACTACCGCGTCCACATTAGACACGATAGTTCAAACTCCGAGAAGTCGAACTCACCGTGTCGACCCGGCTGGTAAGTGTAGACTAGCCCTAAGGGTATTTGCCATTTGTGAATGTATTCTAGAGCCTGAATCAGCTGATGTGCAGATCAGAGTGCAAGGCTCCTCTTTTCCCTGAGGAATTGTGTGGTGTGGACCTGACTTGTGGGTTGGACAGGCTTTGTTGCTTTCAGTACAGGGATCATTTTGTTTGCTAGGATTTATTTATTCTTCTTCGAGTGCTTGCTCATATCGATTCCAATTAGGTGTGCGCGCGCTGCGTGCATGTTCGTCGGAAGATTTTTACCCTAGCAACACTCAGTGGGTCAGCTGGGCGCCCCCTGGAGTGGCACCACCATGGCGCCGGATATATACCCCTGCCGACCCAACCGCCCCTCAGTTCCTTCTTACCGCCCGTGTCGGTCGTTGGAACAGTGGAGTGCGGTTTTACTGACCTCCACCTCCCTAGCTACTCATACTTCTCTAGTTATTTTTTTATGTATATTGTTCAAAGTTTTATAGTTATAGTGTAGTTAACATCGTTCATAGTTAGTGTTATAGTTAAGAGGGGTTCGGGGATTAGCCCGTTCCACCACACCCGGTGCCGGGGCCCATGCCCGGTTCACCGGGTTTCAAACCGTGCTCGGCCTGTCGCAAGCTGATGCCGACAGGAGATCCACATGACTCCTGTCTTAAGTGCCTCGGGGAATCTCACCTGACAGATAAGTGTCGCATTTGCAAGGCCTTTAAGCCTAGAACAAAAAAGGAGTGGGACTTTCAGCTAAAACAGCTCCTCATGGAGGCGGCTCTTACCCCTCCATCTTCGGCACCGAGCGCTGGACAATCGGCGGGCAGAAGCGCCTCCTCGGTACCGGACCGCCCCGGTACTGCCAAGACCTCTCAGCACCGGCCGTCGCCGGCACCGAAGTCGACTAGACACCGTTCCCTCTCCCCGAGGTCGAGAAAGCGTAAGTCTCCTTGCTGCTTCCGTGCCATCTGCACCGCAGCCAGAGAGCTCATCTAAGTCGGATCGCCTGGCACTGACACCTGCCGCGGCACTGATGACGTCGGCACCGTCGATTCCGGTCCCACAAGGGCCGTCGAGTCCGGTATCTGTCAGCTCCTCGGCGCGAGCCGTGGTTGAGCTTACTATTCCATCCACGCCGGAGACATTCTCAACGGCGCAATCTGATTGCCATGACAGAGTCGACGCTGCCTCGTCCCCCGGCACCGCTGGTGCGGGTAATTCAGTCTATTGGCAAGCCTGCCTTGATACGACCATCCTCTGTTGGCACACCAGAGCGGCACCGTTCCCGATCACAGTCGCACAGATGTTCTCGGTCCCGTCGGTGCTCCCGGTCCTGATGCCGCTCGCAGTCCCGGCACCGTTCCCCTCACCGGTAACAGTCACACTCGCGACGTCATTCAGTATCCCGTTCACCGGCCCGCCACTCTCAGCACTGCTCCAGCTCCCGGCACCGCTCCAGGCACCGTGACTCCCGTAGCCACTCCCGACGTCGAGCCTCAAGATCTCGGTCGACCTCCCGGCACCGCTCCGGTCGCAGGTCCCAATCTCGTTCCCGGTATTGGTATGCCTCCCGGTACCGGTCCCCGATGCCGAGTAGAGCAAGGTCCGCTAGAGACAGAGACTCTGCCCAGGGCTTCTCAGCTCCTCCATGGCCGTCCAAACACGCATCAGGGTCCTCCCACGCAGACAGCTCTTATGTGCAGGACCATGATTCTGACGTACCCACCAGGGTCTTCCAAGAGACCCAGGCTCAGGACCAAGGCCCCCATCAGTGGTCATTCTGGACACCCTGGGCTTACCACCAGGCCCAAGGCATACCAGTAGTGCCATCCCGCTCTGTCCCATCAGAGCACAGAGTGCCAGAGGCGACGGTTAGCCGTCCCCCTCCAACTGCTATGGAGGAAGCCCCAGTTCACCCACCGGACTCCCAGGTTCCACTGGAGCAGGATCTTGCCCAAGAGCAAGAGGCCACACAGGACCCACTCGTCCCCGGCATCTCCTCTTCCTCTTCACCAGATGAGGCGGTGGCAGGAACATCCTCCTCAGGCCCTCCTCCAATAGACCTGAGAGCCCATCAGGACCTCCTCAAGAGGGTAGCACTCAATATGAACCTCCAGGTGGAGGAGGTCCCGGAGGTAGAGGACCCGGTAGTGGACATTCTGTCGGCAGATGCCCCCACTAGAGTGGCCTTACCGTTTATTAGGACCATCCAGGCCAATGCCGATACTATATGGCAGTCTCCAGCCTCTATCCCTCCTACGGCCAGGGGAGTCAAGCGTAAATATATGGTGCCCTCTAAAGGGTATGAGTACTTGTATATCCATCCTCCTCCCTGCTCACTAGTCGTCCAGTCTGTTAATGAGAGGGAATGCCATGGCCAGCAGGCGCCAGCCCCGAAATCGAAGGAGGCTAGGCGAAGGGACTTACTCAGCCGAAAATCAACAAGCCCTGCTTAGCCGCTATAATTATAACACCTGGGCGGGGGTGGGTAAGTTTACAGAGCTTCTCCCTCAAGACTCCCGCCAAGAGTTCGCTGCCCTCTTGGAGGAAGGGAAAAAGGTGGCCAGAACTTCCCTCCAGGCTTCGTTGGACGCAGCCAGCTCAGCAGCCAGGACTCTGGCCTCGGGTGTTGCCATGAGGCGCATCTCATGGCTTCAGGCTTCAAGCCTCCCACCGGAGCTGCAGTATACCATCCTGGACTTGCCATTTGATGGTAAAGGCCTCTTTTCGGAAAAGACTGACCCCAGGCTGCAAAGCCTGAAGGACAACAGGGTCATAATGCGCTCTTTGGGCATGCATACGCCGGTGACCCAATGCAGGCCTTTCCGTCTCCAGGCTCACCGTCCATAGTCTGCGCCTAGACAAAGACAGGACTTTTGCAGGCGGCGCGGCCGAGGTGGTCGCAGGCGACCTTCAGGATCTCAAGGGGTCAAAATCAAGGTCCCTCGAAACCACCACCGGGACCAAAGATGAACTTTTGAAGGTGGCGCCCGAGAGCGGTGTACCAGTTACAGGCCAGGATCCCTCTCCTCCCTTCTCCAACCGTCTCTCCTATTTCCTCCCGGCGTAGTCCCAGTTATCCCACCATGGCGCCGGATATATACCCCTGCCGACCCAACCGCCCCTCAGTTCCTTCTTACCGCCCGTGTCGGTCGTTGGAACAGTGGAGTGCGGTTTTACTGACCTCCACCTCCCTTCGGATCGCTGGGTCCTACTCATGGTGGAGTATGGGTACCACCTCCAATTTATTTCAACCCCGTCCCTCTTCAGGGACCCCTCTCATGAGCAATTCCTCTTACAAGAGGTGCGGACGCTCCTCACCATGGGAGCTATAGAGGAGGTACCAATGGACGAAAGGGGCAAGGGGTTTTACTCCCGTTATTTCCTAATCCCCAAGTCGAAGGGAGGTCTCAGACCTATCCTAGACCTGCGAGGACTCAACCAGTTTATGATAAAGTTGAAGTTCTGCATGGTATCCCTGGGGACCATTATCCAGTCCTTGGATCCTGGAGACTGGTATGCCACCCTCGATATGAAGGATGCGTACTTTCACATCGCCATTTTTCCTCCGCACAGGAGATTCCTCCGCTTCGTAGCCAACCGTCAGCACTTCCAGTTTACGATCCTGCCATTTGGCCTTTCGACAGCCCCAAGGGTATTTACAAAGTGTATGGCCGTAGTCGCCGCCTACCTCCGCCGATGTCGGATACACGTTTTTCCATATCTGGACGATTGGCTCATCCGAGGGGCCTCCGAGACACAAGTCACTCAGCATGTGGGCATCGTCAAGGACCTATTCACCCGCCTAGGCCTGATGATCAATGTAGAAAAATCCACTCTGGTTCCCACACACAGGTTAGACTTCATAGGAGCTATCCTGGACTCAAATCTAGCCAGAGCCTGCTTACCACAGCCACACTTTCAGGCGATGGCAACAATCATCCGAGTTCTAAAGAATTTCCCGATGACCTCGGCTCACACTTGTCTCGGTCTCCTGGGTCATATGGCTGCCTGCACGTTCGTAACCAAATACGCCAGGCTCTGCCTCCGCCCTCTGGAAGTTTGGCTCAACTCTGTATACCGCCTGGGCAGGAACCCAATAGACACGATAGTCACCATCCCCCCGAGCACCCTAGCCTCCCTAGACTGGTGGCTAACTCCCTCCCTGGTGTGTACAGGGCTGCCGTTCCATCTGCCCCAGCCCTCAATGTCCCTGACGACGGACGCGTCATCTCTCCGCTGGGGTGCTCACCTCAGACACATTCGTACTCAAGGTCTCTGGCCACCTCAGGAGCTGACGTTACACATAAATGTCCGAGAACTGAGAGCAGTCCACCTGGCATGCCAGGCTTTCCAGCATCAGTTACAGGGCCGTTGTGTCTCAGTGTTTACAGACAACACAACAGCCATGTACTACATAAACAAACAGGGAGGGACACGATCCTCCCCCCTTTGTCAGGAGGCCATCCAACTCTGGGACTTTTGCATAGCCCACTCAATAGACCTGGTAGCGTCCTTTCTCCCAGGGGTTCGGAACACTCTGGTGGATCGACTCAGTAGGTCCTTTCTGTCTCACGAATGGTCGATCCGCCCAGACGTTATTCATTCTGTTTTCCAGAACTGGGGATTTCCCCACTTAGACCTGTTCGCTTCCCGTGCGAACAGGAAATGCCAGATGTTCTGCTCCTTCCAAGGTCTCTCCCCGGGATCGATCTCGGACGCTTTCCTGATGCTGTGGAAGGGCCAGCTCCTTTATGCCTTCCCACCGTTCCCGCTGGTTCACAGGGTCCTGCTAAAACTCCGCAAGGACAGAGCGCACCTCATCATGATCGCTCCAGCGTGGCCCAGGCAGCACTGGTTCACCACGTTGCTCGACCTGTTGATAGCCAACCCAATTACCCTGCCACTCCACCCAGACCTCATCACTCAGGTCCACGGCAGACTTCACCACCCGGACCTGCAGGCCCTTCACCTCACGGCATGGCTGCTGCGTGGCTAAACCAGTCAGAGTTGCGTTGCTCTGCATCAGTACGACAAGTTCTCCTGGGTGGCAGAAAACCTTCCACCCGGTCAACATATCTGGCCAAGTGGAAGCATTTCTCCTGCTGATGCGAAACGCATAATCTTACTCCCACTGAGGTCTCGATCCCCTCTATTTTGGACTACCTCTAGTCTCTCAAACAGCAGGGCCTAGCAGTATCATCACTGAGGTTACACCTGGCAGCCATCTCTACCCAGGGGCGGCTCTAGGAATTTGGCCGCCCCAAGCCCGGCGGCATGCCGCAGGGGGAGCGCTGCCAGTCCCGCGGCTCCGGGGGACCTTTTGCAGACGTGCCTGCGGAGGGTGCACTGGGAGGGTGGCAGGCGGCTCCGGCGGACCTTCCGCAGTCATGCCTGTGGGAGGTCCACCCAAGCCGCGGGACCAGCGAACCCTCCGCAGTCATGCCTGGGACCTCAACCTGGTCTTAACCAGACTTATGTCTCCCCCATTTGAGCTGTTAGCAACCTGCTCGCTACTTTACCTGTCTTGGAAGACAGCTTTCCTTGTAGCCATTACATCGGCCAGACGAGTCTCCGAGCTTAGGGCTCTTACGGTAGACCCGCCGTATACTGTGTTCCACAAGGACAAGGTACAGTTGCGACCACACCCGGCATTCCTCCCTAAGGTGATTTCAGCCTTTCATGTTAACCAGGACCTCTTTCTCCCAGTCTTCTTCCTGAAGCCACACTCAACGCGAGGGGAGCAGCAATTGCGCTCCCTGGACGTCCGTAGAGCGCTCGCTTTTTATATTGAGCGGACAAAATCCTTTCGGAAAACGCCCCAACTCTTTGTCGCGATAGCAGACCGAATGAAAGGCCTACCTGTTTCCTCTCAGAGGTTCTCATCTTGGGTAACGGCATGCATCCGCACTTGCTATGATTTGGCTCATACTTCTCCAAGGCACATCACCGTGCATTCTACCAGGGCTCAGGCTTCATCTGCCGCCTTCCTGGCTCGTGTACCTATCCAGGAGATATGTCGCGCAGCGACCTGATCTTCGGTCCACACCTTTGCCTCACATTATGCTCTCGTTCAACAGTCCAGAGATGATGCAGCCTTTGGCTCAGCAGTTTTACATTCTGCAACATCTCACTCCGACCCCACCGCCTAGGTAAGGCTTGGGAATCACCTAATTGGAATCAATATGAGCAAGCACTCGAAGAAGAAAAGACGGTTACTCACCTTTGTAACTGTTTTTCTTTGAGATGTGTTGCTCATATCCATTCCAAACCCGCCCTCCTTCCCCACTGTCAGAGTAACTGGCAAGAAGGAACTGAGGGGCGGTTGGGTCGGCAGGGGTATATATCCAGCGCCACAGTGGTGCCACTCCAGGGGGTGCCCAGCTGACCCACCGAGTGTTGGTAGGGTAAAAATCTTCCGACGAACGTGCACGCAGTGCGCGCACACCTAATTGGAATGGATATGAGCAACACATCTCGAAGAACAACAGTTACAAAGGTGAGTAACCATCTTTTTTATGCTGAGAGAAGCTTCCCATTGCACTTGAGCTTTTACTTTGGAATTAAAATTTGTGAGGGAGTTCACGGCTACATTTTCAAAGGTATTTAGGTACCTAAAGATGCAGGTGCCTATGTGGACTTTTCAAAAGCACCATGGTGGGAGTTAGGCACCTGACAATATGGAAAATCCCTCTAGGGGCCTTTCTGCATTCTTAGATGCCAAAATGCCATTGAAAATTTGCCCCTCAGAGTCTGGGATGGACACACACATGTTTTTTATCAGTTATTAAATAACCAAGAATAAAAATACTTCCAGAGCTCCAGAATTCTCAGGCTTCTGATATTGTGAAGGGAACACAAGTCTACAGGCACAGTTATTATCTTCTATTTGGATTGGAGCTAGTTTTAAAATATTTTTTCAATGCTAGGTTAGCTGTCATTTAGAAAGACAGGAAATATGTGAGTTCAGTACAGCACGTAATTTTCTGTTCTCCAAGAGTCATTTCACTAACTACAATGAGAATGACAAGGTTCAAGAAAAGTTAGAATTGATTGAGAATCCCAAATGTTGGCACACCCGAAGACATAGATTTTTAAAAGAATCATTGTATACTTTGAGATTTGATTAAACTGAAACAATTCTGTTGCTCTTTTCTCTTTGTTTTTTTGTAGACTGTTCAAGTCAGTGTAAATGAAATCAAAATCTGACTCAACTGTGGTGCTAATGAGTGGCTGTCTTACTTTGTCTGCCAAGGTATTAGATATTTAACAAAACACAAATCTTGAGTAGAATCCATGTAATTATTTAAATAATGTATAATCACACTTGACAAGGTGTTGTATCTTCCAAAGAACTGCTAATGTAGATTCATCACAACCACCAAGTCACATTCTGGGACATGTTCTTAGATCTTTTACTAATCCTATGGATTTAATAATCCAAGATGACACTGCAAAGATAAAATCTGCCTCAAGCATTAAATCGGGTCTGATTAAGATAAAATGAAAGAATGAGCCTCAGATGAGTGCCAGGTGGAGAGGAAAAGGGCAATCATTAAAACCCTGTAGGAGAATTCAGTTTGTGATCTGTAAGGATTTACTGATATAGCATATACCATTAATCTTCTTTAAGGTTCTGCACAGTATGCATTGTCATGTGAAATGCTTTCGTGAGAGTGATTCCAAAGTGTACAAATAACTTTTGGAGAGTTTCTGGGATGTTACTTTTATTGATTCCTCCATTTTATTCTATATGTTATTAAATTAATATTTTAATAAGTGATTATTCTGGAGTATAAGAATAAAAGTGATATTATTAATTGGAAAAATGATAGGCAAGTAGAGGAAAGGAGGAGGCCATTATGGAAGGAATAGGCTTATTGGAAAGTATTGACATTTACTCCCTTAGTTTATTAGATTTTAAGTCCAGAAAGAACCATTAGATAACACGTTCCCTGTGTTGTCAATAGCCAGGGAGCAAAAAGTAGAGCTGAATGAATTAGCCAATTCACAAATTGTTTTGGTGCCCAGATATTTTTTTCCCCCAGCAAATTTAACATTCATTGAAAAAAGTGTGCAAGCTGAATCAAAGCACCAAGTGAGAGAGACCCAGATGTTGAAGCTCCAGAAATAGTGCCAAGTACTTTTGTGTCAGTGTAATAGGAAGGTATTTTTAATAGTACAGAGGGAAATGACAAATGAGGGTCTTCCCAAATTACTGGGGGGTGGGGGAAAAAAAGGAAATTCTGCCATCCTTCATCACGCTAACTAGCACCGCATTCTGTGAGTTGTCTCATTTGCCACTCCTGAAATCAATGGGACAACTTGAAAAGTAAAGTGTGAATTATCGTGAGCAATGATGGACAAAATGGGCCCTAAATTCTGTCTGCCTAGCCCGTCTTTATGCCTCCCAATTCCTTCTGCCCACAAAATGAGGCTGGGGTCTAGTTACTGGAAAGATGGCAACTTTAATGCTAAATTCTGTGGAAGAGACACTTGACTTGGCCAACATGTTCCATGAAGGTTTGACATTTTCATTGTCTTGCACGTGCAGTTCTTGAAAGACTTATGACTTCATCCTTTATCTTGACTGCACCCCTGTAATCTCCACCCTGCTCGCTCACCCTCATTGAAGTGATCTCTTCATGCCTTCACATTCCGCGAAATTAGCTCTAAAATACTCAATTATGAAAATGCAGATAAGTGTATAAAATAAAGAATCCAACCTACTTTTAAAGATAAGGTAGAACAGGAAGAGGGTAACAGAGAAGGAGAGAGAGCGAAGTGGGGAAAAGGTTATGAAATAAGTTTTGTCAGAGGGAGGAGAATCTTTTTACTATCCCTGGAAGTGAACTCTGTCCTCTATCACAAAAACCTTGCAGGGATGGATAAGGAGAGAAAGAGAGAGAGAGAATAAGAATGTGTGTATCATATATAACTTCTAACAACAATAATATTTCTAAACTGTCCTCCAAACTTCCCTTTCCAAATTTCCTTGTGATGATATTTCTGACTTATCTATGCAGCAGAAAAAATTAATTAGATGGGAAAGAATAGTGTGTTAATTAAAAGATAAACTAACATTATTAAATAGTAATACTGTAGGCATCTGCACTGGTCTTCCTAATTAGGTAGCTCTTGCTGCAGGAATTAGAAAATGCAAACAATATAATGTAACAATGCAACATAAAGGGTTCATTATGTCAGCAGTTAGAGAAAAGTGTGTGTGTGGGGGGGGAGACACTTCCATTACTGTTCCATAAGTTGAGCTAATGATGATAGCGGACTGTTGTTTTTGTTATATTTTATTATTTCTAAGGTCACAACCATTTTCTTATGAGAGCATCTAAGACGAATGAAATGCCCACTATCTAGCATCAAAGTACTATGTATGTCTGGTCTTAATTGGTGTGAGACTGAATAATTATTATTAGGCAAAATGATTTTTCCCATTACATAGGAAGAGCTGAGCTAGGTTTGGTAGAGCAGGAAGGATCTGTTTATCTCAAAGTAGGGGTCAGGTGTGGTTAAATTTGTCTTTTTCATTTCTTTTACTTATTGTTTCAGTGTTTAAAGCTCACTTATTTAGAGTCACACCTGCAAACGCATGCACACATGAGTAACTACATTCAGCTGAGGAGACCCATTGAGTTTAGTGGGGCTACTCACATGAATATTGGTTTGCAGGATCAGGACACCACCAATATAAAATTAGTATTACAAATGTTAACTAAAAAACTATACACCTTCTATTAGCATGTGATTTCCAAACACCCTCAAGGCAAAAGCCAGCACATACAGATGTGCTTTGCACCATGCTCTGAAGATGAGTGGCATATCTGGGAATGGGAGAGGAAAAAAGAGCATTCAACTCTCTTCTATAAGGTTAATAAGAATCTGGAGACACTAACCTTTAATTTTAAATGTAATTTACCTAGCCCTTTCAGCGTGAACCTGGTATAAATCAAATACTCCTTCCACTGCAGACAGAATCTGTAACAGCTGAAAGAGAGGTGTGAACACTCCCATTCATCTCACAGGGTTAGTAATGCTGAATACTCTGTCTAGAGGACAGTTTAAATATCAATATTTTCAATTATTTTATTTTATGAGGTGGGGAAAAGCATGAAACTCTTTTTTGAAATCCCAAGATGAATGAGTTTAGGAAACCCCTGGGATTTGAAGAGACCAAGTGGTGTCCTCTTAATTAAAAAAAACCAAACACACCAAACAGCACAACAACACAAATATAAATGCAGGATATATTAACATATTCCTGAAAATGCTAGAATTCAAGAACAATCTACCAGAAGGTTCACTTCATTACTAACACTGGTTCAGCTGAAATTATACCTGAAGTAGTAGGATTTTCTTGCAATAATTATGTAGTGTAGACAGGACCAATTAAATAGCTCAAGTGCCCCTGAGTGAAACATATGCACTGTTCATATCTCCTCTAGGCTTTAATTCTTCCTCTGACTGGACAGCAGTGTCCCAAAAGGTCAAGAATACCTAAAAGAGAACAGAGAGTCTTGAGGATATCAAATAATTTACTCAATGGACAAGCCAGAAGGGCCAACAGTGACTCAATAACTGGAAATAAAAAGTTTATTTTGTTCTATTAAATAATTTCATTAAACGATTTGATGAAAAAAATCAGTAGAGGAAAAAAATCTACTGAATTTGATTACAAACAGATTAAGAACTGCATTAAAGTCAATGGAGGATTTTGGCCCATTATTTCACTGGATAATGATATTTTTCTTCAAGAGATGGTTAAAAGGACATAAGTTTACACAGTTGTAGCTGTATCATTGTAATCTAAGAAAATAAACCTTTTATGAAAGTTTTTTATTTACAGAATGCAGAAAAAATTATGGAGACCAAAGTATTTCAGGAGCTTTCGCTATTGTTTCTTTTTTCCCCCGCCCTTGAACCTAAGAGAGGGTTTCTGGAGGATTTTGATGTGTGTAAATATCTTCTTGAAACAACTCTTCCTTTCCCATGGAAATTGTCCCAAAAACATTCCCTCTGCCTGTCAAACCGGGCAGAAACAATGTGCCATTCTCCCACCCCTTATGTGACTTTACAGATTGAGTAGGGTTTTTGGAGTCTGCCTTCAATATTATTTGCATTAATTAATTGATGTGGATATTGGATGTCCTTTGTCTGTACTACTTCACCTGTGTAATCCTTCTTTCTCGATAATCTCTTGCAAGTTGCTGAGCACACATAACACCTATTGATTTTAGAGGGTTCAGGATTGTGCCCAGTCTTAGGGCTGGTCTACACTACTGTTTAAGTTGATGTAATTTATGTCGCTCAGGGATGTGAAAATGACACCTCACTGAGAGACGCAAGTTATATACATTTAAAGCAGTGTCCAGACTGCACTATGTCTGCAGGAGATGCTCTTGATGCTCTTCTGCATCTTGCCAAGATGGAGTAATTATGCTGATGGGCAAGTGCCAAGATAGCTGGTAGTGTAGCTCTGCCCTCAGTTACAAGAAAAGCTAATTGAATGTTTTCATTGAAACTGTTTTTCAAAATTTCAACTTTTGTCCATAAGACCCCAAAACAACAACAAAAACCACACACACCCACCTCCAGGAAAACCAAAAATATTTTGTTTTAACCAGAAAACTAAAAATATTTCATTCGGAAATGCTGCCACGGTCCTCATGAGGGTTATAGTCTGGATGCGTTATGCTCCTGTTCTCCTCTATTGGCTGGGTTCCGCAACCAAATTACATCTCCCAGGATGCTATGTGGACAGGGACTCCTTCGATATACCGCAGTGTCTCAGCAAGAGTAGCTCTTGGTGCATCTTGGGAAATGTAGTCCAGCCAGGGAGTTTGGCCTGTTAAAGTGAATGGGGAATAGGCATCCGAACTATAACTTCCATGAGGCACCACAGTAGCATTTTCGTTTTTCATTTTTTGCCAGAAAAGTGAAGTTTTTACTTGGGGGCAGGAAAGAAACCATTTTGTGACCTGCTCTACTTACACTTACTACTTACTGGCACTCTAATTACAAAAACTGAACTGGCCGGAAAAAAAACCCAAAATGAATTTAGTTCTCTTTTTTTGAGTATAAAATCAAATCATTCCCATTCGCTTTTCAATGAATGTAATATCTGCAAGCATTATAGACATCTGCACTGCATTTTTGAAGTGATCCCTAAATCATTATCCAAAAGTTACTTGATAATTAGGGTTTGAGTATTTGGCAAAATCTTGTCAAATCCAGCTTCTTTCACTGTGCTGATTTTCTTTGCAAACCACACTAAGAACAAGAGAAGGCTTCCTAACACTGCAAAGTAACACTCCTACACCACTCTTACCCATCTCCAACACTAAGCAACTTTCTGGAAGTGGTTAGTGAGTCTTCCCCTTTTTGCCTCAGTAGAAAACTCCAGCTGCATTTTTGGATGCTACTTTGGCTTAGCCATTAAATCAGTTGCCATCCTGTGAATCCAGATAAAACTGTTTCCATATAGGCCTCGAGTTCTCAACCTCCCTTACAATTACGTCAAATGGGACTAAAAAGTGTACATGACTTTAAGCATATTGAATTCATGTAAGACATGCTTTAACAGGGAATGGAAATGAATCAAGGGCATGGCCCATGACCTATTTTTGCAGCTGCAAAGGGTAGTTTAACTGCATGGTTGAAGGAACTGAATTAGGTAGCAATCCTGAACCAAAGTCCCATAAACTCTTGTACAGTTATGCTAAGAAAAATTACTCGCAGATGAGCTTTGTATTGCATATAGAATGGAAATATATTGGGGACATGAATCATCTTGCAGGTGCTTAGGCATGTATGTAACCAACCACAAAATAAAATGATCAAGTAAAATATTGTAAACAAGCTAGGGAATAAAAATTCAACTTTGAGAGAGAGAAAGTTAGAACAGAAGTGAAGCTGCAACCTGTTTGCCCAGACTGGTGATGTATTAACCTTTACCTTTCCTTGTTTTGCTCTTTTCTTCGACTAATAAAGCTGATAAACCTGGGTTATCTGATGCCTTATCAGTAATCTAAACGGAATCCCAACAAAGCCCATAACTACAGTTTCCACTTTACTAACAAAGTAATTCTACAATAACGCCATGACACAAACTGTCTAGAATTTGTTTCCTGGTTGTTGTTGGGTTTTTTGTTTGTTTTTTCATTTTGGGGTCATTATCTAGATCTCCAAACTCTTTATAACCCAGTAGCTATTTTCATTTCTATGCTTTCACCCTGTTTTTTTCAACTTTTTAAAAAGTATCCCATTTTTATTTTATTTTATTTTTTTTAACAACTCATTTATGTTTTCTATAATGACAATAGAAATTTTCCTAGCTGGTAGGGATGTGCTACTAAATCCACTATCGAGGCAACACTATTATTAAAAATAAAGACACAAACTGATATATCAGGTGTTGGTTTGTGCATCTCCTCAATCAACTCATTTTTGACCATCATTTCTTGTTTGAGAAGTTAAATGGGATTCATACAAGGTACTCAGATATTGGTGTTGAGGCTTTTTAAAATTTCATTTACTTGTATTTAGAAATTTATAATATGGAAAGGATCTAAAGGACATTCAATGGCCTGACTGAACAGATAGCACCACACTGTATTCTGAACCTCACCAATGTCACGCTCTTCCAGACCAGCATGGGGAGCAGAGAAGTGGCCCTCCAATGAAAACAGCAGGTCACCCATAATCTTTGTAGGATCAATGAAAATAATAGGCATTTGGCAGCAGGAAATTCTCATGGAAAGGAGCCCTGGACCAGTTAGAACTATATTCATCATATAGCCAGCAATATGAATTGCACTAAATATGAACAGGTAGACCATATAGGGTGTTACAACCCTAATTCCTGCTAGTAGATAATCATCAGACTGGGTTAATCAGACTCAACTTTTGGAACTCCTGTGTTTTCAGCGAGTTGAGCCTAGAAGAGTCCAGTCTAGTTTGGCCTTTCAAACATATTGTGAGGTAAAGACTCATTGTCTGGCTAACTTCCTTGGGATGTGAGACTCTGCCACCCAGTCTCACTAGGCCCTGAAACCAGTGCTGAATTGCTCAAATCCTCTCCAGCCATTTATTCAGAGTTCCATTCCCATGGACACTCAGATTTATGGGATCCTGAAGAGTTAAACCATGGCAGGTAAGGTAAGGAGCATAGGCTTTTGCACAAGAGCTTTCTTAATCACACACATACTGTACTCTCAGAAAGCACAGGAGAGTTGCAGATCTAAACCAAACAACGAACACCTGAACACAATCCCCTTCCCTTTGCCGGGGGGGAGGGGCAAGGGAGATGGAGGAGACAAGTGCTCCCTGCTCTCCCTCCTCAGTTGTATTTTCTGTTTCTTGCAATGGAGTGGCTCTTTTTACTTGGAGAGCATGTCACTTTTAAAGAGCAGTCTGTGTCATCGATTTCTCACTGTCCTGCTGGGAATTTTGCATGCTCCAATCTCCTTCTCCCTAAACAGATTTCAGAGAAGCAACCCTCTATTCAAAATCAAAAGGCCCTGCTGGCAGAACCCCCATTGTTCAAGCTGGTGAGTGATATTTGATGATGAAGGTAGCTTGATTGCTTTGTGACACCTTTCCAGACATAGCTTCTCACTACATGCAGGTTCCTGGTATCAAATGGATGAGCTAATTCATAATGACTGGTACAAGAGTTAATAAAACCTCATGGAATTCATAACTGGACACAGACATATTCCCCACACTGTAACAGATGACACAGAGGCTTCAATCCACTCTGAAGGTTTTCCTATATAGATCCAGGTCCTATAAAATCATACACATGTATTTAACTATAAGCAAATGAATAGAACCACTGAATACAATGGAATTACTCATGAACATAAAGTTAAGCATGTATGTAAATCTTTATGGAATTGGGATCATAAAATGGGGGGAGCAGAACATTGTTTTTGTGGGTTTTTTTTCTTTCTGTAAAGAATATATCTCTAACACTATGTATATTTATTTAGTCTTCATTGGTCTAGATCAGGTTTAGCTGAAAAGCCCAACTTTTTTTGTTTTTTGAGGGACATTAATAGATATCTCCATGCCATATTTATCTGTTGTGTTTGCACTGAATGAGAAATTCCCTAGGTTGCCCAGGTTGCTAATTTAATCAGCTATTGAGCAGGTTTGGGGCTGTTGCTGTTTTCTTAGAATTTCTCTTTGCTACAGTTAAATATTGTAAATCCAAAGCTGAACTTCTAAATAAAAAGTAAAATGCATCCTAGGTAAGGGTAAAATATCACTGGCAACTAAAGATACCCTCTCCCCCAATAACAGTACTGGGTATTTTGTGTGTGTGTGTGTGTGTGTGTGTGTGTGTGTGTGTGTGTGTGTGTGTGTGTGTGTGTGTGTGTGTGTGTGTGTGTGTGTGTGTGTGTGTGTGTGTGTAAGTAAAAAAATAGCATTCCAGACTATACTGACATGAAGGAGAACAAGAGTTCATACTTGTGTTAAAATGATCCTTCTTCCTAGGAATCATTATGGCTGCTTTAGCAGGCAAATTAATTAGGTTATGTAGACATACTTCTTTCTTTGTTTTTCTTAAACAATTGTTTTTCATTTTAAGAGAGGAGAGAGTATTTCTTGGAGATCAGAAGAGAAAATCCCATCAGTGTAGGATTAAGGATTGCTTTTTCAGCTCATTTGATAGAATTTTAAATCACTTCTGAGATTTGAGACATCTAGTACCTTCCAGGTTTAAATCCCTGTGAGTTATGAGCCTCTCCCTATTCATTTCTAATGTCCACACTGAATAAATCTATTGAGGCTGAACATGGGGAATATCTTCCACATTTCCAAATGGCAAAGCACACAAAGAAGAAAAAGGTGCACAACACAAATCATACTCAAATTTAGTCTTGTGGAAACAGTAAATCCTTTATTTTCCTAAGAGCCAAATCCTTCAGTTCTAACTCAAGCTAGACTCCCTACCATCAAAGCTTTTGAAAGTGTAGTCTGAGTAAAGACTGTAGGATTTAATACCCAAAGTCAAACAAGTCTTTTGAATAGTTTCACATTATTCAAGTACCAGAGACACTACCTCCCCAGGCCCTTGAACAAAAACACAGCCTCATTGTACTTGTTGATGCTAGGTTTATCACTGCATATTTGTATTGAATGTTGCTTGCCTACCATAAATAGAATGGCCATGGGTATCTTGTGCTCCGATTAACTATATTCTAACAATATTCCTAATGTTTTTTTTCTAAAGAGCTGCTACAAAAAAATAACTTTCCTTGGTGTGTTCCTTTAAGTCATCTGTTTCTAGTTCAGTTGTCAGAAAATGTACACTATATGAGTAAATGGTCTGAATTCTCAGGCAGCAACGTGTGGAGCAGAACTGCTTTCAGCCCGAGCCTGTAGTAGCTGGCATGGAGCTGTTCTAGGGGTGCTACTCCAGGGGATGGGTTAGATAGTAATAATTGGTGTGGGTCCCAGATTTGTCAGCAGTTGATGCAAGGCTGACTTCAGCCCCAGCTGGAAAAGGATGTCATGTGATGTGGCAGCTGTCCTGAGGGATGTGGGAGGTATGCAAATGATGGCTATCACGTGTTGGATGCAGGGTACCAAACTGATATATACAGTCCAGTTGCTCTTTCCCTCTGTAAAGGCAGATACAAAAATTATAATCAGTTGTATGAAATGTTATAGCATTGATACAAAGAGTTTCTAGAGAGTATGGGGTGGGGTAAAGGTGGGTCTCTGGGCTGTATCTGCAGGGTTCAGTCTCTGACTCCTATTAAAACAATTAAAGGGTACATGTCGTGGAGTTTCCAAAATACATTGGAAGGGCAGGTGAGGTAGGCTGGTCTCTACAACTCACATTAATATGATAAAAATCTGAGTTGTTGTCTCTCCCTTAGTGGAGTAACAGAATGGAGGAGGATAGAAGCTCTTCCCCATCTAAATTAGGTATAAAACAAAGTAAAATCATAGTTGTCAAAATTCTTGTAAAATAAAACTCATCTGAAAGACAGACGTATCCCCAGAGGCTTTGTGTGATGAGTCTTTGAGCATTAAAATGCTCCTTCATGATTATTGGGAGCTTTATGGTATCCCTCGAGACCTTTGGCTAATCAAAGATTTACATACATACACCCATGCACACATATACCTGAGAGCATTAAACATACAAATACTACTAGTACTTATTACAGATATCTTCATCTTAATATTACTTGAGTTTAGTCCCTGTTAGACTTGAAAAATGCAAACCTACGTTAAGTATAACATACACATTACCTAAGAATTCTTCTGATTTTTACTCACAGGAGCAGAGTCCTTTGTTTTTGAATAAGTGAGGCGGTGTGGTTTTTGTTTTCCAGTATCTGAAGTAGAAAAGATATTCTATTTCTCAATTCATAGTTATTTACCATGTTTTTCGTTATATATAAATTGTCCGCTTTTCTTCGCTTAATGCCCGATTAAATATTTTCCCTATCTGTCTCCTGTTCCTCACTGCTTTATCAGTCTTGACTTTTCAGTTAATGACAAGCTTCCAGTGAACAAACCTATGAGTTAGTGAAATAGGTTTCTTTTGCTTATGGCCACATGTAAAAACTATCTTCCCAGGCAGGTTATTTGAAATAAAAAGTTGCAGGCAATCTTGAAATAAATAAGTGGCTTGTCATCCAAACTTGTTCCTTAATGTGGGAGTTTAATTATTGTATTTTACTATAACTTAATACTGATGAATGGGATTAACATAAAATTGTCATCTTGTGAGTGGCATAGTTTTAAGAATGACCGTGCACAGCTGAGTGATTCTTTCACCTGCATCCTGACTGTCACTACACTTGGCTATAGAAGAGGTCTTTGACCTGCATTTTAATCTGTTTTTTCTAGGTTTGTTGTGAATACATTTAGTTGGCTAAGCATACAGTATTATTCAGTCAACTTTTGTAAACATGTATGTTTAAAGTTAGGAACCTGAGTCTCCTTTTAGGTATTTACATAAAAGTGGACTGATTTTCTGTGTCTTTCTAGAAGGTATGGGGGTAGAGGCTGGCTTCTGGGCTATATCTATAGTGTTCAGTTTCTGTACTTAACTATCTTGCCTCTCATATGACTTCTGTGAAAGTTGTTTGTATTTAGCAGTTCTGAAGATCAAGCCATTGGTATTTAAGTGCCTAAATATTGATTTAGGTGCCTAATTTTTTTCAGGCATGTTAGCCAGGATTTTAATAAATAACTAGTGATGGTGTGTTCCCAATTCCGTTTTTCAGAATGTTGGGTGATGAGCACTTTCTGAAAATCCAGATCCTTACGTGGTGTCTTGAGCTGGACACCCAAAATTTGAGGCACTTAAAATCACTAGTCACTTTTGAAAATCTTGGTCCCTAGTCTGAAAATTTTAATAACTACTACTTACTAGACAAAATAACCATGCTGGAAGGTACAATAATTGTCACCATGTCAGACTTTCCTTGTTATTGCAGCCATCTTTATCTCATCCATTCTTACCCTATTGCTAGAGTTGCAGTAGAAATTCTGATTAATCACTGTAACATTGTCATTGGAAGGAAAATATGCATCGTGAATATTTAAAATGAATATTTTCCTTTCTTAGACTTAAATTTAAGGGAACATAAAGATATGGAGTAGGGAATAGAAAATGATAAGACTGCATTGCCAAGAAAAATATAATAAAGTAGAGAGCTGAGACTACTGTTACTGATCTGCTTGTTTGCCTCTATTTAAAAAAAAATCTATGGCCCAAATCCTCAGCTGATGTAAATCTGATTTTAAAAAAATACGGTTTCTGATAGATCACTTTGTGTGTGTGGACACAATTTAAATCCCTTTGAAGTTGTATTAGCATTTTTCTGCTCCTTTACTCATAGGGTCTTTTCAGCAATAGAGAAATAACTGATTGTTCAAGGGGATCAGTGAAACTGACTATACACAAAGAAAGGTCTTACATACAAAGTAAAAAGAAAATGAAATATGTGAAATATAAACTATTGGTTATTTTTATCTTTGGTATGACTTGTAACTATAGAATGTATAAAATTCTCAGAGAGAAATGTGATTTTTCAAGTTGACAGTATTACTTTACATGACATTTACTTTTACAGCACTTACATTCCTGTATTAAATGCTGCTTTAAGGGGGGCGGTACAGTGATGTACACAGCTTAACATAACTAGTTGGTGCTACACTGGTGCATATCTTGATAAGTGTCACCTTAAGAAGAAGGGGGAATGAGCAGGGACAATGCTATAATAAATAACACCATTTATACATTGCTTCTCATTCTGTTTATCCCACAGTCACTTATTCAACCCAGGAAGCAACAGCTTTCCTCTATAAATCTAATTCTGTGTGTGTGTGTGTGTGTGTGTGTCTAACAATATGTTAGATTTGATATACAATACTCAGATTGTATATTCAAAACACCATATATTTTGGCTTAGGAAATAAATGTAGACAAATTTATGCTGTATGTATTTTACTTGGTTTCCGCTGCACAGCAGGAACCAGGTAATGGCTGTTAGGAATGTACCTACATTTCTGGTGTTAATCCAAGACGTATTGAGAAGTGATTCCATAAAACGAGGGATTTACTTTTACTGCTGACAAATTCATTCTAGCACAAAGCCCGGGGTTTATCACGTGTCTAGATGCAAAAACATTTTCCTGCCTTTTTGTCTGTAGCAGTCAATGATTGTTTTAAAACCCAGTGTCTAATGAATTTGGAGGCAGTTGGATACAAAAATCCACTTAAATTCTCCTTTGAATTGGAGCGAATGTTGGGAACTGGAACATAGACGGTTTTGCCTTGTGGTTAGAGCAGGAGTCATGTCCAGTGGGCAAAGCAGGCCTCCATGTCAGAATGGAAGCAGGGATCAAATCTGGAGTCAACTGTAGCAGAGGCAGAGGGCTGAAACCAGAGTCAGGACCAGGAATCAAAGCTGAAGATAGGACCCAGGAAGACGTACCAAATGCCAGAGCAAAGGATTGGGCCAAAGTCAGTGTCAGAATTCAGAGACAAGATTGGTAGCCAATGGCCCAGAACAAGGTGAAAAGGCAGTAGCTAGAGAGAGGCAAGAATAAGGCACAGAGCAGGAATCAGGAACAGAGTTGTATCAGGAGGCAGGGAAGAGCAGAGTCAAATGTGGCAGCTGCAGGAAATCTGTATAAGTGCTTACACATCCCACCTGGTTTGCTTCCTGGCTTAAGTAGCAGGTGTGAGCCAATCAGGTGGCCACAGGTCTTGGGTGTTCACATAGAACCTCCTGACCTTCCAGATGACCAGCAAGATGCTGCTTTGCTCATCTTCCTTGGTGACAAGAAGGGATTGTCAGTGATCCAGAACCCCCACAGCCCTCGATTCTAGACTTGCACCCTCAGACCCTCACACCGAATCCTGGGGGACTTACTCATTAAAGATAATGGAAGTATACCCTGAGTAAGGACTGTAAGCTTTGGCTCACTGTCAGGTGACAAGATTGTATAGTCTAGGGAATATCACTGACTTGTGCAGTTGGCTGAATAATAATAAAAATGAATAGATTATTTTCTAATTGTTGAAAATCATTAGTGTGTTATATATTTGATTAGTAGAATTAGACAGGCTAAAAATATCATGGACTAATTTGACAGTTGATGGAAAAAATGTTTCAAACGCTTTGCAAATTTATTGTTTTTTGTCCAGTAGTGCTAACTAGTCAAGAGAACTTAGGCTTCCTTATCATAAAGTTGCTATGCTATGACACAGCCTGCAAGTTCGGGGGGAAGCAGTGGGGCTCTAACGGATTTCTGTTGACCTTTTCCCTCTTGGAGACAGGTATATTTTTACTATATTTTGAGCCTCCCAGGCACATAAAACTGGTAAACCAAAGGCTGTGTCATTTCTTGACTAATTGGATCTGACTCCTCCATTTAGCAGATTTAACTTGCATTTTCCCAACCCTTAGCAAGCATTTTCATGTGACAGTCAATACATTTCCCCTTGATCTTGAACTCCAATGAATCTTACCAAGTATACTTCCATAAGGTTGAGAAGTGATACGGGACTTTAAAATAAACATTCTAGCTGACATTCCTTGTTAACTGAATGTAGTGACTCTGGAGCCCTGACAGATCAGTGTTCTGTAACGTACATCATATCAAAACTAAATGCCATGATTTGATAATGGAGAAGTTTACACTTTCTTTTTAGCACTTTTTTGGGTTTTTTTGTTTGTTTGTTTTTGTTTTCACCTGAACATTTACAAGTCCCCAACTTACTCAGTTTATGGTTAATTTGCATTGCACTTTTTCTTACCTACTGAGTGTGTGCCACAGAGGAAGCCTTTAATAGTGAAGTCTCTTCATCCCTCTGCACCTCAAACAATGTTATTATAAAGGGTTTAATGTTTGATGTAATCAGAACTACAAATTTCATATCACTCTGGGACTTTAGTATAAAAATGGAGTTTTGCTGTAAGTGGTTCCAGTGTGGTCAAAATATAGGACCAATTCCTTAAGTTGTTACTGAGTGTTTACACAGGTAAAACGTCCATTGACTCAAAATGAATCAACAACTGTGTTTCCAATCAAAACATGTCTTAAATAATGAGGGTCAGATCCGAAGTTGATGAAAATCAACATAGTTCCATTGAAGTAAATGGAGTTATGTCAGTTACAGCAGCCAAGAACTGAATACGCACAATGAACTGTCATAAACATCTAAATATTATGTATGTATTTATTTATGTATGTATATTACAGATGCACCCAAAGCCCCTAATTAGGATGAGGGTAACACTGTGCTAGACATGATACAGATGCATAGGTAGACTTTGTATATGCCCAGAAGATCTGACACTTCCATTTAGCAGAAGGCCAGCTACAGATCAAGATATGTTGTTGTAATTAATCGGTAATATTGAATAATGAATAAACTAGAGAAAAATCATTCTCATATTGAGTGCTTGAAAAGGAAAGGGGTAATCAACTGACTGAATTATTAATTTTGAATTATTCACCCAGCTCCAGTTCCATTGATCTGCCTTTCCTATGCTTTGCTAAACACAGTTTAGTTGTGCCTATCTTATTTGGGGGCATGAGAATGAAGTTGAGCTTCCTCATAGACCTGGCATTCCAGGGTCCTGTATAGTAAAGGTTCTCTCAATATCGACTCAACGACAGCCATCACTAATTAAATATAATTTCTAAAAACAGAGATGTGCTACCTCTTGAAGATGATGTTTCTAAAATAGGTTGGTTCAGTAAGGCAGTAGCAGCAGCAGTGATAGAAGGTCAGTAAAAGAAGTATTGCTAAAGGAATTGGAAAGGGAAGATAACATATTTGTTAATGGTGAAATACATCTCACCAATCAGCACTGTGAATCTCTTATACAGAGTGGGCCAGATGGAACAGCTTTAATCACATCAATGAGCAATTATACTTCAATGAAACTACTTGTGTGAGTAAATGTTTACTGACATGAGCTCACAAACAGACTAGCTCAAGATAATTTTCTAGCATCAAATGCAGATGTTCCAATGATGTCAATGAGAATTTTAACCGAGTTAAATTTACTAAGGACTTCAGGGTTAGGCCTGTATGTCATATTCTGAACCAATATAACATATGATATAACTTGTTTCCATTTAACATTACATTCAAATCCAAGTTCCATGCAGGCAATAGTTGAAGAAGATGCTATAGAGAATTAGTAGAGTGTGAGGAGGAAGGGAGGATTTTAACTTTAATGCTGAATAGTCTTAAAGTCCAGACTCAAGCATTAAACAAAGTGTCTTGGTGAAATTATATAACATTTTGATGGCAGAGTTGGGTGGAATTAGCACAAACAGAAGAAAGAAATCCAAATTGTAAAAGAATGTGCTATAGATCAAGAGTAAAGCCATGTTTCTTTCTGTTTTCATGCAGATATAAACAGTAAACTATAAATTCCATCAGATACATTAATGTTTTAATACACTGTTTTATTTATTCACTGCAAGTACATTGGGGGGAAATGTTGCCCAATGTGGTACAGTTCCTTTTTGTCTCTGTATCTTCTTTACATTAAGTAATGAACAAGCTAAGCAGCTGGCATAAGAACTGAGACACATTTTGGCTATTTACTACATGAGTCATTCATGTCCTTTTCTATTGACCTGGAGTCCATTGAATATTAAAAAGGAAATCAAGAACACATTAGTACAGACTAGCTGTTTGCAAATAAATCATGTTCTGTACTGTACCTTGCTTCAGAACATGATTAGACGGTTTGCCATTTCCAATGAGTGCAAATAGTAAATGAGATGTTTCATAATGAGGAACAGTCCTGGAAATAGGAATTTAAAAGCTCATGTTGGGCCTCTGTTTCCAATAAATCAATAGTTCGTGCTGATAGAAATGTACATGAAAGGATAACTGCTCTATAGAATATCTAACATTAATATTGCTTTTAACAAAGTGATTGGTTTTGCTCTGTCATAGCTAAAGAATAGTGGATTGCAATATGGAATATTTTGTTGTTCCCTCCCACTGCATGTGATTGCAAAATATGTGGATACCAAACACTAAGTCCTTAAATAATAGATAATTTGTAATTATCTTATTCATACAGTCTATAATATAAAAAGTTATTGTAAATATAAACTGTTAACCTCTTGTCTGCTTGGCAAGTACCGTTGTGTAGCAGCCTGGTAATTCCAAAATAAATCTTGATTATTTCAGTCTTCGAAACCCAAAGTCAGGTTACATAACAATGTAATGATTTTTGGAATCTATTGAGTCTGACTCACCTCTCACTCCATTGATTTTCAAACCAATGTAATTGAGAGATGAATCAGTACCACAAAGTGTAATTAGTGCCCTGTAGTTCAAAATTTTTCTAAAATGGCCATCCACATTTAGATTTCTAGTCCTTGTTAAGGCTTCAAAGACCTTAAATATGGTCTTAAATCTTATGCTGTTCAGCATATTGCTTCAGAGTGTGTGTGTAAATCCCATGGGATTCATTGGCATTTAAGCACTTACGTTTTTGTTGATTTGGGGCTTTAGGCACTTAATTATGTGCGCCTGATTTTCAAAAGTGAGGAGGCACTCCAGTAATATTTGTTAAGTAAAGGGAAGTTCAATAGTTATATACTGTAGTGACTTCTGAAGGCACAGTAAAGCTGTCTGCAAAATGTTTTGTTGTGTTTCCACAGAAAATTTTGGCTTTTTAGTGAAAAATTAAAACCCTAACTATTTCAACTGAAAACTGAAATAGTTTGATTCTGAAATGCTGCAATAGTGCTTCATGGGAGGTGTAATCTCGGTGGTTCATGCTCCCATTCTTGTCTATGGGCAGGGTCTCTTGGGTGAACTACATCTCACGTGATACACCACAATCTCCCCTCTTGGTGAGAGGGAGGACCATGGTGCATCATGGGAGATGTTGTCTGGCATATCCAACTCAAAATATGTCAGTTTTCAGCCAAAATCTCAAAAAACTTTTCAGTTTTCATGCATTTGATATTCAATAAAAAATCAAAATTTTCCTCAGAAAGCAGAAACTTTGCACAAAACATATTCATTTAATTGTGAACCCAAATGTCCATTGAAAAACAGGCTTCAATGGAAAATTTTCAACCATCTCTAGTGCTCAGAACTTTTGAAAATCACGTTACTTATGTAAGTGCTTAAATATGGATCGAGGAGTCTAACTTTAGGTGTGCATTATTTTAACATCTCAGTCTGTATTTTTATATGGCTTCTCCCTCCAACATCTCCGTTCTGTCTCCGATACCTTTTGTATCCTACCAGAACTTATCTATAAAGATTCTGTCATCTCCTCATTAATTCTGTCCTGGAGACTCACTTCTCATCTGACTTCTTCATGAAATCTGCCAACTAATAGTGACTGGACCAATCATCAGTTGGTGAAAGAGGATAATGTTTGTGCTCTGCTATCATGCAAATAATAATTCAATGGAAAATGAGCACTAAAGGCCTGATCCTGCAAAATATTGAACAATCTTGCAAGGTGCCGAGTGCTCTAAGCATATCTTCAGTGAATATTAGGGGCATTCAGAATTTTTCAGGAAGTGCTCAACACCCCACAGAATGCAACCCTGCAGTAGCTATTTTTGTGGGTTTCTGATTAATTTATAAAATGTGAGAGTTTAGTTTGTACCTGTTATTCAAAACTCAAGATAAAAATAGACCTTAATAAAGTGTTCTGAGCAGCCTGGGTGCTGTTTTATGCCTTATAAATTATACGTGGATACAGTGTGTGTTGTGGGGGAGGAAGGGAGAGGGAGAAAAGAAAAAAACACACACACATAGCAAATGTAATGTTTTTTCTTCAACCATTTAAATCACTTTGTTTTGGATTCAAAGCAAATATGACCATATTCAAACTGAGGAAGCTGAGCAAGGCAGCAGAAGCTCAACAAAATTGATTTTCCTTCACCTCACACTTCCTCAACGTAAAGTAGTATACATAAGTGTGTGTGTGTATATGGTGTGGCGGCTTCTCTTCTGCATGTTAGATACCTTGCTCTCAGAGAACATAGGTTCATCACTGTTGGCTCTACCACTGTAAATTACAGTGCAACCATGCTGAGTGTTTTCTTAGGCCTGCAGGCAATGTTCAAACACTTTGACTCTACTTTTCTGTCTCATTGTAGAAAAAAAAAATAAAAGATTCTTTTGACTGCTGCCCAAGACCCAATTTACTCATTTTTTCCCACTGCAATGTGGTGTAGAGATGCATCTGTAACTATTAGGTGAAATTGATCCAAAGGCTGTGCATGCACTACACCAGCGGCTCTCAGACTGGAGGTCGGAAACCCAAAGTGGATCGCAATCCCATTTTAATGGGGTTGCCAGGACTGGCGTTAGACTTGCTGGGGCCCAAGCCCAAGCCCTGCCGCTGGAGACAAAGCTCAAGCCTCACAACCCAGGGCTGAAGTTGAAGCCCAAGGCCTTCAGCCCTGTGTGGCAGGGCTCAGGTTACAGGCCACCTGCCTGGGGCTGAAGCAGTGGAGCTTAGGCTTTGGCTGCAGGTGGTGGCGCAGGGGCATTGCCCCTCCACCCTCTCAGGGCAGCAGGGCTTGGGCAGACTCAGGCTTTGGTCCCCGCTCCTGGGGTTGTGTAGTTCTTCTTCGAGTGATTGCTCATATCCATTCCAGTTAGGTGTGCGCGCGCCGCGTGCACGTTCGTCGGAAGATTTTTACCCTAGCAACCCTTGATTGCTGCGCCGAAGAGTGGCCTGGTGCTGCGGTGGCACTGCGAGAGTCTAGAGGGCCAGTGGGCGGTGCCGCAGCCGGAGGGGTTAAGGCTGCCTCCATTAGGAGTTGTTTAAGCCTAATGTCTCTTTCCCTCTTAGTGCGAGGCTTGAAAGCCTTGCAAATTGGGCACTTAGAAGACAAGTGTGACTTTCCCAGGCACTTCAAACAGGAGGTATGAGGATCCCCTGTAGGCATAGGCCTGCGGCAGGCCGAACACAGATTGAAACCCGGGGAGCCGGGCATGCGCTCCGGTCCCCGGTGCGGGTGGGGGCTAATCCGACAGCTACTACGTCGACGAACACAACCCTTAGGTCCCTTCGGGGGTCTTCCAGCAGTCCCACTACGCAGACCAGGACCCTCATCACTGGGGTTATTGGACCCCTTGGGCCTACCACCAAGCCCAAGGCGCTCTTGTGCCTACTACGCGCACCGTACCACACGAGTCACGCATTCCGGAGGCTACATTAAGCCGCCCCCCAGTTGACACTGAGGTACCATCGCTCGTGGAGGAAGGTAATCAGCCTGCCCAGGAACCTCTGGAGCAGGAACCTTCCCAGGTCCCAGACGCTGAGCGGGATACCATCATTCCCAGGCTTTCTTCTTCTGCCTCCTCCCTGGATGAGGCGGTGGCGGGGTCGTCGTCTGCAGGTCCCCCTCCAATTGACTTACGGGCACACCAGGAGCTTCTTCGCCGGGTGGCCTTGCAAATGGACCTACAGGCTGAGGAAGTATCGGAGGTGGACGATCCGATAGTGACCATTTTGTCAGCGGACGCCCCAACCCGCATAGCCCTCCCCTTCATTAAGACTATCCAGGCGACTGCTGATAACTTATGGCAGACTCCGTCCTCTATTGTGCCCACAGCCAGCGGGGTGGAACGCAAGTACATGGTCCCTTCCAAGGGATATGAGTATTTGTATGTGCACCCTATCCCCTCGTCGTTGGTGGTCCAATCTGTCAACGATAAAGAGTGACATGGCCAGCAAGGCCCGGCTCCTAAATCGAAGGAAGCCAGGGGAATGGACTTGCTTGGTCGCAAGGTCTACTCTGCTGGTGCCCTGCAGATCCGAGTGGCTAACCAGCAGGCCTTGCTTAGCCATTACGGACATGACACTTGGGCTGAGGTAGAGAAGTACCTCAGGACTCACGACAGGAGTTCGCAGCCTTCGTAGAGGAAGGTAAAAAGGTAGCGCGCACTTCGTTACAAGCCTCCTTGGACGCAGCTGACTCGGGGGCACGTACTATAGCCTCGGGCATTACCATGCGCCGGATTTCTTGGCTCCAGAGTTCGATGCTTCCCCCTGAAGTACAGTACACCATTCAGGACCTTCCTTTTGACTCCAAGGCTCTGTTCTCCGAAAAGATGGCTCTAGGCTCCAGAACTTAAAGGACAATAGAGTCATTATCCGTACTTTGGGGATGCATACCCCTGTGACCCAGAGGCGTCCGTTCCGCCCCCAGCTTAACCGGCCTTACTATATGCCTCGCTACAGGCAGGACTCTGGTCGGCGACGGGGTCGCGGGGGATGTAGACGGCAACCGGGCCACCAACCGTCCCAAGGGCGGACCCCTTCCAAACCAGCGGGACCTAAACCGTCCTTTTGAAGATGCGTCCGGGGACGGCATACCAGATCTTTCTCCAGATCCCTCCCTGCCTTTTTCCGACCGTCTTTCCCATTTCCTCCCGGCGTGGGCCCGGCTGACCACCGATGCCTGGGTCCTACGCACTGTGGAACGTGGTTACCAACTGCAATTTGTTTCACCCCCACCTTCCCACCCTCCTTCCCGGTCCCTCTTCAGGGACCCCTCTCACGAGCAACTCCTCTTACAAGAGGTGCACTCGCTCCTCACCATCGGAGCGGTGGAGAACGTTCCGAAGAGGGAGATGGGCAAGGGGTTTTATTCCCATTATTTTTTGATCCCCAAGTCCAAAGGGGGCCTCCGGCCCATACTCGACCTGCGAGAACTCAACAAATACATGCTGAAGTTGAAGTTCCGCATGGTATCCCTGGGGATCATTATCCCTACATTGGATCCGGGAGACTGGTATGCCGCCCTCGATATGAAGGACGCTTATTTTCATATCGCCATCTTTCCACCACACAGATGTTTCCTCCGATTTACAATCACTCACCTTCACTTCCAGTTTGCGGTCCTCCCCTTTGGCCTATCCACGGCCCCAAGGGTGTTTACGAAGTGCATGGCCGTTATCGCCGCCCGCCTCCGTCGGCGCAGCATCTGCGTTTTTCCCTACCTAGACAACTGGCTCATCAGGGGGGACTCGCAGGCCGCAGGCCACAGTCCAGCAACATGTGACAGTGATCAATCCCTGCACTGGTGGCTGACCCCATCCCACGTATGTGCGGGGGTCCCATTCCATGCTCCTCAACCTTCCCTTTCCCTGACGATGGACGCCTCGTCCCTCGGATGGGGAGCCCATCTTGGCAATCTTTGTACTCAAGGTCTTTGGTCGGTGCAGGAATTGAATATGCACATCAACGTCAGGGAGATCCGGGCAGTGCGCCTGGCTTGCCAGACGTTTCAGACTCGCCTCCGTGGCCGTTGTGTCTCAGTCTTTACGGACAACACAACGGCCATGTACTATATCAACAAGCAGGGTGGGACCCGCTCTTCCCCCCTCTGCCACGAGGCGATGCTACTGTGGGAATTCTGCATAGCCCACTCGATACATCTGGTGGCATCGTTCCTTCCTGGCGTCAAGAACACCGTTGCGGATCGCCTGAGCAGGTCCTTTCTCTGCCACAAGTGGTCGCTGAGAGCGGACATCGCTCATGCCATTTTCCAACGGTGGGGATTTCCCCATGTAGACCTGTTTGCATCCCGATCAAACTGCAAATGCCAAGAGTTTCACTCCTTTCAAGGCCTGTCACCGGGCTCTCTGTCAGACGTGTTTCTCCTTCCATGAACTCGTCATCTGTTCTACGCCTTTCCCCCGTTCCCCCTCATACACAGAGTCCTGCTGAAGCTCCGACGGGACAAAGCAACTCTCATCTTAATCGCGCCTGCGTGGCCCAGGCAACACTGGTTCACTACGCTGCTCCGTCTGTCCGTGGCCAGCCCAATTCCTCTGCCGCTTCACCTGGATCTTATAATGCAAGATCACGGCACTCTCCGTCACCCAGACCTGATGGTCCTCCACCTCACGGCATGGCTCCTGAGTGGCTAGACCAGTCGGAATTGCGCTGCTCTGCTCCCCTGCAACATGTTTTATTGAGCAGCAGAAAGCCTTCCACTCGATCTACCTACCTGGCCAAGTGGAAGCGCTTCGCTTGCTGGGCTCAAGCGCGCGACGCTATTCCTTCAGAGCTTCCGCTTCCGGTGGTCCTTGATTATCTCTGGTCGCTAAAACAGCAAGGCCTTGCACTGTCCTCTATAAAGGTGCACTTAGCGGCCATCTCCGCTTTCCACCCCGGTGAGGGAGAATATACGCTGTTCTCTCATCCGCTGACTACCCGTTTCAGAAAGGGCCTTGACCGTCTCTACCCCCAGGTGCGCCATCCGACTCCCACCTGGGACCTCAATCTGGTCCTCAACAGGCTCATGTCCCCACCCTTTGAGCCGTTAGCCACCTGTTCCTTGCTGTACCTGTCATGAAAAATGGTTTTTCTGGTAGCTATCACATCAGCCAGACGGGTCTCTGAGCTCAGAGTGCTCATGGTGGACCCACTGTACACCGTTTTTCATAAGGACAAGGTGCAGCTACGTCCACATCCAGCATTCCTCCCGAAGGTAGTGTCCGCGTTCCACAACAACCAGGACATCTTCCTTCCGGTATTCTTTCCAAAACCTCACGCATCCTCGCGAGAGCAACGACTTCACTCCCTTGATGTTCATAGGGCGTTGGCTTTCTATGTTGATCGGACAAGACCGTTCCGCAAATCCTCTCAACTGTTTGTGGCAATTGCTGACCGAATGCGAGGTCTTCCTGTCTCGTCGCAGCGAATCTCCTCATGGCTCACAGAGTGCATACGCACCTGTTATAACTTGGCTGATGTCCCTTTGGGCCATCTCACCGCCCACTCTACCAGGGCCCAGGCGTCCTCCGCTGCCGTTCTGGCACACTTACCAATACAAGAAATATGTCGAGTGGCGACCTGGTCGTCGGTTCATACTTTCGCCTCTCACTATGCTCTGGTCCAACAGTCGAGAGATGACGCAGCCTTTGGCTCTGCGGTCCTGCATTCCGCCACGTCTCACTCCGACCCCACCGCCTAGGTAAGGCTTGGGAATCACCTAACTGGAATGGATATGAGCAATCACTCGAAGAAGAAAAAATGGTTACTTACCTTTGTAATTGTTGTTCTTCGAGATGTGTTGCTCATATCCATTCCACACCCACCCTCCTTCCCCACTGTCGGAGTAGCCGGCAAGAAGGAACTGAGGGTCGGGTGGGTCGGCTGAGGGTATATATGCGGTGCCGTTATGGCACCACTCCAGGGGGCGCTCAGCCGACCCACTGGGATTGCTAGGGTAAAAATCTTCTGACGAACGTGCACGCGGCGCATGCACACCTAACTGGAATGGATATGAGCAACACATTTAGAAGAACAACAGTTACAAAGGTAAGTAACCATTTTTTATTTTTGTTGTCATAAGGGGGTCACGGTGCAATGAAGCTTGAGAACCCTTGAT
Source organism: Mauremys reevesii (assembly GCF_016161935.1). NCBI lineage: Eukaryota > Metazoa > Chordata > Testudines > Geoemydidae > Mauremys > Mauremys reevesii. Next base: position 97,899,609 of record NC_052624.1, read on the forward strand.
CTATACTATGAGCTAGCGTGTGATTCCCAGCTCACGTAGACGTACTCGCACTAGCTAGCATGCTAAAAATACTCATACTTGCACTTTGAGCTAGCATGCTAATGATAGTGTAGCCTTAGTAGCCCAGGTGGCAGAAGCAGCAATAGAAACCTACTTGAACCCCGTGAGTACATACTCAGGACAACAAGCCCAGGTTGCCACTATAGGTGCCCATTTTACCACGGCTACACTACTATTTTTAGTGTGCTAGCTGAGATGAAAGCTAGTGCGAATATATCTACATGAGCTCGTAGTGCAGACATACACTGCCAACATGCTGTCATGTTGGCTGTGTATCAGTACCAGTGTAGTGTCTTATCCAAAATGTGTCAAGTTGGGCCCCCCAAAAATTGCTAGTCATTTTGAAAATCTAGGCCCATATTTTAACGTTACAATGAGTAATTCTGGTTTTGTTTGTGTCAGGATGTACACTTCTTGGCAAAATATGTCTCATTGTTCCGCCGCTTTATTGCCATCGGTTTTTGTTCTGTTGCATCTGATATATCATTCTTAGATTTTTCGTTCATGCCCATCACCATAGTAGCTAAGCAATTATGTTTAAACTACAAATTTCAGTGTTTTTGGTTATGTTTTATAAATGGGAAGTCTTAGAGATTTTGACGTTATCTGTAGATTTGGGTCCCTCCTATGAAAAAAGTAAAGAAATTGCTATTTGAAGTTCTGAGGCTTTAATGCTGGTTTATTATTGTTAATTAATTATTTGTGAACATCAAAGATAGTTCTATGTGTCTCACAAGAATGTGGTAGCTGCCCTAAATTTAGGAAGACACAACAAATGAGTGTCATAAACAGATGACATTTGGGCAGGCAGGAGTATGGTAATAAAATCACACAATTGATAAATGCACGAGTGTCTTAGAGGCTAAGGGTGGGGTTCATGTATGTTAGCTCTCCTCCCCTTCGCATCTGGTAGGCTTCATGACTTCATCCCTTTTGGGAGGAATTTGAATATGGTGGAACTATTAGCTAGAGGAATAGGTAGCTATAGCTTGAGGTGGCTCCATTGACTTACAATGGTATACAGGCTAAAAACTCTACCTATCCCGCCAAAAGTGGGAATAGTCTTTTAAGAAGCCCACAATGTTATTTAATAGAATACTCCACCCAAGTCAGGAAATCTCGTACAGGAAAGGTATAATTTTTAAGGCTTCAGAACTGTAATTTCCTTAATTAAAGATTTATGAAAATTAGTATCCTTGTTTAATATTACAGGAGTAGTCTCTCAGAGCAATGAGACTTCATTGAACACAGGGGAGGTCCACGCTCTCTGTAGCTTGGTGGATTAAGAAGATCTCTGTGATGCCAGGGTCAGTACTTCAGTGATTTAGGACAGAAAGAATCATATATTTACATTGTAATTATAGAAATTATATGGTGGTAGTGTCTAAATAAGCTACCATGTCATGGTAATTATCCTAACATTAAATAGTCAACCGTCACCACATAAGGAACATAGATTATTACCACAGTTCTACATACTGGAGCTCTTAAACAGAATTACTGTGTAATCTGCAGGGCACTGAATTATCCAAGACCATGTAGGTCCTCTCAGCATAGCACTGCTGAAGAGAATACTACTAAGCAGAAAATTACTACTGTGTTTTATTATTATTGAATGATTTTGCAAGATACATGATAACAAGGGGCCAGGTCCTGCAGACACTTAATTTTACTAATGCGAGTGATCAATGGGTCTACTCGTAAATAAAGCCAAACATGTATACAAGGATACCTGTCTCTTTATGGACACTATATCATGAATCCATATTATATTCAAAAGATTGACATAGTATTTTTAATGTGAAAGATATAATATGATTTTATATATGATATAAGATATTTTCTAGTAAGTTGCTTTTTCCTGATTCGTGTTTCATAATTATTTCAGACAAGGTCTTGGGGAGGAGTTGAGTGGGTGGGGCAGCTCAAACAATTAAACTCTAAACAACACAGTGCTTGCTGTCTGGTTTCTTTAGATGCTCATAGACTCATAGACTTTAAGGTCAGAAGGGACCATTATGATCATCTAGTCTGACCTCCTGCACAATGCAGGCCACAGAATCTCACCCACCCACTCCTGTAACAAACCCCTAACCTATGTCTGAGTTATTGAAGTCCTCAAATTGTGGTTTGAAGACCTCAAGCTGCAGAGAATCCTCCAGCAAGTGACCCGTGCACCATGCTGCAGAGAAAGGCGAAAAACCTCTAGGGCCTCTGCCAATCTGCCCTGGAGGAAAATTCCTTCCCGACCGCAAATATGGTGATCAGTTAAACCCTGAGTATGTGGGCAAGACTCACCAACCAGCACCCAGGAAAGAATTCTCTGTAGTAACTCAGATCCCACCCCATCTAACATCCCATCACAGTCCACTGGGCATACTTACCTGCTGATAATCAAAGATCAGTTGCCAAATTAATTGCCAAAATTAGGCTATCCCATCTATAGTACCTCATGTCAAACTTAGGCTAGGTCTGTAGTGAGTGTCTGCACAGAAGCACTACAGCATTTCTAGTGAAGATATAGGCATATTTTCCTACATCATAGCTATAATAGCTTATTTTTTTCAATATGCTGTTGAAAAATTTTACTTAGTTTCAATTTTTTGTAAATTGGGTGAGATCAGGGGTTTAATCCAAAAAGCCCGTTGAAGTCAATGGAAGGATTCCCATTGCCTTCAATTGATAATAGATCAGATCCCTAATGCTCAAATGTAACTGCTGCAGACATTAATGGGTGGTACACACAAGCCTCAAGGATAAAATAATACAGCTCATATAGAGCACTATAACAGCAAGAAACAGATACATGCAGGAGAATTCATGGCATTGTTTAAGGGACATTCTGTATAGTATATTAGAAATTAATGTCTTTCAGCTTGTAATGGCCATGATTTTTATTTATTTTTTGCCATTCAATGTACGTGACATTTTACTCAAGACTGTTACATACCGTTAATATTTTCTGTGGATGAGAATACATTTAATACTGGCTGAGTGGTTAAAACAAACTGAGCCATTCTCAGTAGAGCAAAAATAAGCATGTTGGATGTGAAAATCTAAATTGTTCCTCTCTTGGATTTTCAGAACTGAATAAATGTGGTTTCCACATGGATTTTCTACAAATAGATTTCATGATGGTTTTCCAAAATTGCTTATTAGATGTGGAATTCTCAAGAAAATTGTAGATATAACTCTACTTAGAAACAAGCACTTGGATCTGCTGTCAATTTTATGTTTTAAAAACAAGCAAGAGTTGTTATAGGGAGCTCTGTAGCCAATCTCACATGATGACCTGTTTTATTTACTACTTTGCTGACTGAAGATTTTCAAGGGTGCCATAATATTCTACATTTTATGTACAAATTGCAAAGTATTTCCCTTCCTATCTCTTGTTTGAATTCTAGTGTGTTCCTTACATTGCAACTAGCTTATTTGGATTTTACATTTATTTATGAACTAATCCATACTTTATAATTTATAATTTATAAGAACAAGACCAAGATGATAGTTTTGGCTGAACTTAGAAATCAATGACTATGTATTACAATTAGGGCTGTTGATGAATCTGAGTTAACCCATGGGATTAACTCAAACAATCGTGATTTAAAAAATTAGGGTTAAGGTGATGAAAAAAATTAATCATGATTAATTGCAATTTTAATCAGACTGTTAAGCAATAGAATAACAATTGAAATTTATTAAATATTTTGGATTTTTGTCTACATTTTCATATATATTCTGTGTTGCAATTGAAATCAGTGTGTTATTTTATATTACAAATATTTGCACTATAAAAATGATAAAAGAAATACTATTTTTCACTTCACCTCGTGCACATACTGTAGAGCAAATAAAGTATCTATTTGTTGTGAAAGTGCAACTTATAAATGTAGATATTTTTTGCTACATTACTACACTCAGAAACAAAAATATGTAAAACTTCAGAGCCTACAAGTCCATTCAGTCCTACTTCTTTTTCAGCCAATCACTAAGACAGACAGATTTGTTTATATTTACAGGAGATAATGCTGCCCTCTTCTTATTTATAATGTCACCAGAAAGTGAGAACAGTCATTTGCATGGCACTTTTGTAGCCAGCATTGCAAGGTATTTATGTGCCAGATATGCTAAACATTCATATGCCTCTTCATGCTTCGGCCAGAGGACATGCCTCCATGCTGATGATGCTCATTTAAAGAAATAATGCATTAATTAAATTTGTGACTGAACTCCTTGGGGAAGAACTGTATGTGTCTGCTCTGTTTTACCCACATTCTGCCATATATTTCATGTTATAGTAGTCTCAGATGATGACCCAGCACGTGTTGTTCATTCTAAGAACATTTTCACTGCAGATTTCACAAAATACAAAGAAGATACCAATGTGAGATTTCTAAAGATAGCTACAGCACTTGACCCAAGCTTTAAGAATCTGAATTGCCTTCCAAAATCTGAGAGGGACAAGGTGTAGAACATGCTTTCAGAAGTCTTAAAAGAGCATAACTCCAGTGTGGAAACTACAGAACCTGAACCACCAAAAAAGAAAATCAACCCTCTGCTAGTGGCATCTGACTCAGATAATGAAAATGAACATGTGTCAGTCTCCACAGCTTTGGGCTGTTATCGAGCAGAACCCGTCACCAGCATGGATGCATGTATTCTGGAATGGTGGTTGAAGCATCAAGGGACATATGAATCTTTAGCATATCTGTCATGTAAATATCTTGCGACGCTGGCTACAACAGTGCCATGTGAACAACTGTTCTCACTTTCAGGTGACATTGTAAACAAGAAGCAGGCACCATTGCAAATGTAAACAAACTTGTTTGTCTGAGCAATTGGCTGAACAAGAAGTAGGACTGAGTGGACTTGCTAGCTCTAAAATTTTACATTGTTTTATTTTTAATGCAGTTTTTTGTGTACATAATTCTACATTTGTAAGTTCAAATTTCATGATGAAGAGATTTCACTACAGTACTTGTTTTAGGTGAATTGAAAAATACTATTTCTTTGTTTTGTTTTTTTTACAGTGCAAATACTTATAATACAAAATGTAAACTGAGCACTCTACACTTTGTAGTATGTGTTGTAATTGAAATCAATATATTTGAAAATGTAGAAAACATCAAAAACTATTTAAATGGTATTCTATTATTGTTTAACAGTTAGATTAATCACACAATTAACAACAATTAGTTTTTTAATCACTTGACAGCCTTAGTTACAATGAATTTGTATTACAAGACATGTTTTATAAAGGAAGAAGGATGTTTGTAATAAATGTTAGCGCAGTCGCAGCTGATGTGCACTAGCCTTATACTATAGGTGGCTATACTGCAGTCAAATGTAAGTATCATCCTCAAAAACTAGTCTACTGAGAACTGTTGTACTAGCCAGAGTGATCATGGTTGGTGGCGTTGCCCCAGGCATCATGTAGTGAAGTGTCCACATACGGTTCAATCCTGCGAACCCCACGGGTGGGACCAGGTAGGATCAGGACATGCAACCTTTTGTGCATTGATGGAGAGTTTGCATGCATGTTGTGCTGGGGTGTTTTTGTCACTCCTGGTGATATGTTCAAAGATTGCGCAACACTGCTTTTGAATATAATGAGTGATTGAAGAAAGGCCAGATCTCTGTGAGATTATGACATTTAAACAAATTCAAACCACTTTGTGCTCAAGATTTGGCACTGACAGTGGATATGGAATGTCTCTAGCTTCTTCAAGCTTGCCTATAAGGGAGGGCAGGTTTCTAACCTGTATTGCAACTCAGGTTGTACATGGGTTTGATAGATCCTAAACTTTGTCTCAGCACAAAGACTTTTTTGCATCCATAAGCAAGACATTGACTTAATGCAGGACGAAGAGAGACCTATTAATCAAAACGTCCATTTTGCTGTGACCATTTAAACTCTGCTTGCAGCATAAGTAGATGAACTCATCACTGCTATCACAGTACTCTGCCCTACCTGCATCAGTGTTTCTGGTGGCCCAGCTCTGAGGTCCCGGACCTTGGGCTTCTGCCATGAAACATACAATCCCACAGTGTGGCCACCATCTTGAAGACCTTGGAGAGTGGGGTTGAAATTCTATGGCTTTTCCACAAGCAAGATAGCATCGTCATGTCAGTCTTGGTCAGAGAACACTTGACCAAGCTTGATTCGGATGTGTGGGGTGGCAAATCCTAATATCCAGTCAATAGCTCAACAGAATAGTGCCAAGGTGAGACTGTGTCCCTGCCACACACCTGACGTTGTGTAGAAATGTGGCAAAAGCCATGAACCAATGCACACTCTCGCTCTAGTAGCAGTTTTAAGATCGTGCACCAGATTGGGAGGGAGGGATAGCTCAGTGGTTTGAGCATGGACCCGCTAAACCCAGGGTTGTGAATTTAATCCTTGAGGGGGCCATTTAGGGATCTCAGGCAAAAATCTGTTTGGGGATCGGTCCTGCTTTGAGCAGGGGGGTGGACTAGATGACCTCCTGAGGTCCCTTCCAGCCCTGATAGTCAATGATTCTATATGATTTAGCAGAACATCTGGAACACCAACAACCAAAGTGCTGACCTCTCAACTGAATCAAAAGCCTTTTTGATGTCAATATGTGCCCCATAAAGTAGACTGTTAAATTCTTGGTATAACTCAGTCTGAAGCTGAAGAGTAAAGACAGCATTCCTTTTTGACCACCCAGCTGTGAAACCTGATTGCTATGAATGATGATTTAAGCATCATTTTCTATTTAATTATTAAAAGCTTTCAAAGTTTGACTGAGATGACAAGCAGAGAGAGGGTCAAACTTGATTATTTAATTAAAAATCTTCAGAACAAAGCCCAGGTCCAAATGTAATGTGTGTTGACCTATTTCAATACTGAACCGACCTGGAACACCAAATCAAATGGCCACTGAACTTTTGAGAAATTCAGTTTCTGGATCCGAGCATCCTTATTTGGACCCTCTTTTAGGCATACTCAAACAATGGGTTAGGGTCTCAACCTTCCTCGTACCGTGGACATTTGTACAATTTACTCCTCCCCCATTTTGTTTGAAACTTTGTGCATTTTGTTTTTAAGAGAAACCCACAACTGGACTAATGGACATTGTGGGCCAGGATATGGGAACATTGGCAGAGATGCACAGCACAACTTGCATAACAACTTCACATGGTATAACTGGCCTGACCAAGGTTGTTATTCCTAGAGATGAGTTAGAGTTAAGGCTGAGAATATATAGCCCTTTAAAACAGCACTTGTGGAATGTTGATAATATAGTCTTTAAAGAAAATGCTGGGAACCTAGAAAATTGGAATTAAAGATTCTTATTCTGACCTGTCTTCCCAACAGACTTCCCTTTGTGAGCTACAAACACAGCAGAAGGGGGTCAGGATGGATTGCGGGAAGATCCATATATTTTTCTGAAACTGACACTACGTTCTTATAAAATATCTTGAAAATATGTTGGAAAGGGCTCTCAAATTTGACAGTAGGTGGTGCACAGCTATTTGCTGATGGCCAGCTGTCTGCTACCAGTGTAATGTACAGCAGAAGTTCTCAACCTTTCTTTCAAATGCCCTCCCAACATGCTATCAAAACTCCATGACCTAGTGAGGGAGGGAAGGTGATGGCTTCAGTTGTGGGGTGGGGGGGCAGCTTTGACCCCAGAGGGCTGCTGTGGGTGGGGCGGCTTGGGAGCCCCATGGGATGGGAGGCTCATGGCTTTTTCCCCACAGAGCAGGGGACTTGGGGCTTCTGCTGTTTGGGGTGGGGTGACAGCTTGGGGCTAGGGATATTGGGGTGGGGCTGCCCCACTTTCCAATAGGGCAGCTTCAGCTGGGGCTGGGGACACTGGGGCTCAAGGCAGCTTCTGCCAGGGCTTGGGGCTCGGGTTTCAGCCCCATGGGGTGGCTTCTGCCATGGCTCAGGGTACCTGGGCATGAGGCTTCTTCCCCAGAGAGAGATGTGCTGGAGATCAGGGCTTTAGCCCAGAGTGGGTGGCTCTGGCTCCTGCCCCACAGGGTGCCGGGATTCAGGACTGCAAGCTCAGGGCTCCCAGTGGCCCTGCTTGGCAGACCCCCTGAAATGGCTCACAGCCTCTCAGTGGGCCAGGGACCCCCAATTCAGAACCACGATATAGGACCGATGGAAGAAGGAAATGTATTATGGGTTCACCTTGACACTTAATATCACTTTATTTGACAACTGAGCTGAGAGGGAGGATGGAAAGCGGGGAGCTGGCTGAGGCATAAGGAGGCTTCTCTGCAGAATCTATACATCCCAGCTCCTTTTTCTCCTCTATGGGGAGAGGAACAGATATAAAGCTTCTTCTCAAATATGTGGAGTACCCTGCAGTCTCTGGCCAGGCTGTGTAGAGTGCATGGTAATGTGTAGAATGGATGGATGTGTAGAAAGGTGGTTTAAGAGTTGTTTCAAGCCACAGGGTAACTACGGTTAGTTACCAGCTCATGTATGGCACAGTCAGGCATCCACTGACATCAATTACAGTCTTTCCATTGACATCAGTTGGCACTGAATTGAGCCTATAGCAAAGGTGCTTAAGGTAGATTGCATTACATTTTTATCTCAAATAGCTTCTGAAATAAACTCATCAGCTGCTGGTCTGCAACCAACAATCACTTTATTATTTTAGTTTTCTTTACAGAACACACACTTAAAATGTGTGCATAATTTTTAAGGTAGAGTGACAAAACCTGTTTAGCTTTCTATAATGTATTTTCTTTAGCTTTCTATACTGTAGCTTTCTTTTCTTTAGCTTTCTATATTGTATTCAGAGATGGAATTTTTTTTAAGCACCATTAATTTGAAAATACTGTACTACCCCTTCCTTCATCCCTTAGCAGTTATAATCATAATGTCTACCCATTAACAAGAAAGCTGGAAATATATAAGACCATCTCATTAGCTGCTCTAGATGTAAAGCTCCAGAGTTTACAACCATTTATGCCACCTGGGAGTCTGACAGTAATCCAATTTGTATATATTGTACAAACTTACTAAAGATATCCCAAAAGTAAATGGATAATACAGCATAAAATAGGTGTCACAAACTTCACCCATCATGTAAAGAAGCTTAGAATCAGTGCAGTGAAATTCTACAGAAGTGTTACTTTAATTATTTTGGGGAAAACACTATGTGATGGAAGTACCATGTGTTTCTCTTAACCTTTGGACACTTAGTATACTGGATGCTTAAATGGTGTATCAATATATATTTAATCAACATGACAGCAAGGCTTAATCCTAATTGGTGATGAACAGGTTAATTAACAGAAACAGAATGGTTTGTTAATCTGTCACTAAGCAAGAAGATGCACGTTACTTTTTGTAGCACTGACTGTTCGGCTTTCAGTAAAAAATTACCGAGCGTCACACTGCTTTCTTTTCTGTTACACTCAGAGAGCTCTGAGGTTGACTGCAAAAGCTGTATCAGGAACTTATAGAATGTGACTAGGACACCTTATGGACATAGCATGTATAAGTGGCTCCTGATAATAATTAAAGCCCCAGTTCAGCAAATCACTTAAGGTGGTGCTTAAGTCCCACGTTGAATAGGAATGGACATAAGCATTGCTTAAGTGCTTCACTGAAAGCACTTGAAAGTGAAAGTCCTAATGAATTCAGCTTGCAATACATACTCTTATTTATGCACATACATACAAAATATTCTAAGGGAGCCTTTAACAAATTTACTATCCCACTCACCCACGGTGAGTAGTTCTTGTTTTTGTTTTTTTGTTTTCTGGAGATTTTTTTTAGAGAGATGAATGGGTGGAACATTATTTGTGTTTTTAATTATCTTCAATCAGTGTGGTTAAGGATAAGTGACTATTTTAAAGATATTTTAAGCAATCCCAGGAGAACAACCCACAGAGGCACAGTGTTGCAGATGATGAAATTTCCATCCTGATTTCATCTGGCGCATAATATGACTTGTATGTTTGTTATATAGGGATGTCGGTAAATGCATATTTTAATCAAAACTGGGGGGAAATTTGCAAAAAAAAAATCATGAATATGTTTTGCAAATTCTCAAACAAACCAGTCACATTCATATCTATTTTGATTGATATTCAGAATTATTCATGACAGCAAAGTTTGAAAAATAATCTTTTTTTTTTCAGAAAGAGAGAGAAATTAATTTAATGACAAATCTAGTTCAGGCAGAAATTGAAAGAGTTTGCAAATATTAGGTCATCCAATCATTTAGTGACTCGGGAGCAACATCATATTGCATCTAGGAGGATTTAGGTGACCAATCACATGATATAAATAGTGAATCGTGAATAGCAAATATACCTCTTCCCCTATATAACACGACCCGATATAACACGAATGCGGATATAATGTGGTAAAGCAGTACTCCGGGGAGGGCGGGGGGGCTGTGCAAGTTCGATACAACGCGGTTTCACCTATAACGCAGTAAGATTTTTTGGCTCCCGAGGACAGCATTATATCGAGGTAGAGGTGTACATGAATTCTTACAGCAAAGTTAATGAGAAAATATAGGCTAAAATAGTTTACAGAAGTAATTTGTCAAACAAATGCTAATAAACAAATTCATAACAATCTATATCCATTTGCAGATAGTTCACAAACAGAAAAATATGGTAATTTCACTGGAGTGTGAATTTTAGGCCTGATCCTGTTCCAGGTTAGTCCTAAAAATTATGAACATTGCAAGGAATCTGGTCTGATTTTATTACTACCAGGGAAGTTTTGCAGTGTCATATTTCATTGATAAAAATTCACATACACTCATCTCTAGTGAATTTTCTAAGAGGCATCAAATAGACTATTAACAGCCACTGGGAAAATCTTCTTTCCTGCTTTCAACTTTGGGTAGGTAAATATTTGTGAGCAACACCATGTTCAAGAGAGATGAAAGGGAGTTTGAATAAAATCTGTAGGTTATGCATCTTTGAGTCTAATTTATGATATCCCTATGAAAAAATAAACATTAAATATGTGTCCTATCTGGTTGTTGCATTATATATTCTTCCATTAAATTATAACCTAGAGAAAACATATTTACAATTCATATCACATTCATACATTTATCCTGCTCAGATGTAATCCACAAATTGTATGTTTGCTTTTCCAACGGCCACAGTAATATATAATCACTAAGCAACAATGTTATTTACTTCTTCCCTTTAGGGGCCGATGTTATCAATTTTGATGGCCATGCTGTGTTACCATACAGATTCAGGAACAAGAAAATGAAAACACTGAAAGACGTTATCACTTTGAAATTTAAAACCTCTGAAAGTGAAGGTGTCATCTTCCATGGAGAAGGACAGCAAGGAGACTATATCACCCTGGAACTGAAAAAAGCCAAGCTGATCCTTAATTTAAATCTAGGTATGCTTATTCTTTAAAAATCATTTTAGGAACATAATTTAAATTCAAATACCATTCTTCATTTTTCTTCTTCTTTTGCTTGCTGTTTTAAGCAGTATCTTATAATCAGATCATCTGGTGAAAATGCGGAACCTTTTCCTGTATGCAGTATTTTTATGAGTGTAGATTATGTTTTACTATCTACACAAAATGTCAGTAATATCAAAATGAAACCACAAGTAGAAACACGACAAAAAACAATAACACCTAGAAATGTACTGTTCCCAAAAATGACAAGAGAATCTTATTCTTGGTATAGAGCATATGTGGTGCTGGTTAGCTTTACACAGATTCATTTATAGTAGAAGTAAATGGCTGTGGGAGAGAGGGTGCTGATCAGCAGTATCAGGGGAAAGGCCAGGTGAATTTAGGAAAACTTGGGAAGCTGCAGAAAAAACAGTGAGGGGCCCTCACTGAGAAGCCATGGGCTAATGCCAAGCTGAGGTCCAAGAAGACTGCCTTGTAGAAAGTATAGCCAGAGGGGAGGTAGAGTGACAGCTCTGGGCTGCAAATGCTTAAAGAGAAATCCTGTCCCTACTGAAGTCAGTTCTAGAACAGGATATCACCCTGAATGTCTGATATGATCTTCAGCTTACCGATCTCCGTAACCTGGTGCCAATGTTGCTAGAGCCTATACCCTAAGCAAGTGAGAAGACTATTGGGACACTTTGGGGAGCTACTTTTCATATGGGCCCATTCTTTTTGTTAACTTCGAGATTGGGAAATTAGTAGGTTGGCTTTTGTTGTGTATTCAGTATATAATCCATCATATAACTAATTCTGTGGCAGGATTTAAGGAGACCCTAGATGATGAGAAGTGTAGGCTGTGTTCATAAAATCTGAGCACTAGAGTGCCAGAGTCAGATACAGGCTCCGTCTGTAGCCAGTTGCCTCGTTAAGGAGTCATCTATATATTTATTACTACCGAGTCTTGCCTCTTTCCTTCTGCAAAAGATATTACAGGCTTATGAGCAGTTTGGTTTATAGGCTGAATTATATAAAATAGTTTTGCTCATATGAGAAGGAAAGTGTGTAAGTGGCATTAGGTTTATTTTTTCTTAAAACAAATGCCCTTTAAAATGAGGTTTCATGTAACTTTTGCCTGCTTCTCTTGCAGTCATGTGAACAGTAAATTATTCTATTCATGTATTATTTACAATGAATAGTAATTATTTCCACTAGCATTTTCTATTCTGCTTCTTTTTCTAAAGATCAACAATATAGGCAGATGTTGATGAGGACAGCACATCTTCCTGTAGCACTAATCCATTTTTAACAAATTTCACTGAAATTATAACCCACTCATTTCTCAGTTTCATTATATTTCTCAGCTCAGCCAGCTTGAATAATATAGCGTCCATACATTTGCTTAGCTAAGGTGTGATTATACACTCTGAGGAGATAGGGGAGGGAAGGATCTACTAAGACTCGAAGTCTGAGTTCCAGTGATGTTTAATGCTAAGAAAGTTTCAGCTAAATAAATAGATTTAGATTATGCTGCATTCAAACCATGGAAGATTGTGGCACAACTTTCTGATTTGTTCTATTCGTCCCTTATTGCTGAGTAAGACCAGGTCTACACTACTATCTTTTGCAAATATACCTATGTCAGTCAGGGGTGTGAGGAGGTGTGATCCCTAACTAACATACCTGTTCCACCAGAAGTGTCTAGTTTATATGCAGTTATACCAGCGCAGTTATACCAGCACAGTTATACTGTGATTTGCCAATATAGCCTCTTTCCCTTCTGGGGCTGGAATAAGCTTTACCTGCAAAAAAGCACAGTTTTTCTGGTATAAGCTGCATTCACAATAGGAGTGCTTTGCTGTTATAATATGTCAGTATATAGGTATAACTACACACCCTTCCAAATGTAGTCCTGGCCTAAAGCTTTTCTGTTATCAGACCCCAAGGGCTAAGTCCTCATCTAAGTCAGTATAGTTCCACTGAAGCTGGGAATCTGGCCCAAAGTTTAAATACTCTAGTGAAGGTGACAGCTTTTTACTTTCTAGGGCTCAAACACAGAAAATCTCTGATTGAAAACAATTTTATAACTAACAAGAAGTGGATATTACTATAATTCTCCATCAAACATTTTCTGTTATCAGTAATTACTTATATACCTCACAGATTAGATATTTGGTATACAACCTAGCTAAATATATTAATGGCAAAAACTCCTGAATGGACAGATCTTGACTTCACAACAGTAATGGTAGTGTGTATGCAGCATGTTTCTTGTGAAATATGATACAGCAGGATGAATAAGTTTCCTAAATGACACTGAGTCTGAGTTAATCATCTGCTGCTCTTCTCATCCTCTCCGTCTCAGGTAGCAACCAGTATGGCTCAATTTATGGTCACACATCTGTGATGACAGGCAGCCTCTTGGATGACCACCATTGGCACTCCATTGTCATAGAACGTCATGGGAGGAACATCAATCTAACACTGGATAGGCACATGCAACATTTCAGAACCAATGGGGAATTTGATTACCTGGACCTGGACTATGAGGTACACAGTGACACCTGTTGCTAGTTCTCCTTCATATCAGCTCTTTAGAATAAAGCCAAATGTACAAAAGAATAACAAAAGCATGTAGGGACAAAATCAGAAAGGCTGAGGCACAAAATTAGTTGCACCTAGCAAAAGAAATAAAAGGCAATAGGAAGAGATACTATAAATACATTAGAAGCAAGAAAAAGACTAAGGAAACTGTATGTCCTTTATTTAGTTGGGAAGGGGTGTTCATAACTGATGACATCAAGAAGTCTGAGGGGATTAATGCCTATTTTTTTTTGTCTTCACCACAAAGGTTGATGGGGACCAGATACTCAACACAATTAATATGACCAACGAAGGGGGAGGAAGCAAGCCAAAATAGGGAAAGAACAGGTTAAAGAATATTTAGATGAGTTAGATATATTCAAGTTGGCAGGACCTGATAAAATTTCTAGGATATGTAAAGAACTAGCTGAAACAATCTCGGAACTGTTAGCCATTATCTTCAAGAATTCATGGAGGACAGGTGAGATCCCAGAGGACTGGACAAGGACAAACATAGTACCTATCTTTAAAAAGGGGAACAAAGAAGACCCGGAGAATTACAGACCAGTCAGCCTAACTTCAATACCTGGAAAAATACTGGAACAAATCATTAAACAATCAGTTCATAAGCATCTAGAGTTGGGTTATAAGGAATAGTCAGCATAGATTTATCAAGAACAAATCATGCCAAACCCATCTAATTTTCTTCTTTGACAGGGTTACTGGCCTAGTGGATGAGGAAGAAGCAGTAGACATAATATGTCTTGTTTTTAGGAAGGCTTTTGACATAGTCGCACATGGCATTCTCATAAGCATACTAGGGAAATGCAGTCTAGATAAAATTATTGTAAGGCAGATGCATGAGTAGTTGAAAGACTGTACTCAAAAAGTGGTTATCAGTGGTTCACAGTCAAGCTGGGAGGGTGCATCCTGTGCAAGGTCAGTCCTGGATCTGGTACTATTCACTTCTTTTTTTTAATGACTTGTAAAATTGTAAGCTTGTAAAATTTGAGGATGACACCAAACTGTGTGTGTGGGCTGTGTGTGTGTGTGTGTGGGGGGGGGGGGGTTGTTTCAAGCACTTTGGAGGAAAGGATTAGAAATCAAAACAACCTTGACAAATTGGAGAATTTGTCTGAATTCAACAAGATGAAACTCAGTAAAGACAAGTGCAAAGTACTTCACTTAGGAAGGAAAAAAATCAAATGCTCTGCTACAAAATGGAGGAATAAGTGGCTAGGTGATAGTACTGCTGAAGAGGTTCTGGGAATTATAATGGACGACATTTAATATGAGTCAACAATGTGAAGCAATTGTGAAAAGGCAAATATCATTCTGGGGTGTATTAACAGGTGTGTTGTATGTAAGACACGGGAGGTACTTTTACTTGCCACTGAGGCCTCAGCTGGAGTACTGTGTCCAGTTCTGGGTGCCACACTTTAGGAAAGATGTGACCAAACTGGAGAGAGTCCAGAGGAGAGCAGCTAAAAGTGATTAAAAGATTTAGAAAACCTGACCTATGAGAAAAAGTTAAAAGAAACTGGGCACGTTTAATCTTGAGAAAAGAAGAAAAGGGACCTGATAATAGCCTTCAAAGACATTAAGGGTTGTTATAAACAGGACTGTGATAAATTGTTCTCCATGTCCACTGAAGGTAGGACAAGTAGTAACAGGCTTAATCTGCATGTTAATCTGCAGCAAGGGAGATTTAGGTTAGGTATTAGGAAGAACTTTCTAACTATAAGGTTAGTTAAGCTCTGAAATAGGCTTCCAAAGGAAGTTATGGAATCCCCATCATTAGAGATTTTTAAGACGAGATTGGACAAACACCTGTCAGGGATGATCTAGGTTTACTTGAGCACAGTGGGCTGCATTTGATAACCTCCTGAGATCTCTTCCAGCCCTACATTTCTATGATCCTATGAACTTTAGCTTTTCTGCTACATTTTATGGCTTTTATTTTAATCAATGCTTTTAGTTCTTAGTTCTTAGATTTAATTCTTAGATTCACTCCAATTTTCTATAAAGCTCTGTAGTTCGATTAATTTTAAAACTCAGTTCCTCCATTTATCTGCTAGATCCCAAGTCTGCCAAACTTCAGTGCCTGCTGTAAGACTCATCTCTTTTCTCAAGCATTTATTTATTTATTGGGTCTTAGTGTTTACATTGCTGCACAAGTAATGTGTGTGAGCTTTTTTAAAATATCTTTCAGTACTTAGAGATTGTGCTGACTGCTTTAATAAATTATGAAAATACATACACTTTCCTTAATGGCAAAATGTAAAATACAATAATTAAAACTAAAACAACTGTAAGTGCCCCAAAGTCTGTTATCTCATTCCAAGTGACCAGCATGCTCCTGAACTAGGAGGCTTGTGTTCAAGAATGGAAATAGGAGATTGGTTTAACCCACTGACCTTATCTTATGGCAAAGAAGACCAAGTAGAACCATATTACTAATATAGGCCCTGATCCTGCACCTCTTATCAATGGGAGCTTGCTGACCAATCAGAATGTATTCTCTGTAAGCAGGGGTGAAAGTAACTTAAAAGACTTACTGGTACGCCGGAGTCCTGAGTGGGGGCGTGCAGGGCCGGCTCCAGACCCCAGCGCGCCAAGCGCGTGGTTGGGGCGGCATTTTGCCGGCAGGCCGGCAGGCGGCTCCGGTGGACCTTCCGCAGTCATGCCTGCGGGAGGTCCACCGGAGCCACGGGACCAGCGGACCTCCCGCAGGCATGACTGCGAAGGGTTCGCCAGAGCCGCCTGCCGCCCTCCCAGCGCACCCTCCAGGCACGTCTGCAAGAGGTCCCCCGGAGCCGCGGGACCATCAGCGCGCCCCCTGCGGCATGCCGCCGTGCTTCGGGGGGCCAAATTCCTAGAGCCGCCCCTGGGGGCGTGACCTCAACCAGAAGAGGAGTGGCCTCAACCAGAAGAGGCAGGGCCTTTCAAGATTTAAAGGCCCCGGGGCTCCGGCTGTGGCTGGGAACCCCAGGGCCTTTAAATCACCCCGGAGCTACCAGCTGCAGAGGTGGCTGGGAGCCCTGGGGCTCGGGGGAGAATTAAAGGGCTTGGGTCTCTAGCCGCCGCAGAGCTCTGGGCCCTTTAAATCACTGCGGGAGCTCTGCTGCCGCTACCCTGGGGCGGCAGGGCTCAGGCAGGGATTTAAAGGGCCCGGTGCTCCTGCCACTGTGGAGAGCCCCGTGCCCTTTAAAGTGCCACCAGAGCTCCAGCAGCAGGGCTCCGGTGGCGCTTTAAAGGGCCCGGGACTTCCCATGGGGGCCGGAGAAGCCAGTCCAGTCTGGCTTGGCGTACCGGCTCTTGCCGATACGCCCTACTGGACTGTACTGGCTTACTTTCACCTCTGTCTGTAAGGGACAATGGGAAGGGAAGATATAGACAGAAATGTGTTTCACCTCTGAATTCAACAGTAAATTTAATAATAATCATCAGAAGTGAATGAAGAATTTATAGCAAATAATGTCTTAGATTAATCTATATCATGCTTCTATTTGATTGCTGCATGACTTGTATTGTCATTAATTTGTTCATTGTACTAGACTGGTAGATGAATATGTGTAAATGTGTTGAAGCCCATAGATTGCTTGTGGGCTCTCTACTCTGGCTGTATATTTGTCTCTTCACTATTTGTTGTTAGTTATTTGTGGTATTTTATTGGTTGGCTGAGTCACACCGAATTGTTTCTGGCCTTGCAACTTTTATAAAAAATAGTACAAATACATCAGTTATGAACCTTGCATGAACCTATATTTGAATATATATTTCTGAGATTCTCTTTTTTTATGAATGTTCTTTTGAGTGGAAAACATTCATGTGAATGTTTGAGGGAAATGACTTAAAAGAGTGACAAATGTCATTGAAGTAAATTAATGGTTTCATTCAAACAAATGTTCATGAATGTCTTTTTTCAGTACTCATCCAGTTCTAACAAAAGATAATTTACACCTGTAATTAGGGTTTTAAAAGTACTAAACACTTGAATTATACCTCACAACAACCTTGAGAGGTAGATATTATTAAAACTGTTTTTCAAGCAGGTAAATTGAAAGCACGGTTAGGATAAATGAGTTGCCTAAATCTGCACAAAAAGCAAGAGGCACATATGGGAATAACCTAAGTTTTCTGACTTCATCTATAAGCTAGAATACACTCCCTCTTTCCCCCCAAGGTAGAAATAGAATCTAATGTTTGCACGCCAGTTAAACACCTGCAGCTGGCCTTTATCAGCTGACTCTGGTTCACGGGGGCTCCGGGTCTGTTTAATTGTGCTGGAGTTGGGCCTGTGGGAACCTGAGAGAGGGGAGGGTCCCAGAGCCTGGGCTCCACCCCGAGCCTGAATATCTGCATCACAATTAAACAGCCCCAGAGCTTGAGACCCATGAGCCCAAATCAGCAGGCACAGGCCAGTCGTGGGTGTTTAATTTATGAGGCCTGAATCTCTGTCCCTTCCCACCAGTAGGGCATTTTCCCAGTAGTAATCCTCTGGATTATATTCCACTTTGGATGTGTGTGGGAAGTTACATGAATACATCAAAGAGAGAATGTACTTTGAATTTGTTTCAGTAATTCACATAAATGTCAGTGGTTAGCCCTGAACTGTCTATCCCCTTTCCTCTCAATTAACACTGTCTTTTTAGTGTCTAGTTGTCATACACCCATTTAAATGTGCTGCCCTTATGATAAACTAATCATAGATGATAAAGCTGAGAGAATCAAAACTACATTTCAAATAGAGAAATTATTTTTTAAGTTTATCTCTTTCAGAAGAGATAAGCAAGCCAGAGAAATTGGCACTATTTCTGATTATACTTTTAATGCAAAAAAAAATAAAAAAAAATCTATCAATCCCTCTGGATTTGTCATCCTGTGTGGTTGTCTCCTTTTTTCCTTCACTTTTCTTCACAATCTTTTTCTTTTCCAATTTACTGCTTTTTTCCAAGTGCATAAATACTGGCTCACCAAAGATTGTGTTGCACCAAATAAAACATTAAGGGTTTGATCCTCAGTTGGTGTAAACTGTTGTCATTTCATTAAAGTTGAAACAAAGCTTAGTCACCAGCTGAGGACATGGCCACAAGATTATATGAAGGAGCCCATGTGAGCAATTTTTAAAGCCTTTGGTTTCCAGATGCGTTGCATTAAATAGGCATTAAATAGTTCTTCTTAAATACTGACTCAAGGCTCTTCCCCTCTTTAAGATGGAAAATGATATGTTCAAAACATTTTTTAAATAGATAATGTTCCCCTTGAGTTTCCTTTTCCTGCTCTCAGTAATAACTGATGGAATTGACAATGAATGATGTTTGAAAACTTATTTCTGGCAAAGCCAAGAGGCAGTGTCTAAGAAGTTTGTGTGAGCATTTTTGGGAAGGAATATACTTTGGTATATTATTGGTACCACCATCTGTTTAATATAAATATTAGGGCTGTCAATCGCACTGTTAAACAATCATAGAATACTATTTATATAAATATTTTTGGATGTTTTCTACATTTTCAAATATATTGATTTCAATTACAACACACAGTGTACAGTGCTCACTTTATATTCATTTTTATTATAAATATGACAATGAATGATGTTTGAAAACTTATTTCTGGCAAAGCCAAGAGGCAGTGTCTAAGAAGTTTGTGTGAGCATTTTTGGGAAGGAATATACTTTGGTATATTATCGGTACCACCATCTGTTTAATATAAATACTAGGGCTGTCAATCGCACTGTTAAACAATCATAGAATACTATTTATATAAATATTTTTGGATGTTTTCTACATTTTCAAATATATTGATTTCAATTACAACACACAGTGTACAGTGCTCACTTTATATTCATTTTTATTATAAATATGTGCACTGTAAAAATAAAATAAATGGTATTTTCAATTCACTTAATACAATATTTTAGTGCAATCTCTTTATCATGAAAGTTGAACTTACAAATGTAGAATTATGTACAAAAAAATAACTGCATTCAAAAATAAAACAGTGTAAAACTTTAGAGCCTGCAAGTCAACTCAATCCTACTTCTTGTTCAGCCAATTGCTCAGACAAACAAGTTTGTTTACATTTGCAGGAGATAATGCTGCCCGCTTCTTGTTTACAATATCACCTGCAAGTGAACAGACATTCTCATGGCACTATTGTAGCTGGCCTCGCAAGATATTTACGTGCCAGATGCGCTAAAGATTTATGTGTCCCTTCATGCTTCAACCACCATTCCAGAGGACATGCGTCCATGCTGATGATGGGTTCTGCTCGATAACGATTCAAAACAGTGTAGACCAATGCATATTCATTTTCATCATCTGAATCAGATGCCACCAGCAGAAGGTTGATTTTCTCTTTTGGTGGTTCAGGTTCTGTAGTTTCCTCATGGGAGTTTTGCTTTTAAGACTTCTGAAAGCATGCTCCACACGTCGTCCTGATCAGATTTTGGAAGGCACTTCAGATTCTTAAATCATGGGTCAAGTGCTGTAGCTATCTTTAGAAATCTCACATTGGTACTTTCTTTGTGTTTTGTCAAATCTGAAGTGAAAGTGTTCTTAAAATGAACAACATGTTGGGTCATCATCCGAGACTGCTATGACATGAAATATATGGTAGAATGGAGGTAAACCACAGTGTAGGAGATGTACAATTCTCCCCCAAGGAGTTCAGTCACAAATTTAATTAATGCATTATTTATATGAATCACCATTAGAAGTCAGAGAATGATTTCAAACAAATAATTTGACTGTCTCCCCTACCTTGTTAATAAATTTTTCTGCAATGGATATTTCTTCCAAATCATTTATTATTTGATATGTTTCTTGTTCAATAGCTTGTGAGTGAGCGATTCATGATGAAATGTCTAGAATGGGCTGAAAGGTCACATGGTATGCTTTGTTCCATATAGGGATGAATTTTCGTCTCCAGTGTGAATATTTGCAATTACAAAATCAAAATTTGCTTTCTTCCTTTTTTTTTTGCAGTGCTTATTTAAATTTGCTGTTTGGGCAAACAGTATTGCTAGCTATCTCATTTGCTGTGTGTCAATGTTCAGGAAAGCAAATACATCTGCAGCATATTTGTTTAAAAATTTGAATATATTTCACTTCAGTTACTATCCACAGTCTCTTGTTTGTTTTCAAAGATAACCTTTGGTGGCATGCCTTTTTCTGGGAAGCCAAGTTCAAATAGCGGGAAAAACTTCAAAGGCTGTATGGAAAGCATCAATTACAATGGTAATAATATCACAGACCTTGCCAAGAGGAGGAAATTGGAACCTTCTAATGGGGTGAGAACTTTTTCATTATCATCTAAACTTCTGGGAGGTAAAGGAGCATACATAGGTAGTGTGCCTCTGTGTGTAGCTGATATCCATGTGATATAGTCTAGTAACATGATATGATAAATAACTTTTATCACATACCTGTGCAGTTTACCACATACTTATGAGCACGTTACTTTACCCTTGTGCCAGCTCCTCATGGGTCTTACTCCAACATTCCAAAATGTTTGTGTAGTTTCAGAGAGCTGCCACTTAAAACAAAACAAACAAAAAAAACCCACCTTATCTCGTTGGATTATACCTGCCTGAGGAGTTAGATTAATTCCTGAGCCAGTTATAGCTTTCCTAGATGTAAACATGTCATGACTTTAAAGTCTAATTGCTTATGTCCCTAAAGAGCTAGTGGTGGGAATACCATTGGGGAGAGGAGATTCTCCACCTGGAATTGATTTCTAGCCCTGGAAGGCCTCAAGATATCAGACTTTAAAGTCATGATCTTTTTTATAAATAGAAAAGCAATTTTAGAGGTAGTTTACATTATATTAATTTCAATTTTTCTCTCCCTTGCAAGATCTGCACAATGGTACTCATAACAAAATCCTATGTTTTTACCAGAGAAGGGATATAAGAGCTAGTCCCATTAATATTTTTAACTCTCTTAAAAAAATGACTAAAATAGCTTTTATGTAATATATTTGGCACACATGGACTACATGGTGTTGTAGTGTAGAATAAATGTGTTACTGTCAGGAGTCCAGGATGACCTGCCTACATCAGTCATGGCTTCCCTCTTCATAAGCATTGCAACCCTCACAAACTCATGCCAATAATATCTCCATACAACATCACACCATTATGTACTCTTTATAAATACGCATGCATATGTGGTGGTGATAAATTGTACAACATTCCTAATTAATCTATGCATACTGTACATGGTTTTAATATTAATGCTCTGATATAAAGTATCTGAGGACTATGTCTGAGTAATCGTGACTGCAGGAATGATAATTTTGAATGTTCTGATTTACATCTTAAAATCTCTGAAAAAGCTAAACTTTAAACAGTACCATTGTATTGAGTTTGTTATTTCTACACCAAGTTTCATCAGACATGACAAAACCATTAAGCACGATGCACATGCCAGGTATGAAACTCTGCTTTCAGTATAAGAGTTTTAAAACCCAAACAGCTTACCATCCAAAATCCTTAAAATTCCTCCTGTGTTTCAGGGGATTTCCTGCCAGGCAGGGTGAAATCCACTCAATAATATTGAGTTCCTGTGAAAATGGTGCTCTGTTTTATGTAGGATATGTGGGATTTTAAGTGTCCCACATTGTACAGGACAAATGAGCTAAGCAACACACATTATATGAGAAATCTTGCCAGATTTTCAGTTGGGTGCCTAATTCAGGCCTGATTCAAAAAAGCATCCCTGTTAAGGAAGGGTATTTATATGTGCTCTTAAGTCCAATTGAAGTCAATGGGATTTAAGTCCATGCTTAAATTCTTTCCTGAATAGGAACAGTTTTAAACATGTTACTTAAGTTCTTTACTGAATTGGGGCCCCAGATAAGTTGCATGATTCTCAAAAGTGCTGAACACCCAATGACAGTCTTTTAACCTTTGGGTGCGGTGAGTGTTCAAAACCTGTAGAAATCAGACTACTTATTTAGTTGCATAAATAGAGACAGGGATTGATGAGAATCCCTCTTTTTTTCTACGAAATTCTATTACTCCTAACATTACAGTGAGATCCACAAATGTAGAGTTGTTATGCACTAGTGCGTCATCAAGAGTCTATTGCAGGCTCGTTTAATTCGATGGTTCTGTTGATTTCCAATTCTAAGAATGACTATAACAATAGAAGTGACCTTTGTTTTCAGTAGAATTACTTACACTGCCTCACCTCTGCAAAAACAAAATCAATTTTGTTCTAATTAAACCGACATGGATTTTTATGTTCCTTGCAAAAGCTTTTTTGCTCTTAGTCCTCAGCCTGATTTAGCATGAAAACTGTGTTTTGTGGATGATAGTATTGTTAACCATGTTCATTCCGATGGCGTCTAGAAATCAACTAAGATTGAGCTCCCATTGTAGTAGGTGCTATACAAACACAGAGTTGTAGAGAGCCCCTGCCCTGACAACCTTACTATCTAAGTAGACAAGACAAAGAAAAGGTAGGCAAAAGAGAGATAACACAAGCAGAATGGTCAGTGTTAGAGCTGGGTGGGAAATTGTTTTCCTGTCACACTTAAACTATTCTGTGTTGGGATGAACCTGAGACTTTTCAAAGCTTTTTTTTTCAAAGAGAGATAGAGAGAGACTCACCTCAGATTATCCAAGAACCAGGTGGTCCCAGTTGAGTGCCACCATCACCACGCTATTCTGGAATAGGTCCCTCTCAATCTCTCCTGTTGAAGTTGTTACACTTAGTATAAATAATTAAATATTTAGTAGAGCAGGGACTTGAACCAGAAATTCCCACATGAGTGCCCTAACTACAGGATTACAGGGTCAGTCTCTCTCGCTCTGACCCAATAAATATTGAACGATTTATTTAAAAAATGGAACAGCTCCAACAAGAGTGATTGGGGCAGAGACTGACTCTATAAGCTGGAGGTCAGAGCTCTCACTTGGAATGTTGGTGACCTAGATTCAAGCCCCTGTCCCTAATCAGGGTCCTGGGTCTTCCACATG
The DNA here is from genome assembly GCF_016161935.1 of Mauremys reevesii. Lineage (NCBI taxonomy): Eukaryota > Metazoa > Chordata > Testudines > Geoemydidae > Mauremys > Mauremys reevesii. Next base: position 97,923,623 of record NC_052624.1, read on the forward strand.
CCAGATCTATGCCTTAATCACCAAGTTATTGGCTGTTCTGGGGTTGATCTCCCTCTCTCTCTCTTTCTGACCAGAAATGACATCCTGGACCTGAGAACACCTTCCCAACTGAAGTTTCATTTTACTGGTACATCAACAGATCGGCATTTTCTTACAAAAATCCGTTGTGTTGAAAAATTCCCAACCAGCTCTAATCAGTGTTGTGGCAGCAAGTTTAATGTTGCTTCCACTATTGGCAGGGGGAGGAGGAGGAAGAGAGGAGGGGTTAGCTAGGAGGAAATTGGCTAAATAGAAAGTCAGAGGAAGGGAGAGGAGTGATGAGAGCAGAGTGAGTGAGAAGGAGGGGAGAAAGTATGAAGGGCAGGTATGGACTGAGGCTGAGGTGAGGAGACTGCGCAAGAGGGGACAAGGAGTAGGTTGGAGCAAACAGGCAGTCAGCACAGGTCAAAGAAAATCCAGTGAAAACCATAGAAAATATCAGTGTCCATCAGTCCCTGTTTAAATTGCTTCCACAGCTGCTCTCCTGTCTTCAGTCTCTGCCTGGCTCCTCCTTGCAGTTTCTTTCCCCACGGCCACAGTGTGGGGGAAAAAGGAAGGGGGGCTTTCCCTTGCACAGTTCTGGGCCTGGAGGGTGTTGGGGGGAGGTGTTTCCATGGATGAACCGCATTTTACCCCTGTCTCTCCCCCACCAATGCAGCAGGTCCCTACTTAACCACCTTCTGCAACTGCTCTGCTAGCTTCAGTCTCAATGCATAAGCTAAATAGGGAGTATTTTTTTATTTAAATTATGTGCGTTAGACCAGCACAGTGTTAAGCATGAAGATGAGTAAAAATCTATTTTTAGAAAAATAACGAACCAACAGTTGATAAAACATAAGCAGGGGATATAGGCTTTGCTAAACAATTTATTCCGAGTTACCTCTCTTTTGAGAATATGCATGTAACTTTAGCGCCCTTGTGGCCAAGATGGAGTCTGCTCTGCAGACAGCTCTGGCCAAGAGAAGGCGTGCGCAGGAATGCAGCGGGAGAAATCCCTTCCAGCCCAGGGGCACCTGTTCCAACCCTCCCAGAGTGAACACAGACACACACACAGGAAAAGTACAAGGGATATAAGAAAGGGAAATATTTATTTACAGAGGGATGAGAGGAGAAAAACAACAAGGGGGAATATAGGGGGAGCAGTAAAACAGGGTTGCATCCAAGCCAAGGCCCCACGGGCCCAGTGGTAGCACAGTCTGGAAGGGCAGACACTGAGCAATGTGTCTGCACACAGAGTTCAAGAGTCCTGAGCAAAGTTCCAGTCCAGTGGTGAGTCTTGGGTGCTCCTGGTCATCTTCGGTGCCAGTGAACTTTCCCCAGCAAATCCCCCCAGTGCCCCAGTGACCACCTCCCCACTTAACTAGCTCACAGCCTCCCTCCTTGTTCCCAGTGCAGAGTCACAAGCCCCAGTACTCACAGCCCCATGCAGCTCTGAGCAGCCATGATACTGGGTCCAGCTCCGGCCTGTCCTTCTCGGGCGATTCCTTCTTGGCACAGGGCTCCTCCTGGCTCCTGTCCTGGGGTGTCCCCGATCGGCCGCCCTGTCCTTCCCAGGCTTCAGGCAGGTTCTCTGCTGCCTCACTTTGCGAGGACCTGCTTGCTGCCGCCTCTCTCTCTCCCTCGGAGCTCCAGAGCCACCCCCTGGAGTTTCCGTCATTTTTTCTCATTCCCCCCGCTCCCAGAAAAAGATTTAAAGGGGCCATGCTCTCTAAACCCCAAAGGGGTTACATGTATTCAGTTTGTAGTTCTGTTAATTGGGAAAAGGTTTTAAAAGGTAGTCATTTTTCCAGCAGCGGTGATGCCTGGAAGTGGGTAGGAAATAAATGACTTATACATGTAAACTTAGAGTTAATTTACAGTATAGGGTAAAGATCATAATGCAAAGCCCAAGCTGTCTAACTTGAGAAGCTTCCACTGTTAGTCTTCTAGCATACTGTTAATAATTTTGCAGTAAGAACAAAAGTCTAAACATAAATGCATGGTATATATTTGACTTTCAGACTTCAGTGCTAGATGAGTATTTCAGCAATTGATTCTGAACCTAGTCCATAGAAAAGGATCCATTTCTCTTTGAAAAATATGAATCTCTTTATTGTGGCAAACTTCAGATGAGTTCTAACTCTTTGCCCAGCCCTAGTGGACAATCTCAGTGAACTGGGCTTTACATAAGAGTAGTTTCCTCTTGATGTACAGTCATGGAGGGAAATAATACTCCAGTTTAGATTAAGTTGAATATCTCAGTAGAGAAAAGATCAGGTCAGCTAACTGACAGAGAAACACGAAGGGAGTTATAGCCTAGAATTATATGCTTCTTCCACAAGAAATCCTTTACACTGTTAGCATTTAGAAATACATTATCTCATTCCTGTGTAAGGGATTTGCATGCATTCACTCCCATTAGCAATAATGGGAGTTACAGATGCAACTCTCCCATACATTAGAGGCAAGAGAGATTTAAAGGTTCAAGACAGAATGTCAATCAGTTGTGAAAGCCAAGGCATCTTTGTCCGGAGGAAAATCTCAGTTCTTCACAGTAATAAAGCAACAAGACCTCTTAAACGCATGATAATGTGTGCCATGGACTGCTGTTTAATTCACTAGGTACTAGGACGAAACACTTAGATGCCTTGTGTACATGGTATGTTACCATTGAAGTGCCATCATAGAATGTCAGCTCTTCAGAGACACTTTGGTGCTCTTTTTCTACACAGGACTCACTTGTCTACATAGGAGTAGTTACTTCCAGTTAATTTGCAGTCAATTAATTCGATATTGTTAACATATTTGCGAAGGCTAGTCTGGATACTCCACAAATTTTTGTTCCAGGATACAAAATTTGTGATTTACCCGAGGGCTCAACCTAGCAGATTCTGTAACAAATGTTTGGGGATGTTCAAACTAACGTTTACAAATGTATTAATTAACTTAGGTAAATTTTCAGTCAATTAAAACCTCAAAGTGAAAAACTCTAGGCAAGCCCACTGGGACTGGCTTACAGTAAAACAGTGAAGATGGTCCTTGGCCTTTATCAGTTAGGTGATTATCATGTTCCTCATTCATGTTGTGAATTAAAAGCTTCAATAACTCTTTGAAACAGTAAGGTCCCTAAACTCTTGAATATAATGTTATGTGATATATTATATGTTCCAGATGTGTGTTCAAATGATACTGTAACACTGGGATTGTAATAAAGACAGACAGATCTTTAACGTGTTCAGAACAAACACTTACTTTTTTTAGATTCAGGATGTCACACATAGTTAGAACTTCTGTGCTGATGACAGCTAAATAGTAAATCTGCTAATTATACTGCCCTCTAGGGGTAGGATGCCAAGCCATATAATGTTCTGGCACTTTGTATAATATCAATCTGATACGTGGATTGCATCAATAAAAACTATACTATTCCAATTTGAATACTATAATGCCACAGAAGCTGCTTACTTTTAAATTCATATCTGGCATGGGAGCACTGTGTTCTACCACATAGGAGATATGTAAGTGAGGAAAGTCATGCTCTTCCCATGATTGGTGGCTCTTCACCTGCTTCAGTCTGCTATAGAAGAGAGTCAATGATATTTTAGGATTTCTTTTTCTTTAAAAAAAATCATTTTTGCTGCTCATTTTAACATGCAAAACACCCCACACATTAACTTCAGTTGAAGTCTCACAAATAGAATGAAGCTCATACTCAGAAACCACACATTTCTAGCAATATTTATGGATGTAGAGGTGCTTTATCACTGTATTTAAGTGCGGGTTTTTGTGGTTTTTGTTTTTGTTTTAGGGAAACTTAAGTTTTTCGTGTGTGGAGCCACACACAGTGCCTGTCTTTTTCAATGCTACCAGTTACCTGGAAGTGCCTGGTCGCCTGAATCAGGACCTGCTTTCAGTCAATTTCCAGTTTCGGACCTGGAACCCCAATGGACTTCTTCTCTTCAGCAACTTTGCCGATGGATTGGGTAATGTCGAGATTGACCTGACCGAAGGCAAAGTCAGTGTCCACATCAATGTCACCCAGGCGAAGAAGAACCGAATAGACATCTCATCAGGTAAGCAGATTTTCAGGGTTTGGGGTTTATTTTAAGTCTCACAACAACCACAGTGAATTCAAAATTGAAAGAGTTGGATTTAAGTTCCAAATTCAACAGCATTTATTGTAGATTAATGAAATCCTTTATTTTATGCTTTGATGAATGAGAGGTGGAAGATGTGAAAATGGTATTTTCTTTTATAACTTCCTCTCATCTCATCCTTAGTGTTCTCTGCCTCATTTTGTTTTGAATAGTTGTGCTAAGCAAACATTTATAATTGGACTAAGAACATTTCTCAAATATTAGAGTATGGTTATGTTACATTTTTTTCCTTTCTGTTGGCTACTGACTTTTCTGTTTTTTTATCCCTTGCTCCATTATCAAAGCAGCGTTTCTTTTTTCTCCCTCCCAAGGGGCAGACAGTATAGCCATTTCAAAGGTTGATGTCATGTCTGATCTGTCAGTATGGAGATGGAAACCTCTCATGTTCATTCAACCTTCTACCTCCTCATTTCCCCAGAGACCATCAGTGGGTACATCTATACTGGGGAAACTAACACATTTGAACTAATATGGTGATAGACACAATTTTTATCTTAGCGTGGATGAGAGCAGTCACATTTAAAAAAACATGGTTAACATTAGGGTTGAGTTAGATTTCAAAAGTAGGAATCCAGTGGTTAATCATGACCAGCTAGTGTACTTTTAAACATGACTGTCTTTGTTCATCCTAAAGGCAGTATTGTGAGCAACATTGTGTTAGTTAAGCTGTGTCAGTCAACACATTTTCTAATGTGATGCATTTTCCCAGTAAAGATATGCCCAACAGTGTACCTGATCATTGTCCTGGAGAGCTAGGTTACCCAAGTTTTTTTTCAGACCCAAGTGTTCTGTATGTCAGTGAGATACATTTTCTAGAATGGGATCAGGCTAATGCCAGATATCATACATAGCTATTAATTCATCAAGAACTTACATTTGGACTTTTTGGGGGGAGAAGTGTGGGGCATATACTTTAATCTTTACCAACATTTCTGTTCTGTCAGTTTTAGGAAGTTAGCATGATGGGGAGAAAAAGAAACCACTTTTCATAGATAACCTATCTGAAGTGTGCTAGCTGAATATTCATGCTGTACACAATTAATAATTTTAAAAGGGAGCTTTGAGGAAGTATAAAACAAGAAAAATGCTTTGTATTTTTTTAAAAAATAAAAGTATTTCTCGTGTGGATGAATCAGGACACTAACAATTTATTTGATTGTGGAAATATTTTTGTGAGTTCTTTCTTTTCAGCTCACTAAGAGCTGAATAAAACTTTTGATACAAACCTAAAATTAGAGGAGTGTTACCTGTTTAGAGGTAGTACTGAATATAATGGTCATAGCAACATTTAAAAAAAATCTAAATGTATTTCGTTCTGATTTCATGGAATTGGAACAGTTTTACAAAATATGTCAATGATGTTTTGTGTTATTTTTACTATTAGATTTGGTGGTTAGTTATTGTTTGTTGTTTTGTTTTTTAGCTTGGCAATATTAACACTGTAGATTTGATTTTTATTTTCCCGTCAGTAGTGCTCTGGATGTAATGCAGGGAATGGAACATTTTGGCTCATGTGCTGGCACCTCTTAACAATATGTGCCTTGCCTCCCTTCTCCCCACTCTCCCCCTCCCTCGCCCACCCCCCCCTGCTTGCTCCATTGCTGTGCTGCCCAAAAGTCTGGTTTAAAGACAGGTTCTCCCTGATGACATAGGGGCTGTCAGAATACTTTCACATTGCATTTCGAATAATCATCAGTTTGAGATTTCACAACCTGTTCAGCAAAATATTTTGAGTCCTTAAAATTTCACCAAGTTGCCATTAATTTTTCCTGAAGCTTGACTTGGGGTGAAACCGTATAAAACATCAGTCAACATGTTGTGAAGTGGACTCATATGAAAAGGAATAAAAAATGTTTGCACAAACCTCTGTCAAAATAAGCCACTGGATTTTACACAGCTGTGACCTAACGTCAAGATACACAACTTCTTCCAAAAGAAATCCATCCAATCTACCTGGATGGTTTAATCAATAGTCCAGGAGTCACATATAGCGATTTCATTTTATGACTGTGTTTACTATTCTTGGTCCTTGCTTCCATTGGTGCTGTATATTATGGTTATGGATGCCTTATGATGCTTAATAATAATACACTTGGTAGTACATTTTGGTCTTTAGATGCCTTTGTTCTTGGATAGTCATCCTGCATGTCTGTTGATCCATTTTACTTGCTTATTGTCATTTGAGAATCAGTGTGCTTGAATTGTGTATGCATATGAGGGTAAGGAGAAGACCCTAGCTCTCTATCAAAACTGACGACTTGCTAATTAAATTCCCATCCTTCTAACTGATAGCTTGATACTCCAGAATCTCTTATTAAAACACTGTGTGTCTGTTGTACAGAGCCTTATGATGTCTGGTAAGATTCAGATGATATATCAGCTGAAGTTTTTGTTGTCATCTTGGCAGAGCTTTCATATTTAATTAGATTGAATATGTTGTCTACGTACAGACAGGCAGCTCTTATTTAAATATTTTCATGGTATTTTATAGAACATTTGCTGAGTCATTTGCATTTCTAGCATCCTCATATCACCTATACCTATATTTTTTGCTACCTATTGATGTCAGTGAGATTAATGGTTTACAGGTCATTGTAAAAGATACTAGGTACAACTGCAAAGTTTAGAGGCAATAGAATCAAGTAATCATCAAGGAGAATCAATTGACTGTGGTAAGAAAAGTGAGCACTGCTGTTAATTTGAGGGCTCTAAAGGAGGTTTATTGTTTGTCTTTAATGGCAATTCTGCTGCTCCTATTGTCATTTTATATAATGCTGCAGTGCTATATTCATCCAGAATACTATAAAGTAGTAAAGTAGTTTAATTTAAATCCTAACTATATTGCTGATCAATTGCCTTTACTTCTTCCCTGGGGTAATAGGGTGCAATCATGAACTTTCTTTCCTCAGCTTAAAATGTGTTTTCCATTAGCAGAACTGATTGCTCAAGTATTTACAGAAAGCAAATGCAAAAGGGATTATGGAGAATTCATTTTCAAATATAAGGGCATACTTTGGAAAAATCTGTTGTGGTATATTCAGGTCCCAGCAATAAATATTACATTTTGAGGGCATTTTGCATATATTAAAATGTTGTGGATTTGAGATTCTTTTGACCAAATTTCAACCTCTTGAGGTTTGAAGTCTGTTGAACATTCTTCCTTTCATTGTTTGGGAAGGAAGCTACTTGAATGCAATTTCATTCAAAAACAATGTTCCCTCTGCGCAGCTGGACAGATATAATGAGTGAGATGGAATGTATCAGAAGCAGTGAAGACAGGAGAAAGCAAGGGATGAGCAGAGATTGCGTGGGAGAGGATGTCCAGAATTAACATTATGACCTTCAGGTACGATTGAGATGCTAACTAGCAACGTTGTTTGGGCTGATAACAATCTTACATTACACCATAACAATTCAAAAGTAAAAAGCTAGTGGTGGTCGTGGTACACGTAGGTACCAATGTCATAGGGAAGGATAGGAGAGAGGTCCTGGAGGCCAAATTTAAGTTGCTAGGTAAGAGATTGAAGTCCAGGACCTCCAAGTTAGCATTCTCTGAAATGCTTCCAGTTCCATGAGCAGGGCCAGTTAGACAGGCAGAACTGTGGGGTCTCAATGTGGGGATGAGACAATGGTGTAGGGAGGAGGGGTTTAGATTTATTAGGAACTGGGGAAACTTTTGGGAAAGGAGGAGCCAATACAGCCGTGGTGGGTAAGCTGCAGCCCATAAGGGTAAGCTGATTGAGGGTCACCAGACATTTTGTGGACAGTGATCATACACAGGCATGACCCCCCGCAGCTGCCAATGGCCGCGGTTCACCATACCCAGCCAATGGGAGCTGTGGAAAGGGCTGGCCAGCACATCCCTGTGGCCTGTGCTGCTTTCCGCAGCTCCCATTGGCCAGGAACAGAGAATCATGGCCACTGGGAGCTATGGGGGGCCAAGCCTGCGGACGGTTGCCCAACACTGCTATACAGGAAGGATGGGCTCCACCTAAACCAAAATGGAACCAGATTGCTGTCACTTAAAATTAAAAAGGTTGTAGAGCAGTTTCTAAACTAAAGGCTGCGGGAAAGCCAACAGGTGTGGAGGAGCACGTGGTTCGGGCAGAGACATCCCTTACGGGAGGATCTACTAATGGAGATTCTCTATGTCCTTGTAAGGAAGAGAGTATGGAAGATAAAATACAGGTAGGATCTGATGAGAAACTGTCAAATGATAAAAAAAATTTATTCAATTACATCATCTAATTGGCAGCAGCTAAAAAGTGATACATTTTTAAAGTGCTTATATACTAGTGCTAGAAGTCTAAATAATAAGATAGGTGAACTAGAGTGCCTCATATTGAATGAGGATATTGATATAATAGGCATCACAGAAACTTGGTGGAATGAGGATAATCAATGGGACACAGTAATATCAGGATACAAAATATATTGGAAGGACAGAATAAGACATGCTGGTGCCAGAGTGGCATTATATATGAAAGAAAGCATAGAATCAAATGAAGTAAAAATCTTAAATGAACCAAACTGTGCCATAGAATCTCTATGGATAGTAATTCCATGCTTGAATAATAATAATATAGCAGTAGGGATATATTACCGACCACCTAACCAGGATGGCGATAGTGACTGTGAAATGCTCAGGGAGATCAGAGAGGCTATTAAAATAAAAAACTCAATAATAATGGGGGATTTCAACTATCCCCATATTGACTGGGTATATGTCACCTCAGGACAGGATGCAGAGATAAAATTTCTTGGTATCTGTCATAAACATACAGCTAAGGGTAGCATAAAATCCCTCCTTACCCTGGAAAGGGTTAATCTCTCCTTTACCTGTAAAGGGTTAAGAAGCTCAATAACCTGGTTGCACCTGACCAAAAGACCAATAAGGGGAGAAGATACTTTCAAATCTGTGCGGGAAGGGTTTTTGTTTTGTTTTTTTGTGTGTGTTCCTTTGCTGAAGGCGCTCCAGGCTCATAAGATGGAAGCATTGTGGGAAGGGCCATTCACAGTCCAAGAGCTCCTGGGAGCTGTTAGCTATCTCATAGCATCCCCCACCTCAAACCTAAAGCCTAAGGTGTACCATGTTAATTCTCTAAAGCCCTTTTATTCCAGAAAATTGAAGGTTTTTCAGTTTACAGCCCAGGGAGGAGATGACGCTGAGTGGCCTGAAGGTGTCTACTACTGGTTCTAGTTCCCAAGACAGATGGGGAAATACACTTTGGCGTGGACTACCGTAAGCTAAATGCTGTAACTTGCCCAAACAACTATCCCATGCCACACACAGATGAGCTATTGTAGAAACTGGGACATGCCCAGTTTATCTCTCCCTTAGACTTAACCAAGGGGTACTGGAAGTACCACTGGATGAATCCGCCAAGAAAAGGTCAGCCTTCATCACCCATGTAAGGCTGTACACATTTAATTTGCTCCCTTTCGGGCTGCAAAATGCACCCTCTGCTTTCCAAAAACTTGTAGTCTCCTAGTGGGATTGGGAAAATCTGCATTGGCCTACCTTGATAATGTGGCCATCTTTTCTAATTCATGGGCAGAACACCTGAAGCATCTGCAAAAAGTCTTCGAGTGCATAAGGGAGGCAGGACTAACTGTTAAGGCTAAAAAGTGTCAAATAGGCCTAAACAAAGTGACTTACCTTGGACACCAGGTGGGTCAAGGAACGATCAACCCCCTACAGGCCAAAGTGGATAATATCCAAAAGTGGTTTGTCTCGGTGTCAGAAAAACAGCTCAAATCCTTCTTAGGCTTGGCGAGATATTACAGGCAATTTGTACCACACGACAGCCAAATCGCTGCACCACTAGCAGACCTAACCAAAAAAACCCAGCCAAATGCAATTCAGTGGACTGAAAAATGTCAGAAGGCCTTTAACCAGCTTAAAGCAACACTCATGTCTGACCCCGTGCTAAGGGCCCCAGACTTTGACAAACCTTTCCTAGTAACGACAAACGCGTCCAAGCACGGAGTGGGAGCAGTTTTAATGCAGGAAGGAACAGATTAAAAATTCCATCCTGTCGTGTTTCTCAGCAAAAAACTGTCTGAGAGGGAAAGCCACTGGTCAATCAGTGAAAAGGAATGTTACACCATTGTATACACTTTGGAAAAGCTACGCCCAAACGTTTGGGGACGTCGTTTCCACCTGCAAACCGACCATGCTGCGCTGAAGAGGCTTCATACCATCAAGGACAATAACAAAAAACTTCTTCGATGGAGTTTAGCTCTCCAATATTTTAATTTTGAAATACAACACATTTCAGAAGCTTCTAACAAAGTAACTGATGCACCCTCCCATGAAAGTTTCCCAAAATCAACTGGTTAAAATCGTCCTGGAAATGTGGAAAATATTGTTAGGTTTTATATAATCAGTAGTATATCTAGAGGTGCATGTGTCTTATTAATTCTGTTTTCTCCTAGAGCTTCAGGAAGAAATCACAGCCAGTGTGGAGCAGGCTGTCCAGCACCATCTGTGATTTGGGGAGTGTGTCATAAACATACAGCTAAGGGTAGCATAAAATCCCTCCTTTACCTTAAAGGGTTAAGAAGCTCAAATAACCTGGTTGGCACCTGACCAAAAGACCAATAAGGGGAGAAGATACTTTCAAATCTGTGGGGGAAGGGTTTTTTGTGTGTGTTCCTTTGTTCTCTCCGGGTCAGCGTGGAACCAGGGCAGAAAAAATACATCTCCCTAAGCCATATCTAAACTAAGCATCTAATTTTACAAAAATAGTAAGTAATAGCAAAAAAAAGTGTTAAATTTTCTTTTGTTTTAACTTATAAATTTTCCCTGTGCTAAGAGGGAGGTTTATCCCTGTTTTTGTAACTTTAAAGTTTTGCCTAGAGGGGAAATCCTCTGTGTTTTAAATCCTTTTGTTACCCTGTAATGTTATCTTCCATCCTAATTTTACAAAGGAATTCTTTTATCTTTTTTTAAATAAACTTCTCTAAAAACCTGATTGTCTTTCAGTGTCTTAAAGACCCAAGGGGTTTGATCTGTGCTCACTTTGTAACCAATTGGTTAGGATATTATTCTCAAGCCTCCCAAGGAAACGGGGTATAGAAGTTTCAGGGAATATTTTGGGGGAGATAGGGCTCCAAGTTGCCTACCCTGAATGTTTGTTTAAATCACTTGGTGGTGGCAGTGATACCAAGGGCAAGTAAGGAAATTGTGCCTTGGGGAAGTTTTTAACCTAACCTGGTAAAAAAATAAGTGTAGGGGGTCTTTCCTGTGGGTCCTCACATCTGTATCCTAAAGTTTTGCAGAGTGGGGAGGGAACCCTAACAACACCTTAAATGACTGCTTCTTGGAGCAGCTAGTCCTAGAACCCACAAGAAGAGAGGAAATTCTTGATTTAGTCCTAAGTGGAGCACAGGATCAGGTCCAAGAGGTGAATATAGCTGGACTGCTTGGTAATAGTGACCATAATATAATTAAATTTAACATCCCTGTGGCAGGGAAAACACCACAGCAGCCCAACACTGTAGCATTTAATTTCAGAAAGGGGAACTACACAAAAATGAGGAGTTTAATTAAACAGAAATTAAAAGGTACAGCACCAAAAGTAAAATCCCTGCAGACTGCATGGAAACTTTTTAAAGACACCATAATAGAGGATCAACTTAAATGTATACCCCAAATTACAAAACATAGTAAGAGAGCCAAAAAAGTGCCACTATGGCTAAACAACAAAGTAAAAGAAGCAGCGAGAGGCAAAAAGGCATCCTTATTTCCTTGGATAACATTTAGTGGGGAGGAAAGGGTTCACTTTGTTGTTCAGTTCTGAGATGTGAAGAATGTTTATTTTTCCTGTTTTTAACAGACAGACCTAGTCGGAGAGGAGAGACAGGATAGTGGAGGAATATGGCTTTTGTTGATGTTCTCAGATAGCGTAGGATAGTCTACTATTCTGAGTAGTCCTGTTGACTTCAGTGTAATGACCCGTGCAAGTAAAAAATAAGAGTACATCAGCCAGATATTCCTTAAGGCCCCCCTGTGAGGTAGATAAGTATTATTATCTCAATTTTATGGATGGGAAAAGTGAAGCAAAGAGAGATGCAGGGGAATTTTTAAAGCGGGCCTATTTGGATTCACAGCACAGAATGTTAACACTCACTTTTGGATGCTGCAATGTTTGAAACAGCTTCAGAGGGGGAATCTTTTTTCAGTTTGGCATCTGTCTAAAATAAGCAGAGTTTAAGTCCCTGAGTTTTGTTAACAGTGTAGGGACTCGGTCTCGTTTTCAATTTGTAGGCCGCTTCCAAACTCTAGAGAACGTAAAGATCACCCCCTCAGTAAAGACTGCCAGCCATTCTTTCATCAGATAAAAAAAATATCAGGTGGAAAAAAAGTATTTTCCTTTTTAAGTTGGCCCTTTGGTTTTTCTCATTAATGCTAGTAATTGATGACCAATTGTTGGGATTGGTACATAATCCATTACTGACTCAAAAGTCTTCAGGTTTGTCTGGCTGCAGAAGTGGTGGATAAAGCTTAGGTAACACAAATCAGGAATGCCAAATATGAAGACAATCCAAATTATTTGTAGAGGAGAGAGTATGACCAACAATTTATTGAACTATACCATTCGTTTCCAGTCTGTCTCAGTATAGGGGCATAGATTTGAGCTATAATAATTTACATTCTCTTGTTCAATGCTAGCTAGAGGTTGTCTGTGTTACTTTATGATTTTTCTAGCATTGCCTTTGCATCTTTCTAATACACAAATAAGCTGACTGTGAGAGGTCCACAAGACATGCAATAAAAAGGATTTGGGTGAATAGATTGTAACTCATGGCAAGCTTCATCTGACTGTGACTTTACATCATATTTCATTTCACAAAGACTCAGTGCTACCATCAAATAGACTGAATAGTACTCTATTCTTAACACTATTTAACTGCATGCTAGTTACATGTAATATTTAGTAAGTTGTTTCCAATGTGAAATAAGTAAAAGAAGTGGAGAGGGAAGGAGAGGAGATATTCCACCCCTTTAGGTCAGATTATTTGACTTTACTGACCGTCTGCTCAACCAGGTTTCTCTTGGTCCTGTGAGTTTTTAGTTTTTAGCCCCAAAAGGATCAAACAGGGCTGAGGGTAATAATAATAATAATAATTTAAAAAAATGGTTGGTCAAAAATTTACTTCCAAAAAGCACTGTTGAGCTAAGAGAAGGGAAGGGCACAGATCTCCCAATATGGGAGGCAGAAGCAGCTGTTATGCAAACTCAGTGAGCCTAATTCTGCTCTTCCCTGTGCCAGAGTAAATCAGGAGCTAAGCCCATTTGGTCAACAGAATTACTCCAATGTAAAACTGGTGTAAGTGGGAAGTGAATCTGGGTCAGTGAGAATGAACAGTGTGTCAGTGAATAGCCTAGTGAATGGGATGGGATTACGCTGGTGGGAAGTACTTAAAGCTTGTCTATATATCTAGAATACAACTAGCCAATTGATCTTTACTGTTCAGAGTTAACTATAATTAATATGTGCATAGTCAGATGTTGGTCAACGTATACATTAGCAATAGGAAAGACTCTCAGGGCTAAACAGTCCAGAGATTTCCTTTTCCTCCTGATTTTAAAAGGACTGTCCAAATATATATTTGGGCCGGGTGCAGGGTGGGGGGGGGAATTCTGCTCATGCTTGCATAGGGGAACTTCTGAATAACTTCCCTGAAGTCAATGTTGTCAATCTGGATTGATTTCAGATATAAGTGGAAGCACTTGGCCCTTTGGAAGATGGAAAGGGAAATGTCCCCCTTCTCTTCTTACTCTGCCTAAAAGCCTCTTCTAGTGAGATTTCTAGCTCAGGTTTGCAGACCAACAAGCTCTTTTAAGCCGAGTTATAGTTCAGAAAGGTATCAAAACTTTGGACTTCTTTGATCACCCAAACCACGTATCTCAATTTCACTAGCAGGGGGGAAAATCCCTGGTATGTCACTAATAACCACAAATCCCTGTATGGGGAAGCAATGTCAGAACACTAAAATGCTACTCCTGTGAAATTCTGTGAGAGCTTACCTCTGTTCTTTGATGACAAACCACATACCCATGGCTCAGTGAGCAAAATAACTCCCATTCCTATAGAGGAAAGGCAAAGTTTTCATGGTGGCTGACTCTGAAATAATCCCCTGATTTATCGCATGTTTACCTTCTCACTTTATGGCTTTTCACAGACAGCTTTGACCTTTCCTGTTCAAACATCCTCAACTCAATCTAAATACAACAGGCTCTATGAAGAGCTCTTGGATTTTTAACACAATCTACAGCATAAATCCCTGCAAAGGGACATTGTCCCTTTGGCCCTTAATATCTTAACAGAGAAGTTTCCACTATGCTTAAAATTTTTCACCATTAAATTTAATTCCTCTGCCTGGAGCTCCTTTCTCCCTCTCCCAACTCCCCTTAGTTAACATCTCATTCCGAATACAAGCTTCTGCTCAAGGCTATCTCGCTGGTTCGTCCTGTCAAGCACAAACTTATTAAAACTTGGGACATGAATATCTTTTTGTCATCTTTATCTGCATTAGATAAATCTGCCTTCTCCCCACGGGATCTTTCTGGGAAGCTTTCCACCCTTCTTTTGTCTCTGCTGAGTCTCAAGTTGTCAGAGTTACAGTTCTTTTATATTTTAGACTCCGGGTTAAGGTAACATCCTTGGGGTAATAAAGTGTTTCTGTGTGACAGATCTAAAGCACTACTGGTCCAGCTACAATACCTAGTGGCATTTCACTTGGGAATCTCAAGAAATGTTTTTGCATTCATTGTTAAATAAAGATTCAAATGGAAAAAAATGTGTGTGTGTAAAAGGGGAAGGGAGCACTCCTTCTGGCATTGGGTTAGCAGTCCCATCTGGCTCTCTCCATATTATTGGCTCTGGGTTAAACAGGGTAGTTATATTTTCTCCATGTTATCTGAAGTGTTAGGTATAGAACTACAGTTAATATTAATTTCCACCATCCCCTCCTTGGCTTGACCATGGTGGGGATGAAGGGATCATCTTGCTTTAAAGATGGAGGGAGGCAAGAAATGAATCAGAAGGTGAGGAGCATTGCAGAATCATTTCCTTCCCTGTTATCAAGGATGATACTTTTTTTTTTGAGGTAGTGAAGTTAAACATCAAAGGTAGCTATGAAAATAAAATCTTGTATATTTAAATTCATGGGATAAGAAGAAAAAAGATGCTGATATGTGTAACTGACCAACATTTATTAACTTTGCTCTTTCAAATTGCTCTCACTTCAGATTTTGTATTACAATGCAATAGGTTATCAAGCCAGTTCTGGGAGGGACTAGAGTTCTTCATTGCTATCTTTTTTCTTTTCAGAAAATTGATGAGGTTGACTCAAGTTTTTGTAATTTCTGCTCTACAGAGGATGGCTTTTCACTGTAGAGATGGCTACCAGATACAGAGGCATTTTACAAACTAGGTGATAGTGGAGCAACTCAAAAAAGATTACACCTACTAATAAAACTGCCCATTACCTGCATTGCACCTTGTCTCAAACTTGTGGGGACTCACAATAAGGAGATCTGAGTTCAGTCCCTGATGCTCTTACTGACTTTGGGCAAGTCACTTCATTTCTCTCTGCTTCAGTCTCTCCACATGTAACATCAGGGTCATAACACAGTAGTAACCTTTGTAAGACGCTGTGAATTTCAGTGATGAAAGGCTGATATATGCCAGGTATCATAACTACCACTCAAGCAATGATTTTGCTATGCAGTTTTTTTTATTAGGAAGAAAAAAGAGAATATTAAAGAGCTAGATGGGAATTTTAGCTTCACAGCTGTCTCTTTAAATGCATGTAGGTGATGTGGATAAAACTGGACACAACTCTGAAAATATACTCTTATCACCCATGTTTTTTTAATTAAATAAGTTTGATGGGCAGCATGGTCAGCCTTAGTTACTTTCCTTGCCATAGTTGTCATCTTCAAATGATTTCCTAGCTTGGGAATCACAACTGCATTCTCGATTAGGGCCCAATCTCACTCCAACAAAGTCAATGAAGATTTTGCCATTAGCATCATTGCGGGAAAAATGGGACCCTTAGTTCTGAATGGTAGACAGCTGCCCAGTCTTTCTACCATTATCCAGAGCACATTAGGTTTTACTTCAGAAGCTCTTCTTTCTCTGTATTTTGTTAGTATGCATATTTGCATCCAGGGACAGCTCTCTTGAAATCTTATTTGGCAAGCTGAAGGAGGCTTATTTAAATCCTATTGGAACAACAAATGGCTGGTATTAAAAGGTTGTTAAAAAGGATATGTCGGAATGTGATAGTTGTTGGCTTCTCTATCTTTAGAAAATTCAACATGATTTTTCACCACCAACATTATTGCTTTCTGATTAAAGTAGCTATAAAGAAAGGAACATTAGGATGCAATAGAAAGGAGAGCTTCTGCAATTGTATTGGTTATGCTTATGCACATTCTAGCAGTGATGTCCCTAAGGTGACATTGAATATTCATATAGGCTTCATGTAATAGAAAGGGGGTGAAGGAAATGTTTTCTAGTAGCTAGAAGACTGGGTATCAGAACTCTTACACTCTATTCCTAGTTCAGCATTTTGTGACTTAAGTACCTGAGATTTACCTCTCCCAAAACTTTTCTGATCTATAAAGTCTCATGTCTTTCCTTCTACTTAAATTCTTCTCATCCTCAAATGGTTGAGGTCAGAGTAAGTCTCCTTCCATCCATGGAGGTCTGGTGATCCTTCTAGTGTCTCTTAATATCATACTATGGATTAGCCTGAAAGGATTACTCCAGGGTTAGTCAATAGGTGGACTGCGGACCAAATCTGGACCACCAGATGCTTTTGAACAGACCCTAAAAATTTTTAATTTACTTATAGTTATCATTACTGTTGTTTATTATTATTTTTTCTGGAGTCTGGACCTTAACTATACCATGATTAAGAAATTTGGACCTTGACAAAAAATTGACTACCCCTGGATTACTCAGTAGAAATTCAAGAGGGCATCCCTTCTTACAGAGGCCAAAGCATGCTGCTTCCACTTGCTTCCAGGCCAGGGTACAAGGGACAAAGTTCAGTCCTAGATGTGGAACCTGTCATAACCAACTTCAGTTTTCAATATCTTTTTAACCCCAATCTGAATCATATGCATTTGGCTGGGGATCAGAGCAGTGGAGTGGACTTACACTCTAAAGCTCAGACTTCCCATTTTAAGGGCCTGTGCAGTTGATTATTTATGTTGATAATCTTTCTCCTAGAAGTTCCATCAGCTCTGCATTGCCGATTTTAAAACTACAATTTTAAAACTGAAGAATGTGGGAGAGATCTGTGAATATAGTATTAAATTCTGTCTGTTTAATTATGGCTCAGTAGGTCTCTGTTGCTGGTGCTTACCTGTCAATACACTGAGCCAAATGTCAGAGGTCTATCTCCAGCCTCCCTGGTGGGATGTATAATCAGTCTTGACTGAATTCGAGAGTCCCGGGGCAGATAAAAGAACTATGAAATGGGTAAAATTAAGACTGCCCTAAGACACAGAGGGAAGAGTCAGTGTTTGCAGAGAAGCAGACTGTAACGTGTTTGCCAGTAGCAGGGGAATGTTTTTCGTTGTGAAGAAATTGTCCTGTGTCACTGCATTTACCCACTATTCATAGCTCCCAAAGGGAAATCTCTGGCAGGCACCAAGCCCAGCTGGACCTGCTAAGGAAACATGGTTGGTGAGCAGAGGTCCTGGAGCCCCAGTCTAATAGTGGGGTGAATGATGAGATTGCACTCCGAGAGAATCACAGGCACTGGGTGTGTTACTTCAAATGTGTGCACGTAAAGAGATGGAGAGAGAGGTCAAAGGTACAGCTACCCCGGAACTGATAAATGCATTTACAGAAACCATTTAATATCATTTCCAAAACCAAATGCCAAACAATACAACATAAAATACTGCACAGAAATATAGAGGGGTGAAGTTATCATTTAATACATTAAATCTGTCAGAGCTAGCTTTGCCCATTTCTCCAAAAGGTGGAGAAGAGACCTTCTTTTCCTTTACAGCATGGGGTTTTTACTCAGAATCAAAACAGGAATCCCATTCCTAGTAAAAATTTCCCTGAAGCTTCCTTTAATTTGTGCAGAATTTTGCCTTTTCAAATTTTTAATCCTATTTGTTATTGCTACTTGACTATGTATCCTACTATATCACTAACTGGTTGCTTATATTAAAATGAATAAAAGTTGCACCAATATCAAACATGATTATGTTAATTACTGAGAAGACCTAATTGCGAATATAAAGCATTAATTTATGAGCTGGGAACTGACACTCAGTGTCTTCTCTTTCATTATTATTCAGGAGCCTGGGCAAATAGATTACTATCTGTGACACGTTTCTGGCAGCCCCATGTGATTTGAGAGTGTTATTTTAGAAGGCAGAGAGAGTCATTTTTGTATATAATGAAAGGAAAAGATGTCAGACATACATACATCTTTTATGTTGCATAAAACTTAAATACTAGGGGTGAGATTCTGTTGTCAGTTACATCAGTGTAAATTCAGTGTAAACTACATCGACATCTGGATTTACACCTGTATAACAGAGAACAGAAGCTAACCCTAGGGATGTAATTCAACTTTTGCATGGGCAATGCAGCTCCTATTTAAACTAACTTGGCCTATTTGTTTTATAGGTTAGGGTAGCCATGCAGAATTATGGTGTGTGCTTTGGCATTTTCAATTGACATTACTTGTAATAGAGTTAAAAGTAAACTTTTTACACAATGCTCCCTTGAAATGGCATCATCTATATGCTGTGCTATATCTACTTTCTGAGTATAGTTGGCAGAAGCTGTTACTTTTTTGGTGTAAAAATAAACTTAGGGAAAAAAGGAAATGTTTCTTAGATGCATGCAGGGGCGGCTCTAGGAATCCCGCCGCCCCAAGCAGGGCGGCGCGCCGCGGGGCACGCTCTGGCGGTCGCCGGTCCCGCGGCTCCGGTGGACCTCCCGCAGACATGACTGCGGAAGGTTCGCCGGAGCCAGCTGCCGCCCTGCTGACAAGATGCCGCCCCAAGCGCGCGCTTGGCGCGCTGGGGTCTGGAGCCAGCCCTGGATGCATGTTGCTGGCTGTGCCTTCAATTTGGTCTTGCAAAAGATGGTGAGTCCCTTCAGGCATCTTTGCATGTTGCTTCTTTCCATTTTATAATGCTGCTGAAGCAGCAGCACATGAGCACTGAGGTGAAACAGAGCAGCCAAGCTCCTTTGGATGAACAGCAAAATATATTGTCTTTGTAAAGTTTCCTCGTTAACTTTATGCATTTGGTAAAGAATCTAAATTGTCTTGCTATGGAGCAGCATTATAAAATACACAGTTTATTCTAATACCAAGTAGGGGTTTAAGGAAAGATTGCAATGGGGACAAATCTTGCATATGCCTCATATCTCTGTTGTTGAATATTTACTTACTAAAGAAAAATGCATTTACTGGTATGACTTTGCCTTTTGTTTCAAGAAATAGTTGTGTGTGCAATGTATTAAGTCTCCATTTTTTTAAAAGCTGAAAAAGGTTTTTCTTCTTATGGCATTGAAATGGCTTTATCAGATTCTTACTATGAGTGTTATGACTTATGACCTAAAAGATGATTTTCCATTAACCTTTTAAAGCTATTTTAACATCTGTTTTAGTCCATGTAATGTTCTCAATATATGCATTAAAATGATTGCCAGTTTGAGCCTTTCATCTACTTTACTCCAAGAACTAATACATGTGTTTCTAGCTGCATACAAGAATATTTTTAACATTCTAACCTTGATACTTACGTGATTATCTGTATATTCAGTGAAAGCAAAATTGGTTCCACGGGATGTGCACTTGTAACACTACACTAACAGTATTAGCAGCACTGAAGTGTGCGACAGAATAATGTGGTTATGAAGTGTAATCAGCAGAGTATCTTGATTTCTACAACAGTGATATGAAAGAACACAGTGTATCATAAATTCATGCTGTGTGGTACAGCTTTGTATGTCACACAACCATGCAATCTGGCCATAGAGCCGGTGTATCAGGTCTCAGGAGAACCTCCCTTGTGCAAGAGGGATCTTTCAAAGGCACAGAGCAGGATGCAATGTCTCTCACGCCATTCCCCCTCCCTGCAACCTGTACAGCAAGAAGGAGGAATGTATTTGGGATACTCCACTTCACACCAATACCCTGCAGCTTCATCAGACAGACAGCATAAGATATTTTTTAAGTGGAAATAATATATACGAAACATATTCAAAGCTCAACCAGGTATAGTTCCCATTGGTCCTTTGTATGAACCATTTTACTCAGTCCTGTTGAGATGTGAACGCCCTTCCACCAAAAACTGAATATAGTCCACCAACTCATTATGCAAAAAACACTGATTTCAAACAGCCAAAAGCCCTATAGTAAAATCTCGAACCTACTGAAGTCATTGGGACTTTTGCCATTAACTTCAATGGAGCCAGGATTTCACATAGGATTTTTAATTTGGCTTCCACCAGTATTGTGGGTGAAACTTTAATCCAGTGATAAATTCAGGCAGTAAATTTCAGGCCCAACAATTTCCACCCACAATTGCACCCATTTAGAAGATGTATTACCGGAATTGCCAGTGCAGATTTTGTACAGTAATTAGGTACAATTACAAGAACAAATAATTATGCTAGCATTTATTGAAAGTGCCTGCAATACTGGAGGATATTCTTGAAAATGTATGCCTAAAACACTACCACCTCTGCTAGATTCAGATGAGCAAGCTACACAGGGAAGAAGTTCTAGTCCAATATATATATTCACTGATCCTTGTAGTGGAAAAACACAATATTAATTGTACCCTGCATTTGATACTGTTCAGAAGGAACCATTAAACCAAAATAAGTGACCTGCACTCTCATTAAGCCCACCTGGAACGTCTTACCTTTTGGAATCCAAGGATCTATTTAATTTGTTCAGTCCTTCCAAACTGCAGGATTTATTGTTAAATGGGTTAACGATAAACAGTTCCTGTGTGATTATAACATGAGATATTACACTAGAATTAAAAATAACCTCACAAAACAATTGGGATTTCTCAGCATTCATAGAGATGCATAAAAAAAATTCTGAATAAAATGTGAATGGAATCCTATTTGTAAACTGGCCAGTTAGGGGAGCAAAGTACCTATAAAACTGTATATTGGGTTGGCAGGATGAAATGGGGAAATGAGTTTGCTGTGAACAAACTTAATATGAAGCAAAAAGAATGTTTTCTTTTTATACTCAGAGAAATGGAAAGTTGTGTTTGGAGATGGTAGTGGGGGGAGAGGAAGGTTGGTTTATTTGTGGCCAAATGCTAACACTTACTGTTATGGGACTAGCTGCACTCTGTCCCCTTTCTTGACTCTCTGAGGGCACTCATCTCAGGTCTTGGGCCTTTGTGAATTTTGCATTTCTCCCACTCCTTGATCCAGGATCATGGTCAAACCACCCTGTCTACCCCTTATCGCTTTGCAGGTTCAACTGAGTTTCAAGCATTTTTATTTCTTCTTTTTGGAAACTTCCAACCTTTGGTATTCTTAGAACAATGTATAGTTATTTAGTTGTTGGAAAAAAGCATTAGAGAAAAAAGTATTTTAAAACAAATAAGTTGTATGCATATCTGTCTTGCCTACAATATGGCTATCCCATCATAATGACATATGCAGGCGGAGCATCTTCAGACAACCCATCAGGTTCCTGTGTCCGATGTTTCTCAGTGGGGTTTTACCTTTGCCCCCTCCCTCTGAAAATGCTCTCTCAAATTTTGCTATGTTCCTTTGTTCTCCAGGATGTTTGCTCTGCAAGTGTTGGTAGGCTTTGCCCCCTTCTGGTCAAACCATTTCCATAGACTGACTCAGGGAACCAGGCCAAATTATCAGAGCTAATTGTTCTCGAATTGTCCCTTAACCATCCTCAAATGGAAGCTGTTAATGGATCATGAGACATCTCCTCTTTCCTGCTTGAGTTGTCCCAGGTGGTCCCCCTATTGGAAAGCATTTAAGCAAAAATGTATGTTTGTGTTTCTGTGAAGATTGTTGTTTCAAGGCCCATAAAAATACAGTTGTTTTCATTCCAAGTGCTTACCTGTATCAGTGGTTGTATATTATTCATAGATTCATAAGGCCAGAATAAGGGAAATTAGAGAGGCTATCAAAATTAAGAACCCAATAATAGTGGGGGATTTCAATTATCCCCATATTGACTGGGAACATTTCACTTCAGGACGAAATGCGGAGATAAAATTTCTCGATACTTTAAATGACTGCTTCTTGGAGCAGCTGGTACGGGAACCCACAAGGGGAGAGGCAACTCTAGATTTAATCCTGAGTGGAGCGCAGGAGCTGGTCCAAGGGGTAACTATAGCAGGACCGCTTGCAAATAGTGACCATAATATAATAACATTTAACATCCCTGTGATGAGAAGAACATCTCAACAGCCCAACACTGTGGCATTTAATTTCAAAAGGGGGAAATATACAAAAATGAGGGGATTAGTTAAACAAAAGTTAAAAGTACAGTGACTAAAGTGAAATCCCTGCAAGCTGTATGGGCGCTTTTTAAAGACACCATAATAGAGGCCCAACTTCCCAAATTAAGAAACACAGGAAAAGAACTAAAAAAGAGCCACCGTGGCTTAACAACCATGTAAAAGAAGAGTGAGAGATAAAAAGACTTCCTTTAAAAAGTGGAAGTCAAATCCTAGTGAGGCAAATAGAAAGGAGCATAAGCACTGCCAAATTAAGTGCAAGAGTGTAATAAGAAAAGCCAAAGAGGAGTTTGAAGAATGGCTAGCCAAAAACTCCAAAGGTAATAACAAAATGTTTTTAAGTACATCAGAAGCAGGAAGCCTGCTAAACAACCAGTGGGGCCCCTTGACTATCGAAATACAAAAGGAGCGCTTAAAGACGATAAAGTCATTGCGGAGAAACTAAATGGATTCTTTGCTTCAGTCTTCACAGCTGAGGATGTTAGGGAGATTCCCAAACCTGAGCTGGCTTTTGTAGGTGACAAATCTGAGGAACTGTCACAGTGTCACTAGAGGCGGTTTTTTAATTAATTGATAAACTCAACATTAACAAGTCACCGGGACCCGATGGCATTCACCCAAGAGTTCTGAAAGAACTCAAATGTAAAGTTGCGGAACTATTAACTAAGGTTTGTAACCTGTCCTTTAAATCAGCTTTGGTACCCAATGACTGGAAGTTAGCTAATGTAATGCCAATATTTAAAAAGGGCTCTAGAGGTGATCCCGGCAATTACAGACCGGTAAGTCTAATGTCGGTACCGGGCAAATTAGTCGAAACAATAGTTAAGAATAAAATTGTCAGACACACAGAAAAACATAAACTGTTGAGCAATAGTCAACATGGTTTCTGTAAAGGGAAATCGTGTCTTACTAATCTATTAGAGTTCTTTGAAAGGGTCAACAAACATGTGGACAAGGGGGATCCAGTGGACATAGTGTACTTAGATTTCCAGAAAGCCTTTGACAAGGTCCCTCACCAAAGGCTCTTGCGTAAATTAAGCTGTCATGGGATAAAAGGGAAGGTCCTTTCATGGATTGAGAACTGGTTAAAAGACAGGGAACAAAGGGTAGGAATTAATGGTAAATTCTCAGAATGGAGAGGGGTAACTAGTGGTGTTCCCCAAGGGTCAGTCCTAGGACCAATCCTATTCAATTTATTCATAAATGATCTAGAGAAAGGGGTAAACAGTGAGGTGGCAAAGTTTGCAGATGATACTAAACTGCTCAAGATAGTTAAGACCAAAGCAGATTGTGAAGAACTTCAAAAAGATCTCACAAAACTAAGTGATTGGGCAACAAAATAGCAAATGAAATTTAATGTGGATAAATGTAAAGTAATGCACATTGGAAAAAATACCCTCAACTATACATACATATAGATGGGGGCTAATTTAGCTACAACGAGTCAGGAAAAAGTTCTTGGAGTCATTGTGGATATTTCTCTGAAGATGTCCACGCAGTGTGCAGAGGCGGTCAAAAAAGCAAACAGGATGTTAGGAATCATTAAAAAGGGGATAAAGAATAAGACTGAGAATATATTTTTGCCCTTATATAAATCCATGGTACGTCCACATCTTGAATATGTGTACAGATGTGGTCTCCTCACCTCAAAAAAGATATTCTAGCACTAGAAAAGGTTCAGAAAGGGGCAACTAAAATGATTAGGGGTTTGGATAGGGTCCTATATGAGGGAAGATTAAAGAGGCTAGGACTCTTCAGCTTGGAAAAGAGGAGACTAAGGGGGGATATGATAGAGGTATATAAAATCATGAGTGATGTTGAGAAAGTGGATAAAGAAAAGTTATTTACTTATTCCCATAATACAAGAACTAGGGGCAGAGATGAGCTGCCAAAATCTTAACAACGGGTTCCCTATAAAAAGTTCTGATTTAACAATGGGTTCCCTATAAAAAGTTCTGATTTAAGGGATGTGCGACAGCATGTATTTTTTGTACCAATAGGGTTACCATACGTCCATATTTTCCCAGGAGGTGATTAAGAACCGAAAAGCCTGACATGTCCAGGAAAATACAGATGTATTTTAACCCTACCTAAAGTTCTTTTTTAAAAAGATGGGGCTGAACTAGAAATGAGCTCCGTTTCACATGTGTGGGTGGTGACCAGGGACAGTCTCAATTTTTGGGTCTTTTTCTTATATAGGCTCCTATTACCCCTCACCCCCATCCCGATTTTTCACACTTGCTGTCTGGTCACTCTAGGGTGTGCACATCTGTGGGTCCCAGCTGCTCCCTGCCCCCCCCCTCATTGAAGCAGGTGTGCAGGGTTACTGCCCTGGGAACTGCAGGGCACCAGTGGATGTGGGGCCGGCTGCAGACAGGGGCATGGGGCAGGGCTAGCTGGAGGCAGGGAGTGACACGGGCTGGCTGTGGGCAGGTGATGCAGACGGGCGGGCTGCGGGCGGCTGTGGGCAGGGGTGGGGCAGGGGTGGCTGCGGGCAGGGGTGGCTGCGGGTGGCTGTGGGCAGGGGTGGCTGCGGGTGGCTGTGGGCAGGGGTGGGGCAGGGGGCAGGGGTGGGCAGGGGCGGCTGTGGCAGGGAAGGCGGGGGAGGGGCTGGCTGGGGGTGGCTGGGGGCAGAGGGGTGGCTGTGGACAGGGAAGGCGGGGGAGGGGCGCAGATACTCACACGGGGGGGGGGGGCTGGGAGCAGCAGGAGGCAGCCGGGGACTCACCAGGCAGCAGCAGGAGTCCCAGGGCCAAAGGTCCAAAGAGCAGGAGCAGCAACAGGGCCAGGAGGCAGCTCACATGGCTCTCGCAGCACAGCGCAGTGCCCCCCGGCGGCCGGGAGGAGGAATTACAGGCTTCCCAGGCAGAGCAGATCAAAGCTTCCCTCGCAGGGAAGCTAGTTAACAAGCGGTTCTAAAACCGCTTCTAAATTTAACAACGGGTTCGTGCGAATCAGTGCAAACCGGCTCCAGCTCACCCCTGACTAGGGGTCACCAAATGAAATTAATAGGCAGCAGGTTTAAAACAAATAAAAGGAAGTTCTTCTTCATGCAGCGCACAGTCAACTTGTGGAACTCCTTACCTGAGGAGGTTGTGAAGGCTAGGACTATAACAGTGCTTAAAAGAGAACTGGATAAATTCATGGTGGTTAAGTCCATAAATGGCTATTAGCCAGGATGGGTAAAGAATGGTGTCCCTAGCCTCTGTTCGTCAGAGGATGGAGATGGATGGCAGGAGAGAGATCACTTGATCATTGCCTGTTAGGTTCACTCCCATTGGCTACTGTCGGTAGACAGATACTGGGCTAGATGGACCTTTCGTCTGACCCGGTACGGCCGTTCTTATGTTCTTATGACCACTGTGATCATCTAGTCTGCATAACACAAGCCATAGAATTTCCCTAAATTAATTCTTGTTTGAACTAGAATATATCTGTGCAGCGAAAAATAAGCTGTTGTTCATGCACAGTACTGGAAGTTAGACTTTTGACAAATCTCTTAAAACTTTCTGTGACTCAGTTTAGATATCTGTAAATTGGGGATCTCCATCATATACTGGTCTGAAGGTGCTATGTGGCTTAATTCTGGAATGATTGTAATGTTCATGGGAAAGTACTGTTATGATTATAATTTTGTATTTTATCAAAATATATACACACACACAGGTACAAAGCTTTCTAGGATTATATATAAATGGTTGTGTCTACAGAGAAAGTAAGCATACTGTCCTCTAATTTCACTTACAGACATGGCGTATATATCTGTATGATACACACATTAAAGATTTGTATGGAGATAGACAACAAGGCATTAACTTAATCTGTGGACACAACTACCGATACTATTCTAATGAACATATTTTTTCTACCCAAAACATCATTTTTTTCATACCCAGTAATATAATTTACATATGCAAATTAAAATTTGGGGAGCACAAACACAAGTTCGGAATTGCAATCTAAACACTTTGGTGCACACATTTAGAATCCACTTTTTCAAATATGTCCTTCATTGTTTATAGAGGAGGAAAACACTCTCTGTCAACAGAGGGACAACACACAAAGCTAAATGTTGTAATTTACTTGTTTTTTTTCTAGAATAGACAGCATTTTAATTCACTCCAGAGTGGAATAACTCAGTGGACCAGATACTGTTCCCTGCTTGAGGTAGCAAAATGCACTAACTAAACTATGGAACAAAAGTTCAGTGAGGAGAGAGCATCCTGGATCTACGGCATTTTCCTTCCTTATGCCAAGATCCTTCAGAGGTTGCTCTGTGGCATTGAAGTCCCATGATTCTGAGGAGGGGAATATCTGCCAGATGTAATATCTCTCTCAAAGGGTGGATACATTTTCTGGGGGAGGGGGAGCGATATGGGAGAGGAGGTTTGGATCCAATATTTGGATCAAGTAATAAATGAAGATTCTAGTCAATTCTTATTTTATCTGACCTGTTTTATACATTACTAATGCTAAAGGCTTTAATAAAGAAAAGTATGATTAGTTGATCAACTCACTAATTCCAGATTAATTTATTTTTCTTCCTTATTATCTGGTTCAGTGAATAAACCTGAATGGGCTGCATAAGATCTCCACTTATGCGGCCCATTCAGATTTATTAACTGAACCTGTCCATTCCTATTTCCCAGTAGCCTCAACCTTGTTAGAAGTTTTTCAGCTTGCGCTGTTAAATCTGGGCTACTCATTATCATGCAGAAAGAGTACGCTTTGCAAGCAAACACCACACACAAATATCTGTAGGAAACCGATTTACAATTTCTGCCTTTAAAATTATTCATTATTCCCATAGAAATGGGCTGAGGACCACAGAGGCACCCAATATAGTGAGTCATAATTTTAAAACTTAAAGTAGATTTTGTAATTGAAATATGATAATTTCGCTACCATCATTAAATATAAAGGTGTGTATATGGGGTGGGGGAAGGACATAGTCTTGGCTAAAGTACTTTTAATAATTTTATTTTAATTTAATAATTAAACAAATAGTTTCTATTCTGTTTTTAGGATTTCTTATTTTAATTATAACTACCAAAACATTTTATAGGCAAAAGGTAAATTATCTTTGAGGCCAATGTCTCTCTGTCTTCTGCTTCTCCACCTTTAACACACAGGCTTTCTCTTGTGTGAATGTATTCTCATTAAAATTGAGCAAATTATTAAAAATCTTAAAATGAATAGCTCTGCAGTTTGGTTTTTAAGTAAATTCAAATTTTACAGAACTTCTGAAAACAGCTGTGCAGAAACATCCAGAAATAAGCACGTCAGCTTTTACTGGAACAAGATTCCAACAAGCCTGAAAGGATATTTAATGTTTTGGAAATCTGTTTTAAATGATACAGAATAACATTAAATGCAGTTCAGTGCTAATGTTGCTTTTTATGTTAATAGCTCTTTAGTTAGCTCATTTTTCTGCCATACTTTATATGCACAACAGGCATTTGCTTTTCATTTGTATGACTGTGGAAAGTATGTTTGTCCATACAGTTATGTTAAACCCAATTCTTATTATACAGAACTTCTACTTATTACAATTATCTTTTTTCATAGATTTCATTTAAAAAAAAGAATTAGGTATGTGTGTTGTTTTTCTGTGAAAGGAACAATGGCAAAAGCAGATTATAGAAGTAAAATCATAATGGACTTTTCATTTAAATAGATTTTTTTAAAATTTAAATACATTTCTAAATCTTTGTATCACCTCCCAGTATGTCTCAAGCTTTCTGAAAATGCCAGTATCAAGTCTGCTTAAAACAACAGGTTAGTGAACCAAACGCCAGTCGCAAGTTTAAGCTTTGTTATAGATCAAATCTATTGTTGCAACTTGTCAAATCTGGCAAGGTACCTAAGCACTTATCTAACTTTAAGCATATGTGCAATCCTATTGATTTCACAAGCATAAACACCGAGCTGGATCAGGGCCATGAACTTCCCACATTTTAGGAAAAGTTGGATAGGATCAGGTTTTCAGCCTCTCTATTTGGGTATATACCCAAAGTTTTGGTTCTGCCCTTTATAGAAGTTTGACGTTCAGATTTAGTATTATGGTTTGAGCCCATCTCTACTTAAAACCAAAGCAGTTACATGAAACACTTGATCTGGTAAGTTTCAGAGTAGCAGCCGTGTTAGTCTGTATCCGCAAAAAAACCAGGAGTACTTGTGGCACCTTAAAGACTAACAAATTTATTTAAGCATGAGCTTTCGTGAGCTAGCTGTAGCTCACGAAAGCTCATGCTTAAATAAATGTGTTAGTCTTTAAGGTGCCACAAGTACTCCTGTTTTTGATCTGGTAAGGTGCTTCAGAGTGCTCTGACCTGCTGCTAAGCATCCTCAACTCCCACTAAAATCAGTGAGAACTGAGGGTTCTACGCATCATGCGGAGTGAAGCACTTGAAGAAGCTGATGCTGCCAGTTCCATTTCTGAAGTCAAAATCTTAGGGAAGAAGTGAGTCCAATGAGAGTTTGAATCTGACAGATCCTGAGGAAAGGAGCTGCACTGTACTTTTTATTCCCTTCTTTTTACTGCAGTTATTTAGAAATTACATTGCCGATTATCAAAATGCATCTGCAAGAGGGCCAAGAATAGACAAGGTCTTTCCCCCTGAGCATTCATTGTAGTTTGTATTATGTCAGTGATGCCTGTCGGTACTGTCAGGGCTCACTGCCTGCCTCTGAAAATGCTATTTTCAGCTCACTTAATGCAAAAAGGGGAAGAATGGAAAAAAATCCCTTCCAAAATCTCAGCAGTTGACACTGCATCTACACCTTTGGATCTAGCCTGACATTTTAAAAGCACTGGCTGATTTTATAGGCTGTGATTAAGAGCAACTGTTTTGTATTCTTTATAGTTCTGGTCACTTTTAATGCAGAGCTCAGCTTGTGACTACATTTAATTGTTACCACATACAAGAATGGAAAGAATATAACATACTTTTTGTTGTTATATGGAATAAGCAAAAAGTGAAACACATGCAGCAGTGAGATGTGTCTTATATTTCACTGTAGCCAGCATCTTTTACCAAGTGGGAACTGTGATTGTTTCTGTTATCAACAGACTTTTATTTCCTTTATATCCATTTATACAGTGATCAGAGGTTAACAAATGTTAATCATTACAAACCTGAGCTGAATTCAAGAAGTCATGTCTTATATTTAACAAAAAAAAATGAAGAAGAAGAAGAAGAAGAGATGTTAAGCCAGATTTTCTGGTCCTCTAAAATCACTTTGTGACATGTAAATGGTGCAAGGTGGCTTTAAAATGGATGGAGGTTCTCATTCTTTAAGGGAGCACCATCCACCACCATTCCTACCCAGGCATAAGGAGAGGTGGAATATTTTAGAGCCGGAAAAGGATGTATAGGAGTAGGACATCCCTAACCTTAATTCCACAGTGGACCTATTAAGGGTCCTATGCCAGTGGAGGAAGCTAGAGCAGTCCCTCTGCTGCTCTGACTTCTGCCAGACCTCTGGTAGCTGTGGATCAGGAAACGTTCTACAAATCCAAAACCACTTACACTGAAAGGAAGATCTGTTAGCTGTCATCATCCAAACACCCTCCTGTTCTATTTAGACACATCAAACAATAAACTCATACACACTTTATCCTACTCACACTGAAACCAATGACCAAAAACCCCACTGATCTCAGTGGCAACAGGATTCCATCTTAAACTGTCTAGACCAAAACCAATGAATAATATTGCTTAATAACAGTCTGTCTCAGGGGCGGGCAAACTTTTTGGCCTGAGGGCCGCATTGGGTTTAGTAAATTTTATGGAGGGCCGGTTAGGGGAGGGGGTCGTGGCCCGGCCCCCACCTCCTATCTGCCCCCTTCCCTCCCACCCTGGGACTCTCTTTGGAGGCAGGAAACTTGATAGCTTCAGTGAGGACCCAAGGGAGAGGGACTGGACACTGTGGGGGAGATGATTTAGGGAGACTCAGGATTGCAGAGGCTGTTGGTATCACACTGCAAGGAGTAACCAGGCTGGTGGCAGCCAGGGTGAGACCACTGTGTTGTGAGCAGGCTACTCATGTCAGGGTCTGAAAGCTGCACAGTACAGCACCCAGGGTTACAGGGTGGGCAGTGACACAACGACTTACTGGTCTGTGTGAACCCCCAAAGCTTCACAATAATACAGATTATTTTCAACAGTAACAGGAATAAAAAATGCAACGTATGATATATGCAGTGTCGCCACATATTTTGTACATATGTATATGTAGAAGTATGCAGGTGCTATAAGGTTTGCAGGACTGTGCTTTTTGTTAGATTTTATATTTCAGTAATCACATACCTAGAATTTAAAATTTATGGTTATTATTCTTATTTATAATTTATTATTATTTATTATGGAAAACATATTGCACTTTGAAAAAAATACTGCAAGGATTCTTAATTTGTTTTTCATAAGCGGATAATTGTTGTATGGATTCTGTTATAATTAACCAAGTCATCAAAAGGGGATAATGTAATCAAATGTTTCTCATTCTGACAAGTGAGCTCTTGTAACACATGTGCAGATAAATGGGAAATATATCAGTTGAAAACCTGTCCTGTGAGTGTGAATATGCAAGAAACCTTTCAGTTTTAATGGGCTTTAACAGAGTATTTGCTGTTAAGTGATGATGTGTGTGTGTGTGTGTGCATGTTTTCTGGTTCCACTTCATCAGTTACAATGCTCTGCCTGAGGCCTGACAGTGTTTCACTCTTCTGAGCTATTCTGACAGCTCACCAGCAAGCTAGTCATTACTCACTCAAAACATATGTAGATAGGAGTGGGAGAGGGGAAGGCAGGAAACTGAAAACTAATAAATGTGTATTTGCAATTCCAGATCACTCCTACTGTAAGCGTAAAGTCATCACTAAAATTTGCCCACCACATCTTAACCCTTCTGACTCTGGCAAATACTAATGTGTGTGTCACCAGGGGGCTAGCCAGTCCCGTAGAGTTTTTATGAAGTTGCCAGGAAGAGGAAATTGCAGTATTCATAGAATCATAGAATATCAGGGTTGGAAGGGACCTCAGGAGGTCATCTAGGCCAACCCCCCACTGAAAGCTAGTCTCAAACATCTAAAAATAATGGGTCAGGGTTTTTCTTAATAAATGTTGCATCCAAATTATAACAGTTCTGTACCTATTTCTGAAAGTAGTATACAAAGATAGTGGCAGTAGTGCCAGAATTTAAAAAATCATGTATCAGGCCCCCCAAAATCATGAGATAACTTTAAAAGCATCAATCATATGAAAATTTGACTGCAATAATGAACCCAGTCTTGCTCATCTATGAAGATCTTCATAACCTCCTGAGATACCCCCTTAAGTCCAAGAACCTACTGGTTATCAACCAAAGCTCTCAGGACCTTGGGGCTGTCACCAAAAGACAAGTGGCTGAGGGTGTGGGAATTCAGCAGGGTTAAAAATCAAGATGTGATCACAGATCCTACAAACCACCTACCTGGCTTTACCATGCCATATTACATAAGATATGGATCACAGTGAGCTACATCAGAACTTCACACAGGTGTTGAAAGTACTTATTATTCAAATGGAAAAGAGCCTGATTTGTGAATATGGAGAAGACCATGGAACTTCTAGTGAACAGCTGTTCCCTAACATCATTCTCTGGAGGTACAGTCT
This sequence comes from Mauremys reevesii, assembly GCF_016161935.1. NCBI lineage: Eukaryota > Metazoa > Chordata > Testudines > Geoemydidae > Mauremys > Mauremys reevesii. The sequence goes on from NC_052624.1 coordinate 97,955,971, forward strand.
TGATTCATTCTGTTACTGGAAGCCATAGAGTGGAAGACAAACGTGAACATTGACCTTTCTTAGTTGTCATATGAAAAAAAGTAGTTAAAAAAAAGGATTTACTTGATTGAAGAGGGAAGTGCTGTTATCCATTCGTGTCAAACATAAAGCATTGCGGTGTAGCATCTCATTGCTCTCTCTTCTTTAGATGATGTGCATGGCATTCCAAATGACACTGCATACGTAGTGTAAATGTTTTAGACATATTTATTTAGTCATATTTCTTGCAAGTCATGAGGAGAGAATATCTAGAGGTTTCTCAATTCAGTACAGGCAGGGTATACATTCAGAATTTCAGAATTCTTATCTGGCTCATATTATCTTAACCTATTAGTGCTCTGCTCACAACATGCCCTAGTTCCTGTCCTTCATATTCAGTCCACTTCAGCTCAACAAGTCCTAACTCCCCTACAATGCATCTATGGTGCTGCTCCCAGCTCTAGTGGGTATTCTTGGGATTGTCTCAAAAACTTGCTACTCCCTACATCTGCAGGTATCCTTTCTGTGCCTCTCTTCTGGCATGGTGGGGAATTGTAATTCTCTTTTCTAAGCCTAGCAGATCTCAGCTCTTTAAAATCTACCAAAACTCTTGGGCTTCTATAGTGTATTTCACTATTTTGTATCCTGTAATGCACTGTGCACTTTTACATGTGGCAGTGAATAATATGCCCCTTCCTGCTTCCCAGAGAAGCTGCTACTTACACTCTAGGAATTACAAATGTAAAGTGCATTCTGTAGTTGTGTGGGATCAAATAAATACTACACTATTGCTTAAGTTGATATAACTTGCGTCACTCATGGGTGTGAAAAAGACATCCTCCTCCCTCCCCAAGCGAGGCAAATTACAGAGGTCTAACCGCTGTCCACTCCAGCTCTCCTGCCAGCATAGTTTCCACCTCTCATGCCTACATGTAGACCTGTCCTAAGTCAGTTGCATTCTTACACTTGTAGTATTTTTAGAACAAGATTAAGAAACATTAGTAGAGCAATGTGGGGAAGCCTGCATTGTCATTGATTATATTGTATCTCTTTGCTACATAAATAGAAGACATAAGTCTCCAAGAATCATGGAAATGTAGGACTGGAAGGGACCTCAATAGGTCATCTATTCCAGTCCCTTGCGCTGAGGCAAGACTAAGGCTATGTCTACACTACCCATATGTTGGTATAACTTTTATCGCTCAGGGATGAGAATAAGCCACCCCCCCCAGGTGACCTACATTACACTGACCTAAGTGCTGGCCTGGACGGTGCTATGTTGGTGGGAGAAGCTCATTGGAAGTGGATTAATTACGTCGGTGGGAGAGTTGTTTCCTGTTCACTTAGAGCGGCTACACGAGAGAGCTTACAGCACTGTATGGTGGAGCTGCGGCACTGTATGTTTATCTAACCGTTTTTTTAAAAAACCTCCAGTGATGGAGATTCCTCAGCCTCCCTAGGTAATTTGTTCCAGTGCTTAACTACCCTTAAAGTTAGGAAGTTTTCACTACTGTCTAACTTAAATCTCTCTTTTGCGGTGTAAGTCCATTACTTCTTGTCCTGTCCTCAGTGGACAAGGATAAATTCATTTTGAATTCTAATCCTGTCATCCAAAGTGCATGCAACCCTCCCAGCTTGATATCATCTGCAAACTTTATATCTATGCCGTTATCCAAATCATTTATGAATATATTGGATAGAACTGGACCCAGGAGAGATCCCTATGGAGCCCTACTTGATATGCTCTTCCCTCTTGACTGTGAACCATTGATAACCACTCTCTGAGTATAGTTTTCCAACTGGTTGTGCACCCATCCTTATAGTAGATTCATTTAGGCTATATGCCCATTGTTTGCTTATGAGAAGATCATTTGAGACCTTATCAAAAGACTTACTAAAGTCAAGATATATCACATCTACTACTTCTCCCCATCCACAAACTTGTTACCCTTTCAAAGGAGGATATTAGGTTGGTTTGATATGATTTGTTCTTGACAAATTCATATTGACTCTTACTTATTACCTTATTCTATTCTAGGTGCTTACAAATTGATTGCTTGATTATTTGTTCCATTATCTTTCTGGGTATTAAAAAGGAGCTGACTGTTCTATAATTCCCTGGGTTGTCCTTGTTCTAATTTTTATAGATAGGTACCATGTTTGCCCTTTTCCAGTCCTCTGGGATCTCTTGCATTCTCCACGAGTTCTCAGAGATAACAGTTAATGGCTCAGAGATCTCTTCAGCCATGTATGTTATCACGTCCTGCTGACTTGAAGGTAATTCTAGGTAATTTTTTACTTGTTTCTTCCCTATTTTAGCCTCAGACCCTACCCCATTTACACTGATGTTCACTGTGCTAGTTGTTCGATCACTACTAACCTTTTGGATGAAAACTGAAACAAAAAAGGCATTTAATACTTCAGCCAATGCTGCATTTTCTGTTGTTGTCTTGCCCTCCTCATTGAGTAATGGACCTAATCTATCCTTGATCTTCCTCTTGCTTCTAATATAATTGTCAAAAGTTTTCTTGTTACCCTTTATGTCCCTAGCCAGTTTAATCTCATGTTATGTCTTGGCCTTTCTAATTTTGTCCCTACATGCGTTGGTGTTTGGTTTTATATTCATCCTTCATAATTTGACCTAGTTTTTGTAGAACTCTTTTTTTGAGTTTCAGATCATTGAAGATCTCCAGGTTAAGCCAGGATGGTCTTTTATTTAACAGCGTGATTAATTACAATTAATTTTTTAAAGCTTGCAATTAATTTTTTTAAGCACTTGACTACCCTAAAATTTTATTATAATGACCAAAAGTGAGTGTGGGTCTCAAAGTATGAGAGCACATCTGAGTTTAATCTAACACTGTGTGTATTAAAAGTGTACATAGGAAAGAAATGAAGTATTGGTGAGTAGGTTTCCTGCAAAACAACTTCATATATAAATGCTATTTAGATACATTATTTTTGGATGTTTTCCACATTTTCAAATATATTGATTTCAATTACAACACAGAATACAAAGTGTACAGTGCTTACTTTTATATATATTACAAATATTTGCACTGTATATATATATATATATATATATATATATATACAGTGCAAATATTTGTAATATATATATATATAACAAATATATTTGCACTGTAAAAATAAAAATAGTATTTTTCAGTTTGCTCATTACAAGTACTGTAGTGCAATCTCTTCATCATGAAAGTTGAACTTACAAATGTAGAATGATGTACAAAAAATAACTGCATTCAAAAATAAAACAATGTAACATTTTAGAGCCTACAAGTCCACTCAGTCCTACTTCTTGTTCAGCCAATCACTTAGACAAACATGATTGTTTACATTTTCAGGAAATAATGCTGCCCGCTTCTTGTTTACAATGTCATCTGAAAGCGAGACCAGGCATTCTCATGACATTGTTGTAACTGGCATCGCAAGATATTTACGTGCCAGATATGCTAAACCAGAGGTTGGCAACCTTTGAGAAGTGGTGTGCCAAGTCTTCATTAATTTAAGGGTTTGTGTGCCAGTAATAAATTTTACATGTACAGGGGCTGCAGATGGAACCCCAGACTGGCAGCGGGCTGAGCGGCTCAGCCCGCTGCCAGTCTGGGGTTCCATCCGCCGGTCCCTGCCAGCCGGAGTCCTGGCCGCTGGCCCCACTCTGCCCACTTGCGGCCTGGGGTTCCGTCCATCCAGGCCAGCAGGAGGCTGAGTGGGGCCAACGGCCGAGACCCCAGCTGGCAGCAGATTATCACTAAAAATCAGCTCACGTGCCGCCTATGCCATGCATGCCACAGGTTGTCATCCTTGTGCTAAAGATTCGTATGTCCCTTCATGCTTCAATCACCATTCCAGAAGACATTCATCCATGCTGATGACGGGTTCTGCTCAATAATGATCCAAAACAGTGCGGACCGATGCATGTTCATTTTCATCATCTGAGTCAGATCCCACCAGCAGAAGGTTGATTTTCTTTTTTGTTGGTTCAGGTTCTGTAGTTTCCACATTGGAGGGTTGCTCTTTTAAGACTTCTGAAAGCATGCTCCACACCCCGTCCCGATCAGATATTTATGGTAGAAGCAATGGCATACTGCCATAGATTTACTACCGTAAATGATGTAAAGGCACTTTCACTGCAAACCCTTATTTTCATAGGTAGTTTCAGAGCCCATTGTTGACATTTGCATGCGTGTGCACACTGGCATCAATCTAAGATTCCACAATAAGAGTTGGGAAATAGAGGCTCACTTGGGTATCAGAGCAGGCCATTCATACATTGCCTCTCTGTCACCCTTTTTCCTCACCTCCACCCTGTTGTCATGTTTACTTATTTTCAACTAACCCTAATGAGTCTGCTTGGAGCAAGTTATTTAGCTCCTTTGTTCCCATGTATCTATGCTTTGTTTCTGCATAATAGATCACTGGTATAATTATTTAAGCCCCCCCTCCCTAATGATAAAACAACCGCTAAATCGATGAGTGATGCAGCACTGTGTGCTTGTGTTTATCACATGTTTTTACTAGCTGTGATTTTCTTGCCAGTCTGTGCTGCCTATCTTGCTTGCCAGACTTCCCAATCCTTCCATTCACTTCTTTATCTCCTCTACCTGGTGCTGTTAGCAGGCTCCTGAAATATGAACAAGCATTGATCTTTTGTCACATACAGTATTTCCTTGGCTCTGTGGGTGGTTGATCATTGAATCCATGCTTGTATCTTTTCCATTTATTCATTTTTATTCTTTCTTATTTTTCTGCCCAGGCAAACTCTCATGTGCTTGTAAGAAGCCTTTTGTTGCTTCTTACCCTTTGACCTCTAACAAGGTTATATGAGACAAATTCACGATTTTCAAACTTAGCTTCATATAATTACATTTTAAACATTTTACCATGCCCCCTAATGAGTTCAGATATGTTACAATTCCCCCTTCAATAATCTAGTGTTACAAATTAACCTATTGGACTGAATATTTTTAGATAATCTATGAAACAGTGGAGCTTGTACCACAGAGTTTATTGTTAGGCTGATTATATGTTGTCTGGAATGTCACCTTTACCATGTAGTGTTTTGTCACAGGATGACTGGCCCTATAAACCGAGATGGGCCTCAATCTACCTTGACAAACTTAACTCACCTTCCCAGGTGGGGAGAATAAAGGTCATGTGATCACTGGGTCAGGTGAACCAATCAGACCTGCTGTAGATAAGGAAGAGGCCTGGAGCGAGAAGGTGCTGCAGGTGCATGTTAGCAGATGCCTGTAGAGAGTAAAAAAAGTTCCTGCAGGGACCTGAATCAACAGGGAGAAGACACCAGTAGGGAATGAGATCTGTGGAGAAATCAGAGAAGGGCAAACTTCAGGCAAGAAATGCTGGGAAAGGAACAAGACAGATCCTTAGGGAAGAGGGGCTGTGCCTGGCTTCGGACTGGGGTGAAAGAAAGAAACTTTAAAAATGCAGATGGGCCTTGGGGCAGGGGCCTGTGCCCGGTCTGAGATTGCGGCAGAAGAGACTTTAATTTTGAGAGGGGGGGGGGATGTTAACAATGCAAACCCGAAGGAGAGCTGTTGTTATTGGACACAAGCTTTTGTGGAGTTATTGAGAAGCCTAAATGAAGGGGAAACTGAGGCAGGGCCTCACCAAACCACCCAAGGCCACGGGGTGTGTTTGAGAGATGGTTTACCCGTTACATGTAACCTGTATCAGAGAGGAGTCCTAAATATATGCAGTCTGTAGAAAAATAGCTACAACTTGACCTAGTAATTCATCCTTTGCTGATTTGCAAAGATGCGAGGAGCAAATGCTTGAAGTGGAATGTTTCCGTAGGCGTTGGTCTCACTTTACCAGGGGTAATTCTACTAAAGTCAGAATAGCATAAGTGGGAACAGAATGAATCCTATGATGTTTTGCCTTTGCTTTAATGACCAAGGGGGATTTCTGTCTCTCAGTACAGCTGTCCAACACTGTAATGTGTCATATAATAGTGAAGCCCTGGGGCCAGATAGATGACTTTCATGATTCACAGCTCTTCTCAATTTTCCAGTCCTTTCAGTTTGTCAGATAAACAACTCTTAATCCACAGCAAAGCCTGACCCAAAGTCAGTGGGTCAATAGATGTCTATGGATGTAGCCCTTTAATGGTTGTCTTCAGGACCAACATCTAAAAGGCAGGTTGATTCACTGGATTGGACTTCACTTGTCACTTTCCCAGGTGCTGTATTTCAGGGATTCACAACCTTTTTCTTACTGAGCCCCCTCCCACCCCCAACATGCTATAAAAGCTCCATGGCCCACCTGTGCCACAACAACTAGTTTTGGGAGAGATTTTCAATTACACAAATGGCAGTTTGTGCTATTGAAAATATCCCTATTAGTTATTTCTAAGATCATAAGCGACAGTAGATATTTTTGCCCAGTTAACTTTTCAAAAGTTACAAACGTCCCTATATTGAAATTTCATTACAGAGCTAGAAACTTCCCTTTATTGGCATGGAAACACACTTTTCATTTGAAGAAATTCTTTCAAATTTACTCTGCATTTGATATGGGTCATGGGATACTAGGGACCAAATAAGGCACTCTTTAAAATAGGAGATTTCTGGTGACTCTCTGTCATCCCCCAATGGGGTCAGAGTATAGGTAAGGAAGTAGTGATCTGCCTGCACTGTCAAGGTGAGTGCACGTCAGATCTAAAATGCGGGGAAAGCTGTGCAAGGATGTAGGTGGTTGGGGGCTGCAGCGTCAAATGTACAAAGGTGGAAAGAAGTATGTCCATTGTAGTTCATACTGGTGATATGGCATTCAACCACTTAGTCTTTGGTCATGCAATTCTTCCATTTTACATGATTTGAAACTCTCATTGCTCCATTTGACCAAATATATTGCAGTATCTCCTGCCCTAGCAGCAAAAACCTCACAGAAGAAATCCAATGTTTGTTTATTCTGCTTGTACGCTATATCCCTTTCCCCTACCCTTTGTCTATTTTTGATAGTTATTTCTTCAGCACAGGAACTGTCTATTATGATGCATTTTGTAAAGTGCCCAGCATGATGAGTCTCCATTACTGGTTGGCCCCGAGGTACTACTGTAATACAATTAAATAATAATGATAATACTTTGGGCATACCATGGTGCAATATGGTTTACCTTTCTTTTTTTTTTTCTTATCCATCTGCCAGCCATTCTGTAATATTAGGCATCATATAGTTCTTAAATTATACTGAAGTTTTAAAGCGGTACCTATAAATTTATACTTATGACTATTGATGGTATAGTGGTAGTAAATTAGGCAGCCTATATATCAGGAAGCAAATGATCCCCCTATTGGGATAAATCCAACCCATTGTTTAACTTTTCAGTGCATCACTAACTGTTGTAATATTTTAGAATTGCCTCGTTGCCAGTATAGTTAAGGATATGTCAGCAATTCCATTCTAAAATTCTAGCTTCAGAAGTTAATAACTTGGCTTAAAAAAATTCCCTCCGGGTGAAAACTTGGGAAGCAAGCTCTCAGCCCAGGAACCAGGGTTGTTTGTTTAAATGGAGGGGGAAACAAACCCACAACCAAAACTCGATTGGACTAGTTTTAAGTTACACTATTTCCCCCCTAATTGTAGATCATTGTTTAAAAATGAAATTTGACACGTCATTACTGCAAAATAGAAAGTAATTGCTTTTAAGACTTTGACAAAAGATACAAGAAGCTTTGAAAAGGCACTACTGTGGAGTCACTGTAAATCTTTCTAAAGGAAATGTACTGTATTTATATCAAATGCTATACTCAGCTATTCATCTCCCTGCATCGATTTGTTTTTCTAAGACCTAGGAAGGATTCACCATAAGGAGGGCAGTTGTTTGCATTGCCACCTGTCCTCTCTCTGGGCTAGAGGAGAGTGGAGCGTCTTTTATTTCTACAAGGAGCTTCATAGGAGCTTTGCTTTTAAAATCTGATGAGGGGACAAAATGAGTCACCAGCCCATGGCTATCCTGGCCATATCTCCTCCCTGGCTCCCATTGTTGAGACTTACAGGTCTTTTGAGCTTTCTTTTACCATTGCTTCTCCCTAGAAGATTTTTTGCTGGTGGTGCTCTGCATCTGGGTTTCTGCTGATGGAAACCAGCATTGAATTTGTATCATTATGTATATAAATCTGTTTTGGCAATATAATAGACCATCTGGTTTTTTTACACTGTCCTCTGCTGGATGGAATATGTTCAAGTGTTTGTGTATTTTATCAATTTCATTCTCTGGTGGTTAGTGGCATGCAAGAAAAGTATAGAGTGTCTTTCCTGTTTTTCCAGTGGGGTTTGGATTAGACCCATGTCACCATTTGAAGCCAAGAGAAGTCCTCTTTCAGCTCAGTGGCTAGAGACACCTGTGTTTTTGGAAGAGAAGGTCATGAGTTATAGTCTATACTATGCAGTTACAAAACTGTTATGCCTTTTGCTTTCTGTGTATTCCACCTTTATATTTGTATGCATTTTCCCTGTGTGCACAGGTCAGCAGCCATTTCGCTGTCAGAGTTCGGTGCAGATCATCAGAAGATATATTTTGTGCTCTCTCATGAAGATTGCACTTCAGTGTTTTTTTTTCTTGTTTTGCTCTTCTCTTAATATAGCAAAGGTTATTCCTATTGAATGAATCTATTTTCTCTATATTTAGGGGCGGGGGGGGGACATTTCTTGTATAGAAAATTACATTATATTTCCCAGGATAGAAAAATGTCTCCAGATAAATAGTAGTAGAAGCAATGGTGGAAAATCACCCCTCCATTTAGCTGATGTGTGAATTTCAAGGCCCTATTTGGATCATCTAAATGCTAGCAGTACTAAGAGTGATAGCATCTTCTTTTTCCCAGTTTTTATTTTAAAAACAGAATCAAGGACATTAAATTTAAAAAAAAAAACAGAATATCCTTTCTGGTGGGATATTAACTTAAAAACAAACAAACAAACAAAAAGATTTGCAACACATAAGTCAATATTGTACTTGAAAGCTTACAACATTTTCTATTACAGTTTTTCTGGTTCAATACTTCATTTAAAATACATGTCTTAGTATGTACAGTGTAGGCCATAAAAATAAGGGTGATACATCTGCGTTAATATTACTGTTAGAACCTTTTGCTCAAGTGGCTAACCAAAATGTGGGGATCTTACAAGTTTTTCCAGTTTGAGATATGATGGAGTCGGGTATTTCTTTGATGCCATCCTGTTTATAAACATTCTTTGTAAATAAAGTCCTGTTTCCCTGAATCAATCAAACACCAGAAGACAGTTTCTTTACTTGCAGTTCCAAGCCTCTTTCCAGCCAGCATTCAGTCTAAAAGTTCTCTCTAAGCTTTCTCTCAGGATCATACTACAAGTGTTTCTCTCCCTGTATGTTTCCTTGCTGATTCTCTGTCACAGACACGCAGCTGCAGTCAAAGCAATCCTCTGACCCTGTGTTTGTTATCAGACTCTGAGGAAACCCCCTTGGACCGTATGGCCTAGAAATTGCCCAGGCTTGCATATGGTCTAGTCCTTGGGTGGTAGTTTTCCATAGTTTTAGCTACTACTAAACAAAAGCAAATTTAATTGTTCCTTCATTTAACCTAAATAGAAGCAGTGGCAAATTTAGAGTTAGTGGGGCCCTGTGCTCAGCTTCATTTTTGGGGCCCCTCCTTGGGACCCAGACAAGAAAAAGAACATCCTCTCTTATCTCCCCCCCCACACGCCCCTGTTTTTCATTCTTTTTTTCTTCCTCCTCCTCCTATAAATTATAGGAAGTAAATGAAAATAAAGTGAGGTACCTTGATTGTTTTTGTAGTCTAACTTATTTTTCCACAGACCACTTGAAAATCGCTGAGGGTCTCGGTGAACCACTTAATGATCTTTCCAAATATTGTAAAAAAAAGTTGGGGTGCAGAGTCTGGCCAGGAGCTAGGGTGAGGGATGGGGCTCAGAGTTGGGACAGGAGGTTGGGATGTGGAGCGCTTACCTGGGGCAGCTCCTGTTTGATGCTCAGGATGGGGGTGGGTATATGAGGGGGTGCAGGAGTCAGGGCATGGGGTATACGGGGGGGCTGGGTATGTGTGGGGGGTGTAGGAGGCAGGGTAGAGAGCTGTGTGTGTATTAGGGGGGTGCAGGAGTCAGGGCAGGGGGCAGTGTGAGGGGGTGAAGAGGGCTGTGTGTGTGTGAGGGGGGTTCAGAGGTCAAGGCAGGGGGCTGGGGAGGTGTAGGGGGTGCAGGGGCCAGGGGAGGGGGCTGGGGAGGTGTGAGGGGGTGTTTGTACCATTAGCTAACTATTGTAAAGTACTTTGGATAAGAGTGCTTTATTTAAAAAAAATGTAAAAAAAAAAAAGTTGGGATGTGGGTTCGGCTAGGCCTTAGTGTGCGGGATGGAGCTCAGGGCTGGGGATGCAGGGTCTGAGATGAAGTTAGGGGTGCAGGAGGCTGCCGAGGTGGGCTGGGGTCATGGGGGTGCTGCCAGCCCCCTGCTCTGAGCAGCTCACAGCAGGGGGCTGGGGGGAGTATGTGTAGGGTGAGTGTGGGTGCCCCGCCCCTGTTCTGCCCTGCCCTGCCCCGATTCCATCACCTCCCCCAAGGCTCAGCCCCCGCCTCCTCCCCCTCCCTCCCTCCCGGAGTGACCTGAGTGCTGGCAAACAGCTGTTCGGCAGCAGGGGGAAGCGCTGGGAGGGAGAGGTAGGGGTGGGAACACGGCATGCTCTGGGGAGGAGGCAGGGAAGAGGCGGGGGAGGGGGAAGCTTGGCTGCTGGTGGGTGCAGAGCCTGCAGCAGGAGTCCCAGGAGTCAGCAGGACCAAGCTTCTGCCCTGCAGCTGCCCAGCCTTGGGGCCCCATGTTGTTGGGGGCCCCCTGCCAGAGAACTCTGTGTTTCACTGTAAATCTGCTTCTGAATGGAAGGCAATGATCATGCCCAACAGCTTCAAGAAGTTGCTGTGATTGCCCAATACCAAGGATAATACATTTGCTGATGTCTGTGTTTTTAAGAATGCAGATTTAACCTTTATTTAATTTAGTGGAATAAAATCCTCTAATAATTAATTCACAAAGACTCAGACCTAAACAAGTACATGTGCACATTTCATTAACATATAAACAAAACAAATACCAAAGTGAATGTTGCAAGCATGCTCTAGTGAATATTTTCATAGGTCCTTTGGGCTTCTAAGAGCTGTGGATAAATTTTGATTATGCTAACACAGTCCTCAATTGCTATCACTTGGAGAAAAAAAATCTCCATTTTCATCTTCCAGATCATGTGACTTCCAGGAAGGCAAACATTCTGGAGACATTCAGATGCTTGTTTTTGATTCCCTTACAAGATAATGACAAAAGGGTAATTTTTGTCCTATGGGTCAAGATGACAACAAAAAATACCTTTTATTTGATACAGCACGCTTTTGTTTTGTTTGGCCTTCTGCAGTACTGTACTCATTTAAGATCATTCACCAAAGAACATTTCATATTGCTTCTAGTTTAAAAATCTGTTACTATTTTGTTAAAGATAACAGTCTTTTGTCCACCAGTGGGATGCTTGTTTTCCCGCAGAGAATAGCTAACTTGTTTGTTTTATACTGTTGCAGGTTGAAAATGTGTAAAGAGGCCATGCTTTGTCTTTCAACTGCTTTATTTTTAAGACTAAAATCAGGGTATCCTGTTGGGCACCCAGAAAATGAGGAACACAATTAGTGACCACTTGTGAAAGGTTTCAATTAAGTAACTTGCCTAATATTCCACAGGAAGTCTATGGAAAAGGCAATCATAGAAGAGGGTTCTCCAGAGAGCCATTCAGATGCTTTAACCATAAAACACTCTTCTTTTCTGGCAATCCCCTGCATCTCACACTACACACCTTCCAGTGCTCCGTGCCATCCAGTGGGGTGTGGTCCATTGCTCTATGTGAGTATGTACCTTTCTGCCACCACTGCCTCTCCACTAAAGAATTGGATCAAGCTAGAGACTAGGGTCTCCAAGTGGTTGCAGAGGTAGACAGGGTGTCTCAGGTGCCTTTCCCTTTGGGGCAGGGTTCTTGTGCTCATGCTCAGCCAGCTGGTCCATTTTGGGGCACCAGTTCAATATCCTGAGCCTGCCCCTGGGAAGCCTGGCCAGCTTTCAGAAGATGATCTTGGAGTTTTTCTGCTAGGGCTGCACTGGGTCTCTGCAGGTGTCCCAAATGTCCCTCTGGGGAATGAGAGACAGGGCCTGGTCTGCATCCACCGCCAGGTCCACACCTTCCCCCTTCAGGCCCTGCTGCAACTTTTTACAGTGCAGGTAGCCCAGCATGAAACATGCTACTGCACGCCTTCCTCCAAGGGCTCCAATACAAATGGCAGCTCTTTTATCTCCACCTCAGGACTTCTCTGAGGTGCCGGTCTTCTACCAAGACCTCCTCAGGACCTGGAAGCTAGTTTCAGTGACCAGGTCCATAGCTACAACTGATGAGGAGAACCTCTTTACAGAACCCCTGCTACATAACCCCCATCTCCATCTGCAGGTGGTGGAGTCCCACTTGGTGTGCCAGAGGCTGGTCCTGTCTGGTGCCCCCAGAGTTGGAGACTTCCTGGAATGTGATCAGAAGGACTAGGTTGACCCCCGTGGCAGTTAGTCAGTGCATGGGGCTGTCCACCATGTGCATCCCCTGGTGTGCTCCAGGAGATGAGGACAGCCTTGCCTCCTGCTTCTCTCATTTTCCTATGGAGGGTGCTCCCTGGACACCCCTCACCATTGGCTCTCCAGAACTCTTCATCATGCTCCTGTCCCGGCTGACCCTGACATGCCATCTGAATGCTGCACAGCACCCAGCTGATCTGCCTCTGAATCGTGCCCAGAGAACGTGCATACGCACTCGTGCATCATAAAATCCAGTTCCTCACCCTTGTGTCCCACCTTGACATTAAGTGGCCACCTCAGGAGGAGAACAACCCTGGAAGGCCAGTCTGTTCATTCTGCCCACTGGGGATATTATTTGATGGCTCCTCCGTGGAGCCATGAGCATGGGCTTGTACCTGGCATGGTTCCCAAACTCCTCCGACACCTGTCCTTTTCACAGCAAAAGGAAGAGCTGGTGCACATCTGTGTAGGGTATGTCCAGTTACAACCCTTCTCCTGGCTCTTCCAGAAACTCTTCCTGAGGTTCTGGCTGCACTTTTCCCTGCACCTCCCAATCTAAGCACACCGCATCTGTAGCTCCACAGAAGTCATGGGGCCGCCTCATTAACCTGCTTCTGGCACTATTCTGCCTATTCATCTCTCCAGGCGGAGTAAGCTGGACAGGGAGGCTCCACAGTCACAAAGCATCTATTTCCAGTTCCTTATTCAATCACACCTCCAGGCAGAGTTCCTCTGGGCATTGTCCACTCACTAGACACCTTTGTGGAGCAGTGGGTGCTGTCGGGGATTCTCTGCTCAATGTCCACTCTGGATCCCTGATTTTCAATCTTTAACCTCACTCCTCCCTGTGTTTTTTTCATTGGTGTCCCTAGTAATCAACTGTAGTCTGGGCTTAGTGGTTCCTCCCCCTTATGTGAGGGGGCAGATCTAGACCCATCCACCCCAATACAAATGGTGGACACCTTCCAGTTTCTGCAATATAAATAAGGTAAAGTTCCTAAAGACAAAAGACTCCTTTAGTGCACAAACCTGATTCATCCCAGAGCAGGGCTGCTCTTGCCCAGGCAACCTAAATCTGGAATTTCTTAACATTTGAGTTCTTGCTTGACTTTGCAACCTAAATGTTCTTTTAACATTATTTGTATGGATTATTATACAAAAGTAAACACACCAAAATGTTCATTGAGTGACATCAGATAGACACCCACGTGAGTTGTCAGTAAGGTTGGAACATTTAGATGCACCACACAGGCCTTTGCCACTTGAGCTAACTGAGTAGCTGATTGCAGTAATAGGTTGTCATTCTCTATGGACCAACACTAAGGGGGGGGATAAAATACAGTTTTCAGAGGGTTTCACAAATGTTTTCTGACAGCAGAGGGATGGAGAGAATGGGGTTCCATTCCAGGCTCTAGAGGGGGGTGTACTTTAGTGCTTACAGACCCTTTTGCCTCTCCCCACCTCCAAGTTTGATACCTTCTTCCACATGCCCTCTAATTTGTCCCTTTCCCAGAACTCTTTCTTCCACACCCTGGCTCCTCATCCCAGTCTCCTTGTCCAGACAGACATAATCTCCCCCTAGGCTCTCTGTCTAAATCCTAGTGTCTTGCCCTCCCAATCTCCTTCCCAACCTAGACCCCCCCTTCCTGCCCCCTCAGCCTCTCCCTCCCCTGCTACCTCCCCCTACCCCTTTCACTGGCGCTCAGTTCCATTTTCCTTCTTCAGGCTCCTTATCCACTTTTTTCACTCCCCGCATCTGCATCCCTGCCTTGTCCCAGTCTCATTTTTCCAGCCAGTCCCAGTTGTCCCTCTGCACCCCAGCTCCTTCTCACATTTGTCTCCTTTCTCCCATTTCACCCCTCACTGCATGCTAGACCCAGTCTCCTTTTCCAGCCAGTCCCTTCTCCCAGCACCTCACCCAATATCAGTGTTACCCCTGCCCCTGCCAACAGGCTCCCAGTCTCTTACCCACCACAATCCCCTTGCTTCCTTGTCCAGAAGGTCCCAGTTATGTCCCTTCCCCTAGCTCCCTATCCCCAGTGTCTTCTCCTCAAACCCTAGTCACAGTTTCTCTAACCCTGTCTCTAGACCCAGTCTCACCAGATTCCTTGTCTCAAATTAATATTTTCCCTCCCTTCCCTGGTTTGGATCTTGTGTTCCTGCTGCATTCAGCATGCTTCCCCATCCACAGTGCCTGAGTTGCAGTGGGGTCAGGGTGGTCAGTGAGGGCCTAGGAGAGAAAAGGCTCTCTGGTTTTAGTCCCAGTGCTCAGTCCCATCCTGGCCTGGAGCACGTATAGCCACTTTGTGGAAATGGTACATGCACAGTCTGGTCAGCCCTAGGAACTGTGAGGCTCAAGCTTTCTCATTGCACACAGAATCTTTGGTCATTTTAGTTGATAAACTCTAACAAGTTTCTACTGAGCATGTGCAAACTCAGATTGTCAAAGGCACATAATTTGGCCAAATGTGGGTGGATGTTGGTGGGGACAGTGAAAGGCACATCACATTACATCTCTGCTCCACAGCATGGGATGGCAGACCTTCTCAAAGAAAAGGTCACCAGATCTTTTTTAACATTGAAAAATAACATATTGGTCCCTAGTCTTGTTCTCAGAAATGGCTGAACCATTGGAAAAAATTCAGTCTGAGGCAGACACCCATCATGGAATTTTTCTGCTCAAATGCTGAAAGTTTGACAAAGCTGTAAGCACCTGACGACAAGGCCTGATCATGGAGAGTGTTGTGCAACCTTAATAAAAAGTGATGCTACCAGTCCTGCCTAAAATCATTATTTTCCTTGAAATTAGGCATCAGTGTTCCCAAGAGCCAGTTTTTCTATGAAAGAGAGGAAAGCATTGTTGTCATACTTTTCTTTTTGGACCTTCTGTGCTGCTATCTTAAGGGAAAGTAGTAATGTCCCAATGTTGATATGGACCACTCCGAGGGGGATAAAGGGTAATCAGGAATTTTCTTTGTCTATTGTCATGCTATTCAAAGTGTTTGGTGAAGTGGAAGTCTACTCCTACTAGGTTTCACTTTTTCCACGGGCATGAAAAATGTAAGTCAATCTTCTAAGAAAATGTCTTATAGTGAATGAAAATTCCATGAAAAATAAACATTAATAGGACAGGGCTATTTTGCAAATAATTAAGGAAAGAAAATCCTGAAGCAACAAGAAAGCTGAAGATTCATCCTTGTATAAAATATATTAGCTAAGGACATTGGATGGAAAGTGGATCAGTGACTAAGAACCAAAAAAAAAAAGTGATAAGGTTAATTACTATTACTGTCCCAGAATATATATTTCTGATATGCACCATTGAAGAGGGGAAAAATTGAGCTAAACTTTTCTAGTGTATTGATCTTTAGTATTAAACTGTTTTTTGTTTGTTTGGTTTTTTTGGTATACTTTTAGTAGGTTTGCCTTGATTATTAGTATTATTTGATTTTAGAATATTTAGAATTTATTTCTTTTAAAATATTATTTCATTGATATTTCATATTGTCACACTGTCTGGAGTGGTTCACAATTGTGAATGCCTACCTCAGGGCAGACTGTCAAAGGCAGACCAGATACTCCAGAGTGGTAATATATTCTATAAGTAGATTTCACCTGTAACAAATTTGAACTCCTGTCTCAGCATGGTGTCACAGACAGTCAGTCCCCTTGGATTCTCCTATCTATCTTGCCACCCAGGCAAGCTGGACTTAGTGATAAATGGTCACTTACTCCAAAAATCACATCATATTCAGGGTGCTTCCAGTCCCAAGGGACCAGTCACTTACCCCAAATGAATTGGTACTCTAGAACTTACACCAAAGACAATGCCCTAGCCAACCTTGAATTAAAGTATCTAAAGGTTGATTAACTAGGAAAAATAAATGAGTTATGTACAGGTTAAGGCAAGCAAACACATAAACAAACAAGTTGCAATTTAAATCCTAAAAGTGACAGAGTTGTAGTGACCTGTCAATTCAAAGTGTGTTTCAGGGCGGACCCAGGAAATAACCCTTGGGGATCTCGGGCTTCCATTTTTTTGTCTCTGGCCCTGTGAGAGTTCAAACAACAGAGATGGAAAATCTTCCTGTATCTTTGTTTTCTTTCCTTCATTCAACCTCCAAGTTCATAGGACATAACATTTTCAAGGTCTGATAGGGCCATTAACAGATATTTTGTATTGCAATGTTTCTTGACAGATCATCTGATTTTGATAGTTCTTCTGGATGGGCAGGGGGAGAAAAACTCTTCCCATCTGAGTTCACAAGTTTAGAACCAACATTTTCAAAGTTATAAAGCAAAACTTACATATTTCCTTATAGCAGTGGTTCACCAACTTTTGTACTGGTGACCCCTTTCACATAGCAAGCCTCTGAGTGTGACCCCCCCCCTTAAAAATTAAAATGCAAAGGGGGGTTTGGGGTGGAGGCTGACATGCGACCTCCAACATAATAACCTTGTGACCCCCTGAGGGCTCCTGACCCACAGTTTGAGAACCCCTACCTTATAGCATGGAATACAGACATTGCAAGTAAGATTAATGCATGCAGCTCCTTACAAATATATATGCTTATAAGATTAAGATTTATTTTGAGCAACACTAATGCATACATGAATTAGTCTGGTCTCCAGCTATGAGTTTTTCAGTTCTTAGATAATGCCTGCAGCCTTGGCAAGAGCTGGAACCTCGCCTGCCAATGTGTCACATATCTTTTCCAAAACTCTGTATTTGTAATAAAAATTGTATTTAAAAAACAAAACAAAATAATACATTCTACATATCTAAACATATTGAGGCAATATCACTTGAAGAACTCTTACTGAATACCCCAAATTACAAGCAAACAGCAGGTAACTTGAAACAGTGATATGAATTCCAAATATCTCATACTCCTTGTGCTGAGAAGACCAAACATCTATGAGAAGCATAATCCTTAGAATAATATATCAGTAAAAAGTGAGAACAAATGATATTTTAAAATGCAAACAATCAAGGACAATCTTTCTGCCTGGAAGAGGACTAAAGTTAGAAAGCTTTCTATAAACTTTCATCATCCTCATGGCAAATCCTAAAGAGACATGTCTTCCGTGCAGCTCAAACGCCACCCAAAACAATCTCTCAGTAGATCCTTAAAGTTGTCTGACTGCATAGTCAGTTTGTCTATCACTGGCAATCTCATTACACCACCAAAGGTGTTGACACCCCTCTCCGCCCCGATGATTGCCCGGGATGTAGCAGCAATCTTTGGTAAAGACGCTTTGGAATGTGTTAGTCTTCCATTCTAATAATATGCCTTTTCCAAGAAAGCTGCCAAAACCAAACTAATGCTGATGGAGATGGTTGCTGGGTTCAGCTTCGAATATCCTCATTTCTGATCTGATCTTTCCAGTTAATATGGAGGAGCCGACAGACGCAGCAAGAATTGAAGACTTGAAATAATCATTCTCAGTGCCCCCATTTCTCTTTACAGTGGAGTTAGTATAACTGTGATTTTATAGATCTGCCATCATGACGCCCTGACAGAGGCTTCTGAAGGACCTGAAACATGGCAGCAGCTGGTGCTATACAAGTTTCCACATCTTTCAAGAATCCTCCAGCACTGTCTATGGTGCTGCCCAAGTATTTGACAGTTGCTCCCTGCTCAGTGTCCCATGTGGACAGGTTAACGCTGAGCTGGTTGTATTCTGGAGCTAGACACTAGTTGATGGTAATGACCATAGATTTAGTTTTAACGGGTTTAACAACCAGACCAGTGCTCAGCCATTGATAGATTTTGCAAGTTACACAATGACATGCAACTCATGTACCAGAGGACAGAATTTCTTTTTCGGCTGGATTCACTTCTTATAACAGTGACTAATCTGCACAATGTAAATAACATATTTTGCCCTATGTCTGTTTTATTCTTTCATGAAGTTAGAAACAGCTACAACCAGTAGACTTTTTCAGTTTTTATTATTTTTTTATTACCACTTTCTTTACGGGTATTCATTTATAATACTGATTCTTTTAGCTGGTGCTGGCATCTATTGTTCCAAAGTAGGGTTCTCTTTTTCATTTTGTGATAAAAGGTAATCTAGGGAAGATGGGGGTTTATTATTTCTGGTTAAGACATCTGTGTTTACTTATAAATACAGCATTTGTATTGTTCCCTAAAAAGATATTTTGAAAGTCACTGTGGATCTAATTGTAAGTCATTAGGCATTTCAACTCAGTTGGAAGACTAAAGCAATTGTACTCGAGCTAGAATAGCTGCCTAGTTTTATTCGTTGTTGGATTTTCAGTCTCTCTTTACTTCTGCTCCTATTCTCTTTTCCCTTATTTTATTCTATTGCTTCAGCATTTTTATTCCCTCAGTGGTGTAAAAGACCAGACAAACTTTTACACAGGCTGCAACAAAGACTGATTCCACAATGAGGTGACCCCTAGCTTTCCCCCCCCCATTAAATATGAATACCTTATGTAATAGAGTGCACAGTTGTCAGGTAAGAAAGGGGTTAAAATCCTGCAGTGGAAAGAGAGTAGAGAATCTGC
Organism: Mauremys reevesii; assembly: GCF_016161935.1. Taxonomy (NCBI): domain Eukaryota; kingdom Metazoa; phylum Chordata; order Testudines; family Geoemydidae; genus Mauremys; species Mauremys reevesii. The sequence continues at coordinate 97,975,143 of NC_052624.1, forward strand.
TTCACTCTAGAGAAACTGCCAGCATTGACAATCCTGGAGAGTGCCTCTGCAGCTGGGGCTCATTAAGGAGCAGGGAATAAAGAAGAGCTAAGCATAGGATAGCAAGTTGGCTCATTCCCAGGGGGTACAATCTCTCTCCAGGGTGGCTGGGAACGGACTGGGCTAGGCAAACCTCTCGAAGGGGCTGCTGAACTTGTCTTTCTGCTGGCACAGAGGGGCAGGGTTTGCTGAAGCCAGGAGAAGAGAGTGAGTGCTGGAAGGAGGGGGGTTCTTTGTTTAAACAAAATCTGCTTTTGCCTGCACCCAGGCAAACAGTCCCTTCCACACCCTTTTAATTTCCCAGAGGGCAAGGGATTGTGTTTGTGGGACTGACTTTATTTCCATTTCCCTGAGAACAAGTAGCTCTTCTTATCTGTGAAATAAGTGTCTAACTTCCTGAAATCAGGAACTGGACAGCAAAATCAGGCAGGGGAACTCTTCGATGCTAAGGCTGCAAAGGTCCTAGATTGTGTTACATCCTGAGACCAGAGAGCACAGTTGTACAAATTTACAGAGGGCTTGTTTGTTGGCACCAAAGCCTCATTAGAGTAGCTCTGTGAGCCACTGAACTGCACTGATGCCTAACACATTTTTCACACTCTAATATGGAACAGCTCGTCAAATCTGGCATCTGAGTAGATGGCTACTCTAGGGTGAGCTGCAAGAATATGAATACTGAGATTACCATGTATCTTTAAAAACTAGGACAAAATTCTGCCCTAGGTAAGAAGGCTCATTCAGCAAACCTCTTAGTATGTGTCTCGGACAGAGGATTGAAAATAATGGTAAATTACCTTTATTAAAAGGTGACAATTTATTTTATTTAATGACTTTGTAGTCCCTGCACAAACAGAATATTCACTGAGTTCAGTGGGAATCAAGTGGGTGCAACCACTGCAGAATTATACCTTACACTTGGTTCACTTCATGTATCAGTGAAATGCAATGTTTAGTGACTGTATACAAGAGTTCAGCACAGACAATATACTATATCCAAAGGAAAATATAGGGGAACTGAAGATGGAAAGAATGGAATTTACCTAGGACAAGCAGGTTACATCTCTTGTCCCATGTCAAAAGTGCAATGCATTTTTTGTAAGAACTACAAGGATCAAGGTATGTTTTGTCAGTTATCCTTTAAAAAAAAAAAAAAAGACTTTCACAGTTTTCTTTTGTATCATGTGGGGGCACTGCTTCAGTACTGACTCAGAGGGAAGAATGCCACCTACTGATTCATCTCTGCCCAGTAATGAATAAAAAAGTTGAACTATAAGTGCCCTAACATTGATGGAATCAGAAATCATAATAGGTCCCAGCATAGTTCTAAATCTACCGAGGGCCTAAAACAGGGCTTTCAAATATACAGAAAAGACTTATAATGAAGACACAGGAAAAATATGAGGGTAAGTATCTTTCTGTGAAGTGGGGATAATTAGTTTACCATATACTCAGTTTTACTAGTTTCATGATGTATACAATTCACAGTGACAAACTGAGTGCACCAGGACTGTGGGTAAGAAAAAGGTGAGTTATCTGTTGGAGGTTACGTAACTAACCAAAGCAAGGTTTTCAGCTCACTTTATTCTGAAATGCTGTATGGTAGGTAGCTCTGTTTAGAGCATATCTTACTTAATAAAACCATCAAGACACTCTGGCTCTGTTATTTCCATGCCCAGAACAGTTCATAATACTTTTCTAGTCCATTGTGATACTCAGTGATTTGTCAATTGCATATTAGGAGTTAAGTTGTTCATCTGTAACTGCAACACAGTAATAATAGATTAGTGAGGTTAACTACTAAATATAGATATAAAATATCAGTGATCAAAATTCTTAACATTAAAGACATATGAAGCCTGTTGCTGGATTTAACATTTACACAATATATTCTCCTAGCATTTATTTAAGGTTTGCGTAGGTGGCAATGAAAGGAAAACTGGTTCCCATTTAGCAATCAAGACACTATTCTACTACTGCATCATGAGTTGGGGTCTACAGTACCATGCACCCAGGCAGGCAAGGAAGGAGCTGAATATTTTATATGTTGAAAAGATGACTTGACCTCCCATTAGCTTGAGATGCTAATCATGGAGACCACCAGCTGAGGCACATTTAGCCTCTGAGAATCAAAAGGAAACAGCCTGGAAAAAACAACAACCCTGGATTCCAAGGGAGAAGTAGAATATTTTACTTCCAGAACTACTTACCTTCCTGCTTTCCACTTCTCTCTCCAGATTTCCAGTCTTCTGTTTGACTTGCTAGGTTTGTTCTATTTGTGTATTTACTGCTTTCCCACCCAGTTGCTATTAAAGGCCTCTGTCTCTCCTAGCTGCTGGCAAGCTCACAGAATCAGGCTCAAATTTCTCCTGTCCTTCCTTTGTTTATTTATTTTGCAGGAAGAAAGTGTGTGTGTGTTGGAAGCTGGCAGGGGGAGAGAGAGACAGAAAAGTAATGGGGTAGGGGGAAGCTTGAGGGTTGCCATGAATGGGGTGTATAGAACTTAAGCAAGGAAACAGCCAGGGGAAAGTTTGAAGGTGGATATGAAATCATAGGGGAGGAGGAACAGTAATAGGGCATCTATGGGGTGTGGGGGAGATAATGTATGAAACTGTATGAGAGAAAGAGATATTTAGCCCTCAGGATGGAAGGAGCTATCCACCCTGGAAGATGCAGATGTTCAAGAATGTATGCATGTTAGCAAAAAGTTTTATATAAATTTGATTGAGGGCCCTCTAATGGTGTTCACTCACTGCTAGTGCACCTCCTCCTGGATGCTTAGGGGATTAGCTCCTTCCCTCACACCATGCCCCTCCACTCCAGGACTCAGGCCCTCCAGCCAGGTCATTGTTGTCATCCCCTTTCAGGTTATCAAGTCCCATTAGACAACTGTCTCAGGCAGCCTTCAGCTCCACTACCCACTCTATGCCACTTCCCACCAATGGCTGATAGAGGAGCCCAGGCTTACCCACTACTGGGTGCCAGTCCAGGGATTCTATGCCCAGGAATTATGTTTTGCTCACTCTGAGACCCTGTCATTGTTTCCTCTGTTGAGGTAGATGGATTTCCACTGTATGGATTGTTTCCTCTGGTCTCCTTCCTACTTCTTTGCTCTTATCTTTTGTCTCCCCCAGTTTATCAACCCAAATTCCCGCCTCCCAAGAAGTCATTACAGATTATCTAACTCTGTAGCCCCAAACATGACTCCCTTCTCCTAAAGAGTGCCTGCAGATTATTCCCCTTACAAGCCCTTTCTGCTAACAATGTTCTAGCTTTATATTAGCTGTGCCTGTATCTTCTCAGCTGGGTTCTACCTTCAATCAGCGTTTCAAGCCCTGGCTCTTCCCCAGGTGCAGACTATCAGGTTAATTGACCTCACTTAATGTTTGCTGCCCTGTGTTAGATAGATATGCTACTGCAGGCAGGTCTGGCTTCATTTTACCTGGGAAAGCTCTGGGAATCAGGGACAAACTAGTGGTGCTGAGGAGATGTTTTTAACCTATAACTTCACTGAGAAGACCTGTTGAATGAATGAATGTAATCTCTTTACTTTTGGATTTGACTGTAGGAAGCACATTACTGCAGTATTTGGAGAATATGATAATAGGAAGGTATGTCCATATAAAGTGCTTTCACTTTGGAGTATGGCTGAAAGAAATGTTTGAGCCTTAAAAGGTCAGGAGACTTAATGTTTATGTGTTTGTTATTAAACCAACCACAACAATTTTAACCTTCACCCTTCAGAAATAGGCTCTTTAGTGACCAATTATTATTTCAGAACATGAGTTGCCAAAATCAAGCAGTGTTTTGAACACTCTCACTCACATCCTCTTGCATGTGAAAAATGCTATGATTGCAGTTTGTGTAGTCTGTTTACCTTTCTTACCAACTCACAAGAACGCAGTCAAATTTGAAACACAAGCATACACAGCATCTTACACAAAAATCTTCAATATTGCACAGAAGTATTGGAATTGTTTGGTTCAATGGCTCTCAGCACCCCCACTATACAAACTGTAAACCCTTATATGATGATAACTTCTTCAAACCAGGGGATGCAACAACACCCATAGTTCCAGTACTCATGCTATTGCATATCTTTGGAGTTGAATGTATCTAAAGGATGTTTGTAAAAGGGTTATTTATACGCAGATGTTGAAATCTGTGTTGATTATGTATTAAGATTTATGCAGTACATAGCTGCCAGAAGGTACAATTAGCCAAAATCAAAGTTAGAGCCATCAGTGGGCCTACCTATTCTCCTAGGGTGGGTAAAATTAGGCCCAATCCATGATGTACATTTGTATAGTTATAGCAGTTAAGAATGTTACAATAGACAAGCTGATAAGAGAGAAATATTGCTGTTTTATTTTGGATTCACCCTCATCCCGATAAGAATTCTGAGTGTTCATAAGTAAAGCTCTCAAAGTTTGCATTTTTCACATTTACAATACTGGGTCAGTTAACATTCTGATTTACATGAATTCCTTGTGTTTTGGTGCATGAGACTGAGACGTCCATTTCGGGCTTATGAAAAAGCAGAGTGTGCAAAGGAAGGTAAAATAAATGTATGGTTCTACACATAGAAGTCAGTGTAAATATATGAGTGGCACTCATTTACCTGTGGTTTGACAGTTGGTATGCTCTTCATCTGGAATTTATGTAAGGCCTTATGGAAGAGCAGTAATTGGACAAATTTTTGTTAGGTTCACTAATACAATGGAAAAAAGAATGCAACAGCATGAATGTCTCAGTGATTAAAAATTAGGCTCTCTTTGCCAGATTCATAGAATGGATTTTGTATTCCTGGGTGTGTCGTTAGCAGTTAGTGTAAACACTGTCTGGCTATTGAATCTCAAATGTAATTTTACTCCAGAAACATGATTTTTCACTCCCCTTTTCTCCCCAGAATAAAATAAAGCACACAGTGGGCTGGAAACGAATCCTCTTTACATCTGTTTATTAATTACTGATGGTTCTCTCCTAGTAAGCCACTGTATGTAAAACAGAGATTAATATTATTTAAAGAAGGGGAAATTATTATAACTTTGCTGATCATTTTTCCTCATTGTAATTTCCCTTTCACACAGTATTCTTTTTTTTCCTCTTTGAAACAAACTCATAAGCATCCATACTTTACAATCCAGGCTATCAGGATATCAAGATAGCTTTCATTTTTCAGCCTTTCAGAAGTTGTTAAAAATATTCTGAGGGCATCTTCTATGGGAGGAGGCTTTAATGTGATTCAGTCACAGTGTTATTCAAATCTACCTTTAATACTGTACTTGCAAATCAAAATTATCTTCACTTTATCACTCAGTGAAGCGGCAGGAACATATCAGTAACGTCCCAAGGAGAGGGAAATACTTACATAAAGAACAAAATGAACATGTCCTGGCAGTGATTTGAAATTTCTTGTTTCTTTGATTATGCTGACTCACTAATTAACCACTGAAAAATCAATGACTGAAACTGCCATCTTTCTGAAGAAAGTTTTTTAGAAATCTTCTACACACATTAAAATCCCTCAAGGAAGATTTGTAAATCACTGTATCAATATATGGATACTATCAAAAATGCAGCATAGATCCTTATTCACTTTTAGTCCTCTAAAACACAGAATTTCGCAAGAAATATACTTTTGATGCCCTTTAATTTGCTGTAATTCATTTTTAAACAAAGTTATTTTTTTGTTTTTAATTGTGTTATATAGCCATCTCACCATTTTTACCTGCTTATATATCCTTGTTTGATTGTGTACCATTTTTCACACCATTAGGGATAGTATGGTTGCCCCTCTATTAAGGGATAACAGATATCAGGCCTTGCAGATAAGTTTCCCATTTACTTTAAAGTTAGATTCAAAACCAAGTTCACCGTTCTCTAACTTATTTTTCTTCATTCCCTCTCAAGGTTTAGATTGTGAGGTTTTTTTGTTTGTTTGTTTTTGTCTTTATCTTTCTTGTTCTTTCTTTGATCAGTTGCCAGTCTTGTGTTTCTGGTCTCTTCTCTGAGATAGAGCAGATTCACTTGTGATGCCTAGCAATTGTAACACATTCAGTTTCAGTTGTGATGTTGTAATTCTGTATATCCTGACCTTTGTGTGAGAAAATTAGATTGAAGGAAAAGGTTCAGTGGTGTATCTGAGAGGACACCACAAGATGTCTGGATACCTTGTTAGTTGAGGGCTTGATCATATGATACATATGAAAATTTCCATGGACACCCAGTTTGTACCTCTGTGGTACTGTCTCTCTGCCCTGTGTTGGAGTGAGGTTAGAGCAGCGGTCCCCAAACTTTTTGGCACCCGGGACCGGTTTCGTAGAAAAAAAAATTTCCACGGACCTGTGGGATGGTTTGGGGACGATTCAAGAGCATTACATTTATTTTTGTACTTTTATTTTTATTATTATTGTAATATATAATGAAATAATTATACAACTGACCATAATGCAGAATTAGTGGGAGCCCTGAGCTTGTTTTCCTGCAACTAGACGGTCCCATCTGGGGGTGATGGGAGACAGTGACACCCGAAGTGTGTTGCTTATGTCCAGTCTACTCCGTAATCTCGTTTTGGTTGCTGTCACTGCAGAAAACCCTGCTTCAGAAAGATAGGATGTTGAAAATGGAAGTAAGCTTTTCAGTGCTTTTGTGGAAATCTCAGGATATTCTGCCTTGACTTTAATCCAGAACGTATGGAGATTTGAAGTCGTCTCAAACATACTTTTAAGGCCACCGTCATTTGTGATCTCAAGCAGTTGATCCTCTTCTAGCACGGATAAAGTCGATTTACCTGGCTTATTCCCAAATGGGTCGCGGATCCATTCCTTCCCAGTTCGGGGGTCTTTTGTGGTTGGGAAGTAATGCTCAAACTCTTTTGAAAGCTGAGATAGGTGATCATGCACCAGCTGGGAAAAAGAAAACCCTGGCTCAGTCTCTTTCAAAATCTCTGCTAATGTTTGAAACATGTCAAAAATCCCAATGTTCACTCATCATCCCCATAATTCTAGTTTGGCTTTGAATGCAGCCACTTTATCTGCCGATTTTGAACACAGTTGTTGTTCTCCCCTGAAGTGACAGATTGAGTTCGTTGAGCAGGTTGAATATGTCACACAAGTAAGCAAGTTTTATGACCCATTCTGTGTCACTGAAATGTGCTGCCCGTGGTGACTGTTTTTCTAAAAGAAATCTCTGGAGCGGCTCTCGTAACTCAAAAACTCTGGCCAGTGATCTACCTTTAGAAAGCCATCTCACTTCTGTGTATAAGAGAAGACGTGTGTGCTCTGCGTCCATCTCCTCACAGAGCTGCATGAAAAAGACGTGAGTTAAGGGCATGTACTTTAATGTGGTTGATAATTTTAATCATATCCTGCAAAACTTTAAGTTCAGATGACATTTTTCAGCTAGCTAGCATTTCTCTATGGATGACACAGTGCGTAGACTCACATTCAGAAGCGACCTCCTTGACCCGAGTAGTGAAACCAGAAAGCCGTCCAGTCATGGCAGCTGCTCCGTCCATGCATATAGAGACACAAAATGACCAATTCAGTTTTCCTGACATGTAATCATTCAAAGACTTGAATAGTTCTGCAGCTGTGGTGTTGGTTGGCAACAAAAGTGCACATAACATATCCTCATGCACATCCTCCTGAAAAATATATCGCACAAAAACAAGCATTGTTGCCTTGTTGTCAACATCGGTAGACTCGTCAACCTGGATTGCGTACCACGGTGACTCATTCACCCTCTCTAACAATTGTGCCTCAATATCCTCTGCTATTTCATCAATTCGTCTAGTTATGGTGCTAGCCGAAAGAGGAACACGTGCCACCTTTTGAACTACAGCCTCTCCTAAAAGTTCACGACAAATGTCCTTAGCAGCAGGCAGGATCAACTTTTCACCAATAGTAAAGGGCTTCTTAGCTTTAGCAATGCGATTAGCTACTAAGAATGATGCTTTCAGTGCAGACACATTTGATGAAGTGGGGGCCTTCAGTAATTGCTTCTGTTCTTTGTGTTCACGTTTTTTTCTTTTAAAAAACTCCAAAGGCTTGTCTTTTAATGCAGGGTGCTTGGTCTCCATGTGGCAAAGCAGTTTTGAAGGTTTCATGGCTTCGTTGGATAGCCGGTCGCCACATATTATACAAAGTGGGCGTGGAGAATGTGAGTCACCTGTTGCAATGAACCCATAATTTAAGTAGGACTCTTGGTATTTTCTTTTAAATGCAGCTTTCTTTTTGTTGGCCGTCTTAGAGTCTTCTGCTGTCTCATCACTGGGTCTTTCCCCCTTTTCAAAGAAGCTTTGCAGCGACGTTTGTTTTTTACTCATTTTGGCCAGGGTTAACTTGTGGGCTTACCAAAACTGTGCGGGAAAGAGGCACGGACGGAAGTGGTAAATAAAATAATGGGCGGGCCACGTGCGGACTAATATAAGTCTCGGATTCTGACTTAAAGCCTGCCACCAGATGCAGCTGTACAATTGAAGTACATCAACTCACTTGCCACTATAAAGCCTGCCACCAGATGCAGCTTAATTGTCACTTGCCACTCACTGATAGGGTTCTGATATTAGTCTGCAAGCGATTGATTTATTATGGTCTCTGTGCAGTGAAACCTCTGCTAATGTAATCTGTTTTTGCAGCCGCTCCCCAGCGCTAGCATCATGGCCTCAGCTCCACCACAGATCATCAGGCATTAGATTCTCATAAGGAGTGCAAAACTCCCTCCATCGCATGCGCAGTTTACAGTAGGGTTCGCGCTCCTATGAGAATCTAACATCTGACAGAAGGCGGAGCTCAGGCAGTAATGCGAGTGACAGGGAGCGGCTCTAAACACAGATGAAGCTTTGCTAGCTCACTCACTGCTCATGTCCTAGCCGCTCATGTCCTGCTGTGCACTCACCGCTCATGTCCTGCTGTGCGCTCGGTTCGCGGCCCGGTTCCTAACAGGCCATGGACCGGTACCGGTCCGCGGCCTGGGGGTTGGGGACCCCTGGGTTAGAGTATAGCTAAGCAATTAAGGGTTGTGCTCCATAGACTCCCATTGTCTGTTCCCCCCCAGGTTATAGCTCATTAAGAATGTCCAATAACTTTTGACAGTGTGCCTGAGTGGTAATAGTTAGTGCATAACAGTCAGATACCCCTTAAGTTATAAGCAACAGAGAGTCCTGGTGAAGTGGGTATTCACCCACGAAAGCTTATGCTCCAATATGCCTGTTAGTCTATAAGGTGTCCCAGGACTCTTTGTCGCTTTTTACAGATCCAGATTAACATGGCTACCCCTCTGATACTCTTAAGTTATGACATTATTACACAGCTATTTTTAAAGGTCACATCATAAACTAGCAAACATTAAAGAAGCAGAAATAGCATAGTTCATCTTAGACTCACTTGCTTAATTAAGATCGGTATAAATAAACGCAAATAGAAGAACTGTGATATGCAGAAAGTTGTTTGTTTTTTAAGTTCTTAAAGCTTATACTGCCCGAAAGGTGTCCCTCAAAGTCTCTGCTGTCCAGGTGCTGACAGACATAAATGGGTGTGCATCATTTATCATCCTTTGTTATCCTCCATACTTTTCCATTTAACTTGTGAGTCTTCAACCACCCACTTCCCTTGCAACAAATTCTGATCTTCTCTATTAGGCTGTTCCACAATGTAGGACCTGTTGTGACAATAGGGCCTACAAATTTACTCTGATTGTGAACTCAACTGTAAAAAGCATGTGAAAGTTCATAAGATCACAATAACCTATAGGGTGACCAGATGATAAGAATAAAATATCGGGACACATTGGGGGAGAGGGCAGCCACAGGCTCACAGCTCCCACCCCACTGGAGCCATGGGGGAAGGGGGATACACAGCCTGAGGAAGCCGCAGATCAGGGGTGCATGGCTCCTGTACCAGCCCTGCTGGTAGACATGGGTTTGGGGTGCATGGGCCCCAGCCCCCGCCATAGGCACATAGCCCTGCCCTCTCCCTCCCCCCCCCCCGCAGCCCCATCACAAGAGGCAGGTGCAAGGCCCAGCCGCAGCACCGTTGCTTACCTGGGGGATGGTTCCCATCCACTGGGAAGCACCCGGCAGGTTCCTCTGGCTCCTAGGGTCAGCAGTGGCCAGCAGGGTCTCCACTCCATGTGCTGCGCTTACCACAAGCACTGGCTCCAGCTGTGCAGGTGGGATGTACTTGGGGGTTGAGTAGCACGCAGCGCCCCAGGGTCAGGGGTAGCTGGGGGGGGGTCTGCACCCTGTCCGTGCCCGCAGCTCCCGTTGGCCGCGATGGAGCCAGCACTTGTGGTAGGTGCAGCATGCAGAGATACCAACCCTGGGCCTCCCCTGTGCTTGGGGCCACAGGGTCCTTCTGCCTGCCGTTTCCTGGGAGCCACCCCAAATAAGCAGCTCCGGGACCCCAGATGAGTGCTCACCAGCGTACTCCTCCAGCCCTGAGCCAAAATATTGGGACAAACAGCATCCCAACCATACATCGGTCACGATGCGGGACAAACAACTAAATATCAGGACAGTCATGATTTTATCGGGACGTCTGGTTGCCCTAATAACATATGACAATGGGGGGGAGGGCAGGAGAGTACAAAAAGGAGACAGACTGAATAGGCCTAAACCAAAGGGCCTACAGATGTGTTAAAATCATGCTTGATAAAACCGAACATGTGGAACTGGAAATTAAGGTACCAAAATTAGTGTGTTGGATATTAGGCCTAATTGTTGGATAAAATAATGACTGGATAGGCCAGGGGTTGGCAACCTCTGGCACGCGGCTCTCCAGGGTAAGCACCCTGGCGGGCCGGGCCAGTTTGTTTACCTGCCGTGTCGGCAGGTTCGGCGGACCGTGGCTCCCACTGGCCGCGGTTCGCCGTCCCAGGCCAATAGGGGTGGTGGGAAGCCACGGCCAGCACATCCCATGCCGCATCCCGCCGCCCCTATTGGCCTGGGATGGCGAACCACGGCCAGTGGGAGCCGCGGTCCACCGAACCTGCCAACACGGCAGGTAAACAAACTGGCCCGGCCCGCCAGGGTGCTTACCCTGGAGAGCCGCATGCCAGAGGTTGCCGACCCCTGGGATAGGCTATTCTGCACATCACTCCCTTGTTGGATTCTTAAAGAAAGGAGACCTTGGGGGGGGGGGAATGGTGAGGATAGAGAAGAAGAAACAGGGGTCTACTGTAGTGAGCATTGCTATCATGGCTGCCACCCTTACCAGGTCGTGCTGCCCAGGAGCTTCTTAGTACTGATCCTGAGGGTTTTCCTGACCAGACTGAGCCAGAAAGAAAGATCCACATAACATCTCCACCCCTTCCAGCTCCAGCTCAATCCCGAACACCACCTAAGAGGAAACAGGATTGTTTTTTAGCAGCAGCAGCAGCAACAGCAACAAAAGCACTGGCTCATCTCAACTAACTTCTCTTTTCATCTTTGATACTCTCAAGAGCAGAGGTAGGCAACCTATGGCATGGGTGCCAAAGTCGGCATGCGAGCTAATTTTCAGTTGCACTCACGCTGCCTGGGTTCTGGCCACCGGTCGGGAGGGACTCTGCATTTAATTTTAGATGAAGCTTCTTAAACATTTAAAAAACCTTATTTACTTTACATACAACAATACTTTAGTTATATATTATAGACTTAGAAAGAGACCTTCTAAAAACGTTAAAATGTATTACTGGGACGCAAAACCTTAAATTAGAGTGACTAAATGAAGACTCGGCACACCACTTCTGAAAGGTTGCCGACCCCTGCTCTACAAGACTGTCAGATACGGGATTTTTTTTTCCTTCTAAAACCTCTTTCCAGCTAAGGGAAAAGGAAACAAGAAATGTTAAAAGGAAAGTCTTACCTACTACTGTATATTTAAAATTATTTAACTTTTTCCCTTTGTCTCTGTATTTTTTTAATAAAAGAATAAAAGGCTTTTGAATGGTGTCTTTACCAAGCAGGCTGAGGTCACTGTATACCAAACCCCAGACCTTGTTTAACAGTGTTTAATGTTGGATAGTGACTGTTATGTTAACACTTGTGGCCCATATATCCTGTCTGAATTAAAACAGCAGACCTAGCCTCCTTAATTGCCATTAGCTTCCAAGTTTCACCCTGGGAATGGTTACTTTACACGCCTCTGCCGATTGCAGTAATCTTAAATTATTGTAAATTGAGAGGCATAGTCTAAAGTAGCCTGACTTCAGCCCATTAACGGTTTTAGTGGTTAAGACCAGAACCTTGCATTGAACTTGGAAGCAAATGGGAGATATTGGAGACTATAGTACACTAGTCCCATCTGTGGCTAGTCCCACTTAAAGGATCCACCACCTTTTGTCAAAGCTGGAGTTTGATTGGCTGGTCTTGACAGGCAGCCCTTGGTGGCGGAAGTTACTTTATCTAGTCTTGAGGTCATCACAGTCACTAGGACCCATATCCACAAAGGCATTTAGGCTCCTAACTTCCATTAGGATCTTAAATACCTTTGTGGCTTTGGGCCCAGGTCTTTATCTGAAAGGAACATTTAGCTAGCCTGAAGGGGATGGAGACAATGGAAGCTGCTGGGAGCTCAGCCCTTTGGAGCTGGTGACATCAGCAAGAGTGGGAAAGAAATTCTCCTCCTACACTGCAGACTTGTTCGTTTGGCTACTGCTGTAGATTCAAGTGTTTGGTTGCCTTCACCTTTTTTTTGTGTCCCCATTTTCTGTGGTGGGATGGCCTTTCCATACCTCCTCAAAATCCCCTATGCATGCTGGGGTATATGCACACCTTGGAGCTGTACTCCTTGGGGATCCACATGATGGAGAATATCTGTGCAGGTTCTCAGCTTTATCCCTTCACAGCAGCACTGTGCTTCAGTAAAGCTTCCCTATAGCAGTGTACAGGGGGCAGGGAAAGATTTGTCCCCATTGGAAATTTCAGAATATCTTATACACAGTCTTTTAATTGAGATGCTGATTTTGGATGTATTAGGCCCATCTTACACAATGCCGTACTAAAGGTGAGTGATCTGGAGAATTTTTTTTTTGGGGCAACTGAATTCTGTGTTAAGATATTAAGAATATATATAAGTGCAGCCAGAATGAGATAAAGATGAACAATAGCTTTCTGCCCTCTAAGGGCAGGTCTACACTAAGAGCGGGGGTCGAACTAGGGTACGCAAGTTCAGCTACGTGAATAGCGTAGCTGAATTCAAAGTACCCTAGTTCGAACTACTCACCCGTCCAGATGCCGCGGAATCGAAGTCCGCGGCTCCAAGGTCGACTCCGCCACCGCCGTTTGCAGTGGTGGAGTACCGGAGTCGACCGCCGCGCTTCCGGAGTTCGAACTATCGCGTCCAGATTAGACGCGATAATTCGAACTCCGAGAAGTCGAACCCAGCTGGTAAGTGTAGACTAGCCCTAAGTTAAGAATGCAGTTGGTATTGTCAACAGTTGTAATACCTTTGTCTGTGAATATTTTGTTCTTCTGTTGCAAAGTTCATGTAATTTTTAAATGTTTAAATGCCTTAAAAATCAATAAGAACATAAGAATGGTCAGACTGAAGGTCCATCTAGCCCAGTATCCAGTCTTCCGACAGTGGCCAATGCCAGGTGCCCCAGAGGGAATGAACAGGTAATCATCAAGTGATCCATTCCCTGTTGCTCATTCCCAGATTCTGGCAAACGGGCTAGGGATACCAACCCTGCCTAATAGCCATTGATGGATCTATCCTCCATGAATTTATCTAGTTCTTTTTTTCAACCCTGTTATAGTCTTGGCCTTCACTACATCCTCTGGCAAAGAGTTCCACAGGTTGACTGTGTGTTGTGTGAGAAAATACTTCCTTTTGTTTGTTTTAAATCAGCTACCTATTAATTTAATTTGGTGACCCCCCCTAGTTCTTGTGTTATGAAATATTAGCTTGTCATACAAGCAGTCAGCATCCATGCACAGTGGAAAAAACTATGGTGTCTATTCTCCCCTTCCTATGAGCACATAATCCTATTGTCATTAACAGGGGGATGCGTGGATAAGGAGAAGAGAATAGATTCTGTTGCAAGGTAACATATTTCTATGGCACAATGTGGCTAGAAATGCCTGATGTGTGTGCAGGAAAAGAAGTTTCAGAGCTTAGTGTTGAGTCTTATCGGCATGGTGAATCCTCTGAAGGATTTTTGGTTTAGCTGAGCTGCGCGAGTGAGGATTGCTGTTTGTTCATTTTTGTTTTGATAAAGCAGGGAGTTTCAGTGCTGCGAGTGAAAGGCTGGTATTTCATTTTATAAGTGATTGCTTTTATAAACATTAGGCACCTGTGTGCTTGGTGATAGGCAGCAATGTACGTTTCTGAATAAATAAGGAGACGGCACCCAACTTGCTGCAATCACCCAGCTTACCACTTTGCCGAGTAAAGGCCATTCCAGCATTCCAAAAGCGTACAGCATACTGCATGCTAGTTTTGGTTTCAAATCTCCCAGGGTGATGTGTTTAAAAATGGTGCACATGTACATATTCCATTAGAAGCTCTAGCTTGGCAGAAGCCACTGCGGGGTAAACAAGTCTGACAGCTGCAATAGAGCACTGAAGTGCAAAGTGCCCTAAATAATGAACACATGAATCTATGGCAAATTGCTTGTGTCCCACCTATAATTGACCAATATTACCTTACTGTACATTCATGCTGTAAAATGTGAAGAACAGAACAGCCTGATGGTACAATTGCTACAGCAGGATTAGACTAGGTTAGTTGAATTCAACTGTAGTCTTAAGACTAAACAGCTGGCTGCTAACTGTCTCCCCCCCCCCGCCCCCGCCCCCCGAAGCATTAATTAACACACCATCCATGTATAGGGAAGTTTTATTTTTTCCAAATCTACTAAGGGTTTTAAATTTTGTTTTGTTGTTTTTTATGTGTAAGAAACTGAACCAGAAAGCACCTTTCTGCTGACATTAGAATATGTGTTACACCATCAGGGCTTCAAGCTTAGATGACTCATAGACTAATTTGATATTCCCTCTTATTATTTTGGAGGAACAATATGCATATAAGACTAGAGGCAGGTTTAGAAGGTAGAACAAATTGTACCAGCAACTAATTATGGCCAAGCCTCAAAATTATTAATGTTTTGGTTGCTTATCTGAAGCTTATCCAAACTTCTTGGCCTATCAGCATTAAATCTGAGTCTCATAAGACCTAGATTTTTATTATGATTCCCGACACTTCCTCATTTAACTTTGTCTGGAACTTTACAATGTAGAGATCTGTGAAAGAAAAATAATGGATAAGGAGGATTACTGCTTTGAGGGGATGATGTAATTGCCTAGATGGTTAATCAAACTTTTTAAAAAGAAATTGAATCAAAGCTCATTGTAACTTTTTTTTTGGCAAAACATCAGCAGTAAATTCCTAGCTTTATTGGAGTTCATGGGAGTTTTGGACTACTTCAGTAGTGCTAGCTTCTCACCACAGGGGGTGTGTGCAATCTTGCTTTAAACAAACATATTTACCAGTTGGCAAGATAAACATTCCGAAGATGCCTGTATTTGGGTGTATTTCATTATCTGCTGGCTCATGATGAAGTTAACCTTTGGGCTGAGAGGAAAAATTCAGTGCATGGGATCTGTCTACCCAAGTGGGGAGTACTATATTCAATATTGTTAACGTAGCATGATAGGAAAAGCTCCCTTAACACCCACATGAACATAGTTGAACACCTTTTCAGTTAAATTACTGGGCTTTCTTCTAGCAAAGATTGGAGCCTAAACTAGAACATAAACATGTCACATGACCTGAAAGGTGTTTTAGGGTATTCACAGGGGCGGCTCTAGCTTTTTTGCCGCCCCAAGCATGGCAGTCAGGCAGCCTTCGGCGGCTTGCCTGCGGGAGGTCCACCAGTCCTGCGGCTTTGGCGTACCCACCGCCGAATTGCCACCAAATCCATGGGACCAACAGACCTCTCGCAGGCAAGCCGCCGAAGGCTGCCTGACTGCCGCCCTCACAGGAACTGGCATGGCGCCCCCCGTGGCTTGCCGCCCCAGGCACACGCTTGGAGCACTGGTGCCTGGAGCCACTGCTGGGTATTCATATGCGTCTGTGTGGGTATTAAGGGTTGTTTGTTTTTTCAATCACATTGAGCTAACTCAGTTGTGAAGGGGGGAACCCATCTTATTTCCTCCTTAGGGCAGAGCTGTGTTAGGTCTGAAAAAAGGGCCTGACACCTGTGGCCCATTAGAAAATTGGAGCCAACAGCTGTGATTTGTAAAGGGGAAACTGTAAAAAGCTAAAATTCCTACTGGGATGTGGGAGTGCTTCTGAGGAGGAGGAATGGTGGATTTTCCTTCCAGATGGAGAGGAAAGGACCTAGACTCATTCTTGACTCCCTTAACACATTGAGACATAGTGGAGAATTAGATCTGTGTGAGGGGAAAACTTTTTATTGATTGGTTCTGTTTTACTTGGGTCAATCTGATTAAGAAAACCAACAAAACTACCACAGAACTATGAAAACTGCACTGGAGAGAGAATTTTTGTGGGGAAGGGAGGTTAGGGGGATCATTTACATATGTTTTCCTACTCTGTAATCCTATTGCAATCCCCTTTATTACTTGCTCCAAACAAAACCAAACCCCAGAAGAAATAATGAGAAAACAGACAGAAGACTTCTATATCCATTCTGAACGCTATAGGATCATGTCTTAAATGGTTCTGAGCATTTTGCAACTCCCTTTGAAATAAATGGGAAGTGGAAACGTTCAGCAGCAATTTAGACTTGGCCCACAGTTGGACAAAGTTTTTTTCCGAAATAATGATTAAATCATATCGCTTGTCTAACACCTATTTTAAGGTAAAGGGGAAACAGCTTCTGTATCTTTCATATTTGATTAAAATGGTACCTGCGGTTGTACCAGAATATGTAAAAATAGATAGAAATATGAACTGTCACTTCCCACCACTGCTGCTTTTACACCTCCTATGGAAATGTCATGCTATACCGCTCAAGTCACATCTAAAATACTTGCATTTGTTGTTGAAGTTTACTGTAAGTGAAGTAAGTCACAGTACATCACATATTTTGTAACATATATTTGTTCCACTAATGCATTTTTCTCTGTAGATATTGAAAAATATCTGATCTCCCACAATAACAATAAAAGTGTACTAGAAAGGTTTTCAGAAACAATGCCAGAAATAAAAGAAATATTCATGGATATACAGAGAGAGGCTTTCTTAGGGTCTATGCAAATGATAATACAGTTGTTTATTTCCTGCCCTACTTAGTGCAGAGAATTTTGTAGGCTGGTAGAGAACACACAGCATTGTTCTCAAATAGCATAGTGGAATAAAATTTCTGTGATATTTACACTAAAACTGTAGGGACATTTCAGGATATGGGTGATGTATTTTGACCCCCTACAACCATCTCTAAGCCAAACAACAAGTTTAGAATGTGCTCCCTGTTGTGGATGGGTCCACAGATGATCTATGAAGCTGAAATTGTCTACAGTAGAGAAGAGGTTACTGCCTTGTGTATTACAGTCTTATTTGAGGAGGTCTTGATACTAAGCTCAATATTTTCTCTCCTAATTGTATTAGGAAATCCTTGCTTCTAGATGTTTAGTAGGTCAGCAGGATTCCAAGGCTGGCCACATCCCTTGATTTACAGACTGAGTAGACATGGCCTAAAGACTTCTTGCTGTTCTAAAGGAACCTCCTGAGGTTTGAGATTAGAGGGGGCAATATGGGCACATTCTAGGACTACAAAGTGTGGAGTTGTCAGAAGTGATGAGCTTTTCTACATAAGGACTGCACTGATGTTGAGCCAGGTTCACTGATGCAGACCCATTTTTTGTGGGGGAGGAGGGGGAGGTCTCTTCAGAGATCAGGCCATGGATAAATAAAGGGCTTGCTGACAATCAAGCACCAGTTAGATATTTGCATGAGACTGAGATCTTCAGGCTTGTATCAATCTTGATGATGTGGCTTTTGGTTATGTTGACTTCAGATATCTGGATCTCAGTTTCTTTGCAACAGTGAGATGTCCCTTGAATCTGTTTCTGTTTATTTCTTATTAGTGATTCACAGTCAAGATGGAAGGGCATATCAAGTGGGGACGATACCAGACTGGGAGGGGTTGAAAGAAAGCACTTCGGAGGATAGAGATTAAAATTCAAAATAATCTGGACAAACTGGAGAAATGATCTGAAGTAAAGTGGATGAAATTTAATAACGACAAATGCAAGGCACTCCACTTAGGGAGGCACATTCAGTTGCTCACATGCAAAATGAGAAATGACTGCTTAGGAAGGAGTACTGCAGGAAGGGATCTGGGGGTCATAGTGGATCACAAGCTAAATGAGTCAACAGTGTAAGACTTTTTTTTTTTTTTAAACATCATTCTGGGATGTATTAGCAGGAGTCTTGTTAGATAGACATGAGAAGTAATTCTTCTACTCTACTCCATGCTGATTAGGCTCAACTGGTGTATTGTGTCCAGTTCTGGGTGCCACATTACAAGAAAGGTGGACAAATTGGAGACAGCCTAGAGGAGAGCAACAAAAATGATAAAAGGTCTAGAAATCATGACCTATGAGGGAAGGTTGGAAAAAAATGGATTTGTTTAGTCTCGAGAAGAGAAGATTGAGAGGGACAGGATAACAGCTTTCAAGAACTTAAAAGGTTATTACAAGGAAGGAGGAGAAAATTGCTCTCCTTAACCTCTGAGGCTAGGACAAGAAGCAGTGGGCTTAACTTGCAGCAAGGGAGGTTTAGATTGGACATTAGGAAAATCTCCTACCTGTCAGGATGGTTAAGCACTGGAGTAAATTGTGTTAGTGGAGATTAAGAGCAGGTTAGACAAACACTTGTCAGGGATGGTCTAGATCAAGGGTGGGGAACATTTTTTCTATTAGGGGCCATTGACCACACACAAAAAATCAGTTGCAGGGGGGGTGGAGACTTGGGACTTCCCCCCACAGCAGGGCACGCAGGCACTTGCAGCTCCAAGCCCCCAGGCGGTCACATAGGCTCGGGGCTTCCTGCAGGCTCCAGGGTGGGGTCAGAAATGCGGGATTCAGGGTATGGGAGTGGGTTCTGGGCTGGGGTAGGAGGTTGTGGTGCGGCAGGGGGTGAGGACTCAGGCTGGGGGTGTGGGTTCTGGTATGGGGCTGGGGATGAGGGGTTTGGGGTGCAGGAGTGAGCTGGAGGCAAGGTGTTTGGAGTGCAGGAGGGGGTTGGGGTGTGGGCTCTAGGAAAGAGTTAGTGTGGGAGGGGGTTCTGACATGGGGCAGGGGGTTTGAGGTGCGGGCTCCAGCCAGACAGTGCTTACCTCAGGTAGGTCCCGGCCAGCAGCACAGCAGAAATTAGGTGTCTCTGCCTACCCAGGTTCTGCGCTGCTGCCAGAAGTGTCCAGCATGTCTGGCCCCTAGGCAGAGGGGCCACGGGGCTCTGCATGGTGCCCGCACCTGCCGTCCCCACAGCTCCCATTCACCGTGGTTCCCAGATGATGGGAGCTGCGGAGCCGGTGGTGGGGGCAGTAGGCAGAGCTTTCTTGATCGCCCCGCTCCTTGGGGCCATAGGGACATGTCGGTCACTTCTGGAAGCTGTGCAGAGCCAATCGGACTTTTAACGGCTTGGCAACCCTAGCTTCCCCAACAGTGGGGCGAGCCTGTGCTTGTGGCTCCAGCCCTGGAGGGGAGGGGTGTGTGTGTGCTGAGGATCAGGACTGAGACTTGCCTCAGGCCAGATGAAATGAAGCAGTAGGCTGGATCCGGCCCGCAGGCTGTAGGTTCCCCACCCTTGCTTTAGATAATATAGATAATATTTAGTCCTCCCTTGAGTACAGGGGACAGGACTAGAAGATCTCTAGAGTCCATTCCAGTCCTACAATTCTATGATTTGTATTGTTGTAGTAACTAGAGGCTCTAGTCAGGGATCAGGGATTCTGTAGTGCAAAGCAGTGGGACTGGTAGATAACATGGATAGCAAATTCATGTTCTAATGTATCAGAGGGGTAGCCATGTTAGTCTGGATCTGTAAAAGCAGCAAAGAATCCTGTGGCACCTTATAGACTAACAGACGTTTTGGAGCATGAGCTTTTGTGGGTGAATACCCACTTCGTCAGATGCAAGTGGGTATTCACCCACAAAAGCTCATGTTCTAATGGAAATGCTGCTTTAATGGTCCTTCAGAGACCTAGAATGAAGCATATATGTGTGTGATTCTTAATGATGCTGAGTCAGGAGAGGTTGAGGCTGTGTAGCTGGGCAACAGGTAGGCCACCATTTTTATTTTATATATGGAGAGGAGAGATGGCTGAGACTTGGTGGCCAATATTCTCAAGGTTTTTCGTTATGGAAACTCCAATTATAGACTCTGCCTTACTCTTGAAATCTAGTGCCTTCTCATTTTCTTTCCAGACTCATGTAAGCAAGATAGCATTTTGGTGAAAATAGCTCAGTACAGTGCACCATCTCTATATAGTGGATTGGATTTCAACTGAGTTACAGCGACGAATGACTTTCTATCGGAGTAAGCAAAATTTGTCAATAAGATGAAATACTGGTGTCAACAAAAGCTTGTTTTAGCAAAAAAGAATGTAATCCATGATTTACAAATACCACTTTATCCACAGTCCCTCTGAGATATGTACACTTTACCTTAGGAGTCTGACACACATTCATCTAAACTTTGAGCATTTCTTTCATTCTACCTTCTGAATATCACCTTTTCATCAGGAGAAACCATTATTATCAAATTCGCTCAGATTAAGATACCGACAAGCTTTTCAAATGAAATAAAGGGCCAAATAATGGAGTTTAACATACACATGCGTAACTGAAGCCTGAATTTGGCCCAAAGTTTGGTTTCATTCTAATCATCCTTCATTTTGAGTCCACAAGACAAAGGGATACTGATTCCATTTATAAATGTTTCATAATGCTATAAGCATGTTACATGCCTAATCAATATGTCCTATAGATGCTTATAAACACATGAGTAGAAAGTGTTGTAAATGGTTAAAAGCCATGAGAATATGCACCCTAGTTAACTCTATAACAATTGATTAACCTTTTATTAAAACTTCTGTTAATGCCTTATAAACTATTTTAAAATGGAACCTTGATATTAAGTATTATCACTAATTCAAGAAATATTGTGACATTGCATTTCCAGTTACTGGTTCTTCTTGTGACTCAGTATATTCCCTTTGAGTTATTGTTTTCTTAATGAGCTGATGATTGCCAATAGAAATCTTCAGGAAAAAATAATCTTCTCAATAATCCCACATATTCTCTATTTTATGTATTTCATTCTCCTCTATTACACAGTTGTGGAGTGTTGCTGGCACAAGTAATCGTGCACTATGGTCTAGATCAGTGTGTGACTATGTTAGCCCAAGACCACTGGAGTCAACAACAATCAAGGTCAGCAAAGTCTGCAGAGCCGAGGCAATTAAAGCATTGATACCAAACACCAGGGCAACTTCTAGGTGCACAGAGCTACTATATTATGGCAATGCCTCCAGTAGTAGGGATGATTCCAACTTCCTTTAAAAGAAATCAGCATTGTAAAGCCCCTTGGAAGCCAGTCCTTAAGGCTGCAGTGGAGCATTGCACAAATTAGACATTCAGATTCCCAGAAAGGTAGCAATTACATTACACAGCATCTTTTAGAAATTCCAATTAAGACAATTTGTTTCAGCCCCTGTTCCTGTGGACTAATAACTTTTTCTTCATTAATCTATCTACATTTTTACAAAGTAGTCCATGATCCTAGTATACTATCACCTTTGATGAAAAGTAAATACAAAACTAATTGTCAGCAACTTGCTTAAAATTGCTGTTGGGATTTTTAATATATACATATATGCACAGTGGCATCCTCATGCAGTGTGTATGTAACATGATTAGCATGAAGATGCCAATATGTTTGAGAGGATTATCTCGGGAAAGTCGTGTATTAGAAATGTTTTTGCATTTAGCTCTGGCTACAGAGAGAAATAGGAGGCCATTTTTTTTATTTTGTCTGGTAATGAGTTCCATAATCTTGGACTAGCTCTTGCGAGAGGTCTTTCTCCTGCAGATATGAATCTTCCTCTGGTTTTCAACCATTTAATTTTTCCAGGGGAGCAAAGCTCTAATCGTTGCCAAAATAGAGGCAATGTCTGAGGGTAGGTAGGGCCAGTACCATTAAGGGGTTTAAAAATCAGTACAGCAACCTTGAACTGGACTTGGTATTCAACGGGAAGCCAGTTCAGAGAGTGGCAATCCATACCTGGTAACCTGGGGTAGTAAACAGATAAGATGAATTTTTAAATGTAAAATTGTTTTTTCATGGGGAGGACAGAATATTTGTTGGTGTAAACTTGTTTCTGCTATAGTGATTTATATGGAGCAACTTGTGCATGTAAGAGACAGGAGGGTATTTAATAGAAATCCCTAAAAATATCACCATTTCAAGTGTTCAAAGCAGCAGTATTAAGTCTAGTAAATCAGCTGTCCTGTCTTGTCTTCCTGTAATGCTTACCACCTATTCCAATGCTTTTAGGTTGCAGTGAGTTAACAGAGTAAGATTGAGTTTATGAACCTTAAGCCATGAGCATCATTTCATTCATAGTAAAGCAAAATGTAGTGTTTATTTCTGCTTCCTTGGGTTATCTCCACATACTGTCTGAAGCCTGTTATGGTACCGATAGAGACATAAAAGTGAAATTATTACAGCTCTATAGCTTGAGGGTTGATAACATGCTGCTGTGCATGTTTCTCATGGAGCACGCTAAAATCAAGGCATTTAATTACAATCCTTCAGCACAAGCCGTAATGTACAGATCACTTTGTCAGTTAGCTTGTACATTCAATTGGCTGGCAAACTGGAGAATTTATGAAACATTACACTATGTCACTCTTAACTGGATTTAACTTAGTTACATTGTACTCACATAAAGCTCTTTGCGAATGAGATATGGAAAAATATTAACTGTACCAATCTCAGAGGATCGGCACAGTGAATATGATATTATATCCTTGCTGAATGTTTTCATTTAGCTAGCCTAACCCATCAGAGTAACTTAAAGAAAAAAAAAATCAACTCATCAAAAGGAGCTTGAGGTGGTATTAAAGCATAAAATTCCCAGGACAAATTCAGTGTTAATGATATATCAGAGAGAATTTTGATTTAATCCATGGAAATGTTCTGGTTTTGAGAACATGGACTTTGTAACTACTAGATATTTTTTTAATAAGTACAACTTTCTTATATTCCACTAAAATCTAAACTTGCAGCAAGCACCTTTCCTCATGGCATCAGATTGCAGGGGGGAAGGAGGATGACTGTCATTAGCATGGCTCCAGACCATTTGGCAGGGAAACAGAATCTATGGCATCTGCAGGTTCAATTCATGCCTCATATGCTCTCTGATTGAGCAAGACAACAATACAACACCCTGGTGCTGAAGAAAGACAAGTCAGGAAAAAAACCGAAGTGAAAGTTTAAAATCCTTAGTAATTCTGAACAAACGTTATACTTCCAAGATGAACTTTTTATTATCCTTGCAATTAACTCTCTCTCCCCCGCTCTCTGTGTAAAACAGACCCACCGAAATGAACTATGAAAGCAACTTGTTATCTCATCTAGTTAATTTTCCTGCTTATGCAAGGTTGGTTCCTATGGTTTTTGTGTTGTTGATTATTATTAGCTTGTTTAAATGTACTGTGCAAGCTGCTATGGTGCGTCTTCCAGTGCTTTGTCTAGCCCAGATTTAAATGGAAATGTGTCTTCTACCATTTGTATCTCCTTGACCATATCACACATCTTTCTTGTGCATGCTAGGAAGAAATGTAGGCCCCACACATAGAATGGGGGACTGTTTTTTGGAAAGTGGTGAGTCAGAATACTACTTAAGGGGTCATGGTGAATAGCCAGCTGAACAAGAGCTCCCGAAGTGCTGTGCAGTGGTTTAAAAAAATGAACATGATCCTTGGATGTAGAAGTTGAGGTGTTTATTACCACTATATACAGCATTAATACAATCCTTTTTAGAATACTGTCTCCAGTTCTGGTGTCCACAATTTTGAAAGGATGATGTTGACAACTTGGAAAGAGTTTAGAAAATAACTGTAAGAATGTTCTGTAGTCTGGAAAACTGATTTTTCCAGTGAGAAACTCAAGAAGCTCAATCTACTTAATTTAACAAAGTGAAGATTAAGCGGTAATTTGATCATGGTCTCTAAGTAACTACAAAAGGAAAAGATTTCTAATAACAGATGGCTCTTTAATCTAGCAGACAAAGGCATAACATGATCCAAGGCTGAAAGCTGAATCTTGGAAAAAATAAGACTTTTTAGTGAAGGTAATTAGTCATTGGAACAATTTAGAAAGGGATGTGGTGGATTCTCGGTCTTGAAATTTTTAAAACAAGATTGGATACTTTTCTAAAAGATATGCTCTAGGTGAACCAGAAGTTATGGACTTGATGGGGGAAACACTTCTGGGCTTCAAATCTATGAATCCATGACAATCTTTGTAATTAAAGTTTGTTTTTCATATATTTGCAAAATGTCATCTTGAAGATTCTACATCCAAATCTCAATTTTCCCTCATTCCTTCTACATTTTCCTTGGGTTTTATTCTATTGTGTTTGATTGTAGCATGTCACGTCACAAGATGCAGAATACTGTTCTGTCTGCATTAAACAATAATGAATATGATTGGTATAAATGGCAAGAGCCAGAATTTTACACAAGTGTGTATATATAAAAGTAAAAGCTAAGTAAAATTTAGGGGAGTATTTTAACTACAGCTGATAGTTCTGTTACAATAACCTCCTTGTTTATTTGCATATGAATAATTTGCATAATAAATCGCTAGCCAAGATCTTAGTATTACTCTGGGAATGTTATTTTTCTGTATTTCAGGGGAAAAAGGCAGTAGATGATTCCCTTGCCTTTAATTTATAATCAGTGTTGTGATAGTAAATGAACCAAAATATCATAATCCTCTGATTCTTTGTCGGTGAGCCAAATTCCCTCTGTGTCTTGTGTTTATATTTCTTTGTATTTAAACTGAACCTAAGGTGAACTTCAGCTGACCCTATTGCTTTGTGTTAAAATCATGATCAGGAACATGTTTGTAATCAATCAGTAGGACTGTATTTGATTATTCACTTTGCTTTTTTACTCAGATTTAGCTGATCTAGTTAAAATGCCCAGAAAGGGACCACTTGGAACTGACCTGGGGCAGGTATTTTCTGTGATTTATGGTTACAGATGGCATTAGCTTTTATTGATTAGGTTAAGTTCAGAATATTCAAAGTAAGTAAATGACAGCAAAACCAACCCTGGAAAAAGGCATGAGAGAGAATTTTCTTTTTTCTAAAGTAGTCTATAAAGCGTGAGTTTTGGGAAGATAGTTTAAGTATTCTGCCATCACTACTTCAGTTACAGAGAGTTGGCATGCCTTTCCTTTCTGTGTTCTGTATAGTGCTGTCTTAAGTACTGCCTAATTGTCTTTCTTAAAGTTTCACCTGAGTTAGTTATTTGGCGTCATGACTTATTAAATCTGAACATGCAGCTGTTGTCTTGTGTCTTTTGTTACCAACTAGAGCTATACAAAATGTTCATAGCATAATTTAAAAATAGATTAAGCATAATCTGCTTTGAATTTTCACCATGAACCCCAAACTCATCCTTCTGTTTTTCAAGACCTTGGCTAACCTTCAGGCAGCATCCGTTCTGTCTGTGGATGCTAGAAAATGACATTAGAAACTTTGAGTCTAACCAGAAAGCAAAACTCACCGTGTGTGTGATTTTATTTATATATATATATATATATATATATATATATATATATATATATATATATATATATAATATGTGCGCACACGCCAATTGTCCTGTGTTGTATGGCTTAAACAAAATTCCCTGAGTTTCAAACAGCTTTATTATTAACAGTTATTCTTTTGTGAGAGGGTAAGGGCATTAGAACTCCACTGTGAAGATGTTTTATTTACAGGGACTGGATGCTTCAGAGGGTTACAGTGGATACCGAACTTTTCTCCATTAAGTTTACTTGTTCAAGTTTAGGTCGCATTAAAAAAAAGATGGAAAATCATTTAGTTTGACTTTTGGTTCTTTAATAAAGGAATTGGTGATTCCTGTCTAGTTCCTGCTGGATAGATGTTCATACCATAGTGGTCACAACAAAAATGAACTATAAATAATGTAAAGATTTCCCAAATTGATAAGTTTAAATGTATGGTAAAATTAGATATGTGCAATATCTGTATTTCTAGGGATTTACAGTGCACCTTAGTGCAAAACTTTTTCTAGTTCGGGTCTCTCTACAAACTCAGACATGATTTGTCAAAAGTTCTAGTAAAGGAAAAAAAAAACTTTCAAGTGAGCATAGGTCTGGTTTTGATGAAGTCTTGCCCAATTTCTAGTTCTGATGCAAAACTAACTTGCAGACTTCAATTTTTTCACTCAGATTTTTGTTCAAACCTGAAAAGCAAAGTTTGGTGCAACCCAAAAAAGACCAAAGTTGAAGAAGAAGTTCATATTAGCTGAGAGAGAGCTATTTGCTTTAACAGTAAAGCAGGGTAGAAGAAAAATGTTCAACATGACAATCCCATAACATTACTCTTATTATATATTGAGCCTTAAAATATCCAGTAGTAGTTAATATCTGATGTACATGATGATTTCCCATAAGTACAGAATTTTGAATAATCTATCAGATACACAGCTGTTGGCAGATTTGAATTTAGGAAAAAAGACATAATTAATTTGACATGACAATTACTGACTATGTAACAATGAGCACAGGGTTTGAAAGAAGTTAAATTATCACTAGTGGGGACACCTCACTGGTAAACTTCAAATTCATCCTGTACATCTCAAAATGTATTTCCATTCTGAAAAAAACACTACAAATAGAATTTGGGGCTGTATCATCGTGTATTAATGGCCTATGTATCAGTTTTCCATTGGTGAAAAGCTAGTTTTGCTAAATGACATCCCTGCAGACTCAGCCTGGTATCTGAGACTCAAGCTCAGGTCTTCCTTGCTCATGCAATATCTCCAATAATAAAGGTTCTACATGCAGAACATCATTGACTCCACAGCCATCTGTTGTTGCCATTTCATTAGCATCAGCAGCACCAAAAGCCAGCAGCTTACTGAAATGGCTAGCATTTGGCCTGTAGTTCAATGATAGAAGGGTAGCAGAAATTTGAGGTAGCAACAGCAAATGGGAGTGGGTAGAAGATAGGGCAGCATCATAAGAGCAGGCTGAGGGACAAAATACGCTGCGGGTTTTTGGTTTTTTTTTTTTTGTTCATTTGTTTTACTCTTGATTTCTATGCCTTTCATTAAATAGTTGTGGGAGTATTTTGGCAGCACAGCTGAATGGCCAGGGCATCATAGCAGGAGAACCAGCACTGGGTGCAGTATGTGAATTCAGGGTATGTCTACACAGCAATTAAACACCCACAGCTGGCCTATGTGAGCTGGCTTGGGCTACAGGGCCTTTTAATTGGGGTGTAGACATTTGGGCTTGGGCTGGAGCTTGGGCTCTGGGACTAAATGGGGGAGGGTCCCAGAACCTGGGCTACAGCCCAAACCCAAATGTCTACACCACAATGAAACAGCTTCACAGCCTGCACCCCGTGAGTCCAAGTCAGCTGCCAGGGTCTGGCAGCAGGAGTTAAATTGTAGTGTAGACATCAGAGTCTGACTGTGTATCTGAGTGCTGTTGAGTGTAGTCTGCTTGTCTCTCACCCACCTCACACAGCAACATAGGGTGACCAGATAGCAAGTGTGAAAAATCGGGACAGGAGGTGGGGGGCAATAGGAGCCTCTATAAGAAAAAGCCCCAAATATTGTGACTGTCCCTATAAAATTGGGACATCTGGTCACCCTACAGCAACAGAAACAGCGTCTCACATTCCTCATGGATTTTCCCCATTCCTGTGCCAAAATGCAAGATACTGAAGATATTGAGTGAAAATCTTGGCCCCAGTGAAGGCAATGGCAAAACTCCCATTGATATAAATAAAGCCAGGATTTCACCAGGAGAGCTGGCTGTATTTTAAAGGAACCTTATTGAGGAATAAACCATCCCAAAATGCAGAAAGAATAGCAAATATGGCAGGCAACCAGCTTGGCTTAACAGTGAAATCTTCAGTGAGCTTAAACTCAAAAAGAGAGCTTACAAGAAGGGGAAATTTTGGACAGAAGACCAGGGAGAAGTATAAAAATATTGCTCAAGCATGCAAGGGTGTAATCAGGGAGGCCGAAGCACACTTGGAGTTGCAGCTACCCAGGGATGTGAAGGATAACAAGAAGGGTTTCTACAGGTATGTTAGCAACAAGAAGGTGGTCAGGGAAAGTGTGGGACCCTTACTAAATGGGGGAGGCAACATCGTGACAGATCTGGAAAAAGCTGAAGTACTTAATGCTTTTTTTTGCCTTGGTCTTCACAGACAAGGTCATCTCCCAGACTGCTGCACTGGGCAATACAGTAGGGGGAGGAGGTGAGCAGCCTTCAGTGGTGAAAGAACAAGTTAAGGACTATTTAGAAAATCTGAATGTGCCCAAGTCCATGGGTCCAGATCTAATGCATCCAAGGGTGCTGAGGGAGTTGGCTGATGTGACTGCAGAGCCATTGGCCATTATCTTTGAAAACTCGTGGTGATCAGGGGAGGTCCTGGTTGATTGGAAAAAGGCAAATATAGTGCCTATATTTTAAAAAGGGAAGAAAGAGAACCTGGGGAACTACAGACCGGTCAGTCTTACTTCCGTCCCTGGCAAAATCTTGGAGCAGGTCCTCAAGGAATCCATTTTGAAGCACTTGGAAGAGAGGAAGGTGATCAGGAACAGCCAACATGGATTCACCAAGGGCAAATCATGTCTGACCAACCTGCTTGCCTTCTATGATGAGATAATTGGCTCTGTGGATATGGGGAAAGTAGTGGATGTGATCTATCTTGACTTGAGCAAAGCTTTTGATATGGTCTCCCACAGTATTCTTGCTGGGAAGTTAAAAAAGTATGGATTGGATGAATGCACTAGATGGATAGAAAGCTGGCTCAGTGGGTAGTGATCAATGACTCAATGGATAGTTGGCAGCTGGTATCAAGCGGGGTGCCCCAGGGGTCTGTCCTGGGGATGGATTTTGTTCAACATCTTCATTAACGATCTGGATGATGGGATGGATTGCACCCTCAGCAAGTTTGCACATGACACTAAGTTGGGGGGAGAGGTAGTTATGCTGGAGGGTAGGGATAGGGTCCAGAGTGACCTAGACAAATTGGAGAATTGGACTAAAAGAAATCTGAGGTTCAACAAGCACAAATGCAGAGTCCTGCACTTAGGATGGAAGAATACCATGCACTGCTACAGGCTGGGGACCAACTGGCTAAGTGGCAGTTCTGCAGGAAAGGACCTGGGGATTACAGTGGATGAGAAGATGGATGTGAGTGAACAGTCTGCCCTTGTTGCCAAGAAGGCTAGCGGCATATTGGGCTGCATTAGTAGGAGCATTGCCAGTAGATCGAGGAAAGTGATTATTCCCTTCTATTTGGCACTGGTGAGGCCACATCTGGAGTATTGCATCCAGTTATCCCCCCCCCCCAGCCCACCCCACTACATAAAGAATGTGGACAAATTGGAGAGAGTCCAGTGGAGGACAATGAAAATGATAGGGGGCTGGGGCACATGGCTTATGAGGACAGGCTGAGGGAACTGGGCTTTAGTCGGCAGAAGAGATTTGATAGCAGCCTTCAACCACCTGAAGTGGGATTCCAAAGAGGATGGAGCTAGGCTGATCTCAGTGGTAGCAGATTACAGAACAAAGAGCAGTGGTCTCAAGCTGCAGTGAGGGAGGACTAGGTTAGCTATTAGGAAAAAAACTATTTCACTAGGAGGAAAGTGAAGCACTGGAATGGGTTACCTAGGGATGTGGTGGAATCTCCATCCTTAGAGGTTTTTAAGGCTTGGCTTGACAAAGCCCTGGATGGGATAATTTAGTTGTGGTTGGTCCTGCTTTGAGCATGGGGTTGGACTAGATGACCTCCTGAGGTCCCTTCCAACCCCAATCTTCTATGATTCTAATTGTAAGTCTGCACCATAAGTTGTACTGCAGAGGCACCAGCAGTTGCCCAGCTACTTTATCAAATGCTTTCTCCAAATTGAGGAAAGCCCAACTGTGCTCTGCATTTCCCTCCAGCTTCTTTTCCACCAACTGTCTAGTGATGAACATACCATCTGCCATCCCTTCTACTTTTCTAAAATAAAACTGTTCCTTTCCTAAAATGGGCTCCACTTTTTGGCAAATGTGACTGATTCTCTCTAACAGTACTTGGAATAGTTGTATGCGTAACCTTTTTGTTTGTATATCAGTGCCAATATGAACTTTCTCCTGTCTCCTGCAATTTTCTTCTGTTTCCAAACTGCATGCAGGACTCATCTGACCCAGCAGACACCAACTTGTCTCAAAGCTTTGATCACTTCTTCCATGACTTCCCAAAACTGAAAGCCTTGGACAGATATGGAATTTCCCCCACCCCCTGTGTGCAGTGTTGTTGGCATGACTGGAGCTCTTCCCCATCCCCTCCCCCCCAATATAGAAGTCAAAAAATGCCTGTGGACTTCATCCAGAGCTGTTGCTTTTCCAGGTGCAGCCTTGACATCTGCCTCTGACAGGGCATTCATTACCATCTGTAATTATCAGTTCATGCAATGGTGGTGTAGCATATAAAAGGGAAGTGAGCTGTAGCTCACGAAAGCTCATGCTAAAATAAATTTGTTAGTCTTTAAGGTGCCACAAGTACTCCAGTTCTTTTGGCGGATACAGACTAACATGGCTGCTACTCTGAAACCTCTTTAAATAGACTCTCCTACTATACTCTGTTACATACCATGTTTCATGTTCACAATCAGTCTGCCCTCTGCATCCTTTATGAATGGTGTGTTTACTATGTCTTCTTTCCTTTGTTGCTCGCACAATGATATATTTTCTTTTTGGCAAGTTCAGGCCAGTAATTCAACTCATTATACAGCTTGTCTAAAACTCAGTTTCTCACCTTTCTGACTGCTTGCTTGGATATTCTGTAGGCAGAAACTGCTGCTTCTGAAGGTTTATTTTCCATCACTTTTCTGGATTCTCTCCAAGTTCTTACTGCATTCTGCACCTTCTCTTTCCACCACCATTCTTCATGAGATTGTGATCAATCCAGTTTAGTGCATCTGCATAACATCTCAGCTTCTAGGACCAATATGTTCTTGAAGACACAGCACTCCTCTTCTGTTGTTCCAATTTGTGTATCTTCTGGGCTAAAAATTTGCAACTGTATCCCTATGCTTTTCTGCAGTTGTGCTGCAGAGTATGCATATCCCGATGTGTCTCTCATTGGAGCAAAGCTCACAGCTGGTCCATTTGCCAGTTGTAACTGTTACCACCAATCTCTTGTATAATTGTTCCTGCCCAAACTCATAATGGAACTTTATCTGCTCCACACTTCAGCCCCTGAGCAGTGAGCCTGCATTGCCGGTGAGACAGGTTAGATCACAGAACCCCCTTGGGAGCTGCTACCTGATGTGCCAAGACTACTTCTGCCCCTGCCTTCCCTGCCAGCTTCGGGCCCCAGCACCCTGTTTTGCTGAGCCAGACACTCCCATCTGCTCTAACAAAAACCCAGGGTCTAAATTACTTGCCCCAAAGCTGCAGGTTTACCTGAAAGCAGCTCACAGAAGTGTGCTTGTCTTTAACACTCAGATGCCCAACTCCCAATGGGGTCTAAACCCAAATAAATCCATTTTACCCTGTATAAAGCGTACGCAGGGTAAACTCCTAAATTGTTCACCCTCTATAACACAGAGAGAGAGATTCACAGCTGTTTGCTAGCCCAGGTATTAATACATACTCTGGGTCAATTAGTAAGTAAAAAGTGATTTTATTAAATACAGAAAGTAGGATTTAAGTGGTTCCAAGTAGTAACAGACAGAACAAAGTAAGTCACCAAGCAAAATAAAATAAAACGCGCAAATCTATGTCTAAACAAACTGAATACAGATAAGGTCCTCACCAGTTCCAGAATGCTCCCTTTTACAGACTAATCTCCTTTTAGCCTGGGTCCAGCAATCACTCACACCCCTTGCACACTGTCCTTTATTCCAGTTTCTTTCAAGTATCCTTGGCGGGTGGAAAGGCTCTCCCTTTAGCCAGCTGAAGACAAAATGGAGGGGTCTCCCAGGGGTTTAAATAGACTTTCTCTTGTGGGTGGAGACGCTCTCCTCACTCCTACGCGAAGTCCAGTTCCAAGATGGAGTTCTAGAGTCACCTGGGCAAGTCACATGTCCATGCATGATTCTCAGTTTCTTACCAGGTATGGATTGGAGCATTCCAAGATCCATTGTCCTTTAAGTGTCTCTTGATTAGGTACTTAACTTCAACATTCCTTTCTCCAGCAACTGACCAAATGCTCTTCTAAGGTTATTCATAACTTTGAATTAAAAAATGATACATGCATACAAATAGGATTAATAGATTCAGTAGATCATAACCTTTCAGATATGTTACATGGCATATATAGCATAAAACACATTCTAAGCATATTTCCATAAAGCTTTATGGGAGGTACTGTCACAGCAGGTTACAGTATGTTCAAGTTAAAAAGAAGCAGCTGGTATTGATTGATATAAAGGAAGATCTTGGAGCTGGTCTTCTGACATACTCTGTACCTTCAACTGTATTGAGTCTATACGCTGGTGAACTAGTACAGTTCTTTTAAAAAAAAAAAATTAAACCCCCCTGACAGCACTTTCATTCAAAGCATTTGCTTTATCCTCATCACCATGTTCCATGTTGTAGCCCCCTCGTGGCAGTAGAATGCACCATGGTGGTTCACAGTCCTGACACTCTGTTAGAATGCCAGCAGTATTTAAGGTACATGGGACAGAAAAGTAGGTGCATAATGCTCCATGTGTCTGACAAGGTAGGTACAATGGTAGTGGCTAGTGCAGTTTGAGGCAAATTTGTTATGTAGGGCTCTGTTGAATAGAAGCCTTGATTTAAGATTGTGCAGCATTAGACATAGACACCAAACTCTGAAGTCATCCACTGGCTGATGATGATGTCTTATGTTAGGTTCCGATTACCTTTTTAAATGAGAGGCACCATTCTGTGAAAGGATAAACCTTTTTTCCTGTCCCTGGCTGGGCTTTAAAATCTTGAAAGACTAGAGCAATATGACTTACATAGACAGGTCATTGACCAAGAACAATATTACATCAAGAGTAAGTTATCTCTTAGCTCTGTAATAAATCAAAAATAAGGTTATGGTGTCCTCAGAATATACTACCTTAATTAGAGTTTATTCTTCAAGGCACAGGATGTCTTATCAGTGTTTCCTTTATCAAGGTAGTTTTGATAGCACTTAGTGCTGGGAGCAAACAGTCTACTTGATAAGCAGAATATTTTTTCTTTGCTGTTATTCCTTTGAGGTTATTCCTTACTTATAGTTATTGATATTTTTTTTAAACTGGGGACTGTATGTTTAATAAAAAATCAATTTCGGTAAAGCTCCTTCAAAATTTTAATTGAATTGTTTTTTATGTCCCACATCATGTTTAGTATCGTAAAGTGTTTGTGGTGGAAAGCACATATCCCTTTGAGCTGACTTTTTGTGATATTCAACTTGTCAATTATTCTTTGACAAGTGGGGCAATATTCTGGACGAACTTTATTGAATTAAGTTTATGTATCATTGTGGGCCACAGATTGTATGTATTTCCATGGGGGAGCAGCACCATGGTCCTCCAGGAACTAATATCTCTACCATTAAGTAATATTTTTTATTTGGGTTTCTTTGCCTAAGCCCCGGTGCTTTGGCCCTGCATACCGGGTGTGAGTTGTTGGGAGATCAGATAATGTAATAAGTCCAATAACTTTATTTATGTTGGGTTACTACCTGGAGCCCTTTTGCATGATGAATGAGTTCTTAATATGATCATCATCCCATGTGAGGCTTTCTGCATAGTAGCTATTAAGCACTGTAGCACCATAATAGCAATCAGCTGCTTTCATTTGTTTCTATTGTTTAGGAAGGTAAGGGCAGGACATGTATTTATATTTTACTTCACTGCCTAAACAGAATATAGAATAGAATCAAGTAAAGAATTGGCAGGTAATGTGTAAGTAAGAGAGAGCAGAAGCCCTAAGATAGTTGTTACCAAGAGCTTCAGTTCGTAATTGTGACCAATGTGCCACACATGGTTCTTGCCTTCTGCTGTATACATAATTAGCATGACATTTATATTGGATAATGAAGCTTGGTGAGTTCGGTGTCATGTGACCCTAACTCTGTGCCTCATGAGTTTAACTCTTCATGGGCATTTTGTAGAGGGAGAGAGATATACAAAATACTGGGTAATGTGTGCACTGCTGACCTCTGCTGGATGATAAATTAAAGAGTTTGTGGTTACATTACTCTGGAGGCTGCTCTCCAGGCAACATAAGCCCCTAACACTACTTAATACTATTACAGTTTCATTTTTAGAACGAGTGTTTCCTGGCAAAGTCCTGAGTTCTGCCTGTCTCTCTCTTTATAACAGTGAAGGCTGTGCAGCTATGTTCTGCAGCATAAATGATGTCTACAAAAATCAGTGTGGCCAGGGATTTGTTATAAATGCCGAAGTCCATAGGCCTGGCCCATAGGTATGACTGAGAGTGAGTCACTGGGCTCACTAACGGAGGACAATATCTGACCTCAGAATGTCTGTAAGTCATTCACTAATGAATGAACTCTGTGCTTAGCCAAATAGATTCCAGCAGGCCAAGACTAAAGGATTTTTCAGGCTCTGGGCACTATGGAAATTGAGCCTTCTCCTCCACCCGTCACCTTCCATAAATTTAGACAAAGTGCCCCTACCGATGCAAAACCCAGAATGCTCCTCTTTTTTTGCAGAAAACTGCTGACACTTGTAATGGAACTCTGACATTTAGTGGGGTCAGGCCTAGGGAAGTATCTCTCCATTTAAGATGACCAATTTGAGTTTAAAATTTGATCCACTTTAGTTTTGCCAGAGCTACCCTATTCTCTTGAAATTTCATATCTACCCATAATCTCCTCCAAAACATGCATCATCAGGTTGAACTAGTAGTCTGATAAAGAGATGAAGGTAAATGCTATTTACAGATGAAAGAAAGAGAAATTCTAACATTTGACTCAGGTTTTTTTTGTTTCATCTTGTAGTTCAAAAAAATCATTCTGAATACTAAACATAAGTTTTGCACAAATGATCAAGGCAGCTCATAACTCTCTCCCACAACACATTTACAGTGCTTTCATGTTTATGTATGGTGCCTGAAAAGTGGCTTGAAAAGGGAAGAGAGAATTTTCAAACATTGACAGTCATTTGAATAAATGACTCCACTGATTCACTTGTTCACATAGCAAAAGAAGAAAATATTATTTGAACAAAACTGACGTTTATCTCCTTCTGGTGTTTCATTTAACAGACAAATTTAGTTAACATCAGCAAGAATTTTCTGGTATTAATAAACTTGCTAATGAATACTTTAATATTGGGTGCGGGGGGGAATTCTGTATTTTTCTCCATTTTACATTTATTTTTAAATGTTTTGTAAATGGTATTGAAAAGAATGTACATATAGGGATATCATAAATTCCATCCAAGAGATGAAAGAGATTACGTATATTTTTACCTTCCAGTTTTATCCCTAACTATCTAAGCCTTGTTTAAGTAGCATTAAGCAATGTTCTGTTATGCTGGGAGCAAGCACTTCATCTGTTTATAATGTTATGTTACTTGTGTAATTCAGTTTTTGCAAAATGTATTTTACTTCAGTTAATCATGCACCCATCCAAAACTTTGTGCTGTTACATAAGTTATAAAATACTTACAAAAATGCTGATGGTTCAGTATCCATTAAACTTTCCAGCCTACCCCAAACAATATTCTTCTCTCCAACCCACCAGGTATCAACAAAAATTTCTATCCATCATAAATAGTCCAATCATACTCCTGTCAGCTTACTCCCTCAGTAAAAGTGTGGATGACTAGCGAGGCCTTGCAACATGTGCAGGTCAACAAAAGTGAGTATTCTGGGATCAAGTTTGAGAGTGAATTCCAGAGTTAAGCCCTTATTCCCAATTTAAGTCAGGCGGGGGCGGGAGAGGGGGAGGGGAGTTGTCAGCTCCAACATCTCACTGATTTGCTGATGGAAGGGTATCACATCAGGAAGGAGATTGTTTCGAAAGTAGGCATTTACCCAAGTCTGTTTCTACTCTGATAACATTGTGGGCTTGAATAATTTCTGGGTAAAGCTTACTCACTTTAAAAGTAAAATTCTGCTTTTATTTTCCCTACCTTCTAGCCCTGAAATCTGACAGTCAAGCTGAGTTCTTTCCGCCTCATATTTCATTATCAGTAATCCCTCAAGCAAATTTATGTTCTTAGTAACATCTGTGCAAATCAAATTAGGTTCTTAGTTATGCCTGCTCCCTTGTACATATGAACATGTATATACAGATCCATTAACCTACAATGGGGTTGTACGAGTGAACCTCAGACATTTGATATGAAGATTTTTGTTACTGGTAGTGATGTATGAGAATGGAATGGGGGAAATCAACATCATTGTCAATCTGCATGGCTGTCAGGTGTGGCTTTTTTTGTTTTGTTTTTTAATTGTTTGTTTTTTATCTGTACGCTAAGAACATTTGAGCTGGAATGTTAAAGGTTGTGTTCAAAAATAATTATTATTAATAATAATAATAAAAAAGACGGCTAAGCAGGGACTTCCAAAGGAAGCACCTAGTACAACAAGGCTCTTATTGTGATTGAGGCCTATTTTAATATATAAATAATAATAGTTTCACAGCTGTTATTCATAACTCCTGTGGGTAACCATGAAACTAACAAAAATCAAGTAAATTTCACTCTGCTGTTGTAGCTTGGGATATTGCAAGCAGCAGCAGAAAGCTGCTATTTTGGGAGAAAGAGGACCCAAAAAATGAGAAGGGCATCAGTGGAGTAATGATGAGTCCAGCTAGAGGTAAAGGAGCAGAGGAAAGGAAACTGAGTGAAAGGTAATTGTGAAATCACCTTCCAAGCTTCAGAAAATTCTGTGTTATGGGTGTGGGGGAAGAGAGGAAACTCCTTTTCTCTTACAGCAGCTAGAGGCGGAGGAGTGGGATGTTTGCATTTTGAGAAACCAAATGCGGACACAAAAGACAGAACCCTACAAAAGAAGTCATGGTTCCTAGTAGGAAACCCAACACATTGTGAGCAGCAACTTGGAAGTGAAGTTGGTGTGTCTCGCCAGGTTGTAGTGTGTTCTCTTACCGTGTGTGTGTGTGTGTGTGTGTGGTTCTTTTTTGTTTCTTAAATATCTGACTGCTAGGTCTAGTCTGGTTGCCTAGAAGGTATCTAGTAAATTTTTTACACCCTGAAAGCAAGATACTCAAACCGGAGATAAGCTATAAGAACTATTAACTAAATATACCATTTTATGTTATTTTAATCAAAATAAAACGGTTGACTGATACTTTGAAAGGAATGTTCACTACTGCTTTTTCACAGGCTACTGATTGCTTCTGGAGAAGAGACTGTACCTGAAAGAATCTTAGCTCAAATAAAATAGAAGTCACATCCTATAGAATTTGTGCAATTTCTCTGCCTTCCTCCTGCCCCATTATATTTTGACAAATACATTGAAATTGAAACTCACTAACCTATAGAAACCATTGTTAAAAAGTCTTGAGTATTGCATTTATTCAGAGAATGAAGATTGCTATTAAGATTACAATAGTACCAGTTAAACATAAGCCATCTGTTGGCCATGTCTTTACTTGTTGCAGAGGCACTATCTGGGGAGCATTTGCAAAAAAGATGAGTAACTTGGAATGTGATTATATAGAGGCATGAGTCCACATGTTTACTGAAAACATTCTGCTGATAAAATACAACAGCTCTGTGTAGGTATAAGTATTTGAAAGGATAATACTCCAGGGGTGGCCAGAGGCATAGAAATATCATCCTTAGTTCATTGTTCATTTTTTTTCCACAGAGTTAACAGATGTTTGAACGTCTAACTCTTACAGGGGAAGTGGGGGACTTCTAAGAAGCATAACCAAAGTGGTGCTGTCACATTCATGAAGGACATCACAGTATAGAATTATCCATAAGGGAGTCAGAGATATCATTTACAAAAACGAATGAACCCCCAACACAGATTGGTGATATGGTTTTGAAATGTGATCAGTACATTTGACATGATTAACAACAGTTTAAAAAACTATTGCATCCTCAGCAAATACCCAGAAGACCTTGACAAAATGAATGGAATGACCTCTCTTACTTTGAAGACCTATTCTAATGCTAGCTGACTTCCACTTAAGGTTACTTTTGAGTTGAGTCGAGTCTTGTGAAACAGTCCATCATATGAAATTCATGCTTGCAAAATATGGGATTTCCAGTCATGTATTTTCAGAAAATAGTCCAGAATATGCTAGTGTAAAATTAAATCTTGTAAATTATTGGTGCTTTCAAGATGTAGCCTTCCATCCAAAGTACATATGATCAAACTGGGTACCGAATAAACTGTTTGGATTGTCCAAAAATAGCCTCTTTTATCTCCCTGATTTTTCTCAAGAAATCAGTTTGGCTTCCCAAGGTGTATGTCTGTGCAAATATAACCAATGTGTAATCGCTAGCCCTATTGCTAGTGGGTAGATGCCTGAAACAAGATTGCCAAGCAACAGTTACTCTGTTATAAAGCTTATAGGCTGTGTAAGCAGATGCAGAAAAGCTTTTACGATGGAACAGCAAAGCCACTCTTCTCTTTAAATACTGGGTCAAATGGAAACATGCTCAAGTGTTCTAAGAAAATTATTGATCATATGCCATGCAACTAACTTGAATGTGAATTTTAAAGAAATCAGAAAAAAATGTCTTGAAGGTTCCAGCACATTTCAAAGGCCCAGCTCTGTAGGATTCTGAGATATACCTACTGCTGAAATAGCACCATCTACAGTATGCAGTAGTCGTGTGTGTGTGTGTGTGTGTGTGTGTGTGTGTGTGTGGAGATCAAGTAGCATTGTCTTCTGCATTTTAGCTAGCCAAGCAGCTTCCTTTTAAATCAAGACCTATCCACTGCAATCTCTGATTTAATCACCTCTCAAACTGCTGTAACTCATTTTACCTGGGGATGAAACTGAAGGTTATAGGAAAACTACTTGTCTAGCATGCTGCTTATCTTGTCTTTTCTTTCATGGAGGAAAGGCCACCAGAAACACATCACGTTTGATTTCACACACGCTATCATCCAGAGGTGCTTCAAAGTCCTGGTCCTACTTGTGACAATATATTCTCTCCTCAGGAATAAGGATGAGAAAACCTAGCAGGAATTAAGAATACCAGGGCCGGCTCCAGGCACCAGCCCAGCAAGCAGATGCTTGGGGTGGCCAACAGAGAGTGGCGGCACATCCGCTCTTCAATGGCAATTCAGTGGCGGGTCCCTCTGGGAGCGAAGGACCAGCCGCTGAATTGCCGCTGAAGACTGAAGCAGCGGCGGTAGAGCTGATCGCAATCACAGGGGTTTTTTCTGTTTGTTTGTTTTTTGTTTTGTTTGCTGCTTGGGGCGGCAAAAACCCTGGAGCTGGCCCTGAAGAATATTCAGTGGTTGAAAGGAGCTATATAACAAATAGTTGGAAAATGACCAGTGTAGGACTGCAGCTGCTAGAATCTGTCAAATTTCTGGGATCAGACTACAGAAGGGCATGCTAGAGAAAAAGTTTCTAAAAAAGAGCAAATTTGTGCTTAGAAGAGTTAGTAGGAACTAGGAAGTTGCAAAGGAAAGTGCTCTTGGGAAAGTGTCTACAAGTAACTTATTTACAAACAAAATCCAGAAGCAAATGCTTGTGAAAGGTAGGTCACCCCAGTAAACAGCTCAGTGACAGCTTGTAGCAGATTCTGTTTTACTGACTTTGCAAAGCAATATTTCGGGTGCCTTCTGTTAGGAATCAGAGTTTGCGGGGGGCAGGGGTGGATTCTGAAGGAAAAAGCATGGGTGCACGAGAGGAATATGCGAGTGCATTACCGTAACATTAAAAGGGATACATTTTAAAAGAATCACACAAATTATAGCTGTGAAAGGTCTATTAGGTCACACTAGATTTGATCTCTCTCTATCATAGCTGCATTGGTCCCTACAATATATTCTTCAGTGTTCTGTTAGATTCAGTTTTCAGTGACTCCAAAAACTGGTCTTTTACCACTTCCCTTAGAGTTTTCAAGGGTCTGATGTGAGGAAATTTTAGTGTGTTGTGTTATGTATAAGAACATTAACGGAAGCATATTGTAGGTGGTAGATTCCTGCTGTCCACTTAGGCATTGAAATAGGTAACTGTTCAGGATTAGTATCTCTGAGATCATTAAAAGGGGAAGGCAAAAGGCCAAAGATTTACTGAAACTTGCATTTTATTTAACTTTTAAATGTATTTATTCATGTTTTCCTCTTTAAAAATGTGACTCATATAAAATAAAGATATTGGTGCAACATTAACATAATATATATGATGTACTCAGTAGACTCAAATCTATCACTCCGCTTCCTGAATACAGAGGGGGGACGAAGGGTAGTGCAGTGGTAAGAGTGTTAGCCTGGGATTCAGGAAACCTAAGTTGAATTTTCTGCTGCATCAGACTTACTGTGTTTACCTTGCACAAACCATAGTCTCTCTGGGTATAGCTACACAGCAAAGAAAAACCCGTGGCTGGCCCATGCATGCCTGGGTTGTAGGGCCCTGCAAGGTGAGAGGTTTCCAGCGCTCAACCTCCAGCCTTATCCCAGAAGTCTATACAAAGATGAAACAGCCCTGCAGCCTGATCCCTGCGAGCCCAAGTCAGCTAGCACGGGCCAGCCATAGGTTTTTCTTTGCTATGTAGACATATGCCCTGTGTCTCAGTTCTCCATCCAACAAGTGCTCAGTTACTATGGAAATGGGAGTACCTTAGGTAGCCTGGCTAAACAAGATGAGCTTTCCAGGATTGCCTCAGTCGTCAAACTGAGACTCACTTGCATATTCCACAATCAGGAGCTCTTAGCACAGAACATGCTGCCTCCAGCAGTTAGCTCAAGTGCATCAAGCTAGCAGTTGCATATAAAAGTATAACTACTTCTGGGGAAAATGTACAGATGTTAGACATGAGTATCTTTACCTGCCTCTCAAAGGTTTTGTGAAGCTAAATTCATTAATGTTTGTGAAGTGCTTTGAAATTGTCAATGGAAGTTACTATTATATGTGTATATTATAGCATCTTCATAGTGAAATAGGTTCCATAAAATTTAGATGGGATTATGTATTGGAGAAAGATGGTTTTATGACTAAGGCACTGATGTGAAACTCAAAAGGCTTACGTTCAATTCATGGCTTTTCCACAGGCTTCCTGCAGGATCTTGGGCAAATCATTTAATCTATGCCTCAGTTCCCCATCTGTAAAATGGGGATGAACATACTACTTTTCTCCCACTCTGTCTGTCCTTTTCAAATTCTAAGTTCTTCAGGATACATATTATCTAATATATATAAATATAGCTCTGATCACAGTTGGGACCTCTAAGCAGTAATGAAATTAAAATAAATAAGATGATGGTGATATTCAGGAGATTAATGTGCCGCATGCTGAGAGGTGTTGAGCACCTGAAACTCTCATTGGCTGCAGCCGAATTTGGAGGCAATTGACAGATGCTCAGCACCTCTCAGGATTTGGCTCCAAACGTTTCTTGTCATGTAAAATGTATTGTTATCAGAATTGCTCTGTTTCATTTATAATTTTTTTAACTGTAAACATCACTGTGGAAGTTAAATACTCAGTCTTTTTTTTATTAGGTATAGGGGTTGCTTTCGGGTTTTATTTGTGCTGGTTGGTTTAGAGAGCATATGAGTTGTGATTGTTTTCAGAGAACCAGATTCCTGCATAGTATTAGAGCTCCATCGGATTGCCATTACCTTCAGCACATGGATGAGTGTTGCTGCAGTCTTCTCAAGTTAAATAATTTAGCCCACAGCTTTGTATCGATCCCAACTGGCATACATTTGGCCTACAGCAAAGCTTTGATGCTGTGTTTATGGAGCTAACAGCTGCTTGCTTATTTACACGTTTTTAAAAGGAAGTAAAG
This sequence comes from Mauremys reevesii, assembly GCF_016161935.1. Lineage (NCBI taxonomy): Eukaryota > Metazoa > Chordata > Testudines > Geoemydidae > Mauremys > Mauremys reevesii. The sequence goes on from NC_052624.1 coordinate 98,017,349, forward strand.
ATAGGCTATGGATATTTCAAACTGTCTTTAGGAATGCGTTATTATTTCAGCCGCTGCTATCATCTGGAAACACGAAGGCTGCTTGGTGGAGATCTATATTTGTATTTCCATCTATTGTTTCACCTTTGTTGTCCTGGAAACATTTCCTTTCTTCTAATAATCAGGTCAGGGTTCCTACCTGGCTCTGAAGTTGTCAAGCAAACAGCATTGACTTAGTAATGTAGGCAATTCCTTCCTAATATACTGTGTGCAGCATATATGTGCACTTGATTTCTGGTTTGTGACTAATTTCCAGTAGTCACAAAGGGCCACATGTACTCTCCTTGCTCTTACAAGCAGCCCTATTATGGTCCATGATTAGATTTGGGTGGAAATATTAACTCATGCTTTCCATCACAAAGCATCAATAAAGCAATGCTGGTACCATTTGTTTGTGTTAATTTAGCAGGAGTATACGTCCAAAGATTCAAGGTGTTACATGACCCTGAAACTGTTCAACATTAAACAGTTTTAAACAAAGTTCAGGGTTTGGTATACGGAGACCTCAGCCTGCTTAATACCATGGCAAACACACCAATAAAAAGCCTTTTAACCTTTTTGTTAAAGATACAGACAAAGAAGGAAAAACAGTTAAAACATTTGGAATGTAAAGCATTAAGTAAGGCTTTCATTTTAACATCCCTTGTTCCCTTTTCTTTAGCTGTAAAGAGTCCTTAAAATAAGCCCCCCCCCCTTGTTTGACAGTCTTAGTTATGGCTACACTAGAGAGCTTACTGCAGCACAGCTGCAAGCTCTCCAGTGCAGATGGTCTAAGCTGACAGGAGAGAGTTCTCCTGTTGACTTAGATACCACCGCTCGTTGGGGTGGACGAATTATGTCAGCAGGAGAAACTCTCCCCGCCAACATAGCATTGTCCACGCTAGTGCTTAGGTTGGTGTAACTGTCGCTTAGGGATGTGCCTTATTCACACTCCTGAGTGACATAAGTTATACCAGTATAAGTGGTATATAAGTGTAGACATAGCCTTATGTAGTAATAAGTGCCTTTTGGTGGGGAAAAGAGAGAAAAATTGTTGATGAGCAGGAGCTGTTATTGTTGCTGCTGTTAGTCTGATCCTGCTTCCTTTAAGACAAAACAAGAAGCAAACAGGCGAGAGAAAAGAACAGCAAATATAGAAAATGCAGCTTCTGTCTTTGGTGTTGACTCTTACTTGCAGCCTTGCTGTTGGAGAAGCACAGGCCCAGCACATAGTCTTATCAGACACTCTGAGACCTGGCAAACTGGTACCAGCATTGGGGTCTTTAGGATATTGCTTTTAGCTGTCTTTGTGGTCAATATATGCAATCTTGGCTGGGTAATCCAGAATCTTATTAGACAGAAGTATTCCTCCCCACATTTCAAATGGCTAAAAACAGATGCAATAAATAAATCACTGCAATAACTTTTGTTTATGGGGAGTTTTAACATAATACCTAGCTAAGCTGGAAAAAAAATCTCCCTTTCCTTTCCATCCCTATTAAAAATAAAAACTAAATTTTATTGCAAATGTGTTGTACAATGTTTCAGTGGCATCCAACAATAACATTGGCTGCAATAAATGCAGAAATATTGATTGCCTTCAAAGGACAGTCAAACATTTGAATAATTTTATCAAGTGGGCAAACTTTCTCCAGAGAAAGTGAAGGAGAAAGAAAACAATCTGTTTACCAATGAAAATGTTAAATGATCCCTTAACTGGCAAAGGCTATAAAATACATTGAGCTACATTCTGTTACGCTGGAATAAAACCATTCCATTCACTTAAGTGAATTTACTCAGTTTTTATATTGGTGAAATTGAACTCAGAATCTGGCTAATTACCTAGTAAGCTGCTCAGTGTCCAAGAAAACACTTCCACTCACCCTCCTTGGTAGCTGCTGGCTATTGAGTGAAATATGTTGCTAGAGAGTCCATTATACTTGTTTTGAATGTTTTTGTTATTCTATAAATGCATTCAATATATAGCCAAATCTCAACAAACGACAAATGCAAAGTACTCCACTTAGGAAGGAACAGCTGGTGGACACATACACAATGGGAAATGACTGCCTAGGAAGGAGTACTGCGGAAAGGGATCTGGGGTCCATAGTGGACCACAAGCTAAATGAGTCAACAGTGTAACTCTGTTGCGCAAAAAAAAAGGCAAACATCATTCTAGGATGTAATAGCAGGAGTGTTGTAAGCAAGACATGAAAAGTAATTCTTCTGCTCTACTCCACACTGATTAGGCCTCAACTGGAGTATTGTGTCCGGTTCTGGGTGCCACATTTCACGAAGGATGTGGACAAAGTGGAGAAAGTCCAGAGAAGAGCAACAAAAATGATTAAAGGTCTAGAAAACATGACCTATGAGGGAAGATTGAAAAAATTGGGTTTGTTTATTCTGGAAAAGAGAGGACTGAGGGGACATCTTAACAGTTTTCAAGGCTGTTACAAGGAGGAGGTGGAAAAAATGTTTTTCTTATTCTTTGAGGATAGGACAAGAAGCAATGGGCTTAAATTGCAGCAAGAGAGGTTTAAGTTGGACATTAAAAAAAACTTCCTAACTGTCAGGGTGGTTAAGCACTGGAATAAATTGCCTAGGGAGGTTGTGGAATCTTCATCATCACTGGAGATTTTTAGGAGCAGGTTATACAAACACTTGTCAGGGATGGTCTAGAGCAGGGGTCGGCAACCTATGGCACACATGCCAAACACGGCATGCAAGCCGATTTTGAATGGCACGCCACTGCCTGCCGTAGTCGTGGCCCCCAGCCCCACTCAGCCCCTCCGCCCACCACTCTCCCCTGTGGGGGCAGAAGTCAGAAGCTTGGTCCTGCAGCAGCCAAGCTTCCCTCCTTCCCCACTTCTTCCCCTGGTGTGGTGCTTTTCTGCCCCTCCCCCTCTCCTTCCCTGCGCCAATCAGCTGATGGCCCTGGGGAGGGGGAAGAGCAGCAGCCTGCACTCAGCTCTATAGAGGACGCAGAGAGAGGTAGGGACGGAGCCTTGGGGAAGAGGGTGGAACAGGGCATATCCCTTCCAGCCCCCTGCCCTGCACCCCCATGAGCCGAGCACCCCAGCCCTCTGCCCTGACCCCTCCACACATCCCAGCCCTCTGCCCTGCACCCCCGAGCCCCAACCCTGTGCCCTGACACCCAACACACCCAGCCTTCTGCCCTGCACTCCCCATACCCCCAGCCCTCTGCCCTGACCCATGAATCCCCACACCTCCAGCCTTCTGCCCTGCACCCCCCCACACCCCAGCCCTCTGCCCTGAACCCCCCACACCCCAACACACACCCAGCCTTCTGCCCTGCACCCCCACAGCCCCATCCCTCTGCTCTGACCCCTGAACACCCCCACACTCAGCCTTCTGCCGTACACCCCCCACACACCCCAGCCCTCTGCCCTGACACCTTTAAAGCCCCCCTCCCCCAAGTCTGGGGTCCTGGACGCAGGCCCTGCTCAGCCTGCTGCCGGCCTAGGTGAACAGAACCCCAGGCTGGCAGCGAGCTGAGCAGGCTGGCAGCATAAGATCAGCATTTTAATTTAATTTTAAATGATGCTACTTAAACATTTTGAAAACCTTGTTTACTTTACATACAACAATAGTTTAGTTATATAATATAGACTTATAGAAAGAGACCTTCTAAAAACGTTAAAATGTATTACCGGTATGCGAAACCTTAAATTAGAGTGAATAAATGAAGACTCGGCACATGACTTCTGAAAGGTTGCCGACCCCTGGTCTAGAGAATACTTACTCCTGCCATGAGTGCAGGGGACTGGACTAGATGACTTCTCAAGGTCCCTTCTAGTCCTATGATTCTAAAGTCTGGGAGAAGCAATGCAAAGGAATAATTGCTACAAATTACCAAGCAAGCCACATTTTAAAAAAAAGGATGATGATGCATCACAAAATGTCCATTCATTTATTGTGACAATTTATCATTCTCTTTTCTTCGTGATAAAACGTCGTACTATAGTATAAAATGCTGTGCATATTTATAAAAATAGTATCCCCGTCATGTGAGACCTCACTAAAAACGCTGTTTCTGCTATTGTATCTTGGCTCTTTTCTGAGACTCCTGGGCTGTGTATAAATCTGCAAATCCATAATTAGCAAAGCATGAAGAAAAAAGTTCCTATTCTACTGAACTGAAGTAAAAAAAAATCTAGGCAACTTCTGATGCTTGGGATCATCAGGAACTTTATGGGTGCTAGTATGCCCAGAAATTTAGGAATGTGCTACAGAATGTTCCAATCTCTTTATAACCCTTAAGAGAAGCAAATATATTCAATAATTCTTCCTTCTACCTAAGAGGGCTCCAGAAGCAAAAAAACCCATAAAGATGTTAAAGGTGACAATCCATCACGCTGACTATAGTGAACAGATAGTGTGGCCAAATTTGAGTACCAGAGCTGCAGGTACACAGCAAGATGAGTGAGAGTGCCATGCCTAGAGGGGGGCATGGGAAGCCAGTCAGTACCCAGGGAAGAGAGAGGGGATTGGTTACTGGGGAGACAAAGCCCTGATTTCCCCTCCCCAGCCTGGACTTGCCTCTGGGGCCCCCTGTCTCTCCCCTTCCCCTCCATTTTCCTCCTCATCCCTGCCCTGGCCGTCCTGCAGCCCAGTCAGCCTCTCTCTCCCCACAGCCAGGCCATGGTCTTCACCTGAAGACTCCACTCATTGGCTCCAGTTGCTTGACTTCCTCCACTTCTGCAGTGCTGCTGCCATTGGCCCATTGTTTGGCGCATGTGAGGGGTGCAGGGTGTGTGTGTGGGGGTGTAGGAACAGGAACTCCAGGCTCAGACACTCCAACCCCTGGGGCTTCCCCTTGTGTGCTGAGTGCCACCTTGCTTCTGCTGCCTGAGAGACATTGCTTCTGCTGGCTCCCGCTCTGCAGGAATGTTCCACTTCAACCCTGGACAGGCAGTATTGAGGGTCAAAGTGGGACAGTCCCACAAACTTGAGGACTGTTGGGAAGTACGCAGAAGGAAAAAAGAAAGAGAATGAAGGAAGAGGACTGTCTAGTGGTGGCTGGGATTTAGTTGAAACCAGTGGAAGTGGTGATGTCATCTGGGTCCCTCTCTCTGGCCTGGTCTGTCAATATATTTCTTAGGACCAGGACAATGAAGGCCCAGCAGTGTTAAAGTAGACCAACAGGAACCGGTGGGGGTGGCCACTGTGATGGTGGAGCTCACTCATTCCTCTTTCATTATCATGGTAGCCTCTTCTAATTTTTGCCCCCCAAAATCTCTGAGGATCCCCAAAAGGGAATGAAGGGCAGAATAGCCCATACCCTCATCATTTTCTCCACCAAATTAGGCCTGATTTCTAATGCACCGATTTTGGTTCATTGATATCTGGTCCCACACTTCTCTTGTTTACCAGGCAAGATCTTAAGACAGTTCTTGAATTATATCAGTAGGTCTCTTTGTTTAAACAAATTCAGTCTCCCTCTGTCATAACTAGAAAGGGAAGGGTAACAGCCCTCCTGTGTACAATACTATAAAATCCCTCCTGGCCAGAGACACCAAAATCCTTTGACCTGTAAAGGGTTAAGAAGCTCAGGTAACCTGGCTGACACCTGACCCAAAGGACCAATAAGGGGACAAGATACTTTCAAATCTTGGTGGGGGGGGGAGGCTTTTGTTGTGTGCTCTTTGTTTTGGGGGTTGTTCGCTCTTGGGACTAAGAGGCACCAGACATCAATCCATGCTTCCCAATCTTTCTGAACCAGTCTCTCATATTTCAAACTTGTAAGTAACAGCCAGGCAAGGCATGTTAGTTTTATCTTTGTTTTCTCAATTTGTAAATGTTCCTTTTGCTAAAGGGTTTACCTCTGTTTGCTGTAACTTTGAACCTAAGGCTAGAGGGGGTTCCTCTGGGCTCTTTGAATCTGATTACCCTGTAAAGTTATTTTCCATCCTGATTTTACAGAGATGATTTTTACCTTTCTTTCTTTAATTAAAAGCCTTCTTTTTAAGAACCTGATTGATTTTTTCCAGGAATTGGTGGGGGGGGGGGGAAAGGGAGGTGGGAATGGTTAATTTCTCCTTGTTTTAAGATCCAAGGGATTGGATCAGTGTTCACCAGGAACTTGGTGGAGAAGTCTCTCAAGGCTACTCAAGGAAGGGTTATAGTACTTGGGAGGAAAATATTCTGGGGGGAGGTAGACAGTTTCCCAAATAACTCATAAATAATTTGGGTGGTGACAGCAAAACCAGATCTAAACTGGTAGTTAAGCTTAGAGGTTCTCATACAGGTCCCCACATCTGTACCCTAGAGTTCAGAGTGGGTAAGGAACCTTGACACCCTACCCTCTTGCTCTTCTTCCCATCAACACCTTCACTGGTGGCCAGTGGTCTCTGCTGTTTTATTTGAACCTCTGCACTATCCAAATCCCTTCCTTGTCCCCTTCAAGGGGGACAGGGAAGGGATTCAAACCTCTGCATTATCCAGATAATAGATATTTGGAAAATCAAGAGTATGCTGTGTATGATATGTAAGAAATCTTAACTTTGGGAAAAGATATTTTAGTTGTATTATGTTAGAAATACAAGCACTTCTTCTTCTTGTTTCTTCATTTTCTAAATGAAATGCTGTCCTTGAAATGTGAAAATATTTTCTGCTTCTAATATTGTCTATTTGCAAATGTTACTTTCTTTCACTGAGTTTTGAGCAAAGATGAAATTAACAAGGGCTGCTTCTGTTTAAAAAGAGCAACTTCATTAATGCAGCATCTAATGCCCAAACATCTGTGTTTACGCACCAGAATTATCAAAGATGTTGGGACAGTTCTGGAAATGTTTATTACTAATAACTACTAGAGTCAAGGTGACATGGGGGCAGAGGGGATGCAGCATTATTTACTTTATGCGACCTGTAAAAATGATGTGCAGTTTTTTGTTTTCATTTCTCAGCGATATTGATGGGGTTGTGTTTGTTTCTCCAGATATTTAGAATGTGAATGGGTTTCTAAAACCAGTAGATATTGTTAGAATAAAAGCCTAAACATATTGATAGTATAATGTTAATGCCTGTTTGAAATGTAAAAGATTAGAGGAGAAAAGTGGGGTTTTATTTATTTATTTATTTATTTAGAGCAGGAGACCCATTTATTTCCACAAGTCATACCAGCCACACATACAAACTATAAAGCTGCATCTCCTTGTACTGAGTTCACAACAGGGATGATTCTTATTATATTAGAATTGGTCTGATTTCCTGTAGCATCTCTACAGATTAATCACTGGAAGCATCTTTCCAGCCATCTCGCCAACGCTCATCCACCGGGAGCAGTTGAATTCAGACTTTCCGCAACTTCCTGTTGACGTCATTTAGAGTGATGGCAGGCAAAAATGAGAAGGATGGGCATAATTTGCAAGGATTTTTATGCCATTCTATTCATGTTAAATTTTAACTACACTGCAGCGTGCTTGCTTTCTTGTTACTGGCCCAACTTTTCAAAGTTTACAACTAAGTGCCATGGTATGGTAGGTAGATGAACTTTGTAACATGTTGCAATGTTAATAGATCTATCTCTTCCATCAGAGAAGCAGCACATTCCAGTGCCAAGGTTCTTCATGAAGAACAACTTGCTTATACAGCTTCTCATTTAAATGGAGGGAGCTCCATCCATTGATCATAATTGTGGCAATATAATATGGGAGGGAAGGTCGTCTCTCAGGTATTCAGATCTTATTTATCATATGTTTATTATAAATACTTGGAATTGTAATTTTGGAATATGGGATGTTTATTCTGATCTGCAGTAAACACTTAAAAAAACAAACAAACAAAAACACTGCTAGATTAAAAGCCTCATAACCTTTCCTTGAGCTAATTTACATTTTTTCCTCTCTCAGCTGTGCACTAATTCTTATAAAGCGGGGGAGGGAGCCTCTAAAAATGTAAAAGTTGTTGCAATTGACATTCTGAAGCAATCCCATTTTCTTGATCAGAGCAGTAGAGAAAGCAAAATTGCCATTAATTTAAAAATGATTGTTTCTGTCATAACTTGACATTGAATGTGAAGAAAAGACACATAGAATAGATTAAGACAGAGAAAAATTGAGAGCACAGAAGTTAGTGTATACAGAGAGCAAGCTAATATAACTCTAAAGCAACTCTCTGAACTGTAGGCTTTTAAATGACTGAGCCAGATCCCATATCAGGCAGAACTCCCATTGACTTGATTGCATAAGGAATAAAGGATTGGGCCACAGGAAATGAAGTCGTCATCTTCATAACCAAAACGATGGTCTTATTGCTACCTGTGAGTCAGTTCTTCATACAACCTGACACACACTTCTCATTTAATTCTAATAGTATCTTGTAATGGGGTATGTTCATTGCTGGGTCACCTCCTTGTGGCTGGGCCTGATGCCCTTTTCTGCTGGTTGCCTGCACCATGGGGGTGGGGGTCTGTCTCTCTCTCTCTCTCTCTGGCAGGGGCGGCAGGCAGCACACAGTGGCGCCCGCGCGCCCGGCGGCGGAGCGGGAGGGCGGCATGCTGGCGCTCGCTGCTCCGCCGCGCGCTGCCCGCGGTCAGGGGGGAGCCGGGACACGCGGCGACGCCGCTCTGCGCGCTCGCGCGGCGGGCGGGCCCGCCCGTTTCCGCGCCGCGCTCCAGGACCGCGCAGCGTTCGTCCGGGCCGGCGGTCGTCCGCCGCAGGCATGACCGGGCGAGAGCTCCACTCGACACAGCAAACGCCGCCCTCCCAGATGCCGGGAGCGCGAGGGGACCGACCACTGGGGAAGGGCGGCGCGGGCGCTGCGCTGCGCGCTGGCAGCCGCAACCTTTGCTAGCTCTCTGGGACTGAGTGCTCCCTCTTCATGACTTGGCCTTCTAGCCAGGTCACATTTTAGTTCTCTACATCCAGGGTGTCAAAGTCCCATTCGACAATTAGTCCGTATGCTGTGTCAGGCAGTCTTCTGGTTCTAGTCCAAGTCCAGTGCCACTTTCTAAATGGCTGGTAGGGAAATCCTGGGACCCTGTACCTTGCAACCATGGTCTACTCAATCTCAGACCCTGTTGCTGTTTCTCTATGCTCTTTCCTACCTACCTTCTCTGTCTTCTGACCCATCTCTGGGCTTACCAGCCCAAGCTTCCTCCACTTCCAGTGACTATTTCACCCCTCTCATCTTCTTGCCGGACTCTCTATTCTGGGGCAGGATCCCAGGGGCTTACACCCTTAGAACTCCTCCTTGTCCCTTTCTCTTTGGGGAGTGACTGCAGAGCTCTCTGCAGTCCCTTCTTTTTTTTTCTTTTCTTTTTTGTGATGCAGCAGTCACAGCATGTAAGGCGGTGACCTCCACTCACCATGGTTTTTGCATAAGCAAAAACCTATATCCTTCCAGCTACTGCCTATCCTTAAAAACAAACAAAAAAACATTACTTTGCTTTTTGTTTAATGCTACCCCACTTTCCTGGCTTTCACCCTAGTCCATCGACATGACATTCTTTCACTTTGAGGTGATTCAGTTATTCATAAAGACTTTCTTTGTATGTATTTCCCTCTGCATTGCCACAGCAGATGTTTAGCTGTTTCTTGGATTTTGCATGAGTCATGCAACCCATCTTTGTGCTTGTTTTGAAAAAGTGCCATTCAGGGGACGGTAACCCATTAGCACTCTAAATATAGTTATTTCATTTTGTCTGTCATAAGATATTAAGTATACCATAATCTTCAAGTTAAGGACATATTTCATAGCCCCCTCCTCTTCTCAACTTCCTGGCTTTAGAAAAGCCCCAGCCTGCCCCTGCCTAGGTGGGCTCTCTCTTCAGTTAGACTTTATAAGGCCTTGGCTCTCCTCCAGGTGCAGCCTATAAGGTTAATTAGCCATTTTTTAACATGTTCAGGCCTTCTGAGGAGTGGACACCCCATCACATAGCTACACACATGCCTTGATGGAAGAAGACAGTGACCTAATTAAGAATGATGCTTTGGGCAGAGCTACAGGATGCGAAGCTGAAAACTACTCATTTCAGGGCGCTGGACACCTTGCATAAGATGCTCAGTACAACATGGAGTAAGGCCCATATTATTGTAGATAATAGCTGAAAGTCGCCTCCTAATAATGTATGGGCTGTATATCCTTATGCTGCAGAGCTCAGTTCCTGGAAAAATGTGTACTTTGAATAATAAAATTTTAAAATCCCATCCCTTATCCAAGCCCAAAAAAAGAGTTTTGACCTATTGTTGAATTTAATCATATTTCATTGCAAAGGGGAAGAGTCTGGTTACTGCTACGGCTTGTTTTTTTCTTTTTCTTTTATTAAACCATTTGTCTTGAGAGCTATTGCTTCAAACCTCACATTCTTGTTTAAATTTTGAATGTATAAGTTTCTTTACATGCTGCAAATTCTCATTTTAAGGTTGTCTGTGATATAGACTTTCTATATGTTCTCCTTACTGAAAGTCCGTTATTAACTAGAACTTCAGGATAGCATGTGAATTAAATTGAAAGAGGGAGAGAGTCACAAGTTCAGAGGATTTGGATTTTGCAGAACATTTAGTTTCTGTTAGCACACAGGATGCATGCATACTAGCAAACAGAGAACAAACAAAACCAGCCTTGTTTCTTTGGATTCTTTTCCAGAATAATCCAAATTGCAATCCTGTTTTTCCTATACATTTTATAAAAAAAACACGATATTACAACATTTTGGTTAGATGAGCATATGCTACTCTGCTGATGTTGGCAGTATTTCTTCCTCCTAAGAAGTCTTAAGAGTTGTTTTGTCCTGTGGGCTGTTGATCCACTCTTTCAATGGGCTGATTTGGAGCCTAGGTGTCATTGACTTTCAGTAGGACTTAGGCTCGTCAGTGCTATCACTGAGTCCTGTAGACTCCTAAACTTGGCACCTATGTTTTTACAGTAAAAGTTCCCTTTGCACCTATGTTTCCACTTCTGGGTGCTCCACTCTAGGCATCCAGAAGCCAAAGCCCCAGTATGACGCATGAAGTTGTGGAAGATAGGCATTCCTCCACCTAACTTGGCTGCAGGGCCTGATCCAGTAGGCGTGTCAAGGGTCCGCCTATCAGATCAGGCCCTACATGACAGCTTATACAAAATGCCCTAGATGGCAGGGGATGGGGGTAGGAAAAGAAGGATCTTACTCCTAACTCTTAGCAGGTGGACAGGGTTCTCGCCTTGGGTGTGGGAGACAACCAGTTCAAGACCCCCTCAGTCTAAAGAGAGAAGGGATTTGAACAGGGATCTGCTACCTCTGAAGTGAGTGCTCTAACGACTAAGCTGTAGGTATTCTAATGTCAGGGGGTCCCTCAATCTCTCCTGTTGATGCTGTTCCACTTTAGATAAATAAGTAAAGAGTAATGGGGCCAAAGAGAGAGATCAAGTCTGAGAATGACTGTCCTGGTGGTTAGAGCACTCATCCAAGATATAGGAGACTCAGGATCCAGTTCCCCCCTCAGATGACGGTGGGCGACAACTTGAACTGGGATCTCCCATACTCCTGCTAAATACCCTAACCACTCGGCTATAATTTATGAGTGAGCTTCTTTTCCCCATTCCTTTCAAAAACAGTGTACATGCCGAACACCTAGAGAGGGCTTCCAGCTATGAATCCCAAGAAAAGGGAGGTACCTCCCTTCATCCAAGACTTAGGTGCCTATCTCCATGAGAGGGGCAGGGCTTAGGCTATACCCCTCATCAGTTTCTCCCATTGGCTAGTTTAGGCTGGGAGCAACCTAGCATGCTGGTTTTTGTGAATACAGTTCTGAGTCCCCTAACTCCCTCTACTCCATTGAATAGGGAGCTTGAGAACCTTTAGGCATGGTGATGCTGAGTGTTGCCACATCTAAGTTCCTTAGTTAGTCTGGCACAGGGTCACTGAGGCACCTTTAAAAACTTTACCCTGTGGTACTTTAGAAAATGTTACATAGTGCTCCACAGGATCAGCCTTATGCACCCAGCTCAACAAAATATTTGAGGATATGCTAAAATCCATCCCTATTCAGTAAACCACTCAAGGGTGTGTTCAAGTTTAGATGCAGTCAGTAGAGCTTGAGCATGTGCTTAAGTGCTCAGCTGAACGGGTATGTACTACTGGATTAGGGCCTATATGATTTGCGTGGATGATTTCAAATTAGAGTCACAAATTAACTCGGTGGGAATTTTGGGCTGTGTAAGGATCACAGAATTGAGTACTAAATAAGTGTTATGTTAATAACAACTGTCTGCTTTGCATCAGTAGTTGTATCTTGGTTATCCCCAGACTGTTATAGTAATGCAGCTGTTCAGCTGATAAAACCAATGTGTATCACGTAACTTTTTACTATTTCATTTCTATTTGTGGTAAGAACGGACATACCTCATTTTGGTAAACTTTATGCTTTGGAATTATCGTTTTGTATTTTTATTAGTATTAATTACTCATTTTAATGTGTTTGTAAGCACTGTTCATTAGTGTCCCTTGAAAATCTCACAATTTTCCAAAGAGCGAGATCTAGAACAACATGAATAGGAATGCTGAAGGTGTATAATTGGAAATGCTTGCTCTGTGGCATGCTGCAATTGGATAGCCCTAGAGGGTCACCATTATAGATGTTTGTGGCACGTCACAGCTCTGTGTCCTGACAGAGAATTGTAGGTTTGTTTCTAGGTAATGCTATCCCAGAAAAAATTTCACATCTTTCATGACCGTTAACGTTATGATGGGTAGTGGATTTGTAATGTGGCTAAAAGTCCACTAAGAAATAGACTGAGACCATAAACTGCCTATGATTTGTATTCCGAGTGTTCTCTAGAAGGAAAACTAGGTCCTGATCCAATGCCCATTCAATTAAATTGAAAGACTCCCATTGACTGCGGAATGTGTTGGATCATGCCCCTGCCATGCAAACCAATCTCCCATAGTCACATCACTCTCTTCCCATTTACTCTTGATATATTCATTGGTAAAAACACAGAATTTAAAGTGAATAGCATCAGTGATGTCAGTATGTTTTGGGGTTTTTTTTTACCCAGTGTTTAATGTCAGCGGTCTTGTTGTCATTTTACCAATGAACAAATATTTCCAAATGGCTGCCCTTCTTGCCCAATCCTTCAGGAATGATTCTTGCCATAGTCATTTTAGCTATATGTGTGATCTTTCTGAATCATTTTAACACACTTTCTACCTATTCTTAGGTATGTAGAATAATAACATAGTGTATGCATATTATATTCCCCTTCATCTCCCTGTAAATATACATGCATGCTGTTTTTATTTATATTTTCCCCCTGCAGTGATCCCCAATGTTCACACTGTATTCAAAACTCTTAACACTCAGACATATTACAGGTGATTGGCCCAGCTTCTCTCATTACCTTTTTTGGTTCTAGATATACAGGTGCAAAACTTTGGATTTTGAGCTTTGTAACATCCCTCACCTTTGCTGTGTGATACAAAAGTGGTATAATCGAGGAATTACAGTACTGTCGCATTGTGAAGCAACTTGTCACACATGCTGTTATTGTGGTGATACGTTCTCACATGCAGTCCAGACCAGTGAAGAGTTGTGAGCTCTTACTCTATAACCCTTAAGCAACTTAAAGCTTTGGTATTGTAGCTTTCTGACTGGGGTGCACGCAGTCAGCAACAAGCATGCATTTTGTCTCTGTACTGGGCAGCCTTGGTCCAACATTTTGGATTCAGGAGCCTACCAGAAATACCACAGCCTTCCACTGGTCTCCACCAGCCTGGGTTTAAAAACTGGTAAGGTGACTCCAGGCTCTCCCTAACCCTGATTTTTCTCGCAAAAAACTTGTGTTCTAAAAGGTCAAGCCCTGTGCTGGAAAAATCAGAGGTATATTTAGGTTTGTTGCTCCTTTAAAGAGTCAACATCCAACAGTTTGTTCCTTTGAACTGTCTGGTAACTCCAGTTAATTTAGACAAAGCATTGGATTAGTTTAGATTAAAAACTAAACAAGTTTATTTAATTCCAAAGAGATTTTTAAGTGAGTACAAGTATAGGGACTAGAGTCAGAAATGGTTACAAGAGAAATAAAGATAAAATGTTTCCCAGTACCTAAAATTTAACGAGCTAGATGTGGTTCAAGGTAAAATCCTCACCACATATTTCCATCAAGAGGGGTGACCAAGCTTCTGCATCAGGATCTGTTTCTCCAAAATCAAAGGACTGGTACCTTTTGTCATCTTAGGTAAAAGATATAGATAACTTGGGATTTCTTTGCCCTTCCTTTTTATAGCCCAGAGAACCTTTGAAATGGATTCAAAGGGTTACCCCTAGATAAGTTCACTGAAGCTGTGAAAAAGGTGACATGGATTCTCCTGGTGAAGAAAGTTCCCTGCTGAGTTTGTCTGCTAAAATGAAAATTACTTAGTTCCTGCCTGCTTTAGTACAACTGAATAAACAGTACATATGTGACTGTCAATCTCCTCCCATGCCATGATAATGTAAGGTTTGCCTCCTCTTGTTAGTTTGATGTTTACCTGATATGTAAATACATTCTCATTGTCTTTCAAAGTACTTTGGAAGTGACTCTGAGGTGAGGAAACTACATTCCTTTGTCAACTCCTGGTTTGCTGACAAACTGAAATTTATTAATCTTAAAATGTTTGTCCATAACTTTTCATCAGTTGTACTTACACCTACGTTGTGTGGTGATATTAATAACCAGTGAGTCATGAGCTTTGCATTGACACCTTGCATGACACCTACCAGGTACCTTTAATGACATTAAAGAACTGGGGTACACTTGAACTGTTTAAGCCAGCTGCAATTCATTAGCAGATATCTGGGTGCCTCTTGTCCTCTGCCCTTGAACTGTTCTTAAAACTAGTGACCATGTGTGACATTATTTGTTATCCTAGCCTTTCATTTTATAATTGAAAACAGACCCAGGAAGGTGTTGAGTTTGAACCCTAATCTGCAATTTGCCTGTCAGGAATCTGTCTCCAATATTCACATCAAGGATTTCCAGATTCTCTTGACTTAGCAGCATAATAGTTCAGGGTGTTTAATTTGCTTTCAGCAGGGCCAACAGTGATTTGTGGTAATTTCAAATGGCTGCAGATGGAAAAAGAAATGCCTCAGAATTCTGTCACCCAGATTAAATTCTTCTGTTTATTTTTTATCTCTTTTGATTCAACTTCCAGATTTTCTATCAAAATGCAAGATTCACTGGCATTTCTTAATGTAAGATTCAAACAGCTTTATCATAACCAACCTCATTAATGCAGCAGGAATAGCTTTCCTCAAAGCATGACATTTCTATGGAAACCATGAGAAAGTTTCTCTTTCTGGTTTAGGGATACTTTTTACTGGAACAAACTGTGGAGATTCTTGGGACACAGAAACAACAAGAACCAAATGTATTATTATGAAGGACCCAGGCTAGCCTAGGAGTGTCTGAACTTGGTCCAAGTTCTAAGTCTATCACAAGCCTGTGAAGCAAAAATGCTTTTCCTATTGTGTTGGGTTTTTTTTTAACAGAATGAAAGTTAAAACATACAAGGACTCTGACTACTTCAAGTTTTGTGTGATGCTGAGAGAATTCTTGACCTTCAACAAATAACAGTAATTACTAACATTCTGTTATACATCAACATTTAATTACTAGTGTGACAAAGACTGTTGAAGTTTAAAGGGAATTTGGCTCTTCTAAAGCCAGGAAGTTTAGCAAGTTGGATTCATTTTTCTAAACTCTCGACCCATTTATAAACAAAGTGGCATGAAACACTAAATTATAGTTACAAAATAATATATCTGGTTATTTAATAGTATGAAACAACATATAGAAAAATAATTGTATT
The DNA here is from genome assembly GCF_016161935.1 of Mauremys reevesii. NCBI lineage: Eukaryota > Metazoa > Chordata > Testudines > Geoemydidae > Mauremys > Mauremys reevesii. The sequence continues at coordinate 98,033,157 of NC_052624.1, forward strand.
GAGTCCTTTGCATTACAGTTTCCCACCTGAATGCTTTGACTTGTACAATAAATATTCCTGACGGTAAGGAGTCAATTATTCACCACAGTAAAGTGTAACTATGCTTCAACATATTTCTGAAGTCTGGATCAAGCTCTAAGTTTTTATCAAACAAAGGCCAAACTGTCATTGGTTAAGCCATTGAAACTTCAACTGGGCTTTTGTTAAAAATTCATCTTAGGCTACAAGGAAGAAATGTTCCCCATGATATGATGGCAAGTCCTGCGTGAAATGGTATAGGTTATCATGTTCAGACTCATAGGGGCTTTTTAGTTCATTTGGGATACTATTACTGTTACTTTACAGCATCATTCATTGATAAGCCTGCATACTGTCTAGGAGGAAAAAGCAGAATAGACTAATGACTGATTATTTTACATAAAAGCAAGCATGTGTGTTTGTGTGCATCTAGATATATTCGATAAACACCAATTTAAACTGCAAAATTCACATTCGAACCCCGAACACCAAAAGTTTGTGGGGTATTCAGATCAGGGATTTTTTACTACCCATAAAGGTTTAGCTCTTGAACAGTCCCAAAAGCTACAAAGGTTTCCAGAACCAGTTGTGACAGACTGACAATATCCTGTTTATGTCCTGAACAAACATTGTGGAATTGAGGTAAACTTTATTGAATTAAGTTAAACCTTATTGAGTTAAGGTTAATACCTTTTGGGATACGTTGTATTAATACATTGTATTGTGCACATGTTGTCGTTGGCATTGTATATACCTTCCCCAGTAGGTAGGGGGATGTTAATTTACTTCCTCCGTTATCAGCCCTTTGAAGCCACTCCCTGGAGAGGTCTACATCTACTAGTTCAAACTGGATTTTTCCAGGGACCAACAGACACAGAGTTGCTCTGAAGTAACCAAGTTCTCTAAGATCATTGGTGTGTCCCATCATTTTGTTACTTTTTTGGATATATAGCCTGGTTTTAAAGTCGTCTTCCTGTTCCAGCACACATACAAAACCCCTGGTCCATGGCAGGCTCCAATCCTTACTGTAGGGTTGAAAGGACTGGGACCACTAAAGACCCATAAGACTGGGTCCTTGTTATGAACTGAAGCTGTAATGAACTTATAGCCACAAATCAATATCAGGGGGTAGCAATGTTAGTCTGTATCCACAAAGATACCCCTTGGGTGGGGATTCAAAGGACTGATCCTACCAGAATCCACATTAGGGTTGGGGTGAAATTCTGATAAGCTTATCAGCATGTGTGTAGGTTCTTTTTTGTTTGTTTGTTTTGAATATGTTTTCTCTGTAATGCTTGTTACTTCAAAGAATAAAGTAGGTTTGCACAGAAAGAAATGTGTGGTCCCTTATTCCTGTTGACAATCACTCTGCTTTCAGTCTCCACACAGAAAGCAAGTGCCAAGTGTCCTGGGATGACCTGTCTGGGCTGGGAATAACACAGTGAAGGTAGGGAACTGGAAGTGCCCCCGTTAGAAGAGAGAGAGACACCTGTCTCTATCAATGAAGGCAATGGCTGGGGAGCTGGAAGCCTCAGAGTTGATACCTTTCCTGGACCAATGAGGAGAAATACAGTTGCCCTAAATGACAGGTCAGCAACCTACGGCAGGCGTGCCAAAGGTGGCACGCGTGCCGATTTTGCCTGGCACGCGGCTGCCAGCCGGGGTGCCGGCCGCCAGCCCTGGTCAGCCCACTGCTGCTGAGTGAATGGAACCCCAGGCTGGTAGGAGGCTGAGCAGGGCCAGCGGCTGGGACCCCAGACTGGTGGCAGATGCGCCCCCCGGCTCCCCCCTCACTGCACTCGGGTTCTGTGGCTTCCAGGAGTGTGAGCTGCCAGGGCGCAGAGCCCTGAGCCTGCTGTGGGAGGAGGGGCGGTGGCTCACACTCCTGGGAGCTGCAGAACCCAAGCACGGCGAGAGGGGAGCTGGGGAGTGCATAGGGACCGCCGCCTGCATGCATCCGCTGCAGGAGCCCTCCGGGGGGGGGGCACTGGGCCGCAGCCCAGGCAGGCGCACCCCCCCCCCCGGCTTCCCCCCTCACAGCACTCGGGTTCGGCCGCTCCTGAAAGTGTGAGCCACTGCCTCAGTTTCCCTCTCGCAGCTCCCCCCTCCCGCTGCCTCAGCACTCTGCGGGGGAGGGGCTGTGTGCGCAGCAGCCCAGCAGCTTGTTTTGCCTCCACGTGGAGCCAGTGTCTGACCGGCATGGGCATGGTAAGGGGAGTCCCGGGGAGCAGGGGGAGGGTTGTATGGGGCGTGGGAGTCCTGGGGGTCTGTCTGGGGGCGGGGGTGTGGATAAGGGTTGGGGCAGTTGGGACAGGTAGGGGGGTAAGGTCCTAGGGAGGCAGTCAGGGTGTGTGTTTGGGGGGGTTTCAGGAGGGGGCAGTCAGGGGACAAGGAGCAGAGAGGCTTAGGTAGGGGGTGTGGTTCTGGGGGGCAGTTAGGGGCAGGGGTCCTAGGAGGGGGCAGTTAGGGGACAAGGAGCGGGGTGCGGGGGTTGGGAGTTCTGACGGGGGCAGTCGGGGTGGGAAGTGGGAGGGAGTGTATGGGGCGGGGCTAGGGTAGGGCTCTCCCCTCTTTTTTGAATGTTAAAATATGGTAACCCTAGGCGAGGGGGAGCAGGGGCGCGCATGGGGGCTGGTGCCTCATACATCCACTGCAGCCTGTAGGAGCCCCCTGGGAGGCGCCGGGGCGCAGCCTGGGCAGCAGGGGAGGGGTGGGTGTGGCTGCTCCATGCTAGCGGTGCCGCTGCCTTTGCAGGGCTGCTGCCCCCCTGCACAGCACTAGCTCCTCCATGGCTGGGGCTCGCAGCTGCCGCAAGCAGGACGCTCTGGCTCTCCGGTGCCTCTGGAAGGCAGCTCCTCCCTGCTGAGCTGCTGCAGTGGCCCAAGCCCGGCAAAGCCAGTGAGTGGACTCGGGGTGGGGGCCACCAGGGTGAGGTGGGGAGGGCTCGTGGGGGGGCTGTGCATCCTCCAGGGGAGTTCAGGGGGCAGGGAGGGGGGAACCTGGTCTGGGGAGCAGCCCCTGAGCATGGCTGGCCCCTGGGGTCTATAGAGGCTTGTTGGGATTTTCCCCTCAATGAACCGATGTGCTGGGGGGCGGGGGGGCAAGGTGTAAGTTTCACCAATGGTGCAAAATATCCTTGCACTAGCCCTGCCCCAGGGTGTGTGTGTACCCCAAGTTAAAAATCACTGCACTAAACTGATAAGATCTGCATTTTAATTTAATTTTAAATATAACTTCTTAAACATTTTAAAAAACTTGTTTACTTTACATACAACAATAGTTTATAGACTTAGAGAGAGAGAGACCTTCTAAAAACGTTAAAATATATTACTGGCACGCGAAACCTTAAATTAGAGTGAATAAATAAAATCTTGGCACACCACTTCCAAAAGGTTGCCGACCCCTGCCCTAAACTGTGATACCAGGGACTTTTTGTAAGCCATTCTTTAATTTCTAGCACCTTTTTAAAGACAGAATTTGGAAAGAGGCCTTAAGTCTACAAAAGTATGCATTGCATATCCAGTCTATTTTGCTTGATGAATGTATCATCATTGCAGCTTGTTGCTCCAAAACCGCAGCCAAGACCTGGTGGTGTCACTTGTCTAGAATAGTTCCTTGGGAGTACAGGATGTTGACAAGGGGGCTCTGAATCAGGCAGCGTTCAAGTATTTGCCTCGGCTCTTCATATTCACATTTGGGGTCATTCTTCAGCTTCCAATTGGGCATATTTTAGTTATAAATTGGGGACACATCAGTTGGAAGTAACAGAGGAGGAGAAGGACCTTGGGGTACTGGTTGATCACAGAATGACTATGAGCCGCCAATGTGATACGGCTGTTAAAAAAGCTAATGTGGTTTTAGGATGCATCAGGCGAGGTATTTCCAGCAAAGATAAGGCGGTGTTAGTAGTGTTATACAAGGCACTGGTGAGACCTCATGTGGAATATTGTGTGCAGTTCTGGTCTCCCATGTTTAAGAAGGATGAATTCAAACTGGAACAGGTACAGAGAAGGGCTCCTAGGATGATCCGAAGAATGGAAAACCTGTCTTATGAAAGGAGACTGAAAGAGCTTGGCTTGTTTAGCCTAACCAAAAGAAGGTTGAGGGGGGATATGATTGCTCTTTATAAATATATCAGGGGGATAAATATTAGGGAGGGAGAGGAATTATTTAAACTCAGTACCAATGTGGACACAAGAACAAATGGATATAACCTGGACACTAGGAAGTTTAGACATGAAATTAGATGAAGGTTTCTAACCATTAGAGGAGTGAAGTTCCGTAACAGCCTTCCAAGGGGAGTAGTGGGGTCAAAAGACATATCTGGCTTCAAGACTAAGCTTGATAAGTTTATGGAGAGGATGGTATGATGGGATTGCCTAATTTTGACAATTAATTTGGCAATTGATCTTTGATTATCAGCAGGTAAGTATGCCCAGTGGTCTGTGATGGGATGTTAGATGGGTTGGGATCTGAATTACTACAGAGAATTCTTTCCTGGGTGCTGGCTGGTGAGTTTTGCCCTCATGCTCAGGGTTTAACTGATCACCATACTTGGGGTCAGGAAGGAATTTTCCTCCAGGGCAGATTGGTAGAGGCCCTGGAGGTTTTTCGCCTTCCTCTGCAGCATGGGGCACAGGTCACTTGCTGGAAGATTCTCTGCAGCTTGAGGTCTTCAAACCACAATTTGAGGACTTCAATAACTTGGACGTAGGTTAGGGGTTTGTTACAGGAGTGGGTGAATGACCTCCTGCACAATGCAGGCCACAAAATCTCAGACTAGATGATCATAATGGTCCATTCTGACCTTAAAGTCTGAGTCTATATTGACCCCAGTCTTTGCCATCCTAGCTCTTGCTCAATTTAAAGTACACCCGGCTTTTCATTTGAGGTCAGTGTCTTCAGAGAGTTGCTCTGAAGTAACCAAGTTCTCTAAGATCATTGGTGTGTCCCATCATTTTGTTACTTTGTAGCCTTTCTCAGTGGTATTGAAACAAGAGATTTTCAGAAACAAAGCTCTTTTTAGATTTACGCATCTTGGGTGAAGGAATGCATCCCTTCAGTGGATGTCTTAGATTATGCACCTGCTTTTGACTCTTCTTTCTACTGAAGACGCTCCTTCTTGCTGATGGTGATGCAGTTGCCGTAGTGTGGCACTCAGTTTCAAAATACCTGTAATGATCCTATAGGACTGATGTAGTATCCGTTCTGTGTGCATGGTTTGAGCATGGCCATAGTGCGGCACAGTACTTCGTAGCTGAGTAACACAGGGTGAGACTGGTTGGTCGGTGTGTTCTGGGGTTAGCTCCCTATTTTGTGTTTGCCAGTTCCTGCATTACACAATTTGTGGCATTCAGCTTCTTGGGGTGCTCCTTGAATGTCAGTGTTCAGTCTAATGTGACCCCAAAGTACACCGGATGTTCATAGTGCTTGAAAATTATACCATCCCACAATATCTGGAGTCGTCACTTCATTGTCTGGTGCTTCAGATGGAAGGCATACACTTCTGTCGTGCTAGGGTTAAGAAACCATGTGCGATAGCATTTTTAAAGTATGGTCAGGGAATAAACTTGAAAGGAGTTTTTTCTTTTCTTATAGAAAGGTTAGCAATGTCTGTTAAAGAAGAAACCTCATTGCAGGTCATAATTTAGCTGTTTGTTTTTTCCGACATGTTACAGGAACACCAGTTGACAATGCAACAGCATGATATTTGATCAAAAGTTGTGCTGTTTCAACAAACACAGACATTTCTTGCTGTGTTGGCCTTTCAGGAGTGACAGCAAAGCTAATAGCTGTATTAACTTTTCTGTAAGTTGATGCATTTTTACATAAGCACTCAGGCTTAGAAGAAATAGTTTCTTCTTTCCCCCCTGCCCCCAAGAGTGGTGGACAGATGACAAACAGCTACATGATGCACTGACGCTGTGCATGAGAATAGAATTTCTAATACCGTTTTGCCTCCTGGGTCCTCTGCAGATTTCCATGCCACCAATGTGGGTGGTGTTGTCATTGGCAACTGTATCCCTGTTGGAATGAAAACTAAGTTGTGCTCACCCATGTTGAACTGACAGTGTCATGAGGTCTTCAGGGACAGCAAACTGACTGATTTATTGCAATTCATCTCATGATTTGTGTATTTCAATGATTTATCTTCATAAAGTACTACTGACAGTCACTATTATGCATCAGAATGTTGTTACAGTGAGTAAATTATGATTCAAGGATAATATGTTTTATGATTTATTGACTATGGTCTGGTAATTAGTAATGTATATCACAGGCTACCTAATTTATATAAAATTCAACACACAATCATCTATCAAAAATGATGGTAAAGTTAAAGTTCCCATCTGAAAGAAATTTTAGAGTTAGAAGTAGGAGGTCTGACCCTGAAAACCTGTATTCACAGGAGTAAATCTTTAATAAAAGCTGATAATGGACAAAAGCAAGGGTTTCCAGATCCTTGGGACAAAATTGTCATTAGTAAGTGATTTTACCTTGTGATCTATAATCTAGTAGAAACCATTAAAAGTTTGATAGTTCACATTCTAAGTATGAGAATGATTGATTATCTTGGGAACCATCATGTGTTAACTTGAGAAAAGCAGATTTGTTTAAAATGACAATCATTGTACCTAACTACAAAATGGTGGTTACAGATGAGCTTTGAGATTTAACTGTGAACTTCCTAGGCTTTGAAGGTTGTTACAAGACTGTTATTGCCTTTCTTCTGTTTTGTATAATTTGTGGAAGAAATATTTTTTTCTTTTGTTTAAAAAGATCAACTAAATAAAATGTAAAGAAATTTGGGATGTGATAAACTAAGCTATAATGGTTCTTACAACTGTGACTGTTACAGTATTTAATAGTTTTGAAATGTGTATTGTTTATCCATTCTACCGCAATAGATTTTTAGAGTTGCTAGATTCTAATATTATTCCCCCCTCTCAAAATACCAAAAATAAGAACAGTAGAAAATGAACTTAATAGCTATGAACAATTTTCAGCTCTTCAACTGAATCCCTAGGAACAAAAAAAAGTACACACCCACAACTTTAAAAGACAGTGGTTTTTAATTACAAAAAGCAAAGTGATTTCCAGCTGAGAAATCTTATAAACTGACTTTTACCCTGGGATGAAAGACAATCATTGACAATAACCTAAGGCTCTGATCCAGCAAGTGTCCCCACGTGTGCAGATCCCTATGCCGGCATTGAATCCCAGTGTAGTCTCTGGGGCACTGTGAAGTGCTGGAGTACACCCACAAAGAGTCCAGTGCATATTTGGTGACTCACTTTTTGGTGGTGATTTCAGCATCTCAGCAAAGCAAGTTTAATAGCTTACTTACCATAGCTAGCACTATACTTTTGGTAAGCTTTGTAAACTTCTATGTCAAATTCAGCCCTAACGTGTGTATGCATCTCCCGTTGATTTCAGTGGTAGAGATGTTTGTTTACTCTTTTGGGCAAAGGACTTTTTTTGATTGTGTATTTAGGGTGTCTAGCAGAATGAGGCCCTAATAATTGATCAGGGCCTACAGAAACTATCATAATAGAAATAATTTAGGGGCAGAAATATCCTCTTTAACTTTGGAACACAGCATTTATCAAATAATGTGTTATTTTATTAGGATGTAAATATTTTATATATTCTTAAATATATTGCATGTGAAAACTCAGTACCAATTGAGGCTTGATCCTGTAAGTTGATGTTCCCTTATGCCATATGGAATCTATTGACTCTATACAGGTTTAATGGTCCCCATTGGTGCATATCTTTGCAGGATCAGCTCAAAGAACGCTTATAGCATGATATGAAGTGAGTCCATTATAATAATGACTTTAGATGACATTGCAGTTATATATTATTTTAATGAATTCTTCTCATGGGGAATTGTAATGGTCTATCTTGTAGTTCTAATGTGGCTGTCACTGTGGCATCTGGGCAATAAATATGCATAAAGAGGGATTTGGTCAGAAGGACTATACACTCTTCCCCTTCTAGTTTTTACACCATTAGTATACTAAGGGTGTTTGTAAATATAGGTGGTTATTTTTGTATGTTGGTTATTTGCTACTTATTGCAGGGAATGTCCTGGGAAGGGGGGGAGAGAGGGAAGGAGGGAGGGAGAGGGGGAGGGAGAGAGAGATTGATTGATTGTATTTTGTTCAGATGGTAGTAAGACAGAATGTCAATCCTGTTTGGACATTGTCTTTTGGTTAGTGTTCTATGACCATAATTACCTTTTGAGTGTTGTCTTTATTTTTTTATCCTGTGTGTGTTGGTTTCTGTTACAGTCTATGCAAATCTTGTTGCTTTTTAACAAAAGCAATACAAAGTTAATTTTTGTTAAATACAAACTATAGTGGCAACCCACTATGAGGAAAAATAACAAAGACTACAATAACACATCACGTATTTGCTCATATAATGCATTCTTTCCAATCTGATTTATGACAAAGACACTGTGCTCCCTCAGGAGATCAAACATCATCCTAGATCAGAGCTCATTGCCCATATGGAAAAAGCAATGAGGTATCTTAATATAGTGCTAAATTTCTCTATTTCCCAGATATGTAAGCTACTAGGTTCCTCCACACCAGGAACATGCTAACTTTAGAAGGTGGGATACTAAAGGATTATTTGTTAATTGGAGATATATTCTGGGCATAACTCTACTAAACTTTGAACATCTTGGAATTAAATTTAACCTAACTACCTCCAGCTTTGGCTATAATGAAATATTTTCCCAGGATTGAGAAAGTGGACTGAACCCCTTTCCCCCCCAATAAGTGTTTTATATGAAATTTTTACTCAGTTTTAATCAGTGCTAAATTATGTTCAAAATCAGAATTAACTTTTGACCAAAAGGTTGAAACATACGTAGTTTTAATATTTGTCAGCCAGCACTCACTAGTGTATCTAACATCTGGATATTATGGGTGTTTGTTCTCATTCTTCCCTGAATTTATTTCCATAAGCAACTCCTTCCATTTCTAATTTCCTGGCACTGAGGAAAGCCTGTTAAAGTATTCAGTGATATCAGTGAAGATCTATCTTCATAACAGATGTGGATCATTGGGGCTTGTCTGGTGGTAGAAGGCCCATCAGAATTTGACATAAGTTTTGGGGATAACTGGACCAGATTCTCCCTTGCACAAAAATATTCTCGGTGCAGAGGTGATGAAAGGGGGCTCAGGGAAGAGATTACCTGATTCTCCAGCTGCCTTAGTCCTGAGTAAGTTAGTATAGCTGGCTTTGGTCCATCAGGGACCGTGGGTCTGTATACAATTCCAGTGAAATCAGTTTTTCTCAAACCGTGCCGCACTGTGTGGTGCATAAGGACCTGAACACTTGATTAGAAACACAAGTGAAAATGCAGTCTTTTTTCATTGTTCAATCTGGAATGGATGCAAAAAGTAAACATCACAAATAGTGAAAAGTATGACATCAGCTTTAAAAATCTGAAGTCTTGCTTACAACATTGGGTAAAGCAATTTTGCTTTGTTTTTTCATACTGTCTTTAGGGCCAAATTGATCCTAGATTACAGTGGTGGAAATCCTTGGGTATGATTCTCCTCACAAGGGTACAAAGAGGGACTCTATTAACATCAGTTATTTCATTGTAACCAATGTGAATGCAGAATAAACTATAGAAGAGTTATTTCAGAGTTACAGCTGAGTGACTGAGAGCAGAATTTAGCCCATAATTTTAATCTGAGTGTCCCTTTAAGAGAAATTTTAAAAGGTGTATAAGAAGCCTGCTTCTGAGGATTCTATCTCAGGATAAAGTCCCATTTTTTGTTAGGAACTTTTATATCTCAGAAGACTCAAATGCTGCACAGATTTTCCTCCTTGTTGACTTCCACTGAAACAGCAAAAGCAGCTGGAAGATATTACCAAACAGTGAGGGTAAGGGGCTTTTGTTCTGTGGTACTCCTAGAGAATAAAGGTTCCTAAATCTAGTGATGGGATTAAAGAATTACAATCAATGGATTTCTATTTATTAAGTAATTTTAAGCCTCTTGTTGTATGGCTTTGGTCTCTTTATAAGCCAATGGGCACTCTGTTTTCTCTATGCATAATGGTGAAGTCTTCTGTTAAGCACATAGGAAAAAGTTACAAGGGCCAATTTTCTTCAGATAAAAAATTCTATTGTACAGTATAATCTTTACAGCTGCTTTACACATGTATTTTTTCCTTCTGTTTACTAGAAAGAATTGTATCCTTTTATAAATCTGCTATTTCAAGTTCCATTTTTTATTATCTTAAGATGAAAAGGTTAGCTGATATATAATAGCAATGTTTTTAGAATTTTTCCTTAATTTTTTAAAATGACATTTTGAAGTTTACAGGTGTTATTTTAAAGTTGGAAAATTATGTGCCTGATTCAAAGCCCGCTGAAGTCAACAGGAGTTTTTCCATTGATTTGAATGGGCTTTAGAGCAAACCTTATTGGTTGATAATTTGTCCAAGGAACTCAAAAATTAAATGAAGGAAATGCATTTTGTCTATTTCCATTTCCTGAAAATAGGGCTCAGGAAAAAAGTAAGTCAGTATTTAAAGACTTTGACGCCAGGAAGGACATTTTGATTTAAATAAATAATTTCTGCAATATTGTCATTCTATTTTAAATGTACATTTGATTGTTTTATATTGTAAAGGCTATTTTTTTAATAATCAAAATACATAAATTGAATATTGCCTAGACAGAGTAATATTTGTTATCTCAAATTATCTTTCCAAGTTTGTGTATTTTCAAAAACACACAAACTTGGAATGACAATTTTAATGTAACAATTACAAAATTAGACCCCATTTCTGCAAGCAGTTATGCACTAGATTAACCTTATATATATACACACACACACACACACACACACACACACACACACACTCTTGAGTGAGTACTGGAACTACTCACGTGTAAGTTTTTTGCACTGTTGGGTTTATAGCATATTTTGGGTTTTCATTTCTCAGACAGATTGTGTTGTGGCTCTCATTTGAGATTGCTAATCAAATAATAGTATTTTAGGTCAGAGTTAAGGTGGTTACATAACCATGAAATAGGCATTTCGTTGCACTTGATAAGAATAATGTATTTTTTTACTTACTATATGCAAAATACAATATTTATGTTGTCCTCAGCTATTTTTTCCCTTGCTTTGAAGTGCTTGACTTCTGTAAATTATGTGACTTTTCTATTATGTGAGTTTTCAAGGAGATTAAACTGTGTGGAAAATTGGAAGAGATTATAACAAGCCATTTCCTAGTCAGAAATAATGATATGTGAGACAAAGATATACTAAACAGAAGTCAAAGTTACAAAACAGGAAACACTTTCAATGAGCTATTCAGCTATTTTATTTTAAAATTTACAGAGACATTCTAGAAGGACACCAGAGCTGCTGTAGTTAAGTTTCATTCTCTTTTACTGTCAGACTACATCTCACAATTTTGAAAGTACGGTAGAGTAAATTATGACTTTATAATGGAAGCTAATTGCAACCTTAATTTTGGAGAAGCAACTTCCTCTCCTTTACTGCGATTCAATTTATCATAGAGTGATGGATGTAAAAGGCATGTAGGATTATGCAGTCCAACCTCCGACATTTTCCAGATTGTTCCATATGTTGGGATAGAACCTTAGCTGGCATAAATGGATGTAGCTCCAGTGATTTCAGTGAAGCAATGTTGCTTTACATTAGCTAAGAATCTCGCCTCGTATATTTTTTTACTGCTAAAACTAGCCTGAAAAAATTACTAAAAGAAAACAAAGTACTACATGGAAACAACCATGTCATGGCAAGGTTATGGGTTAGACAACTGTAATAGGAAATTTCCACTCAGGGATTCTTTTGTGTGTGTGTCACACACACACACACACACACACACAAACAAACAACTTCCACAATCATTGACAACAAAAGCAGATAACTTTAAAAACAATATTGGAGTGTAATGGGGTGTATAAACCTCACAGTGTAGCAGCCACAAAGGAGTTAATGGATGAAACAGTTACTTCCACAGCTATGACTAAGTGGTTAACTTTTAACAACTGAGATAAAAGGCTGCACCTCACATGGTGTGGAGTTGCTACCCGACAGGATGGGGGACTATCTCAAGGAAAGGAATGGATTTAGTGGCCCAATACAGAGGGTGGGAATAAAACTTCTGGCCAATAACAAAAGGGTTTTTTTTTCCTCTCACCACCTTGTAGGGTAGAGAAGGAGAAGGTAAGGCTTCTGGAGGCCCCTGTTGGAGAGGCTACTATATAGGGTCCAGGAGTAGCTGGCAGAGAGCCATTGGCTCTTAAAGGCCCAGAGTATCACAATAGACTCTCAGATAAAAGGTGAAAGAATGATCCCCTTTACATGGTGAAGACTTAATTTGAGATTAAAAATCCTTGGACCTTAAAAACTAGTATATATGAGTGAAATCAATATCGACACAATACATGTTGCTATTTTGTTTTCTCCCACCACACACAGACACACACTAACTTTGACAAGATGCTTGTGATTTTTGGTAATGCTGCTTTGTTGTTGTTTTTCCGAATGGAAGAGGTAGTTTCCAGAGTTTTGTACTGCACTTGTGCTTAGCTGTGATAGTTCTATTCTCAGACTTGTGCTGGAAGGTCCATTGATGTTGTGTTAGATTTCATGGGAGTGATTCTGCTTTATTACGTAAACTGTGCACTGGAGAAAACTGGAGAAAACTTGGTGGTAATTGGAACTTTGGCTTCTAATGTGGGCAGGTAAACAGGCCCTTTTCCCCCAAAAAATGTCTAGGAAATGTGCCAAGGCAAAGCTTCCAACATTTCCTGTATGGGTTTCCCATACTGGATATGATTTGGGCTTGCATGATTAATTGTACATTATCTTTCACTACTTCTGTCTAGCACAATTGCTGAAATAAAACAAAGTTGAAAAGTGTTTCTACTGAGAACCTGTTGAGGGGGAGCAGGAGAGAAGAGGGAAGAGAAGCCCAGGGCTCAGTTTTTGAACTACTGTTCACTTTAGGCATTATCTCCTAAATAAATAAAGTTCTTTAGAAAACAATAACAAAATACCTTTTCGTTTACAGACAAAAGCAGAGGTCATACATCTTCCAGCAATTCTGCTTGATATTGAGGCACTATTCCTTGCGTAATCCACGGGCATTCTGGTACGGACAGTCTGGTACAGGCAGTACTCAGTAAAATGCAAAACAGTGTTTTGAAATGCCAACATTTTCATTTTGTTTTGATGGCTTTCTCAGAAAATACCAACCTAAGCTCTGAAGTCTTTTACTTGTAGTTCCCACTGAGAAAGAACATTTGTTTTTTATAAACTGTATAAAGCTTTGTTGGGACATACACCGACCATTGTACCTGTTTATCTTAAAAATGGTGGCTTAATTGACAGCAATGAAAGTTCTTCTTTGCTTAATAAAATGGGAAAAAATAATCATTATATCAATGTTGATCTTTCCCTCCAGCATTGTAACAGGAGCTGTCTTCAAATATTGTGCTAAAATGGAATGATTTTGTGATATGCACAATTGAGGATGAGAACAAGATTATCAAACTCTTTGTCATTTGAGGCCAAAGGCAGAATTTGAACATTGGTGCACTGGTCTTTCATCTCCAAAACCTATCTACTGAATTACTCATTCACTAGATAGGGGCGGAAAGGTTAGAATATCAGCAAACATACACAAATACAAATGGTGACACTTTCCTTGATACCATGACTTGGTATCCTAAAATAATAAAATGAAGAAAGGATTTACACGGGGGACAATTTACTGGAATAGTCAGCCTGTGTTTCCAAAGTAATCATATAGTACCCAACAGAACTTGCTCGGTGTTTACTCCGTACTTGTTGAGGCAGATTCTCACTGCAGTCCATATAAGTTTGTCTGAGAGAGGTGTCCGTGAAATATCTGAAAGGGCCTCAGATGTAGAACTCTTGTGGGGAAAGGGAAGAGTTAAATCATATACGCTTTTTATTAAAATGTCAAAAAAAAAAAACAAAAAAAACCCACCATTCAGGCCTGCTTTCATTTTTTTCCAGTGCTACTTCATCCATCTCTGAAGACAATAGCCATGCACTGGAACCATACATCTTGAATATAAGTATGAAATGTTACACATACACCAAGCTTCAGGAGGGGTTGGACAGCTCTGCTAATGCAGACTGCATGGTACTTGTGTTCACTACCATTGCTACGAGCTATCCATGAACTCTCACCACCATTTTAGTTGAGTCTGCTTAACATCATAATTCAGTGCCTGCTCATTATGATTGTGAAAAGTGTGTGGTGTGGGGGGTTATGCCCAAAAAATCTGCAAACAGAATAAGACTGCTTCATGACACATTTAGGCTTAGATCCTATCCACACTATAGCTAAAACCAGGCAACACGCATTTGAACATTCTGGTTGCTAGCACAATTCTACCATGGTTTCTCTTCTAGGGTTTTTTCCTTTCCTCAGAACTGTGTTGTAAAACCTTCCTCTATTTGGGCAGCAAAGCTATAAGGAATAGCATCTACATTGGTCAGGGAAAGTGTGATAGCGATGTGTTAGCAGCAAATATTTTCAAATGCAGGGGAAGATGCATTTTGCCTTGGGTAGAGAGAGTCAAATTGTATTTCCCCTTGGCAACAAGGCCAACAACACATCAAGGAGCTTCATCCCATCCCTTGGCAGGCCAGGTGTTTCCACACCCCCCATTTGAGGTTTATACTAGTGGAGAACAGATTTATTTTGAAGTCAGATGTCAGAGCCGTACTATCCCTGGCTCAGGCTGCCAAATCTTCAGGCTGTGTTAGGACCTTGTGGCTCCCTGGTCCATGGTAAAATGAGCTCCCTCATGTCCTTTGTTCTATCAGGAGGCCTGTGCTTTGATTTATGCTTGCAGGAGTTTGCCTAACGGAAGGGTGAATCTAGTCCACAGTTGTTGCTAGCATGATTTCATCCATAATGTGTATTTAAAGAAAGTAATTTTTCAAATCTAACCCCTCTTGTTAATTATTAGCAACCAGAGTTTACATAAGTGAACACCAAATTCCAGAGAGAGTCCAGCCATTGTTTGTTGGCTATCATCATGTTCCCTTCTAGCTTTTTACAGTGCACCTTTCCTTCCATTAGATTCCTGTGACAAAGGAAGGAAGAGACACTGCTATACCCTGAAAAAAATAGTTATGTGGGATTGGAAGAAAAGTGGGATGTTTTTGTCATTTATTGTCCCAGACATATGCACAATGAAGATAAAGGGATATAAAGGACTTTTTAGTGTCTTAATCCTATTATTAAAAAAACCCAAACCTAGCTGCTCTGTGAATGTAGCGGTGACCAAAAAGTTTCCACTAATGAAATCTTGTGCCTAGAGCTTTGTATATCTCTCAAACAGAAGCACAACAATCATGTTACAGGTGCACATTAGAAAGCATTGACAAAGAAAGAAAATTAAACTATTTTAGTAAAACTGAAAGGTAGTTTTAAAAAAGCCAACAGATGTACATAATTGTGCTATTCAAATATTGAACCTAGAAAATGTTCAGAAGGCCTGGCTGGAACCCTGGTTTAACATAAGCAAGATTTAGGCTTGGCAAGATACTTAAGAATGTGCCTGACTTTAACCACTTGAAATCATCCCATTCTTTAGTAAATTGAAGTTTAAATAACTTCTTTGGTAGATTGGGGCCTTAATCTGTTCACAAAGATCAAGCTGGTTGATATCCCAACAGCTGAGATCTACAAAATTCTGGGTCTCAATTCTCCCTCTCCACCCTCTGTCCAGGACAATAGGATTTGCTTATGTTCTGTTTGTCAAGAATCAGCCCATTAGGGTGTATGAGACAGAAGAGTGATTCTCATTCTCCCACCTCAGGAAACAACAAACTTCTACTGGGTGTGGGATTTACTGTTATATTGTGGGTGGTGAATTAGAACACAGAATTTGAGTTTCTCAAAAGGTAATTTTATTATTTCTATTTTGTGTGCTCATCAGTCTCTGTGTGTATCTTCCTGTCTGTCATCATTGTTTGTTTGTTGCTGAGATGTTATGGAGAAAGTAAGGCTAGGATAATACGGCTTGTTACTAGTTCAGTAAAATAGAACCTTTAAACCCAATTTTTACCACAATATATCTGGTTATATTTTATTTTTTTACTTAATGTTTATTCAGTGCACATGTGAATGAAACAGGAGATATTTACACTGTTTCTATAGATTCCAGGTCCACCGACGGGGCGGGGACAGAAGGGGGCAATTGCCCAGGGGCCTGGATGATTTTAAAGGGTGGTTGGGAGCCCCAGGCCTTTTAAATCACCTGGGTGGATGGCAGTGGGCTCCTAGACGCTCACAGGGTGATATCACTGGTGGCAAAGACAGCTGGGAGCGCATGTGGAAGCTCTGGCCGTGCTGGAAAAGCGCCCACTGACTGTTCCCTGAGGCCCGGAATTGCTGTCTGTGGGCCTGGTAGAGACATCTGAACATGGTGGCATGGAGAGAGAGGATTTCAGTTGGACATGTTGGAAATTTGGGTACCTGTATTATGCTGTACTTTCTTCACTCCTCAACACTTGATAACTCTGCGAACACTGCTTTAATCCAGGGTCTGAATTATGAACAGACTTTAACAAATATCCTGAGACTGTAGAGAGACTGAAGGGAGGAAAACTGCTCAAAAGGTCCCCCAAGGAGCAGTTGGATTTCTTTAATTCACACAAATATGACAAAAGAATAGTAATATGGTAAATTTTAATACATGTAGGGTTCAAAGGATGACACAGAGAGATAGCATCATCTTCTGAATATAAGATAGTGACCAGCTCAAGGATAAGTGTTAGTTAGGAAAAATAGTGCTTCTGTGGAGAGAGAGATTTGGCAGATGACAGTAAGACAGTATAAAAACTGTCAGATAAGATAAAGTTATTACCAGGACTGTGTTCCTGAGATTTTGTTTTTGTTTGTTTTTGAGAGGCAAAAGTACCTTTAAAAATAGAATTCATTTTTAATTTCTGAAAAGTTTATTGGTTCCTTAAATGAGAGAATATGAAGGATAA
The DNA here is from genome assembly GCF_016161935.1 of Mauremys reevesii. Classification (NCBI taxonomy): domain Eukaryota; kingdom Metazoa; phylum Chordata; order Testudines; family Geoemydidae; genus Mauremys; species Mauremys reevesii. Next base: position 98,050,229 of record NC_052624.1, read on the forward strand.
AAGCTAGTGAATTTAGAGTCTATAATAATTTAATTATTCACTGATTTAGAATAAATTTGTATCCGTGACTGCATATTTATGATTCTTAAAAAGAAATAAAAAAAATGGATTCAATTCATTTATTCAGAAAGGCATGCATAATTGGTGCATAATATTTTTCACAGCCTTGATTCTGAAAACAAACACACGCTTAACTTTCAGCATGTGCTGAGTCCCATTAACTTGAACTTCAAGCACGTAAGTAAATGGCTGCAGTATTGGGGCCAATATTGGCAGAATTTACCAGGATTAGAATGAAGGGAGGAGAAATCAGAAACTTTAAATTTGTTCATTGGCAAACTAGAGCATCCCTCCAAGCTTGACTTGACAGTGAGATTTGAATTTGTAAGTTTGGCCTATTTCACAATTAAAGCAGGAGACTGAGATAAGCCCCCCTCCCCCCGTTAAAGAAGGCAAGAAGAAGGGGGCCATCTGTCCTTTGGGCAACAATATTCATTCCAGTATTAACATAAGGGTCTGCAAATGCATAGTCTTTTTGGAATACATTATTTTGTGTGTGATTCAAGTGCAAATACCCTTTTCCATTTATTTTTATAAGTTTCCAGTAAAAACAAAAAATCATTACAAGTTTGACAAATATTTGCAAACTGTATGGTCTTATGTAATAGAAATCACCAGTTGTCAAGCCTATTGTAAGAAGGTTTATTACTGTAAAGTCTGCAGTATTATAGTTGCATATATTTACAAAATTTGCCATTTTTATTGCACTACATTATAAATTATGGAAATAGGAAAATGGCCTACCATGGTGTCATTTTATGTGCTCCATTAATTTGGGGCTAGAGATTTTATTTAAATGTAAATACTAACCTTTCAGTTCCATATGTTTTGACACTAAATTACAGGGTACATCTCACTGTAGCTAAAATATCACTAGTAGGCAAAATTTTGCCATGTTGTCACCCAATGACCTGAAGATAGAACTGAGTTTGAATGTGAAGAGCAAATTTATCATTGGTTGGCGAGTGGTTATTGCCACTACGCTGTGCTTTGAATCCACTCTAGAGATTATATGTCATTCCTCTGGTTTTCTGAGCCTAAATATCTGTTAGAGTAAGTGCATAGAAACTTTGGATATTAGAAAAAGAACACACTGAATAAAATGAAGTGGATTTTTCTGAGTCATAAATCCTAAAATGTATTTCTTTGGATTATTCCCTAAACTACCTAATAGCAAGATTTAAATTTTTGTTAGTTTGTTTTCAGAAAGAGAATATGAGTATGATACCACAGAAATAGCTCAAGGTATCATTTCTCATAAATTGGTTGCATAGAGGCTAGAGGAGGTTGAGTATTGGTGATGGTTTCTTGATTTAATTGCAGAGGAACATATGGATCTTTTCTCTATTTGCAAGTGTTAGAATCTTATTTGTATTACTGTAGTGCCTAGGAGCCCTAATCATAGATCAGCACCCTTTTGTGGTAGGCACAACACAAACAGCACAAAAAGACAGGCCTGTCCCAAGGCGCTTACCATCTCAGTATAAGATGCTTTCCTGACCTGCCAGCCTGGGACTCCAGCCCCCTGTCTTGCTGAGCCAGACACGCTAGTCTGCTCCAACACAGACCCAGGGTCTGAACCACATGCCCCAAAGCTGCAGACTTAACTGAAAGCAGGTTAAGAAGTGTTCCTGTCTTTAACACTCAGATGCCCAACTCCCAGTGGGGTCCAAACCCCAAATAAATCTGTTTTACCTTGCATAACACTTATACGGGGTAAACTCATAAATTGTTCACTCTCAATAACACTGATAGAGATGCACAGCTATTTGCCCCCTCCCCCCAGGTATTAATACATACTCTAGGTTAAGTAATAAGTAAAAAGTGATTTTTATTAAATACAGAGAGTAGGATTTAAGTGGTTCCAAGTAGTAACAGACAGAACTAAATGAATTACCAAGTAAAATAAAATAAAACACACAAGTTTCAGTCTAATACAATAACAAAACTGGATACAGATAAAAACCTCACCCTTAGAGGAATTCCAGTAAGCTTCTTTTTACAGACTAGTTGTCTTCTAGTCTGGGTCCAGCAATCACTCACACTCTCTGTAGTTACTGTCCTTAGCCTCTCCACCCCCAAGGATGGGAACAATCTCTTTAGTCAGCTCAAGACAAAATGGAGGGGTCTCGCAGGGGTTTAAATAGACTTTCTCTTGCGGGTGGATACCCCCTCTCTCCTATGCAACATTCAGCTCCAAGATGGCGTTTTGGAGTCAGGTGGGCAAGTCACATGTCCATGCATGACTCAGTTTTTACAGGCAGCAGCCATTGTTTACATGTTACCTTGAATGTTCTCAGGTAGATTTCTTATGTGGATTGGAGCCTTCCAAGATTCATTGTCCTTTAAGTGTTTCTTGATTGGGCACTTAATTTGCACATTCCTTTCTCAAGAAACTGACCAAATGCTTTACTAAGGCTACTTAGAAATCAAGCAAGTACACAGCCAATATTCATAACTTTGAATACAACGACACATTCATACAAATAGGATGAATAGATTCAGTAGATCATAACCTTTACAGAGATATGTTACATGGAATATGTTTTACGCTACATATGCCAGTTATGTCATATATGCATTTGTAAGCATATTTCCATAAAGCCTTATGGGGTGCACCATCACAATAACAAATGTGGGTTTTGAAGGAGGACAACAAATTAGCTTTGCAGCTGTTTACCGAGAGTGTCTCCCAAGGATGTGGGGCAGCATGGGAGCTGTCACAAAGGTGCTTGTTTGAAAATTTAACAAGCGGGTGATGGAGGCTGCTGACAGACTAATCACAGATGGGAAATTAACCTTTTGATACTGAATGAGAGAGAGGGTGACCAGACAGCAAGTGTGAAAAATCGGGACGGGGTGGGGGATAATAGGAGTCTATATAAGAAAAAGACCCAAAAATCAGAACTGTCCCTATAAAACCGGGACATCTGGTCACCCTAATGAGAGCTGATAGGTTATGCAGGGCATTGACAGTGAAGACAAGTAGCTTATGCTTGATACGATGGAGAAAAAGGAGCCAGTAAAGAGATGCAAAAAGAGGGGTGCCATGGTCAAACTGACAGGCTAGGAAAAAGATCTTTGCAGTAGCCTTCTGAATAGATATCAGTGGGGCCAGATTCTTTGTCAAGGCCAGAACATAGTCTGGGTGTGAGGATGTAGAGAGAGGTCAGACTCAAAGATGACTGTGGGCTCAGAGCCAGAAAAAGTGGTGTAAAGGAGCAGTGCTCTCATGGGGAGCTGGCTCAGAGTGGTGACTACTACAGCTTTTATAAAAAGTAGCATGTTGTTGGAGGGGGCTCTGACCATTATTCAGCTTACCCAGCCACTCCCCTTTAGAGGAGTGCAGAACCTCTGTAGCCTTTGCTTACAGCCAGCCAGAATGGAGCAATTGGTTGTCTCCTCATTAGTGCCCAAGCAGGAGAAAGGACTGCCTTTGTTTGTGCTTTGTGCTCCCACACAAGAGCAGCCACAAGTTGCAGGAGCAACCACACGGTGCTGAGTGTTACGTGCTTTCTTTCTAAGGTGATCCTTAACCGGTGTAAATCAGTATAACTCCACTGAAGCCAATGAAACTAGAACAATTTACACCAGCTCAGGTTTTGGCCTGGAGAGTAAATAGCCTCTGATTTGGTTACACTTGGTTTACTATTCTAAAGACTAATATGAGTGATTACATAAGCATTTTTTCATATTATTTTAAAGATTTAATTGATGTTCTTAGCTGAATGATGGGTGTCAGTAATGCATTAAGACTAGGGGCCAAGTTGTCTTATCTTGTAAATGGGTGCCTCTCCACTGACTTCAAAAGAATTTTGCCCGTGTACAGCAAAATTTTGGCCAGCAGAAGATTTGGCCGGAGAAGTTTTATTAATTTACTCCACACAGGTGTATACATCCTGCAATCAGATTTGATCTCTCAAGACTAACTGTAAAGAAATTTAAGATTTTTAACTACGATAATTTTGTTTGAAGAATAACTACAACAGATGTTATCTTTCTCAGTTTCCTAATACATATTAAGCTCTTGCATTTGGGTTGTTTTTTTCTTTATATTCATTAATCCAGTCCTTTCTCTTATTTTTAATAACAGAAACATCTGTTTCTTCTTGTTCAATCAAAGTGATTACCTCAAGAGCCCTACTTTTAAAATAATACCATTTAAAAGAAATTGTGGATAGATTGTTTCATTAGCATATTTAATTTGCATATGAAACTAGCTTTCCGAGGCTTCAGAAAGGGAATTGTGGAGGTGGCATACTTAATAAAAAAGATCTTTAAGTTATTGAAGAATTTTCTGAAGTTGGGTACAGAAAAAATAAGACCAGCAAAATACACACACACACACACACACATCTTACAGAAAATAAATTAAATCCCAGGAAGGTTTCTAAATACAAATGTGTGGCTCAGGAATGTGCTGCAGTCTAACCTTGTTGAATCAAAACTCTGTTGTGGGAAAGCCATTTTTCACCTTTCATTTCAATACAGCCTTATTGTATCAGGTATTCTCAGCTAAAATGGATTTTTTTGTTAAGTCAGAATACTTTTTATGAAGTATAATCATCTCTCTATATGTACAAAGTACACAGGAGACTAGTGCATTCAAAAATGTGCCATTGCAACTTGCACAGAACTTGTCCTCTGTGGAAGCATTTACTGTGCAACTGAGTAATAATTTGACTCTTGGAACACCACATGGCCATGTAAGAAAAGGGATGTTGATACAGCTGCCCCCAAAACATACTGCAGTGGACAGAAACTCTACTGGAAAGAAAGTGTGCTCTTTGTTACAAGATTTGGGGGGAAGGGAGGAGTTTTTGAAGCACAGCAATGAGTTCATGGTGCCAAAGAGCTGTCCCAGTAAGCATCTTTAACTAGGAGTGTTAAGGAATTTCACAGAAAAATCATGGTCAACAGAAGAACTGTAGGTAAAAGGTGCTAAGTAATAATTAGGCATGTGGCAATGGGAGCCAGAACAAATATGAATTCCACTATCATACCATACAGCAGTGGTTCTCAATTTATTTACTGTATGTGGTCCACAATGTGTTGTTTGGGCCACAGGTTGAGAACCACTGTGACAGACGCACACTGGCCTGCTCAGCCCTGTACTGCCAGCCTTCTCTTTCTCCTGAGGGGCAGACCCGCACCACACCGACCCCCTGCCCAGAGACGACATCCTCACAAACCCATATGCCCAGCACGACCCACCCAAAGACCACTCCACAGAGCGGGGCCAGGTACGGAGCCCCAATTAAAACCTGGGGGTGCTACAGCACCTCCTCCCTCAACACCACTAGTTCCTGGGCCTGTGCTGTCCATCACCCCCCAACCTGTCACTGCCCAGAGCCCCCCCAAAAAACCTCCCCAGAGACCCACTCTCCTGCACCCCATCCCCCTGCTGCACTCATCAGCTCAGCTGCTGGCAGGAATACCCCAGCAGGACTGCCTGATGCCCTTTTCCCTCCTCAGCTGGCCCCGGCCCTGCAGACGGGAGCAGGAAATTTTGAATTTTTTTTGTGCAGCAGCTGTGTGCTTCATTGCATGCGGCCCGCAGGCCGTGGGTTGAGAACCACTGCAATACAGGCTTAGCAGGTGGTTGGTTTGCAGTTAGCTGCAAACTGTATGAAACTGGAGACTGACCTATGAAATGGACTGGGTGATAGCACAGACGTTTAGGAGAGAATACTTCTATTATTGAGGCAAATCACCAGTGCAAAGGCCTATCTCCAAACACCATCAGTAAGATGCATCCTTAGCTGCTTCATACACACAAAGGCAGAGTGAGTGAAACCAGAAACTATATTGCCCAAGTGGCCTGTAGTTTTGTAATTTGCTGATTCTGGTCTTCCCTGCACCACTACTTGGATATACACAGCACTACATACTCCACACTATCCGTGTGCTTCTACAGAGTATGCATTGGCAAGAGTGTACAATACACAGCGCTTTTTTCCTCTGGCCATACTTGCTTTGATATGGACCTCACCCACTTCTTCTGTGCCCTGCTTGTGAGGTGCATTGTCCTTGTTTAATTGCACATTGGGGCAGCATAACAGATCTATTATCCTGGAGTAATTCCACCCTCTTTAAGTGGTACAGCACATACCTTTTTTTATTTGCTTGTGCAACACTAGACAGGTGGGATCACTAGGCTCTAAAGTTATAACGAAAGAACTGAAATTTAGAAATAAGCAAATATGGGTTTTATTCCTCACTTATGTGACATAGGGCTTGTCTACACTGGCACTTTATACTGATGCAATTTTCTTACTCGGGTGTGAAAAAACAGCAACCTGAGTGCAGCAAGTTTCAGTGCTGTAAAGCACCAGCGCTGGTAGCCATGCCCCTCGTGGAGGTGGGTTTTTTTTTTTTAGAGCATTGGGAGAGGTCACGTTACAAGCCACGGCAGCACTTTAACATTGCCAGTGTAGACTAGCCCATAGTTCATGCTTGGTTTCAGTCCATGAAGCACAGTATCAGATCAATGGTCTTTAATAAATTATGTAGTTTAATGTATACACTATGGGCCAAATTCTGAAGGGCTTATTCAGTATTTTTCTTTCTTTTCGTAGGCTAACTCCTATTGACTTCAATGGGACGTTGCCTAAGGAAGGAATGAGCAAAAAACAGAGTAAGGCCTTCAGAATTTGGCCCAATGGTTTTAAAAGTTGCATATCACAGATAATCTAGCATCTAAAACATAACTCTTGTCTGAGCTTAAGTCCAGAAAAGATATTGAGTGAAGCCATATCAGGGCTGCCCGGGGTGGGGGGGCAAGTGGGGCAATTTGCCCCAGGACCTGGGCCCTGCAGGGGCCCCCACGAGAATATAGTATTCTATAGTATTGCAACTTTTTTTTTATGGAAGGGGTCCCCGAAATTGCTTTGCCCCAGGCCCCCTGAATCCTCTGGGTGGCCTTGAGCCATATATCGTAAAGATAAAAAGCAAAGGGGGAAAACAAAGTTTTTTCTTAAGTTTACTGTTTGGCTTTACACTGGCTAGATCGTTTTAAAAAAAAATCCAACCAAAGAACCTGATCCTGCAAATACCAACAAGACTACCTTTACTCACAGGAGTCATTAGGACTATTCCTGTAAGCTACTCCCACACATAACTGTTTGAAGGATCAGGTCCAAATGCTGGTTTGGTTATTGTATGCTAAATATGTGTTGAACACTTTAATATTTTTTTAACTGCATCCACTAAAAAACCCATCATCATTTTCATTGTGTTTAGGTAGAATTAAACAATATGATCAAGCTACTGAATCTGTATCTAAGTGTTGGTGGGCAGAGTCATAATTCGTTTGGATGGGGTAAAGAACGGAGATATCAAATCAACAGTGTTTTGAAACATGGTGATTCTGAAGAATCTGAGTTTCTCCACCCAGTAAACATTTGGATGGTGAGAGGCTTACCCTTAAAATGTAAGGTAAAGAAACTCGTGTTTGATAGTATAAGACTGAGTCAAGAAGAGGCTTCAATTCCTGACTCTGCTACAGACTTCCCATATGGCAAGTCACCCAACTTTCTAATGCATAAGTGTCCATCTATGTAAATTGAGAATATTATTTACCCAGCTCACTGGGGTGTTGGAAGCTTATTTCAACAGTAAAGCAGTCTGAGGACTGCAGACAGAAGGTGGAAATAACTTAAAAGAAATGGAAAATATTTCTTTAGGACTTGTCCATTATAAACCACCTTCTACATTTTTGCTCATTATTATAATTGTTCCATTTACACTGAGATCAAATGAAAAGTTTCTAATGATAAGAATTTTACCAAAGGTGAAAAGTATACTTTCTTTCGTGCCAGTAATAGCCAATTGTCTGCCAGAATACAAGTAGGTGCTATTAGGGAATGACTTAGAGAGATAATGGATTGCAAACTAAAATGGCTTAATATAAGAAGTGCAGTGTTCTCCCAATATAGTGGCATAATTGTCTCTCTTTTGGTATCATCTGTTCTGTCAAGTATGTTAAAAGAAAACTGATTGAATTGAGACAGGACTCAAGTTAGCAGATTTTGTCCATTATCAAATGACTTCAATTAAAAAGCATAGAAAACCACTAGTGTTTTGGCTTTACCACCCCACAGACATTTTACATTTATTGCTGAAATGTGAAGGTTAAAAGTAAAACAGCCAAACACCACTACCACCATTTCACTAGTTAGTCTTAAAATAACATTGCCCCTTTTCAACCCAAGCAGCTAGTCAAAGTTTTGGGCTGTGAGAGATGTTCTAGTTCAAAGTAGAAATTGATGGAGCCTGGTATCTTTTTTTTTTTTTTTTTTTTTTGACACACTCTTGTTGATTTACAAGGCATGTACAAAATCATATGTTTCTGAAACAAGAGGAACCAAGAACAAAAGGAGCAATTTCTTAGTTTACAGTTCAAAGCCTCTTTAATCAACAGACCCAAAAGCTCTCTCTCTAACTTTTTCTCCAGGTCACACTGTTTTAACAGACTACTTCTTGGCTCTTTCCCTTTTTCCATCCGTTTCTCTCTCTGTTCTTGTCTTTTTTCAGTCTTTTGACCAGGGGCAGCTCTAGACATTTCACCGCCCCAAGCACGGCAGCATGCCGCGGGGGGCGCTCTGCCGGTTGCCGGTCCCGCGGCTCCGGTGGACCTCCCGCAGGCGTGCCTGCGGAGGGTCCGCTGGTCCCGTGGCTCCACCAGAGCCGCGGGACCAGCGGACCCTCCACAGGCACGCCTGCAGGAGGTCCACCGGAGCCGCGGGACCAGCGGACCCTCCACAGGCATGCCGCCGAAGGCTGGCTGCCTGCTGCCCTCCCAGCAACCGGCAGAGTGCCCCCCACGGCATGCCGCCCCAAGCACGGGCTTGGCGTGCTGAGGCCTGGAGCCGCCCCTGCTTTTGACTCTTCTCCTTTCCCTCCCTCACATCCCTTCTTCACACCTATCCAGTACTCAGCCTAAAGCACCTGGGTGGGTTCACACACACTCTTATTTTTTTCCCCCCTTAAGCTTACATTTATGTTAATTAAGAATGTGTTCAGACCTATCAATCTCAATGGGGTTTTAACTCTATCCATAATAAGGTATCATCCAGCTCATAACAATCTACTTCCTTCTCAGTTTGAAAAGAAAACAATTTACCATACAAGACAATAGAAAACATTACAAATGCAATATCTCCCAACCATAAACACGTAATTACCACAGATATCTCCAATTCTAAGTAGAGAGAAAATCTGTGGTATTTCCAATACTTCTGGGTGGTATGTGTTGGCAAATACTGACATTTTAGAGGTGTCCACTACAGGGAGAATGTAATTACCCAGCTTGCAGTTTGTCAAAAACATCAAGGATCAAATTCTGAGGTCTGATAAATGGTCGCACAAGCTAGAATTATACCTTCTTAATCTCCTGTTGGTTACTTTCTAAACTCTTTCTTCTTTGAGAAAATGATGCTGACTTACTTCAACAAATATTCACACTCTTGCTAATGTGCAACTATAACCCTCACATCTTCTGGGTGTGGTGTTCTGTCCTATCTAGTGGCACTGAGACCACTTAGAGAGAGATTAATGAGTCTTCTTTACAGCCTTAGCTAAGAGGCATATGGCTTTTAAATCATGCACTAAGCTCCAGAGGCCACAGGTTCAACCCCACCCACCGATGATGGGGTCAGTCGATATTACACAACTCACATCACCATTTTCATTCCCTTTAAATTTGGCAAGAGGATTTTAAAATGTTTAATTATATAACAAATGCAATGACCCTGTAATGTCCACAAGTTCAGTTCAAGAGAGCAATGAATGATCTGGTACAAGTCCAAGTAGATTTTTAAATGTTAGGCCATATGAATCTACAAAATCATGATATACCACATTTTAACTATGCCCTGATATTTATGAGCAGCTTTGCTTATTGCAGATTTTTTTTAAAAAGACAATTTTGTGTTGGAGCTTTGTGAAACAACCAGTCATCTCCTCTGCCGCTCGTCTCTCCCTCCCCCCCCCCCCCCCCCGCACACAGTTTTTCTTTGTGGAACGTGAGATTATTTTTTTATGAGCAGAAATTAATTGTATCCAGTGTGAAACTACAACACTTAGTAGCAAAACATTTTTTGTGTTTTAAAGAAATTACTCCCCCACACCAAACATATCAGTCATTTTGTATTTTCATGAAAGCCTGAAAAAAATATTAAAAAAAAAATGTTTTGCAAACCATATTCTGCTGTTCATGAATCTGGCAGCCCCATCCATTCATGAAGTAGATAGCTTTTTTAAAATTAGATAATACTGTTACTGGAATTCTGCCCCTTATTCGGATTGAGTGGTACTCCACAAGTAGTGCCATTGAAATCAATATGTTAAAGACTTGCAGAAACTGGCCTTATTTTTTTAAACAGACTGTTTAGAAAATGCTGCTCCAGTCCAGAGGAACTCCTGAACAATTCAGCAACCCTCTCTTTCTCCCTTTACTTACACTGAACACTTCAGTCTCGTAATTTACGGATTTTGGGGTGGGGTATGTAATGGTTATTAATTAAGCATGAAGCAAAATGGGTGTATGTCTAGTACATCCATAGGTTACAACCTCTATTCTTATCAAGTACTGGTGTGTCTTTATCGGCTAAACTGAATGCATAGAAGCAATAGAAAAAGATTTAAAGACAATAGGGTGTCACTAGAGTTTAGTGTTTGCCATGAACACCATTTATTATATGACAGGCTATGGTTGTTAAAATCTTTGGTGCCTGGATAATATTCCTTTTAGTGTTTTGACTTTTTATCAGCCATTTTATTAGCTCCAATGTTATGATGCATCATATTTAGTTTTAGAGACAATTCACTTGCACTGTATGGTATTATATTGTGTTCTGCCATGTACTGTTAATGTGATTCAGTAACTGAGTCTGAATGAAGAATATGTTGTTTGTGATATGTGATGTAGTGCATTCAAAATGTCAAAAAGAAAATATTTGGAATTAGGTTTCATTAGATAGCATGCTGATTAACAGACATGATATTGCTTATGTGTATAGAAATGATCATAATGAAAAGTACTGATTAATTCAATGAACAGTCTCATTATCCTAAAATACCAGTCCAGACAGTCGAGTAACATGACCTCATACCAGCAGATGGGTACCAGGCACAAAACTTTTATATCAGCTCCCTATAGAGGAAGCTGAAAGACTAAGTAGATAAGTCCTCTTCATTTGTACCAGCAGATTGAGGCTACTGCTTAGCTAAGCTTAAGGGTTTGGGTGATTGGTTGTTTTGCAATGGCTCTATGATAATTGTCTTTATTTTCTATTTCTACCACCATTTTATATTTATAGGATTTGTTTTTGAATAAGGCTTCCCTTTAAGCCTTTCTTCTTCTTTTCTCATTTTCCTTCCCCTTACGTTGGAGGTATGAAGCACTCATTAGAGGCAAGAATCAAAGATATATGTCCTCTATTTTGTTACCCGTTATAATTAAATGGACATAGAAATATTTCTTTCTTTTGAGTTTGGTTGCAGATACAGTAAAGGATATTCCTTTGCCAGTTAAACATAGAATTAGCCTTTTGATGAGTGAAATGATGTGTTTGCTTTAAAGCAAACATATACTTTTGTATGATTAATGAGCAGTCTCAAAGTTACATTCATAATGATGATTGATTTCATATTTACTTTTACAAGAATGTGTAGATGTCCCAGTCCATACTAGGTCCTTGTACAAAACTTGTGTCATGTGCCTGGTGCTTAGAATTCATGCAGCAAACATCTTTAAATAAGTAAATAATGAACTGAAGAAGGTTCCACCCTTTCTTTTCCTTCCAGGCTCGGGACTCAACGATGGGCAATGGCATGAAATCCGGTTTCTAGCTAAGGAAAACTTTGCTGTCCTCACCATTGATGGAGACGAAGCCTCAGCAGTTCGAACAAACAGTCCTCTGCAAGTTAAAACTGGAGAGAAATATTTCTTTGGAGGTAAAAACTACAGTACTAGCATATCTGCTTAGTGCTGTCCTTTTATTTTCTATACAATAGATCAATGTCGATGTTAGGGTGAAACTCAGTCCTCACAGAGTGTTTAGTATTTTGGATCTTATACAAATGGCTTAGGTGATAACTGCCAAAAAAAATCAACTGTTTTATTAGCCGTTCTTTCCCCCATGTGTGGCAGTTCCTGATACTACATGAGATGCTTTATCCTACTTTCTGACAAGTGCATTCCCAAATCCACTTTTTGCAGCTTAAAATCTGTTGGTGAAAGCTTGGCACAGAGGCAGAACCCTGTAGTAAGGGTGGCACAGAGCTGATTGCATCTTATTGGCAGCTCCCCGATGCCACTTTCTGAAAAGGTACATCATATGGTCTCCACGATGTGGAACCAGTTTTACTAGCTGGTATAGAGTTGGAGTATGGACCTGTCTCTTCCTCTTTTGAGCCGATTCAGGAACACATTCCTATTTAGGACAAGACTTAACCATGTGTTTAACTTTAAGCATGTGCTTACATTCCATCGACTCCAATGGTACTTAAGTGCATGCTTAGAGTCAAGACTGTGTTTAATATGGATGGACTTCAGCATGTATTTGACTGTTTTTCAAAATTGGGGCTTTAGATTGACTAACACTATGAACCAGGAGCAGTCCATGTACTCCAGTAAGGTTAAGACTACAACTGTTAAAAGCCCTGAGCAAAGGCAACTTCTTTTGCTCTCCCACACCATCTTGTGTTATCCACAAGGGGCTCAGCCACAATATAGAAATTTGTTTTTAATTTCAAAAAGCCTTTTTCACTGTAGAGATATTATTATAATATACTGTTTTAGATAATTGTGCGTATGTCAGCTGTCTTATTTTATCACATTCAGTAATGGTCTGCCCACGCAGTCTTTACTCAGGCAAATCTCCCATTGAGATCGAACACTGAGATCAATGGAATGTTAGAGCTGATTGATCCAAAGGTAATGTGAGTTTGTACATCAGGACACTGGGCATAAAATAACTTTGTAGGGGTTTTTTAATAGAAATGTGCTGTGTTTTTAAACTGGTTATTTTAATCTTGCAAGCTGAGCAGCTAATGGGGAAAAAATACAGTATTATATATGCTCCTGTTATTCCAGGGATAGAAACGTTACTGAGATTATGATTTTAGTGCCCAAAGCAGAAAGAACAAAAAAATCCATGCAAGATTATTCTCATTTCATTATCTTTCATCAGTGAAATTATTAAATATATATATGGAAATTAGTGTTTAAATAGTCCTACAAAAACCTATATACACTTAATTAAGACTAGATCTAATCCTTTTGATGATCTATGCTACAAATTTCTGGGAAACCTCATGGTAGTGATGATACTAAAAAGAAGTTCTTGACAGCTAATGCCTGTCATAGTTTAATCTGGCAATATTTATAATAAAAGTTTACCTGTCACAAAAGTTAACCAGTGTTCATTCACTCCGTCTTTGCAACTCCTTGTGGTCCTCCATCTTTCCCTGTGTCCCTACTACTTCACTCTATGTCTAGGTGGTGCTTCTTAGTGTTGTCTCTACCAAGAGCCCCAACATAGCCAACTGCCTCACACAATATTTTGAAAGATTGATTTCCATTCAGGAAAGTACTGCTGTGACTTTACCTCAAAATAATTAGGGACTTAGATGGTCTCACTAAAACAAGTTTATGGAGAAAGAGAAAAATCAGATTAATACAAAACTAATATGCCTAACCCCTTCTGTGTTAAACCCTGAAAAAGCTAATCTAGATAGGCACAAACCATGCCATTATAAGGAATAAGCAATATTTTATATTTCTGGAGACAGCATCCTTTCTCCCTGGCATGTCTTTTTTTATCCTCTGACCCTTTGACTTTGATCTTGTGATAGACAGCTTGTAGTCTCAAGGTAGATATCATTTCCCTTTCCACTCACTGTCAAGTGTCTGATGTCATCCTATTTCATCTGTGATCATTTTGCTATTAAAGGGTCATTATAATTCCAGAACCCAGCCCCCCCACCCGCATAAAAAGTCCTCTGTACGATATCGGAGTCTCACATCAACTGTCTTTTGTATGTTTCCCAGATCAGTTCAGCATTGTACTTGTTGCTTTGGATCAACAGTATGTATCATCTTTTACAACTTGAAGTTCTTTTCAAGATGTATCCAAAGAATATATATTTTGCATACCTTGTGTCTGAATTCATTTCCAAATAAGCATCCTGCACTCCAAGACCACACTTTTGCATTTTAATTGTCCTGGCAGGTGTCTTGAACCCAAAGCAAGCTTGCTTTCTGCTTTGCACTTGAGGGACACGTCTGTTTAAACTTTTCTCAACGCTAATTCTGCTTTATATCAACTATAAATTACAGACTGTTTAAAGTCAATCTCTTGTATAAATATGTTAGAAAATCTAGACAATATGTTCACAAACCTCTGTAAACAACAAGGGGTATTATTTCCTTTCTATGGAGGTACTCCCCTCTACTTTTTTTCTACATTAGTTTTCTGATTTTTAGTTGTGTGTGTTTTGTGGGCAGTAAGGGTGAGAAGAGTTGAGGAAAGTGAAGCTTGTATTGTCTTTTTTTGCACTGTTCAATAATTGTTCCATTTCCACTGGAGTCAGAAGATGTTTTGCCATTCACTTTGTGGTCAGATCTTGCTCCTGCTAATGTGTCAAGTACGTATCTTTTTTTTTAATTATTATTTCTGCAGAATACTCATGGCCAGTCAGTCAGCAAAGGGATCATTTAATTCTCCCCCAAGTTCAAGGGCGTAGAAAATGTTTGTTATTCACTGATGGATTACCAGCCAAAATCATTATCTGGGTGATAGCTAAAGATGTTTCAAATATTTAAGGGAAGGCTGTCTGTCTGTCTGCCTGTCAATATACAAGTGCCTTTCTGGAGAACTGAGTACAACAGTTATAGGTATTCTATTGAGATTTTGGAAATTATTTTCCAGGGATACTATCGCAAATCTGCAAATCAGATGACCAGCCCTGGTTATATGAATACCAACACCGCCTCTCCCCACCCCCATGTTAAAATGTGCCTCCAAATGAGCTTTCTTTCTGGACACTTTGACTTCTACAGCATCAGATCTCCAACAGCTTTCTCTCCCTAAGACTAGTTAATATTTACTATTTTTTTGTCATTGACCAAACTTTTTTATCACGTTGATCCTGCTACCAGAATTGCCAGTTGGCCAGATGCTATGTGACATGCACATCATATTCATGTGTTATTGTCATTTGAATTGATATGTCCTTTATGATCTAAGGGGGAAGAAAAAAGAGGAGGAGGAAAAAAGATGCATGGAGTTAATAGACAGATATTTAAATATCCCAAAGATAGTTTGGTACATCGAGACTGTTCTTACAAGGATTCTAAAACTTTTCTAGGAGTCTCTGATAACAAATGCTGTCCTAATTATACTTTTCCTACCTTATCCTTGAAAAAGCTACATAAATGTCACATCTCATGTATTCAAGTTTTCCCCAGTGGGATTGCAAAACAATTTTTTTTTGTTTTTGTTTTTGTTTTTTAGAAGGCATTAGTATAACAAACACAGGGGTTGGGATAGCTGTTCTCTTTGTTTAGCAAGATTTTAAACATCCCTTTTTTCAGCACAGGAATAAAGCATTTTTGCAAATATAAATTGTAGAATTAATAGCAAAGTAATTAAATAATACAGTAATTTACCCACCAGATTTACTCTATTTTTGTGACTATTACTATCAAGTTATACTGTCATCAGTAGTATTGCACTATATTTTCCCATGGAATTCTTTTCCTTGAAAATTCACATTGAAATGCACATTCATATTTAGTAAAAATAGCTTTTGCATTGAAAACATACCAAAGGTGCGTTGTTGATAGGAAAATAGATATCTTAGTTAAAATTGGTAATTAATTAAAATTCGGGTGAGGGAAAGGACACAATTATATGAAATGAAATTGCAACCGTTTTCAGGCAAAATAAAATAAAACTGAATTTCACAAAGTTCTCATTCTCAGTAGTAGTTATGAAAGTCTTCAGTTTTACTTATTTAAAGTCTGATTTCAGGCTTATTGATGATTCGCTCTGACATAGGGTGACCAGATGAGACAGTCCCGATATTTGGGGCTTTTTCTTGTATAGGCACCTATTGCCCCTCCCCTGTCCCGATTTTTCACACTTGCTATCTGGTCACCCTACTCTGACATGGCTGCTCAGACAACAGAAGAGGGCAAGAGCATGGCTGTACAGAACTTAGCTGAGTCACAAGTCACGTGCCAAGGGTGGGGAGAAAGCAGGCTCGGTGAGGATGCTACTTACTTGTGTTCTGCAGGAAAAGAGGTGTAATGAGGGCAAGAAGGAGCAAAGTATAGGCAATGCTGCGATAGATTGGTCTCTTGGCTGGACATCAAGAGAGTAGCATGCTGCCCCTGGTAGTGACCTGCCGCATCTGGTAGTGGTTCCTCACTAGCCTCTCAAATGAAAGAGCAATTCTGGAAAAATCATGACTCGGGCACTCCTTTGAATCAAAATTCCTTTTGGAGCTGATCTTGGGATGGTGTGAATACGTGTTGCCCCTTCAATAAAGCTGAGAGTTAATTTGCAATCTAGCCCTTAGTTTGTATGGAAATGTTTGTCCTTGGTAGACTACACAGCCACCAAAATGTTTTATACAATGTATCATAATTAATATTAAGGCAAAGCTCTGAATATAGGCAGTTAACAGTTTCACAAGGCGTAGCTGTGGACTTTGTGTTTGGAGGTAGCAGGACTTAATTAATGTTCTATTTGCTTGTTTTCTCGCTCCCTCTGTACAGGCTGCATAGTTTGCTGTGGCTTCCTGAGTAAGCAGCTGAGATAGGTCTGTTTGTTGGTGCATTGGTAAATTCCATGAGATTCTGACCCGTGGATCTTTGATCAACCCCACTGTTTGCAGACTGAGTGGTTGGTTGCTCTTTGGTGGTGAGAGGCAGAAGTGAGCTATGCTGAGCAGGGAGACTTGGTATGAAAAGTCACTCGCTAGGCAAACTCAAGAGCTGAGAACAGAGGCAGGGAGCGGAGAATGAGGGAGCTTGAAGGAGTGTAAGAGCCTTTCCTTCCAGGCTCAGCTCTGTGTGATTTCAAGGTGGCTGGTAATGGAACTTTGGATGTGACCTGCAATGAAGGTGCCATGTTTTCTTTTCTGCCTGAAGCAAGAAGGCATTTCCTGTTTATGAAGAGCAAGTTGGTGACTGTGCTGGAGGAAAAGATTCTTGGATTGTAGAGGCCAGTAGAGATGCTACTCAGAATTAGAGAAGCTGAGGGATAGCCAGATTAAGGAAACACATCAGTACTCCCAGGTTCACGGAAGAAAGGATCTGGCCACCAAGAAGTCAGAGAGAGTCTGAGATGAGGCCTGACAGCTCACAGTCACCAGAGGCAAGAGGTCATGATGGCATTCTACATGGCTGGAGACAGATGAGGATGTGCAGGCTGTGGCCACCATACACAGAAGAACCAGAAGGAAATCCACACAACTAGGTGTTTCCAACTGATATCCAGTCTTCATGGAAACTGTGAAAAGCTACCTTTCAAGATCCATCTGGCCCATGTGAACGGAGAGATGTACAGGACATTATATGTGGATGTCAGCTCAGCACAACTTCTAAGAAAATTAGACTTGCCCACAAAGATCTCCAACTCTCCAATGAAGACAGACTATCCTTGTTGGGGATTCAATACTCAGAAGAATCAAAAGAACATTCTGCAAAAAACAGACAGACAATAGAATAGTGGGCTATTTTCCTTGAGCGATGGCATGAGATGTCACTCTGTGATTGGATAGGCTTTTGAAGTCGACGCACAAGGATCCATTAGTGATTGTTCACAATAGCACTAGTGACGCTGTGTTGGAGGATATCTCACAGATAATACATGGCTTCAGAGATTACCACACAGAAATGTGCTTAAGGAAAGGAATGTCAAAGTGATCTTCTCAGAAATCCTTCTTGTCCCAAAAGTGAAGAGAGACTGAAGATTCTGGAAGTGGTACTGCTGGCTAGGTAAATGGTGTAAGGCTTTGGTTTTGTGGAACATTGGTCCACCTTCTATGGGAATAGGGCCTTGTAGTTTGAATGGCCTCTACCTGAGCAGAGCAGGATTAATCTGCTTGGGGACAGGCTAGCTACAGTAGTCAAGAGGGTGTTAAACTAATAACATAATCAAGAAAGTAAAGGAGGTGAAGAGAAGAAATTCTTTAATTGCCTATGCACCAATGCTAGGAGCCTGGGTAACAAACAATTGGAACTGCTCATTTATTAGCACAAAATCAATCTAATTGGTATTACTGAAACCTGGTGGGATGATTCCAATGATTGGAATGTTAAAATCACTGGTTGTGACCTATTTAGGAAGGATCAAATGGACAAAAGGGGATGGGGAGCAGCACTCTACATCAAAGATGGAAGGAGGCCGCATCTGGAGTACTGTGTCCAGTTTTGGGCCCCACACTACAAGAAGGATGTGGAAAAACTGGAAAGAGTCCAGAGGAGGGCAACAAAAAGGTTTAGGGGCTGGAGCACATGACTTATGAGGAGAGGCTGAGGGAACTGGGATTGTTTAGTCTGCAGAAGAGAAGAATGAGGGGGGATTTGATAGCTGCTTTCAACTACCTGAAAGGGGGTTCCAAAGAGGATGGATCTAGATTGTTCTCAATAATACCTGATGACAGAACAAGGAGTAATGGTCTCAAGTTGCAGTGGGGGAGGTTTAGGTTGGATATTAGGAAAAAACTATTTCACTAGGAGGGTGGTAAAGCACTGGAATGGGTTACCTAGGGAGGTGGTGGAATCTCCTTCCTTAGAGGTTTTTAAGGTCAGGCTTGACAAAGCCCTGTCTGGGATGATTTAGTTGGGAATTGGTCCTGCTTTGAGCAGGGAGATGGACTAGATGACCTCCTGAGGTCCCTTCCAACCCTGATATTCTATAATTCTACCTGTTTCCAAGTCACTGATAACTTGGAAGAAAATGATCTTGAACGCTTATGGATCAATGTCCTTAACAGATAAAGCACAATATGTGGTATTAGTTGGTGTCTGCTACAGGCCACCAAATCACAGAAAAGAACAGATGCCTAGTTCCTTACACAGCTATCTATAATGTGTAAGGAAAAAAAGCTGTGTGATTATAGGAGACTTCAGTTTGAGTGACACATATGCTCAAGGTCTGATGCTGCCATACTTTGAATTTCCAAATATTATGACAATTTCCTAACTCAAAAAAGTGTATCCAACATGAGGGAATTTTAAATTAGACCTTGTCTTGATAGATTAAAAAGGCTCACAGAACTAAAACGTAATGGTAGCATAGTACGAGTGATCATGGCTTGCTGTACTGTTGCTATAACAAGTAAGTCTCAGAGGTAATGGCTTGTTAGGCCAATCCACACTATCCTGATCATGGGAATGGCATGTCATAGCCTGATGGCTACTAGGAACAGGTATCCATGATTCCACCGTAGTCCACTGACTTCCACAGCTAATGAACTTGGACTACTCAGATTTGAAGTTAATTTTTCCTGTTCCTAGATTGATTTATCTGAAGGGGCTAAGAAATCCCCATCTTCCTGGTTTTAAATCAGTTTCCCTTCTCTTTTGATACAGTTGGTTCATGGCACCTTATTCTGGAATATTTGCTGCAACCCCCTGGGTTTTCACAGGATGGGCTATTCCTGTTCACTACCTTCTCTACACCATTATATCCCAGTGCAAGGTAGATACAGTAGTGAAATGCAGCACTGATTAAATTGTAGAACAGGTAACATCTTATGTGTGCCTAGGAAGCTTCATCAGTGCTGGTGGTTCCATCAAGGATGAGGTTCAAAGGAAATGTGCTTTAGCTATAAGTGCTGCACAGAAATTGATGAAGTTATGGACTGACTTAAAAACATTGTGTTTGGTACCAAAATGAAAATGTATCAAATCCATGTATTAACAGTATTACTCTATGGTCTGGAACCTGAGTTTGTGATTTCTGCCCCACGTTGCTAACTTTTCTAGTTTTGATCTATTGCACTGAGTCATAAGAGGATTTTTTTTTGTGCCTAAGAGTAAATCATTTTCAGTGCACATACTGTCTGTCTCTTTCTCTCTTCCTCTGTACTTCTCTGATAATGTCTCTCAGTAGATACTGAGATATTCTCGAGGGAAAGACATACATTATGTTTTATTCAAATCTATAAATTAAGGAAAGCTGTGTTAAAGGTTGTGTTTTCAGGTGTGTGTGTATTTGGTGTGGGGGGGTGCTAATTAGTTGAGTCAGTCTCCCTTTAAGAGTCTATAATTCTCTCACTGAACTCCCTTTCCTTTCTTTTCATGGAGTTGGGGGATTGAAAGGAGTAAGCTTCCCTTTCCTGCAAAGTCTCTAGAGAATGATGTTGCTTTGTTGTTTTCCAATTATGTGCATAAAATGAAAGGGCAGAAAAGAGGAAGTGAATTGCAAAGTGAAAATGAGTCCATTAACCCTGACAGAAATTGTTTACACCTTTAGAGATAAGGGGCTTTCATAAGGCTTTAAGCTTGCACCAAAACACCTGATAGTTGTCTAATGCCCAGAGGAAAGATTTGATTAGGGACATTATTTTTAATTCCAGTTATAAAACATTATTTTTGCATGTTCTCTTTTTGCACTGGCTTATATATGGGAGCGTTTTAGTGCTAGTGGTAATCCTACAGTGATAGCAAAGATATGCAGTGAGCATCTGTCAGTCCACTACTTCCCTTTTCTTTTCTGACAAGCTAAGCTTTAGATGAATGGACTACATGGCAAGTTTCCTGTGGGACATTGGTCTGTGGCTTATAGTAATTCCTTGGCTTCTGTATGAGTATACAAAATGCACTGTGGATGGAATCTTATCTATGTAGCCGGACTCATTTGTTTCTGAAAGCTGGGTTGATATAATTTCCCCTCGGGTTTGGTAGGAGGGATAAAAAGAGAGGCAATGAAAGAAAACACCTTCGTCTGTGTTCAGCGCACTGAATTTTTCTGTGTGAAAGTCCTTCCTTCTTGAAAAATTGTCATCCACATCTACTGTGTGTGTGTGTGTGTGTGTGTGTGTGATAGAATTTTGTCATGTTATCTATTGTCAGCAGACTGTGAATCATGCTGTAGACATGACCATCCTCCTAAGTATTGCTACTGGGTTTGAAAACTTCTATACTGGCAAGATCAAATTTATATCAGGTAGCAAGAATTCATGGGATTTTTGCTAGCTCATGATGTATACTAATTAAGCTGCCATCTATGTGGTATATCAGATGTTATATAGCAAAGGAAGATATTCTATAATATAATAATAAATAGGAGATATACTTATCTCCTAGAACTGGAAGGGACCTTGAAAGGTCATTGAGTCAAGCCCCCTGTCTTCACTAGCAGGACCAAGTACTGATTTTTGCCCCAGATTCCTAAGTGGCCCCCTCAAGGATTGAACTTGCAACTCTGGGTTTAGCAGGCCAATGCTCAAATCACTGAGCTATCCCTCCCTCTGCCCCCCCCATTCAACCTTATTGTTCTAGTAGCCAAATTGTCAAAACCTGCAGCTTCTCCCATACCCACAAATAATAATTGTCTGGATGTACGCTAATCATTATTTGCATATGCACATATTCGTGAACAGTGCAAGTGCATTTCTTGAAGATACAAGATTAACAGCATGATTTTAAAACTTTGCTGTATGGACACAATTCTTGTGTTAGTTCTCGCAATGCAAATTCAAAAGAACTCAGTGCAGAATTTGACCAGAGTGTCTTGGTCACATCATTCCTCCAGCTCACTCTCACAAACAGGTGCACACAGGAGTGACAGAAATAAAGGAAATGGCAGTGGAACTATTTTTTTTAATCTACCCTCATGTTGTTCTCTTAATCAATAGAAGAATCAAGAATGCAGAAGTATAAAACTTTCAAACCCTCACAAACCAAGAAAAACTGTATTTAACTTTTGTTTCTTCTCTCTTCTTTGGATCTTCATTTGTCTTGTATGATAGGGAAAAATGACTCCTGTGATTACAAACACTTGAGCCTCACTTTGTTATTTAATGAATGAAACAATGCCTCCTCCACCATGAACATTGACACTCATTCATCTGCACTTTGGTTATGGAACCTGCAGAACTTGTGGGATTTGGGGTTCAAAGTTGCAGTAGCCATTAACCCTCTTGTGATTTTTATACCATTTCATCATGTTTAGGTTTTGTTCCATACATGCCAATGATGTCAGAATTCTGGGGAAATTAGACTAACATGAGGTAAAGTAACATAGGCACCATGTGATTAAACTTCAAGAATGTGGACTATATTGTTTGTGATGCAATGATATACCAGTCACTGCTGTACCCTGGCCCACTACGTACTACAATGCGCACACAAATGCTGTAGGCAGGTAACCTAATTGAGCTCATAAAGAAAGATAGTCTCAGTCAGAAATCCAATACTTTATCATATGTTTGATCTCTTTTTTGGGTGGGTAAAGTGAGTATAGGAATGGATCTAAGTGTGGAACTTGTTGGGATAGATTGAGTTGTTGTATGAAGCCCCATTCAAAATGAGAAATCTCTGCCAACTGCAAAATGAATGAATGAAGTTTTGCGATGTGCTCTGCTGGTTCCTCTGCCATGTGATATAAATCCCCAAATTGAGTCTGATGTTAGATGAAGCCAGCATGCCTAGAAGTTTCTTAAGAAAAAAATCAATCTATTTCTTTGGGTTTACTCTGCCTTTCCCCTCCTCATTAACACTGAAGCCATTCCCTATAGGTAGAGGATGAAAAAGGGATACAGATTTTTTTTAATGCGTACTTCTCTCTCTTCTGTGACTTTGAAAACTAAAGCTGGAGAAGGACTAGGAAAAACCTATTATAGGTAACGATTCTGCACTGGCAGGGGATGGAGCAGATTCACTCAGCGAGGCCTTAGCATCTTAAGTTGTGTTGGCTGTATGACTTGTTTCTTTTTTCCATTTAGCACAATAAACATATTGTTGCCTGTTTCCCAGTCAGGAACAAATTCTATCAATGGCTACAATATTACAGTGAATCAAGTTAGAAATATATAAGAATTGCTGTACAAGATGTGATTTAGTCTATTTAGAGAGGGAATGGTTTATGAAAGAAGGAAACTGCTGTGCTAACTTAGAAAATATCCCAGTTTGTGATTGACACACCAGGGTCAACCAATAGTTTGAATAATCATCTTCTAACAATGAAAACACAATGGTTTATGCACATATTTGTTATCTAAGACCATAATCCTGAAAAAATTATATATGTGAGTAGTCTCATTGACTCCAGTGGGGCTT
This sequence comes from Mauremys reevesii, assembly GCF_016161935.1. Classification (NCBI taxonomy): domain Eukaryota; kingdom Metazoa; phylum Chordata; order Testudines; family Geoemydidae; genus Mauremys; species Mauremys reevesii. The sequence continues at coordinate 98,073,594 of NC_052624.1, forward strand.
TTTGTGTGAAAATCTTTCCACGATTAGGTCTAACATACTAATAGCTCCTGAAATTAGTTTCATGGTTACTTGTGTATTTTCCAAATATTTAGAGATTATCCCCATCTCCCCCCCACACACCCTTAAAATAATGCAGCTTATCTTTTAACAAAATGAGCCAGATTGTCAACAGTATTTAGGTACATTTGTGTCTTAAGAAAAAGAATAGAGAAAAGCAAACTTTTCAAGATGGTATATTCCAGTGCTTACAGAAATGAGCTTCATGCTAAATAAAATAAAAACTAAATACAGTTATTTTAATAGTGATTACTCGCCCTACTCCCTACCTGACTTGTGCTTCTGTGTGTGTATTGGCTCAATGTTTCTTAGTGTTGATTATAAATAATGACTCGTATGAAATCTGACTGGTACCCCAGTTAAATCTGTAATTACTCTCTGCTGCTTCTACAGTATAAACAAACTGTAGGCAGCCTCTTGATTATAGGACTGGCAATCAATTAAATCCTAGCATGCCTAAAATTCCAGTTTGTCTTTAGCTCCTTGCACTGAACATAGTAAATCCCATTCTATGTTAGTGGTAATCTAGGTCTGCTACAAAAATATTTTTTTAAACTTCTGTAAATCGTGTAACTTTATAGGGTTTATATATTTTTTCCAAAATATGGACATTAGTCAGTGGATTAAAGCTGATCTGCCTGCTTAAATTTGGCAAAACTGGACTATGAAGTGGAAATTGAATATTTAAAGCCTTGTATTTCTATTATCAATAACCCATTGAGCTTACCTTAATAACGCATTGCTGTATGAAATAATAAATTATTGCTGAATGAGTCCCCAAAATGGGTTGTTGATAGCAACTGGTTTATTGCACAAGATTATATATTGTCATTTTACAAGCATAAAATACTGTTTTGAATTACTAAAATATGTCTGCTTTCCTCCGCCTCCCCTCTTCTTTATTAAGCCCTAGTAAGACATACGTTTCAGTTTAAGCTGGTGCTTCATGCCTGCTGAGAAGGTGCCATGGCTCAGCTTGTGTTACTTATTTTATCATCTTATACATTTGTCAGAAAGATGGTGCTTATAAAGGCGGGATCCTCAAGGATGCAATGAAAATTAAACCTTATGAAAGACAAATATGGCTAACTCTTTCTCTTCATTAACATATTTTGGATTAGCTGTTAATTTCAGAGAGATTCTAGAAAGATTTGTATTAATAAAAATGTCTATTAATGGAAAAATGGTGTTACATCAAGGGAAGAAATAATATTCTGTAAATATATCATACGGTCTTTGTTGTGGTCATTGACGGTAAGAAAACAACAAAAAATTCTTCATTTTTTTTTCAACTCTAAAGACAGAGAATAAGATTTAAACTTCAAATACTTACAAGAGTCTCTTCAGCTTAGAAAGCAATCATTATGTGAGGGTAAAAGAAGGAATAGGCTTCAATATATCTATAAATCTATAAGCAAGCACCCACTGGATACTGGGACCATTCCTTCAAATTTGCTTACAAAGTTGCAAAAGTAGGGGTTTGAAGCAGTATTAGGATATTCTCCTGTATTTAAAATGTTTTCAAGATTTAAAAAAGTAAGATTACATTTTCTTCCTTTCTTCTAGTCTGTTTTTGGATTTGGAATAATTTATTTGCATAACTGAGAGCCTTATTTGCAGATTGATAGATGGTTCTGTCTGGCATAAATCCTTTCAAATATACTGTACCATGTGTGTCAGTTGGCATTCAAATAGTTTAACTATTTGGGAGGTCTGGGGGAGGAGGGAACCTCTACTCTGCTAAAGCTCGACTTTCTGATGTTTATTCTGCCACATTTTGTCATGTCCCAGACAAAGTTTTTTTTTCTGATAGGCTATAGTTTGAGAGATGTTTGAGGGATGTTCAGGGGGTTGTGTGTGAAGAAAATAGGCACATAACATTTACAATATTGTTTTTAAATATATGAAAAGTGTAAACCTGAAAATATGTACAGTTTTACACCAATAATGGGGTACATGTATTGACACAAGTGCCATGTTAATTACATTTCTAATGCACTACTACAAAGTGCTGAGGTGTTCTGGTGATGAGGATGGTATAAGAACCTTTATAGAATAGAATAAGTATCTGAAAACTTATTGATTACTAATTATTTGTTATGAACTATATGCCTGGATCAATGGGCTAATAGGAGTTTTCTGTTTACAGTAGCAGCTATTGAGTTGAGGGACTATGTACTATTTATTCTAAATTAGCTGCTTCTTGGTAACCAGACAACACGGCTAGTAATTTAGTAGTTTAGACTGTCGGAACATCATGCTTATTGTGCCATTGCATGCTATTAAAAAAGTAACTCACTTTTTTGCACAGAGTGAAAAATAAATTGTATTTATTCCAACTGACGGGTTGTCTAAATTACAGTTTGTTTTAGAAATAAAAAGGAAAGTGGGGCAAGATAACTTCTGAGATTTGAAGCACATTGAGCCCAGAAGCAATTAGTGGCCCTGTTCTTGGGGCAAATGGAACTTTAAGGGCTAGGAAGTATAGGCTTCACAAGGAAAGACTGATAAGTTTCCAACCAAAGCAGATTGGGGTAATTTTTGTGTGTACACAATGAGAGTGAATCTTAAAAAAAACTGCAGTACTTAACTAACTTGTTCAGCATAGCTTTAGAACGGTACCTTTAGACCTCTACAATTATGTTGCATTTCTTCAGAGCTACACTTAGGCATAGAACTGAATGCCTGAGAGCATTTTAGAAAGCATGGAAATGGTAGTCAATTACAGTGTTCCAAGTACAGTATATGTTAAAATAAGGGTACTGTTAATATATCCCTATTATAAGTTTCTTGGTCTTCTGTATTCTCTTGGTTTAAAAAACCCTTTTTGCAGACATTTTTATAGGGACCATAATCAAGTTGCTGTTCTCTTGGAGATCTTTCTTTATTTAATTCATTCTGTACTCTCTGGGAGGACTTAAGGTTTTGCCTAATGATTTGACAGTGAAAGAATTCCATTCTCAGTGTGTACAGTACATCTAGTTAGCCAGATCTTACTTAATATTATGTGCTACCGTGCTTTTTTTGTAACTCCTTCTATTGTTGTCTCTGATCAAGTTAAGATACATTAAAAGTTAGTATCTCTACAAATCATTGAGATTTTTTTTAAACTGTATTTTTACATAGCATTCCATGTCCACACCTTAGCATGCTATTGATTGGTTTTTTCTACTCTAATTTCATACACACCATTCTCCTAATATTTTTTTCCTTTCTTCCTCTCCCTGATCTCTGCCTCAGCGCTCCCCTTCTGCTTACCAGGGCGCTTCCCAGTTATCTCCCAGTCAAGGGAAGGAGATGGATGGATTCTATTGCAAGAAGAGAACAAGAAGCCTGAGCACAGAGAAGTCTAATTTGTCTTCTGTCTGAATGTAAAGCAGGGTCTATCACCCAAGCTGCCAAACGAGGTTGAGGAATGGTGGCTTTGATAGGTTTATCATGCATTCTCATCTCTGTGAGAGCTAAATGAAAACATAAAGTTCCCGGGCACTCGATGGGTACATACAGTACTGATATCATATTACTCCTTGCAATAGGAAATTTAGATTTGCACAAAACTGTCAGCATCTTTTTTCTTGAAAGAGATGGGATGTTTGTACCTATAATCACTGAGACAGGTATTTGGAGTAAGACATCATGTCATGATGAGCTTAGTTTGTAGTAAGAGATCATTAGCTGAACAATTTTTTTTTTGGATAAAGGCAAAAAATATTTTCACTTTTGTGTTATAATCAAATGTGTGTGCGCACACACATACATCCATACATTAATTTTTGAGTGAAAACAATTTTTTGTTCGTGACTTCTGTAGGCAGACATTTAATGATGGGCCAGAATTAAAGTCCCCACGATTCTGTGTTACCCAAACCACTCATGATTTTTTTATGAAAATCAGAAAGGTGGAAGGCAGTACAAACGACATAGCTATGATCTTTTATGATTTCAGTCTGAGACACAAAGGAGGGGGAGCCAAGAGCAGGCGAGCAAGCACACAGGGGGAGTGAACAATCTTATCAGAACTTCTAAATTCACTCTCCTCTCTCCTGCCCGCATCTCACTTTTTCATATTCCTTTACCCTATGTCTGTTTTCCTCCGCCTCCCCTCTTCTTTATTAAGCCCTAGTAAGACATACGTTTCAGTTTAAGCTGGTGCTTCATGCCTGCTGAGAAGGTGCCATGGCTCAGCTTGTGAGAGCCCCCAAGAAAGCTCAGTTAGGGTTCAATCATGAAAGATGCTGGGCCCTCTAGTACCATTCTAGTAATGTACATACTACTCCCATAGGTGCTGGAACTAGGGGTGCTGCCCCACCCCATGGCTTGAATTGGTTTCCATTATATACAGGGTTTACAGTTTGGTTCAATGTCTCTCAGTGCCCCCACTATACAAATTGTTCCAGCACCCCTGCTACTTCCACTGAAGGATCGAACCTTGAAACCTGGTACTGGAAAACCTTGGAGCTGTTCCTCTATGGATCTATTTTTGTTGTATTTTTTTTTAATTATTGTTCTTCTGAGGCCAGATTTCTGTGTGCCTTGGGGGAGCTATGCCACAGAAGGTGTCCCAGGAGAAATTCTGGCTGGTTCAGAAAGAATTCCACATGCTGCTGCAGGAGCGCCAATGACCTTTAAAGACGTGCATTGTTCTTTCTGCTCTGAGCCTGGCTACATTCCATGGAGCAGTAGTGGACCAGCTGCACTCTGCCAACCACTAGATTTCACTTCTCAGAGCTATGCTAATATCGCTATAGCTATTCTAACTTGGCTCAGATCTTCCGAATGGCTGATACTGATCTTCAGGGATGTCCAGCCAATGGGGAGAACTGGGAGCTAGAGGAGTCACACAGAGGAAGCAGCTGTGCAGACAAAGTGCCTTTGAAGATGTGAAGCCTTGTGGAGTATCCATGGATTCATTCAGGTTTGCCATCTCAGTCCCTTTCCTTCCCCTTGATGGGACTGTATACATGAAACTTGGGCAGTTTTTCTGTCCCCCTCCCATGCAGCTTTCACTGGAAGGGGGAGATCTGGCCAGGGAAGGGAATGAAACCACTCATGAAAGGGCAGATACATGAAAAAGGTTTGAGACCTCTGGGGTGAGGGAGAGCAGAGGGGTAGAGTATGGGACTGTAGTGGATGCCTTAGTGAGGACATTTTGGGGTATAGGCAGGAAGTTCCACAGAAAGAGGGATTTAAGGGACTGTTCTTATTGCCTCAGGCCCCATTAATCCTGGCAATGATCACAGTTCAGGGCAACTGCACCTGTATTTCCCACTCATGATCCACTGTCACCTGTCTCAGATTGACACGTCTCTCCGTCCGGACTGGGGTTTTTCTAGGCTGCACAGTTCCCTATCTAAACTGAGTTCCCCAGCAAGTCAGACTGCCTAACCAAGCCTACTTTTTCCTCTCTCTAGAGGCTATCAACAACATAATTACCCACAGTTAAGGTACCACACAGGTCTTTCTAAGCAAGCATATTTATTCTTAAGGTGAAAATATTACAGAGAAAACCTGTTAAACAATAAATTAACCTACATGCATGTTAATATGCTTACCAGTGATCACCCCAGACTTCAATAAGGGTTCTGGCAGGTGATCAGTCTTTCAAATGCTACCAAGGTGTTTTTCTGTAGTTACAAGTTCATAACAGCTGTTAGCTCAGAACAAGCACCCTCATGAATCTGGGTGACTCCTTGGTATAGGTTGGGTCTTTGATCTGCCCAGACTGTGAATAAGTAATCAGTCAGACAACAGTTCTGTCCTCAGGGCATAGCATCAAAAGTTTGGGCCCAGAAGTGGGAATTTGCATTCCCTTCTCCCCAAGTATTTCCTACAAAACACATTTAACTTTGTTTATCCTGAAAGTGCCTTCATGTTGGGCACGTTGTTTAAAATAGTCCTTTGACGTTAATAACACTCCCCAGGCTTACATAGGACACTTTTCCTCACTAGAGAAGTTATTTACAATCCGATGATAATGCATAAACTTTGAATTTATAATACTATGGACTTCAAAGCTTTTTAAGCTTAATTCAGTAACGTGTCCCAAAGATATCGAAGGAAATTACCATATCTGTCACAGCTGTCGTCATGGTGAACTTCATGTGAACAATTTTCCCCTTAATATCTGAGAGGAAATAGCTCTCATTAGCCAACAAGAATGTACAAGTATTATGTAGTTTATCAATCTATATTCTAGATGCCTGTTACAGTGATTGAGGTACACTGCTCCTTTATAAATCTGTTCCATGCAGCACTGAATACTACATGTGTCAAGGGATTTATAAGGCACAATCATGGCTACAGGGTTAGCTGCACCTCTGTTCCCTTCCTGGTCTCTTTGAGTTCACCTCCTCAGGTATCAGGCCTTAGCCTTTACCTCTCCTGGGGTGGATTTTCACAATTCTCCTTCTAAATTTGAGTCCTGGGCTATAGTACTCTGTGTATCAACTGTGTTTACTCATCAGGTCTGACTGAGTTTGGGCACGTGCAGTTCTCCCCTTTGAGGCACTGTGATTAGTGAATATAGTGACAAGACAGCCTTCTTGAAACAAAAATATTGTTTATTTAGCAGTAGGAACAAAAGCATGTAAAGAAATATATGGATTTTAAAACAGTCTGTTTGCATGTCTGTCCTACCTAATGTCCCACCGTCCTGTGAGAGTGACCAAGGCAGGCCTGAATTCTCTAAAACCCCCAGCCTGGGGCCCTAGCAGCGGCAGGAGACTTGCTGCTGTGTCAGTAGGGATCCTGACCACAACATACTGACATTGGTTCTGGCAGAGCTGCAGCCAGACCAGGGTCGGCTGTCCCCGGACTACTTCTGGACACCCCCCTCGTAAGGTACCTGGGTTAGGACGACGTCCTCTGAGGTGTCCAGCACCATCGGTTCCTCTGGGTAACTGGCGAGGGGCAGGCTCAGCTGCTCCTCAGGGTAGCTGGCAAGAGGTAGGCTTGGCTGCTCCTCTGGGTAACTGGCCAGGGGTAGGCTTGGCTGGCCCGGCCAGTCCTCGTGTCGGCCGCAGCCTGCCGGCCTTTCCCAACCCGGAGCTAGGCCACAGGCATCTGGCCTTTCCTGCAGCTGGCCTTCAAGTGAGCTCTGTAGTTGGGCTTTTCTACTTCCTGTCCTGCGCCGTGCCCTCTAGGGGGCGGGCGCAGGATCCACTGGCTCCACCCACATTGGTGCTAGGGGAGGCTCATCCCTCCACGGGGCTGTTGGGTTTCCCACCACCTCACTACAGTCCCTTAACAACTCTAAGTGTATCCTCAATCTTTCATTTCCCTCCTGCCTGTTTTCAGACAGCTGTCTACTGATTTAACACAACATACTCATATGATTCCTAATAACCAGATCAACATACAGCATACATAAGTTTATTACAGTGGAGTTCCAAATCAGTCACGGTCACATTTAGCCCTGATTATGCAGGTATAACTCCATTAACTTCACGAAATCAGTTTCTGCTTAAGCTGTTAGGCTCATAGCAGACAAAATTCTTGGATGGATCAAATATACCTGCGTGGTCTGTTATTTAATGTCTCCAACAGACAAGCAGTAACTGCATGGTTTAGGAATATGTATGAAATGGAGAGTTATCATTTGTGGTGAAAAGAGAGAAGTGCCTTACAAAAGTGAATTGGCTCATGTTCGTCTTTATGAAAGAGTTAAAAACGAAATGAGTTAATTATGTTTAAGAGGTTAATAATGTGATTCACAGAGACTGCAAATGCATTAATCTGTTGGATTCCTGCCAAATCAGCATAGGAAGGAATAAACAAAGTCTGTGGTCAGGTGTAAACCAAGTCATGGGAGTTCCTCTGGCCCTGAAGGAAAATGGATGAATAAAGAAAGGATGTCGTGATGAGAAGCTTTAATCTTAGAGTATTAAGTAGCACAACAAAGATGAATGAGAGCCAAATTCCATCACCAATAAATATGGAAATGGGAGGAACCTCTTCTAACCAAAGTACAAATGAGAGAAAATCTCATACCAGTGAATGAAGGTCCTACCATTAAATTAGTCTTCATCTCCTTATACACTTTCCAAACTTGTGTTTTTCTCTAAGTATTTTTTTTAAGAATTTAATTCTTTTGCCTTGCCTGTATATCCTGCTGAGGACATCAGCTCCCAGTGTTTCCCGTTTTACTGTTAATTTTATTGGAAAAAAAGATTTTTTTTCAACATCCAAATCATGAAATGCCCAGCATTTCTGCTGTTATATTCCTGTTAATTAGAACTTGTGGATCTGTGGCTCCTAACTTCTTACTTAACAGTTGTTCTTTGAGTGGCTGCTGTATGTTCCCACTCAGAAAATGTGCTGGTGGTACAGGTTCAACTAACAGAACCTTCTAGCAGCAATGCCTTTTAGAGCACTCTTGCACCTCCTGCCCCACCCCTCATGGCTCTAACCCAGGGGTTCTCAAACTGGGGGTCGGGACCCCTCAGGGGGTCATGAGGTTATTACATGGGGGGGTCGCAAGCTGTCAACCTGCACCGCAAACCCCACTTTGCCTCCAGCATTTATAATGGTGTTCAATATATAAAAAAGAGTTTTTAATTTATAAGGTGGGTCACACTCAGAGACTTGCTATGTGAAAGGGGTCACCAGTACAAAAGTTTGAGAGCCACTGCTCTAAACATTCAATCAGCGGGGCTATAAAAGGGAGTATGGCACACCTACCACTTCTGTTCCTTCCCGTCAAAGACCCAGATTCATAGGAATGGATTGTTCCAAGCATTGCTGCCGCCTTTTTCATTTAGTTAGATTTTGGTTAGTTCTTTAATTGTTTTTTTGTTTGTTTACTAAAGATCTTGGTGCTATGGCACAGGTGCTTTCTTCCTATAGGTCAGAATTGTTGTCTTTGGAAAGGTATAGGAGAATCTGTTGAACTCCAAGAAGCAATCAAATGACTTGTGTTATGATCACGTATGGGAAAAGGTTCTCTTTATGGACAGCTACACAGGACAAAGCACTTCACTTAAACTAAGTGCATTGATGTTCTTTATAAAAAAAATTCAGATAAATCAATATTTTGATTTCATAGAAACATAATTTTCTGATGGGAAAAAACTATTGTCTTGGGATTTTTTTGTCCACATCTAATTGTAATTATTACATCTGCTAGAATAGTGAGCAGATTGCAGGTTCTCATGGCTGATCCCTTTCCTACAGTTTTTAATAAAGATAAAGTGGGTTTTCCTCCCATTTCAAAATTTCTTCCCAGTTTAGTAACAGAATTCCATTTCAATCAGTCCATAAACTTTGCCAGTATTTTTCTCTAAAGCTTGCTCTCACTCAGGGGAAGCTAACTGCATAACTTGGATGCTAAGAGAACATTGACCTTCTCCTTGAACAGGTCCATGGAATACAGGAAAAAACCTAGACTGTTTGTTGGTCCTTTTGGGGAAAAAGATAAAGGTAAATCTATAACATCTGAATGCCTTTGTAAGTGGGTAAAACTCTGTATTGAAGAGTGTTTTGTTCCTCCTCCAAAAGGCTTAAAGAGCACTCTACTAAAATGAAGCCATCCTCAATGGCCGTTCTTAGACCTATTCCTATCTTAGAAACCTGTAAAATTGCCCCTTGGAGCAATATTCATACTTTCATAAATTATTCCTTAGATCTGGCAGCTAGGTTAGATACAAAGTTGATAGAGCAGTATTACAAACTCTATTTAAGTAGGCTGCCTTTCTCCACTATCAGCAGGGAGTAGCAGCACATGCCAAGATCTGAATAGTGGGAATGTATAGAAGCCCCTCGGAGAGGAAAGTAAGGTTACTCACATGTAACCAGAGTTCTTCAAGATGGAATCTACAGATTCATGCTCCCCTCCCACCTTCCCCTCTTCTTTGAACTTCTAATTTCAACTTTGGACCTGAGGAGGCAGGGGAAAGAACTGAAGCAGGGTGAGGAGAAAGCAAGTTAGTCATTGTCCCACCCTTTATTCTCCCTCCACAAAAAAACAGAGCTGGCCAGCTGTGCAGGAGGGTGCTTACTGCAATCCTTTAACAGCTGTGTGGGAAGGTGGCATACTGCAACCCTTTAAGAGCTGTCCTGTGCAGTAGAGAGCTCCAGAAGGTATCACCATGGGGTGGTGTGACTCTGTGTTGATCTTTTTTCAGGGCTGAGTCCTCATGACACAAATGTGTCTTTAATGACAACTTGTAAAAGAAAAAATAATTAAAACATACATGATTTGACTCCCACATGATAGTGAGTACAAGAATACTTACTCGGATTGGACTAAAACTTATTACTGTGGACAGCAATTAATGCAGGTACATTTACCAAACCTGTCTTAGTCACCAACTGAACAAAGGTGATGAGTAGTAAAGAAGAGTTTATTGAAAAGTAATTAAAAAAAAAGCCAACCCAGCCTAAGACAAAATTACCCCCAAAAGACCGCCAATTCACTTGAAAGGACATGCAGCCCTGTGGTGACTGGAGGCTTAGTCACTCCGTTTTATTGGAAAATCTCACACTTTCAAATGTTGCATGGATCCTCCACCATGTGCAGCTGGGACCCACTTTTCCTACAGAAGAACAGGCTAGTGGTGATTTTAAGACCCTCTTTTCTCTTTCACTATTATCCCCCGCCCCCATATTTTAAAATGTCAGTTAAGAATGAGGTAGAGGCCAGCCCAAAAAATCGTGCTGCCTTTTCCAGGACTCTCAAGGCTGGTGCTGATAACAGCCCACCAACCGTTCATGTAGCCAGAGTTCAAATATGGGAGATGAGGGAGACACTAAAATTATTCTTGCAGGAAACATAAAATCCTATGGGATTCCTTCCTTTCCTGCCAATTACTATATTCTTATTTTTCTGACATTTTAGTTCAGCTGTCAAGAATTTTCAACGATCAGCGTGAGATAAGTAGCATAAGTAAGTCTGGGACATCTGAGAGGTATATAGTCCACTTTTTGTTTCTAGGTTTACGCTGCATTATTAATCGTAGCATCTTCATTGTTGCTTTTGTCTGGTCTTTTTGGATAAGGTGGCTCTTGGGAAGTCCTGTCAAAATAGCCCATGTTACCAATATGAATGTGGGTGTTTAGACACATTTCAGCAGTGTATGCTGGCCTGCCATTTGCATCTGTAATACAAAACATCCTTTTATGTTTTTATAAAGATTTGTCCTTAAGAACTATATAACATTTTCCCTTCTACAGCAACATACACAGTTTTTAACTATGAAAACTGCCAGAAATCTTGGTAATTTGTCATGGCAATTCTTCAAACCAATTTTTTACACCCACCTTTATTTGAAAATCTTGAATAAGTTCCATAACCTGATTAAGGACTACTTCAGCATAAGGGATCAGATTCATGTTTGGTGTGTCTTCATTGAGTCAGTGGAATTATAGCGGGGATAGCTTTATTGTCTGGAAAAGTGTTTTGTGGCTATTCTGCAGCAAGTTTTAATTACAGTACAATTTGAGATAAATTCATTAGGAGAGGTGAACAGACATTTTTCAATCTAATGGTATTTTTTTAATATGTCAAAACAAATTTTAATGGGAAAAATCCGTTTTGACTAAATTGTCTCAGCTCCGGGGGGGAGGGGACGGGGAGGAAGGATGTGGAAGGACCAGGATAGCCAACAGGCTGGTGTTCACCTGGAATGTGGAAGACCCAGATTTCAAGTTCCTGGTCTGCCTGTCTTGGGAGGGAGGGAGGAGAGGGAATATGTGTACGTGTACTTGACTGACTGACTCTGTAGCCCAGTGCTTAGGGCACTAACATGGGCTGTGGGGGGAGAGGTTAACTTTCATACATTTTGGTGGGACTAGAAAACCATTTCCCACCCACCCCGGTTCATTAGGAGGAGAGAGATTGCTGCTGCCACTTTAGCTCAGCTTCAGCACACGGTAACAGTAAATGAGTTTATGAAATCGTGCTCTCTGAACTCCGTGCACCAGATCCTTTATTACAAGCTATGTACAGGATTTGCAGAAGTAGTGCCAGCTTCCCCACTTTGCCCTGTAAGTGCACCTTGACCTTCTTTGGGAGGTAATAATCAGTCTTTGGCCTCTCTGAGAAGGATGTCTGTTTTGTCCAGCTCTTGATTATTGTACATAAGAGACAAGATGTTCAGTGCAATCAATAGAAAATGACACATCTGCCAGCCTCCGTATGTGCTTGTTCTCAGACCTTACAAATTGGCAACAAATAGTCTGATTTCTAAGAAGAAAAAAGTGTACTGTTGATGTGTCCATAGCTATTAGTCACATTTGGTTGGCTGAAGTAACACAACCATGTTTAACTAGCTTGATTTGTGGTTTCATTAAAAGAACAAAACTCAGTCCCAAGTTCATCAAAAGGCTTGTGAACCTCTTGACAATTCTAAACTGTTTGATGGCTACAGAAATTAAAAGTTTTGAATAATTTCCACATGAAACTGATCAGTTTCTCGTGTGTTTCATTTTGAGCTAGTTCAAAGCACAGGTCATGAATTTGAACCTGTGCAATATGGAACCAACAAGATCTCGTATAAACCCCTGTGAAGGAGACCTGCAGCGTTTTTTACACCTCTGCCACTGCATGCTTTACTCTCTAAGAAATGCAGATAAAATATGCTGGAATATTTGTGTTTGAAATTTATACAGAAAAATATTTAAAATTGATTTTAATATGTTGCTGTAATAAATCTTATACAAATACAAAATAGGTCTGTCTACCCTACAAGCGCTATAGTGACAGAGCTGCAGCACTGTAGCTATATCACTGTAGTGTGGACACTTACTACAGTGACAGACAGGATTTTTCCATCACTGTAGTAAATCAGCCCTCTCAACAGGTGGCAGCTAGAGTCTTCCGTCAATCTAGTGGTGTATATAGGAGGCATGATATTTTTCACAGTCCTGAGTGATGTAGATAGGTCAATCTATGTTTTATGTGTACACCAGACCTAAGATTCAGTGTGGGAGGAAGAGGATGTAGTCCACGTGTTTGTAATTGTGTACCTGGTGTTACAATCTAGGAACATTAGCGTGATATTGTCAGGAAGAAAAGAGAGAAAAAAATTACTCCCTTCAGACTGGTGAGATCTGACAGAATGGGATCAACACTTCCGCTCTGTAAAACTTTGAATAGAAATCTATGTATTGATATTTATTCATTGTTCCAATGACACCAGCCAAACTGCTGCCAGAACTCTCCAAGATTGCATTTATCTGTTTCTTTTCACTCTAACCTTTATTGCCATAGTCATCTTGAAAAGCATATTGTTCTAGTTAATAATGCTAGGTGCTAAATATTGTTTTACGTAGCGGGGAGCTAGGGTATACACATCTTGGGATAAGAAAGCCCACAATATTTAGCACAGCATATGCTGCTTGTGCAAATTTCGTAAGCGAAATTACCACATGTAGCTCTAAGGGAGGAAGGAAAGGAAAAATCCACAGCTGGCAATTTTCATCTGTGCCTGTTACAAATTCTCTGATCTCTTAATTCTATTTTGCAATTTCAAATAATATCCAAGTTATTTTTCATGTTTTTTTTAACTGAGCATAGTGTTAAGTTTAATTTTACAAAATGGCAGGAAAAGAATACAGATTTTTTAATGTTCAGAATATACACTAAAAATGGTTGGATAACTAGAATGCACATTGTTACCCAGGTCTAAGTGACATGGCGTCATCTCTATTGCTCTTGGCAGCATTAGGAGTTTATCTTGCATTACAGTGGCCACTACACACATGAATACATTTGGCAGCATACAGTATTAGGTACAAGAATACTAATAATGGGAAGGTGGTCTGATCCAGAGGACAAGGCAGTTGATTGGGAATCAGAAGACAATTTTCTATTGGCACGGGTGCCAAGAAACCTTAGGCAAGTCTCTGTGCCTGAGTTTCTCAGTTTCCCCATGAGGTTAATGATATTTAATTTCCCTTATTAGCCACTTTGAGATCAATGGATGAGAAGTGCTCTTGAAGAGCAAAGTATTAATATTATTTATTAGTAATATTAATAACCAAGACAGATTTGTTATAGTGTGAGCTGTACTCTGCAATCTTTATACTTGCATAAACCCATTGCTTTCTATGAGTGATTAGATCTTCATGCCAATATTTGAGAATGTAATAATGTGGTGTCTGTAAGAGAAGATTTTTCACACACAATGTTCAAAATTTATATTAAGTTTCTATCTAATACATGCAGTTTTCATCAAAATTCAGTGAGACTTTAATAGGATGTAGATTCCTAAGAGACTAAATGCTTTTGAAAATGGGACTTGGACTCCTAAATCACCTGGGAGCCTTTGAAAAATGTTTGCCAAACATAGCGTTATGAGGCCTGGTGATCAGTGGTCAGTGATCTGCATATCCTCTTGGTGCAGTTTTCAAATATTTTATACCTCTTTTCTTTGTGATATTCATCTCCTGACTCTGTTCATGAAACACAAAGTAAATTTCAGAAATGGTCTTTTATTTCTCTATTAAGTCCACATTTGACAAAATAACTTGATTTCTTTTGGAGAGGTACACAGTACCCACTATGCTGTAGTCAGCAGGACAGTGTTAGAGGAATAAAAACAAGTTTTAAGATGAGAAAAATTGGTTGCACTATAGTTTACCATGGGCTTTACCCATAGCCATTGAAGTCAATAGTCATTGGATTGGACCCCATATGAGTTATGTAGTGTACAGCATAACAACATAGATATCAGCAGGAACATGTTTGGTGAATGATAAAATGTTCACATTTGTCTCACTCTTTATGCACCACAGCGCTTGCTGATTTCAAGGATTCCATGATACCATCTAAATCATTTGAGTATTCAGCTTCCATGTGAATAAACTTCTCTTTTTAAAAAAAAATTGTATTCTTGGAGAAAGTCAACATCAATTTGTATTAAAGGATAAAAAGACTGATACCAGTCTTATTTCTTCAAAAGCTACAGGACTACTACTCCGCACTCCTTTTTCAACACATTGAAGAATTAGTAAGTAATAGAGAAACTGAGGAGACTCTTCAGTGCATAGATCTAACAGCACTTCTCCTGCACCTGGTCTGTGTTTGTACAGCTCCCAGGACAATGGAGTCCTGGTCCATGACTGGGGCTCCTAGGTCCTACTACAATACAAGTAGTAAATAATAAAATTACACTCATATGATCAACTTTGATTAGGCATTGTTTCTAAATTTGGTAATTGTAACAGGGCAGCCTCGGCCTTAAGATTTGGAGGCCTGGAGCCAGTCTAACCTGATTCTGAAAGGAACTGGCCCAGCCCACCAGTGCCTCATTAACAGCCTGTTCGGGCCTGCTGGAGGACTGCTGATTTCCCCTGTAAAAGGGCAGCAGGAAGCTGCAATGAAGAAGAGAAGCTCAAGAAGGAGTGAGAGAAGCTCTTGTGGGGGAGACACTGATAGTAGGGGAGTTGACTAGGTAGAACCAGGAGGCTTAACTCCAGCTAGGTAAAGCCTAGGAGTGACTCTAATAGAACCCAGCTCTTACGTGAGGGGAGAGACGTTGAAGGGGGTTGGGGCATGGATGACGAACTTCTTACTTGGAGGGGAAAGAGAGAGTGAGAGACTGTGAATTAAGAGAGAGCTCTGGGAAGAGGTGCTGGGGTCTGAAGGGCCAGTGTGTAGCCAGAGGACTAAATAAGTTGGACCCCAAAAGGGGAGTGATTTAATTACCTTTGGACTGAATGAGTTAATAAGGGGCCCTGAAGTGGGGGAAACAGAGGTTGGGTGCTGCAGAGTGACTTCTTGCCATGAGAGGATGCTCAGGAGACAGCCAGCCCTGTTACAATAATGTATCTGTTTCAATATCCAGAGGTCAGATATTTATCCCTGCCATGGGATAATCCCAGTATATTGTAGTTCTGTCATGGCTCATTATAAAGACTGGTACAAAGAAAAAACATTTTGAAAAATGTAGTGGTTTTGCTGATGAAAATAAAAGACTGTAAAATAAGTATATTCTTGTGGTTTACAGAATATACCTGTAACTAAGACCGATATTAGAGTCTTTTGGTAGATTAAAAGTTATCAAGCATTTAATAGCCTGGACTGCATATAATAGACATTACTTGAAACATATGAATTAAATTGAAAGGGCCTGATGATCCCATCTGGTGCATGGCACACATCTGAACTAAATGGCTCCAACTAAATGGGACATGGAGCCAAACAGCACAAAGTGCGGGGAGGGGACGGGAAACGGCACAATTTCAAACATTGTGAAGCACTTGGGAAATACACAGCTAGGAGGCAATGGGTTCTGCAAAAGGACACGTAGTGAGGAAGAAATGAGCGTGTGCGTTTTCTCCAGAACTTGGTGAACAACAAAATAACAAACTGACATAGGATGCTATGTAAATCTGATCCAGGCTGCTCTAAACTGTGGATTTTGTTTTGTGCCTTGTCACCCATTGTGCCAATGGGACGTTGGGCTCATTGCACCAGTGGCCATGAAATGGGCAGAAAGCGTATTCCACCCATGGCTATTATGTTCTGTCATCTAAACATGCTATTATGTTAATCTGTTACAGCTCTGGGCACAGTCAATACAGCAGCCATAAGTTGGTCTCTGGCTATGTATGGGCTGTCCTATCCTGGCAGCAGTTCTATAGTAGCTCAGCCTGTCTCCTGTAGAAAACTGCCTGCATGCTGTTGCCAAATGATCTACTTCCTACTATCACAGATGACTCCTGATTATCACTGCCAGTGGCCTCAATATTAGCCAGTAATAGAAGTTCCCTCACTGTTGCTGTGTCCTGACTGATGTCATCTCTGTTCATGAACTGCCATAAATAAGACAACTTCAGGTCAATTCTCTCACAATTTTTAATCTATACATGGGATAGTAGTGCCACTGATAATCACACCCTTTGTAAGTGAGCCAGTGTGCATAACTATGGGGAAAGACTATGATGTGCAGAGCACTTCTCTGTTTTAGGAGTTTTGTGAGTACATTCTCTTCCAAACGTTTTTGAGTGCAAGAAATAGGATAATCGGTCCAAAATTATAACGAATCCTGAGTGGGTAGAGTGTGTATATTATTTATTTATCTATGAGAGGGAAATTGATCCTTTTTGGTAATGAGGAACAAACAAATTAAAGGTAGTAATACATTTTAAATACAGATTATCTCATTATGATGTCATACACAACATGCATTTTATTCTGGTAAAATTGTATATGAGAAAATTTTACATTTTTAAATGTCAAAGAAAAAAGGAACATTAATTCATGTGAGGTAGTTTCTTGATGGAAATCACATAGATTTTGGATGTGCACGTATTTGTAACTATCTCCAAAATAATTGGGATCACAGTTAATGCAGTTCCTGAGATCACCTCTGTGCAGCCTGCTGTCCACAAGAATGCAGAATAACAACCTGCGCTCTAGTAATACATATAAAAGATGTGATATGTATTACGAGATTCTGGAAGACAGATTTCTCTCTTGGGACAACAGATTTGATGTAGAAAATTAAGACTTTGGTTCCAGAAAGAAAGCCAACAATATCTTAGCATGTGTTTGATACAATCCTTTACTATGAGTAAAAGCTGTGAGATAAAGGATTCAGACCCTCTGAACAAATAATGACGCATAGATAACATGTTTATTATACAAGTGATATGACAATGAAAAAATACTTGGTAAGTAGCTTAAACAAAGCAGAAAATTCTTGGTTAGCAGTATTGAGAGCAGTCAGTCCAAAGTTAGGTATGTGACTGCATGGATATCCATGCCTTTGTAGTGTTTGCCAATGCCTGGCCACTCTAGTTTTGATCTTGTTTTGTTCTCAAATCCACACTTCTGCCTGTTAAGACCCATGCATATGCTAACCTATCACATCCTGATAGTTTATAGACATAAAAAGACCCCCAGTGCAGAGAATCAGCACATGGCTATATTCTGGAATTGCCCCCTTAAATCAGTATCCATGCCAAAGCTCAGTCAACCCTACACTGCTGTACCAGCTGTAAGACCATGTGCATGGATAACATTGCCCATTTAGTTAAGTCTGTCTGAAAAAGCTTGTTTGTTGACAGTGGTGCATAATCAAAGGTTGTCAAATTGGACTCATACTGTAGGTTTTGAATGAATGGCTGGAAACCTGTCTAGCCACTTTTGATGTTAACAATATGATACTTCAAATTAATGCCACAGTAGTGGCTCTGTAGAATTCTTTGCGGTTTGACATCCTTTTAAACAATAAAACTCACAAGTCCATGCCTCTTGATTTAACTATTCTCAGCAAAGTCAGGGATGCGATTTTTTTAAATCTATTTTTGCTGGAAATTACATGCTGTATGTCCATAGTTATAATTATTGTGATTTGTGATAGATGTAAACACTGGAGTCCCAGATTAAGAGCAAGACTTTGCTAACAGCCTACAATCTGTGTGTCATGGAATAAGCAATTGGTATCCAACGCAGCATTGGTGATATTTATATTAGTTGTGGAGAATGCTACTATCCTTGCTGCCAGATTTCATACAGTAGTGCACGGTGTGGTTTTTAAAGCTTAGTGGTTTCTTTTGGATGCACAGAGGTTTTGTTCTTTCTCTTGTGTATTACCGAGGGTAGCTCTTATGTTATAAAGTGAGTATGATGACATTAATATTCAAGGACAGTCATCATAAAGACAGGCTAATGTCTATAGCTGATTAAGGTATATATGTTTATATACAATATTTTATAGTATATATTTAAATATAAGTGAATATCACTGTTCCTTCAAACCTTACTGGATAAATTCATTAAACTGGCACCTTTATAGAGGTCTTAATAGGAGAAGATGCCACTCAGCTGTAGTGCATATAGAAACTGAAATCTGGATATTTGTTTTGTTTTTTTTCATACTAACTATGGAACATTATATCACTGCAGTGAGAAAAAAGGGGAACACCTATGCCAGGACACCAGGAGAAACTTAAATACACAATTTGAATCTTGCCAATTTCGATGCCCCTGTCTCCATATCCCTCCCCTGCAAAATAAACAGATAAAAGAAAGATGGACTGAAATAACCTATTGGGCCTAAAACAGGTGTGACATATGTTATGTTATATGTTATTTATGGTGAGGCATAAGTTTGCATGTTCCAGAAAGTACATACATAAATATGTACTATGAGACACTGTTTTTGTGAAGAGAACTATATTCTAAACTATTTACCTGTCCTTTAATTTTAGAACAGCTTCCCAGTTGCAAGTGAGAGATGCCTCATTCTTTTATGCATCTATTTATTTATTTATATATACCAGCCAGAGCTCCAAAGAACTAATTTACATGAAGTTCTTGGGAGAGGTGGGAGGAATTATATGTATATTGTGCCTCTGCTCACAGGTTGCGGGCATACATTACAATACTTAAATAATACATTTTGACACAATCAAACACATCCCTCTGTTTATCACCTTACCCACTGATGGAATAACTACCTTTCATGTACAGAATAAAATTAAGCTAAATCCAGAATGATGAACCATTTTGCCTTGCATGACATCCTAAAAATCCGCAGACTTTGGTTCTAGTGAACCAGAAGAGGAAGCACATTACAGACCTGAGGGCCTACCACAGAGAGTGCTTTCCTGTTTGTTTCCAAAGGATCCTGATCTAGTGCAAAAGAATAATCATTTTTATGGATATGGAAGTTAGTCAAAGCACTAGCCTGAGCCCCTCCAGCACAAGTTCTAACAGTGGTTCAGTTAGAAATCTTGGACCAGGAATCTGCAGAGTGGCAGAGATGTCTGTATTACAGACTACAACTATTGTGAGACTCTCAATTTTAATGGATACCCCCACTATCCATATTACTAAAGGCCATTACAATTTAAATTATTGATGAATGGATCTGTGATGGGTGCCCACCCAATGCAAGGCCTGGAAGGGCTAAATGGACTAGGCTGGCCAATTAACTGTGCAGGCTGCACCTGAAGAAGGAGACAGGGAGCAGTCCACTAATTGGAA
Organism: Mauremys reevesii; assembly: GCF_016161935.1. Taxonomy (NCBI): domain Eukaryota; kingdom Metazoa; phylum Chordata; order Testudines; family Geoemydidae; genus Mauremys; species Mauremys reevesii. The sequence goes on from NC_052624.1 coordinate 98,093,586, forward strand.
ATGGGCTCAGCTGGGCAGGAACAGGAGGGGCTTGTATAAAGCTCGGGAGCTGCGAGCAGCAAGGGCGCTGCAAGGAAGTAGTCTACAGCCACTCCCTGGGGGGAAGGCGTTTGGGCTGGCAAACCCAGAAAGAAGGGGAAGCCTAGGTGTTTAGTTGGTGTTTGTCCTGCTTTGAGCAGGGGGTTGGACTAGATGATCGCCTGAGGTCTCTTCCAACCTTAATATTCTAGGATTCTATGAAAACAGCAGCAAGGGTAGGTCTATAAAACCTTGGCTGCTTGTTAAGGGTTCCTGGACTGGAACCAAGTGTAGCGAGGGGCCCTGGGTTCTCCTACCAGCCACTGGGAAGTGGTGCAGGGTGTTGGAGATACCAGCCAGACAGCTAGTCCGGAAGGACTTTGATTTTCCTGGAAAGGGAAGACCTTAGTGACCTGGTTGGAGGACCAAGCCATGAACAGGAAGCTGCAGCTTCGGGAGTGAGACAGGTAGAGAAACAACCAGAGGAGGGCAGCACTTGGCAAGAGCTAATCCCCAGATCCTCCAGGAGAAGGCATCATGTGCAGTGAGTGGACCCCAGGATGGGATCCTTAAAAAATGTGGATAAATGTACAAAAAATCCAAAACTAATCTGGATTTATCCAAAGCTGTTTGGTTTGCAAATCAAGATGAAATCTCACCCTCAAAATTAAAAGGGTTTCATGCAGAATATCTCTGATCTCCTGTAATGACCTCTGTAATTTACAGCTTTCCAAGTGAATCCCTGTCATGTAGTAGACCTGTGTCCCCACTTTTCTTTGTGATGGGATCCTGTGATCCACCCATTCTCCAACAGGGTCTCTGGGTTACACCCTCCCTGGTTGCCAGCGCTGTTACTTAGCAAGCCCAGTGGACCTGGCACCTGCAAGTGTTCTCCTTTGGGAGCCCCTGGACAGTGGTAGAATGCAGTGACAACAGAAGCAGCTGCTTCAAAACAAAGTATGGCTTATTTTGCCAAAAAGTACACAGCACTTAGAGAAGTGAATTTAAAATAAGATAGATACGTGCGTATTGTCTTACCTATACTTGACATTCCCGAAGTTTCTACACTGCAATGTATGCCCAGGTTACTAGAACTTGGGTTAGCAGACCCTGGGTTTAGTAACGTAAGGCTTGAGCATCTACACTCATTTGTAACCCCAGGTTAGGAATTGTTGAATCCTGGTCCCAACCTGGGGCTCCAGCATTACACTGCATTATGCGAGCCTGAGTCCAACCACCCGTATCCCAGACTTCCTAGCATCCTCCCAAAACATGGCCTCTGTAGCCCTTTGTTCATGGTGTACTGTAGGGAAAATGTGACTGTCCACCAACTTGATGGCTCCAGGGACAAAGGAAGTCCTTCCACAGGATTGTGTGATACTTCTGGTGGACTCCCAAAAACAAGTCTATGCTGCAGTGCACAATGGCTTGGACCCTGGGTCCCGGCTAGACTCAGGCTCAGATCCTCTACCCCGGGGAATGGGTCCTGAGGCCTTGGGTCCAACCCCTGGGTTAGCGTGATTTGTGTGTAAGCAAAAGAGGGGTTAGGCTTGAGTGTGAGTTTGAACCCTGGGCTTACACTGCAGTGTAGACATAACCTAGTTGGACATGATTAAACCTTGGTGTTCCCCGCTCTCTCTGGGAACCAATCACTCTGCTTGCTGCAGATGTGGCTTTCAGTCAGCCTACAGTAGCTGACAACTTACCTCCTCCCCCATGTAAGTCAGATTGGAGATCAAAAGGCTTGTGTGTGAATAGAGTCTCTGCCTTGGCGAACAGCCCTGCCACCCGGGAGTGGGTTGAGAAGTCCCTGTTTATGCCTGCAAACCTGGCTATTGTGCTTGAGGAGAGGCGCCTTATCTAGACCTGTGTTTTATCTCCCTGCCTAGTTTCTTTAACAATTTCTTTTGATCATAGACAAATTGCTCTGCCTGATATCATACAATACACTAAGGTACTTACGATATTTATAATAAATGTATGTATTTTTCAGTTCTCCACAACCTCCATTCTGCTTCTAATCATAACCATATGGTTTTAGGTGATTTTTTTTAAATCAAAAGCATTACATGCATTTGTGTTTGCTCAATATGACCTAGGAGGTCCCTTGAAGGAGTTGAGATTTTTAGCAAATTGTTCATTGAACACGGACTGAGTTTTTATAATGAAACCTGAAACAGAGAGTTTCTTGTGGTTTTAAGTTTTGTTGCCAACATTTAACACATCTCTAGTTGAAATCCTTGCGAACAAACCACACTGATATAGACACCGCAGCAAAATGAGGAGAGATGCATACATGGAATTAAGCCACAGGCTGCAACTTTTATTTCTTAAACTTTAATATAGGGGAGGAGCTCTACCTACTCATCACCCATATGCTCCTGTAGCAGGCATTTAATTGGTTCCAGTGCCAGGGTTACAGGGCTCCTACTCATATAACTCATAATGCAGGGCTGGCTCTCCTCAGCCAATCCTCTGGCACTTAGCTCTCTGAGTCCTAGCACCCTCCTCCTGCCCCCGCAATATGGGTTACCTCAGTTAGCTACTTTGCACGTTCCTACTTAACCCACTGTGGCTCGAGGTGCTGGGAGCAAGACAAACTCCGTGGTCTTCCACTAACTGGCCCATGGGAGAAAAAAAAATCCTTCCTGACCCCCTTAACAGGTGATCAGCTAGACCTGCAGCATCTGTCAGGCAGGGTTCCCAATCCTAATTTGGGTGGGTAAGGTGGGCTGCTGGAACGGTGTCAAAAGGCTCTACATGATCCCATGTGCTGGGTTAAATCCTGGGAGCTGGGGAATGCTGGCCAATCAGCAACCTTCTCCGCCATCTGGCCAATGGGTGTCGGAGACTTCTGGGGGAGGAGCTACCTATTTTCCATTGGCAAGTGTCTCCCTCCCTTGCTGCTGGGACTATCTCATTTGCATGGCCAGCTCCATCAATTTTCTCCACCCATTGGTGGCAGTGGGTGGCATTTGTTACCTCTTCTGTGTCTCTTTCCCCAGGAGTGAATGTAAATTACAGTACAAAGACGAAGCATATTAAAAATATGCAGCATTAACTATGGAAACCTATTTTGAAATACTTTAGCTGGCAGTGTAATTTAGCCTGTTAAACTGCTTACAGTAGGAAAACATTTCCTAGTTCAATAACTGTGCTAGAGTCTATTAATTAGTGTGGTTTTGAAGCCTTTGTCACTGTTTTCTACTACGTATTAGAATGTAACTCTGCACCTGCTTCAGTTTGATCAAATGATTAGAAATATCAGATTAATCTATCAAAAACCTTGCTCCAAGTGCCTTCCTATTTTTCTAACAGTGGCTAAAAAATAAGAGGTGGCTCCACAGAACACTTTGTTCACCCAGCTAATTGGAAGAGTAATACCTTCAATTAGGCTTCTATCAGGTAGAAATAATCTGAGCATTGTGATCGGAAAAGCTACCATGCTGTATGAGTTCATTTGGATTAAAAATCATGGCTTTTGGTTTTCTGTGGTCTTTATGGGAAAGAAAACAAAAAACACACACGTGACAGCAGCTAGAAAAATGCTTTTTTACAATAAAGGAGATCAGCTCCAACTCTCAAGCAGGACCCCCCTAGGGAATTACCAGCAACATGTTGTAGCTACTAGTACATTGGTCCGAAGTATTCAGTAACCCAGACATGTTTTTATAGATACCTTAACCAAAGGAGTTTTACTTCAGTAAAACACAAAGAACTGGAGCCTACTGCTAAAAATAAAATCTGCAAAATAGTACTGATTGATTTTATAAGATTATCCAAAATAGCTGTATACAAATACAGTAATCATGGCACAGATAGGGGATCTTTTAGTGAATGCAAAAATACAAGGCTCTGATCAGACCTGATGCAACGAAGAAAATAATATAGGGATATATATTAACTCTTGGATAGTTGTTAGTCTTCGTGCAGCCAAAACTCCATTATCACTTCTAAAGCATTTAATTCAATGGGACTTTATGCACAGACTAAATACAGTGCAAAAGCTAAATGTTTTTCGTTCCATGTGCAAAGCTCCCACTTCAGAAAAGTGGAGTTTTGATCAATAAGGACAGAAGGTTGTGGTTTTGGGTTTTAATTTTTTTGTTGGTTGGTTGTTCCCATCAGAACAGCAAAAGGATAAATTGGGAGGGGTGGCTGGTGGAGCAGGTTATGTCAGAACCAGTGTGTGTCAGAAATGAAATGCTTAGGCACATCCAGGAAACTGAAAAAAAATTAGGAACTTAGGAATATTTTGTACTCGTGATAAGTAATATCTACCTCCATGAGTTGTGCTATGGAAATCAAAGAGGTTAGCTGAAGAATACAGCACTACTCAGTGTGAATAAAAGTTTTAGAATCAAGTTTTTGGTTGACTACAGAAGAACATGTTTAAAAATATTTTAATGAAAGTCAGTAAATTAGGGTAATACAAAGAAATTGGCTTTAATAATGGGAACTGCAATTTCCCCAAAGCTGTCCAGTTCTGTGTGTCCAGTTCTGTGTGTACTTTCTTCACATGAGCCTTATATAGAAAAATGATCTCCCTTGCTTTGACTGACTGTTACCCTAATAATAAGTTCTAGTACTCAGTTTTTCTTGCAGCAAACAAATACTGGAATCTAAATTTTGTCCTACTAAGTATAAACACTTGCTGGTCCTTTTCATCATTAGATTTTTTTTCCAGCTTTAGTCTGTTAAGTGTGTACCTTCTGTTCTTTTTGAGTGTCCCCCAATGCCCAACCTAGCATTATAAAGTTGAATTGTTCTTAATTTATTCACAGTCTGATACTCTGTTGTCTAAAGCTGATTGAAAACCAAATCTGCCACCATATTTCCAGTTCTCTCTAAATCCTATGTTATGGCCTTGTCTTGGATTGACACTGTAACCCTCAATATTGCATCAAAAGCAAATCTTAGTTAATTAATGTAATCCCTGTGATGACCTGGGAGTTTTGAATATCCATGCACACTGTCTTAGAATGTTATAAAATCTACACAGTAGTGCTGTTTCACAAATTACTTTTGTTGATGTGAAATTGCCCGCAGCCTGTGCACCAAATGCTTGGGTGCTTACACAGGCAAAACTCCCATGGAAATTAATAAGAATTCTGCCTAAGTATGAACTGCAAGATTTGGCCTCATATGTAAATCTCTATTAGACAGATTTAAGACTTCATTTAAAACTGCATATTAAAAGTCACAAGAGTAGATTTTGCAGCTAATTTACTTGAAAATGAAATCATCCTCACAAATGAGTAGTCGAGAATGGTCATTTCAGACACAATTTTCCCCCTCCGTTTCTGAAGCAAAGGATATTTTTTCTTTCTTTCCCTTCCCAGCCCTGTAGATTTTTCCAGTTTTCAAAGACATAGAACTTGTGAAGAAAACATTATAGATTCAGTTAAATGGTATTCAAAAAGCCCTCTGAACTCCTGGTCCTTTATTATATTCAGTAATAATGGTAGGGAAGCATATGTTTGCTGGAGATAAGATGCTAGCTCAAGGACTACTATATAAGAAGTTAGTCAGAGAGACGGTCCCCGTCTCATTAAGGACAATGCCTACTGGACACTTTGTAAATTTCTTTCCCTGCTACCACCTCCTCTTGCCATCGAGGTCACACATGCCAGTAAAACTGATTCAAACGATTTGTCTTTCCTCATCTAAATGCATTCAAAGAATTTGCGTACGTTTCAAGGTCAAGGAGAGCACAGTGAGTATTAAGCCTAGGAATTTTCAGTGACATGGAGCTACTAAACCATACCAATCCCTCTGAAAGATATGTCCATTTTCAGATTGAACCTGCAGACCTTTGGATTAATGAGCTGCCCTTCACACTCAAGGGCTTGGATAGAAATACACTCATGATAACCACTAAACCTGCATTGCTTCTCACAATTGGGAATTAGGCATGACACTATGAATGATGCACCCAATTTATCTTTTACCTGTGGTTCATACTTTAGAGCTTTCTAATAACAACAAGCAAAGAGTGGTGGAATTTCCTGTTAAGTGTGAGAATAGCGAACGTGCAGGAGGTCAGACTAGATGATCATGATGGTCCTTTCTGGCCTTAAAGTCTGAATGTATTTTTAAAAAATTACCAATTGTAAATAATTAATTCAACTTCTGTGTAGAAATATAGAAGTACCGATCTATTCTAATTGTACAAGAAGATCCAGAGCCTAATTCTCGCCTGCTCTGCATCTTGCTATCATTTGCACCTCTCCAAACTGAGTGTAAAATACAACCAGATCAGAATTTCTCACTTTGTAGAAGTGTAAATGACTGCATAAGATGTAGGACAGTGGACACTGAGTCTCACACTATTACAAAATCTCCTTTTTCTTCATATACCTGCTAAGATTTGAGTTCAGGAATCCAGGTCTCTGAGTAAGCTCTCACCAATAGAAGTTGATCCAAAAAATATATTACCTCACCCACCTTGTGTCTCTAATATCCTGGGACTGACAAGGCTACAACAACTCTGCATAAACCCAAAATTATTAGGTTGGACATGAGAATGCATATTGGCCCAATAAAAACCAGAGTGTCCTCACTGGAAGCAAGATTGGACACCATATCAGTAGCTACAAGACATTAATATTAATTTTAAAAAAGTGGGGATTTCATTGAGTAAAGTTGGGCAAATTGAAAATATCACTGAGCCCTTTAACTAACCTGAAGGACGGACGGACACACACACACACACACAGTTGTCTGTCTGTGTTATGACAATTTAACAGTGTACATTCTTAGCTATCTGTGAAATGGATCTGTGTTGTATTCGGTATGGCACTTTAGTATTAAAGGAAGCAGCACTATAGTATTAAAGATTCATAGATTTTGAGGCTAGAAGGGACCATTGTGGCTTTCTAATCTGATCTCCTGTAACACAGGCCATAGAACTTCCCCACAATAATTCCTTTTGAACCAGACATCTTTTTGAATTTCCTTTCATGGTTCCTAGACCCCTGGATAGGTTCTTTTCTCTGTATTATTATAAATCTAAATAGTCTCTTTAATATACCCATAACTGTGGTATGAAGGTTTACATTCACATAGAACAGAGTCTGTAATTGGGTATTTTCCTTCCTATTCTTGTGTAACTCTATGAGTGTGCTCTTTGTAGAGGTGGCTTTGAAACAAACAAACACACAAAAACTCACATCTACGAAGTAGTTATTGGAGGAAGCTAAGACATGGATTACACATTTTGTCTGAAGATGGTCAGTCTGTATGAGGCAGAAGGGAGTCCTGTGTCAGTGAGGCAGCTGCTGAGAAAAACCCACAACCTTTTCCTAGGCAGTCAGTTCTAGTAAATACCAATATTGTGGAAGGTCCTGCAAAGTTTAGTCCTTGGGAAAGCTGGGATTTTTCATGGCTTTAAATGGCAAGAGAGGTTACTGTGGGGAGAGAAAGATCAATCAGAAAGAAATATGGGGAAATATAATAAAGTGGATAAGAACAAAATGTCATATTTTTGGCATTTAATTTCAGGGTTTTTAAAAGAAATTAATTAATTTTTAAACTTAACTAGACCAGCCTTTAAAGATTCGGAATCATTAACCATAACTGACCCTGCAACCAAATCTGCAACAGCAGGGCCAAAGGTTGTTTGGGGCTCCACTCTGTCAGCTCCATTTAGAAATGCTAGTGTGATATTTACTACTTCTGCATGATTGCAATGATAAAATGACCCTCTTTGGAAAATCATAGATATACTTCCCTTTCATTGTGTATCTGTCTTGAGCACATCCTAGGATCTTCTCCTGTTTAACAGAAATATTGTATTCATTGTACTCCCTAACTCCCTCCACAAGTACACACACAATCAGTTCTGGAGACATTACCTGTTCTTCCCCTTGTCCTTCATCAAACTGATTCTCATCCCTTCTCAAAGCTGGCCTGTAATAGCGCAAGTAGGGAGAAAACATTGCACATAGAATATTAGCCTTTGCAGCCAGGGTTCCTAATCAAGTGGCTCTGCAGGTGGGATGCATTTATGTTGACCTGTCCCTCATCATTTCTCTGTGTCTCGTGATTTTATTGTCAGTCTTTAGATATTTGGTGTTTTACTTAAAGCTCCAACTCCTGGAATGGTGATTACATGAAAATCTCAGCTTTTTAAAAAGCAAGTTTCTAACCTTTATGGTTGCAGAGAGTAGCCTGAAAACATGAACCCTAAGAGCTCAGAACCTAATAAGGAAAACTGAAAGAACCTCAAATCTATTACTTTTTAAAATCTCATAAGCTCTTGGTGCTTATGTCATGATTTTTGAAGGTTTGTAGTGGCAGTTCTGTAATATATTATTTTCAAAGAACTCAAGGTGTTTTAAAATCATCTCTTGTTTTAATTACTTGCCAAGTCCAAGGCTGTTTGCTTCTTTCCCCTGCCATAATGATAACATCACCAATATCTAAAACGTTAACAAAAATACAGGACACCCTGCTGTCTGCTAGAGGGGGTTGAATCTGTCATCATTGCTATGTAAAAAGACAATTGAACCCTGAAGTGAGGTCTTGATTTTTCAATTCACTATATAGACATATAATATTATAGCTGATTACATAGCTTTCAATCTTCTTACTGATAGTTTGAAAGCCACAGAACTCAGATAAGATTATATATATTGGGTCAAATTTGTAATGATCTGAATAGCCCTAAAAGCTTGCATAGCACAATATAGATATATATTGCTATTGTGCTACTTAATAAAAATTAATATAATGAAAATCAGAGCTCCATATTTTTAAAATGTAGAATTGATGTCCCCAAGGGCAGGGAAATCTAATATACAAGATACACTGGAACTTTAAGATATCCAGTATTTTGCTGCTTCTTGGGTTTTCATTTATCTTTCTTTTTCAAATAGCTTTGTTTCCTGTTGTGTGTCATGCTATATTCCTGACCTTGTTTCAGGTGAAAAATATTGCTGAAATATGACATTACAATCTGCTCTGCTGGATTTTGTCTATCATATACTCTGCCTCACTAACAGGTTGTCTGATCTCTGACATAAAATACTTATCCAGTTAAGTCAAAAACTCATATTTCAAACATGAGGCTCAAACCAACAGCATTTTTTAACAATTTCTTGAAGGTATGGATTGAAAATACATAAATATCTTTGTGAGCTATGTCTATGATAAAAAGAATGAGGATATTTTCTGATATAAGCAAAGAGAAGAAATTAATGCAGAAATCATAAGAAACTTTCATACATTCTGAGGCATCTCTGACCTTGGGATACCTCAGGACTTGTGAGATTTTAAAACAGCAGCTGGGCCAACAGAGCTCCAGGTTGGCTAAGATCCACAACGAAGCCTGTAGGATAACATGCAAAGATAGGGGGAAGTGAGGAGGTGGCAATTGGATAAAGATGACAAATCAGCTGAGGATCAGCCAGAGTGCAAATTGTCCTGGCTATGCACGAAGAATGACAAGACACAAGTGATGTGGTTTAATTTGGCTGCAGCTTTATTAATGTAACCAACTGGGAGTTATCCAGCAGTAACTTGTACAGCACAATCATCATTTCTTCCTCACTTGCTTCCACCTTGTTGGTAACTTGTCACTGGTACCCCCCTGATCTCCCCTTGTATGAGGGTAAGGGGAAAGGGGGCTATCTCCTCGCTGTACCAGAGATTAGGAACCCATATTCCTCTCCTCGGGTTCTCCCATCCCTAAGTCCACTTCTGACTCTGGTTTATCAGTGTATTGGACTCCCTGTGGAACGAGTAGCTGCACTGAACATCTGCTGGAAGGAAGAGTCAGCAAATAGCTTGGCTGCTCCCTCCAACCCCAGCCAGCATTCCAGATAATTAATAACTCGCTCCCTAAAATTAGCCAAAACTATATTCACTCCTTTTGTTTGAGGTCCACCATGTGGTCCATCAACAATTAGGGTATCCAATATGATAGTCTTGGTGGATATTTACCAATTTTCCCTATCCCCAAAAATTCACACATCATCTGGCCTTGTCAAAGATCAAGGTCTGGGTCTCCATGCCATATCATCTACTGCAGCATTTCAGACCAGTTTACGCTCACCCCTGGGGAAAAGGGTCTAGCTGTGCCCTAAACATCTCTTTGCCTGATGATTAAGTCCACCTTCTTACAAAATCCCAAGTAGTTTTCACCAAAGTGTGAAATAATCATGTCCAGTGGCTGCTGGCTTGCTGCTAGGGTGAAAGAGAGGCATCCACTGATCCTCTAGTATACCCCTCCATTCATGTCAACTCAATGCTGCCTTACCAGTGAGGCCCTGGGGAACTGACCCCTGCCTGTGGGATTAACAGGGAGAATTTAGCCATCTAAAGAGCTGATTTATCCTCCCCAACACCTCTACACCATTGTATGAATTCGGATGTCACCAATAACAGGCATAATGCAATGGGCTCTGTAATGGGTCGACTCACCCCTGTGGCGCCTCCTGCTGGTGACTCTGGGGAATTAGCTCTTTCCAGCGTTCGGAGCGCCCTCTGCTGGCTGGTGATCCACTTGTTTGCTACTGGCCCCCATGTCCCTCCCAGGGCCCCAGTGCCCTTTTTCTTGGGGTGCTGCCCCTTGGCAGTAACCCCTTTTCCTCTGGGTCTCCTCTCCTCAGGGAACCCTCACCCTACTATCCCCACTTCGCCTCAGTAGTGGCTACTGCCCAGTCTCTATCTAGCCCCCGTTCGCTGGGGCAGACTGCAGTAGCCAGCACTCATCATCAGCAAAGGGGGTTTGGACCTGCTGCCTTGGCCTACCCCTAGGTTGCCCCCTGCAACCGCAGTACCTTTTGCCCTGTGCTAGGCCGCAGCCTGGGGTTTTCTAGGCTGGAGCTTCCCCAGCTCCTCAGCCTTTCCCCAGCCCTGCTTCACCCTAGGTACCTTGTCTCAGCTCCTAAGCAGCCAGACCCATCTCTCTCTAGAGCCAGAGAAAGACTGACTGGGCTCCTAGCTCATAGCCTTTTATAGGGGCCATCTGTGGCCTGATTGGGGTGTGGCCCAGCTGCGGCTACTTCCCCAATCAGCCCAGCTTTGAGAGCAGCAGCTCTCAAGCCCTGCCAAGCTGCTTTTAAACCCCTTAAAACCAGGAGCAGGGATCCACCCTGCTACAGGCTCTTATTCCAGCCTGTGCTGTGGATGTAACCAAACCAATCCCGAATGAATAGGATCACACATCTCCAGGGTCACTTTAACAATATACTCTCTTTGATGTTACCACAGAGGGGATTAAGGCATTCGGTCACACCTACTTACCACAGTGAGACTGAACACTTTAGAAGTACCAAAATGATTACATTGGAAAGAAAGGGGAAGACTGAATTTAGAGAGAGGTGAATGATGGAAAGAGTTGAATGAAACCTGGAGGAGATGGACATGAAGGAACACAAAGAAAATGAGGAGAAAAGGAGGGTAAAAAAAAATGAAGCGGTATTGTTGAGGGACGGGACATGGAGGAGGAAAAATAGGACTGGGAGAAGAGGCAGAAAGAATGGTTATATAGGCAGAAAGGGGAGCCTGTGCTGGCTCTTGTTAGAGGCTTTTCCCTTCACCCCACCCCTGTTTTGTCATGCAGATCGAAAGCAGAAGACCAGAAGTCTGAATAGGAGGCAATGCAACGTTTATTGGCATTAGTTCCAACCAAGCATATCCGTAGCACTACACGTCGGCAGAGTCTGTTTCCCAGTGTTCCATTCCCAGCTCTGACATCACAGAACATTTACCCAGTGTCCCCCTTCCCAGCTTTGACACCGCAGAGCCTTGCCTGTGTCCCCATTCCCTATTCCCTCCTTCTTAGCAGGCCCAAATATACTCACAGTACACACCCTCGGTTCCACCTCTTACAACTTCTGGTCATGTTCCATTTTAGGGGGTCGTGGGTCTGTGGTCTTCGTCCCACCACTTTTGTACCCCATGGGAGTGGTAAGGAGTGAGGTTGTGCTACAGTCAGGGATGGACATTTCTTTGGTCTTTTAGTGTTTTATACCTTTCCCCCAAAACCCCCTTTGCCCCTCCCGACTGATTGCTTGACCTTGCCTTGAGATAGGGATTGAGGCAATCTTTAAATGCCCTGCAACACTTTAACAGCTCTTATTTGTCCCCATTGTACTAACAAACCCTCTAGATAGGGTGAAGCAATACACATAATGTCTTTGTTGTTTGTTCACACATCAATAAGGATATAAGATTATCAAAGGTCAAACCCAAAATTCAAACGGAAACATGCCCAATGTAACATGACTATCAAATCAAGTTTCGGACTGCCATTTGTATCTACTTCTATCGTTGTTGTGCCCAAGCCTAGGATGCGTCTCAGAACAGAATAAGTCAAGTAAAAAGAAAAATAACAATTCCTAATTTATATATGTTAAATCCCTAAGAAACTGTCTGTATTAAAAGATTGCATATAAAATCTGAGAAATAACCCTGTTCTTAAAACCCTTATTAACTTTAATTCTCACATTACTATTCACATTGCCTGTAAACATAAGAGAGTATAATTTATTTCTATATAAAATTCTTCACTCCTCAATCAATGCAAGATACCAGAAAAAATCATAGTAGTCAGACGTTTCAGAACTAATGGAATGGCGGAGTAAAATTCTCAGCTGGCATAAATGGACATTAATCCATGGAAGTCAATGGAGCTATGCTGGTTTACACCAGAGGAGGATGTAGACAGGCAGGCTTTTGCTTCCTTTTTTTATAAATCAATCAGTCACATACCTTGATACAGTATCCTTTATGCAAGTACCTAAGCTTGATTAATCACAATGAATTATTAAAAACAAAGCTTAAAAGGAAAATCTTCAGTGCAATTTCTAAACAGATAAAGACTGTGCAAATATGGTCCAAGAAGACAAGGAGTTCCATAAATTAAGGCCGTAGTGGGCAAGGAATTAAGCATCAAATGATTTAAGGATATATTCCCCTCTGAATATGCACATGTAAATGACTTTAACTGCAGATGCACATGCACTCTGACAGTAACATTTGCCAGTTGTGAAGCAAATAACAGACTATTGTTTTGTCTTTCAAATCTGACTTCTGAAATAATAAATATGGTTCATAACAAGAGATTATGTTTGCTGCTGGGAGTCTCATCTTAGCAATATAAATGATGGTCCCCAGATATCACAAATGTCATAAGTATCAAGACTTGCTAAACAGGCATGGTTCCAACATTATATAGCACTGGATGCGGATAATGTTGGTTTTCTTCAGGGCAATCCAGCAGATACACCATGACGGTGTCTGCTAATGCTATACTGTAAAATAAATTGAAATAATTTATATTATTCAGTCTGTCAAGTATACATAAATTCATTCAAGATACAGCAGAACACACTTCTTCCCTTGGCAGCATTATTGTAAGTTTTGTCAGAGTAATAATTTTAATAAACTATTCTTGTTGAGACAGTTTTTCCTCCTCTGGACCTAATCACAGTTGGTATTTTAAATCACATATTAAGTAGATAGTGTTCAAATTTAATACCAGTGTCCAGTTGGAAGTCTCCCTGCTTTGTAGAATTTTCTAAATGCTAATTTTGTTAGGTGCATTTCTTTAAGAACCTACATTGTAAAATCAATCTAGATATGTGATTTAACAGATTGGCTGTACATGTTATCCTGTTGATGTTTTCTGCTAATTTAGGCTAATGGGCAGAAATGCACAATTGTCTTCTGTAAAAGATAACAGACTCAGTGCCACAGTGAAATTCCCAGTACTAATTAGAGAAACATCTGTAGCTAGCTGGTAATCAAATCAATTGAGATCAAGTGACGAAAAGTACACTTTTAAAAAATGAGACTGTATAAAAAGGGTTTATACTCTTTTTTCAATTTTTATTTTACTAAAAAGAAGTAATATAATGAAGAGGAGGGAAAAGGAAATGTCTGTTCACTTTGTATATAATTATAGCTGGATCACTAGAAGCAACAATACTTAAGGTTGCCTATGTGTTTCCACTCACAGCCTTCTGGACTAAAACTTTCACATTGTGGCATCTCTATGCCAAAAGTTGACTTACTTTTAAGCATCACCTTATGTGGCTCAGGCATTTGGGATGCTGACTGGGGGAAAAAACAATTCCTTGTTTATTAGTAAATTCTTAACACACTTTGAGGAACACTATATCAGAACTGACTTGGGGAAGACATTTAAAACTGAAAGGTGTGTATAAGTAGGCATGAGTAAATGTGCATGTGGCAATAGGACATCTCCTGCAATATGCTGGGTAAGCCATGCCGAATAACATTTAATATCTTTGGGTCCATGGTATGCTCACTCATTCCTGTGTGGGAGGCCACCCCACTGTTGAATGGCTCCTGCCCTCTTGATTATCCAAACTCCCAATTATCTGAATAAAATCCATATCCCCCATACTATTTGGATAATCAGTGGTTTAATGATTTTACCTTAAGAATAAAATGGGCTTTCTTAGAAAGAGTTGTGAGGCAATTACATTGTACCATCTGTGACACGGGCAGACCAGGTTGCAGCTCATGCCAAGGACACCATGCCTCAGTGGAATGCTGACAAGCCCATATCTGGAACTAGCCTGGCTTACCTGTGTTTTGTTAAAATAGGTGTTAGAACTATAAAAATGTGCTTAGTGTTTAGACTTGATTAAATCTTTGTAAATTGCTGGGCACATAAATCTCACTTATAACTAAGGCTAAGATTTTGTCATGGTTATTTTTAGTAAAAATCACAGACAGGACACGGGCAACAAACAAAAATTCATGGGAGCCGTGACCTGTCTGTGACTTTACTAAAAATAACCAGGGGGCACAGTTAGGTAGGGGGAGGAATGACAGCTGGAGTCCCATGTGTAGGAGGGAGCTGACAGGCCGAGCCCCACTGCAATGGGGGGATCACAGCCCCATCTCAGCGGCAGCAGCAAATGGGGTGGGTGCATAGTCTGGCTCCAACCACAGCCACAGGCGCGCAGCCCTAACATAGAGGAACCGTCTCTTTATGTTGCTTGGACTCTGAGGGGGAAAGGATTACTAAAAAGAAAAAGATCCCCAGTGCTTAACATGGGTTAGCCCTTAAGGAAATATAGAAGTTGCTTATTTTAGAAACTTAAACTTAAAAGAGGAATTCATTTACGTGTGTATATCTCTCTATAGCTATATCTATATTAACCTTTTTTAACCTTGTAAACAACTCCTTTTTCTGTATATAGTTTATTATATGATTGCCTATATGCATTGTCTTTGGTGTGAGAGATAAAATGCAATTGACCTGGAATAAGTGACTGGTCCTTTAGGACTGGGAGTAATCTGAATATTGCTGTCTATGACTCCATGTTAAGGCTGTTATGGTGCCTGAGGAGTTTATATTTGATAACTGGTGAAATCTAAAGATAGAACTCACAACCAATTTGGGGTTTGTACCCTGTTTCCTAACAGTTTCCCCTAAGATTGGTACCCATGCTCTCGAGCCACTGAAGGACATCTTGACACTGTCTCTGAAGTGAAGGCAAAAGAAGTCTGCTTAGACAGCCTGTTTTTCACTAGGTATTTCCTGGTATAGACAGGGAACTGTGCAGCCTGGAAATACCCCAGTCAGAAGAAAGAGAGATTAGTGTTTCCACCCAAGAGAGATAAGGGCTGGAGAG
Organism: Mauremys reevesii; assembly: GCF_016161935.1. Classification (NCBI taxonomy): domain Eukaryota; kingdom Metazoa; phylum Chordata; order Testudines; family Geoemydidae; genus Mauremys; species Mauremys reevesii. The sequence continues at coordinate 98,109,224 of NC_052624.1, forward strand.
CCAGAAGCCTAAAATGGGTACTTCATTGAGACTGCAGAGGGGGAATACAAATGTAATTGCCCTGCACTGTTCTAGTGTACATTGGTGTGCACCTAACTTGGAAAATTTGGCCCTTACTGTGTTTGGAGAGTGGTTAAGATAGACACACACAGCAGATTGGGAGACTGTGTGCACTTGGGAAGCTAACAGAAATAATCCGGCTGCAGATTTGAAAGACACAGCTGTGTGTAGCTTTGTTGTTTCTACTGCCTTCAGGTGTATACACATCTATGAATAGAACACAACTAGGAATACACTATTTTGTGTTTGTTCTGTCAATTTCTCCCCCTAAGGAACTCTCAAGCTCCATAAATCCAAATATGCTTAGTCCATAAAAGACTAGACCAGTGGTTCCCAAACTTGTTCTGCCGCTTGTGCAGGGAAAGCCCCTGGCTGGCCGGGCCAGTTTGTTTACCTGACACGTCCGCAGGTTCGGCCAATCACAGCTCCCAGTGGCTGCGGTTCGCTGCTCCAGACCAATGGGAGCCGCTGGAAGCGGTGCGGGCCGAGGGACGTACTGGCTGCCGCTTCCAGCAGCTCCCATTGGCCTGGAGCAGCGAACCGCAGCCAGTGGGAGCTGCGATCGGCCGAACCTGCGGACGCAGCAGGTAAACAAACCAGCCCGGCCCGCCAGGGGCTTTCCCTGCACAAGTGGCGGAACAAGTTTGGAAACCACTGGACTAGACTATATTGTACTACTATAAATTACACCGTTACTTAACTGTTTATTACTAATGTTATGTAAATATACTTGTTTGGGACAAAGGGTTAAATTCCCATACGTAAATCAAGATGGCTAAGAGTTGGTCTCCATTTTTCAGATAATTTCACTCTTTTTTTCAGGGGATGTACAATGTACTTTGCTCTTCAAGGTGAGCAGTAACCCTTGCTGCTTGTTTTGTGCTCTTTTTGAGAGTTTCACCTCTGAATTTCCAACATTAATGAGAGTCCCCCAAGGATTTGTGTGATTTCATGAATACTAGAATACCTGTTTACCTATCTCTTACCATTTGAATCAGTAATACTCAGACCTCAGTGGTTCAGGAGCCAAATCAGCGATCAACATTACCCAAAAGAGCCACAGTCATGTGAATTCAATGTTTCATTGTACTATTCATATTTAAACAATATGACTGGAGAAATATTTGGGTGTGTGTGTGTGTGTATATATATATATATATATATATAATCTAAACTAATCTCACAGCAAATAAATTAATAACTTAGTGCAAGTTGATAACTTAACTGGCTAATAACATATTAACCAATAAGGATGCTTTTACTAATGTAGATTGGTTAATAATTAAATCACAGTGTTTTAATATCATGTGCTGCAAAGAGCTGCAGGAGACACATTAAAGAGCCACTTGCAGCTCGTAAACTGCAGTCTGAGTATAACTGATTTAAATAATGGGATTGAATGAGCTGATACTATGTGAAAATATAAGCTGTGAGTAGCATACATATGAAAAGCAGACTGTCTTTAAATCATGGTATAGCTCTCAAAAATGAAAAACTGTACTGTTTCCCACAATTACTTTCTGTATATTGCAATGATAATGGATGTTGATTTTCATCTAGGATAGTTGTGATTTTGTCTCATATTTCCCTTCAAGTTTATCGTGTTTGATAGAATTCTTTAGAATTTTTTATATTTGAAACAACTACTTCCAAGAATATAGGAATACACTCTTTATTCTCGTCAATCATTTATATTTGATGCATTCGAATTTATATTTGTATAAGGGGTAAATTTTCAGCTCATGCCTCTTTGTTTTCACTCTCTAAATTGTGTACATACATTTGTCCACGCTCTGCAGTTGCAAACACCTGCATGCACAATTGTAAGAATTTGCACCCCCAAAATCCATTGGGAGAAATGAATTTTCTGAGTGCAAATCCTGTTATTTTTCCACATGTAGATATAGTTTTTTAAAGTGTGCACTGTGGCATTTACACTTTTAAAACATGGGCTCATACAGAGGCTCTGGACAAGCCTAAGTGAAAATTTGGCACGTAGATTGTATATATTCCAGCATGTAAACTGTATATACTCTATATAACCACATGGAAATGGGATCTGATTTTTCAGATGTAGTGGATTACTGCATCTCCCATTCACTTTATTTGGAGATGTAGATGCTCAGCACTGTTGGTAATGGAGCCATGAATGCATGTACTTATATATTATACTGGGGGGTTGTGTATGTGTCTGCAATAAATACATCTGAAATTGATCTTTGAAGGTGATGGAAGAATGCCTGTTCAGTGTTATTTCTACCAGAATATTGGAAACTGTATTTTTACAAAGTAATTTTGCAAAGTAATGCACATTGTGCATGTGCAAAGTAATGCACATTGGAAAACATAATCCCAACTATATGTATAAAATGATGGGGTCTAAATTAGCTGTTACTACTCAAGAAAGAGATCTTGGATAGTTCTCTGAAAACATCCACAGTGGCAGTCAAAAAAGCAAACAGAATGTTGGGAATCATTAAGAAAGGGATAGATAATAAGACAGAAAATATCATATTGCCTCTAGATAAATCCATGATATGCCCATATCTTGAATACTGTGTGCAGATATGGTCGCGACAGCTCAATAAAGATGTATTGGAATTGGAAAAGGTTCAGAAAGGGGGCAACAATAATGATTAGGGGTATGGAACGGCTTTCATATGAGGAGAGATTAATAAGACTGGGACTTTTCAGCTTGGAAAAGAGACGACAGGGGGAATATGATAGAGGTCTATAGAATCATGACTGGTGTGGAGAAAGTAAATAAGGAAGTGTTATTTACTCCTCATAACACATGAACTAGGGGTCACCAAATGAAATTAATAGGCAGCAGGTTTAAAACAAACAAAAGGAAATATTTCTTCACACAACGCACAGTCAACCTGTGGAACTCTTTGCCAGAGGATGTTATGAAGGCCAAGACTATAACAGGGTTCACAGAAGAACTGGATACATTAATGGAGCATTGATACATTGATACATTGATAGATACATAGCTCTATCAATGGCTATGAGCTAGCATGGGCAGGGACGGTGTCCCTAGCCTCTGTTTGCCAGAAGCTTGGAATGGGAGACAGAGAATGGATCACTTGATGATTACCTGCTCTGTTCATTCCCTCTGGAGCACCTGGCATTTGCAACTGTTGGAAGACAGGATAATGGGCTAGATGGACCTTTGGTCTGACTCAGTATGGCCTTTATATTCTTATGTTCTTACTGGATTTTTCATGGGGACTTCAAATTTTCCCTTAGTGTATGTCCAGGGAAAAGTTTAAAGAAAGAAAACAAACAGGCAGAGTGAGATAGCATGAAATGGCTGAGACTATGATAAATTCAAGCAATTGTGTATATGTTGCCACTTTTATCAAGTCTGAGCATTTTGAGTGAACTTTGTTCAGTCATTATGTTTCAGGGCTAGATTTCAATCTCAGATGCAATGTGCACATAACTGTTTTTTCCTAAAAATATATATAGACACAATTTCCTGACAGTATAGTCAATTAGATTATGGACGTCTCCTGAGCTCTCTTGCGGGTATTATTTAAAGTTAGACTTTTGGCTACACTGGCAAGAAAAATCTTTCACATAGCAGGAAGATGGACTGGATAGCCCAGTATGATTTTTTTAGTCCTTAATTTCTCTGAAATTTTTGTACCAGTAGAAATGGTAAATGTTCAATGGTAGCTTGTAATAAAGATGATACTTCTAAACAAAAACAGTTGAAGGGAAGTGGATAAAGAGCTGTGAGGGTGAAAAGTAGTCACTAGTCAGTGCTAGTTAGTACCTTGCTGTATTGGAACCTTTGTGCTTAAATCATGAGTATAAAAATGTGTTTGACAAAATTTAATGATTTCACCTGTACCTTTTCAAAGTGATGCACAGGACTTTAGCCATGTGACTCCTAGTGAAGTCACTGGTAGTTCCTTAGACTGTGGATAATTCATTTTAGAAATATCTAGTGATGTCTGAAATGCCATGTTTTCCTTTCTTACTATTCATAGCATTTTCACTTCTTAGCATATATTTGTGGTTTTGATCTGTGTGGACTCAGGGACCAGAGGGTTCTTTTGAATTTGAATAAACTGAAAAACTCAATGACAACCACTGAATTTCTTTTTGTCCCTTGCAAAAATCAGGCAAACCTGTAAATGGCATGTGACTGTGAAGAAAAGCCCTAAATCAGCGCACATTCCCTTAAAAGTATGCCCAGAGTTAGTCAATGGCTTTGACCTTAGCAAACCTTTACGTTAACCTGCTTTGAGTTTCAATTTTGTAATTAAAACCAAAAATAATAATCATGTAATTTTGATACAGTTGCAAACATTTTGAAAGCCTGAATACCCTTAAGGACTCATTCGAGAAGCCTTTCTCCCCTGTCATGTCTGGCTAGAAGGGAGTCTAAAATGGATATTAGGAGACTAAACATTATAATTGATTTACATTTCCTCTGTACATCCAAAGTTAATGCAAACATTTCTGGATCTTTTGGCAAGTCAGTTTTCATCTATATAACATTACCATTACTTATATTTTTCTTGGAGAAATACTGAGGGTAAAGAAACTTTCTTTTTCATTATAACACAGCATGTAATATTTTCCTTTATTTTTTACAGCCTTTGAAGCATCACTACAGAGAGGCCTATGTGTATAGCAGTGGTAGAAGAAACCCTTTTGAAAGGCCCAAGTTAAGCCCCTGTCAACATATGTAGCTTTTAAAATGCATTCAACCATAATTTCTATGATCATTTAGAATAATTAAGAATGTAAAAATGTTGTAGTGCGTAACAAAGGAGATTTTTTTTAAAAAACCTCTTAAGGTTTTAGAAATAATTCCTACTCCAGTTTCTTCATGTAAACAACGTTAAATATTTTGCAAAACTCTGAATGGCCACGTATCATTGGGTAATCCAGTAAGAAGACACGGATTTTGGCTGCAGTCTAGCAATAGAATTATTTTCATTGAGTTTTGGTGTATGTCTTTAAAAAAAAACCAAAAAACAAAAAAAAACCACACCAGGCTACCATAACTGAATCTACTTTCAGAAAAAGATTCTAGGTTCTATTGGAAAAGAATAAGCTATAATAGCAAATTTCTATATAATTAACTGCTATAAGCCCTGATATAAAGCAAATAATACTTACTGCAATGTATCTCAAAATAATTTTGCCAATGAGTTTGTAAAGGCCACAATGGAATTCTATGTAGCCTCAATCCTGCACCTCTGTGTTGAAGCAAAATTCCCATTGACTTTAACATGGCTAACTGAAAACTAAAGTGCAAGGTACTACTATTTCTTCATATCCATCCCCTTCTCCTCCCCGATTTCATAGACTTTGCCTTCTTTTCAAGTGACTGTCCTTTTCTATAAAACAGGGGTCGGCAACCTTTCAGCAGTGGTGTGCCGAATCTTCATTTATTCACTCCGATTTAAGGTTTCGCGTGCCAGTAATACATTTTAACATTTTTAGAAGGTCTCTTTCTATGTCTATAATATATAACTAAACTATTATTGGATGTAAAGTAAATAAGGTTTTTAAAATGTTTAAGAAGCTTCATTTAAAATTAAATTAAAATGCAGAGCCCCCCAGACCGGTGGTCAGGACCCAGGCAGTGTGAGTGCTACTGAAAATCAGCTCGCGTGCCGCATTTGGCACCCGTGCCATAGATTGCCTACCCATGCTATAAAACATCTGAAAGCTCTTTAGTGTGTGCACAGGGGTCTCCCCTGTTCAAAAAAACTTGACGGACTGCTGAGAATGAGCACCTCCAAATTGCCATTCCAGCCCTTTGCAGTCCAAGTCACTGTACTTTTTGAAAAGGCATCTTTCTAGGCATGAGAAATCTGCCTGGGTGTATTGTTAGCAGAGCTAAAATATGCTTCTCCTCCGCAATCAAAGCTGGTGACAGTTTGCTTTTTTTTTTTTTAAACACTTTACTAACAGGAAAAATAAACAAACGGCGCCTTCTCCAGGATAATTTTATTAATTTCACCTATTAGAGAGAAGGGGAGGCAGAAGGTCATGGAGGATAGGTGCATCAATGGCTCTTATCCAGGATGGGCAGGGAGGAATGGTGTCCCTAGCCTCTGTTTGCCAGAAGCTGGGAATGGGCGACAGGGAATGGATCACCTGATGATTACCTGTTCTGTTCATTCCCTTTGGTGCACTTGGCATTGGCCACTGTTGGAAGACAGGATACTGAGCTAGATGGGCCTTTGGTGTGATCCAGTATGGCTGTTCTTATGTTGTTGTGTTGTTTCATTGACCAAAAAGAAAACCCAAGCCTTTAAATTTTCCTGTACCTAGGAAAGAAGATTAAAATTTCAGATTTATTTCTGTATATTAGTACACTTGCTCTGTATTCTCTTCTGTCCACATGCATTACCTGCTGTGAGAGGACTTACAACAGTGTGGAGGTTGCATGAGTGTCAGAAAAGCAAAATATTTGCTAGAAGTTGGTGTCCATCTGTTGCAGTTGTTTGTTTCATTTAATCTTGTATGATTATTGTGTTTACAGGAAATTAAAGCTGCCCAAATGATCCTAGTTTCCCCATTTGTTGTGAGAAAGAAGCAGGGTAAAAAGATAAGTGTCTGGTACTAGCAAGGGGGAAGTGTTTTCTAACATTAAAATGTTGAGTGGAGGTGGTGGGGGGGGAGTGATAATCTTTACAGGAAGAAATTGGAGTAGGAATTATTTTGAAAAATTTAGCTTTTTTAAAATTCCTCTACTGTGCAAAGCAACATTCACTTTCTTAATGGTTCTAAATTATTTTAGAAATTATGGCAAATGCATTCTAAAATGTGTTTACAAGAACTCAGCATACATATTCAAATAGGTGTCTTCTCCTACTGCTATATTTACAGAACTCTGTCCACACTAATACAGGTTTCACCTGTGATAATGTTGTCCTGCATACAACAACATTTTGGGTTACTGGCTTTGATTGTGATTTTCTGGCACAAATACATGTATTATAGATAAAGTTAGATTCAAGAAGCATGATACTCTGTGTAATTACAGGTTAGAAATGCTTTTTGTTTTTTCAAACTGTGACAAAGTACCTACAAGCAACAACCCACACAGAAATATGGGGCTAGTTTTGGTTAACGGTGCCCATCTGAAATTTGGGTATACAGTTTCTTTCCACAGCTCAGTCTGGATGAGGATAACTATACTGCAGACTGGGCAGCACTTTAATTAATTTGTACTAACCTGGTCACATGATTGGGTCTGCAGACAATTGGAATTATATTTACCTTTAGTATTACAGTATGAAAAAAGCAAATAGGTAACTACCCACTGAGAATTTTGAGATTATTGCTCATATTCTGTGCTGTGCACTTTAAAAATATCAGGGAGAAAGTGACACTGTGGATCACTGTTCTCATTTGTTTCTGCTTTAGACTTCATCTGCCTTTCTTTTTTAATTAGAAAAAAGCAACATACATATATTAGCAATGTATGTGTTGAAAGAGTTCGTAGGTATGTTTTGCTGGTCAGAGTTAAGGCTGACTGTAAAATATGTGTAGTGAATTCTTACATGACAATTTTGTTATTGACCAAAATATATAAACTGTAAAAGTAAGAGAATAGTCAAATTTACTTTAGCTAATGGTTTCTGTACTTTGCAATGCTTAGGGATTTTTAAAAATTAATCATTGTATTCTTGTTATATATAACAACTTATATAGGTTATGTAAGGTTAAATAATGACAAGCACAATCTTAGATATAAATTTAATGATGGTGTATCTAGGAATTGTATTAGCCACTGTGCAAACTTCATTAATTTCTCATTGAGGTTGATTGTGTAATTAAGTAGCTTATGTTAGATAATAAAGTATGATTAATCAAGAAAAACCTAAGCATTGCAAAGTATGGAAATTACTAGTTAGGACAATTTATATAAATCTTCTATTCTTACAGTTTGTACATTCAGCAGATAATACTGACATTAAAATTCACCTTGCATATTTAACAAACAACCTTAATTCTGCCTCACAATACACATATATCCAGCATATCATTAATGATTAATATGTTGAGTTTTTCAGCTAAAGTGGGAAAAAGGATCTAAGATTTTAAAATGTACAAGGTTAGGAGGGTGGGAAAGCCACTGTGAACCTGAGCCCTTTTAAGGATCAGAGAGCCCTTTTGGTTTTAAATGAATAAAAGACATTTCTTCATTGCTGCCCAGAAATTTGAGATTCTGCTGCAGAGACGAGGAACTCCACACTATGGAAGTAGCAGAGTCTCTTGAAGCATGTATGAACAGATAAGCTCCACAAACTCCTTGAGATCCTGCCTACATTTCTCAAACTTGACTACCCTGCAGAATTCCTAACTGGGGAGATCGGGTCCCTGTGGAGTTAGGATTGATGGAGGGCAATGGGAGCTGACTGGGAAAGTCAGCACCTTGGAGAAACTAACAAAGCCCTAGGAATTAGAGAGAGCTCCTTTTTAGTGCCTTAAAGTAAAATCACAGTTTCAACTGCTGTAATTGACCCCAGTTTTAAGCAGAGATAAGCTGCACCCATGCAAATCATGGTTCACAGTGGTTTTGCTTGGCTATGCTAGGAATTTGCACTTGTAGCTAGCCACCAGTGGCTGAACTGCCCCCTCTCCTCAGCCCACTCCCCTAAACAAGATTTAAATGCTTTCATCTGTGGTAATTGAACCAAAAAATGTTGGCAAAAATGTGGCCCTGGTGTAAGCACATTGAAGTCACTGGAGTTTACATTAAGAATGAACTGGTCCAATAGGTCCTTTAGTAAGCCACCCTACTCAAGCTTGCATTATTTTACCTTTAAACAAACTTGCCTTAGTGATATCAAAGCCAGAACTTTGGAGTGGTTGCAACACTTACTAATACTAAATAAGCTCATACAAAAGCAGCAACTTGGGAAGCAAACTTACTGCCAACAGTGGACAATCTTTTCTCTCCCCTACACACTACAGGTCTTAAAGATAGTGAGTTATGATAGTATGTTCTCGGCTGTTGCTGCCACTCTGAACAAAATTGTCTTTGTCAGGACCCATATTCGCTACATTTGGGAGAGGGCAGAGAAACAACCATTTTGAAAATACGATCACTATTTATCCTGGGCTTTTATACAATAGAAGGCCCGAGGGTTGAATGGGTGTGTTAGGCAGAATCTGTAATGTACAAAAATTCTGCAATTTAATCACTATTTGGCTTTCTACTGTTGTATCTTCCATTATATCTAATGCAAAAAGAATTGCAGTGGAGTATTAGATTAACTTAAATTAGTCAAGACTTATGATGATTCTCATTCTTGTATCTCCTTTCCAGGTAGGAGAACTCTGATGGACTAATACTGTGCTTCTTACTCAGGCAAAACTCCCTCTCACTTTAATGAGACTTTTGCTTGAGCAAGGAGTACAGTATCAGGCTTAGAGTTTGTGTCAAAACAAAACAAAAAAAACATCTGGACTTCATGTTGAAGTAAAATGTTAGCCATGTGGTGCCAGCAGTATGCCATGTGTACCACAACTTACAGGCAAGCACTGTAGGTGCTTCAGCAGCAAGGCCTTGTAGGTGTTAGCCGTAGTGGGTCCCAGTAACCACTCAGACACATGGCTAAGTGAAAGGGTATTTTACTAGGGCTGGCAGGAAAGGGAAAGTTTGTAAATACCCTAGGTACGGAAACTTAAATAGCTACAGTTCAAGTGAGCAATAGCAGTGAATGTTTGGGTCTCTGGGTGGTCTAATCAAGAGTCAAGGCTCTTCAGGACTAATGCCTGGGGTGCCCTCTCCAGTCCAGTCTCTATTCAAGCAACTAGGGGATTGCAGGTTTTCAATTCCACCTCAGTTAGTATCTATCACTGGGGGCCTCTCTGTACTGGCGTGTTGCTCAGCCACTGCTGCTCTCCTATAAGTCCCACACAGACCTGCACCCAGCTGTCATGTCCAGCTAGGGTGACCAGGTATCCAGTTTTCGACCAGAACACCCGGTCGAAAAGGGACCCTGGTGGCTCTGGTCAGCACTGCCAACCGGGCCATTAAAAGTCCAGTCGGCAGTGCTCCAGAGCTCAGGCCAGCTAGACCCTACTTGTCCTGGCACCACAAACCACGCTGCGCCCCAGAAGCAGCCATCAGGTCTGGCTCCTAAGCAGGGGGGGGGCACGAAGCTGCTCCCATCCCAAGCACAGGCTCTGCACTCCCATTAGCCAGGAACTTCAGCCGATGAGAGCCGCAGGGACAGTGTCTGCGGGCGGGAGCAGCGCGCACAGAGCCGCCTGCTGCGTCTCCACCTTGGAGCCGGACTTAGGAGCCTGCCTTAGCTCCCCCCCCACGCTGTGCCGCTGACCTGGAGCCGCTGGAGGCACCCCCGCACCGCAACCCCGCACCGCAACCCCCTGCCCCAGCCCTCAGCCCCCTCCAACCCCAGAGCCCCCTCCTGCACCCCAAACCCCTTATCCTGGCTTCACCCCAGAGCATGCACCCCCAGATAGAGCCCTCATGCCCCCTGCTCCCCAAACTCCTGCCCCAGCTCTGAACCTCTTCTCACACCCTGAACCTCTCATTTCTGGCCCCACCCAGAACCCACACCCCCAGTTAGAGCCCTCACCCCCTCTCGTACCCCAATCCCCTGTCCCAGCCCAGTGAAAGTGAGTGAGGGTGGGGGAGAGCGAGCCACTGAGAGAGGGGGGAACATAGTGAGTGGGGGCGGGGCCTCAGGGCAGGAGAGGGGCCTTTGGGAAGGGGTTGGGGCTAGGGTGTTCAGTTTTGTGGGATTAGAAAGTTGACAACCCTATGTCTAGCAGTCACAGTCTGATCCTTGCTAAAGGCCTAACAGGACACACATATTTAACAAGGAAGTGCACTATAAAAATATGTAAAGGACTTTTGTCATCCACGATTGAATGGAGGTGGCTCTTTTGAGTGAAAGAAGATGTGAAGATGGATAGGTCAGAATCTAATTGCTCTGGTTGAAATCTGTCACGTACACACAGGTTAAAATGCCTGTAGTTTTGGGACTGTTGTATTCTAGCTATTGTCCTTACTTTCCTTTAACTATTCTTTTGCTATTGTCCACCTTTAAAGATGCAGTACAATTAACAGAAATATTTCACTATGTTTCCTCTGGCAGAAATGAATAAACAAGGCTTTGTCAAACTTTTGAACACCAAAGCAGAAATTGATCCAATCTGCAGCAAAAAAAAATTTGCAACTCCACAGAGATCCTTATAGCAGCAGCAGAAGAAACTTCATTATTATATTTGTCCTGCTCCCTCTGGAATGTTTTTCCTGATTATTAGAAGAAGAATAGTAATATTTACCCTTTTTATCTTTGAAGAGCTTTACAAACTTTAACCAATCACTTCTAGAGATTCTTGTGATTTGCATTCCTATGGGCTTTATTAATTATTGTAGGATCTGATCTCTTCGCCCCTTTCCCCACAAATTCTATTGGGTGAAAATGCACTGACAAGAGTGATGGAATGCTATTTCAGCATCAAAAATGGCAGCTGCAGGTGCAAGATAAACACTACTGAAATATTAGGATTTATTTAGGATTTTCATAGAGTGTAGGGGAAAAGGGACCATTGTAATCACGTAATCTGACAGCCAGTGAAACTGTGAGTAGGGCTAGCTGCTTAAAGTAATAATTGATCCTCAGACTAGTGTTGTTGAACCAAATTTCATATTTCAGCAATATTACCAGTAGATCTCTGCTGGATAGAGGCCTGACTGATGATACTGGAATGCAGACTGACCTGACAATTGTCTTTCTGTAAACATTATGTTGTGTGTTGTTTGGAGTTCTTTTTCTTAGGCCAGTTTTGAGATGTAGGCCAGATCTCCTCTTGATACATATATTTTATCTTTTGGGTAAGACTGACTGAGATTCTTTTTCTGGTTTTGTAACCTGTGAGAGAGACATACTTGTATTTTGTGTAAGTTTTGGTTAACATAGGCTGGGTGGACCCTGTGATCTTTCAAATCCAAGGATTATGTAGGTGATCCTTCGGTTTGTCATGACTAGAAAGGGAAGGATGTGTTTTGGTGATTGTCTCTGGCCGGGTTTTAAGAATACTTTTGTAATACCCTGGTATTTAGTTTATGCATTCAATAAAAGTCATGGCTTATCTGTCATTCTCTATTGACATTTATGATCATCCTTGTTTGGGGATATTCCCAGTAATCGAATGTTATTCTAGTCAAAGATTTCAGTTGGGAAAGATGTTTGGAATTCTGCCCTACCGGGTAATATGTCCAAAGGGCTGGACTTGGAAATGCAGCTCAACTATGCACAGCAGAGTTCATAGTGGGGAGTCTTTAAATGACTTCCACTCCCTTTATTTCTGCCACTTGCAAGGCTGGTTCTTCTGCACTGGGCTAATGCAGCTTCTAGTCTAGGTTCTAATTTACACCAAGCTAAAACAGCCACAAAGACCCAAAAACACAGCTGAGGATGACCCCAGCAGTGCCCCTTTTCATCTGGTGACCCTCACTTTCCTCCGCTATACCAACAGCCTAGGGGTATTAATTTTGTGTTGGCTGTACCTTATTAGAGGATCCCTGGAGTGATTCTTCCCAGTTTTAGCGCCTGATTATGATGTCAGTGTAGTGCAAAATGGCCACAATGTACCAGAGAATGTGGCCCATATTGTGTTCCTGCAGATTAGCAATGATTGCCTTACAGTGTTCATAAGAATTAGACAGAGGTCCAGATTCTTAACTTGTGTAAATCAGCATAAGTTCATTGAAGTCCCAAGTGCTGCTTCTTTTTATCATCAGATAGTTTTCTTCTCTTTTCTTGTTTTTGTGGTTTTTTTGTTCTGCAGAGATGCACTGAGATGAAAAGAGAAGTCACTCAATTCAGTCCTTTTGCAGTTCCTTTAACTGAGCTTCTTTAATGCTGTTATAACAGATAGTTTATAATTTTCCAAGTTTATGGTCTTGATAGCATATCACACACTGAAGACCTAATTCTGTTCTCAGTTACACAGGTGTAAATGGATTGGATTTCAGTGAATTTGGTTTGGATTTGCACCAGTCTAAGAGAGATCAGCGTCTATTTTCCTTTCTACTTTCTATTAACTTGTGTAACTCCAACTGTTGTTTTTTTTCTCTTGAGTACACGCACAGCCACACTGAAAAAAATAGTATTTAATGATGCAAAAAAAAATATAATGGAACATTTTAACTGTGCATAATACCTGCATATATCAGATACAACTTAACTATCATTTAGCCTCTGACTAACATGGTGCTGTCTGAAAAACAAATAATTTAAGACTTTGTTTCTCTCTGACCATTCTGGAGTTCACTGGGCCTTTTGATAGAATTGCATTGTCTTTACTTACATTTTATTAGACACCAAGTTGCAGACACCATGGAAATTAAAAACAAAAACAAAAAAACCTATTACTAATCACTGGCAGCTATGAGAACAGTCGCTTTGTTTTATTGATCAGTGGTTTCTGTGGGGAGGTGAGCCAATCAGTGCAACTAAAAATACAGAATGCCAGTTAACCTCCTGCATTGTCTAGCTTTGAATCTGACACTTACTATTTTTGAGGAAGAGACGTATTCCAGGAAAATAGACACCAAATGCCATCTGCACATGAAATCAGCCTGTCATTAATTTACAAATTAAAAATAAATAATATAGAAATAAGCACCCCATAGCAAAGTGTTGACAAAAGGTCTTGTATGGGGAGAGAGTTTCACAAGAACTTTTTGGGGGGGGTCTCTGACAAAAAATAGCACTTGCATTACACTTCAAAGGGCAACCTAATTTTTTACATAAAATGCAGAAGGAGTTCTACTCACATATTCAGAGTGTAATTTTAAATATTGTATTTCATTCTTGGGCCACATCTCAGCTCCGAGTAATACATAAGATATTTGTAATTGTATGTTGAATTTAAGTGTTTGTTTATTCCTCACTATATCATGAATATGAATATATGTTCCTTAGACTGACTGGCTTATAAATGTCCTAATTTAAATGATTCCAGCTATGCTATGAAGTTAGAATATCAGTGATATGGGGGGGACTAACTTTTGTTGACACCTTGGCAGTGCTATTGCTTTCCATCTGTTGGTAACTTTCAATCAGCTAAAAGTGACATTTAACCTCAAGGAACCGGAACTAAACCTTCTTTACTGAACCCCAGACTTTGTGAAAATTTAAATCAAGATCAGGACCTGGATCCAGATTTCCAGCTCCTTCCCATTTCGAACAGGCCAGAATGAAACTCTTGACCTAGACTCCCCTGAACTATGGGGAAAATTCGGGTTTGTTCCATATCTGACCTTTGCAGCACGAGCCCATCTCTTTTTTTCCCAAAAGGGTTAGAAACTTACTTTAAAAACAATAAGATACTGAGTGTAGTGTGGTGGTGGTAGTGGGGGGGTAGGAGGGTGAAGCAAAACAAAACAGAATACAGAAAGATCTTGAAAATGATAGAATATGTATCTCTATTAGATTTTCAGTTTGTTTCTGACCATAGCTAACGATTCTTTTAAAGAGTGGATATCCAAATTACAGGTTGTATGCAGTCTAAATATGTATATATTCTTCTTGTCGGAAAGAAAATCTATAAAGCATTGTCCAAACAATGTGTGCACTTTGTTACTTGGCCTTTCTCAATGACAGCATTGCTGTCAGTCCTGGTTATAAAACTTGATTTAGTTTTTATTTCAATGTGGACAAGATCAGTAAGTAGATCATGTTCTAATACTGGAAGTCTGGAAGGTGAAAACATTTGTTTTTATTGTTTGTGTTGCAGTAACACTCACAAGGCACTAAATGGTTTCCAGGAATATAATAAAGCACAGTCCCTGCCGCAAAGAACTGGGATTTTCAAAGTTGCCATGGAGATTTAAATGCTCAAGTGCCAATAAAATTACTGGAACTTGGTCATCTATATCTCCTGGGCAGTCACATAGTCAAAGACGACAAACGCTATATGAAGAATGGAGGAGAGAAATATAACAAAACCTTATGTGCAAGACATATAGATAGATATAGATATGACTGTGTTTTAACCCTCTCCCACACCATTTGTATGTTTTTGTATAATATATTCTAAATGTCAACTATACACAACTCTCCCAGCTGTTACTAGCTGAAGGTTTCTTGTTGGCATCATGGTAGAAGTGGATCTTGATGTGGGATTTGAATGAAAAGTTGGTCAAAGCCTTATGGGCAAGTTCAAGGAGGATGTGCAATACATGAAGGGAAGGTGTGAAAATTGCACAACAAAGATGGCTATTGGAGAAGCAGACCTATGGTAAAATACTGAGAGGCCCTTGTGGGTGAGGATTTGTGTATGTAATTACCTTCTTCCGCAATTATTATTATCCTTATTATTTATTTGTATTGCAAAAACACCTGTAGGCCCCAATCAGGATCAATGTCCATTTATGCTAGGCACTGTACAAACACATAACAAAAAGACAGTCCCTGCTTCAAAGGTTTTACGTAATGAGCAAGCAGCATGGAGAGCACCGAAGTATCAATGAGACGGTTATGATTGTCATCTATTCAAATTTATGGGATTTTGGCAAAAATTAGAATCCAAAATTGATCAAGCCCAAGCATAGAATGTTCTCATGGAAGACAAAAGAAAGTTTGTTTTATGTGGTCAGTTGTACTGACTCTATTGTGATGCTAATGTTTGCAGCTGCTGTGATATAAGACTTTAGCGCACTGAAACTATTTTGGACTACTCCAGCAATGGTTTTGTTAGGAAAATCCAAACCATCTAACTCCAATCCTTCTCCAGCAGGGGGCAAAAACTAACAATTTCTTTTTAAAACTCTATTCAGTACAACTCTAGTTGGGCATCTACTAACTAGTGACTTTAGACCACTGCCTCCATTGAGTTTTACCTTGAGTAAGCTGATTGCAAGTGTGTATTTGAATGATTTTCAATCTCAATGAAATACTAAGAATCTACATTTTCAGACAGCCTTGGCTGTCTTTACAGATGAAGTTACTGAGCAGAAAACAATTTCTGCTTCACTAGAACCACCAGAGGGCAGTCTGAAAAGAATGGGAATTTTGGAGATCCCTGTAGTGAAATCCTTTGTGCTTTAGTATTACAGTACAATGAAGTCTAACTGTATTAGACATAATAATAATAGTGTTTAAATTAGTCAGACATAAAAACAGCTTCATTATTAATAATTTAGCAATTTTGTTTCTGTTTTTAATCAAGCAGTGAGTTGGTTGACTTTGAGAATGTTTTAAAACGATGCATTTCCTTCCTGAAAACGTCCCTAAATGATTCTGGAATAATACATTATCTGCTGTAGTAGATTGCTGGGCCTAATCATGCAGTCATCACTCAGTCTTTACTGAGGTGAAACTCCTAATGATGTCAATGGGGCATTGCCTGAATAAAGATTGACTATGGGCTGCAGAATTTGACCTGTTGTTTTTATCAGTACTCATCGTGTGATCATTCTTCTTTTTGCTAAATTCTTGCATAAATTCTTTCCTTTGTACCGCAAAACATCGCTGACTTCACTGGGCTTGCATTAATTTAGCTAAGGGCAGAGTTTATCTTTTTTGTTATTAACCTTGGGTTAATTTATTATTCAAAGCAGAGGAGTAATATCACTGGCTTGAGCCAGAGGTAGCCAGGGCATAAAGTGCACCTGGAGAAAGGGGTTGAAGATCCAGAACATTCTACAACTCCACCAGGGTTGCTGAGGAGCCACATTTTAGTGTTGCCTGGGGAAAAAGTTTCTGTGATTGGCTCCCCCTCCCCACTTCCCTGCCTCTTAAGGCAGAGAAGCCATTGGGAGCTGCTGAGTTCTGCCCCCGCCCTCCTAGGAGCTGAAGCCCTTCTCACATGAGGGGAGGAGAGATAAGGGAGCAGAAAGAGCCCGCTGCTCAAGGCAACTTTTCCTCCTTCTCCCCTCCTGTGAGTATTGGCTCCTCTGCTTCTCTCCCGCTTTGCAATGCCCATCTTGGAAAGGGGGATGAAAAACAAGGGGAGCTGAAGAAAGACCAAAGATGAGGCTGGTGCAAGGGGGGACTCTGGAGGCGGCAGAAGTCACGGAGGGGCAAAATTGATTACAGGATAGGCCGGTGTGGTGATACTTTCATTTCTGTCAAAAATAGATCCTCCACTTTTAGCACTGGATGCTGTGTGCACAAGCTTCCCCACTCCAGTGCACCTCAAATCTAAACAACCACATGTTCTGCCATGGCAGGTTTTGGGTCCTTGCTAAAGAGAAGTGATACCAATCTTCCGGATAGTTTAATGGTATTAACAAATAGGGAACTAGACTGAAACAGCCCAAAGGTTTTCCTTAACATCAACCACCATTTCAAACCCAGCTGAAGAAACCATCAGGTATCAAGCTTGAATGGCCAAAGCATAGACAGGATGACTTACTTTTTTCTATCTCTAGATTCTATGATGCATAATAGGAATTAGTCTAATCATTTGAGGTGTTGGAAATTTTATCATTGGCTCCAGTTGGAGCAGTATCTGAACATTGTAAGCAGACCAGGATTGTACACAACACTTCTCTCTCTTATTCAGCACAACTATTTTTATCTTCATTTTGACCATAAACAAAATAAAGAACAAAATGGACAACACATCCCTAACTACACAGCTATATTAAAGAGAAGAAACAAGGTTGAGCTATGGGAGTTTGAGCCTAGAAATAAATAATTCAAGGTTCTATTCCCACCTCTGCCACTGTTTTGCTATGCAACATTGTAACGGTCTCTTATTTTATATGTCTTGTGTTACTGTCATCTGTAAAATCAGGTTAATTATAGTAATGACATATGGATGTTTGAGGCTTGATGAGTTATCCATAGTGCTTTGAGATCCCTGATAGAAAGGGCTACATAAATACAAAGCTGTCGTCATCATTCTATAGCGCCTTTGCAGAGAAAAAAGTTGGTGTTGTTTTTTTTTTTCCTTTAAGAACAGAACTAGGTGAAAGGATAAAATGATCAAATATTTTGAGTGTTGATCTCTGGGTATCTTTCAAGGCTTCATCATATTACTGTATGTCTCCGATATGGCATACCCATAATACTTTTTAGAGAGGAACAGATCTGAGCTTGTACTATGATCAAGGAAATCTGACAAGAATTCAGTCCATGATAGGCAGCACCCTCCCATCTCCAAGGGATTATATATACAATGTTCTTTGATCGATAGGAGAACATGACTAGAACTGTGTAATTTTCACAGCTAGTGTGGGTTTAATGAAAAAGTTTAAAATTGGCCATTTGGTATGTAAAATATATTAAAAAGTGGAAAACGTAGAATTGAAACTTTCTACCAGTGTTTCATTTCTTTACATGAGATGGGAGGGGAGGAGGGGAACAAAGAGGTGAGGATGGCAACTTGATTGGACTAATCTGGACAGTTCTTGGGCTTTCTAAGGCTATCAAGTAGTATTGGGGGAAAAGGAGAAGGAAACCACAGGGGGACAAATCCTTAGCTGGTGTAAATAAGCATAGTTCCTTTGAAGTAAACAGAAAAATACTGATTTACATCAGCTGAAGATCTGGGCCTTTATTTCTTTAAGAATGTATGGAATAATTTCTAATGCCTTCATAAAGTATTGTTTGGTTGATCCTGGCTGTTAAAATGTGTTTAGGAAATATGAAGTAGCCCTGTAATAATTGCCCCCCCCCCATGAAATAAAATACAACTGCAATCATGAGCAGTTGTTTTCTCCACATCCTATTGTTATACCCAAAGGAATAATTTTCCCTGTAAAAATATATTTTTGCTATATCACAGGCTGTCAAATAGGCTCCACTTTGATGAAAAAAGGAACTACTTTCAGAATGCAACCACTGCAACCTCAAAGGCTTTGTGTAGATTGTTGCAGGGGGGAGTGGCCCTTTTAGTGTCCTTGCCCTGGGGGGTTTGGAGAAGGGAGATGGTCAGGAACAGATGAGGCATTACCTGAGTAGATGAGTGGACCAGTAAGGCTCAGGTAAGCTATTATACCCTCCTCCAGGTGCATAGGGGCCATAAACCTTGCCCTTCCAGCTTGAAGCCCCTCTCACACCTGCATTCTCACCTCTTTGATTAGCATAAGATTTGGGGTTTGGGGCTGCTGTTGGCATTGTACTAGTCACCTTTTTGGGATTAGGAAGAACTTTATTTGCCTTACTGCCAGATTGGGGTGGGTTTCACAGCTGATCAGGGACTTGGTTGGGTCGGTCAGGTAGTACCGTGATTCAAGACCTGACAATTTTTCAGGTGACAGGTGTCTAGTACAGGTACTCATTCCATAGGGGGTCAGGTTCCCTAAGAAATCAGAGCTTGAAGTGGATTTAGGAGGAAGGCATCCCCTGAAGAAACTGGGGAATAGGGTTAGGGTTCCTATGTTAGGTACAGAGAAGATTAAACCTTCTTTCCCCAGCCCTTTAACCCTCAGAGCAGGAGAGGGTGGTTGATCCCAGCAACATGCTGAGGACCAGCTGTCTAAGGGTAAAGGCAGCCCTCCACCAAATGGAAACATTTAAGGAAGGAATCATGATCTGCACTGTACAAGTTATTACTGGACAATTCCCAGATGAGTTAGTAGAGTTGCAGCTTAATTAAACTACATCCCTTGCATTCTGTCTTTCTTCCCACATGGCCAGGACATTGTCTTTGGTAACAGGAAAAGTGCAGCTTTGAGTTTTCGTAGTGTGTGTCATCCACTGAAGTTAACAATGCTCTTGCTTTCTCTGCTCCACAGGGTTCCTTACACAAACAAATGACTCAGATCGTTCCCTGCTCCAGCTCTCATTCCAAGGATGCATGCAGTTTATTCACGTGGATGATCAACTGGTGGATTTGCATGCAGTGGAGCAAGGCAAACTGGGAAGCTTTGCCAATGTCAGCATTGATATGTGTGCCATTATTGACAGGTAAGTAAGGGAGTAACCATTGACAACAACAGAGTTTAAAACTGCAGATTCTGAAAACACACAGTGATATGAGGGGGGGCTCCCTTTTCCTAAAAGCCATGTGGTTCACAGGGCCTCTGTGTGGCCCTTATTGTGTGTTTGGATAGGTTATTACTATTAGAAATGTAGCTGGAGAAGGTAATGTCATATAGCGGATTCTGGTTTATTCGAGCACTTAACTGTTTCAGAGAAAAATCTGTGAAAGTTATCTTGGTTTTGAGTCAAACTTTTAAAATCCTATTCTAAGTACGGTGGGGTATATGAGAAATATAGATGTCCCAAGGAGATTGCACTCAGAATCCTGCTGGCAGCAGAATTATTTGTGAAACTGTGAGGAGACTCCATTTTGTAGGACTTCATACTGTAGTGGGGTGGAGTTATTTGTGAAGTTTTTAGGGAAGTCTGAGGAATGGATGTTATCTCTTTTATAACATAGTTTTTGTTCTTCTGGCTTGCCACTGGGTGACTATAATATAAATCCAAATTTTACTAAATTTAAAGAGAAATAAAGATCCCCTTAGTCCAGCAGAGCCAAAATCTGTTAACCTTCTGGGCTACTGCACACCTTACCTATTTCTCCAAGCTTTTCCTGAGGGATGGTTTGAGTTGGGGACTGCAGAATTTTTAGCAGGGTTTTGATGTGTTCATTGGTCATAGTAGATTTTAATGTAATGTGGTAGCGTTTTAGATAGGACCATTTTTTAGAAAACGAAAAATAAAGAATGGGTACCTGTGGAATTCTACTTTTCAGTAAACAAACTATTGGATACATTGCAGTTCATTGTACTGGAAAAGTGTAAGTGTGAATAGTCCATAAAGATTTACTTCTGTTTCCCAAACAGAATAAAAGAACCAGTTAGTGTCAGGCCACAAGAGCAAAAATACAGATGATTTAGAGGGACTAAATCAGTGTGCTGGCACCTTAGAGAAACAAGCAATTTCATCCGCAAGGTGAATAAATTGAATCTTGAGATCCAGTATGCTGTGGATGAGCAGTCTCTTGGAACTTGGCTGTAATATGAGGCTTTCCTTGGAGCACTTAGTTCCTCTGAGGAAGATAATGGTGCACATCCCCACACATGTGCATGTAATAAATACAAAAGCTTTGCTAGAATAACGCAAGTTCTAGCACAAAGTAACAAAGTGAGTTTATAATTAAGGCAGATGCTTACTCTGAACCCAGATCTTTCAAGCACTTATGTATGTTCATTTTTATCTCTATCTGTGTAAAAACATTTCCCTTCTTCCTGTTTCCTAGTGAAATAAGGAAAGGGAACAATGTCCAACATAACCCAGCTATCTTGTACCCTAATGGAAATGGCTTTGATTTTCTTCAAGCATTTAGCTCAGTTGCCAGGGTGGATAAAAACCGATACTCTTTTCTACAAAAAATAATAATTAAAAACAGATTTTTTCATTTAAATTAAATAAAGGTTTCTCTTTTAACATATATTGTCAATTTCAAATCATTTTAAGCCTTAAACATATTATAATCTTTCAAAATCATTTAAATAAAATACAAAAATAATTAGTAAATGTTGCCAAGTTTTAAAGAAAGCCAAACCACGGCAGTCACTGGTTAAGCATCAAGAACCAGAGTCTGTGGAAGTGCTAAGCCAGCTTTTAACAACAGTAGTCTCTGCTGCAGGTGCAGACTATCTTCATTTCATTTTATTCAACTAGTTCAGTTCAATGACTAGTTCATTCAAAGTTAAGAAACAGATTGGGAGCTGAAGAAGCAAGAAAGCTTGTTTTCCTCCCAGGGCCGGCTCCAGACCCCAGTGCGCCAAGTGCGCGCTTGGGGCGGCGTCCTGCGGGAGGGTGGCAGGCGGCTCCGGTGGACCTCCCGCAGGCATTCCTGTGGAAGGTCTGCTGGTCCCACGGCTCCAGTGGACCTCCCGCAGACGTGCCTGCGGAGGGTCTGCTGATCCCGCGGCTTCGGTGGAGCATCCGCAGGCGTGCCTGCGGGAGGTCCACCGGAGCCGCGGGACCAGCGAACCCTCCACAGGCACGTCTGCAGGAGGTCCACCGGAGCCGCGGGACCGGCGACCGCCAGAGCGCCCCGCCGCGGCGTGCTGCCCTGCTTGGGGCGGCGCAAATCCTAGAGATGCCCCTGTTTCCTCCTCCAGTGAATATGAATAAAAACATGGTGTGAGAGGGTGAGATTTCTAGATAGAAAATCTTGAAGGATATGGTAACCAGAAATAATCAGCTCAATTAATTTACTTCAGATAATGCTTCATTTGTTTAATAAATCAGTGAATTTTAAGTGCAAAACATGGATAAACTGTTTTTATGTATCCAGCTCATTTAAGATCAAAATAGAATGCTGTTTTATGCATTTTCAACTGAATTTGAATCTCCATCCAGAGTTTAACACATAAATCATAGGTTAAATAAAAATCTGGTAAATAAGTAAAGTGTATCATTCACCATTTTGTAACATAAAGTAAAAGTTAAGAATTTGAGGAAATATAAGCTTATCTATAGAATTGCTTAAATAAATATTTATAGATATAGTGTATCCTCCAGCTTAGCAAAAAAACCCTCAAGAAATTTAGTGTTCAGCCTATATTTGGTTGCAAACCAACATAATTCGATGGTTTACTAATTAATGAAAACCAACCTTTTTAAAGAAAATTACTAAAAAGTACAGATTCAAAATATTAATAAGATCAATTATTTAAATCAAGTTTCCTGCTGATTTAAATCATGATTAAAATGAGCAACTTAAATTGCTTTGATTTAAATCAATCCACCCTGATAATTGTTAGTCTGCTGTGAAACTGAGGCTGCTTATATAATTTTGCTTTTACAATTTTGCACAGCTTCCAGGAAACAAATGCTTTGTCCATTTCTTTTCCAGTATTATTCTAACAGAATTTCAAAGTGACAGCAGATATCCTGAAAAAGAAAAGGAAATAAGATATATGCTTTTTGGACTTTCAAACAGCCTCATTTTCCTTGTTAGCACATAAGAAATATGTATTTTCTAGAGTTGGAAAACCATTTTAATTATATTTTTAATAGATCTGAAATGTATCTGTGCTTTCGAATATAGCCCTTCATAGTTTGAGTTGATTTGTTTTGGTTTTTGAGTGTGTGATTTTTTGGAAATAAATCTAACCCCTGAGGAAAAGGATGTGAAGAGATCTGTAGCTGAGACTTTCGGGGGGGGGGCGGGGGGTTGGGTTTTTTATGTGTGTGTCCCCCAAGCTGGTGCATCTACACACTGGTTTATAGATGGATGGTGATTTCATTTACCAGTGTAAATAAATAACTCCTCTGAAATCAGTAGAATTACACTGAGATGAAATGATTGTGAAATCAGAATCAGGCCTTTGCACTATAAACTGGAGGAAAGAAAAATAATTTAGTAATAGAAAAACATTGGGGGAAGGGAGTCAAATGATTTTTTGGAAAATACTATGTAAGGCTTCATATGTATTGGGATATATTACCAACCATTTGACCATGGTGGTGATAGTGACTGTGACATACTCAGGGAGATTAGAGGGGCTATAAAAATAAAAACTAAATAATGATGGGGGGGTTCAACTATCCCCATACTGACTGGGTACATGTCACCTCAGGATGGGATGCAGAGATAAAGTTTCTTGACACTTTAAATGACTGCTTTTTGGAGCAGCTAGACCTGGAACCCACAAGAGGACAGGAAATTCTTGATTTAGTCCTAATTGAAGCACAGGATCTGGTCCAAGAAGTGATTATAGCTTGACCACTTGGTAATAGTGACCATAACATAATAAATTTTAACATCCCTGTGGCAGGGAAAACACCACTGCAGCCCAACACTATAGCATTTAATTTTAGAAAGGGGGACTACACAAAAATGAGGAAGTTAGTTAAACAGAAATTAAAAGGTATAGTGCCAAAAGTGAAATCCCTGCAAGCTGCATGGAAACTTTTTAAAGACACCATAATAGAGGCTCAATTTAAATGTATACCCAAATTAAAAAACATAGTAAGAGAACCAAAAAAGTGCCACCGTGGCTAACCAACAAAGTAAAAGAAGCGATGAGAGACAAAAAGGCATCCTTTAAAAAGTGGAAGTTAAATTCTAGTGAGGAAAATAGAAAGGAGCATAAAATTTGGCAAATGAAGTGTATAAATAAAATTAGGAAGGCCAAAAAAGAATTTTAAGAACAACTAGTCAAAGTCTCAAAAATTAATAGCAACATTTTTTTAAAATACATCAGAAGCAGGAAGCCTGCTAAACAACCATTAGGGCCACTGGACAATCGAGACGTAAAGGAGCACTCAAGGATGATAAGGCCATTGTGGAGAAACCAAATTAATTCTTTACGGAGATCTTCACAGCTGAGGATGTGAGGGAGATTCCCAGATCTGAGTGATTCTTTTTAGGTGACAAATTTGAGGAACTGTCCCAGATTGAGGTGTCATTAGAGGACGTTTTGGAACAAATTAATAAACTAAATTGTAATAAGTCACCAGGACCAGATGGTATTCACCCACGAGTTCTGAAGGAACTCAAATGTGAAATTGCAGGAGTACTGACGGTAGCTTCTAACCCATCATTTAAATCAGCTTCTGTACCAAATGACTGGAGGATAGCTAATGTGATGCCAATTTTTTAAAAGGGCTCCAGAGGTGATTCTGGCAATTACAGGCCAGTAAACCTGACTTCAGTGCCAGGCAAACTGGTTTAAATTATAGTAAAAAACAAAATTGTCACACACACAGATGAACATAATTTGTTGGGGAAAAGTCAACATGGTATTTGTAAAGGGAAATCATGCCTCACCAAACTACTATAATTCTTTGAAGGGGGTCTACAAGAATGTGGACAAGGGGGATCCAGTGGATATATTGTACTTAGATTTTCAGAAAGTCTTTGACAAGTTCCCTCATAAAAGCCTCTTAAACAAAGTAAACTGTCATGGGATAAGAAGGAATGTCCTCTCGTGGATTGGTAACTGGTTAAAAGATAGGAAACAAGGGTAGGAATAAATGGTCAGTTTTCAGAATGGAGAGAAGTAAAGATTGGTATCCCCCAGGGATCAGTACTGGGCCCAGTCCTATTGAACATATTCATAAAGGATCTGGAAAAAGGGGTAAGCAGTGAGGTGGCAAAATTTGCAGATGATACAAAATTACTCAAGATAGTGAAGTCCCAAGCAGACTGCGAAGAGCTACAAAAGTATCTCTCAAAACTTAGTGACTGGGCAACAAAATGGCAGATGAAATTTAATGTTGATAAATGCAAAGTAACGCACATTGGAAAACATAATCCCAACTAAACACATAAAATAATGGGGTCTAAATTACCTGTTACCACTCAAGAAAGAGATCTTGGAGTCATTGTGGATAATTCTCTGAAAACATCCACTCAATGTGTAGCAGCAGTCAAAAAAGTGAACAGAATGTTGGGAATCATTAAGAAAGGGATAGATAATAAGACAGCAATTATCATATTGCTTCTATATAAATCCCTGGTATGCCCACATCTCGAATACTGCATGCAGATGTGGTCGCCCCATCTCAAAAAAGATATATCGTAATTGAAAAAGATTCAGAAAAGGGCAACTAAAATGATTTGGGGTATGGAACAGCTTCCGTATGAGGAGAGATTTATAAGACTGTGACTTTTCAGCTTGGAAAAGAGATGACTAAGTGGGGATATGATAGAGGTCTATAAAATCATGACTGGTGTGGAGGAAGTAAAAAAGGAAATGTTATTTATTCCTCATAACACACGAACTAGGGGGTCACCAAATGAAATTAATAGGCAGCAGGTTTAAAACAAACAAAAGGAAGTATTTTTTCCACAAAAATAATGCACAATGCACAGTCAACCTGTGGAACTCCTTGCCAGAGGATGTTGTGAAGGCCAAGACTGTAACAGGGTTCAAAAAGGAACTAGATACATTCAAGGAGGATAGGTCCATCAATGGCTATTAGCCAGGATGGGCAGGGATGGTGTCCCTAACCTCTCTTTGCCAGAAGCTGGGAATGGGTGACAGGAAATGGTTCACTTGATGATTACCTGTTCTGTTCATTCCCTCTGTGGCATCTGGCATTGGCCACTGTTGGAAGACAGGATAATGGGCTAGATGGACCTTCGGTCTCAGATGATTGGAAAAAGGCAAATATAGTGCCCATCTTTAAAAAAAGGGAAGAAGGAGAATCCGGGGAACTACAGACCTATCAGCTTCACCTCGTCCCTGGAAAAATCATTGAGCAGGTCCTCAAAGAATCCATTTTGAAGTACTTGGAGGAGAGGAAGGTGATCAGGAACAGTCAATATGGATTCTCCAAGGGCAAGTCATGCCTGACCAACCTGATTGCCTTCTATGATGAGATAACTGGCTCTGTGAATATGGGGAAAGTGGTGGATGTGATCCTTCTTGACTTTAGCACAGCGATTGGTATGGTCTCCCACTGAATTCTTGCCAGCAAGTTAAAAAAGTATGGATTGGATGAATGGACTGTAAGGTGGATAGAAAGCTGGCTAGATTGTCATGCTCCATGGGTAATGATCAACAGCTCAATGTCTAGTTGGCAGCCGGTATCAAGTGGAGTGCCCAGGGGTCTGTCCTGGGGCCAGTTTTGTTCAACATCTTCATTACTGATCTGAATGATGGGATAGATTTCACCATCAGCAAGTTTGAGGATGACACTAAGCTGGCGGGAGAGGTAGATATGCTGGAGAGTAGGGATAGGGTCCAGAGTGACTTAGACAAATTGGAGGATTGGGCCAAAAGAAATCTGATGAGGTTCAACAAGGACAAGTGCAGAGTCCTGCACTTAGGATGGAAGAATCCCATGCACTGCCGGAGGCTGGGGACCGACTGGCTAAGCGGCAGTTCTGCAGAAAAGGACCTAGGGGTTACAGTGGACTAGAAGCTAGATATAAGTCAACAGTGTGCCCTTGTTGCCAAGAAGGCTAGCTGCATATTGGGCTGTATTAGTAGGAGCATTGCCAGCAGATCAAGGGAAGTGATTATTCCCCTCTATTCAGCATTGGTGAGGCCACATCTGGAGTATTGAGTCCAGTTTTGGACCCCCCACTACAGAAAGGATGTGGACAAATTGGAGAAAGTCCAACAGAGGGCAATGAAAATGATTGGGGGCTGGGGCACATGACTTATGGCGAGAGGCTGAGGGAACTGGGCTTATTTAGTAAGCAAAAGAGAAGAGTCAGAGGGGATTTGATAGCAGCCTTCAACTACCTGAAGGGTTGGGGGGTTTCCAAAGAGGATGGAAGTAGACTGTTCTCAGTGGTAGCAGATGACAGAACAAGGAGCAATGGTCTCAAGTTGCAGTGGGTGAGGTCTGGATTGGATATTAGGAAAAACTATTTCACTAGGAGGGTGGTGAAGCACTGGAATGGGTTACCTAGGGATGTGGTGAATCTCCTTCCTTAGGGGTTTTTAAGGTCCAGCTGGACAAAGCTCTGGCTGGGATGATTTAGCTGGGATTGGTCCTGCTCTGAGCAGGGGGTTGGACTAGATGACCTCCTGAGGTCTTTTCCAGCCCTAATCTTCTATGATTCTTCTATTAATTGTGCCACAAACAGACAAAAAAATTAATCACTGGAATACAGAAAATCTTTTTTTATTTTTGTTTTATGTGGTGAGGGGGGAGGAGGAGGTGAAGCTATTGCTCTGCCTACTCTCTGTAATTTAAATATGACCAAATCTATTATTTTATAGCTTATACTTTAAATAAGTCTATTTCAGGGCTGGCTGAGAAGTGATATGCCAAGCTTCAGATATCATCGATTTTTATGGCTGTGTTATAAACATCTGAAAATAGGGGGTTACAAGTAGTTCTATTAAAACATTCTGTCCTATAGAACAATGCTAAGTGTGGATCTCTTTTAAAAAACAAAACAAAACCAGATACTATGATTACTATTTGTTTCCCTTTTATGGGTAGATACTTGTGTGGTGCTGATACTGGTATCCTTCTATCTTTTTTCACTTGTATGGCACTGACTGATAAAGGCTTCAATCTTCATCAACATGGAAATTGCTTTCATGGCCACACTTGAGTGAAGACCCCCATTGGGCAAAAAGATAAGCTGTCAAAATGAATTATTCTTACTGTAGATTTCAGTCATTTGGTTGAAAATATCTTGAAGTGGCATTTTTTTATTGGTAGATTGTGTAGTAAGGAAGAGGCCATTTTTAAATAAGGACTATAAGACAAAAGATGAATAATGTTCTGAATTCTTGCATCTCACTCAACCTGAAAGCAATTTTTTGTTGAAGTCCCAAAGTTCTACCAACTGTATACCTTTTATGAAGAGGGCCTCTGAATTTAAATTCCATATTTTTTTTCTAGAACACTAAAAGAATAGTAGAAATACTAATGCCCACAGATTAGAATATTACAATTATAATGAACAAAAAGGCTTGTGGCTTTTTAGTAGTCATTTTTCCTATTTCCTCTAACTAGGTATTTTGCTGTTTTGCATAGACCTACTAATCAAGTTCCCCTTTGCAGTGAGACTCCAACACGAAGAAACCTTACCTTTCTTACTAGTGATACACTGGTGTATGTGTATGTATAATAGAATACACACTCACACATATATAAAACAAGCTTACAAATATGGAGAAAGGGTGTATGTTGAAGATGGAGTAGAAGAAACGTTTTTAAAAATAACAGTAACAGTAATAATCAGTTAATTAAAATATTATAGAGAGAAATCTTTCTTCCCTGCTACAGTAGCTTCATCTGTAAACACACTTACAATGTAAGTCACATTGTTGTCACAATGATCAACATACTGTACTAGTCACAGCTCAGATCCCTATATACCTCCTTTACTTCTCGTTAACAAACTGAGTTTGTTGTTATAATCCAGATGGTACAGTTGTACGTTAGGATTTTAGCACAGGACATTGAACAGGAATTATTACTCAGAGCTAATTTATCCTGGCAGCCTGGGAGTAGTGTTAAGTGCTCCTGGCCTTGCAGTGGCTGATAATATGGATTGTTATCATTGGATAGCAATGATGAGATGCTAAAAATGTATTTAAAATCTAGTCTCCAATATGCTGTTATAGATTATGTATAACATATGTTGATTTTAATGACAATCTGTCAGTGTACTACAAAGAAATACAAAATAACGTAGATAGAAAGTGAAATATAGCTTCACAGCACCAAAACTTTCTATAGGTGTATGCCAGCGTCGTACGGATGTATGGAAATGACGATTCCCAGAGATGAGCTGGTTGTCTAGTTTCTCTGCTAATTTCATGTTGAAAACAATGAAACATGCCAGGCAAACCTTTCTGGGTGAATATTGCTAATCTGTAGTGGTGATAGGAGGCCAACATCTGATTGACTTGAACCCTCTAGAACTACCTTTTCTAGATCATGTGCTTGCTAATCAGACACTGAATTAATGCATTTACATAAAGTAATCCAGTAGGTCTCACCAGTGCATGAGCATGGCTACGTCATCTCTGACAGATAGAAAGTTCCTTTTTAATCAAATTTTAGCTCCATTTACAAATCTTTAAAATTGATTATTACATAGTCTTAAAAAAAATTCAGTGTCTGGTTTTTTTAATAAGATAGAGACCCCAAATCACGCTCCCTCCTCCCCCATTTATGTAGTCATTCAGTAGGTGGGGACTAAGAAGAATGCCCTCATGTGTGATCTACATAAGGACCAACTGAAACTTCAGTTTCCATGCTAAAGAAAGAGCAAAGCCCTGCTATAAGGTTTCTCTCCTCCCAGGAGCAGATCACCCAAAAGGAGGAAGACAGGAAGAGGGAGTAGATAGAGCATCTGGTTGTGTGGATGGGAGTATGCTGAATACATTTCAGGGATGTTATAATTTACACTCCCCCCTCACAAGTGAGGAGGCATTGAATGTACTGCTCCTAAATGATTCTAGAATGGAGATTAAAGCCCTCCGTTCATCCTCCTCTAGCAGGGACAGAATTATTCAAGTTCTCAATTAATTCGTTTCTTAGCCGAAGCAAAAGTGCATCATAGTATTAGTTGTGATAATGTTTTCAATATGATACACATCTGTCTACTAAGAACTAGACTGACCACAATCAAGTTATTTTCACATAGGCCACTGAACTGCCATCTAATCATGTTGTATAAAGCTGGTGAGAAAATAGGAAATGTTTTTCTGCAGCATTTTGAATGGGAAAATTACCAGTTTTCCTGAAAGAAATTTTGAAAATTAAAAAGGTGTAGGAAAAACACACTTTCTCAGACATTCTTACTGCTTTCCAACTGGAAAACATTAGTACACAGGAAAAAAAAAATGAGGAAAACCCATTTTCTAATTGGAGAACAGCAAGAAGGTGTGAAAAGTCGTGTGTCATACTTTTTAACTTTAGTAACGCTAGGCCAACAATGTTTTCCTCTGTTCCAAATTAAGAAAATTAATTCCACTCATGTCCTTCCTTTAAACATTTTAGTCACCTTTACAGTGTGATACAATGGGCATCTCTTTTCACAGGCCTCTCTCAATGAAGGAGGGGACCAAAACATTCCTATGGGGAAATTATCACAGTACTTGGTCTTACTTGGGCAACGCCTTAAAATGAAAGAAAAGAGAAGAGTGTTGGTCTCCTCTGTGTGTGTGTGTGTGTGTGTGTGTGTGTGTGTGTGTGTGTGTGTGTGTGTGTGTGTGTGTGTGTGTGTGTGTGTGTACACATAGATGAATGCACACACATGCTAAATATTTATTGGGGAAAAAAAATGTCAACGGAAATGAACTTTTAAAATCTCATTTTAAATAATGCTAAACATTGCCAGGACACCTACTCTTCTATTAGTTGCTTAATCATCACCAGTACAGTAGCAGTTTAATCAAATGGAGTAATATATAATTTATAAAGGTCAACAACACAAGCTTTGTTTGGGGATTCATTTCTCATTTTCTCTTAAGTGCATTACTGTACTCAGGGGACTTGCTAGTTCGTGCAGCTTGCATTACATTTGTGCTGAATTATTATTTATTCTGATCCTCCTTAAAGGAAGAGATGAGCACTGAGCAAATGTTCATGAATATCTGTTTTTGACATGAAAGTTACACTCTTACAAGACTAGTGTCAGAGTCTACCCTCACTTGAAACTGGGGGGTTTCAAAGTGAGGACCCGCATGTCTTCCCCCACCCCAAAATCCTAGGGTAGGTCTCCCCTTTTGCTGCCACCACCTGGTCAATTTTGTGGGCCGGGACACCCCTGTTTCCCCCCTGTCTCCCTTCAAAGACACTCCCTGGGAACACAGATCAATTCACAGAGGAGGAACCTTCCCCCTCCCCCCTCTTCCCTCTCTCCAGCCTGCTCCGGAGAGAGAGATACCTTGATTCAAACTGCTTGAATCAAACCCAGGAGGAACTGTCTCTTCCCCCCTCCCCTTCCCCTGAATTTCCACAAGAGAAGGAATTAACCAAGTCCAAAGAAAAGAAAAGAATTTATTAAGAGAACAACAAAAAAAAATACAGAATCTCTATGAGCCCAAGCTGGACACTCATAGGGAATAACCTTATCAATCTCTGGAGAGAGTTCCCCCTCCCCCCTTTTCCAGTAAAAGCAATATCAGCAACAGAAATAAAGCATTTCCTTTAGCAAAACACACAATTGCAAATATAGAAAGCAACTCAAAAGACTAATTCGCCTTTCTAATTAATACTCACTATTAATTAGTAGAAACTACTCCAGGAGAACTTGGAGACATGACTGTCTCTCTTAGATTCAAAAAGAGTTCTCACAAAGAACACAGACAAAGGCTTCCCTCCACAGAGATTTGAAAATAATCTGTCTCTGATTGGTCCTCTGGTCAGGTGGTCATCAGGTACTGCATGTTAACCCTTTACAGGTATAAGAGACCTTAACCCTTAACTATCTGTTTATGACACGCCCCCCAAATCGCCAACAGTGGGAACTACTGGTGGTGATTTCCTCCTAGAACTGTAAAATAAACAGATAAACAAAACACATGCACTATTACATATACTACTAAGTATGTAAACAACAAGATATTTGACATTGAAGAACACTTTGTATGCATTTGACCGGACATACTTGGCAACGTCCTTGCCCATTCCCTCCCAGTGGAAGGAATGTTTTTAACCTGTTTTTGCTTTGTTGACCCCAGAATGCCCACTGGGATGTCAGGGCCCAAGCTTAAGAGCTTGTCCCAGTACTTAGTTGGAACTACCAACTGTCTTTGAGGATGCTGGCCTTCCTGGTGTCCACCAGAAAGAATGTCCTTATATAAAAGTCCTTGTTTTACAACAACCTGGAATTGGGTAGAAGAGCTGAGAGGCGGTGGGTTGTTGCGTGCCGCCGCCCAAGCTGTCTTAAGGCTGTCATCGGCTTCCTGCTCAGTCTGGAACTGTTCCCTTGAGGCGGGAGACACCAGTTCCTCTGGGAGCGATGTAGGTGATGAGGTTGTTTCCATTGCCTGTGGACCGCTCTCCGCTGGTGCACAAGGTGATATTTCAGGCTCTGGCTGAGCCTCTTGGGTAGAGTTGTCTGCTGCTTCTGCCAGTTTAGGCCCGTTGGCGCCCCCTGGCGGTGGAGTTGCAAGCGCTGGCGTCAGTGCTGGCGCTGGTTCTGCCGCTGGTTGCTTTTCCAGTTCCGGTCCTGGGACTGGATGTACTATGGCTGCTGTAGTTGTTGGCATGAGATCCGGTTCCACCACCTCTGTCTGGGTCTTTGGTGGATGGCTCAGGAACAGGGATGGGAGTGCCTGCTTGTTTGGCCTGGCCGCGGGTGACCACTCCCCCCCTCTTGGCCAGCTGCACATGGTTGGCCAAGTCTTCCCCCAGTAGCATGGGGATGGAATAATTGTCATAGACAGCAAAAGTCCACTTTCCTGACCAGTCCTTGTACTGGTCTTCAGGGATGCTGTACCCATGGCAGGTCCTTTTAAAATTTTTCAAGAAGGCCTCAGTGTTCTCACCTGCCATGTAGGTGGGAAATTTCTTGGGATGGGGAACAGTGCCTTCTGGTGTTGGCCACACCCCTCTGCAGTCAGTGAATTTTATGTGTGGCTTGCTGGTGTTGCTTTTTGGTGCTGGTCACACTCCTCTGCAGTCAGGGAATTGGGTTGCTTGCTTTCCAATTCCTACCCTGTCTACTCGAGATTGAATAGAAAGAAACAAAAGCTTTTCATTTGCAAATGTGTAGTTGCTGTTTGCTGATATACTGAGAAGACCAAAAAAAAACTGGTTTGTCCTGTTTCTAGCAACTTGCTAAGTACCTTACAGTGGGGTTCCTTTCTATCAAGCCTCCTAGAAAACTTGCCCCTCTTCCCTAGCTGTTTTTTCAAGCAGACAGAAAGAAAAAAGAAGAAGAAAAAAAATCCTTTTCTAACACAGCCTGTTAGAAAACCTTATTTTCCTCAGCTAAACCCAGCTGAAAATCTGTTTCAAAGAAAAACAAAAAACAATCTCCCTCTCCTTCTGAGCTGTGGTACTAATAAGCCCAGCTGACCGGCTGGTGCTACTTAGTACCTGCGAGAAAAGTATAGTGAATTGTCTAAGGGATTTGTGTTCTCCTGCCTTTTGAGCATTTCAAAAGACCCAGGAGAAAAAAAAAACCTGGCTGGAGGGTTTCTCTCTCTCCCCCAAACCTGTTTTTCCTGCTGGATGGGAATGTACTTTGTCGAGCACTTCCCCCCACCTTAGGAATCCTGAGTGATACCTGATATCACAAAGGAAGGACACACCTCTAGGGAAGAGTTTTTCCTCAGCATAGCCAGCAGAGAAAAAAAACTCCTTTTAACCCTGAAAACTGCTTCAAAACTGCCTTTTGGTAGAAAAAAAACCCCGTGTTTTTATCAATGGGTTCGAAACACCGCTGCTCACCATGTCAGAGTCTACCCTCACTTGAAACTGGGGGGTTTCAAAGTGAGGACCCGCATGTCTTCCCCCACCCCAAAATCCTAGGGTAGGTCTCCCCTTTTGCTGCCACCACCCGGTCAATTTTGTGGGCCGGGACACCCCTGTTTCCCCCCTGTCTCCCTTCAAAGACACTCCCTGGGAACACAGATCAATTCACAGAGGAGGAACCTTCCCCCTCCCCCCTCTTCCCTCTCTCCAGCCTGCTCCGGAGAGAGAGATACCTTGATTCAAACTGCTTGAATCAAACCCAGGAGGCACTGTCTCTTCCCCCCTCCCCTTCCCCTGAATTTCCACAAGAGAAGGAATTAACCAAGTCCAAAGAAAAGAAAAGAATTTATTAAGAGAACAACAACAAAAAATACAGAATCTCTATGAGCCCAAGCTGGACACTCATAGGGAATAACCTTATCAATCTCTGGAGAGAGTTCCCCCTCCCCCCTTTTCCAGTAAAAGCAATATCAGCAACAGAAATAAAGCATTTCCTTTAGCAAAACACACAATTGCAAATATAGAAAGCAACTCAAAAGACTAATTCGCCTTTCTAATTAATACTCACTATTAATTAGTAGAAACTACTCCAGGAGAACTTGGAGACATGACTGTCTCTCTTAGATTCAAAAAGAGTTCTCACAAAGAACACAGACAAAGGCTTCCCTCCACAGAGATTTGAAAATAATCTGTCTCTGATTGGTCCTCTGGTCAGGTGGTCATCAGGTACTGCATGTTAACCCTTTACAGGTATAAGAGACCTTAACCCTTAAGTTACACTCTTACAAGACTAGGTTGTAAATATTGGCGTGATCCCACAATAATTCCTTTGAAACAGAAGTTTACTAGTTACCTGACTGAATTTTGAGGCCAAACTGCTTTGTAGATCTCCTGAAGTGTTCTTCATGTTAGCTATTGTCATAACATGTAACTGAAGATTATATGCTGTGCGCTCTACTTACTTTTATATGAGTACGATAGTCATATTTTCAGTAGTGTTACATAAATGCTAAGAGTTATATTAAGACTAGAATTACATAATTCCCTTGTCTGCAGTTATGTAGTTGTTAGAATATAAGTTTCTCATACAGAAGTAATATTAGTTCTCCATTTTTCTTTCTTATTAGTAAATAGATAATTGTATAGCAAATAAATAGAATCTCTCTATATAAACAATCTCAATACATTTATTGCTAAATTATCTAGCTGTCCTGTACAATAAATCAAACATACTAATGCTAGATACTAATGCTAGTAAGACACATACTGACGTACGTGCACTTTTCTTTTATTAAAACTTTTCAGTGACAAAATAAAAGGAAAAGTATATGTAGATTTTCTTTCTGCAGTACAATATTGATCACTTTTAAGATTGTGTCTGATTTTTGAGATCACATACGGCCATGTAAATTGGGAGTAAATCCAAGAAGGTCACTGGAGCTATAAACGTGTAAAGTCAATATGAGATCAGAATCAGCCCTCATATATTTAGTGGGTTATGATGATTTACATTGGGGCTGTTGCTCAAGGCACTATTAAAATCATGTAATAAACATTTCATAATCTGGGTATAAATTTAATTATTAATGCCTTAGCCCAAATGCCACTATTAGAATGACATATTGGGTCATCCGTTTGTTGACGACGTAAAGATACATGTTTTGTTTTTTGTTTTTAAAGCTTATCTTTTATTAAAGATTTTTTTAGTCACTTGAGAATTGACATTTTAATTTTCTGTTACTAGCAGTTATCAACTTCTTGTGGCAAGCCTACAAAACCCATGCTTCTTTTGCTTGGATACCATTATAGATCTAAGTCTATCTTATTGAAATATCACTTCCATGTAGCATACTTTTATTAATAAGAGCCTAATAACATTATAATTAAAATATAGTTGTTTTTAAAAATAGTTACGATGGTGGCATGGAAAAGCTCCTGGGGCAAGTAATAACTGTGATTAAATTGAATTAAAATATCCTTATAAATATGCATTAGGCTAGATTCTGTTTGTTTTGAAAGAGAAAATACTTATGTCACTGAGGCCTGGTCTACACTTGGACTTTAAGTCGAATTTAGCAGCGTTATTTCGAACTAACCGCTCAACCGTCCACACCAGGAAGCCATTTAATTCGAACTAGAGGGCTTTTTAGTTCGAATTTGGTACTCCACCCCGACAGGTGGAGTAACGCTAAATTCGACATGGCTAGCTCGAATTAGGCTTGGTGTGGATGCTAATCGAACTTAGTAGCTCCGGGAGCTATCCCACACTGCACCACTCTGTTGACGCTCTGGACAGCAGTCCGAGCTTGGATTCTCTGGCCAGCCACACAGGAAATGACCCGCGAAAATTTGAATTCATTTTCCTGTCTGGGCACTTTGAATCTGACGTCCTGGTTGGACATCGGGGCGAGCTCCGCAGCACCTGCAACGATGCAGAGCTCTCCAGCAGAGGAGTCCGGGCAATCCCAGAATAGAAAGAGGTCCCCAGCATGGACTGACCGGGAAGTCATGGATCTGATCGCTGTGTGGGGCGAGGAGTCTGTGCTCTCGGAGCTGCGCTCCAGCAAGCGGAATGCAAAGACCTTCGAGAAGGTCTCGAAAGCCATGAAAGACAAAGGATACAGCCGGGATGCGATGCAGTGCCGCGTGAAAGTCAAGGACCTAAGACAAGGGTATCAAAAAGTCAGAGCGGCAAACGGACGCTCCGGAGCCAAGCCCCAGACATGCCGCTTCTACGAGGCACTGCATGCCATTCTAGGTGGGTCTGCCACCACTGCCCCACCAGTGACGGTGGACTCCGAGGACGGAATAGTGTACCGGGACAGTTCCTCCTCGATGTTCGCCGATGGGGAAGATGAGGAATGGTCTTTGGAGGACGGCGCAGGCGACAGCGAACCCACTCCCACTTTCCCTGACAGCCAGGATCTCTTCATCACCCTCACAGAGATCCCCTACCAACCGCCCCCGCCCGTTAACCCGGACTCAGAATCAGGGGAAGGATCAGGCGGTACGTGCTATAAACATGGAAACATTTATTTTTTAAAAAACAGGTATAGAAAAAATAGAAATACTACATAAAAATTTTTCAATGTAAAACTATATAAAAAGTAGGTCCACACATATAGGGATTGAACAATAATCCTCTTGGGACAGTTCAACAAAGCTCTCAAAGAGGTGCTCGAAAAGCCTCCGCAGGAGGTTCCTGGGGAGAGGTGCCTTATTGGGTGCTCCGTGGAAGCACACTCTTCCGCGCCAGGCCATCCTAATGTAAAGGGGAATTATCGCCTCCACAAGCATGGCAGCATATGGTCCTTGTCTGTGCAGGGCTTCTCTTAGCATCCGCTCTCTCTGACTCCGAGTGACACGCCTCAGGGTAATGTCGTTCTGGAAGTGCTGCATCTAATTAGGGCAATTAGTGTACTGTTACTATTGTGAATGGTAGACTTTTACTTTGCATAAGAATGACCCTCGCTTAACAGCCACGTGTTGGAGGCCACAGAGGAAAAGCATACAGTAATCTTTCCCGTGCACTGCCGGGAGGGGCTGGAAAAGGCTCAGACTTTATGCTTTCCAGATTGCCTTTAGTGGGAGGGCACAGCTATCCATTAACTGTTAAGCAGACTCTACTGTAAGGCTTACCAGGACTGGCTGCTAGACGGATTCAGCTGTCCCTCCCCGCTTGGCGTCTCTCCTGTGCAAGACCGCAACCACTGAAAGCGTATTCCGAAATCTCGAACTTGTCCTGAGATCTCGTGAGACTAGGTGCCCTGTATGGTCTTGTTCACAGAAACTGACTAGACTGTGTTCACTGTTCGCAAACATGTATCTGTTCAAGGAAATCACTTACTTTTGCCATCACACAGCTTCGGCTCTTTCCCGGACTGCCCCGTCATCCACCTCGCAGAGGCTGGCTAACATTAGGCGGCTAAAGAAAAAGACTAGGGACGAGATGTTTGCGGAACTGATGGCCTGCTCCACAGCCGAGGCGGCAGAGCAGAGACAGTGGAGGGAGACCCTGTGTCAGCAGCATCGCACACACATCGAACGGGAGGATACGTGGCGGCAGGAAGACCAGCAGGCGACTCAAACGCTGATTGGTCTAATGAGGGAGCAAACGGACACGCTCCGGCGCCTTGTTCTGCAGGACCGCAGGCAGGAGGAGAGAGCCCCCCTGCACTGCATCTGCAACCGCCCTCCAACGCCAAGAAGTCCTGTCCCCCCCTCACCCAAAGTTACAAGAAGGAGGGGCGGTAGGGGCCGTGAGAACTGTCACTGCACCGCAGCAGAGCGCTAATGTACAAGACACCTCTCGCGCTCTAAATTTGTAGAAGTTCTTCCCTTACAGGATCACCCAGTCCCAAATCCAAGTTTCAACCCCCCACTGTGTATAACATTATTAAAAGCGGTTTGCTGTTACTCTCTGTTTCCGTCACGTTTCTCGTGTCAGAAGACTTTGTGTGTGGGGGGGGATTTTAATTGCAGTGCATAGCCCACATTACCAGGGTACAGACTTGGGGGCAGGGTCAACTGCAGGGCACACACAGACTGCAGTCACTAGGCACCAGGGTCAGTCTGTGTGGTGTATGCTGCCCCGGGTCATTCGTTGATGTGTATGCTTGTCCAGGGTCCTGGCGCCTGCCATCCCCGAATGTAAAGGCAGGCTTCCCTTACCATGCACTTCGACCATAGCCACGAGCCTCTCCGCTGCCCTGAGCCCCAAAAAGAGCCCTCATCCAGGGACAGATACTCACCCGTCCCCCACACCCCTCACCCCTTCCAATGCCCAAACCCACAGCCCACAGCCATCATGCAAACCCCTATACAAAGACGGCACCCTCGCCTTCCTGCAAACCCACCCATTCCTGCAAACCCACCCCTACATGCACAATCACTGTAAACCGTCCCCCACCCCACAGACCTATGTAGGAGCAGGAGGCTGTCCGTCCTGTATTGGACAAGCGGTCTGTACATCAGTGCACACCGAACCCAGCACAGTATGCTTCCATGTTTCAACCCAGGAACAGAAATGCAAAGTCAACGAAATATTTATTATTAATTACTGTTACATTTCATTAGTTTTAAAACGTGCTTTGGAAGTGGGGGAAACTTGGAGAACCGGGTTTGTGAACTCAGATCTAACTCGACACATACAGACACAGGCCCATGATCAGGCTCTCTTAAAATCAAGTGGACAGTCACAGGTTACCCTGCTCTGCGAGGAAACTAGCTTTCAAAGCCTCCCGGATGCACAGCGCTTCCCGCTGGAATATTCTCTCGGCATGGGTGTCTGGCTGATCGTAAACAGCAGCCAGGCGATTTGCCTCAACCTCCCATCCGGCCAAAAAGGTCTCGCCCTTGCTCTCACAGAGATTGTGGAGCACACAGCAAGCAGCAATAACTACGGGGATATTCTTTTCGCTGATGTCCGAGCGAGTCAGTAAGCTTCGCCATCTCCCCTTGAGACGTCCGAAAGCACACTCCACGACCATTCTGCACTTGCTCAGCCGGTAGTTGAAGAGTTCCTTCTCACTGTCCAAGGCGCCTGTATAGGGCTTCATGAGCCAGGGCATTAGCGGGTAGGCCGGGTCCCCGAGGATCACTGTAGGCATCTGCACATCCCCAACCGTTATTTTGTGGTCCGGGAAGAAAGTACCTGCCTGGAGGCGTTTGAAGAGACCAGAGTTCCTGAACACACGCGCGTCATGAACCTTGCCCGCCCACCCGACGAAGATGTTGGTAAAACGTCCCCTATGGTCCACCAGTGCTTGCAGCACCATTGAAAAGTAGTCCTTTCGGTTAATGTACTCGCTGGCCTGGTGGGCTGGTGCCAGGATAGGGATGTGAGTCCCATCTATAGCCCCACCGCAGTTTGGGAATCCCATTGCGGCGAAGCCATCTATGATGACCTGGACGTTTCCGAGAGTCACTACCTTTGAGAGCAGTTGCTCAACGATTGCGTGGGCTACTTGAATCACAGCAACCCCCACGGTAGATTTGCCCACGCCAAAGTGGTTCGCTACTGACCGGTAGCTGTCTGGCATGGCAAGTTTCCAGAGCGCTATGGCCACTCGCTTCTGCACACTCAGGGCTGCTCGCATCCGTGTGTCCTGGCGCTTCAGGGCAGGGGACAGCAAGTCACACAGTTCAAGGAAAGTGCCCTTACGCATCCTGAAGTTTCGCAGCCACTCTGTTTCATCCCAGACCTGCAGCACTATGCGGTCCCACCAGTCCGTGCTTGTTTCCCGGGCCCAGAATCGCTGTTCCACACCATGAACTTGACCCATTGCCACCATGATCTCCACGGCAAGGCGTACCCTGCTTTGTGAGAGGCCTGCGCCACTCTCCTCACCGCGCTGCCGGAGCCTCCTCGCCCGATTTCTCAGCATCTGACTGTGGAAGAGGTGGACGATAAGGTGCGAGGAGTTGACAACGGCCATAAGTGCAGCGATGATCGCAGCGGGCTCCATGCTCGCAGTGCTTTGGTGTCCGCGCTGTAACCGACTAGAGAAGGGCGCGATCAGATTTCCCGCCGGCGCTTTCAGGGAGGGAGGGTGTGATTGACGGTTCAATGACGACAGTATCCCAAAACCACCCTCGACACATTTTTTCCCCCAGCAGGCATTGCGAGCTCTACCCAGCATTCCAATGGGCAGCGGGGACTGCAGGAACTGTGGGATAGCTTCCCACAGTGCACCGCTTCGAAAGTCGACGCCGGCCCCGTTAATGTGGACTCAGAAGTTCGAATTAGTGTATTTAGTGTGGATACACAAATTCGACTTCATAAGGTCGAATCCACAAATTCGAAGTAAGTAGATTCGAAATAGTCTTGTAGTGTAGACAAGGCCTGATATTCTGCTCTTACAATTCCGTGGCACCAAATAACTTCTTTCAAAGCATTTCTCAGTGCTAAATCTTAAAACTGCTTATAGATCATGAAATCAGAATGTTTGTCCCTTTACAATTCTTGAAGGATAGCAGAATACCAGCTAATCAAAAAAAAATTTGACTCAATTTCATCCCAGGTATTAATCCACTGAAGTTAAAAGTTGCACTGTCTATATTAGGTACTTTTATATGGTCCCCATTTGTATCTGTGTGCCTCACAATCATTCTCATTTTACATATAGGGAACCGAGGCATAAAGAGACTATGACTGGCCAAGATGCCTGAAATTAGGTGGTAGAGCAAGGACTGGAACCTTGTCATCCCAGGTCCTAGGATAATGCACTAACAACTGGTCCATATTGCCTCTCTACACCATCAATTAAATGGGATGAATGCCTCTGTAAACCCCTCCAAACCAGTCTTATTTTAGGGATCTGAACAAAAAGTCCTCTGTCTAGTATGTGTCTACATAGCTATATAGTTAAAAAGAGAGGCAGGTGATAATTCCAGGTGGGAAATTATATTAAAAAACAAACTCTTTTCTTCTGGGAAATTTAAAAAGAGTAAAATTCCTTGGAGGAAATATATGTTGGATGTTTCTGACTTAATCATGTATGCCTTCCTTGAAGGGTAGTTTAAATGAATTAGCTAATATAATCCTGTAGGTCAGAATAAATAGCTTTTAGCACATCCCCCATAAATTACACCAATAAATTAAAACTTTTGTATTTTAAAGATGGGAGGGTGAAAAAATAATACTGAATATGTTAGATTTCTAGAGGTATTAATGACATTTTTATTCTTACTTTAATACACTCTTATTTAATACACACATTATATGTATTCTCATATTTTCCCTGGTGTGATATGGCAGTGATTCATTGAGCAGAAAGAAATATTCTTATAGAGGTGTTCTGGAGGAAAATATTCTGAAGATTAATAAAAAAACCCAAACCTCTTATTTATCAAGACTATGTTAGTGGAACTGAATCCTAGCACAAATATGTTCAGTCTCAGAAAACTCAAAGAATAGCTTTTAGACTGTAAAGTGTACGCGTCACAAAAAGGCTTGCTCATAATTATATTTCCTTTCTAGAAAGTGTGTGAATCTGTGTGCGCATGTAACCCTTCTGCCAGGCCGAATTGATAGCATCAAGGGCCGGGTTCAATACATAGGGGCCCCTTCCCTACAATGTAATGCAAAACCAGCTCGAGCCCCCACCCAGTGACCTGGGAAAATCTTACACACACCCCTGGGTGCCTCGAAGAGGCAATACTTCCCCTCTCGCAAGCGCAGAGTCTTGGTGTAGCAGAAAATGTTTAATAACATGAGATAAACAACATAGCATTAAATTGGGAAAACACCTCAACTAGAGTTCATAGACCAAACCATGAGCAAAGACCCACCCCAGGAAATTGGGGTGTGTCATCTTCCTTGGGCTCTTGAGTCCAGCAACCGAAAGATCACCCACAGTCCCAAAAGTCCCGCAACACAAAAGTCTCTGTCCCGGGTCAGTGCAGCCCCAGAGTTCGAGTCTATCTGCAGGGTTCCCCCCCCCCCCCCCCCGCCAGCCTGGGTAGAAGGGGGCACCTTACGTGGTCTGTGGCCGACTGCCCTGCCTCTCCATGGGATTCTGCTTCCGCCTTCCCCACGAACTGCTCAGCTCCGCTCCGCTCCGCTCTGCCAGCTGCTCTGCTCCACCAGCCGGCCCATGATCCGCTCCAGCCGTCCCCGCAAACTGCTCGGCTCCGCACGCTCCGTGGGCACTCCAACTGTCCCACAAACTGCTCCGCTCCGCCAGCTGCTCTACTCCGCAATATAGCTTCAGGCTCCCCCACTAGTTAGCACAGCTCTTTAGTGATTTCAGCTCTTAGTGAGTTCAGCTCAGGAACCTGTAACTTAGATTCTTAAGGGAATCAAAAATCAG
This sequence comes from Mauremys reevesii, assembly GCF_016161935.1. Taxonomy (NCBI): domain Eukaryota; kingdom Metazoa; phylum Chordata; order Testudines; family Geoemydidae; genus Mauremys; species Mauremys reevesii. The sequence continues at coordinate 98,151,894 of NC_052624.1, forward strand.
CTCTAGTATTCAACAGTAGAGAGAGGAGGAGGTGCAATTGATGCTTCTGGCTCACACAAGGAGCCCACTCCCTTGTCTAGCGAGTGCCACTCAATTGATAGTGAGACTCCCTGTCACAAAGCAGTTTCACAGTTCCTCATCCACACATTCAGGGTGACAACACTCCACTCCTCCCGCCTCAACAACAAAGAAACTAGGGATCCCACAGCTGCCAAAGCAACCATCCCAGGCTGCCGTGGGCTATGTCAGGCGGGGTGGGTGTGCCTATACAAACACGATCAGCCCTGAAATTCTTTTCCACACTCGCCATAATTCACCACCAGATGTCAGGGTAGAGCTCATCCTGACTCTGCTTACAGGCACATGTCTATGTATCAACACCTAATATTTTTCAATTAATGTGTCATTTCTTTTAGTATTTTAGTGTCTTATATTTAGTGTAAAATTCCTCAATATTTTATTTATTTAAAAAGTGTTTTGCTCTATTGAAGTTTCTTTCCTAAGGCCCAGTAATGAAAAACTAGCAGAACCAGTCAAGGACAATATTAAAAATTAGATACCTAAAATTAAGCAGCTAAGGATAAAACTTTCAAAAGTGCCTAAGTCCCATAAAATGTTACTGGGACTTTGGCACCTAAGTCACTTAAGTTCTTTTGGAAAAAATGAGCTGGAGTTCTCAAGGCTTCTATCTCTGAGTTCCACGACAGGGAATCTGGAAGCTCTGGATCCCTGACATCAAAGTAGGACACCAAACTGTGCCCTTGAATAGTGGACCCTGGAAGTCTGAGCTCCCTCAGCAGCCTGTCAGGTCAGCTGGTAAGAAACAAGGCATACTTCTGACAGAACTCTGCCTGTGTACCATCAAAAGTTTGTTGAAACCAGTATGTTTCTGCAAAACACTTTGGTTTTGACAAATTGGCATTTTCTGATCAATACCTTTTTCATTGGGAAAATTCCTGACCAGCTCTGCTTGAGCATCCACAATTCTCAGTGAAGGCAGTGATAGTTGTGGTTGTTCAGCACCTCTAAAGCACCATACTCTTTAGAGATATGGGAACACTACTTATGTTTTGGAAAGAACTCCTTGGTCTGATTTCCTTAAAGAATATCTGCTGCTGTGTTTTATTTATTTGTTGCTGTGCATTCACTCTGATGTGCTTCATGGTTAAATCCAGCTTGTTAGCAGGCCTCAGTTAACTTGACTTCTTTATTTTTTCTTTTTGCCATCAGACATTGGGCCTGATCCAAAGCCCATTAAACCAATCGGAAGACTCTCACTGAATTCATTGGGCCAATTTAGCAACTCTCTCATCTCACAACACTATAGTTGGGGTCATTAACCTGTCAGTATTTTATTATATGTTTGAAGCTCATGTAGATCACTGTCCAAAGATAGAGGCACATAAATTAGCGTGAAGGTCAATTTGTTTGATCTACATCAATCCATCCTTACTATATGGAGGGATTATGTATCATTCATTTGTAAAGGAATGCTATGAAATGCTATTCAGAATTATTGATTTGACAATGAGAGGTAAGTACTACTTACTGCCTGTTGTCAGATGCTACTGGTGTGGTGCTCTGCTCTGTTCAATGTTGATATCGGTTGTGTGCATGTTCCCTCTGTGTGCTGCCCCGGCTCTGCACAGATAGCTGACACAGCAGGCCCCGAGAGAACCCCCAATGACCACAGACTCTAGTAAGGTACGAAGGCACTTCGGCCAGGTTTATTGTCAAACAAAGCACAATAATAGTTCCCTGTAGACTTTACTCTACAGGACATACTACGAATATGTGCCCCCTGGCAATGGACTGAGCTCAATCAGTGGCGGGACTTTCCACTGCCCCCTAGGCTGGATAAAGACATCCACTCAGAGGTGCATTCTTATACAGAGATACAAACAACTTACACATCACTCCTGACGTATTGAGGTGCAACCCCCTCTACATAGCAAGGTACAACCCTTCTATGTAGTAAGGTGCCGCCTCTCACTTTGTACATGTTGGTTTGAACAAAACAACTCTATCCATCATATTACCCCTTTGGCCCTGTCATTGGGATGGGTCAGCTTGTTCCTTGTTATCTGTGTGGAGTGTACAAGTATGTGAATGTTCTGATATCTGGTGTCCAGTACCTTTTAGGCACGTCTCTTTTTGCAGCATCAGCCCTTTCCTTCCCAGCTTCTGTGAGCAGGGCCTGCCTTTGGCTCACAGCAAAGTTAGCAAAGTCTTGACCATTACTTTAGTTCAGGCCTTAGGCCTCATACCAGGCCTCTGATACTAAGGTTTATATCTCAGGGCCTCCTCTTACTACACTGCCCAATGTGTCGTCATGAGAAATGTTTCTTTGAGGAGCATTATTATATTATATGAAATATTTACTTTGGATTTTGGAGACTATTATTTTGAGCAACTTCGATTGTGCTGAATGGAATATTGTTCATAAAGGAAAGATCTTCTATTTCCACAACCTTTTCCCTTCTCTTAGTTATTTTAAAATGTTTGCTCATTTTCAAATGATATAATACAACAGGTGAACAAGGTAAACCAACCCTAATAAACAAGTAAATACAGTATAGGTTTAATAACCTGGAACAATATTCGGCTTTTCAAGAAACTACCAGCATTACTGCCTGGCTCCTATCTATATTTGTCTGTTTATCTGACTAAATATTCTCACTGTCCCTGTGAACTCTTGTTTCATGCAGCTTTACAGATTTTAAGAATTTTTCATTTCCATTTAAAATGTCTTGCCTTCTATGTAGAAATGCTCCTGACTCAATTTTCTAGATTGTTATTAAATTCCATACAGATTCCATATCAAATTGGCAGCCCTTGTAAGAATGAATTAAACTTTGAAGAGTTGTATAGATATTTTCCTGGTGACCATGTCAGGCTATGTGTACTTATGCATAGTGACAACCTTAGACAGACTCCATCTAAGCTTCCCCTTCTGTAAATCAGTCTTAGAAATTGACTGTCAGCTTTAGTGAATGCAGCTGATATTTTTATCACCTTCCTTACTTTTCCTTCTTCAAAAAACAACCCGAAAAGCTGCCATTTTGCAGGGATTGCTGGAGAAAAGAAAGAACTTCAATTCCTAACATTTGTCTTCCAAAGTTAACAGAAGAGGCAATATCTGCTACTATCCTCTTTTATGCCTAGAGCCATTGGTCAGTCATTTAACACTAAACTTTCTACAGTTAAAGCTACCATAAGCCTCAGCCCTACCTGATTATCCTTTAACAGTTGCTTCACTAAAATGCCAGCTGCTGATTAACTCAATGCCATTACACAGGCTGACCTTCTCAAAATCATTAAATTGGTAAATAGAATTACTTCCTCCTCAGACTCAGCACCAACACAGTTCATTCTAGAATTTATTGATTTTCTTTTTTCTCCCTCTCTTCAGTTTAGATACTTTTTAAAAAAAATATTATGGTTTGTCCTAATGCTATGATGAGATCTGTCCAACACAGTATTGTGCCTCCTATATTAAACTTGCTCATATGAAGCATTGCTCAGGGAAATTTCAATTGTCCAGTCTGATCTTTTATTGCTCTCTGATTGTTTGACTCAGGACCTCCAGAGAATAGTTACAAGCCTTCAAGCATATCTCCTTTTCTCCTGTGGGTTCTTGTTTTTACTCAAGATCAGTCATAATTTCAAAAGCATACTGCTTTATTGTTTGGTTGAGTAACCCCTTTGACACAGTGTTTTATTTGTTCTGTGTTTAGCATTGAGAGCATTTTTTCTGCGATGCCCTAATTTTTCATACTTAGGGTTACAATGGCAACTGATACTTCTTTTGGCCATACGAACTGTGTCTCAAATGACAGAAAATAAAGTATGACCTCATTTCTTTAACTGTATCTCACTCCCATTCATTGGCTCATCTAGCATTGGCTTCATCTGCCTCTTCGCTTACTGCACTTGTTCTGAACGTTCACTCTACCACCTAGAAAAGCCTTTCTTTTAGCCCCATTGATTCTTCAGCCTTTTTCAAATCTCATCGTAAAACGTATTTTTGTCTACTTCCTATGGCTCTTAATTAATTTCTCTCCCTGTCATTGTTTATTATTTAATGATGTAACTACTACTTAATTCTGTAGTGCATTTGGGACACAGTTCATATGAAAGGAATTCTACAAGTATATTTATGTTGTACTGTCAAACAAAAATGCACCGTGGTTGTCTTTGAACAATATAATCATGTTTGAAAGAAACTAAGTTCCTGGTTTGACGTAACTGTACAGTCTTAGATGTTAGGGACTCTTTAGAACACACAGAATTTTTCCACTCCTAAATTATTCTCATTCCTTTTTTTCTGTCAATGTTATGGTCCTCCTCATGTATTATTTAAAGCTAATGGGTGTAAATCTGCTGGTCCATTTATTTTATTCCACCAGAGTACCAGGTGAAAAGGAAAATATGGTTGCTAATCACAGTGATGTGAAAATCAGAAAAAAAGAAAACTGCCTTGATGTTCCTTTAGCTATTTTAGCAGTTTATTTTAAAATATGCAAGAAAGAAATTGAATAGTTAATGGGTAGATAGTCCTCTAGAAACTCTATAAAGAGAGTGGTTTACAAGAGCAGAAAGAGAGTGCATAGTTCAGAGAATTGATAAAGGGTACTAGCTGGGCAGTGTGAGGGAAGCCTGATCTGTTCTTTGCCTTGTCTATACAGAACGGCTTCTTATGCTATGGAGAGAGAGTAGATTTTACTCTCTAGAACTTTGAATCCAGGTTCATTCATGACCAGTAAATTCACTTACAAACATAAAAAGAATTGTCTTAAAGTTGGTTTTTCCCTTGATGAATAAACCATAAATAAACACAAAACAGTTCAAAACATCTTAGGCTATTCTGTGACTAAACCTTGTGCAGATGGTGTGGGGAGGGGCAAGGGAGAAGGAGCTTTCCCTCCATGGCCCTTACATGAGGATCAATCAGTCAGTTATCGTGATCTCCTAGCATCCCCTCATCACAGGCTACATTAAGGTGGAGGCAAAACCTAGGCCCTTGCTCCCATTGAATACCAACCATGGAAGGCGGAGCAACCTGCACTATACAGTATAAGCACTATGCCTGTACACCCTAAAGCTCTATAAGGATTCATGCTCTCCTGGCAGTGTGGCTCAATGCTAACCCCCGATCAGTTCTATATTTGTCAGAAACGATCCAGCACTCTAAGTCACTGCTGATTCAGTTAAGAGTGCCATTAGTGAGCTAGCAGTCACCGCTTCATCAAAGAACCATGCTGATCTGTGGTGATGATATTGAAAAAGACTGCCTTTAGGAGCCACTGTTTTGCTTAAGGACAAGAGATCATTACAGAGTCTTGCCAAACACTCATATTTTCATAGACTTAAAGGCCAGAAGGGCCCATTATTAGATCATCTAGTCTGATCTCATTCAGTAAAGTGGTTTATCAGCAAGATAGAATATTTTTCCTCAGAGCAGCTCTGAAATGCATCAAGTTCCATTAGCTTTTGAGAAGAATGGTCCATTAAAATAGGACTTGACAGGAGAGAAGGACTCTGCCACAGAACAGAGAAGGTGATGGTCATTGGCAGTTGCTACATAATGTTCTTTGTGGTTTTAAGTGTCCTTTCCAATTGCTAAGTTTGATTATATGAACTTTAATCACACAGGTTTCAGAGTAGCAGCCATGTTAGTCTGTATCCACAAAAAGAACAGGAGTACTTGTGGCACCTTAAAGACTAACATTTATTTGAGCATAAGCTTTCGTGGGCTACAGCCCACTTCTTCAGATGCATAGAATGGAACATATAGTAAGGAGATATATATACATACAGAAAACAAAAAGGTGGAATTAGCCATATGAACTCTAAAAGGCTAATTAATTAAGATGAGCAATTATCAGCAGGTGAAAAAAACCCCACTTTTGTAGTGATAATCAAGATGGCCCATTTCAGACAGTTGACAAGAGGTGTGAGGATATTTAACATGGGGAAATAGATTCAATCTATGTAATGACTCAGCCATTCCCAAACTCTATTCAAGCCTAAGTTATTGGTATCTAGTTTGCATATTAATTCAAGCTCAGCAGTTTCTCATTGGAGTCTGTTTCTGAAGCTTTTCTGTTGCAAAATTGCCACCTTTAAGTCTGTTACTGAGTGACCAGAGAGGCTGAAGTGTTCTCCTACTGGTTTTTGAATGTTATGATCCCTGATGTCAGATTTGTAACCATTTATTCTTTTGCATAGAATCATACAGTATTCTTATCCATTTAAGGTCTGGGTAGGAATTAAGTCAGTATACTTTTTCCTTTGTTCTGTGGTAAATAGAAGATGGAGAGAATTGCAAGGCTTAGGTCAGGTTTTAGAAGGAAAGGCCCTTTAAATAAACTTAAAAAGGTCAAAACTAGTGGGGTATGAATGAAGTTTTTTAAAAGGTTATTGTGTTTCTGCCTGCAAAATGATTGGCTGCAATGAAAATAACAGATTGGTGATATTTCAAAGCCTTTATTTGATACACATTTGTCATGATTCTTGGAGAAATATTGGAGAAAGAAACGTTAATAGAAATACAGACAGCTGTATACCAAGGCTATGCATTTATATTTCACAAGGTCCCTGCTGTAGTGTCATCTTATAAAATAGGAGCTCAGATATGTGTCAAATAGAAGTGGCTCATAGTGTTTTCTCACAGCTTGTTGCTCAGAAGAAAAAAAAACCTTTTTTGACACACAGATCATGCAGTTTGCTCATTATCTGAAGCCGTATCCCTCACTTTTTCACTGGGCAGGTCTTCCACTTATTCTCTCATTCTCTTGTACTATATTTCTTTAATTTCATGGTGTCACTCAGTCTCTTACCATGATCTAATACAGTTCAAGATGTCCAATATCACCAGGGCAAGTTTTCACCAAATGGCTTCCCTTTTATAGTTAGGAGAATTCATTCATCATCTCCCTTTTTATTGATCCTGCAGATTGTGAGAACATAGGATTGATGCTTTTTTGAGATCCCATAATTTGATGATCCATGTTTAAGAAACACATTCTGCGGTATCACTCTATAGGCCCTTTGTTTATTGGATTTTAAACCTGGGATGCACAAAGCCTTAGCTGGGATCCTATTAAATAGGAACTTCTAAAAAGTTCTGAATTATCCTCTTAGGTTTGCAAGTAAGTTAAGTCAATCTCTGTGATCCTACCAGTACAGGTTCTTTATGGATTTTAAGGCCAGAAGGGACCATTATAGTTGTTTAGTTTGATGTACTGCAAAACACAGGCCACCATGGAACCTGATTTCTGCATCAAACCCATAAATTCCATTTTGAATTATAACATATCTTCTAAAAAGATTTCACATCTCTAGGTAAGTCATTCCAATGGTTAATTTTCCTCATTGTTAGAAATGTGAACCTCATTTCTATCCTGCATTTGTCTAGTTTCAGTTTCCAACCATTCAATCTCATTATGCCTTTTCTACTAGATTAAAGAGTCATCTACTATTAGAAATCCCTCCCCGATACTTGTAAACCATGATCAAGTCACCTCTTAACCTTCTCTTGAATAAATTGAATAGATTGAGGTTCTTTAGAATCTCACTATATAGCGTGTTTCCAGATCTCGAATCATTCTTATAACTCTTGTTTTCTGAACCCTTTCCAATTTATCAATATCATTTTTTGAATGGTGTGAACAGCAGAACTGGACATAGACCATTACTGGAATACTCACAAATGCTGTTTACAGAAGTAATCCCTATTCCTCCTTGATATCATCTTTCTTTATAAATATAAGCTCTTTTAGCTACAGCATTGCTTTGGCAGATCACACTCATTTCATTGGCTACCATGATCTAGGTCTCTTTCAGAGTCCCTACTTTCCAGGATAATGTTTCCCATCTTTTTAAGTGTGACCTACATTTTTTTTGTTCCTAGATACGTGACCTTGCATTTTGTTGTGTTTAAACACATTTTTAAATGAACCCATGATACCAAGTGATATAAGTAGATTTCTATAACTGACCTCTCCCCCATCATTGTTTACCATGCCACCAGTTTCTGTATTATCTTCAAATTTTACCAGCAATGATTTGATATTTTCTTCCAAATAATTGACAAAGTTATTGGTTAGCATTGTATAGTGCTATTTTTTTCAGAAAGTCATGTGATACAAAGTGTGATGAACTCCCCGGGGTACAACCTGGAACTGTGAAGTCGCTGTGCCCTCTTAACTCTCTCTCTGTCTGCCACAATGCTTTGCTAGTGGAAAGCAGCAAACTCCTCCAGGTGCTGTTATCACAGCCACCAGCATGCACAGACACACCCAACTAAGTTGCATGCATGCTCTGAATGCCACTCATAAACTATACAGCGGGAGATGCCAGCAAATCCCGCCAGCCCTCAGCATTGTTCCCCCAGAAACGTACCATCTTACACTGCTCAAGACCTTCCCTTGAACAATGCAAGATCATTAGTTTGCAACTTCATCAAAGGATAGTGGACATGTACTAGCCTTTGTAAACTGAGCAGATTCCCCAAACTCACTGATAAAGATAATATATTAAAATAAGATTAAAGAATATAAGATAAAAGATGCTACTTAGCGATCCAGTACATCACACTAAATTAAATGTCTTACTATATGTTCTGTGAACACAATTTATCTTTGTCAAGACTTCTGATTTCATTTTAAAAAGTCAAATTTGTTTGAAAAGACTTATCTTCCATAAAACCATGCTGACTGGCATTAATTATGCTATCATCTTTCAATTCTTCACTAATTGTTTCCCATATCAACCTTTCAATGATCTTGCTTGGAATTGATATTAGACATAGAGGCACTTAGTTTCCTGGGCTATCCAGTTTAACATAAAATATTTGTAAAATGTTGTTTTTTCAAGCCCTCTAAATCTTCCCCAGTGTTTCAAGATTTGTTAAAAATTTACAATAATGGTTCAGAAAACTTTTCAGCCAATTCTTCAGATAACCTAGGATGCAAGTTATTTGCTTATGCAGATTTTAAAAACACTTCACTTTAATAGTTGCTGTTTAACATCCACCTTAGTTACTGATGGAATAGAAAGTATTTCATTTTCGCTGACATGAGTACTTCATCCTGCTTTTTCCTGAAAGAAATATTTGCTGAATACTTCTGCCTTTTCTGCATCATGATTGATAATTTTATCATCCTTGTCTACTGTTGGAGCTATACCATTGTTAGGGTTTTGTTTACCCTGAAATAAACTTTTTATTGTTCTTAACCCTAATATTGATAGATTTTTTTAAATTAAAACCTTTAGCTTCACTTATCAATTATCTGTATTTCTTAAATGCAAATTTGTACCTACTGCTATCAACTTCCCCAATTCTTCATTTGTTATATTTTTATTTTATTATTGATTTTATTACCTTCCCTCTTAGCTAGCACAAAGAAGCTTTGTTTTATTACTGATCAATTGTGGGGTTTTTGGCGTCTAATAAAGCATTCTTAAACAATTATCACAATTATCATTCATAATTTTAGGTTTAACTATTTCCTCCTGCTCAATTTTCCTCATAATTGTTTTCAGATCTGGGAAATTGGCCTTTTCAAAGCACCCATCATAGGGACCATATTGTGTGCACATGTAACAAATAAAATTAGGTCACAACTTGCACCTAGGCAGCCACCAATTTTTAGTTCAGTCAACAGTTCAACTTTATCCATCAGACTGATGTTTAGTATGGAATTGTCCCACTCAATATTTTTTGTTTTAGAAAATTATAACTTTTAGACATTCCAAGAATGTTTTATAAATGGCAGCTTGAGACCTCCAGCTTATTTGCCCCAGATTGAAGCCCTCTGTGACACAATTTTTCTTTCTATGCCTTATAGATTTTGCTGTTTTGCATGGCACTACAAGCAATGTAACTGATTATTTTGAAACAGACTATAAGAAATTATGATCATTTTGATATCTTCACAATTCTGTTTAAAACAAATGGTGTTTGTCAATGTGAGTTATATCTTTCTACATGATTCATTCTCACTTGACAGAATCTAAATGCAATGGAAGATATTGAGCAAGTGGAAAGTAACAGAGTTCACTGATGCATCCGACGAAGTGGGTATTCACCCACGAAAGCTCGTGCTCCAATACGTCTGTTAGTCTATAAGGTGCCACAGGACTCTTTGCTGCTTTTACAGAATTCACTTTATGAACTAAAGCCATGAGTCTCTTTGATATTTCTTCCTTTATAATATTCCATTAGGAAAAATAAGATAATATCCATGGAATATTTTTGGTGTTTTTCAGAGCTATTCACTTGTGTACAGTCTTATTTTATAGATGGCATTTCTTTATTCTTCTTCTTATCTTTATAAAACAAAATACCATGACAAATAGACAACTGCAAATACAGTAAGATGTTTATGCAATAAACCAGATGCTTGGAAATGTAGTTAAGACTGTTAATGGGGAATATATATTTTTGTCCAGGCTAGTCAAGAGAAAGCAAAGAGAGTTAACACCTGCTGACTGAAATCATGACCCCCATTTAAGTCAATGGCAAAACTCTCATTGACTTCAGTGAGGCCAGGATTTTACCCACATTTTAAGGTGCTATCTGATATCACTGAGCCCCCCCTGTTCTGTCAGCCTGGGCCCCCTTCGCCCTTTAACCTGTCTTGTTGAGCCAGGCTCTTAAGCCTTCTCTAGCACACAGAGAGGCAGGGCCACACCCAGCTGCAGAAAGAGAGAGACACTGAGATGAGCTCTGGGAAGACTCATCTTAAGGGACTTGCCCCAGAACTCAGGTGCCCACCTCCCTTGCAATGCAGACCCAAAGGTATAATGTCTTGCACTGTATAGAAAAATCTGCACAGCACAAACTCATAAAAATTCACCCTCTCCCTCAATGTGAAGAGAGATGTACACAACTTCTTGTCCCCCCCAGTTAGAAATTGCACAAACTAGGTTTAATAATAAACAAAACAAATGTATTAACTATAGAAGGCAGATTTGAAGTGATTATAAGAGAGAGCAAAGAGAACAAAGCAGATTACTGAGCAAATAAAACAAAGCACGCAAACTAAGCTTGATTCACTAAAGAAATTGGCTACAAATATTAATTTCTCATCCTAAATGTTGTTTCAGGCAGATTGCAAGGGTTCTTGAAAGCCAGCTGCACTGGCCTGCAGCTTGAAACTTCAGATATTATAATTCACAGACTTGACACCCTTCCAGCCTGGGCTCAACTCTTCTCCCTCCAGTTCATCTTATTTCCAAGTGTTTTCCAGTGTCTCTTTGGGCAGGGAAGAAGCAGAGAACCACGATGATGTCACTTCCCTGCCTTATATAGCTTTTGTGTATGGCAGGAACCCTTTGTCTTCCAGTGGAAAAACAGTGGCATTCCAAAGGGGGGAGGCAGTACCACATGACTCAGTCATGTGTCTCTGCAGGGTCATAGCAGCCATTACTTGCAGGCTGTGTGGAGCGACCACAGGATGACTAAGCTGTTTCACAGTCCATTGTCTTTGCTGATGGGCCATCAGCCCTGTCTGGCTTTTTCATTGTTGTATGTGAAGGGCTAGTTGTGGGTGTCACCCAAAGTACAGATACATGGTCAATATTTCTAACTTCAGGTACAGAAAGGATACATACATACAAATTGGATAATCACATTCAGTAAATCATAACCTTTCCAGTGATATCTTACATGAGCCATCTTGCATGAAATATATCTGTTATGCCATACCCATATCATAAGCATATTTACATAAAGAATATGGAGTGTAATATCACACCCTCTATGCCCAATTCCTTCCTCCGATACATGGGTGTAATTCTTGAGTTCAGTGGGACTGAACCCTGGTATATGAGAGCAGAATTGGACCTAAAGTACATAGCACTTTTAGACCAAAGAACTGGGGGAAATTTCTCTAAAGCAAAAGTACAGTCTAACGTATTTTGCTGATTCAAGGTCTTAATCTTTGTCACACTTTTTTGTGATGTTTTTATGATATAATACTGAGTTTCTGTCCCATCTATTTTCATTGATCCTTGATAGCATCGGTGCAAACATGGAAATGTTAACAGACAAGTGTTGATTGCACAGCTACTGTACATTATGTCTATACTGATGCAGTTGAAGGAGTCATTCACTGACACAGTATGTACACAAGCAAAGACTTTTTACTATGGATTACTGCATTTTGAGCCACTTAAAAACATGAAACACAGCCATGGTAGTAATATTTAGCTAGAGGTCATTAATTTAATAAACTATTCCATATAAATACATTGACTTGACTGAAGAAAGTAAAAGTGTTGCCTCATTAATTCACCTTGGTAAATATTGTCCTTGAGTTATAAAATTTCACACTTGACTACATTCTTGTTTGTGAACTTGAGGTTACCAATTGCTCATATTTGTTCTGTGGTCTTCTCTGCTTATATAGTCTTATGTTCTATTGATTAGTGTAAATCATAGCTCCCTGTTATTGTTCACCTTTATATTAAATATGATTAGTAACTTGGTGCACATCATCCAGTCAATGTGTAGTTATGGACTTATTAATTTAAGCTAAATACACAACTTATTAAAAAAAACAGTACTTAATTGTCACAGGTTTTGAGATTATTTTTTTAAGCTTTGTCTCCTGTATATTCTCCTATTCGCCTAAGGAATTTGCATAGTAATTTACTTTACAACTAATGAAAATGAATGTAAAATACTTGAAAATCCATTGAACAATAGTCCATACACATTGCTGGGAGGGAAGTTGATTCATTCTTTTATTTTATTTTATTTTAAATAGTATGTAATGGCTCCAAAAGATCAGTGCTCCAATGTGGGCTGACACGATACAAACATAGTAGAGATAATCCACTCTAAAGAATGTAAAATCTAAGTTTAAAATTACAACAAATGCAAAGGGCGAGGGAGAGGAAGGGGTAGTTAACAGTAATAAAAATACATTATAACATAAACAAATTATGTGTGCAGTGTTTGTTTTTGTTTTGAATAGTTGTCCCAGGTAATTCTGCCTACCTAACCATTATCAGATGGTAATGTTCTGTCAGCATCGTGAGATAAACGGACCTTGAGGTGGGATTTGTAGGACAGGACTGCGACCTCCCTTTTGTTTATCCCATTACTACCATCAAAAGGTTGTCACAACGATCCTTCTTTCAGCTGAGAATGGAACCTAGTGCTTCAGAGGGGTAATGAGCATTGACTGGAAGAAGACAGTAGCCGGGTGGAGTCATTCAAAAATGACACAATGTACTGATCTTCTCCTGGGAAATATTGTGTGACTTTGGAGTGTAGCTGCCTTCTAATCAGAACTGTAGCCAAAATTCAGTCAAAATAAGATGAAAACATATTCAGTGGACCTCACACTTAGATATCAACCATTGTGATTATTCATCTATAACTTCAGTAAATCTGGTCTAACATTTTAGACTCTAATTAAGTTGCTAATTCCTTCATATCATCCTTCAAATAATGGTCAGCAAATGAGATGTTAATAAATTGTTGGTGCCTCAATACCTCAGTGATGGGTGCTGTTGAGATACCTAAGGCCTTGGCTACACTTGCCGCGGTGAGTTCGACTTCTCGGAGTTTGAACTATCACGTCTAATCTAGACGCGATAGTTCGAACTCCCCGCGCGCTCTGGTCGACTCCGGAACTCCACCACTGCAAACGGCGGTGGCGGAGTCGACCTTGGAGCCGTGGACTTCGATCCCATGGCGTCTGGATGGGTAAGTAGTTCGAACTAGGGTACTTCGAGTTCAGCTATGCTATTCGCGTAGCTGAACTTGCGTACCCTAGTTCGACCCCCACCCTTAGTGTAGACCAGGTCTAAGATAAGTAGATATTGCCAGTTCACAGATGTCATAACTGTCCTGCAAGAGTATCAGTGATTGAACTTACTTTTTATAGGTGTTTGATCAAATATCATAGTATTATACACCAATGATTCAAAATATTATGATATATTAATATATTCTTAGCTGATATAAATAGGCATATTTCCAGTGGCTGCAGTGCAACTATGCCAGTAGACAAGCTGAGGATCTGTCCTTCTATCTTTCAGTAATATCACTGCACTGTTCAAGCCCTTATTGTTGAGCTTTGTGTTACTTTTTTGAGGTTGTAGCTCTTCTTCCCATGTTGAAAACCTCTTTTCCGACTGTCCTGCTCAGAATCACAATGGATTCATGAGGTGTCTTTTATTTATGTGTGTGTATGGCAAATATTGCACTAAGGGTCTGATTGTCAAAGGTGCTGAGTACCTAAAACCCCATTTGAAATCAATAGGAACTCAGTACTTCTGAAAATCAAGACCTAATTCTTTTCATCCTTTCTTTTTCCAGCAATAAAATCTTACCAGCTATTACAGAGTAAAGATTAAATCCCCTTCCTTCTGTTTTAAAAAGGGTAATATGAGCAAATCAAAAATTTTGCAAGTGTGAAATAAATAGGTTCTAGGGCACTAGTAGGACTGATTGATTTGATTTGTTGTTCCAACTGAAATTGTTTTGTTATAACCTTTCCAGCAGCTTCATTTGTTTCTTTGAGGGATAAACAAAAACCACTTTGCCATTTTTCCACTTAAAATTCATGTTGTGCTCAGAAGTAAAATCTGATTATACGAATATCAAAAGCCTGGTTCTCCACCTCAGTCACCATGGCATAAGGCAGGAACAACTCCATTGAAGTCAATAAAATACTAGTGTGAAACCAGTGTAAGTGAAGGGAGAATCCTGCCCCTGTAACAGGACAGCCCTGAGAAGTTCTCGTAAACTATAGATTAAGGATCTCTATTGTAAAGGATTGAAATGGGATTGATGAGACATTTATTTTTGTGGTGAAAGGAGTGGAGGACCAAAGGGTTATCATCATTTTAAAGTAGAGTTGGAAATTGTTAAAAAAAAGATTCTAGTCTGTCCTATGTATATATCCATTCTGCCTGCCTGGGTGTATAAATGTATCTGTAATCTAACAGTGGATAGTGCATGAAGATTGGGTACCTAGATAAGCTATATGCAAATGTTGCACTCATTCCTCTTTAACTTGGTGAATCTCTGTATTATTTCACTGAAGACACCAAAATTTGGGACTGTCTGGTGGTCCTTCTAGAAATTCCTTCTGTGAATTGTAATTCAGTTCACTCCCCTAGTCCAACCATCAGGTATTTTGCACCAGTCCTCTGCTATCTAAATTATTGTGTCCCCATTCTAATTTTTATTTTGTTTTATAATCTGAGATTTTTGTAGTGGATCTCCCAAAGCAGATAACTGAGCTTGAATATAGGATCCTCTGTTCCAGGCCTGTCCCAAAGTGGGAACAGAGTCCAACATTTCCGTGCTTCTTCCTTTAAACATCCTTTCTTCCTTTTACAACTTCCCTTTTTATGCCTGTTGAACCACTTCTTGCTAATAGATGGCCACCCTCAGCACGCTGCACTCTGACATGAGTTTTAATACATAAAATAGCCATCAAAGTTAATGCAATTTACTTCTGCTCATGTATATGTCTATGCTGAGAATAGAGATGGGTGGATATGGAAAGCTTTGGTGGTTTTACTTCTGACCCTGCATCTGTTATCACATAACAATAAAATCAACAGATTTTCTCTAAGATACTGAGCCAGGTGTCCCAAACCATAAAGAGCACCAAGTGAAGCTTTTAAAGTTCAGGAATGGAATGAAGATTCATGGCAGATCATGTTATGTATTAATCCTATTCTACCTGTCCTAGGTTTAGAACAAGATTAAGTAACAAACAATTACTCTGGTAGTAATACCAGTTATTGAAATATCAGGTATAAGATTGAAATAAGCAAACCTGACTGACTCATACAAAATTCTCTGCTCAATTTTTTTTCTGGGAAGATCAGTTCCTACAAAAGTATAAACAATGCTGGCTGCATTTGTTCGTAGTGAATCCACTCGCATTCTTCACCATCCTTTGTCATGTTTCCACCAGTCTCATATGCATTTGTAGAGAAAAGGGTTTGCTCATGACATATGGTACAAAACAATTTTTTGTTCCCTTCTGACACTTTGAAGAAAGTACACCCAAAGGCAAAAACATCAGCTACCGTTTTGAAGGTCTCTGGTAAGCTATTTTTTATGTGACTTTTGTGGGTCTGCTACATATTTTAAAGGGCAGTATTGCCAGACTGAAAAACATACTTGGGAAAATATATCATCCCAACCTTATCTGCCTTCCTGATGAAGGGAGAAAATAAAAACTACTGCAACCAATGGAATGTTGACATCATAGTTGAAAAACGGTGTTCTGTAACACAAAAAGCTTCAAAGTGTTATTCCTCGGTCTGTGTTTTATTTCTTTTATTTTCTGCTTAAATAAAAATATATCAAGCTTTATTATATATTAAAAAATATTATGGCATTCTACAATAATTACCAAACAATGTAAATTACAACAGTGTTTGAATTCCAAGACCCATATTCCATAAATTAGTAATGATTTACCTCAGTTTTGAGATACCTAATTTGAGTTTTCCTCATATGTACAATAATAGTTACCACACAACTAACTAAAAGTCCACTAATGCTAGTAAGGTTCTTAGAGTTCTTCAGGTGGAAGTTAGTATTTAAGTCCAAAGTCTATAATTCTTGGCAAATTATGGTGACGGAAGTAAATTTGTATTAACTAAGCATATCTAACTGTGGGTGGGGATTTTTGTAAAACTATGAATAGAGCTGTGCAATTCATTAGTATTAGGGGGGTTTTTTTGTTGTTTTTTTTTTACATAAAAATTGTGTATTCAAGGGCTCAAGAGATTTGCAGATGTATAAATTAACTTTTTTTTCCTCCATAACTATTTTGAATTTCACTTGAGCTTTGGGTTACAGGATGCCTATATGTCAAGGAAAACCCCTGAGTTTCACCTGATTTACAGTTATATCCACTGTTTTTTTCATGGCTTCTTTTCTGAAACCATAAATAGGCCTAGGCTGAGGTTTGCACAAAATATACCCAATATTCCTTGAGTCTAAGCAAACATAAATTTGGAGATTTTTAATAAAAGCAGCCGCAAAGTGAATGGAAAGCTCTGCACACCTTTACTAGAAATTCTCCATCACATCTCATGGAGATAATTGGTAGAATGTTCTCTGTGCAAACATTTATCTTGAATAAAGCATTCCTCTCCTCATTTTCACCCTAAACAAATTCCAGTCTGACTTTACCTGAAGCATCTTCAATCCTATTTAAAGCCTGTTGCCTTAAAATTTAGAGGATCTTTGTATCGGTGGATTACAAAATCAGCATGCAAAAAAAATGGGTATTTAACAACATTCCGAAGCCAATTTTTAGTCAGAGCAAGGAGAAAAACTAGCTCACTCTGGAATGTAGCTAGCTAATCAAATTAAATATGCTCTCATCCCATCTGTCTTTGTAATGAACTGCATCATTGCTTTATGTTCAAATTAATGCTGATAACCCATGGATGATATTTGTAATGCTGCTGATACAATATCCAGATTTCATCATCTTCAGAACTGCTGCAATAAAAGTAAATAATCTCCCACACACTTTACTTGCTATTACTTAAAATCAAGTCTGTATTCTGATGTCAAGTCTGTGTTGTGCAATCTCCCCAGTCACATCTAGCCTATTCTTTGATAACAAACAGGAAATATGATTTAATGTGGGATTTAGCACAACTACTGGTAGGTATTGTTTGCTTTAGAAATTGAGACTATTAAAAGTGATGAAAAGTGGACAATATTTGTAGGTCTGTCAAGTGATTAAAAAATTAATTGTGATTAATAACAGTTTTAATCTCATAGTTAAACAATACTAGAATACCATTTATTTAAATATTTTGGGGTCCCGGGGCTCCACTCTCTCCTCCCCCCACCGTCACCCGGGGAGCTGCAGGCAGAGGTTGCTCAAGTCCCCCATGGTTGATGACTCCCACCCAGCCCACAGGTATGAGATTAATGCATTCATTTTGCTTTCAGTTAATTGCAGGCATTAACTGCAATTAATTGACAGTCCTAATTATTTGTCAATACAATAAAAATGCAGTGACAGGATTTGAAATTTCCATATAAATATTAACAAATTTTATTCATAATCTGTATTTGTTACCTTTTAAAAGACCAATTTATGTTTGATTACATTATCGCAATTGGTCAATTATCAAATTGTCTGTATATTTATTTTGTTCAAATTCCAAAAAAGGTAACCACACACAAAATCTACTTGATCCTGTAATAGGGCTGGCTGTTGGGTTTTTTTCCATTGAAAATCCATGAAAGGATTTTCCTTACTTTATTTTTCCATGTCACTAATATAATCACAATATTCTGTGTTTTGCTCCTTAGGTTGCAGAACTATGTGCTGCCCCTTCCTCAGAATAAAACCAGTCTAGCCATTTATTTACTATCATATTTGGAAATCGTGTGTGTGTGTGTGTGTGTGTGTGTTCGTTCACCCAGGTCTATCAGTACTGAGTATGCTGGAAGTCAATACCTAGTAATAAATTATTTTCAGTGACTAAAATTCTTGGACCACTTCTTTAATTGGGAGGAGAATAAGTTGGATTTTTGTATGCCATTGACTCTTGTTTTGACATTTGGCACCCTATGTATAATAATGGCTGGCACGTAATATCTTCTAAGTGGTGAACAAACATTAATCCTCAAAACCACCAGTGAGAAGGATAACTAAAAATTTCCCATTCTGAAGATAGGGAAACAGAGGCAGTGAGTAATTTGTTCAAAGCCACACAATGAGGTTTGTGGTGGAGCCTTCTGAGTCCTGACTTCTAGTCCCGCGCTGAGTCTTCTAGATCATACTACTTGGATAGAGAAAGTTTGCATTGGAATTATCAAAACCAATTTACAGGCAGCTGAAGCTTGAATATAAATCAAAGGGAAACATTCTTTGCCATATTTTTTATGTGTTAAATGCTCTCTAAAATATCGGTGTAAAAGAAATGTTTTCTACTGCCAACTGAATTATTATAGCATGGGACAAACAAACAAAGCTAAGTTAAATAGCTCTGTGAACATTTCTATTAGGAAAGGGAGAGTCTGAAAGCTTTTTGGCTTGAGTGTATGTGTGTGCTGAGCCATAAGAAACTCAAGGAAATTTCTAAGAGGTATAAATAGCTAATGAATCATAAACTTCTTAAAATTCTGGTTTCCTCTGTTGCCTCTGAGCAGAGCAGCTACTAATAGACAAGTAGGCTAAATAATCAAATCCAAGTGTGAGAATGCTGATTTGTCTATTGGAAATTAAGTCAGATGTATTTAAAGATTTACAGAGGCACCTATCACAGCAACTGGGTGCCTTACACCAATATAAGTAAGGAATAAAAAAAAGGCTTTTTTTCAAAAAGGAAAAACGTAATAGCAAAATCCATGTTTGCTATCAGAATGATCTAATAGTTAATTAAAAGCTTAACCAAAGACATAAAGCATGCATTATGACCTGAAGTTCACTGGGCTTGGACTCTAGCAGATTACTGAATGGAGTGTGTGCCAAAGGCATAACTGAGTCCACCGAGACCTAGCAGGACACAACTATGGATTATATGTTATCAATGATTTAGATAATGGCATAGAGAGTACAGTTATAAACTTTGTGGAGGATACCAAGCCGGGAGGGGTTGCAAGTTCTTTAGAGGACAGGATTAAAATTCAAAATGATCTGGACAAACTGGAGAAATGGTCTGAAGTAAATAGGATAAAATTCAATAAGGATAAATGCAAAGTACTCCATTTAGGAAGGAACAATTAGTTGCACACACATAAAATGGGAAATGACTGCCCAGGAAGGAATACTGCGGAAAGGGATCTGGGGGTCATAGTGGACCACAAGCTATTGCAAAAGAAGTGAACATCATTCTGGGATGTATAAGCAGGAGTGTTGTAAGCAAGACATGCTGGTTAGGCCTCAACTGGAGTATTGTGTCCAGTTCTGGGCGCCACATTTCATGAAAGATGTGGACAAAGTGGAGAAATTCCAAAGAAGAGCAACAAAAATGATTAAAAGTATAGAAAACATGACCTAGCAAGGAAGATTGAAAAAATTGTGTTTCTTTAGTCTGGAAGACTGAGCGGGGACATAACAGTTTTCAAGGCTGTTACAAGGAGGAGAGAGAAAAAATGTTTTTCTTAACCTCTGAGGATAGGACAAGAAGCAATGGGCTTAAATTGCAGTAAAGGAGGTTTAGGTTGGACATTAGGAAACAATTCCTAACTGTCAGAGTGGTTAAGCACTGGAATAAATTGCCTAGGGAGGTTGTAGAATCTCCATCAGTGGAGATTTTTAAGAGCAGGTTAGACAAACACCTGTCAGGAATGGTCTAGATAATACTTAGTCCTGCCATGAGTGCAGGGGACTGGACTAGATGACCTTTCAAGGTCCCTTCAAGTCCTATGATTCTATAGAGAAAAGTCATCAGCCATTACTGTTATCTGCCTTCCTGAAGAGACAGGGGAAAAATAACTAAGGAAACTAATGGAAAGTTGACAATGCAATAGAAGAATGCAACCTGGAACACAAAGCAGTGAAGTCTAAGTCTCAGATAAACTGGGTCCCAAACAATTTAGACCTTTGAAAAAAATCATGAACTTGATGTGGAATTGAACAGATTGTCAGCATGGTGCATAGAGGACTGGTGTTATGTGGTCATAAATGGCTTGTCTCACTCACAAGATAAGCTGCCATATTCCCAAAAGCTTCCAGATGCTTTTGCAGGGTGGCCTGTCTAGGGCTCATTGCAATAATCTAGGCTTGTAGTTGCAAAGATACAAATTACTGTGATGAGACTTATATTAAAGAAGAATTGCAAGCTCTGGTCCTAGCACAGATGAAAAAAAGGTACTGATTGCCATCGGCTTTATCATGTGGAAATTCAGGGTAGCAATGGTTCCAATATGATAATAAAATTATGAAATGTATTGCAAAGCTCTTGCATAATCTTCCAGTAGAAGGCACCATCATGGCCCCAAATCTCTCCCTCTAAATGCTTCCTTGGCTCATGTTCAATATGTCCGTTTTAACCTGGCTGTTACTAAGCCATTGTGCTCCCAACACTTCCATAACTCTGTCAAAACTCAGAGACTGTTTTATGAAAAGATGATGATATAGAGCTAAATATGATCAGTATATGGATGGGACTGCAGGCCAAACTATATAACCAGCTGCTCTCTAGTTATGGGGAGGGTGATAGACCCAAGATTCCAGTTGACAGGTTGTGGGAAGCAACTTCCCAGCACTCCTAAGATCTTCCTGATAGTAGGAATAGGAAATTCATCCAGAAGTGATACCTTCTTTTCTGATATTATTCCCATGATATCTGCCAAAATATTTTGGATCTTTGATGAGTATCTGTTCATCCTCACAAGAGGAACTATGCTCTGTGAAAGGGCTATGGTATGCCATCCTCTGGCTAGATATCTAAATGACCTGGGAGCTGAATGATTGATTATGTGTATGTACATGTTGATAGCTTGCCTGCCCAATTTTACCCCACACAAAATCACTTGCAGGTGTGTGGCTTCTCCCTGTACCTGAACCTATATGAGGGTCACATGTTGCCCTCTCTCCTCTAGACAGGATTATAGGTAGTACCTGTGCCTCCTGAGGCTGATATCCCATCATCTCCACTACATGTCTGAACTAATCCTCCTGCAGAAAAGGAGTTACTGGAGGTTGCTCCTGAATATAGATCTTGTGTGTAGTGAAATGCAGAGCTGTCACTGAACTAGGCTCGCCAAATTATTTTTATTGTGAAAAAAGAAATTTTTCAGGAGTCACTTCCACTTTCTTAGCAAGTACAGCATTTCATACATGAAAAAAAATGGTCTGAAGTTTTTGCTTGAAGGCACAGTGCATATTCGGCTGGAGATTAATGCAAACATAGAATGGGATGTAGTTAGATGGTGGTGAATTTATGCAGAAAATTCGAATGTGTCTATTTCAGTATCTGTCTCTCTCACAAACACTGCATCCCACTATTGTCTTGCCCTTAAATCTATAAAATGTTGCAAAGAGTATGATAAAGGGAAGTATTCATAGTAAAGCAAATTGATATGGTGTTAAAGCTGTTCATTCATTTCTGTTTGCAACAGACATTATGACATTCTAGTTGATGTGCTAAAATGTAATAAGCTCAGTATTTTTTATAAAAGACATCAGCCAAGTGAACTTTTCCTCAGTGAAGTGTTGAAATAGGTGAGGTTCTCCTTGTGATTATCAGTGACCTCTGTTTTTTTCCTAAGAGTAGAACTATTAACCCTGTTTCCTTGATACTAACTTCAGTAATTACATTGTGCCAGCCTTAAGTCTCCATATGGTTTTCAAACGTATATAGTATTCCTCTTGTTGTGCAGTATTGATGAGTTCTGTGTAACAGTGGCTGCTGTTAAATATATGACTGAGTTTCAGTTGTAGGTGAAAATACTCCTGCCTCTAACTGTTAGCATTAAAAAGACCACATGCGCAAATGCATATTGCATAGTTTTCATACAGTTATTTCCGATTCTAAGTGCAGATGGAATCTAAGATTTCACATACCATTGTTCAGTAACCCTGCTAAATATTTACTTTTTAAAGGCAATCATTGTAGGGGCATATTGTGATTTTTTTTTTGATAAGTTATTTTGTATTCTAGTGGGAGCCCTGAGTTTATAGCCAAAGCCAGGGGTGGCTCCAGGCCCCAGCACGCCAATCGCGTGCTTGGGGCAGCAAGCCGCGGGGGACGCTGAGCCGGCGCCGTGAGGGCGGCAGGCAGGCTGCCTTCCGCGGCTTGCCTGTGGAGAGTCCGCTGGTCCCGCGGCTTCGGCGGACCTCCCGCAGGCAAACCGCCGGAGGCAGTCTGCCTGCCATGCTTGGGGCAGCAAAATCCCTAGAGCCGCCCCTGGCCAAAGCCACATAGGGCCAATACATTGCAAAAAGGTTCACAGATTCTTAACTATCTAATCTATATGTTTATAAAGGCCTCATCATTGAAGCATACGCCAGCCTCTTAAGAACTTAAAAAGAGAAATAACAATCTCTCTTTCCAACCTGAGAGAGAGGGAAGTTCATTTGTTTAAAGAGTGGTTTTAGTGCCTGTGTGCATGCGTGTGTGTGTAAATTTATTGAAGGGAAAGTAAGGCATGAATTTTGCATGTACTTCTGAGTACAAAGACATCTGTGATCATTCCCGCCTCTGGTACAAGTGAGTTCCATAGTCTAGGTCCAGCTCATTTATGAACCTCTCCTGTATAAGTCGACAGTCTCATTGTTGCTATGGAATGTGGTTGTTGTGGGAGGTTGTAGTTTGGAAGGGACAGTTGATTTCTGTGATTGAGGGCCAAAGGCCAATCCTATGAAAAGCTTTAAATAGCATCATAGAAACTGTTCAAATGGACACTATTCAGTGGGGAGCCAGTGCAGAGAGTGGGGAAATGGGATGCTGTTTTCATAGCAACATGTGTTGTTAAGAAGATAGGCTACTGCATTTGTGGAATCTTTCTGCATCAAAGGTGCAATATAAGTGTATATTAATATTGTGAACAATTAATTTTGTGAAAATGATCTGGGAAGGAAGCCCTCCCCCTTCTATCTTGTCCATCTCTCTGGGCATAGTGGAGAGGTCAACCATCCCATGTAAAGAGTTAGAAAGGGAAAGACACATATACCCTGTACTAACATCACAACATGTACAATGATTGCATTCTATATATATATATATTTAAACCTGCTCAGTACACACAAAAATTGGCTCCAAGAAATGAATTTGAATTATTTTAAATTGGGTCCAATAACTTAATATAATCCATACTCAATACAAGAACATTATTTCATAGTGAAATTCTCTTTTTGCCTCTCCTGTTATGTCTCCTTCCATGTCATGCATTCACTAGTGTTTTTCTTCCATCTCACGCATGATAAAACTACGTTTCATACGTTCTTGATTTCCAATTCAAAACTGGTAATAGCTAATATTTTTCTTTCATGATTTTTACGGATTTTTCTTTACCTCAGAATTTTAGTAATCAGTTCTGTCAGCGGAGCTCCTGTAGCTTATATTGTAGCTTGTATTCAACTGGGAGCCATGTGTTCTTCTGTCTGTAAGAACTGTCATTATCTTGTAAACCACCCTTACTTTTTCATTTAAATTTGTAGCATTTTGCCCTTGTCCCCTATCATTCAGGGATAGCTTATTTGTGTAGTTTTACTATTTGTGATTATCTATATTGCTCCAAATCATTTACCTTTTTACTTGAACAAATTGCAGTATACTTTCACTGCTTTTGTTTAGACATTCCTTTTATTTGTAGCTATGATTTCTGATTTATGGTCTCTCCAATATAAGTAATACATCTGTGTATAATTTAAATGTAACCCTGCTTTACAAGACTGGTGGCTCAGCATAAGGATCTCTTGTAATAGTTTATAAAACTTCAAGAAGGTTTTGGTAGCAGATGCTTCTATTTTGATCTATTAGTTCATAAAGCTTTGGTCATATCCTGTTCTGACAGTGGTGTGAGGGTCCAGGATTGACAAAAGAATCTTTTGACATAATACAAAGAGGCAGTACCACCAAGAAATCAGAGCGAGTGTGGGGCCTATGAACAATCATATAATAAAAACAAGAGCCTGATTCTCCACTGCCTTGGTGGCATTTACACCTACTTCTAAGAGGTGCACAAAATTACACAAAGGGCAATGTAGTAGAGAATGAGGCTCATAGGGTTGCACTGTTAAGAAAATGTGGTAGCACTAGATTAGTCCATATTTCTGTACTCCTCTTCCTCTCAATCCATCTAGCTTCTTCTTTCTTGTTCTAATAAGAAGTGTAGAAATTCACAGAAGGATGGAAGGAAGACCTCTAAAGATTCAGGTAAATTTAGGGATAAGTACCTTAATTTCTGGAGCTTATCTGAACCCTTATTTTAGGATCAATATCAAATGTGTATACAGAGATGAACAGAGTACTACTTTGGCAGGTTTAAAACCCTCTAGAGACTAAGACTAGAAACCAGGACCCATATCTTCTGAAACAATCAAACAGTCTGGGGAAAAAAACACAAACCAGCATTCTACCGCTTAAATATTACATTCCTTCTGCTCATACTGTCAGTCCCTGAATTATTAGTTCATGTATTTGCTAGTGCATATGAGAAGGGGTAAGAGAAACAGAGAGAGACACAGAGCTACTTTGAGATAGTGGTGACATATGGTTTCTATTTTTATGTTATCTTTTTATCAGGATATTTGGGTGTTTCAGACACACATTTCATGAACTTTGAGTCAGTACAATAAGTATATAGCAAGAGGTTGCTGCCAAAGCCTAAATAATGTAATATCACTTTACTCATAACAGCGGGGGTACTTCTTTCAGCGCGTCATCCTAATAAAGTACCTCTCAAAATGACTGGGAGCCCAGTGCATAGGGTAATTCACAGTTGAGGTGCATATAGTAACTTCCAGAATTAGGAGAACATAAGACTTAATAGAAACACATAAGATTTAATAGAAATTCTTACAAAATGGAGCCACATTGTCAGTTCTTTTATATATCAGCATATGTTACAATATCATCCTTCATGATTTTTCAGGGACTGCAGAAACAACTATTCAAATTTTCTAATCCTTGTTACCAAAAGTGGGAGCCTGAAATTGTTGCTATTGAAGTCAACTTTAAAACTCTCTTTTACTTCAATGGGAGCAGAATCAGGACACTTTCTGTGTCATCCATTACCACCAGGGACACTGAATTATTACTGAAATAATTCGGCACCGTACAGGGCAATTGCACCTGTATCCCCCCTCCTTGCTAACTTGAGGGCACCTACTCTATGCTCCCAGCTCCTCAGTTGTCATCTCTCTTGGGTGGAGACCTGCATCTCTCTTCCTCCTGACCAGGCCTTAGTCCATGCTGCACAGATCCCTGCTGCATCGTGAAATCCCCAGCAAGACAGACTACCTGACAGCCTGGCATGTACATTTTGCTTTCTCTCTGAAAGCTTTTGAACAGCATAATTACCAGTAGTAATTACATTAGAGAGATGGGGAGGGATAGATCAGTGGTTTGAGCATTGGCCTGCTAAGCCCAGTGTTGTGAGTTGAATCCTTGAGGGGGCCACTTAGGGATCATGGGCAAAATCAGTACTTGGTCCTGCTAGTGAAGGCAGGGGGCTGGACTCGATGACCTTTCAGGGTCCCTTACAGTTCTAGGAGATAGGTATATCTCCATATATTTTTAACATATTGAAAACAATAAAGGAACCTACATACATGTATGGTGATAAGCTTACCAGAGATCACCCCTCACTGCCCACCGCAACTCCAACAAGGGCTCTGGTAGGAGTCAGTCCTTCAAACCCCAACAAGGGGGTTTTCTGTGGTTACAAACTCATTACAACCTCAGCTCAGAACTGGCACCCAGACTGGGTAGATCAGTCTGTTTCTTTATATAGCTTGGGCCTTTAATCTCTAACCTTCGGGAACAGGTAATTAATGGGTAATCACCTGCTCCTCTGGGCATAGCTTCAAAGTTTTTGCATAACTCCTCATTGAGTTTGACTGTGAACTCACCCTTGATAGTTTTGAACTCACCCTCCAATTAACATAACAAAGGATAAGTTAGTCACAAGCTTCCACCTAAGGCAAAAGTTTTGGACTGAGTGTGCCTGGAGGTTGGCTACAATTAGTGACTCATGGGTGGCAGCTTTATTATGGGGAGAATTTAATCAAAGTATTTGGAAAAATATATATGGATGTTTCCTGGGTGGGGTATCATTGGGCAGAGGAGTGGGGGGAAAGGGCTGGGGCTGCAGCGAGGGGAAGGGGTAAATGGGGCTGGATGATATGGGGTCAAAGAGGTTGAAGACTCAATTGAGGGAGGCATGGTATCCATCCAGGTCTGCCATTGGACCCCAACCCCTTGTATCCCCAGCTCTGCCAGTCCACCCCAGCCCCCCTTGCACCTCACAGCTCTTCCAGTGTGCCTAAATCTTGCCAATGTACTCCACTCCCTACACTCTCAGCTGTGCCAGAGTATCCCAATCCACCTGTACCCCCCAAAGCTTTTTTTTTTTTGGTGGGGAGTAGACATGTGAATGCTTCCTGGGAGGGGAGGGATAATTTAGGATGGAGGAATAGGGGGTTGGGGCTGCAACAAAAGGAGGGAGGTAATGGGGAAGTGGATAAATGGGGATGGGGGTGAGGGAGAGGAAAGAGGTTGGGCTTGCGATATAGGATGGGTGAAATAGTGAGAAGGGGGTTGCGGGAGTGAGTGGCAGGGAGAAGAGGGGCAAGGGCACCCTCCTATATGTGTCTCAACCCCCTGCCGCCGCCGCCACCCAAAATAAGAGACAAGAGTCCACTTCCATTCCCCCTTCATATGATGTGGGATACAGGGGGTCCTTGCCTCTGAGGGAATGTCTGAAACCCTCTCTCTGCCACCTGGGGGACCACCTGTCATGTGAGCTGGGTTCTGGGGGGCGGGGGGGGAAGGGCGCTTGCCTTTTGAGAGGGTCTGAGGCCCCTGCCCATGTAAGTCAGGATCTGGGGAAGTCCTGCCCCTTTGGTTAGGGAGCTGAGAATGGGCATATTTCATGCATATCATCACTGCTGTTTCTAGTCCAAACCTTTGTATACCTATGCAATAAAGATTTAATAACTTATGCTGCTTGCTACGGGTTGTTTCTATTATAATATAACATCTTTTTTATTATTATTTTATGAGGAGGTTTACTGTAAACACAACAGAATAGTCAGCAGCTGGTCTAACCAAAATTGTTGTTATATTGGATGGGGAGGAGCTGGAGACAGAGGACTTAGTGTTTGTGTATGTTTTGGGGGGGAGGGGAAAGATGGGGGATAGGGAGAGGGATGGCTGTGAGGAAGGGTAATAGGCAAGTTTTAGACTGAGTGTTTGAGAAAATCTGTGTTTTACCAGCCCTTGTGGAGATTGGTGGTTGGGAGTGGAGCAGATCCATGTGGTGTTTCCAAAAACACAGTGTGATGGTTTGGAACCTGCAGCACAGGAACTGATGAGGGAAAAGAAATGCATGCTGCTAGGATTGTCAACGTTTGGAATTGCCCAGAATCCTGGATCACAAAGTTGCAGAAGTTTGCAGAAGAGCAAGGAGTAACCATACAATGGGGATTGCTGACTACATGCTGATTTGGCTCAGTATGCAAACTGTAAAAATGTTATATGTAAATTGTCTGACTACTAACGCTTACCAACAGCATATCTTTTTCCTGTTCATAAAACTAAGAAATCCAATCTCAAAAAGCCATGTTAATGCAAAGTTAAGGTTTATAGGTGGTTTGTTGTCCCCTTGCAGAAAACTGAGTTGAGCAAATCTCAAACTTTTGAAAACCAGGAAATGCAGAGTTAAGGTTGCCCAGAAGCCTTAACTCTGTCCTTGTTCAGCTATGCCCCATTAACACACACACCTTCACTCTGCTGGCCCCACAGTTCACCTCCTTTTACAACTCATTCACTCTCAGTGACAGAATTCCATCTACCACTATTAAAGGACAAAAAAAGGAAATAAAAAGGTTAGTCATGCCACCTTTCCTTTGTTCTCCTGGAGATGGCAATAGCTGATGGTAATTTGAATACACATTCCAGGTCAAGTCACTGTATTAGGCGTACCTACAGTAAATGGCGTACACAGTAGTTGGCCGTACCTGGTAAAAGTGTTTGTGAGAACGTGTGGATTGCTTTGAGATGTGTGACAGAGTTGTGGTATGTTTTGCACCCTCAGTCTCAGAACAAAGGGAAGACTTGCATGTGTGTCTGTATGATCTACTAGGCATCATTTCAGTGTAGAATTGTGCACATTATATAATTAGGGCGCAGGTGTTTTATTGGGATGGGTATTGTCAGTAACAAGCTAGGATATGAGAGCAGTCTATGCATTAATCATCTCCATGTACTCCAAGTAAAGTGAGTCAGGTCAGATGTAGATGAACTGAATGGCGATAGCTAATTTTGCTTTGTAGAGGTGTGTTTAGGAGAGTTGTGTGAAGTATGTGGCAGAGCTGTGATTGTGATATGAGATAAAATGTTTTGCACATTCTAATGTGTGTGAGGAAAGGGAAGAGATGCATGTGCACTTTCAGAATGCAGTATGCATCATTTCTATGGAGAATTGGGTATGTTATGTCAGGGGTTGTATTAGAATGGATATTGTCTGCAGTGATGTGAAATATGACAGGATTCTAATGCTTTAATAATAGTTAAGTGAAGGTGTAAGTTTAGATGGTATCTTGTGAGTAACTGTAAGGGAGTGGTAAGAGGTAGTGAAGTGCCTCTTAAATTATACTCACATTTTTCTGAGGACATGGCTAAGTATGAATGAATGCCTTTTTGTCCTTTAATAGTGTTACATGGAATCCTGTGAGCAAGATTGAATGGGCATCCTTAACTTTGAATTGCCTGGTTGTCAGAAGTTTGAGTTTTGCTCAGCTCATTTGCAGAGGATACAAAACTACTAAAGACAGTTAAGTCCCAGACAGAGAAGAGCTACAAAAGGCTCTCTCAAAACTGGGTGACTGGGCAGCAAAATGGCAGATGAAATTCAATGTTGATAACTGCAAAGTAATGCACACTGGAAAACATAATCCGAAATATACATATAAAATGATTGGGTCTAAATTAGCTGTTACCGCTCAAGAAAGAAATCTTGGCATCATTGTGGATAGTTCTCTGAAATCAACCCCTTAATGTGCAGCAGCAGTCAAAAAAAGTGAACAAAATGTTGGGATTCATTAAGAAAGGGATAGATAACAAGACAGAAAATATCATATTGCCTCTATATAAATCCATGGTATGCCCACATCTTGAATTCTGCATGCAAATGTGGTCACCCCATCTCAAAAAAGAGATATTGGAATTGGAAAAGGTTCAGAAAAGGGCAACAGAAATGATTAGGCATATGGAACGATTGCAATATGAGGAAAGATTAATAAGACTGTAACTTTTCAGCTTGGAAAAGAGATGACTAAGGGGGGATATGGTAGTGGTCTATAAAATCATGACTGGTGTGGAGAAAGTAAATATAGAAGTGTTATTTATTCCTTTTCATAACACACGAAATAGAGGTTACCAAATGAAATTAATAGGCAGCAGATTTAAAACAAACCGAAGGAAGTATTTTTTCATACAACGCACAGTCAACCTGTGGAACTCCTTGCCAGAGGATGTTGTGGAGGCCAAGACTATAATAGGGTTCAGAAAAGAACTAGATAAGTTCATGGAGGATAGGTCCATTAGCCAGAAAGGGCAGGGATGGTGTCCCTCGCCCCTGTTTGCCAGAAACTGGGAATGGGCGATAGGGGATGGAGCACTTGATTACCTGTTCTGTTCATTCCCTCTGTGGCACCTGGCATTGGCCACTGTTGGAAGACAGGATACTGGGCAAGATGGACCTGTGGTCTGAGCCAATATGGCCGTTCTTATGTTATGTTCATCATTCTTCAAGAGGATGACAAAATCCACACCCCTGAGCAATGCAACTAAAAAACCAACCTAACTCCTGGAATAGACAGCGCAAAGTTGATGGGAAAATTCTCCTGGTGACCTAACTTCCACCTCTTGGGGAGATGGAGTACCTATGCTGACAGGAGAAGCTCTCCCATTGTGCTACAGTGGCACAACTACAGAGGAGCAGCTGCTCCGTTACAATGTTTTAAGTGCAGAGAAACCCAGGGTCAGGTTTGCAAAAACATACTCTAGTTTGCTTGATCCTGAAATGCCTTCTCTTATACTCAGCAGGGTGCACAAGGTTGTTATGGTTTAGCACAAGCACCAGCAGAGGCTACAATGGGCTCAAGTAGGGTTACATGCCAATAATTGTCCTCCACAGTAAGCACTCTTAAGCCCTTTGGACATTTGCTCCCTTAACTTGCAGGGCATGGGTAAACAATGTTCATAAGAGGAGATGTGGGTCTAAGAGCAAATCCTCTTTATGCTAGCAAGATGATTAGCTACAAGCTTCCATCTTAAGGGTGATTCAGGCAGGTGCACAGCAGCAGTGTAATTAATACAAGATTGGATACCTTCACACTTGCTGTACTTCTCATCACTTTTTACTTTCTGCTTTAATATGCTACATTCCTGTCACCAGTTTGGCTGGTGCAGAGTGTTGTGTCAAACCCAGCTGTCTGACCTGGGGCTGCTTGTGTTGGCAGGAGGGGGAAATAGGAGAAGTATAGCTGTTGACATTGAGCTTGGAGGAAGATGCCAGGCTGAGCAGGCATAGTGGAAGGAGTGCTAATGCTGGAAAGATTAAGACTCTGAGAGGGGGAAGGTATTATGGGTGAGGTGGGGACAGTGTGAAGTGGACAAGCCAGTAATGAAGTGGTCAGTTCACATCCCATCAAATTGCCTGACAACACCCTTAGAGCAGTTAATTACACGCCCTTTATAGTGTACATACTGTACTGGACAGATGATTGAGGACATTTCTTCTAATGTGAGTCAAATAGGCAGCCAGCATACCAAGGATTTAGTAAGCCTTTCCTTGCCACAAGGACTACATTGTACACACAATTCCCTTATTTACTTATAATTAATCTTACATCTTGTTATAGTATACTGAAGTGAGAATTGTGATAGTTTGTCACTTAATTCAACTTGTGCTATATAGTGCATTGCAAGGGACTCAAAAAAGAATTAAGAGCAACATTTTACAATGGTTCCTCACCAGACTTGCTATTGGATGATTGATAATTCATTGTTTTAATTTGTCAACATAGGGAACAACCCTTTTCTGGCTAATGGATGAAATAAAGGACTTACTACATTTTTATTTTTCATGTCTAATTTCTATCATTTCATTAAGAAAGCTGTTAGTTGAACAGAAAAGCTTTTTTGCTAGTCCTGAGCCCAGGTCTGTGCTCTTGTCATCATTCAGCTGGCATAATAAACAGATAAAACAGTGCAGGGAACTTGTTTTTGCAGCTGTAACTAGCCTTCCTCCACCATACATGTCATATTACATCAAACCTCCTTGGATAGCTGGTAGCAAGCCTAGTGTATGACAGGTTTGAAGGCAAGCAGTGGTCCCAAGCAGATTCCTACTGAAACACTTAGAGCTCACCAAATAGAAAAATAGACCTTTATGAAGGATGGCAGGAAGGTTGCAAGGAAGCATGGGAAATTTATTGATTATACTGAAATATATACAGTGTCATTCTCACCACATATGAGCGATCAAGACAGTAGATCTGTGTCAGTAACCAATGTTTGCTGCTTTGGAGTGCAATGAAGTTTTGACCGAAGTTTTGAAAGTCTATCTGTAGTAGGGTGTTCTGTACCCCTTTCAGTTTTCTTGCAGAGATCTCTCTTTTCCAGCTGCTTAACGTCATCATTCCCATGGATCCATATTTAGATTGATTTTTTCCTACGAAGGTGAAGTGGAAGCACTTCCCAATTCCCAGTTCGGTCTGCTAAGCCTAAGGTTCCTGTCCATGGTCCTTCCCAACTTGCAGAATTTATTCCTCTTGCTGTCATTTGCTCTAAAAACTGCCCCCTACTTGCAGTTCTTCCATAAGCAAATTTCACTTAAGACTATATAGTCTCTTTGGCTGCACCGTCTGAAGGATTAGCTGAGGCCCTGTCACATTTGAACTCCCTCATCGACCATCTATACACAGCTTCCCCTCTGAAGCAGGTTGTCTGTGTGTATGACATCTGAGGTGATGGTAGTTTCTCTTTCTAGGGTCTTTCATGTTGTTCCCTGGTCAGGCCCCTTTGAACAGATCTTTGGTGGTACTCCAGCTGCTGCTCTCCTGGCAGTTCTGTTCCCATCACTTGTGATAGAATATGGTATGTTATCAACTTTCTTTCACAATCTTGGCCCCTGGTTCCAATCCTCTAGGGACTCCACATCAGTTTTCTGCTTACTCTCCTTCCTCAGTGTTGATCGACCCAAGACCTATGACCTCTCTAGGTAGCCTCCATATCCCTGTTTTGGACTTACAAGCCACTCCCCTATTCCCAAATCAGTTCTCTGACTGCCAATCCACCTCCACAGCCCACAGTTTCTTACATATGGCAATACTGAGCCACTCCTTCCCAGTGCTCTCTCAGGATTTTAAATCTTCATATTTGCACACTAATTTGGAATGAGAAGTTGGAAGAAGTTTTTACCAGTCCTGATGAGATTCTAAAGCAGAGTGGAAATTTCCACCTAGGAAATTACCCTTTATAAGCATTTCAGGAACTATCCCTTTCATCTAGTCTGCAGTGACTGGGTAGATGGTAGGCTCGGTCAACCCCAAGCTTAGCTATGACCTACAGAGTTGTTATGGGATGGAGGGGTTGGTGTTTATTCCATTCTTCTAGGAAGTCCATGAGAGTGGTGACATGAAGCATTGGTAGGGGGACGGGAATGAGAAGAGATATAAGAGAGAGGCAAGATCAGGATGTGAGAATACCCTCTATATCCCAAGCGATCTCATCTAACACTTCATATGGTAAGCAAATTTCTTGTATGTCCAAATATCATAGGCTCTGTTTTTGTTATGTTAAAATTGTATCACGCATAACTCTGTGTGTGTATAATGGAGATATGAACAGACATTAATTTTTTACGGTCATTGGGCCATACAAGCTATAGGACTAAGAAAAAGCAAAGACATTTTATATTTCAGTTGGTATGTATTTGCAGTTTTCAAATTCATATATCTTCAGGATTTTACAGTTGAAATTGTCTGAGGAATAAAGTGGAAGAAGAAGAAGAAGATGTCTTACCACAAATAAAATAAAAAAGCAAAGTATATTTATTATCATCTGTACAAAGATACTATGCAAGCAATAGTTTCATGTCTGCAACAGTGTTATATATTTAAGGGCACTGCCTTAAATTTTTCTAAAAATACAGGATATGGCTGTTATGTGAACTCTGGGGTCTGTTCTATTCTAATGCTGTTATGTACCTTTTAGTTTGGAAGCAGTACTGGTTCTTGAGTGAGGATACGCAAGAATGGCTTTCTGTGACAATTTTTTAGATTTTGAAATATTTTCCTATCTTGAATCAAGACAAAAAGTCAAAATCTTAAAAAAAAAAAATTACTAAAAAAACCAACACCACTTCAGGGCAGTTATTGAAATATTTTCTTTAGATTATGACCTTTTTAAAAAAACCTTTTTAATGTAAATTAAATGTTGAAACAAAGTCTTTTGAAGCCAAAAAACAAAACTTTGAAATGTCAAAATAGGACATTTTCTCAATTAATTGAAACTGACCCTTTCCTGCAAACAGTTTTGACTTTGATGAATTGGAATTTTTTGGCAAAAAAATGTTTTGTCAAAAAATTCCCAACTTTCTCTAGTCTTGAGAGCTATAGCAAAACATTGTGTGGAGAATTATTTCCTCTTCATTCTCTTTTGTTTAAAATAAAATCTATAAAGGTACCTACTATTCTGTTCTCATTTTAGTGGAATTTTTAAAGGTAAAACAATTGTCTGAAGTGTCTCAGATGTGGATGCCAGCAGCACACTATTATTTATTTCCTTTCTGGTTTATACTTTATATGCTGAATTTCTGGAGTAAATTTGTATAGTGTGGATATAAGCCCTTGAGAAACCAAAGCTTATAATAAACTATAATATGCACTGAGTCTCAATCATATCAGCACAAATAGCAGTGCTTGAAAAGCAGAAAAATAGAATCCAGGGCCTTTAAACCAACAGCAAATTATAGCCTATCAGTTTTTCTACAGGGCAATCTCAAGGCCTTTGAATTGGATAATAAATTCCCAAAAATGGTCTGTTTGTAATTAAAATTAAGCATCTCAGGATAAGTTCATTATATTTTTAAAGTCAAGTATGTGTTAATAAGAGTTCTGTGTTCATTGTTATTACTTTCTTTAAAACCATTTTCACTTAAAATGAATTATTTTCTTGAAAATGCTCCACATTTTCATGGTCCGAGGATTAATTGTCCCATACTTGGAAATCAGAAATGCTATATATTTTTTTTTCTGCTTCAGTAGAGTGAGCCTGCTAGCTTCAAAGCAATTAGTTGAAAAAGTCCTAGGTAATAAATGAGTTGTTTATGACTTACTGTACATATCTATTTCCAGTGAATTGAAAATGAGTTGAATAATGTGTCCTGAATAGAGCTTTTTATGTGTATATTTATCACAGATCTGACTGCAGCGCAGCACAGTTGCTAATTCATTGGAGCATCCTTGATTTTAATGCCATAAAAGTGGAAT
Organism: Mauremys reevesii; assembly: GCF_016161935.1. NCBI lineage: Eukaryota > Metazoa > Chordata > Testudines > Geoemydidae > Mauremys > Mauremys reevesii. The sequence continues at coordinate 98,187,089 of NC_052624.1, forward strand.
ACAACACTCATTGTATTGCAATTGATAAAGGGGTAGACTGCATGTACATAAGTACAAAATGCTGGTATGCTACTAAACATAGCCTAAGATATTAAACTGGAAGAAGTGGTGGATATGCTAGAGGGTAGGGATAGGATACAGAGGAACCTAGACAAATTAGAGGATTGGGCCAAAAGAAATCTGATGAGGTTCAAAAAGGACAAGTGCAGAGTCCTGCACTTAGAACGGAAGAATCCCATGAACTGCTACAGACTAGGGACCGAGTGACTAGGCAGCGGTTCTTCAGAAAAGGACCTGTGATGGGGATGACAGTGGACGAGAATCTGGATATGAGTTAGCAGTGTTCCCTTGTTGCTAAGAAGGCTAATGGCATTTTGGGCTGCATTAGTAGGAGCATTGCCAGCAGATGGAGGGAAGTGATTATTCCCCTCTATTTGGTACTGGTGAGGAATATTGCGTCCAGTTTTGGTCCCCCCACTACAGAAAGGATGTGGACAAATTGGAGAGAGTCCTGTTGAGGGCAATGAAAATGATTAGGGGGCTGGGGCATATTACTTATGAAGAGAGGCTGAGGGAACTGGGGTTATTTAGTCTGCAGAAGAGACGAATGAGGGGGGATTTGATAGCACCCTTCAATTACCTGAAGGGGGGTTCCAAAGACGATGCAACTAGGCTTTTCTCAGTAGTGTCAGATGACATAACAATAAACAATGGTCTCAAGTTGCAGTGGGTGAGGTTTAGGTTGGATATTAGGAAATGTTATTTCAGTAGGAGGGTGGTGAAGCACTGGAACGGGTTACCTAGGAAGGTGCTGGAGTCTCCATCCTTAGAGGTTTTTAAGGCCAGCTTGATAATTGATGATTTAGGGTATGTCTACACTACAAAAGTAGTTCGATTTAACTTAGGTCGAATTTGTGGATTCGACCTAATGAATTTGAATTTGTGTATCCACACTAAGGACACTAATTCGACTTTGTGAGTCACACTAAAGGGCCAAGCGTCGACTTTGGAAGTGGTACACTGTGGGAAGCTATCCCACAGTTCCCGCAGTCCCCGCTGCCCATTGGAATGCTGGGTAGAGCCCCCAGTGCCTGCTGGGGGAAAAATGTGTCGAGGGTGGTTTTGGGTAACTGTTGTCATTCAACCGTCAATCACGCCCTCTCTCCCTGAAAGCGCCGGTGGGAAATCTGTTACCGCACTTTTCTGGTCAGTGACAGCGCGGACGCCAGAGCACTGCGAGCATGGAGCCCGCTGCGATCATCGCTGCACTTATGGCCGTTGTCAACTCCTCGCAACTTATCGTCCACCTCTTCCACAGTCAGCTGCTGAGAAATCGGGCGAGGAGGCTCCAGCAGCGCGGTGAGGACATGAAGTGTCAGAGTGGCACAGACCTCTCACAAAGCACGGGATCCCGCGCCGCGGAGATCATGGTGGCAATGGGTCACGTTCATGCTATGGGACGGCGATTCTGGGCCCGGGAAACAAGCACGGACTGGTGGGCCCGCATAGTGCTGCAGGTCTGGGATGAATCACTGTGGCTGCGAAACTTCAGGATGCGTAAGGGCACTTTCCTTGAACTCTGTGACTTGCTGGCCCCTGCCCTGAAGCGCCAGGACACCCGGATGCGAGCAGCCCTGACTGTGCAGAAGCGAGTGGCCATAGGCCTCTTGCCACGCCAGACAGCTACCGGTCAGTAGCGAACCACTTTGGCGTGGGCAAATCTACCGTGGGGGTTGCTGTGATGCAAGTAGCCCACGCAATCGTTGACCTACTGCTCTCAAAGGTAGTGACCCTGGGAAACGTCCAGGTCATCATAGATGGCTTCGCCGTGATGGGATTCCCAAACTGCGGTTGGGCTATAGATGGCACTCACATCCCTATCCTGGGACCGGCCCACCAGGCCAGCCAGTATATTAACCGAAAGGGCTACTTTTCAATGGTGCTGCAAGCACTGGTGGACCATAGGGGACGTTTTACCAACATCTACGTCGGGTGGCCGGGCAAGGTTCATGACGCGTGTGTTTTCAGGAACTCTGGTCTGTTTAGACGCCTGCAGGAAGGTAGTTTCTTCCTGGACCACAAAGTAAGTGTTGGGGATGTGGAGATGCCTACAGTGATCCTCGGGGACCCAGCCTACCCGCTAATGCCCTGGCTCATGAAGCCCTATACAGGCGCCCTGGACAGTGACAAGGAGCTCTTCAACTACCGGCTGAGCAAGTGCAGAATGGTGGTGGAGTGTGCTTTCGGACGTCTCAAGGGGAGATGGAGGAGCTTACTGACTCGCTCGGATCACTGGGGTGGAGTGACAGTTTTCACGGCCCCTAGCACCCCTCCTTCTTGTGATTTTGGGTGAGGGGGGGACAGGACTTTGTGGCGGGGGAGGGCGGTTGCAGATACAGTTCAGGGGGGCTCTCTGCTCCTGCCTCCGGTCCTGCAGAACATCCACAAGGCGCCAGAGCGTGTCCGTTTGCTCCCTCTTTAGGCCAAGCAGCGTTTGAGTCGCCTGCTGGTCTTCCTGCCGCCACCTGTCCTCCCGTTCGCTGTGTGAGCGCTGCTGCTGAGAGAGGGTCTCCCTCCACTGGCTCTGCTGGGCCGCCTCGGCTCTGGAGCAGGCCATCAGTTCAGCGAACATCTCGTCCCGAGACTTTTTCTTTCGCCGCCTAATCTGCGCCAGCCTCTGTGAGGGGGATGCCGGGGCAGTTCGGGAAAGAGCCGCAGCTGTGTGATGGGAAAAAGGAAGTGATTTCCTTGCAAAGATACATGTTTGCGAACACTGAACACAGTCTACTCAGTTTCTGTGAACAAGACCATACAGGGCACCTAATCTCATGTGCTCTCAGGACAAGTTCGAATTTTCGGCATTCGCTTTCATTGCCTGGGGTCTTGCACTGGAGATCGGACAAGCGGGGCAGGACAGCAGAATCCGTGTAGCAGCCAGGCCTGGTAAGCCGTAAACTTTAGGCTGCTTAACAGTTAATGGATAGCAGTGCCCTCCTGCTGCAGGCAATCTGGAAAGCATAAAGTCTGACCCTGTTCCAGCCCCTCGCGGCTGTCCCCGGGAAAGATCCCTGTATGCTTTTCCTCTGCAGCCTCCAACACGTGGCTGTTAAACGACGGTCATTGTTATGCAAAGGAAAAGTCAAGCATTCACAATAGTAACATTAGAGTAATTCCCCTAATTAGATGCAGCAGTCGCCGAGCGAGATCACCCTGAGGCGGGTCACCAGGAGAAACAGAGAGCGCATGCTGCGTGAATCCCTGCACAGACCAGGGCCCTATGCTGCCATGCTGGTCGAGGCAATGCTCCCACTATACCTCAGGATGGCCTGGCATGGAAGAGTGTGCTTCCACGGAGCACCCAATAAGGCACCTCTCCCCAGGAACCTCCTGCGGAGGCTTTTCGAGAACCTCTACGAGAGCTTCATGGAACTGTCCCAAGAGGATTTCTGTTCGATCCCTATATGCATTGACCTTCTTTTCATATAGTTTTTATTCCTGTTTTTAAAAAAATAAATGTTTACATGTTTATAGCACTTACCAACTTATCCTTCCCCTGATTCGGAGTCCGGGTTAACGGCCGGGGAGGGTTGGTAGGGGATCTCTGTGAGGGTGATGAAGAGATCCTGGCTGTCGGGGAAAGCAGTATTGTAAGCGCTGTCGCCTGCCTCGTCCTCCACAAACCCTTCCTCATCTTCCCCATCGGCGAACATCGCCGAGGAACTACCCGTCGACACTATCCCATCCTCAGAGTCCACGGTCACTGGTGGGGCAGTGGTGGCAGACCCACCGAGAATGGCATGCAGTGCCTCGTAGAAGCGGCATGTCTGGGGCTGGGCTCCGGAGCGTCCGTTTGCCGCTTTGATTTTTTGGTAGCCTTGTCTCAGGTCCTTGATTTTCACGCGGCACTGCGTTGCATCCCGGCTGTATCCTCTGAGTGCCATGGCTTTGGAGACCTTCTCGTAGGTCTTTGCATTCCGTTTTTTGGAGCACAGCTCCGAAAGCACAGACTCATCGCCCCACACAGCGATCAGATCCAAGACTTCCCAGTCAGTCCATGCTGGGCCCTCTTTCTACTCTGAGATTGCGTGGACTCCTCTGCTGGAGAGCTCTGCATCGCTGCCAGTGCTGCTGAGCTCGCCATGACGTCCATACAGGAAATGAGATTCAAACTGGCCAGACAGGAAAAGGAATTCAAATTTTCCCGGGGCTTTTCCTGTATGGCTGATCAGAACATCTGAGCTCGGACTGCTGTCCAGAGCGTCAACAGAGTGGTGCAGTGTGGGATAGCTCCCAGAGCTACTAAGTTCGATTTGCATCCACACCTAGCCTAATTCGACATAGCCATGTCGAATTTAGCGCTACTCCCCTCGTCGGGGTGGAGTACCGAATTCGAACTAAAGAGCCCTCTAGGTCGAATTAAATGGCTTCCTGGTGTGGACGGGTGCACGGTTAATTCGAATTAACGCTGCTAAATTTGAATTAAAGTCCTAGTGTAGACCAGGCCTTAGTTGGTGTTGGTCCTGCTTTGAGCAGGGGATTGGACTAGATGACCTCCTGAGGTCTCTTCCAACCCTAATATTCCATGATTCTATGAATCACAATAACTTTTCCTCCACATATCCTCCTGGATCAGAATTAAGGAAAAACAAGCTAACCGCATTAAAATTACACCTCAACAGTCAACAGACACTACTTTCTGCATTCAGAAAGGAAACATCACAATGACTAAAGCTAGTTTTGTTACGGCATGGAATATCGCTCGTGCAAAACATCCGTATTGTGATGGAGAATTTAAGAAGAATATTTCAGAAGTGGTTGCAATTTTAGATCCAAGTAACACAAGACTTCAACTAATACAGTAAATTCCAATATGACACACACTACAGAGAGGCGGATTTCCCAGATCAGTGCTGACGGCACAAGCAAGATGCAAAACGATCTAAAGAATTCTCTAGCATTCTTGACTTTATCAAGATTGGGCCAAAAGAAATCTGATGAGGTTCAAAAAGGACAAGTGCAGAGTCCTGCACTTAGGACGGAAGAATCCCATGCACTGCTACAGACTAAGGACCGAGTGGCTAGGCAGCAGTTCTGCAGAAAAGGACCTAGGGGGTTACAGTGGATGAGAAGCTGGATATGAGTCAAGAGTGTGCCCTTGTTGCCAAGAAGGCTAATGGTATTTGGGGCTGTATAAGTAGGAGCATTGCCAGCAGATTGAGGGACGTGATCATTCCCCTCTATTTGGCATTGGTGAGGCCTCATCTGGAGTACTGTGCCCAGTTTGGGGCCCCACGCTACAAGAAGGATGTGGAAAAATTGGAAAGAGTCCTGTGGAGGGCAACAAAAATGATTAGGAGACTGGGGCACATGACTTATGAGGAGAGGCTGAAGGAACTGCGGTTATTTAGTCTGCAGAAGAGACGAATGATGGGGGATTTGATTGCTGCTTTCAAAAGCAGCAATCAAATCCCCCATCATTCGTCTCTTCTGCAGCAATCAAATCATTCTCTTCTGCAGCAATCAAATCGTCTCTTCTGCAGCAATCAAATCATTCGTCTCTTCTGCAGCAATCAAATCCTGAAAGGATCAACTACCTGAAAGGGGGTTCCAAAGAGGATGGATCTAGACTGTTCTCAGTGGTAGCAGATGACAGAATGAGGAGTAATGATCTCAAGTTGCAGTGGGGGAGGTTTAGGTTGGATATTAGGGAAAACTTTTTCACTAGGAGGGTGGTGAAGCACTGGAATGGGTTACCTAGGGAGGTGGTGGAATCTCCTTCTTTAGAGGTTTTTAATGTCGGGCTTGACAAAGCCCTGGTTGGGATGATTTATTTGGGAATTGGTCCTGCTTTGAGCAGGGGATTGGACTAGATGACCTCCTGAGGTCCCTTCCAACCCTGATATTCTATGATTCTATGAATCAGCTTAGCTGTCAATGAATCCACAGATATTCAATATAAACGACAACTAGCTGTATTTGTTCGCTGTGTTTCCATGGATGTAATTGTGAAAGAAGAAAAGTTGTACTTAGTGGTGCTAAAAGAAACAACCTGCAGTGTTGACATAAAGAATGCATTTGATAAAGCATTGACAAATGCCAATGTACTGCTGGATAAACTTGTCAATGTTGCAATGGATGGAGCACCTGCAAGGGTGGAGGTGGGGAAAGTAGGCCTTATTGGACTTCTGAAAAGCAATTCTAAATTTCCACAGTTTCTCCCTGTTCATTGCATCATCCATCATGTACAACTCACAGGTAGATGCTTCAAGTATGGAAATTGTCAATTTAATCTGCTTGAATGGGAAGACTCATCGACAATTCAAAAATTTCATTGAAGAGCTGGATCTTGAAGACAAACCTAACAAGGTCTCTTTCTACAGTATTGTGAGGTGGTTTTCACCAGCAATGTCTTAAATAGGTTTGTGGAACTGTTGGAGCCTATCAATGCTTTCCTTGAAGAAAAGGAAAAGTCCTATCCACAACTGAAAGATGAGCAATAGATGCAGGATCTGATGTTTTTCACTGGTATTATGCAGCACCTGCAAACTCTTAACTTGACACTCCAAGAGAAGGATAAGATTATTTCTGATCTTACTCAGACAGTCTTCAGCTTCCAGAACAAATTAAAGCTTCTGCAAAGAGACATAGTGTCAAGAGACTTCAACCACTTTCACCATCTCAAGAGTAGGGTAAACACATTCCCTGAAACCAAAGTATAAGATCACAAACTCGAGGCATACAGAGGTAAATTACAAGGACTGCTTGATGACTTTCAGACCAGGTTTGAAGACTTGCAGAACCTGAAATCCTGCTTCACCTTTCCTGTAAACTCTTTTATGGCTGATGTGATCAATGGCTCCCAAAACCGTATTCCCAAAACCATAATTACAGAAACATCTACTGTAGAAATGGAACTATTGGAACTCCAGGAAGACCAGGGTCTAAAGATGATAGTTTCTGTAAAAAAAAATCATAGTCTACAATCGAGTTCTGGAAGCAAATGCCAGGAATGAAGTATCATCAACTCAAAAAGACTAGTGTGCGACTCATTTCAATTTTTTGCACAACATACTTCTGTGAATTGCTGCACTCCATGATGAAGTTTGTAAAATCAAAACATCGTGCAGTTCTTACAAAACAGTATCTGACCGAGCTCATCCGTACCACCTTGACAACACATCAACCAGATTTCTAAAGTCTTGCAACCAGGATGGAAACCCACAAGGTCTCTAGCTCTAGCAGTAATTAGCTGTGATCCAGTAAGTCAGGCTAGAAGGAGGTTACTAGTGGAGTTCCTCAGGGACCAATCTTTTGGGACCAATCTTATTTAATCTTTTTATTACTGACGTTGGCACAAAAAGTGGGAATGTGCTAATAAAGTTTGCAGATGAGACAAAGCTGGGAGGTGTTGTTAACACAGAGAAGGACCAGGATGTCATACAGGAAGATCTGGATGACCTTGTAAACTGGAGTAATAGTAATAGGATGAAATTTAATAGTGAAAAGTGCAAGGTCATGCATTTAGGGATTAATAACAAGAATTTTGGTTATAAATTGGGGACACATCGGTTGGAAGTAACAGAGGAGGAGAAGGTCCTCGGAGTGTTGGTTGATTACAGGATGACTATGAGCCGCCAATGTGATGTGGCCATGAAAAAAAGCTAATGTGGTCTTGGGATGCATCAGGCGAGGTATTTCCAGTAAAGATAAGGAGGTATTAGTACCATTATACAAGGCACTGGTGAGACCTCATCTGGAATATTGTGTGCAGTTCTGGTCTCCCATGTTTAAGAAGGATGAATTCAAACTGGAACAGGTACAGAGAAGGGCTCCTAGGATGATCCGAGGAATGGAAAACCTGTCTTATGAAAGGAGACTGAAAGAGCTTGGCTTGTTTAGCCTAACCAAAAGAAGGCTGAGGGGAGATATGATTGCTCTTTACAAATATATCAGAGGGATAAATATCAGGGAGGGAGAGGAATTATTTAAGCTCAGTACCAATGTGGACACAAGAACAAATGGAAATAAACTGGACACTAGGAAGTTTAGATTTGAAATTAGATGAAAGTTTCTAACCATTAGAGGAGTGAAGTTCTGGAACAACCTTCCTAGGGGAGTAGTGCGGGCAAAAGACATATCTGGCTTCAAGACTAAGCTTGATAAGTTTATGGAGGGGATGGTATGATGGGATAGCCTATCTTTGGCAATTAATTGATCTTTGATTATTAGCAGGTAAATATGCCTAATGGTCTGTGATGGGATGTTAGATGGGGTGGGATCTAAGTTACTACAGAGAATTCTTTCCTGGGTGCTGCCTGGTGAGTCTTGCCCACATGCTCAGGGTTTAACTGATCGCCATATTTGGGATCGGGAAGCAATTTTCCTCCAGAGCAGATTGGCAGAAGCCCTGGAGGTTTTTCGCCTTCCTCTGCAACATGGGGCATGGGTCACTTGCTGGAGGATTCTCTGCACCTTGAAGTCTTTAAACCACGATTTGAGGACTTCAATAACTCAGACATAGGTTAGAGGTTTGTTACAGGAGTGGGTGGGTGAGATTCTGTGGCCTGCATTGTGCAGGAGGTCAGACTAGATGATCCTAATGTCCCTTCTGACCTTAAAGTCTATGAGTCTAGGAGTCTAAGTAGGATGTTAATATTGTAAAAAAGTCATGTGTAAAGGTTGCTTATGTGTTGCAGCTCTCGAATTTCTGAAGATTATTGCATGCATCTCAGAGGATCAGTAAGTTTTGCCACCCTTAGTCTAAAAAGACAAGTGATGCACACAAAGGCTAAAGGGAGAGAGATACAAACAAATATATACATTACATTACATAACTATATATATTTATGTGGAATATCTACGTTGTAAAGGGTTGAGGCTGTATGGGAAGGTGTTATATATGAAAGAAAGTCACATATATAAGTCACCTACCTGATATTAAATGGTAACAGTTTTCATTCACTGTTGACTGAGGTCAGATTGGGTATGTCTACATTGCAATTAAACACCTGCATCTGGCCCATGCCAGCTGATTGGCTCCAGGATAGGCACAGGAACTAGGAGTGCGGGGAGGTGCTGCAGCTCCAAGCCCCACCCCCGACTCCTGGGCCTCTGCTCTCGGGATGCTGCACCTGGCCCCCTACTCCCATAGCTGCACTTCCAGGGCCCTGCTCCCGTCTCCATGGCCTGATCTCTGCTCCTGGGCATGCATGTGGAGTCCCGGCTGCTGGCCTCTGCCCAGGGCTCCACTCCTGACCCCATGCTTACCCACAGCTGTGGCTCCAGCCTTAGCCCCCTTACCTCTGTCTGGGTCTTCCCCTCCTGGAGACATGGCCTTGCTCCCAGCCCCAGCTCTGGAGGATAGGGTGAGGAGACAAGGATAATGGGGGGCATGAGGTGAAAAGTAAAAACTGCTTTCAGCACCCCAACTATTAAGTGTTCCAGCATCACTGGGCTCCAGGGTTCAAGCTATTTAATTGCAGTGTAGACATTCAGGCTCAGGCTGCATCTAAGCTCTGGGACCCTCCCACCTCGCATGGTCCTAGAGCCCAGGCTCCAGCCCAAGCTCAAATGCCCACAACACAATTAAACAGCTCCTTAGCACAAGCATCTTAGCCCGAATCAGCTGGCAAGCACGCACCAGCCACAGATTTTCAATGGCAGTGTAGACATACTCATTGAAAATCTTTGTAAAAATGTGGCAGACTCTAGTCTTCTACAGAGGGATGCACAGCTCTGTTGTTGCAACATCATGTCATTAGACAGTTGACCCTTTTATGGTTGTGCAGTGGAATTACTGCTGACTCTTGCTAGCAGGTAGAATCAGTTAGCTCCACCAAAGATATAAAAGGGGTTAGAACTTCTCTCACAGGCACAGGAAATTAGTGTCTGGGGTTGAGATGTTCTGGAAGGAAAGCTCCAAGGAATAATGATGTATCTAGTTTAAACTCTGTGAGGGAATTGGTCAAGAAACTAGCATTTCCCCAACAGTGCTATGAAATTGTTAACTTCGATCTGTCAAAGACAGATGTTGCACTGTCTGTCAACTCTGGAAGAAAGACAAGAGGCCATGCATGTGGTTTAATTAGGCTTCAGTTTTATTCACTTGTAATATCTGGAAGTACATAGCAACAAAAAAAACAGTGCAGGGAGGAGGGAGTCAGCTCCCCGCTGATCCAGACATAACCGACCCAACCCCCTTCCTCAGCTCACTTAAAAGGGGGCAGGAAAGGGAGGGAAACAGGATCGGCTCCCCACTGATGAGGAGTAGGAGCTGTAACCTCCCCATACTTAGATCAAGTCAGCAAGAGCAAACAGGATGAATCCCTCCTTTTAAAAACAAAGTCGGGAGGGCCAGGACAGGGCTTAAAACAGGATGTATGGTCACCCTAGGTAATGCCCACAGCGTGTCAAAAGGGAACCCAGTTCTTTTCCAAATCCATGGGAGGGTGGTTGGGTGTTCCCATCCCAATCCTGGTAAAGCAGGCCTCTCCATGGCTGCATGGGGTATAAATACCCCTCCCACTCTTCCAGTCAGCAGGAAGGGCAATGCAGTGATCTTGAGTTGACCCTTCCTGTCCATCCCTGTAAGCTTCCCTTCTCCCCTGTGTTGCAAGGGGGCTCTTAAAGGGTCAATGTCCCTTTTTCTTCCAGCTAGTCAGACAAAGACCCACTTGCATAAAGGTTTGCAAAGGGTTTGTTGTTTTTTCCAATCTGCTGGCTAGTGGGTGAGATTACTGGAGATAATTAGCATGCTTATTTGTTAATGTTTATCTTTTGGAATAAGAAAACTCCTACTGACATCAAGGAGACCATGTTTTGGCCTGAAAGGGATAAAATGCTGAGATACTTAGGTATTAGGAGTTTGCTACAATAATTACTAAGTAAAACGTTACAGCCATATTATGCCATCAATATTTAAACGGAACTCTCCACTGAAAATTAATACAGAGTTCTGACTAAAAATGCATGGTACAGCATGGCCTTGAGTAAGGACCTCAGAACTTGACCCTAACTTTACCACTATATCATTGATTGGTTTGGTGAATCTCCACTGGAAGCTTCAACTTCAGATCTACCATGTAATGAATTAGGTCATGCTCCTGACAAAGGTAAAATAAAACAAAATGAGTGGTGTAGATTCAAGTGAATAGGTGAGAATCACAAGTTACTTATGACTTACTGGGCAAGAAAAGAGCCACTAACAATAAGAGCTTGTATGTCAGTCTGTTCAACATCATTTTCTAATCATTTGTATAGCGGAAGAGAGCTATTCAGGCTGTTTACTTATTTTCTATTAAAATTGCAATAAAGGAGTAGCCTTATAAATAACATTACATTTTAATTTCTTTTCCTCCTTTTGGTCTCAAACTTGGATGAATTCTAGGTGACCTTGACTAGCCAGTCATCCATTTAATCATATTCTTCACTATAGTTCAGCATCACTTTAGTAGTGTTTAAATCATGTATGTACCCTAAGTTCCCATTTTTAAATATCTTGACGTGACAGCAGTACATATGTACAGTTGAAAAACCACTGATTATCGAATACTTCTACATTTTATGAAGATAGATCCCTAGCAGACTAATAAATTAGGATTCTGAGTCAAGGACATACTTTAATCAATAATAGTAGATGACATATTACATTTATGTGACCATCAGCATGATTACTGTTGATATAAACTAGCAAGGAAGCCATAATACTTTGTCATTATTAACATGCTGATGTGTTTTCTTAAACGATGCATCATTTGTTTTAAACATATCTGGGATTGCATGTTTCAGTGTGGCTTAAAGTTATTGTTTTGTGTTGCACACTTTATTACTGAGCAATTCCTTAAATTATTGGGGGGAGGGATATTTTAAGATGCCTAATCATCAGCCCTCCTTATTCCCCACTAGATAAATCTAATAGCAAACTAATTTAGAAATAAAATTCTGCATTTGCCTATTGAGTATATGCGTGATCGCTCATCTTCATTATAGGCAAATGCATTAGTTATTGTATTCTGTAGTGTATTCTGTATTGTATTCTCTGGTCTGTTCATTGGAGTATGAATGACCTGATAATAATTATCTTCCAAAGCATAATTCAAGAATAAGAGAAATTTCCCCAAATGCACAACATGGGCTGTGAGATGAAGTTGTCATAAAATCACAGGAGCCATATTTAACTCAAGTTGTGAAATGTAGATGTACTAAATAATTAGCAAGACATCAATTAATGATTTTATGGCTTGTTCTCAAGTTTAAGTGAGCTCTTTTGCCTTTTCAAACTGTCAGAAAGAGGTGATTACATGACCACAACGTTCATTACAAGTTAATGTGAAGTTAGTTTTCCATCAGTGCAGTGGAAATGGAAGACTCTTCAATGTGGCCCATAGAAGGATCAGGGAGCAAAAAATGAGAAAATTTTGGGAGGCTCAGATCTTCGGAACCCTGCAAATCCACTGATATCCATGGACCATTTTTGCAGATCGTGGAATGGATGCAGATACAATTTTCTGAAGATTTGAACATATTCGTCACCCATTCCAGGAAGGGTTTTATTGCAGAGGTTCTGGCTTAACCTAAATTGGCACCAACTTGGCAACAGGCTTTAATTGCATCTCTTTCTATTCAATTGTGTAAATAGCAAACTCAAATACACAAAAAAACAAAAAGAGGAAACCATACAGAGTAGCTCTAATATTTCCCTGGAAATTCTCTAACCTGGCTATTAGTCAACACAACCTGTTTGTCTCTATCCATTCGGAGAATAACACAAGCCTCTCTTAAAGTTTTGAGCCTCAATAGGCTCAAATGCTCCTACACAGCTCCTAGCTGATAGTGACTCCCTAAGTTAATTCTGAATCCTGCCGCCAATTAATCTTCAAGGGTATGTCTACACTGCAATTAGACCTGTGAGTTGGGAGTCTACCCAAAAGTCTACACTGCAATTAAAGAATGCCTTAGTCCAAGCCCCAGGAGCCTGAGATGGCATGAGCCAGCCCCGGATGTGTGATTGTGGTGTAGACATAACCTCAAGGTGCTTAGACATTTGTGTGACTTCACCTGGAAACATCCCCGGGGAAGAGTATGGAACAGCTACAAGGGATACCAATAGACCCTGTTACTGTGCCATGTGATATTACAGGGTATTGTCCAATACCGTACAACAGTGTAAATGAGCAATGAACAGATACCATGGCAACATAAACAGGAAAAGAGAAAAATGTATAAAGATATACATCTGTATTAAAAAAAACCCTGTACCTAAATTATGGATAGGCATCCGGTCAAAGTACAATAGGCCATTATGTTAAAACGTGTCATTAACTAATTACACCAATTTTCTTACAGTTTCACTGAATTTCAGATTGCTTAAGTTGAAGTCCAGATGAGAGATGTCTTAGATATACATAAACTGTGCAAATCAAAATAGAAATATTGAACCTAAAGTTCTCAGTTTTGTAGTTTCCAATGACTTATCTCTCGAGATAGGTAGAAACTACAGATTTAGGCCCTGCTTCAGAACCTATGCCTTGTTTTGGCAATCTGACATCTCACCAGTTACTGCTCTGTCTTTCAATGTTACTTTTAGGGGAAGATTACTGAAAATACTGTGTAGGTACAACTTTGATATCAGCTGGAATCCTGAGCTTGGAAGTGTAATGAGTTTGGTCCCTTCCACTTTTTAAAAGGGTTTTAGACACCTGACTGCTCTTAAAGAATTTGTCATTGATGGACAAAAACACGTTTTTACCTGCATCTGCTACAGTTACCTATGATTTTGTGATCTCCCACAACATGCTGTAGATGGGGCTGCCCTTGAAGACTTAGTGGACCTGCAGAAAACAGCTGTCCACCTACTTCATGGTGGTAATTGGGCCCAGGTTTGTAAATGTATTTAGGCATTGTTCTGCTCAGTGTTGCAAGACCTAAGTGACTTAGGAACCTAAATATCATTTTTCAAAAGTGACTTAGATGCCTAAGTCCCACTGACTTTCAAGTTACTCAAGCGCTCCAACCATTTCACTGGTTTCCTATTTGTTCATTTCTGGGTGCAGTTTAGATATCAACACTGATGTACAAAAATGTGTGTGGCTCGGGTCTTGACTATTTTAGGAGAACATCTGTCTGACAGACCAGTATTTACTGCCATCGCAGCTGACATCAGCTGGGGCTCTCAAATTAATAGTCTCTATCTTTAAATATGTAGTGATACCAGATGATTTTTGGTAGAGGCCCTTGACTCACATTCATTTTCCCTTTTGTTCTGATAAAGCCTGGGGCCAGACTCTCTCCTGGTATAAATCAGTGACTCTCCACTGACTTCAGCGGATCTACAGTGATTTACACCAGCTGAAGCTCTAGCCCGGAGCTTGTTCACCAAAAGGTCATGGTGCAAAGCCTTTGTCTTTACTCAGGCTTAATTAACTGCTTTTATTGATTTATTATTATATAGTCTACCTTTATAGGGTTATGTATACACAGTATATTTTATTGTTAAACAGATAATTTTCAAAATGCCTTGAAAGTTACATAGACAGACTAGCATGTATTATTGCATACAGGCAAAAAATGACTGGGTTTCCTGAATTTGAACAAAACCAAAAGGACAACTTAGTCCAAATGAGTTAACTACTGCTTTTTTTCTTTGCCTTTTTTTCTTTTTAATTGCATCAGTTTTTCATTAATCCTTCTCTTGCAAACAGTCTGTAACAGCACCTTATTGTTCTGGAGATAACACTCATAACAGTTTGGCAGCCTTTTCTATGAATATGCCCTAAAGGAACTTTGCTTAACGAAATGTCACTGAATATTTTAATACTGATTTCTCTCTGTAAATCACACTGGTTAAAACTGCTAGACAGTTTGTGGTTTTTAACCTGTACGATAAAACAAGCTTGATAACATGCTCCAAAGAAATGGGAAGTCCACACATTGGTAATAAATAAGAAACTGTGTTCTCTTTGATTCACTAAGGATCCATTAATGCCACCATCGTTTAATTATATACATCTGTGCAAGATCAGGTTAGAAGTCAGCAGCAAATCAAAGTAGTCTGGGGATTATTGTGAACCTGAATTAATTTTACAATCTGCCCCATCTGCCTTTTGAATGTGTTGCCTTGAATACGGGATGATAGTCTTATTGTTGAGAAGTTCAAAGTCACATTAAACACTTGTTAAATCGTAAGAACTGAGAGTTTGTCTAGATTGTCAGATCAGCTGTTTTTCCTCTAATTTGTCTGACAGCAGCAGATATTTGTAGTCTATTGTCAGCTATGATGGGGCTCCTTAGAATTATCTGATCAGTCTGTGGTTCAGTACTACTTATTTCTATTACTGCTTATACATATTCTACTTGCTTTCTGAAGAGCTGTTCACTACAGAAAGGGGTGCTGTCTAGAACAAGGGACTATTTTGGGCTGTTTTCCTGGGTCTGCCACTAGTGAACTTTTTTACTTGGCGCAAGCTATGAAACTCTGACCATCAGTGTACCCATCAGTAAAATGGATCTAATAGTGCTTACCTTATAAAGGTAGTCCTAATTCATGTTTGCAAGGTGTTTTCAAATCCTCAGATTAAAGGTGATTTAGAAGTTAAAAGCATTATCTTTTATTATCCTTTTAAATTTTCTCTCATATATATTGTATCATAGACTTAACGGGGCTAATCTACCACTACCTGGCTTCTTCTACAGTCAGTTAAACCTGTGCAACAAGGAAGTGAAATGTTACCACAAAATGGTAGAATTTTACACCCATTTGCACTTGCTTTGCACGGGTGTAAACTATTATGCAAGGTACAATGCATTGGAGAATTGGGCCCTAAATGTTGCTTTAAGCACTTCCGTACCCCAGATCACCCTTTTAGATTTATTGGCAACTCGAGTCCACAGATGAATGGTGCATTGCAAACATGATGGAGGAAGCCGTATCAGGTAAGGGAATAAGAAGAATGAATGAGTTGAGAAGTGTGGGATCTACCACTGATGATAATCTGGAGTTCTGTTTTGTAGTGTTTAAGACAGAAAGGACCATTAGATAACCTAGTCTGACTTCCTGTATATTACAGGCCCTTAAGTTTCACCCTGTATAATGCCCAATATGTTGTGTTTGGCTAAATATATCTTCCAGAAAGGAATCCAGTCTTGATTGGAAGACATCAAGAGATGGGGAATCCAGCATTTCCCTCAATAGTTTGTTCCTATGGTTGATGACCCTCACTTGAAGGGGGAAAAAAAGTGTCTTATTTTCAGTTTAAATGTGTCTGGATTCAGCTTCCAGCCATTGGTTCTTGTTATACCTTTCTCAGCTAGATTCAAGAGCTCTTGAGTATCTAGTATTTTCTCCCTGTGAAAGTACTTACACACTGTGATCAAGTCAGCTCTCAATCTTCTTTTTGATAAGCTAAACAGATAGAGTGCTTTAAGTCTTTCACTTTAAGGCATTTTCTCCAACCCTTGAATGAAGTTTATGGCTTATTTTTGCACCCAAGACAAGTTTTAAAACATCCTTTTAAAAATGTGAACACCAGAACGGTACACAGTATTCTAGTATCAATCTCACCAGTGCCATATACAGAGGTAAATTCATCTCTGTCCTCACAACACACATGCTTATGCATCCAAAGATTGCATGAGCTCTTTTTGCCACTGTATCACTCTAGGAGCTTTTATTGAGTTGCTTGTTTTGATCCCTAAATCCTTCCAGGATTTCTTTCCAGGATACTGTCCCCTGTAGGTATGGCCTGCATTCTTTGTTCCTAGATGTATAACTTTGCATTTGGCTGCATTAAGATGCATTTTGTTTGAATGGGCCTTATCATGCCCCTTACTGTCACAAGACCCTGGGTTTCACTTCAGGGTAGACTGTTCACTAACAGGGAAGTTAACCCAGTGCCAGCTGTGACTCTAACTCCTGAGACACACCAACTAACCACACTGCTTGTTAATTCCATAGGCTTTTGCCAGTCTTAATATAGAAGTTAAACAGTCCCCGTGTAAACTCCAGTCCCTCCTCACACCAAAGAAGCATCCCCCCAGTGCCTTTAGGCTCCTTTCATTGTACTAGCACATAAAATCCAAGTTCTTCTGTTCCCAAAGGACCATACACATACCACAGGTCAGTTCCACCTTGGATCACCCTCCTTCATCCATTAAGGTAACGTTCAGTCCAATCCTGTAATAACTTATTTAGGCTTTATTAAATGAATGAAGATGAAGAAAGATACAATCACATGATGCTAAAAATACTAAAGACACAGACAGACAAAGACAAAATTAGGTTATATTAGCATATAAAACTTCTGTTCAAAGTAACAAAGTCCTATGGTATTTTTTTCCAAACTCCTGCAGTATTTCTTCCATAATTTGTTACTTTTTCCTAAGCAAGTAACATTAATTCTGAGGAGGATTTACTGCACATACGTGCATGGGTACTCTAGCTATGTAATCTGTAGTGAAATATGTGCAGAAGCACTCCCTCAGCCCTTTTGCACGTATGCTACAAAAGGACAGTGGGAACATTTTTATCCATTTTGTTACTGTATCATAATGCAAATTCATAAGAGTCAGAATTAAGATTGTGAATGTAATCCTAATCTTTTCATGTAATGATTTTTGAGTACTTAGCTATAACTTTAACATTATACGAAAAATTTCTCTGTGGGGATAAACATAAAATATCATCAGTATGTTTATAATGCATATAATAAGACAGTTATTTATACAAAGACAAACAAGACAAAATGTAAGACAGATGAGATAAGCAAAGGTGTGGAGAGCCATGCCAGAAGGGTTAATGGAAGTAATGGATTTGAAGGAGGCACGAGAGGACAACTGGTGAAAAAGTTCTGGAAATCCACTGAAACCATAATGGGCAGCTTAATAGATATGAAACAGAGAAAGGGATGAAGGAACCAGTAAGAAAAGGATTAGAAGGAGCTAAAGGAAGAGTAAGAGGAAATCACTGCTGAGACATAAGCAGGTGCAAGATTAGTTAAGGCTTTGAAGATGAGAAAGAAAAGATTGAATTCCATGTTAAGAATAACTCAACACAGCGTTATTTTGTATAGCATTTTTCATATCTGACTATCCCTTAATGTTCTGCTATATTCTATATGGTAGTATCTGAGTGCTTTTCAGCAGTGCAATAAGCAACGAGACTAACATCTGTCATATGTGATTTGTTCTTTGTCTCATCCTGTCCCCACATGTAGAATTATATGTTCAGTGAAATGTTTTGGTTTTGGTAGAGGTTTTTGTTGGTTTGTATTATTGGGGGCTAATTATTTTATTTTTTTTAAATATGCACACACCACAGTGTTTACATTAGAGAAGGCAAGACCAAAGAAGTGAAGCAGAAGTGGGTGAAATTTGTGATGGTCCTTTTCTCCCTGTGGGAATTCCTTCTACTGTCTGGGACTAGCCCCCTGAGAATGCCCTATCTTGGACTCTGATTAATTTTACCCTTATGTAGAAAGTTCCATTTTGCCTGAGTAGTCAATCACCACCCTTGTCCTGGAGCCTTAGGCAGTCTATTAGATATCTGGGACCCAGGTTATTCAGCTCCTTGAGAATAATACTGACAACTTGAACTAGACTTGATGACGCTTGCATGGTCCCTTGAAATATGTGTTAACTACTTATGCTAAACAATCTTTTCCATCCTGTATCTAGCTGTGACACTGAGTAAGTTTCCCAGGCCTGAAGAAGAACTCTGTAAGCTTGAAAGCTTGTCTCATATTAAATGAGGATATCAATATAATAGGCATCACAGGCACTTGGTGTAATGAGGATAATCAATGGGACACAATAATACCAGGGTACAAAATATGTCGGAAGGACAGAACAGGGTTGTGCTGGTGGGGAAGTGGCACTATATGTGAAAGAAAGCATAGAATCAAGTGAAGTAATAATATTAAATAAAACAAACTGTACCATAGAATCTCTATGAATAGTAATTTCATGCTTGAATAATAAGAACATAGCAGTAGGGATAATACTACCGACCAACTGGCCAGGATGGTGATAGTGACTGTGAAATGCTCAGGGAGATTAGAGAGGCTATAAAAATAGAAAACTCAATAATAATGGGGGATTTCAACTATCCCCATATTGACTGGATATGTATCACCTCAGGACGGGATGCAGAGATAAGGTTTCTTAACACTTTAAATGACTGCTTCTTGGAGCAACTAGTCCTGGAACCCACAAGTGGAGGGGCAATCCTTGATTTAGTCCTAAGTGGATCCCAGAGGTGGATCTTGTCCAAGAGGTGAACATAGCTGAATTGCTTTGTAATAGTGACCATAATATAATTAAATTTAACATCCTTGTGGTGGGGGGAACACCACAGTAGCATTTAATTTCAGAAAGTGCAACTACACAAATATGAGGAAGCTAGTTAAACAGAAATTAAAAGGTACAGTGCCAAAAATGAAATCTCTGCAAGCTGCATGGAAACTTTTTAGAGACACCATTATAGAGGCTCAAATTAAATGTATACCCCAAATTAAAAAACACTGTAAGACCAAAAAGTTGCATCCCAGCGCAAAACAACAAAGTAAAAGAAGCAGTGGTAGGCAAAAAGGCATCCTTTAAGAAGTAGAAGTTAAATCCTATTGAGGAAAGTATAAAGGAACATCAAATCTCACAAGTGAAGTGTAAAAATATAATTAGGAAGGCCAAAAAAGAATCTGAAGAACAGCTAGACAAAGACTCAAAAAGTAATAGCAAAAAAAAAAAAGTTTAAGTACATCAGAAGCAGGGAGCTTTCTAAACAACCTGTGGACCATTCAAGGACAATAAGGCCGTTGCGGAGAAATGAAGTGAATTCTTTTCATCGGTCTTCATGGCTAAGGATGTGAGGGAGATTCCCAAACCTGAGCCGTTCTTTTTAGGAGACAAATCTGAGGAATTGTCTCAGTTTAGGTGTCAATAGAGAAGGAGTTTGGGAAGAAATTGATAAACTAAACAGTAATAAGTCACTAGGACCAGATGGTATTCACCCAAAATTTCTCAAGGAACTCAAATGTGAAATTGCAGAACTACTAACTGTAGTCTGTAACCTATAATTTAAATCAGATTCTGTACCAGATGACTGGAGGATAGCTAATGTGACACCGATTTTTAAAAATGTCTCCAGAAGCATCCTGACAATTACATGCTTGTAAGCCTAACTTCAGTACCGAGCAAAGTGGTTGAAACTATAGTAAAGAACAGAATTATCAGAAACATAGATGAACATGATAGGTTAGGGAAGAGTCAACATGTTTTTTTGTAAAAGGAAATCATGCCTCACCAATTTACTAGAATTCTTTGAGAGGGTCAACAAGCATATGGACAAGGGGGATCCAGTGGATATAGTGTACTTAGTTTTTCAGAAAGCCTTTGACAAAGCCCCTCACCAAAAGCTCTTAAAGAAAGTAAAATCAGCAAAGAGTCCTGTGGCACCTTATAGACTAACAGACGTATTGGAGCATGAGCTTTCGTGGGTGAATACCCTCTTCGTCGGATCCTCATGCATCCGACGAAGAGGGTATTCACCCACGAAAGCTCATGCTCCAATACGTCTGTTAGTCTATAAGGAGCCACAGGACTCTTTGCTGCTTTTACAGATCCAGACTAACATGGCTACCCCTCTGATACTTAAGGAAAGTAAGCTGTCATGGCATGAGAGGGAAAGTCCTCTCATGGATTGGTAACTGGTTAAAAGATAGGAAACAAAAGGTAGGAATAAATGGTCAGTTTTCAGCATGGAGAGAAGTAAATAGTGGTGTGCTCCAGAGGTCTGTGCTGGGAACAGGACTGTTCATTATATTCATAAATGATATGGGAAAAGGGGTAAACAGTGAGGTTGAAGAATTTGCAGATGAAACAAAACTACTCAAGATAGTTAAGTCCAAAGCAGACTGTGAAAAGGGATCTCAGAAAACTGGGTGACTGGGCAACAAAATGGCAGAAGATGTTCAATATTGAGAAATGCAAGGTAATGCACATTGGAAAACATAATCCCAACTATACATATAAAATGATGGGGTCTAGATTAGCTGTTGCCACTCAAGAAACAGATCTTGGAGTCGTGGATAATTCTCTTAAAACGTCCAGTCAATGTGCACCGGCACTCGAAACAGCTAATGTTGGGAATCGTTAGGAAAGGGATAGATAATAAGACACAAAATATCATATTACCTCTATATAAATCCATGGTACACCCACATCTTGAAAATGGCGTGCAGATGTGGTTGCCCCATCTCAAAAAAGATATATTGGAACTGGAAAAGGTACAGAAAAGGACAACAAAAATGATTAGGGGTATGGAACAGTTTCCATATGAGGGGAGATTAATAAGACTGGGACTTTTCAGCTTGGAAGAGAGACAATTAAGGGTGGATATGTTAGAGGTCTACAAAATCATGACTGGTATGGAGAAAGTAAATAACACAAGAACTAGGGGTCACCAAATGAAATTAATAGGCAGCAGGTTTAAAACAAAAGGAAATATTTCTTCACACAATGCACAGTCAACCTGTGGAACTCTTTGCCAGAGGATGTTGTGAAGGCCAAAACTATAAAAGGGTTAAAAAATAATTAGATAAATTCATGGAGGATAGGTCCATCAATGGCTATTAGCCAGGATGGGCAGGTATGGTGTCCCTAGTCTCTGTTTGCCAGAAGCTGGGGAAGGGGGACGAGATGGATCACTTGATGATTACCTGTTCTGTTCATTCCCTCTGAAGTACTTGGCATGAGCCACTGTTGGAAGACGGCTGGTCAGACCCAGTATGGTTGTTCTTATGTTCTCTCTCACCAACAGAAGTTGGTCCAATAAAAGAGATTATCTCATCCACCTTGAGTTTAAATAACAAAATCACATATTTCAAATAAAAATATAGGATACAGAGAAATTAAACATACCATATAAGGAAAGGCAAAAAGTATGTGCTTTCATGTTAGGTGTGAAAATACATGGAGAAACTAAGTGACAGATACAAGAAACTGTCACAAATGGCAGGAACATTACTTACACAAAATTGACAAGTGTATGTGAAGAAGCAGAAGTGGCCCAGTGCTAAACAAGTGTAGGCAAAGTAGAAAAAAAAGATAAAAATATCCATGTGGTAGTTTGCAGAAAGGCCCAAGATGGTTTTAGTTAGGAGGTAATATTGAACTTTGTCTTGAAAGGAATGGACAGTCAATGCTTTTATTAAAAATGGAGAGGATATGGTCATATTTCTTTGACCTGGATTCAGGAGAGCTGGGAAATGAGAGGCCAAAGAGAATGTATTTGCAATAGTCAAGACAAGAGGAGAAGAAGACATGGATGCAGATTTTAGCACAGTGGAACCCAGGTAGTGGTGTACATGGGGAGTGTTGTGGAGGTGCCTAGAGCAGATTAGCAGATATAGGAGATATAAAGGAACCATAAGGTCCAGGGTGATAGAAGTCGATATAAAAAAGAAATTAAATCATGGAGTTGTGTGAGGATGCTCCTCTGGCCAACAGAAGAAAGCTGATATACAACCAGATGATAGAACAAAGACATCCAAAATCTATTTGTGCATTCAATTCAAGTGCAAATAGAACATAAATGGGCCTTGCAAGTATATACTCTATTGCAGGGGTCGGCAACCTTTCAGAAGAGGTGCGCCGAGTCTTAATTTATTCACTCTAAATTAAGGTTTTGCGTGCCAGTAATACATTTCAATGTTTTTAGAAGGTCTCTTTCTATAAGTCTATAATATATAACTAAATTATTGTTGTATGTAAAGTAAATAAGGTTTTAAAAATGTTTTAGAAGCTTCATTTAAAATTAAAATGCAGAGCCTCCCGGACCGGTGGCCAGGACCCGGGCAGTGTGAGTGCCACTGAAAATCAGCTCGCGTGCTGCCTTCGGCACATGTGCCATAGGTTGCCTACCCCTGCTCTACTGTGTGTGCAAAATTACACAAGGTGATTTCCATGCACAGATATATGTCTGATCAAATACTTATGAAAATTTTACTCTATACACTTTATAGCACTTTTTCCAACAGCATAACTGTCTAGCTCTGGTTCTAAGCAGTCAGGCCTGGGGGTTGGACCATAGAGGAGTCCATAGAGTCAGGACAAGGGTAAGGGCAGCACTGAAACTGGGATCTGGGGACAGGCTGGACAGAACTGAGGTTAGAGTTTACAGACCAGCCAAAAATCAAGATCATAGCTGGAGTCTGGCTGTGGACCAAAGGTTAAAGCTGGGGTGGAGTCAGTCTGTTACCTGGGGTTCTTTCAACCCAAAGCTCTTGGTAACTTTTACTCTGTGCGAAGTGGTGTCAGGAAATAAATCAGGGGAGACACGGCCGTCCGACCGAAAGCTGGCTGGCACAAACAGGACAAGAAAGTGCTTTCACTTAAAGCTAAACTTTACTTAGTCTCAAGCACTTATGTCCGCAACAGGTTAGTAAAACACCCTCAACCCTCGATAATTACTGAAGCTGAGTGTGGCTCTCGAGTGGCACAGTGGCAGCTGGTGGGGAACACAAGATGCATCCAGGGGGAGAGTCCAGTCCCAAAGTGTCCCACTATCTCAAACTTTTCCCCTTATTTATAATACAATGACATGTCCCTTAAAGAAAATGTTTTAAGCCAGCAGTTTCAATGGTCAAGCAAGAGGTTTCCTTCTGATTATTGATTAACCAGGTGTGGGTTTTTCACAGCGTTTGCAGCCTTGAGGCCCCTAAAATGCATGCATCAGCAATTTCAACACAATTTTTATCAGGAAGGACACGGGGTCAAGCTGCCCTTTCTGTGGCACGCAAAACCTTCTCCCCTGGTTAAGCTAGTCTGCTGCATGGCCACTTTACCGCCTGCTGACTTGGCTTCTTTTAGCAATAAGCAATAGTGGTTTCAGGCACTTTACTGGTTTGCCAAAATTTCCCCATACAAGTCAGGGGTCAGGAGGGGATGCAGGGCTGGAGAAAGATTGCAGGAGGGCACAGACAAAGCTGAAGTGGGCTGGAGCAGGAGCAGGAGCAGGGACAGGATGGAGGGCAGGTTGGAAGTCTATGGATTTTGTAACACTGCAGGAGGCAGCAGTAGGGTTCCTAGCTAACTTGCAGCTTTAGCAGGGTCAGTGAAATATGTTTGCCTGGGAGTCATTTTACCTGGGCCCTGCAGCATACCTGATGGCGAAGTCACTGCAGGCTCTGCTTACAGGCTGAGTCAGTGCAGCCGAGTTGCTGCTGCTTGCCTGAGTGAAGAGTCACCGCAAGCTCTGTTGGAGCTGCGAGTCATGGCACTATATTGATTTTCATATTTACATGAATTATATTTGTTAAGATACCAATACAAGATTAGCATTGCTACTTATACTACTATAAAAGTAAGTTATATAGTAATAAAATCTAAATTGGATATTGGCATTATTATTGAGATTTCATGTAAATATCTGTTCAAATTAATGTAGAATTTTTTTTTGCCAGTGGGAAATAATGTTTTAAAGCAAATCTGTTTTCAAATAGAATTAAGGAAGGAAATACATCCAAAGTGACACATGAAATGGTTTTGGAGAAGAAAGTAATTTACCAAATATATTGCAAGATATGAATTTAGGGTTTCAGTCTTTATGAAACCACAAAGTGGTTATGAAAATAAAAGCTGAATATAGCTGACAAGGTTTAAAAACACACAAAATTACATTCAGAATTAAGGCCTTACCTAGATGTACAGAAGTGTGGGTCAGACTTATGTCAATAGAACTACCTTTAAAGTGTCATCAAAGTGAAAAAAGCTAATGCGGTCTTGGGATGCATCAGGCGAGGTATTTCCAGTAGAGATAAGGAGGTGTTAGTACCGTTATGCAAGGCACTGGTGAGACCGCATCAGGAATACTGTGTGCAGTGCTGGTCTCCCATGTTTAAGAAGGATGAATTCAAACTGGAACGGGTAAAGAGAAGGGCTAGTAGGATGATCCGAGGAATGGAAAACCTGTCTTATGAAAGGAGACTCAAAGAGCTTGGCTTGTTTAACCTAACCAAAAGAAGGCTGAGGGGAGATATGATTGCTCTCTATAAATATATCAGAGGAATAAATACCAGGGAGGGATCGGAATTATTTAAGCTCAGTACCAATGTGGACATAAGAACAAATGGATATAAACTGACCATCAGGAAGTTTAGCCTTGAAATTAGACTAAGGTTTCTAACCATCAGAGGAGTGAAGTTCTGGAACAGACTTCCAAGGGGAGTAGCGGGGACAAAAGACATATCTGGCTTCAAGACTAAGGGTATGTCTACACTACGGGATTATTCCAATTTTACAGAAATCGATTTTTGGAAACAGATTGTATAAAGTCGAGTGCACGCGGCCACACTAAGCACATTAATTCGGCGGTGTGTGTCCATGTACCGAAGCTATCGTCGACGTCCAGAGCGTTACACTGTGGGTAGCTATCCCATAGATCCTGCAGTCTCCCCTGCCCATTGGAATTCTGGGTTGAGATCCCAATGCTTGATGGGGCCAAAAATTTGTCACGGGTGGTTATGGGTAAATGTCGTCAGTCAATCTTCCCTCCGTGAAAGCAATGGCAGACAATCATTTCTTGTCCTTTTCCCTGGGTTGCCCGGGCAGATGCCATAGGACAGCAACCATGGAGCCCATTCAGCCTTTTTTCACTGTCACCGTATGTCTACTCGATGCTGCTGACAGACGCGGTA
Source organism: Mauremys reevesii (assembly GCF_016161935.1). Lineage (NCBI taxonomy): Eukaryota > Metazoa > Chordata > Testudines > Geoemydidae > Mauremys > Mauremys reevesii. The sequence continues at coordinate 98,212,774 of NC_052624.1, forward strand.
CTGCAGTGATACACAGCAGCATCCCCTTGCCTTTGCAAGTTAGCAAAGACAGTTACCAGCCCTACTGTACCGTCTGCTTCTTTGCAAGTTGGCAATGATGGTTACCAGTCGTACTGTACCATCTGCTGCTGTCATGGGTGCTCCTGGCTGGCCTCGGTGAGGTCGGCCAGGGGCGCATGGACAAAAATGAGAGTGACTCCCCAGGTCATTCTCTTCTTTAAGTTTTGTCTAATGGAGAGTCAGTCCTGCCTAGAATATCAGGAGAGCCTACTAAAGAACCAGAGAGGCAACTGGCCACTCCGGGTCAGAGCCCCAGACATCCCGCAGAGATGATGAGCTGCATGCCATTCTAGGGGGTGCCCCTGCAACAACTCCACCCGTTGCTTCTCTCCTCCCCCACCCCTCCTGGGCTACTGTGGCAGTTATCCCCCCCCCCATTTGTGTGATGAAGTAATAAAGAATGCATGAATAAGAAACAACACTGACTTTATTGCCTCTGCAAGCAGAGATCAAAGGGGAGGGGAGGGCGGTTGGCTTACAGCGAAATAGAGTGAACCACCATTCTGCACTTGCTTAGCCTGTAGCTGAAAATGGGAATCTGTGACAAGCACTAGAATAGAAGCACAGGCAGGACTGAATCTCCATTTGTGTGTGAGCCTTTGGTTGACACTGGTAAAATACAAAATGTCCCAGTATAAATATGTTGGGGGACAGTTCTAAACGGCAGCTTCGTTGTTTGGATGGGTGCAGGGTTAATTTGATTTAACGCTGCTAAATTTGAGACAAACTCGTAGAGTAGACCAGGCCCAAGACTGATAAGTTTATGGAGGGGATGGTATAATAGGATAGCCTAATTTTGGCAATTAATTGATCTTTGACTATTAGCAGTAAATATGCCCAATGATTTGTGATGGGATGTTACATGGGGTGGGATCTGAGTTATTACAGAGAATTCTTTCCTGGATGTCTGGCTGGTGAGTCTTGCCAACATGCTCAGGGTTTAGCTGATCACCATATTTCAGGTCGGGAAGGAATTTTCCTCCAGGGCAGATTGGCAGAAGCGCTGGGGTTTTTTTGCCTTCCTCTGCAGCATGGGGCAAGGGTCATTTGTTGGAAGATTCTCTGCATCTTTGAAGTCTTTAAACCATGACTTGAGGACTTCATTGGCTCAGACACAAGTTTGATACAGGAGTGGGTGGGTGAGATTCTGTGGCCTGCATTGTGCAGGAGGTCAGACTAGATTATCATAATGGTCCCTTCTGACCTTAAAGTCTGAGTCTGTGAAAACACCAGCCATCCATAGATTCATAGAAAATTGAAAATTTCCAAATTGGAAATTTGCTGTTACTATCTCAGACCCCTACTGGATACTGTACCCTAATATTAAAATGTATAAAAATGTTTTAGCTTTTCATTCAAAAGATGATTTCTTTAAGCATGTTTTTATTAGTCTCTTGAAATTCTCTAACAGATTTAAGTGACACATCTCATTCACTGTAGTATAATAGAGAATGTAGGCAGATTGTATAGTACATTTTCTTAAAAAGCTTTTACTCTGTGTGTATAAACAATAAGTTTTGAAGAAAGAGGTGAACTGCACTATGGCCAAGTGTGTAATGTGTTTCTGTCAAAAATATTTTTCTCTTGGATACATATGCAACATCCCTGTAAAATTGAAGTGATGCGTGCACATAATAGTGTGGGAGAGAAGGAAAATTCCCAAATTAATAATTCCAAAAATACTTGTCAGATAGACCATTATGTATTAAGGTGTACTATGGGTATTAACAAAGAGGCTAGTGTTAGCTATTACAGGGATGCTGTGAATTTCAAAATTATCCTGATGATAACTATAGTTTAATTTGTACTATGTTTCCAGAAAATATTTCCATTTGTTGGTTGGTACGAGGTCTATTAATCTTCCCTTAATGTAAAAATGCAGAAGTGTAGTTCATAAATATTATTTGGACGAATTCAACATGAAAGGAAAATTCCTTTAACCCTTGATCAGAAAGCACAGAGTCTGTCCTGAGACTGGCTGAAAAGAAATTTAATAAAGGGGGAAAAAATGGTTCTTTGAAATGAGATTTCAAAGCATACTCCAAGAAGAGACAAGTAATAGTTTCAAAAAGCGAAAGTATTATGATAATTCCTATTTAAATGAATTTTTGATAGAAAAGAAACTGGTCAAACTCAAATCTTTGAAATTGCATTTTGTGGCTGTTTCAAATAATAAATGTATGTTCTGATATAATTTCCCCTATTTTTCATTCATTTCCATTCCACCTTTTCTTTTTCATTTCCTCAGCTCTCTTACAATAATTTAGCTAGAGTGGGAGAGCAGGTGGGGTAAAGGTGAATTACGCTTGCCACAAGTGAATTAAAGCCTGTTAAAGCTTTTATTCTGAAGTTCACAGCACCTGGTTTGTTTTAATAATGCAGAGTTAGTAACTTCCATCTCAGCCAGCAGGCAAGCTGCCTCCGTCTTATCCCATGGTGGGCAGGACAAAGATTAATAAAATCTCACTGCTATTCTTTTCTAGCTTTCAGTGACTTGTGGGTCTTGAATCCATGGGGTATGGCATCACCTGCACAATAGAAAGATCCATGGCTTGTGATGTTATTCTGATTCTGGTACTAGTTATTCAAGACTTTAAAAACTTAATTTATGATGAGTGAATATATCCCACCATTGTCTTCCTTTTCTACAGTCTGTTAGAAAAGGGGCCACAGCAGGGCTGTGATACATCATCTTTTGTGTGGTTGGCACAGTTTGTCACGAATTCTGTTAATCTACCTAAAACAACAAGGATTAATTATGAGTGTAGGGCAAACCCGCATTGATATGATGTATTACTTGGCAGCTCAAAATTTGGCCATTCATAAATCTTGTTGTTTATTTGTTTTTCTCTTTGTCTCTTGTCCTGCCAGGTGCGTGCCCAATCACTGTGAACATGGTGGCAAATGCTCCCAAACGTGGGACAGCTTCAAATGTACTTGTGATGGAACTGGATACAGTGGTGCCACCTGTCACAACTGTAAGTGACACTGTGATTTGCTTCAACACTGTAATATAATATAGAAGGCATGCACAATACTGATGTCTTTTGGTTGAGATGTAAAAGTCCAAGTCAGAGCCATTTGTGGTTATTAAAGAGCCCATAGAACTTTTTTGTGAGAGAAGGAATGCTGATACTTGCATCTAGCCCACATTCCATTTTGACTACTGAAAATTCCATCCTCGGTGGTCAAATGGATACATGAATTCTTCAATCATTGTCCTAAACTCTTGCCTAGTGTTGCTGAGAACTCTTAAATGGTGGCACTAAAGGCTGGTCTACACTGAAAATGTACATTGACATAGCTACGTCCACGCCTCTGAGAGACATAGCTAGGCCACCCTATCCCGCAGAATAGGCAGCACTAGGTTGACAGAAGAATTCCTTCATCTACTTAGATACTGCCTCTTGTGGGGGTGGATTACCTACAAGGACAGGAGAACTCCTCCTGTCACTATAATGAGTGTCCACACTGAAGTGTGACAGTAGTGCTGCTGCTATAACGTTTTAAGTGTAGATAAAACCTGATACTGAAACAGACGCATGTGCAAACTGACTCTTTGGCCATTCTGAAAGTCAAACTATTACCTCTGTTGTGGTAAGTACTGCAGGCAGCACTATTAGTGCCCACTGCTTACAAGCCATATTGATTATAGCCATATTACAGCTGCCTCTACTGATATACTGGGAGTGAGGGGAGAGAGGAAAAGAGATGTCCTTGGACCTTCTATAGCATCTGACTTACATGTGCAGGGCAAGCCATTGTGTGTGTGTGTGTGTGTTATCATTCTAGCAAAAGGGCCTTTTCATTTTGAAAAGTGTTTTCTAAAATATAATAGATAAGATAAAGAAGACTTGTCCATTTAATGTCTTTCTCCATTGACATGCCTACAATAACACCCTCTTACTATTATGAGAGAACAGTTACCTTAGATTCACTACCAAAGCTACAAACAAGATGCTTGCAAATCGGTGAAAACTCCAATTACCAGTTTAATTCAGATTTGCAATTTTTTGTTTACACTTTAATGTCACATTCTGGAATTATGCAAAATATTTAATGAGAAATTTGACAATCTCAGTCTTTGGTTTCTCTGGTCTTTTGTTGGATTTTACAACATTCATGTAATCTCATGAAAAACTGACATTTCACAGGTTTTCCATTTCCACTTAAACTGTGCTATTTTTGAGTGAAATCTCAACGTCATACTGAACATATTTATAACACACACCATTTTAAAAGCATTTAAAATGCATTATTGTTTAATTATAGAGAGATCTGAAATTATTAAAAAAGCAGTTTTGAGAGACGAGCATTTCCATTGCTCATTTGCTACTGCTTGTGTTCATACGTGGGATCTATAAAGGCCTTCTTTTGACTCACCAATGGTATTCCTGAAAACAAATGTTTGTGATAGTTTCCAACCTCATTTAGCTGCATTTTCCCAGTTCCCAGATGGTGGTAAATAGTGTAACAAGTTAGATTTTTAAAATCTTTAATTTGTTGGACAAATTAAATTCCTTAAGACCTGCTGTCTCTTCTTAGCTTGCTGAGCTAATGGTATATACAGAGGGTTAGTCACCTCTTCTTCATTTCATATTTTAAAGCTGTGGCTTTCAGTTCAGTGTGTGGGTGCTGGGTAGTGTTGGTAGCCTGTGATTTATATAGGAGGGCAAAGTAGATGATCTAGTGGTTCCATCTGGCCTTAGACTCTGACTCCATGTATCTACAGCAGATTCCCCCCTCAAAAAAATTGTATTTCTATTATAACGAGATCAGTTATTGAGTAATAATTTGCTCCAGAAGTCTGGTAATTTAATGCCTGTGACTTGAAAGAAAACATAAATCAAGTGCAGATGGATCTAAACCAAAATCCCTATTCTGAAAACCCACTGTTTTAGGTTTGTGGTCTTCTGTGGATCCAAATGTTTATAGGTCAGCCTCACTTCCAATGGTTTGCACAATGAGAAGGCAATCTTCTCCTCTCATATCCACACCAAACATCTCAGCTCCAATATTATGCTCTCCCTGCATGTGTGAGCTCCCACTTACATCAATGGGAACAGAATATTTGATGTGTTGACCTGAGATGAGCACTTATTCTTATAACATTCACTCCCACCCTCGAGCTATAAATGCCATATTCTTTATGGAAAGTTTCTACTAGGTTTTACTCTCTGGACACCATTATTACTTGCCAGGGGTGAAAGTAAAATACAGCTCTTACCAGTACGGGTCCCACTCTGCCCCCCCCTCCCAAGGGGCGGTGCCTCAGACGGAAGGGGTGGGGCCAGGTGTGGAAGTAAGTTACATTTCTTACCCGTACAGTCCAAACACAAGCAACCCACTCTCCCCTACACACCTAATGGATCCCTCCCATAGCATGACTTAGATATAGAAAATAAAGCTACTATTACTACTACCAGTACTGTCTGTAATAAAACTTTACTATTGGAATAAGCCTGAAAAACTGAAAAGTCACTGTCACATTTTCTCCTTGTCCTCCTTCCTCCTCCTCCAGCCAGGCTGCCCGATGCAGCTAGGCTCCCTATTCCCCCGACCCCCCCCCCAATCAGCAGGGGCTGCAGGGGCTCCCCTCTAGCTTGTAGCAGGGAGCAGGGGGACTGGCTGACGGAAAAGACTCTGCAGGTAGCTTGCTGCCTGCATAGGAACAGTTTAAACTTAGCTGGTCACCCTGCGGTCTGAACGGCGAGATTAGGGGCTATTTCTGACATCCTTGTTAATTTCACTCACGGTTGTTGGGGGGGGTGAGACCAAGGCAGGGGCAGAATATAATAGCCATTTGGCTGCAGAGCTTAAATCCAGAGCTAATAAAAGCCAGTGGAAGGGGAAAACTCACTGTCACATTGGTTTCTCTCCTTCCTCCTCCTCCAGCCAGGCTGCCAACAGGACTAGGCTCAGTGCTTCTTCCAACCCCCGTACTCAGCAGGGGCTGCAGGGGCTCCCCTCTAGCTTTTAGCAGGGAGCAGGGGGACTGGCTGAGGGAGAAGCCTGCCCAGGACACCTGCTGCCTGCATAGGAACAGTTTAAACTTAGCTGGTCACCCCGTGGTCTGAACGGCAGGATTAGGGGCGATTTCTGGCATCCTTGTTAATTTCACTCACAGTTGTTGGGGGGGAGTGACCAAAGCCGGGGCAGTTCTTTTCTGCCCCCTGGATGAGGCGATCTTCAACAAAGAAATGTGACAGTGAGTTTCCCCTTTCCAAGCTTTTATTAGCTTTGAGTTTGAACTTTTTGTTATGCAGCCAAAGGGGTGAAAGTAAGCCAGTACTGAGTGCTCCACTTTATTTGCTGGTACACTGCTGCACCATTTTTTACCGGTACTCTGTACCGGCTTACTTTCACCTCTGTTACTGGCTTATAAAAAGTCTCTTACCTGGATGCTTCTCTCCATGCCTTATAAACAAACTCCAGAAACTTAAACAGGATGAACTGAAAGCTTTTCATAAAGGTGATATTTTCCCAATCAAGTACGGGTTGTGGAATGGGATGCACAGAGTTGTCATCCATATTCCAGACCAGGGAATAAAATGTCTGCTGCAAAAGTGGTGAGGAGCCAACGTGCATCATACCATGTGGTGAGTGATAGATTTGGTCCTACCAAGCGCCAGTATAGTGTAAGCCTGGTTTGACATGAGTAATTAGACGTGGGTGAGGCCTCATTTCTTGAGAGACTGGTTTAGGGTGGTAATGGATCTGCAGGCTGGAAACAGAATGTCTGTACTAGCTAAGATAAGAGGGAACACCCACAGAACCATTTCCAATTGGCAAGATAACAATGGATAAGATATTTTGGGAACATAAAGATGAGGTAAAGAGTAAATTATACTTGGACAGTGTGTGGATACAGTATGCTGTACAGGGATTGGTTTCTACACAGTAACCAAGCCAATCACAAAATGTGTAATGCAATGTAACGTGGAAATGTATATAAAGGAAGATCAATGCTGTATAACTTTGGATGGTACACTTGTGTCTGATCAACTCAAGTGTAGTTCTTTTGCCAATAAAGAAATCTCAGTGGTTAGTTCAACATCAAGCTGGATGGATAATGGTTTGGTGCCTAGTGAATGGATAAGGTCTCAGAAGCCACCCCAACATACTCCTGAGTGAATCAAGTCTCAGAGGCTATCATCTTTTACATAGTTATTTCACAAAGAAACTGTCAGCCAAGGAAGGTTTATCTGTTGGCTAGAAGGAGGCCAGAATTTCTCCTCATGCATTTCAGGCTATACAAGCAATAAGCAAGAGAGAAAAAGAGTTCAGTAAAAAAACTGTTATTTCATTTTATGAAAATAATAATAATACTTAGTTATAGAAATGCCTTTTAAGTTCCTTCCTTCTTTTTGAACATGTATCTATTGGGTTTAAAATTCTTCTCTGAGACCATTAAATATAAGAAGGAACTCATCTTCAGAGCGAATTGTGCCACTGTTGGACTGTAATATACCCAAAGAAATCAAATGCATAAAAACTGATTATTAAAGAAAAACATGACCATGTGTAAGGGACCACTCCTATGGTTCATTCACAGGCCAAATTCCCATTGATGTGATTGAGAGTTTGTGTTCATAAAGACTGCAGGATTAGGACTGGGAAGAAAATATAGAATTGCATAGTTAAATAGTATTTTGGTGAAACAAAGAAAAAATAATTTGGCATATGTATTTGTTGAGCCCTTTAAGTCTGAATTTTCATAGTTTTAGGGTTTTTTTTCTGGTTTGACACCACTACTTTGAAAATCATTTATTTTTGTGCATGTGAATGGGCAGTTAAGATATTCATTTCATCTGGATAAATGCAATGAGGGATGTTTAGTTAATTAAGCATGTTCTCACTGACCAGTGAATCTTTGAAAATAAGAATAAACTACTTTTCCTCCTTGAGTGCCAACGAGAGAGAATAAGGAACAGAGGTAGGGAGTCACTTCCTTCAAATCACATTCATTAAAAAAGAAAAAAAATAATCCCAGTAGCCGTGTACATTTCTCTTAATAGCATTTTCATCTGACTTCTGCAGATAAAATAATGCAATAAGGAAAAGATGCTACTGGACTGCTATGTCAAAAGGGGGATTTGAAGTACAGTGTCTGTCTTTCAGGTACAAGCAGGATAAAAGCACATGGGATTATAGCAAGACAGGTCGTCTGGAGGCACACAGCACAGGAACCTTTGCCTTTGCAACACAACTAAAGTTTCAGGCTAATCCCTTTCTTCATATATTGCTTTAGAAAGACAGCAAAAGGTTTTGGTTTTTTTTAAGGATCTAATTTCAGTTTCACAGCAAGTGTTGCAATACTTTTAAAATTACTCTTTTCTCTTTAGAGAAAAAGTTTCTTTGAAAGGTGAGCTTCAATTTATGTAATGAAAGCATCAACTTAGTAGAGGTGATCACGGAATGGTCTCCATGTTGTGGACCCAGGTGTATAGCATGTCAGAATTTCAGCAACCTTCTGTAATGAAACTCAGAATCAAGGGAAACTCATATTTTATTACAAGCCTGCAATTTGCCAGGTTTGTCACCATCGGTATTCATGACCCTCCTAGTAGTCTTAGGTCTATGCTGTTCAGCAAACCTAGACTGTTTTTGGTTTGAGGTGGGAAATCAGCACTATTCTGTAGTTTTGACCTGAAACCAGGCAACGCTCTGGAGCTTTGTCTGAATTTCATTTTGGATTTTTAGGTTCATTTGAAGCAGAAACTCAAAGCCAAACTCAAGGGATAAACTCTTTAAACTCAAACAGAGTAAATATTTGCATGAAACCCCTGTGAATCCAGATGACTTTGTTTCACACAGCTCTAGTCATAATGCATTTATTAAATGACAATGCAAACCACAATAAGTATATAGAGGAAGAGAAAATAGACATTCCTTGGAATGAAGTAGTAGTAGTATTTTTTTTAAAACTAGAAAAAAAGATACTTTACAGGAAGAAATTTCACCTGGAAACAAATCTGATGTTACGATAATGACTAATTGTCTCAGATTAGGAGTAGCAGTTCAGCACATTTACTTTTTCAGCACATTTTACGATGTTTAAATTACTAAATAGTTTTGGATAAGTTTGCTTTTCAGACCCTGTCAAAGTAGTATTGTGGTGTTCAACATTTGTCTCCACTCAGTAATTTCCATAGCAAATGAGTTCAGTTTACAAATGAAATGTTTATTCTAATTGCCTGCCAATTCAACAAAAGACCTGAGAGTCACCTCTCTTCTTGCATTTCAACATCTACCAAATTTTGCCCTCCTTACAGATGTGCAACCTTGTTTTCCTGAGAGGTTTTATGCAGGAGTGATAGGTTATAAATTTTGCCAATGATCCATAAAAAGGAATATTATCCAGCTTCCTCTCTCTTAACTGTGTTGGCTCTACAGAACCAACAGAAGAAGTAAAAACATAAATACTTTTGACAGTATAGGAATAGTGAAAGTGAATGCACACAAGATTCAGGTTGATTGAGTGAAGCGTGCCATTTTTACTTTCTCAGAGTAGAACAGCACTTGACATTTTAAATTTTTCCAAACCCAATATTGTAACATTTAGCGGTTTTCTTTCATTAGCTGTGATACAATGGATTAGCAGAGGCTGGACTGTAACCCTGACTGCTGAATTCCTTGGTTTTGTCTTCTTAAGGCGTGCAATCAACAAGTATTTTACCTTACATTCTGGAATGTGAATAAAAGTTCATGGGGAAAGTGGGAAAGCACTCTTAAAATGTTGAGTCCATTTAGTACCTAAATGGTACTTTAGTAGCCTAAAGGGTTTGATGGGGTTATTTGTTTCCTCCCCTTGCTCCACCCCTTCTCCCTAAATTGAAATATTCTGATTACTTTAATAAAGGATTTAACAGCATCTAGAAGCAAACTTAAGATAACAAAATTTGAATCAGACCTTCGGTGTCACTTCATGTTGTTATTTGTATGGGCAATGGCGTAATTTTGTTACTTGATTAAGTTGATTGCCAAATTCAGTCATCGGGAAAACAAATTTAATCTTCACCGACTATAATTTTCATGCTGGGACTGTTTAAACTCCAGCAGGCTCTCTATTGATTAGTTCACAACAACTGTGTTTCCCTGGTTTTTGTAATGAGAGAATTCATTGAGGCTATTGAAATCCTGAGCTTTTTGCATCTTCTAATTAAAACAAGAGAGACATGATATTACCTGTTCACATCATGAAATAATTATCTTTTCTCTTACACCGATAGCAACTGTGTTCTTTTAGTCTAAATGAATTTTATTTTAGATAGGAATCACAGTGTGATTTGCCTCTTCTGTAAAGGCTGCAGCATCACTCAGAACAAAATGGCTACTGTCTTTGCACACAGTCAGGCTTGTTAGAAATTTTAAAGTGTGGTAAAGAGAAAGTAAAGGCCTCAGAGTTTCATAAACATAAGGATGATTTGTTTGGCCAGGATTAATATTTTTTAAGCCAAGTCACAAAACTCTTTCCTTCAGACAGTATCATAAAAGGAAAAGTGAACTTTGAATGAAGACCAAGAACAACTTTCAGAATTTCACATTTGAAAAGAGATGAGTAATAGAGCAAGCTACTTTACCAATTCAACATAATCTGAGTTGAAACAGACATAGCCAGACAATCCAGCAGTAATAAGGATATTTCTTGTGTATCAGGGTGCAGGAATATGGAAATAAAAGTGCCCTCATCATACTTAAGGCAATTGGGATACGCACAAACAGGGGTAATAGCATTTAATATAATTGTCATCAGGTAGTCAGACTGCTGACTACTATATACTACGAAAACAAAGAAAATAATCTTTTAGAGTTAAAGCCTCCATGCAAGAGGGAAGTGTTGCACTTTATTTTCCTAATAATGTGCAAAACATCCTCCCCCACAAACATCATTGCAGCAACATTCTCTTGGCTAGATTTAGTAAAACTTTTTAAAAAAAATCTGAGTATTAAAATGCTTTAATCGATTTCTTGGAAATGAACTCTCAACTCACTGTGGAATAGGTAGAATAGTTTGGTGGTTAGTGTCCCTGCCTGCAGGTATATGGGATCTTGGGGAGCAATTACCACACAGGTGGGGTGCCAATTAATTTCTTTATTAAAGGAAAAAGGAAGTGGTGGGAATTTAACAATGAAATACGATGGGATGGGGTGTATAGGGTGTTTACAATAGACAATGATGGTGGGGGGTGTTCTTATTGAACCATGTAGGGAGTTCTAACAGTGGAGTACAGTAAGTGGGATTTGGCACAATGGGATACAGTACAGTTAATAAGCAACTCAACTTTATATAGGAACAACTCTAGATACAGTGTGGAATGTAAAACATACCAAAAGGAGATGCAAGGCAAACTGGTAGCTTCTATATAGAATGGTCAACAATCTTAGATAGAATGTATTAAGTGGTTAGTGGCCTTATACACAATGTAACACAATAGTATCAATGCAAATACAAAGTATATCAGAAAGGTGGAGGCAACCAATGGGGTGTTATAATTACAAGTAAAATGTGAATCACAGTGCAATAATACAATATGGGTGATAAGTGAAATTATGCAGTGTAGAAAATTACTGACTTAATTTGTGAGGCTGTGATAGCAAGAGTGTACCCAAAGGCTGGGTCAAGAAACAGGAGTGGGGGGGGGGGGGGGTGAATGATAGTGGCAACTGATGAGAGTTCAGCTGCAAGCAGCGAGAGACTCTGAAGCCCTGCGGGGTAAGGACAACAGAGCAGTGTTGGTGGGGGGGGGGGGGAAGCAGCAAGGGTTTGGGAAGTTCAGAGGGTGATGCAGGAGTGGGGGAAAAAGCAGCAAGGGGTTTACAACCGGGAAACACGGAGAAGAACACAGAGGGGGAGATTGGAGCAGCAAAAACCTTATCTATCCTCTAACTTAATCAAACTTATATAAAATGACAAGCAGCTTATACAAAGTAACAAAACAGGTACAGAATACAACCAGGCAATGGCTTTTTAAATTTATCTTAACCAACGACTAGGCAAAACAACAAATATCACAATTCTAAGCAAAACTATAACAAGCAACTATACGGAGCAACAAAACAACGAACTATAGCAAGGCAGGTGAGACTTACAAGCTTTACAATCTTAACAAACTATGACTTATTAAACTAAAAAAAACCAAAACCTATGGTGCACCTTATGCTATGGGGAAGTTACAGAGGGCAGAGTGGTATGTGCGCAGGATACAGCTCCCAAGGCAGCCCCCAAGGAAGCTAAGGGATGGTGGCTGCAGCAGTGGATACAGCTGAAAGCAGTGAGCCCGAGGCAAAGCCCACAGAAGCAGAGCTTAGCAGTGGCACAAACTTATTTTTTAGAGTTTGAGAGGTTTTAAGACACAGACCAAGGTTTAGCTTGAGTCTGTGTGCTGGGGAGACAGAGCCAGCAGCTAAAATAATAAAATAAAAGTATAGAAAGTTTCACAGAGGGATTCTTACCAGTCCCCAAGGCAGCAGCAAAGGCAGAAGCAGCAAGAACATCAGAAGGCTCGGTACAAATCAGGAGATCTCTCAGGCAGCAATTCGTTCTTCGTGGGGGGAGGTTTTCAAAAAATGGGGATACGCTCAAAAATAAAACGAGAGCGGAGAAAGGACCCCCAGAACCCCTGGCTGATCAGACCAGGCAGCAATGCAGGAACCTTTCTGAGGTCTGATCAGAAAATGTCTGGTTATAAAGGCAAACTTAGGCAGCTTCCCGCCAGTAACTCTGATTGGTTCCCCTTCTTACAGGGAGGAGAGAAGGCAGGGAAAAGACTGCAGGTAGGCATAGAACATGTCTGGGCAAGTTCTGAGCCCCCAGGTATGACTCATATGCTCAGCTATTTTGTCTTTAGGTCTTGCAGCTCTGGACATTGCCTACCCTACACCAAGCCCAGGTTTAACAAGGTGATAACAGGACTAACCCTTTGAACAGGGAAGTGGTCCCACTTAGCACACAGCACAAGTGGCCATCCCTTTGAGAAGGGCAATGGCTCTTGTTAAACAACTTAAGGGGCCCTCCCTTTGAGAAGGGCAGAGGCCCCGGTAAACAACTTAACAGCCAGGGAGGGGCGGCCACAGGAGGAGGACAAAAACAAAATGGAGTAGGGGGACAGCTGTAAGAAACAAAATGGAATAGGGGGATAGCTGTAACAGACAGTATTTGCATGAGCTTTAAACTAGAGAAGTCTCATCTGTGCTCAGAAGGGGGTTAGTATTTGATGTCAATAGGGGTTTTACATCAATGGGAACTGTTTATGTGGATCAACTGCACTACAGGGCCCTAAACATTAAAAGCTGGACGGAACTCTCAATGTCTTTATATTAATATAAATAAATAAATCTGCCTTATGAAAACAAAGAAAAAAATTAGTCTCTAAGAAGACTCATTGAGAACTAGGAAGGCCTGATTTCTCCCTCTGTCTTCACTATTAGGAAGAGGGGTTGCTTGCATATCCTGTCCCACGGGAAACTCTTTTATAAAGAGGTGGGGAAGGAAATAACCTATGCTGTTTGACTTCCCAAAAGAAGCTACTGAGGTGGGAGGTGAGCAATTACTTAGCACCATCTGAAGTGCCTGGAAGAAGGCAGAATGGGACATTTGACTGCAGGAGGAAGGCTTGGTAAAAGGCCAAGCCACCAAATGCCAACTGAGGTATTGGAGGAATAGACTGACTCCTATTTTACTGGGAGGAAGGAGTGACTGAGAGATTGGAAATGACCCCTGCTGTGGCAGAGAGGGGCCCTCGGGCAAGGTTGGTGACTGTGCAGCATTCCAGTTGGAGTTTAATGTTGGTCTGAGCTCGGACTTTCAAGTGAAATTGCTAGGGTTGGTTCTCTTCCACTCCTAATATTCCAACCTACAGGGCTTTCTTTGCTTTCTTTGTTAGAGACTCCTTTTAGCCTTTGTCTAGGAGGAGGAGGAGGTATGGCTTTTGTTGTATTTTTAGTACAAAGATGGCTTGAATTTCTGATGCCTCATTTAATGTTTTGAGTCCATGTACTGCCTTTGTTCCAAATATGAAGCACAAACTTTTCTTAAAGACTGGGTGACCTAATTTAGAATATCTTTGCAACACTCCTGTGTAGAAGCCTTTTGCCGTGAAAATTCCCCATATTCGTGAATCTTTCCATTTTCCCCCATCACTGCAATTAGAAAAGAAGAAAGCAAAGTAACCACAGTTTTACATATGTAACAGTAAGTAACCAGAAACATATGTGTTTCCATTTAAAGCCAGTCTTCAAATGTCAGAGTGGACCAGTCTAGCAAACTTTCCCATTTTCCTCATGACACTGAACTCAGCTGTTAGTTTCAGTTTGGCTTTTTTCAAACAATTCTGCAGGTGATCATTCACTGAATGAGTCCCTTGACATCTTTAGAAACAAAAAATTCTCAGACATTTTACCAGTCCCTTACTCCATATTGTAAATGGCTCTGTGCATGAGTGATCGAATACACTGACATTCCAAATGCCCAAAAATTACAAGGATGCTTGGGAAGGAGGAAAAGAGTGAGTTTTCCTGTGAAAGTCAGACGTTACTACATTTTATTATGTCCTTGCTTTATTTTAAAAACATTTCTTATCAAATTGATATTCCTGATAGATGTCAGAATGAGAGTCCTAGAGAACAAAACCTATGGGTGTTATTAAAAATGCACAGACATAGCACACCAGTATTGACTTAAAAGCCCTGTTTCCTATATTTAGATTGTGCCATATCCTGTGGCAAGGTGTAGTAGTTTACTTTTTAAGGACTCTGTGAATGGGCTGATTTGCCACCTCCCTCTCAGCACAGAATACATATGCTGGGTATCCAGAACTAAATTTTGTACCTGAAGTTTTTCTTTATTGTTAAGAGCAACAAACATAAATCTTGGTTGAGGTTCCTCTGCTGTTTGTAAACTTTCCCTGCAAAACCACCTGCCTCACCCATAAACTGTCTCTTGCCTGAGGCTTTCCACTTTTTGTCCTTCTTTGTTGGAGCTAATGAGTTCTTGTCTCATTCTGCCCCCAGGATAGCCTGGGCACTGGCAGAGCAAACAATCCCACTGGTATATCTCTGTTCTGACATGGATGGACCACCTGTAGAAGGGTAGATCAATTTCCATGTCATTGAAATCCTTGTCTACTCCCCTGACATTGCAACCTGGGAATTTATTAAAGGTTGCCTAGCCACATTGGTGATGGCTTTTGTGTGGGTGTTACGAATGCCTTCCATTTATAGAAAGGAGTAAGACTCCTACTCATTTTGCATAGGTCACTAAACAGGGAAGGGAAGGACTTTCATTTACTACCAACCAAGGCTTCATTTGAACCTTTAGCCTATAGTAGAAAGACTCTATAATCCGTTATCAAAACTCGTGCTCAATCCTGCTCTCATTATTCATGTAAAACTCCTTTTAACTTCAATGGTAGTTTAATGACAATCAGGCTGTCAGGATTTAATTTGATCACCATGACCACCAAGCCATGCTGTCTGTCTGTCTTTTATAAAGAATAGCAGATCTTTATTGAAAACACCAATTAAAAGGTGTTTGAAATCAGTACATTCAAAACCTACTTCACATATTCCTTTATTAGTTTTTGATTCCTGATACTTGGTTATTAGTAAGATAATGAGTGAAACTGATAGAACATAAGAATGGCCAGACTGGGACAGACCAATGGTCCATCTAACCCAGTATCCTGTCTTCTGAAAGCGGCCAGTGCCAGGTGATTCAGAGGTAATGAACTGAACAGGCGATCGTTGAGTGATCCAGCTTCTGGCAATCAGAGGCTATGGACACCCAGCAGTTGAGGTTGCATCCCTGAGAATCTTGGCTAATAGCCATTGATGGACCTATCCTCCATGAACTTATCTAGTTATTTTTTTAACCCAGTTACAGTTTTGGCCTTCAGAACATCCCCGGGCAATGAGTTCCAAAGATTGATTGTGCCTTGTTTTATACCTGCTGCCTATTAATTTCATTTGTTCACCCCTGGTTCTTACGTTATGTGAAGGAGTAAATAACACTTCCTTATTCACATTCTCCATTTCATTGATGATTTTATAGACCGCTGTCATATCCCCTCTTAGTGGTCTCTTTTCCAAGCTGAAAAGTCCAAGGGTTATTAGTCTCTCCTCATACGGAAGCTGTTCCATATCCTTAATCACTTTTGTTGCTCTTCTGTGTAACTTTTCTAATTCTAATGTATGTTCTATGGGATGGGATAACCAGAACTGCACACAGTATTCAAGTTGTGGTCGTACCATGGATTTATGATATTTTCTGTCATCTTATCTGTCATCTTATCTGTCCCCTTCCCAGTGGTTCTGAACATTGTTTTGTTTGTTTTTTGTTTGTTTGTTTGTTTTTGACCGCTGCTGCACATTGAACAGAGAACTGTCCGCAGTGACCCCAAGATCTCTTTATTGAGTGGTAATAGCTAATTTAGACACCATCATTTTATATTGGTGTTTTCCAATGTGCATTACTTTAAATTTATCAACTTTGAATTTCATCTGCCATTTTCTTGCCCAGTCACCCCATTTTGTGAGATCCCATTGTAAAACTTCACAGTCTGCTTTGGACTTAAGAAAGTGCCTTTCGTGACCTTAGTAGGTGGACAGTAGAAATTCTTGGGTCTCTCTGCAAGGAAACTGTCTGAGCATGTGGGGTCACAGATGTCTTTAAATTATTTCCAAGTAAACATATGCCTATCTGTGCCTTGTACATATTCTGTTCATGCTTGTACTCATTATTACTGAGTTTACCTTCCAGCCTTTTACCTGTTTGAAAAGTTCCTTAGATGTTTGAAATCTTTTAAACATTGTTTACTAAATCTCTTTATTGTTTCCATTTTGCCCATAAAATATTTCATTTCTTTTCAAACTATGTTTGACACATCAGTATTTTCTATGTTGCATAATACAGGCAATATTTGGGTATAACATGTCATCCCACTAGTGCCTGAGAAGTTGAACTAGGAAAACATACAAAAATCAGGGGTGTTTATAATTGATAAAACTGTAACTCTTCTGCCAAGTGTTGTCGGCAGCAACAGGATTCAGTATTTAAGAGTTCATCTTAAAATTACAAACAAAATGGGCTTTTGAGCCCCTACCCGGAAACCTGGAAAAAACAGAATAATCAGAAATGTCTTATATTTTGAGAGAACTTTTCACAAAACTGGCTTCCCCTTGTTTTTCCATTAGGAATTTGTGTCACCTTTATATTTTAAATGTTTGCCTGTGAAACTTGATGCTTCTTTGAGTGTTGTCTTGAATGAGCAAATCTTCCCAATGGCAAAATTTGGCTTTCTGCAGACAAAGCCATCTTTGCACTGTGAACATAAACCCTGTTCATTCAAATACATACACTCGTGTGAGTTCTATTACTTCAGTGAGACTCAGGATGGGTGCAGGGGTTCATACTAGTGAATCATTTTTGCATGGTTCCTGTAAATTGTAATAATGAATTTGATTTGAGATTTTATTAGAAATCAGTACAGTTTCCCAGGGATATGGAAACATTTTCTCCTTGAATTGGATGAAAATGTAAAGAATAATAATTCCAGGGCACAAAGCCCTCTTGGGGGACACTTGGCATTTCTGTTGATCAGATCCTTTTATTCTCAGCCTTTCAAAATAGTGTCAATCTATTCCCCCCAAATACCAAAAGGCTAGTGAGATACTATGCCCAGATACTAGGGTGATGGGGACCATATAAACACTTTGATACAGATGCTGCAAAAATTCATTTTTGAAAGTAAAACTTATTTTCCCCAGAGCCTTTACCAAAAAAAAAATAGTGTTGGAGTATTTGAAGTTGAAGCCCTAAAAACAAACGGCATAATTATGTTTGCAACATTATATTTAAAATAATTATGTAACCATTACAGCAACTTTAAAAAAGTGCTAACCTCTTCCCCAATCTGGGTTTTTGAAAGAAAATGCTAAACATCCTTATTTATAGCAGTTTTTTCTACATCTCTGTAACACAAAAATTAGCTGGGAGTAATTTTCTAACTTTCTGACAGTAATTCTAAATTAATTAGTTTTTCATGATCTTCTAAGGTGCTGCTGTTGCTGCTTTCCCCTTTTCCCCTCACCCAAGGATGCAAACCAATATTAAATTGTCCCTTGTTTATTAACATGCACTCTCTAGGGGGGAAAAAGACATTTTTCGCAGTGAACTGATAAATTAAACATAGATACAACGCCACCAGGTGTCAATATTAGCACTTAACACCATTACCAACCGATACATATCAAGCTAGCAAATATAGAAATTTTACTTTTTTGTCTGTTTTTTATCCCCAAAAATAAATATCTGCTCTCAGTTCTCCATTGCTGCTACAAATTTACTGCAGATTTATAATGGTGAACTAACAGCTTTTGGCCTCTGATGTTTCCAAATTATAGCCGGCGTACTACATTTGACACGATTTCCATTATTATCATAAGAAAATTAAAACCGTATTCAGGAAAGAGAGGATTGCAGCTTCGAGAATCAGGTATAACATTGCTACTACTTGCTGAAGATTATATAATTGAGAAAACTAGAAAGAAAGAGCCACATGAAATGTAAATGCGTAGCCTGTGGTAAATATATTGAAATTAAAATTTCTATTGGAATGAGGAAGCCTCTGTATTGATGTTATTAAGGCAAAGCCAGGAAGGATCAGACTACCCTCAGTTCTAGCTGTGCCAATCTTTCTTTCTTCAGAGGGCTTGATCTGAGGGCAGAATCTAATCCTAAATTTAGAGTCTCAACGCTCCATAAATTTTTAAGCAGAACTCCCATTAAAACCAGCCTGTAGAAATTGTTTGGGGGCCCAAGTTCAGCATGATACTTACATGTGTTTAATTTTAAGCATTAAGATTTAGGCATGTACTTTGGTAATTTGTTGAATTGGGTCCTGTGCCTTGGAAGAATGAGGTATTGCTGGATGAATTGCCAGCAAAATATTTACTATCACCTATATATTATTATTATGAAAAATGCACAGACAAATATTATTTTCATGGCACAATTAACAAAACCCATCTAATTAGCAATAGACAATTTTTAAAACTATTCATGTATGGAATAAAATCCTAGTCAGAATTAATCATAACCTGAAAATGACTTGCATGTAAAGCCTATGAATTAATTAACTTTATTTTAATCTTTTCCATTAAGAAAAAAATAGTTTAAAGTGTTTTAATAGTGAATGAAGGAATAATTGCAAAATGTTAAGGTGCTGATATTAAAAATCCATTGACAGCCATTAAAAAAGAAAAACACATTTTGAAGTTGATTAGTAATTCTGACTTTCTCAAAGATGTGTGAGTGCAAAGTTTCTGCACAGATCTACTGTAAATATACAAAGCAGTCTAAATAATGACGATTTGTGCTTGACACATCTGCAGGAGGTTTTTAACACCCTGTATATAATTTCCTTACACAATGCTTGGGAAGGGAAGTATTAGCAGATGAAACTTGTATCTGTTGTTTTTAATTAATTAATGACTTAAATTAATGATTAATAATTTGAAAAGCAGCAGCACTTACCAACAGTTAATCAAGCTTCCGTAGCTAAGATTGGTACCATTTCCTCCTGTTCTTAAGAGGTATTTCTAATAACTCTGAGGCAATATTTTCACAAAAATCTTCATTTTAATGGTGTGTGCCATATATGGAAGGCAGCATCTTCAAATGGATAGGGTACTGCAGTGGGAATTAACAAACCTGGGTTCTGTTCCTGGTTCTGGCACACACCTGCTGTGCTACTTTTGGCATGTCACTTTACTTCCCATTGTCATCTTTTCCTCATCAATAAAATACTTAACTTACTTTGTAAAGCACTTTTAGATCTATGGATGAAAAGCACTATAAGAATTAGAGCTGGTTGAAAAATGAAAAGAAATTTTGCAAAAAAAAATTTTTTTTGTGTTCAAACATATTTTCATTAAACATCTATCGATTTTTTTAATCAACCATTTCCAATTATCATTTACAACATAAGTTTTCCAAAAATGATACTTTTGTCAATTTAGTCATCTGGCATAATTTTTTTTATTATTCATTTAAAAAAACTTTTTATTGGAAAAAATCTTATTTTGAAAATGGAAAATGAAAGTATTCAATAAAAGTGTATTATAATGTGAAAAAAATTCAAAAAAAATTCAATATAAAAAATTGCCCTCCTCTCCCCCCAAAAAAAGTCATTCTAAAATTTTCAATCGGCTCTGATAATTATCAATTATTAGTACCCTGTTCAGAGTGCCACATTCAGGTACAAGGACACATACGTTACCCATACTGTGTGTAAAAGTACTGGGGAAGAGGTAGACTTCACACAGTCTCTACATTATTTCGGGTGCATGTTGGGGGGGAGTGGATGGGACAGGATGATGGAATGGGCAAAACCCCTGCTCCCTCCAATGCACTGGCCAGTGTAGTTGTGTTGGCAATCCAGGGGATTCACACTGCATCCTGGTGCAGTGTGCATCCTCTGGTTATGCCACAGCTACACTCAGTGACACGCTCAGTGAGACAAGCTGCCTAGGGACAATATGCCCTAGGGTGAGTGTAGGGGGGTGGCCTCCCCGCTCCTGCCCGGAGGGGTTAAAACAGCCCTGGAGAGGGCTACAGCTGGGAAAAGAGAGGCTGATTGGGGGAAGCAGCCACAGGTGAGGCCACGCCCCAATCAGGCCACGGCTAGCCCTATAAGAGGGCTGAGGGCCAGAGGCTGAGGGAGACACTCTCTAGCTTCAGAGAGTGAAGGACCTGGCTGCCTGGGAAGCTGAGAAGGGTGGAGCAGTGCTGGGGAAGGGCAGAGGGAGCTGGGGAGCTCCAGCCTAGCAAGGCCCCAGGCTGCAGGCCAAGCTAAGGGCCCACAAAAGGGTACTAGGGCTACAGAGGGGCAGCCCAGGAATAGGCAGAGGCAGCTGATCCAACCCCGCTTGCCGATGATGAGTGGTTTACAAACTGCAGTCTGCCCCAGGGAGCAGGGTCTAGATGATGACTGGCAGTAGCCACTGAGGCAAGGTGGGGATAGTGGGTTGATGGTTCCCCTGGGAGGGGAGACTCAGAGCAAGGGGGTACTGTGGTGGGTAGGACCCCTGGGCAAAGGGCACTGGGGTCCATAATGGACACGGAGGCCAGCGGCAGGCGAGACATCAGCCAGCAGAGGGAGCTCCGGAGCTGGAAAAGAGCTAATTTCCTGGACAACCAGCAGGAGGTGCCATGTCGGTGAATCGTTGCCCCCCCACAGCCAGCATGACAATGCATTGCCCATGTTCAAGGCTCATGGCAAAACTATAATCTGGCCTTGTATTATTTCATTTTAATATCAGAGAAATATAAATACACTAAGGATCACATCTTCCTGTTCTGCCATGGGTAAAACATCCATCAGTGTCAGTGGAAGCTGACAGGTTTCAGAGTGGTAGCTGTGTTAGTCTGTATCAGCAAAAACAATGAAGGAGTCCTTGTGGCACCTTAGAGACTAAGAAATGTATTTGGGCATAAACTTTCATGGGCTAAAACCCACTTCATCAGATGCATGGAGTGAAAAATACAGTAAGCAGTATAAATATTACAGTACATGAAAAGATGGGAGTTGTCTTACCAAGTCGGGGGTCAGTGCTAACAAGGCCAATTCAATTATGGTGGAAGTGGCTGAGTTATTTTGGCGTCTTGCACAAGCATCAGTCAAAAGTGGTTGATGCACCCAGAAGACAGCAAGGTGCACAGAATCAGCATAATTTCTGAGGCCTTGATCAAAGTTGTGGAAGCCCTGTTTGTAGGTTTGGTGCTCAGTGATTTTGGTGGGAAGATGTACCTGGGGCAGTGTTTCCCAAACTCGGGATGCCACTTGTGTAGGAAAAGCCTCTGATGGCCCGGGCCGGTTTGTGTACCTGCCGCATCCACAGGTCCGGCCGATTGCGGCTCCCACTGGCCACAGTTCACCGCTCCAGGCCAATGGGAGCTGCTGGAAGCGGCGGCCAGTACGTCCCTCGGCGCGCACCACTTCCAGCAGCTCCCATTGGCCTGGAGCAGCAAACCGTGGCCAGTTGGAGCCACGATCAGGCAGACCTGAGGACGCGGCAGGTAAACAAACTGGTTCGGCCTGCCAGGGGCTTTCCCTGAACAAGCAGTGTCCCAAGTTTGGGAAACACTGACCTGGGGGAATGGTTGCTCTGCACAGCAGCATTTTTTTGGGGAGGGGTCGGAGGAGCTGGTTTGTTTTTTTCCCTGGTTGGCTGACAATGGGAATCTCCTAATTGATCTATGCTGTTATAGGACCCAGGAACAGCCATCCTTTTTCCCCTCATATCGCAAATGCATAGGTTAGTTGGAACAGGAGTGCAGAGATCTATCATGTTTGAAGCTACATCTGATGAGTGCCAGTCCACGATGAGATTATGTGCCCCCATGTCACTAATTGGGTTGTGTGTTGGTAACCGCAAACTTAAGCTTTTATTCTTGGTTTCTTTTTGGCCTCTTTAGGCCTCTTTTAAGCCTCTTTCTATTCCATTTTAGAGCTGGGTGAAATTTTTGGTAGTTACCATGTGATATTTACATGTTGCAATCAATATTCTTTGAGAATTGTTACCTTTTTTTTTTTTTTGAGTTAGTGCATACATTTTTCAGTGCATCTTGTCTTAGACTTGCTAAAATAGGTTCCAAAGATGCAGAGCCAGGCTGTGGTTCCCAACAAGCTCTTGGCTCAAGGGCCTCCTGATTTGGGAAGTTTGAATAAAGAAGAATGTCCCCACCCCACCCCCACTATTGTGAAAAAAGTAAGTTTCTAACCCTTTCCCTTGGGAATATAGCTCTGAAAATTATTTGAAATTACCAAAATAGTACATTTCAATATTTCAAAATGAACATTTTGGAGGAAAGGGGTTTGGTTTGAAACTTTTTCATTTTAGAATTTAAGCTACTTTGAGCATTTAAAAAAAGTAAAAATTGAAATGAAAGCATTCAAAACTATTTAAACAAAATGATTCCATTGACTTGAATCAGATGGTCAATTCATGAAAAACTTTGACTTTTTGATGGTTTGGGCCAGGAAGATTTTTTTAAAATCTCAGGTTTTCCTCCCAAGCTAAGGAAATAGATTCCTGCCTTCCTGGACTTAACACTGCCTGAGTACTGCTAAGAATTCTTATGTCTTATTAACTTCAGTGGGATTTTGTTATCCTAGTACCTTCAGGGCTGGGTGATGAGGAAAGAAAATGGAACATGAGGGAAAAAAGATAAAAGGGAAGGACAAAATGTGGACATACGTTTATCAAAGGGAGGAAAGAAAGAAAAAAAAATACCTGTCTAAAAGAATTTAAAAATATAAAATTGTAGAGAGTGAGGGGGAGAGTCATCTTGCAGGAAATAATAGAGGAAAATAAGCTGAAGTGAATGGCAGAATTGGAAAAACTGGAAGAAATAGGAACTATAAAATGTGGACTTATAGAGAAAAGTAACTTAGAATTCAAAAATATTTTTCACCATAGAAAATTCAGTTGAAGGAAAACAGATGCTAAGGGAAAGAGGGTAAGGAAAAAGGAAGAATAAAAATAAAACATGGGGGACATAGTAGGTTAACTTAAGAAATATTTTATTAGAAATGCTTCTACTAAAACTATTGGTCAATTATATACAAATTAAAAGGATAATTATATTGTAAATGTGTATGCAAATTCTACTTTGGCTATTTTGACATTATCTCAAACAATATACCAGGGATCGGCAACCTTTGGCACGCGGCTCGCCAGGGTAAGCACCCTGGCGGGCCGGACTGGTTTGTTTACCTGCCGTGTCCGCAGATCTGGCCGATTGTGGTTCCCAATGGTCGCGGTTCGCCACTCCAGGCCAATGGGGGCTACGGGATGTGGCAGCCAGCACACCTCTTGGCCCGTGCCACTTCCCGCAGCCCCCATTGGCCTGGAGCAGTGAACCACGGCCAGTGGGAGCCGTGATCAGCCGAACCTGCAGACGTGGCAGGTAAACAAACTGGCCTGGCCCACCAGGGTGCTTACCCCAGTGAGCCGTGTGCCAAAAGTTGCCAATCCCTGCAATATACACTGCCTGTACTCTGGTCATAAAGGTTGTGTTTATATTTAGAGAGCAGATACTGAGCAATCATTTGAATGAAGTGGTTAAACCGGTAGGCAGTTCAAGCCATTATGTTCCTAATGTTTCCCCTTCAGTTAGCCCTTCGGTTCCTCCAATACATACAACTCACCCCATCCAGACAACGATTTGGTTGGGGAGATGAGGTAAGGGGCTGATACTAATATCCATGAATTCAGTTAATTTGGGATAAGCAAAATGGTTCAATATAATAAGAATCCCCTTGAGCCTTCATCCAAAAATTGATACGTAATTTTTTAGGGTTTTTTTTTGTTTTGGTTTGGGTTTTTTTGGTGTGGGGCGGGGGGTTATATTTGTGTGTGTGTTTAAAATCCAAAGTATCTTTTCAGTTCTTAGTAGATGCAGGAAAAGTGAATGAGAGGCTGCGGAAATGTTTATGTGGCGTTTCCGTTATCACTAGAAGAAGGAAGTTGTGGATGTTCTTTCATTTGCAAGGAGTGAAGCTGAATGCAGATTAAATTAAAGAAGTGGAACTTTATTAAACCCTGTGCACTGCTCTGTCTATGTGGCTGAATTGCTTCCAACCTAATTCCCAGTGTTTTCCCAGTGTTCCTTCAGTAACGGTCAATTCAGGGAACATGATCCCGCTGACTCCAATTCCTCTGATCATGATGCAGATGCCACATGGGAAGAGCCTAATATGAGATTTGTTTCCCCCAGTCTGGTTAGGAAGTCCCCAGAGCTCTGAGTAATTCAGAAAATTATGCAAATACCAGCATGTTCATTTGAACTGAATCACCAAACTTTCTGAGGTTTATCTATTATTTACTCATTTTCTCCTTGGCTTAGGATATGAAAATCACCAGATCCACCATAATATCACTAACCTTTAGCACCATGAAATGTGGAATCACAAGCCTGCTTGGAGTCTTCATTTGGGCCTGAATAGTCAAAATGTGCAGGGCTGCCCTCATAAGGAATTTCCAGGATTTCTATCTCAGACTTTGCTCAGAGAACTGGGACAGGACAGAATAAGCAGCAGTTTCTATAAGCTTGAATGTATACAGTCAGCAGCACAGGGTTGTGCCAGAGAGGCTCCTGCAGCTAGGGTAACCAGCTGTCCCGATTTTATAGGGACAGTCCTGGTTTTTGGATCTTTTTCTTATATAGGCTCCTATTACCCCCCTCTGCCTGTCCCGATTTTTCACACTTGCTGTCTGGTCACCCTACCTGCAGGAGCATCAGTTGGCAACTCTGTTGTTTGTTTTACCTAGGTTGTCATATAGGCAACCCCTGCTGTTCTGCCCTCCCCTGCCAGCGAGCCATTGGAGTGGCTGGCAGGAGGCAGCCTGAGCCTCTAGGGCCTGTCTCTTTACTCCTGTCCAGAGAGGAGACAACCTTAGATGTCACAGAAGGACTCATGGGAAGGAGACCATTTCAACTACTGGCTCCAACTTTGAAGCCTCCTTCTGTCTTAGAGAAGATATGAAAGGAGGGAGTGTGAAATCAGGGAGGGGGCAAGGAAGGAGGGAGTGTGAAGAAGGAAGGAGGGAATGAGTTTATTAGAGTGGAGAGAGACAGATGGTGTATGCAAAGGTTGGAGAGAAAGAAGGCTTCTGGGGGGGAGGAGAGAGAATGTGTTCTGGGAAGAGCGTAAAAGGAGAAGCTGATGTCTTGAAGATGCTAAGTGTCCTTCGTTGCCATTGCTAGTTGAGGGCACTTTGCAGGAGGCAATTTGCACTTTCCAGGCTCAGGACCATAGTGCTGAGTTGAATCATGTGTTACTATGATTTACATCTTTCTATATTCATCTTTTTCTTTCCATCGGCTATTTTGCCTACTTTTTTTCTTTCTCTCTGTTATACCTTTCCCTTTCATTTCAATTTTTATTCACCCAATTTCTATATTTCTGGATTTTCTTGTGGCTCTTCTTTCCTTTTCTACATCATCAGTAGATTTTGGTTTTTCTCCTTTTATACGTTTTTTCTTTAATCATCTGCTTTCATTTCTCTCTTTACCACCATCTTTCCTTATTTTCCTCCAGCAGTCTGGAAGATAATCATCAAGCACATTCTACAGATTAAAAAGCTCCATAGGAAAGAAGCTGAGAGCTTCATCCAGTTCCTGATCAGTTGCAGTACTTGGCAGACAGTGGGTACTGATTACAGAGAAGGGAGATGTGTTTTGAATATAATGTCGCTGAGCACAACTTCAGATCCAGGATTCTGAAACAGATGTAATTGCAATAGTAAATGAAAGGAGAAATGATCACAGGTGATGTGTTCTTTATTCTGACTTACCATCCACCACCCAAAGTGACAATACTTTGTCTATATACTCTTTTCCTGAACAGAGAAATTAAAATACTCTAAATAAATGAATAATCTGCTGTGCTGTTATTTAAACACTGTGCTTCCTGTGGAGAAAACAGCACGCCAATCCATGCAACCTCCAAGGTACCCATCCAACATGGAACTAATTTCACAGCCCGTCCATTACGATATGAAAATAACTGAATATGAAAATAACTTCCAGTAAGTTGCCAGGACAAAGATATTTCCACTTGAATGTACTGGAGGTGGAATATGAAAAAAGAAACAAGAGGCAGATGTTTCTGCTAATATGTATACGGCTTTTTTTTAAAAAAAAAAATTAAAAATAACAAGTTGTTTGAGTGCTTTTGGCATTATATGCTGATTAGTGTCTGTAGTTGTGATGACAAAGAGCTGATATGTTGTCAGTAAATGGGTATCATATTGTCAGAGAGCATAGTTTGAATGAGACAATACAAACAGATTTGAAAAAATCATATATGATATTTTTGTTTCAGCCAGTCTCATAAACAGCCTTTATGCGGTACTTATTTGTTTATAAATATGCCTCAAAATCTTTAGATCTAATACAGCTGGTTCAATGAATTTTACTGCTTTAAACAGTGGTGGATTTTGCTGATTACATTTTAACATCAAGCCACCTGATATGAATGATGAAATGACACTTGTGATACAAGTAAGTCCTCTAAAATATGGGAATTGTCTCAACTATCATTGTTTACTAGTCCTAGTGACCATTTATTGCATAGCATACTACTATAAAATTCAACATATCATTTAACTACATTAAATTAAATTTCTGGAAGGCTAATAAGTTTTCAGGATATTTGAACATTATTCGCTGATAAACAGATTTATTAGTAAAAATGTATTACTCATATTCAAAATATAGAAAAACCTTTCAGCCAGTTAGCCACTTGTAATTCTTCTGTACTTAGGGTGACCAGACGTCCCGATTTTATCGGGACTGTCCCGATATTTGCTTGTTTGTCCCACGTCCCGACCGATGTTCGGTCAGGACACTGGACAAACAAGCAATTTTGCCCTCCGATCCGGTGCATAGACGGAGCCCGGAGGGGCTTTCACCCCTCACTCCCACGACCATCCCCCACCTTCCCCCATTGGACCCCTCCCCAAATCCCTGCCCTGGACCCGCCCCAACCCCACCCCTCACTGCCCCATTGGATCCCTCCCCAACTCCCCGCCCTGGACCCACCTCTTTCCCAAGCACGCGGCATTCCTCCTCCCTCCCAGGTTTGCACACGGGCCATGGCCAGGGCTGGGAGCGCAGCACGGAGGCTGCTCCAGCCCTGCAGCCTGCAGGGCAGTGCGGAGCAGGCAAGGCCTGGGTGGAGACACGCGTGGGGCGGACACGCTCCTGCCAGGAGGGGCCGGGCCCGGCTGCCTGGTTCGCCCCCTGCCCGGGGGGGTCCCCAAGCTCCCTGCAGCCGGAGCAGGGCTGCCCGGGGCGAGTGTCCCGGGCGGGACAGAGTGGAGCAGCCTCTGCTGTGGGGCTGGTGCAATGAAGCCCAGGAGCGGCTGGGCCGGGAGCTGCAAGAGGGGCCCGGAGCGTGGCTCGGCTGCACAGCTCGGAGTCCAGGTTGGGCCCAGGAGCGAGGGGATGGGGGAGCTGGGAGTGTATCGGGGGTCAGAGCCGAGAGTTGGGTGGAGACGGGGCTGTGCCACTGCTGCCTGGTGGCGGGGGGCGCTCTGGCTTTTTTTGCTCCCCAGCGTCCCGATATTTCATGTTTGTCATCTGGTCACCCTATCTGTACTATTGTGAATCTGGTTCCTCCTCCTTGGGTGCAGTATTTGAAAGAGAGAGAACTCACCCCATGACTGTGTTTGAGAGAAGAAGATCCATGCAGCCATTTGAAAGCCTTAAAATGCAGGATAATTTTACCAAGTTCCAATAAAAGGGCTAATCATGTGCACTTATTATTAGTGCCATCCTGAATTAGTGCCTGGATTGTGGTAATAGGCTAAATTTGCACATTCATTGCTCATTAGAACAAGCACCAGATTTCCTTTCATAGGATTCTGAATTATAATTGGTTCAGACACAGCAGATGAGTTATAGAGAAATGGCAACAGTTAGCAATACTAATAATACTCTCCATGCTTGTAAAAGTAAGCTTTCATTATAAGTCTTCCAACTTTACATGAGGATACTTGTGCTGAGATGAATTCATACTAAATTCAACTCTTGTCTGTTCAAGAGGAGCCATTTTTGAGCTCTGTAGTGAAAAGCATCAGTTTGTGTAACAGGACTTTTTAATACACTGATAAAGAAGTCCAGGACTTAATAATGAAAGATCAAACATCCTGAAGTCAAAGTCAAGAAAATATTTAAATGAACTCAGAAAAAAAATCCTTCATTTAGCTATACTTTGGTGATTTGAAGTACTTACATCTGCTATTAAAAATAAATTCCAGGTGTTTTCTTAACACTGATCTTAACTTTTTGTAGATGTCTCTCCAAACTGTATCTATATGTAGCATTATAGAGGTTTTCATCTGTAAATGTCCAAGCACTTTACAAAGATAGTTAAGTATTATTATTTGCATTTTACATATGGGAAGGCTACAATGGAGGAAGAGATCCTGGTCCCCACTGTCTTCCATTCGCACCACCTTGACAGCACAAAGAGAGTGGAAACACTTCCATCTCTTCAAGGGACAGCGAAACAGCATAGTCAGCTTCTCCCCCACCCCTGCAGCATCTGGGACAGAAGGCGGGGAGGGTAGGGAAATAGGAGGCACAGTTACTTGATTGCTCTCTTGCTGCTCCCAGCTGGTGAATCTGGGAGCATTTACCATCTGGAGTTGTTTAGAGCAAGCCCCAGGCAGTTCTAAAGTCTACTGAGGCTGGGACCCGTACAAAACCAGCATGTGAGGATTATGAATCTATAAACAGTTCCCTGGAGCTTCCCTCCAGCCCACTTCACTCAATGATGTTCCACTGTGACACAAATGGCATCATGTCAAGCTATCAAGCCAGACAGACTCAAACATATTGTATTTTATGAGTCCATTTGATGCAAGTTTGGAACAATTTAACATTTCATTTTCTTTGGTACCTAATTCAGCCACAGAGAATCACAAAATAATCCAACAAACGGTATTTGTGTTTCTTACTGGTGTCTTAATTTGTGAAATTATCGTGTTTAAAAACTGGTGTCTGATTAGAATCTTCTAATGTCTGTAGGCTAACACTTGTAACAACAGATACTAATTGCCTAAACTGTGGCTTCTAATTTCAGATCTTTGTTCTAGTTACAGATGTTAATTTTATTTTTTATACACTCACTTTTGATCAGATTTACTCTTGGTTTTCATCTCTTTCTTCTTCTTGTTTTGCCTCCTAGCAAAATATAACCTGGCAGGGGAGAGTTGAAGTGGATGCAACTTAGGTTTCACATTGGACAGGATGTTTTGCTTCTGTATTCACAGCCAGCTCCTGGTTTGCAATAGTGTGCGGTGACTCAAATTACAATATTCACCCCCCCAGCATTCATCTTCTTTATCATCTCCAGTGACAAAGAAACACACACTCTTTATCATCCCAATAACAACCCCCTACTTCGTTTATTTTGTTACCACAATGGTAATTGTCTTGTTTATCACCAACATGAATGAGACCAAAGTCAACGCAACAGAGATCTGGCAACTTGCCACCTATTTTATTATTTTCTTCCCGTATTTTAATTTCACGTCTGTCTCTACATGGCATATTTGAATACTGTGCTAATAATGAGAATCCTTAATAAGTTCATTAGTTCACAGTAGGAGGGAGGTAGAGACAGTGAAGTCTTTATAGCAGCTATGAAGGTAGAGTTCCATAACTCAGAGCTTTCAGAACCCACATGTTCAGTTTATTGGTTCCTTTAAAATTACTTCTGTGCTACAGTTTGGAAGAATATTCATGTTCAGTTCTTTTCTTCACAATCTTCACTCATTGATGGAAGGCTTTGGCTTGCATGACAGTATTGGGATTTTGTGGTTCCCAGTGAGTCTGATGCTGGGTAGAATCAAGGGACTTCGATGTGATGTGATGCGCTTCAATGCAATGTGATTCAATATGTGCAGAAGGAAAACCCCTGGTACAAAAATCCGGCAGAGTCCCTCCAGCAAGGAGCCCCTCCCCTTGCTATTTTATAGCACATGGCACTTATATAACAAGTTACATAACAACTTACATAACATGAACCTCTAACCAATCAGAGTTAACCTTTCCATTTATGGGTTTGTTTATCACATGGTCATAGTTCTCCATTCCACATGCTGAGCTCACCCCTCTCCCCCTGGCCTTCTCTAGAATGTTCCTAGGCTGGTGAGCCACAGCATGCTTCCCTATGCATAAGCACCCTGAAAACCACATTTTATCTAAAATGAATACAAGCATACACTTCAACAGCCAGAGCTCGGAAAGTGATCAAATACCTGCAGTGTGAAGCTCCAGCTGATAGTCAAATCAGATGGTGATTATAATTCCTTTTTCTTTTCCCTTTCCCAATCCACTGTAACAAATTGATTTCTGACTATTTTTAATCATAACTACCTTGTTATCAAAGGCTAAATGCAAAGCACTCAGGGGAAGGACAAATGAACAGCAGGAAGAACATTACATTCCTTATTGTACCACTATCCTATAGAATAGAATCATAGGACTGGAAGGGACCTCGAGACGTCTTCTATTCCAGTCCCCTGCACTAAAGGCAAGTATTATCTAAATCATCCCTGGCAGGTGATTGGAGATTTTTAAGAGCAGGTTTGACAATGATCGATATTCTTCAACCTCTCTAGGCAATTTATTCCAGTGCTTAACTACCTTGACAGTTAGGAAGTTTTTTCCTAATGTCCAATCTAAACCTCCCTGGCTGCAATTTAACCCATTGCTTCTTGTCCCAGCCTCAGAGGTTATTGAGAACAATTTTAATCCCTCCTCCTTGTAACAACCTTTTATGTACTTGAAAACTGTTATCATGTTGCCACTCAGTCTTCTCTTATCCAGACTAAAGAAACCCAATTTTTTTCAATCTTTCCACATATGTGATGTTTTCTAGACCTTTAATCATGTTTGTTGCTCTCCTCTGGACTGTCTCCTATTTGTCCACATCTTTCCTGAAATGTGGCACCCAGAACTGGACACAATATTCTGGTTGAGGCCATATCAGTGCGGAGTACAGCAGAAGAATTGCTTCTTGTCTTGGGCGTAGTTTTGGGGGAGCATTGCCCCCTCAAACTGCAAGCCTTTGGCATGCACAGAATTTGCCCCCCATTCATGGTTCCATTGGCCTGACTGGAGCTGCCTCCCACCCCCAAATATAGAAGTCAAACTACGCCTGTGCTTCTCGTGTCTTGTAGACAACAGACATCTGATGGATTTTGAAATGTGTTGCTTTTAAAATAATTCTGGGCCTGATTGGGCAACCCATATCTGGGACAAAAGGTGGAGTGAAGCACTACTCAACATGAGTAAATGTGGGAAAATTGGGCCCCCAGTGATTTTATATTTTAATAAACTTGCTCATGGCTATGTATTTGACTACTCTCTGCTCCCTGGAATCAGAACTGCTGAAATGTATGTCATAGGACCTTGATAATCCTAGGAGGCAACCAGATTAATGTCACAATGGAGATGTGAACTCTGGTGACTGCCAGGTGTTTGAGGATGAGCTTTGGCTAACTGAGAGCCCATGTAATTAATTGGCTAATGTGTATTTGTGTTGCTCTCCCCTAGTGGATAAAATCAGACCATAGGTGTTAACAAGTGGTAGAGACGTATGCGTTTGGAATAAAATATTTCTGTTTCTGTGGTTTCCATGAAGATCTAAGTGGCCGTGGGGTGTGGCATAGTGACAGTTGTAAAGTGCTAGGTGGTCACAGATTTGTTACAATATTAGAAAATTATTGGGCAACATATATATCACTCAAAATTAAGGTAATACATCCTTATGCATCATAAAATGGAGGAATTCACAGTGAAGTCTGATATAATACAGTTGTGAAGTAAAATGAAAATTTCAAATAGTTAATTATATTCCTATGTGAAAATTGCATTTCAGGTTATTTATTTATAGCAAACTTTCTTTATAAAAAAAAAAGAGAGAGAGAGAAAGAGAGAGAGAAATGATACCCTTGAAGGGTTCTGAATTACCAACCATACAGATTCTTCCTTTATCCAGATAAGAGGGTTTCACAGGGTTTGGTCTTGTCAACCCTTCTGTTTAATGTGTATGTAAGGCCACTGAAGAGAGAGCATAAGGTATTGTGATCACCTCTAATATGCTGGTGATACTCAACTTCACATTGCTTTTACGTGAAACCCACATTTGGCTATTTTTTTTTATTCTTTGTTTTGGACCTGGATGATGGTATGTGACCTGCCGCTGAATCTGGTGAATCAGTAGATTAATCAAGGGACATTTCAAGGACTATGCTTGAACCTTCAAAAGTGGTTGCAATTCTACGCTTTTCCACTGCAGCTCTTGGTACCCTATTGGATCTGTCATTGATTTGTAGCTATGCCTATAGTCGTGGTGGTTTGGAGTGCCTTTTTTCTATCTGCAGCTCTCCAGGAGAACGTGAACTTTCCTCACACATGTTTACCTCACCACAGTTATTATTGACACTTCCAGGCTAGATTTCTGTGGTGCACTGAGACCGGCTTTTAAACCTCCAGAATCTTCAGCTGGTGCAAAACACAGCAGGCTGCCTTCTGTGTGTCCTGAGTCATAAGGAAGCACACAGCAGATTTGCTCTCCACTGACTACTTGTTTGATTCCTAAGGCTGGGAGGGAATCTTTAAAGATCTATGTAGTCTGCGACCTGATTATTTAAGAAACTGCTTCCTACCCTGATTTCTATCATCTCAATTGAGGTCCACTGGGGTATCTCAGCTTTCAGTGCCTGGAACTTGGCTTTTTGTGGTTTATAGCAGGGCATTCTTAGTGGAAGAACCCCTTTGGAATTCACTGTCTCACAAAGTCTTTCAGAACTGAGTTTGATGAGCTACACCTCCTGCTACAAGGCTGTTTCGTTCAGGCTTTTGGCTTAACATTACTTTGTTTCCTCAGGATTCTCATGTGTGTCTGGCTTTATTTCTTTGGTTGGAAGGATGTTTTATACCACACAAGTTTTTATAAAGGGAAGGATATTTGTCTTTAGTTTTCTATTTTTGCAGGATGAGTTTTGTTGTAAGAGTTAAATAAAACAGGTAAATACTACACACAAGGTCTTCTCCCCACACCCCAAAAAAAAGAGAGAGGATGAAAACCACAATGAACAGATGTCCTGCTTACCTTCTTAGCATCTTTTCTGTGCTGCATCAGGTTCTTTATACTTGTCATTAAGAAATAAAGTGGGATATCAAGTCAATTTCAAACAGACAGATCTGACCAGGGATCTAAACGCTGAGTGATAGTGGTTTCCTTATCCCTTTTGCTGTCCTTCAGCCAGAATCGTGTGTCTGTGCGATGCTGGTGGGGATGCACTCTTTAATTTTTGTTTTTTATTTGTTTTCGATTTGAACTCTCAAAGTGAGGGGTGTTACAAGCTTATTTATACAGACAAGCTGCTATGAATTTGAAAGGGAGGGGCGGGGGACAACCTGGCAATGCTCAGCAGTAATTTCCAACCACATCTGCTTAGCCACCAGCAACTGCTAAAGAAGGGCATCATTATCATTTGTAAATTTGGCAAAATCTTCTTCTGAAACCATTTCAGCTCCGGATAATCAAGATGATATTAAGTTACTGATCTGCTAATGAGAAAAGGTTTGGTGTATTTAAAGCATCAACTCCATTCTTGGTAGGGGGGAATAATTAGGTTTAGAGGCAAAAAATGTTCCAAATAACTAGTGAAATGAGTGACTTTTTACAAGTACAAAGTATATCCACCTAAGAAATTAACACAGAAAAGTATAACCTTTGGTAAAACAATAGTCATATTCTGGTTTGTAATATTGCCTGTTTTTAAAAGCAACATTGGTGACATTAAAACTGAATGTGTCAAACATTTAGTTAAAAGTGTGACATACATTAAAATTATCAGTTGGTCAGTGTTCAGCAAATCTTAAAGACGGCAAACATGCCATTCAAATGTTAATTTTCAGGGGCTAAGTGGATTATTTGTGTGCAACTCACTGTAACCCCCCAACACTGTATCAAAAAGGTTTTTTGCACATTTTACATAGTACAACACTCATTTTTTATATATGGCAAAATCAGTCAGAAGCAAATATAAACTTGTGAAGTAATTCTGAATTTAACTCAGAACTAGAGAATGAGTTTCAAAATTTATTTTACTATTTCAGTGTTATGGAGGGTAGAGATGGTTCCAAACCACAGAGTTTGGGTACTAATCCAACTTTAACCAAAGCTTGCTGACATTTGGATCTGGAATTTGGGTTCAGACCACTGTAGAGATAAGAGAGAGCCACAAAGTTCAGATCCAAATCTGACTTTACCCAGAATTCATGGGAACTTGCTAGTTTGGGATGACTTTTTAACTTTGTTTATATAGTTGCTGTTATAATATAACATTAATGAAACATTACCACTTTTAATTTTGTCAGCTTGTATTCTAATCCCTCTCTCTCTCACTCACACACACACACAATGAAGTAATACAGTAGACTGGCATATACAGCCTTATATGTAGGTTGAAGATCATCTTTCATGAGATACATACATCAGTATGAGCCAGTAAATAAACCACAGATATGGGTGTCAGAAGACCTTTAAATCTAGAACTTCTCTGCCATTAAGTCACTGTGTGACTTTTGGCTCCATTATCCTAGTTTAATCTCTGTGCCTCAGTTTTTCTGACAGTAAAAAACTGGGATATATGACTGAAAATGTACGTGTTGTAGTAGTTGTGTAGAAGGTATATATAGAGAGAGATCTCTGCTGACTTTGGCAAAACAGGACACAATGAACAATATCAGCACAGTTTAACGTTTTTGTTTTCTGGTTTGCACTTGACTCTATGCATATTTATTACAAGAATAAAGTGATAGGCAAAGCCAATCAAACACACAAAAGTAAATCTAAAAGGGTGGGAATATGTGGGGACACCAACATTTGGGTTTCATCAGGGACTCTAAAAGCATGAGGCTGCTGTTTGAATATAACAGGAACTGGGACAAACTGACTTCTCAGTGGAAAAACAGATTTTTTTTGTTGGTGGTGGTTTCTTTTTAATAGAAGGGATGTTCCTGGGGAAGTAGATGTCATAACCCTGCTATAGTGCCATAATTAAGAATATTTTACTTTGGCTTTGATATTTCAGAGAGATTATGATTTAGGATAATGTTGCTACACACCCAAAACTTTAAAAATCTCTGTTTGGGGCCAGTAATGAGACAGCAACTTTTAGGGAATAATGCAATTTGATGAGGGCATGCATTCAAGCTTTTAAGAAAGCCAAGAAGAGACTGAAGACAGATGAGGTTAATATTCAAGTGCTGATGAGAACTCGGGTATTTTAAAGCTTGCACTGCTGTAATTAAAAATACCGTATTTTCCGGCGTATAAGGCGACGGGGCGTATAAGACGACCCCCTAATTTTACAGTTAAAATATAGGTTTTGGCCTATATTCGCCCTATAAGACGACCCCCCCTTCCGAGGGGGGGAGCCCAGAGCCTTTTAAATCCCAGCCGCGGCAGGGAATCAGAGGGCTC
The DNA here is from genome assembly GCF_016161935.1 of Mauremys reevesii. Lineage (NCBI taxonomy): Eukaryota > Metazoa > Chordata > Testudines > Geoemydidae > Mauremys > Mauremys reevesii. The sequence continues at coordinate 98,248,914 of NC_052624.1, forward strand.
TGGGCTGCCCGCTGCGGAGGGGAGCCCAGAGCCTTTTAAATCCCAGCCGCGGTGGGGAGTCAGAGGGCTCTGGGCTGCCCGCTGCGGCGGGGAGCCCAGAGCCTTTTAAATCCCAGCCGCAGCGGGGAGTCAGAGGGCTCTGGGCTGCCCGCTGCGGCGGGGAGCCCAGAGCCTTTTAAATCCCAGCCGTGGCAGGGAATCAGAGGGCTCTGGGCTGCTCGCTGCGGCGGGGAGCCCAGAGCCTTTTAAATCCCAGCCACCCGCTGATTATACCCGGCGTATAAGACGACCCCCGATTTTTGGGGGTTTTTTTTAATATAGAAAGTCATCTTATACGCCGGAATATACGGTAATTGAATGGGCAGTAAGGAAGTGCTTCGATACATATAAAAAATATTGGTGTCCATGAACAACTGAAATATTGTGGACTCTACACATTGTTAGCAGGAAATAGTCTAATTATTTTCTTAAATTGAAAGTGAAAGGTAAAGGTTATTTCATGCCCTTAGAAATTATCTAACTAATGACTAAAACAGACAGGTTAGGTCTATAGATACAATGTGTGTCCTGTGTCCTACAACTTTAAATACGATATACTGAGTTCTAAAGATCTCACAGAAAATGTTGATTTTTGGTCTGCAAATCTATTTCTCAGATCTCTTTTGCTGCTTATGTTTGCAGCATTCTCTTTAAGGACCGTGAATTGACAGTCTTGGATAACATAGCAAATTCCAAGGAGTCCTCAGTCTATAGAACTTCAATACGGTTTCTTCTTTTGGAATATGAAAGCAAGGGAATGGTTTGGCTTGATCTCATGGGCCTGATTCTCCTCTCACATCATTCTTACAATAGTGTAATTCCATTGACTTCAGTAGAATCAGTGTGAGAGGCTCATATAGTCATGGACTTTAAGGTCAGAAGGACCATTATGATCTTCTAGTCTGACCTCCTGCACAACTCAGGCCACAGAATCTCACCCACCCACTCCTGTAACAAGCCCCTGACCTATGTCTGAGCTATTGAAGTCCTCAACTTATGGTTTAAAGACTTCAAGGTGCGGAGAATCCTCCAGCAAGTGACCAATGCCCCATGCTGCAGAGGAAGGCAAAAAAAAAACCCAGGGCCTCTGCCAATCTGCCCTGGAGGAAAATTCCTTCCCAACCCCAAATATGGCAAATGTGGGCAAGACTCATCAGCCAGACATCCAGGAAAGAATTCTCTGTAGTAACTCAGATCCCACCCCATCTAACATCCCATCACAGGCCCTTGGGCATATTTACTGCTAATAGTCAAAAATCAATTAATTGCCAAAATTAGGCTATCGCATCATATCATCCACTACATAAACTTATCAAGCTTAGTCTTGAAGCCAGATATGTCTTTTGCCTCTGCTGCTCCCCTTGGAAGGCTATTCCAGAACTTCACTCCTCTGATTATTAGAAACCTTAGTCTAATTTCAAGTCTAAACTTCCTGATAGCCAGTTTATATCCATTTGTTCTTGTGTCCACATTGGTACTGAGCTTAAATAATTCCAATCCCTCTCTGGTATTTATCCCTCTGATATATTTATAAAGAGCAATCATATCTCACCAGTGCCTTGTATAAAGGTACTAATTCCTAAACGCATGGCCTTGCACTTTTCACTATTAAATTTCATCCTATTACTATTACTCCAGTTTACAAGGTCATCCAGATCTTCCTGTGGGATATCCCGGTCCCTCTCTGTATTGGCAATACCTCCCAGCTTTGTGTCATCCACAAACTTTATTAGCACATTCCCACTTTTTGTTCCAAGGTCAGTAATAAAAAGATTAAATAAGATTGGTCCCAAAACCGATCCCTGAGGAACTCCACTAGTAACCTCCTTCCAGCCTGACAGTTCACCTTTCAGTATGACCCATTGTCGTCATCCCTTTAACCAGTTCTTTATCCGCCTTTCAATTTTCATATAGATCCCCATCTTTTCCAATTTAGCTAATAATTCCCCATGTGGAACCATATCAAATGCCTTACTGAAATTGAGGTAAATTAGATCCACTGCATTTCCTTTGTCTAAAAAAATCTGTTACCTTCTCAAAGAAGGAGATCGGTTTGGTTTGGCATGATCTAACTTTTGCAAAACCATGTTGTATTTTGTCCCAATTACCATTGACCTCAATGTCCTTAACTACTTTCTCCTGCAATTTTTTTCCCAAGACCTTGCATACTACAGATGTCAAACTAACAGGCTTGTAGTTACCCGGATCACTTTTTTTCCTTTCTTAAAAATAGGAACTATGTTAGCAATTCTCCAGTGATATGGTACAACCGCCGAGTTTACAGATTCATTAAAAATTCTTGCTAATGGGCTTGCAATTTCTTGTGCCAGTTCCTTTAATATTCTTGGATGAAGATTATCTGGGCCCCCTGATTTAGTCCCATTAAGCTGTTCGAGTTTGGCTTCTACCTCAGATGTGGTAATATCTACCTCCATATGCTCATTCCTATTTGTCAACCCACCATTATCCCTAAGCTCCTCATTAGCCTCATTAAAAACTGAGACAAAGTATTTGTTTAGATATTGGGCCATGCCTATATTATCCTTAACCTCCACTCCATCCTCAGTGTTTAGCGGTCCCACTTCTTCTTTCTTTGTTTTCTTCTTATTTATATGGCTATAGAACCTTTTACTCTTGGTTTTAATTCCCTTTGCAAGGTACAACTCTACATGGCTTTTGGCCTTTCTCACTTTATCCCTACATGTTCTGACCTCAATAAGGTAGCTTTCCTTGCTGATCCCTCCCATCTTCCATGCCTTGTAGGGTTTCTGCTTTTTTCTTAATCACCTCTCTGAGATGCTTGCTCATCCAGCTTGGTCTACAACTCCTGCCTATGAATTTTTTCCCCTTTCTTGGGATGCAGACTTCCAATAGTTTCTGCAACCTTGACTTACAGTAAATCCAGGCCTTCTCCGCCTTTAGATCCACAAGTTCTTCAGTCCAATCCACTTCCCTAACTAATTTCCTTAATTCTTTAAAGTTAGCCCTTTTGAAATCAAAAACCCTAGTCACAGATCTATTTTTGTTTATCCTTCCATTTAGTTTAAACTGAATTAGCTCATGATCGCTCGAACCAAGGTTGTCCCCTACAACCATTTCTTCCATGAGGTCCTCACTACTCACCAAAACCAAATCTAAAATGGCATCCCCTCTTGTGGGTTCAGCAACTGCTTGGTGAAGGAATCCATCAGCTATCACATCCAGAAAAATCTTAGCCCTATTATTATTACTAGCACTTGTCCTCCAGGCTATATCTGGGAAGTTAAAGTCTCCCATGATAACACAATCCCCATTAGTATTTACTTCATTAAAAACATTAAAGAGGTTTCTATCCATATCCAAATTGGATCCCAGCAGTCTATAGCACACCCCAACCACTATCCCAGGGGAGGCTCTAGTAGCTTTCTTCCCCAATGTGATTTTTGCCCAGACAGACTGTGTCTTATCCATTCCATCCGTTCTTATTTCTTTACAGTTTACCTTATCAGTGATATACAATGCTACACCACCACCTTTGCCTTTATTTCTGTCTTTCCTAAACAGCACATACCCTTCAATACCTGTACTCCAGTCATGACTACTATTCCACCATGTTTCTGTTATCCCTATAATATCTGGTTTCACTTTATGCACCAATAGCTCTAGTTCCTCCACTTTGTTACCTAGGCTCCTTGCATTAGTGTACAAACGTCTTAATTTTTGCTGTTTGGTTTCTTTCACATTCTTTACCCGATTAGGCCCACACATTCTACTGCCAGTATCACCTATTAGAATTGTATCTACAGTACCCTTCCTCCTTATGTCCATTCTCCTACACAAGGCTGTATCCTTTCTTGCTTTGTTTTCTTCCCTCTCAATGTTAAAAACTGGCGTGGAGATTACCTGGACATCTCCAAACCATCTCCCCAAAATTCCTAGTTTAAAGCTCTCTTAATTAGTTGTGCCAGCCTCCACCCTAGAAGTCTATTTCCCTCCTTGTTCAGGTGAAGTCCATCCCAAGAGAACAGTCCTCTGTCCATGAATGATTCCCAGTGGCCATACATCCCAAAGCCCTCTTTATAGCACCACTGCCTGAGCCATCTGTTAATCATCAAAATCTTGTCACACCTTTGTTGCCCTTCTCTAGGAACAGGCAGAATCCCACTTAAGATCACCTGAGCCTCGATTTCCTTAAGTATCTTCCCCAGTCTGGCATAGTCTCCCTTGAGGTGTTCCAGCGAAAATCTAGCCGTATCATTTGGTCCCACATGAAGGACAATCGGTGGATTCTTTCTCGCTCTCGTTAGGATACTCTTCAGCCTCAGGTCCACATCCCATATCTTAGCACCTAGCAGACAGCACACCCTACTGTTCTCTGGATCAGCTCTAGTTACAGGCCTGTCTATCCTTCTCAGTAAGGAGTCCCCAATCACGTAGACCTGCCTTTTCCTGGTCATGGTGTGATTCTCCGGTCTATCCCCTGTTCCCTCTAGCTGCAATCCTCTCGATTCCTATTGTCCCTTGCAATCCTCTGCAACTCAACCCTACATGTTGTGAAAGTAGAATGAATTATGTTACAAAATAGATAGGATTAAAGAAATGCTGTCTGTACCTTTAAGGAAAGTCGCTGGAATGCTGGAGTCCAGGTGTCAGGAAAACAGACATTAACATAGAACAATTTGCACCGTTTAAGGGCAATTGGTGAAGCATTAGCCTTAGATCGATAGGAGTTAGTAAGGAAGTAGGATATGCATGCTATGCCCCAGGTGAATTTTGCTGTTTTCTCCTTTGTCCTTTTGTTTGATTCCCGCTCATTTATCTGTATAAATAAGACTGTTTGGATCTTGCATGGCCACTCACATTATCTGAATGTTATTGGCGAAGCGCTTTGCTAATAAAAACAGAGTGGTCTGACAAATTGTGAGTCTTGATTTTAACTTTGACAATTTGGAGGTTCCACCGAGATGGCAACCGTCTTCACTGGGGCTGTGTGATTCCTGACTGTTTTTGTAGGATGACCGTGGCAGCCGGCACCTGGGCATTTGGCCCGAGCGGTCCTCCACTATAACAAGAAGGGTGCACAACCACAGTGAAGTCTACGCCATCGAACCTGTTGGTTCCCACTCTGTTCTGGTAGGGATCCCAGGATCTGGCATCAGGAATCTGGTCAGGTAATTATATCTGTGTTTTGTCCGGACTGAGGACTGTCCTGTCTCTGTGTCTATCCGTCTTCCTGTGGAGTGTTTGAGTCTGGGTGCCATCTCTGTCTGGGGATTGGCCGACCAAGGGGTTCCTGTCCCCGCGGTCTGAGTGAGTGGAATCTGCACAATCGCAGCCGCACCGCACTTTGGGTAAAAGCCCTGGTGTGAAAGCAAGGGCGATTGAGGCAGTAGCCTGTGGGCTCCTAACCCGAATTTCCTTCTTGTGCGATTGGTGTGTGAAGTCCTCCTGTATGGGTAACCAGACGTCTAAGTCAGGACAGTTCCCTAAACAAACGCTGGCTCATTTTATATATTTAGGATGGGTCCAGACTCCTGTAAGAAGGGTCCGGACTCCTGTAAATTTCTGGAAAAATGGTCTAGGCTAACTCAGGGGGATCCCAAAACTCATTGGCCACTGTTAAAATCTTGGAACAAAAACCGAGTGGACGTCTTAAAGGACAAACTCGGCCAACCTAAAACTAAATTGGCTAAAGAGGAGGTTAATTGTTTCATTCAGTGGTGGGAAGAGGCAAATCGTAGCTGGACAAAGAAAAAAAAAACTCGCCTCTCTCAAATATTCAAATAATCAGTTAAAAGCTTTATTAAAAGCCTCCTCTCCCACCACCAGACCGAGCGCTCCCCTTTACCCCGTTCTCAAAAACCCACCCCGGATCGATCCAACGCCCTTAATACTCCCATCTCATTGTAAAAAGGACAAAAAGCCCCTTGTTCTGTTCCCCTTTGTTGTCTGCCTCAAAAACTGATTCTTTAGAGTTCCACTACCAATTCAGCAAGGAGGGTTGGCTCCTCAACTAGCCCCCACCCTTCCTGGTCCCTTTCCTTAAACATTTATTTCAAAATTGTGAAGTGACCACAATATCACTCACAAACAGTTCATTGGGAAAAAAAAGCAGGATCGGGCCCAGAAAAGCAGGCAAGCAACAGATAAAGAAACTGAAAAACAGGTTGGAAGCCCTAAGGGCATAGTGTTGGCAGTAAGAAAAGCAGTAAGTGCAGGCATGAACCCCTGGAACAATACTTAAAATGGTGAAATCTGAGGTGATAAAGGTGTTATTTTGGGAGATAAACAAGTGATTTAAGGAAAGAGTGAAAAGTTAACTCTACAAAGGCTGGAGAGAATTAAGCAGTTAAACTTTGTGAAAATGTTAAAAAGGACCATGTTAAAGAGAGAGAATTCTTGGTTTCTTTGCAGCCATTCTGAAGGGAAAATGGGCCCTTTTCCAAAAGAGTGCCTGTAAATAATCCAAATATATATAGAGCTATGTAAAAACAAAGCAGTGTAAAGGAATAGAAAATGTGTATGTATCTATTTGTCTGTGAAAATATGTAAAGTTCTAAGAAGCTAAACCAGCACATCTGGTTTGTAAAACTCCTGTTTTGTAGGTGTAAGATAAATTGGTTTTGTTTTTGTTTTTAATGCCACTAAAAATTCATTTGACTCTTAATTCAAAGTTGCAAAACTGACAGACCTTTTTGTAAGACACAGGTAATTAGTGTTGTTTGGCTTTGGGATTTAGCATTTAACCCTTAAGGGGTAACTTGATTCTTTATAAAATTTAAAATGTTTTTTTTAAATAAAAACCAAGTCATGGCTGCAATAGGGCAGTCAAAATCAGGAGAATAGGGAGAGATTCTGGAGTCTTTTTGTTTGTTTGGTTGTTTTTTTTTTTGTAACAATAGCAGATATGAACTGTAGTGAAAAAAAAAAAATTAACAGTGCCCCTCTGAAGCAACAGGTGAGGTGCATAAAACAAAAAGAAGCAATGTTAAAAACATTGAGCCTTAAAATGGCTCTGTGTAATCAGACTGTCACTTTTGATAAGGGTACATGAAAACTCTGTAAGAAAAAAAAAAACAGTTACATCGTATGTAAAAATTGATATGGCTAATGTTTAAAAAAAAAAGTTGTAGTATAGAAGGAATGTGCTTTTTCCCTAGAACATGTGCAGTGTATATTGTAAAAAGGGGTAAAAGAAATACAAATGAAATATGATACTAAATTAAAATCCTATTAGGGCTCCAAAAAGAGCGCAATAGACTGTTTTCTTTTTCAGATCTCTGTTTTGTAAGCAGGAGTTGAAAGTGGAAAGAAATCAAAACTCTGGTGAAAGTTGATTGTGTCCCTTTTAAGGCAGAGTCTCTGAGCTCTGCTGATGGCTTTGAATCCAAAAACAACAACAACAAAAAAAACCTGGTATAACAAGATATCTTTAATAGATTTGATGCTAATGTTATTGTTTAATATTAAACATTGAAATAAATGTAATATTAGTAAGTACCCCTGTAACAACGTATAGTATGTATGATTTTTGGAAAAATCCTTTAAGGTAATATGGTAATGATGCTTCTCAGCTATTACCTGTGAATAAACTTAAAGCTTAACACAGCAGGAAAAACATTACAAACTTGGTCTGCTATATAAGAAGAAAAACTTGAGGTACACCATCTCATGAATTTAATAACTAAACAGTGGAATAATTTCCCCATAACCCTTAAAAAGTAGAAGCCATTAAAACCTGGCATGCCTATATAAAAAAAAACCACAGGAAAATATGGAGGTAATTCCTCTGTTTTCCCTGCAATCAGCAAGGGTATTTGTAAAAGAAAGGAATCTTTTAAGCGACAATCAATGCCACCCTGAAAGGGGTAGAAAAATGTTTTTTGTCTTTCAGAAAATCAAAAAAAAAAAAAGCTAATACCAGCTACAGAACAACCTATTACAAAAACAAATGAAAGTTAAAAAAAACATACTGCAATAGCTATGAAATGTACTGAAATGCAGATATTTAGAACATAAAATGTTTTGTGTATGCAGTATGTCTCCAGTACGGTAAGACAAAATTTGTTAAGTGAAAAAAATTGTTATTAAAATTGCACACCAACAGGCTCTGGAAGCAAAGATATGGAAAGTTAGCCCACTCCACAGATTGCACCTGGGATCCTTCTGGCTACCTCAGACCTCAAGCCAGTGGGCTGGGGAGGAAGGGAAACTATTGGACACTAGCGGTTGTACCAAGTGGACTCCTCAAAAGTGGGTATGCTTATCCATGCCTGTTGCTCCAAAGCCCTGTAGTAAAGGCATCTCACTAGGATCCTGTATGTGGGATACAATTAATAATTAGGCCAAAGTATTGTATAACGGGCAATGTGTGTGTTAATTCTTGGAAAGAAGTGTTTTAAAAGGATAAAAGTGTTAGCAACCCATCAGTAGACAAATGTACATGTAATGTAAGTACTGTGTTTACCAATAATCACATTTACTATTTGCCACAACCAAAAGTCTCAGCTTACTGTAAGCACTGATTTAGCTGAGTTCTCTATCAGTCTTAGCATTGAATGGCAAACAGTTACCAATTATCTGTTTAAAAGGTAAAAGGTAACATAGTTCCTAAAAACAAACAAAACAATATGGGAAACAGAACCATTCATATTATCTGGATGGTCTCCCACAACTACTGGCATACTAATGTTACTACCCCTAATTGTTTTTGGTTTTAAATTGTATGTGTTTAATTGAAATGTTTAAAATATACTGGTGGATAAAACAAATGTATGCAAAGCTAGAGCCACAGGCCCAAATCCCTCCCAGTATTTTACTACATAAGAAGTGACACTGGCGATGAATAATCTTAGTGTCAAAAGGGGGATATGTAGGAGCTGGACTTTATAATGTATAATTTGATTTCATCCTACCAGCCACCCTTTTTGAATAGCAGAAAGAAATGACCCTCTGGGACTATAAGATTCTGTTTTCCCATATGCATTACAAATTGGGCCCTCTCTCTAACTCTTTGTTTTAAGATTTAGGTAGTAAGAGACAGGATTCTCTATTGTGTCTATGTTAAGTAAATTAGAAAAACATTGAAGGCCTGGGTCTCAATGTAAATTGTCTTGGTTATTAATATGTAAAACTTAGCAAGGTTCAATTTGCAATGCCTTTTTTTGCTCTATATAAAATACTACTGTTTGTATTCTCAATCTGTTTGTGTGAATGAGGAATGAATGCATCAGGAAAAGATAAGGTGTGAAGGCCATTGTTATAGCCAGAGTCAAGGAAAGAAGCAAAAAGACTTAGAGTATCAAAGAATCATCAGGCACTGCTTACTACCCAGATGGCTGTTAAACTGTCTGGCATCCGCAGCATAAGTACATGCTTTGCCGTGTAAGAATGCACCACCCCCAGTGAACCAATCACCACCTCAGGACCACGCAGAGTCAATTTTGACTCCAGAAGATGACGTAGAGAAACAGCCTGCAATATCTTACAATCTACGTTCTCGTAAGGGTTGCCAGAAGCAGACGACTACCTAAAGCAAGGCCCAAGAAAAAGCAGTAGTGAGCCTAGCGCCTGCTGCCTGGTGGACATAAAACTGTGACTACAGTTCCCTCAGTTGAGGTTGTCAGAACCAGAAGGGCCCTGCCTCCAACATGTGGTGCCTGTTCCTCGGCTGTTGGTGTCTGAAGGTCTGGGGAGTCCACAATGACAATTCTTTTATCCAGCAGCAAGTGTGGATAGCTCAGACCCTTAATATTTCTAAATGCTGGGTCTGCAGCCACATCCCAGCCCACTCTCAAACTGATGTTCCTGTCCTGGCTCAATTCCCCAGACCTCACTGGAGGACCTTGTCCGTTTAACACAATATGGAACAGTAATGACACCTGGGAAGAGACTATTGGCAGTTCCTTTATCCCACTTGGGGGAGTAATACACCATGCAAAAAGGCTCCTGAGGTTACAAGCAGTAGTTGAAATAATGGCAAATGAAACCGGAGAAAGTTTAAAAACTCTGGCCAAAGAAACAGGGGCGGTCCGACAGGTGGCCCTTCAAAACCGTCAGGCATTGGACATAGTGCTGGCGGCCAAAGGAGGGACCTGTGCACTCATTGGAAAAGAATGTTGTGTGTATATACCTGACAATACCAATGAGGTAATAGATCGCGCTAGCCACTTAGAACAAATCGCATATCTTCCCCATGAAGAGCCGAGTTCTTTATGGAAGTGGCTAAGCAACCTGTTCAATTTCTCTGGCCTAGGAAACTGGTTGTTTCAGGGAGCCCTGACTATCCTGTTTGGAATCTTAGTGATTTTTGTATGTTTTCAGTTAATCTCCTGTTGTATCCAAAATTGTGTAAAATATGCCACCCAGGTGACTGCCCCAAAACAGAGTGCTAATATGATGATTTTAAATATTGCTGATGAACAAAAAGATAAAGAACGGTTAATATGTGGAACCCAGTCCATCGTTGGTCATGGCGGCGTGACCAAAAGGAGGGATTGTGAAAGTAGAATGAATTATGTTACAAAATAGATAGGATTAAAGAAATGCTGTCTGTACCTTTAAGGAAAGTCGCTGGAATGCTGGAGTCCAGGTGTCAGGAAAACAGACATTAACATAGAACAATTTGCACCGTTTAAGGGCAATTGGTGAAGCATTAGCCTTAGATCGATAGGAGTTAGTAAGGAAGTAGGATATGCATGCTATGCCCCAGGTGAATTTTGCTGTTTTCTCCTTTGTCCTTTTGTTTGATTCCCGCTCTTTTATCTGTATAAATAAGACTGTTTGGATCTTGCATGGCCACTCACATTATCTGAATGTTATTGGCGAAGCGCTTTGCTAATAAAAACAGAGTGGTCTGACAAATTGTGAGTCTTGATTTTAACTTTGACAATGTCTACAAGGAGATTTAAGAAATGTTTCATTTCTGCCATAACCTTGTTCACTAGCAGATGAACTTTCAGTGCTTTAACATATTACAGATCACTTCATCTGTCCTCAGGGTGTGAAGACTGTCAAGCTAGATCTTTTGTTTATAAATGAATATTATGCCTGTAAAAAATGCTGGATTGACAGCTCTGAAACTGAAGTCCTCTATTTATCAAGTAGTGGTGTAAGTGTCTATATGCTACTCTGCCAGCGTGCTTCCTATGTTCTGCAGGAACCTTCTCTAGGGGTGAAAGAGTAGTTAAATTCTTAAGGCCCATTCAGTCCTTCATCAGTTGCAGAGATTACAAACAATGGTGTCAGTTGTGGTGGTGATTTTTGTTATTGGGCCACCTATCCAATAGGAGTTTCACTGAGCACAGACTAACTTTCCATTGATTGGTGACAAGCCATTATTTAGTAAAAAGTTTACATTACAAATGACCTTGGCCAAATTTGAGTTGAGGCCATAGAAGCAAAAGGCTCTTATGTCAGTACCAATTTCCTAAGACCTCTAGTACTGGAAACTATTTTTATTGGCCCAAAAAGCAGAGAATAAGACTAGCTCTCTTCTGAAGTACCACTGAGTACATAGCTCTACTCTTCCTCTCTATTCTGGCTTACGAGAGAATATCTTTATTTACTGAAACACACCTCCCCCATTCACAGACTGGATCCTGGCCAATAGCACCCTGTTTAACCATTGTGATTGTTCTTACAGACTGTAGCAGGGTGAACCCCTGCTCCAGCCCTGAAGGGGTTAAAAACAGCCCTGGGAAGGGTCCAAGGCTTGAGAAGACAGCCTTTAGGCTGGGCTGATTGGGGAAGTGGCTGCAGCTGGGGCCACGCCCCAAACTGAGCCAAGGGCCTTATAAGAAGGCCAGGGAAGCTAGAAGCCAAAGACAGTCTCTCTCTGCCTGAAGAGGAAGAAGGGCCTGGCTGCAGGGGCTATAGGCAAGGTACCTAGGGTGAAGCAGGGCTGGGGAAAGGCTGAGGAGCTGGGGAGTTCCAGCCTAGAAAGCCCCAGGCTGTGGCCTAGCAAAGGGCCAACTGGTACTGGGGGTTGCAGAGGGCAGCCCAGGGGTAGGCCAAGGCAGCAGGTCCAAACCCCTTTGCCTGTGATGAGTAGGCTGATACTGCAGTCTGCCCCAGAGTGTGGGGCTAGACAATGACTGGCAGTAGCCAATACTGAGGCAAGGTGGGGATAGAGGGTGAGGGTTCCCTGAGGAAGGGAGACACTAAGAGAAAGGGGTTACTGCTAGGGGGCAGCACCCCATGTAAAAGGGCACCGGGTCCAGGGAGGGACACGGGGGCCTAAAAACAGGTGGATCACCAGCCTGCAGAGGGCGCTCTGAATACTGGACTGAGCTAATTCCCAGAAGCACCAGCAGGAGACACCGCAGGGGTGAGTCCGACCCGTTACACAGACATATTGAAGGAGAAAGTGACATAGAAAAGACAATGGAATAAAGCAAACCTGAGGCAATATTAGATGAGTTTCCATTCATATAACTACTGTTCTTATACAAGTTACATCTATGATTTTTTAACAATTCGTCTCCACTTGGCCTATCTTTGCTTAAATATGTTAATAGTTAACCTAAAACAGGCAATAAATCATTCAGTTTCTCTAGATCTTTAATTCTGGTCAACCACATCCTGGTGGCTATTTAGTGAAATGACTCTGGTGTTCTCACTTGGATTGTTGTTGTTCAGGTGACTAAAAACAAAACCTCACCACCACCATTGGCACTTTGGTTGGCACTCTCACCCCACTTTCTTTGGTTTTGTCCTTCTTCAGCTGCCTGACTTTGAGGTCTTCAAGCTTCTGTTCTATTGTAATGTAACCATCTAGATTCTCACATCATGCTCATCACAGGTGGTGTTTGAGCTCTTTCCCAAGTTAAGAATGAGTAGGTTATTTGTGGTTTCCTCTGTGTTACTTCTCTCAGAAGGAAAATTTGTCTGTTTATTTTCTCTCTTTTAAAAATATACATACATTGTATTTCATATGGATTGATTTGCCAGACAGTAAGGTTGAAACAGAGAGGTTTACACTTGGATTGGAAAATTATGAGATTTGTTGTCATTTGAATTCCTGTGGGAGTAATTTCCACAAGCATGAGTCAGCCCCTGAGAAATCTCTGTCTCCAGCATATACTTAGTTTTACCCTTGATGCAGACATTTCCTTTGTTTCCGAGGTGCAGAGCTATTGAGTTCCTGATGGGTAAGTAAATCCTCCTCTAACACTTTTAAGATGATCCTTTGAACCCATCTCCTTTCAACTCCTAAACTCCTTTTTTTCCTCCCTCATTCTTTCCCTTCCTCTTATTTTTAACTTTTCTCCTCTGGTTCCTTTCCATCTCTCATCAAATACATTCCTGTCTACCTTTTCCTTAAGAAATCCCCGCTGGATCACATGTCCATCCCTATGTGCCTCCCCATCTATTTTTCATGTGGGCTTTGATGCTGTAGGCCACATAAAAACTCCATAATATTTTGGATTTTGTGGACTCAGTACTTTTTGTTTTTCCTAACCTACTGCAGCTGATTGATTGCTCCTTCATTGTAACCTTTCTTCCTTACTGCTCTCTGTTAATGTTTCTGAGGGCTCTGCCCATGGTCCTTTCTCTTTTGCACTCTACTCTCACTTCCCTGTGTGATTTAATCTACTCTCGTGGTCTCTTTGCTGATGATGAGTCTTCAATCTGCTTCTTCCCCTATATCCATTCTTGCAGTTCTGCTGGTCTTTCCAACATCCTCTTTTGGATGTCCCACCTTTCCCTAAATTAAAAGTAGTTAAAATAGAACTCCTAACCTGTCCTCTATTCTTCTTCTCCTCAAACATCCATGCTGTTGGCAATTCCTTCCAGTTCCTGCTCTACAACATTTCAAAACTCCAGCATTTCCTTGCTCTCCCTTCAAATAAAATGCTGGGCTTATCTCCATCCTTGACTACAGGAACCTTCACTTCTCTATTTCCTATCTTACTCACTTCCTATTAAGAATGGCTAAAACAATCTTCTAAACTTGATGCTCACCCTTGTTACTCTCTTATTAAAATCCCAGGGCTAGCTTCCCTTTGCCAACTGAATTCAATTTCAACATTTTTGCCCCTCCCTTCAAAGCTTCTACATAAATCTGACCCTGATTATATCTCTGCTGTTTCTCACAGGATCTTATTAACACCCTCATTCTGTTAATGATGCCGGCTTTCCTGAGCCCTTCATTTCTTTATTCCCTCTCAATTTTGTGCCTGGTTTGTCACTATTCCCTGTCTCAATATGCTAGTTTCTCCCTTTTCTTCTGTATCTTCCTCGTGTCTCTTCTGTGACTAAATAAGAGTTTTTTGTCTTCAGAGCTGTCAACATTTCAAATGCATCTTCATCTGCACTGCCACATAAGTACCTATCACTTCTTAATTATCCTTTCAGTTCTGAAAGAATATGGAAAGGAGGGAAAGAAACATATCAGATATCGGCCCTTTAATTGTCTATAAAATAGCTAGTATATTTTTGGCACGCTGGGAAGGACAGAGTACCTGATGTAATAAGTTAATCAAGGAGTACTTGTTGCTGTATCACAATCTCTTCATATTAAAAAATGCAGTGCAAAAAATGTAAAGACAGATTCTATAGTGTGTACCATACATTTATTTCATTTTAAATCAGTTTTTTGTAGCAATACATTGCTGATACAATTAATGGTAATCATTATCAAGCTTGTGTTTAAGTAAAACAGTTGAATGAGCCTGTTTCTCCATAAGTAACAAGGCTAGAGAAATTGAAGGAAAGATATGCCATATGTATCGAATAAAGTGTTGTATACCCCAAAATTCTAGGTAACAGAAGTTATACATAAAAAACTTTAAGTTTATGAGCTCTTAATCAGCTTCTTATCTTCCACTTCACCAGTTAAGACATTTCTGGTCTAGTATCATAGAAATGAAATTAATAATGTTGTATGCCATGCCAAAATACACTCAGTAGTATAGGAGATACGTTCAGGATATACCTTGTTCATTCATCAGCCATCAAAGGATAAAGTCATTTTGCGATGAACAGTCCTTTCTATAGTACTGTTAATTTGTAAAAGATACTGTGGCTCCGTTATGGTGCGACATTCTACACCAAGAATTTTCTGTTGACTGAAATATAATTCTATCCAGGCTATGTATGCTGATCTTCAAAAATCTTTTCAGAAAAAAAAATCTTATAAATTCTTTCAGAATCATGTCTGAAACCAGGTGCAGTCACTGTGAAAAGAGAGAATCTGTCATCCTGGGTGTGGAGGTGGGGAGAAAGGAAATGACTAAGTGGAACATCTTACAATTCAGTTACGATAAGTGTCTGCTTTTTATATAAGCTTAATTTATTAAATTAAAGCATCTCTAAAGAACAATAAATTTATCCTGCAATATCGTTTTCTCTGTCTCTCTGCAATATTGGGAGGTCAGAGAGATTTTCTTTCTCTCACACATGCATGAACACAAACACTCAAACTTTCACTTCATCTGTTTTCACATTAAGTGAGTGTGTAGATGTTTCCAGCCTTCATTTTCCTTTCTGTGTCGTAGTAGCTGGCTGGAGGCCTTTAAACAAGGGGGATCCATCATTCACTAATCATTTAGAGCCCAGCAGAATGAACTGTCCTTATGGACATTTGAAATAAAGCCATTCATACCAAGGAGATAATTTGTAGGAATTGCCAGCATATTAGGTGGGTTTTTAGGGTGGATATGAAATCTGGGTAAACAACATTTCAATCATTTAGGGGTTGATTGATTGAGTCCAACCCACAAAGCTATGCCGTCTGGTCCTTTGGACAACAGCGAAGTTAGATATTAGTTAATTATTGTTTTTTCCGTTTCCAGATTTGTGTAAGAAATTATTTTTATGCATATAATTATTTAATTAATAGAAAAATGTATCTGAAGTATTGCAAATACCGCAGTCTAACAAGTGATGGCAACTCTCCATTTTTAATGTTAAGCACACTACAGTGGTCAACTCTAAAAACCTGCTAACTGGGACCTAGATAAATAATTAACTTTGCCTAAGAATTTATAGTGTTTCCTATAGTTGCTACTGAGAACATTTAGGAAATACTGGGGTAATATTTAAGTTATCTACAGTAAATGGCAAAAGGAGCCAGTAGAACTGTATAGAGGATGGAAAATCTGTTTCATAAAGGATTTTGAGATTTCAGAATTTGGCTTTGTTCCAAATCAGAATGAAATCTGAACATTTCAAAATTATCTGTGAAACAAAATTTTAAAAAAATAGGTTAATCAAAACATTTTGTTCCAATTTTGACTTTCCTTTTGTACATATTATAATGTACAATGCAAATTTTTTTTAAATGAAATGATTTAAAATGAAAAATCAAATGTTCCATTTGAAAATATGAAAAAGAGACATTTGACATTATTCCAAACAAAATATGATTCCATCAAATTTTCTCTGACCAGCTGTAGTAACCAGTGTACCTTGGGAAAAAATATTGTGCCTTCTATTAATTTTCAAGTATTAAATCAATGACTAATTCATGGTTCTTGCACTAGTGTGGAAATATAAAATGAAGCTATGAAGAAAGTAATTGTGATTGGGAATCAGTTGCTCCTGGACTTCAATTTCCTTAATAGTATATTTTATTTTATTCCATTCCAGCTATTTATGACCTCTCCTGTGAAGCATACAAACACTTGGGCAAAACCTCAAATTATTACTGGATAGATCCAGATGGCAGTGGGGCACTGGGACCTTTGAAAGTTTACTGCAACATGACAGGTAACTGTACTCTAATTACCATTTTCATGTTATATTTGTAATGTATATGTGGCAGAGGGTTTGGAGACCTGTCCATAATTCATATTTCTTGGGAAAAGAAAAAAAATGATTCAGTTTTAGTAAGAAGTCTGATCATATTAAACCAGCCAAGCTTGTTTGGGTGGTATTTGACCTAATCATTGTTAAAAGGCCTTTGGCCTGGTCTACATTTAACAATTAGCTTGACCTAGGTACATCACTCAGGTGTGAAAAATTGACAACTCTCTCCTCCCCACCCCCCGAGTGATCTAGTTAAGTGGACCTAACCCCCAGGATAGGCAATGGTAGATCAAAAGAAGAAGTCTTCCACTGACCTTGGAGAAGTGGATTTACTATAGTGAAAATCCTTTTAGTCAGTGTAGGAAGCATCCTCACTATGACCCTTCAGTGGCATAGCTGCACCTGGGCCACAGTAGTGCTCATATTGTAGACATAACATACGTTTCCTCAGTGGACCATGTCATAGAGCCAGTCCCCAAAATACTACTGTGTGTATAGGTAACTTGCAAAAACTGGTTAGCAGTCCTAGATCAGAGAGGATTTAATAAGAAAGTTCTCTGGACAGAGCAAGGTGCTTTTTCTGTCTGGATAGCATGATGCTCACAATTAGACCAAAATGTTCAGAGAGAGAGAATTGCTTTCAAAGATATAAGCTATTCATTTTTCTTCTTTTTCTCTGTAGCTAAGATGAGAATGTTTTCTCTCGTTTAGTATATGAAAGGGTATATCTAGCTATGTTAAGCAAACAGCTTCTTTTGTTCTCTCTGTTTATAATTAATCTTCTTTGTTAAAACATACTTTTGTATGAATAATTTCATGCAGACCTTCTTAAAGAAAAGACAACCCAATAAGCTCTAAAGCGAGTTACTCCAACCCCCTCATCCTCGATCAAGGGAAATGAACAAAGGGGCCCTATCCCATTGTCTTGTCATGGGTGTGATGTGTGAGCATAAGGATAAGACATTAAAAACAAAGGAGGAGATGAGTTTGTTTTGGTCATAGCACTGTTCATTCATTTCCAATGTTCATACATAATGCAATTTGTCTCAGCACTTAGCTGACACTAGTTAATAACCAATACAAACCTTACAAAATATTCAGCTAAGAGAATTGTTTTACTTAATCCCTGAATTTCCCAAAATACAGGATCTTGTGGGATATCTGCACAATAAAGAGGTTCCAGAATCTATTTGCTTTCAAATACCCTGACACAGGTCTTCAGAATTCAACTGCAGGAACCGGCAGCAAGAGCGTAGATACTTGTTGTAGTGATGAGACATAGGGGGGAAAGGCAATCTCTCATTTAACTGGATCCTCACTCTTTAGGGCTTTCAGAATCATAGCCAGCGCCTTAACTATATCAGCAGCAAAGAATCCTGTGGCACCTTATAGACTAACAGACGTTTTGCAGCATGAGCTTTCGTGGGTGAATACCCACTTCGTCGGATGCAAGAGTGGAAATTTCCAGGGGCAGGTAAATATAAGCAAGCAAGAAGCAAGCTAGAGATAACGAGGTTAGATCAATCAGGGAGGATGAGGCCCTGTTCTAGCAGCTGAGGTGTGAAAACCAAGGGAGGAGAAACTGGTTCTGTAGTTGGCAAGCCATTCACAGTCTTTGTTTAATCCTAAACTGATGGTGTCAAATTTGCAAATGAACTGAAGCTCAGCAGTTTCTCTTAGAAGTCTGGTCCTAAAGTTTTTTTGCTGGAGGATGGCCACTCCGGTTTGAATTCATCCTTCTTAAACATGGGAGACCAAAACTTCACACAGTACTCCAAATGAGGTCTCACCAACGCCTTGTATAATGGGACTATCACCTCCTTATCTCTACTAGAAATACCTCGCCTAATGCATCCCAAGACCGCATTAGCTTTTTTAACGGCCACATCACATTGCCGACTCATAGTCATCCTGCGATCAACCAGGACTCCGAGGTCCTTCTCCTCTTCCGTTACTTCCAACTGGTGCGTCCCCAGCTTATAACTAAAATTCCTGTTAGTCATCCCTAAATGCGTAACCTTACACTTCTCACTATTGATCTCAATATGATCATGAATGAAAAGGCAGAGGGTCCACAATCCTATCTGTGCATTAAGATGTGATCCAAGCCATAAAAAAGTTTCAGAACCCTAATCTAGCTGAATCGCTCCCATCAGGCAATTCCTGTTTAATACACTTGCTGTAGTGCAGATATAATTCCCAACATAAATGAGATCATGATAGAACTGAATCACTGTTAAAATGTGAGTAATACTGTGAAAATTGAAATGCAAATAACTTTAGCCGCTCTGCTTTTAAAACTGGACAGTCACCCTAAAAGGTACTGTCCATATGACAGCTTAGAAAAGCATTATTTTTCAATTATTCCTATATTTGCATACCATATAGAACCATCCTGGGTATATTTCCAGTCCTTACAGTTTCCTTTATTGCTTTATAATGATGGCAGTATAGCATAGTGGATAGAGCACCAAACTGGAGATATGGGTTCAATTCAGTATATGTCTTTCTGGATAGAATTCAGTAACCTCTAGCCTATATTTTGTGCTAATAACAATATGAAATGTCTGTAATATACTAATTAAGGTGAAGAGATCAAGCTTAATTCTTTAATTCTTCTACAGAAATATCAAACCGAGGGTATAAATGATATAGTGCTGACATATATAATCTTAACTTTCAATATATTACATAAAGTAATTTATCATAATATATTAGTGTTGATTGACATTAAATAGGTAATATAAGAAAATACTTTAAAATGCAATTATGTATGGCATATCAGGTATTTAATGGATAACACACTTATCTGTGCAAAAGCATTAGTTCAGATTTGTGGCATTATTAATAAAATGCTTAATGAAAGACTTCCATTAGCTGAATTATAACTTACTTTTTCTTAAGAAGACAAGGTGAAACAAAGCCCTCTGTGTATTGCCTACAGACATGGCTAGAATTAACTTAAGGATGCTTTGTAAATTCTTATGCTTGTCAGATAGAAGAGAATTTGATTGCTGTTCCTTCATCACTTACATCAAAGCAGGAATATATTTGTTAATTTTGTGGTGTCACTAATGCACTACTCAACTTGTGAGGGTCAGGGTGACAGTTAAATCTAAAAAGTTCTACAGACATCCAGTACTTTATTTAAAAGCATCTCTAAATATCCTTCGTCTGAACAGACAGATCAGCCATTTGAAAGCCAGAATGCCTCTAACTCTTATCTCTTAAGAATGCTGTTTAAATTCTCTGACCTATGCATATTATGAAGTCAAGCAACAAATTTTGGAAAATAGTCATATTTCAATAGGGTCACTTTCTTAGAAAAGTTGAAGGAAAACTCAGAGTGCATCAGACACTTGTCCATGTTTCTAGACATAGTTTGTGTCAATATCTCTAGACTGTCTTGATTTAGTAGTCTGGATGTGTCATGTTAGTTTTCTTCCCTTCCTGGATTTCTATGGTAACTGAAAAATGTTCTGGGTTCTAAAATCTTTCGGCTAGTCAACAGTGTAAGCAAAATATAAAGAATACAATGTGTGCGGAAACTAGGGTGACCAGGTCACGAGTGAAATATCAGGACACATTGATCGAGCGGTGCACAGGTGCACAGCCCTGACCAGAGCCAGAAGCACACTGGTCTGCCTGGCCTTGTGCTACCAGCATGCCCCTTCCTGTTGGGGGTGGGCCCATGCTGCGCCACACAGCTCCCCTGCCTAGTGCTCCCTGGAACCACTATGCCCAGAGCCCCCCCAACAACCCTTCCACCACAAATGCACAGTGCTGTGCACACACACTACACAATGCCCCACACAGACCCACACTGCCCAGTGCCCTGACACACACACATCTCCTCCACTGCCCAGCACCCCCCAACAGGCCCCCTCTGTCTAGCACCCCAAAACACACAAACCTCCCCCACTGCCCAGCGCCCCCACACCCTCACAACCCAGCACCCCACACACACCTCCCAGACACTCACTCCATCACACCCTGCCCCCTTCCCTGGCTGAACTCATCAGCCCTGCTGGGAGGTCTCTGGCTCCCAGGGTGAGAGCGGCGAGGGAAGTCTCCAGACACTCCACGTGCTGAGCCCGCCACAAGCACGAGCTCTGTGGCTCCCATTGGCTAGGAAAAGCACCAATGGGAGCTGCCAGAGCCGCGGAGCAGGGCTTGCAGGCACCGGCAGCCTGCAGAGTCCCACCCCCACCTCCATCCTAAGAGCCAGAGGGACCTACAAGGGGGCGAGGTCGGGAGTACCAGTGGTGCTCACCTGGGGTGGCTCCCGTCCCGGGAAGCATCCAGCAGGCTGGTCCCTCCGGTTCCTAGGGTCTCGGGTTAGGTTGGGTTGGGGGTGGGGGAGCGGAGGGCTCTCTGCCCGCTCCCGTCTCCTGCAAGCCCTGCCCCTGCAGCCCGTGGCACTCCTGCTGATGGGCAGGCGCTGGGAGCTGCCCCAGGAAGCGGTGAGCGGCAGTGCCTGGGCTGTGGTCCGGATGGTCCCTGATATTGGGACAAAGGCCATCCCGACTTATATAAGGTCGGGACGCGGGACAAGTCCCCTAAAATTGGGACTGTCCCGATAATATTGGGACATCTGGTTACCCTAGCAGAAACTATAAAACCACTAGAAACCATCTGAGATGTTCTCTAAGAAATGCTATTTATATTCAAAGCAAAGATTCCAAACCAAAGCAAAAAACAAAACCCCCTTTCTCCAAAACTCTCATGCTAACACTGCTATATTTGGAAATTAAATCATACAAAAGTCAAGCATCTCTGAAGTTAAGGTTCTAACATTTCATATTTAAATGACCATTCATGATAAATTAGTAAAACTTTTAGAAAATGTGAACATTTTAGATACCTAGCATTTGTCCAAATGCTTGTGAACAATAACAATGATGTGAATCACAGCTTTTCAAAAATATTTGCAAATCAGTATTTATACCATTTGTCCCCAAATGTAGCTGGAGCCTTTCAGAAGAGCCCATTTAAACAATTTTTTTTAAAGGCATAACATGACATATTGTACAGTACTTAGTTTGAATTAGAGATTGGCCTGACTCATGATCTGAATCCAGAATGAAATCTTCCCAAAAAGTTCGGTGGTGTTTAGATTTCATGCTCTGGTCCAGCCCTTTATAGAAAGAGACCCAACCTGTGAAGTTAGGGTGTTTCTCTGAAATTAGATTCAGATAGATCTCACAAAAGTTACAGGGAACAGTTTGGAGCCCTCTCTATTTTCCACTGAAATAATACAAGAACTGCACTGAAACAAGCTATGTTGTTTACAATGTTAGATGAAGTTTAGCTCTACATCAGAGTGTATTAGATCTTCAGCCCATGCTCAAATGATTTTGGCATTTCTGAATCCCAGCTCCTCTTTGGGCTTGTTCATACACCTCTACCCCACTATAACGCGGTCGTGGGAAGCCAAAAATCCCTACCGCGTTATAGCTGAAACCCCGTTAGGGGTGGCAGGGCTCCGGCAGTGATTTAAAGAGCTCCGGGCTCCAGCTGCTGCAGGGAGCCCCAGGCCCTTTAAACTGCCGGTGGAGCCCTGCTGCCACAGCCCCGGGGTAGGGGCAGCAGGGCTCCAGCAGTGATTTAAAGGGCCCGGGGCGCCGGCCACTGCGGGGAGCCCAGGCCCTTTAAATTGCCGGTGAGCCCCGCTGCCGCAGCCCCGGAGTAGCAGCGGCAGGGATCCGGTGGTGATTTAAAGGGCCTGGGGCTCCCCGCAGCAGCTGGAGCCCCGCTGCTACTGCGCTATATGCGAACCCGCGTTATATCAGGTCGCGTTCTAGTGGGGTAGAGGTGTACTCCTTTGGCAACTCCACTTATGGAACGTGAAGTGGAGAAATAATAGTGAGCAATGATACCCTAAATGTTTTGAATCTCAAAATAACATTCAGTTCAAGACAGCTCTTATTTTATCAAAGCCCATTTGTTTCTCTCTGGTATTTATAATCTCTTGGTCAAAATGTGGCTGCCCTGCAAGGATCTTAAAGGAGGAGAGGGCTCAGAGAGACCTTAATTGCTAGTCAATCCATCTAGGAAGCAACCATATTTTTGGCTGCAGTACGTCAGTGAGTGCATGGGTAGAATCTGACCAGCCCTAACTATAGTTCTCCAGATCCCCCTGAGCTTATATCTGGGGGCTAGACCATGACCACACTCATATATTCATAGACTTTATGATCCCTTCCGACCTTAAAGACTATGAGTGTGGTCATGGTCTAGCCATGTCCGCTTCATGCTCTGTGCTACAGTGCTACTCTGAATCTACCAGCCAGTCTACATTTGAAAAGCAAATCTCTAGAGTTGTAAGTACATTTGTAGTTGTTGCTACTGAAGGCATTTAACTACTGTGTCTTGTACATTGTGGTCATCATTGTGGTATCTGGATACCTGCTGTTGGCTTCTGCAAGCAATTATGTTAATCACTCATCCTTTTCCTTTCCCAGAGCAGCTCAGGACTGTAAAGACCTCTGTCTCCACATACTTTGAGAATTCACTAACTGTACCTTCAGCCTCTCCCAATCATGCCAGTTATACAAAAAGATGGACACCCACCCCACCATTTCATGAAAATTGTACATGCGGTAGTTATTGCAATGACATTGTGAACAGACTTTAAGCAGCCACAACTGTTATGCCCTATGATTTTGCATCTCCTTGCCATAAATAGCGGGTAACTGGAGCGCTTTTTTATGATGACATATGTGGAAACATATGGCATGGCTATAAATGTGCCATTCATCACCACATACTTGATGCAAAGCGGCCTGATAGTGGTAAATGTTTAATTCTATTGTACATATCTTGTACAATTGGCTTCTCTAATGGGACATTTTGCTTGAG
Organism: Mauremys reevesii; assembly: GCF_016161935.1. Classification (NCBI taxonomy): domain Eukaryota; kingdom Metazoa; phylum Chordata; order Testudines; family Geoemydidae; genus Mauremys; species Mauremys reevesii. The sequence goes on from NC_052624.1 coordinate 98,272,545, forward strand.
GGCTAATTGGACAATCTGCCTAATTACAGCACCTTCAGCATACATATATGTAGAAATTACAGAGTTTTCAGTGCTTCTGTGCCTCTCATCTATCAAGGAATTTTCCTCTATAGTCTAGTGGATAGTGGGTGGGGGAGACTAAAAAAAAACCTTCAGTGCAGAAGCTTTATTTTGGAAATCTTTTCATTTGCCACTCTAGTTGCTTCCATCAATACTACTTTTCTCTTTCTTTCCTCTCCCCTGCTCTCCTTTTACTATTTTTTCTTTCCCTCCCCCGTTCTCTTTCTTTCTCAGCTCTAAAGGACATGTGACTACTCTAGCACATTCTAAGTGGTGCCAGCACTGCTGCTGGCATCCAAATCACCTAATATGCAGATCACGGGCATAATCACACTAAATGTTAATCTTCTTCATAAGTGCCGAGGGGGTTGCTGTGGAGGGAGAAGACAAAAACAAAAGGACATTGGAGAGGAATATGGCAATGCCGATTGTAAATTTTCAAGGATCCTCACACTTTGGCAGGGAAATAAAAAATAAATAAAAAAAAAATATAAAAAGACCAGCGCACCTAAGAAAATGCAGCAATTCCCATAATCCTCTATTCTGGGAAAAACACTGAAATTTTGGAGAATCGAGGAGTAGGTTCTTGTCTGAGACCAAACACTGATGTATGTTATTGCAGAACTCTTTATAACTCATGTTTCAAGGAATATGTTAAAGGATGGGGGAGGAGTATTAGCCGACTGCTGCAGACTAACCAAATGAGAACTGGATAGCTGTAATTTAGCTCTATTTGAACTTCTCATCTATTAAAGACAGGTGTTGCTGTTTGCACTTTTGTATCTGTCTGGATCCTGTATCCTAGCAGAGGTCACACTGAGAATCCACATTAAGGCTGTGCTATCTATAATGCTCTCACTTGCACTTTATGGTCACTTTACTAAAATGAAATGGCTTTTATAGGCTAAACAGTTATTTTGCCCTGAGTGGGTTTTACTGGATAATGAAGACATGTGGGGAAAGAATTAGCTATTTTTTTTATATTTTGATGACACTTTTCTTTTTTCCCCCTCCATATTTGCTTCCTCATAAAAGGTTTCTCTACTTCAGTGTGTCTGTGGACTTCAGGGAAGCAAATGTGTGACTAAGATGTATCATGTCACAGCTTAGAAGCTGTTGGCTTCAGATTGGGTTTCCGGTTTACGAACCACAAAATCTCTTATACACACTTTGCAAAGGTTTCCTTGCCTGTAGGGGTCAGACATTTCAAACAATGACTCCTGGGTATGTCATATCAAGACCAGGTTGTTTCTCTCTACTGATGCTGTTTGTCAAGTTGACAGGCAGCAGGACTAAGAATCAAACTACTTATCTGGAGAAAAAATAGTACACTATCTGTACAGGGATTGTTTTCATTGTCATTTTTCTAAAACCGGCATCAGTGTAACTAAAAGAATTCAGAGTGGATTAATTTAAAGGAAATGGAACATTTAAAAATCCTGTGCAAATGGCATATTAAGTTAATTTATTTCCAAGATACATAAGCAAGCATTTGAAAAGAGTATAGTCAGTTTAAAAAGAGACAAAGAGTGCAAGTGAGAGAGATTCATTCTACTTTGAATCCCTAATCAGTGTTCAGGATGCAGTGCTGCACTCTTATGTTTAATATTCTAAATTAATTTACCTAGAAGAGCAGGTTAGCAGTTCTGTCACTATTCATATGAAAAATTCAGGGCTTCTTACCTCCTCCTGTTGGCTCTGGCAGATGCTTTTTTAAAAGAAATGACTCAGCAATGAATGAGCTGCAGAACACATCCATCCTTGTCTGTACACACATGTATACAGTGAGCTGCCGATGCAAGTTCCATGCCACAGCTGACTCATCTGTGCAGAGAGACTCGCCTATGGCTCCTTTCTAAGAAGTCCTGTTTCTCTTTTCACAGCACAGTGTCTTAGATCATAAACTCTTCAGGGAAGGACTCTGTGCTTTCCTATGTGTTTATACAGCACCTAACATAATGGGACACTAAACCTGACTGGGTCTCTGGATGCTACTGTTAAATTAACATTATATTAAGTATAATTCAGGAGCAGTAGCCATGCTCCAAGAAATGTGTACCTGAGTCCTGTAACGGTGAGAAATGTATCATGATCAGTGGAACTGGAGTCAGAAAGCTGATGTTCCGTGGAGAGACTGTTATTGAGAGGACAGCAGGAAAATAGGCAATGGAAGGAGTTAGGCCAGAAGCAACTCAGCCTCATGGACAGAGCAGTCCACTGGTTTAATAAAGTGCTACTTGTTCTGCTTAACCTGCATTCAGCATCACGCTTTGCAAATGAAACCTGGTGGCAGCAGCTGAGCTGTAAGTCCTCTCTAGTGCAGCAGCTGGCAGCATGAGCCATGGAACTCTGTCTGAAGGCCCTGAAGCCCTGGATTTTGCAGACACAAACCTCACCCAAGGCTGTCTTCTGGTTCAGATCAATTTTGGCACACAGGAATTACCCCTTCACATGGCTGTCAAAACAGTCTAGCACCGGCACTGATTTAATGAATGACCAAAATCCTGTTACCAATGAGGGACCTGTTGCAGCCAGCAGGATGGAGACATCACTGAAGGAGGTGGCCAACAATCAGAGATAGCAGGTGTAAAGTATGACAGGTCAGCAAGGACCTAGTGGACCTGCCAACAGACATGCCATTAAAGAGAAACCAGGAGTGGAGTAAATGAGTTGTAAGGAGTGTAGTGGCACTCATGTTATAAAAGGTGACTAATCAAGAGAGACAAGAGGTCTGAAGGAACAGGGAACACTTACACACCGGTAGACACAACACCTGGAGCATCTATAGAAATCATCACAGAATAGAGAAACAGAGAACCATCTGAAAACCCCCACATGCAGAGGAGGCTCCACGTAGAAATAGTTTGCTACACTCGGAGATGGGTGACAGAGAGAGGTCATTCCTGTTGAGGAGACCAAACTATCTCAAAGACACTATAAGCAGATGCCTTTGTGGTAAATATGAGACTTCAACTTGACTATGTGCTAGCAACCTCTGGCCAAAGGAACACTGGGCATCTATTATTTGCTGTAATGTTTATACTAAAATGTTTGTAAAACAGGGAAGATGTATCATGATAAGTGGAACTGGAGTGACATGATTCAGGTTCCCTGGAAGGACTATTATTGAGGGAACACCTGGAAAACAGAGTAGTCCACAGGATTTAATAAAGTTCCACTTGTTCAATTTAACCTGCGCTCAGCCACATTCTTTAATAACAAAATAAATAGGTATACTTATTCTTAGGGAGCCATTTTATAATGAATGATGTCTACCATAGTGGTAACAACTGTTTCCAGGACCTGTGCAGGTTTAGGAGACAAAATATGGCTGTATCATTGCAGTGTTCACTTCCAAATCATTTGTATACACTTTAAGTTATAACAGAATTCCAGACCCTGGACATCACTGGGGTTAGGGTAGTTTAGGCATAGTCTTCTTGTTTAGAACACACTCTATGCCCAGACTCTGTCAATGTACTGGGGCTTAGAACACCCACAGCTGAAAGACGGAAGAGTAGTGTGCCAAGGCCCAACTTGGAGACTCTTCATTAAAAGCAGAGAAGGTGGAGTCCAACTAGACTAGCCATCACAAAAGCCTGAGATATAGATCCTACTACATGTACTAGACAGGAACCACTGATCTACCTAAATAAATTTAGAATGCTACTGAAGTACTGTACTGTCTTAGAGCAGTTTCCTTTTAGTATAAAATGTTGGTACTTTCTGATTCAGCAGTACTTCCTGGAAGCACAAGTCAGGATTACCCAGCATTAATCAATGTCTGCATTCTTCACTCCCTGACTTTAGAATAAAGACAGATGCTTCTGGCAAAGAACATTCAGAGGCACTGGGTGTTTTTTGTTTTGTTTTTTGTTTTTGTTTTTTTCAAATTTAGTCGCAAATTGTTTCACACAGCACCAAGGCAAAAATCTCATATCAACAGAGCATATAGGAAAAACCAATGTGTAGCCAATAGTATATTTTCTTATATACATTAACTCTATATTTTTGACTCTTTTTCACAATGGGCAAACATGTAAATATGTGAAACTGAAAACTTGAACAAAGTCTGAAGTTGTTATAGCCAAATTATACTCTCTGTTACATCAGGTAAGTTCAGGCTTATTCTTTGGGAGTCAGTGCAGTAAATCAGGATTTTTTTTCCTGGTGCGAAAGAGTGCAGAATTTGGCCTATAGAGTCATATCTTGATGTGTGTTGTCTGTGCAGTGGCCTGAACTCTGATGCAGAGTCCTCAATTTACAAATAAACAGATTTGCATTAGCCATTTGCCCTTTATAAGAACAAACAAAACAAAAGAAGAACCTGACATTAATATATAGTATTAGTACAAAATACCATTGTAACACTACTCTACAATATTGCATTAAGGACCTTCCTGCAACCAGTAGGCATTTTTTCATTTTGTGTTCAATTTTTCTTACCAATAAAACTTTGGCAAGGGAGTAGTGAACCCCTCACACTGCCTCATAGATAAGCCCCTTGAAACTCTGATTGACAGCATATTTGGGGGTTGTAGAAAACCAGAGTTGAAATTGTCCCCTATGACCTGATGTAGCACTCTGTCTGTGTCGTGCACATGTCTTTTATAAGCTCAGTCCAGATTCATGACTGTCAGAGGCAATGATCGCTGCCTGAAAGGTATTTTATTCACAATATTGATATAGTAATTAGCACTGAACTAATCAGACATGACTATTACTTTCTTCACTCACACATTAGAATAAGAATATAATGAAGAGACAGCTGCTCCAGTTTGGTGCTGTAGGGGAGCCATTCAAAGCCTCTTCAGGTGACTGACATTTGTGCTAGCAGCTATGAGGCTTCCATAAATCAAGCAGACCTGTAACCTAGTGCTAGCAAGCAGCTGTTAAATTGACAAGGGCCTCATTCCTTAATCCTACTTGTATATACCTGCCTGTGTGCTTTAATGCCTCTTTTGTTGCAGAAAACATGATAAGGCAATTTAGAAATAATAGACCTATGAGAGCTATGGAAACAACTGCTTAGTGGGTCAGCAGTCAGCAAACTCACAAAGCTCGAGAGTACTTTCAAGAATTGTCTTTTTGCAGCAAGTTTCTCTAATCCCATGGCATATTGGGAGGATAATCAATAGTGCATCTGAGACTAGGGTTTACGATTTCAAAAGGGCTAACTTTACTAAATTAAGACGACTAGTTAGGGAAGTGGACTGGACTAACATATTTAGGGATCTAAAGGCAGATGATGCCTGGGGTTACTTCAGGTTGAAGTTGCAAGAGTTGTCAGAGGCATGTGGTAGCAGTTTTAGACCGAGCTGGATGAGCAAGCATCTTAGAGGGGTCATTAAGAAAAAACAGAAAGCGTACCAGGAGTGGAAAATGGGAGGGATCAGCAAAGAAACCTACCTTATTGAGGTCAGAGGGTGTAGGGAAGCAGTGAGAAAGGCGGTGGAGATGGACCTTTTTAGCCATATAAATAGGAAGAAAACCAAGAAAGAAGAAGTGGGACTGCTTAAAACTTTAAGCGGAGTGGAGATTAGGGATAATCTTGGAATGGCACAATATCTAACGAATATTTTGCCTCGGTCTTTAATGAGGCTAATGAAGGGCTAAGGAATAGTGATAGAGGACCGATGGGAATGAAGATATGGGGTAGACATTACGGTATCTGAGGTAGAAGCCAAACTTGAACAACGGATAATCTTCATCCTAGAATATTAAGGAATTTAATTTTTAATAAGTCTCTAAATTCTGACTGGAGATTAGCTAATGTAGTTCCTATATTCAAGAAAGGCCTGTTAGTTTAACATCTGTAGTATGCAAAGTCATGGAAAAAATCTTAAAAGAGAGTGGTTTGGCAACTGGGATAGATTACAGCATGGATTTAAGGTAGATCGTGCCAAACCAACCTGATCTCCTTTGAGAAAGTAACAGATTTTTTAGACAAGGGAAATGCGGTGGATCTAATATATCTGGATTTCAGTATGAAGAATTACTGGTTAAATTGGAAAAGATGGGGATCGAAATGAAAATCCAGAGGTGGATAAGGAGCTGGTTAAAGGGAGACTTCAGAGGGTAGTATTGAAGGGAACTGTCAGGTTGGAGGGTTACCAGTGGAGTTCCTCTTTGGGTCCGATTTTATTTAATCTATTTATTGCTGACCTGGGAACCAAGAGTAGGAGTGGGCTGATAAAGTTTGATGACACCAAGTTGGGAGGTATTGCCAATTCGAAAAGGATCGGGATATCCTCCAGGGAGATTTGGATGACCTTGTAAACTGGAGTATTAGTAACAGGATGAAATTCAATAGTGAGAAGTGTAAGGTTATGCATTTAGGGATGACTAACAAGAATTTTAGTTATAAGCTGGGGCGCACCAGTTGGAAGTAACGGAGGAGGAGAAGGACCTAGGAGTCCTGGTTGATCGTAGGATGACTATGAGTAGGCAATGTGATGTGGAAAAGCTAATGCGGTCTTGGGATGCATTAGGCGAGGTATTTCTAGTAGGGATAAGAAGGTGCTAGTGAGACCTCATTTGGGGTATTGTGTGCAGTTTTGGTCTCCCATGTTTAAGAAGGATGAATTCAAACTGGAACGGGTACAAAGAAGGGCCACTAGAATGATCCGAGGAATGGAAGGCCTGTCGTATGAAAGGAGACTTGAGGAGCTCGGTTTGTTTTCCTTAACCAAAAGAAGGATAAGAGGAGATATGATTGCACTCTTTAAATATATCAGAGGATAAATACCAGGAAGGAGAGGAATTATTTCAGCTCAGTGCTAATGTGGACACGAGGACAAACGGATATAAATTGTCAGTCAGGAAATTCAGGCTTGAAATTAGGGTTTCTAACCATCAGGGAGTGCAATACTGGAACAGCCTACCGAGGAAAACAGTAAGGACCTCCATGACTTTAAGATTAAGCTAGATAAGTTTATGGAGGAGATGGTATGATACGATAACGGGCTTAGTCAATAGGTCAATTAAGTGCCACACTGGTAAATAGTACAATGGGTCAATGATATGATATAACCTTTTTCCAGAGGGTATGGCTGGAGAGTCTTGCCCGCCTGCTCGGGGTTCAGCTGACTGCCATATTTGGGGTCAATTTTCCTCCAGGGAAGATTGGCAGTGGCCCTGGAGGGCATGGGGCAGGGTAAAGGAGTGGGTGGATCGGCTTATGTGGCCTGCATCTAGCAGGAGGTCAGACTAGATGATCATAATGGTCCCTTCTGATCTTGAATTCTATGATTCTATGATTCTATGATTGGCATTCTGAGTGACAGCTTTCCTCCTGGATGGCACTTTTATCATGCTGGTTATCTTCTTAGCATATGCGCAATGTGCCTCAGGTGGCACATGACCAGGATTAATCACCAAATTTAGTCTGCTGGTTGGATCATTAGCTTCCCCGACCCGGGCTGCGTACTGATGGGGGGTGCGACCTAAATGCTGATCCATGCCTACCATGATGTTTATGATTCTGTACTACAACTCTCACACTCATATTGAAAGAATGCTAGCGACCACGCCTCTCTACTCCAGACCCCAGGCTCTAGTCTCTCTCACTTCACTGTGACTTAGAACCTCTACCATTGAACAGAGGCAGGCATGAGAAGTGTGCTAAGGGCCAACGAGGAGGCTCCTCATTAAAGCAAAGAAGGTGGAGTCTAGCTAGACTAATATCACAAAAGCCTGGAGTAAGATACTACTACATTTACCAGACAGGAACCACTGATCTACTTATTACATTTAGCATGCTGTTGGGGCAGCCAGCTTAAAGAATTTCTTGTAACATAAGAGATTAATATTTTCAGATCCAATAATACTTTTTGAAGGCACAAAAATGTTGATTAATGTTTCTAGAATTGTTACTTTGATCATTCTGGACAAAGATTCACACACGCATACCCAATAACCATGTTAGAACAGTTTAATACAATAGAAGGGGCATATTTTTATCTAGCATATGTTATATAAAGCAATCTCATGTTAATATAAAACATGTTAATGCTCTGCTAGCCGTAACATGGTTTAACACAGTTGTGGCTAACATAGTTTCAGCCCTAGTGTTAACAATAGCTTTAGCTTGCTTCAAATTCCACTCTGCCCTGTGCCACTGTATCTTTTCCCTTCCTTTACTGCGCCTATAACTGATTTCTTCTGCAGTTATCCCCTGAGAGAGGTTGAAATATGGCCCAAGCCTCAGCGTTATGTATGGTTCTGTGTGCAAATTAAAGGAAACAATGCAAATTTTAATTATGCGCCTACTCTTTGTTTTCATTTATCCACAGACACACTCTTGTTATCTTGCAGAGTCCCATTTTTTCAAATGTGTTGAACTTTCCTTTATCTATTTCTGGTGGCAAATTCATCTTTTATTCTTTCTCTCCCTGATCCTCTTGCTATTGCTTCCAGTTGGAAGACATAAGGAAAAGAAACATTAAGTCATTTCTTTTCTATTTTGAGCACATATTAAGCCTACCAAATGTGTGAAATAAAATGGATTTTTAAGGTAATTTTTCAGGGAACTGGAGAATCCCTCTGGACTGTTCTCCTCTGTTCTGGCTGTTTCTAGTGAATACATTGTTTGCAAATTTTTGGCATCATTTTATATATTTGACCATTTATTTTCAGTAAATTTAGTGTCATTACGTTTATGGATTGACAGTGTGGATGCCAACTGTGATGACTGTCTCTTAGTAGGTATCTGCCCAATAGGAACTGGACTGAGACCACCAGATCTTTTCATATGGGCCAAAAAATTGGCATCAGGTGATAATTATATTCAGTCACTGGCAATTTGAGCAAGCTGTGAACTAATGACCTAGCAGCAAAAGGTTTCTAATTTTATTAGCAGTCCATTGAACCATCCAATTCCCATAGTTTAGAGAATCTGAAATCTAGGTTATTTTAAAAAAATCTAGATCTTCTGAGAATCAGTGTAGGGTGAAATCTTGGTATCATTGAAGTCTGTGGGAGTTGGTTTAGTGACATGTACAGTTTTGTGAATATTGCAACATTGATATTTTCAGTATGCGTTCATCACACTTCCTTCCTCCCTCCCATTTTCCATAAGAAAAGGAAATAATTTACTATTATGTGATATGCTAGTTTACAAACAAAAAATTAGCACACCAAAAAAAAAAGAGCAAAACTATATGGATCCTGGTGGAGAGTTTCATTTTTGGTAAATACATTTTAAAAAGGGAACCATATGTCATATTCTGCTATGTTACATTCATACAATCTCACCGAGGTCTGGGGGCTGAATGAGTATAAATTAGAGTATAATTAGCCTTAAATAATGAGAAAAATATAGTACTAAAAAATAAATAGGTAAGTCATTAGTAATTTCAGTGACTATCTGCAGTCCCCTCTATTGTTAAGGTACCAAAATAATTTACATTCTAATCCTGTTTTTCACACTCTTTACTTTCCTCCATAAATTCATCTTTTTATATGGCTAGTATAAAAAAATATGTGAAATCAATTTAGATATTTAGGAGTGCAGCAAGGTTGGGAAAATGTACTTTTTCCTGTTTTTTTAAGACAATGTTTTGTATAATTGGCTAGGTACCTTCTGATTAACACCTTTCTGCAATAAAAGGCACAAGCCAACCAAAGTACAAGCCTAATGAAAAGTCTGTTGGAGTCAATGGCAAAACTACCATTGACTTCAGTATACTTTGGATAAGACCAGAGATGAAACCTGATATGAACCAGCATAGCATCACCTATTTCCATATACATATGGAGCCTCAATATGATTAGAGACAAAATGCTAATTCATCTTCTCCCTGGAAGGTATATAATTGAGAAAATGTTATTACAAAAGCATTTTTCTCTTTTTGCAGACTGAGCAAATGTGTTCTATCAGATAGACTTATACAATTACCTTAACCTTGAGAAAAATTTAATAATGAAAATTGCAACCCAACAGAACTGTAAGGTGCAGAATCATTGTTCTGTATATAGCATATAAAAGTGTGTTCTCACCCCCATCCATCTCTATCCTTTGATTATTTATTAACCTTGACCTAGAAGTTCCAAGTCCAGGTTTTTGGACTTCATTTTAAGAAAATTGCAGTATTCTATTTATTTCTCATCCTATTTTGGTCTTCATATGTGTTTTGGCAAAGTATTTTTGAAACATTAAATTGCCTTCTCTTTTATTTATTTTTTTCAGTCAGAAAGATTTGCTACAATTGGTTTATCAACATTCTCCATTATTTTAGCAAGGATTTGATCCTGCATCCATTGACTTAACTGACATTGTATTAGGGTTTAAATGACCAAGCTCAAAAAATTTGGTAATATAATGTCTGATACTAAAATGTGGCTTGCAGTTACCATACATATATGAAAAAATTTCCTGTTTTATACTGGACCATGTTCATTTATAAATTTAGCTTTTTTCCATAGAATTTCACATACAAGTACTTTCATATTGAAAAATGTGAACATTTAATATTTTGATGTAACAAATGGATATTCTTCTGAATAAAACATTGTAATTTCAGCAGTGTCAAGGTTTACGCTATAAAGGAATTATATTTAAGCCAAGCCATGTCAAATTTCAAGTTTTTGAATAAATATGTGCCATTTTCATGAATTTGCAACAACATATGAAAATGTTAGTCTTCAGGTTTTTTCAGATTTTATTGCAAATATTCCACACAGAACCCATGCGAAAAAACATTTTCATATCATGCATGCTTTATGCATTTTAATTCTATGTCTGTGTTCTCTGTTGCCACAATTACTATTGTTAGTGCTACATTTCTGGCAGTTATCATTTTTATTAGTTTCTTTTTGTAAATCTTAATAGATTGTTGCCTGTCACGTACAGCTGTGAAGGTAACAGTAGAAAATGTTTTACTCAGATCCACAAGAGCTGCCAAGTTAAAATGAGAGCTGTGTGGGAGCCCAAGAGTAATGGCTTGTTCTATGGTCATATTGGAGTAGAGAAGTCACGGGTGCCTGCATTTCTCAGTTTTTGAGAAAGTCTGTAAGCTTATGTTAACATGCATCTGCACACAGCACCACTCCCACTGCATAAATGGTTTTAAACAATGTTTATTGCAAAAATAAAGGCTATTTTAATTAAAATAACATGTGACTTTTAGCAATTGTTAGTATAAATTTATGATATTTGTCTTTTTTCCCTGACCAGGATGTGCCTTTTTGTGTAATTTGCCACAGTAAGTCATTAGCCCTCCCCGTTACCTTTGATTTAGATTAAAACTGAACAAATGAACCACCATCATCTGAACCCTTCCTTGAATGTCGTAGTCTAAATTGCAGACTTATAATTACAGTCTGCTAAATGTTCCCCTTTTCTTTTAATGTCATTGTATGCCTTGCTTGAAACCATAGGTGCCCCCACAAAGTTATGTACTGTATGACAGGATCTTTTAAACTGTGCGTTGTTGGTCAAACGCTGAGTGAAATTATGATTACTGTGAAGTTTTTTAATTCACAGACTTCACCTGAAAGATTATGGAATAAAAATCTGCATCAAGTCCCACAGTAAATACATCAACGTTCTTATCACTTGGACATCACCATGGTACCTAAGCATGTCTTCATTCCCTTGTGTACTCTGACAAAATTGGGTCTGAATTCTGTGGTAATGTCTTCTGGTTTTGCTGGTGGACCAGTGCTGAATTATCAGCAAACTGAAAAATTATTTAGGCAACAAGGTTTTATACTGAACTATTTATAAAAGTATTGGGTGTGTTATTCATATCATAGAATCATAGAATATCAGGGTTGAAAGGGACCTCAGGAGGTCATCTAGTCCAACCCCCTGCTCAAAGCAGGACCAATCCCCAGACAGATTTTTGCCCCAAATCCCTAAATGGCCCCCTCAAGGATTGAACTCTCAACCCTGCGTTTATATAGGTGCTGATTCAGCAAACAAAATGCTTAACTTTAAGCACATGAGTTGTCCAATTGACTTCAAATGGGACTACTCTTGTCCTTACAGTTAATGAAATGCTTGCATGCTTTACTGAATTGCCTTAACATTTAGGGAGCCTTCCCGTCTGCAGAATTATTTTTTCCTTCACAAAATTTAATGGATTTTTCATATAAAATATTACTTGGGGAGGCACAAATCAGCGTATATGCACCACTAGTTATCATGTCCATCCAAAACCAGATAGTTGGGCTGCAAATGCCCAGAGTTCTGCCCGACATGCAATTTTGCATACAGACTTCGTGTGTGCATGTTGTTCCTGCAAATGAGAGGCTGCTCTTTTGAAACTGTAGTCCTTTATTTCCTAAAAACCACTGTTTCTGTAAGTCCCCCCCTCTGCCCCCCCAAAAAATTTCAGGATGCTGCCTAACTTCCAGATTACTAAAGGATTAGCCTGCTACAAAAATCTAAGACTAGAATATAGAATGAATGTGCAATACCCATTCCTCCAGCAGCTCAGAGAGGGTCAGAAGAATTAACTGGGTGTGAGGGAAAGTGGTGGGGAACCCTGCTCAGGAAGAGTGACTGAAAGTATGTACCACATGCCAGGATCTTTTAAACTTATGCACTCAGAGGGTGACGATGGGAGAGAGAAGGAGGCCCAGACACTTGGAGGTAGCAATGCTGAGCCTGCAGGAGTTGATCTAGTGGGGATGGCAGGTAATCCTTGTTTTCAATGTGCTGGTCAGGGAAGTCACCCTGAACCTTTCACTTAAGGGTCAAGCTAATGTACTTAAACCAGTAAGAATTCCTGTTTGTGATGGAGCCCTTCTAAATACATTCTTAAAATATACTGCAGTATTTTACAGTAATTCACAATCTGGCATTAGCATTATTGTAGGATGCGCTGTTTTGGACTATTACCAAACATAGTAATGTTGTAATGCTGTTTATAAGGGAAGAAGAGACAGGAAGAAAGCAGAGGAGTTTAATTTCTTTTGCATGTGTATGCATCTGTTAGGTGCTAAGACACGATGGAAATCAAATTTCAATGAAAAATACATACTGTTTTATGCAGTGAGAAGGTTGAGGATTTCCCAGGATGCTGTCCCAAAAGATAAATTCAGTTGCCAGGTTCAAAGCCATTGAATTGTAGAAATCCAATGGCCTTGCTATATGCCAGTCACTGTGATGAAACAACTGCACAGTTAAATTTTTATGCTCGTTATTCTTGACTTTAGCGTTCTGTAATCTACAGCGAACAGCAATTGCCATCTGTTAGACTAGGCACTTAAATGATCCAAGTCCTCCTCCATGTGACTGTACTATGCTTCCTTATTTACTGGTATTTCCAATATAGCATCATGTTGGAAATTTTGCTTTCTTTTAACGCCTTGGTACAGGGACATTTTCTTCCTTGGGTCCCAAAGCTGATCTAAGCCATTCGCCTCCAGGCACCATTTTTCAGCATTGCATTGTTGCACTGTTTTCAGCGGCACAAATGATCTTTATTCTGTTTCTCAAGACACTCTTGACATTAGCCTTTGATGTGTAGCTGTGTCAAATGTTTTGAAATAGTCTCCAGTGATCCAGATAAGAACCTCTTTGTCTACCATTTCTATAATATCGCCAAATGATTCCAACAAGTTAGCAAGGAATAACCTTTTCATTTCAGTATTTTTTCTCTAAGCTATATTGGTAATGGTATCTTCCCCGCAAGCTTTTCCAATAACTTATCCACATTTTACATACTATGTATTTATCATTTTAATACATTCCAAAAAGATAAAGGCCATAGGCCTTCATATTGTGCACAGTTACAATATGTTCATCAAGTAGTTAATGCCTATAATGTTACTTCAAGAAGGGGAAAAACACAGTTACATACATGAAGAAAGTGTACATTATTACAGTATCGAATCTAAGACGCTTTAAAAGAAAATACCCAATTAAGTTGGTATTTAAATGAGGAAATTTATTATCATGTTGGTAAAGAAGCCATGAAAACAAAGCAGTCAGGAAAGGGCCTTCTTATGGATGCATCTATAAGCCCAATCCTGCTTTCATTTAAATGGCTGGAGAAATTCCCATTGATTTTGATTCAAGTAGGATTGGGCCATAAGAAGACCCTTTCCTGACTCCTTCTTTTGCTGAACATCAGGCTTTCTAGCATCTGAAACCTATTTGGTTTCATAAGAGTCACCAAAATATAATAAAGTTATAAGAAAATATACGAAAGTTAAATAGTTGGAGAAATTGATCTGGAGGATTTCTGACATGGTGTCATGTTTTCTTTGTTATCCAAAATTCACCCATTAGGCATGCAGTGGGACAAATCCCTTGAAAGTCACGTTAATAGTGAATGAGATAGTTTGAATGATTGTTGATTAGAGAAACTTGAAAATCAACTGCACTTCTATTTTCTGAGTGCAGTGTATCTGTGAGTAGGGAGGGCTGTCATCAACGTGAACTGCGGTCAGCCTTTTTATATACGTTTAATAGAGCTGTAGTGGGAAGGAACTTCCAGTGTGCAAGACTCTTTATTGCCCATTTTCTATAGAGTATTTTGCTGTCACATTATCATTTCCTATAGTGGAAATAGATGGTCAGTTCCATAAAGTGGTGGTGTTTTTTGGTCATTCTACTTGACTTACACCCACTTCCAATAGCCTTCAGTGGAAAAAGGGAAGGGCATCAACAAGGATTACTATATTGACTAAATTAGTGGAAATCTACTTAATCCAAACTGCCCCTAGTGCCTGAGGAATTTGGAGTCTAATCTAAATTTATATATTATTATTCATAGAATTCATAGTCATTTCCGGTCCCTTAATCCACATAACAAATTAGATCATCACAGATTAATAGATCTATGATTATGTCCTTCCTGTATTAGATTAAAAAGAACCTAAAAGGCCTATTTATCACAGCAAGAAAAAAAACCTTACACTTTATAGCCATTTCCTTTACATCTAGGACATATGATATGAAGTGAAAGTAAGAGGGACACACATTTGAAGAAAAAAATTGGTCATCTAGAACATTATCTTCTGTGATGTCCCATCCCTTCCAGTGAAGGAGTTAACATGTTAATGTGTGATGTGTGCAGCTAGGAATTCTTATTCCTCTATTTACAGTATACTGTATCTTTAAGAAGTTTCCTCTCACTGGTACAGAGGCAGCTGTCAATTTGTGTTCAGACAGAACCTGCTGCTAAGGAGAGAGAACACTGTACTTTCCCATGGAGATTTTACTTTGGTTGTTTAATTGACTATGGAAGCAATTGGTTGTGACTCCATAGTTATGTTTGAGTTCTGTTTTGCACTCAATGGAAGTATTAGGCCTCTTTGTAATGTATGAAAACTACAGTGACTCCTCCCCACATGTTATATCCTTTAATCTTTGAGTACTAAATCAATTTTATGATGATTTACAAATAAATCTGTTACTTAGTGTGAGTTAAATTATATTTTAAAATGGATCCTTAAAGAAGATTAACATATTATACATGTCAGTCTTTTGTTTGTCCTGAATGATCTGAATAATGTAAAAATGCAGACTCTTCAAACTTTCCACATAATTAAAATTAATTGAAGGCTTGTTTGTGCATAACCTACATCCAAAGAAATTAGGATGCAATTAAGCTAAATTATTAATGACTCTTGTCTCTAATTATGATTATATAGGCTACAATAGGGTCAGGTCAAGAGCTCAGGTAACTCTTTAATGGTATTATCAGAGATAATTCAGCCAACTACCAGTCTTCCTCTACAGCTAATTTGCATGTAACTAATCTATTGGTTGTAATGAGTCAATGGTATGAGCAGGATTGTACAGATCTGTCAAGAGTTCTCCTTGGTAGATTACTTGGCCCGACTGTCATGGCTCTTTAAAGGTTCTATGTCTGAATTCAAGTCACTTATAAATTAAGGGCCAGATTCAGTGTGCTAGGTGCTTTGCATTGCTCTGGTGATGCAATGCAGCCAACGTGTTGGCAAGTTTAATCATCCAGAACCAGCCATTACAAAACTTGGGAAATTCAGAGAGGAGTTTACACTTAAGAAATTCAGACATAAGATATGGAAATGCATAGTTAAGACCCCCAAACAACTATTGCTCTGCCCTGTAGCAAAAAAAGAGGATTTAAAAAAACAAGCAAAACAAAAAAACCCTAATCTGTCTTTAAAAAATCAGTTTAACCTAAGATGAGACCCCAAATACTAAAATCCCTTCATTATCATTATGTTATTATTGCATTTGTATATCTTAATGTGTTTGGATTTCTTTTAAGTGTAACCTTAATTCTGAATTTCCTGGGTTTGTAATGCTTGGGTTTGGGTTCATTATAACATGCCTGTAATGCGTTTTTTTGCTCTTTAGTTTGATAAGGACTCTCAACAATAACTTTGTTTTAAATGTATTTGTTTTGGAATAATGAATAATAATGGTCATTCTAGCTGAGCATATTTATAAATGAAGAAACATCAGAGTTTCTATTACTTTTATTTTACTAAATGAAATAAATGTTTTAAGCATTTGTACTTAGTGTAATAGGTGGCTATTTCTTTCCTAAAATAATTGTCAGTGTGTTACAGAAACACACAATATTAATGTAGTAACTGTACTTGCTAGGAATACATAATCCAGTGACAGTTAATGGGAATAGGATTTCATTTTGACCCATTTCATATTTGGCTCCCATGTACTTCTTTGCAGCAAATATGGAATAGTCTTTCTTTCAGCTATGTTTACATAGGCTAACTGTGGGGCCAAAATCCCGTCCTTGCTATACTTGAGCAACTCTATCTATGTTTATGTCTATGTGGTTTGTAACATATCATTTAAATCAGCTTCTGTACCAAGTGACTGGAGGACAGCTAATATAATGCCAATTTTTTAAAAGGGCGCCAGAGGTGGTCCTGGCAATTACAGGCCAGTAAGCCTCACTTCAGTACCGGGCAAACTGGTTGAAACTATAATAAAGAACAGAATTGTCAGACACCTAGAGGAACATAATTTGTTGGGGAAGATTCAACATAGCGTTTGTTTAGGGAAATCATGCCTCACCAATCTACTAGAATTCTTTGAGGAGATCAACAAGTATGCAGACAAGGGGGATCCACTGGATATAGTATACTTAAATTTTTAGAAAGCCTTTGACAAGGTCCCTCACCAAAGGCTCTTAAGCAAAATAAGCTGTCATGGGATAAGAGGGAAGGTCCTCTCATGGACTGGTAACTGGTTAAAAGAAAAGAAACAAAGGGTCAGTTTTCAGAATGGAGAGAGGTAAATAGTGGTGTCCTCCTGGGGTCTGTACTGGGACTAGTCCTATTCAACATATGCATAAATTATCTGGAAAAGGGGGTAAACAGTGACATGGCAAAATTTGCAGATGATACAAAACTACTCAAGACAGTTAAGTCCAAAGCAGACTGTGGAGAGCTACAAAGAAATCTCACAAAACTGGGTGCCTGGGCAACAAAATGGCAGATGAAATTCAATGTTGCTAACTGCAAAGTAATGAACATGGGAAAACATAATCCCAACTATACATATAAAATGATGGGATCTAAATTAGCTGTTACCACTCAAGATATTTTGGAGTCATTGTGGATAGTTCTCTGAAAACATCCACTCAATATGCAGCGGCAGTCAAAAAAAGCAAACAGAATGTTGGGAATCATTAAGAAAGGGATAGATAATAAGACAGAAAATATCATATTGCCTCTATGTAAATCCATGGTACACCCACATCTTGAATGTGGTCGTGCCATCTCAAAAAAAGATATATTGGAATTGGAAAAGGTTCAGAAAAGGGCAACAAAAATGATTAGGTGCATGGAACAGCTTCTGTATGAGGAGAGATTAAATAGACTGGGACTTTTCAGTTCAGAAAAGAGATGACAAAGTGGGGATATGATAGAGGTCTATAAAATCATGACTGGTTTGGAGAAAGTAAATAAGGAAGTGTTATTTACTCCTTCTTATACACAAGAACTAGGGGCCACCAAATTAAATTAATAGGTAGCAGGTTCAAAACAAACAAAAGGAAGAATTTTTTCACATAATGCACAGTCAACCTGTGGAACTCGTTTCCAGAGGGTGTTGTGAAGGCCAAGACTATAACAGGGTTCAAAAAAGAACCAGATAAATTCATGGAGGATAGGTCCATCAATGGCTATTAGCCAGGATGGGCAGGAATGATGTCCCCTAGCCTCTATTTGCCAGAAGCTGGGAATGGGTAATACTAGGGAATGGATCACTTGATGATTACCTGTTCTGTTCATTCCCTCTGGGGCACCTGGTTTTGGCCACTGTCAGAAGACAGGATACGGGGCTAGATGGATCTTTGTTCTGACCCAGTATGGTTGTTCTTATGGCAATGTTATAAGAACTTATATTGAGTAGAATATACTGAGTTACCCTGCATTAATACACAGGTACTTGAGAGCAGAATTTGACTCTCTGCAAATGAATTAGAAATTATTGGGGGGGAGGGGATAAGCAAAATTTGACATGGCAGATCACATTGTTGGTTAAAGGGGGATTTAACATTTTACACTACAACTCCCCAGCAGAGTGTTAGTTGGAATCTTCTTAGTGTATGCACAGCATGCCTCAGATGGCACTTGACCAGGATTCATCAATAAATTTGGTTCGCTAGTTGCATCATTTGCTTTCCCTTCCAGGGCTAGGTACTGATGGGGAGTGGGACATGAATGCTGATCCATCATGCTGTAGAACAGAGTCAACCTGTGAGGTCCTGTGAATTCCACAGCTGCAGGCCTTCCACAGCTGAGGAGCTAGAAACATAAAGAAGAATCTTAGCATTCTTTACAAAAGTTTTTAGCTCTTTTCCTCGCAGAAATAACCTTGAAAATATAAACTGGTATAAACAACTAGCTAGGACTAAAATAGAAACATGATTGGGCTTAACCAACAACACTTATGTGTGTGTACACACACAGTCTCTCTCACACATTTTATATGTAATATGAGTCAAATAATTTTGAAGTATATCCCAAGGAACTTTCTTGTTTATCCTTTTCAAATCTCTTAGGCTAGCCCTAATGGTGTGATCATGTGGAACAAGAATCTGTTATAATGAGGAAGGGGTAATGACAATTTTTTTTCGTAGGCACACTGTAAACGGCTGGGCTGTCTCACATGCCCAGGAAGGAGTGATGCCATGCCCTAGTCTTTTTCAGGCCCTTGCTGCAGGGCACAATTCATTACTTTATACTAGAAATCATGAAGTAACACACACACATGCAATTCACCTGCCCAAAGCAGGCTGTAGCCCCAGAGTTCTTTTCCTTCTGGATGAGGGACTCCTGCAATTCTCCAGTTCAACCGACCTCTTGCTGTCCTTATAAGGACTAGGTTCTCCTTAGGCTATCATCAGACTCCAAGCCCTGTAGCCTGAGATGGGAGGCTCAGTCACAGGTGCAGTTAGGTCTGTCACCCTTTTAAAGAGTCCAGTCAGCAGGTGACACCTACCCAAAAATGGCAAGGCTCTAGAATACCTCATATAGATCACTAGGAACCTCTAAAAGGAAAAAGAAGGACTGAGACTGGTGAAGTATTATCCTGGTAGGTAGAGCATCTCTTCCACCAGAAGAGGGATATATATTTTTTCAGTCTCTGCCTGAGAGGTGTAGAAGACTTGTAATTTATATTGCATGACATTTTTTTTTTCATGGCAAAAATGTTTGATTTAAAAAAACCCTTTTTTCTTTTGCCGTTTATCCAGTTTCAGAAGTGTTGTAATTTATTTTCATATAATGCTAAACAATCCATTCCACTGAGCCTTGGGAGCCAACATAGTTTGCCAAATCACTCAGCCAGGTACGCTCTAATCAGCCTTCTGCAGTCTTCCAGAGTGCAGAAAGAGGCAGAACTTTTCTTCTAAAGAACATTGCAGATATGCCTATGAGAAAGTATGACAAAGCTGTCTGTTTATAATATATTAATAGTAGTTATACCTCTGACAAAGATCCCAAAATGGTTTACAGGTTTCATTAGTAGGATTGCATCCATCCTCTAATGACGAGCAGTGGCCACCATTTTATGCTAGGAACAAACCCTACGTACCAAATAAACCCAAATAAAAACTCCACAGGGAATTTAGGTAGGCAGAATTAAATTATCCAAAATAGAATTCTGCCAGGAATTTTTAACAGTCCTGTTTATTTTATTTTTTTCAAAAAGGATCTGAGCCTTTTGTCTCTTCCTAAAGACCAATATCTTTATCAACACAGTGCCCAACGTTTCCAAGAAGTGTTTCTCATTCAGATGAGATGCTGTTCTGCCCCTTGTAGATGAAGTATCAGTCCATTTGTGGGGGTGGGGGAGGGTAAAGTTTCATCCCTTGCTGCATAATGGATTAGATTTTAAGATGCTTTTAACAAAGAATTGTGCATCTATTTTACCACATAAAGCAGTATTTTTAAACTATACAAACAGATAAGAACGTGATATGTATCACATCAGCATTTCTCTGTCTCACTCTTATCACTGGTTTCTTCACAGTCAGCTTGGCTGCTTCCTTCCGCAGCCCACATGGAAAGTTACACTGCACAGCTGGGTTGTTTGGGGCCTGCAAGGCTAGTCGTTTCTCTAAGTCCCTTTAGGAGGAGGTTTCAATTTGACACTGACTGGAACCCAGTGGGGGAGCAGAACTCCCTCTTCAGGGACTCATTGCCCAACCCACCTTCCTTTAAAGTCATTTGAGAGTCTTTCCATTGACTTAACTGCAGGGGTGCTAGAACATTTTGTACAGTGGGGGTGCTGAGAGCCATTGAACCAAACTGGAAACCCTGTATATAATAGAAACCATTTCAAGCCAGAACCTGTGCTTAACTGAAGTTGGACCAGGTCCCTCGAGAGAAGCCATCAGAACCAGTGCAGCTGGTGTGCTGGTAGGGCATATACTATCTCAGATATCCCTGATGGAACTAACCTCGTTATCTCCTGCATATTTATATCTGCCTCTGGAAATTTCCATTACATGCGTCTGACGAAGTGGGTATTCACCCATGAAAGCTTATGCGCCAATACATCCTTTAGTCTTTAAGGTGCCCCAGGACTCACTGTTGCTATTTACAGATCCAGACTAACATGGCTCCCCCTCTGATACTATCTCAGATAGAACTCTAGCAAGGCCATGGATATGTAGCCCTTTGTGCCAGAGACCAGACATTCCTGTCAGTGAGAATACAGCATAGCACATTCCCTTGTGTGGTCTAGCACAAAGGGAAAATAGGAACGTGAAATACTCCTTATTTTAATATTGATATAAATACAGTATATTTTTATTTATATAAATAATTTTCCACCCTATCTTCCAATAAAACAATTGTTGTGGAATATCTATATTTCTGAGTAGGAAATAGCTAAAAGTCTCCTTCGTATAAGAAAAATGTCTGCCTGGAGGTAAATTAGCACAATATTCAGATATTGGTTCCAATATTTTCTGGGGCAAGAGTAGTATTGTATTGTATGTGATATACACTATAGATATGAATAAGATAAGCACCATCTTACACCACCTGCAGAACTTCATCTCATTTGGCTAGCTACTTGTGCTCCCTGTGGAGGATCCATCTGCTTTACCTAACCTTGTTCTTGATCGTTTGATTAGAGTGTGTTACACCATATGAGTTACATACATATATGGCTTCATATGATGCCACATCATCCAAAACAGCCTGACACAATATAGTGATTGCATATGTGACTGATAACTATGTTACTATGGAGTTGACCCAAAGTCCATTGATATCAATAAGAACCTTTCTATTTAAGACCCCTGGCTGTCCCTATGCTTAGGAGCTGGGGGGGGCACACTGCTGCTTCTGGGAGCTGCATGACATGGCCGCCAACCCTGCTCCCTGGCTGAAGCGCCGGAGCGGGGCCATGCAGCTGCTTCTGGGAGCCACACGGAGTGACCCCCGACCCTGCTCCCTGGCTGCAATGCTGGAGCGGAGCCATGTGGCTTTTTCTGGGAGCCACGTGGAGCAAGCCCCGAATCTACTCCTCGTCTGGAGCACCGGAGCGGGGCAAGCCCCAGACTTTGCTCCCCAGTGGGAGCTCGAGCGGATTAAAATGACTGGTGGGCCAAATCCAGCCTGTGGGCCGTAGTTTGCCCACCCTTGTGTTAAATGTTCAATTTCACATGTTGGATTCCATCCAATAGGGATGGAAATTTGCACAGATGAGTCATAAGCATATTTGCATAGACTCCTTTAATGTATTCTGTTTACTGGATAGCACATCTGTTAAGTGAATATAGTACTCATGGAAAATGGCAGATTATTTCCCGGAAGACTAAAGTCCTATAATTATGCAGAAAACAGGTTCAGCATAGGCAGCAGCAGTGCAAACTTTTACTTGGATCTATGAGACAAGGACCATCTGTGGTCAACAATTCTGCTGCTTAGGCATAATAGAACATTTGTCTACATGGTCTGCCCAGGACACAGAGCTCCCTTGGGGACCAGTACAAGAGTCAGGAGTGAACTCTTACAGGATCTAACAGCTGCCTCAAACCACAGCACTCTCCAGTCCAAATGCAAGATACATTTCTTTGACTTGGCCTTCAATAATAATAGTGCATAGCACAGCAGAGAGAAAATAAATAGGAAAAAAAATAACACAAGGTCAATTTTCTTCTTGAGGAGAAAAACAGAACTATGCATGACAAGTTACATCTCTTAATGCACTTCTGGAAAACATTTCATGCTGTAGTGATTAATACTATATAAATACCCAAATAGAATAGAATATTTTTGCCTTTCTTTTCTCCTCAACCCTGACCTAAAGGAACCATCTCTAGGAACAATAGTTTACTCTCCTGGCCTATTTTAGTCCTTGGCCGCTGTGCTTAGATTGACAAGTCTACTAATAAATGTCAACGGTGATAGTGTTTTCTAATGTTGGTACCTGTCCAGTTGGGGCTTGACTGAAACAACCAATTCATCTTATCCAAGTCACAGCATAGCAGTTGAATAGTAAAACAGTCACTAATGGAGATGTTTGAACCTCAGTGATTTTTATTCAGAGAGCTTTGTGCAAACTTATTTTTGTTGAGGACTTTTAGATTTGTTACCTTTCAGCTTCATTGAATGTCTTACTAAGAGATGGTAAATAGGAGCACATTATACCTGTTCTATGCCACTCATTATTTTATGTAAATCTAATATTTATTTTCTTAATCTCCTTTCTAAACTAAACTCCTGCAATAAGGAGCCCTTGACTGCTACTTTAAACCTGCTGACATAGGAAGCATGTTGTTTCACTATTAAGGTTATCTCCCCACTATGATTTCTTATAGCACTTACCAAGGCAGATGTTGCAGAAATACTATCTCTAGTGACTTGGTATGCACTTAACTAGTTGTGGTTAAATGTATAGACAGTTAGTAGGCTATTGTATTTATGTTCCTTATGTAAGTGTGCTAATAACCTTGTTGAGATGCAACCTATCTTGCTGTGTTTCTCCTGACCAAAGATTCGAGTTTCTTTTTTTTCCCCTTTGCCATTTTTCACATCCCTGCTGAAGCCATGATGATAACAAAATGTATCCTACTTTTATTCTTCCTTACCCTTGAAATCTGTGTCATAGCCACCTGCTCTGAAAACTTCATCAAGTCCAGAGCAGAGACAATCTTGGGTCATCGGCACTATAGCCAGGACCAACAAACTATATGAAGCCCTTGACTCCTGTAGTATCTAATATATTTTGCTTTGTTGTGTCAAACATTATGATATATGTAATCACATTATATTGTAGTGCATCTCTGGTGTCACAGTGTCACAAAATAATACTAGTTTTGTGCATGCAGGCAGCCTGGAATGCAGTAATACTGTGTACACTTGATGTTTTCCTTGCAGTAAGAATCCCTAGGTCTCTGTAGCCTCAGGCCTCATGTTCTTTTAATCCAGTTCTGATCAAAGTAATCTTCATTTGTCAGAGGGGTTGCTATGACTGTCATCACTCAAGGCAGTCTCCACGCACAAGTAAAGTGTGCTGCTCTTACAGAGCACCTAGCACAGCGACAAACAGGAACAAGGAAACCAATCAAGTCTTCCTGCATTCAGTGCAGTCAAGTTGTCGCATATTTCTGATCTATTTCAAGTAAAATAATATCTTGTGAATACCATACACAAGCCCTACTTGTTCTCACCCCTCTTGTGCATGCACACACTCACACACACCTGTTGCAGAGACACTGTCTACAATTTCAATATTATTTGTCAAAAACTATAATTATTTTAACTCACTTCCAATTTCTTTCATCCATTAATTTTTTCTTTACTTTACTTTTTTCTTCCAGAGGATAAAGTGTGGTCAACTGTGTATCATGATCTGCAGATGCAGACTTCAGTGGTAGGCAACGGCCCGGAAAAATACTCTGTATTACAGCTCAATTACAGTGCCACCATGGATCAGATCTCTGCCATCACCAGTAGTGCTGAATACTGTGAGCAGTACATCTCCTACTCCTGCAAGATGTCAAGGCTGCTGAACACCCCAGGTAGGCTGAGAGTGAAATGTCACTTAATTACCATCTCTGCTGGAGTTCCACATTAACTGAACAATTCAACAGGTGCGATGTTGCGGTAACCTGTTCAGACAGTTAACTTATTTAATTTTTCTTGTGGCTGCTCGTGAAAGGTTACAGAAAGGTGGATAAATATATCATTGTAATTTTTGACCTAGGAGATTTAACCTATGGGTTGCTTGCTACTTAAATCAGTTTTTGTAATGAGAGAGATTTCTGTCAATTCTGTGTTTCTGAAAAGGGAGGCTAATCATTGAACAAGATGGCTTTGATTGAAGGATTGCTCAATATAAGCAATAAGTAAATTACTTGAGGCAATATCCTGCAGCCCTGACTCAGGCATAACTCCTATTGAAATCAGTGAGACCTTTACATGAATAATGGCTGCAAGATCTGGCCCATTGATTTCTTCAGTTAACCTCAGTGTTAGATCAAGCTGGAATATTGTGTGCAACCTGCCACCTAGCAAATAGTGGGAAAAGAAGCTGCACAAAAAGATGGCTGTGCCAAGACAGCCATATATCTTTATTAATATTAATGCCTGTCACTAGGTTATTTTTTCACTCTATAACTTTCTGATACAGTACCACACTGGTGTATAAACATTCGATTTTAACAAGCTATAGCTAAATTATCCCTGATGCAAGCAAAAATATTAGTTGTTGCAGCAAGTTTTCTACCATATCAGTAAAATGGCATAGAAAGAGAGTACATTTTAGAAAGCCCCCAACTTGCCATTTCAAAGACATAATGGGTACGGTAATTGTTTCTGATAACATTTGATTTTAAGTATCCATTTACTGGCACTTAACTAAGACTGGATTATAAATGCAAGCACATAATATATCTGCATCATGGTGAAATTAATTCATTATGATAGATGCAATTAAAACGAGTATCAAACAAAACTAATGGCTGGACATTTAAAATGTTATCCTTTATTTTAAGTGCCTCAGACTCATGAATTCATTGTGATATATTTTCTTATGGTGCTGCTGATAAGTAATTCATTTGGCATGCGTGTAGATTTCCATAAGTATTCTGTTGTAATTTAGTGTTAGTGAATTGATACTGCACCGCTCGTTTTTCTGTTCCCTCCTCCTGGCTGTTTTTGAACTATTTCTAATGTATGATTTGTCTCTGTTATTATTCTGTTTAATTTAGCATAGCGAGGAGAATTTGCAAAGAAGTAAATATGCTGGGCCTTCTTGTGCTTTTAATGTAAAGGATCCTGCATCATTTCTGGCTGGGGCAAGTGTCCGGATTGTGGTGGCATTCTGCCCTGAGACACATGCACAGTGCTCACATGTGCATCAGAAGGGGGTTGTATGCATGCACCCCTGGGCAGGTTTTAGCACTTAGATGTAAGATTTGCTTGTGGGCATGAATTAATTATAAAAGTTCATAAAAGCCTTCTGATGTTCATGGTTTACAATGAGTGAATTGTTAACTTTGACTTTTTTATAAGCCTATCTGGCCAACACCACAAGATGAAATTTTGCCTTTCAATATGCATGCATAAATCCAACTGAAATCAGTGCATTTTCTTACACTGAATTTTGCCCTTGGTTTCAGATAAAGAAAAACGATGGCATGCTTTATAGGAACTGAAAAAAAAACTAGTTAGGAATATTAAATTGCAGGTCAGTTTACTGTATTTAGTTTCATTACAGCATTGTACTTGCAAACCATACAGGTTGAATCTTTCAGAAAGACCTGTTAGTGTATTTGTTATGCTATACAAAGCACACGGGATCTTTTATAGAAGAGAAGGCAAATACGCCACATTTATTGAAAATACAGCAGTTAGCATATGCTTTTCAGACTCTCTCTCTCTCTCTCTCCTGCCAGTTGATGTTTATAGTTACCAGTCTGTTGTAGCTCGAGTCAATCTAATGGCCAGTTAGATTGAGCACGAGTGTGGAGCTGGGCTCTGTCAGTCAGGATCCAATGCTCCGAGGCTTCTCAGGACTGAACCCAGAGTTCCATGGCAAAACACCCCAGCTTTATAGTTGTAAATTCCCATTTCAGTCTATGAATTTTGCAATGTCATCCTGTAATCATTAGTCCTTAAGTGGTGTTAATCTTGGGGTTTTCTGCTGTTATCATTTGATGGTTATTATCCGGCTTCCCATTGTTATCTCCTATTTGTTGTCTCACCTTCAGGGGTGCCTGCCTCACCTCTGAGGTTGTCAATGCTGCTAACATGTTTAGCATTGGATACAGTGAATGTTTTCTGATTGTCTCCTGGTCTTTCCAAGTCTACCACTTTTTCTTGACCATCTGGACATTTGTGATGGCTTTCACACCTTATCTTTTCCTGATGCATGTATTCCTCATTCACAAACACAGGGCCACCCGGGGGTGGGGGGGCAAGTGTGGCAATTTGCCACAGGCCCCGCAGGGGCCCCCACAAGAGTTTTTTGGGGCCCCTGGAGCGGGATCCTTCACTTGTTCTGAGGGCCCTGGAAAACTCTCGCAGGGCCTGGGCCCCCGGAGCTTCTTCTGCTCCGGGTCATCATCGGCAATTCAGCGGCAGGGGGTCCTTCCGCTCTGGGGCAGAAGGACCCCCGCCGCCGAATTGCTGCCGAAGTGCCGGGTCTTCGGCGGCAGGTCCCGCTTTGGCGGTAATTCGGCAGCGGAAGGACCCCGCCGCGGGTCTTCAAGGCACTTCGGCAGCGGGTCCCGGAGTGGAAGGACCCCCCGCCGCTGAATTACTGCTGAAGCGGGGGCCCCCCCGCCACCGAAGACCCCAGGCCCCCTGAATCCTCTGGGCAGCCCTGCACAAACAATCTCTTACAGAAACCTTCAAAGGTATACAGACAGCAGTATTTTATATTCAGCAGAATACATTGTAAATCTAGCCTTGCTAAATCTTGTAACTAAAACAATTCACATTGGGGCTTGAGGCCCTCAACGTTCCTCTAATCTCCTTAACATAGATACAATACAAGATCCTGTCTCTTACTAAAACCTTAAAACAAAGAAATGTATCTTTAACTAGAGTGCCTAATTTGTAATACATATAGGAAACCATAGTAGATATTATAACTTATCCTAAAACAAAAGGGTGACCATAATCAGTCATAAGGATTGTTCTAGTCTGTCATTCCTTTCTGCTATTCAAAAAGGGTGGCTGCAGGATAAAATCAAATCATACATTAATTCTCATAGTACAATTATAAAATCCTGCTCCTACGTATTGGCAGGGAAACACTATCTCATGTTTTCAAGTCTGGCATGTAATACAGTAGATCCCCAAATAGCATGGGGGATATGAATTTAACTTTGTTAATCAGGAGTTCTGTTTATTGAGACAGCAGAAGCCATTCGGTAGCACAGTGGCCTCTGCCAGAACCAAGAGTTTGTCGTCATCTTCATCTTCCTCTTGCAGTCTTGCCCAGGAGTCACTGCTCTGCCCTGCTGACATGACACTGGGGCTGCAGAGGGTTCCCTGCACAGCCTCAGGACTGCTGCCACACTGTCTCTGAAGGTGTAAAGTGCAGTGGCTCTGGAGGGGCAGAGCACCGACCACTGGCAAGGCTCTGCTCTGCTCAGCCCCACCAGGGTCCCCACCAGAGCCACAGCCTTCCCTGCACCTTGTGCTTGAAGATCGTGTGTCACTGGCCTTGCAGCTTTGCAGGAAGCCATCTTCAGCTCCCTTGTCAGGGCCTTGCTCACTCACTCCAGTGACAGTGGGGCTGCAGAGGGCTCCCTGTGCTGCCACGGGAGCTAGTCAGCACTAGGGTGGTCTTCCCCGCAGCCAGGGACTCATCTTTCTCCACCTTAGTCATAGCAGCGGGGTTCCACTCCATTGTATCTCGTGCTGGGAGACAAGGAAGGGTTTTGGATAATGTGGAGCTTTGGATAAATGGGAGTATACTATATACTCTATGTCAGAGAGCTGTGTGTGTGTGTGTGTGTGTGTGTGATTTATCTGTAAATAGGGGAGATGCCAAAAAAATTTCTTCTCCTCTAAACTATTTGTTCTTTGGCTCTGCTCAAAGACTTGCCAAGGAACTCATGTTTTCCTTCTTCCTTCTGTTTATTTTTTGGAGGATTGCCTTATCATTTTCTAAATATAACATGACAATACATTCATCTCTGACCACAGCTTAGAAAACTTGTGTGGCTTCCTCCATCAAGGGATTTTACATATAATCACTGTAGTATGGTTCCCAGAAAAGGAAAAGAGAAAACCTCCAATTGTGTATTTCTTGTGTTTTTCCTGTCCCTACTAACATAAATGTCAAGCTCCCATTCACTTGACTGGAGCCAGGAATTTGCCCATGGTTTTGATCAGATACTTGTCCATGGCAGTGAATTTTTCCCTTCAAAAACATTAGTGTCCAATTAAAGCAAATTAAGTCTCTCAGTCCCATTGTAAAATATCGTTAAGAGTAAGGTAGAAAATCAGGAAAACCCAGTGCAGCATCTCAGTTTTAACTAAATCTTTTACATCATGGGGGTGACAACATTTAGGGCTTGATTCTATCCTGCCGTTCACCTTCAGGATGATGCAAAGTGAATGAAAAGCAGGTGTAAAATGCTGTCACCAGTACATGTGAATGGAGAATTCTGACTGGGTAGTGTTTGCACATTTTTTGCTCTTACTTTGCTCAGGCATAAAAGGATACGCAAGCTGCCTGGCAGTAGAGAATCAGGCCTTTATTCACTATCAGGATTACAAAAACACTAGGCAATGTTATATATAACTGAAGAAAAAATCCAAAAATATGGATCACGTACTATACAAGATACCGTTAGTTATAAATATTGTATGTGATGCTGCTTATGTGCTTGCAGTGTTGGAGTTGTGTTGGTCTGACACAGGTGGCTGAGATAATATCTTTTACTGGATATTTCAACTTCTGTTGAAACTTCTGGTGAAAGCTCGAAAGCTTGTTTCATTCACCAACAGAAGTTTGTCAATAAAAGATATTACCTCACCCACTTTGTGTCTCCACTATGCTTCTTATATGTAATTCTAATCTGTCTCACCTGTGAAGTGCAAACCACTATGATATCTAGGTACGATTTTTTAAAGAGCTAGCCAGAATACATTAATATATTGTATTGAATTATATTGTATTAGCTGTCCTAATGTATTATTGCTGTTAATACAAAAAAGTGAATTCTTGCAGTGGTATCTGCAGCAAAATGCAGTTTTGGCAAGATCCTCTCTGCGGGAAATGTTATTTCCCTATCAGGATTTCATTAGTTCTTCTCAGTCTGAGGGGATACCAGTCTACAAGTGACAGCAGTTTGAAAACACATTATCTACATATGCTCTGCATTATTAAATGTTTCCTCATGCCTCTGATATTGAATCTGAACACTACTGCTGCCTATTGTTGTCTCAAAGCACTCTCTTTGTAAAGTACTTCGAGATCTATGGATGGAAAGTGCTATATAAGAGTTAGATATTTTTTATTATTATTATTTATTATTCTACTGTGGACCAATACACTAGTCAGCTGAGTGAGGCCAGCTCAGTCTTCTTTTCAGATCAAAACTCCTCTTTGTTTCCTTTATTCTATTTTTATATGCTCTACTCTCTTTCTAATGCAGTTTCATCTCAGCAAACACACTAAATTATATCCCCATAAGAGATTCATTTCAACAGACAGTCCTAGCAACGGGGATTGTGCATGATCCCACAAGACACAACCCTGTAGCCCTTCCGCTTGGTCTAAGAGAGATGCTGTGACAACAGGATTGTGGATATTCCAGTGACTGGCAATAGTAAATTAATCATAAAAGATTTCTCAAAATCCTCCAACAGACGCCCAGCAGAACTGGGCTGCAATGGATAAAACTAGTAAAATAGAAGAGAGACTGTGTCTGGAGGTGTGATACTTTTTGTTGCCTGTTTGTTTTTCATCTTAAAAATAAATATATTTTAATTATTTTGGCACTCGTGCCTAAAGGCCTTTTTCAGTGTCTTAATGAAAAATAATTAAAAATGTTTGATCAAAATAACTGGGCAACTTGCCTGAATGAGTCAAAAAATACACAAGATAGAGGGCCAGCTACCATTAGGGTGTAAATGCTGGTTCTCAGAGCTAGTGTCTAACAGTCTGTGTGATGTGAAGAAGGATAATCTTGTGGTGAAGGCATTGAACTGGGACTCAGGAAATTTAGGTTCAATTCCTGACTGCTACAGATTCCCTCTGTGACCTAAAGCAAGTCTCTCCTTTGTGTGTGTGTTTCAGTTAAAATGGGGATAATAATACTTCCTTATTTCTGTCTTGCCTACTGAAATGGTGAACTCTTTGGAGAAAGGACTGTCTTTTAGTATGTGTATATAAAGTGTCTAGCACAAAGGGGCATTGACCTTGGTAATACAAGTACTTATTACTGTCAACATCTGCATAAAGTGATAAATTCATACAACCTTAATTCCATCTTAATAATATGTTTGTTTAGAACAAAACCAACAAAAAAGATGGTTTTTATTGCATTGATCAGCAGTTCTCAAACTTTAGTAACCCAAGGACCCCCATTTTGATTTTAAAAATTTTGCAGACCCCCAAACTGCCCAATCAGCCTCAGGCCCTGTCCTACCTCTTCCTGCCCCCGCTCCACCTCTACCCCTCCTCTTCCCCACCTCTTTCTGCCCCCTCCCTCAAGCACGCCCTGTCCCCGCTCCTCTGCCTCCCTCCCAGTGCCTCCTGCATGCTGCTGAACAGCTGTTCCCTGCGAGCAGGAGGTGCTGGGAGGGATGGGGAGGAGTTGATCAGCAGGGCCCGTGGACCCCAGTTTGAGAGAGGCTGGCATAGATCTTTGAAATGTACATTTCTGGTATGTCCCTTTCTCTCCGCCCCTCCCCGCCCCGTGGGGGGAACTTTCATTATGAGCAGATAATGACAGCTCTTCTACCAAGCACATCCAAGAAGTTCAGATATGATCTGAGTTCCTGGTGCCCATGCAGTTTCTTTCAGTTAATGGGGTCATGAGTGAAAGAGAGAAAGAAGTTTCCCCATTTCCATGTAGTCAGCTGAAGGAGGTTGAGTGGGATGCTCTTTCCAGTCCCATCAGTCAGGGATGGGGAGAAACAGGAGAGCAGGAGCTATTCCTTCTCTGAGAATGAAAATTCCAGCAATTTCAGTTTCTCGCAAAGGAAGTGATTTACAGTACAATAATATACAGCTATCCTAGTAGACTATAGTACAATGATACCGCTATATCACTTCATCCATCATTGTCAGCAGTCTATAACACACACTGTAAATTGATCACGTGCGGTTGGAGAACATTTTAGGAGCCATGTATGTCTATATATGAAGCAGAGAGGGGAGTGTACGCTGGTTCTGTTCTTTCTTTAATCCGCAGGGAGAATTGTAGCCTTCCTCCTTTCAGCCAGCGTTCTGAATGAATGTGTGTCTGTCATTTTACAGAACTGTAGAAATCAGAAGCACATAAGCAGAGCATGAGAGCTGAAAGCAAAGAAGCAGTGAACAGAACCAGATCAGGTGGTGCTGCATGCCAGTTTCATTCATGTTGCCTGTGCAGGCAGAATGTGGTGATTGCAGGCATATGAAAAGTATAAAGCAGAGTTACTGCTGTACTAGAATAATGATTGTTTCATGCCTGGGTGTAAACAATCATTATATGGTGGCTCCAAGAATTCAACAAAACCTATTTTTACATAATTTTAACAGCTGAGGAGGCTGATTTTATCATTCTAAGCATAAAATGATTCTATTACAGATATTAAAAAGGGCTTACGGGTAGACTAGTTCAATAAAAATGGAACACAAATTATTATATGGTATAATTATTAGATATGGGTCCAAACTCAGATGCTAGATCTAAACACCCCTAATCTTTGGGTGTTAGCAGATCTGGAATGCTAGATGTGCACCCATCTTCTTCCTAGAGTGAACCAAAAAAGGAGAATTTCCACTGCCATGGATTTTGGCAAAATGACCAGCCTGGTTTTCATCCACTCCATTGCAATGGGTTTTCCAGTGGGTGATAGCTAAGCTAATACTTTCACATATTTACACCCACTGTAAATGGAAGCCAATGGTTTACGTTTTAAAGAAAACTTTTTGGCATTAAAAAAATTACCTCCTCTTAGCCATTGGGCTGTAGTTTTGAAGTGTCTAGGACAGTAACCTATAAAACCCTAAGTAAAAGGTTTCTAACGGAAAAGCAAAAAGGTGTTTTGGCCAGGGGAGGCTCTAGGAATTGTGCCGCCCCAAGCAGGGCGGCACGCCGTGGGGGGCGCTCTGGCGGTCGTCGGTTCCACGGCTCCGGTGGACCTCCTGCAGACACGCCTGTGGGAGGTCCACCGGAGATGCGGGACCAGCGGAGCATCTGCAAGCATGTCTGCGGGAGGTCCACCGGAGCCGTCTCCCGCGGCACGCCGCCCCAAGCGGGCGCTTGGCGCGCTGGGGTCTGGAGCCGGCCCTGGTTTTGGCCCTTATATTTAGGTTTAGCTTTGGTCTAGAAGTCATCCTGGATGTTAAATTATAATATTCCCCATCCATCCTGCGCTCCTTTTACTATGCTTTTTCCTAACCCTCTCAAACAACTCTGAGTTTCCCGATAGCTCCCATGACCATCATGTTAGTTGTCCTGTTTTTATCTGAATCACACTTTGCTCTTGTAGTTGCTTCTCTCATGAAATTTCTTTAACCCTATTGGTCTTTGCTAAATTCCCCAGTTCACTGTCTCCTCCTCTTGATTCCTGAGCTCAATCAGATATCTCCAAATGGATCATGCCAGATTTTACCTTGCTGTTTCCCAGAAACCATAATAGCATTTGCTATAACGTGCATATCAGAGCTCTGCAATGGAAAGCAGAACAACAGTCTTAAGACCAACTGACTCTTAGCATTCTTCCTTAAGAAAGAATGATGAATTTGACTTTTAATATTATAATTGTAACCGCACATTCACAAATTTGTGTGGGAGTACAGTTACTTCTCATTATTCATTCCCTCCAGAAGTATTCTCTGCCTATTATGTGAAAGAGCCATTATCCACCTCTCTAGGGGGGGAAGTGAGGCAGTCATTATCCTGTTACTTCTAAAGGCTGATTTTAAAGCCATATATGCTTTATTGCATTCCTAAAGAAGTGCCCACTTACATTACTTCTAATGGAATCCTGAGCTTTCTTTGAAGATCTTCCTTCTTGGTGAGCAGGTCAGATTTGGCTTAATTTATGATATCTCAGAGGTTTACAGATCCAGAAAGTATGGCTGCATGTATATTAAAAATAATTTCTTTCATTTACAGTAAATTTCCTTTTCCTTTTCATGAACATAATGGAAAGTCCAAATATGTTCATTTCATTTCTAATATACATATTTGCACAGGTCTATATAGGATTAGCTTAAAAACATTATTAAAAGAAGGCATTGTGGTTCAGTAAATAGAGCATCAATAGGAGACCGAGGTTCTAGTCACATATCTGCTACTGACTGTCTTTGACCTTAACCTTATTGTGCCTCAGTTTTCTTATCTATAAAAGTGAGAAAAATGCTTACCTGCCATTGCATAACATTTTGCTGTATCTTATAGCTGTTTGCAATTGTTTGTACAAAAAAATAATTTAGTTGAAAATGACTTGTAAACAAAACATTTGCCAAAAAAAAGTAATTATTGATATTTTTCATTACACTTTTATTAATATCTTAGTCAAATTGTGTCAAAATATGTAAGAAAATAATTTTCAGTAAACTAAACATTTTAGAGAGAGAGAAGGTGGGTGAGGTAATATTTTTTATTGGGCCATCTTCTGTTGGTGAGAGAGACAATTGGTCCAATAAAAGATATTACCTCACCTGCTTGTCTCTAATATTCTGAGACCGACATGGCTACAACTACACTTCATCAACATTTTAGAGTAATTTTGATACAATTTCAACAAAATATTTTTGATATTTTATTATATATTTTTTCAAATTATATGAAACATTGGAAAATTGGTCCATGTAAACTATTAAATGGAAAACAAACTTCACTTACATTCCTTAAAATGTTTTCTTTCTTTTTAGAACAGCTCTGTTATACGAGTGCTCAGTTTTAGTCATCTATATTAATAGGGCCTTTTTAAAATTTAATAGAGTTCTCTTCAGAGGTAAGCTCTCTGCAAAAGGAACTATGAGGTTGTGTAATTACAAAATTCCCCTTCTCCTCTTCCTTCTGTCCTGCTCCATTTATGTCTTTACCATGACTGAGATTATGCTCTTTCATTTTCTTGTGGGTCAATATCCTCTCCTGGTTCACCACAGGGCAGAGTTAGGTTGTCCTAAACTCCTGGCTCTGCCTGCTGACTTGCTATTGGGAAAATCAGTTAACCCTGGTCTCATCTTGCTCTCTGTAACAACATTAATATGCTATTAGTGTTGTGAGACTGTTTTAGTTAATGCTTATGCACCACTTTGCAAATATATAAAGCATTTTATAAGTGCATATAAGAATGGCCATATTGGGAAAGACCAATGGTCCATCTAGCCCAGTCCATCCAACCAACAATGGTTGATTCCAGATGCTTCAGAGGGAATGAACAGAAAGAGCAATTTTATCAAGTAGGCCATCCCCTCTTGACCTGTCCCAGCATCTGTCAGAAATGTAAGGATACTTGGAGCATGGCATTGCATCCCTGACCACCTTACCTAATAGCCATTGATAGACCTAGCCTCCATTAACTTATCTAATTCCTTTTTTAACTCAGTTATATTTTTGGCCTTCACAATAGCTCCGGCAATGAATGCCACTGGTTGATTGTGCATTGTGTGAAGAAGCCCTTCCTTTTTTGTTTTAAACCTGCTGACTATTAATTTCATTTGATGACCCCTGGTTCTTGTGTTATGTGAAGGGTAAATAGTACCTCATTCATTTTCTCCACACCATTCATGATTTTATAGACCTCCATCATACCCTCCTTAGTCATCTCTTTTCTAAGATGAACAGTTCCTCTCTTTTTAATCTCTCCTCATATGGAAGTTGATCCATACCTCTAATCATTTTTATCTTCTCTGTACGTTTTCCATTTCTAATATTAATATATATATATATTGAATATAATATATATATTGATATGTTGAATACACTGAATACTTTGTGCAGTTCTGGTCATCCCATCTCATATATGTATATGTGTATTCAATGTGTGGGTACATCATGGATTTATATAGCAGCATTATGATATTTTCCAACTTCTTATCTAACCCTTTCCGAATGTTTCCTATCATTCAGCTAGTTTTTTTTGACTGCCACTGCACATTGAGCAGATGTTTTAAGAGAACTATCCATGAAGACTCCAAGAACTCTTTTGTGAGTGGTAACAGCTAATTTAGACCCCATAATTTTGTATGTATAATTGGGATTATGTTTTCCAATGTGCATTACTTTGCATTTATCAACATTGAATTTAATCGGCCATTTTGTTGCCCAATCACCCAGTTTTGTGAGATCCCTTTGTGACTCTTCACAGTCTGCTTTGGACTTAACTATCTTGAGTAATTTTGTATAGAGTGAAAACTTTGCCAAATCACTATTTACTCCTCTTTTTAGATCATTTTGAACAGCATTGGTCCTGTTACAGATCCTTAGGGGACCCTCCACTCCCATTTCCCTCTTTCCATGGTAAAAACTGACCATTTACTCCTGAATTGTGTTTCCTGTCTTTCAACTATGAAAGGACCTTCCCTGTTATCCCATTACAGCTCACTTTGCTTAAGAGCCTTTGGTGAGGGACTTTGTCAAAGGCTTTCTGAAAGTCCAAGTACAGTATGTCCATTGGATCACCCTTGTCCACATGTTTGTTGACACTCTCAAAGACTTCTAATAGATTGGTGAGGCAAAAGTTGTGTAGAGTCTTCTCCAACATTTTGTGTTCATCTATATGTCTGACAATTCTGTTCTTTACTATAATTTCAACCAATTTGCCTGGTATTAAGTTTAGGCTCACTGGCCTGTAATTTCCTAGATTGCCTCTGGAGACTTTTTTAAATATTGGTGTCACATTAACTATCCTCCAGTCATCTCGTACAGAAGCTGATTTAAGTAATAGTTTACATCCACCGTTAATAGTTCTGCAGTTTCTTATTTGAGTTACTTGGTGACTTATTACTGTTTAATTTATCATTTTTTTCCAAAAACCTCCTCTCCTGACACATCACTCTGGGACTGTTCCTGAGACTGAGGTGTCCTCAGATGCTATGTTTTATTGTTCTTTCTTCATCAGAGATCCTCCTTCTACTGTGTTGTAGAATTTTATAGTCTGTTGTTCCATCAAAATACTTTCTGAGGCATTGATTGTTCTGCAAAATGTATTTAAAGATGAAGGTGAATGCAGTTTGATTGCTAAGATGCGCACAAAGACATTTCACCCTAGGAACATCTTTTTCTATGTGCTTCTGCTGGCATGTCTTGTCATATTTACTTCTCTTCCAGTAGAGAACTAGACTATTTAAATGTTTTTTCATTGTCTCTCAAAGTGAGTGCCTGGGGTAAGAAGTTCTTCTTTTACTATCTCTGTTAGTAATTGCATATGTTTTTTTTCCTTTTTCCTTTTAGTATTTAATTATTTTCTTACAGCTCCCTTCAGTTATTTCATATACTGCCCTGTGGTTCTTGCAAACAGAAGGAGGCAAAGTGTGTGTGTGTGTGTGTGTGTCCTGATCTATAGATTATGAATAAAATTTCCCAGTTACCACTTTGAGGGTTGACTGGTTCTTGTCCAAGATCAGGCCCAGTATTATTAAAATTATTATATAGTTGGGAACCCCGATTTGGACAGGTGCAGCACTCACACTATAGGAATTCTTCTATATTTACAAATAAATAATTTCTTAATACATTTAGCAAAGTCACACACACTCTAACTCAGTAAGGTAGATAGATATAATACTGAAAGTAAATCTGAACATCCATACTCACGCCATCCCTTCTAGAACAACCTGAAATTTTAGCCATTATCTTCCTCATCACCTTCACCTTCCTCATCCTCACTAGTGGCAATCATTCTGGCCCCTCCTAGGGGCTACATCTCTCTCTCCTACTGCTCTGGGATGCCACTTTTATAATATATTACGCTGACATTACCATGTCTAATGCATCTGTATTTCCTCCCCTTACCAATGTTAAGGTGTCCTTCTTCTATAGGTTAGTGTATTTACGATTTCACCCCATTATCATATACGTCAATTCATTGCCATGGGACTTTTGCGGTCGAATGTTCCATCCAGTACCTTCCAGAAGCTGGTGTCAGTTCATGTTTTGTGGTTGGCTGATGTCATTATGGACAAAATTCCCCCCTAAACTCTACTTCCAATTCCCCAAAACTTATGAGTTACCTAAGATTATCTATTCCAAAGCTTGTAGGCCTCAAGCCTCGTGCTAACTGCTGAAACCAATGTCTTATAGGATACAAGCCTGTCCAATCTGTTCTTTAAAAAACTCCGGTGATGAGGTTTCCACAACCTCCATTGGAAGCTTATTCCAGAGCTTAAGTACCCTTATAATTAGAAAGATTTTCCTGAAGATTTTGTCCCTTGGTTGAGATTAAGCCCGTTACTACTTGTCTTCCCTCAGTGGACATGGAGAACAATTTATTACAGTCCCCTTTATAATAGCCCTTAACATATTTGAAGATTGGTATCAGGTGCCCTTTCAGTCTTCTTTTCTCAAAACTAAATGTGCCTTTTTTCATAGGTCAGGTTTTCTAAACCTTTTTTCATTTTTGTTGCTTTTCTGTGGACTTTCTCCAATTTGTCCACATCTTTCCTAAAGTGTGGTGCCCAGAATTGGACACAATACTCCAGCTGAGGCTTCATCAGTGCCAAGTAGAGCAGGACAATTACCTCCCATGTCTTGCATATGACACTCCTATTACTACAATCCAGAATTATATTAGCCTTTTTTGCAATGGCAAATTCATATTCAATTTGTGAACTACTATAACCCCCAGATCCTTTTCAGTGGTGGTACCATCTAGTCAGTTATTCCCCATTTTGTAGTTGTGTATTTGAGATTTCCTTCCTAAGCAAGTGTACTACTTGCCTCATAAATTAATTTAATTTCATCTTGTTGATTTCACACCAATTCTCTAATTTGTCAAGGTTGTTTTGAATTCAGTCCTGTCCTCCAGAGTGCTTGCAATCCCTCCTGGCCTGGTGTCATTTGCAATTTTTATAAGCATACTTTCCACTTCATTATCCAAGTCATTAATGAAAATGTTGAATGGTACCAGACGTAGGGCTAACCTCTATGGGATCCCACTAGAAACATGCTACTAGTTTCACAGCAAAATGATTGATAACTACTCTTTGAGTTCAGTGTTTCAACCAGGGCCGCCCAGAGCATTCAGGGGGCCTGGGTCTTCGGCGGTGGGGGGTCCCCGCTTCGGTGGTAATTCGGCAGCGGGGGGGTCCTTCCACTCCGGGACCCACCGCCAAAGTGCCCTGAAGACCTGCGGTGGGGCCCCCTGCCACCGAATTACCGCTGAAGTGGGACCCGCCACCGAAGTGCAGCCGGGTCTTCGGCGGTAATTCGGCAGCGGGGGGCCCCTGCTGTGGGTCTTCGAGACACTTCGGCGGTGGGTCCCAGAGCGGAAAGACCACCCCGCCCCTGAATTACCACCGAAGACCCGGCTGCACTTCGGCGGCGGGTCCCGCTTTGGTGGTAATTCGGTGGCGGGGGGGTCCTTCCGCCCCGGAGCGGAAGGACTCACCACCGCTGAAGACCCGGAGAGGAAGAAGCTCTGGGTGCCTGGGCCCCGTGAGAGTTTTCTGGGGCCCCCGGAAGGAGTGA
The DNA here is from genome assembly GCF_016161935.1 of Mauremys reevesii. NCBI lineage: Eukaryota > Metazoa > Chordata > Testudines > Geoemydidae > Mauremys > Mauremys reevesii. Next base: position 98,311,865 of record NC_052624.1, read on the forward strand.
AGGACCCTGCTCCAGGGGCCCCGAAAAACTCTTGTGTGGGCCCCTGTGGGGCCTGGGGCCTGGGGCAAATTGCCCCACTTGGCCCCCCCCCTCCCCGAGTGGCCCTGGTTTCAACCAGATATGCACCGGCATTATAGTAATTTAATCTAAAGCACATTTTGCTAGTTTGCTCATGTGGGGCTGTATCAAAAGCCTTACTAAAATCAAGATATGTTACGTCTAGAGCTTCCCCCTTATTCACTAGGCTAGTAACCCTGTCAGAGAAGGAAATTAGGTCGGTTTGGCATGATTTATTCTTGACAAATCCATGTTGGTTTTTTTTGCCGTAAATGTGCAACATGTATTTACACTTTACATGATAGACCCTAATAGCGTGAAATTCTAAGGCACTGTCTAAGGCTATTTTTAAGATGTATTATTTACAAATATACTGGCTTTCATGATAGACTGCATTGAGTCCAAAGAATCCATTACTGTCTATAATATCAGGTCTCGTAAGTGTGTGTGGAAATGTTTGCATGTTCGAACACATTATTTTGTTATGGGAAAAATTCTCTCTCCATCATTGTCACACCTTAAGAGGTGATACTTCTGTTTTCTGCAAAAACAAGGCCATCCAAAAAGCAGTATCCCCTTTCTGCTTGCTCTGTCTTCTTCTCTCTTACTTTTGTTGTGTTACTGTATTGCTATCATTTAAGATCAGATCTGATCTCATATACGCTAATGTAAAACCAGAATAACAATGACTACAGTGGTGTTACTCCTGAATGACACTGGTGTCATAGATCAGAATCAACTCCTTTGATCCTTAGGGTGTGTCTACACACCCATCAGGAGATGCAGACACACTCAACCTAGCTCTTTTCTAGATAAAAGCTAGCTTGTGTAATAGCAGTTGTGGAAGTGGCAGATGCTTGACACTGTACCTAGTTTTAGGTACCCATGCTCCTGGGCGGGTGAGGCTAGCTTGTGAAGCTGCCCATGCTGCCATGACTTCCCTGCTATTGTTACTTGAACTAGCAGTGCACATGCTGCCATCACACCTCCTGATTGCAGTGTAGACCTTTATGGCAAAGACTCTATTTTCATACATGTTTGAAAAGCATCATTCATAGTGATTGCACTGTCTGGAAAAGATATTAAATGAATAACTGTTGGGAAAAAATCTGAAATGGCAGCCAACAAAAAGAGTTTAACCACAGAAAATGATGATAAATCTATAATAATACTTTGCATCTCTATAGCAACTCTCAGCCAAATTTCTCAAAATGTTTTATTTAAATTAATGGGTTAGTCCTTACAACATCACTGTGAAGTGGGGACAAATGATTATTTCACTATAAGGGCTTGCCTACATCTGTTACAGTTTTTGAATATAGTTTTGAACAGTTGAGACAATTGCTGATCACAACCTAGCAGTCAGTTCAGATCAACTCTAATTGTGTTCAGCATTGTGCCACCTAGCTGTGATTAAATCCTGTTCCCAGCAGAGCTATATCCCATTTAGCAGACAGTTTTTTCTGGTCTGTGCTGACCCTTCATTTGGGGTCAGTTTCATGTTATTTATTGTTCAGAATCATGTTCAAGCATGACGTGCGATGTAGGCAAGTCTTTATAAATGGAGAAACTAAAGCACAAAGAAATTAAATAACTTGTTCAGATTTACAAAAGAAAGTCAATGCAGGAGGCAAAAGTGGGTCCTGGTTTTATCAACTCTGTTCTTTATTCCCAAGACCTCCTTCCAGCATAACATTAACTTAATTTTATTAATGACATGGGTTAACTGAAGTCATTCAAAAGAACAATAGATCACAATTGCACATGGGCAGCTAGGAGCCCACACTCAATGTCTTGTGTTATTTGAAATCATCTGGGAACTTTTTGTCACATGGAACAAAAAGAGTCAATTGAGCTTCCCATCACTCTGGACCACTTGGCATATATAGCATGTTTGATAGATCTGGGAAAATACTGTGAAAAGTTGACTTTTTTCAAATAAGTTAATAATAATGTGCAAACATCGGTCAAAAGTATCAAACCTGCCTGCTTTGTTAAGCCCCTAAATCCATATTTAGGCACTTAAATAATATGGCCTGATTTTCAGTGGTTCTGAAGTCAGTGGGTAATACAGATGCATAGGAGATTACATAAGTATTTAAAACTCAGGCACCAGGGTTGAAAGTTTTGGTCATTAATATATTAATGACTATAATTATAAAATAGCCAGGAGCATTGTCATTATTGCAGTGAGAAGTCAAAGGTACATGCCAAACCAGAAACCATCTCCCACTCACTGCTAGTTGACTGGAAATCCTGTGTTACAAGGGTCTGTACCTGAATTCCATGAAGTTCTAGCAACAACTCAGCTTTGTATTTTATAGTTTGTCCTGAGGTTTTAATAATAGTGCTGTTAGTTTCAGTCTTTGCTGAAAGGAGAAGTTTATACCCCAGCAAAGAAAAATAATAACGTTCTTTTGTCACTCTCATATTCAGTAATCATCCTGCTAAATGATTTTTCATCAACAGTTCACTGCCTAATCATGTTTTAAAAATAATTTGTCAGTCCAGTCTATTCTTTCTTTCTTTCTTTCTTTCTTTCTTTCTTTCTTTCTTTCTTTCTTTCATGCACCCAAGCTTCTTACCCTTATTCTGTTAATGGGAGTTGTGACTAAGTTAGAATGGCAGGATTTTACCCACACTCTCTCTCATGGCTAAGAAATAACAAAGTAGTCTTGCTTTCTGAATCTTGAATAGAGAAAATGAGAATAATCAGAAAAAAACACCCTAAAAATAACTGTTCTCTTCTGCTGAAGGAGCTGAGCTGAGATTTCCTAATAGTGCAGCACAGGTGGTGGTAACCTGGGACTTGCTGAGGGCACAGCAAGCTTGGGCTGCTGTCTGTTGTAATCAGGCTGATTGTCAATGACATTTCACTGAAGTACAGTGCTTTTTTGTTATTATTATTCATAATGCCTTTACTTTCTTGGTGAAGATAATGACAGCTTCAAGTTGTCATTTTCCAGCCTCATAAGGCTTTGTCCTGCTCACCCCCTCCCAAATCTCCATCCTTCTAGGATACGTTTTGGTTTGTAAAATAAAATGGCTTCTTTTGTATTGAAGTGGAGAATTTGTAAGTTACAGCCACATGGCACTAGACTTTTTTTTCATCTTTTGGGGTCATTCTGGGAAGTAGGGGAGAGTAAAGTTCCCCTACATGGGTGCAGAAGATGACTTTGCATTGTGGCTGGAGAGGCAGTGGGGAGAGGGGAGTAGGTAGGTGGGGAAATAGGTGGAACCATACCTGGGTATGGGGTGAATGTACTACTCCTTGCAAAGGGATATAGTAAAATACTCCCTCCAGCCCACAGCACAATAGAGTATGGGAAGCATTGTACCTCACAGGGGTAGGTCTGAGGCATAGCACGTCCAGTGGTGGAGCTTCAGTGCTGTGCTTGAGGGCACAATCCAGATGACAGGAATTAGGGTAGAACAACTTAGTGAAAAACAAGAGACAGGTGAGTTATAGTCTCTCGGGGCTAAACTGCTTAGAAGGGCAAAAGGGGACTCCAAAGAAACCTGATGAGTGTTGTTCACGGTCAAACAAAATCCCTCACCAGTTTTGGGAGTCCTTACCATAGTTGTACAACACTAATTAGCTAGGACAACTAAATGACCATGGCTTTTCAGGACATGGGACTGATTTGCAGTGGCACCTGGTGATAGCAAGAGAGGGCCATATTCTGGCTTCAGGTACATATGTCATATGGCATTTAATAACTGTTGTATGCAAACACATACCCCATTACTTTCATTTTTGCAAAAATAAATACATAAATAAATAAATAAATAAATAAATAAATTTTGTCACAAAATGTATCCTGATTCATACTACATGGGATTGCAGAAGGTACAGGAAGGCACAGACCTCCATGTGTATGGCCCCATTCCACAGGCAGATCCCTCAAGATCTACAGGGCTTGGGGAAACAGTGCATGACATCCCACAGTCCTCAGTAAAGAAATCAGGACAATCTCTTCAGTTTTCCACCTCCTCTACAGGGTGACCTTGCCCTTTACTAATTTGCTGTAGTCTGTTTTTTATACTGTTATAATATTATTATGCCATCTAACATATTTATAAATGAAATTATCAATTTAAGTAAATATGTTGGTCTATATATCCTCTTAATTGACTCTAAGTGATCTGTGAATTAATAAGTATAATGTTCTAATGGGATACACTTAATCTGTTCTGAGATTGAAGAGACATCTTTTGTCCATTGTCTCATTACACTACTGATAATGTTACTCCCATAAAATGTTGTGGCTGTTATTGTTTTTTCTTTGTTTCCCCCCCTCTCCTGTATCTTGGTATGTCTTCTAATCTAAAGCTTGTAGGGGGATTTTCAAAAAGACTAGACCATTTCTTTTATTACTCTTTCTTTTAACAGAGGTTCTTTAGAGGTATAACATGTTCAAGTACTTTCAAAAAGTTTAATCCTCCCCAAAATATGTGTTTACATAAATGTTGTTGCATGTTGGCAGACAGAAGTGCTTATTAGATTGTCTTTATCAGAATTATTTTAACAGGATTGCTTTGAGTGGGACTTGTGTTTATTAGTCTTGTGAACCATAGAATTTCCACTCATGAGGGTACAGAGTGAACTGTGTTTGTTTTAGTTATGTGGGTTTGTTCCACATGAGTTTTGCTTTAAGTGAAATACAAAACTCAACCCAGTCCTCTGAAAACATAGCTTTAAAGTTTTTCTGGCAGTAGTAGTGATCAGGGGTGTAAGCCAATCCCTTCCCTCCCCTTCTGAGAGACATACCTTTATAAGGCATGACATGCAAAGGGCAAAAGTGTGTAAATAGTAACAGGACAGTAGGGGTTAGTTATGGGCCAGATTCTGACTGGCCCTGATGTGGTTGCACATGGGTGCAAGAGGGCACAGGTAGCCTTTCTCTATGAAGGCTCTCAGCTACAGTGGTGATGAACGCTATATAAGTACCTGCATAGATGGACAGATGGATAGCACAATGCCTTATGGAATTCCTCCTGGTGATGTGCAGCTCTGTATCACCTGTGCAATCTGGCCCTATGCTTCCAATTCTAGGAAGGATTCTTGCATTGGTGAAGAATTTGGAATATTGCCCCAATCTTCACCTTAGTGTGAAGGACACACGGGAAAGGCTATCCAACAATTCCACTTGGGCAAGTAACTGTGAAGACAGCAGCTCAAAGCCAAAACACACTACTGAAACAACAGCTGAAATTCTTACTCATGAGAGCAAGGGCATAAAATTCATGCTGTGTTGAGCAGAAGAATGAATTAGTTCAAATTGTGCAGTAAAGTGAACAGAATGAATAGACTGTACTTGTTACTGGGAGCAAGATATATTTGGAACAGCTCCTCCCACAAGTACGGGAGCTTTAAAAATGGCAAAGGGCTAAAATCTGCCCTCAGATGTGTCCGTGCCTCTGCTAGTAACTTCAGTGGGAGTTGCGTGCATGCATTTGAGGGCAAAATTTGACCCAAAACCATGATTTGTATCTTTTAAATCCCCAGAGAGTGGGGTAAGTTATATAAAAGTCTAGAAGCTATTGAGAGAAGAACAGTAAATCGCCTGACGATATATTTAGTAAGTGATAATACAGTTCATGGGGGCAGTGAGGGTGGACACCATAAAAATTAAAGGAAAAAACATTTTTTTAACTGGCGCATTATTGAATATTTAGAGACAAGGAAGAAATAGTTTGAGGGAGATTTCCTGGCTTTGCCTTCATTTTCTCTTACTAATAAATCACTGGATAAGATGAATCCTTATTTAGAGTGCCAGCCTCAATAAGAAAATACAGTTTCATTTATTTTCCCAATATCTACTAGTGGAATCTTTTTTTCATTATTGAATTGCATTGATATTACCATTAGTGTGGAGAGCCATCTATGACAAGCTATTACATTAAAAGTTCTATCAATAAGGCCATAGATTTGTGTTCATGGCTCATTTTTTAAGCATGAAGAAGGAACTTTTTCCATATTCTTATGTGTGAAGTAGCAGTGATAAGAGGAAAGCTATGTTAATTGCTTTAAAGGTCTGCTTTTTTCTGAAAGCATTTCTCCTGTTATCAGGTCATATATTTTCTTTTGTTGCTTGGAACACATATACAAAAGTCTTCATTAACTCTGAAGAACAATCAGTTAGAAAAGGTCTTCAGGCAGTGGTACTGTCATTCCAAGAAGTCCATTGATGAATCCAGGCAATGTATTGAGATAAAGTAGAATTCTTCAAGAGGATTTTGCATAGTCCTTCTTGAAGGAAGGCACCTACATCAACAGCTCCACTTCTGTGAGTAGATCTCCAAACTCAACAACGGACTTGCACAGTGCCAGATTTAAGGTATATCTGCACTTATGGCGATGCGTAGGGTAGAGATCCTCATGCCAGCTAGCATAAGTGTAAATAGCAGTGTAGGAGCCTGACATGCCTATGCCTGAAACCAGGGTATATCCTACATGGCTCTCTACACACCCAAGCAGTCCCTCCCATGTCTACACTGTCATTTTTAGCAGTCTAGTGTATAGCTGCCTCCCTGCTGCTGGATCCTTGCCCACTGCCCTCTCCTTGCGAGAGCTATCCTTGTTGCAGTAAAAGGATATCCCTGCTGGAGCCTTTCCCTGCTGCCTCCCCATGCCAGAGCCTTGCACTGCTATGTGTAGCCGGCACACTGTAGTGACAAGTGCGGATGCAGCCTCTTTTCATGGTGGCATGTAGCTATACGTGTAGTGCCTGTAATCTAAATGCCGGCATAAGTATAGACAAGGCATCTTCCTACTGGGTCTGAAGAGCCTCCTCCCTCCATAGGGATCTGAGGAAGCCCTCCCACTTTTATGGCCCAGACAGTGCCCACACCATATAGATATTTTCCCCTTCTATTTTTCTTGTCTTTCTTAAAAAAAAAAAAGTTGACTGACATCTAACTAAGTAGAAACAAATGTAGCCCCCAAAGCATAGAAAGGAAGACTGATGAGGAGAGCATTGAGGTTGTTGTACATGATCCAGACTTGCACCTTCCTTGCTTAGAGGGAACAGAAGAGTGGTTGAAACCACTTCCCCTTTTATACCCTCAGAAACCACCATGTAGGCAGGTGAATGACCCAGTGCTTGATAGGAGATTTTGGAAGTTCGAAGAGAAGATGCCTTGATCCCCTTAAGGTGACTATGTAGAGGTTCATTTTTAGCTCCAGCCTCATCTCCCAAACAATATGACCCATCCCCCCTCACCTGACAATTCCTGTTGTTATTAAAAGCAAATCGGTAGGAATTTAGGAAAATGTGTTTTCAGTAATTTTTAAAGAGAAGTAAAAAAATGAATCTATGTTTGACAGGCATGTAAGAATATAGTGAGTGTAATTAAAACTGGGAAATATTTACAGTTCAAAATGAAATAAGTTAACAAGAAAAAATAATGGACCAAATTCTGAGATAAATCTGATGAGTTTAGAAGGTCTCTGAGTTGTAAATTGGCCAATAATGTTTTTAGACTCAGATCCACTGTTCAGTCTCGGCTCCTGTCCTTCACTCCAGGGGCATCTGAAGATGGCAAAATTGCTCAGTGTTTTGCAGGGATCTCGCCTTCACATCCTATCCATGGTCATTTCCTCTCAAACACCAAAATAACTGGGGTTTTTTGTTTTTTTGTTTTTGTTTAGAGCCTTCCATGCAAAAGGAAAGCAATGACAAGACAAGATTTGGCCTAAAGTATGTGATAACATATTTAAACATTACATTGTAAAGCACACTTGCAAGGAGTAGACTTAAAGTTGTGCATTCAACCATAACTTTTGTGTTTCCTGACTTAAAATCTGTGAAACCTCAATGTTGCATTATATTGGTTTTTGCAATAACAGTACCCTTGATGATCCTTTTTTCACTAATCTGCCCTCTCAATAATTCACATTTTTCAATCTCATAAATACAATATTTACTGTATGACACCTAGGATAGCTCTTTCATACATACTGACATTTTCAATATTTGCAATTTTCTTTCTTTTTCTTTCTCTTTTCTTTTCTTTTGGAAAATTCTAATTTGCTCTGTGGGTTTGACATTGAAACAATGCCCCAGGGGTCAGCATGTCTTGGATGGAAAATGATATGTGGAGAGCATTAATTATGGAGATTTACACCAGAAATGACTCTACACATGACTAATTCCTCTCTTCTGTTAGCTGTAAATAGAAACTGATGTTGAACAGGTTGCAATTTACGATAATCCTAATGCCAAAAAACATTGGTATGATGCTGTTACATCACATGGATTTATACAAATGGTTGATTGCTACCTAAATGTGTATTAATATGCAGTGTACATCCTCAGGTAATTTATGAGAAGGTGTCAATATATGAAATACTGAATGAGGCAATGACCAGTAAGTAATATAATTGCCCCAAAAACCAGTGTATATTTCCAGATCAGAACTAGATATTTCCTTTGAGTGGGCAAAAAATGTATCCTTTTCAAAAAAGCATGATATACAACAGGATAGCATTTGATGTGGTGTAATACAAAGCCTTGCAATATGATATACTTACATAATGTTTTTCCCCAAGACAGTGCTTGATAGGATCAATCCAAGAACTAATATGAAGTGGGCAAAAAACAAATGACAAAAAGCAAATATTTTCTCTGTGTCCACTAATATAAACAGTAATGTCCAATATTAGGTGCCAAATAAGTATCACTACTTCCAGTAGGTGTGCCCAATGGTGGACATATAGTCTGGGTATTTTTCATATTCTATAAATACTGATTACATACTTTGAAGGAGAAAAAATCAGTTTGCAATGAAATGGTGGTGTTATGTATGTTGTTTCTTGATGAAGGTGGTATCCATCCAGATTAACTCCATTCATATCAGTGGAGTTATACTGGAGTAACTGATAGCAGAATGTGGACATGGTAACCAAAAAAGTTGAAAAGAATAGGTCAATAATCTCAGGAAATACAAGATTGAGAGAGAAAAGTTTTTTATGCCAACAGAATTGTAAAGTATTTTAAAAAGTGATTAACTGAAGTGGAGAAATCAGTGGATCACTTTTACTTGCAAGGAACGGGTTTGCCAACAGCCAGCCATGGTATAGGCAGTCCACAACTACATCTGGTCTTTAAATGCAGATCCTTTGTGTCTTCTCTCTGTAGGTAGGTTTGGCAGATATTATGCATGTTTTCTATAGCTTTTTCTTCCTTATTTCAGATAGATTTAAGTGTAACAGGAATTCTGTTTGTATCTTTTATATTTGTGTTTCAATAAACACTTTTCTACCAGTTATTTATCAGCACCTAATGAAAATTACTGCGCTAGTTATTATTCCATTGTGTTGGAAATGATGCACTATATTAGCAGCCTGGGCAGAAAAGTCAGAAGAATGTGATTTTTTTTTTTAACAAATTCAGAATGTGGGAGTGTAATTACTCAGTGTGTGGCAAGCGTCTAATTGTAGTATTCATCCAAATTCTGAATAACTCAAGATGTCACTTAGTCATAGTCAAATACAAAGCTGAATAATGGACTGGACAATAGTCACATATATTACCTTTGATGTTTTGTTGCCGCAGGATGTGAATCTGAAAATCATTAACAATGGTTAGGCAACCCTATAACCCCATAAAACAGATATTAATATTCTCAATTAGTTTTCATAATTTTAATGACTTGCTAATGTCATCGTTACAAATTATGAAAAAACAAACCCTTCAGATACCCCCATCTACTTTTAATTAAACATAACGTATGAACTAGAATTTCAATCTATCCCTAGTCATAATTAGAGGCAGTGTTTTCTATTTGCCATAAAGACATTTTAAGTAAAACTACTTTTAAATTATTACATTTTTAATTTATAAAAATATCTTTGTTTAAAAATATAGAATAGTAATGCACTCTAGAAAGTTCAGGATTTTGATCCAAAGGCTTATGATAGATTTATTTTTATTGACCTAGAGGATTAAGATAATTTGTCTGTATGATTATATTCAGATTTACTTTTTTCAGTAAAGTTTGCTAATTATGAGTGTGAAAGGACTCCCTCATGGTGAAACCCAATGTTGCAATGACTCTGCCCCATGCCAACATCTGTCCCCTGGGGTGTGGAATGGGGAATTGGTACCCTTCTGGAGTACCCAGTGTCACAAACAGCCAACAAATTAAATGTAACAAACAGATCTTCCACCCCACCTGGGCTCCTCTTCAGTCTCACTCTCCAAAAGTCCGAAACACAACTAAACATAAATTTTACATTCTTCGTGTACTCAATTCTTCACCTATCCCCCTGGGGCTCTGCAGAATTCTTCTATACTTTTTACAGAGTGCCACCTCCCAGGGCTTTCTCCCTGGAGGCAAAGCTCTTCCCAGGCCATTAATCCTCAGGGCTTCTTTCCTGGCTCCTTGAAGGCCTTTTTGCAGGCTGGTTCCTTATTCCTAGACTCCTACCTGGAGTCTGGATCTCTTCCAGGGCCTGCCTCTGGAACCTCTTTCTCTCCAGCTGACCTCTCCTTTCAGGGCCAGGCACCTTCCAAATCAGCCACATTGAAGTGGTTACATTTACTAGCTGTAATGGCTGTGCTCCAAGGACTACAAGAAAGATGCAAACCTTCCCTCCCGCCCCCTCACTCTTTGCTTCCAGTAGATATTTGGGTTCATTTCAGCCAAAACACTGATATTCTGCTTCAACTGAATATTTCTTTGAATACATACTGGAAGCCAAATGTCACTGTGTTCCTAGTAAATAAATACCCAAATTGAAATTAGGCCAGGGCACTCGGGATGCTCTCCCTGACCTTGCAGCAGGTATTCTATTGTTATCCATATGGGTACAGCGGATATTATTTTGTATCTCAGAGTTAACTTTATCATAGCTTTTGCTTTTAGATTTGTTCTTTTCATGCTGCAGTTTTTCAATTTTTTTCATCCTTCTCATTGTGTATGTTAGAACACAGGAACCTAGTCAACATAAAGTAGGTTCTAACAGCTCTTTTCATTGCTGTGTAACATTTGGAAATAAAGAGTGATAAAAAGTCTAGGGAAAAAAAACCCTGAAAATGATTTCATTTTTATTTAAAATTATTATGTTCTTTTTATATTATAGTTTATTTATTTTATGTTTGTAGTTCTTCGCAAAGGTCACTTTCTGCTGATTGTGAAATAATCTCATAATCTATTTGTCTACTGACTTCAAAAAATGTAATCACATAATAGAATTTGTACAAAAGTATGTTAGAAAATCATGTCAGTGCATTGGTATTAAATTAATTAAGATATTTAATTCACATGTGAAGGGAAAAGTATAAAGTATTGGAGCCATCACAGCCGTTATTTAATTCTTAATATATGCAGATGACCTCATACCTCAAGTTGCTGCTTTTAGCCTATAATTGCCTCATTAAAACTAATAAATGTACAAATGTCTTAGTGAATGACTTACAAATTTTTATAAACCAATAAATTAGGTTGCTTTTATCTATTTTTTTTTGGGGGGGGGAACGCACTTGCCAAGAGTAAATAAAAGAACTTGTAGAGAAACAAGACTGTGACTTGGGCTGAAAAGAAAAGATCATCTGTGTCCTGAGTTGGCCTTCTTCATTAGAAAGGAATACAACAATGTAATAAAGTCATGAAAATTAGAGCTAGGAAAGACCTCATACCTTATCTACTCCATTCGAAGGCTGCAACCCTGCCAGAGATGTATAATTCACTACAGTATAATCTCAATTATCTTGTTCCATTCTTCTTTAAAAGATCCATTCCTACTGGAAACTATTGTAGAATCCACTTGTTGTTATCATTATATTCAGCCTTAATTTTCCTTGGCTTAATTTATCCCATTACTTATTTTATACCTTTTGTTACCACCCTAACCAGTTCCATTTATCCTTGGTATTTACACCCCTTAAATGTTCATAGATGGTTATATCTGCATAGGTATGCTCGTATACACAGTAAAGATGCCAAAGGTACTGAGAGTTATCCTGGCCCAAAAGAAAGTACAGAAGTGAGCAGTGAGCTGCATTGGAACATGTTAAGAAGCTTTTTTTTTTTCCACATCTGTGGAATGTAGGAAGTCTTCTATCAAAATATGTAGGGGAAAGGGGTCAAATTCTCTCTGTGTAAATCAATTTGAGAGAGGAGGACAAACATGAGACTCATTAGGTGTAAGGTGAAACACAAAGGAGTCTTCAGCAAACAAAAAACTCAACATCAATCATTTTCAACTCAGTATAATTTGTTATATAACACTTTTAAAGTGTGTCTTCTGGGGATCACCTTTGTTATTTTGGCCGTGCTCCTTTGACTTTCACAATCCAAATGTTCTTAGTTGTTGCGCAACCACAACCACCACCAAAACAAGTCAGTGCAGAGGTTGAGACTGACTGAAGATGAGCAATAATGCAATTCCTATGTAAGCAGCAGGTACCTGCAACACATGACCTTAGTGGATGAGATGTGTGTTTCTTGCAGCAGAACTCTGTAAGGCTTTATACTATCAGGCGAGCAAACTGGCTGTGGTGAAGTACTAATATGAACCTTTTGATTCAGAAGACAGGAGGATAAATTGTTTCTTTAGAAAACTCAGTGAGAGAAGGAGGAGGAGATATGATACTTCCCTTTTATTGCTGCTGATCCTGCCTCCATGCTTCACTGACTACTGCTACTCCCTGCTTCTGTTGTTTCTGTTGTTGTTATAATTGTGCCATGTTTCCTTTATTTCTTCTGCTTCCACCACAGTTTGCAACATCTCCCCACAAAGAGTGCTCTGACAAAGCTGACAATAAGATGCCCCAGAAGTACCAAACTCTCCACAGACAGTGTTCAATAGAGGGAATACTGTCCAAATGACCTTAAGGGGTCTGGCCACAGCAACTGCACCTGGTGGGAACAGAGAACCTGCAGAGAATTTGGCTCCTGTGGACATTAAATATAGTTAAACCAGTCCAAGGAGTGTTGTACGGCAATGGGACAAAATGTGGGTTAACCCAAGTCTGCATGAAGTAGGCCAAACTGACAACAAAGCATGTCTTCGAGCAGAGGGTGCTCAGGAAGTAGGTTGGACAGGAGCCGAGCATGCTGAAAGAGCAAACTGAAGAGTCAGAGAGTGAGCTACTTTCTAGATATGTGGCTGGACCCTGGTATCTTAATTGGGGTTTCTTTGTGCACTTTTGCTGTTTGGGGGGTTGTTTGTTTGTTGCCACCTATGTGAAAGGCAAACTGGCAAAATTGTGTACACTGTAAATAAATAGAAATGACCCTAACCTGAGTAATCACCAGAAACATAACCCCAAATCTGCTACTGCTTCAGAGGGAAGTGTTAAGAAACCCCATAATAGACCAACAGGCCTTAGGGAAAGTTTCTCTCTAATATTCATTAGTTACAAGTTGGCTTATAGAGCATGGGCCTGTATATCCCTTCCCAGATTTTATCCTATCTAAATGTAACTGTGAATGTTCTCGTTAACCACATAACTATTTAATCCTTGTATGAATCCTATTAAGCTCTTTGGCTCAGTGAAATCTTCTGGTAGTGAGTTCTATTAGCTAATCAGGTGTATACTTAGACAAGTTAAATGTCTTCAAGTCACCAGGGCCTGAGAAATACATCCTAGAATACTCAAGGAGCTGACTGAGGAGATACTTGAGCCATTGGCAATTATCTTCAAAAAGTCATGGAAGACAGGAGAGATTCTGGAGAAGGGAAAATACAGAGCCAATCTGTAAAAAAGGAAATAGGGACAACCCAGGGAATTACAGATCAGTCAGCTTAACTTCAGTACCCGGAATGATAATGGAGCAAATAATTAAGCAATCAAATTGCAAACACCTAGAAAAGAATAAGGTAATAAGTAACATGATAAAAACAAATCATGTCAAACAAACTGAATAGCTTTCTTTGACAGGATAACAAGCCTTGTGGATGGGGGAAGGTGGTAGTTGTGGTATATCTTGACTTTAGTAAAGCTTTTGATACTGTCTCACATGAACAAACTAGGGAAATATAGTCTAGATGGAGCTACTATAAGGTGGGTGCATAACTGGTTGGAAAACTGTTCCCAGAGAGTAGTTATCAGTGGTTCACAGTCAAGCTGGAAGGGCATATCAAGTGGGGTCATGCAGGGATTAATTCTGGGTCCAGTTCTCTTCAATATCTTCATCAATGATTTAGATAATGGCATAGAGAGTACATTTATAAAGTTTGCAGATGATACCAAGCTTGGATGGTTGCAACTGCTTTGTAGGATATGATAATCTGGACAAACTGGAGAAATAGTCTGAAGTAAATAGGATGAAATTCAATAAGGACAAATGGAAAGTACTCCACTTAGGAAGGAACAATCAGTTGCATACATACAGTATGAGAAATGACTACTGTCGTGGAAAAATTGACCACACCGTTGATTTTGGGTCAGACACACAAGGCACCTTTATTAAAATACCGATATGCATAAAGGGAAGGTTAGCGTAGCCCCACGCAAAGAAGGGGGGGGTAGCTGCCTTGTCTTTAACAGATTTTCACCAAGCTTATAAAGGCTAAAACCACAAAGCATAATTACACATCACACACATTATACGTTATTAACTCCTTATTTGGCATACTTTCTTACTTTTAGCAAGCCTGTCACTGCCCCTCACCATCTAGGGTTTTTCCTGTTATTGTGCCAAATGTGGTTTTCATTGGTAGTCTGCCTGCCTTAAGACCCCTCCTTTGCGGTTGCATTGGATAAGGCTCTTGTCGCATTCTAGCTGAGCTTCCCTCAGTTCCCCTTTCTCTGGTTTCTTCATCGCCCCCCCCCCTCGTGCCCCTGATATAGACAAACAAGAAGTTTGCAGAAGTTAACCTTTGTTCTATATAGCAATTGGGTTTTGCTAACAGGCCTGGGCCTGAAAGGCAGGGGTTAGGATGCAGTCTGCTTCTGACCCTATGGGTGGGGGTCTGGCAGCTAACTCAGCTTGGGGCAAGCGGGACACAGTCTGGGGCACGCGGGACCCCTTAAAATCCCTATCAATTCCCTCCTTTTGATGCCAATGGCATCAACTTCCTCAATGTGAATATTTATTAAGTTCCGGACTTCAGAACTTATAGGCTTATTTTATAGGGTGCTTCCAGGATTTCAGACAGACAGGGATTTAATTTCCTCAAGGGAACAAGGGCCACTTAGTAAAGTGGCATAAACAAAGCAAATATAGGGCGGGGACAACAAGTTTTACAGCAACAATAACAAAAAAACCCAAATATTTAATGACAACCCTCCTTTGGAAAGACCCCAGTATATGTACCTAGAGGTATGGAGGGCTAGAGGGTTTTGATAATGTCCTGTAAAACAATTGAGTTAACAAGAACGCAGCTATCATTGGCCTGGATAAGAGGTTGGGAAGCAAGGGTTGTTAATTGGCCGTTATCTTCCCAACAAATATGATCATGGTCAGTAATCCCTTCAGGGTTAAGCTTTCAGATGGACTGGAGTTGACGGGGTTCTAAGGGCCATAATGTCCATAGGTTACCTAGTCCTATCCAGAGATCTGGTCTTATTTTCGTGGTACCAATTAAGAACCAGTTAGGGTTGTGGGGTGGTTTTACTGTTCTATTACCTTTTCTGTAGTTCTAAAAGCAAGCTCAGCTGTTATAATTTAACAGATATTCTGGTTTCCCTTTATCCAACTTTTTGGGGCCCTGACCACATCTTTCTGCCCCCACATATGCCCTTTATACAGAAAAGTCACTGTTCCATTTTGGAAACTTTCTACTGTGACTCCTTTTACCTTTTGACACACAGAAGCAACTTTCTACCACTCTTTCATCACTTTGTCTCCCTCCTCTCTTCCCCTTATACACAGAGACAAGTTGAACCAAAGTTTAACACAGCCTGAAAACAAACTTATCCAAAGTTTAGGCCTAAAAGCCTAGTCAAAGTTCTAAGCCCACCGTATTTTCCCTCTTTTCCTGCTTATCTGTATACACATTCATCACTACTTCTGGCTTCCTTTCTTTCCAACTGTTGCCATAAAGTTCATTAACAATTATTAGCTTCACTTGCTCTTATGCATTAAATCTAGCAGGTTTAGGACTGGGCAAGTAATGATAAATGCATCCATTACAAAGGCAACAATAACATAAAAGCAATAACATTTCTATGGCAATAAAACAATGGGGCTGGGATTACTAAATGGTTTTAGTTACAAAACACAAAACATCATATTTAGTACACAAATAGAAACCCTATAGGCTATATAAAAGCATTATTTTCAATTTGATATATATTTTGGTATATGTGAATTTGCCATTGAAGCTCAGAAATTTTTGTACTACTGGTAAACTGCAAACAAATTCTGGAACCAGTCAGGTACTAGGGTAGTCCAATTAAAGGGTATCTAAGCCTAAAGGGCTGGTTACAAAATTTCTCTTTCAGGCCAAATACAATATATGACTGTCCGCAGCAGTGGTGAGATTAAAAGTATGTCTTGTAAATAGTGGTCTCTACAAGCACACAACTGTCATTAGCTTAGAGAAGGGAGTGTCCTAACAGGATAGTTTTCTATATCCTTCTAACAAAACTGTGACAGCTTCTCCTGGCTTCAGTTTACATACACACTGAAGCTATGGGGGTTCTAATGGCGAGAGCGTCCATTGGTTTCCTATCCCAATCCAAATATTGTTATTTTAGGAGCACTGATTATGAATTGGCTAGGCATATCAGGTGGCTTGATTTCCCAAATGTCTTGGTGAATTACCCAATCTCATATGCATCCTTTCCACGGGCCTGGCAGGATTCGTTATGTGGAAGCTCACACTTCCTTTAACTGGTCCATAGGCTTGGAAGGAGCACTGTGAATGCACACACTTTTACCCAGAGAATTTCCAATTATGCCTCCATGACCACAGGTCAGATGGTACTCCTGAGATGTCTGTAAGGGCCGTGGGCCAAGCCTGGTGCTCAAGATCACTCTGAATGGCCATTAGCTGGTCACTCAGGAAATCCCAAACATGCCAGATCCCACTGCAATGCCTTTCCAGCATCAGTGATATTTAATACCCCTTCTCTTAATACCTTCTGGGTCATAGAGCTAAGGGCTGAAATAACGTGCAATTCACCCATTTCCACCTACACCTGAGTTAACTACGCCCCAGAAACAAGACTGGGTATACTTTTCCAGTTGGCCCAATTTACCTTCAGGCTGTTGGGTTTCACAAATACTTGGATAGATAGCAGCAATTTGAAAGTGAGTTAACGGTAAAGTAAACCTGATAGTCCCTAACGTGGCATTAAGTATAGTTCATTTGAATCCCTCTGGGTCTCTTTTCTATAGGGGCTATACCACAGCTGTTGGTTATATACGTGGATATTTTCCTGCGATGCCTCTGGGTTTGTAGTATGAGAGGGAGAATACTGTAATAAGGTACAGGTGATGTTATCTGCTACAGGGATGGCCTCTAGGCAGGAAAACAGACAAGTTCTGTGGATATATGTTTGGTTATTTACCAAATAGGTAACCAAATAGCAAAGGGGACCTTTTCATGAGTATCGTGGCAGATTCCAGAAACTAGCATTTTATCTACCTTGTCATAGAATGCATCTATTTCAAAGATTGTTTCCTTACACAGTTTGGCTAGTTTGTCTGTAAGTTCCCCTTTTTCCTGTATCCACCGCCCCTACACTCTGAGGGTGGTGAGCACAATGTAAATGCTGCTCAATGTGGAGAGCCTTGCAGACTTGCTGCATGACTTGACCCATAAAGTGGATACCTCGGTCACTGTTTATAGAAACAGGGAGACCGAATCATGAATAAAAATCCCTAAACAATTTCTTTGCTACTGTGATGGAGGCAACCTCTGCACAAGGTAAGGCTTTAATCCATCCAGAGAATATACAGACACATATTCATATGAGCAACCTTTTGGCATGTTGATAAAGTCAATCCGGATATTTACAGACAGGCCCTACAGAGTGGGGTGAGCTGCCGGTTTAGTCCGGACCGGCTTACCACTATTGTATACTACTAGTGTCGTGACACCAGTGCAATCATCCCTCCTTTGCTCACGTGGGCCAAACCATGGGTCACATGAGCAAAGCAAGGCAACAAAGTCTTGGGCGCTACCGAGCGACCATCCAGCTGCTCCATCAGCCCCATCCCACCCTAAGTTCATTAAGGAGGAGAGTTTGAGGAACACTACAAGTTTCATTTTCAGGTAGTTTTGGCTAGCTTCCGCAAGCTATTCTTCGAGATTTCGTAGTCTTAATTCACTTAGCTGTCCGGCAGTGAGGCAGCAAGGGAGAGGTTGCTAGCACAATCACCTTGCTTGCTTGGAGGCTTCATTATGTCCTCAGGTGAAGAGGTTGTTTTCTTAGTAAGATTCAAAGGCTCAATGGGTCTGTCAGCAGACAAAGGAAAGGTTGCCACATCTTTATCCTGTCCTTCACTCCTGCTTTCTAGAAGGAGCAACAACGCCAGAAGAAAAGATAGACCGATCATCAGTCAGAGAGCCATTACAGTGAGAAACATGGGCAGGTAGTCAGTTCCTCCACTGCCCCTCACCATCTAGGGTTTTTCCTGTTATTGTGCCAAATGTGGTTTTCGTTGGTAGTCTGTCTGCCTTAAGACCCCTCCTTTGCGGTTGCATTGGATAAGGCTCTTGTCGCATTCTAGCTGAGCTTCCCTCAGTTCCCCTTTCTCTGGTTTCTTCATCACCACACCCCCCCCTCGTGCCCCTGATATAGACAAACAAGAAGTTTGCAGAAGTTAACCTTTGTTCTATATAGCAATTGGGTTTTGCTAACAGGCCTGGGCCTGAAAGGCAGGGGTTAGGATGCAGTCTGCTTCTGACCCTATGGGTGGGGGTCTGGCAGCTAACTCAGCTTGGGGCAAGCGGGACACAGTCTGGGGCACGCGGGACCCCTTAAAATCCCTATCAACTACCTAGGAAAGAGTACTGCAAAAAAGGCTCTGGGGGTCATAGTGATGCTATAGTGAAGCTAAATACGAGTCAACAGTTGCAAAAAAAGCAAACATCATTTTGGGATATATTAGGAGTTTTGTGAGCAAGACAAAAGAAATAATTCTTCCACTCTACACCATGCTGATTAGGCCTCAGCTGGAGTATTGTGTCCTGTTCTGGGTGCCACATTTCAGGAAAGACGTGAAGAAATTGGAGAAAATCCAGAGAAGAGCAACAAAAAACGATTAAAGTTCTAGAAAACATGATCTATGAAGGAAGATTGAAAAAAGAAGAGAAGACTAGTGGGAGAGGAGACACAACAGTTTTCAAGTCCATAAAAAGGTTGTTACATGGAGGAGGGAGAAAAAATGTTTTCCTTAACCTCTGAGGACAGGACAAGAAGCAATGGCCTTAAATTGCAGCAAGGGCAGTTTAGGTTGGACATTAGGAAACACTTCCTAACTGTTAGGGTGGTTAAGCACTGGAATAAATTGCCTAGAGAGGTTGTGAAATCTCCATCATTGGAGATTTTTAGGAGCAGGTTAGACAAACACCTGTCAGGGATGGTCTAGACAAGACTAGATCCTACATACGTGCAAGGCACTGGACTAGAACACCTCTGGGGGGTCCCTTCCAGTCCTATGATTCTATATGTGGGGATGTTTGTTTACCAAAACATCTTTTATCAGTTTTAAGTATATTACTTAACTATGTTGTTGAATATTTCCTTTTTCATGCCCAGGATTTTAAGTACCTCAGTTTTGTGGTGCAGCTGAGTTAACTCGGGCCTGATTTTCAGAAGTTCTGAGCAGCTAGGACAGTCATTCAGTGAGAGATACACCTCTGAAAATCACGCGTGAAATGTCTCAAGGTGTGTACCTAAAATTAGAGGCCATTTTTGAAGATGTTGTCCTTCACCTCTAGGCACTTCTATTTCCCTATCTATAAAATGAGGATAGTTTTAGTAGTACTTATTTACCCCAGAAAATGTTGTAAGGGTTTTATTGAGGTATGTAGAGCACACAGAAAAATAGAAGCACTGTATTAGTGCTGTTATTGTTTTATCTTGGGTTAACATTCTTAGTGAAATTTCAAAGATGATTACTGTGTCATTGCTGTTAAGGGTGAAAAGTCACGTGGAATGATGTGGCCCCTTCCTCCCTTTCAGAGGAAAAAAAATCCTGTAAACAATGGAGGGAGGGAAGGAGTTTTCATGATATTGAGGCATTTTTATAGGCTGGGTTAAACCTTGCTGTTATGGGTTTAGTGTAACCACTGCCTTTTATTCAGGAGACATGTAAAGGAACCATTGTAAACAGGTGGCTGAAACAATTAAGTGGTTTTCATGCCATGCGCAGGGCCATATCACCAGCCAAAGCAAAGTTATCTTCAAGGCCACTCAGGAATTTGAACTATGTGGGCAAGAGCTCAGCTGGAAAATGTTTGGGGAGGTGTCTGTGTAAGTGAGAAGCAGGACAGAGAGACAGACTCGGGAAGAAAGCCAGGCTGATGCAGCCTGGAAGCAAACCGTGTGGTCCTGGGAGAAGCTGAGGGAGAGGCTTTGGGTTGGGATGCTATCTGACAGATCTGTGAACAAGGATACTGTCTCCCACTGTTAGATTTCTTCTGTTTTCAGGGCAATAGGCATTGTACATTATTTGTAAATGAAAAAAAAGAAATACCTGACTCTCAACAATTTCTCCTCCTAACTGGAAAAACCTATAAAATTCCACATTTTTGGCTAGCTGCTTGGGTCAAGAGGAATAACAGTATTTTCACAAAAAGAATGAGTACTCATGGCACCTTAGAGACTAACAAATTTATTTGAGCATAAGCTTTTGTGGGCTAAAACCCACTTCATCAGATGCACGAAGTGCTTCTGAAAAAATAAAGGATTATTTCTTTGCATATATTTGCCCTTCTTGCCTCCCCAGAAAGCACTTTTTGTTGCACAAATTAACTGTTTGATCATGTACTTCTGTTCTGTCCTGAATGTGGGGTGGGGCGTGGGAGTGGGTTATATTATTCGAATTATATGCCAACACACACATCATTTCATGTCAAAATGGAAGCTAATTGCCTGGAATGTAACATTTCGATTATTACTGATTTTGAATATGAAAGTGATGTATAATATTTGGACATTTTATTGTAAAAGTCTGCAACAGTAATAAGAGCGACGAAGGTGCTGCAGATGAATGTGCTCAAAAAACACTGAAAACTTTGATTTTTTTTTTAACCACGGTGCTTTTCTGAACTTTGTTTTAATCTATTTAACAAGAAGTATGTGGTTAATATTTCATTGATAGATGATCTGTCTCTTTGTTGTTTTAATATGTTTCATTGTATGTATTAGAAAGGCAAGGTATGGTTATTGACCAGGACTATGCTTCATTGAAGAGAAGTACATAGAAACATCATTATTAAACACCTAACACAAATAAAAATGTATTGCATCTGTAAAATAACTGCATAACTGTTTGAAAGACCATTTTCAAAGAGTAGTTATCAATGGTTTAGTTTGAACTGGGAGGGCTTATCAAGTGCAGTTCTGTAGGGGTCAGTCCTGGGACTGCTATAATCAATATTTTTATTAACAACTTGGATGATGGAGTGGAGAGCATGCTTGTAAAATTTGCTGATTACACCAAGCTGGGAGGGGTTGCCAACACTTTGGAGAACAGGATTAGAATTAATAATGACCTTGACAAATTGAAGAATTAGTCTGAAATCAATAAGATGAAATTCAATAAAGACAAGTACAAAGTATTAACTGAACTTTGGAAGGAAAAAGCAAATGCATAAATACAAAATGGCAAATAAATGACTAGGCAGCAATAGTACAGAAAAGCATGGGCGGGTTATAGAGACAAAGAGACAAATGTCATTCTGGAATGTATTAACATCAGAGTCATATGTAAGACCTGGGGGATAATTGTTCTGCTCTCCTCGGACTGATTAGGCCTCAGGTGAAGTACTGTGTCCATTTAGCAGCAGCACCACTTTTTAAGAAAGATGTGAAAAAAATGTGGAGGGGAGCAAGAAAATAAGGTTTGGACAACATGATTTGTGAGGAAAGGCTGAAAGAATTGGGCATGTTTAGAAGAGAAGACAGAGGAGGGACCTAACAGCAGTTTTTAAATATATTAAGGGCTGTTATAAAGAGGACAGTGATCAATTGTTATCCATGTCCCATGAGGGTAGAACAACAAGTACTCAGCTTAGTTTGCAGCAAGGGACATTTAGGTTGGATATTAAGAAAAACTTTCTAACTATAAGGATAGTTAAGCATTGGAACAGTTTACTTTGGGAGGCTGTGAAATCCCAATCCTTTTTAAAGAACAGTTTAGACCAACACCTGCCACGGATGATCTAGGTAGCACCCATGGAGTCAGCATCTATGGGTGAAGGCAAGGCTCCACTGCCTCCCTGCCCAACTACAAAAACACACTAGACTTTGTTTCACCCCCTTCTCTCCTTCCACCTGCAGCAGAGAAGTGTGCATGTCTCTTTCACTTTGTATGCCTGTATCGTAGGCCAGGCCACAACCTGTCCCCTAACGACTTACAAAGTAAATACAGTTAAGGATAGTGGGCCAAATTCATCTCATGTAACTCCATTGACGTAGCCCACTGTTTTCAGTGAAATATAAAGTGAATGGGTTTTTTTTTTGTTTTATTTTATTTTCTATTTGTCCCCTTAAAAACAGAGTCCTTAGGATTCAAAAGGTTTTAATTGACAAGCAACAACAGTTGAATAATCCCTTCTAAAGTGCCATAGTGTATTACTAGCAGTACCATATCTAGTTTGAAGAGGTTTATACTACTAATAAACAAATAAAGCATTATTGGCAGCTATGTGTATACAAGATTTTGTGTTTTTCCATGGCTAATTAAAAATAATGAGCCCTGGTGTACCTTAGCCTCAGGAAAAACAAGTAATGCAATTAGATAAGTCCAGTGGTGGTAGTTAGAATACAAAGAGAAGAAGGAAAGCAGAATTTTGAGCAGTGATATTTACTTATGTTTGTTGCTTAAGTGGCGGCTCTTCTTTAATAAAGGACCTTTTTTTTATTAGCCACTTAAGTCAGCAGCCTTTGTATACCAATCAGAAATCTTTATTCTATTTTGTTTCTCCTTTGATTAAAGGAAATTAAAGTTAAAATAAGAATCTCACATGGCATCGTTTGCAAAGTATTGCTGTAATTTTTCAGTGAAAATGTTTAAACCTTTCAGCAATTGGAAGATATGGCATTAGAGTTTCTCTTGTAAAGAGGCCTCCACTTTTTGTTTGATTGTAGAACAGATCTGGGAACTAAGAGATCAGAATTACATCCCTGATTTTGCACTGACTCATACAATATGAGTAATTTTACTCTGCCTTTCTTTGCCTCTTGTTCTGCATTTCTAAAATGAGAATAGCAATACCTACTAAGCTTTGTAAAGCATTTTGAGATCTGTGGATGAAAAACACTATACAGGTGCTAATTATTATTATTGATTTTAATTTTATTCATATAACCCTCATGGGTTTTGTATTATTTTATTTGCAGAGCTTTGTTTCAGATCAAACCAAAAACCTCAACACCAACTGAGCTGGGATCTCTGTTTATATTTAGTTGTCTTCTGAGGGGAGTGCCTTCCTTCCCTCAACTACCTTAACAGAAAGGCCAGCTTCTTCTCAGAGGGTCAGGCTGGGTCTACACTAAAAAATTAAGTTGGGTTAACTACATTGCTCTGGGGTGTGAAAAATCCACACCCATGAGCAGCCTAGTTAAGAAGAGTTAATCCCCTGTGTAGACAGTGGTATGCTGATGGAAGAATTCTTCTGTCAACCTAGCTAGCGCCTCTTTGGGAGGTGGATTAGCAACCCCAACAGGAGAACCTCTCCTGTCAGTGAAGGTAGCACCTACATGGAAGCACTGCAGCAATGCAGCTTTGCTGAAGTAGCATTTCAAGTGTAGACAAGCCATCGGTGACACAGGTAGTGTCATAGACTCCCCTTAGTGCCTTCAGAACCTCCAGTTGGGGAAAAAAGGTCTTGAGGAGTCCTCTGCTATGACTCAGATTCCAAGAATCAGTTGAGACTGTCTCAAATGTTCTCTGTCTTTTCTGTGAAGAAGAACATAAATTCCTCACAGCAGGAGGTATCTTTCAAAGGCACGGCATGGGGTACAGGAAATTTTGTGCTAGAGTAGATAAACTTCAGAGTAAATGTTGGACATTGGCATTCTGATCTCCTGTTTCATGTTTTGACATAGGTTGTGGTGAACGCTGGTGATCTGAAAAGGTGGTGTGATAGAGTTATTTTAGACCCCAATCAAGCAAAGTACTTTAGCACATGGATAACATTAAGCCAAGGGACAACTCATGTGCTAAAACACTTTGATGGATTTAGGGGCCATGCATCAATGGTTGTAGAAAGCAGAGAGTGTTAGTTTGTTTCCAGTCTATGAAACAGCAGTACAGTATTTTCTATCAAAGGATCCTGGAAACTCATTGAATCCATAAAACAAAAGTCATTAGTCGCTTCACCTTCCTGATGAAAGAGTGAGAAAGCCCTAACTTCTGTTTGGAAGAAGTAAGAGGAGTCTAATTATTAAATCTGTGGTATATGCACGTAGGCCAATGTGTGACTGGCTGTGTGAGGGAGACCTTGAAGAATCCTGTGGTTGCAATGATGGACAATGAGCTAAGCTAATATGTCAGAGGTGCTGTCTCCAAACAATGAATCTTGGATACTTCATTACCAAGCTTTGACAAGAGCTCTTTCTTTTCAGTCAGAAAGCCAGTGGCTTTGCTGCAGTTTTTTACACCATAGAATTCTCTCTTTTGTTTCTCTGTTTTTACACATGAGATTAATGCACTGACTATGTTTGTCTTCAAAGTAGAGTCTTTTCAGCATGTTCATTCCCTCTCATCAACATCTCAGGGTTCTTATTGTCCCAGGTACCCTGTAAGAATGAATGGTTCTAGCAGTGGAGTGGGTGAGTCATCCTGCCACATCTCTGTGATATTATTAATTTGTATGTGTGCATTTTATCTATATCTATATATAAAACAGCGAGAGAGCTAGAGTATGTCATGATCATTTAAATGTGTTTCTCTCCAGCAAGGATGTTAATACACTGCGATGGGGTGAGGGGGATATATACTTTCAATTCTTGCAAAAACAAAAACAAAAAAACACAACACACACCACCACTTCCACCATGGGACAATGACACATTCAAGTGAATATTTAGATAGTATGACTAGAAGTATGATCTACAGTTACATTAGCTAGAATAAAGATTACAGCATAATACATATACTACTGCATAACATAACATCACCATCAGTTGGGGTTATGAAGGAAAGGCCCCCAATGAGATAGTATTGCATAATCACTTCTTATAACTTCATCTGAAACATCTAGTTTTGGTAACTATTAGAGAGAAGTTACCAGCTTGTATGGACCATTGTTTGTTCTGATATAGCATTTCCTATATTCTATTTAAAACAACAACAACAAAACCTTGAATGAAATGCACAGATGAGAGATTTGGATGCTAAATAACTTTTATTTTTCTTGTGCGGGGGCTTTGTAGACCCTACTTTAATACATTGTTAGGTTATACATATTAGGAGTTCTTCCCACACACACACACTTCCATTGTTAAAAATGTTAGTTAGCTAGTGTTTTGATGATGACATATGTACTCAGACATGCTAAGAAGCAAACAAGGTGTTTGACAGTAATGTCATCTTTATTCAAAATAATTTTTTAGCTAAGCCAAAGGATAGGGTGAGAGATAGTCAGGAGGAGGATTCAAGTGCCTGCAAGCAGTTAGGTAAAAATTATTTCCCCTTAATTCACATATGCACATTACAAATTTGCATTTTAATTTTAATATCTGAAAGTGTGAAAGCATATTCAGGTAAATGTGCTAATTAGCTCTTTGTAAACATCTATATGCTGTCATTTTTTCTTAAATTTAAAAGGTTATTAAAATAACATAGATTTTATTGCTGGCAAGGAAAAGGAGTAAATGACCATCTGCAAAAGTAATGTGATCTTCAAAAAAAAAAAAAAAAAAAAAAACCCAAACCCATCCATATTAGAATTGTTCTTCAATGTCTGTACAAATAGAGAGAAAATGAAAAATTGCCACAAAACAATCTGGTACTCCAGCTCTCAAATACTCAGGCGATGAATACTGGATAACTATTTACGGAGATTCAGATTTGCCTCCCCCCTACCCACCTACTTATGTTGAGGAGCATCTTACTCATTGAGTAGCTCCATTCATTTCTGGTAAAAAAGTAAGTTCACACTGTGAGCATCAGGATCAAGCCCAGTGAGAGAGAGACTACTCAATACGTGTCTGAATCTGCACCATTAAAGTCAATTTGTACTTTACTGTTGAGTGCAATGAGTTCAGCATGAAGCCCTTCAAAATAAGTTTTTAAAAAAGTTTCACAAATAGTTGCAACTATAAAAGTTTTAAAGTGGCATTTTTTTTAAATGCTGCAGTTCACAGTAAACAATAATTTGTGGGAGGGGGCATATACATTTGCCTTGACATTCATTACTTTGTGACACCAATTTGGAGTGGACCCAATATAAAGATGAACATATGATTGTGATAACCCGTTGTGACATCTTAAAATGTGATTCCTATGTGGGAAACTTGAATTAATAAGATTTGCTGAAAAACACAATTAAGGAAACATTTTTTTCCTCAAAGAAAGAAGTTAGGTTTATAATTGGGAGCGATTTAGAGAAATAAAAGGTTATAGAAACTTGCAGAGTCACCAAGGAATTAGATCTTTGTTTTTCTACATAGAAAAGAGAATCAAGATGCCTGCTGCCCTCATAATTTTTAAGGTGACCTATGAAAATGGATCACTGATTCTATGGAGAACTGCACAGAACAACAAAACAGGCTGATAGATAGTTACAGATAAATATAAAAAGAAGGAAAAAATTCTAGTAGCAGTGATAGGTTCTGGTAACCCTGTATACTACTCCACTCTGGTCACCTGTGTAATATGGCTATTTTTTATCCTCCTCGTCTGGTCCCCTAATTAATCCAACAGTCTTACAAGTAATCATTTAATACTAATGGAACTGTTCACAGAGTAAGGTATTTCTCAAGATAAAGAGGGGTGGCAAAATAGAGCCCTTAGAATGTAAGACTTCAGTAGCCATCAGGGCCAGCTTCAAGCACCAGCGACAATGGAAAGGGGCGGCACATCCAGGTCTTTGACGGCAATTCGGTGGCAGGTCCCTGGGAGCGAAGGACCCCACCCGCCACTTAGTTGCCGCAGAAGAATGAAGCGGCGCGACTGAGCAGCCGCCAATCGGCTTTTTTTTTTTTTTTAACTCTTCGCCGCTTGGAGCGGCAAAAAATCTGGAGTCAGCCCTGGTAACCAGTACTCCATGTCAGTGTTTAGCAAACTGACATGCCAGGAGATCTGTAATGGAAGCTTTTGACTAATTAAAGGAAAGTTACTGTCTCACTTTGAAAAGACTTCAGTTTTATTTTTAAAGCCTAAAGTCTACCTTACCCTTACCCCTTAATTCAGTGGTGGGCAACCTGCGGACCACAAGCTGCATGCGGCTCATCAGGGTAATCTGACTGCGGGCCGTGAGACACTTTGCTGACGTCAACTGTCCGCAGGCATGGCCCCCTGCAGCTCCTAGTGTCCGTGGTTCACGGTCCTCTTGCACCTCTAAGCACATTAGATAGTCCAGTTCCTCCACTGATTATCTTTGCTTGCTATTTGTGGTACTTCTCAAATGATCCCAGCGCATTCTGTCACTGTCTTCTGCCAGTTCTTCCTTGGCCTTCCTCACTTTCTTTTTTCTCCATCAGGTACCCTATTCAATGTTTGCTTAGTTTGTCTCTCATCTTCCATATGGTGAACATATAATATTTTTGATGATATTTTCTAACGTCTTGCTCTGTCAGCTCCCTTACTTTTACTTGTGTTGTTTTGTCTTTCTATCCAATGTATAATATCTTCCCAGCCATCTGTGATGGGCAGCTTCCAGTCTCTTTTTTTGTTAGCCACTGTCATCGGCCAAGTCTCTTCTCCATACAATAGCGTGCTCGGTACAATCTGACCTTTAGTTTGGTGTGAAGACTTCTGTTTTTGACCAGATGTTATTCACCCTTCCAAAAGTGGTGTTTGCTTTTCTTGATCTCATATGAATATCTTTATCGCAGGCACCTTCAAATGCCATAGAATCATAGGGCTAGAAGGGACTGCAAGGGTTACCCCCTGCCAATATGCAGGATTTGTTGTGTCTAAACCATCCAAGACAGATGGCTATCTGGCCTCTTTTTAAAAACCTCCAGCGAAAGAGCTTTCACATCACACTCCCAAGACAGCAGAACTCTTCTACCTGTTCCATGTCTTTTCCATTCACATACACCTAAAGATACAGACAGAACTCTTAGAGGCAGATGCAAGATTGTGGCTCGTCTTACACTACCGCCCGTGGGGGGGTAGCGTCGATCGATTTTTCATCGATATATATCTCATCATCTGCGCGATATATGATATATCGACGCACTTTCTCTCTCGATTCCCTCCACCGCCCGACGGCGCGCGCGGCGGCGGCGATGACGGAGCGCCCGGATCCGATCGCGCGGGTGAGCGGGGTAAGTTATCGATATAAGAATACGACTTCAGCTTCGTTATTCCACGTGCTGAAGTTGCATCTTCTATATATCTTTTTCCGAGTGTAGACCAGCCCACAGCAAAAAAGGACAAGAACTAAAGAAGAGCTGTAGGCAAGATAGAAATGGCTGGGTTCAAGAGAAGGCTGCAGAGGCAGAAGCAACACAGGGAAGTCTTCAAGCATATCTACAGAATAGTGAAAGACCTTTAAGGAGGACCCAGACTGTCACAACAAGTGCTGCCCATCAGGGACTCTCATGGACTGATGTTGAAAATGCATGAAGAAGCCAGATGATGGAAAGCACATTTCCATTCCATAACAGCCAATAAAATTGAAGCAGCTGTCAAAGGCCTCAAACAGAAGAAAGCTCTTGTGGTATACATAATTCAAGCAGAGATTCTAAATGAGCAAGGGTAAATTCTGATTGAGCAGTTAATAAAACTATGTTACAAAATATGGTGAAAGAACAAGTGCCACATGACTGGGAAGATGGTATCATCCTGAAATTGCCAAAAGAAAGGGTGATCTTTTTGTGAGAACTGGCGAGGTATTGTACTGCTATCAGTCCCAGGCAAAGTATTGATTACCATGATGCTGAATAGAATGAAGAGAGCGGTTGATGAAATATTACAAAAGAGGCAGGATTCTCTGTAGGTAGATCATGTTGTGAGCAGATATTCCCTCTTTAACAGATCACTGGGAAAGCTATTGCTTGGCAAAAACCCATCTTAATCAGCTTTATTGATTTTAAGAAAGTGTTTGATAGTGTCCACATAGAGACCCTGTTGGAATGTTGCTAGAAGCTATGGGATACCAGGAAAGCAAATCAACATATTAAGGAGGTTATATGGTTGAACTAAATGCACAGTAAGATTGGATACTGACTTGAGTAAGTGGTTTGATCTTGTCACTGGAGTTAGACAAGAATGTATATTGTCTCCAATCCTCTTTGTGTTAGCAATAGAATGAGTGATGGATCAGGCAACAAAAGGCATCATGGACAGTATAAAATGCACCTTGCATGCTATTTCCTGTTCTAGGATCCCTCTTTTATATTCCTAAATCTCAAATTTACAGTCTGGAAGATGGGTCTGGGCTGTTGTCGCTTCTAGAACTGCTGCTACAGCAATAGTATTATTCTTAATCATACATAAAAGGTGTCAAGTTATTGCTGCAGCAGCTCTTCATCTTTTTAAGTGGCTGAGGGAAACGGACAGCTGTTGCTGCTGAATATTATATTTGATTTACTCTAGTCAGTTCTGTGCTGTTCATTTTGTATGGTGGACTCCAAAGGCCAGGGGAGTAAGAGCAACCACATAACCAGGTATTCAGTTGGTCAAATGCTCCTTTGATCAAAGTTATTACTGAACAAGGAGAACCTAGAAAGTCTGTGAGGAAAGGACTGGTTGTGGTCATGCTGGTCACTAGATTTCTCTTTCATAATTTTTCCTTTTCCATTTATTTTGTGAGACAAACTGTGCCTTATAGATAAGTGTGTGATTGTAGTGTATGTTAGTTTTGCTCTGCATCTTTGCTGTGCTTTAAGGATAAGGCCCCAGGAAGTGGCTTGCATTTGTTGCAACCTGAAATAGTACAGATGATTGTGATTTGTATCTAGCTGGTGCTGTACTGAAGTTTTTAAAGAAAGAGAAAGTACATTTTTTCCTTTTCTTTATTGACTACAAGCAAGTGACTGACTCTCCATGCAACTGGCAATGTCATTATAAATTAATTCTGTGCCTTTTTGAAAGCATTCAAAAACAACAAAAATATTTTCTCAATCATCCTTTCTTTATTTTTAAGGGTTATGCATCAGGTTTGGGGAATCATTTTGGTAAGAGGTGAATGATGTATGTGTAACCCAGCCCTGAGGTGAGGCTACAGACTTTTCCCTTTTCTGCCCAGGGTTGTGTGTCCTGGCTTCACTTATAAAGACCCTAGCGCCTTCACCCAAGGAAATGCTTCTTAGTGCAGATGTAAACTACACCCCTCCTGGGTGTGGTGTTCTGTCCCATTGAGTGGCACCGAGACCACTTAGAAAGAGAGATTAATGAGTCTGCTCTACAGCCTTAGCTAACAGGGAGTTGGCTTTTAGCTCAGGTGATAGAGGGAGGTGATAGCTCAGTGGTTTGAGCATTGGCCTGCTAAACCCAGGGTTGTGAGTTCAATCCTTGAGGGGGCCACTTAGGGATCTGGGGCAAAATCAGTACTTGGTCCTGCTAGTGAAGGCATGGGGCTGGACTCAATGACCCTTCAGGGTCCCTTCCAGTTCTAGGAGATAGGTATATCTCCATTATAAACAGATTCATGTCCTAAGCTTTAGAGGCCCTAGATTTGATCCCTCCTGCTGATGACCAGGGTTGGTTGGTGTTGTAAGAGGGGGCTCGTCTGGGATTTCAACTGGGAAGTCTCTGAAGCTCAGGACACACTTCCTCAACTTGGGGAAGTATGTAACCCTCACAGCTCCTGAGTGTGGTGTTCTGTCCTATCTAGTGGCACTGATATCACTTAGAGAGAGATTAATGAGTCTGCGCTACAGCCTTAGCTAAGAGCCATATGGCTTTCAGCTCATGCAGTAGAGGCTTATGCACTAAGCTCCCAAGGTCCCCGGTTCAATCCCGCCTGCCAACAACCAGTGTCTGTCAGTGTTGCACAGAGAACTCAGAAGTGTCCGTTAGAGCACAAATAATGAAATAGCTCTCAGAGTAACAGATAAACATACAGCAAATACCTTAAGGTCAGTCCCATTCTGTGCTCTTTGCTATGAGCCATTGTAAGTACATAGACATGCAATATGTACCTCAGAGGTAGCCATCAGATTCCACCAAGCCCAGAGGTCTCTGACAATGCTCCATCTCCCCCTGCCCTCCTCCCCTAAATAGTGTTTTTATCTGATTACTTAAATAAGTATTTTGCTTTTTATTTAACCCCCTTCTCACGCTCTAAACAAGAGACCTTTAACCAGGGCCATCCTTACCCATACACAAAGTATGCAGCTGCGTAAAGCACCAGGCAAATTTCCTGGTGCCTTGCGCAGCTGCATGCTGCTCCAGCCCCTGCTCCGCCTCCTCCCTATGCCTCCCCGCTCCGCTCTGCTCCAGCCCTGCCCCCACTCCACCCCTTCCCCAAAGCCCCCACCCCTGCTCCACCCCCGCCCTGCCTCTTCCCACCCCTGCTCTGCCCCACCCCCACCCCCACCCCCACTCCCCTGAGTAGTGCAGCAGGGCTGGACCTGCACTCACTGGCAGCGGGAAGTGCAGCAGCCCGAGCATGGCCAGTGAGTGCTGGGGGGTGGGTCCCCCCTCTCCCCCAAGCCAGCCCCAGCCCCTCCCCCACTCCCCCCAACCCCCATGGAGGCCTGCCCCACCCTGGGGGGCTGCGTAGGGCCCCAGAATAGCTAGGGATGACCCTGTCTTTAACCAAATAACAGGCACCTATCAGAGATTGGCTAGAACTAAACCCCAGGTTTCAGAAGCCCCCTAACTTAGATGGGATTGAAATCCAGATCCAAGTTTTTGTGACCAAATCCCACTCCTAGTTTGGATATATTCAGACAAACTTCAATTTAGATTCTTATCCAATCCGAAGTTTAGCCAACAGCGGTTAATAATAACCAGAGGTTTTCATTACAAATCCTGAAACAATTCAAACTTTCTTGGTTTCATGTTTCTTCACATATTCAAAATTCTGGCACGTTTAATCAAACAATCTGTTAAGATTTCACACAAAGCCATGTGAAATGTAGCAATGTGAATCTCAATCCAGTTTTGCTCCAATTTTGAGTTTGCTCAAACCCAAAACTCAGAATAAAACTCATGGATTGCAAACCCATGCAAAATGAAGAAATAGATAACACAAATATCTATATGCCAATTTAGACATGTTTTGCACAACTCTAGTTAATTACCCAAAGGATCGAAATAGGAAAAAACACAGATCAGCTTAATTATTGTACTTCTCTTTATTCAAATTATACTGAATCCCCCTAATGCATAATTTAATAAACTGTTAATATCTCTCCATGGTTATTATATTATATGAAATTCAATAAGAATACAGTCCAACTACTTTTGCTAAAGTTATGTTGTATGTTTCTCATTTAGGGATGATTAACGAATTATTTACAAATAGCTACACACAGGCCATTATGCACTGGAAATTATTTATTTCAGACTGATAGATGGCCCTAAATCAATCAGGATTTATTTAAAACTTCTGACACATTGGACTGTATTTAGGTTGTATTATTAAATAATATTATTTAAACATTAGGTCTAGGAAGCCAAAGTAAAAAAGCATAAGATTCAATTCCACTCTGTCCAGATAGCAGAGGACAAATGAGTATCGAATGCAGTAGGCTGGGAGTTAGTTTGCATATATACTAGACAAATATAGTTAATCAGATCTGCAAGAATCATAGTCAAATAGTCAACATGATGTATTATGCGTAGATTAATGTTTGTACATCACATTACTTTGCCAGTGCAGTCAGATTTAATAAATATGAATGGGTTCACAAATTCAGTTTGCTATTCAAATTATGAAAAAAAAACCTTCACGCTGAGAGTCAATACTGTATTCACCACTTGCATCCCTTCCAATTATCTGTTACTTATCTTTGAATAACCAGATGTACAATAAACCAGATTGCATTGTACATGGTAAATCTAATGTGTATTATAAGTAGGTTTCCTATGTATGTCAGTTTTTAGTCACTTCCTATATTGGTCCATTTTTAGGCATTTACAAAGTAAACAAAAGATGTGTACCTACTCATGAAAATTTATATTTCTTACACTCACCCAGTATATTTTAAAGGAGGGGAAAAAAAGAACTTCATGTACTTGTATTGTAATAACTCACAAATACTAGAGACTTCCCTCTCTCTCTAACTCTGCTGATATGAAAGAGCTCCCTTTAGAGCACACTCCTCAATACAACAGTAAAAGAAGCATTCCAGATTTAATGACAATACACCTTTCTAGGTTGATTTTGTATTCTACTATACTGTGCTTTACCAGCATAGTTTAATAGACAAGGCACTGGACTGGAAGTCAAGAGACCTGAGCTCTATTTTTTACAGTGCCATTGACTTCCAAATCACTTAAAACCTTTGTCCAGTATTTCAAAAGTGACAAGATTTTTGAATGCCTCAATTTTGGGATGTCTGTCTGGAGAAACTTTAAAGGAGTCTGATTTTTAGAGTGGGAACTCAGCAATTTCTGAAAATCTGTCTGCTTTAAGGTGTCTCAGGTTGGACACAAATATCGAAACATCCCGACTCACTAGTCAGTTTCACAAATCTCGAGCTTGATGTCAGTTTTCCTATCTGTACTATGAAGCTGATGATTCTTATCCATCTTCATAAAGTCCTGGACAGTTCTGGATGAAGACTAAATTTCTAATTTAGACAGCATTTGGGGGGAAAGGGACTTATTTCTTTGGCATCGTTTTCCTTATCAAACAGCATTGTATACATCCTCATCCTTGGATCCCAAAAGAGCATTATGGAAAGGGAATACTGTACACAGCAGTTCTTCTTTTATTCTTAAAGCAAGTGATGGTCTGGGAGTAATACTGTGGAATGCTCACCTCACTAACCAGGTGTGTGACTCGTGGATCTGAGAGCACTGGGAACACTCCTTCCCTTCCCCCTTTCCATCCTCCTTAGTTGGGGAAGGGAAGGAGTGGCGGAGTGGGGCAACTTGAGCTCCCACTAATTCCTTCTCCCTTCCAATGGCTTGCAGTGGGTATGTATGGGAGGGGAGCAAGATGTTTCCAAAAGCATCTGGTTTCTGAGCTTGTCCCACCCACTCCTACGGCCATTGGATTACTGGGAAATGTCAGATTGACTGACTGGCTCAGTCCCAATATGTGATCATAGAATCAGGCCTGGTCTAAACTACGCGTTTAAACCGAATTTAGCAGCGTTAAACCGATTTAACCCTGCACCCGTCCACACAATGAGGCCCTTTATATCGATATAAAGGGCTCTTTAAACCGATTTCTGTACTCCTCCCCGACGAGAGGAGTAGCGCTGAAATCGGTATTGCCATGTTGGATTAGGGTTAGTGTGGCCGCAAATTGACGGTATTGGCCTCCGGGTGGTATCCCACAGTGCACCATTGTGACCGCTCTGGAAAGCAATCTGAACTCAGATGCACTGGCCAGGTAGACAAGAAAAGCCCCGCGAACTTTTGAATTTCATTTCCTGTTTGCCCAGCGTGGAGCTCTGATCAGCACGGGTGGCGATGCAGTCCCAAATCCAAAAAGAGCTCCAGCATGGACCGTACGAGAGATACTGGGTCTGATCACTGTATGGGGAGACAAATCTGTTCTATCAGAGCACCATTACAGAAAACAAAATGACAAAGCACTTGAAAAAATCTCCAGGCTATGATAGACAGAGGCCACAGCAGGGACTCAGCACAGTGCTGCGTGAGAAGCGTAACAGAAAGCGAAAGAATCAAATGGACGCTCATGGAGGGAGGGAGGGGGTACTGAGGACTCCAGCTATCCCACAGTCCCCGCAGTCTCCGGAAAGCATTTGCATTCTTGACTGGGCTCCAAATGCCTGAAGGGTCAAAAACATTTTCCCGGGTGTTTCGGGGTGTATGTCGTCAATTTACACCCTTCCCCCCCACCCCCCGAGAGAAAAGGGAAAAAATCGTTTCTCGCCTTTTTTCAATGTCACCCTATGTCTACTGCATGTTGCTGGTAGACGGGGTGCTGCAGCGCTGAACACCAGCATCCCCTTTCCGGTGGCAGACGGTACAATATGACTGCTATCCATCGTCATCAGCCCGTGAGTGCTCCTGGCTGGCCTCGGTGAGGTCGGCCGGGGGCGCCTGGGTAAAAACAGGAATGACTCCCAGTCATTCCCGGCAGATGGTACAAAAGGATTGGTAACCATCCTCATCATAGCAACTGGGGGCTGAGCTCCCCCCACACCCTTTAATGTCCTGCCTGGACTATCATAGCAGCTGGAGGCTGCCTCCCCCTCATTTTATCTCACTAAAAGTCAGTGTTTCTTATTCATGCATTCTTTATTACTTTATCACACAAATGGGGGGACACTGCCATGGTAGCCCAGGAAGGCTGGGGGAGGGGGGAAGCAATGGGTGGGGTTGTTGCAGGGCACCCCCTAGAATGGCATGCAGCTCATCATTTTTGCGGGATCTCTGGGGCTCTGACACGGAGTGGCTCTGCTCTCTGGTTCTCTAGTACACTTGCCCCATATTCTAGGCAGGACTGACTCTATTTTTAGACAAAACAGAAAGAAGGGAATGACCCAGGGAGTCATTCCCATTTTTGTCCATGCGCCCCCGGCCGACCTCAGCGAGGCCAGTCAGGAGCACCCATGACAGCAGCAGACGGTACAAAAGGATTGATAACTGTCATCGCCAATTTCCAAATGCAAACGGTGCAAAATGACTGGGGCTCTACCCAGCATTGGGGGCTCTACCCAGCATTCCAATGGGCAGCGGGGACTGCGGGAACTGTGGGATAGCTTCCCACAGTGCACCGCTTCCAAAGTCGACGCTGGCCCCGTTAGTGTGGAATCACAAAGTTGAATTAGTGTCCTTAGTGTGGATACACAAATTCGACTTCGTAAGGTCGATTCCACAAATTCGAATTAAGTTGAATCGAACTACTCTTGTAGTGTAGACATACCCTTAGTTTATCTACCTGGTCGTCAGTGCATGGCAAGCCAAGGTCAACCTCTAAAGTGCTCTAAGCTGTTGTGCACTGACAGTCCATGTGGATCCTGGAGCCAAACACTAAAAGCTCTGTAGTGCACACGTATGTATGGCTACTTGAAGCAGCAATATGTGGAAGCATACTACAGAATTTTAGTGCATGGTAACAGGGTCCACACAGTGACTTAGTGTGCAGCAGGCTAGAGCACTCTGCATTCTCTCCCTGACTTGACGTGCACTAAGTCTATGTGGATAAGCCCTAATAATTCCCCTCCTCCCCCTCCCTATAAACGAAATTCTTCTAATCAGAGGACAGAGGCTAGAAAGTGCTTCCAGGGACCATCTTATGAAGGCAGAATTTACCAAGAAATTAGTGGCATTTTAACGTCCTAGAAGTAGTAAACAATACAGTCTCTCTTTCTCTCACTCACCTTCAAACAAAAGACATTTATCAAATGAGCTACAGGGATGAAATGTAAAATGATGGCATGGTGGTAAAAATTCTAATGCACCTCCACTGGGTCTCAGAGCTCCCAATTCAGTACAGAGGATGACAGCCCTGGCTCAGCAAGATATCAGGCAGGTGTTCTTTTTAATTTTATTTATCTCTGCTAACATATCATTGCTTCTCATTGGGCATCACTGGCTCATTGATTTGAAATTCAGCAGGCTGTAATTTGCATGTGTAAATATGTGTCTGCTAGGCATAACAATATTTTGTATTAACAGGACTTAATGCCCATATTGCTACCCTCCTTTCCTTTTTTGTTTAAATCCAAGCACAGACTGTGAAACTACTTGATTTACTTCCATATTGCACTTTCTCTCTCACACACACTTACTTTACTATATATGTGCCCTTTGAGAAGACTCTGGTCTCATTCATTCCTTATAATGGGCAATTACCAAGGGTATGTCTACTCTACGGGATTATTCCGATTTTACAGAAATCGTTTTTTTTAAAAAGATTGTATAAAGTCGAGTGCACGCGGCCACACTAAGCACATTAATTTGGCGGTGTGCGTCCATGTACCGAGGCTAGCGTCGATTTCCAGACCATTGCACTGTGGGCAGCTATCCCGTAACTATCCCATAGTTCCCACAGTCTCCCCCGCCCATTGGAATTCTGGGTTGAGATCCCAGTGCCTGATGGGGCAAAAACAGTGTCGTGGGTGATTCTGGGTAAATGTCATCACTCAATCCTTCCTCCGTGAAAGCAATGGCAGACAATCATTTCGTGTCCTTTTTCACCTGGATTGCCCTGGCAGACGCCATAGCATGGCAACCATGGAGCCTGTTTTGCCTTTTGTCACTGTCACCGTATGTGTACTGACAGAGGCGGTACTGCAGTGCTACACAGCAGCATTCATTTGCCTTTGCAAGGTAGCAGAGACGATTACCATCCCTATTGCACCTTATCGTCCACCTCTTCCACAGTCAGCTGCTGAGAAATCGGGCTACTTTTCAATGGTGCTGCAAGCACTGGTGGAGCGTAGGGGACGTTTTACCAACATCAACGTCGGGTGGCCAGGCAAGGTTCATGACGCGCATGTTTTCAGGAACTGTGGTCTGTTTAGACACCTGCAGGAAGGTAGTTTCTTCCCGGACCACAAAATAACTGTTGGGGATGTGCAGATGCCTACAGTGATCCTCGGGGACCCAGCCTACCCGCTAATGCCCTGGCTCATGAAGCCCTATACAGGCGCCTTGGACAGCGACAAGCAACTCTTCAAGTACCAGCGAGCAGCGTGACCTGTGACTGTTCAGTTTCTTTACAGAGAAGCTGAACCTGCCCCTGTTTCTTTACCCGGTTACTGTTGACTATCCTCTGCAGTTACATACCCCGTTCACCCCGTTTCCCCCACTTCCAACACACGTGTAAAAATAAAATACATGTCCCATTGTAACTTAACAAAGGTTTCTTTATTAATGACTTTGCGTTAAAGGGTTGAAACTGGGATGCAGACTGTGCTGGGTAGGGTGTGCGGTGATGTAAAGACCGCCTCTGAACTCGAGGAATGACAGGCTCCTGCTCCTAGAGCGGTCCGCAGTGCCAGACTGCTTGTTTCAACGGAGCCTGCCATCCCTCCTTTTTGGGATTCTGTGTGCAGGGGCTATGTGACCTTGTGGCGGAGGAGGACGGATACAGATGCCTCTGCTGCGTGACTCAGCGGTCCAGGACAAGGACCGCTGCATAAGATCTGTAACCGCCCTCCCCCGCTACAAAGTCACATCCCCCCCACCCACACAGAACCTGGAAACCACCTCCCATACCGACCAGGGTGCCTACTGACTGCACTGTGTGTGTGACCTGCTGCTGATCCTGCCCCCATGTCTGTACCCTGGTAAAGGTGACCGTCATATGCAATTAACAACCCCCTTCCCCACCCCACCCCCTTCAAACACCATCTTCTGTGAAAAAACATGACGGAAACAGTAATTAACAGCAAAGTATTTTTAATAATTAACCAGACAGTCAGGGGATGAAACTGGGATTGGGGCTAGGGTGAGTCAGGAAGGGAAGGACTTCTCAAAATTTAGGGTATGAGAGCTTTTGGGTACTTGAGCACTCTGCTGGGGTGCAGTGACAGTTTTCACGGCCCCTGGTGCCCCTCCTTCTGGTTATTTTGGGTGAGGGGGGTAAGGGACTTCGTGGCGGGGGAGGGCAGTTGCAGATACACTGCAGGTGGGCTCTGTCCTCCTGCGGTCCTGCAGAACATCCACAAGGCGCCTGAGCATGTCCGTTTGCTCCCTCATTAGTCCAAGCAGCGTTTGAGTCGCCTGCTTCTCTTCCTCACGCCACCTCTCCTCCCGTTCGCTGTGTGAGCACTGGTACAGAGAGAGGGTCTCCCTCCACTGGCTCTGCTGGTCCGCCTCGGTTCGGGAGCACCCCATAAGTTCAGCGAACATGTCGTCCTGTGTCTTTTTCTTTCGTTGCCTAATCTTTGCCAGCCTCTGTGAGGGGGATGCTGTGGTAGGTCTGGAGACAGTCAAAGCTGTGTGATGGGAAACAGGGAGTGAATTCCTTGCAAAGATACATTTTTGCGAACAATGAACACTGTCTATTCTGTCTCTGTGAATTCTGGGTTGAGATCCCAGTGCCTGATGGGGCAAAAACCATTTTCGCGGGTGGTTCTGGGTAAATGTCGTCAGTCATCCCTTCCTCCGGGAAAGCAACGACAGGCAATCATTTCGAGCCCGTTTTCCCTGGATTGCCCTGGCAGACGCCACAGCGTGGCAACCATGGAGCCTGTTTTGCCTTTTGTGACTGTCACCGTATGTGTACTAGATGCCGCTGACAGAGGCGATTCAGCAGCGCTACACAGCAGCATGCTTTTGCTTTTGCATGACAGCAGAGATGGTTACCAGCCATACTGTACCATCTACCATACCATAAATTGGTAATAAGATG
This sequence comes from Mauremys reevesii, assembly GCF_016161935.1. Classification (NCBI taxonomy): domain Eukaryota; kingdom Metazoa; phylum Chordata; order Testudines; family Geoemydidae; genus Mauremys; species Mauremys reevesii. The sequence goes on from NC_052624.1 coordinate 98,351,631, forward strand.
ATCATGGTTACCAGTCCTTTTGCACTGCACCATTTGCTGCTGTCATAAGTGCCCCTGGCTGAGATCAGCCAGGGGCGCAAAAGCCAAAATTGGGAATGACTCCCAGAGTCAATCCCTCCTTTTTGGTATCTAAAAATAGAATCAATCCTGCCTAGAATATGGGCAAGTGTACTAGAGAACCACTGTATCATAGAACCAGAGAGCACAGCTGCTCTGTGTCAGATCCTGCAGAAATTATGAGCTGTATGCTATTCACAGGGGGTGCTCCTGCAACAACCCCACCTGTTGATTCCGTTCTTCCCCCAGCCTTCCTGGGCTACCATAGCATTGTCCCCCCACTTGTGTGATGAAGTAATAAAGAATGCAGGAATAAGACACAGTGACTTGTTAGTGAGAAATGAGTGGAAGGCAGCCTCCAGCTGCTATGATAGTCCAGACAGGACATTAAGCAGTGTGGAGGAGCCCAGCATCCCTCTGCTAGTCCAGGGGCAATTGAATCTTTTCTTTACACATGAAGGGTGAGGGCTGATGGAGCTCAGCCCCCTGTTGCTATGATGAGGACGGTTACCAGCCATACTGCACCATCTACCAGGAAAAATTAGGACCAGGCGCCCTTGATAGACCTAACGGATGCTAGTCGGCATGGTTACCAGTACTTTTGCACTGCCCCATGTGCCAATAGGCTGATGATGATGATGGATATCAGCCATACTGTACCGTCAGCCACCCATGGGGGGGGGGAGCAAGGATATTGGTGTTGAGTGCTGCAGCATCGCATCTATCTGCAGCATTCAGTAAAGATAGGGTGACATGTAAAAGAGTCAACAGAGGATTGTTTTCCCTTTCACTTCTGGGGGTGGGGGTGTGTGTGTGCGTACATTGCCGAGCTATGCCCTGACCCACCGCGGACACTGTGTTTGACCCTAGAAGCCTTTGGAGCTCAGCCAAGAATGCAAATGCTTTTCGGAGACAGCAGGAACTGTGGGATAGCTTGCGTCCTCAGTCCCCCCTCCCTCCATGAGCGTCCATTTGATTCTTTGGCTTTCCGTTACGCTTGTCACGCAGCAGCGTGCTGAGTCTCTGCTACGCCGTCTGTCTGGAGATTTTTTAAAAATACTTTGGACCAGGCGTAACATTACAGAAATTCCCCTAATTAGATGCAGGAGTCTCCTAGCGAGATCACCCTGAGGACGGTCACTGAAGGAGATAGAGAGCGCATGCTGCATGAAAGCCGGCACAAACCAGGGGCCTATGCAGCCATGCTCAGGGAGGCAATGCTCCCTGAGTACCTCATGAAAGCGTGGCGCGGAAAGGTGTGCTACCACGGAGCACCCAATAAGGCAGCTCTCCCCAGGAACCTCCTGCGGAGGCTTTTCGATTACCTCCAGGAGAGCTTCGTGGAGATCTCCCAGGAGGATTTCTGTTCTATCCCCATATATAGAGAGACCTCCTTTTCACATACTTCAGATTCCTGTTATATTAAGAATAAAAGTTTACATGTTTAACGCACTTACCAACTGATCCTTCCCCTGATTCAGGGTCTGGGTTAACGGCCGGGAAGGGTTGGTAGGGGCTCTCCGTGAGGGTGATGAAGAGATCCTGGCTGTCGGGGAAACCAGCGTTGTAAGCGCTGTCGCCTGCCTCGTCCTCCACAAACCCTTCCTCATCTTCCCTGTCCGCGAACATCGCCGAGGAACTGGCCGTCGACACTATCCCATCATCAGAGTCCACGGTCACTGGTGGGGCAGTGGTGGCAGGCTCCGGAGCGTCCGTTTGCCGCTTTGGTCTTCTGGTAGCCTTGTCTCAGGTCTTTGATTTTCAGGCGGCACTGCGTTGCATCCCGGCTGGATCTTCTGTCTGTCATGGCTATGGAGACTTTCTCGTAGGTCTTTGCATTCCGTTTTTTGGAGCGCAGCTCCGAAAGCACAGACTCCTCGCCCCACACACCGAGCAGATCCAAGACTTCCCGGTCAGTCTATGCTGGGGCCCTCTTTCTATTCAGAGATTGCATGGACTCCTCTGCTGGAGAGCTCTGCATCGTTGCCGGTGCTGCTGAGCTCGCTCCGATGTCCAACCAGGAAATGAGATTCAAACTGGCCAGACAGGAAAAGGAATTCAAATTTTCCTGGGGCTTTTCCTGTGTGGCTGATCAGAACATCCAAGCTCGGACTGCTGTCCAGCGCATCAACAGAGTGGTGCAGTGTGGGATAGCTCCCGGAGCTACTAAGGTCGATTTCCGTCCACACCTAGCCTAATTCGACATGGCCATGTCGAATTTAGCGCTACTCCCCTCGTCGGGGAGGAGTACAGAAGTCGAACTAAAGAGCCCTCTATGTTGAATTAAATGGCTTCCTGGTGTGGACGGGTGCACGGTTAATTCGAATTAACGCTGCTAAATTTGAATTAAAGTCCTAGTGTGGACCAGGCCTAGGATACGAATTATATTTGCATTCAAAAGTCCTGTTACGTGGGTAATATTGGGGGATATTCCTATTTGATAAATCTTACATTGGAAATAATATGAGCGAACATCATCCGCACTAGGAGAAAGATGTTTTTACCATGTGTTAGACAAGTCCTAGTGTGGACATAGGAATTTACCTGCTAGCATGTTTGAAAACTATAATTGTAATGTGCACATTAGAATTTCACTATGTGTTAGTTGCCACATTTCAGCTTGGGGCTTGTCTGCAGGCAAGTTCACAACAAGCTGTGATGTGAATCTACCCCCTAATAGCCTGCCACACACTGTCATGTGGACCCTATTGACACTCATTAACAATTTGTCAATGTGCTTTGATTTACTCCTGTTTCACACCTCAGCAAGCTAAATATTCCTATAGAGAAGCCTAAAGTGTGGACACACGCTAAAAGGGACAAAAGCCAAGGCGCAACTGCTTCTTGGTGAAAGAGTAGTGCATTAGCTAAGGTTCCTATGAGAACAGGTTGCCTGTGTGCAGTTTGTGATCAGCTCTGTTCAAGCAAACATACCTTGTGTACATTTTGTAAATAAACAACATTAAGGAAATATCTGATTTCATATTACTGATTTCTGCTCCAAACAAAAGATTGATCTTGCAAAGGTCTAAAATCTACTGCTTGGCAAAGGGGAAATACATCTGTAATCAGGGTGGAAGCTTACTCCTGACTCATCATTTGATTTTACTCTCTCCTTACACTGGCAAAGCTACATTGTCCTCAGTGGGAATTTCTCAAAGTAAAAATCCATGGTGTGTGTGTTTATATATGTATATATACACACAGTGTATCTTCCATAAAATATTAAAAATTCTCTCAAACCAATACTGAAGGATGTTAATGAAAGGATAAGAAAGCTGTATTTTAGGAGATTAAAATGCTGTTAATTTCTGTATTCTTTTAAGATTAATAAACTGCTAATTAGGATATGCAAATGAGAACTCTCTGAATTCCATCATAAACATTCACTAGTACCTTATCCATAAATCACATTCAGTTAATGTATTTTTGTTATGTAATTGGAGAATAACAGATTTATGAGCCAGTCCAATTAGGTCTAATTTACATGTGTATGGAATTTGGTAATAAAGTATTATGAACCTAATATGCAAGTCAGAAGAAACTAATTATAACATGCATTTGCTTTAGTAGGATGAAAGAAAATTGAACTTCGTCTTTAAAAATTACTGCTACATGCTTGAGGCAGAAGTAATAATGAAAAGTTTAGCAATCCCAACTTTTTTCCTTAAAATATTATATGTAGATATTATTTGTTAAAACTCTTGTAATTTGTACTACACAGATTTGCAATTTGCTATGTCTTAAGGGCCAAATTCACCAAAGAAGATACTCTACACCTCTATACCTATACCTATACCTCTATACCTCCTGGGGCATCCATGCTGACTGGGTTGCTATGGGGGACCAAAACCAATTTCCAGCTTTGTGGCATGGCCAGGAGTTACTAAGTCACTTGACAGCAAACAGCCAGGGAGAAGGTGCTCTCATGCAAACGAGCTCCATACCTTGCATCAGCTTTGACAATCTGGAGATTTTAGCATCTCTTCAACCTGGGTGTTCTGTTTGCAAGAGTTCCTGCGGCCTTCAGGCTGAATAGCCCTCCTGCCTGGGTGTAGTGGGGAAATTGACAGACTAAATGTTTTTAATGTTAACTGAAGGAAGTATGAAGTGGGGGCAAGAGTGAGAATCTTTTCTTCCATCTGTGGTGCATAGAGTCTTGCTGTGGATGGCAGCAATTAGCAGTCATATGAGGAGGCTTCCTCTGTTTTCAATATCATCCCCCCCATTCCCTGCAAAGTGGAAAATTTAGGTCCTAGTTGCATTTTTCTTCACTAGCTGAGTTCTGAAACATTCTGGCTTTACTTTGGTGTCAGTCCTTTGTCATAACTGGATTTTCGCTTGATTTACACTGGTGTAAAATCAGAATCAGTTCCATAGCCTTCATGCTGGGAAGCCTTTATGATATTGAGCCAGGGAAGAGTATAATTTTGGGGAGCTGCAGAATGCTTGATTCAACATCACATGGTCACTCCTGAAGATGTTCTTACCCTTTCTGATAGGAAGCCACATGCAGGTGGTGAGTTTGAGCGTGGTATGGTCTATGTTTTTAAGCTATTAGTTAAAGAAATTATCTATTATCTTTTGTTTACTTTTCCATATTAAGGTTATAATTTCAACCAGTAAGGTGGTAATGGCAGCTTTACAAATTTTAGGTAGGACTTATTTCCATCCAGTTCCTCTACGATGATTTATTGCTAACACCAAATCATGACCTCCAGTGATCAAACATTATTTATATGCAAATACAAGGAGTATGGGAAATAAACAGAAAGACCTGGAAATATTAGTATATAAGCTAAATTATGACTTAATTGGCATCACAAAGATTTGGTGGGATAAGTCTGGACTGGAATATTGATATCATTCTGGAGTGTATTAACAGAAGTGTTGTATGTAAGATGCAGGAGGTAATTGTCCCATTCGGCACTGGTGAGGTCTCAGCTGGAGTAATGTATCTAAATGTGGATGCCACACTTTAGGACACATGTGGACAAATTTCAGTGAGTCCAGAGAAGAGCAACAAAACTGATAAAAGATTTAGAAAACCTGACCTCTGAGGAAATATTTAAAAAAAAAACTGGGCATGTTTAGTTCTGAGAAACGAAGACTGGCGGGGGGGTGATAACAGTCTTCAAATACATTAAGGGCTGTTATAAAGAGGACAGTGATCAAGTGTTCTCCATGTCTGCTTAAGGTAGGACAAGAAGCAATGAAGACTTAGTCTACAGCAAAGGAGATTTAGGTTAGATAACAGGGAGAACTTTCTAACTTTAAGGATAGCTAAACTCTGGGATAGGCTTCCAGCGAAGTTTTGGAATTACCATCACTAGAAGTTTTTAAGAAAAGATTGGACAAATGCCTGTCAGGAATGGTCTAGATTTACTTGGTCCTGCCTCAGCACAAAGGGCTGGACCTGATAACTTCTCAAGGTCCCTTTCAGACCTAAATATCTATAATTCTACTCATGAGCTGATTAGGTAGAGGAAAGTTGCAATGATCCCACACAGTCTCCTCCATAATGTTCTAGCTGGTGTGCAGAATTTGCCCCTTTGCGGCACAAGGAGTAGGTTCCTTACCAAGTCCACAAATTCATACAGAGTCCTCCCTGTGTCAGTTCTGAGGCCTTAGGGAAACACAGTTCCTTTGGCACTACACTGCCAGGGTTATTTCCACCAGGGGCTTCCCCCAGAACCGTTCATAAAGAGGTACCCACCTGCTCACTTTCATTTCTGATGGGTGCCAGGAGAAGCAATGCACTTGCTACCACTCCTACTAAGACCCTCCACTACTACTCCCTATTCATATATGGGATTCAGGGTAATGGAGATCATGCCCTGAGGTGACTGACACTGTAGGGTACAAAATGATACCTCTCTAGGGGAAGTGATACCTGATTTATCCTTTTTGGAGAGAAAAGTTTGGAGAAAGAATGGGTAAGCTGTTATAGAAATTAAACTGGATTTTTTTTTTTAAAAAAAAGCAGCGTATAGCAGGTTTTTATATGAGCTATTGGAAGGCTAAAGTAGTACATTGCATGTTTTTCAGATATGTTTTAGCCCAATTTAAAGCTCATCAGATTAAATTAAAGTGTATTTAAAGTATTAATCATGAGTTAAAACCAGTTGAAGTATTTTGAATTTACCAGGCAATGTATTTATGAGTAAGTATGTTAATTAAATCATAAAACATTTTGATAATTGATATAAGAGACTAAAAAGGAATTGTTTGGACAACTTTTCAGCTAGTTCTTCTATACAGCCAATATGTGTTGTTATTTGTCCCTTCAGTGTTAAATCACTGGAAGAATAAGAAGATTATCCTGTTATTTCAAACCACCACCATCTTTAAAGAATATGACAGGGACAATTTATCAAGAAATTAGCTTACCAAGATGGCCATCTTTCACGTAAAATGGGATGGGAGCTGCTGCCAGGGGCCTTTTTGCCGCCCCAAGTGTGGCAGTCAGGGAGCCTTCGGCGGCTTGCCTGCAGGAGGACGCCGGTCCTGCGGCTTTGGCATACCCGCCGCCGAATTGCCGCCAAATCTGCAGGACCAGCGGACCTCCCGTGGGCTAGCCGCCGAAGGATGCCAGACTGCCGCCCTCGCAGGGACCGGTAGGGCGCCCCCTGTGGCTTGCCGCCCCAGGCATGCGCTTGGAGCGCTGGTGCCTGGAGCCATCGTTGGCTGTTGCTATTCCTTGATTACGTTCACATCAATGAGAACTGAGAATAGGGACGTTTTTATCCTACTGTCTTTTAGCCTATACTTTTTTCCCACTAAGAACTTTACTGTAGGACCTTGCAGTAGTCTCATTTAAATTTTTCTACTAGTTAGTTTTTACCGTTTTGAGAGAGATTTTCTAGGTTAACAACACAGAATACCTACAGAACCAATACCATCTCTATGGATGCTAAAGCTTTATAAGGGCAACCTTGGCATCTACATAAGTTTAAAAATTTGAATTAGAGGTGGCCTAAAACTTGAATCATTTATATGAACCCCCTTTATCCTCTTCCATTAGTAAATACCAAGTGCAAAATTCTGATTTCATTAATGTCAATGGCAAAACTCCAACTCACTTCACTGAGGCTAGGATTTCACCCCAAGTGTCTGTCTAAAGTGGTATCTAGATCCAACCTATTCCTGACCAATCTACTTGTGAAACAAAAATCAACACAAAAAGGTTTTCCAAAACCAGATTGATGTTTCTCTTCACTAGAAAAAACAGTCTGGTTTTCAGTGGCCACCATGGATATGAGTTCAGAAATGCAAATACCTGAATGCAGATGCTCATGTGTCTTTCAAACTTGTGACTCTGATGGATGTTTAAATTTACACCATGTTATCTTAGCTTTTTCAAGGAACAATGTTCGGTTAACAGGATTGGCATAAAGTGGGAAGAGCATAAGCATTTTAGTGTCTTCATAACATAGTACTTGTCAGCATCTAAGGTGTAAAGGATATTTTTTATTTCATCTGCTGTGATACTTTGTGGCATCTATTTTCAGCTGTACAAAACTGCTCTGTGTAAAGACCCTGTTAAAGCAAATAAAGCAGTGAAGAAGTTCCTTTGAATGCCACAAATTAAAATCCTCAAGCCTTATCTTGGCCAAATATTTTACCCCCTGAATAAAGAAAACAGATTTGAGCAAGGTGGCTGCCAAGACTTGTATTGTTGCTAGATGTAAAGTGGCAGAGCTCCTGTTCCTGCAGGCTATTTTAGGGCGTTGTCTTGTAGCGTTTCAGGGTTGTAAGATCCTCAAAGTGAAGCTGATCAGTTTTGAAGCTCTTAAAAGATCTGAGGTGACTTTTTCAAACAGGTGAGAGAGAGAAACACTGCTTCACTTTCTGTATATTGCACTCTAAGTGGTTTCAAACTGTACAATATAATTGAATCAATTATACTTTGTTTCTCTCTGGGGAAGTGTTGGTTTATAGGCTGATTTATGGGGCACTCTGGTTAAAGTCAGATGTCTTCATGCACATAAGAACTTGTGTGTCAGTGGGAAAACTTCTTTACAGGATTTGTAACAGATAAGGAATTGGTGCCCCACTATCTTCTTGCCCCTTTGACACAGCAGCATATCAGAGGAGAGATGCTGTTTTGTCATGCAATAAATCCTTACCATAGATTGGAAGTAAAATTTGGAATTCATGATGCTTTGTAGATGATGGCTAGTATCCCAAGTGTCCAGACCCAGCTAGTTCAGCCCCTTGGAAAGGAGACAATATATTACGTTTTGATTCAAAAGTTGAAGACGGTATGAAGGATTAAAATTTGAAAATATATTGCTGTATTGAGAGGATATGCAGTTGTTCACATAGTATTGTGTAGACATACAGAACAATATATCACCATGCCGATTTCTAAACAAAAAGGAAGGGAAGGAAGACCGTTATATGTAGGTATACTTAATCTTGCCTCATAATGGGAGGCTGGACTAGATTACCTTTTGAGGTCCCTTCTAGCCCTACATTTTTTGTGATTTTGTGTAAGATTATCTCTGCTTTTTCTTTCATGCAAAGTTGTTGTTGTATGGGATTCCTCCCAAAACTCACAATAATAGTAAATATATATGTTCATAAGTGTTACTTATCTGCTGTATTATGGGCTTGTGATACTTTCTCAGGGCATCCCGAGCTAGATCACCCCAACCTCAGCACAAGAGAGAGTTGCTGGGGCTAAACTGGATGACAACTCCCTTTCACCCCAGTCTGTTAGCCATACCAGACAAACTTCCCAGGACTCTGCCTGCCCTTACTTTGCCTTGCAGATTAACTGTTGGTGTACCTCAGTTCTTAAACTTCCCAGAAGCAACACCCTGCAGTGTTCAGCCCGTTACTGGACACTGACAGTAATTACCAAGTCTACAGCCTCCAACGAGGCAGTATACACACCAGCTTATTTGATTCATCTGAAAAGCATCACATTACTTAATATCATAGCCCTGTGATGACTTTATAGTAAAAAGAGAATAAGTTTATTAACAAAGAACAGAGATTCACAAGTGAGTATTGTAAGAATAATGGAAACAGTGATGGTTGCAAATAAAATGAAAGTATAACTTCTAAGAGACTAATCATAACCTTTAACAGGCTAAAACCTTTATCTAAAATAGTTTCTCATCTCAACAATCTCTCAACAAAGGATCCAACTTTCATGGATGCAAAAAGCACTGTCCTTTTTGATCTCTCAGTGATGTATGACCAAGAGGTTCTTTTTCATTCTTCTTATAGTCAAGCAATGCTTTCTCATCCTCCTGTCAACTTGTTCTTCCTGTTTACAGGATGCAGATGAACTTCCATTGTATTTGGTTTATCCTGCTTAATTTACATCAGAAATCTAGGCAGACAGGTAAATCAATATTCCTTTGTCTTGGAGAACCATGTTTTACCAACCCTGCCTGGTTATGTAGTTTAAACATAGTTTTCGTACATCCATCCATACATACATCTTGCAATGCATATGATGACCACTGTGATATTAGTTTTCATTTGATACCTCACACAACATTCTTTATAGCTAAATACTATGGCTACAATGTGTTAAGTGTAGGGAGTCTGTTACATGACAGTGAACCCTTTGCCAGTTGGCATTGAGGGTCTCTTGGGATGACAGTGCTATTTGTACATCAGCTCTGTTACGGAGTGGCTCTCTCTAACATATTGATTTTGGACTGATGGGTATTACTTGCTGGCACACAAGGCTGCTGTGTTTAGTATTATGTGCAGAAGAAAGATTAAATTTTGTCCAGTGTATTCCTAGGAGGAGCCTCAGTGAAGGAAAACACAATTTTATTTTATATATTTTTTTACATCTATGAGCTGCCAAGAAGGCCCTTAATAGAGCTTCTTTGGTATTTCTTCTATTACACATATAATACCTTGGAGATGTGTTTTGAGCATGGTGAGGGTTTTTTTTAGGTAAACCCAGCATTTTTCACTTAAGTTTAGGTATTTTAAAATAGGGTCTGCTGAAGCTTAATATTTTTCTTTTGCCTTTGCCCTCATATTATTAGACCCTTGAGGAAAATGTGTAATCCAGGTGTGAGGAAAAGTAGACTTATTTGGTAGATGTATACTGAAGCAGAGACCTGACAAGCTATAATAATTTGTTCGGAATGGGTTTTACCACTTTTAGTATCACACCAGTCATTTCTGTGACCTAACAAATTATGTTGTAACACAGCACATAAAAAGCTGGAGTTTAATTGTAAATTTGCTAGCAAACTTAATAGTATTTGTTGGTTTTGCTCATTCACTTATGTGGTGGTTTGATGCATGACATATGAAATGCCTACATTCTGGAATAACCTTGGTATTCCCACAACCCTGAGCTTTAGAGCTAGTGAATCATAAAGATGGCACATGTATATGTCAATGGGAAGTGGGGTATATGGGCTAAGCCCCAATTTTGGAGGTAGGGGATGGTTTAAAAAAAAAAGTAAGGTCTACCGACAAGTGTAATATTGTCACATTCATGTGGATGCAAAAAGGAGCTGGTATTTAGTAATGCAAAATATGCAAGATCAGTCTTAAATCTGAGTCAGTGTGGGTGGGCAGGGTAGAAAATGTAAGTAAGAGGGCAGGTGTGTTGGCCAGTACACTCAGCAAAAGCCAGTTACAGAATAGCTCACAAACACAGCAGTGGTATAGCAGCTAAACCAAAAGACTCCAAGACAGAAAGAGAAAAAGCAACTCTGTCAGCTGTTCATGTCACCATACAATGAAGTCTTATAGAAGATCACACCAATTTAAAATGATCATAGAAATTATTTTACTGATAGCTGATAATATGGGGTGATTATCAGGATGTGGAGCCTCCTCTCCCCAGGAAGTATTCCGTGAGCTCCAAGGTGCATAGATATTTCATGTAAGTTCTTTGGTGCAGGGACCATCTTTTTGTGCAGTCCTGAACTATGTTTATAGACACTACTGCAATAATAATAATAATAAATAAATAATAGTAAATTCCCGCTGCTATATTGCGGGGTGCAAATCAATCTATCTGTGCAAGCATCCAACAACACTGACTGATACATAGTAAGTCGGATCCATAGCCCTGTCTTCACATTGACATGTACCCCTCCTCCCTCCCAGGGTAGTAGGAAGTCATAGCCCCTGTACTTCTCTGAGCATAGGAGTTGCAGTTTCACCTGATCTTTATGCTGACTGTACAAGGGCAGTGAAAGGCTTCTATGCCATCACCATACATTCATGTAATGGCGAGGAAGACTATGGCCCATTGTAATGAATTAATAATATATTAAATTATTTTGCATTTAAATAGACTACAAGGAGTGCCTTAGAGTCCAGATAAATATTCTACTCTATATATCATGATGAATATATGCAACACATATTGTCATTATTGAAAATATATTTTCAACATTATACTATGCAAAAATGTGTCTAGAATATGTAAATTATTCAGAATATACTGAATATATACACAATATCTTGTGTATATTGTTAATATATTCATTTAATTACAGGCACACATACAGCTGTGTTAAAAGAAAATTATTAAGGTTACCAAGTCAATCACTCACAAGTTGGAAAAAGCCAGCATTATGGCTGCCTGTGCAACCTTAATTAAGTCCCTTTGTACGTATGCTTTATAATAGTCTTTGATTACATGATCAGAATGGGCAAAACCAGAGGAAATAATCTGCACTTGCATTTAATCTGAGTCAGGTGCAATGAGATTAAATCTATACTCCAGTGCCTAGGGTTCTTTTCGATTAGATAGAATTTTATTATAGATTCATTGATTCCAAGGCCTGAAGGGACCAATGTGATCACTGTGTGTAAATTATTTATTAAGCACCAAACGAGCTCTGTGAAAAAAACATAGTCATAGTCCTGGGCCTTGCCCCCAAGACACTTACACTATAAAACAGACAATAAAATTGAGACATGTGAGCACATATCCTGAGCTGGTGTAAATTGTCAAAGCTCCATGATGGTCAGGAAATTGATTTAACACAAAGCAGTGCAGGGGTTTGGAGAGTTTTTTAAACACAAGTATACCAGCACCTTCTTCCTTGATAGGTGAAACTTGAAAGACTGACTGACGTGTTTTAAGGAAGAATTTCAGTAAGGGCAGGGAAGCATCTTGGTTCATTAGACAAGGAAGGGATTTTTCATACCTGGGGGGTAATACATGGGTATGTACTTTGACGTGACTGTCACCTTGTTCATCTACTAAAAAGCCACGTTTTTTTGTAATCGGAGCCTCAGTGAGAGAGAATAAAGGGCTCAGAACATGTATTCATACCTCATAGTGAGACAAGTGATTATGAACCCAGCTCATGGTCCATTGTCTGCTGATGCCTGAAGACTTTTTTTAAAGGTCCTCTGTGCTTTGAATGTTGTGTTGAATCAGTATGTAAGATTATAAGCCAGTGAGCCTTCATAAATTATTAAATGTACACTTTGGATATTTTTGTATCAAAAGAACGGAAATATTTTCCTTGTTGAATCGGCTTTAGTTAGTTCATTTTTTCTGTGTGTTTCAATGGAGGGTATAGCTGAGGCCCCCTTCATGCAGTGCCAGTATGCTATCTGGTCTATGGAATCACCAAAGTCAATCTACAAAGCAGTAAATCTCTAACTTCATTAAGCTTCAAAATCAAATTTAAATAGTGACTGAAGTTGCCATAGTTCCTAATCACACATCTCTATGACCTGAACTTCTTTTTTAGGCCCAGCTCCATACTAAAAATAATAGTTTCTTTCATATTTGATCATGCAATGTCAGTATTATATTCATTGCCTAGCAAAACGTGGCTCTGATCCTCTCTTTAGTGTCTAGGCACAGTGTAATACAAATAATGAATAATAGTAACAGCAGCCTAGGATACCTCCCATAGAATACATAGAGAAGGTCCCTTTGCCTGAAGTGCATGTGCAACTCTGAGCATACAATAAGGCTGTCTTTAGCTTTACTAATGGAGAACACACTGTGACCGAAACAAACACACAACTTTTCAGGTAAATATGAGGAATAATTTCTACTTACATGGTAATTTTCACCATTGGAGCTCATAAAGCATGCACAATCATATTTTGAACATTTTCAAAACCTTCTCTGAGCAGGCATCTCATTTTGGCAACTCACAGGGGTGGAGCTTATTTTGTGGGTGGAGCTTGGAAAAGTGCCATCACCTTTATTTCCCCAATTTCACCCTTGTTAAAGACAATATAAGTGAAATAGTTGTTCAGTCAGTTAAATCCATTAGAAAACCAGTGGGATCCTGATGCTCTTGAGAGATCTTAAGTCTTCCCTCTGTTATGTTCACATTGGAGATGCATTTTCAATTTCAGAGTCTGAAGTCATTTGTATTTTCTTCATTGAACCTTAACAGTGTCAAGACTGAAAATCAAAGGCCAAAAAATGGTTATTTTGCATCACTGAAGTGGATTTCTATGCATTCATTATTCATGAACCACTTGAGCATATGACATTAAAGACAGCTGCTGTGGAAAGCAGGCTCTGGGGTGACAATTTCCATTTATGATGTCATGCCATGAGGTTCTATGAATAAACCACTAGTGACAATCAATTTTATCCCTCAGCAACAGATCATTTGAGAACAATGGCTTACGAAGGAGGCTTACTTAAATAGAAAAAAAATCCCATTAAAATAAATTGCCTTTTGTATTTCTCCGTATGGAAGTAAACATTGCAGAGCTTATTAATTGATTTTGGGAGAAAAGGGAAACTAGATATAGTACATGATTAACATATGCTGACTTTGCCTCACTGAAGTGCTGGCTCATAAGTCCAGTGCTGCTGTCACAGACCAAATGAGCTTGTTTGTCTTACTTTAGTCTCTGGAGGACAGTTGCCAACATCACAGAGCTGCTGTGTGCAGTCACATTAGCATAGATATGTACACATACCATCAAAGAAGTCTAGATAGTTTAACTTTGGAAAGTTTTTAAGGCAAAGTAGATTAATAAATAGATTACTATCTGAATGATGAATTGCTGTATCAGGTTGTACTGCAGGATTCTAATATTATATACATGAAATGTGTTTTGCTTGATACCAAACAACAGAATTACCCTATTCTACCGCACTATGAGCTCAATTCTGCCTTCAGTAATATGGGTATTACTCCCACTGAATTCATGCCACTGAGGGCAAAGTCAGACCCTATGTTAGCAAACTAGAAGGTGTATCTTAATAAGATGCAAGATGTTTAAAGAGAAATACAAATAAAACAGCACTTACAGTTACGCATGCTGGGAGAGTCACCCTGAATTTGTACAGCAAATAGCAACCCTCTTCACTCCAATCCTTCACTAAGGGATAGATTGTTCATGGATATGCAAGGGTGGCACAGGGTGTGAGGTGCCTCTCATCTCCTTGTGACTCCAAGAAGTCTAAGAACTTGGAGAGTGTCAAGGACTCTGCCGTGCAAGCAGTGATAGCCTGTGCAAAGGAGGCGGGGAGAAGATAGAACCAATGCCCAGACCTCCTCTGCACCCAGAGAGGTGCTGACAAGTGCCACTGCTCCATGCAGCCTTCAGTGCCTTCTAGGTTGCACAGACTTAGCCCTCCAGCGAGGTCACTTACAGTTCTACCCTTTCCAGGGCACTCAGAAATCCAAAACAATATGAAATAACCTAAACTCTTCCCATTCCTCCAGGAGATCTTTTAGGCACTAATCGTCCTCAGTCTCTAGCTCTAGCCAGCCTTCTCTCCCGAAGTAAGAGCCCCACATTTTTTCTCTCTGCCTGAGCAGGGCTCATCTTTTTTTTTGGGGGGGGAGGTGAAGAGTGGGGGAGAGGAGTCCCTTTCCTGCTCCAGGTCTCTCAGTTTGGGCTAACTGGGCCTTCAGTAATCCATTAACCCTTCCTGCCTTGTATAGAGTCTTGTGTGCCCTGTTTAAGAATGAGGCAGCAAATGCACTCCATGGGAGCTCCAGGAGCCAATGTACCAACTCTAGACAAATTTAATCCTGAGCCTCAGCATCCCCACAGAACAACCAAGACAGAGAAGAGAAACTTTTATGCAATCAGCAGCAAAATTGGCCACTGCTAGAAGTTGGACACCAGGCTTGATGGATCAATAGTCTGTTCTTGTAGGTAAATCCTATGATCCTACCACAAGACTGCTCCTAACTCTGTTTTACTTTGACACTCTTATTTTATTGTTCTTTCTGTTGTGTTCCTAACAGTGACCCTCTCACCAAAATAATAATAATAATAATAATAATAATAAAATACTATGATCTAATAATAAAGTTGGTAGGTTTTATTCATGTTTTCATCATATGTTTCTCCTCTTTAGGTAGCTGTAGCCTCCTTATTTGTTCTGATGACAAACTAGCAGAAAGAGCTGCCAGTAACCTAAGTGTGTAAAATAAAGAACAGTGGGACAACTGAGGGAGAGGTTAGGGATTGAAGCACAGGAAAACTGCAGGACATAATATAGGAGCAACTAAGTATATTTATTGCCCACATTTTTCAATAGTTTTATTATAGCTTTTAACCAACCCACAGCTTTGTAAAATATAATTAATGCAGCCAGAAAACAAACACAACTTGTGACTTAAACAGTTAGGTTGAAACCTTTTTATTATCTAAACATACAAGAGAGGAAGATTGGCCTTGTGCTTAAGGCAATGGACTAGGTCTGAAAGGAATTGAGTTCAGTTCCAAATCCTGCACAAACTTCTTGTGTGACCTCGCGAAGGTCATCTAATTTCTCTGTGCATTAGTTCCTGGTCTGTAGAAATTGGGGATAACAACAGTGTCTCCATCCCACACTTTGTCTGCCTTGTCTTTTTAGATTGTGAGCTCTTACTGTCTCACACTTTGTGTTTGTAGAGTGTCTACCACCATAGGGCCCTGATCTTCGATGGAGGTAATAAAGGTAATAATTGGAGATATACCAATCTCCTAGAACTGGAAGGGACCTTGAAAGGTCATTGAGTCCAGCCCCCTGCTTTCACTAGCAGGACCAATTTTTGCCCCAGATCCCTAAATGGCCTCCTCAAGGATTGAGCTCACAACACTGGGTTTAGCAGGCCAATGCTCAAACCACTGAGCTATCCCTCTATGGACCCTCTAGAGGGGCTATAGTCACACAAATAAACTATAACAGCATTAGCCATATGCTGTTTTGAACTGCAATTGGGTTATTTGCTCCTTTGTTACCCATCCTTTAGTTCATATGACTGGCTGTCTAACTTGTGCAGTTTTGTAATGTTATATGATAGCCCTTATTTAAATAGTTTCTACCAAATGAGCAAAATTATTCCTTCATCTAAGTGGGCACAACTCCACTGAAACCAATCGCATCATGCCCCTTTATGTAACCTTTGAATTTTTTAAGAAATAGCAAACCAAATAGGAAGGAACTTTGATTTGCAAATGTTATCACAAATAAATGTGACATTCATTTTTCTCTCTGATTGATGGGTAAGATTCATGTAGCTGTACTGTTCACAGGTATTCATGCAACAGCTTGGTATTTGTGATAATGCTCATGAATGCCCAAAGTATCACAGATTTTAGCATGAATAAATATTTCTCCCAAAAACACAGTATTCACTTTTTTATGTTTAAGAAGTTTGTCACCTAATCAATTCCACGTAACGTTAGTGAACAATTACACAACACAATATGGCTTTGTGGAATAGGAAGGGGAGACAGTCTGCAAATGTTGAGTGGGGGAACACCTGTTGTGGGGAATGGTGGGATAAGGGGTGGAAACGGCGAGAAAGAGACACCACGTGTTTAAAGTTCTAGTGCCAACCATGTAATGATGTTGTCAGAGTTTTGGGACATGCACCATGGGTGAGATTTCTCCCACCAGCCCTGTTAGCTACAACCTGTTGCAAACACTTCAAAGCATGACCATAATCTTCATTCCACTATAACAAAATGTGCAGGGCGGGGGAGGAGGAGCTCTGAGGAATACGTAGCAATTGTGTGGCTTAGTGGAAAGACTGCTGGACTGGAACTAGCTCTTCCACTAGTCTGCTGGGGGACCTTGGGCAAGTCAGTTCACTGCTCAGTACCAGAGTTTCCCACTATAAAATGGGGATAAAGATGTAAATTTCTTTGAGAACTACTGATGGAAAGCACTTTATAAAAGCCAGGTCTTTTGATTATTACCTAGCCACTGTAGCATATCAACTGCAACTGTCTTAATGACCACTAACTCCTGCCAACAAACACTTCTCTTTCTGTTTAAAAAGCAAGGAAATTAAATGGCAAAAGCCTTTGTTAACTCAGAGTTAAGGTTGCCTGGTGGTAGCTCATGCTCTTCTCATGTGTCTAATTCAGCAAAAATCAACTTCTGAAAAACAGCAAGGAAAGAGTAAGGTAAATGCAACTGTAACTCTGCCCTCTTTGAGTGATGCCTCATTATGCTCATAACACACACTCCCATTCTGGCTTTTCACTATAATGGGCAGAGGCTACTTGCACTTGTCCTGAGGTGAATGAATATCAGTCAAACCTTTATATCCTACCATTATGGATTTTGTCTTTTTACAGAAAAGCTATGAATTGTTTGAATTTTCAAAATGTTGACTGGTATATTTTTAACCTTGTTACTTTCTGGGATTATTTTTTTATTGGTTTTCATAAAGAAACAGACAATGAAAAGGACAAAAAGGTAAAGTGCTCTACAGCATGTATATGTTTCTGAATACAGCATGTTTCACAGGATGTCCAATAGAATTATGCAGTTTGACAATTTACCAAAGCTGCAAGTTCAAACAATACAATATTGCTACTTTTAAAGTCAAATTGTTTTAATACATGACTCCAGCTCTGCAGGACTCAGATGAAAGGAAAATTATAACTCACATTTCAGAAATCTCTGAAAAATTATCCAAAATGTTTTTTTTCTCGATATCAGTGAGTTGTGCTTTTAAAGTCTTGTATCTTGGGACTTTCCAGGGCTAGAAACAAAAGCTTTATAATTGCTTGGAAAGGAAAATGCTTGTTTCCTCTATAGCGGTATTAGGCATTAATGCTGATGGTGGTCACTTCTCTGTAACTGAATATTGCCCATTCTGCAACCTGTATCAGTGTAATTTTGTGGGGAAGTTTTACAAGTTTGGGTAAAGAGAAACATTTGTGGGGATAGATGTATTTTTTTATTTTTAAGAAGACAGGCTATTTGAAAATTGCTGAGACTTCTGGAATGTTAAATAGTCAGACTAACAAAGGAGGATTACCGAACAGAGGTCTGATGAAGTAATTAAATGTGATGCTAAATGCAGTTAATTACAGGGAAATCATAACCACATATCTGTTTCAGAATCCCACATATAGTGATGTGTGCATTTATATATGTCAAGATAACTCCATTTGCTACAATGGAGGTAATCCAATATATAAAACAGCCATAGACTGAGAGAAGCCAACATTTTCAACCTTGGGTGCCAAAAATGTAAGCACATTTTGTGCAGCTGAATAAAGAGGCCTACATTTCAAAAGTTCTGAGCACCTACCTCTTTAATTTATTCTTGTGGGAGTTGCAGATGCTCAGCACCTTTGAAGACAAGGTTCCTGTTATTTAGGTGCCTGAATGTGGATTATTTTATGTCCCTGGTTTTATGTTGCCAGGTTTGAAAATGTTGACCTCTCTAGAAAACCCAAAACACGTATGCATGAGTATAAGCAGCAGAATGAAGAAACCAGAGGAACTAGAATAGAAGGACTTGAGGGGAACAATGAGAATATGTTGGACATCATGAAAATGGATGGAAGATCAGATATAAACAACCAGGAGTGAAAAAGAAAGGAAGTAGAAGTAGCCTTGTTTGTCCAAGAAAGAAAAAGAAACAAAGGTGTGTAACACTTGAGGAACAAAAGCTAGAATATCATCTTTTTTGGGTAGAAATTGGAACTGCATTAAAAACAGCTTCTCTTTAGGAATGTGCTATAGACTGCCAGATCAGGAGGACCAGGAGAGTTTATGGGTACACCCCTAGTCCTATTGAAGTCAATGAGAATTTTGCCATTGAGTTGAGTGAGACCAGATTTCATCTTATTTGAGAATCTCACTCCTTAGATATGAGTATTCATATATTCATCATAAAGAAATGAGTCTGTTAGTATGTCTTTTAGCATGTTTGTTGGCATGCAGGCGAAGCAATCATCAAGGTATGGATGTTTACACCGTGAGTTACTACTGTACTTTCCCCTTTTAACAAACCAGTGGGATTGTAGAAGCTTTGAGAAGCTAGAGCTGAAGGTAGCAGTATATGACCAGATTTCATGCCCCAAAATTCTCCTGAAGTTAGCATTAGAAGTATCATCTTTGCTCAGTTGTGTTTTTTCCACAGGATTGTCCGATGAGGACTAATGCTGTTCCTTGTAAATTTTCAGTGTTACGTGAATTTCTGTTATAAGGTGGATTACATAAACAAGAGCTGATCCTTTAGACTGGTGTTAATAGGAATTTTGAATGAGTAAGGACAACAGGCTTGGTCCCAAGTTCATAGCAGGAATAAATTAAATAAGTTGATTGAGTCTGTCACTCAAGAGATTGAAAGAGAATGACATGCAAAAATATTTTATATAATATGAAAATTACTTCCCTTAAGTAATTAAATGAACTGAACAACAACTGGTTCCTATTAGCCTTTTACATGTGGTATGTTAATTACACACTTTGGTATTTCTCTGTGAATATGTTCCTTCTAAGTACCATAATGGAGCTAAGATCACAAATGAGCCCTCCTTTATCTTGGGTAAAGGGCAGAGCATTGCAGCAATACCCCAGATCAGAGAGGAAAAAAAATTACCATTTTTTTTTAAATTAGAAAAACCAAAGAAAATAACGTGAAGCTTGTTACTGAAGGTTATGGCTCATAAAGATGTAACACATGCTTGATTTCCAAGTTTCATATCACTTTGCAAACCATGAGTTGAATCCTGAAGTCTTTACTCATGTTTTAGTTCACCCTTTATACAATTGAGGGGTCTTTGATCTGGAGTTTCCAGTAGCCAGTATTTAGCAGATAATTAGTTTCTCTCTGCAAGGCATAACTTCTAAAGGTTGAATTCAGAGTGGGTCATTTGCACTGTCCTCACCATCAGGTATTTCCTAGGAAATCTACATTACACACATTGTTCCAAAAAGTCCTCATATCTCCCAGAGATCACACTAATCCTGTCTTCCTGCTAAAGAAATTCCATACAATTCCACAATAGTACAAAAATATTTGCATTTTAATGCAATGGACCCCAAAGGTGTAAAACCTAATTCAGTAAGGTTTAACTTAATTCAGTAAAGCGTATCTTACTTCCATAAGGTTTGTTAGTGCAAGATATTGTCAGTCGGTCTCATTACCAAATGTTGCTGACTTTTGGGGTAGAATCCTGGCACCATGGAAGTCAAAGGAAGTTTTGTCATTGACTTCGCTGGGGCCAGAATTTCACCCTTGGTCTCTAATATGAGAAATATTGATCCATAAATCAAAGACTACAGATAGCAGGAAGCAGTTAAATCTATCTTTGAAATGTCCACACAATTTATTGGGGCAAAATAATGTGTCTGTCATGGCTCATTCTTGGTCATTGCTAAGCAAGCAGAGTCAATATTATGCCAAGTAATGACATTATAGTGAAGACTATTGTACACTAGAGACTGAGCTGACATTGTCAAAGTCATTTCATACCAAACCTTGTGACCACCCTTGTTACTCAGCTAAGAAATGTTCTATTTACTTCATAAATCTTAAGCAGAAAAGAGAAAATAATATATTTTACCAGAGCTGCACAGAATGCTGCAGACAGGAGACAGCTTGATTATCATACATTGAGGTTGTCATTTTGAGTTTTCGCAGTTATAAACCAAATGTTGTGACAAGAACACTGAGCAACCTTACAAAGAAACTGGTGTGTGTGGATTGCAGAAACTGTGCAAAGCAAGTGTGTTTGTTTTGTTACACAAAACAATAACTTTACAGCTGTCACAGTTACAGGGCAAACTGTGATCTGGACTGTTTTACTCTCTCGAGTGTACTCCTTTGGGGACAGGTTTTGCTACCTTTCCACATCTCCCTAGGTGGAATCACATGGTCCCACCACTCTTAAACTGGATCTCTGCACTGCATCCCCTGTTTGCCAAATGTTTTAACCTGACAGGCCCGACTCTGTTTGGCACCCATAAGCCCTTTTCTCTGGGGACCTGTGGCCAGAGAGTTGACTAAAGCTATTAAAATGGAGCATCTTCAAAACAAAATAGCTTTTAATTGCCAAGGAAGTACAGCATTTAGGAAAGTGAGTTTACACAACAGAGTCCTATATCCATATTTCCTTGTCTAAGTGTAATCTCTTTATCTGTAGCTCAGGTGGGTCCAAATTATTCCCATCTGTGGGACAAAGAGGGATGTTTTAAAGATGTTGAGCACCAAGTAAATTTATCACCCAAATTACATACATTTATAATCTAGAGAAACAAGAAATTGTAAGCAAAAGCTACATACTTGTCTCTCTTAAGGGCAATTCAGGGACTTGACTCCCACTGTTTTAGTCTCATGAGGCTCTTTCCATGTCTTAGGGGACATGTAAAGTAAGCACAATAAAATAGTGATTGTTAATAATTATTAAAGAAAGGGAGAAAGATAGAAAAGAATAAAAACAAAACAGCATAAACCATAAACAACAGTTATTTCATTCCAATCTTTTCTTAGTCCCTCTCTGTGGAAAGTTAACAGAAGTTATACCTTAAGAATGAGTCTATCCTGGAGGTGACACACTTATATAGATAAACCACAGCCAGAGTACAGTGTTCCCCAAATCATTAATGAGTCCTGTCTCAGCGTATCAAAGATAAAGGCAACAGTTTATAGATGGGCAAAGGACTTTCATTTAAGGGTAGGTGAGTCTTGTTCAGTTGATCATGGATAATATAAACAGTTTATAAATGGACAAAATGAGCAATCATAACTTATGTCCTCTGAAAGCAAAGAAAGTACTTAACTCAGTTACTTAAAAGAACCATTCTAAGCAGGGGCGGCTCTACAAATTTGGCCGCCCCAAGCAATCATGCCCGGGAGGCGCCCCCGAGCCGCGGGAGCAGCGGAACTGCCACGGGCATGACTGCGGACGGTCCGCTGGTCGCGCGGCTCAGCTGGACCTCCCGCAGCTGCGGGCGGTTCGCTGATCCGGCGGCTCCGGTTGAGCTGCCGCAGTCATGCCTGCGGGAGGTCCAGCCGAGCCGCGGGACCAGCGAACCGTCCGCAGTCATGCCTGCGGCAGGTCCGGTCGTCCCCGGGCTCCGGGGGACCTCCCGCAGGCATGACTGCGGCAGGTCCACCAGCGCAGCCTGCCGCCCCCCTGGGAAAGGGCCGCCCCAGGCGGGTGCTTGCCCCGCTGGGCTCTAGAGCCGCCCCTGATTCTAAGTGTGGTCTTGAGACAAGCAAATTAATGAATATTATGAATCTTATATTCCAAATTAAATACTTTTTCTCTCATTTTCACCAGATTAGCTTGTGTCTTCTCCAGAAACATATTCTCTAGACAATCTGGTGTTTAACAGAAGTTGTTAATACCTTCAATTATAAGAGCATTTCAATATCACATTATAATCATTACAAGAAAATTGTAAATCTAATTCCTTTGGCAGTGCTTTAGCAAATTCCATCTTGCCAATGCATGTTGTAGTCTCATTGCATATTGCAAAAACAAATCTGAATTGGAAAGTTATTGCTTCATTGTTCTTCCTGCTGCTTATTTGTTATTTGTGAGTTTGTTATTTGTTATTTGTTATTTGTTATTTGTTATTTGTTATTTGTTGAGATGCTGCCATGAAGGTGTGAGATGAGATGTTGCTTGTGTGACTTGCTGCTCACAGACAGGGAAGAATTAGTAGGGGAAGCAAAAGTGGATGGGAACCTGGGAGGCAGTGACCATGAGATGGTAGAGCTCAGGATCCTGACACAAGGAAGAAAGGAGAGCATCAGAATATGGACCCTGGACTTCAGAAAAGCAGACTTTGAGTCCCTCAGGGAACTGATGGGCAGGATCCCCTGGGAGAATAACATGAGGGGGAAAGGAGTCCAGGATTGCTGGCTGTATTTTAAAGAATCCTTATTGAGGTTGCAGGAACAAATCATCCCAGTGTGTAGAAAAAATAGTAAATATGGCAGGTGACCAGCTTTGCTTAACAGTGAAATCGTTGCTGATCTTAAACGCAAAAAAGAAGCTTACAAGAAGTGGAAGCTTGGACAAATGATCAGGAAGGAGTATAAAAATATTGCTCAGGCATGCAGGAGTGAAATCCAAATCACACTTGGAGTTGCAGCTAGCAAGAGATGTTAAGAGTAACAAGAAGGGTTTCTTCAGGTATGTTAGCAACAAGAAAAAAGTCAAGGAAAGTGTGGGTGCCTTATTGAATGAGGGAAGCAACTTAGTGACAGAGGATGTGGAAAAAGCTAATGTACTCAATGCTTTTTTTTTTTTTGCCTCTGTCTCCACTGGGCAGCACAGCATGGGGAAGAGGTGACCAGCCCTCTGTGGAGAAAGAAGTGGTTCAGGACTATTTAGAAAAGCTGGATGAGCACAAGTCCATGGGGCCAGATGCGCTGCATCCGAGGCTGCTAAAGGAGTTGTCAGATGTGATTGCAGAGCCATTTGCCATTATCTTTGAAAACTCATGGCGATATAGGGAGGTCTCATATGACTGGAAAAAGGCTAATGTAGTGCCTATCTTTTAAAAAGGGAAGGAGGAAGATCTGGGGAACTACAGGCCAATCAGCCTCACCTCAGTCCCTGGAAAAATCATGGAGCAGGTCCTGAAGGAATCAATTCTGAACCCTTTGAGGAGAGGAAAGTGTTGAGGTCAACATTGCAAGATTGGAAGTTGGCCTTGAGAGTGTCTTCATAATGTTTACTTGGTCTCTCCCTAAAACAAGTTCCAGCCTGCAATTCTCTTTAGATGATGGCCTTTGGTAATCTATTCTGAGACATACAGAACACGTCTGCACCTAAAAGTTTCAATTCCTCTGATGTTGCAGCACTCAAGGACCTCAGTGTTTAGAATCAAATATTTCCATTTAATTCCCATTATCAGCCTTAGACATTGTAGGTGGAATTAGTCCAAGCATTTTATGTGGTGTCAATAAGTAATCCACATACTCCACAGTTGTAGAGGAATGTGCTGATGATAACTGCACAGTAAACATATTTTTTTTCTGTCTGACAGCTTGTTTGTTCGAGAGACCAAGCTGAGATTTTCCAAAAGCATCGTTGGCTGCATAAATCCACTTTATAATGTCATTGTCAATCATTGTACCTTCATCTTGTGAAATGAGACTGCCTATGTAGCAAAATGTGTCAACAACCTTGAGTGGTACATCATCATTGGACACAACTGGAGTAGTTGCAGTACTTCCCAGTTGAGGTTAGACCATGACTTGTGGCTTCCTTAGGCTGATGTTAGGGCAACATTTTTTGCTTTATACACAAAGCAGTCAGTGAGCAACTGAATGTCCCTGAGAATATGGGCCAATAAAGCACAATCTTCAGCAAACAGTAATTCACAAATAATTGTCTTCATAACATTTGTCTTGGCATGCACATGATGAAGATTCAGGACACTTCCATCCATATAGTACTGCATACAAATGCCATAATTAATATCTCTGAATGCTTCTGTTAGAACAGCTGCAAACATGATGCTAAGTATTGTTGGAGCAAGAACATAGCCTTGTTTTACTCCATTGGTAACAACAAAGGGAGCTAAGAAGCAGCCATGGTCAAGGACATGAACCTGCATTGCTGCATAAAAGATTTAATAATGCTGACAAACTTATCAGGGCAAATGAACTTGTGCAGGACTTTTCACAGGCCATCTTGATTTACAAAGTCATAAGTCTGACAAGAACTACATATAGGTCTGGATTCTTCTCACAACATTTCTTCTGAATTTGTTGGAGTGCAAAGATTATGTCTAGAAGTACCATGTCTGGGATGGAAGCCATATTGGTTTTCAGGCACTATCTTCTTTTCAAATTGATAAATCAGCTAATTGATCATGACTCAGGCCAGTATCTTTCCTGCAGTGGCAAGAAGTGAGATACCATGATGATTATTGTAAGAAGCGGAATTCCCTTTCCTTTTGTGGAGGGGAATAATGTTGGCATCTTTAAGTTCCTGTGGCACAGCCTCCTCTTCCCAAGTAAAGTAAGTTAAGGTCTTAAATAAAGACCAATGAGTTTCCTGAGCAGCTCACAGCCCCCACATTTAAAGAAAATCACAGGAATATCATCTGGACCAACTGTGTTGCTGTTTTATATTTGCTTGACATCTTTACATACTTCAGATATGTTTGGTGGAATTGAGAGTTGGTCTTGAATTGGAAGTTGTACAAGATCATCAAGCACTGATGATGACATGGTGGAAGGGAAGATCAGACTCTTATTAAAATGTTCTGCCATCTTTTCAGAATTTGTCCATGTGGGTCAGCAGTAGCAACTCATCTGCATTCCAGTTAGATTGCAAGCTGTACGCAGTCTTCAGCTTATCAAAAAACATTTGGAGTCTTTTTGGTCTGCCACCGATTGAAGCTGCTTTGCTTTCATTTTCCACCAGATATATTTCATGTGGCAAAGCTTAGCTTGCACGTTACACTTGGTATGAGAATAAGCCTTTTTAATAGATTAGTTTTAATCCTTTACCTATTATATGTGAAGAGCATGCGTGGATATCAGGAGTTGCTTTATCTCAACACCATGTCCTGGTGCTTCCTCTTTGACCTTTCTGGCTGCAGGGGCCATGCCAGGAGTTAAATTCCTGCTGGCATAACTCTCAGGGTCATCGGAACTCACAAGCCTTCCCACCTCATCAAGGTGCAGCCCCAGGGAAGGGCTGTACATATACCATCTCACTATTCCCATGACAAGGTTATCAGGAAGTTATTATATGAAGATTTGCATGCAAATATAAAATATTTGCACATACGCATCTCAAGAGACTTATACCATCTTATAGCATTTAAGGAATTGCCAGATTTTCACTGTTAAGAAGAAACATGAGTTAGATATAATCAAAACATTTCCCAATTATACTCGTTTTCCTTAAAGTTAAATGAATGAAGAATTTAGAGTGTTTATGAAAAAAACACTCAACAGGAATATTGTGAAGTTTAAACGGAGGCTTTTCTTTACGAAAAGGAAGAGATTTTTTTAATTAGCCTGACCATTGCATTTAATAACAAAAAATAAGGCATTGTTACTTCTTTAAGCATCCTGCACATGAAAATAATTGTAAGTATTTAAGATTCAGTAAAGGAACAGGCAGACACATTGCTGGGTAGGAAAAGCTGAAGTACCTATGTCTCTCTGTCCCTGTGGGTATGTTACTTGGGGAGGGGTTAGATTTTGGAGTTGGATGTGGAGAGTAGGAGGAGGCAGTGAGATATCATTAATAAAGATAATACTGGGAATTACAAAGACATTGTACAATTAAATCTGTTAAGCACATTTGAAAACCTGTCTGTACTTTAAAAGAAGCTTAGAAGTGTTTTCCTTGAGCTGTTGGCTCTCTGCACGCTACAGAGTCTCCAGAATGATTGAGATGAAGTGCTCTTTCTAGAGATTATTGTGACAGAGGTGTTAGTTTAATTGTGACAGTCTATGTACAGTTCCATTCCCGTTTCCTCTACAGAAATGAAACTGACAATCAATCGTCTGGGAGCCAAGTTCAATCTGGGCCCTCTCCTCTGTGCAGTATGTACAGGAAGGGCCTTTAGATAATTGTAGCAGGCAGCCAATTCATCTGGAAACACTGGGAATGAGGGGGAAATACAGGTTCTAAATGTCCATCTGAGTTTTAGAAAGTAGACATTTCAAGATGTGGCAGGTTGTTGTGTAATTATTGGGTCACCAGTGTCAGTCTTCACAGCAGTTCAATTCCAGATGTGATCACCACAGTATAATGAATCAGCTCTTGACAAATGTCATGAGTTTCCAGCAGCTGAGAGGTTGTTGGTCTTTTTCAAATAGATTATAGGTGTTTGCTTTCTTTTTTAGGCAATTTTTAGTTGTTGTTTTTGCTGCAAGCAGCAGAAGGCCAGAGGAATGATAGCAGTCAAATGGGAAATCCTTTGTAGTCTGTGGGCCTGCTCCATGTGAGTTTTATCTCTGATCATGTGTCCCTTTCCTGATCCAGAGACACGTGTTGCTTTAGGGAAGAAGAATACATTGTTTTTTATGAGGGGGGAAAGGGTGTTATTTTTCCAGTTTAAGTTCCACAAAGGAGATTTTGGACAAGTACAAGTGAAAATTTTTAAACATGGAATCATTTAACGCTCTAGTAACTCATGCCAGAAACTAGATTTATTTCTTTTTAATTCTCTATTCTTTTGAATAAATTTGATGATTTTTATTTGCAAAAGTAAAAAAAAAATAAAAAAAAAAATAAGTGACTCCACATAGTGACAGTTGGATGTAAGCTTCTTCGAGTGGCTCTGCTAATATTCCATAATGCAATAAACTATTCCAGATTTATATCTTCCCATTAGTTTTGCCTGTAGATGGTGCCACATTGTGCACGGATTGCATTACAAATAATTGTCTTCAGCTTGGTTTAAATCAGGTGATTATAAGAGAGAAAGAAATTCTGCCCTTTTTACCAAGGAGCCCTAGAAATTTTGTACCCAGTTCTATTTACATGATTTACAACCAGTTTTCCAAAGTAATCAGGGAAGTTTACCATCCCAGTAGCAAAACTGATTTGACAGCCCTTTACCTTGGTGATTGATAGTTAAGAAAAAACACAACTAATAATATTTTGCACGCCTATCCAAAAAAAAAAAAGAAAAGAAAAAGAGTAACACTTAACAAGTAGAATTTTGTAAGGCAATTTACAATATACCATAATGTATAAATAATGAAATCAAATTATTAAATATCCATTACAGAATAAATGTTTCCCAGCCATATTTGTAACACACTGTTTGCAGATGCAATTTTACTAACTAATGAATGCTATAATCTGGACATTTAGGTAATTTAATTGGCAAGGTAATTGCATAATTAGTTGTTCCTGTAGAGGAATAAAATGTAACTCTATAAATGTTATGTTCTTGCTAATGAATGTCCTTCAGCCAAAAAATGGTGGCATGAATTTTGCTATTTGGTTATGCAGTGACGCTTCGACACCGATATATTCAGTTTGCTATATAAAGAAAGATGTGTGGTATGATGGTCAAATCAAGGAACTTGAAGTCATGAGTTTGAGTTCCAATTTTAGGTCTGTAAAAGCAACAAAGAATCCTGTGGCACCTTATAGACTAACAGACGTTCTGCAGCATGAGCTTTCGTGGGTGAATACCCACTTCTTCAGATGCAAGTGGTGGAAATATCCAGGGGCAGGTTTATATATGCAAGCAAGAAGCAAGCTAGAGATAACGAGGTTAGTTCAATCAGGGAGGATGAGGCCCTGTTCTAGCAGTTGAGGTGTGAAAACCAAGGGAGGAGAAACTGGTTCTGTAATTGGCAAGCCATTCACAGTCTTTGTTTAATCCTGAGCTGATGGTGTCAAATTTGCAGATGAACTGGATCTCAGCAGTTTCTCTTTGAAGTCTGGTCCTGAAGTTTTTTTGCTGCAGGATGGCCACCTTAAGATCTGCTATTGTGTGGCCAGGGAGGTTGAAGTGTTCTCCTACAGGTTTTTGTATATTGCCATTCCTAATATCTGATTTGTGTCCATTTATCCTTTTCCTTAGAGACTGTCCAGTTTGGCCGATGTACATAGCAGAGGGGCATTGCTGGCATATGATGGCATATATTACATTGGTGGATGTGCAGGTGAATGAACCGGTGATGGTGTGGCTGATCTGGTTAGGTCCTGTGATGGTGTTACTGGTGTAGATATGTGGGCAGAGTTGGCATCGAGGTTTGTTGCATGGGTTGGTTCCTGAGCTAGAGTTACTATGGTGCGGTGTGCAGTTACTGGTGAGAATATGCTTCAGGTTGGCAGGTTGTCTGTGGGCGAGGACTGGCCTGCCACCCAAGGCCTGTGAAAGTGTGGGATCATTCTCCAGGATGGGTTGTAGATCCCTGATGATGCGCTGGAGGGGTTTTAGCTGGGGACTGTATGTGATGGCCAGTGGAGTCCTGTTGGTTTCTTTCTTGGGTTTGTCTTGCAGTAGGAGGCTTCTGGGTACACGTCTGGCTCTGTTGATCAATGCAGGAAATGCAGGAAATGCAGGGAAATCAACCCTGCCTTGTTGGGTTGATCAACAGAGCCAGACGTGTACCCAGAAGCCTCCTACTGCAAGACAAACCCAAGAAAGAAACCAACAGGACTCCACTGGCCATCACATACAGTCCCCAGCTAAAACCCCTCCAGCGCATCATCAGGGATCTACAACCCATCCTGGAGAATGATCCCACACTTTCACAGGCCTTGGGTGGCAGGCCAGTCCTCGCCCACAGACAACCTGCCAACCTGAAGCATATTCTCACCAGTAACTGCACACCGCACCATAGTAACTCTAGCTCAGGAACCAACCCATGCAACAAACCTCGATGCCAACTCTGCCCACATATCTACACCAGTAACACCATCACAGGACCTAACCAGATCAGCCACACCATCACCGGTTCATTCACCTGCACGTCCACCAATGTAATATATGCCATCATATGCCAGCAATGCCCCTCTGCTATGTACATCGGCCAAACTGGACAGTCTCTAAGGAAAAGGATAAATGGACACAAATCAGATATTAGGAATGGCAATATACAAAAACCTGTAGGAGAACACTTCAACCTCCCTGGCCACACAATAGCAGATCTTAAGGTGGCCATCCTGCAGCAAAAAAACTTCAGGACCAGACTTCAAAGAGAAACTGCTGAGCTCCAGTTCATCTGCAAATTTGACACCATCAGCTCAGGATTAAACAAAGACTGTGAATGGCTTGCCAATTACAGAACCAGTTTCTCCTCCCTTGGTTTTCACACCTCAACTGCTAGAACAGGGCCTCATCCTCCCTGATTGAACTAACCTCGTTATCTCTAGCTTGCTTCTTGCTTGCATATATAAACCTGCCCCTGGATATTTCCACCACTTGCATCTGAAGAAGTGGGTATTCACCCACGAAAGCTCATGCTGCAGAACGTCTGTTAGTCTATAAGGTGCCACAGGATTCTTTGTTGCTTTTACAGATCCAGACTAACACGGCTACCCCTCTGATAATTTTAGGTCTGGAACTGACTCAGTCTGTGGCTTGGGCAAGTCACTTAATGTCTCTGCCTCATTTTTCACGTGGGGATTTGAGACCTGCCTTGTTGGGTTTTTCACTATTACATTTCATCCTATTTACTCCAGTTTACAAGGTCATCCAGATCTTCCTGTATGATATCCCAGGCCTTCTCTGTATTGGCAATACCTCCCAGCTTTGTGTCATCCGCAAACTTTATTAGCACATTCCCACTTTTTGTGCCAACATCAGTAATAAAAAGATTAAATAAGACTGGTCCCAAAACCAGTCCCTGAGGAACTCCACTCCCTTCAGCCTGACAATTCACCTTTCAGTACGACCAGTTGTAGTTCCCCCTTTAACCAGTTCCTTATCCACTTTTCAGTTTTCATATTGAGACCCATCTTTTCCAATTTTGCTAATAATTCCCCATGCGGAACCGTATCAAATGCCTTACTGAAATCAACGTAAATTAGATCCACTGCATTTCCTTTGTCTAAAAAATCTGTTACCTTCTCAAAGAAGGAGATCAGGTTGGTTTGGCATGATCTACCTTTTGTAAAACCATGCTGTATTTTGTCTCAATTACCATTGACCTCAATATCCTTGACTACTTTTTCCTTCAAAAATTTTTCAAAGACCTTGCATACTATAGATGTCAAACTGACAGGCCTGTAGTTGCCTGGATCACTTCCCCCCTCTTTCTTAAAGATAAGAACTATGTTAGCAATTCTCCAGTCATACGGTAGAACCCCTGAGTTTACAGATTCATTAAAAAAAAATTCTAACGGGCTTGCAATTTCATATAGCAGTTCCTTTAATATTCTTGGATGAAGATTATCTGGGCCCCCCAATTTAGTCTCATTAAGCTGTTCGAGTTTGGCTTCTACCTCCATATCCTCATTCCTATTTGTCATCCTACCATTATCCTTAAGCTCCTCATTAGCCTCATTAAAGACTGAGGCAAAGTATTTGTTTAGATATTGGGCCATGCCTAGATTATCCTTAACCTCCACTCCATCCTCAGTGTTTAGCGGTCCCACTTCTTCTTTCTTTGTTTTCTTCTTATATATATGGCTAGAGAACCTTTTACTATAGGTTTTAATTCCCTTTGCAAGGTCCAACTCTACATGGCTTTTGGCCTTTCTCACTTTATCCCTACATGTTCTGACCTCAGTAAGGTAGCTTTCCTTGCTGATCACTCCCATCTTCCATTCCTTATAGGCTTTCTGCTTTTTCTTAATCATCTCTCTGAGATGCTTGCTCATCCAGCTTGGTCTACAACTCCTGCCTATGAATTTTTCCCCCTTTCTTGAGATGCAGGCTTCCGATAGTTTCTGCAACTTTGACCAGGCCTCCTCCGCCTTTAGATCCACAAGTTCTTCAGTCCAATCCACTTCCCTAACTAATTTCCTTAATTCTTTAAAGTTAGCCCTTTTGAAATAAAAAACCCTAGTCACAGATCTATTTTTGTTTATCCTTCCATTTAGTTTAAACTGAATTAGCTCATGATCACTCGAATCAAGGTTGTCCCCTACAACCATTTCTTCTATGAGGTCCTCACTACTCACCAAAACCAAATCTAACATGGCATACCCCCTTGTTGGTTCAGCAACGACTTGGTGAAGAAATCCATCAGCTATCGCATCTAGGAAAATCTGAGCCCTGTTATTATTACTAGCACTTGTCCTCCAGTCTATATCTGGGAAGTTAAAATCTCCCATGATCACACAATTCCCATTAGTATTTACTTCATTAAAAACATTCAAAATGTCTCTATCCATATCCAAATCAGATCCCACCAGTCTGTAGCACACCCCAAGCACTATCTCAGGGGAGGCTCTAGTAGCGTTCTTCCCCAATGTGATTTTTGCCCAGACAGACTGTCTTATCCATTCCATCCCTTCTTATTTCTTTACAATCTACCTCATCACTGATATACAATGCTACTCCATCACCTTTGCCTTTATTTCTGTCTTTCCTAAACACCCTTCAATACCCGTACTCCAGTCATGACTACTATTCCACCATGTTTCTGTTATCCCTATAATATCTGGTTTCACTTTCTGCACCAATAGCTCTAGTTCCTCCACTTTGTTACCGAGGCTCCTTGCATTAGTGTACAAACGTCTTAATTTTTGCTGTTTGGTTTCTTTCACATTCTTTACCCGATTAGGCACAGACATTCTACCACCAGTATCACCTATTAGACTGGTATCTACACTACCCTTCCTCCTTATGTCCATTCTCCTACCCACGGCTGTATCCTTTCTTGCTTTGTTTTCTTCCCTCTCAATCTTAAAATCTGGCGTGGTGATTACCTGGACATCTCCCAACCATCTCCCCCCAGTTCCTAGTTTAAAGCTCTCTTAATCAGTTGTGCCAGCCTCCATCCTAGAAGTCTATTTCCCTCCCTACTCAGGTGAAGTCCATCCCGAGAGAACAGTCCTCTGTCCATGAATGCATCCCAGTGGCCATACATCCCAAAGCCCTCCTTATAGCACCACTACCTGAGCCATTTGTTGATTGCCATAATCTTGTCACACCTTTGTTGCCGTTCTCTAGGAACAGGCAGAATCCCACTGAAGATCACCTGAGCCTCGATTTCCTTAAGTGTCTTCCCTAGCCTGGCACAGTCTCCCTTGATATGTTCCAGCGAGAATCTAGCCATATAATTCGTTCCCACATGAAGGACAATCAGCGGATTCTTTCCCGCTCCCATTAGGATCCTCTTCGGCCTCAGGTCCACATCCCGTATCTTAGCACTCGGCAGACGGCACACCCTTCTGTTCTCTGGATCAGCTCTGGTTACAGGCCTATCTATTCTTCTCAGTAAGGAGTCCCCAATCACACAGACCTGCCTTTTCCTGGTGACGGTGCGATTCTCCAGTCTATCCCCTGTTCCCTCTGGCTGCAAGTCCTCTCGATTCCTATTCACCCTTGCAATCCTCTGCAACCCATCCCTTATCCTTCTGGGGCTCATGTTTGGTTTCATCTCCATTGACTCTTCCCATCTCCTTATAGGGCTAGCTGCTCTTCTCTTCTTCCTTGCCCTCTCACCTTCAGCTACCATCTGCTGTGCCCCTTCTTCATTTTCCAACTCCGCAAACCTGTTTCTGAGCTCTACTGCTCCTTCACTAGCCCGTCTTTTCCTCTGCCCGGTTCGCTTAGTCACATGCTTCCACCATCCACTTTCCTCACCCAGCAGTCTCCCCTCAGAGTTCTTTGGTCCTGCTTCTATCTGCAAGTCTGAGCTTTTCCCTTCAGCCTCCTCATGTCTTTGCTCCATCATCCACTCGAACCCCCTTCTAAATTTGACCAGAGTTTCCACCTGCATCTCCAATCGTCAGATCTTTTCTTCCATCAGCTCTATCAGGCAGCACTTCATGCAGACAAAACTCTTTTCAGGTACCCCCTCCGGGATCATGTACATGCCACAGCTTCCACATCCAGTCATTTTCATTGTGTCTTCCACTGCTTGGGTCACTACAACTGCTGCCTCTGTATCCGTCATAGGCTTCCCACTCAAATCCTGTAAATCTGGGAAACACAAACCAACCCAAAACAGTACCACCCACAGCAAAACAAACCCCCAACAAGCACCAAGACACGGCTAGAACACTTCACACTCCCTTCAGTAGCCTTTGTGTTCCTCTGCCTGCCTTTCTTAGTCTTCCCCCAAACTCCCGTGTTTACAACTCTGTTTGCTGGCTCCTGTGCCACTGCAGCTGTCTCTGCTGCTGCCTGACTGGCTGGCTACCTTTATAGGACCCCTAGTGAGAGAAGCCCTGCCCCAATCAGGGCTCAGCTTCTCTCCCAGCACACTGCCCCTACCAGCCTCCACACATACAACTACAACTACAAATAGCTACAAATATTACATATTAATAAAAAGAAACAAACTTGGAGGACACACCTTCTTAAAAAAGTAGATGTGTTGAATAATCTGTAACTCTTCAACTATTTAACAGGAGCTGTTTTAAGTAGTGCCTTATTTGCAGGGTGTGAATGATCTCTGAAAAAGCTACAGGTTATTTTTTTTCTTTAAGTTTCTGCACTGGAAACATTTAGTCAAGGGATTTCAGCCATATTCACCTATTTTGCTGTAGTAAGAATATGACATAAGTTGTCTGCAGCTGCCTTGGCGCTAAAGAAGGTATATTACAGATGCAAGCAGAGTACATTTGCAGTCTACACCTATAAGAAGCAGCTCATTTGAGTCAGGGTTACCAAACAAGTTGAAGGGCTCATTTGAATTGTATGTCTCTACCAATCACTCTTCCACTCCTTATTGGGTTCACATTCCTGCCAAGTGACAAGAAAGACTATAGCCATTGAAAGTCTGTGCAATGGAAAAGGAGAAAAAGCAATCAGCAGTTACTCTATAGGACTCCCTTCCCTTCTAAAGTCCTGGCATGAGAGATGAGTGAATAGAATACATTGTTTCCCTAGATCTAACATAGGCTGGAACATTAAGCATTGATATCAACACCCACCCCCCAAGTTAAATTCTCTGCATATGTAAATTAGCACAGCTCCTTTGAAATCAGTGAAGTTGCTCCAGTTTATACAAGTTGTTAATTTGGCCTATAGTGTTGATTGAAAAATTGACATATTCTTAAAATATTCTGGTTCCATTTGCACCCAATTCCATGGAAGAAGATCTAGGGCCATATTCTCCTCTCATTTACCCTGGTGTACATCAAAAGTAATTCCATAGAAGTCAGTGGAATTACATTATAAAAGCAGTGTAGATGAAGGGAGGTCTGACCCCTAAAGCCTTCTCATCCCAAAAAAAGAGGAACAGACTTCTTTCCTTTCCACTGTCAGGGAGGAAAAGTCAGTTCTCGTATATGGAATAGATAAGAATTAAAGTAATGTATCTCAGCAGATTACTATAGTTCATAAAGGATATTAGAGCTATAATTCATATACTCTGATGCCTCTATTGAGAACTGATATTGTATTGTTTGAATTCATCTTTCTAGGGAGAAAGAGTAGAAAAGAAAGTAAAAGGGATAATTTCATTTAATGTTTGAACAACTTTAAAACTCTATTCCCCTGATTCTCAAATGCTGAGAGTCAGTCTAGTACTACATCACAACATTATTTTTAGTGTACTTGAATTTCAAAGAAACTTCTTTCTAGATGCTTAAAATCCATAGTACCCTTCAAAGATATGAATAAATCCCTTTCTTCAGTTTGCCTTACAGTACAATGCTAAATAAGTGCACAACATACATACAAATGTAAATGCAATGCTATCGTGTGTAATATTTTATCTTCAGCCTGAATTATGATTCTCAATATCCTCTATAGCAGGAATTCTAAATTAGAAAATCTCTCCAAATTGTATCCTTCGTGTTTTTTATTTACTTCCATTAGAATCAGTCTATTGTGATCCATCATGGAGACAGATCCTTAATCAAAACTGTCTTTGAGTAAACTATTACCATTTGAGTAAATGTTACATTCTGATTGCTTAAATTCCTCCTTCATTTTCAGTTAGATATGGTATGCATCTTCTCTTCCTTGCATTAGAGAAGCAACATGTTCTAGAGTATTAAGCATGACTTTGGTAGCCAGTAAGGCCTGGGTTTTAATGTTGGCTCTGCCAACCAATATGCTGTTTGGCCTTGGTCAAGTCTCTAACAGATCTGTGCCTCATCCATAAATTAGGAATAATTATACTTACCTAACTCACGGGATTATTGATAAGGGTAATAAAATAAATAAATTAAAGGAAGGTGATATATTTATAATTATAGATCAGTCTATGAGTGTTAAATAGAAACTGGATAAGTGCTAAGTGTTATTATTAAGATGTATAGTTCTACTGCTGCCATTTTCCACCTCAGAAATGTCTGCATAATAAAACAAATATAGAGTCAGATTCTACCCTAGTGCCCTGGGGGCTGAAAGGAGGGTAGGGGTGATTAGCCATATGGTTGGCACTTGAGACATTCTTCCATTGCACACAAAAAACAACAAGGAAGCATGTTACTGCTCCGCTCAGCAGGCCAACCTGTGCTTTCTTACTGCTGCTGGTTACTTTTTGCTACTGATGGTAGCTTATGTGCTAGCTTGCTAAGAGCATGGAATGTGTCCTCTATATCATAGAACATGCTGCCCACTGGTGCATGAGTTGGCATGTTAGCCATCCTACCCTCCTAGTGGTCTCTTAAGATCCTTCCCTTGTGCTTTTATGGGGAAATTGCTTCTTGCACCTTCTACTTGTTATACTTGAGTGATGATAAGTCAGGATTTAGGTAATGATTCTTATAACATGCCTTATTATTTCTAGCAAGGTTTAGTTGAAAATGAAGGTAAACTAATTAGAAATAAAGTAGGTGAGATGGCTATTAAATGGTCTGTGTTGAGGGGGGAGGGGGGGGGAATGGCTTTTTCCTAAAGAATAAACTACATAGTCTCATTCTAAGCCTACTGAAAAAGAGAGGATGGACTTTACTTTCTTTTCTCTGATATTGGTGGTAGTACATCCAGCATGGTTGCAGCCTGACCTTTCCTATCAGTTGCTGGTCTTCCTGCTTGAGATTACTCAGTGTTCTCTGATATTTGCTAAGCTACAAAAAAAAGCCCTAGGAATTTTGTGTCAGTCTCCTGGGTGAAGTCACAAAGGCATATCTCCATTGTGATGGGCTGTATCAGCCAGTTCAACAGCAGACAAATGTCAAGAGGCCAGAAAATAGTCAACAGCCAGTAGAGAGTGCCATGTTATGATATAAGGGTCAAAAACTTATCTCATATCACAGTGGAGCTCCTGGTATTTCTATGAATGATCAGCTATGGATCAAAGATAACATATAGCTGTAGGTTTCAGAGTAGCAGCCGTGTTAGTCTGTATCCACAAAAAGAACAGGAGTACTTGTGGCACCTTAGAGACTAACAAATTTATTTGAGCATAAGTTTTCGTGGGCTACAGCCCACTTCATCGGATGTTGTATGCTTATGCTGAAATAAATTTGTTAGTCTCTAAGGTGACACACGTACTCCTGTTCTTTTTGCATATAGCTGTAGTTTTGTGAACTATTGTAGGGAGATGGGGAATGAAATGTGTCAAAATATATCACAGTGTGAGCTACAATAAAAAGTGGCTAGGAATGTAATTAACTTAGGAGACCTGGGCCAAGGGTTTCAAACCATAGGTACCTAAAAGTTAGGCTCCTAAGTATGTATTTAAGAAAATAATCATAAGTGGCCTACTATTCAAAGCTATTTAGCACCTCAAGCTCTCTTTAAATCAAATGGGATTTGTAGGTGCTCAGCAACTCTGAAAATCAGGCCACATATTTAGGAACCTAACTTAAGGCCACTTAGGTTTGAAATTTTTTTTGTTATCTCTGCTACAAACTTCTTACATCACCTTAGGTTGGTCACCTTGGCCTGAATTTTCAAAAGTGTTCACTATTTTTGGGTGTCATAGGTTTTAGTTGGCCAACATCAGACAAAGCAGAGGGGCTGAGCATTTACAACTCCAGCTGAAATCGACACCTCTGAAAAGTATGTCCTTTGTGTCCCAAATGAAGCATCCAAAATGAATGGACATCTTTATAAACATAGGTCTTAATCTTTGTGCACCAGTTTCACTTTAACACTTCTCTACTTCACAGCAGTCTTGCAAAGTTAAATTAATTGATTGTAAAGTACTTTGTGAACCTAAGGTAGAAGGAGCTAATGGAGTGCAAATGATGTAAAAAATAAATAAAACATTTTCCTCTCATTATTACGTTTATTGCTTGTGTTTATGCCCCAAACTAATACTATGTCAAATTGTTATTTTTACTGTCATTGATAAACAATAAGAGATTCTTTCTTAGCAATTCAGGATAAGACAATTGTATTCCCTTAAGAACCACTGACACTTCTTAGGAAACTTTGAGATAATTACTGTGGAATTACCATAATATGTGTAATTTCTTGAGGTCCTGCTTCTGAAGTGATAATAATGAAATAATAGAGGTTGTGGATGTAATGAGACAGTCACCTCTTTCTATCTCTTTTTAAACACATTTTTTCTCCTTCGGTCCCTAATCCTCTAGGGGTATATCGCATGGAAACCACAGTCCTCTAGAGTTACATTTATGCCTTCATGAAAGCCCCCATGTTAGCAGGGCTGAAAGAGAATCTGTAATGAGAGTGCTAGTAGTGATTGCCACAGGAATGTTCACTTTCAGTTTTAACCAGAGAAGTAATGAGTGAATGCGAATGACTGGTGATCAGCACTGTCCATCTCAGGAGAAAGTTTGGCTGTGCTGAACACATCACAGAGCTGACATTTCACATCAAGACAAATTTCTTGCCAATAAGATCTCTCTGGCTATGGAATAGTCTCACCCAGGGAAACTATGGTACCCCCAATCTTTGGGACATCTAAAGAAAAATTGTGACAAGTTTTACAACTGTTTTAGATGACTGCAGAAAAATACAATTAAAAATAAGATGCCCACTCTGCCCTCAAAGACATAGGATAACCTGTTCCTGTCTGCCTATATCCAAGAAAATGTAGGTAAGGAGTGTCCCAGTGGGAATCTGGTACCAGTTGTATTTTAGATGGAAATTGCAAACAGCAATTAAAAATACCGGAAGGTACTTCAAATTCTGGTGAATTGGACAACTGTAATCCCTGAGGGTTTCTATTTTAATCATAATTCCAACAGGAAACACAAAAACATCAGAACTGTGGCTAGACACACAGACAACAACAGATTTCCACTGCTCATTTGGGGCATGTTCTGCATCTTTTCTGGGGGGTTATGATGTTTTGGGATGTACACACTTAAAAAAAAAATTTATAGCATAAAAGAGTTGTACCAATATCCAACTGTTATTCCCTGTGTGTCTGACTGTGATATCCTGTGTCTCTGGAGGAAGTTCTGATGCTCCTGGTCTAGAACTATGCATATATTTCATTAATCTAGTAATCTGTCTGCTCCTGTGTCTTTATTTTGCACTTTTAAAAATATAGGGCATTAAAAATATTCATTAGTAAATTAGCCATATTTCTCACTGGACTAAGTATTCCATTCCAATTTTCCTTTCTACCCAAAACACCAGCAAATATACCATAGGATTAGGTGAACCAAATGTGCTGTCCTACACACACCCATTTCTAATTTTTGGTATTTCTCAGAAGAAGAGAGGCTTTCGTTTGCCCTTTACTACTGAGCACACACTAGACTGGCTGAGAACATTATGAATTTAAAGAAGGTTGTTTTTCTTCATGTCAGTTAATTATAGTAGGGTACAGATCTAGCTTGTATTTCTACAGGAAGCAAATTCGCACAAGGTTTGTCAGATGTCAGAGTGGGATCATAATTCAGATCACTATACGGATCTGTTTAAATTCCTTGTGAAACAAGAGAGCTGGAGGAGCACATACCATCACCTTCAATGAGATGGTTGGTGTAGGAGAGTCTATGTCCTGATACCTTCCTTCTCTTCATGTGCCAGTATACATATGTGTGTATCTGTAATTTTCACTCCATGCATCTGAAGAAGTGGGTTTTTTACCCACAAAAGCTTATGCCCAAATAAATCTGTTAGTCTTTAAGGTGCCACCAGACTCTTCATTGTTTTTCCAGTACCTATTGGTTTAACACAAAAAGAAAGGTGTGAGATTTACTTACAGTTGATGAATCTCCTTCTTTCTTCATCAACCAGTTCAACAACTTCTTCAGTCTTACTGAAGCTTGAAGAATGGTCATGAACATTTACATTACTAGGCACCAGATACACACATACCCTTTTCATTTGTACTAAGGGATAATTAAAAAAAAATCTGATAGTTTACTCCTTAGTGAAAAAGCATTATTACCCACCTGTGTGAGTGTGTAGAATTTTGCAATAATGATGTCAACACCCATCAGCAATCAGCATCTTTTGTTCTATTCTCTGTCAAATGTTTTGATGGATGGAGGGAAGTGACACAATAGTAACACTGCTATTTGTACAATCTTTAATCTTAAATGTGTACGCCCAGTCTGTAGTTAAGATACACATTTCTTTACAATGATGACCTCTTCAATGAAAGGGTTAACCAGTGATCATTACAGGATGGTCTACTGCCAGCAGCTGATGACTGATTTGACAGCTAATGGACCGATGTGATGTTGAAAGCCTTTAATGCTCCAGCAAAGCAGTCATTAAGTGCAATAATGATAGATTTTTGAAGGGATTATTACTATTATAAACTGTATTCAGTGATTTGAAGTAGAATTTTTTCTAGTCAATAGAAGCTGTGATGCAACTGAATTGGAAAGTCAGTCATTCCTATGTGATTAACAAGCAATTTTCCACTAGTCACGATGCTGGATGTGCTCTGGTACAGTAGATGTATAATTCTTATTAACAGAGTAATTGAAAGAATTGTCCCTACATTTTCTATTGACTTCAACAATTTCTGTTGCTTATACTTTTTGTATTTTGAGGGCCATGCTGTTTTTAGGAGGCAAATTTCTGCATTCTGTTTAATTTTGATTTTTTTTAAAAAAATAACTGTGAATGATTTTTGAGAACATGAAAATGAGGGTCTAATAATATTAACAATTTCATAGGCATAATGCAACTAAATACTTTACAAGATTTCCACGTATTATCGCCTCCATGCTGACTTCCAACACCACTTTTAGTCTAGGCTGTAGGGCCTAGGATGAGAGACACACAAGTCATTATGGAATAATGATGGTAGACTCTCCAGACCCAAGTCTTGTGACCTAGACATGAGCTGAATCCACATTGCAAAATGCCTGGGCTCATGTCACAACAGGACTCTGGCCTATATCAGACTAATTTCTATGTGAATGGAAGAGGGGCTTAGGTTTGAACCTGACTCTGAGTCTGGGCTTAGTGTGCTGTGTAGACATACCCACAGTGACTTCTGAGCAATAATTCTAATTCAGTTCTCTATCTGAAAGGCTATTACTTTAACCCACTCTCTGACTTAGGCTCTTCTTGCCTAAGGATTCCAGGATCTCTTGAGTCATATGTTCACCACAAAATGTTATGTTAGAACATGACTGTGAAGAGCTGAGTTGACTAATAAGATACTGACCACAACTTTGTGATCAGTGCAGACAAGTACACATCATGCCGGGACTAGAGTTTAATAATGATGACTAGCTGATACAGTGTGGAACCCAACTTGTCCCTATCTACACTAAATGCAAAGTCATGGTCAGCATCATGTTAGCTGACTCAGTAAGTCAAATAAGTATGAGATCGAGAGGGTCAGTGTGGAGCAAATGCATAGACCGAGTTTGGAACCAGGATGGAACTTTTCAAATGCATCTGGAAGAGGTATTTATTTTATTATTCTGCAGAAGAGCTCATAACAGGCACCATTGGTTAATTTTGCAGTGCTGTTTTGCTGTGTGTGTCTCCTACATTATCATTTTCGTTGTTTTCAAGCCAGGCAAATAATAAATAAATAAATAATAATTGGAGATATACCAATCTCCTAGAACTGGAAGGGACCTTGAAAGGTCATCGAGTCCAGCCCCCTGCCTTTACTAGCAGGACCAATTTTTGCCCGAGATCCCTAAGTGGCCCTCTCAAGGATTGAACTCACAACCTTGGGTTTAGCAGGCCAATGCTCAAACCACCCCAGGCAAAAAAAAAAAAAAAAAACAGAAAACCTGTGGCGCAGGGCGGCCGGACCCAGAGGCATAGCAAAAAAAAACCCAAAATCCCCATGGCGCAGGGCAGCCGGACCTGGAGGCAAAGCAAAAAATAAACAGACGGAAAAAAAACCTGGGCGCAGGGCGGCCAGTGTGGCAAAGCAAAAAAAAATAGGGCAGCCATGACGCCCTAGGATTGGCCGGAATGCCGTCCCGTAGAATCTGCTGCACCAAGCACGAGCTTGCTCGACTGGTGCCCGGAGCCGGCCCTGAAGCCAGGCATGGGAAAACAGTTTTTAATCATATCGCCCTGGGACAATCTTTGTTGTTTTGTTTTTTTTTAACGAGGTTGCTTAATGACTTCATTCATCAAAGGTGAGTCTGACTGTGATGGGGTATTCACCCCACACTGGCTATGAGAGAGCTAATGTATAGTGAGAAGGGAGCTAATTAGCCCGGCAGGCCACAACTGAGAGGAAGCGGGTGGCTAAGCAATCCCCTGACTCAGGGAGGGATCCCAGCTGGGGAGGAAGGAGCTGGACAGGAAATTGGAAGTAGAGAGGGGTCTGCTGGGAAAGTGTGTAGTCACTCCCTGAGAGAAAGTAGGAGTATCTGGAGGCTGCAGAGACAGGTATCCTACAGTTACTCTCTGGGAGGAAGGAGTGCCAAATGGTCAGGAAAGGGATCAGAGAAAGGTAGTAAGTTCTGGAATAGAACTTGGCTGCTGACTAGAGGGTCCCTGAGCTGAAACTCAGAGAAGAAGGCAGGTCTGGGTTCCCTTACCAGCCACTGAGGATATGGCACCAAGGGGTGGTGAGTGGGAAGACTGCCTAAGATTGCTGAAAAAAGACTTTGGTACCCCAAAGGGGGAAATGCATATAATGACCTGGCCAGAGGGCTGAGTCATGAGGAGGCAGCAGCAGCGCATGAAGTGAGACAGGGGCTACAGATAGAGGCAGAGCGATGGCATGAAACAATGGGAAGTGCATTGACCTTGCAAAGATAATCCCCAAAGAGGCCAGGAGGAGATGCCATCCTAGTGGTGGGTAGAGTATCCCATCACACTGACTGACTTTATTTGTGATTCACAGAACTGATGCAATGGACTCACAGAAAAATAAACTTCTAGGTTCAGGGACCACTGAAGAATTTATTTTATATAGTATCCCAAGCAGCAATACCAGTGGGAGCTAAAACTCTGTTATGTCCCACAGCCTTTCAGCTGATAAATAGTATCACCCATTGCTTCATAATGAAGATAGGTAAGCATGGGCTAGTGATGCAGACGAGGTGCCCTTTTTCATTGAAGTGACATCTCTGTTCAGTTACAGAATGGAGGAACAGGAAATGTGTGTTTGCACCCTTCTTGTTTAAAAAGGAGATCTAGTTTATATCTGTTGTTCCCATAGTACTGAGTATATGGCCCTCATTTAATGCCTGTACCGTAACCTTTTGCCTGTGGTTGTTGTATTTTTTACTGGCCTCCTGATATTATTATTATTTATTATTATTTG
This sequence comes from Mauremys reevesii, assembly GCF_016161935.1. Lineage (NCBI taxonomy): Eukaryota > Metazoa > Chordata > Testudines > Geoemydidae > Mauremys > Mauremys reevesii. The sequence goes on from NC_052624.1 coordinate 98,395,034, forward strand.
TATTTTCATAGCACCTAGGAGCCCAATCACGAACTAGAATCCCACTGTGCTCAGCGCTATACAAACACACAACAAAAAGTTGTTCTTCAGGATTCTGAAATGCTCTGTTTTCATACCACACATCATTTTCCATTTAGATCCTCACTTGCTGGAGGGTCTAGAGTTTTCTGGAAACCAAGATTAACAAAGTCTTAAACTTTTGAAAAGTTTTATCAGATTGTCTGAAAATAAAGTCTATATTAATTAGTGGTCCCATATAATAGTCCTAGAGAGAAGATTTCCAACTCCCATATAGTAAACTGTATATTACTTTTATTACTGCCCATTAGATGGCAAGAAATTAGAAGGGTAATATATAAAGGCAGTTTATACACTACATTGCAAAATTAGCCAGGACGTAGGTTATGGAATTAATAACATTTTTTGTTCATGCATATCAGGTACAGTTAAGAATTAACTAAACAAAAGTTTTGTGTTACCCAGGTAACATGCTAAATGTAAGGATCACTTTAACCCCACATGTATTCCAGCAAAAATATATATATATATATATATATATATATATATATATATATATATATATATATATATATTAGTAGAAGGATTGATTGATTTTTACCCCTGATATATCTTAAACCAGTGTTTCTCAAACTGGAGTTCTGTGAGGGTACTCCTGGGGATCCACGGGCCCTGCTGATCAACTCCTCCCCCTCCCTCCCTCAACTCCTCCCTTCCAGCGCCTCTTGCATGATGAGGGTGCTGGGAGGGTGAAGGAGGAGTGGAGACAGGGCATGCTCAAGGGAGGAAAGAGGTGGGGAAGAGGAGGGGCAGGGGTGGAGTGGGGGTGGGGAGAGGGAGGGACCTTGGGGGAAATAGGTGGAATGGGAACTGGGCCTGTGGCTGAGTGGGGGAGCTTGGGGGTCTGCAAAAAATTTTAAATCAAAATGGAGGTCCTCGGGTTGCTAAAGTTTGAGAATTGCTGTCCTAGACTGACTAGGAAAAGTTTACAACATGAGAGGTTAAAACAAAAAATATCTAGACAATCAGGAGACTCCTCCATTTGTCCTAAGTATCTAAAGATACCTGTGGCAAGTACGGGGCAAGGCCATCATGTACTCTGTTGCATCCTCTCCAGACTCTGTGGCCAGCTCCAGCCATTTTCTACTTTAGGGAAGTGGCTCTTATGGACTGCCATGTGGTTTGCTGGAGGCAAAAACAGAGTCCTCATGACCTGTCCTGCTATGTCCCCATAGTCTCTGAGATAGCTCCAACCACTTCCCCTGATGTTCTGGGTTCCTGTGGAGTCCTTCCAACCAAGAGAATTGAGTATAGGAGCTGAACTCCTGTTCAAATTAGTGGCCCCATTCTTCCGCAGAGAAGTGCCTCTTTTTTTTTTGGTCCTATATTTTGTTTAGTTACTTTTCTTTAGTTTCAATACAATTGTGCTTGGAAGGGGTGTTCCCCCTGCACTCTGAGTTATGCCAAAGATTCCAAGGTTTAAGCCCTGCCAGATCTGCCACATAGTTATGGACCTTCAAGCTACCTCGGAGGAACCTATGCCCTGTCAAAGTATAAGTCTGTATGGCGTTTCAAGACAGGTCTCAAAAAGGCACAGAGGCTAGACTGAAGCTCCTTCTAATGGAATGTTCACTAGCCCTAGCTTTGTCTGCTCCCCAGCCCCAATACATTGGCATCAATATCCCAGACCACTCCAGTGGCTCTTGCAGCTCCAGCAGCACCTTCATAGGCTAGGACATCTTAGTAGAAGAAGCCTCTTTCCCCTAGTATGGAAAAAAGGGAAAAGTAGCTCACCCCATAAATTCCACTCTAAAGAGATCTCACATCCCTCAAGGAATACAGCTGAGGCGCCATCTGGTTCCACTACCAAGCCCCCAGTAATACACAAGAAGCAGCATGTGGAGAAGCCTTCTTATAGACATTGTCAGGGAGCCGTCTATCTTTTGGCACTGAGATGCACTCAGGCCTCCTACTCATGCTTCGATACAGTCATCTTCTTTGCACCAGAGCTCCGAGGTCAGAGAAGTTCCTCTACAAGCCTATGCAATACCACACTCACCATCTCGGCACTGATCCCACTCCAAACTCCAGTTCCAAATCAGACTTCTGGATACCAGATTTCTTTCACTAGAGGTCCTTTTCATGCCAAAGGAGCTGGAGTCTATCTTGCTATGGACCTCTGTCAAAGCCCCTTGTCCAGTACCATTCAAATACCTGCAACAGACATCCTGCTAGACTGAATTCCCATCGGACCTCCAGACTTTGATACCGACACCTATGTCTGATGCTCCCCCTTTCAGCCCTGAGGACTCTGAGGTCTCAGTACAGGTCTCTCTCTCAGCACCACACCATCACATCCCTCTAAGTCAGTATTCTGAAGAGGATTTTCCAGATCCCATCAGATGTCCTAGATCCCGGGGGTTATGAGTATCTGTGGGGACTCCCTATCCACCTCCTCAGTGGGCTTACTGGAATCCCTGGTGTCACCTTGGTGAAAATTTTATAGGGTACCAGCTAGAAAGAGACACCAATATCGTCTGGTACCGCATCACTCACAATCACCAACTGATCAACCTTCAGTACTGCATGATCGTCGTCTGGTACCTTATGCCCCTTAAGCATCGGGAGGCACTCAAAAACAGCAGGAGCCTCAAACTGAGGGAACCTTACCCCCATCAGTGAAATCCTCTTCACCTCCCAGTAATGCTGTAATGTTTTCTCCATATTCTTACACCGACAACTTTCAGACCTTCCAAAACCTCATGAAATAGCTGTCAGAATCTTTCTAGATACCATTAGAAGAGGTCCATGAGTTTCAACACACCTTTGTGGACTTTTAAATATCACCCCTCATGGGAAAATGCCCTCCCAATCAATGAGGGTCTCTTTTCCCTTTCATTTTCAGAGACCCATCTCATGAGCTCTTAAAACAAGAGATCCAGTTTCTCATACTCTTGGGGGTGATTAAACTGGTTTCCCCAGAGATTGTCAGAAAAGGGTTTTATTCCAACTATTTCCTAGTTCCCAAGAGCAGCAGAAGATGGAGACCGATCCACAGCCTCAGAAACCTGAATGCATATATTCTTTCAGAGCACTTCAGGATGATGATGATAGCCATTATAATCCCATTCATGATTTTTCCAGGGACTGAGGTGAGGAGGACTGGTCTGTAGTTCCCTGGGTTCTCCGTCTTCCCTTTTTTTAAAGATGGGCACTATATTTGCCTTTTTCCAATCGTCCGGGACCTCCCCCGATCGCCACAAATTTTCAAAGATAAAGGCCAGTGGCTCTGCAATCACATCAGCCAACTCCCTCAGCACCTTTGGATGCATTAGATCTGGACCCATGGACTTGTGCTTGTCCGGCTTTTCTAAACAGTCCTTAACCTGTTCTTTCACCACTGAAGGCTGCTCACCTCCTCCCTATACTGTATTGCCCAGTGCAGCAGTCTGGGAGATGACCTGTGAAGACCAAGGCAAAAAAAGCATTGAGTACTTCAGCTTTTTCCACATCATCTGTCACTATGTTGCCTCCCCCATTCAATAAGGGGCCCACACTTTCCCTGACCACCTTCTTGTTGCTAACATACCTGTAGAAACCCTTATTGTTATCCTTCACATCCCTTGCTAGCTGCAACTCCAATTGTGCCTTGGCTTTCCTGATTACATCACTGAATGCTCTAGCAATATTTGTATACTCCTCCCTAGTCATCTGTCCAAATTTCCCCTTCTTGTAAGCTTCCTTTTTGAGTTTAAGCTCACCGAAGATTTCACTGTTAAGCCAAGCTGGTCGCCTACCATATTTGCTATTCTTTCTGCACATTGGGATGGTTTGTTCCTGTGCCCTCAATAAGGCTTCTTTAAAATAGGACCAGTTCTCCTGGACTCCTTGCCCCCTCATAATAGCCTCCCAGAGGATCCTGCCCATCAGTTCCCTAAGGGAGTCAAAGTCTGCTTTTCTGAAGTCCAGGGTCCGTATTTTGCTACTCTCCTTTCTTCCTTTTGTCAGGATCCTTAACTCAACCATCTCATGGTCACTAGGTTGCCACCCACTCCTACTTCCCCTACCAATTCTTCCCTGTCTGTAAGCAGCAGGTCAAGAGGAGCACAGCCCCTAGTTGGTTCCTCCAGCACTTGTACTAGGAAGTTGTCCCCAACACTCTCCAAAAACTTCCTGGATTGTATGTGTACTGCTGTATTGCTCTCCCAGCAGATGTCAGGGTGATTGAAGTCCCCAATTAGAACCAGGGCCTGTGATCTGGAAACTTCAGTTAGTTGTCTGAAGAAAGCCTCATCTACCTCACCCTTCTGATCCGGTGGTCTAGAGCACACGCCCACCATGACATCACTCTTGTTGCTTTCACCTCTAAACTTAACCCTGAATTTCAAAGATCAAGTGACATCACACCGGTAAATTATAAGTTCTTTTGCATTAACCCTGAAATCCATTTATTATGCTGTTGTAGGACCATTATTTATATAAAGTTAAGAGACCTATTTGATAATAAAAAGAAATGACAGTTTCTTAGGGCTTAAATCATTAAAAAAAATCCCACTTTAATGTGAATACATCTCACAGGAAAATGCTGTCTTGAGCTACTTAGCATGACTCTTAGGTCAAATCATATTTTCTCACATTCCCCAGAACACAGCAGTATTTTACCAACGTGGTCCTGTGTGCAATTCTGATGATTTACAATGGACTTTATTCACAGATGGCTAGAGACAAGTAATGATTTATAATCAAGGATTTTTAAAACGAAGGTCCTAGAAGACAGGATAATATGGACAGCCCATCAGAAGCAAAACTTGACAGCCCCAAAGCAAAAAGAAAGTTTGCCAAGGAGCAAAAAATCAGTTTTGGAAAATTGCCTTTCTCAGCTTGATAACTGGGATTGCATTCCAAAACTGAAGAGTTTGATGAGTACCAAGATGTGCTAAGGGAAACTGGCACCAGCTGCTCCACTATAAACATTTATTATTATTAATTACATGTTGTTGTTTTATAATCAACCATAACAGTTATTTAATGCCCTTGTCTTTTTTTTAAAGGCCAGGATGTTCAAAACCTGACCTTTGAAGTTATCCTATTTTTTTTAAAATCTTTGCCATGCTAAAACTATAGGAATGGCATCATGGATTATACACAAGCCTCATGAAGAGAGTTGCTAAGCACCTGAAAGTCACTTGGAAATCAATGGTAGTTGCAGATGATAAGCAGCAGTCATGGCCATCATCGTAGTTTGGGACATGTAACCCCAGAAATATGGGTGTCAATCCTGTACAGGGCTAATAGCCACCATTTTCAAAAGTTAGGAGCCTAAAGTTAGTCTTCTAAACCCACATCAAGACACCTAAATAAGTGACCTGATTTTCAAAAGTGCTGAGCACCTGCTAAATTCAGTGGGAGCTACTGGGTTTTCAGCATTTTTGAAAATGAGGACATTTAATTAGATTCCTAAATATGGATTTAGGAATTTGACTTTAATACCGTAGGTTTTTAAAATCATCACTAAGTACTTTACTATGGTTTAATAGAGATATGGGGCAGGGAAGGTACCTTGAGAGGTCACTAGTTTACTCCCTCACCCATGATGAGGCAGGACCAAGTATACTTAGACTGTTTCTGACAGGTGTTTGTCCAACCTGTTCTTTAAAACCTCTAGTGATGGGCATTCTGCAACCTCCCTTGGTAACCTATACTTGGCAATACTGAACTATCCTCCTTATAAAAGCTATTAAAATATCTGAAGACTGTTACCAAATTCCCCCATTACTTGTCTTTTCTCAAGAATATACATGCTTAGGTTTTTAACCTTTCCTCATAGGCCAGGTTTTCCAAAACATTTATCACTTCTGTTATTCTTGTCTTGACTGTCTCCAGTTTGTCCACATCTTTCTTAAAGTGTAGCACCCAAAACTAGACACAGTACTGCAGCTGAAGCCTCGTGGATGGACAATTACCTCCTCTGTCTTTCGCTCCTGTTAATACCCCCCAGAATGGCATTAGCCTTTTTCACAACTGAATGACATTATTGGCTCATGTAATCCCCCAGAACCCTTTCAGCAGTACTGCTGCATAGCTAGCTTTTCCATATTGTACTTGTGCATTTGATTTCCCCCCTCCTAAGTGTAGTATTTTGCACTTTTCTTTACTGAATTTCATCTTGAAACCATGTATGTTTATGGTAGTGTAGATGAACCTTAGGTACATATGCCCAAACTGCCCAACAGCAGAAATTTTTTGCTACTGAATGTGAGTCATTCTGTCCTTGTGAGCTACCTGAGGAGTAAATAATGTGGTAGAGTGTGTTACACAATTCTTCCCCGCCTAAAGGTCTGAAATTTCAGAAGGAAGTATGGGGGGGAGGGGTGCTAATCAGTATTTAACATGGGATCAGCACCATTCCAACATGGTTGGAGAGACATGTGAGAGTATGTGTGTTTACTGAGTGAACAGGGAATAGTGCTGGGGAAAAAGAATATCGTGCCAGATGAGCGTTTGTTGAAAAAGGAGAAGTGAACCAGCAGGTTGAGAAGACACAGGCAGACAAAGTGAGGAAAGAATATGGGAAAACAGAACTGATACTAGCATTGAAAAGAGAGGTAGTGAAAGAGACAGAGGGTGATGGGGAAGATGGAGTGGATCTATACATTGCTCTCAGCAATTGCTATGGTTGAGGTAGGAGTAGCATCCCATCTGCCACTTTCTAACTCAGAAAGGTCATATCAAGTTAAAGTGGAGTGTATAAAGCTTGGCAGTAAAAGTCTGTCATTGAAGGCAGCAAAATAAGATGAGTACTTGTTGCCATTCCCAATATAACATGTGAAATGGTTGTGGCCTTCATTTTATGATGCAACGAAATAAAAATATTAAAAAAGATTAGAGCCGGTCAAAAAAGGGGGGCATTTTCCACAACTTTTCACACACAAAAAATCTTTTTTTTTTTGGCCTATGTTAAATGTCTAAACTCACATGTTTATAGCGGGTCAAAAAGTGGGAAAGTTTTGCAGAACTTTTTTTAAAAGTGACCCTTTTTTTGGTCAGAACACTTCAAAACTCAATTTTTTTGAGCCGCCCAATAAAAGATTCCATCACTGCTGCTCTTCCATCTGCTGTGTTGAAAATATTCTTTAACACTCCACTGTGAAAGCAGGACATACCTGCTACATATAACGCTAAGACATACCTGTCACGTAAGAGACAGATTCATTGGAGGTGACACAAGGCAGGTATAAATTAACCCTCCCAGTTCTAGCTGCCCACCCAAAGATGAGGAAATGTCGTATTTATCTAGGGCACCTCTGGGCAAAGGCTGTTGAACTTTTTGTTAGTCTCCTTACCTATAACCTCTCCCCAGGCAGCCCTGCCCACTTGTTAGGGTTATTCTCTCCCCACCCTTATTCCTTCTAAAATAGAAGAAGTGTCAGTGTTGTCCTCACCTCAGTAGTCCTGCACCTGGATTTAGTCTGGCAGAAGTTGGCATGAACCTGGCATAGGCCCTGGCACTGTAAAAATTACTTGATTGTGGTCTTGTAGTGCTCACAAATATGATCTAGTGGGACCTTCATATCTTGGTGTTGGCACCTCTAAGAACTGGACACACAGAATAGTGCCAGCTAATGCCTCACCAACACCACTTCCAGTAGCACCTGATTATTTTCCAAGAACTGGCCTGACCAAAACTTTCTTTGCTTACACAGACAAAATTTCCAGGCTGACTTTGAGCTATATAACAAAAGTACAGTGTTTCCTCAGGAAAAAATGAGAAAGGGAGCGTAAGTTGTAATTTGTGAAGGGCGCTCAGAAGACAGATATATCCACATGTAGTATAAACACACATTCTTCACAAAGAGCATATCTGCAAGTGCTGGTTATTAACAACACATTAGTAGTAAGGTTTTTCCAGTCTATATAATAAGTAATTAGCCAGCCACATTAGACAATAATGAGGGCTAGTAATCACATTTTTATCAGTTAAATTAGACTGGACTCATTTTAAAACAACATTTAATGCAAGAGACTTAATGAATATGCAGAGGGTGACAAGTTCCTTATGCACAAAAATAAATGTACTCTGCAAAACCAAGATAATTACTGTATCTTGGCTGTTATGTATGAACTTTTATAATGCAACTCTTCCCCCTCCCCCGCTCAAGTTGTGACAATACTCTTTGTATTCCTGAAGGACTAAGTTTGCTAGGCAGGATGAAGTAAAGCACTGATCTGGTTTGCTAATGCACAGTATCTTTGATCTATCCTTTTTCCATTATCTCTGAGAAGCCTGACTAAAGAATGAATGAATGAATAAATAAATAATGCATTTTAGTAAGAGCATAAAGGGCAAAGTGTGCCTCTCCTTTGGTGTGTGGAATTGGATGTGGTTGTGCAAAGGGACCGATTTCTGTAAGCACTTAGGGACTGGCCACTGAAAGTAATGTTATAAACCAGGGGTCGGCAACCTTTCAGAAGTGGTGTACCAAGTCTTCATTTATTCACTCTAATTTAAGGTTTAGTGTGCCAGTAATATATTTTAACGTTTTTAGAAGGTCTCTTTCTATAAGTCTATAATATATAACTAAACTATTGTTGTATGTAAAGTAAATAAGGTTTTTAAAACATTTAAGAAGCTTCATTTAAAATTAAATTAAAATGCAGAGCCCCCCGGACCGGTGGCCAGGACCCGGGCAGTATGAGTGCCTCTGAAAATCAGCTTGCGTGCCACCTTCGGCATGCGTGCCATAGGTTGCATACCCCTGTTATAAACAGTAGTTTTCATTGGGATAATCCTCTTGCCTTGAAACTGCTTGTGAAGTGCCCCTGCAGCTAATCATTATTGCACTGTACTGTTCAGTCTTTTCCATCAGAAACAAGTGATCCACAGGACTGACTGGAATTGAAATGAATGGAATGACTTCTTAAAATATTGCCATTCTCTAGACTTCCAGATGAATGATTAGAATATATGAGAACGTGTATGTAGCAGAAATCTCCAATGGGTTAAAGAAATCCAATATGCCTGATAATAGTGGCATGTTTATCCTAGCACCGTTCCTCTCAAAGAATGCAAAAATTCTTTACAAGTTGAAATGCAGATAAACAAAAAAATCACTCATAGCTTGGTGGTTTGAGCATTGGCCTGCTAAAGCTAGGGTTGTGAGTTCAATCCTTGAGGGGGCTGCTTAGGGATCTGGGGCAAAAATCAGTAATTGGTCCTGCTAGTGAAGGCAGGGGGCTGGACTCGATGACTTTTCGAGGTCCCTTCCAGTTCTAGGAGATTGATATATCTCCAATTATTATTATTATTACTGAAATGTAGCTTCCACTGGTGAGAAATGTAGCATCCATTTAACAGGATACAGCAATGTACCTAGAAATTTACAGCAGGAAATGAAGTACCTTTTCTAGTTGTAATTAAAGAGGAATTCAGCCACACATAACATAATTCCCTGAGATGAAATTTAGTGAGGACACTAGGATTAACATCATATCTTTTCAGTAAAAAGCTGTATGCACAGTACTAGCACATTAGGATGCTGATCCTGATGAGGCCTCTGTGTGCTATCGTTATATAAATATTTAAAATAATAAGATAAGGACAATGTCCTTAATGATTGGAAGTTGTCACTCAGTTTTCCATCTTCTCTGAAAAACAGCACCTCCAGTAACAAAGTTTCCTCTCAAACTATGCTTTTTATGTGCCATGCACTAATTTTTTATTGACTCAAATGGAATAGTGCCACCAATTGCCTCAACAATACCACATCCTGCAACAACTAGTTATTTTCCAATGACTGTCCTGACCAAACATTATTTGCTTATGAGACAGTTAGCACCAAAGAGGTGCTATAGCTAGAGATAAAATTATGCTATATGCTTGTTCTCACACCATCATTGGTAAGACTATTACAGGGCTAGCTGCACCTTGATCGCCCTTCTGGTATCTCTGAGTGGTATTCAGGGGTGGCTCTATGTATTTTGCCGCCCCAAGCACGGCAGGCAGGCAGCTTTCGGTGACGCGCCTGCAAGAGGTCCGCCGGTCCCGCGCCTTCGGCGTACCCACTGAATTGCCACCGAAACCATGGGACCCGCAGACCTCCTGCAGGCACGCCACCGAAAGCCGCCTGCCTGCTGCCCTCACAGCAACCAGAAGACCGCCCCCTGCAGCTTGCCGCCCCAGGCACGCGCTTGGTGTGCCGCTGCCTGGAGCCACCCCTGGTGGTATCCCCTGATGGTAACCTAGGCAAGCCTAACTTTTTCAGACTTCCCCAGAAGATGCCTGTGCATCAGTCTGCTTTTCCCTGAACAACTACTCCCTTCTTTTGAGAGAGGAGAGACCTTTTTAAATCTGTCAGAGTTCTTTTGTTCTTCTGTGTTTCCAGGCTTTTGTCCTTCTGGTGAAAACCAGTTTTGTAGGGTGGCTGGAGAAGAGGCAAAGATATCAAAGCTAATAGTTCTGGTGTTGTCCTGTGACAACACTCAGGTGTTTGCTGACAAGGGACTTAGCTTGAGCTGCACTTTTCCTTTCTGCCTGTTTTTCCCGACAGCTCCCCTTAAACTGAACCAATATAGTCATACAGGAAACATCCCAATAATGAGCTCAACATAAAGTATTTATGAATTATTACAGAGCACCTCCGCCACAAAGTAATCCAAAATAAGTATGTACTGTGCCTGTACTGGTGTCGTCAAGTATAGCCTCTTAATGGTGGTATCCAGATTACATAGCACTGCAGTGACAGTCTTCGAAGCATTGTGTGCTGCAGGCCAAAACAATTAAGTCAAATCAAGGTCAGTTGTCAGATGTAAAGGTAGGCAAAGGCAGGTGTTTTTAATATTCTGCAGTATAGCTTGGGCTCTAACCATAGTAGATCTAAGCATCAAGCTAATTTCCCTTGATTCCTTTGACATGATTTCTCAGGACTAATTTAAGCCAAGTTTTCACAAGTTTCAAGGACAGCATTAATTCACTTGCCTCTATAATGCTACTAAGACTTTTTTCCCCCAAGAATATCCTAATGCTTTTAATAAATACAGAATTCAATGTTACTAAAATTTACTGCGTAATCCATTCTTAATTTAACTCTGACCCAATCACCTCCTTCTTTTTAGTAACTACATATCACTGACAGTACATAAATCTTTGGCATGCAACTATTTTTATGAAGAAATGTCTTGCTTTAAAATGTCTTGGAACTGAATTTCTTCTCGCTTCCTCTGATGTCACTCTTGTTTAAACTGCATTGGCCTAGGTCTGCCTGGACAGCTGAGGTGTGGTCTGTGAGAGACAAGGGAGAATTTTTCCACTTAACTTTTTCCCAATCCTGTGGTTCAGTACCTGGCTTAAATTAAATATCACTATATTCACTTACTCCTAGTTCTCCATGGCCCCAAAGTGTGTTCCTGATAGATGGGAGTCACTGAGAATAAGGATGCATCATTTCAGCCACTCGTATTCCCTATTCCAGTGGTTCCCAAACTTTTTCTGCTGCTTGTGCAGGGAAAGCCCCTGGCGGGCCAGGCTGGTTTGTTTACCTGCCGCATCCGCAGGTTCAGCCGATCGCAGCTCCCAGTCAGTTCGCTGCTCCAGACCAATGGGAGCTCCCTCGGCCCGTGCCACTTCCAGCAGCTCTCATTGGCCTGGAGTAGCGAACCATGGCCACTGGAAGCCGCGATCGGCTGAACTTGCAGACACAGCAGGTAAAAAAACGGGCCCGGCCCAAATACTCCCCTAGACAAGATGAATCCTCTGACTTCCATCTATAAGCTTTACAGCTGCAGTGGGAGCCAGGATTGGGCCTTTTAACTTCAGCATAGTTACTAGAGATGGTTGGAACATTTTCTCCAAAATGAAATTTTGGCAAACTAATGTCATTGAAATGTATTGGTTTCCAATGCAGAACAAAAACAAATTTTGAAACTTCAAAATTGGCCATGGAACAAAATTTTCATCCTCCCGTCAGCTCCAATAGTTACTCCAGTGAGAGAAGAAGTGAGTCCGTTATCTGTACTCTAAGACTCATACATAACTGTTTCATCTATTCACATGAACAAATTACACTCTTGTCTTTTGTTCTGTTTCCATATATGAGACTCATTATCTCTTTATTAGACAGTGGTAACATCTCTACAGTTAGAGGCTTCTTGTAGGCCCTGCATGTCCTAAGCTCCGGTTGTCCTTATTGAAGTCAGTGAGAATTGAAGCCACTCAATGCCTGACTTGGTTGGGCTCTACATTTGCAACTAAAATATCAGCTTGATTTTGAAATATACATCACACCAGGTTCCTCAGAACCAATCCTTTCTGCTTGAAATTCTTCCTGCCTGAGGAGGTATTTGTTTTCACTTGTTTGTACAAGTGTGGGGTTTTGCATTTCATATGGACAAGTATCTGAGTAATAGGTGGTGTGTAACTTTCTGGAAACTCTTTATGTAATTTGGAGCATTATATCTCCCAGAACAGCCTCGTCAACACACCCCAGATTTTACTTCACCTAGGACTAGTTCCTTTGCATGGTCGTCAGGTTTGGTGGTTCATTTTGGGGATGTTCACTACAAAAGAATATTTGACATTTGAAAATTATTCCTGATCCCTGGCTGGGATGCTTGTGGAGTTTGGAGAGTTGCTGTGGCCAGGACTCCACAGGAGCTGAGCTGCAGTTAGAGTATCTGTCTGAAATAGATTCTAAGCACTGCAGGATTGGAGTTTCTCACAATGCTCCTGGGAGTTGAGCTTCCTGAGTAGCACTTCTTGGTGCTCCTCTCCTCTTGCTTACTACAATAAATAGATTATAAACATGCACTGTTTATATATTGGTTAATTAGTTGTTATTGATTTATAGGCCTGAATCAGTAGAGTTACATGTGAACCTATAGGCTTTGGAGTGAGAATATTGGCCCAGGTCAGGCTTCTGGGGCCTGATTACCTTAAATAGATAGGGCAAGATACAGCTCCAGTTAGTTAATAATGATACATTTTAAGGCTGTCAATAATCGCAGTTAACTGAAATGAATAACTCAAAACAAATTAATTCAATTTTTAAAAAATCACAATTGATCAAAGTGTTAATCACGCTGTTAAACAATAATATAATACCAATTAAAATTTATTGTAAATATTTTTGGATGGTTTTTCTACATTTTCAAATATATTTATTTCAGTTACAACACAGAATACAAAGTGTACAGTGCTCACTTTACATTATTATTTTTGATTAAAAATATTTTCATTGTAAAAATGATAAAGAAATAGTATTATTTTCAATTCACCTCATACAAATACTGTAGTACAATCTCTTTATCATGAAAGTGTAACCTACAAATGTAGAATCATTTTGTTGCATAACTGTACTCAAAAACAAAAACCTTGTAAAAGTTTAGAGCCTACAAGTCTACTCAGTCCTACTTCTTGTTCAGCCAATTGCTAAGATAAACAAGTTTGTTTACATTTACAGGAGATAATGCTGCCGGCTACTTATTTACAATGTCACCTGAAAGTGAGCACAGGCATTCACATGGCACTGTTGTAGCTGGTGTTGCAAGGTATTTACGTGCTGGATATGCTAAACATTTGTATGTCCCTTCATGCTTCACTTTGTAGATTGCACTGTCTTTTGTTTATCTTTTTTCACATTGCAAATATCTGTAGTAAAAAATAATATAAAGTGAGCAATGTACACTTTGTATTCTGTGTTGTAATTGAAATCAACATATTTGAAAATGTAGGAAAAACATTCAAAAATATTTATAATACATTTAAATTGGTATTCTATTATTGTTTAATGGTGCAATTAAAATTGATTAATCGTGATTAATGTGTTTAATCTCATGATTAATTGTGATTATTTTTTTAATCATTTGACAACCCTAATACATTTTAAATTACTAAATCTTGTCTCTAACAAATGCCATAACCTTGATACCAAAACAAGTTCTGTGTATTTATTCATTCAGGGACTTCTTGTAGCAATGAGAGTTGGGGAGTGGGAAATGCATGCTGTACATGTACTTCGTAATGTCTGTCAGCTCAATAAATAGTCTTTAATAAAATATGGAAACCCACAAAAGTCATCTTTTACATTCCAAATGGCAAATCGGTGAACTGACCTGTCTAGATAATTAAATTAAAATATTTCTATTCTACTCATGCTTGCATGAAAGAAACTCTCACTTCAATTATAGTTGAAAGAAGTATTAAAAAATATGCAAGCATTAGTTCATTCCATTAAGATCAAAGAAATTCAGTAAAATAATGGGGTCTATTCATTTCTTCCCCTAGTATTCCAGAGATCTGAGTGTGCAGTCGCTGGATGCACAGAACTCCCACCTGGATAGAGGGCTTGTTCTGTGTGAGAAGCAACTACGAATTCAGCTCTAAGGAATTTAATACAGTAGCTCCACTTCAATTTTGCGCTAATGGTGGTGAAACCTATTGCAGATGACTAATTTTTGTGATTTAGTGACTGTCAGAAAATGTGATTAAAAAACCTGGACAAAAACAAAATGTACTTCGCACAATTGAAAATATATTCAAAATAGTGACCTGGAAAGTAATCCAGCAGATTTTGACTATAAAACACAGTCCTACTCACTGTAACCAATAAGAGCATCCGGAGGAATTTTAGCTTATTCAAGGTGTAGGGGTAATAGGAGGTGGTGCCACTTTGCCCACTTTGGAGAGGCACAACTAGCCTATGAGAAATCTTTGTCTCTCTATGGTAGGGGAGAAATGTTAATTGCAGATACTGGGTGTCTAATGGGTGTGCTGTGCTTTGGATCGTGGTGCACTGAGGTTTTGATGTAGTTCTTTTGTGGTGTGGTCTGTTTGGGAGTTATGGAGAGGTGTGATACTTTGCCCCAAATGTTGCAGCTCTAATATGAAAAGCTGTTCTAAAAACGGCATTGTGAGCAGGGCTGGCTCCAGGCACTTGCGAAGGAAGCAGGTGCCTGGGGCAGCCAAAAGAAAGGGGTGACAGTCTGTCCGGTATTTGGGCGGCACGGTCTGGTCTTCAGCAGCAGTTCGGTGGCTGATCAAGTGCTTCGCGTTAGTCTTCAGCGGCAATTCGGCGGTGGGTCCTTTGCTCCGTCTCTTCTATTTCGGCGGGTGCTCAATCAGGTGGTGTTTTTTTCCCCCGCCGCTTGGGGTGGCAAAAAAGCTAGAGCCGGCCCTGATTGTGAGGTTCCATATGCATTGTCTCTTGTCTCATATACCAAATGTGCTCAGTTTACAAGTAAAGAGATGTTTGGGGTTGTTTGTTTGTTTTTAACTGCCAGCCTTGCAAATTCAAACGGGGATAAAAGAGTCAAGGTAGGGTTTTACCTTTTCACACATCATCACCTATAGTAAAAGTTCTGCATGCCAAATTATGCCCTCAGTGACACCTGTTTAGCTCCATTCTTTTTCAGATTATGCCATCTGTGATACCTGTGAAGCCCAGGTGCCTTCAGTGGATTTGCACAGGTGTAAGTGATTGGAATTTAGTAAACAGTATGATGCACAAAAAAAGAAGCAGAATGCAGCTCACTCACATTAGCTAGCAGAACTAAAAATAAACTTATTTTGTCACTCAAGTCAGCACTTTGGGGATTAGCTCTGTTGAATAAGAACATGGCATTCTTACATAAGCACTTTGCATAAGAAAAACACATTTTAAAACCAGGCAGATGAGGGGGAAAATGTTTCAAGGAACATCTCTTATGGTGCCTCTGTGTGTCCTGAAATATACTTTACAATATAAATTTAATTCTGATTTATTATTTTTGGCTCTTCCTACCCTTCCCACTGGGAGGGATTTACTGTCTCTTTCATCTGAGGAGACTTCTATTTTTCAGTACCCAAAGGTTTGCCAGTAAGTGTGCAGCTGGGAATTTTATGTTGTTTTCTTTGTATTCTGCTGACAATTTTGGTGTTAAATATAGGCGTCAGACTGGAAAAATTCCACCAGAATTAAATAAGACATAAAATCTGTATTGGTAAGAGTCCGTTAATCTATCACCCAGAAACTTTTTGTTTATGTGATTTTCTTCTTTTATTAACTTATTTGATGTCTCTACTGACCATATTTTTTACCTTTATGAAAGAGCTCTAGTAATTGTGGAAGAGCTATAGCTTTGTTGAACATTATATTTCCAACATATCAGTATTTCTGCAATAGCATGAAATTAGTCTGGTTTAATAACTACAGGAGGTCACATATTTTAAAAATGATTTGTAAATATTAAGAATAAAATACTTTTTTTTTATTTGACTATTCAGTCATCCACTGGCTATTTGCAAAAATGTTTATAAATCCCAAATGTTGCAGGAATTTTTAGTATGAGAAATATTTGTTGGAAAGTTCCTACCAGTTATGCTTTGTTTGAGGTTCACTTTTATCATTCATCATTCGCTGTTTGCTGTTAATCATTCTTTATTCTGTAGCTTAAAAGGTTCCTGTCACTCAGAGGTTGGAAATAGTGCCATTAGTTCCCCACCATGAATAATGAAAAGTCAAAATAGTTGGAAAACAGTTTATGAATAGCCCTTAAATTGAAAATTGATTGTCCAGACTATTTGTTTCAAATAACAGATACATTAGTAGAATTCAGGATTGGCTTGTGAACAATTTGTGAACAGAGAAAAGAGCTAAATTCATGACTGTTTTTTATAGTGAACAATTCAACAATTTTTAAACCCAACTTTGAATATGATTATGTGTAGAGAACCCATTGTGTATCTTTTAGAAATACATAATTTTTGAAAATGTAATTTTGAATTTGTGTTTGTAATGTAATATGCTGTGTCACTGTGAATTAATGTAATAATGAATGTTGCAGCACACCTTTTAATATCCATTTCCTGCAACTAAATTATTGTCCTAGTTTACAGTTTCTTCTAGGATTGATCCTTGCTTTGGGGAATTAAATCTTGCTTCTGCAATCTTTACCTGGGAAATAATAATCTCACTGGCTTTAAGGGTGAGTTTTGTCTGAATAGGGACTATAGGATAAGTCGATTAATGTAGTTCATCACTTGAATCAGATCTGCTTTATTGTTCTGTGGAAAGTACAGTATATATTCTGAGACATAAATTTATTCACTTAGTCTCAATTTGCTTCTGTATATGATGGTCTTAATTCTTCTCTTAGCTATGCCAGTGTAAATCAGGAGTAAAACTATCAAAGTCAGTGGGGTTACACCAGTGAAAGACCAGAATAAATGGAGTCAGAATCAAACTCAAGGCATCCACTTCCTGAATTCAGCTTTCTCCAGATCTGTTTTTGATTGCTAGACTTGTGAAGCTGTAGGACATTTATGTTGCATTTATGTCCTACAGTTCTACCCGCATGTAATAGTGCCTAAAACTTGTCTACCTTTTTGGCGTCCTTCAGTCCTGTTACTCTAGAGATTAATTATTCTGAGCTCTGATTGCTTTGAAGATTCAAAAGCATGCTTCCTGGCACCTCAGGTGCAATACCTGAGTGGCAGGGGCGGCTCTAGGCACCAGCGGGCCAAGCGCCCGCTTGGGGCGGCATCCTGGGGAGGGCGTCATTTGGCTCCGGTGGAGCTCCCGCCGGCATGCCTGCGGCAGGTCCACCGGAGCCCGGGACGAGCGGACCTGCCGCAGTCATGCCTGCGGCGGGTCCCGTCTTCCCGCGGCTCCGGTTGAGCTCCCGCAGGCATGACTGCGGCAGGTCCGCTCGTCCCGGGCTCCGGTGGACCTGCCGCAGGCATGCCGGCGGGAGCTCAACTGGAGCCAAATACCGCCCTCCCCAGGATGCCGGAGCCGCGGGAAGAGGGGACCCGCCGCGGGACTGGGGAAGGGCGGCGCAGCGCTCCACGCTGCTTGGGGCAGCCTACTTTGTAGAGCCGCCCCTGCTGAGTGGACCTCTCTTTGCTGAAATTTGAAGTGGCACGATAACCGCACATTCAGTGTTGCAAGCTAACTAGGTTTCTGAGAGCTTCAAGCATAGTTATTGTGAAGGAAGTGAGGTTTTCTTTTGACTAGCAGTTAAGTAATAGAAGTTCACAACTCAGTACTAAAATGCAGTGCATGCTGCAATCATTTCCATCTTTTCATTGACACCCGGATAGATGCAACCTGGTTTCTTACAGGCATTGGTGATAGTCAATGTGAGTTGAGCACCTAACTTCCATAGGCCCCTTTGTAAAATCTCAGCCTCACATTATCAAATAAATAAATATGCAATATGTTTTTGGACAAAGTATCCCTAATGTACTCTGTGTGTACACAGCTTATGTTTACAGGGTCAGTGTCTGACTGCATCTGCTGTAATTTAGAGACTGCTACCGTTCCACAGTAACACCATCCTTATTTTGATTTTATTCCTTTCAAGTCCAAGGTGATTTATATATTTAGATCATGAAAGAAGAATTGCCCTGAGTATTCTAACATGGGGCAGAAGGGCTGTGTACCTTCTTTCAGTGGTATGTGTCCAGATACTTTAGTTTTCTAATCACATTTTCCACATAGGCTGTGCTGGTTCTCAAATATTTTCATACTACGTATCACCTATATCTGAAATCTGAATAATATTTTGCCACAAACTTCTAACTAGGAAAAGATTTTTCAAGTCTATTTTAGTGATTGAAAGATTTTTCCTTTTTTTTTTTTAAGTAGGCCCTTTCTTTGAAGATTTCTTCTCTCTTGTTAAACTTCACTTTATCCCAATCAATACTAATTTCAGCTACGAATGTTCAAATTGTTTACATAAACACCTGCAAATATGACTTTGACATGACATCTTCAGTGTCTGAACAAGTCCTGCAATGCCTCGATTGCATTTTACTTCAAATCAGGACAGCAAAATTACCAGACTTTCCCTTAAAAGTACTAACAAGCAAAGCAAATTATCGTGGCAGCCTGAGCAAATGCTTAGAAGAAGAAATATCCCTTGTGTTCTCTTTCTCTTTTAGTGCACGCCATCACTGTAATTTAGCCCTGAGCACATAGATAGGCTTTCAGCATTACCTCAGACATGACAAATTTGGATTCTGTTGGCCCTGTGAAGTAAATTCAGTCTATTTGGAGACACAGATGGTACTGCTTTCTGGAAAATTGTTTTGTGTGTATGTGAATGAGAGGAAGAGTCTGGGGAAACTGAATCATCTGTCAATGTTGGGTTTTTCTTCCATTCCAAGTATGGGTTTAATGTTCATGTCACCTCCAAATTTCAGTGCATGAGGCATGGAAATGATCATTCCAAACCTGTATTCATTTTTAGATGCTTAATTATAATCCTTTCTATTTATTAACTTTCATTTTCCAGAGACAGCATTATGAGGAAGGGTAATTAACAAAATGATTTAAAGACTAAATGAAAAGAAATCTTATTTTCCTGTGAGAATCCTCTTTAGCTTCTTACTCATAATGACAGTTTCTATTTTCAGAAAGGAACAAGGGAGGGGAATTCAACCTGATCTTAAATAATATCACTCAAGGTTCTTCATTTTGTAATATGTCATCCAGTATAAGACTTTGCATCCATTTTTGTGATGGTTATTGGCACATCGATTCTCGTTTCTTTTGGTTGGTATTTTTTGGTTTCTTCTACAAACCAATTCCATTTACAGATAATTTAATATCTACTAAAGTCCTCATTCATTCAGTTTCCAGATAAATTTAGAATTATTTAAATTAAAGGACTGTACATTATTTTAATTATTAATAAACTTGAAGGTGAAGAATGCAGGGAAGGATCCATGCCTGTTAGGTGCAGTGGTCTGAAAGGCCAGACACATGTAGCGTACCCATAAAAGGTAAGAATGACTTGAGACGATTGAACATATATCTCTGAAATGAGCCTCAAAGTATTTTTCTAAAGGTGCATGTCTTTTCAATGAAGATATAAGAGCCTACTTGTATCAAGGTCATGCTTACTGTACATCTTGCAGAACTCTAGTAGAGTGACTTAAGATCTTTTCATGACTCTGCATATGAATGATATATCCTGTATATACACTTTGAATGAAATATAGCAAATATTTGACCATCGTTCTAAAAGGGTTGCAGTGGCTACCTTGATCCATCACTTCCCATGGTCCCTTCAGAAAATTTGTAACATCAGTACCTAGAGATTTTTAATATGGTCCAAGGCCATCCTTTCATAAAATATGGCTGTTCTGCAGAACTGAGTGAAAGATCATGTTCTTCTTGTTTCAGTGTATTAGAAATACTGGGTGAGAAGAGATAATGAAAAGGTGGGCCATGGCGCAATGCTTTGCGAAGCTATTGCAAGGTTGGTGCTAGGTGAAGGGCTATTTTTATCAAGACACCCTTGTGCCTGAATTAATTAAATGTCCCAACAACCCTATGTAAAAAGGGGTAAGGTAATCATTAACCTTGTTTCGAAGATGGGGAAACTGAGGCACAGGTTAGGTAGATGACTCATCCAAAATGATACAGTGAGTCACGGTTAGAGCTGGAAATAGAACTTGGCGTTCTGACTGTTAGCCCCCACCTCTAATCACTTCCCTGAATAGCTGGTAAACTGTACCTGTACTAACCCATGCAGTGTTGAGGGAAGCATGATTTGATTTTTCATCTGGGTAAGCTGTTCTCTAGTTTCATGGTAAGAATTTTACTTAATTGCATGCTTTTGAGATGAAAGTGTCCACTACCACATGAAAGCTGTTTCAGCTATGTTTGTGTGGAGTTGTTGTGTAAAGTCCCTGGACTGAAGAAGGACACTAGAGGATTGGATTGAATTTTTTATTCAGCTCCAAGACAGCCAGTCACCAACTATACAATATCTAGAGCTTTCCCTGGAAGAGGAATAGGGATTCTGTATCTCAAAATGCTCCCAAGCCACAACCTCCTCCCACTTTATACATATTCATTTTTTCCTTATCAGCTGCCAGAAGGATTATTTCACTTGATACAGGAAATAGTAATTTGGGTTAATTGCAAATGAACGTTCTGAATAGCTTTAAAGCTATGATATGTGTGTACTAGCAGCTTTTTAGATTTAAAGATATTGTTCTTAAGCAGTCAGTTCCTTCTGCTTTAAAATGATCATTTATTTCCAAACTGCTGCATTAAGCAGCGTTTTTCTTTCCTTTTTTAATTTTTTTTTAAATAATGGCATGCTCGGGAGACAATACATTTGGTGATGAAGATTTAAACTTCAGCTACTTTAGTTGTTCAAAATTGGTCACGTTTTCTAGCTCATAAACTTGATTTTTTCTTTCTCCAAAACACTTATTTCTCCCTATTACCTCCATCTGTGCAAATTCTAGTACTTCCTCCTTTTTTCTGCAGTAATGACTGCAGCAATCCCAACTGGTATCAGCAGGCTGCCATGCTGCTGAAGGTTATTAGTGCCAATATTGTTAATTACTGATCTGGTTGTATATGCTGATTTAGTGAAAGAGTGTTGCTCTCAGCTTCTCCTAAGGGCCGTTTCCTAAAAACACGGCCTGCCCCCTCTTTTTTATCCCTGCAGCACAAGGAGATTAAGAAACTAACTGCTTCAGCTCCTAGCAAATTTCGTCCATTGTGTTTCAATAATGTAATAAGGTTCCTATTACAGACAGTCTGTCAAGTGCAAAATGATACAGATCTTCATGCCCTCCCACCCATGAGACTCAGCTCCAGAGCCAGATTGTCAGATGCTGTAAATTGGCACAGGTACCTTTGCTTACCTAGGGCTACTCCAATTTCTACTGCCTGAGGATCTGGCTGGTAGTTTCTGTATATTTCAGGTAGATTATTCCTAAACACCAAGGACCTGAATCTGGTCCAGTTTACGCTGGTGAAAATCAGGAGCAATTCCATTGAAATCAGTGTGTTACACTAGTGAGATCCGAATCCAATCCAAAGAATGTAGGGGAGACAAAAAAGGTAAAGATTACTTAATAAAGAAATATATTGGTAGTAATCTGCAAAGCCATTACAAATAAACACTAAGCAGAGGTTATGAATTCAGGAATACTTAATAATTAAAAATTATTGAAAAGCTTCCAAAAATAGCCTCAGTGTTTTATAGAAAAACTATCCTTTTCCCCCTGATTTTATAATGCTGATGTTAATTTACAAAACCCTGCAATAATAGGTGCACTTAAAATTAAAATTAAAATTAAAAAGCAGAGGTAAATGATTGAATAATGGGCACATCTTTCAAGGCTCCAACTCCCCTGTGTGACTAAGGATTTTCTTTGTCTTTACACTAAATAAAAAGGAATTTGGTTGCTTCAACAGGCAGTCTTATCTAAATAAAACAGCAGAATCCTCTGTCTAATACTAGTTATTCTTCCTGGCAATATTTTCCTTTTAGCACCTCAAGCCCCTAATTAGTAGAAGAAATTCACCTTCCTCTTCTGCGTTGGCTATGGAGGCTTAGTGGGGTTTTCATGGAGATCAGTGCAGAGCCTAATCCTGATTTAGGTGGTAAAAGTCTGTCATCTTCAAACTTCCTGATACATATTCTCAGGCTCTGCATGCTGGACTTTCATGTATAATAAAGACAACCCTCCTATTATTATCTCTAGACATACATTCCTCTATACCAAGATTTTGAACCAAATTCACCACTGGTATAAACAGGCTGGTAATTCAATTGAAGTCAATGCATCTTGTACAGACATGGCTGAACTGTATTCAGCATCTGATGAAGAGACTATGACAGATTCCCTCGTTCAACAGACTGCGATCAAATTTTCTGCATTAGCTATTGAATACAGTTCAGCCCTGTCCACACCAGTGAGCAAACTATGTTCAAATACCGTTGAAGAGGAGGACCTACTGTGGAAGGAATTGTGTTTTCAACATCAAGCAGAACTCAAGTTCTAGCATAGATATGGACTTGCACTACCCGCCAACACAAGCCGAACAGGTGCTCTTTATGAAGAGCTTGACCAAGCAGACAGCACAACAATAAGTCCAGAAAGCTCACTTGTGTGTATAAGTCTCTGGGATTGTGAAAGAATGACTGGTGGGTTGCCTGCTTTAGTGTTCTATGTTTACAGTGAACACCTTGCACACTTCAGCAAGAGAGAAAGAAGCAACCCCACCTGTAGACCCCTGCAGTATCCTCACATCTGAAGTACAACAACTTAAAGACATTCTCAGTGACCAGTTATTCATATGGTATGCTGCAATGTCACTCTCATGAGCTGGGTTAGCAAGGTGAATGAATGTTGTCAAGAGATAGGTTTCCTGTTGATAGCTCTTATTTCCTGTGAGTCAACATTGGTTGAGCTTAAAGTCAGAAACCTTTAATTCATCTGTTTGGCTGCCTGTTTTCAAACCCAGTAGCCATTATGGACATTTCTGGCTGGTTTCTCATAAATATGCTTGGCTAGTTCTTTTCCATTGTATTACATAGAAGTTTAGATACTAACAATCACACACAGAATGCTGTGATCACAGGTCTTCCTGTGATATTGTCAACTATTCCTGTATGTCCTTATGGATTTTTTTGTTTGTTTGTTTTCCTTCTGGTAGTGATTACCATGTCTACTTCAGCTACAGGAAATGGCAATTGGAGAAAGTCAGTGATTACTAAATTCCATTTTGACATCTTCCATTTTGTGTGACGTATTGGGTATGAGAATGTACTTGGAATGTTCCCATAAGAGGAAAGTCTAGGTAGTGTCTCTTCTTCTCTAATGTAAGATTTTGAGGATAGAGCTAGACCAGTGGTTCCCAAACTTGTTCCGCCGCGTGGGCCAAGGAACATACTGGCTGCCACTTCCAGCAGCTCCTATTGGCCTGGAGCGGTGAACCGCGGCCACTAGGAGCCGCGATTGGCGAACCTGCAGACGCAGCAGGTAAACAGGGACTTTCCCTGCACAAGCGGCGGAATAAGTTTGGGCACCACTGAGCTAGACAATATCTCCTTCACAGGGACTAAGATAGCAGCAAATGCCTTCCCCTTTGGTATTGGGTGACCAACAGCAAGTATGAAAAATTGGGATGGCGGCGGAGGGTAATAGGCACCTATATAACACAAAGCCCCAAATATTGGGACTGGCCCTATAAAATTGGGACATCTGGTCATCCTACTTTGGTATGAGTTCCACTGCAAGTTTCAGAGTTTAAGAGTAGTGGGACAGTTACATCAGTACACTCTGTCCTTTGTGCTGCTCTGGTGAAACACAGCAACCGTAAACTTGGCTTAAATAGCCCATTTACCTGGGTCTGCTTTTACTTCACATCAACAGAGTAACAGAGTTGCAGTGGGGGAGGTCTACGTTGGATATTAGGAAAAACTATTTCACTAGGAGTGTGGTGAAGTACTGGAATGGGTTACCGAGGGAGGTGGTGGAATCTCCATCCTTAGAAGTTTTTAAGGTCCAGCTTGACAAAGCTCTGGCTGGGATGATTTAGTTTGGATTGGTCCTGCTTTGAGCAGGTGGTTGGACTAGATGACCTCTTGAGGTCTCTTCCAACTCTAATCTTCACATTATCTTCTATGATAAAGCAACAAGAGCATGCCAATGAATCTGACCCATTGTTTCAGAAGTACAGTTTTAAGCAGTTAGTCCCTGCAAAATGTGAAGTTACTTTTGGCCAATAAATGTAAAACTGAAAAGTATAATTTTCTCTCTATTTCAAGCTATTTTTGTGCCATTAGTAATATGTATGATCCCAACTTTCAGCCCCTCTTAATTTGTGATTGTGAAACATGTCTCAGAACATGCAGAGCAGGTGATGCATTAGTACTTAAAAATATATGTCCCTGCAGGTATGCTTTTCAGGGAATTTTCTGGGCTGTAAATATGGGCCAGATCCTCAGCTGATATAAATTGGTGTAGCATCAATGAAATCATTGTAGCTATGCTAATTTATACCAGCTGAGAATCTGTCCCTAAAAGTTTAACTCCATGGGAATCCTGGTTGATCTTATGTCTATCTGGCATATGTCATTGGCAGGGGAGACTTTCCAAGGCTATGCGGCAAAGTGAATCCAACTCCAACTGGTGTCAGGTTGCCATTGGCTGGGATGATTTAGATATATGCCATTGGAAGATACCATGTGCTCTTCTAGAGCCAGATTCTGATCTTTCTGATCAATCTCCTTATTCACAATGAATAGCACCTTCCTCCATGAATAGGCCCATTGATTTCAGTGAGTATACTCATGGAGTAAGGTGCTACTCACTGTAATTAAGGGGATCAGAATCTGGGACATAGTCTTAGAAATTACTTTGACTGAAGGTACTGGTTATGGATGAAGACACATAACCTGTCTGTGTTTAATTTAGGCATTCCACTCTTACGTCCCTCCCAGTTCACCTTGTACCTACAATATAGCCTTAACTGTGCATTGAAAGAAACTGTAAACCAGCTTTCAGAGCTCAGTAAGTTTTGGCATGAGACAAACTGTAACTCAAATTCCTTTTTGTGAAGAAGAAGAAGAAAAAAAATCCAGCTTTCAGATTTAAATTGTGAGGCTAGAAGAAACAATTACATTTGTATGTGGGGATTAGCAAGAGCTCCCTTGCCATATTTATAATCACTTTATATGTGGAGAAATAAAGAAGTAAGCTTGATAAAACATTCAGACACATTTGAAAATGTACAGTAGGTATAATTTTTAAATTGTGACTTTTCTGAAAAATGTTCAGATTTAATTGAAGCAAATCTCTGCGGGTTTTTGTTTCTAAGTTGATAAATGTTAGCTGTGGAGTGGTGGTTGTGAATCAATAATGAGAACTAATTATTTTTTAAACTGTAACATGTTGCATTTCTTTATTGTCAAGACATAGGAGCCAAACTAAACAAACTTCCCTTCCCTTTTTAAAGGTACCTTTTACTAGTGAACTTTTACTTTTTCCCCCCAAAAAATTGTCCCTTCCCTTTCTTCTTTATATATTCTGGTGCCTATTGTTCAGTGCACCGTGACAACCATCAATAGCAAAAACGTCTCCTAACAATAGCAAATCAATGTAATCTATAAAACAAGTCACACTAACTTTTATACTTACTTCAAGTACCTCCTCATTGCTTCTCTTCAAACTCTGAACAATACTCCTGCTCACTCAAATGAAAAAAAATAAAGAATTGCTAGCCTAGGCATGGTGAAGCAGGCTTATACTGCAGGTTGCTATAGTTCAAGAACAAAACTGAAATCTTTCATAGCTGTTTAAAAAATGATTCCATGTTGAGGAGAAGTTCTCGTCACTGGCAAACCATCTTTTTTCCTCTGCTGTCTATATAATGGTTTCTAAACCAATAATTTTATCTATATTGCATTTTTGTAATGCTCTGGATGAAGGAGTCTATAGAATTATAATTAATAATACATTGTAATATTGTAAAAAATAGCTTTTCCACTTTAACACAGTTCCCTGTCCTTATCCCCTGGGTTAGTCTTCTTGCTTCAGGTGAACTTCTGTTCCTCACCTGTACTTTCAACTTCTTGAATACCATTGGTCATTACAGCTTTGGGGTAGTTAGAAAAAAAGCAGTAAAAAACTGCCTCAGTCCTGGAAAGCTGTCAAACCCAAGTATCTATTCCTCACTGCATTGGCTTTTAGACATAGGCCTGGTCCACAGTAGGACTTTAATTCGAATTTAGCAGCGTTAATTCGAATTAACCGTGCACCCGTCCACACCAGGAAGCCATTTAATTCGACATAGAGGGCTCTTTAGTTCGAATTCTGTACTCCTCCCCGACGAGGGGAGTAGCGCTAAATTCGACATGGCCATGTCGAATTAGGCTAGGTGTGGATGCAAATCGACCCTAGTAGCTCTGGGAGCTATCCCACACTGCACCACTCTCTTGACGCTCTTGACAGCAGTCTGAGCTTGGATGCTCTGACCAGCCACACTGGAAAAGCCCTGTGGAAATTTGAATTCCTTTTCCTGTCTGGCCAGTTTGAATCTCATTTCCTCTGTGGATGTCGTGGCGAGCTCAGCAGCACTGGCAGCGATGCAGAGCTCTCCAGCAGAGGTGTCCATGCTATCTCAGACTAGAAAGAGGGCCCCAGCATGGATTGACCAGGAAGTCTTGGATCTCATTGCTGTGTGGGGCAATGAGTCTGTGCTTTCGGACCTGCGCTCCAACAAACGGAATGCAAAGACCTACGAGAAGGTCTCCAAAGCCATGGCACTCAGAGGATACAGCCGGGATACAACGCAGTGCCACGTGAAAGTCAACGAGCTGAGACAAGGCTACCAAAAACTCAGAGCGGCAAACGGACGCTCCGGAGCCCAGCCCCAGACATGCCGGTTCTACGAGGCACTGCATGCCATTCTCGGTGGGTCTGCCACCACTGCCCCACCAGTGTGCGTGGACTCTGAGGATTGGATACTGTCAACGGACTGTTCCTCGGAGATGTTCACGGACGGGGAAGATGAGGAGGACGAGGCAGTCGACAGCGCTTACAGCGCTGATTTCCCCGACAGCCAGGATCTCTTCATCACCCTCACTGAGATCCCCTACCAACCCTCCCCAGCCGTTACCCCGGACCCTGAATCAGGGGAAGGATCAGTTGGTAAGTGCTTTAAACATGCAAACATTTTTTCTAACAGAACAGGAATATTAACTATGCGAAAAGAAGGTCAATATATATGGGGATGGAACAGAAATCCTCTTGGGAGAGATTTCCGAGAAGCTCTCCTGCAGGTAATCGAAAAGCCTCCGCATGAGGTTCCTGGGGAGAGCTGCCTTATTGGGTGCTCTGTGGTAGCACACTTTTCCGCGCCAGGCTATCATCAGGTACTCCGGGAGCATTGCCTCCATGAGCATGGCCGCATAGGCCCCTGGTTTGTGCTGGCTTTCACGCAGCATGCGCTCTCTATCTGCCTCAGTGACCCTCCTCAGGGTGATCTTGCTCGGAGACTCCTGCATTTAATTACAGTAATTTGTGTACTATTAGTATTGGGAGTGCTTCACTGTTCCTTTGCATAACAATGAGCATCACTTTACAGCCACGTGGTGGAGGCTGCAGAGTGGCATTATACAGGGATCTTTCCCAGGGAACAGACGCGAGGGGGTGCAACAGGGGCAGAGTTTATGCTTTCAGGATTGCCTGTAGCAAGAGGACAGTGGTATACATTGACTTTTAAGCAGCCAAAAGTTTTTGGCTTACCATGCCTGGCTGCTCCACGGATTCTGCTGTCCCGCCCCGCTTGTCTGGTCTGCAGTGCAATCCCCCAGGCAATGAAAGCGAATTCCGAAAATTCGAACTTTCCCTGAGTGAGTGCTGTGCATGGTCTTGTTCACAGAGACTGACTAGACTATGTTTCCTCTTTGCGGAAATGTATCTTTATAAGGAAGTCAATCCCTTTTTCCCATCACACAGCTGCACCTGTATCCCGACCTGCTCCAGCATGCCCCTCAGAGAGGCTGGCGCAGATTAGGCGGCGCAAGAAAGACACGGGACGAGATGTTCGCAGAACTTATGGGCTGCTCCCGAGCCGAGGCGGCCCAGCAGAGCCAGTGGAGGGAGAACCTCTCCCAGCAGCAACGCTCACACAGCGAACGGGAAGACAGATGGCGTCTGGAAGACCAGCAGGCGACTCAAACGCTGCTTGGACTAATGAGGGAGCAAACGGACATGCTCAGGCGCCTTGTGGATGTTCTGCAGGACCGCAAGCAGGAGGACAGAGCCCCCCTGCAGTGTATCTGCAACCGCCCTCCCCCGCCACAAAGTCCCATACCCCCCTCACCAAAAATAACAAGAAGGAGGTGCGCCAGGGGCCGTGAAAACTGTCACTCCACCCCAGCAGAGTGCTCAAGTACCAAAAAGCTCTCATTCGCTAAATTTTGAGAAGTCCTTCCTTTCCTGGATCACCCAAGCCCAAATCCCAGTTTCGTTCCCTCACTGTGTAGTTGATTATTAAAAATAGTTTGCTGTTCATTACTGTTTCTGTCATGTTTCTTTACAGAAGACTTTGTGTGAAGGGGGGGAGGGGTTTGGTAATTGCATAGGACGGTCACCATTACCTGGATACATACACGGGGGCAGGATCTACAGCAGGTCACACACACATAGTGCAGTCACTAGGCACCCTGGTCAGTCTGGGAGGTGTTTTTAATGTTCTGTGCATAGGTGGAAGGTGCCCTGCTCCAGCTGTATTTGGAGCTGGGTCTCTCCCCCGCTCCTGCTTGGATCGGGCCCTGGCCCCCAGGGGTCTCCCCCCCCGCCCCGCCGCGCTCCATACCTGCCTGACAGTAGAGCGGCTCCCCGCAGAAATGCTGTCTGGTGCCCCAGGGTCCTAGCGCCTGCCATACAAAAATGGCAAGGCAGGCTGCCCTTACCCTGCCCTTCCACCATAGCCCTGAGCCTCTCCAATACCCCAAACCCTCAGCCCCAGCCAGAGCCCTCATCCCCCTACACCTCCTCCCCCTTCCCACACACCCGTCACCCCTTCCTACGCCCCCACCCCCAACCCAGAGCCTGCAACCCTCACCCCTTCCTTCAAACCCACCTGTAAACGTCCTGCCCCCAGTCTTCCCCCGCCACAAGGCCACATAGTCCCCGCACACAGAGTCCCGAAAAGGAGGGATGGCAGTCTCCGTTGAAACAACCAGTCCGGCAGTGCAGACCGCTCTAGGGGCAGGAGCCTGTCATTCCTCGAGTGTAGAAGCGGTCTGTACATCACTGCACACCCTACCCACCACAGTCTGCGTCCCTGTTTCAACCCTTTAACGCGAATTCATTAGTAAAGAAAACGTTGCTAATTAAAAATGTTCCATTAACTTTATTTTTAAATGTGTGTTGGAAGGGGGGAAACGTGGTGAACGGGGTATGTCACCGTAGAAGAAAGTCAACAGTAACTGAAGCAGGGGCAGGTTCAGCTTCTCTGTAAAGAAACTGAACAGTCACAGGTTACCCCGCTCCCTGAGGAACCTAGCTTTCAAAGCCTCCCGGATGCACAGCGCTTCCCGCTGGGCTCTTCTAATTGCACGGGTGTCTGGCTGAGCGTAATCAGCAGCCAGGCAATTTGCCTCAACCTCCCATCCCGCCATAAAGGTCTCCCCCTTGCTCTCACAGAGATTGGGGAGCACACAGCAAGCAGCAATAACAATGGGGATATTGCTTTTGCTGAGATCCGAGCGAGTCAGTAAGCTTCGCCATCTCCCCTTGAGACGTCCGAAAGCACACTCCACCACCATTCTGCACTTGCTCAGCCGGTAGTTGAAGAGCTCCTTGTCACTGTCCAAGGCGCCTGTATAGGGCTTCATGAGCCAGGGCATTAGCGGGTAGGCTGGGTCCCCGAGGATCACTATAGGCATCTCCACATCCCCAACACTTATTTTGTGGTCCGGGAAGAAACTACCTTCCTGCAGGCATCTAAACAGACCAGAGTTCCTGAAAACACGCGCGTCATGAACCTTGCCTGGCCACCCGACGTTGCTGTTAGTAAAACATCCCCTATGGTCCACCACTGCTTGCAACACCATTGAAAAGTAGCCCTTTTGGTTAATATACTGGCTGGCCTGGTGGGCCGGTCCCAGAATAGGGATGTGAGTCCCATCTATAGCCCCACCGCAGTTTGGGAATCCCATCGTGGCGAAGCCATCTATGATGACCTGGACGTTTCCCAGGGTCACTACCTTTGAGAGCAGTAGCTCAACGATTGCGTTGGCTACTTGCATCACAGCAACCCCCACGGTAGATTTGCCCATGCCAAAGTGGTTCGCTACTGACCGGTAGCTGTCTGGTGTGGCAAGTTTCCAGAGGGCTATGGCCACTCGCTTCTGCACAGTCAGGGCTGCTCGCATCCGGGTGTCCTTGCGCTTCAGGGCAGGGGACAGCAAGTCACACAGTTCAAGGAAAGTGCCCTTACGCATCCTGAAGTTTCGCAGCCACTGTGATTCATCCCAGACCTGCAGCACTATGCGGTCCCACCAGTCCGTGCTTGTTTCCTGGGCCCAGAATCGCCGTCCCATAGCATGAACATAACCCATTGTCACCATGATCTCCATGGCGCGGCGTACCGTGCTTTCTGAGAGGTCTGTGCCACTCTGAGACTTCATGTCCTCACCGCGCTGCCGGAGCCTCCTCGCCCGATTTCTCAGCATCTGACTGTTGAAGAGGTGGACGATAAGGTGCGAGGAGTTGACAACGGCCATAAGTGCAGCGATGATCGCAGCGGGCTCCATGATCGCAGTGGAGTGCTGTGGCGTCCGCACTGTCACTAACAGGAAAAGTGCGCAAACTGATTTCCCGCCGGCGGGAGTGACGGTTGAATGCTGACAGTTACCCAAGACCACCTCGACACAGTTTTCCCCCCAGCATGCATTGGGGGGAAATCCCAGAATTCCAATGGGCAGCGGGGAGTGCGGGAACTGTGGGATAGCTTCCCACAGTGCACCGCTTCCAAAGTCGACGCTGGCCCCGTTAGTGTGGAATCACAAAGTCAAATTAGTGTCCTTAGTGTGGATACACAAATTCGACTTTGTAAGGTCGATTCCACAAATTTGAATTAAGTTGAATCGAACTACTCTTGTAGTGTAGACATACCCATACTTTTGCTGGAAAGAGGTCCTCTCAAAATACTGTGACAAATGAGATTTTTTTGGGAGGAGATACCTTATCCCCTATGAAGATTCTTATGAATGAAGAGATATTGGTAACTAGACAATGATTGTGCTATTGTTGAGTGGGCTGGGACTTCCACGTACATCAGTCATATTTAATTAAATCAAATTGAAACTACTTCCAAGATATTAGAGTTTTGAATGAAACCAAAGGCTATGTGTTTGATAAAAAAAATACCCTATCTTTAAGGTCTTTGAAAAAATATCAACAAACAGACAAAGTTTACAGAAATACAGGAAAGCTAGTGCAAACTGTGCAAGACATTTTGTTTTCAGACCTACACAAAAATATTTTGTTGGAATCAGAAATAAATGTGGTTAAGAAGAACTGTAGAGTCAATCATATTGCAAAGAGAGTACAGTAATATTATTCAATATGTTCCTCATACCGCTAACTAATGGAACTAATGTTCCACATTGTATGAAGCTCCACAGAGATTCTTATTCATTCACTGATTATATTAAAACATCAATATTTCCCCAAACCAAGTTCACACTGTGTTTCTGTCTTGCTGGGACCCCACAAAAGCCTCCTTTTCACTCTAATCAATATTCAACAGCTAAAGTAATCATTCTTTCCCACTTCTTGGATCATGCCAACTTCCTTTTCAACTTCTTCAGTAAAGCTAGGCAAATAACTGATTTTTTAATTCCTTGGACATTTCAAATAGCATAATAGTTTTGGGTTGGACCAAATTCAATTTAAAAAAAGGTTAATTAAAGAAAAAAAAGATTTTGGATCAAGTTAAACATTTCATTTAAATATCTAGTATTTTAATTTTTTTGAATTTAATAAATGAAATTAAAGGAAATTTTGAAAGAAAATTGTTTCAAAATGAAAAACTGAAGCAATTTGTGTCAGAATTAAATGTTTTTACTTTCTTTGGATTCTTTTATTTTTTTTGTTTGTTTTTGTTAACAGTTTGGCAAAACCTACATGCATTTGTGAAATATTTTAGTGTTGCTGAATGTGCATTTTTCACTGAAAAAGTTTTGGTCTATTATCAGGATACCTATTTTCAGGTATGCACCCTACCTTTCAATTTATCCACAGTCCACAGTCCTGAGAGTGCTGTTTTCATAACTGAGAATGTAGAGAGTATTCACAGCGATGGGCATGGTATCAAAACCTGGGCTAAATAGACTTTGTCTAGCCCTATTTAGACAACATGTGACTCAAGGCTGCCTTTTTGAAGAATCTGTGAGTGTCATGCCTAGAGTGCATCTTCTAGAAACTATTGTTTTATCATAAGCCTGGAGGCAATCTCACTTTACCTGACGCAGATAATGGAACACTTACACGTGACAATTGACTTCTTTTCTGAGAAAGTCTTTCTATGCCTGTAAAGATTAATAAATCTTCAAGAGTAGGTCTTTTATGTTCACCATTCCAGGAAGATTCCCATCGAATTTCTAATGAATACTCTGAGATCCATGGTCTTGAGACTAGATGTGCTCCCATAGGCCAGATTCCATATGTGGAAGCGAGAAGAGCTTATCCTACAGGAATGGAAACACAGATGCAGTGAAGACACAAAGAACAGGAGTGTATGTGGAAGAAATACAAAAGGCAGCATCTCGGTCAATTAACCACACCTTTTGTAAATGCTATAAGTTGGTTCTATGGTGACCCTCTGATTCAATAGAAGGGTTCTCCAGTCATGACTAAACACTAAGCCTTGTGTTTTCTTCTTTTTTAATCTATTTCTACATATATTGTGGAATGATTTTTTCTAGTGTATATATTTTAGTTTAAGTCTATTTATCGTTGACCTGGCATATTTATTTTCCCTTCCTTGGGACAGGCTAGCTAAGTCCTTCCTCTTTAAATTGGCATTCAGATCTCTCCAGAGATAGAAACATTTTTAATTATTCCTCATTTCTGTTCCTTCATCCTTCCCCTAGCTAGGAATAAAGGGTTTTTTTTTGTTCATGTTAGCTAAACTGCTTTTTGTTTAAAAACAAAGGCTAGACAAGACCTTTCTTAAAGGCTATGTCCGCCAATCCAGCCCTCCTCCTAACGGAGAATTTTTTTTTACTTCTAATTTACAATTTGTATTTTGCTGCTTTTGCTATTTTTTTCACCATGAAGCACTCCTCTCTCCCCCCATGGTTAATGTATCTTGCCATGTTTTTAACCTCATTATAAAACATGAAGCCTTTAGTCTTCCTGGCTTTGGACTTAATTTTCTTCTAGAATTTTCCTTAGGGTTAGCTTTCTCTGATGCCACCTGCTACATTATTTGCAGCTCCCCTTATCCTGTTGTGTAGCAACAGAGGGACCAACCTGTTAGGATTGGCAGATATGTCCTTTAAAACCATAATTAATCAGTTGAGTAAAAATTTCTCATTTTATCATTGATTTAGCAGTACATTGCACACAACCTGATGGAAGACTATTGACTTGATGGGGATGACTCAGCCACTCAAACTCTGAAATGACTTCATATATGGACTTTACGTTACAGCTATAGCTTTGTTGCCGTCTGTGACAGGGTGCTGAGCAGGAACTGCTGAGCCAGCCCTTTATCATCCCAGCTCCAATTAAGGAGGTAAACTGGAGCTGCTAGAGAAACCTGTGCCTGATTGGCAAAGGAGGGGAAGCCAGAGAGGGGAAGAAGTGGGGTAGCTCTTCCCTTCTGTGTGCAGAGGCTTAAAAAGTCCTCAAGGCTGAAACCCACAAGCTGTAAAGGGTGAGAAGGTGGTGGGATTGCATCCTGTAAATAAGCAGCACTGGTGATTGCTGAACCAGAGGGTCTCTGAGTGGGATTTTGAAGCAGAGCAGAGGGGGGCCTGTTACACCGTCCATAGCTTTTCCTCTCAGTTTGAGTCATCTCCTCCTCTAGTTCAGTGTTTGCCAAACTTGGGACGCCGATTGTTTAGGGAAAGCCCCTGGCAGGCCGGGCCAGTTTGTTTACCTGCCGCGTCCGCAGGTCCAGCCGATCATGGCTCCCACTGGCTGTGGTTTGCTGCTCCAAGCCAATCGGGGTGGTGGGAAGCAGCACAGACCAAGGGATGTGCTGGCTGCCACTTCCTGCAGCCCCCATTGGCCTGGAGCAGTGAGCCGTGGCCAGTGGGAGCCACGATCGGCCGGACCTGCAGACGCGGCAGGTAAACAAACTGGCCCGGCCTGCCAGGGGCTTTCCCTAAACAAGCGGCGTCCCAAGTTTGGGAAACAGTGCTTTAGAGAATTCAGGTTTCCTCTAAACATAGCAGCAAGGTATCTATATTGATACCAGTTCTTTAAATGTTTATATTTTCATAGACACCTTGCTAAATATTTGTTTTATTGGAACCTACTAAGGATACTGTGGTTTTACCTGCACTGTAACTGTAATGCATCTGATTTTGAATACTTCTTTATTTTTGCTTGTATGTGTTTTGTAAACCCTGAGCTGATATGTGTTTGGTCACATGACTCTAATTCCATTTTTCTATATATGTTTTGTTTACTGATTGCACATTTTAAAAGCAGAATCTCAATTTTAAAAAAAAGTTTTGTTTAAAAAGTTAAACAGCATTCTCAAGTTCTTTTTCTCACCTTAGAGATGAATGTATTTTTATACTAGTGATCAGTCAAGGGGCACAGAGAAAAATGTGAGCATGACACAAAAAATATATAAACAGCACCTGTAAGTGCTTTTTTCCCCCTTGGAGAATTGTTTTGTTTTATTATATCAGTCTTGCACAAGGCAAGAGGGAGAGTGCCAGATGAATTTTGGGAGCCTAAAACCAAAACAGGCTATAAGCTTTTTCTTAGATTTATTTTGTTTTATTAGGTCCAACACTAGTTGGGAAGAACAAGCAAGTCTGAATTCTGAAGATGCAGAATAATTGACCTTCTTAAAAGTAAATGTGACTGGTTTTTACCAAGAGGAGGCTGCAGTATATACTGATATGCTGTAGCATCTGACAAAGACAATGGTGATGAATAGTGTATGATGTCAACTCAAGATGAGAGGATATAATATTGTGAAAAGCAAACCACTAAACATAACTCCCAGAGCACCAAAGCAGCACTGAACAGCCCTGACTAAAGGCCAGGCGTGACATCAAATAAATTACCAAACTGGGGAAACAACTTTAAAACTTCTCCAAATCATAGTTTCTAAGCTATTTTTTCTATTAGGTTAAGTGTATTTTTGCCAGAGGGGAAATATAATCTGCAGAGCTACTTCTTGTGTTTTATTTAAATGCCATAATTTGTGTCACTTATATTCACCATCAGCTTTTAATTAAGCTCTTACTAAGCTTACAAAGCCATCTTTAGCCGTAAGCCAAATATAGCCATGTGCTGAGTTAGGTTTCCTGCACCTGTGCTAATGGCTATTCATTTTAAAATTACAGCACCAGGTGACACCTCAGAAATGAGAGTGGGGGGTTTTCAGGGTGAATCAAACCTTCTTCACTATTACTGAGGTAACTTTTTACAGTGAGTTAAAAAATGTGCATTGCTACTGCTATGAGGAATTAGAGTTTAACTGCCGTATAGCAAAAACAAGCTCAGAGTTACAGGGAAATCATACGTTATCATAGTAGGAGTTGGAAATTAGTAATGGAAAATTAATTATAAATGTTCATCCAATAATGGTCTGCATCTGTTGGATTTACCCAATCACTGTATCCATTAACAACATTTAATCAGTAATAACCTCAATGCTCCATTTTTGGAGATGTACCATCAGAAATGTTGTAAGTCTTACAAATGAACATGTGTTTACCATCAGCAACCTGGCAGAGAAATGGAAACTTTTGCTATCTTGACCCCATATCATCTGCTTTAGGAAGTTAAATGAATGTCCTGTGTGATCTGAAGGCTAGGATTGGTTGCCAGGGATGGTGGGAAGCTTCTGAATGTAAAAACAAGACGGTTTCCAGCAGTGCTTCTATATCCTGGGAAATTTCCCCAAATCTGGGAATTTGTGAGTAAAATGTTTCAACTTGGGAAATTGAGAATTTTCATTCAAAACATTTTACTCACAAATTTCCAGGTTTTGGGAAATTTCTCAGGATATAGAAACACTGTAAAAAACTTTATCTGGGAATTCTTCACCAGATTTGGGAAATTTTTAGCACTAGGTAGGGAAAAGTTGGCATGACGATATAGAAGCACTGGTTCCCAGTGGTGGCTCAGTTCTCTCAGAGTAGAAGACAGAGTAGTCCTAATAAGAGAGAGAATGCCAGCTTTTAAATATACTGTCTTATTTTAAATGATGTCTTTTAAATATTCATGAGCTCCTCAATACAGGCTGTAGAACAGTAAAGGCTTCATTCATTCATCAAGAACCTTGTTTTTAATCTTATCATGCTTTGGAGAGTGCAACACAAAAAGCACACCCGTAGCTCAGAGCAGCCACAACATTTTGAGAGTTTGACTTGGCTGTTCCTTTATATTCTTATAAATGCCTTAAGATTGTTTTAAAAGCCATATGTTTTTGCCAAGTAGTATGCAAGTTTCAGAATTAGTAGTATGCAGGTTTGGAACAATTAACCATCTGTTTATAATACTATTAGGGAGTGATAGCCCCTCCATGGAATTCAGGAAACAGTCAGAAATATTGTATCTGCCAAGTCTTAGTCATTAGTTATTTTACGTCGTAATTTGTAGTCTCACAAGGTCACTAAGGAGCAAAAGACACATAGAGTTGCAAACTAAACTCCACCTAGACACAAATCTTATCATTCTATTAAAAGTGAATTAAAGACCCAAGGATGAGATGGAAAGATCAGATTTACATGGAAAAGATGGTGGAGTGATAAGAAATTTACAGTGGGATTGGGGAACAGAGAGAGATCAACTGTACAGCACTTAATTAAAATGGGGGAGAAGACAGTTTGGACGTTTTCATTTTCACTGAATTATTTTAGCAACATGGAGGGTTACCCTAGATTTTGCTAGGCATTGTTGTTGCAGAGTGATCTGCTTAAAAAGGGAATTGAGGAAAGGGGATGGGCCCTAGTGCTATGGTCCTGCCTGATTCCCTCCCTCTTTGGGTTCCTGTGTACTCCTGGTGGCACACAGAGCCAGGAATTGCACTTTTGACAAACCCTTTTGCAGACTCCTCAAAGTGGAAAAGGGGCTGCTCCTTACAAATTTCCCAACCCGTGCATAGACCTGTCACAATATGGCCCTAAGGACTTTAGACCTGTTAAAGCTTAGGTTATGAGGGGGAAAAGCTAACCATTTTCATGTAACTTAATGAAATGCAAATATTTGATTCTAAATACATTTTTAAAAGAGTCTATCTGTGTAAACCCCCTTGGAAGAAGCTTGTTGAACTTATTTATCAGGCATGACCTTAACAAGACCCTGAATTATATGAGCAGGCCTTTTTGTTTAGTCTAATTCAATCTTTGTCTCCTTTTTGCCATCTTCTCCCATCAACATGTATTGTTATAGGTTAATGTGATGCTGAATGAAGCAGTGGTCCACGGACCACAGTTTGAGAACCTGTGCTCTAAAGAATTGGTGAGGCATGACTTCCCTTGCAAAAGCCATGTTGGCTACTCCCCAACAAATTGTATTCATCTATGTGTCTGATAATTCTGTTCTTTACTATAGTTTCTACCAATTTGCCTGGTACTAAAATTAGGCTTACTGTCCTATAATTGTCAGGATCACACAGCACATTCATTCAACTTCCTAAAGCAGATGATATGGAGAAGTTTTAAAGTTGTTTCCCCAGTTTGGTAATTTATTTGATGTCATGCCTGGCCTTTTAGTCAGGGCTGTTCAGTGCAGCTTTGGTGCGCTGGGAGTTAGCTACCTTCCAGTCATCTGGTACAGAGACTTGTTTCAGTGATAGGTTACATAAGTTAATAATTCTTCAATTTCATATTTGAGTTCCTTCAGAACTCTTGGGTGAATACCCTCTAGTCCTGGTGGGTTATTACTGTTTAATTTATCAATTTGCTCTAAAACCTCTTCTGTTGACTCATCAGTGTGCTACAGTACTTCAGATTTGTCACCAAAAAAGGATAGCTCTGATGTAGGTATCTCCCCCACATCATCTTAATGAAGATCTGAAGATCAATGCAAAGAATTCATTTGGCTTGTCTGCAAGGTCTTGTCTGCTTTGAGTGCTCCTTTAACATCTTGGTCATCTCGTGGCCCCCAGGGGCGGCTCTAGGTATTTTGCCACCACAAGCACTGCGGGCAGGCTGCCTTCAGCGGCTTACCTGCGGGAGGTCCCCGGGTCCCTCGGATTCGGCGGCAGCCTGCGAGAGGTCCATGGGACCAGCGGACCCTCCACAGGCATGCCGCCGAAGGCAACCTGCCTGCCGTCCTCGCGGCGACCAGCAGAGCGCCCCCCACGGCTTGCCGCCCCAAGCACGCGCTTGGCGTGCTGGTGCCTGGAGCCGTCCCTGGTGGCCCCACTGCCTGTTTGGCAGACTTCCTGCTTCCGATGTACTTTAAAAAAAATTACACTGGTAGTGTTTGTGTTTTTAGCAAGTATCAGAGGGGTAGCCGTGTTAGTCTGGTTCTGTAGAAGCAGCAAAGAATCCTGTGGCACCTTATAGACTAACAGATGTTTTGTAGCATGAGCTTTCGTGGGTGAACACCCACTTCTTCGGATGCAAGCAGCCGAAGAAGTGGGTGTTCACCCACGAAAGCTCATGCTACAAAACATCTGTTAGTCTATAAGGTGCCACAGGATTCTTTGCTGTTTTTAGCAAGTTGCTTTTCAAATTCTCTCTTGGCCTGCCTTATTATACTTTTACACTTAACCAGCAAGAGTTTGTGAACCTTCCTGTTATCCTCACTAGAATCTTCCAAATTTTAAAGATAACTTTTTGCCTCTAATGGCCTCTGTTACTCTGCTGTTCAGCCATGGTGGCTTTCTTCTAGCCTTCTCATTGTCTTCTCTGATTTGGTCTGAGCTTTTATTGTGGAGCTTTTAAATAGTCCCCATGCTGCTTGCTTCGTTTAACCCTTGTGATGGCTCGCAGCCTCCTTGCTGCTAGAGTCTTTCCCCACTGCCAGAATCTTTTTGGTTAGCAGCAAAAGGCTGCAGTAGTGTGACACTATGCTACTAAAAATAACAGTGTGGATGGTGAGGCATTGCTTGGGTGAGTAGAGAGCCATGTAGAATACATACACAGGTACATACACACATGCTTCAGGTGTATCTTTACTCACTTAAGGAGTGCCTTACCATCTACATTGCTATTTATGCCTTTGCTAGGCAGGCTACCCACATATATATTATGCATGCCTCCAGAAGAAGTGTGCAGTATAGACGTACCTTAACTGTGTTTTCTGAGCCTGGTTAAACTGGTTTGGGCAACCCAACTGGAGTCAGGGGTATTTGCTGAGAGGCTGTTACGTATGTATGGCCCTCCATTTGCCTGCATTTCCTGACAATCCTGCTATTAACTCAGTATATATATACAGCAACATTCCAGTAATCATGTCACATACAGTATTCACAAACTATTACAGAGCAGGAACAAATCCACCACAATGTGTAGTTGGATTATCAACAACTACTACTATGTTATTAGTAAACGACTTACACGTAGGGAGACAAAGTCTATTTTTTAAAACTCCCTAGATAATGTTTAAATAGTTTTAATATTTGAGAATGTAGTTTAAAGGGTTTATCGGCTTTTTGTGATGACCTGCATAAGTCAGCTCTTGGTTGATTCACTCTAATGCAGCCATCCCAAACTTCAAATGTCAGAAGCATTATCCTATCACATTACACCATCAGATATTCTAGCCTCTCTGTGCCTCTGTTCCCCATCTGTAAAATGGAGATCATATTACTTCTTTACTTCACTGGACCATTGTGAAGATAAGGATTGTGAGGTACTCAGATACCTTGGTAATGGGAGCTATACAATAGCTAAGAGAGAGACATATTGTGAGGGAAGACAAACAAAAAACAAAAAAACCCTATACTTCTTTATCAATTATTTGTTAAAATTAAAGAAGGGCTTTCATTTTGAAAAAAAATTCTGCCACTCACTAATCTCAGTGCTCTTGTGGGTCCCATCATGTGTCCAGAAAATGAGCTCTACAGCCCTGATGATAAGAAAAGCATTTAATAACTCTTCCTACAAAAGTTATTTCATGGAAATTTAATGTGTATACAGAACATTGCAAGGTAAATTCTGCATCAGCACATAAGTTTCAAAGTGAAAACAAGGCTATTAAATAGCACATCAGAGGGAAAGTCAGTTGACAAGTTATAGTTTGATTACAAGGCCTTCTTTGAACAGCTGGAAAAAGACAATATCATGTTAGTTGGAGAGAGAGAGAAAAAGGTTAACTCAGAAGAGAATGTATTAAGAAAATTAGTGTGTAAAACTGAGATGGTGAAAGGGCCAGACATTGAGGGAGGGGCAGAGAAAGGAAGGAATCAAGTGGCAAAACAATTAATTAGTGGATCACAGATTAGGAAGCCGGACACTGAAATAAAAGATGATAATTTTATCCAGACAGAAAGTGATAACTTAGATATATTTTAAAAAGAGAATTGAAAAATCAAAATAATTTAGTGGAAGTTTGACATTTGATCTTGAGGGAGGTAAAATCTTCAGTGAATAATTATTTTGGTTTCAGTTGTGATTCTCTAGTCCCTTTGTTGAAGGAGAGAGATAGAAAAGTTTGAATTAGATAAAGGTGAGAATATACATATAGGACTAGATTCTGACTAGGAGTACATGCCCATACGTGGGAGTGTGACGGGGCGGGACAGCCCCGCACTGGTACAGCAGGGGTTAACCCTTCTTTGCTAGCAGAGGAAGCCACGCCCAGGAAGCTCTGCTGGGCATGCTCCAACTGGCAGACCAGTATAAAAGCCTGCAGGTCTGCTCAGTCTGGGCTGGCCACCGGGGGAGAAGGACGCAGACCGTCAGCTCCTGCAGAAGGAGAGCCAGTGAGCCTGGACCGGGGCGTCAGCCGAGCTGAGGCCGTACCGGAGACCCCGGGGAGGGACGCCTGCCGCGAGGGACCTACAGGGGAACCACTCCCACAACGCAGATGTCCGGCTAGACAGGGTAGGAAGCAGGGCCGCCCAGAGGGGGGGGCAAGAGGGGCAATTTGCCCCAGGCCCCGCATCCCGCAGGGGCCCCCACGAGTGTTTTCCGGGGCCCCTGGAGTGTTTCCCGTCTTCCCGCGGCTCCGGTTGAGCTCCCGCAGGCATGCCTGTGGCAGGTCGACCGGAGCCCGGGACGAGTGGACCTGCCGCAGGCATGACTGCGGAGGGGCCGCTCGTCCCGCGGCTCGGCTGGACCTCCCGCAGGCATGACTGCGGCAGGTCAACCGGAACCGCGGGACCACGGCACCCGCCGCAGTCATGCCTGCGGCAGGTCCGCTCGTCCCGGGCTCCGGAGCCGCGGGAAGACGCCCCCCAGGGAAAGGGCCGCCCCACGCGCCTGCTTGGCGCGCTGGGGTCTAGAGCCGCCCCTGAGCGGGGGCCCCCCGCCGCCGAAGACCCCGGGCCCCCGGAATTCTCTGGGCGGTCCTGGTAGGAAGTGACCCAGGGTGATTGTCGGGACTGACAGCCTTAAAGCTGCAGTACCGCTCGGCGTGTTGCGGTCGGATCCCCGCCGAGCGGGTGGCAAGGAGAGCTTGCCACAATCAGGGCCCTGGGTCGGGGCTCGGTGGAGGGGGCGGGCCCGAGTCCCCCTACCCCACCCCTTAATACCCCGAAACCGAAACCCATAAAAACCGAAAGGGGTGTTTATGGACTCTGGCCGCTAGGCCGCGCTACCCCGCTCCGAAGGGGGTGTTTATGGACTCCGGCCGCTAGGCCGCGCTACCCCGCTCCGAAGGGGGTGTTTGTGGACTCTGGCCGCTAGGCCGTGCTACCCCGCTCCGAAGGGGGTGTTTGTGGACTCTGGCTGCTAGGCCGTGCTACCCCACTCCGAAGGGGGTGTTTATGAACTCCGGCCGCTAGGCCGCGCTACCCCGCTCCGAAGGGGGTGTTTATGGACTCTGGCCGCTAGGCCGTGCTACCCCGCTCCGAAGGGGGTGTTTATGGACTCCGGCTGCCAGGCCGTAATACGCCGGCTACCAGGGGCCGACCGACGGACAAGGGAGTGGCGTGATGCTAGGCCCCCAGCTCGCCCCTGCCACTAGGGGGTGCTGGGGTACCAGACCCGTCACAACTGGCACCTGACCAGGGACCTGAACGGGCCTGAGATAAGGCCACAGAACCCAAAATGGACCCTGAGAAACTCTTGAAGTGGCTGCTGGAGAATCAGCAGCAGCAGATGGCGCAACAGCAGCAGCAGCAAACTCAGCTGCTCCAGCAGCTGGCGGCCCAGCAGCAGGCACAAGCCGCACAGCAACAGGAACAGCAGCAGCAGCTGATCCGGGAGCTGACAACCCAGCAACAGGCGAATCAGGAGCGGCTGGTTCAACAGATGGCGGCACTAGTCGGACCGGCACCGAGTATGCCTCTAGGGGCCGTCAGGGGCAACCCCGGCGAGGGTCTCGGGGGATTACCCATGCGCCTAGCTAAGATGGGGCTGGGGGATGACCCTGAGGCCTTCCTCGTGACCTCTGAACGAGTCGCGACCGCCGTACAGTGGTCCCTCACTCATTGGGCCACGATACTGGCACCCTACCTGACGGGCCCAGCTCAAGCGGCGTACCGGAACTTGGACCCCCAAGACGCACGAAGGTCAAGGCCGCCATCTTGGACGAAGTTGGCATCAGCCTTGAGACCTACCGCCAGCGACTCCGCCAGGAACGATTCACGCCAGGGGTCAGGCCGCGGGCCGTGGCCCAGCGAATCCGGGACCTCTGTTGGAGGTGGCTGGAGCCGGAAGGGCGGACGGGCGTTCAAGTGGCCGAGATGGTAGCCTTAGAGCAGTTCCTGCAAGCCCTGCCTCCGGGAGGGAAGGAATGGGTGCAGCGACACCGCCCCAAGACCCTCGCGGATGCGATTTCCCTGATGGAGGACTACCAGGCAGCAGATGGGGAAAATGAAGACCGACCCCCAGGGGGGAGAGCCCGGGGGACGGAGCCCAGGGCAGGCCCGGGGGCCACGTAAGGGGGAGGGGGGAGACCCTCGGCGGCATGTCCAGCCCCCCGGAATACCAGTAACCCGGGGCCCTAGGGCGACACCCCGAGGAGATATCCCGCTACGACCGGAGGAGGCACCAGCAAGGCCGGGCAGCCCCCGCCAGAACCCTATCGAAGAAGGGAGACGGGACCGCTGCTACGAGTGCGGTCAGGTAGGGCACTTCAGGAGGGAGTGCCCGTACATGGATTGCAATTATGGGCAGGTGTGGACGGCGGGTCACCGGGCCCGGGCTTGGGAGCCGGGGAAAATTGTTCTGCCGGTGAAGGTGGATGGGACGTCTGCCTGGGCCTTAGTTGACTCCGGGTGTAGCCAGACGGTTATTCGGGAGGGGCTGATTAAGCCCACCGGCCCCGCCGGGGCCCCCATCCAGCTACAGTGCATCCATGGGGATGTGAAGCCTTACCCCAGTGTCTGGGTACAGCTAGAGGCGGCCCAACACCGGGCGCGGTGTCTAGTGGGGGTGGCTCCCAAGTTGGCTTTCCCCGTGGTCTTAGGGCGTGACTGGCCGGGCTTCACAAACCTCTTGAGGGAAGGGGCTACGCCGCCCGGGAGGAGAACTGGGAAACGGGCTAGACGACTGGGATTATTAGGCCAGCCCACGGCCGAGGACCCCCTAGAGGGGCCCTCGGGGAGCTCCGGGAGAGGGGTAAGGAGCCAAGTCCCCACCGAAGCGCCGGCAAGAGAGGGCCCGGGCTGGCTAGAGGTGGACACCGACTTCCTCGAGGAGCAACGAGGGGATACCACTCTCAGCCGGGCTTGGGAACAGGCGACTAGCCCACCAGGGGAGGAAGACCCACCCCACCGCCAGCCACAGGGCCCCGATTTGAGATCCATCGGGACTTACTCTATCGGGTGGTACCAGAACCACAGACAAAGGAAGAACTATGCCAGCTGTTGGTCCCGCGGCGGTTCCGACGGGACTTGCTTCGTCTGGCACATTCGGTGCCGTGGGCCGGACACCTAGGCAGGGAGAAGACGTTGCAAAGGGTGGCCCAGAGGTTCTTTTGGCCGGGCATCCATGCGGAGGTACGAGATTATTGCGCCTTCTGCCCAGAATGCCAGAGAGCCGGTCCAAAAGGTGTACCAAGGGCCCTCCTCGTACCCTTGCCGGTGGTGGGGACGCCTTTTGACCGGATAGGCCTGGATCTCATGGGACCCCTGGAGAAGAGCGGCACAGG
Organism: Mauremys reevesii; assembly: GCF_016161935.1. NCBI lineage: Eukaryota > Metazoa > Chordata > Testudines > Geoemydidae > Mauremys > Mauremys reevesii. The sequence continues at coordinate 98,439,768 of NC_052624.1, forward strand.
TCATAAGTACATCATGGTGGTGGTCGATTATGCCACACGCTATCCCGAAGCGGTGCCACTGAGGTCCACCACAGCACCGGTCATTGCTAACGAACTATTGCAGACCTTCGCTCGGGTAGGTATCCTGAGGGAGATACTAATGGACCAAGGAACGAATGTGACCTCTAGATTGATGGCAGAGCTGTGCAGGCTGCTGAACATCCGGGCACTAAAGACCTCCGTCTACCACCCCCAGACGGATGGCTTGGTCGAGCGATTCAACGGCAGTTTGAAGGCCATGCTGAGAAAGTTTGTAGAGGACGACCCACGGCACTGGGATAAACTACTCCCCGCACTCCTCTTCGCGGTGCGAGAGGTACCCCAGGCGTCCACGGGGTTCTCCCCCTTTGAGCTCCTCTACGGGAGGAAGCCTAGGGGTATCCTCGATCTCCTAAGGGAAACCTGGGAAGAGCAGGAGACCCGTGTTCGAGGGTCGGTGCAGTATATCCTCCACCTGCGGGAACGCCTCCGGGAGCTGGGGACCTTGGCCCGCAAAAATCTGGTTAGAGCCCAGCAGACTCAGGAGGCTCAGTATAACAAGGGGGCCAAGGTGCGAACTTTCGGGCCGGGGGATCGGGTCCTCTTGCTGCTTCCTTCCTCAGAGTCCAAGCTGCTGGCCAAGTGGCAGGGCCCCTTTGAAGTGGTCAGGCGGATTGGGCCGGTCGACTATGAGGTACGGTTGTCCGGGCGAAGGAGGGATACCCAGGTCTACCACGTGAACCTCCTTAAGGCCTGGAGGGACCGAGAGGGCCTGCTGATAGCCCCATACCCGCCAGAACCGGAGTTGGGGCCGCTGGTGGGAGAGCCCGAGGCAGCCGGGACGGCGGACATAGGCCACGAGCTTACCCCAGCCCAGCGGGACCAGTTAGAACGACTGGTGGCGGCGTTCCCCGTGGTTTTGTCGACGCGACCCGGACGAACCACGTTAGCAAGCCACCACATCGCTACCATTCCAGGGCACAAAGTGCGGGACACACACCGCCCGCTCCCCAGGAAGATGTGGGAGACAGTGAAGGAGGAGCTCGGGCTGATGCTAGCCTTAGGGGTGGTGGAAGAGTCGCGGAGTGAATGGCGGAGCCCCATAGTGTTGGTCCCCAAGCCAGACGGGACAGTCAGGTTTTGCATCGACTTCCGCAAGGTAAATGCAATTTCACGTTTTGACGCCTATCCCATGCCCCGGGTGGACGAGCTGCTGGAGCGGCTAGGAAAAGCCGAGTTCATCTCCACCCTGGACTTGACGAAGGGATATTGGCAGATCCCGTTGACACCGGCCTCACGAGAAAAGACAGCATTTCCAACGCCGTTCGGACTCTACCAATTTACCATGATGCCGTTCGGATTGCACGGGGCCGCGGCCACCTTCCAGCGACTCATGAACCAGGTGCTGAACGCACACAACGAATACGCCGCAGCGTACATCGATGACATTGTCATCTACAGTAGCACTTGGGAGGAACATCTGCAACACCTGACCGAAGTTCTACGGGCATTAGGCGAAGCCGGCCTCACCGCGAACCCGGCGAAATGTCACCTGGGCCAGAAGGAGGTGACTTACCTGGGCTACACGGTTGGCCGGGGGAAGATCCGTCCCCTCGTAGATAAGGTGGAAGCATTAAGGACGTACCCTACGCCCACAACCAAGCGGCAAGTCCGGCAGTTCTTGGGGCTGGCCGGGTAGTATCGGCGGTTTGTGCCTAACTTCACCACACTCGCTGCCCCACTGACGGAGTTGACGCGCAGGTCACAACCCCAGAAAGTACGCTGGACGGAAGGCTGCGAAAAGGCCTTTCGCGCCCTGAGCAAACAATTAACACGGGAACCGGTACTAGTCCAACCGGATTTTTCAAAACCCTTTATCCTACAGACGGATGCCTCGGAGGTGGGACTGGGGGCCGTACTGTCACAGGAGGTAGGGGAAGAAGAACACCCGGTCTTGTACCTTAGCCGCAAGCTGTTCCCCCGCAAAACCCGGTACTCCACCATAGAACGCGAGGCCTTGGCAGTGAAGTGGGCGGTCGAAGCACTAAGGTACTATCTATTAGGGAACCCTTTCTCCTTAGTGACTGACCACGCGCCCCTCCGATGGATCAATAGTATGAAGGAGACGAATAACCGGATCATGCGGTGGTACCTGTCCCTCCAACCCTATGCCTTCCGCGTGTCACATCGGCCAGGCAAGGCTCACGGGAACGCGGACTTCTTCTCCCGCATCGGGGAGGAGGAGGGGGAGGCGGGAGTCCAGGGTCAGCCGGGCCCAACGGCTGTCTTAAGGGGGAGGGTGTGTGACGGGGCGGGACAGCCCCGCACTGGTACAGCAGGGGTTAACCCTTCTTTGCTAGCAGAGGAAGCCACGCCCAGGAAGCTCTGCTGGGCATGCTCCAACTGGCAGACCAGTATAAAAGCCTGCAGGTCTGCTCAGTCTGGGCTGGCCACCGGGGGAGAAGGACGCAGACCGTCAGCTCCTGCAGAAGAAGAGCCAGTGAGCCTGGACCGGGGCGTCAGCCGAGCTGAGGCCGTACCGGAGACCCCGGGGAGGGACGCCTGCCGCGAGGGACCTACGGGGGAACCGCTCCCACAACGCAGACGTCCGGCTAGACAGGGTAGGAAGTGACCCAGGGTGATTGTCGGGACGGACAGCCTTAAAGCTGCAGTACCGCTCGGCGTGTTGCGGGCAGATCCCCGCCGAGCGGGTGGCAAGGAGAGCTTGCCACAATCAGGGCCCTGGGTCGGGGCTCGGTGGAGAGGGCGGGCCCGAGTCTCCCTACCCCACCCCTTAATACCCCGCTCCGAAAGGGGTGTTTGTGGACTCTGGCCGCTAGGCCGCGCTACCCCGCTCCGAAGGGGGTGTTTGTGGACTCTGGCCACTAGGCCGTGCTACCCCGCTCCGAAGGGGGTGTTTATGGACTCCGGCCGCTAGGCCGCGCTACCCCGCTCCGAAGGGGGTGTTTGTGGACTCTGGCCGCTAGGCCGTGCTACCCCGCTCCGAAGGGGGTGTTTATGGACTCCGGCCGCTAGGCCGCGCTACCCCGCTCCGAAGGGGGTGTTTATGGACTCCGGCCGCCAGGCCGTAATACGCCGGCTACCAGGGGCCGACCGACGGACAAGGGAGTGGCGTGACGCTAGGCCCCCAGCTCGCCCCTGCCACTAGGGGGTGCTGGGGTACCAGACCCGTCACAGGGAGTAAGAACCCTCCCTTTTCATCCCTACAAGGGCTACCCAGTTCCAGGTAGGGTCAGGGAATGCACAGAAGTTGTATGTAGTTTTAGCTGTATCAGTCCCAGGATATTAGAGAGACAAGGTGGGTGAGGTTTATATTGGACCAACTCATGTTGTTGAGAGAAACAAGCTTTCAAGCTTACACAGAGAAAGGAATTTCTCTGCCTCAGTCAAAGAAGGAATATGACAGCTTCCATAAATGGCTTAATATTTGTTTTTAATAATATTCTTTCTTAGAAATATGAAAAGTTCTGATTGACACAGAGGGAAATTAAACTTCTAGTTGTATTTAATGAAAGAAGTAAAGTTACATGCAAAAAGAGCAGCATCTTACCTATTAAAATAGTTGATATTGGAAAAGAGGAAGATTGTACCACTGTTGCAATACCATTAGAGGAAAAGATTTTGAGGATGATCTGTAGTATCAGAAGAAGAGTAGCCCTCTAAAAACATAATCCCAACTATACATCTATAATGACAGGGTCTAAATTAGCTGTTACCATTCAAAAAGAGATCTTGGAGTCATTGTGGATAGTTCTCTGAAAACATCCCCTCAGTGTGTTGGGAATCATTAAGAAAGGGATAGATAATAAGACAGAAAATATTGTATTGCCTCTATATAAATCCATGGTACGCCCACATCTTGAAAAGTGCGTGCAGATGTGGTCGCCCCATCTCAAAAAAGATATATTGGAATTGGAAAAGGTTCAGGAAAAGGCAAAAAAATTATTAGGAGTACGGAACGGCTGCTGTATGAGGAGAGATTAATAAAACTGGGACTTTTCAGCTTGGAAAAGGGATGACTATGGGGAGGAATATGATAAAGGTCTATAAAATCATGACTGGTGTGGTGAAAGTAAATAAGTGTTATTTACTCCTTCTCATAACACAAGAATTAGGGGTTGTCAAATGAAAGTAATAGGCAGCAGGTTTAAAACAAACAAAAGGAAATATTTTTTCACACAACACAGTGGCAACCTATAGAACTCCTTGCCAGGAGATGTTGTGAAGGCCAAGACTATAAAAGGGTTCAAAAAAGAACTGGATAAGTTCATGGAGGATAGGTCCATCAATGGCTATTAGCCAGGATGGACAGGGATGGTGTCCCTAGCATCTGTTTGCCAGAAGTGGGGAATGGGCAAGAGGGGATGGACTACTTGATTACCTGTTCTGTTAATTCCCTCTGGGACCTGGCATTGGCCACTGTTGGAAGACAGGATACTGGGCTAGATGGACCTTTGGTCTGATCCACTATCAACGTTGTTATGTTCTTACATCAAAGAAAAATTAGTTCATCAGGGGTTCAACTCTGCTTATGAGATGGAAAAATTACAATAATATTTTGGATCCAATAGTAGCTACAATGATATCCCAAAAATATTTTGGAACTAAATTTAATAAATGCAAAGCAAAAAGCTAGTGGCATGTGTCATATTTAGAGGTTTTATTATTCATTCTTCAAGGTTCTGAGGTTTATTGCTCTTCCAGGAGTACTACCTTCACAGTATACTCCTGTAATACAGATACTGTGCCAGATTCTGCATTTAGTTACACCTGTGTCTTCAAAAGGATTATTCCAGATTTTCACTGCTGTAAACTGAACAAGAATCTGGCCCATACCACCAAAATGTAGGCAAGTATCTGAATTGAGCATCTCTGCAGTAAAGTCTTTGTCATCACAAAAAATTAAAATACCAGAAAGCAGCACTGATGTATGCAAACTATGTTGACATATGCAAGGATCCAGGGATCAGAACATTGCACAAGTGCATTAGTTGATTGTACACTGTTGTTGAACTCTAAATGCTAGATGGAGTTACTGAAGTAAAAGAAAAAGGGGGAGAGAGGTAATGTGCATTGTGTATGCACTGAACTAAGAAGTGAGACAATAAAAGTGCCTAGAGAAGTTAGAAGAGTTTCATGGAGAAAGACAGTAACCATTCAGCTATAAGCCATATTTGTAAATGTAACAGAGATCAAAATCATTTCTACTCTTCCAGTGCACCAAGGAGAAAAGATTGTGAGTTATCTGAATGCTAATAGCAATTTTATGGCAATTCAGGATAATGTTTTCCATTTCTTGTCACAGCTAATGTACACTGAACCTTACATCAGACAGTATGGTAAATGTTGCTAACAATACTATGTGCTTACTATATATATATATATATTCTCTTTCATTCAAGGAACTTAAACCTCATTAAATGTTAACTCAGCCAATACCTCTGAAGTAGGTTCTTTCATTCCCACTTTACAGATTAGGAAACTGGAAGCACAAATAAGTGACTTGCCCAAGACTACAGGAATTGCCATAGCAGATCAGACCATCTAGTTAATCTAGTCTTGTCCCTGACACCAGATAGATCAGAGGGAGATGTGAGAAACTGCATAATGGGCAGTTATGGAATAGTATTGTTGTAGCCATGTTTGTCACAGGATATTAGAAAGACAAAGTGAGTGAGGTAACGTCTTTTATTGAACCAACTTCTGTTGGTGAAAGAGACAATCTTCCAAGCTTAGGCAGAGCTCTTCTTCAAATTTGTTATGGGATAGTCACTCAGAGTGAAATTCACCCCTCTGCAGGGAGTCAGCACCATACCTGTGTACTACTAAAGTCTAATTGAAGCCCCTGACATAAGGCTTAAATAGAACTTAAGTGATATTTAAGCCTTATACTGTCCCTATGTAGAAGGATGAACGTCACCCAAAGTGAGTTAGTGACAAAAGCAGGAGCAAAACCCAGCCATTCAGATTACCAGGTCACCTGTTCTAGACATTAAACACAAAGCCTTTCTTCTTTTAGGGCTTAAAGGGGCGAAATCGTGTGCCTGCTTCTCCTGATCACTAATTTAATTTAAAGCTGCATTCTGCATTCTTGCAGCACAGTGATTCCCTTTGCTCTACTGGGGTGGTGCATGTCTGCACTGTTCATAACTCTGGGTCATGCCTAAAGGATGTGATCCAGCCCTTTGTGAATATAGGATATGGGATTGGAACATATATATATATTTTTTACAAGTTCAAGTTCAAATAAAAACTGTCTTGTTTTTAGTATCGCTTATTCTGTTTTTCCCCTGTACTCCTCCTTCATAGTTGCAGTCTGTAGCTATTTCAATAAGTCCATATTTCATTCCCCAGCAATTGATCTTTATCTTTCTTTCCAGCCCTTTACACAGTTACATTAATTTTAATTACATTTTGTTTCAGATAGGACATCACGTCTCTCATTCTTTTGTCCAGCACCTGTATCGTTTCTTGATTACGTGCTTACCAATTCGCTTGAGAGTTCTGCTTTATGCTGGAACGCATGGCTAACCACATAATTATATCATTAATACTTCTGCCCCGCATCGTTTATTTTTTATTAGATATTATAAAATTAGCAATGTCGCAAACTCTGTCCTTTCAACATTTTAAATGCCGCCATGGCCTTTCTGAAGCATCCATTTTAAATGCCGCTATGGCCTTTCTGAAGCATCCATTTTAAAACTATAGAGCGCTGAGGCTTTTCTTCACTGGAGACAGCACCTTTACCTGTGCAGCACTTAGAAATGGAAGAATTAAATTTGGTAATTAAGTGTTAAGAAGAAAATGAGTCACAGATTCTACAGAAGTAGATCCCTTATGTTGCATCTTTTGTGAAGTGCAGTGTTTCAGACGTGACTTAAACAGAAAAAAAGACGGAAACAAGTTAGATACTAAATTATATTGGTAGATGTTCGTATGAATTATGTTACTCAGTGATTATAAGTTACTAATAAAAAACAGTGATCAATGTACTGGAATAAAAACATGCAGCAAGACTGGAAAATACCCTTATAACATTCCAATAAAATATGTAGGGCCAATTCCTACTTGTTATTTATGTTATGGTAGCACCTAGAGGCCCCAGCCAAGACCCATTGTGATAGGCTCCATACGAACATATCATGATAGACAGTCCCTTCCTAGAAGATCCTAGATTCTAAGTAGACAAGACAGATGAAGGGTGGAAGAGGAAACGGGGGGGGGGGGGGAGAGGTGAAGTGATTTGCCCAATGCACAGTAAGTCTGTGGTAGAATTCAGTATAAAACCTAGGTTTCCTGTATCAGTCCAGTGCCCTATCAAGTGGGCCACACTTCCTGTTTTGTGAGGGCTGTCAGCCTTGGGGCCTGAACCAAAGCCCATCACAATCAATAGGAGTATTTCCACTGACTTAACTGATTTTGAATCAGGTCTTCTAAAAAGGTGCTTTGCTGAATTAGGGCCGGGAAGCTGATCCTGCAAGATGCTTATAATCCTCAACTCTCAGTGACTTCAGTGGAAGCTGAGGGCACTCAGCACCAAAGGATTAGGCCCTAAAGAGATCTTAACTATTCATATCACATTGTCTCTTCGTGTCTACTATGCATTTTTTAAAAAATTAACATATATTTTTCAAAATTGTAGTTATTTAACCAAGGTACTAAGAATATAAATGAACACCCATATATATACCATTAACTCATACACTGCACAACCTGAGAGACTTCGTTTTACATTTCGCCTGAATAAGCAATGCTGAAAAGGGATCTTATGACTGATTTATAATAGAACCTCATTAATTCACACTAATGACTGGAAGCCCCATTGCAAATTACTGAATTTTGTGATTCAGCAATTTAGTGAATAAACAAACACAATGGGTGAGGGAGAAGGATAGCTCAGTGGTTTGAGCATTGGCCTGCTAAACCCAGGGTTGTGAGTTCAATCCTTGCAGGGGCCACTTAGGGATCTGGGGCAAAAATTGGTCCTGCTAGTGAAGGCAGGGGGCTGGACTCAATGACCTTTCAAGGTCCTTTCCAGTTCTAGGAAATTGGTATATCTTCAATTATTAAAAATCACAATGTATTTCTTTCATTTCAGCAGTTGTATCTTAGTTTGTAGTTCAGTATACCTCAGTGTGTGTTAGTAAATGTACTAATATATTATGTATATGTTTGTTTTACAACTTTATAAAGCTTATATTTTAGAGATTTTACTTCAGTTTAGACAGCAGAATGTGTGCTTGGATGTTGTCAGCATTGCATTTGTTAAAGAAACACTTTAAAGCAGCCAGATCTTCAAGCACAGGGAGAGCTGTGAATCAGAAATATGAGTTCTACTAGAAATAAGGAATTGGTTTTCCCACTAGGAAAATCAGTCCTCAACTTAGAAGACCCAGAAATGATTAAGGATGGATAAATGTTCATTTTTTCCTCTATTATTTAAATTATTAAAATTAATTGGATACTAAGTTTACCATAGCAAAGCTACCAAGTATTGATTTTCAGTCCTTTCTGGATAAATGCGCTCAGGGAATAAAAGCATTTCTCCAATCTATCATGTAGCTGCTCCAGACAATCTTTATTTGGGGGTGGGGAGAGGGCAGAGGGGAGAGAAGTAGGGAGCAGAACGGGACACATTTTCAACAGTAAATGTTTTAAAGTTTCTCTAATTCACCAAGAGCAATGTAATTAAAATATCATTCACTGTATTATCAATTGTATTGGTCACTGTGGGGGGCACACATCAGAAGAACAGACAGATAGAGTGGCCTTGGAGGACACAAAATTACCAGAACTAGAAACACTGTCTTACACAAAATAAATTATTAGCAGAAAAATCAAAGCAAAACAAAGGTAAATAGAAATATGCATAATAGGCAAAAGTATATACCCACACATACATCGAAATATAAGTATCTAATGAGATAGCAACAATCTGTGCAGGATCTCTGCTCTATCTGCTAAGTAATCTCACACTGAGTGACTGTTCTCTACCTAACCTTTTAAGCCCTGGAAATTTTCCATAAATCTCTGAACACAGAAATTCTCTCTTTCCTAGGGATAAATTTAATGAAATACAGATAAGTCTTCTTTATAGGTTTCAGTCATCTCGTTTTGAGTTCACTCCCTATCCTGCAAGGTTTTCTAAGCAAACAAGCAAAAATCAGGGTTTCCATCTCTGTCTTTGGGGACACCTTCTTTGTCTCTGGTCCACATGAAAAACTGAAATTTGTCTCCTAAATTACCACCAATATATCTGTGACCAGAGAAGCCTCCATCTGGCAGAAAAAAGGGTTAAAGGATGACAGGAGCCCACGAGAGAGCGCGAGAGAGGTCATCTGGCCAATTGCAGAACATAGAGAAAAGAAAGGAAACATTTTGAATCAGAGCCAGGATTTTCCGAACTAATAAGCCTGTGTGTAAATATTGATCGAACAGAGAGAACCTCTGCTTCGAAAAATACGTTGTGGAGGTCCTGCCCGAACTACTTCCTTAATCTGGGGAGGAAGGAGTTCCCTCAACGAACACCACAGGTGGTTTCCTTGTCTGTGTACAAAAGCTGGAAGGGATATTCAGCTCTATCAGATACATTATTCCTGTGATGATTGTGACACATAGGCAATGGCATTATTGCTCTTCACACGGGGAGGCTTTCAGGTCAAGACATAAGGCTCATTTATTTTGTTCAGAATTTGGGTGTCAGTTTTGCTGTTGTTGGTTTCTGTTTTTCTGATTTTGTTCTGGGTCTGTTATAGCTCCCCATAATGGAACTGTCGGTATTTAGTAGCAACAACTGCAGTAGCAGAATTTTCCATTTTATTCAGGGCTCCTGTTGTGCATGGCACGTGTCCTAGTCTTTGTAATTGAAGCACCCTGCTGCCATGGCAATAAATATTCTCTGCACAAGCGTAGGTTAAAAATAGCAAAATTTAGTGTTTTGCTAATTACTTGTACTAATTTAGTATTTTAATTATAATATTATAGTAATTTACTTGAGTTAAAATGAACTGATACATTTAAATCATGCTCATTCTCAATATCCAGTTCTCACTCTGAAGTGCTGTAATCCACATAGGGGGCAGAATTTGCCTGGGCCACAGATTTGATTTTGTTGCTATCCACTCTCTTTAATGCTTCACTGATGCAGAGACTTGCTCAGTCTGTTGGAACTCATCAGATGTCAGAAACACCCCCAAATTTATTGTACAGTTATTCATGTCATCTCCTTTGAAGCACTGAGGGACCCAGTGCCTTTTAAAGCGTCTTGGAATTCAGTGCAAAGAGGACCAGTTGTGAATGGTTGGATTTGGGGCCACAAGATGAAAAGAATGCAGAACCTCTGCTTTGAAGGATAACCAAATCTTGTATGTGAATGTGCTGCCTCTCCTGGTTTTCCTCCCCATAGTGACAAGCATTGTCCGGCTATTCCAGAAAGAAGGACAGGAGACATTTGACATGAGTTTAATCAGGGTGCAACTTTATTATTAAATGTTTGAGACTACCCGGCAGATAAAAGTGTACAGTGCAGGTAACCCCATGTTCATTCCGTAATTACTCAGGGGGCTTCCGCCAGCTCCTCCTCTTTTTTCCATCCAGGTCCCCCCCAGCCCATCCATTTCTGGGACCTTACCATCCATCCCTCCTCGTAGGAGGGTTAAGGTGGGCTATGAGAAAGGGGGATTGGCTTCCAGCTGTACCAATCATAGGAGTCCCCAATATCCTCTCCTCCCCATTCTATTCCTTTAACGAACATCTCCTTTTTAAGTCCTTTTCCAATCCATTTATCTGGTCACTGTATACCTTCCCTATGGAATACCTGCACTGGAAATCTGCCACACACTTATATAATGAGTTGCTGACATACAGCCTACCGCCCTTCATGCCGTGCATGAACAGAGCCCTTCCTGAACCCGCTGTGGGGAAGGCGAAAACCCCCCTACTCCACCTAGGTCAATCTGGTGGTCAGGGGAAAATTCCTTCTCAGCCGCCCTAAAAAGGGGTGGCTAGCGCAATGCCCACAGCAGGTCTTGACCAAACTGGTATTTCATCACCTAAAGGGGTGGAAGGGAAGGCTGCCCCTTTTAAATACTTCCACCCATCCGGTTCCCAAGGGATGTGTCAGTGTCACCACACTGGCCCTTGTCCCCTTTTGCAGCAGTTTTTCTCTCTACTTCCCCACCCCAAAAGCCATAAAGCACTGTTCCCTTCATTCAACCAGCCAGACAAATTCCCCATTGCTTAAAGGTGTGGTGTGATTATTTGCTCCATTTCTCACTAATTAAGATATTGACATTGATTTTGTTGATAAGTGAAGAAATGATCAACTGCAGTGTAACGACCCCCTGCTGAGAAGTAGCAGATGTCCAGCGCTTCTCAGGTCAGCTTCCCATTGGAGGAGAAATCAGTGACATGGAGTCTGGGTATTATTCTTAGTGCCGCATGTTTAGTTTACACTATACACCAGTCCTTGAACAGAGGTGGTCACAAACAGCTCACAAGCAATTCCACTTTTCCAGAAATCTCAGCCAAAACACCAATGTCTGGTTTCCAGGAAGGAACTCTGCCCCAAGAATTGACACTCTCTAGATTACCTCAAATGAAGCTCTTTCCTCTTCAAAGGAATGTAGTGGTGGAACCTGGCAGGTGATGTATCTGACTAAGCTGTTTGTGCTGGAGTATATATGAAGTGGCAGGTTGTGTTCCCCCAAACTACTACAGTAATGGTTGCTTCTCAGACATAACTGAAAAATTCATTCTGATGCTAAATATTTTTACTTGCTTACTGATTCTTACCACTTTTCTCCCTCTCCCTCTTTAAAATGAATATACCTATTATTGAACCAGAGTCTCAGCTGCATCCATTTTACACTTGCACTGTGCCATTTGCCTTGTTCTACCCTTTTCCACCTCTGGTATGCCCACTCTCAGTGGTTTGAGCATTGGCATGCTAAACCCAGGGTTATGAGTTCAATCCTTAAGGAGGCCACTTAGGGATCTGGGGCAAAAATTGGTCCTGCTAGTGAAGGCAGGGGGCTGGACTCAATGACCTTTCAAGGTCCCTTCCAGTTCTAAGAGATTGGTATATCTCCAATTATTACCTTTAGTGGGTGGTGTAAATCTAGGTATGCCAATCAAAGGGAATGCCTGTGGTTGTCAGCTTTGGGAATCCTGGTTGCCTCTGATGAAAAAAAGAAATCTGCTACACTGGAATGAATTTTCAGTATACTTTGAAGGCAAAATTAGTAGGATTCAGCCCAGCTTGGTAGCCTAGGGTTATACCTGTGTCTGAATGACACAAATGCAACAAAAGCTTATATGATTTAGAGCAATTTTTCCCAATAAGTTACTGGATGTTCTAAAGGAACTTAATCTTCCGACAGACAGGGTGGATGCTCTTCTCACATGGCTAATAAAAGCAAATGGAGAGGCTGAGGTTGTTAATACATCCCTGTGGCAGGATAGGATGTCATTGTGCCTTAAACCAGTGGTTGTTGGGTCATAAAAACAGTTCTCATGCCGCTTCTAATCTTACCTTTTGGGGGGAAACCTTTTGAAAAATGTGATGACATGACAACTTTGGAGCCCTCCAGAATCCTATTTTCTCAGTACTTGTTAGTGGGGTTTTCAGTGGGGTTTGGCAGAGACTGCACTAGTTATGTTGGTTTGTGACCTAACAAGAGCAAAACACAAATACACATGCTACTAGATCTATCAGCAGGCTTTTCATAACTGTCTCTCTTTCAGACACTTATACGAACCGCATCACTAGAGTATTTGAGCACCTTACATTTTGTAATGCATATGTCAAAACATCACCCCCATGAGGCAGATGAGAACTAATATCCCCATTTTATACACAGGGAACTGAGGCAGTCTGGTGACAGAGCAGGGAATTAAACCTGGATGTCCTAAGATCTAATCACTGGACCAACCTTCTGCACCATCCACACTTTTACTGAATGGCCACAATGCCTGTATTGCTCATTAGTGATTTCATTCTTTCGTTTCTGAGAGATGCTAGGGACTGTTTTTTGGACAGTGTGTGCCTAACGATCTCTTTTCTGTGGTGCAGCTCCATGAACATTTTTTTGTTCAACAAATATGTGAGCCAAGTGAGGAATATTATGAGGCAGTTTGGCCTGTTGGGCCATCAATAAGCAGGATTCATAACTGTCATTACTATCAGACCAGATGGTTCATTGTCTTTGCTTTCCCAGTGCCTGACTAGGTTTGGAACACGGAGGAGAGAAAGCAGTTACAAGTCATTCTCGGTAAGGTCAAGGTGATTGTAGTGGCTTGTGGGTAAGAGGTCTGACTGCTCTGGGATGGGGAGACAGCTGTCACTGTTGGTGCACTTTATTTATAACACAGCTGATAGGTTCACAGTTTGGGGTTGCTTTTCAGCTTTACCTACGAGGCTCACAGTGCAGTGTTGCTTTTGGATTTCATCTGCTCTGGAATCTCAGGTGGCATCAATGACCAACATCTCTTTTCTCAGTCTTTTACCTGGAGGGAGGTTGTAGTTTGTTCCAGGGGATGGTTTTCTTTCTTTATATATCTTTTAAAAACTATCTGCATGTGCTCTGAGATATTCAATTGGGGGCATCTTAGATAAAAACACAACACAATAAGGAAAGTCTCGGTAAGGAAATATTCAGCCTTCCACTTCTAGCTTCAAATTCAATCCAGGCTGGTAGTCCAGACTCTCCCTTTTGATGTCTGTTGAGTGGCCTTTGTAAAATGAATTGTTATAATTCCTCTTGTGTCCACATTGCCAAATCCATTACTATTATTGTCACCCTTGTTGGCAATTTTAACAGACAGACTGAAGACTGAATTGGCATAGTCTCAAATATCCTGGAGGTGTTTCTTCCAGAATATAGTTGAGTCACATCAGGAAACAGTATGAGAAAATAAAAGTTTAGTAAGCGTAGTATGTGACGGATATCGAAGCTGCCACTTTATAAATGTGTGAGACGATTAAGGCAGACTAATATGGCTATAGTCCTGCTAAGCTAACAGGTTTCTAAGCGACCTGTAACTGTGAATTTGGAAACTCACACTATTGCGATGCATATTGTGTCTGTTTTGAGAATGAACAAAAGAATTAAATTTTCATAGCTCTCACTCTGGTATCCTTCCAGAGAACTAAAATCATTTAGCAGATCTGCCTCGGTCAAGATCATATCTTTCACATGAAAAGTCATCTTCCTGCAGAAGGCACGCAGTCCACAGGATTATGAGATGAAATATCCAATCACACGTGAATTTTGGGTAGCCAATCCAAAATATTAAAAATTGACTCTCATCGTGCATCATTTTTATGATATTATGTGACATAATGTAACTTATTTTGATGGCAACAGTAATTCTGGGGATACAATAGCAAGTGCATCTGATTCAAAGATTGTTTTAGATGACCCAGGCAGAGGGATTTAGTCTCTGCTGTTCAACCTAAAATCAGCATATTTCTAAAAAATATATACATGGAAACATCTGTGCAGAAAAGAATACAAGTCTAATGTCTGGTATTAGTGGACATTAAGTTGCTGTATTTTTTATAGCACAACTATCCGAGAAAGAGAAAATAATTGTTTCCTGAAAAGGCTTTTAAAAATACTTTAGTACCCATTTCTTAGACATTGAGCAGAGTCAAGAAAGTTACATTATAGAAAACTAGAGTCCAGGAAAGCTATATGAATTTACAGCGATGAAAAGTCCCTCAGGACACATCAGTCACATAGAGTTAAACACATCGACTCACAGAAAGATCTGCCGGTTAAAGGCATCCACTTAGCATGGCCGTGAGGGCTACATGCACACTCTTATCTAGACAGACTTGTAAGATTAATTCCACCAAACTGAATGAGCTGAAAGTGAGGAGAAAAGTGAAAAGACAGGAAGGATGGGATGACACCTGTGTGGGAGCTAAGAGCTCTGTAACATGAGCACTGGGGAGCTACTTTTCTGAGAGATCAGTTGCAGATGTCAGTATATTTATTTATTTATTACCGGGGCGGCTCTAGCAATTGCGCCGCCCCAAGCAGGGTGGCACGCTGCGGGGGGCGCTCTGCCAGTCGCTGGTCCCGCGGCTCCGGTGGACCTCCTGCAGACGTGCCTGCGGAGGGTCCGCTGGTCCCGCGGCTCCGATGGAGCATCCGCAGGCACGCCTGCGGGAGGTCCACCCGAGCCACGGGACCAGCGGGCCCTCCTCAGGCATGCCTGCGGCAGGTCCACCGGAGCCACCGGACAACCGAACCCTCCGCAGGCATGTCTGCGGGAGGTCCACCGGAGCCGCCTGCTGCCCTCCCGGCGGCAGGCCGCCCCAAGCGCGCGCTTGGTGCGCTGGGGTCTAGAGCCGGCCCTGTTTATTACAAACAATTAATTTAAAAGTCGTTTGGTATTGTGCAGCTCTGCGCAATTCACATTGCTCAATATCACCAAAATCTGATTTCCTATTTCCTCATCCCACTGTAAAGACCTAAGAGGTGAGATTAGCTTCATAGCATGCTTTGAAGGTCATCAGACTTGAGCTTTGTTGGACTAACGAGGGAAGGACAAAACCTCCTGAAATGAAAAGGTTTGGATTCCAGAAACTTAAGGGTCAAATGCATACTGACAAAAGAACATGTATGTGACTGTTATTCATTCACATGTTTCCTTTGTGAATAAATAGCCATTACTTAACAGATAGTTTTGTTTTTGGACCTCTGACTTTAATCTTTATTGATTCCACTATTGTGCAGTCAATGACAGACATGATGACCAGTGAGCTTCCTTTGCTAAATTTGCCATTGGAAAATCTGAGAGAACCTCTGAAGAGACTATCAAAGTGTCAGGCAAGTACAATGGAGAATAACACATTAGTACCTGGAAGCAGCCCCTTGTAGTATCTGTGCAGTATTTGAAGCAGTGTGGGAACCCTGGAGCTCATGAGACAATGGAGATTTCAGTGAAATTCATGATGCTGTTAAACTAGTAGATGATGTGGGTACATTTGTGGTCATTTAACAAGATTATGCATAGTTCTGTCCTCACAAATTAAAAATCTAAATTTGCAGGTCTATGAAACAAGAGCACCTGGATTATCTGTCTGTTTTAAATGACAATTGCACCTTTTTCATAATCTTTTAATAGCTAAGGAATTTGTCTGAAGATCTGATTCACAGCATCCTACTTTTGGAAGTGTCTAACTAGAATTTCAGAATATTTGTGTAATGCTACTTACCATTTACTGAACTTTTACACAGCTTTTGCTTTGGATTAGTACTGTATAAATATAATATATTAAAATGCCAACCTGAATATCTATGTACTGAATTTGGTATTGTAATTTTCATTTATTATACAGTCAACCCTTTATACACTATCCTTGTAGGCCTTTATGATGCAATATTGATCATTGTTATTCTAAACAATCGTACCTTCAGAAAGCCTCCCCTTGGAGCCCTATAGCAGAGGAACAATTTATCACTACAGAAGACATCCCACCACACTCCCTTGCTATTAAAAAGAAGGAGCAGTTGTTTTTTTACATTCATTTAAAGTAGCCAGGTAATCTAAATGGTCTTGTTTCAAAGACCTGCAAAGTTATATTTTTAACTTGTGCAGACAGAAATACAGATGACCACAAAATATGCCGACATCATTCACCACACTAACAGCAACAAGAAGTGCTGTACTATGCAAGGTAGATCTCACATACACCTCTACCCCAATATAACACAAATTTGGATATAACACGGTAAAGCAGTGCTCCGGGGGAGGGAGGTGGGGGGCGGGGCTGTGCACTCCAGCGGATCAAAGCAAGTTCGATATAACACGGTTTCATCTATAATGCGGTAAGATTTTTTGGCTCCCGAGGATCGCATTATAGCGGGGTAGAGGTGTATTATTCACAGGCACAACTCCACAAATCCTTCCAGTGGGTCTATAGAATGCCTAGAATGTATTTATCTGAGATTTATACATTGGGAGTATTTTAACAAGTAGCTGTTTCTATTTGGTGTCTTTGTGAAAGTTAAAATTCCAGCACTATTTTGTATATTGTGGGGCATATTAAAGAGTTGGGAAGGGTTAAGAACACAGGATTCTTCATTTTTCTTCATGCCAGCTTTTAAACCTGATCTAGAAAACTGGTGGATGTTTTGCTGTTCTGTCAGCTTATTTGTGGTTGTACTAGTTCTTCCATCCACTTTTAAGGGCTGTGATACCTACACATCCCCATCTCTCCTCCACTCACATACTCACTCTATGCATCCTGCTTGGGCAACCTCCTCACTCTCCTTTTATTATTCCCAGGTCTATTGCAAGATTTCCCATATTTGTTTTTCTTTTCTAGTTCGTTTAGATGTGCAGATTTAAAAAAATTGTTAGAAGCCAGGTCAGTTTGTGAATATGTGATTGGTTCTCTCTCTCTCTTCACCAAAGTGGAGGTGATAATTCTCCAAAAGAAAAATTCTTACCACATCTTTGAGGTCTGTTTCCGTTTCTATTTTAATATTGTTTCCACCAGGTTTACTGGTTCAACATCACTCACTCACAGCTTTAACTTTTCTTGAAAATTACTTTTTCCATCTTCTCCATACCCCCGTTTTTGTTTATCCATTTGAAACATCTTGAATACCACTTATTTATTGCAAGTACTGTGCTTTTTTTGTTTTTTTCCTGAGAATTTACTTGAGCAGAGACTGTCCTTTGTCCTCAGATGATCCAGTGAGTTTACAGTAAGCAGTAATTTACAGCACCTAAAATTTGCTACATTGCTAGGTATAGTTGTGACTGTGGTGATTGTGTGACTTTAGAAACCAGCAAACTGTACCGTACAAGGATATCTGACAGCTGCTTTTTCCAGCTAAATATCACCACTGGGACTGTGATCTCGGAGAAAAATAACAAGGCAGGTTTGGTTAGTATTGCTGCAGTTTGGAATGTGAGCCTTGATGAGGGAGAAATCATTTGCACTGTACTGGCTTTTCAGACTCTGGGCCAAAGAGTGAATCTTTCTGACAGCAAAATGAAGCTATCAAGAAGGCTTTTCCTGAGCTGCAGCTGGTCACCATTCCAATGTGACAATTCTCCCTCCTGCCTATATTTTTTTAATAGCTTGCTAATTCTGAAACACGAGTTGATGTGGCCCTGTAAAGAAAAGTCAGCAATCCATCTTTGTTCATAAGTTCATTCAGGGAGCTGAGAGAAGTGTTGGTTAGCTTAGTGAAAAGGGCACTTAAATCAAATGTCTGATGGCTAGTATGAAATTTTGCATTTGCTGCTTTCCTTCTTCAGGATCTGCATGAAATAGCATTTTTGAAACCGTATATTATAGAGATTTAAAAATATTTGCCTCAAAAACATCCTCTGAAAAATAAGCAGGCAAATGTAATGGGATAATGGAACACTTTGCACATGTTTGTTGTTCTGCAGTGGTCATCAAATTGAGGGCTGACTGTCAACACCGAGTAGAGATTTTTATTCCTCAACCACATGACCAGATTTCTCTCTCCCCTGTCTTTACGATATGGTATCAGACATAGACAATAGGGTTTAGGTCTAAATCAGTTCTCCCATTCTTTCGTGCACCAAGCCATACTTGCCAGGCTTCCTGCCCGGGGATTCATTGAGAGATGATTGGAGGAATCCTTTCTCCAAGTCATGGAGTGGAAGTGGATACACTGTCATTGACCAGAACCCCAGATCTTCGTTCAAAGGGATACACCAGAAGTCTCTTTGGAGCTCGGCTCCAGGAATCCTGAGACCCATCTCTACTGCACAGTGAACTATTCCTCTACTCCTCTTCACACACTTATACAGCATTTATAAATAAATAAATACAATTGTCACAAAAAAACAAGTGTCTGGATCAGCTTATAAAAGATGCTCCAGCCCAGTGATGGTAAAGGAAAATAGAATCGATTAGACCTTCCCACAATGGGGAAAGAAACCAAAAAAAAACCCAATACCCTGACAACAAAGGTTATCATAAATAACAACAAAAGGATATTAACCCATAATATTTTTAGTCTCATTAGCTAGCTCTAAACCAAATGTCCCTAGTTATCTTTATTTCTGCAGGAGTTTTTTATCCTGTGCCTCGGGTTCTCATTTGCCAGCTTGTTTCATTTGTGTCTCCAGCTGGGCTTGGCTAAATCTGGCTCTTCTAGCCATTAGTGGTCTGGCTACCATCAGTATTAGTTTTTGCATAGGCTCATGCATTTGCTATTTGTCCTTTTCCTAGTTGGCCTTAAGGAAAGAATGCTGTAGTGATTAACAAACGAAGACAGAAACAAAATATATTTTTTCTCTTTAACACTTCATATCACATTCACTCATGCACTACCAAAAAAAAAAAAAGAAAAGTAAAGACAAAACAAGAAAGAGAACTGAATCTCAAAGGGAAAAAGAAACAGAAAAACCCATCACAGTCTGCTAACCAGACAAACCTGTCCCAAGCTTCCTTACAGATTATATATAGATCATTATTTACCAAAGAACTGGAAATTCATTCTCTCTCTCTCTCTCTCTCTCTCTCTCTCTCTCTCTCTCTCTCTATATATATATATATATTATTTTGCAGTCCATGCACTGGTATTTTTATAGAAAATACAAAACCAATCATTTAGCACCAGATTCTTCTTTCAGTTATATCAGTGTAAATCCAAATAACTCCATTGATTATTGTCGATCATTTGAAATCACTGAAGCTACCTAGGATTCGCACCAGTGCAAATAAGAGCAGAATCTGTGCTACAGAGAAGTATTTTCAATTTCCCATTGTGAGGCCAGTCAGCAGCTGCGTTCTCTTGTGCTACCACTCTCATAGCATTAGGCAAGGGCAGCAATCCTACTAAGTGCCCCATCAGCATGGCATTGGTGCTTGCATGTATCTATGGCAGAGCAAACAGACTGGCCATCAAAATGTCAATAAACTAAAGTAAAATGAAATAAGCATACAATTAACTAAATCATCAGTGTGTACATAATGCAAATTTCATTGGTCATGTACTGAAACTTTGAAAGGTAATTTGCCTATTCAGAAAACACTTAATTGAAATGTGTGTGTTTATTTAACCTGTGAGATCCCCATCATCATCAAACCTGTGTGTTTGACAAATGGTAAAATCTCAGAAAGCATTAACAGCTGAGGAAGAGTGTGCACATTATAGACCAGATTGATTGGACCTGCATGGATTAGGGTCACAGTCACACCAAAAGGGCAGTAAAGAGGGGCTAGGTGACAGTGGGGCCATGGCCCAAGCACCCTCTATGTTTGGAAATGTGGAATCAAACTGGCACATTGCACCCTTTCAAAAAGTGACAATTATTCCATCAACATCTGCTCCCCAACAAGAATACTGGCTGAGTCAGCCAGAATTTCTCCTGGAACTACAGCTGTAGCATGGTCATCCTCTCATGTGCGTGCGTGTACACACACACACACACGCACACGCACGCACGCACTTACACTTCAGGCCATGGCTGAAAACCAAAAGTTAGAGGATAAAATTACTGTATGTTATACTATAGTTTCACACAAAGCCAATAACATAATACAGAAGGTACCCTAAGAATGTTACACACACAAAATGGCAAGAATTCTACCTGCCCTTACACACACACACGTTTCCACTAAAAAGAATGGAATTCACACTGTCCCCACCCACCCAACCTACCACACACAGTTCCTATTTAATCCCCATGTTGTCCTATGTAACGTAAGATATAAGATAAACTATTTGCATCAATGAAGAAAATGTGCTGTAAAAGTTACAGGTATGTGGTATTGTGAATATTTTAGAAGGATATCTTTGGTTTTACCTCACTCATAACAAAAATTAGGCAGGCAGCGTATCGCCTGTTGTTTTATGCTATTCATTTTACATAGAATTGAACAAAAGAGACCTTTCTAACCAGAAGTTAGAGGTGTATGGATTGTGTGTCGGTTATTGTAACAGTTGTTTGGTCCCTGGTACTTATTACTGAGTTTTTTAACATGCAAGCTGATAGTTGGAGCTGTTCTGTAATGCACTCACAGCAAGCAACTGTTCCTCTTGTGTTTAGAACAAAGGGATCAAGCTTAGTAAATTAATTCTTAATTGTTTGTGGAGTATCAAGGAAGTGTAGTAATTAGAGATGGGCTCTAGCTGCAAAGTTTTCAATAGTCCTCTTTTTCAGAGGTGCTGTGCCATTGACTTCAATGGGACTTGCAGGTGCTCAGCAGGTCTGAAAGTCAGGTGCTGTGATTTTAAGGGCCAGCTAGAGAGAGCTCTGCAGAGGATCTGAGAAGGTTTCTGGCATCTACAGGCAAAAAGACTTGGAAGTTCTTGTTCTGAGCAAGTTTCAGCTTGTCTCATCTCAGCAAGGAGACAGGTTAGCTGTGAACATATATCCATTTGTTTTGGGAACAGAACTGGCAAGGGGCCAAAGTAGATGGTAGTCAGGAGATGCACCAATGGCAGAGGGGAGAGGAGGTGGTAGGCCAGTGGTGGGCAAACTTTTTGGCCCGAGGGCCACATTGGAGTTGCAAAACTGTATGGAGGGCTGGGTAGGGAAGACTGTGCCTCCCCAAACAGCCTGGCCCCCACCTCCTCCCAATTCCTGTCCCCTGACTTCTCCCCTCAGAACCCCCGACCCATCCAACCCTCTCCCTCCCGGCTCCTTGTCCCCTGACCACCCGGGACCCCCCCCAACCTTAACAGCTCCCCTGGGACCCCACTCTCTATCCAACCCTTCCTGCTCCCTGTCCCCTGACTGCCCCGGCCCCTATCCACACCCCCGCTCCCTGACGGGCCACCCAGGACTCCCACGCTTATCCAACCTCCCCGCCATTCCTCATCCCCAGACCCCCAGAACCTCCACCTCATCCAACCCCCCCGCTCCCGCTCCCTGTCCCCTGACTGCCCCCCGGAGCCTCCTGCCCCTTATCCAACCCTCTGGCTCCCTGCCCTCTTACCATGCCGCTCAGAGCGGCATGTCAGGCAGCCGCAGCACTTGGCCGGAGCTAGACACACTGCCATGCTGCCCTGCAGGAGCGCGCAGGCCCGCCACCCAGAGCACTGCTTGCATGGGGGCATGGCTGTGGGGCAGGGGGGACAGCAGGGGAGGGGCCGGGGGGCGAGCCTCCCCGGCCAGGAGCTCAAGGGCCGGGCAGGACAGTCCCACAGGCCGGATGTGGCCCGCAGGCCATAGTTTGCCCACCTCTCTGGTAGGCAGTGTTCTGTTGAGGTTCTTTCCAGGGTTAGACAAAAGCTAAATGAATTATGGGTGTTGTGGAAGACAAGTCAAAAGTATAGTCATCAGTACTCTGAGGGTTAAGTTCTCAGTGGGAGCAGCTGGGTGCTGAGATCTTTTGAATATCTGGTTGCATTAGGAAGGTACCTAAATGGAAGCTGAGATCTCTCAAAAAAGCAGCCCCTATTATGGGTGCTATTTGCTTTTGAAACAATGGTCCTAAAATGTTAATCACATTTTTATTAATCAATGGTATTTAGAAATAATGAGTTCTATTAAATGTCCAATAGAATACAAAGTGTTCATGTAAAAGTCATATGTTATAAGACTATTCTACTATGTCAGAAATAAATATATTATTGACTGTTATGAGTTCTGTTCATACTACATTAACTTTGGAGGGAATGTTTTCATATTAAATGAAATGGTTCACAAGAAGATATATTTATCAGATGAGCAAGGAATGGCTTTTTTTTTATGATACTCAAGATCTGTGGGAATATTAAGAGGCGCCCTTAGTCTATTCTCCTTGCCTGAATCTCTCGCTAGAGAAGGTACACTGTCTCTAATAGAAAACCCTCATAGCCAATTGCTTTAAAAAACTAGGATTATTAAGGGGGAGGGGGGGAAACCTCAAAAAATTAGGTTAGCTTTAAAGTTTGATTTAACTAAGCATTAAAATGTTCAATTCATTTTCACCGAAGTCCAGCCCGGGGGCCATTAGAGGTTCTGGGCCTAGCAGCATAACCAGAAAATGTGCAGAAATTATATGAGACAAATCTGAATCTTTAAAAAATGTGGTTCAAGCCTGGTGCTCCAGCCAAACATTTATACCCCTCCGTATGTAGAACCAGCTTTTTCCTGTCACGGTAGAGGTCAATAGTGTTGCTACAAGATGTAACTATCCTCACTTCAGTACATCTGAGGCTGTTGTGCTGCCTCAAAGGCATGATACTTTTGCCCATTCTTCCAACACCAGTAGCCCATCCTGACACCAGTATTGCTCTTCTGCAGCCGATGTCTGGGGGCTTACAAGATGGCTTTCCGGTGTATTGGAAATCAGTGAGGTGGAGTCAGAGTGTAATCTAAGTGTATCTTGCTTTATTTGCATATATATACACACCAATCCTGAAATGAGATGGTCAAACGTCACGCAGGGCCATTCTACGAATCTCAGCCCAGCACCACAGCCCCGTTCCCAGGAAGCAACTCTGCTTCTGAAGAATTGACTCTAATCAGAGGTCAAGGCAGAGAGTAAACTCTCCTGCTCCTTACCCAGCTCTTTCTCACCTGAAGCTGCCTCCTCACCAAACCTGGCACAACCCAAAACAGACAACAATACAGCGTGTCTTCCTAAGAGTCAAAGCCTGCTCGCACATTAAGAAAAATAACTTCGAAGACTGTGTAACAGTCCCACCTTGTGATGCCTACTAGAATAATATATTTGATATAAAGAATGTATTATTATACATGGCTTCTTCCCCTGAGGTGTTTTTTTTTCAGTGGGAGGGGTAGGGTTAACAAAAGTGCATGGCTTTTAAAACTCATCCCAACTACATTAATATCCTTAGCATAATAAGAGATTATCAAATATTCTGATATTTAGAACAATTTCCCCTGAATACTTGATCATCCTTCTTTTTGGAGTTCACTACACCAGTTGTTTCGCTAGTTCCTTTCCCATTAGTACATAAACCTCCCTCCCTACACAGAAATAATAAGAAATGCACTGTAAAATGAGAGTGTACACACATCCTGAATGAATGTTTATACCAATGCAAAATGAGATGGGGTAGGTTGAGGAGAAGGGTGGTTCTGCTTCTGCTTCTAAAGGTAGGGTTGCTGCCACCTGGCAATAAATATAATGACCTGTCCCATGATGAATCTTCCCTTGTTCTTTCCCCCCTTCCCTTCTATTTTTCCCTTTTACCCTGTTCATCCTCTTGGTACATACAGTATCTGATAAATTTGTTATACTCCGTGTATTAATATCCTACATATGTATGGCATCTTTCATCCTGAAAGATCTCAGCAAAACTATGGGCAAAAGCTTAACTTCACTTCTTTTGCAGTAGTGGGGTGGAATGGGACAAGATTCATTTGACTGGCACAGGCCAGAATGGTTTAGGCGATGACAAGGGAAATGCATGGAGAGATGCATCTTACTAGTACTCTAAAAAGCAGTGTTTATCTTCAGTAATCTGTGATGCTGACTGCAAAATATGCACACGGGGATGGGGAATTAGGATAGCCCGAAATAGCTGACCATAGCCCATTGACTTCAGTGTAAGTGCTTTCCTGAATACAGATGTGTTTCTGCATAAGGCAAAAGTCCTCCAATTTTTATCGATTTATTTAGGAAGTTTTAAAAGGTAAATATCAGCGACAAAATGATAATCATTACAACAGTGATCAAGACAGCTGCATACAGATTGGTCCAATCAGCATAGCTTCTTTGAAGTCAATAACTCTGAAAAACTACTCTGTCCAAGTTTCAGAACATGTTCTAGATTTAAAACCTAATGCCAGCTATCATTAAAAAAATTGTAGCACACGCCATTCCTCCATCTATCTTTTGGTTTTGTGTTGCACCCATCATTATGGTACTTAAGTGCTACTTTGCTTTCATCTATTTGGCCATTTGCTTTCTTCTATTTTAAATATGTCTACTTATTTCTGAATTTTTGAATCCTCGCTGTCTTTTGAAAAAATTAAGTAATTTTCTTTTCTTTCGGTACTCTAATTAGCAAGCTACTTTCCTACTGAAGTGCTGATAATTAGGAGCATGAGGTTTTGCTGTATTCAAAAGGTGTGAACAAGCAGAGCTCTATTTCATTCACAGAACAGCTAATACTAAAGCATTCACAATATGGTACTTAAACTACAAGCTGTCCTCAAATATGGCAAAATTATGATATAACCGCCAAATGGCCAAATTGCTGGATCTGGATGCTGCATTAATTAAAATAATTCAAACATTAACTGGTGGAAAACACATTTACCTGTAAAATATCTCTGGTTAAATAAACTTTTTGCAAGCCAGAGCAATGTAACCTCATATCCTAGACATTTTTATGGCAGCTTTGAAATGATGCTAGAATAGTCACACAACATATCCTTCTATAACCCTCAGCATTTTTAATATCTTTCAATGATAATCAAGTCACAGAAGCTAAAATGACCAATTTAGATCCTAGAATGGAGTCAGTCTATTACCATATCCATTACTGTTGCTGTGAAATTCAGTGTGGCCATGCTGTGCAGCATAACAACAATCATAAAGCCCTAGGTGATGACTGCTTTTTCACATTACTGTATATTCAATAATGGGACTCTTGTATTATGTTTAACAATTCAAAAGCATTAAATAGAATGATTTTATTTTGAGGAGGGATTTTATTTGGTTGCTGTCCTGTCACAGAATTTAGTTCTCTCTGGGGCTCAGTGTGGTTTACGTTTAACACGTCTGGAGGACAGAAGAAGATTTACAGTGGGGAGGATGGAATTAGATTGTCCGGTGAATGTTTTTAGGGTTATGGATGCAGTTTCAGCTTGTACATGCATGTGTGCAAAGCACAACAATTAAATGATTAAAACATTTCAGTTATATTTCTAAGAAGAAGCACTGCATGGAACATTAAGGAGGATTTTACTTTTGAAAAGCTTAATAAGTAAAATACTTAGAAGTGGCCTCATTTCATTTAAGTTGAAAATATTGTTTATGGTACATTACTGGCAGGAATATTTTTTCTTAAGTAGTAGTTATGTAAACCAAGTTCTATGATACTGTTGTAGCTTGGATGAAATCAATGGATGGAACTCTCTGAAGTCTATAGAATTATTCACATGCTTTAAAGTGCATACTTAAGTAATTTGCTGTATTGGGGCCTTGAACAGGGTCATCTCTGCTAAGAATACTTTTCCGTATAGAGTAGAATGGGTTCTCTTCATCTGAGAGAAGTGGGTTCGGTTGTCCAACAATATTATGCGGAAATGTACAGTAATATGGGAAAATTTAAGATTACAGACTTTGTGCCAAGTAGAGTAAATATATCACAGGACTGGGTCTATGCGATGGAAAAGCTGGGGAGTGTTGACATCTCCTTGCAAAGACTGACTTTTTAACTGATTTGTGTCTTACAGGAGTCCAGTAACACCTATTTAAAATTTGGTTTTGGCTAAATAGTCACTGGATAGTGTAGGTGTTTATTTTCCAGTGAAAACAAATTAGTTTCCAGTGAGGTGTTATTTTTAAAATAAAACAAAAACAAATACATATTCCTCCACAGTAGCTGAAGCCCAGATATGCATCATCTGTCTAATGCATAAGAACTGGAATTTGAGATTGACATGAACCCTTCCAGCTTGTTTAACTGTTCTTAGTTTATACAATAAAAATAAAGAGCATAAATAGCAAAAAGCAAAATAGATTTTAAAAGTTTCCTGTTGTATAATAGAAGGTGGTATGGGTACAGATAAAAATTTTGGGTTTAATCTGACAGTGTCCTTTAAACTGCAGTGGAATGTCTGTTCATTTATGATGGATATGTTGCTTTTCCACTGTGCAAAATGACTTTCCAGCTGTGTGTTGTTAACACCACTTACATATTAGACAATTGTATCCAGCTGTATGGCATTGTGGACCCCTATCACCTTTGATGCATCTAATCCTCCATTCTTATTCTTTGCAGATGGGAATCCATACACCTGGTGGGTTGGAAAAGCCAATGAGAAGCACTACTATTGGGGTGGCTCTGGACCTGGCATTCAGAAATGTGCCTGTGGCATTGAACGCAATTGTACTGATCCCAAATACTATTGCAACTGCGATGCTGATGCTAAACAATGGTAAGTGGGTTGTTAAAACTATTACCAAAACTCTGGCTAGTCATGGTCCTATGGTCTTACCCCTCACTTCTTAAATGTTTTTTGTGAAATCTGATACTCTTAAATTGCTGCAGTTTGTTAACTCATTCCTTACTATGCTGAATTCAAATAGCTTCAAGCCACTGGTTCCCTGCTTCCCTATTATTATTTTTTTCTGAATCAATTTGCCCTTGTCAGTAATAAGTAGACCTAGGGTGGCTTCTTCTATGGTTAGAATCTTTATTTTCTGCATCATAAAGTTCAGTAATTTAGGAAACTTTTATGATGCACATTTGGCTGTATTTGTTATCCAACAGCCATGTGGTTAATGACACAATAAGATTCCACATGATGTGGTAATACTGTGCAATTCAGGAGGAGAATGGCCAACCTCTCTTAATAACTTTTATATTTATTTGCCTGGCTGTGAGAGGTTTTTTTATATATAAGTGTTTGTTTGTAAAATATAAATACAGATCTTTTGGGGACCATCACTATTCCAAAATACCTGTCTGGCTGGCTGTTCTATTTCTATAATGTCAGACTCCATGGTACCTAAGCAACATGCATGTGTATTGTATAAAAACAAACTCCCTTGAAAAAGGCTAAAATTACAAAGTCAAACACTCATAAGTAAGGCTGTGATTATATCATGGAGGTCATGGAAGTCACAGAATCTGTGACTTCTAGAGACCTCTGTGATATTTTCTGCCCTGGGGCTGGAGCTGTCAGCAAGCAGCCCCACAGATCTCAGCCGCTGGGCCCCCGGGGCGGTCCACCAGCCTCTCCTAACTGCCAGCAGCAGGGGGACACTAGAGCTCCCAGTCCCCACGGGCAGTAGGGGGACCATGAAGCTCCCAATCCCTGTGTGCAGACCCCGGACATCCTAGCTACCAAGGGTAGCAGGGGGACCCTGGAGCTCCCACTTGCTGCGGGCGGCAGGAGCCCCCCCCCCATGTCAAGCTGTGAGAGGCAGCGGGGGGCACACCCACAGCGGCTCAGGCTCAGTGAGTGCTACTCCCTCCCCATTTTGTCAGGGATATTTTTAGTAAAAATCACAGACAGGTCACGGGCTTCCATGAATCTTTGCTTATTGCCCATGACCTGTCTGTGATTTTTACTAAAAATATCCATTGCAAAATCTGAGCCTTACTCATAAGTTAGGAAAACCCATAACCTTCATTCATCCTCCTTGGGCAGATCTATTATGATGGTTTTTAATTACTTCATAACATACTCTTTTTCCTACAGGATTCCTGCTTTATTCAGTACACAGGCTGCATGGTGCTAACATTGGATCGGAGTTCTGTAGTGAATAATTGTTCCTCTGTACGAAGAACAATTGTGGGGAAAGCCCCACTTAACCTCAGTATATATCATTAGCAAAACAACATGTGTTTCCCTAAACTTGTTCTTGGAAGTAGCTAAACTGTTCTTACTGAATCTTTCTAAAAACATAGGAAGAGTTGGCAGTAACATTTGGCATAGCATGTTTTAATTTAAAATCTCTGTTTACAAATTTGATCTCTCTGTTTACAGATTTTGTTTTTCACACCTCTTCCTTTTGCTTTTTATAGTGATGCTTTACAATAAATAACATCAAGAAAACTTATTTTCTTTATAGGCAGGATGAATCTTGGTCTAACCTAAGGGACTTTTCTTCCCTCTTTTTTTATAGTTAAGACATTTGTTGAGTATAATTGTTTATCTCTTTTGTCATGTCTTGGAATATTCAGTAATCAATAAGAGTCTTACTTTTATGAGCATGTTACATTGGTAGCCACTTGTTGGTATTTGAATCATTAATTCATTTAATTTAGTAATTCATCGGACTATTAATAAATGGTTACATGAAACGGCAGGGATAAATATGGGAATGAAGTATGAAAAATACACAATGGGAATATTAGAGAAATATTTGTAGGATCTGCAAGAATGATATTCTAGGATGGGGAAAAAAATCAAACAAAGAAATACTGGTTTCACTGCAAGTTTAGGAAATGCTGGGGTAATATGGTATGAGGCATATTACAGGATGAGCAATAGAACACTACAGAGATAAAGAAAGAGAAGTCAATAGTAGATAGAGATAGTAATCAGGATATGATGCAGAGCTGAGGAGCTAGGATTACACAGAGGGAAGAGAAATAGCAAGTCATGCAGGGGACACTGACTGGAACACCAGCTAGATGTTCCAGTGTAGTAGCAGAGAGCTATGGTAATGACCCAATGAACATATTGTCATAATAAGGAAAATGATGCAATTTCGGACATCTGTGCTTTTTCTTTGCTCGAGGCAATAACAGTGTGTCCATGTATAGCGGTTTCCATGTACTGTACAGTATATTAACTAATGCATCATTTGCTTTGAAGGAAATGTGCAGGGAAATAACTGACTATTGGCCTTCACTTGTGGCCTCCTTTCCTCAAATCCAGTGATAGTTGGAGTTTTTGGCATATTTCAGAAGGGCTCCCACAAAATCTCACTCTCCTCCCCATTAGCGTGTGTGCCAAGGGTACAGAGTGGTGGATTTTATTCATTTTGTTTCCAATATGAAACAAATTATTTATTTATAACCATAACCAAGGAAAGAGACAACACCATTTGACAAGCAAGCTGCACTTTGCTGGAAACAGTTACAATTATTTTTTATGGGAACTCTTCCAATTATCTATTATTATAGTGTAATGTTCAATGTGTGTAATCAGAAGCAGGGATGAAGTTCTAGAAGGTGAGACTAGAGGCAATGTCCTCTAGATTTTTTTTTTTTTGAATGCACATCTTTTGGTGCCATCTAATCCATGCCAAAGTCAAAACATTTGCTTTTCAGAAGAATTTTGTTGAGCCTCCGGGATAAGGCTCAGGGATGAGGCATCTCAGACCAGGATGATTTAGCAGTATCTGGAGATCACCCCAACCGTCCATTCAATTTAGTGGTGACAGATTGTTAACAGGGGTCCCCAGTGCATCATTGTTCAACTTTCAGTTCCAGGCAGCAAAGCAGCTGCCTGAGTTGGGACTTTCCTGCATCAGTGTCTGCAGCAGTACTTTCGAATTTTGGCACTAATGGCTGTAATTGGGGAGAGACTTGAACAAGGAGCCAGGAAAAAGGGAAACTGAGGCTGGGGGGGATGACTGGAAGCTGAAGGAGCAGAGGAGAGACAGATTGGATTAGGAGCCAGGATGGGAAAGCTGGGCGTAGCTGGACAAGGAGCTTAGGAGGATGGAGAGACATGCAATTACTGGGGGAGACTGGGCCTCAGAAGGAGAGTCCAGAATGGAAGACTAAGTGTGGTGGGGCAAGGGCACTGGGGCTGGGATGCAAAGCCTGAAGAGTGACGATTGGGATTAATTAGGCAAAAAGAATGGGACTTGTATGATGATCCAGGGTGGGAAAGAGACAGGACTGGGGTAGGGATAGGTTGGACAGAATGGGACACAAGGGGGAACAGGTAGAAGAGTCACAGCACATGCTTGTCTCCAGAGGCTGCAATGGAACCCGAGATTCCAGTCTCACTATTCCCATGCAGTCAATAAAATACATGTGAAATCCACTGACAAAGTATCGCATTGCATCCCCCCAGACAGAGGATGATAACACAGTACTCGTACCAGTTCCTCTATTAACTCAAACAGCAGAGGTCTGTGTGGTGGATGTAAAGATTCTTGTCCTGCTGATGAACCATGTGGGTATCAATATGATGTCACATCATGGAATTTCTGGGGAGTTTTTTCAGTTTGCCTTTTAAAAAAAACCAACCCCAACTACTGAGAAGTTACACACACACAAACTTAATTAAAAGAATATTAAGATTACAAAATTAACTACTCAAAATGTAGGAAATGCCAGAATTAAGAGAGCCTGTGAAACCTTAGTTTCTCCCCCTTGTGCATATGCATCATGAAGTGTTCAATTACATGATTATATACTATATTTTTGTATAGGATTCATTGTTCATGATGGACCTGTTCTGGGATGTGTAGTAAAGGAGGAGGTTGCCTTTAGGACCCCTGCCTTGTTTGTTGCAGAAGTTGGAAGGTGTGTAGTGAATGAGGCAGGGGATTGCAGGACGAGGAAGGACCATCTCATGGTTAATGTCATTGAATGCTGCCATGGAGAACTGGATTCTATCCCTGCCTCTGCCACAGAGCTTCCTATGTGATGCTGGGCAAGTTACTTCAGCCAAACTTTTCACAGATTGTCAATAATTGTGTGTTCCTCCTTTTCTGGATGCCCAATTTAAGACATGGGGGGTCTGATTTACAGACTCAGCTATGTATGAAGTCAATGGGAGTTGTACTTTGAACATACAAAGTGCTATATAATGCTAAGTCTCTGAAAAGTCAGAACCGATGCACCTCAAACTGAGTGCCCAAAATTAGTGAACACTATTTTACCTTAATTTCTCTGTTCTCCAACTGTAAGAGGGGCACAGGGATGTTTTGAAAATAAATTAATTCATGTTTCTGAAGCACTCAGATACTATAGTGATTAGCACCATAGAAAAGCCCATGAGGAAATTAAGTATTCTGTATTCGGAGCAGGGTTTGAATAGTTTGCAGTAAATAAGGCCACTGAACAATGAAGATAAAACAAACTATTTAATAGCTGCTCACTGAAGGAGCATGGTCCATCCTGTGCACTGAATGGGGCAAAGGTCCTGGGAGAAAAAACTATGTAAGGATGCAATTAAAGACTATCATAATACATACGTAAAATTGCTTGGGCAACCGTAATTCTCACGTTTCCTAAGTTTTGAGTGCTTAACTTTGGAACCTTAATATTCTTTTGTGTGTTCTTCTCGGCTCTCTGAGCTAAAAGGTGAAAACATTATCTTAAATAGTGTAGAGTCTTCAATGTACTGTACCTGCTATACAGTGATGTTCAAAGGGTAATGTGTGTGATGCCCTCTGTATGCGCTAGACAAGGTACCTGTGGACTTTAAGAGCTATCTTTGATTTTCTCTGCTTTCATTTTGTGTCATAGACCTGATGCCTCCTAAACAGGGCCGGCTCCAGACCCCAGCGCGCCAAGTGCGCGCTTGGGGCGGCATTTTGCCGGCAGGGCGGCAGGCGGCTCCGGCGTACCTTCCGCAGTCATGCCTGCAGGAGGTCCACTGGAGCCGCGGGACCAGCGGACCTCCCGCAGGCATGACTGCGGAAGGTCCGCCGGAGCCGCCTGCCGCCCTCCCAGCGCACCCTCCGCAGTCGCGTCTGCAAGAGGTCCCCCAGAGCCGCGGGACCGGCAGCATGCCCCCTGCGGCATGCCGCCCTGCTTGGGGCGGCCAAATTCCTAGAGCCGCCCCTGCTCCTAAACCTGGATGGTTTCTGTGTTAATGTTTTTAGAAGCACTAAAAATTAGCTTATACAGCAAGAGTAGGAGAAATGAACAGTGTAAACCACATAAATGAACTGAAGACTTCAGAAGATGTAAAATAGGACATACAGTTACAATAAAGTTATCTACAGTGACTATATGGATGTAATGGGGCCTGGCTAACCTAAATAAATAAATGCATAGTTAGGATTAGTCATAAAGCTGTAATGATGTATAGACTCTTAGACTTTAAGGTCAGAAGGGAGCATCATGATCATCTGCTATAGTGAGCTGAATAACTGTTTGCAAGATAGCTTAACACTTGTGGTTTACATGCGAAGCTCATTAATAGTTTAAACGTTCTAGACCTTAAGGTATATTAATTTAGACCCAGCAGTGAATTTAGATGCTGCTTTGTATTTGTTTTATTGTTGCTTGCACTTCAGACAGCAGGTGAGCTCCTAAGTGCATGAAATAAAAGAGTGATTCTCTGTGGATTGTAAACTTGGGTGAATTGTAGAATCCCAATTGGGGTTTTAAAAAGCACTCAAACTGAATGTTGTGGATGGTTATATTTTATTCCCTATTTTGCAGCCTCTGTTTGCACCTCCTGGGTTCAGACATGCTGCCGTGATGACATCACAAACTGCCATCAGAGCAACACAAAGGAGAAAGTCACACAAACACACACACCCCCTCAGCCTTTGAGACAGTATGAGAAACCTGTTCACAGGAACACACACACACACCTTTGAGACAGTGTGGGAAGCCTGTTCACAGGAGCAGGAAAAAGCATTATGCAGCCACCCAAAGGAAAGCAAATGAACAAGTGCTGTCTGGCAGTTTACCCCAGCTTTGCTACTTTGCAGAAGCTGAAGTGGATGGGCAGGCCACTTACAGCTCCTCTCCTGCTTTGGCCAGTCCTTACACCATCTCTTCCGCCATGCAGATAGGTTCTTCCTATCAGTCATGCAGCGCTTGCCCCATCTTTCTCTCCATCTAAGTGGAGCAGAAGAGACGGCAAAGAAGACAGTAGATAGTTTGGCTGTGGGTTCAGCAGACATAATTGTGCTCATAAAAGCAGCCCCTAGCGGTCAGTGGCTATAACAATGGATCATAGCTAGGCTTGGTAGCATTTAATTTTTATTTTATGATTTTGACAGTTTATTTTTAAGCATTTTTTCTGATTTTTATCAATTTACATTTTCATAGTTGTCGGAAATTATAGGACGGAAGGGTCAGGCAAAAACCACTTAATGACAGTAGACAATCAGATTCAACAAGTTAAAGCTTCTAACTATTAAAACACAAATTCTCAACCTCACATGTTAAAATATACTAAGTAAATATCCCTTGATCAAACTCTAATAAGTTCTCAAGCAACATTTTTCTTACTTTGCCTATCTGTAAATTTCAGTTATTATTGATAGAAATATTTTTTCATCAGTGTTTGTGTGTTTGGTGAAATTGACATTGACATTTACTAACAAAAATCTAATCCTTCCAAGACTGATCATAGCACAAAAGCTGTATGGCACAGGGATTGTATCTTCATATGTGTTTGTGCAGTGCCTAGCACAATGGAGTCTCAATAGGGATTGAGATCTCTGAATGCTATTGCAGTATAAATATTAAGTAATAATAGAAGTGGCAGTGCTGCACAAGGAGAGAAAAACAGAGAAAGGATAGGGTTGCAAGTGCTTCACCTTCAGCTTTAATTAAGTTAACATTGATCTCAGTGAAGTACCTATTATTCGTGCCTGCTATGAAATTACGCTTTATATAAGTGAACCAGATTGCATGAAAAGGGTTCAGCTTGCTTGGTCTAACAAAGGTCACTCATTCAAGAGCTTATAGTCAATGCTTAATGACAAGATTGAGCCTTGGTCTCAGGAGGATAAACAGTCTGCCTACCCTGTAAAATCATTTGCTACTGTTGTCTGCATCAAGTGCTTCCTTAAGCAACTGCTAGACAGAGCTTGCCTAGATTGCATATTGTTAGATTAAATGCATTACATTTCTTATACTAAACACTATTATTATTTATATGGTATCATGTCACTGCAGAGATAGACAAGCTGTACTAAACAAGTAACTAAGTATCTATCCCAGAAGCTACTAGGAGGGTTAGTTTGTTGGTTTTGAATAGCAGCCATCATCATATTATATAAGACGACAGTATGAGTTAGTGCAGTACAATGCACATAGAATAAGAACAGTGTGCAGTACAGTCATTACAGACAGGTATAGCATAAGTAGGGTTGATGAGTATTGATTGGGATGCTGATCTTTTGAGAAGTGTTTGGTGATCTTGGGGAAGATGAGAGTAGCAACCAAGAAGAATTAGAGCCAGGATTGGAGAGGTGTGGATAATAGCTATGAGAAAAGTGGTGGTTTCCAAACTAACAATGAATCAGACAAATGTCAGTATTGGGGAACAAATGAAGGGAAATAACACTGGGATGTCACTAAAGCAAAAGTAAATTGTTGATGAAGTAATTCGGAACCACTTTATCATCAGTGCTCTTGACTCTGGGAATAAATCAAGTGGCTGCAGACAGCCTAATTTTCTTGTTTATCCTCAGTCACACTTTGGAAATCAAAGCTTCTTCCTCCAGTGTCTTTGCAAAATTCTCTTTTATTTGTGTAAAGTATTTGACAGGGCACTCTAAAGCATACAACATTCCTTTACTTAATAACTTTTAGTTCACCCTTTAGCAAGGGCATGGAAGAAAGTTTCACAGGATATAAAAGATCACTAAGGTTTACACATGATATGTGTTAGTGTATGGATTAGGGATTGGGTGCTGGTATTCAGGTTCTGTTCATGGCTGTGTCAATGACTCACTGTCTGACCTTGCGCAAATCACTTATGGCCAGATTTTCAAAGGTATTTAGATGCAGATAGATGCCTAATGGGATTTTCAAAAGTTCCTAAGCATTGAAATCAGTGGTTCTTAGGCGCCAAACTCATTTAGGGTGTGTCTACCTGAGGATACTCAGGAAAATTAATCTGAATTCACGTTTAAAGTGAATTAGTAAACAGCATTAAATCTCTGGGTGGACACTCTTGTTCAGAATTAAAGTGGCTTTAATTCACTTTGAGAATGAAGTAAACTGAATCAAATTAAGACCATTTTAATTCTGAGTAAAAGTGTTCCCATAGGGATTTGATGTGATTTAACTAATCCACTTTAAATTCACACCTTTGGTTAATTCTGATTCATTTTCCTGAGTGTCCCTATGTAGACAAACCCATAGTCACTTTTGAAAATCCCACTAAGCACCTATTTGCATCTTTAGCCACCCAAATATCTTGTAAATCTGACCCTTAGCTACTCGGGGTATGTCTACACAGCAAAGAAAAACCCCTGGCTGGCCCATGCCAGTTGACTCAGGCTTGTGGGGTCAGTCTACGGGGCTGTTTCATTGTTGTGTAGACTTCTGGACTTTGTCTGCAGCCTGAGTCCTGGGACCCTTCCACCTTGCAGCATCCTAGAGCCTGGAATCCAGCCTGCATCTAGATGTCTACACAGCAATCACACAGCCCTGCAGCAATGACACAGGCCAGCTACAGGTTTTTCTTTGCTGTGTAGATATACCCTGAGCTTTTAATTCAGAGGTTTCCAAACTGTGGTCTGTGGAGCACCTGCTGGTGTTTTACAGAGAACTGTTGGTCATGGTTTTGGCTCCTCCTACTCATTTCCAGTGGCTAAACATACTTTGCTAGCATTACTTTTCCATGTCTATAATTACAGTAGTTTCCACCGATGCTATGAGAATGGGGTTGTGATTGGTCTATATAACCTCCCATAACAGTAGGTTAAGGGTGACAGCCCCTGCCTTAGTTGACCGTTCTGTAATATGTATCTGCAGTTTCTCACCTTTGTGGTGAAATGTCATTAATCACTGTTTATAAAATCATTTTGAGATCCTTGGGAGAAGCAGAGTTGAAGAAAACAAATATAAATATATTCAAAAGAACTAGATTGACTAGTTTCAGCGATGGACATGCACAATTGCATATAGCTAATTTGTAAATGAAAGTATCCAAATTGTACACACAGATGTTATGCACCTAATTTGGCCAGTTGCACATCTAAATCAAGAATGTTTATACATAGATTAGCCACATACAATTGTGCAAGCCATCCATTTCACATTGTTTCATTTTTCTAGTGTTATATAATCAGCTACTAACATCTGCGATATCCTGATGTTTTGCAGGGCATTATATGGGCATTATCACTCTCAGTTTCCCAGAAATTGATGAAATTTTGTAGAATTAGGCCACTTCTTTGAAAACTATGATTTGACATTTTCACAAAGTCCTAAAGTCATCTTTCAAAATGACAGGCCAGAAAAAACAGAGGACAGTAATAACACTTGTTCAATTTATAAAAGCCTGAAATAGCAATACCTGTGCTGTTTTTTATTTTCTTTGCTATGCTTACATCATAAGCCAGATCTTTTAAAACTGAGAAGTTGATTGACTTGATTTCTGTTCTTTCCCTATCACACAACTGAATAGCCTTATTCTA
Source organism: Mauremys reevesii (assembly GCF_016161935.1). Lineage (NCBI taxonomy): Eukaryota > Metazoa > Chordata > Testudines > Geoemydidae > Mauremys > Mauremys reevesii. Next base: position 98,476,762 of record NC_052624.1, read on the forward strand.
ATTTCTCAGGTGTGACTTTGCAAGTTTTCCGCTACACCATCATTTTCATTTTTGGTGCTAAAAGATAAGGAGCTAATTCCATTTCTTGTTATGTTATGCAGTCAGCATTTAGCACTCTCCCTGTATATAATTACCCAGAAAAAGAAGTTACATGAACGCTCGGTTGCAAAATCAAGCACTTAAAAGTTAGGAAATGCTAGAATGCTAGGAAATGCCCTGTTCTCAGAAACAGCTGAGCCATTTTGGCTATATCATCCAAATAAAATCAGCCTGAGGCATACACCCGGCATGGGAAATTTCAGCACCAAAGGTAAAAGTTTGGCAAAGTTCTAAGCAACTGAAAACAGGGTCTTATAATGGGAAGTGTTGGGGAAACGTAGTAAGTGGTGGTACCAGCTCCACCTGTAATGATCTATTTTTATACAGCACTTTTCATCATTTGGATCTGATATCCAGCTGTTCGGTGGGTGGGTGTATACCAAGGGTAAATGCTAGGCCTATTTAAGTTGTGAGGATTCTATGGGGAGCCATTTCATTTACCCCTGTCTCTAGCCTCTACAGAAATAGAAAGCCACAGAGATCTCAATTTTCTGACAGTTCTCCTGCTATCTGTCACCACTGAGCATTTCCAGCTTCTTTTCTGCTTCCCCAGAAAGTGGGAGTTGAATGCTATCATTACTGATAGTCAGGGATTGAGTAGGAGACTAAGAGATGGCAGTTAGCAAGGAGTGATAAGAATTTGCCACCATGCCAAAAGCATGCAACAAATCCACTTGCTAAGGGAAGTAACATCTTTCAAATTACTATTCTTTGTAATGCAGGAGCACCTAAGAGCCCCAGTTTTGGGCCGGGACCCCATTGTGCTAGGTGCTGTACAAACACACACCAAAAAGACAGTTCCTTCCCTAAGAATTTATAAGATAAGTTGTGAAAGTGATGTCCCCTGACCCATTATGGTGATTAAAGGTTCTTTTGTTGCTCTAAGGAAGTGAGAAGGACATCATCCCAGAAATAGATGTATTGTTTTTGTTAGCATTTGGGGGGAGGGGAGTATTCATTCAGTCCTAATTCAGAGGGAAGAGCAGCACTAATCATCCACACCATTCTCTTCTGCTCCTCCTTTTTCTTCTTAGATGTCCCATCCAAGTGCTGACAATGCCCAATCACATTTCACATGTGAAATCTGATAGGGTCAAGAGCCAAAGGTGATAGAGCTTCAGGTCATTAGGTGTTTAGGGATTAAGTTCACTGTGAGATGCAGCAAAACATCCCTGCTGTTGTTTGTTTTCCCTTCTATTGATATTATCCAATTTTGGGATTGTAGCTATGGACCCACAGCCTTTTTATCACACGTTGACACTAGCTGCTATTCAGCTCTGATCCAATACATTTGAGGCAGAGCTTCATTGTATGCTCCTAGCCTATGGCAGCAAAGACTTCAGGAACTGAGCCTTCTCCAAGATTGAAAACACAACAAACTGTGAAAATTGAAAACAATTAAATTATCATGGGTTTACTCAGCAGCCTGATTACTCTGTTAAATAACACCTTCTTGCTCGGTATTGTATATCCTGTATCATCAGCAGAATTGTCTACCATGCTCCATATGCAGAAACTATTGAAGTTGATGATTGTTGATGATAGCTGAGCAGAGAAGGAATCCACCTTGACTTTTGAATTCAATGAGTTTTCAGTGCTGGCAATTAAAGGGGAAAAAAAACAGTTGTCCTTGTAAACTGAACTAATTTGCTCTGGAAATACTTAAGAGATAACAAGCACGGGCCCCACAATGCCATTTTTCAGAGTTACTTTTCAAAACACTTTAAGAACATAGGAGCCTAGAGGTCGCAAAACTGGATTAGATTTGAGAGTCCTTTTAGTTCAGTATGCTGTCTCAGACAGACTAGCACCAGATGCTTCAGTAGGAAGTAGAACTGGGAGAATATGTGATTTTTTTTTCTTTTGCTTTGGAAACATCAGGAGGAAAACATTTGTTTGTTTCCACAAATGTTTGGCATTTGTCAGTAAATTGGAAGAATCTGTTTTGGACTAGAAAACTCTGAGTGTATGTGTGTTTTTATAAACTTTTAGCTCAGTGGTTAAGGCACTTGCTTGAGGTGTGAAAGACCCATATTTGAATCTCCCTGCTGGAGCAGGGGCTTAAACTCAGATCTCCCTCTTCTGAGTTGAGCAGCCTGACCACCAGAGTGCAGGCTATTTTGGGGTGGTTTGCTCTCAGTCTCTTCTGTTGATGCTGTTCCTCGTTATATAAATACATAAATATTCATTGGGCCATAGAGAAAGAGAGAGAATGACTCTAGCTTCATGATTAAAACACTCACCTGGGAGGTAGGCGATATGGATTCAAATCCCTCCTCTGAATCGAGAAGAGAAGATTCAGCAAAAATGTATTTTTCGGCAAATAAAATATTCATCTGAAAAATGTTGCCCAGGAGAAATGTAAGAACCGTGCAGTAGGGGGATAATCTGTCCTCCCCCATGGTGGGTCTCATCCTGGTCTCTAACAGTTAGAGATTGTGTTAAACCCTGAAGCATGGGATTAAAATCCCTTTCAGAATTTGCTAGCATTAGCTATTATAATGCTGCATATTCTTTTTATCCATATAAATGCACAATACATTTTTGAATATTGCTAAAAAGTTTTGATAGGCTTATAAGTTAATATAACAGGGTTTAATTATATGAAATGGTGCTACTGTGTGTATAGACAATGTAAAATGTTATCCTCAAAGTATTTGTTATTTTCTGTCTTAATTTATTAAACTTAATGAATGAAGTGCATAAAAATCAATTGGCAAACACTAGCAATACCCATAATACATCACCTAAGACGATACCGAATTTTTAAACAATAAAATATCTATGGTCTTAACTTAAGAATAAATTACATTACTGTCACCCCCAGTCAAGGAAGGACATAGTATGCCAAGCAGTGTGCACTGCAGAATTTTCAGCCACCAATTATTTTCTCCTGGTCCTTCCACTTTTATTTGTACTAACTTAAAGATTAATTACTTTGCTGTCAGTGCACTGTGATGAAGATGAAATCAGTGGCAGTGCCCAACAGCTCAATATATTTTACCTAGTGCTTAACAATACTTAGCTTTCAAAGAAAACAGGTGGTTGTTTTGCTCCCCTTAACTTTTAAAAGTCCACTGACTTTGTAGAATCACTCTTACAGTTGGTGGATGACGTATGAAAGATGTGGCATCCTGTTTGCGCAGGGCAGAGGCAGAATACAAGCAGGGCTTTGCAGTCACTATTGGTTTGTCAGTAGAGCTGGTTGAAAATTTTCCTACAGAACAGTGTTTCGTTGGAAAATGCCAGTTTGGCAAACCTGAAATTTCTCCCAAAAGTGAGTCGAGTTTGATGAACTTTCACTGAATCATAGTCAGGGGTCTAACCACTTATCTAGCAGGCTCTGGGGAAGCTCCAGTGTGAACTGCTCTGGGGATGGGGACCCCAAGCTTCGAGGATCTGAAGCTCCCAGGCAGCTGTGTCACATATTCAGGTTGGAACTAGAAATCCCAGTTTCAGCCAGCTCTCATTGTCATTATTGTTTGCAGTCATATCTAACTGAGATGCAGTTGGAAAAGTCCATCAAGCCGAAGATAATTGGAGATATACCTATCTCCTAAAACTGGAAGGGACCTTGAAAGGTCATCGAGTCCAGCCCCCTGCCTTCATTAGCAGAACCAAGTGCTGATTTTTGCCCCAGATCCCTAAGTGGCCCCCTCAAGGACTGAACTCACAACCCTGGGTTTAGCAGGCCAATGCTCATATCTTTGTTTTTACTGTTTGTTCTTTTTTTTTTTCTGGGTGTGTGCGAGTGATGGGGAGAATGGAAACAAAATAACCTTCCCAAACAAACCCAAAAAGACATTATATATTTTATATAGTTGACTCCCCTGGATTTGATGAGCTTTTCTGACAGCGTCTGTGCAAAATATTGTCCCACTACAGCCCACATCTAGGCGGTCATTAGACTGAAGTTCCTCATTACCACTGTCCCTTTGTACAACTCATTCCTAGCTCCCCAAAAAGCCATCACGAAAATAAAGGACAACCAAGCTCTGTAGTGACACTGTTGGTTTGGGGAGGGAGGGGAGGCTATTAAAATGGCATGCTGTAGTATTTTATTTTAAAGAGGAAGGCCACTTGCAAAACCTAGTCTAAACCCTGACAACAAATTAATGGGCACCCAAAAACCCTGCAAATTTAGCATCAAAATCAGGGAGCCTAGTAAAGGGGGACTGGAGTTGAGGTTTTTTTCACACATCCAAACCTCTACAAATAGTTCAGATGCTAGCAGTGCTGTTCAGCTCAGGGACTAGGTTAAGGTTTTAGGTTGCGTATTTTGCCTGAACTGGTTCATGCCTCCCTACTGGATGTTTGTGTTCAATAGATACCAGAAACTTTCCAAGCTGCTCCTCTTCAGTCTCTAATGACTGATGTACAATTTGTGAATCCCTTTCAGTCTCTGCATACTATAGCAGTGAAAACTAATAACTCAGGTGTTTACATGTACCCAAGAGCTCCATTCAGATCCACAAGAGTGGCTGACTCTATGTGATACATACACACTTTGTAAATCAGGTCCAAGGTCATTTGCTGTTTGTTTATCTCATGTTATTTTCTGCACTGTCTTGAAAATTGCATTATAATGATATATGCGTATTTCATATTTTTAGTTTTTAAAGTAGCTATTTTATATAATCAACTTTAAAGCTATCGTGTCATGCAGCTTTGAGACGTATCATTACCAGACCACTTTTGAATGAAGAAGCCTGGTAATGGGATTCAAATTTCATTATTTTCGGATTTTACTTAAAATGTATAACTATAACTACGCAGAAACCACTCTACCTAAACCAGTCTCCGTATATCTAATCATCCATACTCATTGGCATCATCACAGATATTAAATTTTTCTTTGCTTTTAGTCAATTGCAACATGGAATTATGTAGCTGAAACTGTTTACAAGATTATTTTAAATGTAGACTGAGAAAGACATAGAGAAGCTATTTCTCAGGTATGATTCAAGGTTACTGAATTTATTATAATATTGCACAGTATCTGGTTGGGGGGGGCGTTAATGCTAACACATAGCTTTTCAAGCTCAGTAATACTGGATGGAAGAGATTAGACTGCTTATGTATTGCCTTAATCATAAAATAAAAAGAAAATGTGTCAATACAAAGATTCCTTATATTTTATTCTTACACTGAGTTGCCCAAAGTAATCTATTATATTGTCCATCCCATTAATTATGATCATCCTCTATTTATCCTGCCTTAGAAATTGTAAAGGAACTATGCAAGTGTTGCATTATTGTTGCTTATACGTCTGTCCATTTTCACATATGGGGCAACATTTTTAAAAGCACCTAATCCCATGTCCAGAAGAAATTTAGGCATTTACGGCCGGATTTGCAAATTCAGGAAGGCATCTAGAGGGATTTTCAAAAGCACTTAAGCATGTTAGGTATCTAGCTCCCTTAGGCACTAGACTTAGGCACTTTATTTTAGGCATCAATTTTGGAAAATCTTGACCTGTATGTGCTAGTGTGTGCATATGTATTGTACAGTATGTTTGTTTCCCTTAGAGAGGTGACAAATAAGACAGGGTAATTTAATACAGTAATCGATTGGAGTCTTACTGTGTCTTCCCCTTTGTTTGTACAGCACCTAACATAGTGAGGCCTTGAGCCTCAATGGGACTTTGAGCACTACTGCAATAAATAATAATTATGTGTATTGCCATTCCTGCTCATTTTACCTTACATGGGAGACTGTCATATTAAGAGAATGAAGAGAAAATAGTGTTCTTACAAAAAGCAATTCTTTGTAATTTATTTGTATTTTATAATTATGCTTAATGAGACAGCATCAGCAGATGCACATCTCATTTTCACAAGTGTCCCAGGGAACAGGCAGATGTCAGCCAGCATTAATCAGCCATCGTTCAGCACAGTGCAAACATTATAATGCAGGAGACTTAATCTGAGCTAGCAGATAATATTGAAAAGTTACCATTTCTATTCATTGTACAGAGAATTTTTAAAAAAAAAAAAAATTCTTAAAACTAAACGATATTGGTGGCTTCACTGAAAAAGATGCCAACAATGTATTCCTTCTATTCCCCAAAGCTTGCTTTTCTTCCTCATCCCCATCCATTTAGCTTGAACTACTTGAAATTTAGTGATCAATTTAAATGAAGGTGTGACATGGTTAAGGTGGGTCCCATCCGGTGCAGGACGAGTGCACCTGCCTTTCTTGGGGAATAGGGGTTGGTGCATGAGCCTTACGTGCCTATCTCCCTCAGCTCAAGTGCGCATGTCTGGCTTAGCTATGGGGTAGAGTGGCCCAATGGCCAGAGTTTATGAAAATGCCCCACTCATTCAGGGTAGTACAGCCTAGTGGCCAGAGTCCATGAAACTTGCCCCTACTGTCAGGGCAGTGTGGCCCAATGTCCATAGTCTATGCAAAATGCCCCGTTTGTCGGGGTAGTATGGCCTAGTGGCCAGAGTCTATGAAACATACCCCTACTGTCAGGGCAGTGTGGGGTCTGAGGCTATATTCTACATCTCCACTCCCCTCTGGCACAGGCTGGAGGCCATCCTCAGCAGGAGCTCCTGGCACACATCCTTCTCCACCGGCATCTCCTTCAGACTGAGCTGGGCTGCTCTTCTTTATACTGGTACAGCTGGAGCATGCCTAGTAGACAGGTGGGGGCGTGGCTTCCGCAGCCCACAATGTGGCATTAACCCCTTCCTGTCCAGTGCAGGGTGAGTGCGCCCTGTCACAGAAGGGTATATTGGCCATCAGCACTGGGGAAAATATGACCATGAATATGCTGGAGCTAAATCTTAAGATATTCTATACAATAAGGTAAACTAATGTCACTAGCCTTGATCAGAAAGACGTGTCCAATATGATTTTGGAGGTAACAGAGACAGGTCATCCTGCGTCCATCAGGAAGTGCAAAGTACATTTTATTATGTAATAACTAGTAATGTTCTTTTGCCATTATTTCAGATTTGTATTTGAAAAGGAGACTTTCATCCACAACCAAGCACTGAAAGTAATGTCAAATATGCAGGACTTCACAGCTGGATTAAAGAAAGTGATGTGTTTAAAAGTCAGCCCTCTGCTTAATTCAGTTGTGAAGTACTGGGCATATGATAATATTGTTTATTCTCATGGAAATGCCTGTGTTGACAAAAACTCATTGTTTCAATGCCATGAAGTATGGAGAAGATGGACTGTGAGAAGAGAGAAAGCCTTGTTTAAATAGCAACTAGAATAGATGAGCCTGATTTGAAACCCTCAAATATTTGAAAAGTTCTGCTCACACCCAAATGTGGCTTTGAATGTTACTGTTTGCTGCTATTTCTGTAATGGACCAGACTAAAACACTGGATTGGAGCAACCCTTAATTTATGTAAAAGTTCAAATCTGGATTCCAACTCTGCATCTTAGACCCATCTCTAGTCATTAGAAAAAAGTGCTATGGGCCATATACATATATGTATGTAAGTGTCAAACAGCTTTATTCTAAGTATGATATAAAATATGATAATCAGGACTAGGGTTTCTGAGATAGTTTAACAACCAGTGCTCTATGTGATTGTTTGGGTAGGAGACAGGCACAAGCCAAAAGTGTATGAAGGATAAAAAGAGACATTTTTCATCAAACTTCCAGGCTTTTAGGTACCTGTCTAGGGTCACCTAATGATCAACCTCATCGCCTTTCTTAATGTTAGTTCTTATGCTATATGTAATTTTTTTCTATTAATCTGGACACACAATGTCAATTTTAGTTTTTTGGGCACCTTCTATAAAGCATTTAAGGATGCCTCTTTCATCTTTTATGCTCACAAGTTTCCCTCTCTCTCTCCCCCTCCCCACCCCACACTCATCCTCAAGCCCAGGAAATGCCCCAAAGCTTTAATTTGATATTATAAGGTCCTGTCACCTTCATAAACCACACAATACACCAGAAGTCCTGAAATAAAATCCTATATTTAACCAGGGATTATTTTTCGATATACATTCAGTAAGAGACCATACCTTATTCCATACTTATTGCATATTTGTAAAGATGCTTGAATGAATGGCAATTTGAAGCCTTGTCTTCTGTCATGCAGGATTTCCTGGGAGACAAGATAACTTACAATATCTCAAGGGTTTTGAATCCAAGAATAAAATTTTAAATAATGCACAATAGATCTATCAGGCCACATATTGACTTTTATTTAAAGTGCAACTACATACAGAAGATTTAAACTCAAGAAAATACAGATTTCAGTGAGCTTCTAAATTTTTGTTATCTATCCCTCCACTCTGCTAAAAACTGATTTTTTTCCCCACCCAAGAGAATGCAGAAGAGAGAGAAATGGTGGTGCGGGGACAATTGTAAGGGTATTATCACAGCATAAATTGAATGCTGCAAAGGAGAGGTTGTCTGTGGAAATGTTAAAGCCAAAAGGCATTTTGGAAGTTGCCCTGGACATATGTTTCTTATTTTAGTGATTTCAAATGGCTTTTTAAAAGAATGCCTGCTTCTAATTGTCAATGAAGGATGCATGTTGCCCTGTAACTCAGGAAAGATGCAGCAATTGCAATTTATATTAATGTTCAATTTAAAAGTAATGTATAAAGAGTAGTAAGTGATTCATAAATGTTTAAATAAATAGTTAATCAATTGCTATATCATCCAACAGGTCAATAGGTTGCAGAGAACCCGGCCTTATAACCATCCATACCACTATCTACTGATGTGCTTAGAATTAGAGCTGGTCAGAAATTTTCCAGTGAAACAGTGTTTCATCTGAAAATATCAATTCATTGAACTCTAAATGCAGAAACACTAATGTGGAAACATCTCAGGTTCAATGAATTTTTGGCAAATCAAAGGCATGGTTCTGATGGAACTGAGCCTGCCAGGTTTCCAGCTGCCAAAGACTCTGGCCTTCTAGGGTCTGGCTCCTGGGCAACCAGCCCTGACAGGCCAGGGTTTCCAGGCTCCTTGCTGTGGGACTGAGTGCCTGGGAACCCTGGTACTAATTGAGGATCAAACCTCAGCTTTGGAGTAGAGAGCCTGGAAAGCCTGAGAACCCCAGCTCAAGCCTGGACTGTCAGGGCTTCCAGACTCCCACACCAGCTGGCTCCTGACAAAGGCTGAGTGAAATTGACAATCTTGTCAGTTAATTCCAGCAGTAAAACTCACCTGCTGTCAGGGTCCCCAGGAGGAGATTTTGTTTGGGGAAATATCATGTGTTGGTGTTTCCAAAATGAATGTTTTGTCAAGATTTCTGGGTCGCAGGAAATTTCTAGTTTGCAGATATTCAGAATGTAACCAAATTTAAAAAACATGAAATTTCCTGCAAACCAGAAATCCTGTGTTTTGGGCAGGTCTACTTATAACATCTATAAGACACACTACTCATGTCTGCATCATGTTTTAAGCCTTTTACAACCATTAAGGAATGGAACCTTAGTATAAAGTATGACCAATACAGCTATCAGGGTGTGTGCAAACTTGTGGATTTTATAAATCTATTGTCAATGTCCGACTTTGCATCTTAGATCAAATTATGATATTTAAAATAGAATGATTTTTCTTGACGATCTTAGAAAATAGTTAGTTTGTGGCCCTCGTTTTCCATTCCCCCCTTCCTTAATGTTCTCTGAACTATAGTTTCCACCGTGTATCTGTTTCTACTTATTTTGTATTTTGAAGAGTCTCGTTCTAGCAATGTACTTCATAGGAATTTTCATACTTTAATGGGGGACCGTTTTTAGCCATGTGCACATGGCACACAGCTCTAATAAATATTGTCAGCCTTTATCATTTGGGAGAGAGAAAAAGTTGGTTTGCATGTGTGTACCAAAGTGTACTATGTAATCTGAATGATTCATTTCTTCACACCATATATGTACAGATTGTCAGCTCAACCACCCACTTGGCAACTTTTGCCTCAGAACCTTTGTTTTTGGAAGCAAGTAGCAGCCCCATTAACTCAGCCAGCAGAACACACACATACACAAGGCAGTGTTAATCCCTTATACAGTTGTTGTTATGGCAAAGCAGCAAAAATGTTGTAGTGAGGAATTACTTATTTGAGGCTTCATTGGTGGCCTAATCCACTTCCCCTTGCAATCCATGAAAAGGCTCACTTCAGTGGGAGTTGGATCAGGACTTCAATGGTGGACTGTATCAACTTAGGTGCGATACAGCCCTCTGTGGAATGAAGACTATTTGTATGATTGTTTTGTGTTCTCCTTCCTGGAGAGTGCATGCACATAATTGTCTGCTTTGTTTCATATAAAAGAGAGACTTTTAAAGTGTGGTTTGTGAACTACTGCTGGTCTCCAGAGTACTTGCTGGTCGTCCACAGAGAAATAGCTAGTCATAAGATGTTAGCTTCTCCTGCTCATTCCCAGCTGTTAAACTACAATAAAGTCATCTAAAAGTACACTCAATACTTTCCTACTATTACTCTTCCATGTAAGCAATTGCTGTTGTTACTACAGGGATTTTATAAGATCATGAATGGGAGTGGGGGCTGTCTGTATGATCACAAAAGGGAAGGATAGGTGGTGACAAGTATCTCTATTAAAATGTGGCCTGACTCTTGACATAAAACATTTGCCCAACTCATGCATAAATGTTGATATTGTTTTGTACCCTATACACTTGAGTATAAGCATAGAACTGTCTGACAAAATTCTAGATAATTGACAGGAGATCATAGAGTTACCATGACGGTAACACAGTTAACTCTCCAAGAAAGGAGGAGTGAAAACAGAGGTGTCTGATGGGGAAAAAGCTGCTGAGAGAATCTTGGTGGGAGCTAAGGAGCTTGTCTACACTGCATGGCAAAGCACATTAGAGGGGTGTGATTTGTAAAGTACTCTAATGTACTGCCCTACATAGACCCTATTAGCGCAAACTAAAAGTTACCTAGTTCACATCAATATAGTCCTGTTTGAAACGGGAGAACTCACACCTTTCTGAATACGCTTTGCTGGTGCTGTGTAGACAAGCCCAAAGAGAAGGTCGTGTGGGCCTAGAGCGGCACTGAGCACTGCAAGTCAACAAGCCAAATTTATATAAAAGAGAGATTCGGAGGCTGACAAGACGTAGAGCTGAGCAAATGGCTATTTTGCTTCAGTGGCCAATCTGAAAAAGATGAGGGGGAAGGCATTGGTTCATTTTGCAAATTTGTTTGAGTTGAACAAAAGATTTCAAACAACAATTTGAAACGACATTTCAAAACAAAATGTCAGTTCAAAATGACATTTGAAACTAAATGTTGATTCAAAAATATTATTGTGAAACAAAATGTTGATGTTCCCCCTCCCCCCGGGTTATTTTAGATGCAGCTGTTCACCAAATTTGACCTGAATTCATGAATAGTTTCAGTGTCCCCAGAATGTATTTTCCTGCTAATTTCCTATTTCCACACACATACACAAAATTGCCCAGCTCTAAAAAGAAGGCCATTGGGAACCCACCAAATTAGTTAGGTGAGTGTTGAGTTAGAGTTGGATGAACTGGCTTATAAAATACTTACTCATTTTTCTTAGTTTCAATAAGGTAAATGCTTAGACAAAACTCCCAAGCTAATGAGACTGACACAAGGCAATGGGAGATTTTCCTGAATAAGTCTGCTTCAATGTTTGGCCCAACGTAGTTAAATTGGAGATTGGCTTACAAAGAACCGTATACAGAAACTCACATTTTCCCATTAGATAAAGTCCTTGTTTTCAGTCACTTAACCTGTCTTGACATTTTGTGAGTCTTTTAATGTCTTTTTGTTTGGATCCTTTATGAAAGAATCTTGTACCCTAGCAAAGCAGAATCCACCTCCGTTTGAATGTTCGAGACACACTCACATATTAATTAATGCACGTTTTTTAAACATCAGTGAATCTGTTGATCAGTGTACTTTGGTTTCTGATTTACCAAGATGTTGTTAATATTGTACATAAAATACAGGGGGGAAGTGTCACGAAAACATAAAAAGACCATAAAACTTTAATATGTGAATGAGGCTGCATTTCATTTTTTCTAACAAGGTTGTCTGCCTGCTGGAAGAGACAGTAAAAAAAAGAGCCTAATTGAAATGAAAATAATTCTAAGAGCCATATGTCCATGTTTACAAGCAGAGGGAATGTGACAAGTATCTGTGTTTTGCCTGCGTTTTATAGCAGACTGTTTTACATAATGAAAAAACACATCTGTTAATTACCTTTCTGCTATGCCATTGCTTTAAATGTGCTTACAAGTCTTGGAGCATTCAATTCCAAATAATTATTTGTGATGAATGAGGGAACATTTAAAATGTTGTGAAGATGGATATTTGATTCTTTTTCTAACTAAAACACTTTCTTGATAACAGAAGCCTCTTTCCTCCCTCAATAGATGCAGCAACATTATGTTTATAGCTCAATTTGTAGATAATCCTTCAAACTATGCTTTTTTCCCCCAGTCATTGCTATTATAAATGTCTTCTTCCATTCGGCCTTGGTGTAGCTTAGGACTTGAAATAGCTTTTTGCTTCCTGCCAATTACAGAATAATTTAGGGGTTGAATCTACCATGCATAGTTCTTGAAAAAAACAAAGGCTAGTAGAATGTATTAAGATTACGATATTTTCTCTGCATTATCTGACTACAATATGTTGTGCAGAGATATTTCCAAGTGGCTAAACAAATTCAATCAACATTGATTTCTGTAACATAGATTTGAGGCTGCATTTATTAATCATTTTACATTTTCAAAAAACCTTTACTACTAATCACAGATAATTAAAAATAATATGTCTGGAATGACATAATTTAAAGGAGGATGTTTGAATAAAGGGAATCTCGTAGATTCCAGAAATAGGATATTGTTGCTGTTTTAGTTAAAGAGAGGTTTAGGTTAGGCAGAATAGAAGGCTCTTGAAGAGAAATGGGCTCAAGCAGCAAAATTCACTTCCAAAGTTGAATCCAGAGTTTGGTTTGGACCATGATAGGAAGCGACCAAGTAATCGGCCAATCTTTGCTCTTGGGACTTCACTTATAACTGAATATTCCTTCCACCTAGCCTTTGTTTGTTAGTCTGTTTAGATTATAAATTCTTTGAGTGAGGAACCTGCCTTTGTGGATGTTTATTTCGAACTCTGCCTCATACTTTCTGTGTAATCTCAGGCAAGTTATTTAATCTATGTGCCTCAGTTTTCCTTTTGTGAAATGGGTAGTGAGTAGGATTGCAGTACATGTTGTGCTACTTCAAGCTGTGGTTGCCCCTGCCAACATGAGCCTTGTTTCTGGCTGACTCTGGCCCATAGTATCTAATAAGGGTCCGTGCTCAGAATTATGAGGCAATGCCCACCAGGGGCGGCTCTACGTTTTTGGCCGCCCCAAGCAGTCATGCGCGGGAGGCGCCCCAGAGCCGCGGGAGCAGCGGACCTCCCGCGGGCATGACTGCAGAGGGACCGCTGGTCCCGCGTGGCTCGGCTGGACCTCCCGCGGCTGCGGGCAGTTGGCTGGTCCGGCGGCTCCGCTTGAGCTGCCGCAGTCATGCCTGCGGGAGGTCCAGCCGAGCCGTGGGACGAGCGCCCCCTCCGCAGTCATGCCTGCGGCAGGTCCAGTCGTCCCGGGGCTCCGGTGGACCTCCCGCAGGCATGACTGCCGGCAGGGGACGGGCCGCTCCTCGGCTCGCAGCCGAAGAATGAGCTGGGACCCCAGCCTTTTGCCGCCCCCTACATTTTGCCGCCCTAGGCACCAGCTTGTTTTGCTGGTGCCTAGAGCCGCCCCTGATGCCCACAGTGGACCCAGGTGACAAGGGAAAAATATTCCCCCAATGGTGCTGAAGGAAGATGAGCTATGACTTCAGAACTATCTGCTACATAGAAGGGTTTCTCGGAAGGGGGTTGGTGTCCCCAGACAAAATCACCACACTACATCTTTCCTGTCTCAAAGAGGAGAGCAAATCAAGGAGCATCCAATGTAACATGCTCCACACTTTAGGCCAAACTCCATAATGTCTATGACATCCACAGCTGACTTGAGAAATCCACAGGATTTGCCACCTAGAATGTATTAACCCTAAACTAGGTCAGGTACCAGGTTTCACTAATATGTGAGTTGGAAAGATAAACTTTGCAGTTGCCAGAATAACTGAGGCAAGACTCGTGAATAATGGTCAACATTTTGTGGCGGACCCGAGTCTATTTTACTCTGGAGGAACTATGTTAATGGGTTGGCCGTCATCCTCTGACCGCCTTTTAATGTACCACTCACAACATGGCAACCTATATCTGATCAACTACTATAAATCAGGTTCAGGCATAGCAAAGGGAAGCTGAAAATCATTGTAGCCTACATTTAGCTGAAGAAGCTACAGATGCTAATAAAAATGAATTCTATCAGCACCTAACAGCACAATCTGTTCTGCCTTACAAAAAATGTATTATATGATATTGTTGTTGAAAGGCCAGAGCATGACATTCCTCCAATTGCCAGGGTTACTCAACTTCCTACAGATCCCTTTTTAATTCTTCCTCCAAGGTGAGATCCTACTAGGCAAGAGCCCTGAGGAACAGACCCATGCTAACAGAGACTACTGAGCCACCTATGAATTTTTTTTATATTGGGGAAGCAAGTTTCTCACTCCTCAGGCATGTAGGCTCCATTTCTCTCACCAGCATTGAGATCACGATAATCTGTGGACATGAAGTCTCTTCTGAATTCCCATAGATCTGTCCAATCAGCCATCTCTTATCAGGCAGAGAATTGGGAAGCAATGGACTAGGCTTTATGTGAATTTTTTTTTTATTTCAGAACTATCCCAAAAGTTAATATATTGACTTGACCCTAAATGGAGTTCTAGACTGCCCAGTGATAAAGAGTCTGTCTACCCTGAAGATGAAACAATTCAGTTTAATTGCATATTCCCCTAGTGTGCTGGAATGTGTTATATAGACTCATGATTCCAATAGACTCATGTTATCTGTGATTTTTATAATAAAAACAAAAAGTTATTAATTTCATTCAGTACAGTAACTCCCCACTTAATGTCCTCTCACTTAACGTTGTTTCGTTCTTATGTCCCTGCTCAGTTACAGAACATGCTCCATTTAAAGTTGTGCAATCCTTTGCTATAACATCGTTTGGCTGCCTGCTTTGTCCACAGCTGGCAGCCCCCCTACCAGCTCCCCTACGCCCCCCCGTGCCTCCCACCTGCGGGCAGACCCTGCAGATCAGTGCCTTCTTCCCCCGCCTCCTGCCCATGGCAATCACCTGGCTTGCAGCGTTCAGGAGGGAGGGGAAGGAGCAAGGACTTGGTGCACAGGCTCCCCCTCCCTCCCCTGCCTCCTGCCTGCAGCAATCAGCTGGCTTGCAGTGTTCAGGAGGCTTGGGAGGGAGGGGGAGCCTGCGCACCATGTCCTTGCTCCTCCCCCCTCCCTCCTGCCTCCTGAACGCTGCAAGTCAGCTAATTGCCGTGGGCAGGAGGCAGGGGAAGGAGCGGGGAGGAGCGAGGACATGGCGTGTGGAGTAAAGGGGCAGGAGAAGAGGCAGGTTAAGAGTGGAGGTTTGGGGGAAGGGGTGGAGTGGGCGGGCCAAGGGTTGAGCACCCCTGGTGCTTGCACAGTAGGGGAAGCTGCCACTGCATCTGCGCAACGTGCTTCTCCTAGCCTACAGCACCTTCAGCTTCCTTGCCTGCCTCATTGTCTCCAGTGCCAGTGGGCTGTGCCAGTGGGGGATAAGGCAGGGGCACCTCCCAACTATTGTACTGTACTGTATGGCAAAAAAAAATTCCCTGGAACCTAACCTCCCCATTTACAATAATTCTTATGGGGAAATTGGATTCGCTTAACGTCGTTTCACTTAAAGTCGCATTTTTCAGGAACATAACTACAACGTTAAGTGAGGAGTTACTGTAGTAGTATGAATTTTATTACTGAGTTTACGAATAATATACTGTGTAGGTCATCAGGTATTCATTTTCTAATCACAATTAAAGTGACTAATCCTCAAAAGGATGTTTATAATAATTTAAAGTAACCTGGATTTAATTAAGGGAGTTAGTGTTATGGGATTATAATGAGATTGGAGAGGTGTCCAAGGAGGAAAATTTATTTTCTAATATAATTTTAAAGCTTTTGCAGCTTTAAGGCCAGGGGAGAGAGCGAGACCATGGGAGAAGGGGAAGAAGCATAGCTAAATTTCAAGCCCAGAGTTAAAACATGAATTATTCCTGCTGTGGTGTAGTTAATTTATACTGGTCAGTTTGGAAGGAGATAACTTTAACTTCTTCACTGTAACATAACAGAGACACGCCCCAATTTTCTGTGCAGCTAAACTCCATAATGGGTGATATTGAGACCCCTCACGTTGTCTGCCTGGATTGTAACTGGTACATTATTTTCCTCATGGGACTATTTGTGTGCATCATGCTTTTCATGTTGAGACCATTTAACCTGTTCACTCAGTCAACTTTATAAAAGTTTACATTTACACACAGTGTAGCCAATGGCAGAATTTAATCTTTGATTTAATAGATTTTTAATGAAAATATCATACAGTGAATGGATTTGTATATGTCCTGTATGGGTGCTGGATCCTATTCAGATGTATGATTCTTTCTGAGGTGTGAGAGGGGAAAGGGAAAGACAGGACATTAGTGAGAAACCCTCACTCCAGAACAGCCAACTCATGAGGAAATTTAAGGGTTCAGCCAATAAGTGTCATGGGGTACCAAAATTCAGAATAAAGGCAGGCCCCAGGACATGAGTGAGTTTGGACACATTTTATATATTCTGTATATAATATGTGTTAAACTAAAAATTTGACTATATCAAAAATTCCAAAAAGTTTCCTTTACATTTAGAATACAGGTTTGGGCCGATTCTTCTTTTATCCAAGCCTGTTTGCTTAGCCCTCTCTTTAATCCTGTTCATTGCAGCATACCTATCAGCAATTAAATAGCTCCCAGATTATCAAGACTGCTGCCAGAATCCTATAGTTCATTAGATTTTCTGTAATGCTAGCTCAAATTTAAATAGAGTACTTGCCGACTATTTTTTGGAAGAAAACAAATAATATTTGGCAGGTCTGTACCTCTTTAAAGCTTTTTTTTTTACATTTACATTCATATACAAATATCCGTTTAACTAAGCCTCACTACACCCCTATAAAGTAGATTATGGAAATACAAAAATCACTATGGAGGTACTAGCCCATTAAAAAGTTGGGTCTAGTAGCGGATGGACAAAAGGACATTTTGCACTTTGCATGTTTGTGGTTTTTAGCTCACTAGTAACTCCAATTAAGTTTAAAAAAAAAATTCAGCACTGAAGCTTCAGTTCAGCAAACCAGTAGTCATGCTTAAGTCTATTCCTATTTAGTAAATCACTTGAGCACACTCTCAACATTAAGCACATGCCTAAAGTTAAATTGTGTTCAAGTGCTTTGTTGCATAGGAATGAACTGTTGAATCAGAGCCTAAGTGGGATGCAATGCCTTTATTGGCATCTAACAGAAATGAAGATAAGAAATTAATCCTGTTTATTTCAAATAAATAAGGCCTGTTTATTTCAAATAAACAGATATGCAAATTAATAGCAATACAGAATCTTAACATTAATTTGAATGTCATTTGTTTATGTATACATAATGCATGTTCTTTTTACATACAATATTACAATTAAACAACTGATCATAATCAAAACAATAATAATAAATCTTACAATAATATAGACCCTTTTCATTCAGTAGTACCCTGCAGCTCTTTACAAACAGTATATATAGTAATGGAAATTAGAAATATTAACATTTTACTGAGATTTCATCAATATCTCATGATAATTACAGGACTTTTAACAGGAATATGACACACTCTGTATTCAATCCTTATTCTTAGGTGGATTTTCTTTAGTGAGGGAAACCTTTTGCACCATCTGATTGGCAATGGCCCTGGAGGTTTTTCGCCTTCCTCCGAAGCATGGGGCAGGGGTCACTTGCTAAGGGGTGGGTGGATCGGCTTATGTGGCCTGCATCTTGCAGGAGGTCAGACTAGATGATCATAATGGTCCCTTCTGATCTTGAATTCTATGATTCTATGATTCTATGAATGTGCAAGATCTTTAAAGAGCTGTGGGAGCATTATCCCATCTAGGAGCAGAGTGTTCCTGCTATAGTGTAAATTCAACTATTATAGTCACTCTTTGGTTTAGAAAGTTTTTTACTTCATCAAGCAAAATGTATGTCACTACTACTGGCACAGACCACATAAAAGAGAAGTTGAGTGCACATACTAAATTCCAGTTACTAAGTATATTGATGTACCAGTCAGTTCTCTCGCTATCTGTCTTGGGCCATGTCTGCACTACCAACTTTGGTTGACACAAGTTATGTTGATGTATATTGCCTATGCGCATGCATAGTTGGATGACTGTATCAGCACTGCAAGTAATCACAAGAAGTGCTTGTGTCAATGCACAGTATGATGCACCAGGGTAGGTATCCCAGTGTGCCATGCACCGCCCTTTGGCACAATACCTTTTGTGTAATTTTTTGCAATGCATTGTGGGGCATACACAAGTTGTACAAGGAGGCTGGAACAAGGATGGTCCCATCATGTAACTTTCTCCATCCCATAATGGCATCCCTAGCCCATAATTTTCACACCTTTTTAAAAAAAATTCCCACAAATTAAAAAACTAGAGCAGATTGAAACTTTCCAGTGAAAGAAGTCAGTACTGACAACACTTCATTTTGAAAAATGAAAATGAAGTGTTTTTTTCCATCATGCTCTAAAGAAATTTTATACTTTTAATAGTTACCTCTGATTTGAAGGTCTTTTTGAAATAGTGGCATTCAACAGAGAAAAGCAATTTCAGAGGAAAATTTTAGTAAGAATAAAGTGATAACCTACATTTAATTTCTGTTACAGAGACTAGGGTCCCATAGATATGGCATCAGGCTGGGGATCAGGGAACCTGAAATTGTAATCTTGGCTTTGTTATTCGCTCATTTTGTTACCATGAGCAAATCACTTAACCTTCCTGCACTTCTGTTTCTTATCTGTAAACAGAAGAAAATTATACTCTCCCACCTTCGTAAAGGATTTTGAAATCTATAGATTAAAATCCCTGTATAAGTGCTAGTTATTATTTAGCAGAATCTGCAGAAGAAGCTCACTTACACCCAAAGGATATGAGAGGTCTTTCTCCCCGTTCTTTGTCTACTGGCAGTCTCCTCTGGTAGAATCTAGAAGGGGCTATGGCCAACCATACTTAGTTAATGGTCTCAGCCTCTTGAAATTGCTGAAGGATGGAGAAATAAAGGTTTCTGAGATAAAGGTGGGAACTCTGAAATGGAAAGAACATAAAGATTTAAGAAAATAGTCATCCAGTGTTTTCTGAAAACATTTAACTTTATCAGATATGTAATAAATAAATCTCTAATTACTCTCTCAATCACAGAGAGCAGACACAAGTTCCAATGAGCTGTCATTCTAAAATGATAGTTATTTTCTTAATTACTTTAATTGCTTTTCTTTTTAAAGGAGCTTTTATCTTCCATTGCTTCAGAAGGACACAATAGCTGATGTGACTGGAGACAGTATATTAGTGTTACTGAGAAACTCTCAGTTTTACTGGATCACACAAATCCCTCTGCTCTGCCTCCTGGATAATAGGCATCTAATATTACAGGGTCATAAAGTCATTGAAAATAGCAGTGGAAAAGGCTTTCAGAGCATGTAGTCTATCCCAAAACGCAATTGCTCCCTACAGTATGTTACTCAATATATTTTCTTGGGCTTTAAAATCATTCTTAGTATCGTGTTCTTGTTGAGCAAAGGAATTGATTTGTAAAGAAGAAGGTTGGAAAGTCTGTGGTTACTATTAATTGCTGATTTACTGAAGCACTTAGAAAGGTGCTGTACAAAAAGAGGAAGGTGTGTATCTTCCCTTCTTGGGTTGTTTTGTTTTGCTTCCTCTTATTTTTTTCATGTCTATTACAGTAGGGTCTCACTAATATTTGTAAAATTCAAGGCTGCATTATCCTTCACATCCTAGGAGCTGCATGGCTGTTCCTGGCTTCCCTGTCTGTCTGCTTCTGACAAAAAATGGTTCAAGGGAAGCGAGAAGATGTGGCTAGTTAAGTTATTGCTTTCTGTTTTAAAGGAACAGCACAATTGCTGTTCTAATGCTTTCATTTTAGGCACCTGATCTAAAATATGAATCAGTTCTCACTTCACCTAAGTGTTGAGGTATATTGGAGAAGTAAATGTAGGTCTCTGCCCATCTGTATTATATACTGGGGGTGGTCAGAAGACTTTAGCTCTAAATTCTTTATCTTTAGTCATCAGCGATAGTGCTAAAACTATTAAAAGCAATGGAAATGTTATTCATCCTGTGAGCAGGTGTCATATCATTAAGAGTGCCAACTGTCCAAAGCTGGGGCCAAAAAAGATATGTCTTTAGGAGGTGTTGGAAAGCTCCTCTCCATTCAAAGCAAACAAGCTAAACAATCAACAAAGTACCATTGCTCAAGTACGTATGGGCTGTGGTCAGTTGCAAAGAAAAAATCCAATGAAACTATTTTGAAGAGATTTTCTTGGATGAAATGACTATATCTGTTTTACAAAAATACATATGATAATATTAATATAAGGTATTTAATGAAATAGATGGCATTAACAACAGAGTTTAAAGGGTAACATTATTGTATTGATTTAATTGTTGCTTTTTAGGGATATTTATTCTTGTGGTGATTCATTCCTTGTCAGGGAATAAAATCTTTGTAAGTATTTCACTTGTTGTTTTGTTGTTTCTCTTTTTCTCTGTCTCAGGAGAAAAGATGCTGGGCTCTTGTCTTACAAAGAACATCTACCAGTGAGTCAAGTGGTGGTTGGAGATATTGACCGATCTGGATCAGAATCCAAGTTAACTGTGGGTCCTGTGCGCTGTCAAGGAGACCGTAAGTTTGCTGTTTTTCAACTGCTGTTGCTCCTGGTTAGCTTATAGCACTGCTGGAACATAGGAAAACTTTGATTGATTCCCCATCTAAGCTCATGCAAGTTACATTTTGCTCACAGCCACTTCCTAGCAGAGTCTAAGATGTGCAAAGAAAGGGAAGAAATGACCATAAAGCCACCAATAAAAAAGGGCTCCGCTTTGGATCTAAAATGTGGGCGTTCATCTTCCTTGTATGGTAAATGAGGCATCTTTGACTACCCAGCTAAGTTTATGATGACATAAACAGTAATACAAATAGCATAAGAGCAGCACTCAACAGCTGTGATGCTGCTGAGTGCTGCTGTTAATGCCATTAGCATTGCTATTTATATCACCATAACTAAGTTTATAGAGATATAAATAGTAGCATTATGGCTAAATGCATTCTTGTAAACTCAGGTTATAGATGTGTAAAGTTTGACATTACTGCTATCAAGTATCATCCTCATCAGAGCTCATTGTTGACTTGTAAACCAGGGATAGTTCTCTGTAGCAATTTCTAGTTTTAAACTTGTGCACTGGAGAGGTGATACATACCTTCCAGTTTGGTCTGTAGGAGGTGCAATATCAGAGTTATAAAGATTAAAGTGTACATTTTATGTAGTAAATGATGGTAGGTGATTTCAAAATGGAAGAAAAGGAGTGAATTTGGCCTAACCTTTATTTTCATTCATAAATATGGCTTGCAGGTTGGTTCTTTGTGTTACTATCAGATGCATTTAGTCTGCTCTTCTGTTACAGAAATTAGAAAAATTCTCCTAATTTTCTTTCTGTTTTCTGTTCATGTATTTGATGAATATTGTGTACAAACGTATTTCATGGGATGCTTGCAAATTGTTCACAGAAACTGATTTCTGTTTATTATTTGTGGTGTGTGACTGATCACCTGAGTCAGAAGTTACACTTTCTGTTCCCTGATTTAGATGACTGACATTTTTATACAAGATTTTACAAATTATGAATAGGAAATAAGGAATAGCAAATACTTTTTCATCCATACATACCCTTCTTCATATGTTTCATGAGTATCAGTGTGAATAGAAATCTATATGAATTCAGCCGTTTTCAAACATTAGTGTGAACAAAACCGCATTTGCTCAAATGTTCTTGAATAGCAAATAATAGGGGTTACCAAAACACAGTTAAATCCAACAGCTATTTAGGAAATGAATGAATTCCTAACAGTCCATTTGCATTGTATTCAGTCTGCTGTTTGAGTTATCCTGCCAAGTTTTGTGAAACCATAAATCCTATCCTGAGAATAATTTTGTATTTATTTCCATGGCCCTGAATTCACCCTGAATTCCTGGCCAACCCCTATCCCCTGTGCATTCTCCCCTGGATTCTGGAGCCTTCTTCATTCTCTACCCTGTCAAACTTCCTGCTGTATCACAGGTCAGGGCTGGGTGAAGAGGTCTCTTACTATCCCACAAGCACCTCGTTGAGGATCATGAACTCTGTGTCGGCTGCATTGAAATCCTTTGGGGGGAAGAGATCTAGGCTGGGAAATTCAACAGGCTTTGAACCATTTTCATTTTCAACAACCCATCTGGGATTGGACTTGCTCAGCTGGGAAAAGGCTGGAGTATCATTTAAATGGTTTTTGGAAAAGAAAATTTCCCAGACCCTTCAGGGCAAAGCTATGTCCTGTCCATCTGGCTGGTCCAGCCTCCTTGGTGGGCAAAGACAACCCATACCTGCCAATAGCGGAGAGGCAGACTGAGTGCAGCGGTGTCAGAAGATGGTATTGCGCATGCTCACTCCAAGCCAAGCAGCAAATCTGGGGGGATGCATGACCCTGCATGACACCTCTTCCCCCCAGGCATCACCTCTCTTGGTGGGAAACGTTTTGAATGTGAATTGCTGAAAATGATTTCAGAACATGGTCAGGGTGCCCATGTATATGGGGTCATAAATACACAGTATTGTGTATTCCTCATGAAAACAACATTCTCTGTACTGGCCCTTTTATGACACCCTTGATGTAGCACTGGGTGCAACCATTCTCCCTTTTGCTACCATGCAATGCTAATGCTGCATTATTACAGGCTAAAGTCTGTCCCTGCTGCCCAGAGCCTCGTAGCACCCCTACCCCTCCAGGATGGGGAACAACAAGAGCTGCACAGGATGGCTGATGCAGAAGAGGCCATTCATCGCCTTTACAGAATGTCAGTTACACAAGCACCAGGCCGGGGATCTTTTGTTTTCCCTGCCTCCTTTTTTATTTATTTGTGTATTTAACTGTATAAATAATTTTATTTATTTGTGTATAACTGTGGGGAGAGGTTGGAGCTCAGAGGAATGGAATGATCTGTCAGGAATGGTAACAAATTGCCTTGGGGCTCCTGTGCATGAGACAGGGCTGGCTAAGGGGCAGTTTGTTTATTTTCTAATAGAACTAACAAGACTTGCCCCTTTTACATTGATGGTCCCGTGTGCGAGACATTGGGCTAGGATTCAGGATGTATGTATTCGTATTCCAAGCTCTTCTACAAAGTTACTTTGTGACCTTAGTCAAGGTATTAATCTCTCTGTGCCTCACTTCCTCATCTGTAAAAGGATACTTCCTTTCTCTGTCCATTTTGAATGTAAACTCTTTGTAGCAAAGACCGTTTCTTACTAAGTGTTTGTACAACGCCCATGTGACGGGGACACTCACCTCTTGTGAGCACCTCTTATCAGTCAACAGAAAACCTGCACACAAACTCTTTATCTCTCTCCTTCTGGTGCCATCTGTCAGCGGTTAACCTCATCAGGGGGGTCTTCAGTGGCCCACCTCTCCAGCTAAGTCACACAGTCAAACTCATGAATGAACCGCTTCAGTGGTTTAAAAAAAAAAAAAAAGGTCCAACAGGGCCTATCACAGTGCCCTTGTCAGTATCTGTATCTGCAGCCCTGTCTCTGGGCTCAGTTCTCAGCCCCTTCTGGGCTTGCTTTAAGTCTGTATCTTCCCTGGCATAGAGCAGTGCCCCCAGGGCTTTCTCACTGGAGCCTCTTCCAGTCCTGCCCTTTAGTTGGGCCTCTAAACAAGTCTTATCCCCTTCTCAGGGCTTAGACCACCTTGCCAGTGGCCAGTGAGGGGACCTGGGCCCTCCTGCTACTCCAGGTCCCAACCCAGGGACCCTACAAATAGAAACCGTGTGCTGCTTCCTTTAATATTTGCTACTGCTATTCCCTGGGTTACTTCCCATGTAGCCCCATCCTCTTCACCCTTACCTCGGGGCTGAAGTTCTTCCTCACCGAATGCCACCAGAACCTGTCTTCTGGCTCTCCCTTGAGCTTCAGCAACCAGCAAGGGGCACCTTCGTAGCTCCACTGGTCCCCACCAGGAATTGATTTGCTTAGGCCATGCAGCTCCTTTTAACTTTCACAGGAAGCAGGTGCCACCTTCACAGGAGGCACCCAGAGGACCTCATCCTAGATCCAGCATCCCCGTATCATCTGCCACCTACCCCAACCTCAGGCTGTCTTTCCAGCACCTGGTCCCCCATATCCCCAGGTTGCAGCTCCTAAAACCTCACCCAGGTCCTGTCCTGGAGGAATGGGACTGGGCATAGATGCACCTGGAAGCTGTGAGAGAGCAGGCTACAGAGTTGCTCTTCTGGGTGTGGGGGAAGGGTCGAGGGATGAGCTGCCATCTCAAGCCAGGGTGTTGCAGGAATATTGCAGCCCACAAAGGGCCACTGGAGGCCCCAAAGCATCTCCATGACAAATACCTTCAAGAGCAGGCAGGGTACCTAAAGTGAAAACAGTCTGTCCTTGGCCCTGAATATGGAGGGAGATGTTTCTAGCCCCCGAGAGCTGGTTTAATAGATTCAGGGCAGATGGTCCCCTCCTTAGTATTTGTTTGTGTTGATTTTTTTTAAAAAGGCCTGTTGTTACTTGGGACCTAGAACACCATGTCTAACACCTGCATGCATTCTGTACTGTTTAGGGCCTGCCACACACAACAATGGTGCCATGTGGCTCCTTTAGCTTCCTGCCTCCCTCCTTCTACCTGGGTCTCCTTCCTGCTCCCTGAAGTTGCATGATAATGATGCTGGCACCCAACTGTGCACACAGTATATGCATGAGTGTGTCATATTATTGGCGCCCCACAACTCAAGAATTGTGCTCCGTTTAGCATCATCTCCTGCTACTTTGGTGTGTCCCTGCTCAGCGCTCCTTTATTGGGTTCCTAAAGACAATTTGAAGGAAATGTTCTGGAGTTGGTTTCTCCTTTTAAACAAATGCTTATTTTATTTAGGAGACAACAAATGGGAAATTTTATTCATAACTTCTACTTTTGATTTGTAGGCTAGGTCACCGTTACAGTGCTGGTGATCCAAAACTTTCCCTGTACTCCCCCTTCTCCACCCAACATTCCATGCCTATATCCACTCAACTGCTCTGTGTCTCCAACACTGAACCCAGTAACAGACTAGATGTGAGAGCGATTGTGAAAAATCTGTGTACCATTGCACTGTGACCGGTACACACACAAATATCAAGAAATTTAATCTAGTGGGGACACACTCACAGGCTGTTTTCACATTATTAGCCAAGCAGTGTGAGGTCTAACACATAAGTCAATGACATTTCTAAATATGGATTTAGGAGCCTAACTGTAGGCCCCATGTTTGAACATGTTGGTAAGGGTTTCTCTGAGAGACATGCCATAAAAGCAGTATGTGTATTGCCAAAATACCAAACTACTATAGTCTTGAATCTCTAATGTAAGGTAAGGAACAATAGGAATGCAAAATGTTTTATTGCACAGTTTAATTGCTCTTTTGTTGCAAATGTAGATAGTTTTGAGACTTTTCCTTCAGAAAGGGAGACTTATCCTTGGTCATATTAGTGATTATTTCCTGTTCTCCTGATTTATGGCCCATTAGAGACTGCTTTGGGCAAGCTTGGACTGTGGGTGTCACATCTCAGAAACCTGTGACTGAGAAAAACACTGTACTTCCTTGCACTTCTGGTCTGTGAAAACATGCCCCCCAAAAACTTGCTACTCCATGAAAATATGCTCATTATTTCTGAATAATTATGCAGAATATTTTTGTTGGAGGGTTCTTTTGGGGGGATTGTTATAGAATCTTGTTAATTAGCTTAATAAATTATGCTGAAAAACATTCTGAAACTTCGCTGGGCATGATTCTTCAACCTTGTATTGCAAGATAACTTCTTCCTCTTTGACTCTGACTCACAAAACTAAATCTACAATATAAAAGTAGCCAACAGAAGGCCCTCCTCTTCTCTAAGGATTTCCTTATTGTCCTAAAAGCCACCAGTGCTCCACCCAGCTAATGCTCAAGGCCTTATAGATTCATCCGGTCTCTGTGCCAAAAATCCCATGGATCTTGCCCAGGATGTATCCTGTACATTGGATAAGATATTCAGTCTCTGTCTTTTTCCATTGTGTCTTCTGAGTGGCGGACTTAGAGCAGGCTTAACTAGTTTTTAGCGAAACAGGTGGACTCTGCTCAATGTGAGTCTTACACTATAGCACATTCACACTTTAAGCAAGCACTTTAAGGTGTGACCAAAAGTATTGTTCTCAAGTTGTTCCATTAGGTGTATTGTGCTAATGTTGTAGCAATGAAAAGTAATTGATACAGATTCTTTGGTCCATCTAAGCTGCACTCAACACAGCCGTGGGAGAGAGGAAAGCAAAGTGGTTCTATGTAATCTTTGCATTCCCCCAATCCTGATGGCAGAAAGGGACTGTTCTAAATTGTGCCCAGTTGCTTATGGTGCCAAAGATTATTGTAGGGAAGCAACATTCTATTCACACTTCTTTCTCCAAAGGAATATCCACTACACCAGGTGCAGAAAGAGGGGTGGTGACGCTGCATCATCTGTGAATTCCCACTCAATTTATATTTTTTTTCTCTTCCAGTTGTGTGGTTTTTATTCTCTCAGTGAGTCTTTTTGATCACAGAGCCATGACTCACTACTTATGTTTGACTCCCATTATCTTTTATCTCTGAGATGGGGAGGAAGGAGCTGCTGCACTTACTGTAGTTGTCTCCACTTCGAGTTTCAGGAAGTCCAACAGCAGCTCTATTTATGTGGAATCATATGACAGAGGGAAAAAAATCTCCTTGACAGATTATAGAAATTCAGGAACTAATCAAAACTCTGTTCCTACACTAGTCCATTGATTTCTTGTGTTCTCCAGGGAAATATACCATGAGCTCTTTATTCATTAATCCATCTCCTGTGCTTCATCATTACTCCTTTCAATTTGATACTTTGTTCCTTTCATTTCTGAATATTGGTCTTATTGTTTTAATCTTGCATTTCCTTTTGAAAGCTATTTATAAAGTTGGCTTAATAAATAGTGTAATGTTTTGGATTGGTTCTTGATTTTTGTACAGGTGTATTTTACTGTGACTGGCAGTTTGCACTGAAATCACTCTTTCTAGACTTTAAAAAAGACGATAGATGCTCACAAGACCTTTTCTTTTGCCAGGTGTGTTTGTATGCCTTAGATACAGTACTTGACATGTATCACATGTACAGGTCAATAACCTAGCATTGTAACAGAGTTTCATTAGCTATCATAAGAAATAAGCTTACTGATTCATATGTTCACAATAAGACTGTTTTCATCATTTCCCAAAAGGGGAAGGCATTTACTAGAGCTCCATAAATCCATTAAACTGAAATCCTCCCAGGGACAATAAATCCATTCCTGTTAGTTTCAGCTGATCTGTACATCAAAAAAAAAAACCTCATAAAAGTTCACTAATCTTGTTTAAGCAACGTGGTGTGATGTCTGTTAAACATTGTCTTCTTAACATGATATCCTACATAATAGTTCTGTATCACAGGAAACCCCCAAAGCAAATGATACACTCAGCAAAATAAACTCATACATTAAAGCCACATTTATTATAACAAGGCTGGCCTAGTGATTTGTTAAAATATATGCTCACATCTCCCTGACCCTTACATCTTCTGGTTTTCTTTGAACCTGGTTTTCAGTGATATCGCCCAAGGTTCAGAAGAAAATCACAGCTTCTGTGTGAATTTGTAATTCTCAGTTGAACCTTAAACTCATAAACAAGGTCAGTTTTTTAATAGGATACACAGTGTGTTGACTAATCAGGCCAGCTGTGGTGTCAGTATTAAATACTTCAGTGTGTTATGTTAGTAGGTGTCACAGCTGAGCAACAATTTATAAAGGTAATGATAAATAAAACAGCTGTTTCAGAATTTGAGCAGGAGAAGGTCTAATCCTAGCATGTCTTAGGCAATATTCCAATAATAGAAGTCTTTGCCTTTTTGTTCACTAGACATGGAAACAGTGTGACAAATGCAAATTAACATCAGGGTAATGATAAAGGAAGGCCAATATTTTCAAGCTTAGTTGCCTACAGTTAGGTGCCTAAATCAGTAAATAGTCACATACATAGATATGGCCTCATTTGCAAAGCCTGTAGCTCCTATTGACTTCAGTGAAAGTTGGTTCCATTTGATAGCTGGTGGTAGTTTGAAATTCAGGTCATTTCTATTAAGATTCCTAATTATTCAGTTCTGAAAATGTTAATCTCAAGCTTTGCTTTGTCTAGGTGCCTGTGGCTATATATTTCTTTAAAGATGGTCAAAACTCAAAATTTCTATTCTATGGGAAATTCCAACATTTCAAATTGGAACAAAAACAAAAAAGTTTGAAATTACCTACAAAACTAAATTTTGGGGGAAAAAAACATTGTTTCAGGTCAGTCAAAACATTCTGCTTTCATAAAATCTAAATGTTTCATTCCAATTTTGACTTTATTCTATAATTTAGAATATAAAATTTACAATATAATATAAATTTCAATACATTTCTAAATGAAAAGTAATTTTGAAATGAAACATCAATATATGTTGTTCTGATAAAGTCAAAATGTTCCACTCCAGCTTTATGAACCTTTCCCCTTTTTTTCATTTTTTTTTTCAAAATGAAGTTTTGTCAATATTGACTTCTTTCACTGGAAAGTTTCAACCTGCTCTAGCTTTTTACTTATTTTGCCTGCCCTTATACATGTATGAGAAACTTCCAAAGAAAAGTCAGCAACCTCAAGATGTTGATTTTTGTGTCTCCCTGTGTGGTACTCTTCCCTGTGAGTCAGTACTAACTAATGTGTCAGTGTGGTGCTCTGAGGTATTGTGATGTTAAAAGTGCCATTTTGGGGGTGAAAGTTGAAAGCTAGATTCTGACTACTCAGGGGTGAATTGATTCAACATGTTTGGGATGCTGAAAGCATCCTGCCCTTCCTGGTAAATAACCCAGTGTTTGTAGGTGATCCAAGAGACTAATAACCATTTCAATATATGCTATTTCATAAACCACCAAGAACAAAACTAATACTATATAGCACTGGAATGCTTGAGAATGCTATTTCTAGCTTGCTTAGATATTCTAAAGGAAATTGGTCAAAACAGTGGGATTTTTTAAAAAGTGTTTTAAATGAATGGACCTGATTCTCCACTAGCTTGCACTTTATTTAGTCATTTTCTCTTGTTAAAGAGGAAATAAATCATTACCTGGTCAAGATGCATTTTCAACACATTTTGCACAGGTATAATTCACTACAGGCAAGACAGTGACCAACTGTTATGATTCAGGATTAGCTATACCTTTGCCCTTCACTCAGTTTCTCCATAGGTACTCTTTCAAGTGATAGGCCCTGTGCCTTCACTTCTGTCATAGTGGAATCCTGTGAGCCACCTCACTTTTAGACTTGTTCTCTGAGCTCTACGGCATCCCATTTACCAGCCACGTTTCCTCAGCAGGTCCTGCAGGGTTTGGCAGTTACTCTAGACTTCCCTTTTGGGGAGCTGTTTGCAATATGAAAATCCAGTGACTGTGGTGTTTAGATGTTGCTTGTAATTATTAGAACTGGGAGCACTGGCTGTTGGGAGTCTGAAAGGACAGGAAACAGGAAGGAGGAGGGAGGAGTTGAGGAGGCAGAGTGAGAGTTACAAAGGGTGCAGCAGCAGCTTGATAAAGAGATTTCCACTTTAAGAATAAAGTCCTGTTGAAGTTTGTTAGTACCTTGCCTGGTTGATACAACAGTGACCTTCAAAATAAAGTATTATTTATTTATCCAGAGAAATATAGGAAGCAGAGAGAAATGTGTTAAAACAACAAAAAGACCTACATGTATATTAGTCTTAACTAAAGTTTGAAGACTTAGTTAGGCCAAACTTATCCCTGGTGGCCTGCTTTTCTGGAGACTGGGTTAAAGTCTGCTTCTCTGCAAAACCTGTCTCTCCCCCTCTGTGCATTAGTTTCCAAGTTCTTTGTTTAAGGTTTCCCACCTGTAGGCCTTGACCCTATCCTAAGCTAGAGTGTGCTTATTTCCCACATGAGCAAAAGACCTTCACACCTGTATTGTTAGTTAAACATTGGTGATTGGAGTTATCTAAAGCCATTGACTTTGGTTCCTACGGACTCAAACCACCTAAAACTTTAATCCATACTTATATTTTAGCAAGCAATCCAATGGCTATCAAACCAACAGAGGTACACATAATATTCCTAAAACTAATACAGATATTTTCTGTGTTCTTCACACCAATGAAATGAACTTTTCATTATTCAACTAGACCTACTGTACAGTTTACACTATAGGTTGGATTTTCAGAAGCAATTAGATTCATAGGAGCATATTTAGGTCAACAGTGAGTGATCATGAAAAATTCACCATATGTTTCCAATGGTTGCAACTGCCTCTAATAATAAGAAAATGAAAACTCTTGCAAAATTAAAGTTTTTTTTTTAATTAATCCATTGTTCAGGAACTATCTGCCATAAAACTGCTGCCATGTTATAAATGTAAATTCATCCACAAACCATCAGAAAGTATGTAAGACAAAATACCTTAGCAATTATAATTAAGGCTACAAATCTGTCTTAGAGATCATGGATTCCATGACTTCTTGAAAATTCCAATAATTTAGCCTTGGGCGATGGAGCTTTGACGTCAGCACCAGCCGGCAGAGCTCTGGCTTCATCTTAGATAAACACGTGATTTATTGTTTATTGCTCACATTCTGTATGTGACTTTTAATAAAAATACCCAGGCTAAAATCGTAGCCTTAATTA
Organism: Mauremys reevesii; assembly: GCF_016161935.1. NCBI lineage: Eukaryota > Metazoa > Chordata > Testudines > Geoemydidae > Mauremys > Mauremys reevesii. The sequence goes on from NC_052624.1 coordinate 98,507,893, forward strand.
TAATGCTACCAGCAAAATGTAATTGACCAGTAATAAGACATTTTTTATTTGAAAAAGGACAGCCTTGATGACCTCTTGCCTAATATTTCAAGTTCATTTTGATCACTGTTGTATTAAGTTTTCAGTGGATTTGATTGCCGCTGATGAAATATGAATAACAGTGCCTGTTTGCCTCTTTGATAAGAATCATCAACTTCATTTAATCAAATAGTTCTGATTCATCTTCTTCGAGTTCTTGCGTATGTCGATTCCATTGTACGTGTGTGCACGCAAAAGTTGTGTGGTCATCGGAGACTTTTGCCTTAGCGGTATTCATAGGGCTGACTGTGGCGCCCTCTGGAGTGCCGCGCTCATGCCGTGGTATATGAGGCGCCGCCGGCCCTAGGCCCTCTCAGTTCCTTCTTACCACCAGTGGTGGTCAGTCAGAGTGCCTCTGTCTCTTGCTTTGCAAGAGGTCAGCAGTTTTCTCTCCTATCTTAGCCTTGTGCTTCTAGCTTTAAATAGTTTAATCATTTGTTAGTTTTTAAGTAACTGTTAAGTGTTTAGTTAGATAGTGTCCTGGCCGGGACTTTGCCCCAGGCAGAGCATGCCCTGGTCTCTGTGTTTGCCAGATGGTCTTGCCAATGTTCAGTCCTCTTGCACTGGGAGTGTGATGAGGGCAAGGGTGGACACTAACAGCACATAAAACAATCATAGAATCATAGAATATCAGCGTTGGAAGGGACTTTAGAAGGTCATTTAGTCCAACCCCATGCTCAAAGCAGGACTAATCCCCAGGCGGAGGAGATGGAGGAGCAGATGGACACATTGTTTTAGGTGCTGTCAGTGTCCACCCCAGCCCTCCTCACATTCCCGGTGCACGAGAACTAAACATTGGCAAGACCATCTGGCAAACCCTATCCTCCATCCCACCTACTTCCAAGAGGGCAGAAAAGAAGTACTTTGTTCCTGCGAAAAGGTTGGAGTATTTATATATCGGGACCATTGATCGTATTGATGGCAAACAAGAGGGATAAACAGGGGCCCACCAGTACCACCCCTAAGAATAAGGAGACCAAGAGTCTGGATTTGTTTGGTTGCAAGATTTATTCTACAGCCAGCCTCCAGTTTTGGGTGGCGAACCACCAGGCCCTCTTGGGTCGCTATAACTAACTTGTGGGACTCTCTCCTCAAGTTCAACGACTCCATGTTTCAGGAGACGGCCCAGGAGTTTGCAACTCTGGTGGAGGAGAGTACCATGGTGGCTCGTGCTCCCTCCAAGTGGCCTGGGATGTGGCCAATGCAGCTGCCCAAATGGTCGCCATGGCAGTGGTCATGTAGCACAGTTCCTGGCTCCAGACTGCTGGACTGTCCCAGGAGCTGAGGCCTCTATTCAGGATCTCCTTGTAACACGTCGGACTCACCCCGGTGGCGCCTCCTGCTGGTCGTCTTTGGGAATTAGCTCAGTCCAGCATCCAGAGCGCCCTCTGCAGGCCGGTGATCTGCCTTCCAGCTACTGGCTCCTGTGTCCCTCCCAGGACCCCAGTGCCCCTTTAACTGGGTCTCCTCCTCCCAGGGGAACCCCCACCCCACTATCCCCACTTTGCCTCAGTATTGGCTACTGCTCAGTCTCCATCTAGCCACTGTTCACTGGGGCAGACTGCAGTATCAGCCACTCATCATAGGCAAAGGGGTTTGGACCTGCTGCCTTTGCCTACCCCTGGGTTTCCCCCTGCAATCCCCAGTACCTTTTGGCCTTGTGCTAGGCCACAGCCTGGGGCTTTCCAGGCCAGAGCTCCCCAGCTCCTCAGCCTTTCCCCAGTCCTGCTCCACTCAGGTACTCTATCTCAGCTCCTAAGCAGTCAGGCCCATCTCCCTCTATAGCTAGAGAGAGACTGTCTGGCTTCTGGCTTCCCTGGCCTTCTTATAAAGCCCTGTTGCTCAGTTTGGGGCGTGGCCCCAGCTGCAGCCACTTCCCCAATCAGCCCAGCCTAAAGCCCCTTCCCGGGGCTGTTTTAAAGCCCCAAAAAGGCAGGAGCAGGTAACCACCCCGCTACACTCCTATTTGAAGGTGTTAGCCTTTTTTCCGACCAAAGGGATGTGTGACTGCACAGCCTAAAAGACACGCAGGCCACCCTCCATTCTCTGGAGATACACACTCCTCAGGCATCGAGACAGCCGTTCTGGCCTCCTCCACCACCTCAACAGAGGCAGCCTTGACAAGGGCCTGCAAGGAAAATAGACGTTGGGTTTAGCCCTTCGGCATCCTGATCTCCTGTGGAGCCTCCCCCAGAGAAACACCAGGGGGACCAGAAGCGCTCATTTTGAGGGTGCACTCGGGAGTGACACGTCAGCCAACTGCCCGGATCCTTTCTGCCTTTACCTCAACCGCCTTTCCCCTAACGCTTGGCATGGTCATGGGTTACATCAGACCGCTGGGTCCAGGACATAGTGGCTTAAGGCTATACCCTGCAATTTTTGGCCACCCCTCCTGACCACCCTCACCTCCTATCCCTCTTCAGGGATCCTTTTCATGAGCAACTCCTCATTCAAGAGGTTGAGAAGCTCCTGGGCTTGGGGGCTGTGGAGGAGGTTCCTTGGGACATGAAAGAAAGAGGTTTCTACTCCCACTACTTCCTAATTCTGAAGGCCAAAGGGGGCCTCTGACCCATTCTGGACCTGAATGGCCTCGACAAGTCTCTCAAAAAGTTGAAGTTCTGCATGGTCTCCCTGGCCTCCCTCATTCCTTCCCTGCATCCAGGGGACTGGTATGCCACTCTCGACTTAAAGGATGCTTACTTTCATGTTTCCATACTCCCGGAACACAGGTGTTTCCTAAGTTTCATAGTGGCCAGCCGCCGCTTAGAGTTCATGGCACTACCCTTTGGCCTATCCTTTGCCCCCAGGGTGCTCACGAAATGCGTGGTGCCAGTAGCGGCTTACTTGAGGCATCGAGGTGTCCAGAGCTTTCTGTATCTCAGTGACTGGCTCATCAAGGGCAGGTCTCTGGAGCAGGTTCAAAAGAGGCCTCGATCTGGTGCGTCCCACGTACAGCAACCAAGACCTATTAATAAACACAGAAAAGTCCAACACACAGAGTTCATTGGAGCAGTTCTCAACTCCATGCAAGCCAGGGCCTTCCTTCCATAAGCTCATTTTCAGGCCATGACGGGCTTGATCTCCCACATAAAGATCCTCCCGTTCACCACGGCTCACACGTGCCTGCGACTGATGGGCCACATAGCCCATGCATGTATGTGGTCAGCCATGCCTTCATTTGAGACCTCTACAAGCGTGGCTGGCCTTGGTCTACATCTCTAGCAGGCATCCCCTGGACTGAGTGGTCACGGCGCTGAGCCATGTCCTCTTGTCTCGACTTGTGGTGGGACCCCATGTCCGTACTGCAAGGAGTTCCCTTCATGACCCGTCTCCGGTGCTGATCCTTGTCTCAGATGCATCGGATCTGGGCTGGGGAGCCCACTGGGAGAGCTCAATACCTAAGGCCTCTGGCTACAAAACAAACTAGCCCTTCACATCAATGTCAGGGAGCTCAGAGCAGTTCACCTGGCCTGCCAAGCTTTCTTGCCCCACCTGAAAGGCAAGGTGGTGCCGGTCCTGATGGACAATACTACCGTGATGTATTACATCAACAGGCAGGGCAGCACCAGGTCTTCGGCTCTTTCTCAGGAAGCGCTCAGCCTCTGGGGCTTTTGTGTGCGGAATGCCATTCATCTGGTAGCCACCCATCTGCCCGGTACAAAGAACGTCCTGGCAAATCACCTCAGCAGGATCTTCTCATCTCACTACGAATGGTCGCTCCATCTGGAGGTGGTTAGCCTAATCTTCCACGGTGCAGGACTCCCCATGTGGATCTGTTCGCGTCCAGGCAGAACAGAAAGTGCCACATGTTCTGCTCTCGGCAGAGCAGGGACAAGGACTCCCTGTCAGATGCCTTCCTGATCCCATGGTTAGATACTCCTTCGCATCTCTGCCATTAATCCACAGGGTCCCACTAAAGGTGAAGCAAGACAAAGCAACAGTCATTCTTGTAGCCCCAGAGTGGCCTTGTCAATACTGGTTTGGTACGCTGCTGAGTCTTTCGGCAACCACCCCACTTCAGTTACCTCTTCAGCTGGATCTGCTATCCCAGGACCACAGCAATCTGCAGCACCTGAACCTGGCGGCACTATACTTGACAGCCTGGCTACTGTGTGGCTAAGTGGGGACAAGAGGTGGTATTCCACTGGTGTCCAGCAGGTCCTGCTGGGCAGCAGGAAAACCTCCACTAGGGTACTTATGTGGCAAAGTGAAAGCGGTTCATGTGTTGGGCCTCAGATCGTCCCATTCGTGCAGAAGAGGCCCCACTGCAAGACATCCTGGACTATTTGCTGCACCTTAGGCTCCAGGGCCTGTTGCTATCTTTGGTTAAGGTATACCTGGTGGCCATTTTGGCGTTCCACCCTCCGTTTCAAGGCAGGTCGACCTTTGCCCATCCCATGATGAGCACCTTTACCCATATATCCGGAACTCAGTTCCCCCTTGGGACCTGAATCTTGTGCTGTCATGACTCATGGGACCCCACTTTGAGCCCTTGCCTTCCTGCTCCCTCCTGCTTCTATCATGGAAGGTCACCTTCTTAGTCGCTATAACTTCAGCCCATAGGGTATCCGAGATCAGGGCGTTCACGTCAGAACCACCTTATACGATCTTCTATAAGGACAAGGTCCAGCTGCATCCACGTCCAGCCTTTCTGCTCAAGGTTGTCTCCCAGTTCCATACTTGTCAAGCCATAGTATTATCAGTCCTTTGTCCAAAGCTTCATGCAATGGATGAGGAATGCAGGCTGCATACCCTGGACGTCAGACGAGCACTGGCCTTTTACGTAGGTAGAACAAAGCCATTACACAAGTTCTGCGCAGTTGTTTGTTGCTGTCGCAGACAGGATGAAGGGTTGCCCAGTGTCTACCCAGAGAATCTCATCCTGGATTCTGGCTACTGTTATGAGCTGGCAAAGGTGCCCCTGCCGGTGATTGTGACGGCTCACTCCACTAGGGCACAGGTGTTATCGGCAGCCTTCCTTGCTCAAGTGCTGATCCAAGAAATTTATCGGGTCGCAACCTGGTCGTCCATCCACACATTCGCTTCACACTATGCACTGACCCAGCAAGCTCAAGACGATGCTGCTTTCAGCAGATCAGTGCTCCAATCTGCAAGACTGTGAGCTCCAAGCCCACCTCCAGGGATTCTGCTTGTGAGTCACCTACAATAAAATCGACATGAGTGAGAACTCGAAGAAGAAAAATGGTTACATACCTTTTTCTAACTGTTGTTCTTCAAGATGTGTTGATCATGTCCATTCCATTACCCTCCCTCCTGAGAGGGCGTAGGGCCGGCGGTGCCGGATGTACCACAGCATGAGCATGGGACTCCAGAGGGCGCCACAGCTGGCCCTACAGGTACTGCTAGGGCAAAAATCTCTGAAAACCATGCATGTGAGTGCACACATACCTACAGTGGAATGGACATGAGCAACACATCTTGAAGAACAACAGTTAGGAAAAGGTAGGTAACCATTTTTTCTTCAATATCAAGCTGCTTCCTTCCGATGCTCATAAGAAAAAGGATGACCTGGCAAATCGTCCTGCTAAAACCTTCTAAGTAAATAAATCCACTCTATTACAGTTCTTTAATATGTAATTAAAATGGTTTCATCTCCCATGACTAAGTCTATCTCTGTCTGCTCACCTGTTACCCTATTTTATGCAGCATAATCTGCTTGGACTATTAAATAGAAATGGAATTTCTTTTAGTATATGGGAGGGAAAATGTGTCAAACAGTGAACAATGGTGGAATGGAATGGTGGAATGCATATTTCCAGATGAACCTAACCCCTTCCTATGCCTCAGTAATAGTATGGGATGATTTATTGGCCTATTGGCTTCTGTGTACTAGTACTGGTTCCCTAGTATCAGAAGTAGAGGAAAAGCCATACCCGCCTTGAGGATGGGAGATTGCAGACCAGTAACTACATAAAAATAGGTAATTTCACTTTCACACTCTTCCGAACTGCACACATGGGACTGAAAGAAGGAGCAGGAAGGTATCTGCCCCTTAATTGCTTCCCTTCCACACATTATTGTATATATAAACTGCAAAGCAAGTGCTATAGGTATTGGTTGGCATTTGGGTGCTAGATTTTGCGAGTCAGGGACACCTTGTCCTTCTGAAACTCCCATTCAAGTTCACTGCTGTCAGGAAATATTGAAAAAGAGGAGGAAATACTGTAGAGTATTTGTAGAGTTGTAATTTCATCAAAGGGGGAATTCTCAGATGTTGTAAACTGGAAAATTAGAGTTCAGAGTGAAACTGCCCCGGGTTCTAATATAAGTTCTCAATAAGCTATGTCTTATTTTGATAATATATGATCCATGGTGGATGCTACCATAAACAAGACTGAAAGATTTAACGCCCTGTATTTCCAAATGAGATTGGGGTTCTGCTGCATGAACAACATTGCAGCATGTACTGCTATAATTGTTTTAGTCTCAACAGATGATTTCTTTCTCTTTTGATTTAGTTCCACCCAGCTCGAGCTAAGTATTCTTGACTTTTTGCCCCTATTACTTTCTTCCACTGGAGGAAGTAGTTTTGTCTTAGCATATGCATGAAAGTAGTCCAGTGAAGCAGTGTAAGTTTAATTGAGAAACCCTTTCCACACACACCTCTGGATCTACATCCCTTTTAATGTCGTCTCAGGAAAAAAAAACATGGAATTGCTAAGATTAATGATTTCCATGCTCATGACATTCTGATTATAGGCCTGTCAGCATTTACAACTTGGCCATAAAAAATCACTTTGAGTTGGAATTTTGTATACAAGTCCCCAGTGGACTCACAGAGCAGATTTTCAACATGACCCAGTTTTAACATGAATCACAGGGACTCACAAGAGAGACTTGAATACTTTCTAACAGCATGCTATTCGCTGTCAGATGTTTTATTGAGTGTTGGATTTGCAGAGTGGATATGGTGGATAAAGGGTTTTATTTATTGGAAAAAAAATAAACCATCTTACAGTTGAATGCAAGTGTCTACTGTCCATCGTACATATCAGAAAAGATCCAGACCAAATAGAGTGAAATGACATAACCTTGAAGCCACCACCCTTGAAAATCTAGCCTTTTCTATGCCTGACCTAAGCAGCAGGACAAGCACACTTGAATGGCAAACAGTGCAAGAAATAAAGAAATGTAGAATGAAAATTATGATTTGGGCACATGGAAAAACCATACACCTATGCAGTCAGTAGTAAAAGCAGCTCAAATATCCAGAGAAACATTCTTTACATAGGTCTAGTCTTCCTAAAGAATGTGGGATGCTGCCCTTTTAATAGCAAACATTGAATCTTGATATTGTTTAACACTGATTCTCTACTACATCTGAGCTAAACCTGGATGTAGTCGACAGTGGCAGTTCAAATTGCTGATTCAGAACAGCCTAATTTATGCTACTGGCATGTGATCACATACCTTCTGCCAGGGGAGTACCAGGCATAGCAGAGCTCCATTCCATTCTGCCATGTCCCATTCCCCTCCCTATCTCACCCTTGTCTCTCCTTGGAATCCCCTTGAGTTAACACACTCTTCCCTTCTGCTTACACTGGCAGTGGGAGGCAGCTGGTATAGGAGAAAGCAGAGCCACCTGCACCAGATGTATGCCAGTGGAGAGTTTCCCTCCACTAAAGGAATGGCCATCTCCAGCAGATTGAAGGCCACTTCATTAGATTTATGTGATGCCCAGTGGCCTTAACAAAAAAAAGAGAATCTGGCCCTTTGAGTTTTGCCTAGATTTAGTTGCCAAAAGAGTTATAGGAAACATGCAGGGAGAAATTTGGTTAGTTTATTTTTTTCTGTCCATGTGTTTGTGGAGAGTAAACAGCCAAAGCCAATTCAGTTGTGATTTATATGGGGATATAATTTTATGTCAGATGTAAATTGACGAGAAAAAGAGTACAAGAAGGTATAAGAAGTAAAGTAGTGTAATTTGCACTGGCATTCAGTGGGTGTTCAAAATGAATGTAATTTACATTTCAATGGGGCAAATTGTCTTCTTTTTGAACTGAGGAGAATTTGGCCCTAAAGAGCATGAAGTAGCATAGCATGAAAAGTTAAGCAAGTGGAAAGAAAAAATAAAACAGTTATGTCAGCTTTGTCATACATCTTCCTGCTAGTTATTTTTCTAAAACACTCCCTTTTTGCTCCTCAGTATGTAAATCACCCATTTGGCAGATCAACTGAATGCCAGGTTGCTGTAAAGTTACATTATTTCACCATTTACAACACTTTTCTTTCCAACTCACACCATCATTTACATCACCATGGGAACTGACCCAAAGACTTTCCTGGGAGTTGCACCTCTTTTAAACCAAGCCCTTAGTATATTACATCTGATACACATGAAATTTTACCTACACATGCACATCTTAGTATAAACCAGAGAATGCATGTTCTTTGAACTTTATAGCGCCTAATCATTTTTTAGTCATATTCGCTATATATTTTTATACTGCAGTAATGGGAACATATGTGAGCCCACTAAGGTCCATAATAATTATTCCCACTGATATTAAGAAAAAGATTGTGTAGCCTAATGGGTAAAATATAAGCTTCATATTTCAGAAGTGTAGAACTCAAATGCAATTGAAGATCTAATTTTATTAAAATTTCCTTTAATTTTTTTCCCCATCATCATGATTATATTACAGGTTAATTTTGCCATTTTTGTAAAGTTAAAAAGAAATATCCAAAGTATTTCACATTAAATATATCTAAATTCCTAGGGCATGTAAGCAAAGACTTTTTAACCTAGTAGATGACATATAGTAGCTGTTCATATTAAATTCAAATCCTGTTAGGATGCACTTTCATTACAATTTAAAACCTTTTTCCATCAATTTGATTATATTGTATATTAATTTTCTACCATTTTTCTACAGCAAAGTAAAAAAAATTAATAATGTGGATAAATAATGAAAGAATCATTGAACCAGAGAGAGACAGACAGACAGAAAACAAAGTTTGAGAATAATTCTGTAGCCTGGTGATTGGAGCACTCAGGTGGGAGACCCAGGAGCCAATCCACATTGGAACAGCTTCAACAGGAGAAACTGAACCCAATGGGTAGGGCACTCACCAGAGATGTGGCAGATCCCCATTCAAATCCCTGATCCTCGTCAGGCAGAGGGGGGATTTGAAGCAGTTTCCCACATCCCAGGTGAGACGCTAACCACTGGACTAAATGTTTTGAGGGAGCTCCTTCTGTATCAACATCAAGAGAGTGTTTGCAGCTGCAAATCCCAAGCAGAGGATGTCATCTATCTCTGAGAGAGAGGCAGGGCTTGGCACACATCCCTCACCTTGGAATCTCTCCTTGGCTAGCTTAGACAAAGAGCTGCCTAGTGTGCTGGCTTTTGCAAATCCCATTTTGAGGCACGTATCGCTCTCCATTCATTGTATGGGGAACCTAGGTGCCAAACGCAGGCTTTGTGAATCCCAGTGATTTTGTAGATGCCTAAAAGTTAGGCGCTCAGCATCATCACACCAATGTTTCTTTCCCCTGGTCTACACTGGGGTAGGGGGGATCGATTTAAGATACTCAACTTCAGCTACAAGAATAGCATAACTGGAGTCGACATATCTTAGATCGACTTAGAATCACTTACTTCACATCCTCACGGCGTGGGATCGATGGCCGCCCCACACACTCTCCCCCCCCCCGTCAACTCTGCTTCTGCCTCTTGCCCTGGTGGAGTTCCGAAGTCAACGGGGAGCACGTTCGGGGATCAATTTATTGCGCCTAGATGAGACATGATACATCGATCCCTGATAGATCTATCACTACCCGCCGATCCAGCGGGTAGCGTAGACATACCCCTAGTGAATCTAGTTTCTTGTCCTTTTCTTCTGTGGGAAAACCTGCAGGGTGGGGTGGGAGATGACCTCTGTGGAGTTTCACATTTACCACTTGTCATTTGCGCAGTATGATGCCACTAAGATTCTCTGTCCTCAGATTCCTCACCCTGACTATGCTGACCTCCAAACTCCAGTTCCAACCTGCAAAGCTCCACATATAAAATGTTTATGCAGTAGGTCTTATGCAGGCTCAGGGGGAGAGGTATGATACCCCTTTGCCTGTGTTAATAAAGGTAATAACTTGTAAATTATTTCAGCAACTAGATACATTGGTAATTCAGAGGGGAACAAAAAAATAAAACTAAAAGTGCATCAGCTTAGACAGAACTAAAAGCAGATGAGTAGAAAATCCTTTGAATCACATAATCATTTTTTTCCTCAATAAGGCAATTCATGCCAGTTCCATCCGTTTACTGTTAGGAGCTTACAGTAATCTGTACATGCAAAGTCTTGGCTAAGCTTGCAGAACCGTGGAACTCTCTGTCTTATAAAATTAAGCAGTAAATTCTAGCATTTTTATACACTTATCTTTCAACTCACACATTTGCGAAGAGTCATCTGTACTTCTGATTTGGTCTAATTCAAAGAAGAGCAAATTATTCTTTTTAGTAAGCCCTTTGTAAAGAACTAGCTATATAGTAAGAGGCAGGCATCAGTGATTGATGCTTTTAAAACAACCTTTTCAGCATTTTATTTTATTAATCAATTTCTAGCATTCATACTTTAATACATTTTATTTTATTATTTAATCTTGGCTGCTGAAGGAAAACTTTTGCCTGATCTTTGTAAATATTTTTGCTTTTGAAAAATAAGGGACTAAAAGCAATATAAATATAAATTGATTATTTAGTCAGAAGTCACAATTCATGTTTATATACCCAGTATGCTGCTCTATCATTTATTTAAACTTGCTATAATATGTTTAATGTGAAGATGATTTACCAGTTTGAGTTGTCAGATCTTCCTATCCCAACGGCAAGCAGGATCAGGCCTGATCAGTAGTTGAATAGGAGACACCTAAGGAAAACTCAGGTACTCCAACAAGTGATTGTGACTAGAGCTGAGTGGGAAAAGATTAGGAAAAGCTTGCCCCAAATCATTATGCCTTTTACTGGGTTTACTTTAAAAAGAAAAAAACCTAAACGTTGGTCAGAGAAGTTATACCAATGAGATGATTGGAGCTACAAGCTGAGGATGACAAGCACAACAATAAAACAATATTTCAAAACGCAGAGAATTTATCATCTACTAGGAATATCTACAGGATAATGATAAAGGAAAAAGCACAATTTTACTTTGTAGTTGATGATTACTTTGTATCTAACTCATCAGGCCTGAAACAGGAATAAAATAACAGGACACTAAAAGTATGTCTACCCAGCAAAGAAAACCCACAGCTGGCCCGTGCCAGCTGACTCAGGCTCGCAGGGCTTAGGCTGCAGGGCTGTTTGATTGTTGTGTAGATGTCCGGGCTCAGGCTGGAGCCAAAGCTTCAGCCCGAGCCCAGAAGTCTAGAAAGCAATGAAATAGCCCTGCTGCCCAAGCCCTGCAAGCCCAAGTCAGCTGGCATGGTCCAGCCACAGGTTTTTCTTTGCTGTGTAGACATACCCTAAATTTCTTCCTTTGCACTTCCTGGACATTCTTTGACTGCAAAAGATGAGAAAATACAATGTGCTTTGAAGGTACTAATGAGCTCACCTGGAGACATATGGCTTGTGAAATAGAGAACATATTCTGAATGAAGGGGAGGGAGTAAGACAATATGCCATGTTCTTTCATCCCGCTAAATTAATTATATGTAATCAGAGAAACAGTGAACTTCCTGGAGAAGGATGCAGGTTTTTGAGTTTAAAAAATGGTTATTCATAACCAGCTAGAACATTAGCATTATTTTTCCGTGTCCAACTGTCCCTTATTTTTCCAGCATGAGCTAATTTTCTTTTCAAACAACACAGTTACCTCTTTTAGATACATTTGCTTTGAAACAAAAACCCACTCTAAATTAGCCTTGTATTCAAAAGTTAATGCCCACTTGAAAATCTAGTGGATATGGGTTGTCAGATGAACATGGGCTGTTAACTCAAAAAGCCCTTGAAATCATCTACACTAAGGTAAGAGAACTAGGAGTGGAAGAGTCAGCTCAAATGGGTTTCTTCTTGGATGTTTTCACACAATTGCGCTTTGCTGATATGCCCCAATCCTATTCTGGAAAGATGACCTTTAAAGGTATGAGGTTAATTCACTCTCTATGTCTGTTCAGTACTTGGTCTCTCCTGAACCAACAACCATGCCAATTTTAATATAGACATCTGCTCACTCATTCCACATAGGCCACTCAGATACTAGGTAATAATGACTAGCCCAACAGTCCCCACTGACTAGTATTGAACTAGTATTGAACCAGGGACCTAGAAATGAAAGTCTATATCTTTACTAGACCCGTGATCATTTCAGTTCCTTAGCAGCCATTAATTGAGTTATTGCTTGGGGATCGAGTGGTTGGAGTAGCTATCTTAGTAAGCCCCAATTTCTCCAAAGACTAACAGCATCACCTCTGAACAATTGATCCTGCATCAAATTTTCCAGGAGGCAAAGAGTTCATCCTCAACTCTTGTGTGCAAGTCGGCATTGTCTCCATCCAAAATAAAGAAAAGAAAAGAAGGGAAAGAGAGAAAAACAGAGGGCTCCAATAAACACAGAAAATTACATAATTATCAGTGGTTTATTAAGTAATAACAAATCAGTATCCTGCTTTCAACAGTTATTGCCTGATGTTTAAGAGAAACATGTGATACACACACACACCCCAGACCCATCCACACACACCCAAATTCACCTGGCAAACTATGAAATACTTGCTGTGAAAAACTTATTTCCTTAGATTTGATTAGGATATTGTAACATGCAAAAAACAAAATTGTCCATAAAATAATCCAGCCCTCTTCAAAATCCACCTACGTGATCTAATTCTGTGGCCCCCCAGGGCTACTGAACTCAACAGGCTGGACCTCACACTAAAAGAAGAATCATTACAGTGGAACTTTCCCTTAAAATCCTTGGAGGAATGGCAGCTTATGCTGTAGATTTTGCTGTGTTCTCTTTCTTTGCCTCTTTCTTCATTTCTCTCTCTCCTAGTTTTACTCACTCTCTTGAAAAGTGTTAGGCAAGTAAACATCACTTATCATTGAAAGCAAGCCTGGGGCCTACCACATCCTGTCCCTTTTATTTACACATGAAATGGCAGTAGTTCATAGTGACTGAGCTAAGATCAAGGAGTTTCCTGAAATTAAATTCATTAGTAAAACAAGAAGAATTCCAGATGAGGAACTAATTAAAGACAGATAGCCAAGCAGGTATAGAATAAACACACTTTGTGGGTAGAAATAGGCCCAATACTCAAACTCCTTATGATATTGGGAATTAAATTGTCACATACGCTAAAATAAAGCAAACAGTAAGGGCAGTGTTGCAGCTTTTGGGCACAGCCCTTCCTTAGAGGCAGGGGCGGCTCTAGCTTTTTTGCCGCCCCAAGCACGGCAGGCAGGCTGCCTTCGGTGGCACGCCTGTGGGAGGTCCCTGGTCCCGCGGATTCGGCAGCTTGCCTGCGGGAAGTCTGCCAGCCCCGCGGCTTCAGCACACCCACTGCCGAATTGCTGCCGAATCTGCAGGACTGGTAGACCTCCCGCAGGCAAGCCGCCGAAGGCTGCCTGACTGCCGCCCTTGCAGTGACTGGCAGGGCGCCCTCCGTGGCTTGCCGCCTCAGGCATGCACTTAGAGCTCTGGTGCCTGGAGCCGCCGCTGCTTAGAGGTGATATACTATCCAATGTGATCAGTGGGCAGAGTTCTGAGATAATGCCTTCTGGGGCTTCCCAGCACTTAGGAGAGTGCTCCCACAGTCAGACACCTTGAGAGGGTTCTCAACATGCACTCCTCCCATGGCCATCAAGCTCCACTTGCCAATGTGGGGTTGGGGGCAAGGCCTCGTGAGCACTCGCCTCGTGGTGTGCACCTTATCAGGGACTAGACCCAATCAGCTGAGAGGCTTTGAATGAGAGAACTTTACCTCCCCCTCGTCCCCTCCCAGCGATATTTCTGTAGCTAGAACCATAAACACTAAACTGCTGACATAATGTACAGCAGCAATTGGCCTGCCAGTAAGTGCTCTATTTAAAATGGTATTTTACATTGCTGTCCGAACATATGATAGGAAATACCTGTCCATTAGCATGGAGTAGCATCCATTTATTTTTAGCTTCGCAGTTTGAAGAACAGCAGGTTGTATTTTCAGGAAATGGATGCAAATAGCTGTGTGGCTTGTAGCTCTTAAAAGATGTAATGGAATCTTATTCTATCAGATTTGTGAACTGCTATATGCTGCATACCAGGCTGGCTGCCCTTATTTTCCTGAGGCTACTTTTGCACAGCATTCTCTAAATGAATGGAGAAAACACCATTTCTGCAGTGAAGACAGACCAACAAGAGATGAGCTTTGAAAGCACAGATATGGAAGAGCTTTCGGGGCAATTCATATGGCCATTACTGGACAAAAAACACCATTAAGCTGGAGTTAAGATTGCAAATACTTATCATTAAGTTAAACTTCTAACTTCACAGTTTAAAAAACCCAGATGTTAGGATGCCAAGAAACTGAAAACCTTTTAAAGAAACCCCACATGTTTGCAAGCATGACAATGAAGATTTGCCCCACAACAGTTGGAGTTCTACCTCTGAATTATTACCTTTTTGGCACCCAGACTCATAGGGCAACCTTGCACCTGTAGAGTTAAGGTAGCCCAGGCCCAAATATATCTCAGGCCTCTTATCAGTGTGATCCATATTCACGAGTCAGACCATGGGAGTGGGTTAGACTGTAACCTACAATCTGTCCTGAGCAAAGGGCAATGTGTGGCTGCCGTGTTCCAAGAGTAGGCCAGAGAATGAACTGTGACTCAAAGGGTATGTCACCATTGCAATAAAAGGCCTGCAGCTTGGCCGTGGCTATCCTGGGTCAGCTGACTTGGGCTCAGGGGCGGCTCTAGCAATTGCGCCGCCCCAAGCAGGGTGGCACGCTGCGGGGGGCGCTCTGGCGGTCGCCAGTCCCGCAGCTCCGGTGGACAGACATGCCTGCGGAGGATCCGCTGGTCTCGCGGCTCTGGTGGAGCATCCGCAGGCACGTCTGCGGGAGGTCCACCCGAGCCGCAGGACCAGCGGACCCTCCGCAGACACGCCTGCGGCAGGTCCACCGGAGCCACCTGCCGCCCTCCCGCCGGCATGCCGCCCCAAGCGCGCGCTTGGCACGCTGGGGTCTAGAGCTGGCCCTGCTTGGGCTCAGGGGCTAGGGTTGTGGAGCCAGAAAATTGCAGTGTAAACGTTCACGTTTGGGCTGGAGCTCTGCTCTGCTTCCCACTTGTTCTGAGGGCAGAGTAAGTGATTTCCCCTCTTTTCAAGGAGCAGTTCACTTCCCTATACATGCATGGCCAGTAAGGGGGATAGTGAAGCCAGGGCTAGGGTTGCCAACTTTCTACTCGCACAAAACTGAACACCCTTGCCCCACCTCTTCTCCAAAGCCCAGCCCCTGCTCACTCCATCCCCCCTCCCTCTGTCACTCACTCTCCCCACCCTCACTCACTCTCTCATTTTCAGTGGGCTGGCTCAGAGGTTTGGGGTGCGGGCTCCTGCTGGGGGTGCGGGCCCTGGCGTGGGGGCAGGGATGAGGGATTTGGGGTACAGGAGAGGGCTCTTGGCTGGGGGGTGGACCTGAGGGGTTTGGAGTATGGGAGCGGGCTCCGGGATGAGCAGAGGTTTGGAGTGTGTGTGGGGAGTAGGTACAGGCTCTGGGCTGGTAGTGTGGATTCCAGGCAAGGATGTAGAATGGTCTAGTGGAGGGGTTGGCAACCTATGGCACGCGAGCCTATTTTTAATGGCACGCGGCTGCCTGCTGGGACTCCGCGTGCCATTAAAAATCCTGCCGACGCGGGGTCCACGGTCCCGGGCCGGAGCGCCGGCCGAGCGCAGCAAGCCGCTGGCTCCTCCCCCGCCTTCCCCCAGAGCTTTGTCGCCGCGCGCACACCCAGCGCTCTGGGGGCTGGGGCTGCGCGTTCCCGTGGGGCAGCATTTGGCTCCGTGGAGAGGTAAAGACGCTCCCCGCTCATCCAGAGCCCTGCTGTTGTGCACACATCGCTCTGAGGGGCAGGGCGGGGCTGGGCTGGGCTGCGCGCGTGGCAGCGGCAGGGCTCCAGATGAGCGGGGAGCGTCATGGTAAGGGGACCGGGGGCAGTCGGGACAGTGAGCAGGGTGGGTTGGATGTGGGGTGGGATCCCGGGGGGGTGGTTAGGGGTGGGGATCTCTGGAGGGGGCAGTCAGGGAGCAGGGGGGGTTGGATGGGGCATGGGAGTCCCGGGGTTTGTTCGGGGGGGGATACGGGTCAGGGCAGTCAGGGGACAGGGAACAAGGAGGGTCCTGGGGGAGCAGTTAGGGTGTGGGGGGGTCTCTGGAGGGGGTGGTCAGGGGACAAGGAACTGGGGGGGTACTATCAGTCAGGAGTTCTGGGGGGGGCTGTCAGGAGGCAGGGGTGTGGAGAGGGGTTGGGGCAGGCAGGGAGCAGGGTGGGGTTGGATGGGTCCAGAGTTCTGGGGGTCCTGTCAGAGGGCAGGGAGCGGTTGGATAGGCATGGGAGTCCAGGGGGTCTGTCTGGGTGTGGGGGTGTGGATAAGGGTTGGGGCAGTCAGGGGACAGGTAGGAGGTAGAGTCCTAGCGGGGCAGTCAGGGGACAAGGGTTAGGGAGGCTTAGATAGGGAGTGGGGTCCCAGGAGGGGGTAGTCGGGACAAGGAGTGGTGGGGGGTTAGGGGTTCGGGGGGGGCAGTCACCCAGTCCTCTGCCCTGACCCCCACACACACACACACTCAGTCCTCTGCCCTGAGCCTTGCACCCCACACACACCAGGCCCCTGCCCTGAGCCCTGTACCACCCAGCCCTCTGTTGACTCCTTCACCCCCATGACCCCAGCCCTGACTCTGGCACCCCACACATACCCAGCCCCTACCCTGACACCTGCCCCCTCCCTGACACCTGCCCCAGCCCTCTGCCCTGACTCTTGCACCCTCCACATCCCCAGCCCCCCCACATCCCATGCACCCCACACATCCCCACCCCAACCCTGAGCACCAAATGGGAGCTGCCCAGGTAAGTGCCCCCACACCCAAACCTCCTGCCCCAATCCTGAGCCCCCTCCTTCATTCTAGCTCCTGGCCAGACCCTTCACCCCCAGCCCTGTGCTCAGTGCACTCCCACCCTCAGCTCAGTTCAGAGAGAGGAAGAGAATAGGCCAGAACCAGGGAGAAGGTAGGTACCCACTGTATGTGGACAGGGCCGGGACCCCAGACTGGCAGCGGGCTGAGCAGGTCCGGCAGCTGGGATCCCAACTGGCAGGAGCTGGAGGATGGAACCCCTGAGTGGCAGTGGGCTGAGCTGCTCAACCCACAGCCGGTCTGGGGTCCCTGCTGCCGGCCCCGCACAGCCCGCTGCCGGTCTGGGGTTCTGGCTGCCAGACCCTTCCCAGCTGGGATCCCGGCCGCAGGCCCCCCTCAGCCCACTGCCGGCCTAGGTGAACACAACCCCAGACCAGCAGTAGGCTGAGCGGGCCGGTGGCATAAGATCAACATTTTAATTTAATTTTAAATGAAGCTTCTTAAACATTTTGAAAACCTTGTTTATTTTACAATACAACACTAGTTTGTTATATTATATATAGACTTGTAGAGAGAGACCTTCTAAAAAACATTAAAATGTATGACCGGCACGCAAAATCTTAAATTAGAGTGAATAAATGAAGACTCGGCACACCACTTGTGAATAAATGAAGACTCGGCACACCGCTTCTGAAAGGTTGCCAACCCTGGTCTAGTGGATAAGGAGTCAGAAGAACTGGGTTTTATTGCTGGTTCTGCCATTAATCAGCTATGTAACCCTGGGCAAGTCATTTCACCTGTATGTGCCTGTTTCCCTTCCTAACCCGTGCCTGTCCTGTCTATGTAGCTTGTAAGGTTTTCCAGGTAGGGATTGTCTCATACTATGTGTTCTTACAGTTTCTAGCACAATGGAGCCCCAGTCTTGCTTGGAACCCCTTGCCACCACAGCAATACAAATAATTAACAAAATTTGACTATCATTTAGGTCAGTGTTTCTCAAACATTTGTAGTGATGACCTCTTTAACATAGCAAGCCTCTGAGTGTGACCCCTCTTTTCAATTAAAAACACTTTTTTATATATTTAACACCATTCTTCATGCTGGAGACAAAGCAGGGTTTGGGATGGAGGCTGACAGCTCCTGACCCCCCATGTAATAACCTTACAACCCCCTGAGGGGTCCCGACCCCCAGTTTGAGAACCTCTGATTTAGGCTGGCTGCCTCAACCCATTGACACATATTTACAACCTTAACTCATTTATTTTCCTATGAACTTACTAAGGTGTTTTTTTAAAATGTGACAGTCTTCCACATGTTTCAATAGATAGAATATATTTATCTATACTTTTCTGAAGTTCTATTTGGTATAAAGTCCTCACTAGAGTTCATCCCTGATTTATAAGCCCCATTGATATCCCTGATGCTGTTCTTGAGGTTTCCTGGAGTCCTCTAACTCTGTGAGACTTTAAGAAGTCTAAATAAGTGTCTGTGAACATTGTAGCCTTAGGAAACTTCTCATAGATTCAAATAATGTATCTCCAAAAGAAACTCACCTGATGTTCTCAGGATAGGGAATTCCCTAACTCCTCAGAGAAGGCAACACAATACATTAAATGTGGAATTTTTAGGTCGTTGTTTTTAATTGAGATGGCAAAGGTAGTTAGAAAACATCCGCCCCTTCCAAAAAAAAAAATACATCTCCCATATCTGCCTGAGTCTGTGATCTCTGCTTAGCGAGCAGGAAGTGTGAATACATTCTCATGATATTTTCATCTGGAGCAAAATGTAGACCATCTAGAACTCTCCAGAGATGAAAAATGTCCCTTTGAGGACACAGAAGTTGCAAATAGTGTGCACACACTTTTGGACCCACGCTTTTGGATGCTTATCCAAAACCAAATGCCAGACCTTTTGAGGTTTACCCATCCTTTGGCACAAAATATAACTGAAGTCAATCCAGCATTTGAAAACATGTCGAGTCTTGAGTGTTGCCATAAAACTGAGGAGGAAGCTTGTGTAAAGGACAGCATAAAATTGGAATACTGAGCATGCATAGTTCTGTAGGTGTTTTTGTTTGTTTATTTGGTTTGGGTTTTTTATATGATATTTTCACACAGCAGGTGAAAACAGAAACCCTGTTGTTTCTGCACCATCTGTGAATAAACACTCTTACTCCTTGCACCTGTTAATGAATTTATTAAATACAGGAGTATATATCCCTGGTGTTTAGCGCTGTACTAATTCAGACTAGTTGTGAATGAAATCTGTTTTACAATTCCTGGGAAATGTAGACAGCGGCACATGCCAGACATAGGACTGGAGTTGATGTAACTAGCTTTCAAATAGTACTATTCTTTGATTTGTGTTGGTTGAGCTGCTCTGGTCGCTTTGGCTTGACCCTCTTGAATATACCGCTTCGTACAGTGGTATCTGTTGACATCTCTGATGTCTGGTATTGCTCAGTGGGATAAAACGTACTCTAGTGAAGCCAAGTCCTGCAAAGAATAGTTATTTTTAATGCTGTGTTCAGCTGACACTGCACACTGAGTTATTTTGCTTTTGCTTTATTTTCTATTGTGAGTTGAGTTTTCAAGTGCTGAGTTATAGCATGGTAGTTTAATGTCCTCTGATCTCCAAGAGTCTCATCACCATCTAGGAATCTTTCAGTACAGATAGATCGGCTCGAATCAAAAGGACACAGCACAGGGCTTTAACATCCTATAGATTAACAATGTCTGTACCACTTTTATTGTAAGTTTTTAAGTGTTATGCAAATAAAACGAACAATTAGCAGATAGTGGTCACCACTGAATGGTTGCCATTTACCAACGGTTGCCGCACAGTGGTATCTAATTATTTTGCATTTGAGGAGGTAGTAGGGGAATAGTACACTCATCTCAGATTTTGCTGGGTAGCTTTTGGCAGTAAATAATATTTGTTATCAGAGACCACTGTGATAATTCCCATTTCTATCTTTGGAACAGAGAAAGGAGACGAAAAATACAGAGTACAGTTCAGAGAGAGAAGTGGAAATGAACAATGCCTCAGGTTCAATCCCAGCTTTGCCACCAACTTTCTCTGTTCCAGGGTCCCAGAGACACATTTATGGAAAAGGCCCACTGGGCAAATTTACTGAAGAGGTCAAATAGTGGATCAAGTCTGGGATACTAGATATAAGGAAGGGTTCTGTTAGCTTAAAAATCTAACCTTAAATTTGCACATCTTTTCTTTATCTTTTTCTCTTCTCTTCAGTCTTTTACTTCTTCAATCTTCATATTTTTAAAATTCTATTACACACCCATCTCTTTTACTTCTATACCTATCCAGCCCTCTCATACTGAACGCACACATGCACACACATGGTGTGGAGGGGCCTCCGAGATTTTTATTTTTGCCTTTGAGGATGAAGTTGGCAAAGAAGATGCCTAGGGACCACCTCATTGATCGTGGAGGACAAGAATATCAAAAGCTCAAATTGAATGGTTTCCTGAGGGGACCAATATTTTCCCTCTGAGTCCTCTAAAAAGCCTCTGGTTCCATTAACCTCCAGGGGTGGACCATCAAAAACAAGTCCTTCATCCAGGAGAATTGTACTTCATCCTCAAAGGTCAGGAGAAAATGGCTGGTCCATGAAATGTTTAATTTCCAAATGCCTAACCTCCAGTCCCAACCCAATCACAAAAGTGACCAGCTGTATGATTCAATCCTACCACTACCTGGTCTCATGGTGGTTTAGATCCTGAGGCTTAGATCCTGAGGCTAACTCAGAAGAGTTATTTTCTATGTGAAAATTAAAATAAGCACAATCAACCTCAGCAATTCTAATGCCACAACAGTGAGGAACTGAGTCAGCTTGCAGAAGGATTTTGCAGCTCACCATGACAATCAGTACACTAAACTAGACCCATTTTAACCCCATCTTGGGACTCACATATAACATGGACATGCTCTATCAGGAGCACTCTGTCCTGGCAATGGCCCCAGGGCCTGAGGAGCACTCTTCCTCCCGCCACCTACCTGCTGTAGCCCCAGGCTGGAGGGACTGAAATCCCCATTCCACCCCTTGCAGAACTGGGGCCAAAGAAGATCGCAGCCCCGGGTCTGGAGTAGCTTTCAGTCCCCCACCACAGCAGGCAGGTTAGAGATGGAATCCAGGGACCACATTCACTATAGCCCAAGGTTCGCTTTTGTGAAGAGTGTTGTAGCCAGGGTCAACCGTATATGGTTAAGAGATCAATACATGTACAAATTGTGTAAAGCCCTTAAATTATTTTCATAGCAGAGATTTGTAAAAGTCTTTTTAGAAGTTATAGTCCAGTAGGCAGTCCATGTGCAGAGCTTGTTCAGATTCTTCCAGGAGAATTGCAGGAGCCATCCAGAGTAAATCTGGAGACCTCAGTCTTGTCGCTTACACCTCCCCTGTCAAAATTTAAGCAGCTCTGAGATAAAAAAGGATTAGGTCTGGGACTTCCTTTATAGCTGAAATCAGCCATTTTCTCAGCAGGCCTTCCTTGGCTGAAGAATAGGTAATCTATATTGTTGCTATGAAGCTAATCTCTGCTTCCTAAGCATACAGTAACTAGTTGTATTCATTAGCATAAGGCAATTAACCATTCAGACAGGTCACAGGTAGTTTACTCTGTGGAGTTACAAGATTCAAAGAGAAATGAGGCCAATAATATGATTACACCACAAGTCCCATCTAACTGATAATATTCCCTTTTGATCTCTGAATCAGTGGAGTTCAGTGGTGAAGCATTGTGAGACAGGAACAGGATTTTAGCATCTACCACCTAATTAGATCACATTATTCAACTTCTAACAAGATATAGGCAAACACAGACAAATACAGTTAGCATCTACCCTTTGATTCTCTAATGATACAGGCCTACATATTAAAGATTCTAGTCTACTTAACATGGCTTTGACAACTATCTACAAGAAATGGCCCTGTTTACCAATTTAATAGTCTTCTAATATGCCTTAAGGGTGGCTTCCAGGTCACCCAGCGTGCTGGTTGCTTACCCCTTGCTGGTTCAGCGTTACACATGATTTAGGACTGGCAAATACCTCATGAGAATTACTTGATTGGTAACCCTTTTGAACAACTTGAACAGACTGCTGTGGAATTAGTATACTTTAGCAGTAGAAAAATAATACGATTATTTCCATTGTGAAAGCAATTCCAGCAGTGGTGTATATGTAGATACACCGTCACACGTGTACAGTATATAGATCTGCTATCTATATATATAAACACAGTAGAGTGGTCCCGCCCCACCAGTCTGACAGCCTCTTTGCCAATGAGGAGGATGAAAGTCTCAGGGAAGGAGAACATCAAAGTGGAATGGAGGGAAATGATTCCATAGTTGGGACCCTCCCGCCACATGATGACATAGCATCCTCTCACACTGAGGATACCTTTCCTAGGGAGAGAACCCCAGTTACTGGGAAGAAATAGGTGATAGCAATGGGGGATTCAATCATTAGAAATATAGATAGCTGGGTTTGTGATGACTGGGAGAACCATATGGTGAATTGCCTGCTGAGTGCGAAGGTTGTGTATCTCTCGAGACATCTAGACTGGCTTATGTATAGTGCTGGGGAGGAGCCAGTGGTCATGGTACACATAGGTAGCAATGACATAAGGAAAGGTAGAGAGATCCTTGAGGCCAAATTTAGGCTGCTAGGTAAGAGATTGAAGTCCAGGACTTCCATCGGCGCATTCCATGCACTGTTAGACAGTTACACAGAACAGCAGGGTCTCAATGCATGGGTGAGGAGATGGCATAGGGAGAAGGGATTAAGATTTATTACGAACTTGGGAACCTTTTGAGAAATGAGGAGCCTATGCAGAAAGGATGGGCTTCACCTAAACCAAAACAGAACCTGATTTCTGGCATGCAAAATTAGAAAGGTTGTAGTGGAGCTCTTCAACAAATTTTATAAGTGCTTCTATACAAATGTTAGCAGTCTAAATACTAAGATAGATGAACTTGAAAGCCTGGTATTAAATGAGGATGTTGATATAATAGGCATCACAGAAACTTGGTGGAATGATGATAATCAATGGGACATAGTAAAAAAATACATAGGAATGACAGAGTAGGTCATGCTGTTGTGGGAGTGGCACTATATGTGAAAGAAAGCATAGAGTCACATATAGTAAAAATCTTAAACTAATCAAACTGTACCACAGAATCTCTATGGATAGAAATTCCATGCTTGTATAATAAAAATACAGCAGTATGGATATACTACTGACCACCTGACCAGGATGGTGATGGTGACTGTGAAATGCTTTGGGAGATTAGAGAGGCTATAAATATAAAAAACTCAATAATAATGGGGGATTTCAACTCTGACTGGGTGCATGTCAGCTCAGGATGGGATGCAGAAATAAAGTATCTAGTCACCACTAATAACTGCCTCTTGGCACAGGTGGTCCTGGGTTAGAGGAAATTCTTGATTTAGTCCTAAGTGGAGCACAGGATCTTGACCAAGGAATGAATATATAGCCTCTATATAAATCCATGGTTTGCCCACACTTTGAATACTGCATTCAGTTCTGGTTCCCCCATCTCAAAAATATATATTAGAATTGAAAAAGGTACAGAGAAAGGCAACAAAAAATTATTAGGGGTATGGAACAGCTTCCGTATGAGGAGAGATTAAAAGAACTGGGACTATTCATCTTGGAAAAGAGACAAGTAAGAAGGGATATAATAGAGGTCTATAAAATCTTGATTGGTGTGGAGAAAGATAATAAGGAAGTGTTATTTACTCCTTCAAGGAATACAAGAACCAGGAGTAACCCAATGTAATTAATAGCAGGTTTAAAACAAAGGAAAGGAAATACTTCTTCGCAGATCACACAGGCAACCTGTGGAACTCATTGCGAGAGGGTGTTGTGAAGGCCAAAACCAATGGTGGGCAACCTGCGTCCCAGAGGTCGCACATGGCCCGTCAGAGTACTCCACTAGTGGACTGCGAGACAGTTTGTTTACATTGCCCGTCTGCAGGGACGGCCACCCGCAGCTCCTAGTGGCCGCAGTTAGCCATTCCCAGCCAATGGGAGCTGCAGGAAGCAGAGCAGGCCACAGGGACGTGCTGGCCACCGCTTTCCGCAGCTCCCATTGGCCAGGAATGGCTAACCGCAGCCACTGGGAGCTGTGGGCAGCTGTGCCTGCAGTAAACAAACTGTCTTGCAGCCTGCCCATGGGCCACAGGTTGCCCACCACTGGCCAAAAGTATAGCAGGGTTCAAAAGGAGCTAGATAAATTAATGAAGGATAGTTCCATCAATGACTCTTAGCCAAGATGGTCAGGGATGCAACCACATGCTCTGAGTTTTACTAGCCTCTGTTTGCCAGAAGCTGGGAGTGGATGACAGGGTATGGATCACTTGGTAATTGCCTGTTCTGTTAATTCCCTCTGAAGTATCTGGCAATGACAACTGTCAGGATACTGGGCTAGATGGACAATTGTTCTGACCCAGTATGGCCATTCTTATGTTCACTGCTGGGAGTGCTTTCACAGTGGAAATAACAGTATCTTATTTATTTTACTGCCTATGTGTATGTATGTGTGTGTGTATATATATACATATACATATATTCTCATTCTCATTCTTTCACACAGAAATCCTCCCTGAAACTTAATGAAAGCTATGAAAATGAACAAATCCAGTGTGAATTACCAAGTGGAAAGCCAGACCACATTTACCATAATACAAAGCATTAGAATTTTAATATTTTAATAGTAGCAGCAATCTTACATTTTAGGATTTTATACAGTACCTTTCATGTAGACAATCCCAGAGCTTTAATCACCACTGAAACATAGTCTCATCTGTTGTGGAACACAGTTGTCATTTAAGAGCAAAGAGTAAGACTGTCTCATTGAAACTTCTTGTTGGGGATCAGAGCCTGTAGCAGAGTTAATCTCCAGGCAGCCTCATCAGCAGGGATCCAAAAAATCTCTTTGTCCTGGAAAAATGCAGAATTTGCAGTTTTACAGAGAATCTTTAGTTTGTACATTTTGTGAAAAAATAAAAACATATTTAGTAGAACCCTGTTTATTTGAGCCTCCATTATCTGGCTGTCTGTTTTAACCGAACTTGGGCTAACAGCCTGAGCCCTGGGTGAGGGGGCTCCTGCTGTCAGCCTTGGGTGGTGGGGCTCAGGCTGAAGCCATAGCTACTAAAGTTCAGTGTTTCATTTTAATTGTGGAAAAATGCAGATTTTCATGTTTTTATTTGAGAATTGTTTTTTTATTATGAAAAACTAGGATCCCTGCTCATCAGTACAGTTGGCCTGTGGCAGGCTGGCTGATTGGCCACACCACCTGATTGGCTGGAGGGGCCAGCAGGCCATTTCTTAAGCCAGCAGCAGCAGCAGCAGCTCGCCAGCTGCTCAGTGTTCATGTCCACCACTGTGCCTGCCCCTGCCTCAAACCCCTTCTTGCCTGTTACCCTGCTCGCTCCCATTCCTGCTCTCCTGCTTGGTCCAGGGCTCTGTCTTATGACTACTGACCCCAGCTTGAACCTCAGCTCTGGTATCTAGTTTCTGCCCTTCGGTTTGACCCTTGGCTTTGGCTCCTGACTACTGGCTCTGGCTTTGATCCTCGTCCTTGGTTCCCGATGCTTTCCGTGACCTCTAGCCCTGACACCTGCTCTGACCATTAGACTAGACCACACTCACCCTGGTCAGCTGAAACCACTGGTGAAATTTAGGTAGGAAGAATGTAATTGCATAAAATGGAATTTGAGCAGTATTCTTTCTAAAAGTATTTTGGGATCTTTCTAAAAGTATTTTGGGATCTTTAATGACCATAAGCAGCGACGACTTTTCTTTTGTATCTAAATTCTAACAAACTGACCAGGCATCACAAATTGTGCACTTTGGAAATACTGGTATGGGCCCCAGTTCAGCACTTAAGCACATTCTGTAACTTTAAGCAATTGCTTAAATCCAATTGTCTTAAATGGAAACAAAGCATGTGCTTAATTGCTGTGCTGAATTGGCACCATTAATATCACAATCATTATTTATTTGTAAAAGAGCATCACTGTATAAGGCACAAAAATATAGTTCCTGCCCACGGTGATTGTATCTGACTTGTCTTTATGTATTTTTGTCACTTTATTAATACACTGAAATGTAGTATTGTTAAGGCTACAATTTTGTCACAGAGGTCGGGGAAGTCACTGGCAGTGGGGGGACCCTCACAGCTCCCAGCTGCTGCGGATGTGGGGGGTACCCCAGAGTTCCCCGCCACTGCGGCTGGCAGGGGGGACCCCAGAGCTCCTGGCCATGGTGGGGAGGAGGACCCTGCAGCTCCTGGCCTGGCCCCCCGCAGCTCCCAGCTGCTGTGGTCAGCGGGGGACTTTGCAGCTGCAAGCCACAGGTGGTGGGGGCCTCTGGAGCTCCCAGCTGGACCCCGCAGCTGCCCAACAGCTGCCTATTTTGCCACGGATATTTTAGTAAAAGTCAGGAACCAGTCACAGGCTTCTATGAATTTTTCTTTATTGCCCATGACCTGGCCGTGACTTTTACTAAAAATATCCATGACAAAATCTTAGCCTTAAGTACTATCACCAAATTGGCTCATCTCCATTGTGGAGTTCCAAAGGAATTTACAAATTCAGATTATATTTCTTCTGCAACATGAAATGAATCTTGATGCTCATTCTCAACCTTATTTTAGTCTGGAAAAGAAAACAAATAATCACACTGCAATTCTAACTTCCCTCTTTTTCAAATGCAGTGACCTGTCAGAAATGCATCTCCTTCATCTGGCCATAACTCCAAATGAAACAGGGAATACTTGATCCCAAATAAAGCACCAGACTGCTGTTCTAGGGTGTTCCTGCTGACAGTTATTTTTCTTTGTTTAATTTGAATGCAGTGATAGCTTTATTGCTCCTAACCAGGGGAAAGCACCATTTTTCTTAATTGAGTTTAGAAGATTTATTGCATTAAACACCAATAAGAAGATATAGCACATTTGCAAAAATAATCTGATAGTTCATAACAGCATATAATTACTCTCTCAGTGGAAATCAATAGCATTTGTGAAAACAAATTTGCTTACAACATATGTTGCTGATACTTTCCCTTCTCTGTCAGAAAGTGTTCTTTGAAACACTGGGGTGGGAGAAAGGGAACTTTGTTCTAAGATATTCTGCACTCTGTATGAAGCTCTTCGCACTGCACAATTGGCAAGGTGAATTATGGTGGTTTTGTGTTCCTTGGAAAATCAGGCAAAGGCCATTACTGGAGGCAGGTTACCAAATCCAACGGACTACTCTATTAGTCTAATCTGGTATGGTATGGTAAATCCTATGATCCTAGAACAGTCTTTCTGATAATAAGGTAATTGTATTTAATGTCTCATTTGTATTCATATTCACTGAGTCTTGTTTATAACAGCACTTCTGAGGATGCTCCAAAATGATTGTCCTCCCAAGAAAAATGTGATGGGTGTAGCACAGTTAAAGTCTATCCTAAGCAAAATTAATAGCATCAAATTATACTAACGCATCTTTCCTAGAATGGGTTGATTGTGACACATCAACCAATGGGTTTAACATTTTTTAGATTTTTTGTGCTTTCAGTCTCCACATTGGCTTTGCATTGCAACTGGGGTAAGATGTAAGTGCCTATTTACAAGACTAGGTTTGTTTGTATTCCTGAGCTTCCCCCTTTCATCCCCTTCAGTAGGCTTGACCGAATATGACTGGCATCTTTTGAAAACAATCCCACTATGGTAATTTGAAAGGCAGATGCAAACTATCACTTATGATCTCTAAGGCCAACTGATCAGTTTCAACTTTTTCTTTAACTCTGCTCACCTTGGAACAAACCTAATGTACCTTATGTGGGTGGATAAGAGCCAAAAGAAATTTAAATACTGCATATGTGATGCAGAAGTTAGAGAGTCTGCACAAAGAGGTACAGTGCACCCTCAAGCAAGCCACAGGAAAGATCTCTGTAGTAGCCCTCGAGTTCAGTGTGCACGGAGGAATGTGGCCATGCCAGGAGCATGCTATAACCTGGACTCATATAGCCACAAATTTAGAGATGCAGTGGGCCATGTCTATTATTCCTCCTGTAGCCAGCACTAGCCCAACAGTCTGCTAACAAACCTTGCTTGCAGTTTGAAGAGGGAGATTCTGTTTCCCTGACTCCCTCGTTGTTTCTGGGAGCAAAAACCCTTTTGATTCGTGATTTAGTCATGTGTGCAGGGCTGAGCTGCTTGGAAGAGGATTATGATGTGCACTACATATGCGTGCATGTATCTGTAAAATCTCTATTATATACAGCTACTCTATACAGTATGATGTGGAATAAAGGTTTTATAACTATCCGTCTAGGATGGGCACATTACTCATGAGTGGCGAAGCAAGGCATACTTTATAGAAATTCATTTGCCTACTTCATAACCTATATATTATGTTCTGGTCACATAAGTGCATCATGATTAATGGGTACAGTTTATGCAGCTCATTGGCTATGCTTAGTTGAGTTTAAATATTCATCTGTTTGTTTTGTTTTTGTTATGATGAAGTTTGGGTTTCTTTCCACTTTGCTTCCCTCCCTGAGATCCTTCCATTTAAGCAATTGGAAAGACTTGATAGAAGGTGACATAATCAGTGACACCTGAGTGGACATGTCCAGATTACAGAAGAATCAAGGGCAGATAATGAGAGCCATTCAGTGAAAATAAGAATAATTGAATATATATTTTGCAAAAAGAAACGCATTGTTCTGTTTTGTGTTTTTCCCCCTTCAGTATTGAAGTCCTTCGGCTTGACAACTGGTGCCTGGAATTTGCTTAATGTGTCACAGTTCTGCCCAGTAGTAAATGAAACAAGGTTCCTCAGACTTCACAAGCTGCCTTTCTCTCGCATATGGTGTTGCCTCTCTGTAGCAGAGCTCTGATGGGTTTTAAAGCTGCCCTCTCACCTGCCCGCCAAGCCCATAAGAAAAGATTAGTAGCATTAATACTTGAAAGGATTGAATCAATTCCTCTGAAGGACTTGGCAAAGTAACTCTCTCTCTCATGTTAATAACAAACTTGGCATAATCACATAATGAAATTTAAAATTGGTCTGTGGAATGCAATTTTAAAGTTAATTGATCGAAAGACAGGTTTATGAAGCTCCTGTTTTTAAAGCTGTTAACATATTTAAACATTATTGCTTTTGTGCACATGCTTAATTGCCATGCTCAGCAGTAAACAATGCAATATTGTTGCCATCATAATAAAATGCTTTCAGCCCAAAGATTGACCACACTCTCTAATGTTAATTCTAATGTGTGATAGTTTGATTTCCCATTATGAGCGAAAACAATAGCACCATCTTCCTCACAGGCTTTTGGGGAGCAAACCTTTTTAAGAATTATAGTGAGATGCTTGTGTGAGTTTATGAAAATCTGATGTGCTTGGCAGCCAACCTAATACTTAATTATGTGGCAAGCAATTCCATAGTAAAGGCATAATGCACCCCCTGCAGCCTCAGAGATAGGGGAGGGTTTTTTTCTGGGCAAATGGGAAAAGAGCTCTCTGAGGTATCTTTAAGGGTCTCCCCCATCCTTGTAGGAGCTCAGCTTCCTTGTGGGCTTGGGATGGAGGAATGTAGCTGAGACAGTGAGGGCATCCTAGCAGACTGGCTGGTCCGAGGAGCACAGTAGAAGCCTACTGGCTTCTGCACGCTCAAGGGGAGAGCACATAAACCTTTTCCCTCTGGCCACGGAGCCTTTACACACCCAGAACAGCTCCCAGCCTTGGGATTAGAGTAGAACTGGATGTTTGTGCCATGCTATGGGCATCATGCTTAGTCACCTTTTGGAGGCTGGGAAGGTTAGGAGGTAAAGTTCAACCTGTCATAATTTGTCAGGTATCTAGTATAGGTATGGGGGCAGGAGGTGTCTGGTTCCCCAATAAACTAGAATTTGAAGTGGAGCTAGGGGAAGGCATCCATAAAGAAGCTGGGAAGTGGGGTTGGGGTGTCTAATGTTTGGTACAGCAGAGGTTAGACAAGCTCTTAACCAGGCTACAAGGGGAGAGTGATGAGGTCCCAGTTACAGGCTGGAACTGGTTGTGGAGGCTTACAGCAGCGCTTCACCAGGTGGAACAGATTATGGAAGGAAGTGTGACCTGCAGTGGATGGCTTATTGTTGGATAGTTCCCAGAGTAATTAAATTAATAAAGTTATGGTCTAGTGAAACCACATCCCTTGTGTCTTGTCTTGTCTTGTGTGCCAGGGACAATCTATTGCACAATACTGCTTAGCACAGATCAGAATTGTTTGAATGAGGGAAAGAAAGGAAAGGGGAAATCAACAGATTTACCAAAGAAGTGGGGAAATTTCTTTACTTTGTTGCTCTACTAACATATGGGATATTCAGTCAGTCTCGTTTTGTGCACTTCATAATTTAAAGTATTTTAAGATGTGCTCTCTTTTGTTGTTTCTTTAGTAACCCTATGTGAGCATACAACTTATCATGCTTTACCAACAATAGTGAAAATTACTTTCTTGGCTCTAACTTATTTCATTACTTAATAACATATTTCATTGTGTCTATCTTTTTTTCTATTTGTAAATTGCAAGAAATTTTTTGCATATTTGAAGTTCTTTGTGGAATAATTTTGTGAATAATTAGTTTTCTTTATCTAATTTATGAGTAGTTTGTTGTGAATCTTCTAAATGTATCCCTGACTAGATGGTTGAACTCTTGGAATCAGGCTTTTGCTATAAATAATCAAATTTCAAGATCAAAATTCACTTTCCATGAATATTCACTGATTCTGCTAATTCTTACATTGCTGATATCTAATAGCATTCAAAAAATGTGAATATTCAAAAGGACAGTCCAAAGACAAAGGACAAGTACTTCTGACATTATTTGCATGAATACTTGTACAAAATTTCTGACGTACAGTAGGGATGACCACAGGTGTTAAAAAATTAGGATATCAAAAATTGTGAGATTTTTTACAAAAAGAAAAAATTGAGGTTCTATTTATTTGTCTTCCAGTTTTTGAGCTTCTAGATTTCATGTTTTCATCTGCAACCATAAGGGCTAGAAATGTACTTTATTTTTTAATGAAAGATGACATTCTTATATAATTACTTCAGACTAGAAGCTGGGTTTTCAAGTACTGTGAGACTTGGCAACTCTGGATGTATTTGCTTAGCTCTACTTTAACTGATACATAGAATATCAGGATTGGAAGGGACCTCAGGAGATCATCTAGTCCAACCTCCTGCTCAAAGTAGGACTAATCCACAGACAGATCAGATTTTTGCCCCAGTTCCCTAAATGGCCCACTCAAGGATTGAACTCACAACCTTGGGTTTAGCAGGCCAATGCTCAAACCACTGAGCTATCCCCTCCCCTCCTAAAATAGAGATATATACTGCTTTTATCTATCTAATCCAAAAGTTCCAAAACTGTGACCCATGAATACCGGTGGTTCACAGAAAACTGCCTGGTCACATGATACTGGCTGTCCTGCTTGTTTCATAAGAAGAACATAAGAATGGCTGTACTGGGTCAGACCAAAGGTCCATCTAGGCCAGTATCCTGTCTACCGACAGTGGCCAATGCCAGGTGCCCCAGAGGAAGTGAACCCAACAGGTAATGATCAAGTGATCTCTCTCCTGCCATCCATTTCCACCCTCTGACAAACAGAGGCTAGGGACACCTTTCCTTACCCACCCTGCCTAATATCCATTAACGGACTTAACCTCCATGAATTTATCCAGTTCTCTTTTCAACACTGTTATCTTCCTAGCCTTCACAACCTCCTCAGGCAAGGAGATCCACAAATTGAGTGTGCGCTGTGTGAAGAACTTCCTTTTATTTGTTTTAAATCTGCTGCCCATTAATTTCATTTGGTGGCCCCCAAGTTCTTGTATTATGGGAACAAGTAAATAACTTTTCCTTATTCACTTTCTCCACACCACTCATGATTTTATATATCTCTATCATATTCCCCCCTTAGTCTCCTCTTTTACAAGCTGAAAAGTCCTAGCCGATTTAATCTCTCCTCATATGCAACTCATTCCAAACCCCTAATCATTTTAGTTTCCCTTCTCGGAACCTTTTCTAATGCTAGTATATCTTTTTTTGAACTGAGGAGACCACATCTGTATGTAATATTCAAGATGTGAACATACCATGGATTTATACAAGGGCAATAAGATACTCTCCGTCTTATTTTCTATGATTCCTAACATCCTGTTTGCTTTTTTGACTGCCGCTGCACACTGCGTGGACGTCTTCAGAGAACTATCCACAATGACTCCAAGATCTTTTTCCTGATTCGTTGTAGCTAAATTAGTCCCCATCATATTGTATGTATAGTTGGGGTTATTTCTTCCAATGTGCATTACTTTACATTTATACACGTTAAATTTCATTTACCATTTTGTTGCCCAATCACTTAGTTTTGTGAGATCTTTTTGAAGTTCTTCACAGTCTGCTTTGGTCTTAACTATCTTGAGCAGTTTAGTATCATCTGCAAACTTTGCCACCTCACTGTTTACCCTTTTCTCCAGATCATTTATGAATAAGTTGAATAGGATTGGTCCGAGGACTGACCCTTGGGGAACACCACTAGTTACCTCTCTCCATTCTGAGAATTTACCATTAATTCCTACCCTTTGTTCCCTGTCTTTTAACCAGTTCTCAATCCATGAAAGGACCTTCCCTCTTATCCCATGACAACTTAATTTACATAAGATCCTTTGGTGAGGGTTCTTGTCAAAGGCTTTCTGGAAATCAAAGTACACTATGTTCACTGGATCCCCCTTGTCCACATGTTTGTTGACCCCTTCAAAGAACTCTAATAGATTAGTAAGACACAATTTCCCTTTACAGAAACCATTTTGACTTTTGACCAACAATTTATTCTTTACTATTGTTCCAACTAATTTGCCCGGTATTGACATTAGACTTACCGGTCTGTAATTGCTGGGATCACCTCTAGAGCCTTTTTTAAATATTGGCATTACATTATCTATCTTCCAGTCATTGGGTACAGAAGCTGATTT
The DNA here is from genome assembly GCF_016161935.1 of Mauremys reevesii. Taxonomy (NCBI): domain Eukaryota; kingdom Metazoa; phylum Chordata; order Testudines; family Geoemydidae; genus Mauremys; species Mauremys reevesii. The sequence goes on from NC_052624.1 coordinate 98,541,097, forward strand.
AAAGGACAGGTTACAAACCATAGTTAATAGTTCCGCAACTTCACATTTGAGTTCTTTCAGAACTCTTGGGTGAATGCCATCTGGTCCTGGTTACTTGTTACTCTTAAGTTTATCAATTAATTCCAAAATCTCCTCTAGTGACACCTCAATCTGTGACAATTCCTCTGATTTGTCACCTACAAAAGCCAGCTCAGGTTTGGGAATCTCTCTAACAGCCTCAGCCGTGAAAACTGAAGCAAAGAATCCATTTAGTTTCTCCGCAATGACTTTATCGTCTTTAAGCGCACCTTTTGTATCTTGATCGTCCAGGGTCCCCACTGGTTGTTTAGCAGGCTTCTGCTTCTGATGTACTTATTACCTTTTGCTATTACCTTTTGAGTTTTTGGCTAGCTGTTCTTCAAACTCCTCTTTGGCTTTTCATATTGCATTTTTACACTTAATTAGGCAGTGTTTATGTTCCTTTCTATTTACCTAACTAGGATTTGACTTCCACTTTTTAAAAGATGCCTTTTTTATCTCTCACTGCTTCTTTTCCATGGTTGTTAAGCCACGGTGGCTCTTTCTTAGTTCTTTTACTGTGTTTCTTAATTTGGGGTATACATTTAAGTTGGGCCTCTCTTATGGTGTCTTGCAAAAGCGTCCATGCAGCTTGCAGGGATTTCACTTTAGTCACTGTACCTTTTAATTTCTGTTTAACTAACCCCCTCATTTTTGCATAGTTCTCCTTTCTGAAATTAAATGCCACAGTGTAGGGCTGTTAAGGTGTTCTTCCCACCACAGGGATATTAAATGTTATTATATTATGGTCACCATTGATTGTCCTCAGTCCACCAGGTTTCTGTGATGCCTATTATATCAATATCCTCCTTTTTCACGAGGCATTCTAGTTCACCCATATTATTTAGACTTCTATCATTTATATACAAGCAATTTAAAAAATTGTCACTGTTTATTTGTCTGCCCTTTTCTGATGTGTACGATTCTTTTTTATGTGAATGTTTCTTGTCTGATCTGGCCATTACATTATCCTCTTCCATCCTCTCCTCCTGACTAAAACCTAGAAAATCTCTGTCAATAGACTCTCCTTAAGAAAAGTCTCTGTCCGATCCACATTCTCCTCTGCAGCAGTCAGCTTTCCCCCATCTCTTAGTTTAAAAACTGCTCTGCAACCTTTTTAATATTAAGTGCCAGCAGTCTGGTTCCACTTTGTTTTAGGTGGAGCCCATCTCTCTCATATAGGCTTCCCCTATCCCAAAAGTTTCCCGAGTTCCTAATGAATCCAAACTGCTCCTCTCTACACCATCGTCTCATCCACGTATTGAGACTCTGAAGCTCTGCCTGCCTACCTGGCCCTGTACATGGAACTGGGAGCATTTCTGATAATGTCACCATAGAGGTCCTGGATTTCAGTGTCTTCCCTAGCAGCCTAAATTTAGCCTTCAGGACATCTCTCCTACCCTTCCCTATGTCATTGGTACCTACATGTACCATGACCACCGGCTCCTCCCCAGCACTACACATAAGTCTATCTAGATGCCTCGAGAGATCCGCAACCTTCGCACCAGGCAGGCAAGTCACCATACAGTTTTCCTAGTCATCACAAACCCAGCTATCTATGTTTCTAATGATTGAATCTCCCATTACTAACACCTGCCTTTTCCTAGTGACTAGAATTCCCTCCCCAGAGAGGTAGCCTCAGTGCGAGAGGATATCCCAACACCATCTGGAAGGAGGGTCCCAACTATGGGAAGGTTTCCCTCTGCTCCCGTTGACTGCCCTACTTCCATGGACCTTTCATCCTCCTCAACAGCGCAGGTGCTGTCTGACCGGAGGTGGGACAATTCTACAGTGTCCCAGAAAGCCTCATCAACATACCTCTCTGCCTCCCTTAGCTCCTCCAGTTCCACCACTCTGGCCTTCAAAGCCCATACGTGGTCTCAGAGGACCAGGAGCTCCTTACACCGAATGCACACATACACCACCTGCCCACAGGACAGGTAATCATACATGCTGCACTCAGCGCAATAAACTGGGTAGCCCCCACTCTGCTGCTGGGCTTCTGCCTGCATTCTCTGCTACAGCTACCTAGTTAATGAAAGGGTATTGTTTAAATCAAGAAGTTTAGTTTACAGGTTTTAAAGAACAGCAAGTGAACCTTGCCCCCTTCCCACTCCCCTTTCAAACTCCCTTGCGAAACTCCCTGTTAGCAGCCCTGGTCGCAAAGTTTCCACCTACTACATTGCATTTAAAAAGCTAAAAGCTCATGAATACTTTCCTCATTGTATTTTTTCATGCAGTCAATTGCTTTTGTTTCCACAGCAATTTTACATGATCACAAATGGTGGGAAAGCTGGTTGGCACATGTCTATGACTCCTGGTCTCTGTTAAGCCCTGATCAATTCCTCTAAAACAAACAATTAATCTCTGGGAAGAATTTCTGCAGGTATTTAACCCGGCAGCACTGCCCGGCCGTTTAGATAGGAAACAAAGAAAAATACTGTATCCAGTGGAAACTGTCAGAAGAAATAAGGGATGTAAAATGTAGTGTCCTAAAATGGGGCATTTCACCAGTACGTATGAATTATTACCACCAGCCCCCCCTTAAAAAATAGAGTGGGAGCTTTTCGGCTCCAATTCAGGATAGCACATAAGCATGTGCTCGAGCCCATCTTTTTTCAGGATGTCACGTAAGCATGTGCTTAACAGAAGCATATACTAAGTCCCACTGACTTCAATGGGCCACATCTGAAGCATTAGTTCATCACTGACTCCAAGGCCATAATGCCACATACTGAATCATCAATCCCACTTCCAACAGCACTGGGCATTTCTGGGAGGGACCCTGCTAAAGTCTTGAGCCAATCTACCTTTGCTTATTAGCTTCTGTGCACTGATAAGATCACAGCAACAGGTGATGTTGCTACAGAACTCTTTCATTCTGCTACTGCAGCACTGGTTTTGAGACATGACAGTGCCATTTAGTTATGTATGCAATTGTAAGTCCTTTCCATGAGACACTGTGGGAATGATATATTTTAATAGCTTTAGCTTATTCTACAACATATTGAAAATAGCATGGCTTTTATAGCAAATTTAATTTTCAGCTGAGTTTTACAGTCAGCTGAGTTGGAATAAATCTATATTATTTAGTCTTACAAAGCAGTGGCCACTCAGCACATTCAGTAATCCAGTACATTTAATTTTATGGGCAAATCCTTTACCCTGCACAAAGCCTGAGAAGAGGGTTTTGTTCAGGGAAAGGAGTGAGGATCCTGAGCAGGTTAGAGAAAGGACAGAAAGGACAGAACCTTCCTTACCTTCTTGTGACACTATTCTGTGGTGATTTACAAAGGGTTGGTCAGTGAATGTGCATACTCATGAATCTCCCAACCCTGCTCTTCCTAGCACTGCCTACAAAACCACTCTTAGCAGTGATGTGAAAAGAGCTTTGGAAGAGCAGGGTGCCTCCTTCATTCATTCCAGGTAACATACCCATCTTGAAAGCTCACCAGTTTCAATGCGTCCAAGTTCCTCTGCTCTCAAGCAATGGCGAATCAGGATTTGCACCAGCTGTCAAATTCCTGTGTCCTTGGCATATCCTAATAACAATAACCCAGATCAAATATTTAATATAGTTAATGCTTTTGCCAGGTTTATGGCTTCTTTTTTCCCTTTTGGGAATATGGCATGTGTGTCTCATTTTTTCCTCCATTGCTGATAGCATAATTTATTATTCATACTGCTGAGGAGTCAAAACAGACAAAGCACTGAGAATGGCTACAATTTCAAATAGATAAAAATAAAACTTCAGATAGATTAAGCAACATTTAAAATCCCATTAAAGGTTTCAGGGCAATCCTGCAAGTGACACTGAGGATGGAGGTGGAAGATATTGGGATTACACAGGTATAAGAAAGGGCAGAATTTCTGCTGTCTCTGTTCCTGGTGTTGAGGAAAGAAGGCTGTTTCATTCTCAGAACCCAGTTATAGGCCTGGCATTTTGGGGGGAGTTTGTCTTTTTGCTCTTAAGCACATAAACTGTGCATGTTTGGCATGGGACTCCTTGAGAAAATAAACTCCACACTGCCATTTTGCAAAGTCACTTTTCAGAGCACCAACAGCTCTTTAAATCTTTTCTCGGATGCTAATGCAAATTGGACAAGACAAAATCATGTTCTAATGTGCCTTGTAGGACACATCCCCCGCAGCACTTCAATGAAATGTGTCTGACGCTAGGCAGTGTGCATTGTGTGAGGTAAAAAATACATATTTTTAATGACAGTAAGAGCCAGTTCAACTTGCACATGAACTTTATGTAAAGTCACATGGAAGTAAATTATTCATTCGACATGCAGTGTTCTGGGTAGTTCAGAAAACATTTGGGGAACACTAAACTGGACATGCTTATTTCTTCATGAACAGCTGAAGTAAATAATTTTACTCAGACAAGGTTTTTTTTATTTAAATTTCTGGTATAGCAGTGGGTATTCTCATCCAAAAACATGGGGCTCAGTTGTGATCTGGGGACACAGAAGTAAATCCCCTTACCAAGTGTTCCCCAGGGGCAGGGACATGGGAGGGCAAATCTTGGCAGGCTTACACTGCCTCTCCCACCCCTGTGCAGCCTACAGCAAATGAGCAGATTGGAGGAAGGAGGGAGTTTTGGCTGGAGTCCTCTATTATCTGGTTATTCTGCACTTTGGAACAGCTCCATATGGAGCTATATGAGGTAATCCTTGGGACTGCTTTAATTTAGCCACTGACTGCACCAGCCTCTATATTAGCCCAGAATTCAGGAGGCATAAAGGGGGTATACAGAGAGCTTTACCCTCTCAAATCCTGGCCTGTGCCCTGATCGGGAGGTGCAGCTCAGAATCTGGCCCATGGTTTACCAATTTTTGACATGGCCTTGTTGGAGGAAAGTAAGGATTTTTTCACCTTATATTTTGTAACATGATTGCAGCTCTAAATAAAAAATCAAATGCCACAGTACATTCTGCTCACAAATTTAATCTATTACTGTAATGACTCGTCATATTTAATCACTTGATGCACATTGCTAATCATTTAAAAAGTTGTATCACTTTTTCAGATATTCATTTGGAAGGATTTGTGCTGTACAAAGAGGATTTAAGCATCCTTTTGGGCAGCAGATTTATTCTTCTAGGAGGTGCTAATTTAGTGGATTCGCTGGCCTTTGTACATTTTCCCCCTCAATTATTTCTTGGCTGGTAATGGTGAGCTCTGAGCAAAATAGACACATGGGCAGTTTCCAAATTCTAGACAGTGTACATTTAATGCCCGTTATAAATTTCTCCTAAGTAGCTGTAGGAGCACCTTTAAAAAGGGATTTCTAATTAATCTTGGAAGCATTATACTGTATTTAGTCAGGGTAGGGGTTGTTTTTTTCCGTACTGGCTAATTGCCCTAGCAATGGGTACAAATCTGTGTTCTTACAGTACTGAGAAACAGACAAATTTAGATTTCAGTTGGGCTACCTTTGAGCTTTAGTAAAAGCTGCATGAAGTGCTACCATAGCAAATAACTGGGGATTATTGTTACAGCATGTGAGACGTTGCATCACGAACATATACTCTGCATAGTCGTGTGTATGTATCCATCTATCACAAAAATTCTCCCCGTTCTCACCCATTCCCTCTCTTTTTGTCTAATTAAAAAAACAACTCTATTGCTGCTGTTACCAGCATCGGCGCTTTGGCCACTGCGGGGGACGTAGAGCAGACCAGCTGAGGGCAGCATGTGTAGGTGCACTGTTTGCACATCACTAGGGCTGGGGCTGTTGCTTAGTTTACAATATCTGGGCTAAAATCTGAGCTCTTTACTGAGAAACACACCCACCGATTTCAATGGGTTTAGGATTGGGCTTCTCCTCCTTCCGCCTCCTACTTTTCTAATCATGACTACATTGTACTGAGCTGTATACATCTGTGGGTTCAGATCCAAGTCTTTCCTTGGTGTTGACAATGGAAATTGACATTTCACACAACACCAGGGAGAGCCTGGCATTCATCGTAGCATCAGAACTCATTATAAACCTGTCTCATCAGTCATTTCGTGCCTATATGGGGCCTGATCGTTTTCTAATTAAAGTCAGTGGGAATTTTTGTACTATTGGCAATAGTAGGAGCATGATCAGGCCCTTTATGCTATTTTTAAAATCATGTTATTTATGAATATGAGTAAACTGAACACTGCACTCCTGTCTCTGCCTGTCACCATTCATTATGTGTAGCATCCACAAACTCTGCCAGGGCAGAGAGAAGAATAGCTAGTATAATAAGCGTTGCCAACTGCACTTAGGTCTGTTGTATCTATCTGTCTCTCTAAGAGATTGTGTTTCTATATAAAAGGCAATTCTGTTCCGAAAAGTCATTATGTAATAAATTAAGAATGGCACCTTATATTCAGTAGTTGTTGCTCCAAGTGTGTATTCAAAGACACCAGTTAACCTTCGGGACAGAACAGAGGTTTTTTATTGTTATTACATTGTTGGCCCCATTGCAACAACACAGATATGAGAGAGTGAACCTGGTTCTTTTGTAGTTCATTCATCAACAGGTGCTGACTAAATTTCAGTGTCCTGGCCTTCTCTGATGGATGTAGGGCTGCTCTTTAATAATTTATGAATACTGTATGTTGACCCAGTTATTGGGATGTTTACTGTATGACTATACTGGATAAAATCAACAGGGCTGTTGGGAAACAATCAGGAGGAAACAACAATGACTTGAGATAAGACAGCCCTCAGCGATCTCTTGAGAGCCATTGGCCCTTTGGAGATTGGCCTAGCTCCCATTAAGCCTACCAGACTGGACAGCAAGGCAAAAACCCCAGGAACTGAGAGGACAAAAGAAATCGGGCTGGAAAATAATTACTGTAGTGAGAGGAAGCTTTTCTGAGAAGCTGTTCAGGCTGACACTCTCAGGCTGATGTTGGGGATGCCTGAGGAAGCTTGGCCTACCTGGATCACCATCAGAGGATGGAAGGGTTTTAGGTAAGACTGGCATGTACATAGTGTTTTGTTGTTTAAAAATCCTTTTTCTCTTATGTTGTGCTTTGTTTCTGCTGCTAAAGTTAAACAATACTTACAGTTACTAAACAGCCTCCTTAAATGACTTTGCCACTGGTCACAGACTCACAAAATGAAGAATCACAAGTGCTGAACCCAGTCATACCTGCTGGGTAAGCACAGCTGATACACAGGGACGTGTAGCCCCAGGCCTACTCCGAGAGTGGGAGAATTATGTGATTCCACCCCAGGAGAGGTAAAGGCTCAAGGCCTGACACCTGAAGAGGCCGCAGAGATACCAGGAAGGGGACAGAGCTGCGCCTAAACCTGTAACAGTAACACCCACAGTCTTCATGTATGTCCTTTATTACACCTGCGCAACTTCAAAAGTTGGGTAGCATGGGTGTAACTGACATCAGCATTCAGTCAACAGAATCTTTATTGCTGGTAATGAAGTTTGGGCCAGAAAGAACACAGCTTGATGTTCTTTTCCCCTGTGTTTGCAGGGGCAGCAGGTAACGGAAATAACTGTCTTTAATAAATAAACCATTCCATTTGATCTGGAAATCACTGTGATGCAATAAACGTGGAGCCCAGCAATGCCGTTTTTTGAAAGTTGCTTTTCAGAATAGAATTGCACTTTAAGGAAAAAACTGGAGTAATATAAAAACTGTTACATTTAATTAAAAGATAGAATTAATCACTAAAACATACAATTTTTAAAAGATTAGTTAATAATTAATAATTAAACTTATTGGGAGCCTGATGATATGGGCCCTGAACTACTGCCTGCTTTTGATTTGAAATCAAGAAGAAGTTGAAGTCTCAGCATATTCCCTTTGTGTAGGACTGATTGGTTCAGGTTCAGGTGCATGTTCATTAGCTCTAGATTAAGTTGTGACCAATTTCTGCTGGCTATTCAGTGATCTACGTGAAAGAGTTTGGTGGTTTCAGTCCAGTTCCTAGCAGACAGGTATCTGCATCACAAAAACTGACTCCTTTGCCAGCACTGTCAGTAGAGATGTCAAGGCCTGGAAGGACCATGGAGGCTGAACTACCCTCCTGCCACTAGAAACAGTCCCTTCAAGTCAGGGTTTGAGTCACAATGACAGAATAGCGTAGGGAAGCTTACACTTGTATTGCTTATGCTGTATCTGTTCTGTAGGATAAACAGATGACTTCATATTGTCCAGGACTTCAGTGCTACTGTCTCTTGCTGCGCTTTTTAAAAAAATTCTCTGCAGGGTTGAAGGTCTCAATTCCCAAAATGTTCATGTAATTCAGGGTATTTATTTTCTCTTAAGTGAAAACATACTCAGGCTACATACTGTTTGACCTCCCAGAAGAACTGTAAATGTGTTTCCACTTGGGGTTAAAATCATTGTGGGTTGCTGAAGGGCACACTGCAGCTACCTGAACCATACCTAATCTGGACAAATTGCAAAGGAGCCACATATTACAACAGTGTCAATCAAATAACCTTTACAGTCTCTCGCGAAAGGTTAAAATGAGACCCTTATGGAATTAAAGGGTCTAAAGCTCTAAAAATTGTCCTTTGGGGGGAAGAACAGCCCTTATTCATTTTAAAAGATCTAGCTTTATTGCTTTTCATGGATATTTTATGTTTATTAACTCAGTGGTGTTGGGTTTCTTTTTGTTTCATTTTTTTCTGGTTTGCATAGCAGGGAGCTAAAGCTATCACAAAGAGAGGCTAGTCTATTTGAGAACCACTGGTGTATTATACCGGTTAGTTTACTTATAAAGGCAGCAGTAATCACAGCCACAATACAAACATAATTTAAAGTTAGTGTCGGTAATAATAATTATGTTATGGTAGCACCCAATGGGGCCCCATTGTGCTGCTTGCTGTACAAACACAGAATACAGACAATCTCAAGGGTTTACAATCTAAAGACAGAAATAGACAAAGGTTATGGGATGTGGATATAGCAAGCAAGCAAATCAATATGATGAAGAACAGGCATAGTTTAAACTATGCCATTTTGTAACTCAGACCCCAATCCTGCAACCAGATTTGCATAGCCAGGCCTATAACCCCTAAATCGCACTCCACTGACTCCATTGCGACGTCACATGGGCATAAGTTTCTGCCTGTCCTGATTGGGTTGCAGGATTGGGACCATATATTATATCATTTTTGAATTGTGCCATGATCAATGTGATCAGATAGTTTATGTGATTAAATAGATACTGTCAGCATAGAAATCACACTTAGGACTTGCCTACATGAACACTTAGTTTAAGGTGAGCTGGGGTGTAAATCTGCCCTGCAGTAGATGAAATGACAGTATATTAAAGTGCACTGGGGAACTTTTAGTGAGCAGCAGCACCCAGAGGGACACTTAGTGTGCAGCAAGCTAGTGTGGGGTAGATTCATACCCCACTTGCCACGAACTAAGTGTTTGGATAGAAGAGCCCTTAGAAAGATTTATGCCTCTGTTATCACTAGCACCTGTATTATTAAAGTGACATACTTTAAAAAATACAATTTATTTTTCCCCACTTACAATCTATTTACTTTTTTATTTCACTCTGTGTTGACAATGAAAATAGACTGCAGAGTATCGCTTTTGTTTATAGTCAGTTTCAGTTTCTGATTATTTTATAAACTACCACAGTGCAGTTTGTTTAGGTTCACAATGCTTTATGAGACAGTTTTAAATTGAATTACCTAATTTTTAAAAATGTAATGTAAACATTCTAGTAATATGCAGTTCTGTAAAATAATAAACAAATCAGTAACTCTTTTCTTATTTACTATAATCTACATTTTGCACTTAAATCTAGTTCAATATCCCTTTAACTCCTTCCACTGTCTCTGTTGATAAGATCATTACAGATTACTATTATTTTATTTACAAATTTTTATATTCATATTTTGTTTGTTTTTTAATGATAGAAATGTAAGGATAAAGTTCATGCCAGGTGGTTACTGGTAGGCCACCATAATCTCTTTAAATTGAGAGTGTAACAAAAAGTACCATATTTCATGTAGTAAGGTTCTATTATTACTACAACAGTGACATGACTTAATTACTGTTGGTGAGAGAATCCACAGCTGAAATACCACACAAAGAGGACACATGGTCAAGAGCATGGATATGATTTTGTCACCATATAATTATGCACAATTCATGGCACAGTCACAGTAAAAGTCGATAATTTCATGCTGTGGTCATGGCAACCTTGGGGATCCTGCTGCCACGCATTAATGCTTTGTTAGTTCACTTTGATCTGGTCCCTTTTTGCTGGACTAGAGCAAAGGGAACTATCAGACTGTTAATGAGCAGCAGCTGATCAAAGCGAACTAACGAACTGTTAATGCATGGCAGCACGATGTATATAAATGGCAAAATTCATGGTTCCATGACAGTGGTGACCTTTCACAGTCACGCTGAAGTAAATGGCAGAATTCTCAGGTTCTGAGACAGTGGTGGCATAATCATATCCTTAGTCGTGAGGCTTGAGAGTGAGCCAGCCTAGCACTGCTACACACTTCCTATGTAAACACGCATAAATCTCTCAACTTATTTGTGTCATATTTTTCCCACATGTCTAATGGGGATAATAACACTTAGCTATCTTGCGGAGGAGACGGGGTGGTAGGATAAATTTAAGATCTTCATTAACGGCTGCATTCTATGCTATGCTCTCAGGAAGTATGGTAAAGATGGTTCACTATGATTAAAATTTATGTATTTATTTATTTTTGTATTTCTGTAGCACCTAGGACCCCAGTTAAGGACCAGAACCCCATTGTGCTCGGCTCTGTACACACACAACAAAAAGACAGTTCCTGCCCCAAAGAGCTTATATTCTAAGCATAAAAGATGGATCCAGACAGACGTGAGCGTACAAGGAAACAATGAGATGCTATTGTCTAAATAGAAAAGACAGACACAGGGTAGAGAGAAATATTAGCTTTAAGCAAGCTTTTCACCTCCCAGCTGCTGAGCGGCTCCACTCTCCAGTGCAGGGAGCAGCCCAGAGTAGCTGGAGATCAATAGCTCTCTGGCCATTCCTCATACTGGCTCATGGCATGTCCACTCACCAGAGGCTATCAGTGGGCAGCCAGTATAGGGCTGTGTACACCAGCCATAGTCTACTCCTGCACTGGGAGAATTCTTCCAGCAGCTGTTACAGCTCCTTCACACTGCCAGCATAGTGTACAGAGGATACAACAGGGCCTAGAATGTGGCTTTAAGTTTCTATCAAAATGCAAAATACTGTTACTTACTATTTAGCAATATTTTTTGTTGCTGCAGTCACTAGTTATTCTTTCACTTGCGATACCCCACCCTGTAGCTGGATATCATGCTGGGATAATAACTGAAGTCGGGCACTGCTGTAGTATAAATATAAATATGACCCAGAGGAAAAAACTTCTATTGTCTTTGAAAGGACTCAACCCTGGAAGTACTAAAAGCAGGCAATGTACCATACATAATCTGATAGCATGAAGATACCTTATTTTGGGTTACAGGCAAATTAAATAAACAGGCTTGAAAGAGATCAATCCCATACTGCATAAATTTCTTTCTCCTGTGTGAAACCGGTCATATTAATGATTTCCAGCACAATGCTTTTCAGATACTGTAGCAAATGTAATCTCTGGATAGTGAGGATGAAGTATCATCTGCAAATTTGACTAATATGTCTCCAGACAATTCAGAATATCATCTTCTAAGCAGCATCTGATATACTACAAAAAAAATCTATTTATGTTTGACACTTTACATTTTTGGCAGTTTGACAGGCTGCACAGTCCATCGTTCTGACATATTGCACCACAACTTTGTGACACATTGGAGCACCAAGAATAATTAGATGTTGGAGTGAAGTTTTTGCAACACCATCATCCATCCATCTACCTAAAGCAGAGTGTATAAAGCCAATTTGCTAATTAGCCAAATTACATGGATATTCAGAACATCTGTAATTTTTTATTAGCCAATAGAAATGTATGTGCTTCAACTAATGTGCACAATTCTGTTGAGAGATAAACATTGGGCCCTGTTCTCTAACCCCATCCACATGTGGGATAATCCCATCAAACTCAGTGCGACTGCTCCTGAGGATAGGCACTACTCGAAGTGCACAGGAGTTATAGAATCAGACCCATTGCCTTCACTTTATTTACACATTTTTGTAAATGCATTTCTTAAAAGTAGAAGGAATATCAATAAAAGTACAGTGTTCACAATGAAGAAGTGGAGTCACTGTGTGTTTTTGCATATGACCAGGCAGGTACCTTCTCGTGGTTAACGTCAAGGGAAATTTCATCCATGTCATTTAATCTCCTTGTGCTTCAACTAAGCACAGTGAGGCTTAATCAGGCACAAATCCAGTGTGCTCTCTAAGCAGCCAGTCTGTATGTTAAAGAGTTCAGTAGCCCTGTTCAGAAACATCCTCTCTTAGGACCCAACTGGTTATTGGTGCTAGCTGTCCACTTCTTGAACTGCCCCTCTTTATTATGTCTTGGAGGGGGAAGTGTGCCTTTGTGTAGTTGCTTTTGTAGAGGGGAAAACTCGCTGAGCCTGCTTTCTTCTTTAGAATACCTACTCAGAGGAGCGATAATTTCACCCTAATTGTATTCTTGACTTACTTGACCTATATTTTTCCTTCCCTACCCCTCCAACCTGCCCTACTCCCAAAGATGTATTACTCCATGCAAATGGATACCTTAAGAAAAAACAAATTACCCAATGTAAACTGATCTTATTAAGGTAGAAAGATAAAGCAGTAAGATTTCATTATGCACGTGTTATATGAATAATTGCCTTTTTTATTGCAAGTCATTCAAATTACATCCTGCAGATATTCATAGAGACACAGCTCATAACAAACTATTTTTCAACTCAAAATAAAAAAGGAGGCTGAAGCTATTGGCACCATATTAATTCAGACAATAAAGAAGTAATTACACCTCTTCAACTGCCGCCCTTTTAACTGTCTCTCACTCAAATTACTTTTCCCCTCTTTGTCATTTTTTTGCTTTATTGTAAATGTGTCGGTTTTTTCAATGTTCATTTTCAGAGCTCTGTTTTCAAATGACAGACTCACAAATAAAAAATTAGAGTGCATATACCCCCAAACTTTGTGAAAGGGGAGATTTTAACTCTGAATCTAGATTCAAACTTTACACATGTTTATAGTTCATTGACCAAACTCTAAACCCAAACATCCCCCTTGTTTGGAGTGTTCAAAATCTGGATCCAGGACTAAATTTTGCAAATTGGAATCACTCTAATTACAATAGTAAATACATTTTCAGCTCTATAGTGTCCTTGATCCAATGGGCATCTCTTTAAAGTATCATAATCTCCCTTATATGGCTATTTGGCTTTCATGTGGATCTTCTCTGCAACAAATTAATGTCAGCGCTAAGGGCAGGTCTACACTATGGCAGGGATTGATGCTCTGAGATCGATCCACCAGCCGTCGATTTAGCGGGTGTAGTAAAGACCCGCCAAATTGCAGATCTCTCTCCAGTCGATCCCTGTACTTTATCCCTGATGAGAAGAGTAAGGTAAGTCGACAGGTAACTCGACCTAAGGTACGTCGACTTCAGCTACGTTATTCACATAGCTGGAGTTGTAGCATAGGTCGACTTACCACGGTAGTGTAGACATAGCCTAAGCCACAGAGCATTTGAGAAGTAGAGCAGTATGCAGATGTTCAGACACTGCATACATTCCTGTAGCTAATAGCACTCTGTTCAGAAACAACTGAGCTGAAGCACTAATAGCTAACATATACATATGTTCCAATATTTTAACAAAGGTAAATTTATCACACAACATAAGGATAAGAACCTGCTGTTTCACTTCAAAATCTTCCAATAAAAGTAATTTCTCCAAGTTCCCAAAAGATATTGGAAAACTGTTATTTTTCCAGATACTGCCTGACATGCCTCCCTTCCCACTTGTTGGTATAATTTACAAAATATAGAGCATCCTTAAATCCATTTACTCTAAAAAATATATGGAACATGGCAGTTTGACTTGCAGGCTGACGACTCCTCATAGAGTTGTGAGGTGTGCAATTACATGGATAGCTATTCTGTGTCCTATATGTGCAAGGAAACCCAAATGAAAATAGTTATATATTATATACACTCCAAGTGTTATAGAGAAAAAAGTAATATTCTTCAGTTATGTTATTCTTGTGCATATGTCTCACAGCTGTGGGAATACATCAACATTAAGATAAATGTCAATTAATAATTTATTCCTTTACAGCTTCCTGGGACACTGGTTCAGTATATAGGGAGAAACGATTACGAAGCCATTCCTTGGGTTTTCCCTAATGCTCTCTCATTCAAGTGTTAACTAGGCATAAGTCTGCTTAGTTTATGAAAGCTAATGAGACCAGCTCTGAAGTTGATATGGCTTGGGGGTGGGGGGTGCACACCAGCTAAGGATCTGCCCCCTCCCTTTTGTATCATCTTTAGCCAAAACAAAGTAGGAAGAACATAAGAATGGCCATACTGGGTCAGACCAAAGGTCCATCCAGCCTCGTATCCTGTCTGCCAACAGTGGCCAATACCAGGTGCCCCAGAGGGAGTGAACCTAACAGGTAATGATCAAGTGATCTCTCTCCTGCCATCCATTTCCACCCTCTGACAAACGGAGGCTAGGGACACCATTCCTTACCCATCCTGGCTAATAGCCATTAATAGACTTAACCTCCATGAATTTATCTAGTTCTCTTTTAAACCTTGTTATAGTCCTAGCCTTCACAACCTCCTCAGGCAAGGAGTTCCACAAGTTGACTGTGCTCTGTGTGAAGAAGAACGCCCTTGTATTTGTTTTAAACCTGCTGCCCATTAATTTCATTTGATGGCCCCTAGTTCTTGTATTATGGGAACAAGTAAATAACTTTTCCTTATCCACTTTCTCCACATCACTCATGATTTTATATACCTCTATCACAGGGGTCCCCAACGCGGTGCCCACGGGCGCCTGGCCCCCAGGAGAGTACCTGCCAAAATGCCGCAGCGGCATTTTGGCGGGGACGGCTCTCGATGACGACGCTTGTCGACGGCAAGCGACGTCATCAAGAGGCGTCGCTGCCAAAATGCCGCCAAAATTCGGCGGCATTTCGGCGGGTGCTCCACCGCCCCAGTGGTCCTTCGGCTGGCGCCCGCCAGCCAAAAAGGTTGGGGACCACTGCTCTATCATATCCCCCCTTAGTCTCCTCTTTTCCAAGCTGAAAATTCCTAGCCTCTGTAATCTTTCCTCATATGGGGCCTGTTCCAAACCCCTAATCATTTTAGTTGCACTTCTCTGAACCTTTTCTAATGCCAGTGTATCTTTTTTGAGATGAGGAGACTACATCTGTACGCATTATTCAAGATGTGGGTGTATCATGGAGAGAGAACACTCAAGCAGTGTCTGATAGCGTTTAGGACAGAATTCTGCAGCAAAGTAGTTGCATAGGAGTGTGGGAGATCTGCATCAAGAAGAGCCCATTTATAGTGCTGATCTTTACAGTGCCATTTGCTTCTTTTTAGCATCTTGGTGCTGGTAGCATGTGATAGAGAAATGGATATAATTTGGATCTGCTCACAGTTAGAGTAAGGATTTTTTTCCCCACTTCCCTGCTTCCTAAATAAAAAGAGAGCATACAGTTCTGACGCAGAATGTGCTTAAACACGACCATTGCTGTTGGTGTCTTGATTGGTGATTCACTAAATATCCTCCTAGAATAATTATAGGTGAAATAGGAAAACAGTGTTGATTGTGTTTGTGCTCAGTATGTTTTAGCTCAGGGGTAGGCAACCTATGGCACACGTGCCACAGGCGGCACATAAGCTGATTTTCAGTGGCACTCTCACTGCTTGGGTCCTGGCCACCGGTCGTGGGGGCTCTGCATTTTAATTTAATTTTAAATGAAGCTTCTTAAACATTTTAAAAACCTTATTTACTTTACATACAACAATAGTTTAGTTATATATTATAGACTTATAGAAAGAGACCTTCTAAAAACGTTAAAATGTATTACTGGCATGCAAAACCTTAAATTAGAGTGAATAAATGAAGACTCGGCACACCACTTCTGAAAGGTTGACAACCCCTGTTTTAGCTATTGTTCAAGGACCATTAATTCTAATAAAATTACTACCCCTGAAATGTTGTTATAGACTTAGTTAACACTGTTTACCATGTATATGTATTTATGGCTGACTGTCACCTAGCAGGGGCCTCAGAGACTGGTCTACCCAGGGGCTAGTGTAAGTTAGACCATCCAATGTTTAGGAAAAAGTTCTGAGTATTTCCATTTTGTGCTAGTTCTATGTTTTTCCCTTCATTCTCTGTTCATTTAAGATTTTGCGCCATAACTAAACTACCAGTTGCTCTGCAATTTTTACAAGGAAACTTACATTAATGAATACCAATTCTCAGTACGTTACACTTGTGCGGTTTCTATTATAGTTTTTATTTTAGCATGCAGTATATTTATGTAAAGAAAATCTTAGGTCTTTTAGGATTACAAATGTTAGAAATTGAAGTCTTCTCAAATAATCGAGTGCATTCTTAGCCATTGCAGGATACAGACCATATCTCGGATATTTAAACTGATACTATGCCTGATCTTAATCAAACATTAGTGGGCATATGAAAAAATCCAGACACAGTTAACCATAATTGAATGTGTTGCCTGTTCTGTTTTTTTGTTCCATCATCTATTTTCATTTAACAACACTGATCTCTATTTGCGACTAGTGGCTCAGATGCTTCAGTGACCTGAATCCTTTCATTGTCACCTTGTGCTACAGTTACTCATTTTTCTTCTGCCACTAAATTTAGAAACAACACAGAATCCTGGAATTTTCTTAGTGTGCTGTGCAAGAAAACCCAATTATGTATTTTTCAAAAACCATGAAACCTTTTGCTTTAGTCCTACCATGATAAATCTTATAGGGCTATGGCTTTCCAAAAACTTGTGCAGTACTTGCCTTTGTGTACTTTGAGTATTCCCACTGACAGTGTCTAAAGCTACCTACGGTAATTGCATAGATGTTTTTAAGGATTGGGGCCTACATGTAAATTTTTTACTAAGCATGATGTTTAGGCCTTATTTAACCACAGACGCTTCATCCTATTGTCCTGGAATATCCACGTTTGGCTTCTCACAATCCACGGTTTTAGATTATCTGCTATTTCCAACCAAACTTTATCCTCTGCAATAAAAAAGTACAAGAAAATATATGTGTAACTGTGTAAGAAAGAATGGCCTCGTGATAGAAGTGGAGGCTGAGAATCAGAACCCATGGGTTATCTCCCTAATTCTGCTATTAATGTGCTGGGTGAACTTGAGTAAATCACTTGCTCTCCGTTTTTCAGTTTATCTTCAAACAGGGAATAATAATACCTACTGTAGTTCACAGCATTATTTTGAGCCTTAATTAAAGGCCAATGTCAGCTGAGAAATCCTATTTCCATCTGAAAAGGCACCTGCAGTTGTTGCAAGTCATACCTAAAGTTAATATAGCTGAAAAAAAGTTAGTGGAGAAAATTATTCTAAATTTTTTTTTAGTTTGTTTCATTGTACAGGTGTCAGCGCTTAAGGTGAAATACAGCCCTTTGAAGAAGGCAAGCACAAGGGGTATACACCAACTTAAAAGACCCAATCATGCAACCAATGCATGTCAATAGTTGTATTAACTTATGGGTGAACACTTGTGCTCACTTTTGTGCAGGATCAGAACCTTGCACCCCAATCCAACAAACATATATGTGCTTAGCTTTGTTTATAGTAAAGGAGGAACTTTAGGCTCCATCTAAACCAAAACAAAACCAGATTGCTGGCATGTAAAATTGAAAAGGTTATAGAGGAGTTTTTAAACTAAGCAGAAAGCCAACAGGTGCAGAGGAGCACATGATTCAGACAGAGACATCCCATAGGAGAGGATCTATAAATGGGGATTCTCTCTATCAGCAGTTCTCAAACTGTGGGTCGGGACCCCAAAGTGGATCGTGACCCCATTTTAATGGGGTCACCAGGGCTGGTATTAGACTTGCTGGGGCCCAGGGATGAAGCCTGAGCTCCACCGCCCAAGGATGAAGCCAAAACCTGATGGCTTCAGGGCTGGGTGGCGGGGCTCTGGTTACAAGCCTGGGGTTTCGGCTTTGCCCCCCGCCCAGGGCGGTGGGGCTCGGGGCTTTGGCCCTCCATACTGGGGTGGCAGGGCTCAGCTGGGCTCAGGCTTCAGTCCCCCTTCCTGAGGTCATGGAGTAATTTTTGTAGTCAGAAGGGGGTCGCGGTGCAATGAAGTTTGAGAACCCCTGCTCTGTATCCTAGTAAAGAGGACAGGATAGAAGTTGATAAAGTACAGGTAGGAACTGAAGAGAAACAATCAATGAAAAAAGAGTCCCTTTCAATTACATCAGTTGAAGGCAGACAACTAAAAAGTGACCAATTTTATAAGTGCTTGTACACAAATGCTACAAGTCTAGATGCTAAGATGGGTGAATTTGAATGCCTGGTATTAAATGAGGATGTTGATATAATATGCATCACAGAAACTTGGTGGAATGATGACAATCAATGGGACACTTTAATACCAGGATGCAAAATATATAAGAATGACAGAATAGGTTATGCTGGTGCGGAAGTGGCACTATATGTGAGAGAAAGCGTAGAGTCAAATATAGTAAAAAATCTTAAATGAATCAAACTGTAAATAGAAATTCCATGCTTGAATAATAAGAGTATAGCAGTAGGAATATATTACCAATCACCTGACCAGGATGGTGATGGTGATTTGTGAAATGCTCTGGGAGATTAGAGAGAGTATAAAAATATAAAACTCAATAATAATAGGGGATTTCAACTGTCCCCATACTGAGTGGGTACATGTCACCTCTGTACGGGATGCAGAAATGAAGTTTCTAGACACCATTAATGACTGCTTCTTGGGGAAGGTAGTTCTGGAACCCACAAGGGGAGAGGCAATTCTTGATTTAGTCCTAAGTGGAGCAGGATCTGGTCCAAGTGGTGAATATACTGATCAGTAATAGTGACCATAATATAATTTAAATTTAAACATCCGTATGGGGGGGGACACCAAAGAAGCCCACCACAGTAGCACTGACCTTCAGAAAGGGGAACTACACAAAAATAAAGACACTAGTTAAACAGAAATTAAGAGGTACAGTCCCAAAAGTGAAATGCCTGCAAGCTGCATGGAAACTTTTTAAAGACACCATAATAGAGCAGTGGTGGGCAACCTGTGGCCCGCAGGCCACATGCGGCCCATCAGGGTAATCTGCTAGCAGGCTGCAAGACAGTTTGTTTACATTGACTGTCCGCAGACACAGCCACCCACATCTCCCAGTGGCCGTGGATCACCATTCCTGGCCAATGGGAACTGCGGGAAGCGGTGCGGGCCGCAGGGACATGCGGCCGTGCCGGTCGACAGTCAATGTAAACAAACTATCTCGCGGCCCACCAGGAGATTACCTTGATGGGCCACAGGTCGCCCACCACTGTACTCGAGGCTCACATTAAATGTATACCCCAAATTAAAAAGAACATTAAGAGGACAAAAAAAATCCCACCATGGCTAAACAACAGAGTAAAAGAAGTGGTTGGAGGGAAAACGGCATACTTTAAAACGTGGAAGTCAAATCCTACTGAGGAAAATAGAAAGAAGTATAAACTCTGGCAAGTCAGGTGTAAAAGTATAATTAGTCGGGCCAGAAAACAATTTGAAGAGCAACTCTCCAAAGACTCAAAAATTAAAAGCAAAAAATTTAAGTACAACAGAAGCAGGAAGCCTGCCAAACAATTGGTGGGGCCACTGTTTGATCGAGGAGCTAAAGGAGCACTCAAGAAGACAAAGCCATTGTGGAGAAGCTAAAGGAATTCTTTGCATCGGTCTTCACTGCAGAGGATGTGAGGGAGAGTCACATAGCGGAACCATTCTTTTTAGGTGATAAATCTAAGGAACTGTCCCAGACTGAGGTGTCAGTAGAGGAAGTTTTGAAACAAATTAATAAATTAAACAGTAATAAATCACCTGGACCTAAGTTCCTTCTAAGCTGCATGGCTGTTCATCTGCCTATTAAGCCCGACGAAGGGGGTCAGGGTTGTGGTGGAGAGAGATGCCTCAGTGGGGCGAAGCACTCCTCCCCGCCAGCCCCAGCACAGACCTTCCCCAGACTTTCCACTGCTGGGAGAGAGAAGCTCCTCCCTCAGCCCAGCCCAGCCCAGCCCGAGCTGCCACAGCAGGGGAGAGGTGCCTCTTCCCTGGCCCGGAGCTGCTGCTGTGGCTAGAGAGGGCTGGGGGGAGTCCTTTCTCCCCACCACAGCCCCGGGGCAGCCTGCACCCCAAACCCCTCATGCCCAGCCCCACCCCAGAGCCCACACACACACCCCGCACCACAACCCTCTGCTCGAGCCCTGAGCCCCTTCCCGAACTCTGAACCCCTTGGCCCCACCCCCACCACATGAATTTTGTTATGTGCACCAATATGAAGGTGATGTGTCACACATCATCTCCATATTGGTGCACATAATAAAATTCATTCCACATATGGATGTAAAAAATTAGAGGGAACACTGACCGGGACCATATACTATTCATCCAAGAGTGCCGAAGGAACTCAAATATGAACTACTAACTGTGGTATGTAACCTATCACTTAAATCAGCTTCTGTACCAGATTACTAGAAGTTAGCTAATGTGACGCCAATTTTTTAAAAGACTCCATAGGCAATCCTAGGAATTACAGGCAGGGAAACCTAATTTCAGTACCAGGCAAATTGGTTGAAACTACAGTAAAGAACAGAATTACACAGATGAACACATAGATGAACATTATTTGTTGGGGAAGCATCAACGTGGCTTTTGTAAACCAATCTATTAGAATTCTTTGAAGAGGTCAGTAAACATGTGGACATGGGTGATCCAGTGGATACAGTGTGCTTAGACTTTCAGAAATCCTTTGACAAGGTCCCTCACCAAAGGCTTTTAAGCAAGCTAAGCAGTCATAGGATAAGAGGGAAGGTCCTCTCATGGATCAGTAACTGTCTGAAAGAAAGGAAAGAAAGAATAGCAATAAATGGTCAGTTTTCACAATGGAGAGAGGTAAACAGTGGCATCCCGCAGGGATCTGTTCCACATATTCATAAATGATCTGGAAAAGGGGGTAAATAGTGAGATGGCAAAGTTTTTTGTAAATGATTGAAAATTACTCAGGATTGTTAAGTCAGAAGCAGTGTGTGAAGCGTTACAAAGGGATCTCACAGAACTGGGTGACTGAAATGGCAGATTAAATTTATTATTCATAAATGCAGTAATGCCCATTGGAAAACATAATCCTAACTGTTCATACAAAATGATGGAGTCTAAATTAGCTGTTACTACTCAAGAGAGAGATCTTGGAGACATGGTGGATAGTTCTCTGAAAACATCCGCTCAGTGTGAAACAGCATTTATAAAAGCTAACAGAATGTTAGGAACCATTAGGAAATGGATAGATTATAAAACAGAAAATGTAGTTCCACTATAAAAATCCATGGTACGCCCACACCTGGACTACTGCATGTAGTTCTAGTCACCCCATCTCAAAAATGATACATTAGGAATTGAAAATGTACATAGAAGGGCAGCAAAAGTGTATGGAAAAGCTTCCATATGAGGAGAGTTTAAAAAGATTGGAACTATTCAATGTGGAAAAGAGATGATGAAGAGGGGATATGATAGCGGTCTATACAATTGTGAATGGTGTGGAGAAAGTGAATAAGGAAGTGTTGTTTACCCCTTCATGTGACACAAGAACCAGGGGGTCACCCAGTGAAATTAATAGTAGATTTAAAACAAACAAAGGGAAGTACTTCACAGAACGCACAGTCCAACTGTGGAACTCATTACCAAGGGATATTGTGAAAAACAAAACTATAACTGGATTTAAAAAAGAAATAGATAAATTCATGGAGACTAGGGCTATCAATGGCTATTAGCCAAGATGGTCAGGGATACAACCCCATGTTCTGGATGTCCCTTGGCCTCTGACTGCTAGATGCTAGGATTGAATGAGAGAGGATGGATCTCTTAATGATTGCATTGTTCTGTTCATTGCCTCAGAAGCACCTGGCATTGGCCAATATCAGAAGACAGGATACTGGGCTCGATAGACCACTGGGGTGACCAGATAGCAAGTGTGAAAAATCAGATCACTTTTTTTTTGGGGAGAGGGGAGGGGGATTACAGTTGCCTATGTAAGAGAAAGCCCCTAATATCAGAATAGTCCAGATAATATCGGGACGTCCAGTCACCCTGGATCTGACCGAGTATGGCCATTTTTATGTTCTTAAATGGTGCATTTTCTCCCTTGCCGTCTGTGAGTCTATACGGTGCCACAGGACTCTTTGCTGCTTTTACAGATCCAGACTAACACGGCTACCCCTCTGATACTTAATACCACTGAATTCAGTTGGATTGCTCATATGTAAAGAGTAAAATTATGCATATGTGTGTTTGCGGCTTTGGAGCTTTTGGCCCTGAGCTAGCAAAGCACTTATGCTTACATTCCTTTGCTTCAAGTTAAGTATGTGCTTAAGTGATTTGCTGAATCAAGGTGATATTCAGTTTCTCCCTTGCTGGAAAGTCCCCTCTATATACCAACAGGGGAGCAGAAAACCCTTTATAAGCAAAAATTTTAGAGGAATTTTTCAAAATTATAATTCAGGATCTACTATTTAAAAATGCAACAAAGAGTCCTGTGGCACCTTAAAGACTAACAGATGTATTGGAGCATAAGCTTTCTTGGGTGAATACCCACTTCGGTATTCACCCACGAAAGCTTATGCTACAATACATCTGTTAGTCTTTAAGGTGCCACAGGACTCTTAGTCTGGATCTGTAAAAAGCAACAAACATGGCTACCCCTCTGATGTTTAAAAATGGTCCACCAGAAAGTATAATTTTGAAATTACTCTGTTTTTCAAAAATTAAGTTTATGGTCCCTTTATTAAATGCTTGTAAAGCACATTTGATCCTTGAAAGAAAGATACCACTATAAATCCAAATTGTTGTTGTTGTTTTATTATTATTGGTCTTTGGGTTTACAGGATAAAACATGTTTCTTTGTAGCTCCTCAGTCAAAGATAAACAAAAGGTTAAACATCCTCATTTTTTCCGTTGTAATCTCACCTTCACTCAAATAATAAACAAGGGACTTTTGTGGGCCTCCAGAATGCCAAAGAGCAAAAGCAGAAGTAAAGTTGACTCAGAAGATTTCTTTAAAACTAAATTCCCTTTATTGTTTTGTGAGTGTCTAGCTGTACTTGCCCCGAACTCTCTCTTCATGTCAACAGGAAAAAAAATCAGATAAAGGCAAGAAAAACAAATGTTTGGTTGTTTCAGAAGATTTATACAAGTAAAAAAGCCTTGGAAACTAAGCTTGATTATCAATAATAATTATTAATAATAATAGACATGAGTCCAATGGGCAACATTTTGGAAAATTAACACATAGGTTGACTTAGAGGAAGCAGAGATCATTTTAGTGGCCACCTGGGAATCTGGAGATTTTTTTAGATAAATAGAAGAAGATCTTTATCTTCTGTGCTTTGTGGCTGTCAGTGGAAGCCAAAAGAAAGGAGTTCTTGGCTAGTGAAAAAGCATTCAAAGATCATCAAAGCTGTATGTATCCCATGAAGTTTTTCATAAGATACAATTATCCTAAAATATTAAATCAGCAGAAATGTTACTGAGTGAAGTTGTAGCAGAGAAGACTGAAAGAAAGAACTCATGATAATGTAATAGAACAACGTTTTTCCCCATTAATCTGTATTTAGTGAGCTTATAATTATGTTCAGATAGTGAGAAATCGCCTCTTTACCCCTCCCCAAAAAGGAAGGGACACTTCCTTAAGGAATTTAATAGTAGCACTACTTTGGTGATGGTTCAGCCACTCATTATAAATATCTGTTCCTAACATTGCCATAAAAGTTCATTCCTGGCTGAAACTTGGAACACGAGACTACTTCCAACTTAATGTATAATCATCATCATACCCCAAAACATCACCTAATTTCTTGAATAAATAATTAATTTATCATTATAAATCTTAAATATTTGTCATAATCATGTAATAATTGTAATTCATTTGTACAATGCGATGTATAGACATGGTAGCTCACAAAATGAAGAGTTTGATACTTTCCCTTCTCTGAAATGTTTGTCTCCCAAGAAAGATAACAAAGACAAGATGCAAGAACTGAGCATAGGTAAGGAAAGGTTAGGTTTGTTGATGAGATAAACGGGGTAGGAATCCCTTCAGAAAGGAATTGGTTTAAAGTAGATATTTGAAGGAGAGAAAAGGTGGACTAGTGGAGAGGGACACAAAGGGGGCACCAGCCTAAGGGGGACACATGGCCCCACCACGATGCCGCACCACGTGACACCTGCACATGACGACTCCCCCCCCCACGTTCTCCCCATCCCATGTTACCTGGGGCAGGTGGGTGTTTGTGTGTCTCTGTCCCACTGCACCGCACCGCAGCAGGCAGCGTCCCCTCCCAGGCAATGTGGCCAGAGGCTGCCTGGGACTCGGGAGAGTGCTGCTGCCCCATCCCATCATGTTACCTGGCAGTGGGGCTCTGTCCCGCTACACTGCACTGAGCTGCATTGCACCATGCTGGGCAGCATCCCCTCCTAGACAGCGTGGCCAGAGGCTGCCTGGGAGTGGGAAAGTGCAGCAGCCGGGCAGTGTAGCCAGAAGAGGAGAGGCTCTGGCCCCGGCTCTGACCTCGCCAGCTGCTGGCCCCTTGCCCCAATGTTTGGGGAGGGTCATGTGACCCTTCGCCCCCACCACTCCAATGGGTCGCCATTAATTCAGAGTGTAGGAGTAACATCAGTGTTAGGAGACAGGACTGCAAGGAGTGTGGGAAGGGGAAAATTACTGCAGAAATGGGGATGTAGTCAGGATTGTATATGCCCTAAAACATGAAGACAGGGAGCTAGAATTGGAGGCAGGGATAGGTTTTCCAGGGGAGGGGACTAGGGAGGATGTATATTGTTCCCCTTCCACCCCACAGAGATTTCCAAGAAAAGATAGCACAGCTTGGAATTGGTAGCACATTTCTGATGGAGTGTAAGTCCAGGATCTTACCAGTTGCAGAGGACCTCCATACTGATGGCCCTAGTCTCCCTTGGGTTCCCCGCGCCTCTCCCACTCGGCTGCGCTCCAGCGGCTCCTTCCCGGCCGGAAGGATCCACATGATTTCCGGCTAGGATCCACGTGATTTCTTGGGGCTCCACAGTTTGAAAAAGAGCGTACTCAGGGGTGGAACCATCTCCATTCCTCCCAACGGAACTATGTGAAGGTTTCTTCTCAAGGAAATTTCATTTTCACCAGAGTAACCTCCTGTGGATTTTATCCCAGGAGCAAGCAGTTCAGTCCCTAGTGACCAGTACATTAAAAGATATTCTTGGCATACATTTCTGTTTACTTTTTAAAAAATAAACATTGTCAAACAAAGGAAACATATCTTGGGCACATGATCTAAACATCAGCATTCTGCCATCTGTATAACAACTCATCAGCCCTGTTCAATCTAAAGGATACAGACTTTTTAAGGTGAGAACAGGTAATGAATTGAGAGAGTTTGTTCTTTTAAAATTAAGAGAGCAGGAATGTAGCGAAGATGTGAAAATAGGTGTAAGGATTCCTACAAGTCAAGTGTCACAATTTGACATTTCACTCTGACATTAATGAAGTATAGTGCAGAGGCAAGAAATAGGATGTCATCAGAAACCCCTCAGGGTAGATGAGATCTACCTTTGCCTAACCTGTTTTGAGTCAGATACAGTACAATATTTGTCTGTTGTGTAAACTGGCTGCGAGCATGCCTTTTTATGTCGTATTTGTCTCCCTACCTTCAAATGTCAACAGCACACACTGGATAACATTAAGGTCATTTGGGATGAAGAGCGAAATGTGAATGAAAAATGTGGACTGAACCTAAAGTGTATCATGGAAAATATGGGATTGTGTGTGGGAGGGGAGGAGTAGATTTCTCCTGTCCCATTTGCACTGTGACTAATTTTGTCCTAGGTCTGTAAACCCACATAGATATTTATTCCCTCAAAATGTGGCTTCCTTTCAATTCACTTGCAAAAGCTGTAAACCATCTATCTAGTTTTCTTCTTCTGCCATTTCATTATAATGTAATGAGTTTGCTTGCTAATTAACTGAATCAGGCATCATTTAATCATATGATTGATTTTTTTTATGCTCACAAGACAGTAAATGCTTGTTGCTTTTGCTCATAATAACTAGTGCTCAGAGGGACTGCTCTTCTCACATTTCAAATGGCTAGAAAATTCAGGCTACAGTTGTAGATACCAAGGGTAGCTTTAGTGTACCAATACAAAGTGCAGTCTGTCCTAATTGTGATCACTTTGGATATCTGGGTATTATTAATGGGAATATGTTTCTGTTGGGCACACCTATCTGTGTGCTGTATAGGTATAGAAAGTTGTTCCAAATAGCCAAGACATTTCTTTGGCTTTTGGTGGGACTGAAAAGGTTGCACATGAGAAATGTTAATCATAAAAACAAACTCTCTTTTCAGTTACAAACCCAGCTTGCACCATTTTGATTGTATAGCTATTAGGAAGACTATTACAGTGGCTGGACAAACTCTAAGGCCAAGATTTTCCAAAAAACACGGGCCTGAAGCAGTATTGTCCACCTCAACTGTTCAAACACCATGAGTCTCTTTCCCCTCCCCCATCATGAAATTGGCTTAAAATGATGTGATTATTATTTGCCTTCTGGTTTGTAAAGTTTTATTGGTACACTTGGGTTATGTTTTCAAGCAATTTACCACAACCACAAGGGCGAGAATTTTTCCTTTTTTTAATATAAAAGCAGAGATTGTATAATAATAACAAGACTCCTTGACTTTAAGATAACCAGCAACTATCATGAGACTTGCAATAAAATCCAAGGAGTTGGCAAAAGGCCAGACTTCCAACCCATATTTCAAAAGTATTGATTCCTCCACAACTTCTTTTGACCAAACTGGCCATTTATTTAGGTAACTAAATATGGAATATGGATTCTATATATGGAGCATAACTTCTGGCTTGTATCTTTGAGAATTGTAATCTTTGTCCCCATATTCACAAGTAACTGAGCCATAACAACATGATGCTTTGGATGGGCTTAATTCTTTGTTTCAATCAGTCAAAATGTGTGTGTGAGGAAGGATTAAACTGATAACAATGACATTTTATTCCTTTAAAATTAGTCACAAATTCCCTAGAAAAAAGCCCAAACCCTCCTGCCAGTACTAAAAATAGTGAAAACAAACACCAAGGGTGAGATTCCATGCTGTGTCTCTTAGAGAGATAGCATGGAACTCGCAGCCTGGAGAGGGATGGAAATGGTGGTTTCATATCATCTTTGCACTGCTCTGATCTTGGCCTGTCCCAGAGATTGAAGAGGTAATTTAGGTACTAGCCCTCCTGGAATCCTCCCCTGGTAGGAAATGTGGCTTTTAGGGCATCATTATAATGCTCTGCTCTTTTACCCAGTGTAAAGGAACCAGAGCGGGGGTTAAGATCTCTCTCCAGAATCTTAATGATATCCTCCTATGCCATGCTAAATAAGACTCAGAAACAGTAGTAAGAAGGAAAAAAATTTTCATCTCTCAGCCTTACATACACCCAAGGCAAAAGAGATAAATCTCCTAGCTAATAACCTGCAGAATTAGAACTGTGTGCCTTCAAAAGGAGCCAAATCTGCTGGTGATGATGCATTATTGTATTGTGATGTTTTGTTTTATAGAGAGAAAAATGTATATAACAAACACACAAATGCAGTATGAAAGAGACCTCTGAATAACAGAATCCAGTTTTAAGATATAGGTTTATTTTGTTTTCTGTAGGTACCAAGTATTAAAATAAAATGCTCCTGAACTCCCACAGCTTACAAATTATAGGTCTGTTATTTTATCTTTGGAGTCTCTTGGTGACCTGAACAAGCCCCTTGAGCTTCAATCTTGTAGTGTGTATTGTCTGTCAGATAAAGCTTTATATAATTTGTTCGAACATAGCTCGCTTTCTCTCTCACTCACTCTCACACACACACACACACACACACATGCGCGCGTTCTCCCATGTCGTGAGATGATCTGCCCTGAATAAGAGTCAGTGAATTGTTCCTCTGCCCCAGAAGATGCCCGGGAAGCAGATAGTTAATGAGAGAGTCACAATCTGGTTTTAAAGTCTCCCTTCTGCTCCAAAGGGAAAGCAAACTGTTGGCAAACATCATCTGATGTGTCAGCTAAGACTCTCCCAGGCCCCACTCCCTCCAGTCTCCTCCCTCCCCATTTGTCTTATGTCCTCTTATTCCCCTGAACAGCCATGTAGGGCTAGATCTTTTCTAGCCCTTATTTATTAAATGAATGACTTCACCTTAAGAAGGGGTGCATCATCCCTCTTGTTCCTCTATTATTAGCAATTGATTCCACTGGGATAGCACCCAGAGACCCCTATCAGGATACCCCATTGTGTAAGGCACTGCTCAAACATAGGGTCCTCTCCCAGAGATTTTACAGCCTAAATTAACACAAGACATGACAAGTGAGTGCGACTGGAAACAAAACAAATGAAGGGGGAAGGCAGAGGATGACGAGGGTAAGACTAATAATGTCCATGGTGGCATAGGACAATTGTGACAGAAGTGCACAAACAAATGGTCAAGGTTGGTATGACTGACAGAGCAGAGGGCACAGAAGGCAACAAAAGATATCAGAGCAGATAAGTAAGGAAGAGTGGGAACGACCACAGATTAGTCCCTATGTTTGTACTTACTCTGTTTTACAGTACAGAATCATAGAAATGTAGGGCTGAAAGGGACCTCAAATGGTCATGTAGTCCAGCCCCCTGTGCTGAGGCAGGACCAAGTCAACCTAGACCATCCCTGACAGGTGTTTGTGTAACTTGTTCTTAAAAACTTCCAATGATGGGGATTCCACAGCCTCCTTTGGAAGCCTATTCCAGAGCTTAACTACCCTGATAGTTAGAAAGTTTTTCCTAATATCTAACCTCAATCTCCCTTGCTGCAGATTAACCCCATTACTTCACATCTGCTGAAGACAGGACAAGGAGAACAATTGATCACCATTCTCTTTCTACAAGACTTTAACATATTGGCAGACGGTCACCAGGTCTCCCCTCAGTCTTCTTAAATCAAAACTAAACATGCCCTGTTTTTTAACCTTTCCTCGCAGGTTTTCTATATCTTTTATCGGTTTTGCTGCTCTTCTGTGGACTTTCTCCAAATTGACCAGGTCTTTCCTAAAGTGTGGTACCAAGAACTGGACACAGTATTCCAGCTGAGGCCTCACCAGTGATCTTCTGTGTCTTAGATACTACACACCTGTTAGTACACTTCAGAATGATATTAGTCTTTTTCTCAGATGCATCACACTGTTGACTCCCAGATCCTTTTTAGCGGTATTACTACTTAGCCAGTTGTTCCCCATTTTGTAGTTGTGAATTTGCTTTTTCATTCCTAGGTGCAGTATTTTGCACTTGTTTTTATTGAATTCCATCATGTTCATTTCAGACCAATTCTCCAGTTTGTCAAGATCATTTTGAATTCAGTTCTGTCCTCCAAAGTGCTTGCAACCCCTTCTAGCTTGCTGTCATCTGCAAATTTTACAAGCATACTCTCCATTCCATTATCCAAATCATTAATGAAATTATTGACTAGTATGGGACCCAGGACAGTATGGTATCCCACTAGATACATCTCCCCAGTCTGACAGCAAACCATTGATAACTACTCTTTGAGAACAGCCATTTAACCAGTTTTGCACCCACTTTATTATCATTTCATCTAGCCCACATTATTCTTGTTTTCTTCCAAGAATGTCATGTGGGACTGTATAGTGTAACCCTGATTAGCCACAATTGTCCCAAGGGATAACTGCAATCTTTAGATAATCAAAGTTTGGACAATCATAGGAGACAGACAAGCAGGCTTTGAACTCTATGCTCCAAGTCCTCCAACCCCAGAACTCAGATTTGAAAGCCTATTGGAAAGCTCTCTGTTGTTAAAAGACTGCGACAAGCTCAGAGTGCCAGGGACTTCAAACTTTGGTTTCTCAAGCATAGTGAAGAGAAGCTGATCAGCATCTTCTAGGGTGACCAGGCAGCAAATGTGAAAAATTGGGACTGGGATGGGGGGTAATAGGACCCTATATAAGAAAAAGACCCCAACATCGGGACTGTGTCTATAAAATCAGAACATCTGGTCACCCTAGCACACAAGTAGGAAGGAGTGGGATGAGACCATGTTTAGGGCCCTGTGTAAATCGTGGTTTTGTTGTGTTGGGTTTTTTTAAGAAAATTCACATCAGTGTAAATGGCAAAATATTGAATTTCACTGAGCTTGCACAGAAAAAATTTAACCAGCAAACTTAGTCAGTTTCACCTTTTTAGCTTTTTTTGGACATGTTCCCTTCTGTGGTTGTTTCCCACCTAGGTGTTTACTGCAGAGCAGTCTATTCTTCCACACACAAATGCACGCAGCACTGTTTTCTTCCACATAAGGCATACAACAGTCTATTCCTTGCTATATGGAGGAATAGACTAGTGAGCACATCTGTGTGGAAGAAACACCTCATGCACACAGCCGGCTGTTCTTCCATAAAGAACATTATATTCCTCAGCAGTTTAGCCATCTATTCCTCTGCATGAACACAATACTCCATTCCTCTGCATGCACACAGAGCAGTAAGCCAAAGCAATATTTAAACGATCATGTAGCTATGATGCAAAGGAGCAAACAGAAGAGTGCACACAGGTTGGCAAACAGTACAGGGGAGGTTGTGATCTGGGTTCAGAGACCCCAGACAGTAAAGAAAAATTCAGGACTATGCTTTTTTTTTTTTTCCAGTCAGACATCTGGTGGCTCCTCTCTGCCCTCCAACTTCAGAGAAACAGGAACACTGCACAGCCCCAGGGGATATAACCAAACTTTGGATCTCTAAGACTTTCCTGGAACCAGGGTTGCACTGTATATAAAATGTTTGAAACAAGTCCACCATAAATCATATACACAATCTGAAAATCTGGCTAATCAATGCAATCAATGTTAGCCATTCTTACGCTATTCAATCAAAACTAGAAATAATTGATCTGAGAATCTAAACAATTTGTCGACTCTTCCTTCTGTAAGGGGAAAACTCCTTTCTTGTTATTCAGTCTCTTTGTGTCAAATCTTGAACCCTGCTGCCATCTGGTGGATTTTGTTTTCAAAAATTAGAACAGATCGCTCTTATCGATGGTTTGAGAGCAGGGAACTGGGAATATTGCAAAGCCAGGGCTTTTGAGTCCTGGGATCATACATGAAGATAGAAGTTCAAGGACTATAAATTAAAATACTTTGCCATCATTGCAGATAAGCCAGAATGCACTTCCAGAGTGCATTATAAAAGTCCTTTGAAAATCTCTCTTGATTTGTTTTTCTCATCGACTTTCAGCACTTGGAAAGAAAAATAAAAAGAACATGTCAGTATCTCCTTTTTCACTTCCGTATATCGAGTTCGGAGAGCCCAAAATGACTCAGATCATTTCTGGATCCCATCAAAACAGTACATTATTCTTTGGGATGGGGGAATGTTGCAGTAAGATACCACAATATTGTAGAGTCCGTTTCTGCTCTAATTGAAGTCAAGGAGAGTGTTGCAGCTGACTTTAGTAAGAGCAGGATCAAGCTTAAGTCTGACCAGGAAAGATGGTGCATGGCACCGATGATAGAGGCAGTTGTTCAACATTACTACTAAATAAGTAGTTCCCAAAAGTGGGGCACCTGCTAGTGATTTATAGAGAGCTGGCTGGTCACATAGTGTTGACTTCTCCTAGGTTCCACCTAAATCACATTAAATGCAGCTTGAAATTCATTGAATACTTTCCAAATATTTATTTCCCCTGTAAATAATTGCATTGCTTGCTACAGAGTCACCCATGAGATGTATTGGTCCGTGGAGTCTTAGCTCTCTGTTAACATGTGATCCATATTATGAAAAAGTTTAGGAAGCCCTGCTATAAAAAAGCACACAGCCTTTTTCAGCATTTGTCTTACTGTGTTTAGAAACAAGGTTATTTATTTGGCTGGGTTCCATTTAAGGTATACCAGTTGGATCTGCTATTAAAGATGGTTTACAAAACAAGCCAGCCCTGGTGTTTAACGCCTTGATGATCTCTGATGCCTTTTATTAAGTTATAAATCGATGATTTGTTTTATGGCATCATGCGTTACTCATGATTGTCATTTAGCCAGTCAATTTCAGTCCTGTGATAAAACTCTGAGTAATGGGAGTGGAGTTGGTGCTTCTGGCTGTTTGTATTGGGTAATACTATACATTAAAATTGGCTAATGTGCATTCAATTTAGATTATTTAGATTTAATAAGAGTTATTATAGTCCGTGCTAAACAAGAATGGATTATGTATCGCACAAATTTTTGGAGGACTAACTACCAAGCTTTGCCTGCAGTCTGCCTCGTTTAGCTTCAGAAGTATTTGCTTGTGGCAACTAATTTTTTTTAATCTTTTGCAAATTAGAACTAGGCTGAAATTTCACCCTCCACGCTTTCCCACAGTGAATATAGGCAGTAAAACCATGGATGTGAATTTGACCCAGTTGGAAATACCCCATTTTTGTGGTGAATTTGCTATGAATATTATGTGGCACAAAAACGAGGTGCTTGCTGAAGACCCAGTCCTGCAAGGTGCTCTTGAGCTCATGCAAGGTGATCGTCATCAATTCCCACTCAAATCAGTTGGAGCTGGCAGTGCTCAGTAGCTTGCAGAATGAAGGCCTAAATTAGCCCTTCACTATTCCATAATCTTCTCCAAGGTTTAGGGCAGCTGAACACTTTGCTCTGCTAACATACTGGGAAGTAAGTTCTCCCAAACCAGTTTCCCTTTATTTCTTACAGCCTTATTAGTTTATCCTTTCACATTTCAGTCTAAAGGAGTGTCTCTGTCCCTTTAAGATAGGGAATCTGTGTCTCTGCCTGATTAGTATGGTACCCGACACACACACCTGACATATCTCTACTAGTGCCAACAGCTATCCCCAGCTCCTTAGTAATTACTGCTCATTCCTGGCTGAGATCCAGCAGAAGGAACCAGGTCACTGAGAGCAGTATCCTAGTTGCCTATAACATGGCACTGCAGCAGCTTTGGTGTCTAGAAGGATGAACTGCTGATTAAACCCTGTTGTGTCCCTGCATCCTCCCTGGGTGCAGAGAAGCCAGTGGGTATACAGACAGACATGGTACAGCTATGAAGCGAGTATACATGAAACCCCATTTGCACAGTCTCTCAGATCTTCATTCTGTGTCTGTGCCCAAGGCATGCAATGCAACAGTCAGCAACTCGGCAAGGTATGTAAATAGCGCTGTTGGTGGAGTGAAGTAAAAAAATAGCGTGAGCCTTGCTATACCTCAGCTACGATTTTAAAAAAAATCACCATGAGGAGGTGGAGGGAAGCAGAAGCAGTAAGAGAGAATGGTACATCAACTGTGTAAAAGCCTTTTCTGTTTTTAGAGCTGACACTTAATGATATGAACCCAATACTGTCCCTGCAAAACCTGGAGTTCACTGTTGTTTTTTTCTCATTGACCCAGACCAGCCACTGCTGAGTTTATTTCTCTTTCTCTCCCATTCTCTTGCTGCCTGTCTCTATGGTAACTGACATATACTGCTCAAGAGTGTCAAGTTCAATAGTGTCCAGTGGTGAGGAAGACAGCACAGGCACTAGACCTTATAATAAAGAGAGACCCCCCCAACTCAGCAAGGTACTTAAGCCTGTGCATAGTACTGTTGACTTCAGTGTGACTAGCCATGTGCTTAAGAACCTTGCTGAATCAGACCAGAATGCTTACATACATTCAGCAAAGCAAAGATTTTGGAAGGGTACCCAATCTCTCTCTTTCTCTCTCTCTCTCTCTCTCTCTCTCTCTCTCTCACACACACACACACACACACACACACACACACACACACACACACACACACACACACACACACACATAAAAGCAACTTTCTCCTTGTGTACCTTTTTAACTGTGCTGATGGCCCAGTAGCAGCAGTCTGTGTGCTGTGTACTGGCACTGAGGCCAGAAAATTAGGACCAGGGCCAGCACCAGCATCCCAAGCAGGTGCTTGGGGCGGCAATCTGCAAGGGGCGGCAGTCCCTGTGTTTTTGCCCCCAAGCAGCGCACCGAATTGCCACTGCAGACGGTGGGAGCAGTCCGTGTGCCGTTAGGGCGGCACGTGCGTTTCCGCGGCGGTGGCAATTCGGCGGCAGCTTCTATGTTCAGCTGTCCGCGGCGGCGCAGCTTCTGTCTTCCGACTGAAGACAGAAGCTGCCTCTGAATTGCCACTGCCGCAGAAATGTGCGTGCCGCCCTAATGGTACACGGACTGCCCCGCCGTCTGCGGTGGCAATTCGGCGCGCTGCTTGGGGCGGCAAAAACAGTAGAGCCGGCCCTGATTAGGAGAACCCTTGTACTCATTGGGCCTGGACTGCATTTTTTTTTTTTTGTGCATAGGTTCCATGGTTAAGGCACTTTCCAGCAAAAGTAACACAAGTTTTGTGTTAATTGTTAAAGCTTTCCTTACCCTCAGTGACAAGATCTGACTTTTCCTGTTGCAATTTCAATAATTTTGATTTTTATTTCCTGTGAGATTAAAACTTGTGTAAAACCAGAAAAAAAGGGGTAAATCTTTTTTGTTGAGAGGAGATCTGCTACCGCTAGTCAATCGGACTACTCAGAGTAGTAAAGTTAAGTATATGTATAAGTTTTTTCAGGTTTAGAGTTTTAGTCCTTTAGTCCTTTAGCTCCAGTGGTAGAGGCTCATGTTTTAACATAAGAAGTCCAGTGTTCAGTCCTGCCTTTCAGCCTGCATAGGACTGGTTCCTCAAAGGGAAAAAACTAATTTTACTGCTTTGTCTGCACAAAGATTTTTCAGACCTTTAATTCCCAATGGGTTGCATCTTCATTGGTGGTAACTTCAGAGGCTTAAATGGGCTCTGGTTGGTTACTGTTTTACAGCAATGATACTTTAAGGACATATGAGGACTAAAAGCAAAGGAAAACCATTGACTTCAGTAGAGTAATTTATGATCTACACCTGTCTAGTTAGTAGCAGAATCTGGTCCTACACATTTTAAATCAAAAGTAACATCTGAGATCCTAGTTCATCTAATTAAAGAAAGGCACTGGCTCTGTTCTAAACTATAGTTGCCAAGCCCCTCCCTCTATTGTTTATTTTTGAAAAAGCATCTTGTTTGTGTGATAGCAGAGTCTGATAACCAGTTTTCAGTGGTCCCAGGGATACATAATAAGCTGATTAGAAAATATGCTTGATTCTTTTATAAGTTTGTGTATGTGTGTATGCTTCTGCAAGGAAGGGGAAGAGCAAGCCTCTTCTTTAAAGTTCATAATTTCACATCTAAAAAGATACGGATGAGAGCAAAATGCAAAGCTAGAAACTTACCAGGAGAGAGGCTAGTTGTTGGCTTATCAATGTCCTGCTTCTGGCAGGAGAAAAAACAAATGACGTGCTGAATCATCATTCTTAGCCCATACGCTAGTCTGTTGACTCCATGTACTGGAAGCTAACAGCGTTTGCTCCATCAGTTTATTTGAACAGCAGATTTTACGTCAGAGGCAATAAATAAAAATAAACGGAACAAGCTGCTGTTTTTGTGCCAAGAAACTGTCCCTGTCCTTTCCCTGAAAGGGGAATAATTAATGCTACTCTATAGTAAGAGGATGTTCAAATAGTACTGAACCAGGGCCCAATACTCTGGGGTACTGCACGGCTCTCAGGGACATGCTGAGCAGCTTGAACTCAAATGACATTCGTTTTGCACGTGCAGGCCCTTACAGTGCAGTTCATTTTGAGTTAATTAATGTATCCATGTAATTACCAAAAAGGATTCATTTTGATTAGTATATTATTATTAATCATAATAAATAAAATGCCACAGGAATCAAGTGATTATTAGCCACTTAAGTGCTGACAGGAAATAATTCATCTGAAAATAAGCTTCCCTCTTTAAACTTAGATACTTCTCTTGGTAAATTATTATTGTTTATAGCAATAAACTGGAGAAATCTGGAAATGTGTCTTGTGAGTGGGTGGTCTGTGCTCTTTATCAAGTTGCTTCCCTTCCCTTAGAAAACTAAAATCAGCCCTGATCTCAAGCAGGAGTCTGTTACCTGTTATCTGCAGAATGCACTTACTTTGATTCAGCTGGTTTAATCTTCCTGCCCCTTGTGGCATTTGGTTTATTTTGCTTAACAAATGGGGTTGGGGGACGAGACTATTGTGCTGGTTCATCTGTTCTGCTGAAAGCCCGGTAATTAAATCAGACATGACAAGATGAGATCAGCAGAGATGGAAACTCCAAGTCAATTTTCCATCTCCCGCAACCCTCCACCTTCCAGTTTCTCAGAAAAAGCAAATTCAAGTCTACAATTAATTGGTGCTTTAGTTGGCATGAGTCTGCCCTCCCCTGTTTTTTTCATGATCGTTGTGTGATATTACATTACAAGCCTTTGACAGAGTGCTGTCTCTGAGGAGGTACAACAGTGAGTGACTGCAGTATCGGGAGAAAAAGTGAGATGACCCTGGCTTGCTGACAAAACAATACTTTTTAAAAAAAAATTGATGCATCAAGACTATATAATATGACTCCGGTGGGGTAATTTTCCTCCTCTTTTTGTTGCTAATCACAAAGAGCTCTGCTTGGTTCTTCATCTGCAAATTCTCTTTTATATTTTATGTTTGTTTGTATTTTTAAACTACACCTTTAAAAATGAAGAAAATACATTTAAATTAGAAAAGACATGGCCATCTACACATTGCAACAGCATGCCAAGTAAAATGATGCCAAGATTTTTAGTTAGTGATGGTTGAAACTCAAAGGTTCAGCATTTGACTTCTGTTTGGTAAACTCCCAGAGAAATTAACTAGAGAAACAGAAAGATACAGCCTTACCCAAAGTCACATAGCAATTCAATGACACAGCCAAGATTGTAATCCAGAAGCCCAGATTCCTCATCTTCAGCTTTAATACAGTGGTTTTCAACCTGTGGTCTGTGGACCTCTGGGGGTCCGCAGACTATGCCTAAGATTTCCCAAGGGGTCTGCACCTCCATTTGATTTTTTTTTAGGGATCTGCAAATGAAAAAAGGTTGAAAACTGCTGCTTTAATGAGGAGGCCTGAAATAAACTGTATGTGGGAGTGCAGATATTTACTACAGGCAGCTGAGAGGCAGTCTGCTCATTGACTGAGGAGGAAAAACAAGATTGTATAGTTCTTTGACTGGCTCTGCATATTCCCACTTATTGGTAATGCATTGGTTTCCTCATTAAGTGCGACTGTGTGGAGCCATCTCCGAGAACTCCAGTGACAAGTTAGTAAGCCTCATTTTCCTTTACCTTTAGAGTAACCAATCTGAAAGCTGAATCTGAGAGAAAAGCTCAACCTTAAGGTGCCAAAGTGCATTTTAGACAATGAATACACTCTTAGAGCCTTAAATTTCCTCCTGGCCTGCAGGGGATTTCCTGCCCAAAAGACTTCCAGAGGATAACAGTGAGCTGCTGTAAAAAAGATATTCCCTCCCGACAAGTCCAGAGTCATATTAGTGAAATCAGTGGAAAACCTCTCATTAACTTCCCTGGGACCAAGATTTCACTCAGGACTTTGTATATTGTAGATTTGAGGCCGTTATGATACCAGCTCAGTCAAACACAGTGGTGGGCAACCTGCAGCCCATGAGGGTAATCCGCTGATGGGCCGCGAGACAGTGTTTACATTGATCGTCCTCAAGCATGGCCTCCCACAGCTCCCATTGGCCGGGAACGGTGAACTGCGGCCACTGGGAGCTGCAGGCAGCCATGCCTGTGGACGGTCAAGGTAAACAAACTGTCTCACGGACCGCCAGCGGATTACCCTGACAGGCCACGTGCAGCCTGTGAGCTGGTCAAATATGATTAGGATATGATTGCTGTCTATAAATACATCAGGGGGGATAATCACCAGGAAGAAAGAAGAGCTATTTAAGCTAAAGTACAATATTGGCACAAGAATAAATGGATATATACTGGCCATGAATACATTTAGGCTGGAAATTAAAGTTTCTGACCATCAGAGAGGTTGAGGTTCTGGAACAGCCTCCCAGTAGGGGTAGTTTGGACAAACAACCTAACTAGTTTTAAGATGAAGCTTGTTAAATTTATGAAAGGGATTATATGAAAGGGTTGCCTGTGATAGCTGGGGACAGGACTTGATGACCGCAGGAGGTTCCTTCCAGTCCTATATTCCTAAACACAAAGTAGGTAAGTGTCTATTTGTCTCACTACCATAATGATATCTTCCATTGACAAAGTCCAGCTTTTCCTGGTGAATGAAACTGCAAAGTCCAGTGTCAGTCAGAAATCCTCTCTCTGGCAGTGGAAGAAAGATTCCACAGATCAAAGCCTCCTTCCACTGACAAGCAGCCCATATTCTTTGCAGCTTTGCCAAGCTGTTTCTTCTGTTTAGACCAAATGTAACATGAAACAAGCCACTATTCTTTTGCATAGTCTGAATTCTGTAATCTTTATATGTAAGATTGGTTAGCCAGTAACAATAAAATAGTGAGATGGGAATAGTCAAGTTTGATTGTCTTTATTGAAACAGCACACGAAGATATTTCTCTAGGATATTGTGCTAAATGTTAAGCAACTAATCTTCCCACTCTCAATAAACTACATTTGCCACTCTTGGTTACATGTCTTAACATTATTATTACAAATTATTCTTAAAGCTCGCTCCCATTTTGGTTCACCTGACAGTAGGCCCTTTGGTCTAATGATCAACAAGAATGTCTGACATAGCATCACTGATTACAAGAATGACTGTGGTGTTCCCCTTTAAAAAGTTTAAGACTGTCAATGATAAAGTTTTCTGTTCTTATGATAAACAGAGCCTTACAGAATCTTCTGCTTTGGGTTGTGTAAGATCACAAACGTTAGAATGAACTCGATGTCACAGCAGTTGCAAAGTGATATTTACTAGCAGTCTCCAGTGATCAAAGTGGTTTATTATTAAATTTATTTATATCTAAAGTGGAAATAAATGTCATAATCAAGCAATGTGACATGACAGGCATCTTGGTCATCATGAGATAATTACACTCCTGCAGGGTTACAAAGCACTAAGAGGAAACATTTGGTTCTTAGCCGGTAGATAGATGTTTTTCATCTTAGCTTTTTAAGTCTTGTTAGATCTTCATACATCTGCTCTTCAAACAGCTAGCTGTGTGTCAACATCACTACACCCACTTCTTGGAATGGCCCAAATTCTTTTTAACACATTCACACAACAAAAAGTGCATTTGGATAACGTGTTAGGAGATAGAGCTATGGAAAATAATTATCATTTGTATTATGGTAATACATACAGGCCTCACTGTTTTAAACAAAGAACTTTTATTTTAACATTTATCACAGGCGCCAGCTTCCTCCTTTCCCTGGGGGTGCTCAGCCCCAGGCCCAGCCCCCACTCCACCCCTTCCCCTAAAGCCCGCCCCACCCTGCCTCTTCCCACCCAGTTCTACCCCCTCCCCTGAGAGTGCCCC
Source organism: Mauremys reevesii (assembly GCF_016161935.1). Lineage (NCBI taxonomy): Eukaryota > Metazoa > Chordata > Testudines > Geoemydidae > Mauremys > Mauremys reevesii. Next base: position 98,580,831 of record NC_052624.1, read on the forward strand.
ATCCCCACTCCTCCCCCTTTCACCAGAGCCTCCTACATGCTGCAGAACATCTGATCGCGGTGAGCAGGAGGCACTGGGAGGGAAGGGGAGGAGTTGTTCATCAGGAGACGCTGTGGGAGCTGGCTGACGGTGGGTACTAAGCACCCACTAATCTTTTTTCGTGGGTGCTCCAAGGCTGAAGCACTCAGGGAGTTGGTGCTTATGGCATCTATGACATAGTTGCTAGTGGTAGATGTGTGGCTGATTGCTGCACTGTATGCTGTCAGTGCCTTGCTCTCAGTCTGCAAGATGTCTGACCACTACTTGCTGGGACTGGGACCCTTCCTATGCATATGTATTAGTTTATTAATATGCTCAGCACACCAACTGAGTTCAGGGCCCTACCTTGCTAGGCATAGTACAAACACAAAAAGAAAGTCCCTGCCCCAATTAGTTGCAGTCTAATGTCACAATTTTGTACTGTAATTCACTACATGTGGTTACAATTAATTGCATTAAGACAGTGGCAGTACCAGTGACTGAATTGAGGTCTCTTGAATCCCTGCTCAGTGCCTTAATCATAGACCATCCTTCCTTTTAAAGTAAAGATCTTCACAAGTCATTGTGGAAATTTGATCTTCTTAGCTGTGCATTTCCCATGCTTTCCCAGATCTGTCTCTCACAATATAAACTGTCTGAAATGCTGTTTTTTCTCTCCTCTCTTTGCCTTTATATTTCATTTGAAACATTCCTTTACTGTACTGAATTTAAGGATCACTCAATAATTTCTAAACTTTTGAAAAGTAAGATAAGAGCAAGGAAACCAATTTTGTGTCTTGTTTGTTTTGAAACCCCTAGTTCACAATTGCTTCCATTTTTTATTGCTTTTATTACAGGTTATTTTAGAGAACTTCCATAGATCCTTATTACATTTCTGTAAATGCCAATCGGTTTAATCTTTTGGAAATTCTAAAGGACTTTTCAGAAAATGTGATTGGCAAGCCTTTGTAGTGTTGCCAAGTCTTGTGATTTTATCATAAGTGTATGAAATTAGGCATGCTTCTTACAGCCCTAGTTCTCACAATCATAAGACTAGATGAGCAGCAAAGAGTCTATTCACTCACAAAAGCTCATGCTCCAATATGTCTGCTAGTCTATAAGGTGCCACGGGACTCTTTGCTGCTTTTACAGATCCAGACTAACACGGCTACCCCACTGATACAAGACTAGATGAGACTCTCAGGTTAGATTTTTTTTTTAAAGGAAGTTTCTAGCCATTGTATTTGGAGAGAAAAATTTGTGATGTGTGTTGCCCAAGTGTCCAAGACAAAGAAAAAGAACTTCAAATTTATTTTTTAAAAATCACATCAATTTTTAAACCCAACTAATGATTTTTAGATTCTTTAGATTGCCAACACTGCTTTGTCAACATTTTTTGAATCTTAAAAAGTTTTGGTTGATTCCTATTTTTTCCTAAGCCATTTGCCCATCTCTATGCAAGATGTTTCTATCCCTATGATAACCATAATGTGAAAGACATCAGGCCAGATTCAGAGTTGGAGTAAGCGTGCGTAACTCCATAAAAGCCGGCGCAGTTAAGGGGCCAATTACATTACTTCTTTGTCACAAGAATATCTTAAAAATAGTTGAGTATAATTTCTTGTTCACTGTTGAAGCTCATCATCAGAATGGAAGGGAGATTTATTTACACTGTCTTGTGGTTTAGTTTTTAGTTTATTTTTGTTGATAGTTTCATATTCACATTCAGCAAATTAAGCATGTTCCAAACTTTAAGCACATTCATAAATACCTCACTGAAGAGGTATCTAAGTGCTCAGAAAAGTGAGAATGTAGGTGCTGCTACACATGGCACAGTGGTCCATCGGTGGAGAGCTCATGGCAGAATTGGGACTGTAGTGCTCAGAGTGACCTGTGTCTGAAAATGAAAATGTTGCTGTTGATACAGCACCATAATACAGACCCCAAAACACAACCCAGACTCTAGACTTTAGTCTAAAGTAGACCCACTGTAGATTGTATCATACTCCCAGCCAAACTCCCATTGACTTCAAGAAGTCATTTTAAACCTAAAAAAAGGCACTGTCCTTCCCCTGCAAAAAAACCCAAAACGACAAAAACAAAACTCTGAAACAAAGCAAGTCTTTTGCAGAATTCAATGCTCTACCATTGTTCTTCAGCTTTACGGACAGCATTCCTTGTCTCAGTGTTGCATTTTCTTTTTCTTTTGCCTACTGTCCTGAATATAAGAGTGAAATGGGTACTTTCTTATATGTAATGGGCAGTTGCAGAGAGCCAGAATTTTTGGATTCTAGGGAACAGAGGCATTAGTGCTGGAGATCTGGGATGATATCCAATATGCTGGGTAAAAGGGACAGAGTGACGCAAAGAGCACCTAGAAGCCCTATATGCAGCCTGGGAGGAGCCCCCTGACACAGGCAGTGCAGAAGTCAGCCATAAAGCTGCTTCCTAAGGACCTCTTTGCAAGCCCAGGTGTAGGGGACTTTCTAAAGCAGGGATGGTGATGGGACAGGTATGCAGCTCTGCAGTGATCCCAGGCACAGTGCACCTATAGGGCAAGAGGTTGCCATAACTTAGACAGGTCCTCAGGGTGTCAACATGTTGATGGCTAGGAAGTGTATCATGGAGGAGTGGAATTACAATATATTTACAGCATTGTAAAATTGGAGTAACATAGTGGGGAATGAAAACCATAGCTTTACCTTTTTTTTTGTTTGGTATGTGTAACGTAGACGTTATCTGTTTTACACCTCTTTGTGGATTTGGGGTTGGGGACATGAACAAAGGAAGCATAAAACGTTTAGTATTGTGAACATGCAAAGGAGCAATATAACTTTGTATTAGTAAAAGAAATACTGTGAGAAATAATAAATTATGTGTGAAATAATATCAAATAATACCTTAGGGCCATGGTCCCACAAAGCCAATAAGATCCTACATCTTTGGAAAACAAATCCCATAATAGTGCAGAAGAAGATGACTCTATCATGTCCTGTGACCTACATTTTCTCAGGTGCCAGCATAAATTTAATCCAGAATGAAGTGAATCAATGAGGCAGACATCAGAGGGAAATACCTATTGAAAGATCTGCAGTGAAGATCTTTGTTATGCAATAGGTAATCCTGACATCCGTGACCTGAAGAACAACTAATGTGGCACCTCAAGACTAAATCATCTCAGTTGCAGCAGAATATCAGTAAATAGCTATTTTAAACCTGATCGCCAGTTTCTTTGGGAAAATTCAGAAACTCTGAGATATTAGCCAATCAGTGATAGTGCCTGGTGTGTGTGAGATAGTTTGGCCAGATCCTTGCCCTGTCTCCAGCTACTTTGAGGCAACACAAAACAGCTGGAAAACAGCTCTAAAAAGGCAACCAAGAATGGTCCTAACAGAGGAAAATTCTTTTGTGACATAGTGCTGAATACCACTGGTCCCCATTCCCTCCACCTAAAAAGCATGCAAGCAGGGAGAAAAAGGGGAGGAGAAGGTGATGTCATATGGTGTTCCACCTGATCCCCGGCCATTGCTTTGGATCATATGGCTGTTTTTAGCTATGTTGAAGGCTGTTTAGACTACCAGCCAACGATATGAGAAACAGAAACGTGACTGAGAGCTATCTTTCCCTACCGTTCACTTCAGCTATGTTGAGTGTAATCCAGTACCGCTGAGGATCTGGCCCATTATGACTATTTGTTTTCTTTTGATGTGATTGTCCTGATTCCCCTTCGCCTCTCACCTCACGGGGTCATTTAAATCTGTGCAGCGTGGGAGTGCAACACTTCCAAATCAGAATGGTAGCATCTTACAGTCACTTTGCGCAGCTATAAAAGGACTACACAGGTGCAAGTCAGTGAAGAATCTGAACCTTTTTATTCTGCAATAAGCATTTGGAAAGCAGTTGTTTCCTGTGCTTAAAGTTCACCATGACTGCATCACAATGGGGAATCTTACTCACAATGCTGATCATAGCACAGAGATGAACAGGCTGATGTTTGCAGGTTCAGTTATTTGCAAAAGAATTTTCCTGTGAAAGCTCACCAGCTCACATGCATCATTAAATCTCCATCAGCACATTACACCCAGTCATTTTTGAACCATGCCACATCAGGACCTTCCACCGTTCTGATGGATGAAAGTGATGATGCCAGCCATGACAAGGGGTGCATCATGATTATATGGTGTGACCAGGAGGCATGACTTGTGAAAAATGATTTTCTAAATGGCTTTGTGAGTAACACTGCAAGTGCTGGAAGCCTTTCTGCATCACTGAGTTCACTTGTCATTGACTCAAACATTTCATTGACAAATGTGATTGTACCTTCCTTTGACTCAGCAAATGTGATGATTGACAGAGTAATACAAATGCTGGCCTCTGTGACTATAGCCATTGATCAACATCACATGTCTTATGCCTTTTGATAACTTGTCTGCTTCCAAAACGTCTCCCAAAATTGAGGCCGACATGTAGGTTCACTCTAATGTTAATGTAAAAATGTTAGTGAAGTTGACTTATCCTTCATCTGTGATGGTAGAATCTGGGGTACCAGGTGGCACAGGGAAATGGGATATAGAGCCTTTCATCTTGGGGTTACCGGTTTAAGTCCAGCTTTATTTGTAGTAACCAAAAGTTAGTTACTACCTAAGGCCTCTATGGTGCTCTTTGTAATAAGGAGTCTGCTGCGCTCAGCCTCATTTTAATTCCCAAGGGACAAATATTCAGTTCACAGAAACCACCACCAAAATTGGCAATAATAGGCATGCTTGTTGTCATTCTCAGCAACGAGAGAGAGAGGACTGAATGTGCCTTGAGATGGACTCATCCTCTCACATGAAGAGGTTGTTCTACCAGATCAAAGTTGAGAAACATTGGCATCACACTGAAGGAGAGCTTGTTATTGAAGTTAATGGGAATTGAAGGCACTCAGAACCTTACAGGAGGTGGTTGGCACCTCTCAGGATCAGGCCTTTAGCGAGGAAGTGCTCACTGAACTTTCAGAAAACAAACCTACAGGGATTACATTGGATGGGGGAAACATTGTGGAAAGCAAAGAGGCTTATAATACTAATAAAATTACAGCTCTGCTTTACCAGATGTAGTTGATGTTTATTCATCTACATCTGGATATACTGATGACCTTCTGTTCCTGCAATGATAAATCCTTATGAACTTCCAATGAAGTCTGATGAAAGTGGAATGTCAGGCTGATTCCATTAATCTCTCTGAATTTTAACAGCTCCTGTCCTTTAGAAGGAGCCTGTTTTAGCAAAAAGAGGTCAAAATGCATTATGATACACTGCTACAGCACTATGGAATTGCACTGGACTATTCAGAGAACTGTTTTCAAAAACTAAATTATGCCTGTCAGTTATTCTCTCTAAAATCTGAATTGCTTGCAATGTCACACGCGCTGCTACTCTGCTAACTTTTCCATTTTTTAAATCTAAACTCATCTTTAGAGGTATAGATATTCTCAGCAGGTTTTATTTTAGACTTGGAACCATTTGTTACTTGGCCTAAAGAAGTAGGGTTGTTTTTATCTTGAAAATGAACTTTTCTGGGAGGAGAGGTGTCAAGTGTCAGGAGGTAGCAGTGTAGGCTGTATCCACAAAAACAACAAGGAGTCCGGTGGTACAGGTTTAAAACAGATTTAAAAGTAACTATTCTTGAACAAAAAAACTTCAGAAACAGACTTCAAAGAGAAATAGCAGAACTAAAATTCATTTGCAAATTTAACACCATTAATTTGGGCTTGAACAGGGACTGGGAGAGGCTGGCTCATTACAAAAGCAGCTTTGCCTCTCCTGGAATTGACACCTCCTCATCTATTGTTGGGAGTGGACTACATCCACCCTGATTTAATTGGCCTTGTCAACACTGGTTCTCCACTTGTGAGGTAACTCCCATCTTTTCATGTGTCACTATATAATGCCTGCATCTGTAATTTTCACTTCAAGCATCTGAAGAAGTGAGGTTTTTTACCCACGAAAGCTTATGCCCAAATAAATCTGTTAGTCTTTAAGGTGCCACCAGACTCCTTGTTGTTTTTCTGGGGGGAGAGGGTAATGGTGGGGAGTAATATAAGCTTGAATGCCTGCCTTTGCTGTAATCCAACAATAATTCATTCATCTTCTGACTTTGGGATTTAAGTTCTCCGGTGCATTGACAAGGTGGTTGTTGGTCTTGTTTTATAAAATTTAATTTGAATTTTTTGCTGATGCATACCTGGGCAGTTAATCAGACCATTGCCACCTCACTTTAAATCAGCTGTCATGTCACATGCCTCATTTCAGGCTGCATTCTCCCACCCTTTCTCTCACTGAATAGTGCCTCTCTTTGTGATGGGTTCCAGTGAAATTCCTGCAGAATAAGTTACTACTACTTCATGTGAGTAATGGTGGCAGTGTTTTATAGTACATGTGTATATTCCTATTTTCCCAGAATGAAAGAACAGAAGGAAAAAACTTGATTTGTTGAGCATAATTGTATGGATACTCTCAATCCATTACTTTGTGGCACAGAGCAGTTTCCCATTCACACATCCATCTTCACTGAAATAGGAGGCTATTCTTACATTTTATTCACATAATCATTTTGATATAAAATCTGTTTTGCTGCAGATGAGGGCCCTGGAGGTTTTTGGTCTGTTGTAATACATAAAGGCTGCCTGACTTTGCAGCATTAGTTCTCCAGTGCTGTTGCCTAGCAGAGCTAAAAGCACTGAGGTCTTTTACAGTTCTGCTATTGCCATTCTCCATTTCAATGGGAGTTGAATGTAAAAGGGAAATTGATGGTGCTGGAGAGTGAATTTCAATCATGCTAAGAAAGAAGAGATAGAAAGGAGCTGGCTAAGAAAGTGCTGGTAAATGTCACTGCAAGGGAGAAGCTAACGTGCTGACTGCTCTAAGCCCATAACTGAATGTTATCAACATAGGGATCTACCAGTCTTAAAAGGGCACCAATCTTTACGCTCTGAATGCAAGAGGTATGTTACATTTATACATACTGGTACTTTGGCACCCTCACATGAGCATAAGGACATAAGAATTTCCATAGTGGGTCAAACCAAGAGTCCATCTAGCCCAATACCCTGTCTCCAACAGAGGCCAATCCCAGAGCTTCAGGGGGAGTGTACAGAAGAGGGCAGCTGGAGTGATCCATTCCTGTCTTCCCATCCTGGCTGCTGTCAGTCAGAGGTTTAGGGTTACTCCAAGCATGGGGTTGCACCCTGACCACCTTGGCTAATAGCTATAGAAGGACCATGAACTTTCCATGAACTTATCTATTATTTTTTGAACCCAGTTAAACATCACAACATCCCATGACAAGGAGTTCCACATTGTGTGAAAAAAGTACTTTTTCTTGTTTGTATTAAACGTGTCACCTGTTAATTTTGTTGGGTGACCCTTGGTTTCTGTATTTTGGGAAAGGGTAAATAACATTTCTCTGATCACTTTTTCCACACTATTCATTATTTTATAGACCTCTATCACATCCCACCTTAGTTGTCTCTTTTCTAAGCTGAACAGCCCTAATCTTTTTAGTCTCTCCTCATATGGAATCCATTATATACCATTGATCATCTTTGTTGCCCTTTTCTGAAACCTTTTCCAGTTTCTCTATATCCTTTTGGAGATTTGGGAGACCAGAACTGGACATAGTATTCAAGGTGTGGATGCACCATGGATTTATATAATGGCATTATGATATATTCTGTCTCCTTCCTAATAGTTCATAACACCCTGATAGCCTTTTTGACCACTGCTGCTCTGAACTGAGCTGAAGTTTTCAGAGAACTATCTATGGTGATCTCTTTCGGCTAATTTATAATCCATCATTGTATATATGTAGTTAGGATTATTTTTTCCAAGCTGCTTTACTTTGCAGTCTTCAATGTTGAATTTTATTTGTCTTATTCATGGGGAAAATCTTGAAGTCCTTATTCAAGTTTTACTTGGGATTTCCAGTGTTTTGTTCTTGATTCTTACTCAGGTAAAAACTCCTGTAAAAATTTAAATGAAGCAGCATTTCATGTGAAGCCGTGTAGTGAGTAATTATGGAACAACCCACCAGGACAACTTTGTTCATATCCCTTGTTAGTGATTGGCTTATGTCCTGCAGCATAAAAGTTTATTTCCCCAATAATAATAAATCATTAATAAAAATTAATAAACACACTTGCCACACACACACACCTGACACCACAATTTCTTTTCTCTAATCCTTGTTTAATCCTACTAAATTCTCTGTCTCTGGCATCTTGATGAAATGTAGTATAGCATATTTTGTAAAAATAGTAATTTTTTTTACTATGAGACTGCACTGCAACACTCTGTCTGAGGTTACATCTTTACTGAGAAATAGGAGAGAGAGTGTCTTTCTCTCCTACGCAAATTAGGAAGTGCACAGATCAATTATGGGGGAGCAAGACTAAGGGAGAAAGGGGAGGCTGTTTTATTTAATTTTGTTAAATTTAAAACTCCACATCAGAAAACCCACATCCAGAGCTCTGAGCATCCTGGCAATAAACTGAAAAATATAATAAAGAAAAGTTCTAGGGTCAATCAAAGTGCCAGCAGCACATCTCCTTCCCCAAGTCCTTACTACATCGTTTATTAACCAGCAGTCAGCTGAATTTGGATTAAAGCATCCATCCCACACCACTTTTCCCTAAATGTAAATCCCAATCCCCAGTTTCCTCAGCCCTCCTCTACTGCTCACTCAAAAAGGTAGGCCTTGAAGCAAGCCTGTAGGGTCAACAGGCCTAAGCTATTAGAGGGGAGGGAGGGAGAGAATATTCCAAAGAAATGTATGTCTGCCGTGTATTTATATACTTACTGAGTTACTTAGGTTGTAAGCTCTTTGGGACACAGTCTGTCTTCATGTACAATGCCTAGCACCACTGGGGTCTTGGTCCATGACTGGGGCATCTAGATACCACGACAATACACATACACAATAATAAATACGTGTAGACAGTGGAATTGTGCTAAAGATTTCTTTAGGCAACTCCTTTTTTGATCATGAAATGATTCCCAAGGATCACTACAGGTGGTGAGCAGAACAAAATAAATTCTGCTATACCTTTGGGGTTTTTTGCGAGATAGATGTAGTTTTCCTTTCCTTCCCTGAACCCCATTTCTAAACTGTGCCATGATGTGTGTGCCATGATTCTGATGTGCTAGCATCTTTCTCTCTTTTCCAGAGTATCATATTAATAGTGAGATTTGAAAGCACCTCTCTCAAGTTGTAGGTTTCCCCTTTCAGACTACATTCTTTTTATCCACTCTGACTCCATTAAATGTGCATAGGCTTCCTGTGGAGAACCAAATCAGAGTTTCAAACAATGTTAAAAGCCTTTCCTGATGACTGACCTCATGATTCTTCACTAAAGCAGACAGAGTTCAATAACTTGACTCATGATTTTACTGCCATGAAATGCAGATGGACATGTTGATAATATATAGAAGCAAGTAAACTGAAACTGAATAAAACAAAAAAGCTAATCAGGGGGATTAATATTATTAATTATTTGCATTGCAGTAACACTTAGGAGCAACAGTCTTGACCAAGGACCCTATCATTTTAGGTGCTACACAATTACAGAACAAAAAAAGACAGACCCTGCCCCAGAGAACTTACAAGCATTACCACAAAAATTGTGATACCCTCCTCCCCAATCACCTAATAGAATATGCTCAGAAAGAAGCAAAACTTATGTAAAGAACTGATTCATGGAAAATGAGAACTACAATGTGGAAAATCTAAACCATCACAGATTTAACTTGGGTCACCCAACTTTTTGCAAGGTGCCTGCATTTACAGTATGTATACTGTTGTTAGGTTTCTATAAAATTTTAAATAAACCTTGTAAAATAATCTCTATATGAAACATCAGTTTGCTCTGAAAAAATTGCATTGCAGTAATTGTTCGTTAATAAATATTTTAGTTATTATAGTTGTATTGCAGTATGGGCCCCAGTGAGGGATCAGCGGACCATGCTACGCACACATGCACATATATATAAATATAAAAATACAGTCTCTGTAACAAAGAGCTTATGCACTAGTCAATGGGGCAACTTAAATGCTTAACGTTAAACACATGCTTAAGTGTGTTGCTGGATTGGAGATAAGGCTCTAAGGACCTTGTATGATTGCGTGCTAAGAGTTCTTTGAGATATATATAAGAGCTAGATTTTTTATTATTATTATTTATTAAAGGGACTGATCCAGCTCCCATTTAAGTCAATGGGAGCTGGACTGGGCCACAGTTATGTTGAAAATATACCTGAAGCCGTAAACAGATGTCTCCCTTCCCAGGTCCACGCAGTTTCTTTGCTCTCATTTATGCATGCAGTTGTTTTCATGTGAGTGTTGATGTGGGGTCGCTTGCGGGTTAATATAGAGCTGAACCCCAAAATATGTTTTATGTATACATTTTCTGAGGCGGTGTTTTGGAGTGTCAGGGGGAGCAGACAGTTCCAGCACACTGCCCAATAGTCACAAGACATTAAAGCTGAACGAATCAACAGTCAAACAATGCATCATCTTAGGGTAGGTCTATACTTACCTGCCGGGTCAACGCGTAATGTTCGACTGCTTGGAGTTCGAACTATCGCGTCTAATCTAGACGCGATAGTTCGAACTCCGAACGCGCTCCCGTCGACTCCGGAACTCCACCACCGTGAACGGCGGTGGCAGAGTCGACAGGGGAGCCGCGGACGTCGATCCCGCGGCGTCTGGATGGGTAAGTAACTCGAACTAAGGTAGTTCGACTTCAGCTACGCTATTCACGTAGCTGAAGTCGCGTACCTTAGTTCGACCCCCCACCCTAGTGTAGACCAGGCCTTAGTTGGGCTGGCTGGCTGGCTGGCTGGGAGAAACCAGTCTGAGGCAAAAGGCCTTCCTAGTTCCTGTAGCAAGGGCCTTTCAGCAACATGGAAATTAGGGTCAGGCTCACACAGGGAGGATGGAACTTTGAGAAACAGGAGTTTCTGGGAGAAGGAGAAGGGAAGGGGGCAGAGGGAGACTGACACTCTGGAAGGCAAACTAAGACAAGGCTGAGTCCTAAGAGCTCCTAGACTTGTTAGCAGAATGTAGGTCGGGTTTATTCCGTTCCTGGAACTCAAGAGGGAAGCCCATCTAACTTAGCTTGTAATGAAAATTAGATGAGTCTATATAGATATGAAGGCTGCTTTTTGCTGTAAAATTATTTTCTCTTGTGCGTTGTTCCAGTTTTTCAATAAACCTACATGTATTTCGACAGCTGTTCATCGCCGTATGGGGATGTCCACAAGAGTTCAGTCACCTACACAGTAATAAGTGGTGGGCATGGGGGGATGTTATCCAGGTCCCAGTCAGTGAGTGAGAGAACTGTATTCCAAACAGGCTTAGCACCTGAGGGAATACACTCAGAGAGACCAGAAGGGACAGAAGTGCAAGCAGCTCCACAACCATTACATGAAAATGAAGTTGCATGTGTAATTATCCATTTGGTTCACATAACTCAGGCACTTTTTAAAATGTAGACCTCAGACTAATGAGCATCCATTTCTTGCATAGCCTCTTCCACAATAATAAAATGACTCAAATGTCTGTTGAAATCATAGAAAGTACCTGATCAGGAACTAATCATCTGCCTAAACCTGGTACACAATAATGCCAGCCAGGAGTTACTTTCACTGAAGACCAGCTGGTACAACCAAACTAGTTCTCCAGACAAGTGCTGCTTCTGTTATAAAGGTATTGGCCACCATGCCCAGCCCCTTCTTCTCCCCCCACTACAGCTTTCCCCCCAAATTATTACAATGTTTTAAACCTATTTTCTTTTTAAAAGACACTCATTGTCCATCCTCCATAGGGACTGAAAAAGATGGAAAAAGAAGAGGGACAAGGACTGGAAGAGGGAAAAATGATCTCATGAAATATCCCCAAGTGTATTTAAACCAAAATCCTATTCCAGTTATATTCCATTTAAATTCTGATGGAGTCTCATAAGCACCTCAAATGACAACAAGTCAGAGTCTCAACTATGCTGCACTACCAGTAACTTTAGCTATTAAACATACAGAGCACCAACTACACTAATACTCAGCCAGTGCTAACAAGTGAAACGGCAATGTTAAATATGTAATGACCATTCCTCTTTGAGTGCTGGTCCCTATGTGTATTCCACTGTGGATACACATATGCTTCATGAGCCTGGAGCCGGAGAATTTTGAAAGCAGCATCTGTTGGTCTATACATGCGCCCTTGCTCACCTCCTGACTCCAACCAAGGAGATAAAGGGAAGGACAGACCAACTTCCTCTCTAGTTCCTTCTCACCGCTGCATCATCTGAGTTAGAAACTGGCTTAATTCCCTTATATGTGACTAGAGAGAGAGAGAGTTTTAGAAGTTTTTTAGAATTTAAAGTTTTATCTAATAGTTTGTATCTTTTAGCTGGTTAGTTAGTTAGCCTCTCCAGCCTGGGAAGCCCCCCGCCCATACCCCATTTTGGGTACTGGGCTACACCCAGGACTCCAGGCTTCATAATTTGTTCTTCCTGTCCATGCTTCTTCTCAGTCAGTGACAACCACCAATACTGCTTCAGGGAAGCCCACATCATGGCAAGGCACAGTATCTGCTGAGGGAAGAGTGGAACTTCATATTAGGAAGCACCATGAGGCCGCAATTGGACCTAGACTAGGAGACCTCCTATACATTGGCCTGACTTTTGATAAATGCAAAGTAAAGCACATTGGAAAATATAACCCCAACTATACATATAAAATGATGGAGTCTAAATTAGCTATTACCATTCAAGAAAGAGATCTTGGAGTCATTGTGGATAGTTCTCTCAAAACATCCACTCAATGTGCAGCGGCAGTCAAAAAAGCCAGCAGAAGGTTGGGCATCATTAAGAAAAGGATAGATAGTAAGACAGAAGCTATCATATTGCCTCTATATTAATCCATGATACTCCCACATCTTGAATACTGTGTGCAGATCTGGTCGCCCCATCTCAAAAAAGATATACTGGAATTGGAAAAGGTTCAGAAAAGGGCAACAAAAATTATTAGGGGTATGGAATGGCTTCCATATGAGGAGAGATTAAGAAGACTGGGACTTTTCAGTTTGGAAAAGAGTCAACTAAGGGGGGATATGATAGAGGTCTATAAAATCATGACTGGTGTGGAGAAAGTAAATAAGGAAGTGTTATTTATTCCTTCTCATAACACAACTACTGGGGGTCACCAAATGAAATTAATAGGCAGCAGGTTTAAAACAAACAAAGGGAAGTATTTCTTCACACAATGTACAGTCAACCTGTGGAACTCTTTGCCTGAGGATGTTGTGAAGGCCATGACTATAACAGGATTCAAAAAAGAACTAGATAAGTTCATGGAGGATAGGTCCGTCAATTGCTATTAGCCAGGATGGACAGGGATGGTGTCCCTAGCCTCTGTTCTCCAGAAGCTGGGAGTGGGCAACAGGGGATGGATCACTTGATGGTTACCTGTTCTATTCATTCCCTCTAGGGTACCTGGCATTGGCCACTGTTGGAAGACAGGATACTGAGCTAGATGGACCTTTGATATGACCCAGTATGGCCGTTCTTATGTTATGTTCTTATGACTTAACAAAGAGCACCTTCTGCCACAAGGTCCGACTCAGGCATGAGGGAGTCTATCCCCACAGATCCCTTGGCATCATCTTGTTGGGAAAGCAGGGAATGGTAGTGGAGGGAACGCATAGTTCAAGTGGTCTATCCATGGAAGAAGTAGAGTGTTGTCCTGTGAGTGATGATACAGGGCTCCTCTTGAGCAGTGCATACTGCACTTTGTTTGTTAGGGAGGACGGGAGGGAATACCCCATAGAGCGAAAATATTATCCAACCATATCAAATAAATGAATCCCAGCTGTAATCTTCAGTTTCAATTACTGTATTTTTTATCTTAAAACAAAAAGAAAAATATAAATATAGCTAGATGGATGCAATTATGTGTGCATAAGTTTGAAAGCAGCCAAGTTATACATGCAGTAATGTGTGCATGCACATGAGCAAGGCCAGGCAGGCATATGACTGGCTATTTGCATATACACCATGGCCCTGATGTCCCATGAAATAAATTGGATTACTGACATTCTTAACGTTAAGCATGTATTTAGTTGCTTTGTTGGATTGGGGCCATGTACATGAACACATACATACACCTCTACCCCGATATAACGTCCTCGGGAGCCAAAAAATCTTACTGCGTTATAGGTGAAACTGCATTATATTGAACTTGCTTTGATCCACCGGAGTGTCCAACCCCATCCTCCTGGAGCGCTGCTTTACTGTGTTATATCTGAATTCATGTTATATCGGGTCGCATTATATCGGGGTAGAGGTGTATATTTTGATAGTATCTCATGGGGTAGGAGCTTGAAAATGTCCTCACAATGTCCTCAAAATGTCATCTAACTTTTGAAATCTAGCAAACTAGCTATTAAAAAAAAAGTGTAACAAGGCAGAATTGGAATGATTTCTCTTTTTTGCATACAGAGATCACTGTAACATGCTTCGACATTAGAAACTTTAGCTTCTGTTCTTGCTTTGGTTACACAAGTAAATGATAGCTTGGAAGGAGCACTGAAAGACATAATTTTGTCGCTCACATCTCCACAGGGAATTACTGGAACGCTGCGTCTTTCATTACTCCATCGTCCTACCTTCACTTCTCCACGTTCCAAGGGGAAACCAGTGCAGACATCTCTTTCTACTTCAAAACATCAGCACCTGATGGAGTGTTTCTTGAGAATTTGGGGAATACAGACTTCATCAAACTTGAGCTGAAATGTGAGTATATTCTCTCCACTACTTTTACTGAGAACCAAAACCAAAAAGTGATGAGATTTAAGAAACCTCCATCATTCAACACATAGCTCAGTAAAAGCTGTTTATGACGTAGGATGAAGTCCAAGTCCACCTTTTCACTATATTTGTAAATTACCTTAGCAGGGAAAAACCCTGGAAATACAATCATCTTGTTTATCATGGAGACATGGAGTCATAGCAGGAGGAACAAAAATACTGACCTATATTACCTAAATCTTAAGCCTTTTAAAATTACATGCCTAATTTAGTTATTTTAGTTGAAGAGTGTGTGTGTAGTATACCATAGTTGCTCTATATGAGAAAAAAGTATCACAAGACGCTTTTAATCAACAATTTCAAATAACCAAAGATATCAAGGCATACGTGAAATGTTTAAATGCTGAAAAATCTGGAGTAACCAAATCTTTATGCCCACATGGGTTATGACTAATCATTGATAAAATCTCTGATCTGAAAAAGAGGCCATGACAGTTTGACATGCTGCAAGATAAAGTTAACATTTTATCTTAAGAAATATGGGGCAGATTTTCAAAAGTCGGGCTGGTGAGTCTAAGGAGGTTAGTAGGTGGGAACAAAGATGGCATTAAGCCTCCTTTTCTCTCCCTCAATGCAGTTGAGTACTAAGTAATTTGTCAGTGGTCAGAGGGTAAATCAGTGGCAGAACCAGAATCCTGATTCCCAAGTCTGTCTGCTTTTGCCTAGATAACATTCCTTCCTACAGCCTAACTCTTCTATCACATCACTTATTAGGATAGTATCTTTTTAACAGTTATTAATTTCATAGCTTCTTCCTCCAAAGACATCTTAACATGGAACCCTACCATATCAATGAGTTTTGCCCACTACACTTTAGAGTGCCAGATGCTTATGCAAACAAGGCTTGCTTTTCCCATCCCTTTATCTTTTTGAGCTGGATGGGGAAACTTGTGCAACCTTCACTGTATTTATTTTTTATGTTTTTTCACGGTATTTTTGATTTTCCTACCAGAAAGCCACTGTGTTGAAAAATCAACCCCTTCAGCGAAAATGCTGCATTAGCCACGTGTCAAATGATGCATAGGACACTGAAGGAGCTCTTCATCCCCAGGACCTCTAAAAAATTATGAAAAGTAACTGAAAAAAATCTGAGCTCCTCAGGGAAATTTCTGACACATAGGCTTTCCAGCATCATTAACCAATTCTCCTCCAGCCCAATAAAATGTGATTGTAACAAACAGATCAAGAAATGTCTGAGGGAGGTGTACACACCATTCCTTTAAAGATAAGACTGCATCTGAGATATGCGTAATACAGAAAAGACTTAACTTTCAAACAAGGAAACTTAGCTCCACTCCAACTAGCCTGGTTAGTGGTAAGATAGAGGCTGCTCTATGTGGCTCTACCAAGATGTCAGTGGCAGTCATTGATCAGCTAGACATAGGGACAAGCTGGCCTCACTACGTTATACCAACCTAAGACACTGGGGTGATCTTCCCTGGGCTTGATATACCAACTTCAGGGCCATTTTATGCCAGCACTGCGGCATAAAGCAGAAAAAGCACATTTCAAGATGCACAACTTGGCAAAACATTAGCATAGCTCTTCCTAACTCTGATTCAGTCTGTGATGGGCCAACACAGCAGATGGCAAACAGTTTCTAGCCATACCACTAGCTAACTCACCACAGGTTACTCTCATTTCAATCTAATTTGTGTAGACTGCTGGAAATCCAGCTGCTTTATTGTGTGCTGATATTTTTACAAAAATAAACACTTCCAGTACTAAATAGCACAGTCAAGTCCTGGTCTACGACTGAGGCCCATAGGAGTTATGGTAATATAAATAATAATGTACCAGATATCCTTAACACACTGAATATTTTCTCCTGTATTTCTTTTTGTAGTTTGTAGTTTCCTGCTATTTGAGATTTTTTTTAGGTTAAAGTCAACAAATTTGAATGTAAAACCTCCTGTTTCAGTTGGGAGTTAGCATCAAGGTTCCTGTCTGAGAGTGTTTACTTCATTCCTCAAAGCATCTGTGGAGATGTGCACCCACCCATGTATTTTGTTTTCTGTCTTAATAAAGGAAAGAATAATTGGGCCCAGGGCAAATTAAGAGAAGACAAGCTTCTGTTGTCTAGTCATGATGTGAAGATGAGTGAACTTGGTTTCCTGCATGTCTGGATTTGATTACATGCGAACAGATGTGAGCTGAAAGTATCTCCTGATGAAGATAGGGTGTGAGAATCTTGACTAGGGGCTTAGTCTAAGCACCAGGTTTAGAATATATCATTTTCTTAGAATCATGCATTCTCAAATAGTCTCAGTGTTGACTAAGCCCTTCATCCTTCTTAGGTAGAATGAGTACATCTACCACTACATTTGGCACTAATTGGAGCTTTTGCTGTCAGTCTCATCTGATGGGCCAAGGACTTTATTTACATATAGACCAAATTAGCTCTTAAATGACTGACAAAAAACAGCTGAGATTCATTATAGGGAAATTTTGCTTTGTAGCTGTCTGTGCTGCAGGGTGGATAATTTTTTAAAAAAAAATAAAGAGGAAAAAATATGTAGTTTAACGCAATATTTTTATTTACAAATTTGCTAGCTCTTTACTTTCTTCCCATTTTTACACTCTTAAATGGCTCAAGTAGCTATTGTCTCTTTAGTTTAGTTTTCCAGTTGTTAACAGAATTTCAGATATTACACAGAGATTTTTCTGTGAAGAAGTTTCACACTTAGAATGTTCATCTATGCTTAAAATGGCAATACCAAGACTTCATTAACATATTTACTGTAAGAATAGCACTATTCAAATACTACATCGATAGAAAATACCCTGAACTCTATTTGCAACCAGTATCACCTTCCAATATATTAAACTTTGACAAGTCAAAAAAGTTGAAATGTCCCAGCCAAGCTACACTCCTCCATCAGGACTTGCAGCCTGAAATCAATGGCACCATGCTCCTAAGTCACTTAGGTACTTCAGAAAATCCCACCATTCGGAACCTAACATTGGGCCTATGTGTAGAAATAGGACATAGTCACTTTGTTAATTAAAGTCTAAATAACTTTTCATTGTTTACATTGAAGCAATTTTGTTTTGAAGTAACAAAAGATTTTTGTCACTAAAAAAAAGCTTTCAATAAAAATAGGAACTTTTTAATAAAAATAAAATGTTAACTGCAAACACTGCAAACATTTACACACATATTTAACTTAATTGAGGTCAGTGGAACTACTCATGGGAGTAAAATTAGTTATCTGCTTAACTGTTTGTTGGATCGGGGATTTAATTTTGTTTATTTGTTTTTGCTGCTAGTAATTTCTGTAAAATTCAAATAACATCCTATTAGTAGTGATTATTTTAAAAAATAGTTATTTATAAAGTAACAACAGTACAAATTTTTAGATAAATTTTACAAAGCCTCAACCTCATTTAAATATTTTTAAATCAGGTCATTTAAAGCATGATGAAAATTAATTATTTAAATCATCTTTACTTAAATCTCTCCATCCTGCCTTCCTGGACATGTTTTGAGGACAAACAGAATGAATGTTTATTCTCCAGAGCATTCACCTTTTACCAGTTTATCTGAACAGGGACCATTACATTAGCTGGGGGGGTCACTTTCTGCAGTCCAAAATTGTCCATAATCACACTCCATACCTGGGCACTCATGATACCGGTGATCTGGGGGCCGATATGAAAAGCAACCCTCCACGTCTAGCCAAGTTAATGCCAACCCTGAGCCTTTGTCCAGTCTGGGAACTCAGAAGCTGGGGTTTCCCAACAGGAGCCAGTCCAGGGTTTGGTGGCCTGCTGGGCCCCTTGGAGGCTGACACTTCCAAGACAATGCTGTCCAATTGCTGATCCCCCTGGTTGGGTTTCCCTTGAGTCAAGGACCGCCCCTTACCCCCGGGCAGTTGCTAGTGTGACATCACCAAAGCCGTTTCAGTGGCTAGATAATTTTTAGCCTGGTAGCATGAGCTCCATAAGTCAAACCTCTCATCCCGGGCTCAGAAACTCACTGTGTAGCTGTACCCCGTATGACCTTAGACAAGTCACTTCACCCCTCTGTGTTTCTGTTTCCCTACCCATAAAATAGGGATCCCTCTGTGTACCTTCCTTGGGAAAGTGCTTTGATTAAAAATTGCTATGTGAGCTAAACTTGTGTTAAAAATATATTATAAAAATATATAAACCTCTTTGAAAAGCCTCTTTTCTACAAAAGCACCTAGCGTAACATACGTAATTAATAAATAACAATTATAATAAATAACAATTCCTTTGGGGGTATTGTATAGCCTGTGCCAAGCAAGGTAACGCAAACATTTCCAACTTTCATTTAAATTTAATATTTTCATTTCCTGAAGCAACATTAAATTCCATCTAGAATGAGCCACTATATAGGACTTTTAACAAAAATTATTTCTTTAAGCAAAGGGCTTTTATGAAACAATAATAACAAGAAACCCGCCCTATATTGATTCCCCACACATATGCTCTCCAATTATGAGTAAAGCCACTGTATTAAAATTCTGCTTCTTCTCCACTTGAACTACTGTGTAATTATTGCCTTCTCAGAACATTTATTTTTGCTTAAAGTGCTCGTCTGCCAGTGGAAAGGTCATGGAGAATTAGAATGTACCCACACGCAGTCAGATGGGTGAGGAGCCTGTCCCTCCCAGGCCATCATACACACTCCATTTGTGGTCACTCAAAATTGCAGGCAGTCCCTGTGTTCTGTGGAGTGCTGGAACTCCTTTCTTGGCAGTTGCGAATTTCCCCAAAGACACAGGAAGAAGACAGAGCCATGCTGCAGCCTGCTCATACACACAGGAAAGCTCAGGGAGGGAGCATGACTCTGCACCACTTCTACTTAGGACTCTGCATTAAGGGTACAATCAAACCCATAGTGTATATGGTAGGGTGCATTACTAGAAGTGGGACACAGGAAATATAATGGCTCTCTGACCAATCAAAAAAGCTATATCTGGAAAGAAAAATGGTGCCATCTAATGGTAATTCGTTATTTCTTGGTGCAGCTTCCTAGCCCTTGCAGAGTGGCAGGCAGTGAGTGGCCAAAGCTGATAGTACTATTGTTAAAATAATGCAGCTGTAACTGCACACTTCAGGAAATGACTCCACACAGCACTCCATTCCATTAGTTCCCTATATACTAAGAAACAACAAGAAAGGGGGCTTTTATCTGAGCTCTGTACAAAGCAGGCAGCCTGGAAGCACTAACAGATATACCAGGAATGGGGGAAAAGAGGATATTGGTGCTTAAAGAAAGCTTATATGTGAAAGAAAGCTTAGAATCAAATGAAGTAAAAATCATAAATTAATCAAACTGTACCACAGAATCTCTAAGAAGAAGACTATAGCGGTAGGGATATATTACCAACCACCTGACCAGGATGGTGATAGTGACTGTGAAATGCTCAGGGAGATCAGAGAGGTTATTAAAATAAATAACTCAGTAATGATAATGGGGGATTTCAATTATCCCCATATTGACTAAGTACGTGTCACCTCAGGACAGGATGCAGAAATAATGTTTCTTGACACCTTAAATGACTGCTTCTTGGAGACACTGGTCCTGGAACCCACCAGAGGAGAGGCAATTCTTGATTTAGTCCTAAGTGGAGCACAGGATCTGGTCCAAGAGGTGAATATAGCTGGACTGCTTGGTAATAGTGACCATAATATGATAAAAGTTAACATCCCTGTGGCAGGAAAAACACCACAATGGTCCAACACTGTAGCATTTAATTTCAGAAAGGGGAATTACACAAAAATTAGGAGGTTAGTTAAATAGAAATTAAAGGGTACAGTGCCAAAAGTGAAATCTCTGTAAGCTGCGTGGAAACTTTTTAAAGACACCACAATAGAGGCTCAACTTAAATGTATAACCCAAATTAAAAAACATAATAAGAGAACCAAAAAAGAGCCACCGTGGCTAAACAAGAAAGTAAAAAAAGCAGTCAGAGGCAAAAAGGCATCCCTTAAAAAGTGGAAGTTAAATCCTAATGAGGAAAATAGAAAGTTAGCATAAACACTGGCAAATGAAGTGTAAAAATACAATTAGGAAGGCCAAAAAAGAATTTGAGGAACAGTTAGCCAAAGACTCAAAAAGTAATAGCAAATTTTTTTTTAAGTACATCAGAAGCAGGAAGCCTGCTAAACAACCAGTGGGGCCACTGGACGATCAAGGTGCTAAAGGAGCACTCAAGGACGATAAGGCCATTGCGGAGAAACTAAATGGATTCTTTGTATCAGTCTTCATGGCTGAGGATATGAGGGAGATTCCCAAACCTGAGCCATTCTTTTTTTAGGTGACAGATCTGAGGAATTGTCCCAGATTGAGGTATCTTTAGAGGAGGTTTTGGAACAAATTGATAAATTAAACAGCGGAAAGTCACCAGGACCAGATGATATTCACCCAAGAGTTCTGAAGGAACTCAAATGTGAAATTGCAGAACTACTAACTGTAGTCTGTAACCTATCATTTAAATCAGCTTCTGTACCAGATGACTGGAGGATAGCTAATGCGACACCAATTTTTAAAAAGCTCTCCAGAGGTGATCCTGGCAATTACAGGCCTGTAAGTCTGACTTTAGTACCAGGCAAATTGGTTGAAACTATAATAAAGAACAATATTGTCAGACATACAGATGAACATAAGTTGTTAAGGAAGAGTCAACATGGTTTTACTAAAGGGAAATAATGCCTCACTAACCTACTAGAATTCTCTGAGGGGGTCAACAAGCATGTGGACCAAGGGGATCCAGTAGATAAGTGTACTTAGATTTTCAGAAAGCCTTTGACAAGGTCCCTCACCAAAGGGCTTTTACACAAAGTAAGCTGTCATGGGATAAGGGGGAAGGTGCTCTCATTTAAAAGATAGAAAACAAAGGGTAGGTATAAATGGTCCGTATTCAGAATGGCGAGAGGTAAATAGTGGTGTCCCCCAAGGGTCTGTTTTGGGACCAGTACAATTCAACATATTCATAAATGATCTGAAAAAGGGGTAAACAGTGAGGTGGCAAAATTTGCAGATGATACAAATTTACTAAAGATAGTTAAGACCCAGGCAGACTGCGAAGAGCTACAAAAGGATCTCTCAGAACTGTGTGACTGGGCAACAAAATGGCAGATGAAATTTAAAGTTGATAAATGCAAAGTAATGCACATTGGAAAGCATAATCCCAATTATACCACTCAAGAAAGAGATCTTGGAGTCATTGTGAATAATTATCTGAAAACATCCACTCAGTGTGCAGCAGCAGTCAAAAAAGTGAACAGAATGCTGGGAATAATTAAGAACCTATTAAGATAATAGGACAGAAAATATCATGTTGCCTCTATATAAATCCATGGTTTGCCCACACCTTGAATACTGTGTGCAGATGTGGTCGCCCCATCTCAAAAAAGCTATATTGGAATTGGAAAAGGTTCAGAAAAGAGCGCAACAAAAATTATTAGGAGTATGGAACAGCTTCCGTATGAGGAGAAATTAATAAGACTGGGACTTTTCAGCTTCGAAAAGAGACGGCTAAAGGGGGATATGATTGAGGTCTATAATATCATGACTAGTATAGAGCAAGTAGATAAGGAAGTGTTGTTTACTGCTTCTCATAACACAAGAACTGGGGTCACCAAATGAAATTAATTGGCAGCAGATTTAAAACAAATAAAAGGAAGTGTTTCTTCACACGACACACAATCAGGCTGTGGAAGTCCTTGCCACAGGATGTTGTGAAGGCCAAGACCATAACAAGGTTCAAAAAAGAACTAGATAAATTCATGGAGGATAGGTCCATCAATGACTATTACCCAGGATGGGCATGAATGGTGTCCCTAGCCTCTGTTTGCCAGAAGCTGGGAATGAGCGATAGGGAATGATGATTACCTGTTCTGTTCATTCTCTCTGGGATACCTGGCACTGGCCACTGTCAGAAAACAGTCTACTGGGCTAAATGGACCCTTGGTCTGATCCAGTAGGGTCGTTCTTATGTGCTAATGCAGTGCATCTGGGCGGATTAAATTTCACACTGCAGATTAATCAGCGGCGGTGGGTGAATAGTATAATGTCATTTAACTGTATGCTGCACCCTTCTTATAGACACAGAATTCCTTAATGGGACATGGAGAGGGATAGTCAAAAGAAGGCGAGAGATGGAAAATCTATTCTTATGATTTCTTTGCTGGAACTGACTCCTCCCCCCAGGTTGTTAAGTCTGTCCACAGTCTACGGGTCCTTTTGACTCCTCAGTATTAATGAAGACTCAAATATCTATAGCAGGGGTCAGCAACCTTTCAGAAGTCGTGTGCCAAATCTTCATTTATTCACTCTAATTTAAGGTTTCGTGTGCCAGTAATACATGTTAACGTTTTTTAGAAGGTCTCTTTCTATAAGTCTTTGATATATAACTAAACTATTGTTGTATGTAAAGTAAATAAGGTTTTTAAAATGTTTTAAGAAGCTTCATTTAAAATTAAATTAAAATGCAGAGCCAGGACCCGGACAGTGTGAGTGCCACTGAAAATCAGCTAGCGTACCACCTTTGGCACTTGTGCCATAGGTTGCCTACCCCTGATCTATAGTGACATGAGTCCCCCACCTCAATCTGTGAGTGACTAGATTAAGCCCAATACTGTTGGATAGTAACAGAACACAGCGATCCACGCACAGACTAAAAATACAGTTCACCAAAATGAAAACCAGCTCTTCAATTACCGCCATAAAACCGAGTCCCCAATAAAACTGCCTTCCCCACAAACATCTGCATGACAAAGCATTAATTAAAAAGACTGTAGCTCAGCAACCCCTGTTTAAGTCATACCAACAAGGAAGAATAGGTCAAACCTGAGGGCCCTTAGCCCCCTCTCTTAACTCAGGAGGTCTCCAGCTGGAGTGCCTGTGCTGATCACATCTGCCATAGCATGAGCTCCGAAGAAAGGTGATCTCACACCTCTACATGTACCTGGTCATATATGGCTTTTACATCAAAACCAACACCTTAGATTCCAGCCAGAAATCAAAAGGCAGACAGTACAAACATCCTGCAGCGTAGATGTCTTGTTTTCACACTGTGATGGGCTGCTGCATTCTGCACTAGCTTAAGTTTCTGGCTTGTCTTAAGGTGTAACCTTATGCAAGGCACATAGCAATAATCCATTCTTGAGATGGGAAAAAGCCTGTATCGTAACTGAAAGGTTTGCATTTGAAAGAAACGGTCATAATTTCCTCACCAAATGAAAATGGGGGAAAAGGGCATTCCTGAATCCTGCTGCTTGGATCCAATATATCCTCTTATTGCAAACTCTGGTAACAAATGGCATCAGTAAAAGGAACAGAGATAATTCTCTCCATATCTTCCAATCTCTTCCCCCAACCTATAAGCATCACCTCAATTTTATCTGCATTGAACTTCAACCATTGAACTTCAGCTCATCTATGCTCCAGTCTCATCCAAACACTGAGCCAAGCGTTCGGCAGACTGGCTGAATCAAGTGAGATAGAGATCTGGATCCCGATGTTCTCAGTAAATGCCCAGCACTGCAGCCCAGACCCTCACAGATCCATCTCTCATTGAACTCATTCAAAAAGCTCCCATTGACTTCAGTGGTAGTTGACCTAACTCCCCTAGGACTTTCATATAGAAATGAAGTCCCAGCCTTTGAATCCCAGAACAGTAAGTGACCCATTTTCACTAAGGGCAGGTCTACACTGCGGGGAGGGTCGATCTAAGATACGCAACTTCAGCTACGTGAATAGCGTAGCTGAAGTCGAAGTACCTTAGATCGAATTACTTACCGTCCTTACGGCGCGGGATCGACGCCCGTGGCTCCCCATGTCGACTCTGCTACCGCCATTCGCGTTGGTGGAGTTCCGGAGTCGACAGGAGCACGTTCGGGGATCGATATATCGCATCTAGATGAGACACGATATATCGAACCCCGAGAAATCAATTGCTACCCGCCGATCCGGCCGGTAGTGAAGACGTACCCTAAAAGACATCTGTCCCCAGCCCTTTCCACCTTTATACTAAATTCATGGCCCTGCCTTTTCTTAGACTCTTCCCCAAACTTTTGCTGCCATCTGCTTCAAGCCACCACCACCACTTTTGCCCAGAGCCTCCCAGCACTATGCTCAAATGCTCTACACGGCTTCAGATGCACACCTTAATTTGTCATACATCTAAGAACAGCGCCAAAGACTAGGAGAACATACTTCAGGGACTCAAGGTAGAGACAAAGACCATTAAGATAGTAAGGTTCCTATCAAATATAGGGGATAATGAAGGAACAAAAAGATCAGCTGTCCATTGATTCAGGTTCTTTGGTACGTGAGATACACGTGTTGTAGCCTGAGAAAAACAACTGGTGAGGGAAGGGATTGTAATATATTTAATTTATAATTCAGATTGATCCAAAGATTCAGGTTTCATTCAGATAGACATGGGGGCTGGAGCTTATGCCAATTTGTCCACTTGGAATAATCAGCATTATAATTGAATACCTTTCTAGAAATAACCAGCTAAAATGGTACAGAAGAGGGACAATATGTTAATTGCATCTTTTAAAGATTAAACTGAAATGATTTTAATAGTATCCAGACTTGTATTTCAAGCAATTAATGTGACAACCTACACATGTCCTCATAAAATACAGAGCAGCACCTCGTTGCAGTGGGGCATCATATCTTAGATCAAATACCCTGTCCATTCTCACATGTAATCTAATTGCAATTTTACATTAATCAGATGTAGGTACTACACACACCACAAATTAAATAAGGTGCCCTGAAGGTTTAATTCAAACAGAGGACAGCATAATCATCAAAAAATATTAGAGAGAGACTGCAGCTTTATAAGAAGATCCCTTATGCTTTTTGCACAGCTTTTTGATATAAGACATTCAGTGTTTTTTGTTCTTGTTTTTCTCTGTGATTGGTTTTTGTTCTTTGTAAATCACTTTCAAAATTCATAACTAAAAAAGGTTAAAAATGCACGCTGATGATGCTATCAGAATAAATGAATAAAAAGAATAGCTCACAAGCCTTAGGCATTTGGTTGAAGAATTTCCAAAGGGGTTTAAATAAACCTTTTCTACCATAGATGGGATGTTAAGGGGTAAATCTTTTAAACAAACAATTTAATTGTGTGTTTGTCTTGTAAATAATATAGTATCACCTTTTCCAAACTATGAGGCTAAAACTATATTAAAATTGTATCTATGTTTACATTTTTACCTTTTAAAGAAAGACTAAAGACAGTTTTTCAATTCAGTAACCTTTCTTATACCACCTACTAGTTCCGGAAGAGAATTTTTTCTGTCTTTCTCCAGGCAACAAGAATTTCAGTGCGACAAGGAATCAATAGTATATTGTCAATGGACTCATTGGTATTTATAAAAATAAGTTTATAGTGACATCACTTAGAAAGGCTAAACTGAGCAGAATTCATTTAATTTCCAATTGCAGAGGTGAATATTTTTTTCATCAGAATGGGTCCAGGCTGGATGTAAATTTTCTAAAATGTCAGCCAGTTCTGAATGCTTAGGAAGGCACTGGCTCTGATATTCCACTGCCATTTACCTTACATAATTGTTTACACCATGCAAAGTGTGTGTTAGATGCTACTAACTCAGAATAGTAGCATTTTATACTCTTTTTGCTCTGCCTTTGTGCATATCTGGCACGTAAATACCTTGCAATGCCGGCAACAAAAGTTCCATGCAAATGCCTGTTCTCACTTTCTAGTGGCATTGTAAATAAGAAGCCAGCAGCATTATCTCCTGTAAATGTAAACACACTTGTTTGTCTTAGTGATTGGCTGGAAGAAGAAGTAGACCTGAGAGGACTTGTAGGCTCTGAAGTTTTACATTGTTGTGATTTTGAGTGTAGTTATGTAACAAAAAAAAGGTGTAAGTTGCACTTTCACGACAAAGAGATTGCACAACAGTACTTGTATGAGGTGAATTTAAAAATACTATTTCTTTTGTTAATCATTTTTACGGTGCAAATATTTGTAATAAAAAATAATATACGCTTTGATTTCAATTACAACACAGAATACAATAAATATGAAAATGTAGAAAAACATCCAAAATATTTAATACATTTCAATTGGTATTCTATTGTTTAAAAGTGCGATTAAAACTGTGATTAATCATGATTAATTTTTTTAATCACGATTAATTTCTTTGAGTTAGTCGTGTGAGTTAACTGCGATTAATCAACAGCCTTACTATAACTGTAGCAGGAGCTAAGAGGAACAGACTGCAAAAGAATAACTGTAAGTAGCAGGTGTGAGGATGAGCAGTGAAAAGCAGGAGAGATGAGCATACAGGAAATCTGTGTGACCAAAGGATTGCAGTCTCTCCCTTCCCCCCCCCCCCGCCCCCCAATATGACATACGTTTGAAAACCACTTTCTCTAAGCTGGCAGTCCTCTGAATACCAGCCATCTGTAAGCATCTCTTTCTCTAGTGGCAGTCTCATCATAGCAAATATCAAGCAGAGAACTCTAGCATGGAATTTTTCAGCAAGGACAAGCTAGAAGAATGGTGAAATGAGAGGTGAACCATAAAATGTTTTGGTGAAGAGAGAGACTCATTGATTCATAGATTTTAAGGCCAGAAGGGATCATTAGATCATCTGGTCTAACCTGCTTTATAACACAAGCCATGGATTTTGGGGGGGGGGGGGGAAGTAATATGACAGAGGTCTATAAAATCATGACTGGTGTGGAGAAAAATGATTAGGGAAGTGTTGTTTGCTCCTTCACATAACACAAGAACTAGTGGTCACCTGATGAAATTAAGGGACAGCAGGTGTAAAACAAACAGAAGGAAGTATTTCTGCACACAATGTACAGTCAGCCTGTGGAACTCATTGCCATGAGATGTTGTGAAGGCCAAAAGTATACCTGGGTTCAAAAAATAATTATATAAGTTCATGGACGATAGGTCCATCAGTGGCAATTAGCCAAGATCATCATGGATGCAACCCCATGCTTAGAGTGTCCCTAATCTTCCAACTGCCAGAAGCTGGGGATAAATGACAAGGGATGGATCACTAGAAATTGCCCTGTTCTGTTCTGTCCTTCTGAAACATCTGGCACTGGCCACAGAAGACCGGATACTGAGCTAGATGGACCATTGGTCTAACCCAGTATGGCTGTTCTTATAACTGTCTCTCCAATGAATTTGGCCCCAAACCATTGTGGGTTTTTGGGGAGGGAGAGTCAACTCTAGCAGGTAATTTTTCAGCAGGGACAAGCTAGAAAAATGGTGGGAGGGAGACTTGCTTAAAAAAATCAGTTAATTGCTAGTCTTTTAGATGTCTAGGTCTATGGAACCTCTGGATAAACATGTTCACCCATCACTGTTACAATCCCAATACTAATAGTTTTTTAGTTAAAGATTCTTCTGATTGCTGTATACACTAGGATGTGGAGTAAGAAATTTATTAAAACAGATAAATAAAGTTGCTTACTTGTGAGAACCAATAGTAGAAGTTGCTTGTAGGAGTTACTAACATGCAGCCTGTGAGCAATTTTATCCGCTCTTTAAGAAGTACATATTGATATATTTCATATTTTCTTAGGCCAGCAAACTGGCATACAGATTTACTCTCCAATATTTTATATGACACCTGTGTTAAATTTGTTTTCGGGATATGTCAGTGTAATCCATGGATGCTATACTTCTCTGGTGCTTCTTCCCCTATCACATTCAACAAATCAAAACAAAAATCTTTGATGAGAAGTACATTGTTTTGAGATGTTTATTCTTTTCCCTCTCAAGTTACAAGGTGAAATATTAAAAATTTAAGACTAACTAGTATGAATTTTATTCCTGCATATTTATGCTTTAAAGTCACAGTTAATATTTTCCTCCAATTAGTATGAATTTCCTTGTGTTTAAATACCATTATCACAGAGAAAAAACCTTTCAGGCTGCTATGAAGACCTTGATCTTCAGCCATTACTAAAGCTGAGCTATGCAAGTCTGGTTGTTCTGGTTGAAATGTCTTCATCTCTTCCTACCCCACCTCTCTCTCTTGCTCTTTCTCCCCTTCTATTTGCAATTATCTTTTTTCTTTAAATGGCAGCTACCTTCACCCAGATGACTGAGAGCAAATGAGTCTCTTTTAGAGACTTTTAAAGTAGACTCAGTGACTGAATACTAGATGGGGTTTCACAAAGGCACCCACTGGCAACGTCAAAAATGCCATCAGGTGGCTGAGAATGAAATGTATACTCTGCTTAGCAGTTCTCACTCTTATAGCCTTGCAGACAGCCCGCTTTCGGGAAGCAATTAAGGAGCTGGAGACAGACAGTGTGCAGAGATATGAAATGTTTTTTTTCAGAGCAGCCACAGTGGAGACAAAGCCACCCACTCTTCAAGGCAGGCTGCAATGCTTCCTGTATGCTAATAACTATACAGATTTGGTTCTAGTTTCTAATTTGCCCTACCCTTATATCCCAAACCCCCAGAAGCTTGAAGACTTCACCACATCAGAGTAAAACATTTTTACTAATCTCTGTAGCCAAGTCCTGAGCAAACAAAGGCAAACTGGTTGAGCTGAGGGGCCATGAGAGGTGGTCACTTCAAAAGTGGAAATAGTCTTACATGTAGCTGAGAATGGTGGATGTTTCACTACCTAAACAACTGTATAATTCTCCTTCTAAACTTCTCTCTTTCCATAAAAGAGAGGGGAAAACAAAAAATAAATAAGATTTTTGCAGCAAATTTTGTTTAAAAAAGCATTCATGATTATGAAAAATGGTTATTCATACAATATCTTTTTTGGGATGTGGTACAAACACAAAAATGGCTACAGTTTGCTTCAGCCTTGAAAAAAGCACCATGAAAATATATTATCCTGGGCACAAAAAGTATTTGTTCTCCTTTTAGTAGGCTGATAGGTAATAATGATATTTTACTAGCCCATCAAAAGCAATTTCCCTGTATGGATGAGTAAAGTTTTGCAAGACAGGCTGGAAGTGAATTATGCACAACATGAGAGGCACAACTGTATAAGATCCCTTTACAGCCCTATGGTGCATAAGAATTCTCTTTAAAAGGATGACACAGCTGCCAGAAGTTGCTTTCCATGGATTCTTTTATACCTAAAAAAAATGAAATAGACCGAAAACCCAGTTGTCTTTACATCTAGGTTAAATCCTCCTTTGTGAATACTATCAGTAGCAATCCATTTTCTAATAATTCTTTGAACTGGTTTTCTGCCATTATATAATAATTTTACAGCCAAAAGGGCGCCTAGATGAATCATAGCAGGTAATTTGAGATCATGTTTCTCATCAAAAGTGATCTATTCCTCATTAATCACTTTGCCCTCCTTAGTAATAAATGTCAGTCGTGTGCTGTGCTGAGCAACACCAGATGGAAAAGTCCTGCAAAGTATAATATAAATTTATAAAGTCTCTGTACATTTTTTGACCAGCAATATAATTTAATCTGCCTAAGAATTTTGTAGGGTCATTTTAAAAAATTCTGGCCATCATTCATTATTACCATCTATAAATATATATTAGGTCTAGTTGAAAATTTGCCATCAAAACTTTTTTCCATGGAAAATTAGGCTTTCAGCTAAACAATTTTTTGTGGAAACTGTCTTTTTTCTTAAAAAAAAAATTTTTACTTGGAAAACTGAAATCCAGAAACAGCTATTTTTTTTATGAAAAGTTTGAATTTCCTGCTGAAAATGTCAACACAAACACTATTTTTTCCTTTATGTACAAATTTTCTATCGAAAAAAGAACTATTTTTCAACTGGTTCTAATATTTATACAGTAATTTTGGTGTAACCCTGTTAATTTTCTGTAGAACCAGATTTATTTAATTTCTGTTAAATTCCATAAGAATTTTCTATAATGGCCTCCTGAGAAGTGCTAAGCATCGTCAGCTTCTACTGAAGTCAGGGGTCTTGAATGCACTCAGGATTTTACAGGATGGGTCCCAAGGTGCCTGTGTAACAGGTATAACAATCATTCTTTGAACCTCTGATGGATGTTCTCCCCTCTGGTATTTCAGCTGCTATTGAAGTGTCCTTTTCATTTGATGTTGGAAATGGCCCAGTGGAGATCATTGTCAGATCCCCCAACCCACTCAATGATGACCAATGGCATCGAGTCATCGCTGAGAGGAATGTCAAGCAGGCCAGTCTGCGGGTGGACCAGCTGCCGCAGGAGATCCGGAAAGCACCAACGGAAGGCCACACACGATTGGAACTGTATAGCCAGTTATATGTTGGTAAGTAGCAGAAGAAATAACAGGCCCCAACGATCAGTTGCTCCATTCCAGCGACATCACATTGGTGTCAGTTACGGTAATATATCAGGCTTCTTTCCAGAAGCACTTAGTGATAGTAGGGTACAAAATGAAAAGCAATATAGGTTATAGAAGGAAGGTGACCCAATTCAGAGAAACAAGTACTGCTCTGATACCCTATTATCATTTCTCCTTTCTTATTTGTAGCTCAAGCCTCAGGCAGGCAAGCAGGCTTTGTCCAGATATTTTTTTCCAAAGGATCTCCCACCCAGCTATTCAGCCAGGAACTGAAAGAGGCCTGGGAACGCCATGCATGGAAGGAAACTTGTGGTAGTACTGTTTAGCTGGCATCTCTCTGATATGAATAGCATCTCCACCTTACCTAGATTTGATCTCCCCTCCCCCATTTACTGTATTCACCCTCCAGTCTGACACCCCATCACCCCACCTTTTGCTTGTGAATTTTAATAGCCAGTTATATTGTACCATATAACAAAGACACATTTCACTGTTTGCCTACCCACTTTCAGATGTTGCTAGCCTTCACTGCATTTTGGATACCGAAAGGCTGCTATTCCAGCAACACTCATGCTTCTTTAGCTTTTGGGGCTCCACTATGCAGACATGGTGAGTGCTGTTAGGTAGGACCAGGTTTGCGTGAAATGATGAGCAAAGAAGCACTTTCCTACCTCTCTATATGTTTGGCAACAAGACAAGAAAAAAAAATCTTTACCTAGTTTCCTTACATCTTAGTGAAGGCTCAGCAACAGAAGTAAATTAAAATGATGTACAGAACCTTCAGTATCTTGGTAAATATGATACTGTCAGTGGAATGGAAACAGCCACGTGTGCCCCTGTTGTACAGTCATTATTCACAAGCTCAGACCCTTCTTTAACATTTTTGGCATTGCTAAAGATGATCTGAAATTAAAAGTCTGTTGCTGAGTAAACTGAACTGTAAATAGGGTTGGCAGAATTCAATTTTTATTTTCTTATAATTTCAACTGATCATGTTTATTTTAATCATTTTTTCAGATTTTTATCTATTTAAATTTTCACAGTTGTGGGCAGTTATGGGGAGGGTCAGAATAAGGGGGCATTCAGACAATAATTAGGCGATAGACATTGAGATTCAAAAATGTCTGTCCTACCTGGTACATTACAAATCTTTAGAAGTGTTCGTTGTTTGACTGTATTACCAAAATTGAATGTCTGTGATTGCACTAGATTTTCTCTCTGAATCATAACCATGGTCAACTCTACTAGTGCCATAAATCTGAATTGCCCAGTAGCATATTGAAGGAACTTAAGGTTGAACTTAGGCCTAAACTACTGAGTTCTAACACTGGCTCTCTGTTAGCAACTTGCCATGGGTGCTTGGGAAAGGCACTTATGCCCACATTTTCAGATTTGATTGCTCTACTTTGGGCATGTAAATCTATATCTAAACAACTAAATAAGATTCATTATTTTTGCATTATCTCTCAGGTGCCGCAGGAGGCCAGAGAGGATTTCTGGGTTGCATTCGCTCTTTAAGAATGAATGGGGTGACTCTGGACTTGGAAGAGAGAGCAAAGGTCACACTGGGGGTGAAACCTGGCTGCTCTGGCCACTGCACCAGCTATGGAATGTACTGTGAAAACGGAGGTAAATGTGTCGAGAAATACAATGGCTACTCCTGTGACTGTTCCAAAAGTGCATATGATGGACCATTTTGCATAAAAGGTAAAAGTCTAAATGTGGTAGTCAAAACAACTAAGCAAAACAGAATTATAAATAAATTGTTCAAATGTCATGTGCATCCCTTAATATTCCTTACAAACCTATCACATTCACAGGGATCTGTTCTACCACTTATATATGGTTACTGCACATCTCCCATTAGTGGTAATGGGCATTTCCTATTTAAATTCAATAACACATAGAAGAAAAGAACTTCAGTATTGTCTGTACTCTTCCCAACAGGGTCAGGTGTTATCCTGAGCTGCTGAGTAATAAATTCCTGTCAACACAGATAATGTTTATTAATTCAAACAAAAGCTGAACTTTTCTAATACTCAGAGAGATTTAGGTACAGGATATTAGTTGTAACTGTTACAGATCAAGGGGCCAGTGTTTGAATACAATCTTTCTCAAATTTTTGGTTGTTCAGACCCAGGAGTTTGGTTGAAGTTCCTCTGGGTTAGAGATTGAGTGTCCTGGGTTAAGGGGAGGTTCATAGTTACAGTAAAGTAGTAGGGCATTTTGACTGGGCACAGTGACTAATAAAGCACAGACGATATATCCATTTCAACCATTTGAAATGGCTAAGATACTAATTAAATCCTGAAAACCAAGGTTTATAATGAATCACTTTTATCAGAGGAATTTCCATTATGTTGACAAACCTACCAACCATTTAAAAAAAAAAACCTAAAAAGTCCAAAACACTGCAAGAAAATTGGGGATGATATTCTTAGGGGTTTTTTTATATTTGTTTGTGTATTTTGATTGGAAATGATAATGGCAAAACTAAATAGTATTGGGAAATGTAGTTCAATGCATTTTTTAAATTTGACAGGCATCCATTTGTTTACATAATGTTTCATAAATATTCCTATATTCTTTTGCAACCCACTGCTGAAGATTTGATCACATTTGCCTGAGGTGCTAATCTCTCTGAACAGCCCTCTTTCACTATGTGTGTCTTGTAAATATCTAAAATCATCCAATTTGTTGTCTTTCCTAATTCTTTCTAGCAGCTGCCTCATGTGGTGCTAAGTCTGTGATTTCAGCTGAGATCATTTATTCATTACTCTTCTCAATGGTTTTTGTGATTCTAAGGAACCTTTGGTCTCATAAATTGTCTATCACAGTGTTCTGCTTTCAATTACCCACCTTACCAGCAATCCTGCAGGCAAGTCTATTCACCAGTCATCAAACTGCCCTTGGGCAGTTCATCACGTCTGTAGGGAATAACTACTATCCTTTGGCTTTCAGGGTATGGCTACACTGGCGATTTGCAGCGCTGGAAAGCCTCCACCAGCGCTGCAATTAGTAAGTGGCCACACCTGCAGGGCACTTCCAGCGCTGCAACTCCCTGGCTGCAGCGCTGGCCGTACACCTCACTCAGCATGGGGAATAAGGATTCCAGCGCTGGTGCTGCAGCGCTGGTCATCAAGTGTGGCCACACACCAGCGCTGTGATTGGCCTCCAGGGTATAAGGTGTATCCCAGAATGCTTTTATAAATTACTCTCTCTGTTTTGTTATGCAGCCTCTCTTTGTTTTGTTGTGAACGAGCTCCGTGTGGCTGTTGCAGTTGCCGCTTATCTAAAAAACAAACAGATCTCCTGTTTGCTGTGATCATCTGTACCTGGCTGTAAACAATCAAATGAGATTGCAGGCAGGGAGGGAATGAAACAGCGGGGAGTCGTGTTGGCTGCAGGCTGTTTGCAATTAAGAGTTAAGACTAAGGGGTTGGAAACATGTTCTGATTTTTCAAGTCAGGAAGCTAAACACACAGTGTTGGCTCCAAAAATCCACTCTCTCTCTCCCCCCGCTCCCTGTCACACTAGACCCCACTCCACCCCCCTCTTTTGAAAAGCACGTTGCGGCCACTTGAATGCTGGGATAGCTGCCCATAATGCATCACTCCCAGCAGCGCTGCTAATGCTGCAAATGTGGCCACACACCAGCGCTGCTCCTACACAGCTGGATGACCAGCGCTGCAAACGGTAAGTGTAGCCATACCCTCAGTTTCCCAACTCCTTCACAAATACTCTTTTCTTCTTTTTTAAGGCAGGCCTCAGGCATTAGAGTTTGCACTTTCTATTCTCCTTCTCTTCCAGACATGAGATTATAGCAGAAAAGGCCAGCCCAAGGATCTCTTTATGCACTCACTGGTTATGGGTTGAATTCCCTCCTCCCCCATGCTTTAGCCCACATCTATCCTCACTTTATTCTATCAGACACAACAAATCCTGCATTATGGCAGGGGTTAGACTAGATGGCCCGTGCAGTCCCCTTCTAACCCTATGGTTCTATGATTCTATCATATTGTTACCGATTTTTTAATCCAGCGGGTAACCAAAATTCGGGATCTTGTGTGTTGTTTCCAGTAAGAGAAGAAATTGATGATGGAGTCAAGTGTTTCTTTCAAGTGCAGTCCTGTTCATTTACAAACAATGTATAGAGTACTGTTTCCCTGAACAAAGCAGGAATCAAAAGCAGGAGACCATTTCTTTGCTGACAGCTTCAACCCCCTTTCAGCCAACACTTGGCCCAAAATCTCTTTTCAAAGGTATGTCTGCACTGTGCACTGAGCTCAGATGCCTGGTATCTGGATCTGAGCACACAGGTTAACATTCCCAAAACAAAGTGCTACCCCCATTACCGTGTCCTCACTGTTTCTTCATTTGTCCATGTGTGGTTGGGAGCATATCTATAGCTCTGTATGCTGGGATGCTCCAGGATTCTATCCCATTCAGTTCTGAGTGGCAGTGTGTATTTAGCACTAATCTAGTACAGAGACAGACTAATCCCTAGAGGGTGTCCCTTTGAGACAAAACAGAGGTAATTTTAACAATATCAGTCTTTTAAAGATCATATGTATTGACTCAGAAAATAGTCACTGTCACATTCCAGTGAACTTAGTTTTTAGATGTATTCTTTTTCCAAAACTTGTCACATTTTTTTTCTGTTTCTTTTAGGGATGAGCCAACCACAAACTGACTGAAAATCAGCCCAAAGGTTCAGTCAAAACTAGATCTAAACAAAATATTTTCTTCCTGACTTTAAACACAACATAAAATAGAAATACCATAAGTTATACATTGCCCATTACAAAGGGGTTCCCTCTATTCTTGGTTTGTCCATAGGCACTACCATAACAAAAGCAAGAATAACAGTTATTGTTATTGTTCTTACCATGGTATTTCTGACCTGACCAAAACCATGGAGTATTTGAAATAATATTTTACGTTTATACACCTCTTTGGATGTCAAATTATTTTTAAAAGTTAGAAGGTAATATTTTTTCCATTTTATAGATGAGGGAATTGAGGAATACAAAGTTTAAGGGTATATTTAAGGGCCTCTGATTTTAGGTGCCTCAACTTTTGGATGTCTAGTTTTAAATATCTAAGGCCTAATTTTCAGAGCTACCACAGTTCCCATTTAATTCAATTAGAGTTATGCGTGCTCAGAACCTCAGAAAATCAAGCTTTGGGTATCCAAAGGTGGGCACTCAAAATCAAAAGTAATTTTTTGAAAATGTAGGCTTAAATGATTTGCTCAAGGTACACAGTGAATGAGTCACTGACAAAGCTGGGAATAAAACCCAGAACTCCAGATTCTCAGTTCCCTGCTCTGGACACAGGATCTGGTTTAAGGAAATTTCCAGCAACCTTTATAGATCAATCTAGTTCCAAATAGCTGCAGGTTTTGTAACTTGATCATCACCAATTTCCTTTTCTGTTAGTGCTGAAATCTGACTTATCTGTGTGGAAAATCAGGCATCTCTTCCCTCCAAACATAATTCAATGTTTGTGACCTCATGATGGTTCTTCATAAAAGCAACCAGGTGGCATCAAAAGCAAACAGTTAAAGGATAATGTAGACACGAAACAGGTAGCTTTGGCAATGCCCCAAGAGCAAGAGAACAGTAAAAATCCTGAAGCAATGCTGAAAATAAGGTATCTAAAACACTTATTTTGGCCCATTGAGTTTTACGTTATAAATTTAACTTGCTGTATGCCTTGTAAATCCAGGAAAACACTGGAACATCTTGTAAATGTTCCCAAATTCTCGAGGTTTTCAAATAAGCTGGCTTCTACATATATTTCTAATGACACCTCATGGAGTTTTCTACCATATGCTGCTTTTCCATGAAATAGGACTTGGATGTCACTGGATGCTAGGAGAAAACACAGAAATAGTACATAACAATGAAATGAGGTTTTGGCAGAATTATTTGATGTATTGTGTAATCTTTGCTGGAGTGTAGTAGTGGCTCTTTTATACCTAGCAGTTATTCACTACTGTCAAAATATTATACCTAAGTAACATTTTAAATATAGCTGGTTGAAAATACCAACGTGGAATTTTCACTACATTTTTCATAAACATTTTGAATTTTGACCTCCCCCCTAAAAAAAAAAAAAGAGATGAAATATTCATGAAAATTTTCATGAAAAGTACATCCCTTTGGTCAAACAGCTCTTATTTTTAATGCTAGGGCTGTTTTGAATATCACTGGTTTCAGAGTAGCAGCCGTGTTAGTCTGTATCCGCAAAAAGAATAGGAGTACTTGTGGCACCTTAGAGACTAACAAATTTATTTGAGCATGAAAGCTTATGCTCAGATAAATTTGTTTGTCTCTAAAGTGCCACAAGTACTCCTGTTTTTTTTAATATCACTGTATCCCTTTTGCTTTTAAGTACATGTGTAGCTGAATCTTGTGATCTTTTGCTTAATTATTTTTTGCATGGATAAGCGAGTGACAATTGTATAAGTATTTTATAAATGATTTGACAGTCACATCATGGCCTGATGTACCTTGTTGTTGTTAAAAGCACCAGTTACACATTGTGATATGTTTTCTTTTTATAATATGTGAGTGGCTTTTACTGTACTGGCCATACAGACTGTAGCGACTGACAGCACTGGCTAAAGCCAGATATATGGTTGTGCAAGGAAATGTGCTATTTTCCTCTGCTATATCAATCCTTGCTCTCGCTTGGTCAGAGACCAACAGTCATGCTTCCTTATCACATGATTTTGTTATATGTGCAAATGGGATTTAGGATGAGACAACCAAGCTCATTTTCCCTTGTAACCGAAGCCTGGATTTGAGGTCAGTTCTCTTGAGATAACATGGTTAATGGTGCACCACTTAAATATAAGGCTAGATTCTGCTACCCTTACACTGAGAACAACATCCTGTTCAAGTAGCCCCCCTGATTTGACACTACATAGTACCTTTCTCCTCAAGTAGTCCCATTGAAATACTGAGGATCAAGCAACTGTACAGCATAAGTAAAGGTTGGCAGAACCTTGCCCTCATAGCTTTTAAACTATGATAACAAACTTCTTTATAGTATGTATGATAGATCTGGTCAGGCTTCCCCAGTCAGCAGCTCGCCAGATTGCTGTGAGGGGACCCAGACACTAGATCCTGGGTGTTTTAAGCCTCTGGAGTCTGAACACAGCCCAGGTGCTGTCACTGTCTTGGGGTCCCTAAACACACTCTCGGAGTAGATCTTCTATCTGTCACCCCTTCCCAAGAGCATGCAGCACAGCACCCTGGAAATAATTTTGACACCTCTGGCTTCCCTTGTAACTTAAACACGTCTCCCCGAACGCCACTCAAAGGTGTGAGTCCTCTGGTTTACCTCTTCAAAGGGCCACATGGCAAGTGTAGCATACAACACAGACACAACATACAGAAATCTAACACATTACTGCTCTTTATTTAATCACAGGAGAAATACACAGATCTGTACAAATAAACCCTAAACTCATTTCCCTGATTTAGTCTCCTCACCACTCCAGAGCATTCTGTGGGCTGGGGTTAGGGTCCTCTGTAGGATCCAGGATCCTTCCCCTGCAGCTGCATGACTTCTCTTCCCAATCTTGAAGCTTTTCTCCCTAGGTGAGCTTACTTCCTCTGTCCCCTTCCCTTCTTTTGACCAAATTTCCTCTGCGTGTCTCTGTCTTTTCTCTGTGAGTCCAAACCCCTGACTCTTCCCCTTGTTTGGAAATTTTCCATTCTCCCAGTGCCAGCCCCTTGCAGAGAGAAGGTGGAGAGAACAGTTTTCCCCTAGGATGCAATTACATTTTTGTGATCCCTAGGTAAGACCTATTCAGGTGCTGATAGTTCTTTCACGATTGTCCTTGGTCTAGCAGAGACATGCTTTCCGGCTTGTAAGTCATGGTGATTACACAGACCCAGAGGCATTCCATGATACAACAATTTTATAATAATATCAATCAGAATTCATAAGACAGATCCCCCAAACCGTCACAGTATGTTTTTCAACATCGGCTGTGGGTCCTACCCCCTCTTGCATGCCAAGTTTTTCAGTTTGGCTGTACCTGGGGAATGGTAACAGAAGGAATGATATGAAAAGTCTAAGCAAATCAAGTGCATTGACATAGAAGGTCAGCATAGATTGGTTTATAACTAGCAAATGCTTCTCAGGGTAAGTACAGGCCATGCACTGTGGGGGAGATATTTATTGAGGAAATTCATGCTTAGAATTATTGATTGATGACTGCTAAGAAATTGCATTGTCTCCAGTCTGATCAGTGGCAGTTCACACATCTGATTGACATTTCAGGTGCCTGAATATTACTGTCCCCTTACAAGGACAAAGCTGTCAGAATGCCGTTTGCCATCTATTTTTATTTTGTTGTTGGTTTTTGTGGGTCTGTAATCAGCTCCATTTGTTCTTTCGCTGATCTGAAAAAGATTGTTACAAGGAGCAGCCAAAATGAGTCTGCAGTCCTACAGATTGCTTTCTGACCTTATTCTGTCCTTCGCTTCAGAACCCTTTTCTTCACAGTGGTCCTCCCATCACCATAACAGCATTTCTGAGAGTTGGATTTGTTTGAGCTCAATTTTTGTATTTATAACTGGTGTATCTTTAAAACAACTGAGGGCAAAATCCTAGAATCAGTATGTAGCATAAGTGTCTGTGTCATGCTCTGGAGATCTCCCAAGTGGCCAACTGGAGGAAGAAATTCTTCCCCCGGGCATTGAAATGGGAGGGACCCGGGAGAGAAGTGGAGATTGCCCAGCACTACAATCATTTCCCATTCCAGGCAGTCCTATGACCTGTGTTACACAGGAAGTCAGATTAGAACAGAACAATGGTCCCTTCTGACTTTATAACCTATTTAACTGGCAGTGGAACCTTTCCACAGCTGATGCCTTAGCTCACATGCATCCATTTATGTTGGAAGTGTAAATTCAATCCTATCCTTTTCTGTGCACAGTTGCCTAATATGCATGCATAAATGCGGGATTTAAGGACACAATGGGTGTACACAGATGTATAGTACAAAACTCCTTTCCTTCCTGTGGGTTAGCCTTTATATTTAAGTAGAGTCCAAAAGCAGGACTGCACTTACAACATTAAAAGGTTTTTCTGAACCAGATTTGCTGTCTCTCCCTGTAGCTCTTTCTGATGCCAAGAGGAACTCAGCCTTTTATAGCACTGGGTTGGTGCTAACACAATGGTCTGGCTGTTAGGCTGAGTCAGCAAAGTAGCTCTTCATCTTCTGACAGAATTCTACAGTCTGACACTTGGTCAGATCCAAATTCTGCCCCATTTACGCACATGTAATCTCATTTACTTAAAAATGCCTGAATGTTTTTGCTGTAAATACATTTTTTTAAAGTAAGTGACATTTTAGTTCTTATTATTCATTGAACTGAAGACCTTGTGCGCTAAAATAAATACTGTATCTATTATATTCAGTATGGCCTTGGTCTTTCAGCCATAACTATATAAAGACTATTCTTTGAATTATGAATCCTGGGCCTTGATCATGCAAATTTGGGCAGATGTCTGCCCACATAAATCAGATAGTGGGGTCCAGTTGGTTTGTACAGAAAGGTAACTAATAATGCATACATATTCACTGAACAGATATATTTGTGAAAAATATTGTACATTCTGGGAAAAGGTTCTAAACAAGTATATCTCTGTTTGTCCTGCATGTACTCTCTTATTGAGCATGCAGTATATCGGGGTAGGCAACCTATGGCATACGTGCCGACGGCAGCATGCAAGCTGATTTTCAGTGGCACTCACACTGCCTAGGTCCTGGCCACTGGTTCAGGGGGCTCTTCATTTTAATTTAAATTTAAATTAAGCTTCTTAAACATTTTAAAAACCTTATTTACTTTACATACAACAATAGTTTAGTTATATATTATAGATTTATAGAAAGAGACCTTCTAAAAAGGTTAAAATGTATTACTGGCATGCGAAACCTTAAATTAGAGTGAATAAATGAATAAATGCACACCACTTCTGAAAGGTTGCCAACCCCTGCTCCTTTGAAAATTACATTTCTCATAGTCATAGACTTTCTTTATCGGAAAAATGTTTTATTTGATTTTTAATCCAAAAAAATCATCTCCTCTTCCCCACTCACGTTACTCAAAGAGAAATTTTAACCAGAATACAAACCAAAGTAGTGGGATAAAGCTTTCCTGTCTACCATCAGTCATAATATATTTCTAATAAAGAGTAAAGATTTATTTATCCATATACAGAAAACAAATAAATAAGGGATAACTTCAAAAATCCTGACAGTTGTGGGTCAGAAAGCATGATAAACTTTCAACTTCTCTGTCAGGTAATTACAATAGGACTGCCCTGGTGCTAGTATCCACTGAATTCAGTTTTTTTACTGGAGATTAATGGAGGAACTACAGCAAGTTTTTTAGCTGCTGTGAATGAGGATCCATATGAAGGCAGAGCAAATCCAAACTTCTCACTCTGGGTTCCTGCATGCTATATCCATATGATATAATTTTATAGCCCCCATTACCTAGTATCCAAGCACCTCACAATCTCTTAGTTTGTATTTTGTCCTCTGAACACCCCTGTGAGGTAAGAAAATATTATTAGCCCCATTTTACAGGTGGGGAACTGAGGCAGAGACTAAGGGCTTGTCTTCACTGCAACAGTTAACTCAAGTTAGTACACTGGAGTTACTACTGCACTCAAGCAAGCCTAGTTCAA
This sequence comes from Mauremys reevesii, assembly GCF_016161935.1. Classification (NCBI taxonomy): domain Eukaryota; kingdom Metazoa; phylum Chordata; order Testudines; family Geoemydidae; genus Mauremys; species Mauremys reevesii. The sequence continues at coordinate 98,622,747 of NC_052624.1, forward strand.
GGGAGAGCAGCCACACTGCAAAACAATACTGTAGTTACACAGAGCGATATGATTAGCAGCAGAGTGATTCAATTAGCTACTGCTGAGTAGTTGTAACGAGAGCTGTTGCATCCTCACTGCACCACTAGCTCAAACATCGGCATCACTCAAGCCTCAACCCACCCCCTCTGATAAGCCAGCTAGCTTGAGCTTAACACACTGCGTAACTCGAACTAGAAGTTTTTTGTGAGGAGTCGAGTTAGGGGTAACACTAGAGTTTATAACTGGAACTAACTGTGCTGTGTAGAGACACTCTTTGTGACTTGGCCATAGTCACACTGGAAACTTATGGCAGAGCAGAGAATTAAACCCAATGAGGGTTCAAGCCTCATTCTAGAACCCTAACCACTGGGCCATCATCCCATGGAGATTGCAGAAAGCAACTGCAAATATTTTTGGAATTGCTCTTGCAACACTGGAAAACATCCCCTGACATTACTTCTGGGAGCATCTCCACATAGACCTACTGATACCTCACAGGAACATGCAAAAATATTTTCTTCAAGCACAGTTCTTCTGATGTATATTTTATACAGCTTTCTTCTTTGCCTGTCTTTTTTTCCCTGCTACTTGGGATATTTTCATATAAATAAACAGCGGGAATCTCCACTCCACTTGGATGCAGTGAAGGGTGCAAGCTCCATGATCCTGGGCCAACCAGACTCAGCATACGTTAGAGCTTCTAAGGAGCAGGTCTAATTTATTCCCAACTGTAATGTCCCTCAGTGGCTGCAGCACAACACCCGCCAGCCTTCCTCTGGCATACCCCCTTCCCTCTATGCATAGTGAAGTAGAATCAAAGTTCTGAACTGTTTTGGTGCATTTGTGCAAAATGGAATTCTAATTATAGAAACCCTTCACTTACAGTGTGGAATAAAATGACTTCATCAGGAGCCTGATCCAAAGCCCTTTGAATCAATAAGAATCTTACTATAGATTTCAATGGGCTTTGGTCAGGCTGTATAAAAGGCATCATTGCATGTTATTTTTCCGACGTTGCCTTCTCTGTCTTGAGCACTGATACATTTAATCAGAGACGGGGATAGACATTTAATGAGTTTGTATTGTTAACTGGAATAAATTATTGCTGTATTTCTCCAGTTGACTCCACCACCAGAATGCTCAGAAATGTACAGTGATGACAGCCAAAGAACACGCCTTGGGAAATGTTCTAGAAAACGCTTTAAATCCCCACTTCTTGTCTGCACAAACTAAACATACAGTGGGACTGAGAGCAGAATAAACCCTAAGTACACCGAGCAGTTAAATGAAAATCATTACAGTCTTCAAAAGTCTCAGTGCAATGGCTCTCCCAGATCAAGAAAAACAGTGAGACGCTTACCTTTACTATCCTCTGACCAGCAGGTGTCTCAACAGTCTAGGGCAAGGCTACTCTACTGCACTACATTGGCAAACATGCACAATGCGCCACTGTAGCCTGTCTGGTGAAGATGCACTATGCCAACGGGAGAGCGCTTTTCCATCGCCATAGTTACTCCATCCCCGCAAGAGGTAGAAACTATGTCGGCAGGAGAGCATCATAGCACCGTTGTGGACACTGATTTAAGTTGACGTAAATTATGTTGCTCAGGAGGGTGTCGTTTTCACACCCTCGAGTGAGATAAGTTATATCAACGTAAGCGGTAGTGTAGACCTGCCCTACAGTCTTTGTGCCCACGGACTGGCAGGAGTTGCAATTTATGGTGCTGTCTAGGACTTCTGGTAGTACAAGCCATTCCTGGCATACTTCCTATAAGTAATTCATACTCTGTACTGATGGAGAGGGGATAGAGTTGAAAAACATAAAAAAGGTGATGATAGAAAGAGGCTTTGTTAGGTCACTTAACAATATGTGTGCGAGCCACAAGGCTTTGAGATGTCTTTGGTGTATGCCCTTGGTTGGAAACATTGTCATGAGATGTCTCACTCTAACAATCAAAATCCAATCAAGTAAAAACAAAGAGCTGAATATCTAATAATTGGCAGACAATGTGAAAGAATAATTAGACTTATGTACCTGTGGGCAGGAAAAAGCTTGCAGCCTCAGCACTAGGCATGGCTTCCAGCTGTAAGCCTATATTTCAGCTGAGGTTTCTGAAGTAAAGAGACAAACATCCGTTGTTGCTGCAATTTTTCATGTGTCCTTCTGTGATGCAGCTAGCATAATGTTCATCATCATGATGTAGTCCCACAACCATTGTAAAGACCTGCCCCAGTAGATGTCAGTGGAGTTTTGGCATTGACTTCCATGGGGCTAGGATTTCACTCCAATGCACAATCACCAGAAATAAGCACCTTAACAACATAGCTCTTGATGCTTATCAGCAGAAAACATGAGGCTTTATTAAGACACAGTAAGCCCACAGAAGTAATTCTTTTGGATAGGGGAAAGAGATCACAACCCAGTTTGGAACTCATTTGGAAGTCTATCAGATGACAAGTGTCAGACAGTGATCTCCTGTCTTAGTGCCAGTGCAATAGAGATATCCTGTCTTTAAGTGCACTGCATCTAAGTAACTATATTAAAATGGCATTTTTTACTCAACAGATCTGCTTCTTGTATACATGCAGAGTCCTATCTGCTTATCTGAGTGGTTACAATAAGTTTATCCACTTTTTTGACTCCTGTGAACAGCACAGAGCCAACTCAGTTCTTGCAAAAGGATCTGGGTTCTGTAGCTATTTTGTGCATCACCGACAGAATTGAGTATGAAGTTCTGTTCTCGACACCTGACCTGTGACAACCCATTGATGGCAATGGCCTTTTACAGTTGTCATTAAGATCACAATCTGAAGATGGTCAGGTTGCTGGTATAACTGAGGGTAACATTTGGCCTGTGGAATCTTAATTACTTGTGATGACGCACGAGAAGGAAGAAGTTGTCAGTGGAGTTTCACTAATGTAAAACCAGTAGGAGAGAAGAATCAGTCTGCAACATTAGGCTGGAAAGCTCATGACAACTTGCTTCCTTTTGAGATTTGTGGTAATTCCTGACTGTGGTCCAGGTGGAAATAGCACAAGAACAGCTTTTATCAAAATTTTCAACACCTCTGGCCCTGATTGGAACTGGATTGTGCCAAGACGAAAATAATCGAATGCGAGTGAGGGTAGGGAGTTGGTGGAACTATTTTGAACCTCAAAATAAGTTTGTCAGTTCTAAATCTATCTGTGTTTTGTATGTAGGTTTTGTTTCATCCCTTTTTTAAATGTCAGAGTAGATTTGCAAAATGTATATGGTTCATATTGAGAGTATACTTCTGACTTGGTAAAATTGCTTCTGTTGTTTCACAATTCCTATCTAGTGCTTTTCCAGGCAGCTAATCCAAACTTCTTTTATTTATGTTTTTGCTATGACTGTCAACAGAGCATGACTGCACTGCATATTGGTTTGGAAATATGTGCCGCTAGCCAAAGAAAACTGATCTGCTGGTGCCATGATCTCTTCCTTGAAGCTTTTGTCTTGGAAGGACAGTGTAAACAGTAACCCTTTACCATGTTTTATCTCCTCGGTCTCTTCTTTTCAGATATCTCATCAAAAATATTCCAAAAGAGGGCAACAGTGGGTATATGGAATCTCCTCTACACCTCATCAACAAGGAGTTGTCTTTAATGTTAATCACTACTTTTTCCTAAACAAAAAATGTCATTCTCTGTTTAGGCGCAGATTCAGGAAAATATCCATTCAGTCAATAGTGCTTTACACTCATTCTTAAATGTTTTCCTGAATCAGGGACTTAGATGCCTCCTATTTAAAAAAACCCCTCAAGGTGATCAGTGTTTGGTGTCCTCCTGGTAGAAAATGTCCTTACTGATCAGCAATCAGCATTTCAAAATCATGACTGAGTACAATTTAGAAAAAATGATCTGCCTCTGGATTATGATATTTTAACAGAAAAGTAATGGGCCCACTCTACAAAGTGCTGAGCACCCTCACCTACCTTTTGTAGTCAGTCAGTACATGCCTACTCAGCAAAGCCCTTAAGGATGGATATTTAGTTGTGTGCTTAAATCCCATTGACTTTAGCATGTTTTTAAATGCTTTGCTGAACTGGAACCTGAGCTCAGGGCACTCAGCACCTTGAAGGATCAAGCCCAAAATATATAAATTGCTACATAAGTCCTGATCTATCCAGAGTAAACTGTGTCCCTAAGATTCTTAAAGGCAGATGTGAGGCAGATTTTAAGATATGCTGCAATATATGGTACATTTATAATTATTCAGCTGTTCTGGTAATTATTTGTGTGTCCTTACCTGAAGTTAGTTTCAAGAACATTCCATTTATTTTGCAGGTTTTAGACTGTAATATAGGCAAGGTTAGTGGCCTGCACGAAATGTCTCAGAAATGTCACATGAACCATGAAAGATTTTTTTCTTTCATTGTTTTTGGCATGCTGGTTCAGCCCACATCGGCAAGAAGGTGGGCAGGGGAGAGCTGGTACTCCCAGCCAGGGAGCCCCATTGTGCTAGGCACTGGGCAGAGATGTGGTAAAAGACTATCCCTGCCCCAAAGAGCTTGCTGGCTAAAAGATAAGACATAACAAGCAGGTAAGGCAAACAGACTGGGAGGGAAAAGGAAAAAACAATAATTTTACAGACGAGCTGTGTGCACAGTTAATAGATGTAACAAGCCAAACAATAGCTGTAATATTGGCTCACCACCTACCTAGCAATATGTTTTTTCTAAGAGAAATGAGTCATAAGGATGGATTTCAAGATTAATAAGTTAGCAGCCATGTGGGTTTTTGCAGGGAGCTTTAAATTGGCACCAGGGTAAGTGAGAGCAGACTTTCACCCTATACATACATGTATCATTTCACCCATCACTGAAAAACAACTACACATGCAAGTAGCCTTTCTGCATCAGCAGCTATAGACAATGATGTAACACAGAACTATCATACAGTCGTTTGTTAACATTTACATAAGCTGCTATTTTGGGGCAAATCCTACAGACATTTACTACTGTACATAGTACTTAATACTATAAGCAGTCCCACTATTTTCAATGCTACTAACTCACAGGAGTAAGCACTGAACTTGATGATAGGTGTTTGCACAATAGTCCTCTTAATTATTCATCCAAACAAGTATCAAAATTGAGTCTAGCGAAAAACAAAGATGTTAAACTAAATTGCCTTTCCCATAACTATTTGGAGGTGATTTAAAAATTCCGCTAAGAAATGACAGCTATAAATCTATCACGGTGGCTCTACATCATTTCCAATACTGTGAGATCACAGCTTGGACAATTGTTTTATGTGGCTGCAGTGTCACTTCTAAATATAATATTTCAATTCTTGGGAACTTGTTATAAGGTACCAGGAAGACAGATCTTTTCTAGTGCTTAGCAAGACACTGGAAAGGGGCATCAATGAAATATCTGGTAATGTAACCCCTTTCTTACATCTTCGCTACCTTGCCTTTAGCTAAGGGCACATTCCTACCCTCCAGTACCAGGCATACATTACTGCACATCTTGTAAAATCAGCATTTGGTTACACCTCTGTTTTGCTACTAATATTTGCTTATAACTGTGCAAAGGACACTGAGATACTTCAAATATGGAAGGAGCTATTTAAAATGAAATTCTATTTAAATAGTATACTATATTGACATTTTAGCAGTTTCAGTGGTAATCTGATGCCTCTTTATATGAAGCATATATTTATAAATAGTATATAAAGGGTTAATAAATTGTAGCTGTTTTAATAAATGGTTTTCAACTCATATTGTTAGAGTTCAATAGTCAATAAGGTGGCTGATAACCTTGGCTCATAGCCATATTTAACACATATTACTAATGTCTATAACATACTTATAATATCTATTACCCTTTATAAACTATTTCTACATGGTCCTGTGATAGATTTGTTCTGAGTCAGGAGCAGACTCAGCATGCTGTCATCAAATCCCCACCAATATAGGTTAATTGAGACCTAATTGGAAGGTCAATCGACTGAGTAGAGCTACAGCTGAGGGACTAATTAGAGGGAGAAGAAACCTCAGGAGGTGGATGCATATAAATTGAGAAGAGGGCAGCCTGGAGTGGAGTGCCAGAGGCTTGCAGGATGTCTGTGTGCTCTCTTCCCTTCCCTTCCCTTCCCTTCCCCAGAAGCAAGTGGGGACACTGGCTAGGGCTTGTAAATAGCACTATAGGCAGAGGCCTGCTGGAACAACAAAATAAAACAGGCTAGTAGTGAAGGAGACCTGAAGTGGTGCGCTCTGTAATTAAGGCCTGAAAGGACTCTCAGACCACCATGTGACTCCTTAATACAAAGTATGGCCCACGTTTTTGTTAATAAAACTCATGGAAAGAAATTGCTTTTTCTCAATTGTTTGTTCATTCCCTTGAGTATTTTCTGAAGTCAACCTTCACTGTATTCTGTAACAATATTAGTCTTGGACTATGTGTTTGAAATATGAAATAAGTGGGAGTGTACTATTATTATCAGACATGGTTGAGAATTTTCCATTGAACCACTTTTTCAATGGAAAATATGGGGAATATGTCTATTTTCCCACACAAAAAAATTTCTTTCGGGAAAATTAAAATGAAAAGGTTCCATTTCGTGTCAGTTCAACATTAATCTGTTTTGTCTGCCTTTGGTGCCTCAGTCTGAGTGCCTCATGCCCACATTCTCTTCTGTGGACCAGGCTTCCAAGCCACTCTATCTCCCATGATGCACTGTGGTACTGGAGCCCCCACGATGTATGGCAGCAGCTCTGTCGGAGAGAAAGACTTTGGGAGATACAGCCCAACCAACCCATAGGGGGAAAGGGGAGTATGCAGCATCCAAGTGACAACTCTCATGGGGCACCATGACTGTTCAAGTGCATGAAGATTAATGTCAAACTGCCTCAATATGAAACATTTTGACATTTTCCAAATCAAATTGGGGGTGGGGGTTTCATTCCATGAAAAGTTTTGATATTTTAACTTTTCATTTTGTTTCAAGACCTGTGTGATGGAAATTCCATTTTTCAGACATCTCAAATTTTTACTATAATTACAGATTCTCATGCCCTTAATCATATTCAGTAGCAACTTCATAACGAGACTATTCATGGAGTAAGGTACTATTCTGCAGAATATGGGTAGCAGAAGAACCTGGTCCATAGTAGTTACTTGTGCATTCAACAGCAATTTTCCAGGATATGTCATCATTTCTTACAATACTCCGTTTTATAAATGATAAAGACTCTGGGGATGTGTATCAGAAATATAATAGTTGTGAGAAAAGTCACACTGTTATCATTAGCTTAAAAAGTTATTTTATAATTGTTAACATAATAGCAGTTATTTATATATTTCATTTGAATGCTTAGTAGAATGAAAAGGTTTTAAATGTTCTTTTCTCTTTTTCTTTACTGTGTTTTCTCGCCTCTAGGACCCTCTGATCTGTCTGGTGTTTCTTATGCTTGATCTATCTTTATCTATTCTCTTGATGTGAGGTAGTAAATAATATTAGGGTATTGGCAGAGTGGAAGGGCCTTAATGCTGAATTATTGTGTTGTAATACATTTTTAAGACTGTGCGGAGTTATTGGTAGAAATGGGCTAGAGGCAGCATTCTCTTTTGAATGTTCACAAAGGCCTAGCTTTAATTATTTGGCATAAATGCTGATTTTAATGTTTTAATTATTTGTTCCCCTAAATATTATTGATATGGTTGCTGCTCTCTCTTGGCTAAATTCCAGCTTTGAGAACCATAGCTACATTGAGGAGGGTATAGAAGTGTAGTGCCTAACGGGAGGCATTCTGCTCACAAAGAACACAAACAGCCAGGATGTCTCCAAGGCACTGAGGGAAGAGTGCTCATATGTGCACCCCCACACACACACAAAAAGGATTACAGTGTGCACTTCACCCACCATTGGCCTCTAAATGCTAGCAGATTGCGTGAGGGAAAGGAGCCCTAGCTATATGCCCTACTGACCAGTTCACATCTTCTTTGGCATGTTGAACTTCTCTGACAATTCTTCAGAACCACAAATATCCCCATTGTGCCTGCCTCCTGCTAGGAGCATTAGAGGGGAAAGAGCTCCTTTCTTCCCCTCAGCCCCTCAGTGCAAAAAGACAAGTTCTTAGAAGTTAAAGTTGGTAAATACCCCTAAGCCTTTTCAATATAGACTTGCCCCATCAGTAAATGATTTTTCAGTTCTTTGTCTGATCCCATTTTAAATCTCTCAAGTGCTGGAGTGTTCAACAATCCCTGTAAGATTATTCCACAATCCAGTAGGACTCAGGCAATTGGGTTCAATTCCAGATGTCCTACAAGCTTTCTGTGTAACCTTGGGCAACTTAAGTTATCTCTCTGTGTATTCATTTCTCCATCTATAAAATGGGAATAGTACTTTCCTTCCTCTTAGGGAAGTTATGAGGATCGATTTGATTTGTTAATGGTTGCAAGGTGCTTCATTTCTTCATCCTAGATAGACATATAAAGGAGCACCAATTACGTTCAATAATAATAATTTATTTATTGCTGTTTATTCCTGCTATTTTTCAAAGAATGTCTCAGCACATTCACTTTCTCCTTTACCTCTCTTCCTGTTATTGTTTTCAAGACGTTGGAGCATTTTTTGAAGAGGGGATGTGGCTCCGATATAATTTCCAGTCCCCAGGGATCAGTGTGAAAGACTTAGTCAGCCAAACTATGTTGAGCTCTACAGACCATGATAACACTATGCCAGACCTCAGATTGAATAAGGAGGCGCTCCGTTTCAGCTTCAGTACCACCAAGTCCCCTTGTGTCCTCCTGTACATCAGCTCTTACACTCAGGACTACATGGCAGTGCTTGTCAAGCCATCTGGTAAGTGATCATTCTGAGCTTTCTCCGCTGAAGTTACTACTGATAAAAAAAAAAATTGACACACAATAGCCAAAGCAAAAGCCATGAGCTAATGAGAAGATCTCTCCAGCCATGTAATTTCAAAACAGGAGAGACAAGGCCTTATTCTGTATTTTATTGCACTAGCTTTACACTGGTGTAACTCTTTTCAAGTCAATGGAGTCCCATGCAACTGGTGTAACCGAGTTGAAAGTCAGGCCCATAGGGTGGATTGAGATTCTGGCATAAAAACCCAAAGCAGCATCCATTTTAATAAATATAAAATACAGAGGTTAGATTATAAGGTAGGGAGGTTGTTTTGAAGTCAGATTCTTGTATTAAAATGTGTACTATACAACCTATTATTTTCTCTCACCTTTACTTTTCCTTAACCCCTCCCACCACCAAGGGCCTGATCCAGCTGCCACTGACATCAATGGGAGTTTTACCATTGACTTCAATTCAAGTAAGAGTAGGTCTAATGTCAGGAAATAAGAACACTAAGAAATACTGGATTATAAAAAACATAAATAAGGAAGGCTTGTGGTCTAATGGTTAGACCACAGGTCTGGGAGACGAGTTATGAGATTCTGTAACTGGCTTTATCCCTGAATTGCTGTTAGAACATGGACAAGTCTGTGTGTGTCATTGTCCCTGTATAAAACACAAAGCTAATACCCATCTCACAGAGGCATTTTTTTTGGACAGCCAATCACTTCGGGCTACTGCCATTTTAAACACCAAAATTCCAAAAACAGGTCCCATTGGGATTCACAAATCCTTACTAAAAGTTAGGTGTGGCGATGATGAGTGTCATCACGCCTAAATTTCTTTCTGAATATAGCCCTTTTTTAAAGCACTGTGATATCCTCTGCTGCCGTTGCCCCTCTCAGCCCAACCCTAAAATTAGTTTGTTACATAATCAAAGTGAATACAGTGAAAGTCCAGGGCTTAATCCTGCAGACTCTTAGGTTTGTGAATTACTTTTTTCAGGTGCCAAAGTGTTTCCAGGATCAAGCTCTAAGCAATGTTTGTCAGTGTCACTTAATAGTAAGCAGCTACAATATCAACTCATTCTCAAATGTTTAGTGCAGCTTATCATTGTTGGGAAGGGAAGATCAGGAAGGAGGTGAGTGGTATTTCTGAGAAGAGGAGAGGTGCATATGGACAAGAAGGAACTTTTTTTTTCCAGTTTGCATTTGGACTGCTGCATTATATAGAATCTTAAAATAGTCCTGGCTCACAAATGCATTTATATATATTTTAATATAAGCCCCAATTCTCACATTTACAATACATAGGCAGACAGCTGCACCTTTGCAGAACCCATTGGCTTCAATGGGACTATGTGCAAATGCATCCCTCTGCCCACACATTGTAAATTGCAGGATTGGAGCCATATTTATTATTTATTTCTAATTTTATAAATATTACATCAATAAAGACAGATGGCACCTTTCCAGCAGAATTACAACTCAAATATAAGATTAGAACCACACAGCCAACATTTCAGTAAAGGTTGCTTTAAATCCACATCTAAATCCACTTTTAGACACCTAAATAAGTGGCCTAATTTTCAGAAGTGTTCACCTCACGCGGTAATGTCTGTTCAAGTCAGTGGAAACTGTTGGGTGCGTAGCACTTCTGAAAATCAGGCCACCTATTTAGATGCATAAAAAGGTACTTAGAAGTAGAGCTGGCTAGAAAAGAGCGATGTGGTGGGGAAGTATAAAATTCAGACTTTTTGTTGAAATATCAAAAAAGAAAATATTTCAATTCAAAATGGTGCTGCTATGTTTTATGGGAGTTGTAATTCAGATGCCTCATGCTCCTATTCTCTTCTGTGGTCTGGGCCCTTTGGCCAGACTGTATCTCTAAAGATGCACAACCTTTTCCTCTCTTGGTGAGGGGAGAGAATGCATCATAGGAATCCCGGGCAATGGTGCTTCATGGGAGAAGTAATCTAGCCAGAGAAAATGGAAGCATAAGATATCTGAACTACAGCTCCCATGGTGTATAACAGCATCATTTTGAATCAGAATATTTTGGAGTTTGGCTAAAAACTGAAAACGTTTGGTGTGAGGGCATTCAGTTTTCTGATGAAATATTGAAATTTTCTGCAAAAAAAGTTTCAAAAAACCAATTCTCCATTGAAAAAGAGCTGCAATGAAAAAAAATTGACCACTTCTGCTTAGCAACCTAACTTGAGGCACCCATTTGTCAAAACCCTTTTGCGTCAAATACTAAAAGGTTTCCTTCAGAGTCCTTCAAAACACCCCAAGGACAGCTGACCCATACACAACAACTCAATGGGATAGAAAGAAAGCCTTGTGTTCACATATAATTTCAATATTCATCTGTCATAAATCAGATGTTATACTTATTCCATAAGTATCCTTAATTTATTGATGGAAATCCTTATTCCCTCTACCAAATAAAACGATTATTCTTTTATTTCTGTATTTAGCTTTAACAATTTTATTTGGGCAAGGATAACAATCTCAACAGAACAGTCTTGCTTTATATGTTAAGTCACTTTCATACCATTCCATGTATAATTCTGACTTGTTTATTTTTTAGTTAGTACTGTTTGCAGCTGCTTTGGTTTTGAGACACTGATCACTATCTGGTTTATGGTTGTAAACTGGAAACAATTACCACTCCCACTAGATTTAAATTGTCAGGCACTGACTCTTTCTATTTAAATTCTTCTGCAGCAGAGCTCAACTCCAGGAGCGATTTAAATATGAAATGATGGAGGTCATAAGTAAAAAGTGAAATGAGGAGGGGGGGGGAAGCTCTGGGAAATAAAGGTGTAAATAGTTTAAAATGTACATTTCTTTCTACAGGAAACTTACAGATTCGATACAACCTTGGAGGCACTGGAGAGCCATATAACATTGATGTAGACCACAGAAACATGGCAAATGGACAGCCACACAGTGTTAATATCACACGGAATGAAAGGGACATAGTTCTCCAGGTAAATATACATCTGAGCCTTTGAATACTATATAGCTTTATTACTAACAGTGATAGTCAGAGGTATACCAACTATTACTATTATTGCCTTTCATACCAAGATACGAATACATGCTACAAACATAGCATAACTAGTGCCATATCTACTGAATCCCAGTCTTGTGAGCTAGTCATAGGAGCATCCTTTCTTTCTTACCTATGCCTTTCTTTCAAATATGCCTATCCTTAAATTTATGAACATGAATAGATCCACTGAGCTCAATGGAGCTATGGCCAATGGAGCTATTCAAGAGGATAAAATTCAGGATGTGCATAAGTGTTGGCAGGATTTGGGACATAAGTGAAGGAGTATGATTGAGGGCCTAGGACTCTAGATTCCTGAGTTCCAGTCCTAATTCATTTTCTTTGTGACACTGGCAAGTACTTCACCTATTTGTCTCTCAATTTAGTTCTCTGTAAATGAGCACAATACTATTTACGTACCTCACAGAAAGAACAGGAGTACTTGTGGCACCTTAATTTATTTGAGTGTAAGCTTTCATGGGCTACAGCCCACTTCTTCAGATTCATGTAGTGGAAAACTACATGCATCCGATGAAGTGGGCTGTAGCCCACTAAAGCTTATGCTCAAATAAATTGTTAGTCTCTAAGGTGCCACAAGTACTCCTGTTCTTTTTGCGGATACAGATTAACATGGCTGCTACTCTGGTACCTCACAGAGGCACTGTGAGAAGCAGTTAAAGTTTTCTGAACACCTTTTCTTTGTTTAACTATATGTTAATCAGATAGTGCTGCTTTCAGTTCCTGTCACATATGTGTATACATATGGAGAATATCGAATGGTGTGGTATAAAAGCTTTACTGCCATGAGTTTCAGATAGACTGAGTACTTACAAATGGCAAACCAAAAATAAAATAGGCATATCATCCCAGACAAGTGCCAATAAAACCTTTATACCACACTGCAGCTTCATTTATTGGCTTCATTTATTGTACAAATGCCTCAAATTTTATAGAAAAACTATTTGAGAAATATTTAGGAAGTATTCAAAAATGTTCTTCTGCCTTTATGCTCCCTTAGCACCATGACTCCAGCTGTCCAAGCCTTAGAGACAGAGAGAATACATATTAGAAACTTCAGAAAATTACACAAAATAGATTTATTGTACATAATAATGTCCTAGTATTTGTGAGCTGCTAAGGCTAGAAACAAAAGCTGTATGTCCACCAGAAAGGGAGAATTTCTGGGGTTTCTATTGGTATAAATCCTGCTTCTAGCGTTAATGTGTTGTAAGATATGGGACCTTAATTCTGTCATTAGTGTAGAATTGAATATTGCCCTTCCTCAGCCTTAGGACACTGTAATTTTGGAGAGAAATTCCACATTTGAGAAAATGAGGGAAACATTTCTCTGGCAGGGTTTGTTGGTTGGTTTTTTTAGTTATTTAAATAATAGATGTTTGAAGATTGACCTACAGGTCCCTCAAGGAATCTCAGATAGCTGATCCATACTTAAGGCATCCAAAGAGTTGACTTCCTTATGTTATGTTGGCTTCTTTAATCCCCTCGCCTAGTTTACAATGTGAGGGAACCAACACAGCAGGCACCATGAATAAAATATAACAAGAGGAGGTCTCCTTGGGAACCAAGCCAAAAGATCAAGGATGGGAGCTGTCACTGCATTTACCAGGAGGTGATCAAAATGGATACCTGCCAGTAAAAAAACAGCAGGGGGAAGCTTTGTCAGTCGATTATGGCATCATTTGCCTGAAGCTCACAGTCGAGTACGCACGCATCTCTGATTCAGAATCACTTTGGTTGCACTGAGGCAGAATTTCTTCAGAAAGTTACTCTTATGTTTGTAAAGAGTCACAGCCTCAGCAACTGTGTAACAGGTATAGACTATTCACCAAACTGTTTGGTAGGGTGTTTCTTATTTATCAAACTATAAACTGATAGCAGATAAGATTTGTAGTCAGTTTTTCCTCTGGACCTTAAATGCTTCTATTTTATGGTGCCTGGAATGTTTCCTGAAGATGTATGGCTGATTGTTACAATTTGTTCTCGAACTTGGTGATGGGATATGAAACCCTCTTCCAGACTCTATTTGGAAAATGCCAACACAGTTAAGGGTGCCCGCCTTGCATTAATTAGCCTAACTAGCTTCTCATGGGGTTAATCCAACATTTTTGCAGTATGTTACGTTGAGAGTGAGAGAGAGTAAACTACCCACTTGGGTCCTTGGAGGCTTCCACACACCTCTAAGGTTGCACTGATAGGGTAAACTAGGTTGAGGGCTTTTTACCCTGTCAGGTCAGCAGATGTATGGAACAAAACTGGGTTAAATAGTTGGGGAGCAGATGCAAGTAAGGCTTATTAAACTACAGGGCCCAGACGATATGCATGAAAAAGAGGATAAGGAAAGGAGTGACTCATGATAGGAAAAATCCTGTGCTACCCATATCATACCCTGGAAAAGGGAGGATTTTAATTTGGTTCTGGTTTGTACCCCAGAAAAGGGAAGGCTTTGAGGTTTACCTGTTTTTCCCCTGTAAATGAGACCACTTTAACTTGGGCATATACATACTTAAGAGAAGAAGGCATTGTTTTGTTCTGGTGGGACACACTAACCTCTGATGCAGAGCCCATTCTGAGACACAGGATTAATATCACCTGCCATTTCCCAGAATTTGGGAAGATGTGTGCTCCTCTGTACTTGAAAATGTAGGTGTTAGAGAACAAAGTGACGTCTTTTCTCAGGGCACGTTTACACTGGCAGAGTTACAGCACCAGCAGTTACAGCGCCACTCAGAGAGCACTGAAGGGAAACTGCTGTTGTGTGTTTACACTGTCAGCTGCCTGCGCAGTAATGTGTTCACACTTGCGACACTTGCGGTGGTATTCGGAGCGGTGCACTCTGGGCAGCTATCCCACAGAGCATCTCTTCCTCTTCTGCAGCTAAGAGTTGTGGGAAGGCAGAGGGGGTCGCGGGGCATTCTGGGTCCTGTCCCAATGCCTGTGATGCATCACTTCTCATCCCAGCAATCCCTGTGCTTCCGTCCAAATTTGGCACCATCTTTCAGTGGTTTGTGTACTGTGAGCTCTGCATCTTCGGTCTGCAGGCATGGATCCCTCAGTGTTGACCAATATGCTGCTCGCTCTCACTAACACATCACAAGTGGCAGTGGAGTTATTCCTTAAACTACAAAGTCAAGAGAAGTTTGACATTGATCTTGCCACAGGTAGTAGCTACGACATGAGATTGCTTGTGGCATTCATGGAGGTGCTGACCACAGTGGAACACCGCCTTTGAGCTCAGGAAACAAGCACTGAGTGGTGGGATCACAATGTCATGCACGTCTGGGATGACGAACAGTGGCTGCAGAACTTTCACATGAAGAAAGCCACGTTCATGGGACTGTGATGAGCGCACCCCAGCCCTGCAGCACAAGGACACGAGAATGAGAGCTGCCCTGTCATTGGAGAAGCGCATCGCGATTGCACTATGGAAGCCGGCTTCTCCAGACTGCTACCGATCTGTCACTAACCAGTTCGAAGTGGGAAAGTCGACTATTGGAGTCATGTTGATGGAAGTGTACAGGGCCATTAATTGCATCCTGCTCTGAAAGACCATGACTCTGGGCAACGTGCGTGACATGGATGGCTTTGGACAAATGGGCTTCCCTAACTGCGGAGGGGTAATAGATGGCACACATATTCCAATTCTGGCACCAGACCACATAACCACCTAGTACATTAATCGGAAGGGGTATTTCTCTATGGTTTTCCAGGCGCTTGTGGATCACAGTGGGCATTTCACAGACATTAACGCAGGCTGGTCTGGAAAGGTGCATGACGCACACATCTTTCGGAACACTGGCCTGTTCAGGAAGCTGCAAGCAGGGACTTTATTCCCAGACTAGAAGATCACCATAGGGGAAGTCGAAATGCCCATTGTGATCCTGGGAGACCCCGCCTACCCCTTAATGCCGTGGCTTATGAAGCCAAACACAGCGCACCTTGACAGCGGCAAGGAGTGGTTCAACAATAGACTAAGCAAGTGCAGAATGACTGTTGAGTGTGTTTTTGGCCGTTTAAAGGCCTGCTGGCTCTGCCTATATGGGAGGCTGGACCGAATGAAGGGAAGGGTGAAAGCACTCAGGGCGGGACCGCTGAGGCTCAGCACCTGGAGACTGAATTTGAACAGTCAGAGACCAGGGCTATTAGAGGGGTGCAGCGTGTGGCCATAAGGATCAGGGATGCCTTGAGGCAGCACTCTGAAGCTGAAAGCCACTAATATTTGTTGCTGTGCTTGGAAGTGCAGTGCTTGTAATGCTAGGAGGTGATTGTGATTGGTGCAGACAATGTACTATGAAGGTTTAAGAAAATTGCCTGTTGCTTTGCAAGGCTCTGTTTGCTTTCAATTAATAGACTAAAAATTGCTTTCAAACCAAAAGAACTCTTTTATTAAAAAACAACAACCGGAGGGGAGAGAGAAACAAAAAAAACACATCAGAATTGAGGGGGGTGGGGGAAGGGAGGGTCCCAGGTGGAGGTGGGGTCCCAGGACAGTTAAAGATTTGTGTATGTCCAGGTGCCCTATCCAACCTTCTCCTTTGGAGTACAGTGCAGTGGGTACTGTACTTCAGCTACTATTCACATACCTGTCATTAACTGGCTGACCCCTGGCAAGCACACATGAGCCACAAGACCCCCAAAATGGTGAGTAACTGCAGGGGCAGGGGAAATCAGTGTTGCAGGACCATACTGGACACTTGGCTCTTGGAGAGAGCCAGCACTGTGGGGGAGAGGGGCTTTATAATCATTACTATCCCCACTTTTCCATAGTCTGTGTTCGTTATGGAAGATATCTCACTGCTGAGGGTGAGCAGGGAATCAAGGGTGGGTCTTCTCCAAGACTGTGGCTTCCACCCTGGCCCTTATGCAGCTTGCCTGTGTGCAGCAATGCCCACCCCCATGACAGCAGAGTGGTGTGG
Organism: Mauremys reevesii; assembly: GCF_016161935.1. NCBI lineage: Eukaryota > Metazoa > Chordata > Testudines > Geoemydidae > Mauremys > Mauremys reevesii. Next base: position 98,639,598 of record NC_052624.1, read on the forward strand.
GAAAGTCACCCTTAATGGGCCAAGAAACAAAGCAGCTCTGCCAACGAACCTGCGGCAGTGGATTGCCCAGTATCTCCATGAGAATTTTGTGGAGATCTCTGAGGCAGATTCCCGTGAAGTGAGGGAGTCAATCAACACCCTGTTCTGTCGCTCAGGCTAGGCATGTTGTGGTATGTGCATTATACAGACAGAAGCCTGCTTTCTGCAACCCTCCTGCCCCCAACAACTCACTTCAGCGATTCCCAAAATCAAAGTCGCTTACCAGGGGCCTCTTCTCCTGTTTGCGCTTCGCCAAGCTCCGACAGCTGTTACTGGCTAGACTCCTCTGGGGTAGAGAAGAGCTCGATCCACTCTCAATTGGCATGCAAGCCACCGAAGTATCCACAGTGGCCTTCGCAGTGGAGGTGGGGTCTCCACCGAGTATCGTGTCCAGCTCTTTGTAGAACTGGCAGCTCATGGGCACAGCAGTGGACTGGCGGTTTGCCTCCAGCTCCTTCACTTTGACCTTGCACTGCAGTGTGTCCCAGTCATGGCCCCTTTCTGTCATGCATCATGAAATCTGTCCATGGGTATCATAATTCCTATGGCTGGAGTGCAGCTGGGACTGGATAACCTCCTATCCCCAAATGTTGATGAGTTCCAGCAGCTCGGCATTGCTCCAAGTGGGGGATCGCTTGGTGCGTGGAGCAGGCATGGCCACTAGGAAAGATGTGTTGAAACCACTGCAAGCGTCACCGAACAAACAGGAAGGGAACTTTCAAAATTCTCAAGGAATTTAAGGGGTGGGGCTCATGGTTGGTCACCTGAGGGCAGGGCAGTAGAGTTCAAACTTATGACCAGAGAGGTGAGAACAGGCATTGTGGGACACCTTCTGGAGGCCAATCACAGCGCTGTAATCGACCAGGATGTCTACACTGGCACCGTGGCGCAGTACCCCCAGCTCAGAAAGCTCGACGCCTCTCATCGGGGTGTTTTTTTTTACAGCGCTGCAACTGCGCAGTTTATGTGCACTGAGTGGCTTGGCAGTGTGTACACCTCGGGAGTTACTGCACAGAAAGCTGCTTTACGGCGCACAAACTTGCCAATGTAGACAAGGCCTCAGTGTCCTAAGGCAGGTCACAATGTTTGGGTTCTCTTTGGCACAATACTGCTGCACCAAGTGGACTTGTATTTCCTTTTATAAACCATTTTACAACCAGACTAGCAGATTGTTTACCTCTTTAAATGAGGCAGCTTGCTTGCCAGATGCAGTTTCTCAAACTCTCACGGCGCTATAAAATGTCACTCTCATGAGTGCACCAACTCCAGTGCATGGGGTTTGTTTTTCTTGTGTTAACAGCAAGTTCATATTCAGAATACCTGTCTCTCTAACTTACTGTAATAACCCTGTAGGGTACATTCAGTGTCCAAAATATTTAAATAATCTTCACTCTGACAATAAATCGCTACTACTTATGTTCTGTGAAGTTGTTTTATCACAACTCTCAGGGGTATCACTTATGAATAAATAGAATAAGAGGTTCATTATTGAGCCCGTTGGTACTCCAGTGATGCGATAAACATAAGTCTGTTGAATACTTGGATAGTAACTTATGTCTTTGTGCCGGTCAATCAAAACTTGATTAAAGTCTTTGACATAAATACATATAGCCTTAAAAACAGATGTTTAGTGTGAATGATTTTAATTGTTGGAATTATGGCCCTCATTGCTAATATCAGCATATTTAAACAAAGTAACAGAGACTCTGTCAAACAGGTTGTATATTACAATTTTCTCATTCAGTGACTGTGAATAAATCAACAGTTATTGCCTCATTAAACTACTGTGTCCTGTTTGTAATGCCACCATTTTCTCAGGAATTGTGTCCAGTGTTGACTGTTGGTCTAGGCTTCAAGAAAACTGTATTTAAAAAAAAATTCATATAGGCAAACATTTGATCTTTTTTTCTTCTGCTGTTTTGATGACGTGGACAAAGTTTAAATTTGCTTATAAAAATTCTTGTGTCTCACCTCTATTAAAATGTCAACTACCAGTAGCCATGGCACATTTCCAAGACTGCGTAAGTTCATCTGTGGACAGGAAGAAGCTAAGTAAGACAAATGGGGGCTATGTTATCCTAGTAAATGAAAAGTCAAGAGCTGGGCTTTAGGCCATGTAGGGCGAGTTTTATTTGTTTTGACTTCATTAAAGGTTATAACACTTCAGTAGGGTATTTTCCAGATCATAAACAACAGAACAGTCTCGATTGAATATCAAGTTTTTGGGGGAAGAAATGGTGTTTAGAGTTATTCACACATCAATAAAGCCTCTTTTTAAAATAATAAAAAAGAAGTCCAAGAAAAAATCTCCATATGCTTAGGGCCTGATCCAAAGTCAAGTGAAGTCAATGAGAGTTTTTCTGTTGATTTCATTGGATTTTGGATTATGGCCTTATAGAGCCATGAATGAAAAGAATTTCTGTCTCAGGGCTAGACTCATACGTTCTCCCTCTGGCTTCCCATGCAGTGCCCCAAAAATCAAGATTCCAATGAGGATGGAATCTGGACAATATACTTCCTATTATACTTGTTTTTCCTGTTGTGCTATATAAGAGCTATTTAGTTTGTTACACAAGAAATAAAAATGGGATGTATTTTAATATTCAATAGAATAATACCCAAAGGAACACAGCAAAATGTAATGTTAATCAGTTTCCTCATTGGGATATATTTGTAGATTCTCAGCAGGTCTCCAAATCTCCATGCCTTCTTTTAAAGCCATTTCCATGGATGTATTATGTGCCCCAGGGCTATGTACCACCCAGACCAACACATTTCTACAGGAACACTTTCGCCATCCTATATAAGCTTCATGAAATATATGAATGTCGTTCGAAAGTAATATCAGTGTCTGGCATTAAATCTAACATACTCCCATCTACAGTTTGCAAAATGAGACTGTTTTCTAAATGTTCTTATATTAAAACATTTTTCTTCTCTTGGGCCTATATTTTGAAGCGTAAATTTTCCTGATGCATTAAATAACCATTTGCAAGTGGTCCACACTCTTGTATTTCTGGAACCAGGGAGTCTGGTATCTGAAACCCACCTCACAATGAACTGTTCTTTGACACCTATCCACATACACTCAAATCTCATTCAGAACAAGCCATTCTCCTTTCAGGCCAACAGCCAAAACATGCCATATGTTTGAAACACTGGAAACCCTGGTTCCGGTCTCACCAAAGGTTTATCTTTTTCTATAAAGCTATTATTTTACCTCTGGAAGCCTGAGGGCTATACCTCTGGTCTTGCAAAGGGTTATGCATAAGTGTCTTCCATGGGATGCCACTTCCTCAGATGCAGGGCGGGTGTAACCCATTAGGCGACCTAGGCGGTCGCCTAGGGCACTAGCATTTGGGGGGCAGCATTTCGGGTCCTTGGGCGGCAACCGCAGTGGCCAGATCTGCGGCCACCCCGGTCGTTGTCGACATTTAGGCGGAGGGACCTGGGGCAGTGGGGCACAGGTAGGGCCGCCTGCAGCAAGTAAGGGGGGGCGCGGTACGCAGGGGAACTGCTCCCCACCCCAGCTCACCTCTGCTCCGTCTCCTCCCCTGAGCACGCTGCCCTGCTCTGTTTCTCTCCCTCCCAGGCTTGCGGCGCCAAACAGTCGATTGGCGCCGCAAGCCTGGGAGGCGGGAGAAGTGGAGCGGCGACGGCATGCCCGGGGAGGAGGTGGAGAAGAGGTGAGCTGGGGGCTCACAGCTCCCCGGGCCGGGGGGGAGCTGCCACGGGGGGGGGGCATCTCGGGGTGGGGCAGAGAGCTGCCACAGGGCTCAGGGTGGGGGGGCGCAAGGTGGAAGTTTCGCCTAGGGCGCAAAACATCCTTGCACCTCTCCTGCTCAGATGTAACACATGGAAGTATCAGAACCTATGCCAGGGACATCAGCACTCATGCTCAGGATACAAAATTCAAGGGTGACTGGCAATTCTCTCTTCTTAGGCTGGAGGGGACTTGAAGCATGATGGAGAGAATGTACTCAGGGAAATAGTGTAAAACGTTCTTGGAACACACCCTGGTAGAGACAGGACTGTCTTATAAGTAATGATTGATGATTCAATTCAAATAAAGTGAACGGAAGCCTGAGCCTTCACCAAATGCTTGAAATGAACCCAATGTATTTTTTTATTTTTTGCTTTTTGCAATTCAAAGAAGTTTAGTAAACTGGGTGTGGCTCTGCATTTCCCAATTTCATCAAAAACAGGAAGTAGAAAGACCAAAATCCCATGAGAAAAACAATGAAGCATTAGTTTATGACTGAGTTGAAGCCAGAAGGACTGGAAAATTTGCAAAAAAGTCCATATCCCTCTTTACTAAATGGGAGAGTCAAATATTAATATCCTGAAATTCAGGGGCCATAGGGACCTTCTCTCCTCATTGGCACATGTGTGACTCCCATTGAACTCAACAGAAAAAAATAAATCAATAGAAATCTTTCCTATACATCCCAGGACAGAATTTAGCCCTAAGGTTGTATTGCTTTTATGAAACCTGAAGCTGTAACCATTTGCACTCCTTAGACTTGCTGCTGATAAGCTGAACTATGTATTATTGCAGACAAATCTTTTTCTTCCCACCCCTCCACACACACACACACACACACCCCCACTTGTCAGTCAACTAGCAAAGTCTCAAAGCTTTACGCATATTAGAGCAGCAGTTGTCAACTTTTTTTCATTTGTGGACCCCTACAGTTTTCAAATAGAGGTGCGGACCCCTTTGGGAATCTTAGACATAGTCTGCGGAACCCCAGGGATCTGTGGACCACATGTTGAAAACCGCTGTTCTGTGGTAACAACCAACTTTCACAGACCCCTTACACATAGCCTGGTTCTCAAAAGCTTTCATTCTCCAGATCACCAAGAAAGACTCTACAGACCATAATTTGTAAACCTTTCATCAACTCATTGCCTTATTTTGGTATTTTTTCCACCCTGACAGGATAAATGTCCCTTATGGCATCCCATACTCTGCCAGTTGATCAATCTTTCTTATCTGATCCCAAAGCAAGATTAATTTTCAGGATTTTTTTTTTGAAGGAATTAAAACCCCTAAGAGAAAAAGATGAAATAAAAAAGATTTTTGAAGTGTGAGTCCTATTTCCTAAACCTAATGCAAGTGGAATCTCAACCCATTTCTCTTCATGTTGAACAAATGGCAATGAACTATACATATAACAAAATGCTGAAATGAAGTCTTCCAAAGAGCGGAGGTTGATTGCTAACCTTCTTTGTATATGATGAGACACAGCCAGTGGTTCTCTGGGAGGGAAATATTTTATTGTAATATTGGTATTTATTATAAACTCTAGATGTCAACATTATATACATTCAATGATGCTTCATTTTGAAGATTTTCATCTCCAGCAAACATTAATCATTTTTGTATTAAGGGCTATCTGTCTCAGTCTACTCAAATGTGTATGAAGAAGCATTGGTGACTACTGTTACTAAGGGAAGTCTACACTTTCCGTGACATGTAGAATACAGACACTACCCTCCCAACTAGCACTGGTATAAATAGCACTGTAGACGGTGAGGCACAGCTTAGGTGAGTAGAGGTCATGCCTAAACACCTAAACCTCCAGAGTATGTACCTTACACAGCTCTCTACACAGCTCCCATGTCAACACTGCTATTTTTTAGCAGTATAGTGTCCTGCTGCCTCCCCACTGCAGTGAAATGTTCCCCACTGCCAGAGGCTTTCATTGCAGTGGGGAAAAAGCTCCAGCAGCTGCCCCCACTGGAGCCTTTTCTTGCCACAGTCAAAGGCTCCAGCAGTGGGGAGCTGCCAAACCTTTCACTGTGTTTCACTGTGGGACGTAGCTATTTTCCACATATTGGACCAGAACCTCAGCTGCTGTAAATCAGTGTAGCTCTGTTGACTTCAGTGGTGCTATAGTAGTTTACATGAGCTAAGGATCTATTTTTTTAAGGGGATGGAGGAAACCTTGTGTGTTTAATTTTTAACTGCGATGCATCTTATGCTGATTGCATTTCCAATTTAAATCAATGTGAAAAGCTTTTATTATAAGTGAATGCAGTTAATCCCTTTGGAAGAAGACTATAATACCCTAAGCAGTAGCTCTTAAATCAGCATATAGCCCTGGAGAAGAAAATTTGGAGTCTTACTTAAAACAAATAATAATTACATCTATATAGCAAATTTCATCTGAATATCTAATGCAAATGTTAATTAAACTTCACTACATTCCAGTTTGTTCCAAATCCATTTTGCACTCAGGCAAACTGAGCCACACAGAGGTTCAAGGATTTACTCAGAGTCACAGAGCACATTTCTTGATTCAGTTGCATACAGTCACGTGTCCAGTACTTGAGCCTGCTCTCATTGAATCCAATGGCAAAACCCATTACCTTCAGAAGTGCAAGATCAGGCCTTAAATTGGTGGTAGAGCCATTATTGAACCATCGCCTGCTCACTAGACCATAATGAGAAAATGTGGCTGTGAAATTCGAATGCTGGGCCAGATCTTGATGTGCTCACTCAGTTTCTGCTCAGGCCTCACTCAGGCAAAGTTTTCATAGCAGTCAATGGGAATTCTACTGGACTAAGAACTGATTAAAAACCGAGTAAGGACTTCTGGGTTTGGATTGCTTGTTGTGAAATGCGCCGACACCACCCTGAATACTCACAGGTATTTGGTAGGCAGTAGTCATGTATCTGGATATATTCAAGATAATTTTGTTATTAAAGCACTGTGTGGGAGTCAGGATACCTGGGTTCTACTTTTGGCTCTGCAGTAAAAGATAGCAATAAATGTCCAAGAAACGGTGACATTATTACAATTAACATCAGAAGAAGATATATAGAGCCTCTTCTCCTCTGTCCTGAATAAGTAGGAGGGAAGGACCTCTACATAGGGCTCAGGAGAGCATTAGGTAGTGACCCTGGCCTCTGCCAGCCCCAAGGGGATATGGTCTACCTAAAAGATTAGTTTACACTGCATTCTACTTCATGTGCGAGACAGGTGTGCTCATTGCTTTTTTGCGAAAGACCAGTAAAGTGCACCAGCTGCAAGCATGAGTTACATTATCAAAGTGAGTAGTTATCTAAAAGAAATGGAATTTTATTGAACTTCTCCCTAAACAACAGCAATGTCAGATAAAGTCAACCTTGTTGGCTTGATGTGACTTGAGAACTGAAGCTGAATGTTTTCTACCAGTTTGTATTTATACTCGGCTCCAATGAAATTAATTATTTTTAAAAGAAAAGAAGCTGTAATGAAAACTCAAAAAGATAATCAAGAAGCTATAATTTAACACATATTCATGATGCCAGCCTATGTATATGGAAAAGATTGATTTTGTATTCATTAAATAATGCAATATCCTTTTCAAATAGCATGTGATAGTAATAATTCCTTTTCTATTATGAGTCTTGATCTGCATTAGACTGAGATAATTGCAGTATTTCTTATGACTGCAAGCAGTTTAGTTCTAGCAGCTGATACCTGAACAGCCACTGGATGGCAGTAGAGCATGAGTTTTAGAAAGAATCCAGTCCTTCTAAGCCCTGTGTTCCTTCAGTCACTGATCTATAAATGTCCTGGATTAGATTCTTCTAAAATTGTGTTTTCTTTTATAAGCTTGTTCGAATAGAACACAGACAAATAAGAAAAATAAGAGAAAATAAATCTCACCACTGACCTACCTTAGATTCCTTAAGCACCTTATATACTATTTCCCCACCAGTTGAACAATATTCCCCTTAATTCATAGTGTCAAAACTGGAGAAGGGCACAACTCACAAATTTTGGGTCTGAATTCAGACCAGAACTTCCCCAAGGGCTTTGAGCTGGTGTAGTGGGCTGATTTCATGTATAATCAGAAATATTTTCCTTCTTCTTGCACCCAGGAAAGAATCATAAAATCTCATTTCTCTGGGTTTAAAGTGAAGGTTCATTTTAACCATATACTTCAGTCATTTTCCCATATTCCTGTTTTTCTAGGGGAATTAAAAGGGGGGGGGTAAATAACTTGAGTTGAGCTTTCATGAGGAGATCCATGAAGATATCTGAAACTTGCACTATTGGATTTCTTCACCTAATTTTTCAGTTTTTACTTAAATTTGAACATTTCCAAGCAGATACCAACAGCAAAATTTCACTAGCTCAAAGTACATGACATGGGCTCAATTGTAGGTTTGCTACTAACACCATGCATTGAGCAGACTGAGAAACAGATTATGATTCAGAGATTCACAATCGGCCTCCTGGTTTCCCCCATCCCTGGCACAGCATATCTCCCCCAAACACTGGCACAGCTGTACTGGCCAGCACGCAGGATGGAAGCGGCAGAGCCAAGATTTGGGTTTCTCCTAATCCCCACCTCCTTGCATGAGAGAGAGAGTAGAATTTCCCTCCCACATGGTTCTCCATGATACAGGTAGCTGGTGCAGGGATGTAAGGGGAATTCCTCACTCCCCTGCATTCTGTTCTAGGCAGCAAAGCCACGCCACGTATAATTGAGCTTGTCTGACACATCTCATTACAAAACTGGGTTTTCAGTTACTTGTAACTTTGCCAGACTTAAACTGTTCTGGGAGAAATTTCCCATGCCAGGTGTCAGCCTCGGGTAATTTTTGTGGTAGTTTCAGCTAAAATGGTTAGGGAGAAGTATGTTATTTTGACTATGTTAAAAATATTCTCACAGCCATTTTATTGAGAAGCTATAATGACCCCATGCTTCATCATGTTTTGCTTTGGTAGGGTTTTGGGTGGGGAGGATGTTCTTTTGCTTTAAATGCACACACTACAGTATGTTTGTATTAAAGAAGACCAGGTCAAAGAAGTATGCCTGGCACTTGGAGCGAAAGGTGGTGAGGTTTGTGATGGTCCATAGTTCCTGTGGGAGTTCATTCCACAGTTTGGGACTGGCCTCCAAGAGAGTTCCATGGTACCTGAGGAGCAGAGTTGATGAACACAGCCTTTATCCCAGAGCATGAAGCAGCCTTTTAGGTATGCTGGGCCCAGCTCATTGAGCACTTTGAAGATAAGGACCAAGATGTTGAACTGGACTCGATATTCTATGGGAAGGCAGCATAGATAGCAGAGGACCAGTCTGATGTGCTGGCAGTAGTCCATGTGGCTGAGGAGATGCACTGCAGCATGCATCTGCAGAACAGGCCTTACTCGGTCCCTATATAACAAAATTGAGATTTCCCTTGGATTCATCAAGGGGTTTATTCTTCCACACATGGAACTCGCATTAAAGTCAAAAGGAGTTTCACCATGCAACAGGCTGGCAGGATTGGTGCCTAACATTTTTTGATAAAGATGCTCACACTGAATCATAATTTAATTTCACTTTTCTTTCCAGGCACATTATCCAGCCATAATTAGCTCTATGGAGCAGGGATTGTGTTTTTGTTATATGTTTGTACAGTTACTAGCACAACAGGGTCCATGACTGGTGCCCTTAGGTGCTCCCACAGTACAAATAAATATAATAGGTGTCCTAGTGATCTCAGACATATAGATCCAACAGCTAGAATTCTGTGCTACAGTAAAAAGAAATATTTAGACAGTGCTCTTCCTTGATGGGTGATGGAGATGGGAGCGTTTAAAGGAAATGTTAGCCAATTTCAAAATAAAGTTCAGTGCTTCTGGGCCTGATTATCTTCCCACTGATAGTGGTTTTACTTCAGTGGAGTTATCGCTGATTTACAGAAGCACAAGTCAGAGGAAAACCAGGAAAATTACCGTAGTTCTATTCTGATTTCACACACAGATGAGCGTGATTCTCCTCCCACACAAGAATGAATCAGAAACAATTCTCTTGAAGTCAGTGGTGTTAGACTAATGTAAAACCAGTTGTGAGAGACTGAAAAAATCAGACCTTGGGTAATTATTTCAACAAGCTGTTCCTGGCATACCTCTGTCAAATCTTTGTTAGTTCAGTAACCAGGTGACTATGATGATGACAACACTGAGTGCAGCACTGTTTTGGATTTATAACTCAGATTTAAGCCATTACCATTTGTCTCCTGAACGAAGACGGGTACATTTTTCTCACCTGCTGCACATGTAACTCACATTAATGTTAATGGAAATTATGCATGTGATGCTAGATGCCAGATTCCCTTTTACCATGGAAACTGATATCAAGTACATAATTTACTATGTGCTTGTTGGCACCGGCTGTGGTTTATGTCGCAATCCAGTTATATTTTTAACTCTTTGTCTTCACCTGCTTATAACTCTGAAAAAAAAATCTTCTCTTAAACTGAAATGTTACATGCCCCATCTCAGCTGAAAGGTGAACTTTTTCTTCTTGCAAGTCTGAGGAAATCTGTTCAGCCATTTCTGATTTATGTGAGACTATAAACAAATTTTAATTGCCTAAGGTAAGAAAATACTGCTATAATCTTTTCCATAGAGATAACTAAAAAATGGCTGAACGTTAAGACTTTAACCTGGTGTGTACATCCATGACTAAGTTTTAAAGAGTTGGTGAATAGTAAAGTTATGTGCAATTGAAAAGCATTTTTGAATGTGCTCACAGAGGTTTTTCTACAGGTCTTATGACATCACCAATGCACTTTCTTCCTTCCCAGTTTAATAAGCACAAGAGCTTCTGCTCTTAGGCTATTGCTTGGACAGTTTGTGTAAGGAAGCTAGAGAAGTTAGTCTCAGTAATTGTAGTTCTTTGAGAGTATTGCCTGTGTATAGTCACATTTTTGGAAATAAATGTGCTTGCATGAGCTCAGAACCTTCTAGAAAGCGGTGTCCTTGGGGCCATTCACACACCTCCCATTTTAATTCTTTGTGCAGGCTTTTGAGTGCATAAAAGGAGTGTCCTGAACTACCCTTCATTTACTCCTGACCACTAAAGGTACAATGAATTCCATGCAAAACAGTGGCTTGACCTTGGCTCTCAAGGGTACTGTCACTGTTATCACAGATAAAACAAGAGCATCCAGAAACAGAGATCTAAATGGACCTATAATCTCCACAAGGAAGACCTGATTCACTAGCAGTGTAACAGGGTATGGTTCTAAAAGTCTCCTCTTGTTTTTTACTTTCCCCAGCTTGATCATTATCCTCCAGCAAGTTACAGCCTGCCAACAGCTTCTGACACTCAGTTCAACTCCCCAAAGGCGCTCTTCCTGGGAAAAGTTATAGGTGAGATTACATTTTAATAATTTATTTTTATTAGACATTTTCAGAGAGGAAAAAAATATATATATAAGCACATGAGATTGTGATGTTTGTAGTGTCTGCAGTAAGATACCCACTGGACATCTAATTTTTTACTAGGTTCTTAACCTTTACTGCAGCCTGCACCCCTTTGGTTCTCAAAATATGTTCTCACACCGCTTATCAAAAATTGTTGAAGTAGGTCAGTTCTTTAAACCTAGATATATTTTTGACTGTCTTTCGAAGTGGGACATTTTATTACATAAGAGAATATCAGTGCCAGAGAAACAAAAAGAATTTACTGTGCATAACAAAAATCTCTGGAGAGCCCCTGACTCACTGGTATAATTGTTGCACCACTGCCAGTTGCCATTGATCAGATTGAATAACAACTGCCAGGGGGAATGATGAGTGAGGGGAGTGGAAGTCAAGGTTAACATTGTTACATATGTTCAGCACAGTTTGAAGGGCACACTACTGGCAGAATCTAGTGCATTTAAAGCTCCTAATTGCTACATTATCCTGGCTAGAAGCAGTTCCAGTGAATCTGGAGGAAGGCTCACCTAGCAGAGGTGTGTATACAAAAGTGATTATCTATACATCATCATATGTACAGTTTGTAATGTCCTATATTCCATCTAGGAAAAGGGGTATATTTGAGAGACGGAGTGTTTGATTTTTGTTTTTGTTTTTAATCAACAATACTCAGTCTTAATTATCTCTGTTCAGTTAGATTTGATGCTTTCTTGTCTTGAAAGATGAACATGAAGCTATATTTACAAAGCTAGCTTGTGCTTTTGTGGAGCATTTTGGAACCATCCTGCTGAGAAACAGTTCTACCTGTCTCTTTTTTTTTTCCTTCCTCTCTTTTTTTTACTACCTTTATTTGCAGAGAAACAACATATCCTGCCAGCTTTTCTTCCTATGACCATGTCATAGTTCAGGGCAACTGCACCTGTGCTTCCCTGTAATGGTTCAGCAAGAACACCCACACTCAGGTTTCTGGCTTCTAAGGCTTTGCCTTTCTTGGATGGAGACCTGCATCTCTCTCCCTCCTGACTGGGGTATTTCTAGGCTGAATGATTCTCTACTTTCACTTTGTTATTCCTAGCAAAAGATAGTCTGCCTAAGGTTCCTGCTTCACTTCCCTCCTCAGAAATGGTGCACAGTGTAATTGCTATGCTTATAAGTTAGCCCACAGCACTTCCTTTACAACATATTGTATTTTTAAGATAAAAGCATTACAGAGAAAATATTAAAAACAATAGAAGAACCGACATGCATGCTAATAAGCTTACCAGAGATCACCCCAACTCTGACATGAGCTCTGGCAGGTGATTAGGGCTTCAGAACCCACACAGGGCTCTATTCTATGGTGACAAGTTCATAACAGCCTCAGATTCCAACTAGCACCCCATCTCATGGGGCCTCTGTAGGTCAACGCCTTCCAACCTTTCCTGAAGGATTGGAGCCCTTCATGGACCAGAGGTCCTGTCAGCTTGCTGGATTAGGAGGAAGGCCCTGAGCCTGTTTAAAACCAAGCTGTTTATCCAAAAATCCTTCCTTTGTCCATTGGCCCTGGATAATCCAGATTGAATCTTTGAACAGACCTCCTGTGACAAGTGATCAACAGACAAAAGGTCTCCCCTCAGGACAAAATTTCCTCCCCTTCCCCCACGTCCCCATTTCTGAGGTTTTCCACTTCACCCATATTGTCTCAAAACATCAATCATGTCAGCTATATTGTTCAACATAATCTTTTGCATTTCAGATTATCTCCCAGAGATTACATTAATCCTTCTTCCTCCTAAAGAAGTTCCATACAATCCCATAACAGCACACAAACATTCGCATTTTCAATACAATGAACCCCAAAGGTGGTGTATGTAATTCAATGATTTAACTTAATTCCATAAGACATGCCCAGGATATTGAAGGATACTGTCATATCTGTCACAGATCATTTATATCCAGTCAGAGACTAGTACTTGGACAGCACCTACCACGACATGAACCCAGTCTCAATTGAAGGTGCTATCACAATACAAATGATTAATAAAATAGTCAGCAAATGCCTCCTTTTTCTCATAACTGTCCTTAATATTGTGTGCTGTCAAGTCAGGAGAATTACATTAGAAACAAGCAAAAATTATTAAATTGCAAATGTAATTAGAGAGTACATTTTTCTCTTTAAATTGAAGATTTCTCTGTGTTCCAGAAATAATTACTGAGTTCTTGAAATAATAAATCCTAGAAAATGTAGGCAAGTATTTTTGCTAAAAGCAAATGTGCAGAGATTTGAAATACAATAATAGAAGATAGTGTTTATTCTTTGCAGAAGCCTGAAAATAAGGGGTTTGAATTTGTAGTCCTTACTCAGGCGAAATTGGTTAAATTGAACTGGGCATTTTTTATTGTCTCTACAACCCTCTGGATATCCCAAGCAGGATTATGATTTCAGGTGGCCCACAAAGGAGAAGGAGCCAACAAATAGTTGGAAACAAGATCCTATTTTTATGTAAATGTACCTAGTAATAAAAAAAGGCAAAGGAAAATTAGAGGATATTTATAACCAGAATAGTCCTTAATCAGACAGTTTTTAAAAAATGTTCCAGTAGACATCAGCACAGCTTTCATCTCTTATTTAATAACAGTGAGACTTTGAAGATTAACACAATGAGATAAAAGCAGTGAGGTTCCTGTCAAGATTCTTGACTGTATGAAAGATAAAACGAACAAAAAATAGGACAATGAAAGGTTGTTCTCTGAGTAGATATGAGCCTGATCCACAGAATTGCAGAGGTGTTTGGATTCAAGGTGCAAGTTTCTGCCCATTAGCGAGATAGAACCGAGCAGTGCGGTTCAGTTCCAGATCTCAAAGTCCTCAAAGTGTGACAGGTTTTGGATGTGGTGTTCTGGTCCATGCCCATCTCTAGTTATGAGGCCTATATGACCTTCAGTAGTTCGAATTTTTAGAAAACTAAAAGCATGGCTTGTACCATGTTACTTGAAGAATCTAATATCTTTCCCTTTCACTGGTAGCGAGAGAGAACTAGCTACAGAAAATTACCTCCTTTTTTGTAAAATAGTCATTCTAGTAATAATAATAATAATAATAATAATAATAATAAAGTAATAGTTTGAGGGTTCTCTCAATAGGGATAGCACCAGGCACAAAAAAATGTAGACCAGGTTGAGTAGGATGCCAGGGGGGTACAGGAATTTGTTCCTGGACGGCTTTTCTTCATTAATGAAATACAAAATGCTTTTTAATTGGTTTCTTGTCAAAAGTGAAAGGAAGACGTTAAAAAGCAATCCACATAGAAACATTAAATGCAATCTAAGAAATCAAAAAATAGCGACACAAGCCCTAGCCTGTTGACCAACAGCTTCTCAACTCAGAGCTTTCCCTGACTGAGCTCTCTATGGTAGAGTCCCAAGAGACTTCATTTATTGCCACATCTCCATCAGCCCCTAGTCACCTTCAGGTGTGTCCATACACAAGGTAGCAAAAAGCTATAATGAGCCACTATGGCAAAAGCTGGCAAAACCCAAGGTGAATCATATCCTGTGTTTGTAAACAGATTTGAAGAAGATAAGCCACAAATATGATTATTATGCACCATTCATGTCTTAAGCTGAATTGCATAGTCCTTCCATCATCCAGAATAGGATAGGATCATTGTATCAGGCTGTTTATTGCATATTCTAGTAGCGGGCTCCAAAGAAGCAGAAACACGATTTCTGCATGGGCTGCTTAATCTGGGACAGTGGTTCTCAACTAGGCGTGTGTGTACCCTTAGAGGTACGCAGAGGTCTTCCAGGGGGTACATCAACTCATCTAGATATTTGCCTAGTTTTATAACAGGCTACATGAAAAGCACTAGTGAAGTGAGTACAAACTAAAATTTCAGTTTATTTTATAATTATATGGTAAAAATGAGAAAGTAAGTAATTTTTCAGTAACTGAAGTGTGCTGTGATACTTTTGTATTTTTAAATCAGATTTTGAAAGTAGTAGTTTTTTAAGGGAGGTGAAACTTGGGGGTACGCAAGACAAATCAGCCTCCTGAAAGGGGTCCAGTAGTCTGGAAAGGTTGAGAACCACTGATCTAGGAACATGTGCAGCAGTACTCTTAACTAACAAGTCCATTTGCAGCTAAGGTTAGTGCCCCGTCTACAGCTACCACTGCCCACGAGCTTCGCACTCTTCAGATCTTTCTTCATATTTCTCCCAATTTCCTGTATTTCATATGTGGTGGCTGCTCTTCATTTGTGTGGTACGCTGTTCTATCTGGACCTCTCGCTAAGGATCTGAGACATTCCCTGTCTTTAATCTTACCACGTGCTTGGACCTGATCCTGCATAGGACTGAGCATCCTCAGCCCTCATTAACTTCAGTAGAATCTCAGGATACTCAACATCACTTTGCAGGGTTAGGTTTTAGGTATTTTTCACTTTTGCCTGAAACTGACAGTAATCCCCACCACCCTTTTCTTCCTCCCACAGTCTTCCATCCTTCCCTTATTGCCAAGAATATTCCCATAGCTTCTAAATTACAGATTTCTATCCTTTTTACTCTAGACCATCTCTGGGAATTGTTTTGTATGAGTAATCTAGGCAATCTTGTAGAATGAGCAATCTCATTATTTTATTGCCTATTGTACAGTGTCTGAGATGTCTGAAAGATGCTATATACTATCTGTGAAAAAATAACTGACAAGAATGTAGAGACATTTAAACATCTCCAGTTTCTGTCATTTTGAATAAAATTACACAAGTCTCATCTGACATTCAGAAAGATTTGATAACACCAGTTAAGTGTAGCTGCACAAAAGGCAAAGTTACATTGCACTAATTTTCCTACCTACTGCATTTTTATGAAGTTATTATGTCTTATACAACTTGAGTTTTTTCCTCAGCATGAAAGAAAAGGAACTCTTTCACCTGTAACCATGTCACGTCTGGTACCAATTTATTACTTATGCTGCTGCTTCAAAGGGGCAAAGAGTGGAAATGAACATGACAAGTTCACAAAGGGCACCAATAAACCCCAGTACCAGCCCTGTAAAACCGCAATAGCACAGAAAGCTAATTCAGAGAATTGAGTGCACCTTCAAGGTTCATAAGTCATAACATCAAATATTATATAGGCCTGGAAACGAAAGAAACAGTTATACAAAGCTGTATGGAGGAAAGAAGGGACATGTTTTAATTTTCCACCAAATATACTAGAATGACACACATGGAAATCCAAAGTGACTGCCTTAATATAAGTAAAGGTCGGAATTGAATGATAGGAAATCTAGTCTCTCCATCTTTAGCTCACTGTATTGTGCCTGGGCATTGCACTGATCTTCAGAGTGTGCATTATTTTATATAAAATGGGCAAATTCTAGCTTACTGTGCGGTTGCAGCCTAACCACATGCTGAAAAGTAGCATAAATGTGCACTCATATTTTGACTAGAAACAGTCTCATGCACAACCAGTCTGGGCAGATTACTCTGCTCTGTGTGTCACTGTACTTAGAGATCAGTTCTTGTAGGGATGGGCAAGCTAGTTTTGCCTAATTTCATAGAATCATACAAATGTATGCCTGGAAGGCACCTCAAGCGTTCCTGAATTCCAGCACCCAGTGCTGAGGCAGGACCAAGTACATCTAGACCATACCTGATAGGTGTTTGTCCAATCTGTTCTTTAAAACCTCCAATCCCAGGGATTCTACAACCTCCTTCGGAAGCCTATTCCAGAGCTTAACTACCCTTGTAGTTACAAAGTTTGCCCTAACTCTCTCTTGCTGCACATTAAGCCCATTACTACTTCTCCATCTTCAGTGGACATGGAGAACAATAGATCAGTCCTCTTTATAGCAGCCCTTAACATATTTGAAGATTGTTATCATGTCCCTTCACAGTCTTCATTCCTAAAGACTAAACATGCCCATTTTTAAAAAAAATGCTCATAGGTCAGGTTTTTCTAAACCTGTCCTAATTTTTGTTGCCATTCTCTGGACTCTGTCTAGTTTGTCCACACCTTTCTAAAAATGTGGCACCCAGAGTTGGACACAGCACTCCTGCTGAGGCCTCACTAATGCCAAGTAGAGAAGGACAGTTATCTCCCGTATCTTACATACAACACTCCTGTTACTACACCCTAGAATGATATTGGCCTTTTTTGCAGCTGCATCATATTGTTGATTCCCATTCAATTTTTGATCCACTATAACCTTCCGATCCTTTTCAGCAGAACTACTACCTAGCCAGTTATTCCCCATTTTGTAGCTGGGCATTTGATTTTTCCTTCCTAAGTATGGTACTTTGTACTTGTCTTTATTGAATTTCGTCTTGTTGATTTCAGGCCAATTCTCCAATTTGTCAAGGTCATTTTGAATTCTGATCCTATCTTCCAAAATGCTTGCGACCCCTTCCAGCTTGATGTCATCCACAAATTTTATAAGCATACTCTCCATTCCATTACCCAAGTCATTAATAAAAATATTGAATAGTACCAGACCTAGGACTAACCCCTGTAGTGACCCCACTACATACAGTCTCCCAGTTTGACAGTGAACCATAGATAACTATTCTTTGAGAAAGGTCTTTTAACTGGTTAT
This sequence comes from Mauremys reevesii, assembly GCF_016161935.1. Taxonomy (NCBI): domain Eukaryota; kingdom Metazoa; phylum Chordata; order Testudines; family Geoemydidae; genus Mauremys; species Mauremys reevesii. Next base: position 98,657,409 of record NC_052624.1, read on the forward strand.
GCCTCACTTTATAGACCCGTGGTTAGAGCACTCGTCTCATGTGTGTTCTCACCACCTGCCTTTAGTCAAGTGGTTAGGGCATTTGCCAGGGAATTAGTAAACTCAGGTTTGATTCCCTGCTCTGGAGAAGGGACTGAACTCAGATCACACACATGCACAACCACGTGAGCATCCTAACCAATAGTATATAGGCTATTCTGAGGAGAGTTGCTTTCAGAGTTGGCATGAGAACAAATAGGCCATGAACAAATTCAGGCTGGAAATTAGATGGTTTCTCACCATAAGAGTAGTGAAGTTCTGGAACAACCTCCCAGGAGGAAGTTTAATTAGTTTTAAGAGAGATCTGGATATAATTGTGTGTGGGGTTGTATGACAGGTTTGATTGCGATGATAGCAGGCAGGGGTTGGCAGCCCGGGGGGTGGGTCCCTTCTGGTTTGTGTTTCAGGTTCCTAAAGCTCATTGCAGCGACCTTGGGTATGGGTGCACCTCAGTCCATCCTATTTTCTGCTTGTGGCAAATAAGAGTCTAGTCTCCCATGGGCTGTAATACATCGGTCTAATTCCAGGTGTTGGGTTTATTGTACATGGGGGGTGGTGGTGACCTATGATGTACAGGAGGTGAGACTAGGTAATCTGGTGGTCCCTTCTGGCCTTAAACTCTGTGATTCAGTATCTCTTGATGAAGCTGTTCCACTTTGTACATATACTTAAATATCGTTGGGCCGAGAGAGTGAGTGAGAATGACTGTATAGCTTGGTGATTAAGTCACTCACCAGAAGCGGTGCCCTTCCAACCCCTCTAAGAAAACTCCCAGCGACTCAGGCAAGGTGCAAAAGAGTTGGTAGCTGTTTTAATGGCATGAATAGAAAGGCTTTTCCACTCGCCAAGAGCCCCATAACTTTACTAGGACACAAACTCTCTTGGCTCTGTGTTCAAAATCCAGCATTGTCCCAGCCAAACAGGGACTCTGGGCAGTATGTTATCTGACCAGTCCCAGTTTAGCAACACAGCTCACTTTGGTTGAAATTTACCCTGGTGCAGAGGCCTGCACAAGACCTATTCACTACTTAAGTCCTACTCAAGCCAACACCATAAGTGGAGTATAGATCTACTGTACATAATACTGACCTGCTGCACAGGAGTGACTTTCACCCATTCTGTATATTTACAATCAAGCTGTACAGAAAAAATAATTAAAGATATTCATCAAATAATGTTAAGTATGAATAAATTTGAAGAGTTGGCAATTTATTGATGGATATTCCACAAGCAGCAAAAATATAAGTTAATGAAATAAATTAGTCACTGTGAATTATTTGCTCAGCTCCCGTTATTACAAACAAAAGGGGAAAATATAAATTATGGAGAAATACTTTTACATTTTCTTTTTAAGCCAGATCTTTGAAGTTATGTGATTTTGTGTTTCTTTTAATGGAAATTCTTCTGTTATTTAAATTACAGATTAAAACATGACTGATGCCTTGTTTTGAAGGTTTCTGATCAAAGTTTTTAAAAGGTATCAATACTGTTTAAATCTGCTCTCTCCAGTGTGTACGGTAATGCAGTGATGTCTTCAGATAATGCAGATAATTCACCACATACTTACCTTAGAGAAGAGGTATAATACAATCAGTAACCACTGCAAATACAGTCACTTTATTTTTAGGGTTGCCCTTTCCATTCTAGGTGCCTTAGATTGAAATGGATACCCCTTAAAATAAAGTAAATGCATTTGCAGTGGTTGTTAGCTATTTAAAACTGTTTAATGAGCCATTGGAAATCCATTCAATTCAATTCAGAGTTTTTGAGAATTAGTTAATAAACCAGTTAGAATGACAGTTCCGTTTCTTAAAATAAATGTGTTTGTTTATGGTCACGGCTGTGTAACAGCAGCTTAGTATATCCAATATCAAAACCGGGAAGGCAGTATGGTCTAGAGCAGAGGTGGGCAAGCTATGGCCCGCAGGCCACATCTAGCCCCTCGGACCATCCTGCCCAGCCCTTGAGCTCCCAGCTGGGGAGGCTGTCCCCTCTCCCCCACAGCCTCAGCTCACTGTACCGCCAGCACTCTGGGGCAGTGGGGCTGCAAGCTCCTCCCAGGCAGTGCAGCTGCAAGAGCTGCCAGGTGTAGTGTATTAAATTGCTCCCCGTAGGAATGTGCTACTTATGGTGTATTACCTACAGTTGCCAGTCCTGGCAATTTTTCTACTGATATGTATAGCATTTAGATGTTCTATTTCCACTCCATGATGCAACTTAGCCTTAGGGCCATCTGTGACTTATCTGTTTAGATTAGAAAATAAAAGGCCAGTTGAAGTCAAGGCTTCTTAACACAGGGACACTACATAATTTTGCTTTAAATTTTTATAATCCCTGTTCACACAGATGGATCCATTTTTTTCTGGCCTTTTTGCATGTTAAATTTGCTAATGGCGTTGTAATAGTAGCAAAATCTAGTATAAAGTGGTGTTAATAACCTGCCAGGCCTAGAAATTATCTAACCTACTTTCAGGTTCTGGGAACTGATTTATTTTGAGTGGCTTCTGTATTGGACATGTTTAGTTTCACCAATTCATTTCATAACATGTACCTGAGAAAATGTTCGTTTGCCCAGTGTACATTTCATAGGATTTATTATCAAGTCAGCAGTTTTTAATGCCCTAAATAGTTTGGCTCCCAGCATCTGAGAGACTATCTCTTTTCTCAAATACTGTTGCAACAGTTGAGGTCATCTGAGGTTCCTGAGCTGAGAGCTCTCTGCTGATGTGAAAGAGAGGGAGGAGAACTAGCAGCAGGGTCATCTCTGGCGGGGGCAGGGGGGGATCCTTAGTTTTGGAGTTTCCTTCTTGTCTCCTAAACTTGAGCCCAATCTACAAAGAAAAGATCACTAGTTTTTTTAGGATTTTCCTGAAAGGTTTGGCATATGATAGGATGAGGGGATGAGTGAAGAGGGCTGGTTGCAGGGCCGGCGCTTCCATTAGGTGTGCCCTCCCCACGGGGCGCACGGGAGCTTCTGGTTCCGCTCCCGCTGCACTGCCGAAGAAGGACCTTCTGCCGACGTGCCGCAGAAAACAGCGGCAGGCAATTGAGCAGCTCAATGACTGCCGCTGTCGCCTGCGGCATTTCGGCGGAGGGTCCTTCTTTGGCGGCGCGATGGGAGCAGAACCAGAAGCTCCCGCACGCCCCGTGGGGAAGCACACAATGCCGCCCCCCGAATTCTGCCTAGGGTGCCAGAAATCCTGGCGCCACTCCTGGCTGGTTGATAAAAGGGCCAGAGGAGGATGGGATTGAGTAATATTTGGGGATAAGGAGGAGTTGTGGGGGAGGTATTCTCCTTTACAAGACCTATGCATGTAACTCTTGTTTGAGTGCTCTATTTGGTCTTCTGTAAATCCTGTAATTCAATATAGAGTCAGTTAATTAATTTAAATTGACATACAGAAGATCTCCGATAAACATTGGAAGTGTTTACAGCATAGAACTGGGTGTTGAGTGCGGGATCTATTTCTAGTGCTGCCACTGACTTCCTGTGTAACTGTAAGCAAATTACTTAGTCGCTCCCTGCCTCAGTTTCCCCATCTATAAAATGGAGATATTAATAACTGTCTCACAGGAGTGTTTGTAGGGTTTAATTTCTTAGCATTTATCTACAACGTGTTTTCACCAAGTGAAGTGGTTGTGTTTTATTGATTAAAATGTAGCCAAAAGAAAAACTTCCTTACTCCTGCTTTAAAATGTGAATTCAAAGAAGGAATTCAGTAGAGGAGATCAGTACACGCTGAACAGTTATAACATGAAATGTTTATTTAAATATCACTGTGACATATCATGGTATAGACCAGACTAATCCGCAGCTGCAACACCCATGCCCTGCAACCTTGGGTGCGTTAGCAGCTGTACTTGGGTTACACTCTGGCTCTCACCAGCCTTCCTTATGCTTCAGGGTGTCCTGAACAAACCCCCAGTTCCATATTCCCCCTCCCCCCCAGAAATATTTGTCCTGTACTATGCAGAATAAAAATGCTGCTTTCCCTTTATTAAATTTGTTTATTTATTTATTTATGGTAGTTTAAGTTTAACATAGTACTGTACTGTATTTGCCTTTTTTTTTTTGGCGGTGGTGCTGCCTGACTGTGTACTTCAGGTTCCAAATGAGGTGTGTGGTTGACTGGTCAGTTTGTAACTCGAGTGTTCATAACTCTGATGCTCTACTGAAAATCAGATTCAAGCAAAGTTTCTTACCATATGCTTTCAACAGTTTTACTGACCAAACCCAGTAGGTCAGGATCCCTCCCCCAGAGTGCAATGCTTGCTTCCCTTTTCTCTTCAGGTGTAGTGAATGTGATGGGCAGGGGGAGAAAGGGGATGCCTAGGGGTGTTTTTCCCTCCTTTTTATAGTTTCAGGCTGTGGCTACACTTAGCACTTCAAAGCGCTGCCGCGGTAGCGCTTTGAAGCGCTAAGTGTAGTCAAAGCGCCAGCGCTGGGAGAGAGCTCTCCCAGCGCTGTCCGTACTCCACCTCCCTGTGGGGAATAACGGACAGCGCTGGGGCTTTGACCACACTGGCGCTTTGCAGCGCCGCAATTTGCAGCGCTGGAGAGGGTGTGTTTTCACACCCTGCTGCAGCGCTGCAAATTTGTAAGTGTAGCCAAGCCCTCAGTCCCTCTTTTGAAAAACATTTCCAGCTAGGCACTAAAAGACAAAGAGACTGTGTGGAAGGATTTCCCCTCCTGGCTTTTCCTCACCTGTTTCAGATTTCTTTGTGTCCCTTCCTGCTTGATGGCTCTGTTTACTGCTTAAATACAAATTAAGCAGAGCGCACATTCCTTTGTTTAGTACAGTCCTGTTTGCCAACCTCAGTTTGGGCAGGGCTGTGGGGTTTGGAACACGTGTTAATAACACCATATGGGGAAATCTTATAGCTTGACATACAATGTTGCCACACACATTTTATCAGGATGATGTTGACCAGGAAATTATTAGTTTTCACATGATACCTTACAAGACATGCCTTGTACATAAATTAGTGCAATAGTGTGTAGGATTTGAACACACAATAATGTGTAGGGTTTATTCTGTCACAATCACAGCAAATAACTACAGCCCAATTCTAAGTTTGCAAAAGGTTTGCAGACCTGTTCAGGCCTTCAAATGTTGATAAGTCAGGTTGTAATGCATAGTGCCCACTATTATCAAGGGGCATGAGTGACTGTCATTAAACTGCATTCTGGGGAAACTAGAGTTCAGATAATAGAGGATATCTTGTGTAAATTGATTTCCATGTGGGGAGGGGGGAAGTAAGGCTGTTTATTTTATTTTTTTGACAGTAAAGAAAAAGCGGGCTTAGATTCTGAATTTCCACACATCTGACATTGCATTTGAAAAGCATCAGCTCTTACGGTGTGAAATATCAATTGACTAAGGAGATAAATTGGCAAGGAAAGTAGCATTTTTTCACCAGACCCTTTATCTTTGTTTCCACTTGAATATTCACCTGCATCAAGCCGATTGTCTTTTAAAGCCATTTTAAAATAAGGCCTAGTGATTGTCTTACTGTTTTGTGCAGTAAAGCTCTAGGAGCCAGACCCTGTCATAGCTCCTTTGAAGTTAATGGCAATAAGATAATTTACATCAGCTAAGGATCTGCTTTATGTGAAGGCAATTGAAACTCCACATGTGAGTTATGGAAAAGTTGGCTATGTAATAGTGGAAAGGTAAGGATCTTACTAAATTTAATTTTTTTTTCTATTGTGGTTATAGAATCCTGTATAATGTATGCAGCACAGCTCAATTATCCGCCGGTCTCTGGGGACACCCAAAAATTGAATAAGCAGAGGGCCGGTTAATGACAACTCACCTAATTTCAAAGAATGCCAGATGGCTGTACAGCCTGGCTGGCTACTGCAGCCCTTCATAGCATACTGGCATGCTGTTTTCTGACTCATGGGATTGGGGACCTAGTGTGTTGCCTATCCCCAGTACAGGCTGGTTTTTAGAAAGTCATATTTAATACCAAGATTCTTAGGGGAAGGTTACTCCATGTTTTCCAGAATAGCATGGAAAATGGAGGACAGGCTGCAGTCCAGCAGTCAAAGGGCACGGACTCTGGTTTTTCAGTGTCATTCTTTAACTTGCTGCAGACAATTCCCAGAAATTTCAAACTATGCAAACACATTATTCTGTTCTTTGAGCTAATGGGCTCTATCCTCAGCCAATGTAAATTGGTGTGGCCCATTGACTTCAATGAGCTGTGTCAATTTACACCTGGATCTAACCCACTATTCTTATATATGAGACTTTACAAAACAAAGAATCGATAATTTAAGTTAAAAATAGGAACAGGAAGTGAATGAGGAAGGGGAAGGTGATGGCAACAACAAAAAGATCATGTGGTCACTTGCAGGGGTGATGCTGAAGTGTTAATGTTACATAGGTTTTTGTGGGGAAGAGGAGGAGGGGGGTTGTTTTAAAAGGCAAATGATTTACAAGCTTCCTTGCCGTGTATTTTGACAAGGCACTCAAAGGAAGGAAGAAAGGATGATGATATAGCAGACGGTATGGGGAAAAGGTTCCAGGTATAGGGATCACATGGAAGAAGACACTGCTGCTAAAGGAATAGTCAGATGATTAGCTTCAGCTAAGCAAACAGGCTATGTGGGTGTTCCTATACAATGGCACCTTTCTGTCATGGTTATTGGGCTAGCTGCACTTGGACTCCTCTCTGGTCTCTCCCACTGCACCTCACCAGGTGACAGGCCTCCTACCTTCACCTATCTCTCACAATTCTCCTCTCTCACATGGAGACCCCAGGCTACAGCCTCCTGCATTCTTCTCTGGTTACTCCACAGACTCAACTATGATCAGTCCCTGCAGGTCTCTTCCTTTGGGGGTGTGACCAGCGATTAATCCATAATGACCAGACAGCCTTCTCCAAAACTAGTAGTGTTTCTCTTCAACAGCAGAAACAGTGCTCCACATTAACAAGAGATATGACTTGTGCCACCCTATCTATCAGATCTTCTATACGCCTGTCTAGCTTACCACCTCCACCGCCATGATAGTCAAATAGCCTTACTTAGTCAAACCCCGCCACAAGGCCTATCTTCCTGTGCAACTTGAATTCATGATGACATACTATTTTTTCATGCAGAATCCCTGCCTTATTCATTGCACAGGTTGGACTGTGCTCATTAAATGAGCAGCTAGTCAATATTTTGTTTTATCATCTTGCGTTATTTACTGCACACTATTCAAACCGTGCTCTGAATATAGACTTATTAATTTCTTCACAGGCTTTTCTATGGTGCTCATCACAGTAGCATCGAGTGCTTTACAAACATTAAAGAAATTATTTCCAGGGAGATGAGGAGCTTTTTATTTTATACATGGAGAATTAAAGCACAGAGAGATTGAGGTCAAAAGAGTCCACTAATTTGGCTGCCCAATTTGTGATGCCTAGGACCTGATTTTTTCAGGGTACTTAATATCATATAGCACTTTATGTTCAAAGCACAGTTCCCATTGACTTCAGTTGCATTTGGGAGTGGCCAGCACTTCTGCAAATCAGACCCAGCAGCTCAAGTTGGGCACCCAGAAAATGAGTAACACAATTAGTCACCACCTGTGAAAAGTTTGGGTTACGTAACTTGCCCAGCATCCAGGGGCGGCTCTAGGCACCAGCAAACCAAGCTGTTGCCTAGGGCGGCCAAATCTAGGGGGCGGCAGGCTGGGCCAGTGGACCTGCGCGCACATGCCCCTGGGAGGAGGTCGCACAGCGACGACGACCCTGCCGGCCGCAGCAGCATGACTGCGGGAGGGGGCGCCCCTGCGCTGCGGCTCCCGCCTCGCGCAGGCATGACCGCGCAGCTCGCGCGCAGCCGCCCGCCGCTGCCGCCGCCGCGCCGCCGCGGCCGCGGGCTCGCCGCGCTGTCCCGTGGACCGGGCGCGAGCGGAGGGAGGGAGCGGGACGGAGGAGAAGAGGGGGGAAGGCGGGAAGGGCGGCGCAGCACACGCGCGCTGCTGCAGAGCCTGGGGCCCCCCAGCCCCCGCCCCGCCATCACATAGGAATTCTGTGGCAGAGGCGCTGATAGAATCCCATTCTCCAGAATGGCGTTCAACCACCTAAAGTATAAGATCATCTTTTCTCTTCCTGCAGTCCTCTGCCGCATTCACTAGACACTTTCCAACTGAGTGGAATGCCCAACTGGCTCTGTGTTGTGGTGGCTATCTAGCCCCCATGGAGAATGTCATTTTTGTCTAAAATGGCATCCTCCACACAACATGACCTTCCATATGTGTGAGGTCACATTGCATCAAGGATGCCATTTTGGACCATCTAAGACATTCAGTGGAGTTGTTGCAAGGCTTTCTTTAACTGTCATGACATGCTACTGTCCCAGTTTCTGCAACAAATGAGGCAGGGGCCTGTGCTTTTCCATTAAGTTTTTGTGTAAAATCTCCTAAATTTTAAAGAAGCAAACTGAAAAACCAAAAATCAGTCATTCCCAAATGGTTCATCAGCAGGGTTGGGACCTTTATATCTACCATCCAGATCTCTGCCTCTTGAGCTATTGGAGTAACTGATAGCAGTAATAGGCAGTCGTCCTTTATATGCACCAGATTTAGCGGGGATGAGACACACACTTTATTCATGGGTTTCACAAATATTTGATTGACAGGAAGCAAAATGGAAAACATGGAAGCAGCAGAGATTCTCACAGACAGAATTGTAAGATTTTTTTTTAACATTGGGAAAACAACGTATTTTTTGCTTATCTCATTCTCAGAAAAGACTGAACCACCTTTTGTTGAAACTTTCCCCCAAAAGTCAGCCCGAGTAAAACACTCAGCATAGAAAAAATTCATCTCAAACAGTGAACGTTTGGAAAAATTATAAGCAACTGAAAACAGTGATAATGTGAAGTGGCGGCAACCTTAAGTGTCAGTGGTGCTTCCAGCTCTGCCTATAGTAGCAACAGAGGAGTGGAGTAGACAGAGGTCAGTAAACACAACCTGCAGGACTTTGATGAAAAAGTATCCTATCTCCAGTAAGGAAATACATGTCAGCTGAATCAGGCTTAAGCTCGAAATAGGCGCTGAGTAATGGAGCACCATTAAAGCACTGTCTGCCACCCAGACAACTATAATTGCAACTGAACACAGGCATAAATATTGATCTGCATGTTTACCAGCAAAAGCCACTTCTTATTGCTCCAAGAAATCAGAGGACAAATGTTTTTTTTTGTGTGTGCAAGGATGCTATAATAAATCTATAGCTTTCAGTATTCTCAGCCTCCAAGTATCTGTTTTCCAGGAATCATGACAAGGTGAGAGGTTGCATAGAGAGATCAGATATGACACACAAAACACTAGTGACAAAGCAGCAGCACTGTTTAATTGGAAACTTGCTTAATGTCTGACGGATCTTAGCTTCAGATCAATTATGGATGCATTACTCTTTTGGAGTTATTTTAAGAATCACATTGCCAGTTTGGGTCAGTGTACGGTTTATGAAACTGCTTTAGATTTCACCTTAATTATTAGAGATTTTTAAGAAGATTCAAGTCTAGTTTGGCAAGTTAAATGAGTGCATCTTTGTTTAAACGTGCACATTGTTTTGGAGCATTTCTATCTGTTAATATATTATAATGTGTTAATACAGACTAGGGGGATAGTCACTAAATTCTCTTGCTTGCATTCCATTGAATGTGCCAGATTTTCTGGTCTGACTGAGCTGGGCTTGGTGTCGGACTTGGAGAAGAGGGAGTGGGTTCTTACCAGATTTGCCCGTTACTTTGTGGTATGCTCATTTATTAGGGTTACTCTTCTGGGAGCAGGGGTCCGTAATTCTATCAATGTACTGCCTGTGTCACTTGTGTTTTCATAGGGAGCTCTACTTTTCCCTTCTTCAAGTTCCCTCCCAATGGAGCTATCCTGCGTACCTAGGTTCCCCAGGACTGGGTTCCTCCAGCCCCAGAATCAGATGAACACACACTAACAGAGCACATTTGAGCGGATCAGGGAAATCAGCACTCCCAAGCTGACCCTTTATATGTCCCTGGACTCAACAGGATGGGTTGAGCAGTACTTCCAAGCTGCCACCCTCATATGCGACGGGCACCGCACCAGAACAGAGTACACCTGAGCAGGCTGGGTCAGCAGCTTTTCCAAGCTGCCCACCCTCCTATACCACAGGTTCAGCACGTCCCTATCCCCACTTTCACGTTACAATTGTTCTGGTAGTAACCCACTTGATGAGGATTTTTGGGCACTACAGGGATCTTTAGCTTAGGTAAGAGGAGCATTGCTGCAGAGCAAATGGGGAAGCCAAAAACACAACAACAACAAAAAGAGAGAGATGGAGGGAAGCAACCAACTTAGCCATAAAGGTTATTTATTGCCAGGTAATAACCATTCAAGGTGAGCCAAACAAACAAAACAGTTACAGTATTAAATCTAGCTTAAATTTTATTACAAAAGTCAGGTTTAGAAAACTATAAGTGATCACACAAGTCAGGGTTAGAAAGCTATACCTAGAGTAGAAAAAACAAACAGAGAGAGTGCAGGGTCTCACAACTCCGTGAAGCTTGACTCAATCGGGGTTCCCAGGTGGTGGTGGTAGCTGAGGGTCTGGAGACAGGCAGAGCCCCAGCACGATCAGTCAGGAGAAGATGAAGTCCCAATGGAACTGATGCAGATTTTGGATCCAGGCATCAGAACCCTTGAGCGTGGGTAGGGGTTTTGTAGGGAAACAACACTGGTGCAAGGGAGAACACTAGATTTGTTTATGGGTAAACTGATGGCTCAAGGGAGTATACCAAATTTGCTTTGTTCAGGCTAGATCATTCCTGGCAGTGGGCGGTGTTTCTTCGAGGGAGCTCACAATGCAATTAGGCAACTTCAGTATTTTGGATACCAATAAAGGATTTATTACTAGAATTGGTCTGATTCTGGTACTAGAATTGGTTGATTAACATCTGGAGCAGAGATCCCCCATCATGCAGTTCTTCCCTGCTTTTCTGGTCCCAGAGTTCCATGTGGTTCTTGCTTTGGAATCTCTGTTCTCCATTCTGTATCTAATGGAGATGCCTCCCTGTCCCATCTTTGTTGCAAATGAGGCTAGGGGAGTTGTCTTAATCCTGTCACTCTTGCCTGCAGGGGTTTAGGTGTGTCTCTCACTGCTTCTCATTGCTTTTTGTAAGTCTTTCTTCTCATCGGTTTTGGTTCAAGCAGAGGCTGGGGGGAGGGGTGTCCTTCGTGAGTCAGGCAGGCTAGATACTGCGCCCTGGTTCCCCAAGAACCCAGAGTTGACAGGTAACTGGTAAAGATAGCTTTAAGCACTAAGCCCAGCCGATCATAGCCTCAATGGCAGCCAGTGATGATCAGATGCAACAATGTCCCAGGCCTATATCTTTCCCTGTGCTGGGGAGCAGAATGAGTATGGTGTAGTGCCAATACACCAACTATCCCTCTCCTCACATAAGGATAATCCTCAGAGAGCTGGATCCACAAGTTTCATGATGGCTTTGTTTTCCCTTTAAAGTCATTGGAATGATCAGCCCCCATGAATATTAACTATAGGAACTAGAGCTATGCAAAGCCAGTTGTCTTGGTTTACATGGCATCCTCCATTTGTCTTTTGTATTTGGATTCTGTGAGTGCACATTCTCTTAGGTTCAGGCTTGATCAAGGTATGTTTTTGGCCAACAATACTATTCTATAGTGCCCTTCATCACAGGACCTCAATGTGGTTTGCAAAGCTGGCAATGCATTAATATCCTCAGCTTCGAAGTGGTGAAACTGAAGCACAGGAGCAAATGGTTTGCTCAGGATTATACATTAACAGAGTCTGGCCTCCTGATTGAAGGTCCTCTGTTCTAACCACTAATTACACTGCTTTGTCACATAATTATTGCATTTTTAATTGTTCATATACTCACTAATTGACCAATTTTTTTAAATTTGCAGTGGGTCTCCAAGTTATTAGCACAAATTAACAAGGTTCTTCTAGAACCTGATTTTCAATAGCATGTGTCCACCATTCTATGGTGGCATTCATGCATGTGCCATAAGTACTTTATGTCAGAATTCAATAGTTTATTAAGAGTTATGTGCTAGGCATACTTAAATCTGTGCATTTGCAACTTTATTAATGAGAAAACAATAACTCCCTTTTCTTTTTCAAATGGAGCAAGAATCGTATTCCACTGAGAAATATAAACACACAATGCTTGAAGTTTATGTGTGCAGCAGTGTTGGGGAAGAGTGCAATTATGAGGGCAAAAGGATTGTTAAGTGAATATTTTCCTGCTTCTCCCAACTCGAAATTGACTGAATGGGTTTGACCCAAGGGATAGTCTCTATCAAGGAGATGGATAAAGCGTATGTTTCTTTCCAGTTCTTGATACTTTAGTAAACTCTTTGTCAGATTCTATGATAAACACCTTTGTAAGACAGACTCACACGGAAAGCACCATCTCTACATATAATGCCATAGCCACAGTACTTGAGCCCAGATAGGTCACGTTGGTTAGAGTAGTGTTGGGCAACCAGAACATTTGTTTACATTTGCACGGCCACCTGCAGCTCCATGGTGAACCACGGACACTGGGAGCTGCAGGCGGCAGTGCAAATGTAAACAAACGGTCTGGCGGCCCGCCAGTGGCTTACCCTGACGGGCTGCATGTGGCCCGTGGGTCGCACGTTGCCCACCACTGGGTTAGAGATTCCGGTCTAGATGCCTGCTGTGCCAAACAGGTATTGCTGACCTCAGCGTGAGCTTGCTCCTTCCTCAACCCAATTTCCCTTTAGAAATAACCAAAAAAACACCTAACCTTTGGTCTTGAACCACGTCGAGTTTGATTCTTCAGCCCCAAAGGAAAGCTTTTGTTTATCAATGACTGAAAAAAGGGTTCTGGAACAGAAATGGCTTCTCAGCTTGAGCTGTAGTACTGTGGTTGCAAATACTGAGCAAACAAAAACTAGACTAACCAACAAACAAACTCCAAAGAAAGGCTTATTCCTTTAGGATTTTTTAGTGTTTCTTTTCTTGTCTGCACTGTAAATGACGCATGCACGCACACACACACACACAGGCTAAATAAATCAGTCATTGGATACCAAGTAATCTGTAGAAGAAAACTGATTTCCTTCTAGGATATGTGTGCATGCTACAGACATATTAAAGACTGCAGCTTCTTTATCCATTCATATAACACTTTTTGGCTTCCAGGGAAAGTTTAGCCACATCTTTCTCCATCCTAGACCTTTGCTATAATGTCTGTCTGTCTTTCTCTTCCTATTAAACAGTCTCAATTTCCAGTTAGGTCTCTCATTTAGATATAATTTTACTTTTTGTCATCTTATTTTAATATTATCCTTTGGGTGAAAAAAACGTACTCCTTGAAGTAGTTATTCAAGTCTTACTTCTAACTAAGAATTCAGTTATGAATATTCATTCCTTTGAGTGAAAAAGTAATTACATATTCCTCTCTCTCTCTCTCTCTCTCTCTCTTTTTAAGGCATCTTGCCTTAAAAAATCCTTTCTCCCTATCTATCCTGGATGCATTGTTTCAGAAATTGGAAGGAATTCACCCAAGGAAAAATAAAATCTCAAATCAGCAGGAAATAAATCTCTTCATCATATAGAGAAGCAGCATTTCTGTTCTTGTCAAGAGATTCCTGGTGCTCCAAATGAACTGAAGTAGCCAATTATTATTAAATTAAATGCAGGCTTCATTTTCACAGTATGCCAACAAGAGAGATTTCTGTTTCATGGATTTCATCTGGGAGTTCTGTAAGCAATGGGGGAAACAGTTCCACTTCCACTTTTTAATTTTCATTTTTTCTGCTATTGTAAAACAGATATTTCTTTGCCAATTGTGTGTGAAACAGCCATCATGAAAAGTTTCTTGAGAGATACACAAATGCATACAGTGTTTTACACCAGCCAATCACAGGTGAATTTGAGGCTGGGTAAAATTCAGCTCCTGTGGTGGTTTCAGGGGCGGCTCTAGACATTTCGCCGCCCCAAGCAGGGCGGCATGCCGCGGGAGGCGCTCTGCTGGTCGCTGGTCCCGCGGCTCCGGTGGACCTCCCGCAGGCGTGCCTGCGGAGGGTGTGCTGGTCCCGTGCGGCCACCGAACCCTCTGCAGGCACGCCTGCGGGAGGTCCACCAGAGCTGCCTGCCGCCCTCCCGGTGACCGGCAGAGCGCCCCACACGGCATTCCGCCCCAAGCACGTGCTTGGCGTGCTGGAGTCTGGAGCCGCCCCTGGGTGGTTTTACTGCATGGTGTAACTGTCCCAATCCCTCCCCACAGTGACCATTGTTGGATATAAAACTGGAGTCTGCTCTCCAAGCCCGTGAGCTACACAAGAACAATATTCCATCCAACCTTTCACTGGCTTACTTGTAATAGTACAATGTGTTGGTGTGCACAACATTCTAAACAAAACACACATGGATGTAAAGCCTTGTTCACACTAGGAAAAAGCTAAAATGACTTTTGAGAGCTGTTTTCCAAACCATTTAGACTTCTACATAATCATGTTTTCCCTTTGTAACTCATCACTATTTAGCCAAAGTCTGGTAAACAGTGTGAAGGCATAACTGTGTTTGAGGGTACCCCTGGGAGGATTTGGACACAGTTCTGCAACACGTTTGTAGTATGATTTGGAATGGAATAGCATGAATGCAAGCCAGACTATTCATTTTGGAATCATGTTATGTTCCATAAATAGAGTTTAAAATAGCAGCATGACCTTTATCCTTCCACAGTTGCAAAAACTACATAGCAAAACAGTGGAAGGTGATACTCTACTGAATGATCAAAGTAAGTTCAGGACTCGTTATAAGCCTTGTCCTAGGTATGTGGAGGCACACTACCAGGCTTGCAGGGGAATTATAGGTCTGGGTTAAGTGATATGTCAGATGCATGGGGAGAAACTTTACTTGGCTCTAGCCACTTTCCATGAGTCTTTATTCAAATCTTATTCAAATCCACATAAAATTATTTTAAAATATCTGCCTATTTATACTGAGCAGGTTCCTTTATCTGGTCTTCTCAAGCTAGTACAGAGTGCTCTTTTGAGTAAGCTATTCTGCTGTTCATGACAGAAGCGACCTGAGGCAAACTCTCTTGCTACTGCCAAGAGACTGACTCACTGTGGGCAGGCAGGCACCTTATAGGGTCTCTCTCCTGTTGGCTTCTTTTCTTTCTCTATATTGAGAGCGCCTGGTTTACATAGTACTCTAGAGGATATCAGCCCTGCTATATTTCTTGGCTTACAGGAACAGATTAGGCACATTGGCAAGATTGCAGTGACCAAGACTGATGCACTTTGCAGTAAAGACTTGGATTTTTTAAAATCTATTTAACAGAACTGTGCCAAATTATTTGATTTCATCGTGCAGGGGTTTATACTCATCTTTTCTTACCTTTCAATTACTATTATGAATCATCTATATTGAAGTAGTTGCTGCGTGGTTTCCGCTGGACTGCATTATGCTAGCCACTGTTCAAGCATATAGTAAATGGCAGTCCCTGAGCCAAAGATCCATGTGAGTTTTCACCCTTGCATTTTGCGTTGTTTCAGTTCTGGACAATTCCTAAATCTCAAAGTAATCTTCCATCAAAATTAGTATTTCACCTAATTTTGCATCAAAACCTTGGGAGTTCAAATTTTACTTTTTTTTAAATATATAATGCATAAATCAATTCAGATTGGCTCAAAACTGGTCCCAGGTGGGTTATAGACTAATTTGGTCTGAGTCTTGAACTCTTAAGACTGGGCAAATATTGCGAATATTTAGCACAACTCTGATGTTTTAGATGGAAGGACTCTGCTTGTCCTGTCTATTCTGCTTGCTGTAGCACAGGATCTGAAATCCTAATTGGCGAAAAGAAAATTGCATATTGCATCCAATAAATGTGAATGCTCATTCCAACATGAGTGTGATGCATTTTAATGATTAAAGCTCTTCTGTGGAGCTCATTTGAATTGAATTATAATAAAACTTTGTTGTAGGCAGTAAATAAATGGTGCTGGATAGTGGGGGAAGAACAAATATTCAGGGGATATTATGGGTAAAAATAAATATTGCATGTGTGCAGGATCAAACAATGTGCTCAGTAAAGTGACAGCAAGATTTAGAAATGAATCAAACTATTGATGTGTAGATTTGGGCCATGGTGATTTTTGGAGGTTGTGACCTGAAGGCACCTCCTCCCTCCGGCAGGCAGTTTTAAAATTAAACTCATTTTTAAACAGAGCAGAATGCCTGTGATGGTAGTTACATGAGCAGTATTAACCTTTGCAAATGGACTCCGTGGCTTGAATAGGTAATTATGCATTTCTCTCTATTAGGAGTTACAAACTCATCAAGATTCAGCATTCTGCATCTGTGTTTGAAGCTCCAGGTGACAAAAGATTTACCTCTGATGGGCTGCAACAACATGGCGACTAGGAATGGAGAAAAATACAGCCTATCTCAGCGTTAGACAGAATCGCTGATTTATATTAGCTCCCAAATGTTATCAAAACAAAGAAAATTAAACATTAGACCTCTTTAAAGAATAAGAGCAAGTTTACTAGACTTTAGAGAGATAATAGGGTATGCTTTTTTTATAGGTTTTATTATCTCTTGGAAAATCTATTCTCTGACTTTGTAACCAATTTGTTAGGAAACGGAGTGAATATGAGACAAATGAATTGGTCATTAGAGGTGGTAAATAAGGATATTGATTGATGTCCTACATTCAGAGATTTGCAGAACAGCACATATTGCAGGTACTGCAGTGTGTGTATGAAAGAAGTGGTTATTTTATATTCTTATAGTAAAACTGTGCTGAATTTCATTTGTTGGGATGAATTATTGCTGTTTGGGTGATCATATCTCATTAACTCACCTGTGAATGACTATCGTGAACTTGGATCCACATCTTTGATAATCTCTCTCACACACAATCACTCAGTGCTAGCAATATTCTACCTGATCATACATCTCAAAAGAGTCATATCATGTTCATTATATTTGTCTAAGTTAATAATTCTTATTTTCATTATTATGATAGCTGATGAACTTTTAGTTTATAAATAACAACAAATAAGCTTACACCCAAGACAGTAATTCAATCTTAGAATTTTGATGATGTATATAAACAGCTTGAATTTAGCTCTCATACTTTTATGATATCAAAATTCAATTGAATTAGTGTTGTGATGGCTATCAGCCCATATGTTACCCTGCAAGTGCAAGCAATGAGCTATAGTATTTAAGAGGCATAAAGTAATGTCAGTTACATATTATGATTTGATTTTGCCTATGAAAGAGACAGTTACTTTTGACCTTTAAATGTTCCCTGGAATTTCTACTATCCAGGAAAATCAATTTCATTTGTGATCTAAACTGGTATTTGAACTCTGGTCTCCATGGAAGAGATACGAGATCATTAACCTATACCTGAATAGCCACCAGAGACGCATAGAAAGGGCATTAGTTTAATGTCTCATTTAAGTAGAAACACATAACCCCAAGTCATTGTTTGGGGCTTGAAGTCATACCCTTTGTAGCCCAGAGTTGTGAATCAAATCCTGCAGGCAGCAGTTTTTGCTGACTGTGAATAGCTTTACCTCCAAAGTAGCTGAGAGCTAAAGGAAAACTCCTTTAGAGCAGCATTAACTTCAGTCCGGTGGGCCCCTCCAGAGGCAGCAGGGCATCAGCTACAGCACAGCCACCAACCTGGCAGCTCTTCCATGAGAAGAGGAGAAATTTAATTGGAAGGCTTCCATTTGAAATGAATGCCCCCAGATCTGTGGGGCTAACAGGAGAAGAGCTTCCTGACCTATTTTGCTGGCACTAAACCCCTCACCCTTAAGGGACAAAAGAGTCCAACTCTGAGTTTAAACTCATGGAGTTATTGTCTTGCCTTTGCTCAGAAGAAGACAGTTTGGCCCACTAACCTTTATGCTCTTGTTATTAGCTAACATTTACTCTTGGTTTCTAAAACCTGATTTTATGGGAGGGAGAGAAAAAATGTCAGCCCAAGCTTTCCCTGCTCTTCCAGAACACATTCGGTGACTCTGGGAATTTAGTGCTCTGGGGGATTTTTGTTTTTGTTTTGTCTTGAAGCAGTGGATGCAATACAAACCCCCCCTGGCAATTCTAGCAATATGTTTCCACCCTGATTTACCATGCTCCCTGGGCCCTCAGTCCAGGGCCTTGGAAGCCGCTAGCTGTCTTCTGTCTAAAGTACTTATCTGGCCCCTGTTACCATAGAATCTGACCACCTCACAATCTTTAATGTATATGTAACCCTTCTGCCCATCAGAATTGGCAGCAACAAGGGCTGGATTCAGTATCTAAAGGTTCCGTTTCAATAACACAATGCAAAACCAGCTCAAGCCCCCACCCATTGACCTGGGACAATTACATAGCACCCCCCTGGATGCCTCTAAGAGGCAATACTTCCCCTCTTGCAAGCTCAGAGTCTGAGTGTAGCAAAAGCCTTTTTTAAAAAGGAGGAAAACAATGCAGCATTATGTTAGGAAACACCACAAATGGGATTCATAACACAAACCATGAGCAACCCCAGAGTGGTTCTTGAGTCCTGCAACCCAAAAGTCACCCCTCCCACAGTTTCTGTCCTTGGTCAGTGCAGCCCCAGTGTTCAGAAGTTCATCTGCAGAGTTTACCTCCCAGCCTGAATGGAAAGGGGGGAGGTATGGGGGCACCTTACGTGCTCTGCTGCTCGGGTCAATGGCCAATTGCCACACCTCTCCATGGGGTTCTGCTGCAGTCTTCGCTGCACCTCTCCACTAGTTGTCCTGCTAACCACTCCTCTCCTCCAGCTGATCACCAATTTGTCTTCAGCCCCCACACACACACTTAAGACAGCTCTCAGTGATTTCAACTCTTAGTAACTTCAGCTCTTTAGTGATTTCAGTTGTTAGGGGGGGGGCGTGCCTCAGTGTACTCAGAACCACTAGCCAAATGTAGATCTAATGCTTAGCCCTAGGAATCAGTGATTTCAGCTCTGCAGCACATAACAAGACTCCTAACAGAGTCAAAATTAGTTCTCTTATTACACCGGGGGAGCACACTACCAGGTAGACATACCTATTCCCAGCCTCTCTCAATTCACTGGGCTTTAGAACCCATGTCCCTTGCCTAGCGAGTGCTACTTAGTTGAGGGTGAGACCCTCTGTCATAAAATGCCAAGTACAGTTCTACTCTCCTTGATTCACATAACCAGGATAACTTCACTTTATTACTCCTGCCCCAATAACAAAGAGACTGGGGATCCCACAGCAGCCAAAGTGACCATTTGGGCAAGCAGTCCCATCTTGCTAGGCAGGATGGGTGTGCCCATGCAAATGAGATCAGCCCCTGAAGTCCTTTTCCACAGCTCACCACTGGATGTCAGGGTAGAGCTCATTCTCTCAATACCTCTGTGAGGGAGGGAAGCACTATCATTTTACAGATGGGGAACTGAGGCTCAACTGACTTGTCCAAGATTACAGAGGAAGTCTCTGACAGAACAGGGACAACACCAAAACCAAAAATATTTAATTTTTTGCATCTGAAGATTGAAAATTTGCAGCCAAAAACTGAAAAGGGTTGGCTTTAGGACATTCATTTCCTTGACAAAATCCTGAAAACTTTTGAAGAAAAATGTTGACAAAAGCAAAATCTTTTCACTTTCATTTATTTTTTCACAGAAACAAAAAGCACTTCCCAATCAGCTCTGAAAAGAAACTATATGAGTGGAAGGTACAGTAATATTATTTAATGCCTGTTCTATTAGCATCAATCCTCACTTGCATTTGCTGAAGTGATTGACTGCAGCACCGTAAGAGTCAGTTCTTAAAATAACAAGTGACTTCTGTTTGTTAAAATATGTCATCTAGCAGAAGCATATGCCACAAGTAATGAAAGAACAGCTCTTCCTAAAGAAATGAACTTCCAGCATCTTTTGTATCACCTTTTTCCTGAGGTGTTGCTCCTCTCCTCATAGTCTCTTGGCAGTCATAAATAGGATTGTTTCTGTTCTCCTTCTCTTCCCTTGCTTTTGTCACAAATACCTTAAACAAGAATAGCTACAGAAAGAGGATACAGCAGTTTTGCTACTGAGAAATACAATAATGGATCCCTTTGCTGTGCAGCTGTGGCAACATGTCAGGCATGTAGACAGGAGACTAATTTGTGTATATCTCAGCATTAAGTTTCATCAGGCAGCTCTATGGTGGTCAGACTGAGCAGGGATTAAAGGATACCTGGGAAAACCTGGCAGTGTTGACAAAAAGTTGTACCTGATAGCCATCCCCAGCATTGCTTCCTTCTCTTTCCTCTCTCTCCCTGTGCTTATATTTTCCCCTCTCAGTGTAAATTCTGTGCTGTCCTTCATGTGGCTGATTTGTCCTTCAAACTCAAAGAGCTATTCTCAGTCAAAGCCATGAAAAATATACCTGCTAGAAAGGTGCTACTCAGACACCCCCTCAATCAGCTAGCACAGCAATGGGTGGTACAGAAATCTGTCCCCAGGAAACCCCCTGAGATTCATCCCAGGTCTTCTTACTATACATCCCTGCCTTATGTCGCCTTCCTGCCAAGCAACTGGGTGAGACTCTCAAATGACTATATCATGCTGCCCTTTAATCAGCTGGTGGGAGTCATTGTTGGCTATTTCTGTTCATGGGCATGAGGTCCTTCCAAACCTGAGTCTTGGCCAGCTTCCCCCCCTCCCCTGTCCCCCGCAGAGGTGAGACACTAGGAACAAGCATCAAACCTGGCAACAAATGCCTGCATATTGGGAGTCGACAGGTTTATCCTCTTTTAATATTTGCTTTGCTTGTTTTGTTCATTTCAGTAGCTGACCTTTAACAATTAATATTTCTACCCTTCTGCAGCCATAACAGCATAGGTAGTAATAATGCTGTGCATTTTCATCCAGCGATCTTATAGTGCTTGATATATATTTAAGTTTACTGCTCTCCCAAGAGGTAGGTAAGCATTGTCATAGTTCAGTGCAATTGCACCTGTGTTTCCCCCTTAGTGGTTCAGTAAGGACACCCATTCTTAGGCCTCTGGCCTCACCAGCTGTTGCCTCTCTGGGATGGCAACATGTTTCTCGCTCCCTGTTGACCAGAGTATTTCCAGGCTGCACAGTTCCCTGGCTGTAGAGTGATTTTTCTCAGCAAAAGACAGGCTGCCTAAACAGGCCTGGTTCACTACTCTCCTTAGAGCTGGTAAACAGTGTGATTGCCGCAGATATCAGTTACGACACAGCTGTTTCTAAGCAAACAGATTTATTCTCAAAGTAGAAAGTATTACAGAGAAAACATATTACAAACAATAAAAGAACCTACACACATGCTAATAAGCTTACCAGAGATCACCCCATTTACTCCGACAAGGAATGTGGTTGGTGATTAGTCCTTCCAACCCTTCTCTAAGGATTGGGGCCCACCTTACACCAGAAGTGCTGTCCTTTTGCTGCAACAGAAAGGAGGCATCTGACTCTGAGCCTGTTTAAAACCAGACTATTTATCCAAAACTTCGTTTTTGTCTGTTGGTTCCTGGAGCATCAAGTTTGACCTAGTATGTGCAAGCCTCTCCAGAGTGTGACTCCAAAGGGCTGATAACCAGAGGAATTACATTAGCATACCCAAAGTTACATACAATCTCTAGCACCCAGATACCCAGTTCCAAATGGGATCCAAACCCCAAATAAATCCGTTTTACTCTGTATAAAGCTTATACAGGGTAAACTCATAAATTGTCCGCCCTCTACAACACTGATAGAGAGATATGCACAGCTGCTAACCCCCCTCCACCCCCAGGTATTAGTCACTAACTCTGGGTTCAATAATAAGCAAAAAGTGATTTTATTAAGTATAAAAAGTAGGATTTAAGTGGTTCCAAGTAATAACAGTCAGAACAAGGTATGTTACCAAGCAAATTTAAACAAAAACATGCAAGCCTAAGCCTAATACAGTAGGAAATTGATTACAGATGAAATCTCACCCTCAGAGATGTTCCAATAAGCATCTTTCACAGACTAGATTCCTTTCTAGTCTGGGCCCAATTCTTTCCCCTAGTACAGTCCTTGTTCCAGCTTAGGTGGTAGGTAGAGGATTTCTCATGACTGCAGCCTCCTTTGTTCTGTTCCACTCCCTTATTGGCATAAGGTGGGAATCTTTTGTCTCTCTGGGTCCCTACCCCTCCTTCTAAATGGAAAAGCACCAGGTTAAAGATGGATTAACATAACATAAGAACATAAGAAAGGCCGTACCGGGTCAGACCAAAGGTCCATCTAGCCCAGTATCTGTCTACCGACAGTGGCCAACGCCAGGTGCCCCCCTGGAGGAGGAACCTAACAGGCAAGGCAATGATCTCTCTCTCTCCATCCTCCATCCCCATCCTCTGACGAACAGAGGCTAGGGATACCCATCACCATTCTTACCCATCCAGCCATAATAGCCATTTATGGACTTAGCCACCATGAATTTTTCCAGTATAGTTTAAACCTTCACAACCTCCTAGCCTCAAGGGTTTCTCAAGTTTGAAGTTGCGCTATGACAAGAAAGAACTCCAAGAAGAATTTATTACCTGCTGCCTATTAATTGCCTTTTATTAATTTAGTTCTTGTATGTATTATGGGAATTATAAAATAATATTTCTTTATCCACTTTCTCACACTCACACTCACTCATGATTTTATATACCCTATACCCCCTTAGTCTTCTCTTCTTTTTTCTCTTTCCCAAGTCCCTCTCTTTTCTTTTCTCATTGGGGACCTCTCTCCCTCCTAATCATTTTAGTTGCTCTTTTCTTTTTTTTTTCTAGTGCTAGAATCTTTTTTTCTGAGGAGAGACCACATCTGTACACATGTACACAGTATGGGCGATGTGGGGATATATATAAGGGCAATATATTATCAGTCTTATTCTCTCCTCTATTCCTTATTCTCTTTTCCTGTTTGCCTTTTTCCTGTTTGCTTTGCTTGCATGACTGCTTCAGAGAACTATCCACTATCCACTCCAAGATCTTTCTTGACTCTCCTGACTCGTTTTCCTATTAAACTTCATGTTGTATGTTTAGTGTTATATTTTTTTATGTTTTTTTTTTTACATTTATATTACATTATTTTTATTTGCCATTTTGTGCCATTTTCACTTAGTTTTAATCACTTAGTTTTTCTTTTTCTTTTTTCTTCTTTCTGCTCTTGTCTGTTTCTTAGTGTTCTAGTGTCATCTTGCTTTCTGCAAACACTGTTTCCTCTCTCACCTCTTTTTTTACCTCATTTATGAATAAATTGAATAGGACTGACCCTTAGGGAACCCCTTGTAGTTACCCCACTAGTTACCCCTCTCCATTCTCCTTTTTTACCCTTTTTTCCCCTTTGTTCCCTGTCCTTCCTAACCTTCTCAATCCAGCTTAAAGGACCCATGATCTTTATCCCTTTTTAGCCATTTGGTGAGAGCTTTTTTTGAGGGACTTTGTCAAAGGCTTTTACAGAAAATAACACAATCCCTCTACTAGATCCCCTATGTCACATTGTTGTTGACCTCTTCATAAACTTAAGATAGATCAAAGAGACACGATTTTTTTACAAGAGTTTATGTTTTTGTTTGTGTCTTTTTTTTTTATTATGTGTTATTGTTTATTATTCTTTATTATTTTTTATTTTTTTTACTAATTTTACCGCCCGGCACTACGGTGCTGTAGTAGACTTAATTGTCCCCTTTTTGTTTTTTTAAAACTTGATTTTTTTATTCCAGTCATTAGTCATTGGGTACGATTTATTTAAAGGACAGGTTACAAACCTTGGTTAATAGTTCGCACCCTACATTTGAGTTTCAGAAACAACTCTTGAGTTCTCTGCCATCTGGTCTGTGAACTTGTTCTGGTTGAGTTTATTTCATTTAAAACTCTCTAGTGAACTTCAATCCAAACATCTGTGACAGTTCTCATCATTCAGGTAGCAAGCTCAGGTTTGCCAATCTCCCTAGCCTCCTCCTCCGTGAAGAAAAGACTGAAGAGCAAAGAATCTTTTTGAAGCCCGCAATGACTTTATCATCTTGTTTGCCCCTTGTATTTTTGTATTTCTTCCTTCCTTCTGCCCCACTTAGCAGGCTCAGGCTTCTTGTTGTTACTAAAACATTTTTTTTTTTACATTACTTTTTTGGTTTTTGGGCTTTTCTTTGCTTTTTCTTCTTTTTTGGCTACTCTTTTTTCTTTTTCTTTTGTTGCACTTGCTTTGGCTCTCACTCCTTCTTTGACTTCTTCCTTTTTTTTTCACTTCTTTACTTTCTTTTACTTATTTTTTTTTGCTTTTTTTTACTTTTTTTTTTTTTTACTTTCTTTTTTTCTTTTTTTTTCTTTTCTTACTTATTTTTATAGTTTTTTACTATAAAAGGGCCTTAAGGGTTGTTGTACTTAGTCATGTCTTTTGTTTGCTTTTTTCTTTTTACCTTAACTTTCCTTCTTTTGTACCCTTTTTGCTTTGTTCCCAAAGGCTTTTAAAATTGGCTGTTGAGATTTTCTTGTTGTTATGTCATTGTGGATGCTGTTGATATGTTGCTGTTATATGTCACCTGTTGCTTTATTCCTTGTTAGTACTAAGTTACCTACAGTTCACAGCACAACTCAGAGCAATCTACACCACCTTGGCCCAGTTCATTGGTCAATTCACCATCATAATTACACCATGCCAGCATAACTATTATATCTCTTCATTAATGTTATTTACATACAGTTTCAGATATTTCCTAGTTTACAGATACACTCATATACATAGTTATATATACAGATGTTTAGATTATGATACTGTGATTAGAAGCTTTGTAATAATATATTCCAAGGCTTTGTATGATTATTATCATAAGGATTTCACATGGGAAGTATATTCCAGTTATTTTCATAACATGTTTCTAAAGTGCTTTTTGGGCTTTTGATTTTTTTCTGCTTTTTTTTATTCTCTTTTTTTTTTTTTTCTTATTTTCTTTTTTTTCTTTCTTGGCAGTGTTTGTTTCTTCTTCTTTTCTTGCACTTTTTTTTTTTCTTTGGTTTTGTTTGTGCTTTTTTTACTTTTGAAAAGCTTCTTTTACATGGCACTTCTTTTTTTTTTTTCTTTTTTTGGCTTTTTTTACTTTTTTTACTTCTTTTACTGCTTTTTTACTTTGGGGTATACTGTCTTTCTGGGAAAGGGCCCATGCATTTTGCAGGATTTCACTAGTAACTTCTATTTTTTAACTTTGTCACTGTACTTTTTTTTTGTCTAACTCCCTTTTTTTTTTTGATATTTTAACTTTGCCATTTTTGTGTGTTTCCTGTTGGGCTGTTGTTGTGTTGCTCACCAAGTTGTCCTGTTGATCTCTATGGTCCTGCTATCCAATTACCTCTTGTATTGCCTTTCGCTCCACTCTCGTAGCCCCTCCAGCACGCCTCCCTGTGGGTTCCTCACCTCCTGCTCCATGAAGCAGTCATTCTCTCTATGTGGGTTCCTTATAAAGTAATTCCATGAATGAAAAAAATTTTTGAATTATCGAGTACCAGGTGACATGGTCACATGTCCTGTGAGACCCCCCCAAGCCTTCATTCTTCCCAGCCTCACTCACAGGAAGGCTTGCAAGTAAACAGAGCAATCTACAGTCAATTGGCCTAGTTGATGGGAGCCATCAAGATTCCAAACCACCATTAATGGCCCACACTTTGCATAACTACAATAGGACCTCAGAGTTATATTTTATATTCCTAGTTTCAGATACAAGAATGATACATTCATACAAATAGGACGAACACACTCAGTAGATTATAAGCTTTGTAATGATACCTTACAAGAGATCTTTTGTATGAAGCATATTCCAGTTATTTTCATAACATCATATGGAGTGCACCATCACAGGGTTCAGTGACGTCGTTTCAAGAGGTGGGATGACCTCATGTTGTTCTTCCCTTCTTGTAGGCTTCCCATCCCCGTAACCAAGGCGCAAAGCCTCAGGAGTAGAAAAATGGGGTGGAGAAAAGCCAAAAAAACCCAGCAGTGGCACAAATATGCTTGCTCACCCCTGGCCTAGCTACAGCTCTGACGGACCCCAAACACATTAAACCCAATTCAATAAGATTTGTCCAGGATATGCAAGATATTGTTTTATTGTCACAAGTATTATTGTCCCCATTTTACTAGTGAGTTTAAATGGCTCGACCAAATTCACACAACATATCAGTTGCTCAGCTGAAACCAGAACCAGGGGAATCCAGATTCCCAGTCTCCATCCCTAGTCAATTGGCAACACTAATTATGGTCAGTGCTGGTGGTAATATGCTGTTCTTGAGACTTCGGTGTCTAAAGTGTTTGTATTCCAAGGGTTCCTCAGAGCCTATCTTCTAGCCATAGTGATTTCCTCTGCTTTTGGCCTCTTCACACCTTATCACCCTCAGGCCTAATATCATGGTGATCATTTTTTTCCAGCTGGGAAGGGCTGGATCTCTCTCTCTCTCTCTCCCTAGAATCCTTCCAGACTGCTTCAATATGAGCTAGCAGGGCTGCAGTGATATGGAACACTCCCTTCCTGCAGGTTCCAAGTATATCAAAGCTTTTAAACTAAGAGATTACAAACTGTGGAGAGCAAATAGTTTTTTAAAGTATTCTTTTTTTAAAATGTTTTCCACTGTATTATCGGTCACACTTGTATTAAGGGTATGTCTATATGGAGTTAATGAAAGCTTAGTAAATTAAATGTTATTTTACAGACATGAGTCGTGCATTACATATTGTTGTAAGTGCATCAATAGACGTTGTTATAGATAGTTATCAGCGAAGTATTGATCTGTTGGACTCTAACATTCACGAACCACCATTAAAACACCCTGTTAATCATTTAGTGAGCCTTTATAAAGTATTTATAAATGTACCCATAATTTAGGGGAGACAGAATAACTTTCATGCCAGAAGTTCTTTCTAGTTAGTATTGCTTCCTCCATTAATACCCATGTGGTGCACTGAGAGAGAAGAGCAGAACCCTTACGATTTATATTCTTTGTCAGTTTTTTACATAGCTCCAGTTTTCACTGCAGTTCAGTTGGGTGGAGTGTTTTGTTCACTGTGGAATGTTCCAAATGCTAGGTTTAAACCAGGATTTCCCTTGCTTCCTTGGTGAAAGATCTTTGCGTAAGCAGATTGCTTGCCTATACTCCAGTTTCCAGAGTCTTCAACCCCCTGCCACTTGGTTGAAGGACCTGCCTTTCTCAGCTTTCAAGAGCTCTGTTTATGTCTAGTGATGGGTACCAAAAATGGCTTATGGCCTTGCTTGTATCTTCCAAAGCTCAATTACCTCGTTTCAAGAGGCGGGATGACCTCATGTTGTTCTTCCCTTCTTGTGGGCTTCCTCTATGTAAATGGGGTGTCCATTTGTTTTGAGTTCACCGTGCTTAATTTACCCCGGACCTGGTTTAAACACACTTTAGTCATAACTGCTTCATATATCCATAATTCTTACTACACACCGCATGCATACATCACGCAGTGTGTTGTCTGTGAATACAGGGATGCTTAGGTTCACAGCATGCACACTGTCTTCCTTGTGTGTATGCATCCTAATTTTGTTAAATCAAAACCAGTTGTTTTCTGAGCAATCCAAGGCACTAGTTCTTAATGGGAACTATGACACTAGCTGGTCATACGTCTGAAACACAGCCCATTCAAAAATGAGTAGATGCAGTTTTTAAAGCAGAAAGCAAGTAGGTTTGGGGTTTTGTTCCATTGAATTTTCCATTTTACCCGTCATTGGTTGTTGGGTTTTGTGTGCTGGTGGTCTGTGATATACAGGAGGTCAGACTGACTCATCTGGTGGCCCCTTCTGGCCCTAAACTCTATCACCATGACTCTCAAAACTCATAAATGGGCAACATCTCTCCAGCCAAACCTTAAAAGAAATATTTTGGCAAAGACCAGCCATGGAAAGTTTTCAGGCTGAAAGGCAAATGTTTCACACATTTGAATTTGTGAAAATGGGGACACTTTAATATGGAAAATGTCTTGTTACCTGACCTATAGTGGTCTCTACCAATACAACCCCTGGTGATTGGTTTCTCTTGTTCCTCTGGTGATACATTTCTTATTTCAATGTCAATTTGTCTGTCATATTGTGGTAGGGGAAAAAAATTTAAAATAAGAGACTGGTTGTAAAACTACAAATGTTAGTTGGGTGATTCAAGCACAAGTGCAGTACTAGAAACTACACATTTGAAATTTGTTAAATTCAAGTTGATTGTATCCCTTTAGCACCCGAATATCTGAATTCTAAAGAACTGCAGGAATGTGGAGCAGCAACACAAAGTTCAGTGTTTTAAGATGACGGGAAGGAACTACTGCTTTATCCTGGAAAAAAACTGAAAAATGTTGTCATCATAATAGTGTGATGATTACAATTATAGTTTGTAGAACTGGTCAAAAGTCAGAATTTCCTTCTATGGACAATTCTAAAATTAACAAAATGTTCCATATTAGAAAGAAAAGTAGGAAAATTTGTAATTTCCTGCATCATAGAGTTTGGAAGCCCTGGAGTCCCCGACTGTGGTGTAGTCCATGTGGCAGGCTGCCATGGAGCTATGGATCCTGGAAGCCCTGGGGCCCTGACTTCAAGGCACCCCACTAGGTAGGCTGCCAAGGATCTGGGTGGGTTGAGGTAGCAAGGAATCCAGGCAGAAATGTGCAAGGCAGGGTTCCAACCCTGCTTGTGTTCTGCTGGAAGATTTCTGAAAACCGACATGTTTCTGTGGAATGTGTCTATTTTGACAAATCAGCATTTTATGACAGAAAAACATTCTGTCCGAATCTTTCTGAGCAGCTCTAATTATTTGTACTACAATAACACCTAGAGGCCCCAACAGAGATCAGAGCCCCATTGTACTAAGTGCTCTATAAATATATTAGGGATCTGCTCCAAAAATGTCGTCAGTCTAATATCACTATTATCTTTTAAATAATCAATTATCATGTCACATAACTTAAGGAATGAGGAATAAGTAGTAGGAGTAGAAGAATTAAGGATCAAAGTTCCTGTTGTGAATGTTTCTGTAGAATCTCAGAGATGGTCATGCATGGCTATCCTTGGATTATTAAAGGCAAGTGTCCACACAAACCAAGAGTATCCTTTTGAAATAGTTAAAAAACGTCTATGTGATTCCAGATGCAAAGCATGCAGAATAATCAGTGGCAGTTAGCTGAGTTCCAGAGCAAAACGGTTGCAGTCCTTTTACTGGATAATATTGCATAATTTACTCAGGCATAATAACCCCCCTCTCCCCAAAGGTAGACCATCATAATGGCAAGCCTTCCTTTTGACATCCATACACTTCTACAATTGCAGCATCAAATGTTTTGTAAAAGGGATCCAACTTTGGCACTCTAGGAAGGGACAAACCAGGATTTATCAGCTTACATGGTTCAAATTCCCATCTTTGTTCTTCAGCTGGTTTACATTGTCATTTCAGTGGCGCTGTGACACTTTGCACTCAGATGAGGCTCTGCTACACAGTGATTTTCATTAAAAAACATCAAAAAACAAAAAAACAAGTTTTAACTTTCTGATCCAGTTTTAATAAGGATGGCCATGAATCCACAAGTTGTAGTCATATAGCGTGTTAGTGAAAAAAGAAATCCAGTCCATATATTTCACTTTCCGTCTGTGTTCTACTGCATTTCTGTAGAAAGAACTGGTACTGAAACTAGTCAGGACTCCACTCCATGTTTTCCATCTGTTCTTTACCTGCATGTCTGTATAGTCCAGTGTTTTGTGCTGCACACTATTGGCTGAAAGCAGAGAGCTGGAATTCCTGCTAACAAAAGGAGGTTCCTAGAGGCTCCCTAAATCTAGTCAGCCAGCTGACAATCCACCTTCTTCACAAAGAAGAAGGAATTACCTGAGCAAGGGTTGAAAGGCAAGAAAAAAAAGGTAACCTGAATAGGGGTGGGGGGGTTCTTTGATATGCTTTTGATGCATGAGCCAGTTATGCTACAGAGGCAGAAACAAACACCAAAAAGATTACATTAGTGATGTCAATCCAGTAGCCTAGGTTTAGTTTTCTGTTTGAGTCACTATATTCTGAGGTAATATCCCACTGCAAACATAGAGGGGAGGGGAGGGGAGGATTCTCGGTTCTATGACAATTGCTGTTAGCACTTTTTATTCTTCAGACAGATGGGTCAGTAGGAGCCCACTCGCCAAAACTGAAGTGTGAATGTGTGTTGGTGGGGAGGGAGGGAAACAATGCTACTGACTCCATTAATGAGACACAGTTTTAAAAAATGTTGTTAATTTATCTGCTGTCGGGCTGATGCTGAGACTTGTCTATTTTGTTAGACACCCACTATGTCAGTAGGATTTTCAAACCTTGTTTTAGCTACATTATCTTTCTGTTGGGGTTTACCTCTCCATTTCTAATTAGATTTGATCCGTTTGATTGGTGGGTAGGACAGGCATCTCAAAGGAAAACAAAAGGGTGGTAGTCTGTGAGTCAGTCCATCCTCTCTGATGCCCAGGTTTCAACACACCTGTAAGGTTTCTTTACATTTTTGTTTTTAAAAAAGAGGGGGAAGCAGAGTGATAGAGGAAATAGTTATATATGTGACATTCCCTTGTTTGATAAATATAAAACAGAATGTTTTTAACCTAGCCTAATACAGTATTTGAAAACTGCAATATATCTTGTCTGATTCTAGCCACCTCAGCTAACTTAGTGCATTGTTTGTATGCATGCCAGTACTGGGGAGGACACAATAAAAGGCTTTTATTCTAACCATCAGCCTTTTGCAGGCTATTCTCTTTTGGGCTTAGAGGCCCTCCCCCTCCCAATGCAAACCCAATTGATTTCAGATTAGAAACAAAAAACCAAATCCCAGCCTCAGCATTTGCAGGGAAGAAAAGAAAATAATTTGCTATAGCTAGTCACCAAAGCTACTTTATTGCAAATGGCATTATTTATATGTGCTCAAACATTACTACTAATTTATCTTGCTGATGGGGGTTATTTCACACACACACACACACACACACACATTTCAGTATGGCAGAAAATCTTGGCAGTCTTTGGTTTGGATTTGGCTGACAATATGGGCTGGATTGGCACCATCTAATTGGACCCAAATGCAGTCACTCAGTGTTCGTAGGTTTTTATCCCCCCGGCTCTGTTTTTTATCGAGACAACTAGAGTGTGTAATGTAATGTATTACCTCCTGATTAAGGCTATAAAAGAACACATCGCAGTAATCATAACAATAACCAGCACAGGATGATTGATGTGCAGTATTGTACATTTGAGCTCCAATTACAAAAGAAATAATGGTCCACTGCTAGTGTTACTCCATTCATTCAGAGAATTAAAGTCTGTGATGGGAAAGACTCTTAGACCTCAATCCTGTAGGCTTCTTTAGCTGTTGGTTTTCATAGTATCAAGCGACATGTATATTTCTTTTACTAAATCACAAATGTTATCAGTCAAAATAAGGGGGGGTTGGTTTTTAAATCTCGGTGTAATCCCCCACTTCTCATTCTTAGTAAAATTTAATGCCTAGTAGCTTATGCTAGACACACTTTTTTGCACAGTTTTTCCCCGTTACTCACTACTGATGCACTCCAAGACTTCACCTAAGTGAAAGAACGCCAGTCACATTGACCTATGCCAGACTGTGTGGTGGCTCTGACAAGTGGGTCTCAGGGCAGCAGCTTGGAAGGGCCGAATGTCTGCAGATTTGAAAAATATCACAATCTCTTCCACAAGCTGTGCTCAGGAAAATGCAAAAGGAAATTCCACGCTGTGCACAAATTCAGAAAACCTGGAACCAAAACTATCAGACACCAAAGGCGTGTTTGCTCTATTTCCAGATTTTCAGATCAATCACACAACTGATGTTTAGACATGCAAGAAACTGTTCAAACTACAAATCACATAGATTCACATTGTGAAACACCCAATACTGGATAAAAAGACATAAAAGAAACTGCTGCTAGAAAGTTACATTAATTTTTTTCCCCATCCTACAGTATCTTTTCAGTTGATCTAATTCAGTTGATTACATCTAATTTCTGCATCAGACATAGATTCTTATCGTCTCATAAATCAAGTGGCTTTTTTGACACAAGAAGTAGAAGATTCAAACCCTGGAAGTAGAATGAACAAAAAGAATCATAACCTTTGAAAAGAAGAAAATCTATTAGGTCACTCATCCCTTCCTGTGAAAGATTAATCTGTACAGCATACTGTCTTGCCCATTCAAGCTTTAAATGACCCAAGCAAGCTTCTACCTTGGAAGACCCTTCAACAATCTATTTAATCTCATCTCTGAATATTTTCTGATATTTGGTCTTAATTTTCATGTTCATAATTTCATCAGCTATTCCTAGTATATCACCTACATTTTTTTCTCCCTCATAATCTTGTTTCAGGAGATTTTTACTTTTTACATATTTTGGGGTACTATTATGCTGCCATATAATAGGGAATTTGACTTTTGTGTTTTCAAAAGATGCATGTCTTATAAGTAGGGGCCAGCAGGACTTGGGGCAAATATCCACTAGAAAATACGTTG
The DNA here is from genome assembly GCF_016161935.1 of Mauremys reevesii. Taxonomy (NCBI): domain Eukaryota; kingdom Metazoa; phylum Chordata; order Testudines; family Geoemydidae; genus Mauremys; species Mauremys reevesii. Next base: position 98,689,999 of record NC_052624.1, read on the forward strand.
CGACTTCCAAAATCACTTTCAGTTGTCGTCTAAGCCATATTCAGATTCAAAACTAGACATGGCTTTCCTAATATAAAACAAACAATACGTGAAAATTGCTGTGGGAATGGTGTAACATACTTCAGTAGGGCAAAGTTGATCTACAGTGCTACCAAAGGTGCTATAAAAATAATCAAATTCCAGATGTCTTTATTGAAGATGGTGTACTCTGGATGCAAGTGAAGTGTGTAAGATCAAGAAACCTCTTGGTGCCTGCTGGCAGAGGGCACAGGGGGTGCATAAAGTTTTATAGGAATTACCTGGGTTGGATATTTGCATAATAATTCACTAAAAAGTAGCATGTGAGGTCTCTACCAATCAGAGATGGAGAGGGCACAATTTAAAGGTTCTGATGGTATGCAGAGGGGTTCAGAGCAGGGCATATAAACCCTGGCAGAAATCAGTGCAAAATGTATCTATGGATAATATTTAAGGAGTTGTCTCTGTACTGAAAATTATTTTCCTAAGGCAGGTAACCAGGTTGTGACATCTCTCAAACAGGTTTCTTTCATGCAGGAGGTAACCGATGCTTCTCTCTCTGTCTGACCATGTGTGTATTGGGCATTGTGTGTCTCAGAATGGATGTCTGTTTGCACACTGAGCCAAATGCTAATCAGGAGATTTTGAAATCTTCAAAAGAGGACAATTACTGAAAGAAATAAACATTAGGAGGGGATCCTGTTTACAAGTAATGTCAATAGATTGTTGGGGTTTCTATGGGGGTGCAGAGGTACACCCTGGATCCTTCACCAAGAAGGCAAGATAACACCCCATTTGTCTTATGAATAGGGGGTCACAGCCAAGCCTGGCTGCAAAACTTTGGACTTTGGGTCAGCATTGTTCTAGAAGGCATGAAAATATCTAGTGAAGTAAGTTTAGGCTCTAGAATATGTGCTATGATTTTATTGTATAGCTTACCATTTGTTTCCAATATCTCTACTTTTTACACTTCTACTTGTTAACACTATACTTTATGAAATAAACTTTTACTTGTTTTCACTACAAACATACCCAAGTGCTGTATGTTAAGCAGAGAAGTGATCTGAGGTAGAATTCGTAAGCTGGGGCATACTGCTTTTTGGAATCAGTGAATCTGTGGATACTACGAGTGTCTGGAGGACCAGGGGCCGGACACTTCCAAGAGACATTGAAGAGTTGGGGTGAGCCTATTGCTAACTTGGAGAGAGTTTGGGGTCTGCATAGGTCTAGAGGTGAGTGTTTATGTTGCCCATGGCCAGCGGAGTCAGGGAACTGACCTACAGCAGGCACAGACAAGGCTTCCTCACTCTAAGGGCATCACAGCCCTGGGTACCCCGGAGGAAGCATCACAGTATGTAAATGCAAATAAAATCTTAATAGAAAAGTAGCTCTCAAAGTTTTAGAGTGATACAAAGTATCTGACCCAGATAGTTACTGCATTTTTTTTTCCATTTCAAAGAGAGACAATGGAGAGAGAATATATAACCTATCCATTCATATGATGTGACTGCAATTTCATTAAGGGTATGTAGAGCTGGTTATGATATAGACCAGTGGTTCTCAAACTTTTGTACTGGTGACCCCTTTCACATAGTAAGCCTCAGAGCGTGACCCCCTCCCCTTATAAATTAAAAACACTTATATATATTTAACACCATTATAAATGCTGGAGGCAAAGCGAGGTTTGGGGTGGAGGCTGACAGCTCATAACCCCCCATGTAATAACCTCACGACCCCCTGAGGGGTCCCAACCCCCAGTTTGAGAACCTCTGATATAGACCACAGAGCAAAGCATGAGAGATTGTACAAATAGGCCACATAAGTGAAACCAGTGAAACTACACAGTTATTATCTAAACAAAATTAAAGACTACTTTATACAATTGAAACCACAAGCTGGCATGGTTTTTAAGAATGCACAATATAACTACATGAGTTGGAATTTGGCCAGGTTACCTTACTTTTGACCACAAGTAATCAGGACGTAGAGTTTTCATCTTATCTAAAAAGCATTTCTGTAAATGAGTTGCATTAGAGCCAAATCCAGAAAGCATAATGTCATGTGCACACAAACTATGTCTATTAGATATTTTTTGAGTAGTAAAGTTATTCCTATGTGTATGTAGCTTGCAATTCTGCTTTGAAATTCGCAAAAGACATTGTATAAATCAATAGTTATTATAAGTTTTAAATTAGATTTAGCTCACAGATTCTGCTGTAGTTTAACCTTGAATTCTGTGAAAAAAGTTCTGGGACTTTTCCCCCCTTTTTCAGTCAAAACCCCTATGAGAACAGTTAATCACAAGTAATAAAGAAATTGAATCTTTTTAAATCAGTCGTTTGGATTTGCATTTCACTTCATCCTTTCTTATGTGTCTTGTTTTGGTTTGGTTTTTGTCCATTTGATTATTTTAAATCATCTCATTTGAAAGTTCTCTATTCTTACCCATCTTTCATTTCCCCTCTCTCTTCTCTGCGATTTTCCTGCAGAGAAAGGAGAAAAATATTTGCTGGTTGACTTCTCAGGATTAAAGTGGTGTGTTAGAATCATAGAAGATTAGGGTTGGAAGAGACCTCAGGAGGTCATCAAGGACCAACCCCAACTAAATCATCCCAGCCAAGGCTTTGTGAAGCCAGTCCTTAAAAACCTCTAAGGATGGAGATTCCACCACTTCCCTAGTAACCCCTTCCAATGCTTCACCACCCTCCTAGTGAAAATAGTTTTTCCTAATATCCAATGTAGACCTCCCCCACTGCAATTTGAGACCATTGCTCCTTGTTCTGTCATCTGCCACTACTGAAAACAACCTAGCTCAGTGGTGGGCAACCCCCATGAGGCCCATCAGGGTAATCTGATGCCCCGCCGCTGGTCTGGGGTTCTGTCCGCCAGCCCCTCTGAGCCCGCTGGCAGTCTGGAGTTCCGTCCGCCGGCCCCGCTCAGCCTGCCATCAGTCTGTGGTTCCTGTCAGCCGGGGTCCTGGCCGCTGGCCCCGCTCAGCCTGCTGCCGGCTGGGGGTCCCGGCTGAGCGGGGCCGTCGGCCGGGACCCCAGCTGGCAGCAGCATGCCAGTAAAAATCGGCTCACGTGCTGCCTTTGGCACACATGCTGCAGGTTGCCCACCCCTGCCATAAAGAGAGAAGTGATAAGGGGAGTCTGACTGAATGACATTAGTACAACACTCTGTGCATCCATGCAAGTTCAAGATAGCACTTGAGTTTAGCAACTTTCTTTTCATCCAGGTCCCAATATAGCTGGAGTCTGATAATGTTCGTATTTTAGTTAATCATTTTTTTGTCACTGACTTCAGTGAATTGGGCTTCTAGGGAAAAAACAAGATTATTACACAAGTTATAAAAATATTGCAATATTATATATTTATAAAGTTGTCTGTAAAGGATCCATGGGCATAGAAATAACTCTGCTCCAAAGAGCACTTCTAGAAGCAGATCCTCATCTTGTGTAAATTGTCATAGCTCCATTGAACTCAGTGTAAGGATGACGATTTACCTGAGCTGAGGTTCTGCCCCCAGGAAAGCAAATGTTAAGGAATTGACTTTAATCTGGCATTTTGCCAAAATTAAAGCTTTCACTTCGTCCTTCACCATTTGTTTTGAACCCAGTAAAGCCTGGGCCGCACATAGAATGCCATGTATGTTTGTGTATGGTCCTTTGGCATTAAAAAGAAATGTGATCTCTGTGAGAGCTTGAGTTGCCTTGCTTTTGCTAGGTTTAGGTTGTCTTTGGGGAAGTTTTCTATCGATTTGATGCATATGGCACACTTCCACCAACACAACTACTTTAGACCATTTCCAACATCATGGGAAGTATGTGAGATAAAGACAATTTAAAACCAAGGAAGTATGTTCGCTTCCTTTTTTAAATTAAAACATAACATTCACACCTTTAAAAGCATTTTTTTCATCTGTAGACTTCAAAGCATTTTAGACGGGAGGAGCAAATGTTGTGATCTCTAAAAAGTTAGGCAGAGATCTGAAGTGCCTTTCCCAGGATTACATAGCAAGTTGATAGCAGAGTTTAAAGCGAGGCTAGGTCTCCTTCAATCTCCCAGCTCTGCATCTAATCCACAGGATCATACTACTTCCTCATGCATATGGAACTTCAGTTTTTCCTAGAAAGATGGTTTTACATAGTAAATAAACATTTTTTTTTAAAATGCAACCACCATAAATCTGTTGAGGGGACGGTTGGGGTGGGGGGTTGTTGTTGCTGCTGGTGGAAATCCGAGCATTAAATGGAAAGTCTTGACACACTGTGAACTAAAACATCATTCACAATGCTATATCTCTTACAATAAAAAGAAGTGAAAAGAATGTGCGTTTTGTCATTCTCACGAACTTTTTATTACCAGGAATTTGAAAACAAATTTAGGCCTCAGATTTCTTCATTGTGTCACATTCTTCTTGGTGTCCTTGACTAACTGACAAGAAATAGTTCCGCGCTAGTCTTAATTATCTCTGTAATAACGTTCCATATTATCTATTGGTACCTGTATGTTTCAGATCAGTGAGTTGCCATTTCAATTATTTAGTGAACTTAAAGCAATTTCTTTCACCAATTGCTTGTTCTTCCTTTTGGGAACCCAAAAGTGTTGGACACAGCCTCCAGTCCTGTATGTGATTCTTTAATGTTCTGGATTTTTCCTCTGTTCTGTGAGTACCAGTTTGTACTGGATGCAACAGAAGAATTTCATCCGGAAATGGTCTTTGAATTGCAGACATTCATACAGCCATTACTACTGCTACTGAGACCCTTGCTTACCTTGCATACATAGTCTTCATCAGTACATGACCACTTCTGGACTGGCAGACATTGGGAGTGTTACATATTTTGGTGCGGCCAGTGTGCTTGGCCTGCCATGTTAATGTCATTATTTTGATGCCTGAGAACAAATGATCTTTTCTATAACTCGCTGGAAAAAAAACTTAAATGTTGTCTTAAGCTTGTCAGTTCTGTTGTAAATTGTCTCAGAAGGCTTTGGCTGTTAAGTACAAGGCAGAGGTAGATGTCAAACTAACACATAAGAGGCCATCATCCATATAAAAAAACAGAAGTTAAAATAATCATTACTCACTGCACTACTGTTGATCAGGATTAATTTATTGGATACTGTCTTTGCTGACATACATTGTTAATTCAGTTTTAGTGAGGGGTGCTATAGAGAGAGAAACCTGGATAGATCAGTAGAAAAATTATGAACATATTTACAATTTTTAAAAATAATTGGAAGATCATATGGGAAATGGATCCTTCTCTGTCCATTGATAATAAAAAAAACACACACACATCATCAGAAATAGAACCCTGTGTTATCTGTGAGTATGGATTAATCCAATCTATAGATTCTTTTACCATCCTCATCACTGTGATTCTCTCTCGCTGTCTCCCAGTGCAGAATTGCCTGTGTGCATGTGTGGTAATTTGTTTGCAGAATTTTTTTAAAATGTATACTATGCTGAAGGCAAGGCAATATGAATATAAATCTGTTTAAGCACACCAGGGAACTTCTAGTATGCACTAGTCAGGTCTACTTGGACCAATTAATGTGTAACACAGTAGTGCACTTTAGAAATCACACCTGGTAGCGTGTATTACCTCACCATGTAGACGAGCCCTGAATGTACAATTTAGCCAAATGATGGGAGGGTAGTGCAAGGATTTGAAGGTTGCCAACATTAATTAGAGTGAGGGTACAACAAGGCTGTGGGGAAGATCTACATAAACTAACATGATTACATTAAGCAAGGGAATATTTAGACTATATATCCGGGGCCTACAAATGATGGGGGGAGAAAGATTATCAAAAGAACTTGTCACTTAGAAGCACAAGTTCCATTAAGTCAAGTAGGCTCTCGTATTCTCTGGATATTAAAGTAATCTCCCAAGGAAAGTGGTAGGTGAAATAGCCAAGCTTTTGAAATACCCAGGCGTTTTGTGCTAGCCAAGGGCTGCTCTCTGTTGCAAACAAGTGGTGCTGGAGAGAAAACAGCAGCTTTTCCTTGCCGTTCCCGCCTCTGGCCACCAGAGGTCAGAGCTCAAACTGCTGTTAAGCTGCATCTCTTCTTTTCTTGTGTCCTCCTCCTCCTCCCTTTGCCAGTTTCCAGAGGCCTTGAGATTGCCACCAGCAAAGCTCCCTCAAGTTCAGAGAGGAACAGGTGGGAGAAGAAGAAGTGGGGAGCAGGTACTAGGCTAGGAGAGAAAGTGAGGATCTCATGGTTGGGAAGGAGGAAGCACCAGCTGGGAGAAGAGAAAGGGAGCTTCCAGTGGAGGGTGGGAGAAGGCACCAGGTGAAGAAAATGAGGAAGGAGGCACATACTCAAGGCAGGAGAGTGGAGGGGGCATCATTGGAGGAGTTGGAAGTGTGGAGGAAGGAAAAAGAGAAGGGGTCTAGTTCCCAGGACCTGCCTGAGAGCAGGCCTGCTGGATGCCACCAGTCAGATCAGGTGTTAAGTAGCAAGGCATCAGCCCTCTCCAATTTTATCTCACAAGTACGCCCCAGATGGAGGTAATCATTCCCTGCTGAGAGGAAGCACTGCTGTGAGGGGAAGGGGCTTCCACGCTTTGGAGAAGCTTCCAACGTTAGGATGCTGCTCCATTGCTGCTTTTATATAGGGTGACCAGATGTCCCGATTTTATAGGGACAGTCCCGATTTTTGGGTCTTTTTCTTAGATAGGCTCCTATTACCTCCCACCCCCTGTCCCGATTTTTCACACTTGCTGTCTGGTCACCCTAGCTTTTATATGAATTTTTTCTGCAATGATGAAGGAGTTGGATGCTGCTAGTTTTCATTCATTCTTGTAACATTTGGCTTTGATGAGCCATCACATATTGACACAGTACCTCCAGTGGGGCACTCCATGTAGGATTTAGTGGATTTTGATCTGGTAGGAGAGCTGATCTTGAAAATCATCACTTTTGAGGACCTGATAATTTAGATATTTATATGACTTGTTAAATCTCAGTCACCAGACTGTACATGAAACCCTCTGAATTGCTTGGGACCTAGTAGAGGGTCCTAGACGCCTAGGTTATTTGAAAACTTGTCCTTAAATATAAAAATATATTTATATACAGGTAAGAGAGTGAGGTGAACTAATGAGGAGTGTCCAGCTCTGAGGTCTGTGTTTACATGTGAAATATATCAAAGACTGTGATATTTCTATTCCTAGCTCATATTAATAAGATTTACATAGTCTTTTCTTACTGGACTGTGAGAGTTGCAATAGCTCTAGTTAGTTCCATGTTGTGCATAATTTGTGAAGATTTAAAAGGCAGCTGCTGCTCATTAGCTTTCTCAGCCCACACATATCTACCAACTTAATGTTCTTAAAAGCTGATGTAAAGAGGAGCCAGAGAAAGCCATTTGCAATGCACAACACGTTTTATTGGTCCTACAAAACCCAAGAACTATGCTTATATATTGGTGAGTGCCATCTACTGGTACTTTATTAACTAAATTTTTTTTACAGATACACAGCTATAGAGCATCCCTGCAACACTAGCGAAATGGCTCTTTCATTTTTCTGTCTAATGACTTGCAACAAGTGGTTATAATTCAACCTAGCATAAACTTACATACTTGTCTAGTCCCGTCATGGCAAATGGATGCCAAAAATGTAAAGAATTTTAATGCAAGAAATCTGAGACCCATTCTTTCCTTGTTCTGTGCAGGAATAGAATGCATCTGTCATAACTGTACTTGTGCATCAGTCACCTCTAACAACACTAAGTGCTATGCATTTTTACTGAAACCCCATTTGTCTGAAGGTTTTATTTGTCATCTATTAGGCATTCTCAAAAATTATGGTTATACTGTACATTTGATGTCCTCAAATTCCACTGAACTTTGCAGCAGTGCCGTAAATTATGTTGACTATGAGCAGTATGCTAGCCTTCAAAGGGTTAATTCCTTCAGTTCAAAGCTACTTTAAATATCAGAGAATCAGTCAGAATTCTTGTTTGCTGGATTAAATTTTCAGGATTGCACAGACCTCTGTATTCCTATAACAAACACAGATTGGCTTGTATTTACAATAATGACAAAAAAGCTTTTCATCATTTCAAGCTAAGTTGGTACTGCTTACTGAATTTTAACTCAGAAACAAAGTCCTATCCACTCTGTGATAGTGGAATTGTTACTTCCTGAGAGGAGAGGTCTTCCAGACATACCTGGCCAGAACCTTAACTGCTGTAATTCACTATAGCTCCATTGCCTTCAACAGAATTTTGCTGATTTAGGTGGTATAAATGCCCACTTTGTAACCTGGCCTAATGGTGTTCGATACTCATTGCTTTGTCCCATCTTTAATGATGCTTGTTATTTTCCAAAAAAAAAAAAAAACAACCCTCTGATCTCATGCTCTAGATGCTGGTGCCAGGAAGAATTATTTCCTTCTTTGTCTGGAGTTAATGCAATTGGCTAGGTGCATTATAAATTGGTAAAATTTGTCTGAAATCAACACGATGAAATTAAATCAAGAACTTTCTAACCGTAAAATCTTTCCAACTATAAGGATAGTTGAGTACTGGAATAGGGTTACCAAGACAGGTTATAGAATCCCAGTGATTGAAGTTCTTAAGAACAAGTTATGATCTAGGTATACTTGGTCCTCTCTCACATTGGGGGGATGGTCTAAATGGCTTCTTGAAGTCCCTTCCTGCCCTACATTTCTATGATTATGGATTCTTGCCTTCCTCCAAAGCTTTCATTTTGGCTGTATGGTACTTGATGCTCCGGTGAAAGGATTTGTCATACTAGGTGAGATCTTCCTCAACTGCCCACTGTATGTGATCACATCCTACCTGTCTAATCTCTTTTTCTTGGTTTTGTACCATACCCATCTTCAGGGTATCTAAGCACCTCAGTGTGGCAGGGGCCTGTGCCATTCTGAGCTATTCCATTTAGAGCAGATGTCACATCCTGGAAACCGGAAAGTGCTCCAACGCGCTCGGCAGACTGTGACTTCTTAAAATCAATAGCTTCCTTTCAATGGAGCTTAAACTGCCTTTTGTTGTAATGTTGCCCATGATACCGTAACATGTACATGGTACAAGAATGCTTACAGGGCTCATTTGTGAGAATATTATTATTATTATTATTATTATTATTATTATTATTATTGTCATAGGATATCTTTCTGAGTTGAAGAGATAAGAGAATGCTTGATACTCTCTTTGGAGAAAATTTATTGTTAAGATTGACCTGAAAGCAGTTAGTCGGTCATTTAATTGAGTCAGTGAATTCACCTATATAGTCTGTTGTAATATTATATAGAGATAATTTAGGTTCAATTTAATATACCTTTTGTCTATCCAATCAGTGGATGCTTAATTTTAAATGAAATAAAATAGTAATCCAGCACTTCAGAGCTGGAAATATCATTCTGTGGCAAACCAAACTTTACTCACTATTTGTATGGCTGTCATATTTCCAGAATAACTAAACTCCCACTTTTCTACATCTGAGTTTGTTTTTGCCTATTTAAATATAAACCATCATGCTCTAATCAAGCAGCTGGATTATTCTTTAGCACAGTTAAAACAAAGCTTGAATGCGCTCTTGTTTTCTTTTTGTAGGAGATAGCATTCATAAAGTTAAGTGAATACATGTTATAAGACATTTCAGTAAACTTATGGTAAGACCTACTTCCATGATAAAAAATATTTCCACCATAACCGGAATGATTATTTACAACAACCACTTCTTCCTCTCCTCTCTTACTCCTAAAAAACTACCCCAAGCAGAGTTTCCTATTCCCAAAGAAAAAAGTACGAAAGACTCCATCAAGTCCACTAAGGATCTTGCTTTGCCAGTATATTTGACCTTAGAATACAAAACCCTAAGATAGGTAAGTGGTATGCATCCTATTGTGCACTCATTTGTTATAAGTCTCCACGTCCTATGTACTTCAAGAGTTCTATTGTATTTCATTATTACTGGAACATAATTGGTGGAAACCACCCTGACTCTCTTTAGCAGATTGTACTCAGGGGGAGTGCAACTTGGTTTGCTGTGCAGAAGATCAGAGCAAGTATTGCATTTCACAGTAATAGCTCTATGCTTTTTGTGTATAGAAAATAGTCATAGTAGCTAATAAGCCAAAAGGATAGTCTTGTGACTAAGGTACAAGTCTTGGAGATAGGTTCTATTTCTGGCTGTGCTACAGGCCCCTATGTGATGTTGTGCAAGTCAGAAGGAGCCAAACCTTCAAGAGAGACAACAGATTTTGGGCTCTGACTTGAGACACCTTACATCTGATTTTTTCCAAAGGTGCTTGAGCACCTGCCATATATTTGTTTCAGTGGGAGCTGTATAATGTTTATAGTGGCTCAGGTTGGGCACTCAAAAACTGAGGCACCCAAATGAGTGGCCATTTATGAATTGTTGGTCTTAATCTCTGTGCCTCATTTTCCCCATCTGTAGAATAGGAAAAATACATATTGCTCTGTGGCACTGAGGCTTAGTTCATAAATATTTATAAAGCGTTTGAGGATCCTTGAATGGAGAGTTCCATACATGAAGGAAGTATTACTATTAAAAAGATATGACTTAGCCTCACAGAGACCTGTACAAGTCTGTAGAAGCCAAACATGTGTTGTTTTTCTGTGGTTTCTTCCACTGACATTACAAACACCTATGAAGTTTAAATACACCTCTACCCCAATATAACGCTGTCCTTGGGAGCCAAAAAATCTTACCACGTTATAGGTGAAACCGCGTTATATCGAACTTGATCTGCCAGAGCGCGCAGCCCCGCCCCCCCGGAGCGTTGCTTTACCACGTTATATCTGAATTCGTGTTATATTGGGTGGCGTTATATCGGGGTTGAGGTGTACTTTAAATAAATGTAAAAATTAAGGGAGTTAAAGTGTGAGGGAGGGCGGCTGGAGTGAATGAGGGGGTGGGGCCTCAGGGCAGGGGACAGGGCAAGGGTGTTCAGTTTTGTGCAATTACAAGATTGGCTATCCTAAAATTATGGCCTAACTTCCTTTTAGAAAAGCATGTTTGTTGCTCACTGTAGTGGAATGTATAGAAGGAATTAACCTCACAGAGGGTATATCTTAATATTTTATTTTAATTCGTCGAATCATTCTGAAATCTTTCCAAATGACTGCCTTACAGTGGCTTTTCTATCTAAATTGTTAATCCTCCAAAAGGAATTCTGACATTTGAATTGCAGCAGATGATCTGATGACATGGCAAAAACAAGATGAACTCAGGACTTTTTTGTTTTTATTTTTTACCCATTCTGGTTGTTTCAAGCCTTCCTCATCTCTCATTGAAAGGTCTCTACAATAAAGAGTGCAAAACTTATTTCAAAAATACTTCGGCTAAAGGTGTCTTCTCTCATTGTAATGCCCAGACAGATTAAGCAAACTCATCCCTCATTCACCTAGATGGGAAGAGCCTCTGAATTTACAGCAGAACCCTTGGTCAGAATAGAAACAGTACCATTTTCACTCTTGTCATGTTTCTATGACAGCTGCACACAAGTATTATTGTAAAAACCAAAGCAATTACTGAGGGTTAAATTCCACTATTTTGCTGATATTTTTTATATAGAAAAAAGAAACCTTACTAATTTTTGCTCATTTTAATTACAGGAGAGACACTCTATGCAAAAATTACTAAGTGTAATGAAATCCACAAGGCTCTCCGTCTATGGGATTTTAAATTGTTTTTCATTTTGATTCCTTAATCTAGGGAGCTGGCCATGTAGATTTTTTGTGACTGGTTGAGTGTGATAGGTTTGTGCACTGTAATGGATTCATGCATCGTGCTACAGTTTGGGCCACCTGCTGTGCAACTGTGGTCTCAATCCCAGATCTGCAGATTTCTCTGTGAAAAGGTTCTTGCTGGCATCTTGCTTCAAGGATCTGAAGGGAAACATGACAGGAAAATAAATAAAGAGCCTTAGCCAGATGAAGCAAAAAATGCCTTTAGGATGTGATTTTTCAGCAGCTCCCTAAGTGACTTAGGCACAAAAGTCCCATTGAATTCCCATTGACTTTTGTACCTAAATCACGTAGGGGGCCTCTGAAAATTCCACCCTTAATACATAAGATAGGCCCAAACTCCCATTGGTTTCACAGGGTATGGACTGCAGGATCAGGCACACGGGGATATGTAGGTCCTGATTGTCAAACTTAACTCACACTATTAGTACCTGTACCTCATTCCATAAGCAGTCCCCTTGGAATAACTGATTTCTTGTATAGTAAGGTGTTTCCCAATGTGAGTAAGGGTTGCAGAATCAGGCCCTGAAGTGATAAAATTAATAACATTAATTGGTATGACTTTGTACTAGTTTAACAGCTGAAATTTTTTTTAAAAGGGAATACAGTTCCCTTGTGCATTTCTTTTCTTTTTAAAAAATAATGCAAATCTGTGTCCTAGTTTTTCTCTTTTGTTCTGGGGGAGAAATGGATCTAGTCATGGCAGTGATAACGTAATTAATTTTATAATGGTTACACTCTTAAAGGAATGTATTTATATAACAGACTCTAATAGAGATGGAAGACAGTACAATAACCTAACATCAGAGAACATCAGTACAGAGAGCCCCGTAGGACATGCAAAGGAAAAACTTGTGCATAGTTATAGGACAAAAAGATTCGTTTGATCCCTCTTGTTATAATGTGGATGTGATGTGAGACGATTACAAATTTAGGAGATATCTTGCACCATTGTGTTATTTGTGGATTTTTTTTTAACAAAAATGCAGGTCTTTGGCAAAGTGTTTTATTATTTTTAAGTGCTCACTGGAGCCAGTATCTGTCACTGACTCTGCTAATGCAGCCCAAATGTATTTGCTTCATCATCTTAGTAGCTTTTTAGCAGCATCATTTCATTTAAGATTTTAAGTGAGATTATGTTATTGGTGTTACTGGATTAAGTTCTCCAGGAGCCATCTAAATATGAACATGATGTATTTCTTTAACCGTTATGTAATGAACAGTTTAATAATTTAAGTAAAGGAGTGGTTGCAATATAACTTGATTTCTTTTCCTAAAGAAACAAGGATTTACAATAATAAATTACATATATTCTGTAAACTGTTCTATTTCAAGAAGTATTGTATTATAGTGAGGGGTACTTTAATATTCAGGGAAGGTATGACTCTTGTCTATTTGAAAGAGTGATAGGCCTTACAGGTAATACATTTAAATTCAGTAACATTGTCTTTGGGATAGCTTCTAGGTGCTACATACAAAATATGTATTTTTATTTAAAACACAATTACTGGAAAACATAATGCTGGTACTGCAAATGGTTCAGTGGGGTTGCATTTGCATTTTGCTTCTAGGAGGGTTGGCTGGAAGAACCAAGTCACTAATATAATTATTGTAATTGACTTAATCTCGTCCTTAACCTGCTTCTAAGCATATGTCCATTTTGTGACAGATGACAGTCACTGTACAGTGACTGCTCATGAAAAATAGCTGTATTGCCAATGAAGGCTAGATCTGAATTGGCAGAGAAAGAAGGGACTTCTCAGGTGGGTTGGAAAAGATAGAATGGGAAGGATAAGGCCAATCAGTTCATGTACCAAAGGATATAAGACTCTAATGCGAATATGCTGTCATATCTCTATGCCCACCCTTCTTGGATTATAAATTCTTCAGGACAAGTATTCTGTCTGCCTTTGGGTTTGCATCCCAATGCTGTTGGGCCTTTAAGGGCTACGCCAATATAAATATACAATGCTCGTTGTTGTTGTTATTTATCATTCCAAATCAAAGAGACACAGGTATAAACTAGGTCTGTGCAAAATGCATTTGGTTCACCAGGCTGTTCAGTTTTGATCCATGTTCTCCCTTCAGTCAGTCCAACCCCTCTCCATCTGCACTCAGAATCACAAACTAAAACTGCCACATTCTCCCTAGATATAACACTGAAACTAAAAGAAACTGTAAATCACACCCATTTTGATGCAACATCATTATGAATACTAGAGTAGCATTAATATTTATTGTTTGTATTACAGTAGCACCTACAGGGTCTGGTCAGGGATCAAAGCCTTGCTGTTCTAAAATTGGAGTGAGTAGCAAAGCTCAGACCCAGATGTTTCATGTGGTTTGGGTTTTGTTGCAAATGTTTCACACAGCTGGGAGAACTGAATATGAGCCCTATTTTTTGTTGTTGTTGTTGTTGTTATTTTATTTTATTTTTCTTGCCTGCTTTATATATATACCGTCTTATGCTATCTCTAACCGGCTCCTTTATTGAGCATGTTAACACTGTTCTTTAATTTCTGAAATGGTTGCTGTTGAGCAGCCTGAGGTGTTTCCTTTTCTGCATCCCTACAAATAAAACCCTACACTACTGAAGTCAATGGGAATTTTGCCACTGACTTCACTCAGGCCAGAATCTCAACCCTAGTCACTGCTGACCTAGGCAATGAGACCCCGGAAAAAAGAAATTGAAGCTGAAATGTGCATATGACTACTCTTTCAATGGCTCCAGATTAAACCACTTTAATGCAGCAGAAACATCATTCTGTCATGTTGCATTTTTATTTACTCTGCATGATCAAAAAGAAAGTGAAGTTGAATTCTTCTCTGCAATGAAAATGGAATGTTTGGAGTTGTAGTAATGGCTTGTAATGTTAATCTACTCTCTAATGCAGACTACTGATAGAGAATACCAATATTGTTACTACAGCGCTTATGTACTGTGAAGAGTCACTCTTACCTAAACAGCATGTTTTGGCAGAAATGAAGGGCATATGCTAAATGTTTTGTAGGTTTTGTTTTAGGGTTTTTTACCAAATCTTTTGGAAGTAGGAAGGTCAAGAGGACCTAATGGAGCGCCACAATCTGCACAAATTTAGCTTAACATCTTGAATATTTAATCCACAGCAGCAAGATGTAATATGTCTGACTTCCAAAATGCCTTTGGTGGATGTAAACTCTGGTACAAGAGTGAGTGTGTGAGAACATATAGTTTACTTTTGAGTCTTTAACAACAGTATGGAGAATTTGCTGTCTCCTGGCAGATGCATTCATGCAGCTTCTTCAGAATTTCTAACAACAGGGAGGAACTAGAGAGGATATTTCCCACCTTAGACCAAGGGAGCTCTTGATCTTTCTAAAAAGTAAATGGGGAGAGAAGCACAGAAAGCAATGACAATTAATGGTAAATACAAATGTGTAACATGCTGTCTGTGGGGGGCTGTCAAAGGGGGAGCTGAAGAGAGACAGGCCAGAATAAATGAAAAGAGACAGTCACAGCAGCAGTTTCACATGAGTGAAAAGAGAAACTGACTGGAAGAGTCCTCAGAGCTACTCCTTTGTTTTCGTTTCTTATTTGGAGAAGAGTTTTTTGCACCCTGTGTTGATCCCTCCCACTCGCCTTTCTCATTTTAATGTTAGAACAGTTGTGTTGCCAGGTGACGTCAAAGCCTGAAGATTCCCACTTTAATCAGTACTGCAGTGTAGAGAAACCTGGCAAGGTCTGAAATGTGGGGGCTTTCCTGAGAGTGGGTGTTTAAAACCACACCTATTGAGCTGCACTGTTTCCATCCCGGCCAGTTGCATTGACAAGTCTATTCTCTCTCTTTCTTAGAAACTGGGAAGATCGACCAAGATATCTATCAATACAATACACCAGGATTCACTGGCTGCCTATCTAGAGTGCAGTTCAACCAGGTTGCCCCACTCAAGGCAGCCCTGAGACCTACCAACACCTCCTCTCACGTCCACGTTCAAGGGGAGCTAGTGGAATCCAACTGCGGAGCATCTCCGCTGACCATCCCACCAATGTCTGCGGCCACTGACCCCTGGCATTTAGATTCAGGTAAGGTGTGGACTGACTGCAAGGAAAAGCAGTTAAGCATTTAAAACTAAATGGAAAAATCTACCCTGGATGAATTCTACAAAGGTGACTACAATGAGGGATGCAAAATCAGAACAAAAAAGGAAGGGATTTATCATTGGCTTTAAAATCATGAGTAAGGTGTGGAGAAATATTAATGGATGTGCCCTATGGTGGGCAGGAGTACATATAAATATGTCTGTTTTTCTCTCTAGCATCCTTACATTATCAGTTCAGGTGAGAAAGAATCCACCCTTCATTGCATCCAGCATATACATTCTATACAATACACATTATGTATGTATATTTGTGCTATCTGGGTTTTTTGCATTTTAATCATATTAGACAATGAAGCTTCACTGGTCTGTTTCATGCTGGTTTTGCTTTCTGATTCTTATATACCAGCAAAATGAGTCTTTGGCCTTGTAATACGGCAGATGGATGTTAAATTTCAATGGCATTATAGCAGTCCTTCAAACATTTCTGTTCATGTTCTGTTTGGCATAAATCTTGTAATGTTTAAATCATGTGCCTAAAACTAGCTGTTGTGGTCCCACTTTCCTTGGAGTACTGGCTATTTTACATGCAAGTATTGACAAACAGGTTGTTCGCAGCACTGGTCTGTGCTGATAAATGAATACATTCTATTGTGCAGCCTCATGCAAAAAGTATCTAATTTTAAGAGCAAATATGTTTATAAACTGCAAATTTGTTTTCCACCCTTGCAGTGTCTGCTTTCCCTAGGCCATTTTGAATGAGAAATTCCATTAGCCAGCACCACATTCATCTCAGGCTGAAAATGCTGGGAAACCAAAACAATTTGCTGATCCTAGCAGGTGCATCCTGCTCTCTGACTGGCTGTTACCAACAGCCTTTGAAAGTACACAGTGCGCCTGACTTTAGAATAATGGTCTATCTTTCAGCTCCCCAGGCTTCAGATAAAATATTAAACAAATCTGTTATTCCATTCCCTTCAGAGTTATGCAGTCCAGGCCTATATTGACATCTGCCCAGAGCTGCAAACCTAATTCTGATTTCACTTACACCAGTGTAAATCACGAGTTAGGCTGTTCAAGTTATTGGAGTTACACTGAGGTCAAGCCAGTGTAGAGGAGATCAGAATCAGGTCCCTAGTGTTTTTATACCTAATTATCTCTCTTGATCAATTGGTTTGTGGCTTTATCCATCTGTCAGTCTTAGTGCCAGGGCGTGGTAAGTATACCAACTTCAGAGAACCATAGGCTCACGTCATGGCTCCTTGCAGGAAAAGTCTGTGGGGACTGGGAAATTCTAAGGATCTTTGCTGAGTTTACTTTGAATTTTAATTCTGTCAAGGAAGGGGGAGTTGTCTGAGGCTATATTAACTTCTGAACAGATTTCCCCAGGGGTTAGAGAGGAGGGAGGATGTCCCACCCTTCACCCTCTGTAACCAGGGTCCCAACAGGGGTCAGCTGAGGATACCCAATTAGGGTGAACTGCAAAGAATGGGGCAGACAAACCCCAAAGCTGCTGGATAATTCAATATTTAGATTTACCAAGCTATCACTAAACAGCTTCTGTTATACCTTGCTGGTTATTCAGAAGTCCAAACAACACCATTCCCTTGAAGTAACCCAGCCTCAGACCTCCATCCAGGTATCCAAGTCAAAGATTTCTGAAAATCTTATTTCATCATATAAAAGAAAAGGTTCTACCAATCCCACAGGATCGGACACATTACCTCCCACGTTATTGAATATTCCAGATCTTACCCAAATACACGCATATAGCCAATTCTTATAAACTAAACTAAAATTTATTAAAAAAGAAAAGGGAGAGAGTATGGTTAAAAGATCAATATACATACAGACATGAGTTCAATTCTTGAGGTTCAGATTCATAGCAGAGATGGTGAGCTTTGTAGTAGCAAAGAGTTCTTTTAGAATTTAGTTCAGAGGTTATAGTCCAATGTCCAATATCATATCCCAGGTGTACCAGCTTAACTGGGATCTCATCTTGCAACTCAAACTTCCCCTGGTGAAGCTTAAGCAGATCTGAGATAAAAAAGGATCAGGTCCCAAGGATCTTTTTATACAATTTCATGTCTCCTTTGACAAGTTGGAGCCCCTCAGGGAACAATAGGCCTTTATTTCCTAAGCATCATCGCTAATTATTCACACAGATTAACATACCGCAGTCTATCACCGGTACTTAGCTATACAAATTAACATACGACAATCGCCTGTTCCTCCACCATTCACCAATGATTTGCTATACATTTCAAAGAGAGATGAATACAGAGGTATCCCATGTTTACACTTCATTTAAATGCTAGGATGTTCTTTTGATCTTTGAATTATCAACATACAGCATAGACAGGGACCGTTGATTACGTTGTTGACCACTACCCATACATATGTAAATACACAAAAACACAAATGTTATTTCCCCACCTGTCTTTTAAGGTTTGAATTTGAGTCATTTATTCTGCAGCCTTTCTGGCCATGCATCACACCCTCCAACATTGTGGATCCCCAATCCAGCCAATGGGGTGCTGGCAGCTTCATGGCAGAGTTATAACCATATATAGAAAGACTACCATATAATGACACATGCCCGCCATACAGCCAACTTTTTGTAACATTTCAGCCCATCTCCTTCACCTTGTAACATGTAAGAAGGGAGCATAAAGCCATTCGTTTTATTAATTGTTCCTCATAAGTTCTCTTATCCTGTTGCTCATCTTCTCTGAAGTCATCCAATCAACTGGTGCCTGAAGATTATGCCTCATGCCCCCATTTCAATCTACGGTACTTACAAAATCATCTTCCTATGCTTTTTAAATCAAAGGGCCCTTTTGTGAAAGGCATATGGAATCCTTCCCCCTGCCCCCGTTTAACTTATTGAAAATAAACTAGTGGAGTTGGATTTCTATAACTAAAGGAATTTTTTCCTACAAAGAAAGCTCACTACACGTGGAGTTTTGTAATAGCTGAAGAAGGACTACCTGGCAAGAGACCCTCATTGTCCACTCAGAAGTAATGTCAGGGCTTTTCTTAACACATTCATTTGGAAGCTGGCATGAAAGGGGCCCTGGCCTCATTCTCAGTGGGGAGCAGCAGCATCAAGGTTGGGAGCCAGAGATTTCTCCTCATTTTTATTCCACTGCTCAGTGAGAGTAAAGGGGGAGGTTAAACTCACTCTACACCTCTGTGGTAAATAACTGCTACATACAAAGGGGAGAAACAAAGTGAAGCCCTACCAATTATAGTGGAGTGAAACTCCACAGTGAGTAGAATGTAGTGTCAAAGTGACAGGAGTGAAAGGTCGTTGAGTGATTCCTGACTTATACTTCACTGTGGTGCAGAGCAGGTACCCTCTCTCTTGGGTCCCCTTCATAAAGGGGAACTAGTGTAGTTTCACTGTCAAAGACGTGAAGTGAGGTGAGGGAGGTGGGTGCAGTGACAACTTAGTCCTTGTACAGGATCTCTGCTGGTCTAAAGAAGTTGGCTGTTTAACTGCAAGAAAAGATAGAGTCATAGAGTTTAAGGCCAGAAGGATCATTGTCTGAATTCCTGTATATCACAAGCCACAAACACCACCCAGCACCCACATACTAAGCCTAGAGGTGGATTAGGGGTTTGTGGGGGCCTGAGCCAGAGCAAGTGGGGGCCCCTTCCTACCCCTTCCGCCTGCAGTCCTCCCCGCCCCCGCCCCCCACCCCCACCCAGTGCTCCTGCTGGGCAGCGGGAGCAGGGCGTGGGGGCTTCCCCTACTTCTCAGCAAGAGCATCATGTGGGTGGGCAGAGTGGGGCAAGCCCCTGTGCCCCAACCCCGCTCCCCAGCAGGACCACCAGGTAGGCGGGCGGGGGGAAGAATGAGTAGAGGTGCGAGGGTGCCCCAGTTGGCCTTGTTGGCCCAGTGGCTAATCTGCCACTGACTAAGCCCAACAACTGCAGTTAGACCAAAGTATTACAGCCCATGGGAAACTAGACTGTTGTGTGCCACAGGCAGAGAATGGGAGGGGCTGAGGTGCACCAACGCCCGAGTCTCCTACAGTGGCAAGGAAATGTTTAAGTGAGAGATACCCAGATAATCCTGGTAAGGGACTCACCCCCACACACTGCAGAGGAAGGTGAAAAGTCCCCAAAGTCACTGCCAATCTGACCATATTGTAGACAATATGATTTTGGACTCTCACACATGATATTAGTAAATGCTACATGAACAACACATTTATTTTTAATGCCACTTACTTTAGCAAGTTGATAGTTTACACACTGGGAGTGGGTTAGTTTGAGAGAATTCCCAAACCATCCAAAATTTGCATACCAAAGCCGTTTCTAGTGTGAAGTGTGTGGGGAAAGTACATGAAAAATTAGAGGTATGAAATAAGACCGCCCTTTGGTTCCAGAACTGGAAGATGTACTTCAATTCTTAGTGTAAATTTCCTTAGGCATTAAATTGGATAGGAGGACAAGGACAATGACAATGGCCCTTTGAAAGTCGCAGATTTAAATCCTGCTGTGCTAAAGGGAAAGGCAGTTGGAATATAGTCAGCTCCCACCCTCTCACACTGAAATAGCTGCAAAGAACATGTCTTGTGAAGTGACTGAACAGAAACCGCCTCTGGGGTTGCTAGGTAGCCTTCAGATACATCTATTCAGCTTTATTATGATTTCACCCACACAGTTTAGTTGAACTTTAGATACAGCAATGTCAAAACCTTGGTGCTGGATGACTGAAGCCAAAACCTTCTAACCTGGTCCCCAAAGTTAGACTCATAAATCCATATATAGGTTCCTAAATCAGTGGCATATTACCAGAGATGCTGAACACAGTTCACATTGAAATGAAGCTACTGTACATCTGTGTTGTTGCTAGACTTTGGATAAGGTCTCTCAAGTAAAGGAATAGATCACACTGATTAGTTAACTGTGCTAAAACAGATGTTGCTGCAAAAATAATTCAAGATGGATGGATATTGCAAGAAGTAGCTCCCTTTCTGAGTCTGTGTCCTGCCAGTGCCTCAGGAATCATGCTAATCGTTACCTACCAGCAGAGATCCCCTGGAGGGACAAGAACACTATGATGGGTGCTATCACTGGGGTCATAGCAGAGATGTGTGTGTGCATGTTGTACTCCTGGGGGAATTCTGTGCCGCTGCATGCACACAGAATTCAAGTCCGCTGCAGATTTCTTTGCTTCCATGCAGAAAAATGACTTTGTAACAGAAAGCAAAGGGAAGTCACATGAGTAGTCACATGTCCCATCCTAGCAGCACGGGCATGTCATTTTGGGGACATGGAGCAGCCAGCAGAGAGTAAATCACTGTGGAGGGACAGGGCTGAGGAGACCCCAGATGGTGCCAGGACAGACCCACCGGGGCCAGTCAGACCCATCTGCCATCTGCTCAACCCCTGTGCATCCAGATCCCCCCCCTCCCCGCGTACCCATATGCCCCCTCACCCCCACTAAGCCTCTCCATACTTGAATCCTGCCGAGCTGAGCCTGCCTGTCCACACCTAGTGTGCCTGGCATGGAGGGGCAGAGCCCCCCCAGTGTTTCTGGGACACCTGACCCTTGCGCGGTGTCAGGATCAGGTGAAGCCTCACCACCGAGTCCATGTCCCAGGGGATTGCTGCAGGGTGATCTCCCACCTTCGTGCAGCCAGTGGCCTCTTCTCCCCACTGCAATACTGGAGCCTCCACATTTATTTATTGACAAATAAAATTTACAGAATTTTTAATTTTTTGGCACAAAATTCCCTCAGGAGTAATGTTAAGGAGGAGAGTGAGCAGCAGGGGTTCACCAGTCAAATAACATGAGACCACCTGATAGTGCTAGCAATATAATCCCAGAGCTACCGTGAAAAACAAGTGCTACATATTAGCTTAAGACAAAGTTTTCAAACTTGGATGCCCACAGTTAGGTCTCAATCCATTTCTAAGCAGGCAGCTGTGCATACCATAACTACTACTAATTAGCTCTCAGGTTGGCAGCCATAGAGACAAAACTAGAATGTGCCCTAGAGACTAAATCACCCTCTTGCGCCTAGAAGTGGTTCCTGTGAGTCAGGTGTGAGACACCTTGGTGGGAAGGCATGCACTGCCATTGCCTGTGCTACACACAGGACTTCAGTCTCTAAGGCTATCATTCTTGCACTTGTACTTGGCACTGAATTCACATACATTTAGCATTAATACAATCAGCATTTTCATTTCCTTCTGGATTCATTGCCAGAGTTAAAATGCTGCTTCACCCCCTTTTCTGGCACTTTGCCTTACTATTGAACAACTTTATCTTAAAGCATTATCTTGTTTAGCTTGCTGAGTATTTTTATAATGCATAGTCTTTTGCTGTTGCCATGGTGACTCTTTCTGGTGATGAAGCAGTGAAATTCAACAAGTCATTCTCCATTGTAGTCTGATTTACTGGGGTAAAGACGAATGAAACCAATGCAAATCAGCAGTATAATTCCCCTTCTACAGAACCCCCATTAATTCTCAGCTCACAAGAGATAATCAAGTAGATTTGATTTTAAAATGGACATTTAATAATTAGTCAAAATGTAGTCTAACCTTTTATGGTATTTTGGAATACAAAGTATAAAAAGGACAAAGTATTGCAATTGTAGAAATTACCTTCTATATGTACTGTGCATTTTAACATAACGTTGTTTACAATTTTACAAGTGTATTTAACCATAATTAGCTTGCATCTTAAAATGTAATGTCACAGAAGATGGAAAAGCTACAAAGGGGTAATTTCTGGTTTATTTGGTACTGAAGGGTTTTTTTTAAAATCTGTCTAAATG
Organism: Mauremys reevesii; assembly: GCF_016161935.1. Lineage (NCBI taxonomy): Eukaryota > Metazoa > Chordata > Testudines > Geoemydidae > Mauremys > Mauremys reevesii. The sequence continues at coordinate 98,712,648 of NC_052624.1, forward strand.
CAAATTAACCAGAGTGGATGTCTTCAGTAATTTAAAAAAAACACAGTTAAATAAATAATAAATTCGTTAATTTGGCAGTGGTACTGTGTGACTGGAGAATTGCAAATGTAATGCCTATATTTAAGATACGGAGGGAGATGATCTAAGCAACTGCACACAGACACATTTGCCTGACCCCAGCAGTGTGCAACACGTTAAAACAAATTTGAAGGAAAGAATCATTAAAGACATGGAGATAAATGGAACATGGGTTTACCAAAGATAGACCATGCCAGACTAAGCTGATATCTTTGATAAGAAAGTTTATTTCTTAGGCAAGGGGTATGCAATAGATCTAATTCATGTGGATGTCAGTAAAGCATTTGACACAATACCATGTGGGAAATTACATGTGGTTTGTGACAGGTTGGGTGCCACCTGATATACTGGGGTCCCACTGAGCCTGCCCGTTCCACCAGCCTGGGATCCCTCACCCTGTCCTGCTGTGCCAGGCGCTCAAGCCTTCTCCAGCACACACACAGGTAGAGACACGCCCAGCTGCAGAAAGATACACAGACACTGAGATCAGCTCTGTGTGGGAAGACTCCGTTCGGGGATTGCCCAGCACTCAAGTGTACACGCCCTTTGGGATTCAATCCCAAAATTATATTGTCTTGGGCTGCATAGAGATTTATACAGCGTAAGCTCATTAAATCCGCCCCCTTCCTCAATGTGGAGGAAGTTATGTACAGCTTCTCTCCCTCCTCCCCCAGTTATGAATTACACAAACTTGTTTTAGAATGAACAAAAAACAAGTTTATTAACCAGAAAAGGCAGATTTTAAGTGATTATTAGGTCTAGCAAACAGATCAAAGCAGATTACTGAGCAAATAAAACAAAACATGAGACCTAAACTTAATACACTAAGTTAACTGGTTAATAGTAGCAAATTCTCACCCTAAATGTTGTTTCATGCAGGTTGCAGAGTTTCTTGAAGGTAAACTGCACTGCTTTCAGCTTAAATCTCCAGGTATGCCCTTCAAAGGCCAGACCTTTTTCACCTGGACTCAGCCCCTGCGCCCTCCTGCCACCCGCTCAGTTCCTTCGTTTCTTCAGGAGTTTTCATCAGTCTTTCTTCTTGGGCATGGAGGCATTGGAGAAGAACCAAGTTTAACTCAGTCCCCGGCCTTAGATAGGATTTGCATATGGCAGGAATCCTTTGTTTCCCAGTTTGACTCCCACCCCCTCTTATGGAAAAACACTAGAAGTTGAAGATGGTGTCCAGTACAAGGTGACATGGTCAGCTGACCCTGCAGTGTCAAAGCAGCATCCCAGGAAACTTCTCAGGAAGGAGGGAGATTAGCATCTTCAAAGACTTCCCCCTAATGGGCCATCCGGGCTGTTTGCATACTGTCTGGTGGGTGTTCCCCAGGAAACACAGTTGTAATTGTTACATTATTAATATACCTAACTTCAGATATAGAAATGATACATGCATACACATTGGATAAGCATATTCAGTAAATCATAACCTTTCCATTGACATCTCACATGACCCACCCATCTTGCATAAAATTCATCTTAGTTATGCCATATTCATATCATAAGCATATTTCTATGAAGAGTATGGGACGTAATGTCACATGGTTAACTCATCATCTTATGTTAAACCTTTCACTAGGGATGATGCGACTAATATACCAGCACCGTGGCTGTTTTGAACAAAGACATCTATCTCCTTCCTGAGCAGCGTTAGAGGTTGTCAGTGAGTAAGGCTGGGCTTCTAAGGTTCTTTTCGGTGACCATTAGCCCTTCCACATGTTAGTAGACAGAGCAATTGTCTTTTGACAGGAAATATCTCAGAAATGCTGTTCAAGGATGCGCCAGTTCAAAAAGCAGCTGATATACTGAATAGCTGCTGCTTTTAGTATATTATATTCTCTTTGTCCCTGTACGTTTGGATCATGAAGGCAGAGGATCCCAAGCATTATTAGCTGCAGATACTATTTCTTATTTCAAACTATCTTGGGCTGTGGATGCAGTATATGGAGCATCTCCCAATTTCAGACCTCTTGAAGAATAGCACACTAAATGGTTGATCTTCGTTTGTAATGGTGCTTCCAACAGCACAAGAGACAGCTCGATAACAGATGATATAAGAAGTTTTTCTCATCATCTTCTTCAGAGGAAAGCAACGGATGATTCTTTCCTACAAATCCCTATCTGTAGTGACAGATGAGTTAGAAGAAAAGAATCAGTCATGTTTATTCATGATGGGCTCCTCCATTTCCAAACTTGACCTCTGAAGACACAAAAAGTGCAGATCCAGAAAGTGTTTAGAGGACAAAAGGCCAAGCATGCTGCTGTACTAAGCATCTGTACTGAGAATGACGCCATATTTTTAAAGTATTACATACTGGGCACTGAACAGTATTTTTTTAAATTAACATGCTTGTTAATCATTGCTGGCATCGCAGTACTCACTGACATTAAGCTATAAGCTAGACTCATCATTGCCCACTCATGCAAAGATTTGAAAAATCCCCTACATCATGCCCTTAAGGCCAACAGAGTCAGCCTCTGGCAGGCCTCTTGAGAAGTGAGTTCCAGAGCCAAGGGATCTCTGATGAGAATGACCCACCTTCAGCCCCCAGATTTACATACCTAAGGAGTGTGCAGAAATGTACATGTTTGATTTCTGGTGCATTTGCTAACAGGGAAGAGGTGATTTTCTTGGGTAGCCAGGACCCAAACCAAGCAAAACTTTATAGCTCAGCTGCTCATCATCAACACTGCAAATTAATATTAATAGGTAATAGATCTTAAGATGTATCAGTTTATATTTTTCTCATCCCTAAGGAGCAGGGAGACAAACTAAGGAAAGCATCTGAGATTTGGTAACATCAGTGCTTGCGCCTTAAATTCTTAATTATGGTGCTAGAATTTGCTGTAATCTCTACTGATGGAGAGTTAAAAATTGACCCTTGCCTCTTGCCTGGTTCTCTTTCACAATTATGCATATTTTTCTTCTCCTAAAAGATATAATCGTTCCTGACACTTCATCAGATACACCAGCCAGTTGATGTTTAGCTACCTTCCAAACCGATACGTTGTTTTGGTACGTGCTAAGAGACCCACGCATTTGTAGCTATTTCGTATAGCACTGAGTAGAATGTTAATCATGTAGTCTAGGAATAAGAAAGTTAGTAGTTTAGTTTAAAAAGAGAGTCACTGTCACCAATGCTAAGACCATATCTATTTTACAAGTATTATCAATAACTAGGAATCCTGTTAAGGGAAATTATTAAATAGTGGAGAGGAAGGCATTTTGATATCCAAATTTTTGGCTCCACTACCTTGCTTTTCCTTTGGCTCTCTCTCTCCAGAGACTGAAGACAATTTAGTGAACTAGCATAAACACTCTGAAGCTGAAGGCCAAGGTTGGTGCCTTTATAGTTTCAAGTTTAAATTTATATTTTGACTCTGAATATTGAAGCTCTCTTCTTTGCTCCAACCTCATCCCACATCCTCCATACAAAAGTTTGGGGTTTTTTTGCTTTGTCTCTTTTTTTCATAAAATTAATGCACACATCACATGTATAGGGCCTGATCCTGCTCTCATTAAAATCAGCCACAAAATCCTCATTGACCTCAGCAGGGGCAGGATTGTGCCCACCATTTTTGAAAATTACAAATATAGGAGCTACAAATTATAGGCACATTAATGTACAAATTGGGAATATAGCAGTTGCTATTTTTCAGGCTTCTCAGTTTACAAATACATTAGTTTAAAAGCCATTAACCCTCAAGACTCATCACCACAGGCTTCATCTTTCACCGAGAGAGGTGTAATGGCATTACACATCTCAGTATCCAAAACCTTTAATGTGACAGCATAGAGTAGCAAGGGTCTCCAAAATGTGTATCAAAGGGCCAATAATCAAACAGTCTTTATTGCTCAGATGTATGTATGTGTGTGTGAGTGTAGAAAGAGATACAAATACCTTGAACCAGGGCCCTATTTAGGTCACAAGATACCGTCTCTTGAAGGCAAACAGAAAACCAGACTTTCCCCACTGCATGGGTCGGAGTAGACATGCTGCTTGCAGGGTAGGCAACCCATGTAAATGAGTTTCCCAACCCTGAACCACACTATTCCCTATTCTTAGTTCTTTTCTGTCCTTGCAGGGTATACATAGGGAGGACTGGAACTATTTCCACCCTAGGGCTATTTTGTAATCTCCTTCCATGACTCCAACAGAGAGAGGAGAAGAGAGTCAAAATCCTTCCCAGATGCGATTGTAAAATGAAACAAGACAGAAACCCTGTCTTTGGAGGTTTACACACATACACACGCTTTCCATAAAGACAATTTTCCCTGGTCCCAAAGCAGTTTTTTATAGGTTTCTCTTTGGGTCCATTACCAATGCTTAGATATCTACAGCTAGGCTTTGATCAGCACTTAACTCTACAGTTCCTTTGGGAGCACCAGAGCGTTTCATATTCTACATTAATTATAAAAGGAAGTATTTGTTTTCCTTCCTTAACAGGTGAAATGTAAGAACTGTTCATGAAATTTTCATGACAGTAATAGCTTAGGCCGGCATGACTAATATATCATCAGTTCTTGTTCGAAGTCCTAGTGAGGCACCCAGTGACATGCAGATGTATCTACTGAGAAGTAAAAAGACAAATGGGTTCAGGCTTTTGAGTGATGTAATATACTGCAGATCAGTTTGGAACTTTGATAACAGTAAATATTCAAAACACTACATCTAAATCTAAACGTGTCTAAAATTTGAACTGTTATCAGACAAATGCAGCCCTATATGGTGTAATCCTGCAGTATGTTACCATTCTTATACCTAAAATGTATTGACCTGAATAAGGAAGAAAATCATGCATCATGGAACCTTTAACTTCGAAATGAAAATTATATTGGTCTTGATTCTCCACTGCCTTGCACTTGCACAATCAAAGCATGTAAAATGCTGTCATTGGGAAGTGACAATGCAAAGTGCAAGGCAGTGCAGAATCAAGTCCATTGGCTCATCTAATCCATCCCTGCTCCCAGTGCAGGATTATTCCCTATGTTTTCTCGTGTGTTGTCCAGTATAGTTTTTTAATTCTCTTCAAGGATGCAGCTTTCGTTGGAAGACTGTGTCCTTCCACCCTTCCCTAGGAAGATTTTTCCTTAGTCACCATAAAAACTACACACAATTTTTACACGCCTATCACATAGGGTGAACAGATGTCCCAATTTTATAGGGACAGTCACGATTGTGGGGTCTTTTTCTTAGATAGGCTCCTATTAACCCCCACCTCCTGTCCCGATTTTTCACATTTGCTGTCTGGTCACCCTACTATCCCACAATCACTTTTAAAAGCTTTTTTCTGTGGTTACAAGAAGAATGCTCTAACAAATTTCAGGAACCCCGGCTATAAGAAGTTAAGAGGATAGTAGCAACCCATTTAGGTGTTACTCCATGCATCTCAATCTGGAGATTATTGGTGACAAGTTAAACGGCAATGGTGTTAACTATTACACTGCTGCTCATTCTAACAGAAACATCCAGCAAATGTGTCTTTCCATAATCCCAGACTGTCTCCCACACTACCCTACGTACCAATTTCCCAGTCTGCCTTGCACTTTGCAAGTGTATCAGATGACATGGTGTCTAAAAACCATAGCTGAGTTTAGATTCCCCTAAAGCAGTTCAGTGCATCCACATGTCAGCCCTGTGTTTGGCACAATGGTGCTGGCATGTCCTCACTTTACACTCTTTGCATCTGGTTGGTATCTGTGCATGCTTACTGCCACAGCCGCCAAAGCGGAGGATTTGGAGAATTTTATCACATTTATTACCAAAGCAAAATCACGGAATTCCCAAACCAGAGAAGTGGCTTCTTTCCAGGATGGCTGCTTCCACTGAAGAGTTATTTGCCATGTTTGCTACTTTTTGATTCCCAGTGGATTGATAAAGATGGACAGTTGGCTGCTGTAAAACATAGAGACAGGGTGGAGATTAAGGGATTCCTGAATATTGAAGACGACTATCAGTATAGTTCCAGCCCAGTCTTTACAACCCAAATAACTAAATGGCCCTATTTATGATCCTGAATAATGGCTAGGGTGGTGCACGGTGTTTAGAACCAAAATTCATTCAGCTTCTTTGTGAGAATTGGGATACTTTTGACTAAATAGCATGGCAGTGACTGGTTGAAATTTCTGAATGAGGAAGGCAGCTTTCTTTTTTCTTCCTCAACCTAATAATGCAGCAGCAGTACAGCTGTAATCCCTATGAGCAAAATAATTGCTTTTGCTATGTGAAGGTTAGCTACATGTAATAACTACAGCTTCGTGACGCTTATTTGCTCTGGGCAAGTCATCGTTTGTGGCCATTGTGGAACAAGTATCGGGCAATGAACACAGTCCTGCTGGGATATGTTCCTACAATTAATGTCCTGGAGATAATGGAAGGATTTGAAGAGTCGCCAAACTGTGATGGAGAAAATGAACACTCTTGCCTATTAACAGCTCCCCCATTGGTGCACCTGTGTATTATTGCCACATAGACTATTTATTATTCCTCTTTGATGCAGATCCTAGTAGACCACATACACAAGTGTCTAGATATTAATATTAGCTCACCAGTCAGTTAACAAGAATTTTGAAGAACTCCTGTTTGTATCCAAGGAAGAAGAATGGCAGACTGTATATTCAAGATGGATGTTGATAAATTGGAGAGGATTCAGAGAAGAACCACAGGATAATTAAAGGGTTGGAAAACATGCTTTATAGTGATAGACTCCAGGAGGTCAAACTATTTTGCTTAACAAAGAGAAGGTTAAGAGGTGACTTGATTACAGTCTATAACTATCTACATTGGGAAGAAATATTTAATAATTGGCTCTTTGGTCTAGTACAGAAAGGTGTAATATGATCCAATGGCTGGCAGTTGAAGCTAGACAAACTCGGATTGAAAATAAGATATACATTTTTAACAGTGAAAATAATTAAACATTGGAACAATTTCCAAGGGCCGTGGTGGATTCTCCATCACTGACCATTTTTAAATCAAGATTGGTTGTTTTTCTAAAAGATCTGCTCCATGCATTATTTTGGGAGCGTTCTATGGCCTGTGTTATACAGGAGGTCAGACTACTAGCTATTTAACACACCGTGGCTCTGCTCCCAGAGTATACACATGGGAAACCACTTGGGGCCGTGGGGTCTGAAGAGAGTTTTGGAGCTAGAGCGGTGATTCTGAGCTATTAAGACTTCGGTGCAGATGCTTTGCAACACAAAAGGAACCTAGATGCCTAAGAAGAGAAAGTTAAACTCCATAATGAGCAAGCCTCTGGATTGCATCAGTAGTCTTTAATGGCAACCTATTACAAGATACACCAAAGAAAAAAGAACAGCTACGCTTTAAATACTGACCTGAGTAATAAATAATTTATCCAATTTCTGCATCTCCTCCAGTAATGGTTTTCTTATTGAAATTTTCTTGTTGATTCATTGAAAACATTATCATGTTTCAGTGACAAAGTATCAAGTGCTGTAAACATGCATCCATATGCACAACTACAGGGTTGGCAGTATAGAGCTAGCAGTGATGGGCAATACAGAAAAACTTTAGCCTAAAGCTGAACTGATTCTTTGGCCCATCTCTACCACAATCACTCATTTGTTTACTTTAGGCTGTGTAACAAAAAAGAGAATTCCTTTTTCTGTCACACAGTTTGCTGGTATTGTATAGCAATCCCTAAAGGCTGGAGAAATTGGAATCTCTTCTGGACAGCAATGTCTAGTATCACTAAGGCAAAAATCTCATTAGAAGCATGATGGGATCTCCCACTGTTAGGGAGAAATAAATTAAAAAATCGTATAAAAGTCTTTGTTAGTTCAGGATGCTGCAGACATACTCAACTATGTATTATACTGCTGGATTGCCTCTTGTATTTCATTTAGATTCTTGACTGGTTTGGGGTCGAGTGGAGTGGCTTTGAGATATCAGGCAGAGGGGAAAGTTTCTTATATAAAAATAAAAATACAAATTGCAGCTGACTTTTTTTAACGTTATTTATTTTAGGATCTTGGGCTTGTGACAAGTGTATTTTTAAGCCAGTCTTGTGAGTTTTCGGGAACTGATGTATTATAACATGAATCTTTGATTCCCGCTTTACAGCCAGTGCTGATTTCCCATACAATGGTCAAGCTATAGGAGATGGAGTTAACAGGAACTCTGCCATTATTGGAGGTAAGAAAAACATATGCCCTGGTAAGATGTTTTGTGGCTTGTGTATAGAAATTTGAAACAGCAGAAAATAGTGTGTTCAAACTGCTTGGTTTAGTAAAGGGCTTCCCTACATCGGACAGTTATACCAGTTTAAGGTAAGGTTTGAATTTAAACCACTGTAGTTATACTGTTAAAACTCCCCACGTAGACCTTCTTAGCCCAATTGAAGACTGCCTTTTTTCAGTTTAGCTTGCGGCACTTTGGAAGCTATTTAAGCTAAAGTCAAAAAAAGCCACTTTTATTCAGTGTAGTTGTACTGGTATAACTGGGAAAATGTCCTGCCGTTTAGTGTAATGAACTCGTACACACCAATCAGCGTGAACCTGGGGCCTGATCCTGCTCCCACTGAAGTAGGCTCAAGCCTGTAATTCAAAGGTTGTAGATCAAGCACACTCTGTTATACTCTTGACATGATTCAGCTATCACCAGGGGCGGCTCCAGGCCCCAGCACGCCAAGCACGTGCTTCGGGCGGCAAGCCACTGGGGGCGCTCTGCCAGTCGCCGCGAGGGTGGTCCCGTGGCTTCGGCCGACCTCCCACAGGCGTGCCTGCGGAGGGTCTGGTGGTCCCGCAGCTTTGGCGGACCTCCCGCAGTCCACCGAAGCCGCGGGACCAGCGGACCCTCCGCAGGGAAGCCGCCGAAGGCAGCCTGCCTGCTGTGCTTGGGGTGGCAAAATGCCTAGAGCCGCCCCTGGCTATTACGCTGGCCTCACCTCTACTTAGGGGCCAGATTCTGCCCTAACATCTCACAGAACCTCATAATAATTACAAATGCACATGTTATTAATTGCACAATTTGGCCTCAGCATCTAAGAGCTTGTCTACACTTAAAATGCTGCAGCGGCACAGCTGCAACACTTCAATGAAGACATTACCTATGCCGATGGGAGGGGTTCTCCTGTCGGCATAGGTAGTCCACCTTCCCGAGAGGCGGTAGCTAGGTCAATGGGAGAATTCTGGCTACACCGGAGGCTAGGTTTGTTTAACTGCCTCTCTCATGGGGTGTACATTTTTACACCTCTGAGCAATGTAGTTATACCAGCCTAATTTCCTAGTGTAGACCACTCCTTAGTGAAACTGGTTTGTGAGAAGCATTTTTTCTTAATCATAATTCAGGTATTATCTGCAAAATGGGGATCCTGGTTCAGATTTATACATAGACGTATATATGCTTAGATCTCCTGGCCTACACCAGGGTAAATGGGTATTCAGATAAGGGGGTTGGGTCTGAGCCCCTCTTTAATTAGCACCGTAGTATGCTAGAGAGGGATAGTATTACCACATTAATCTCCAAATGCAGTCAAGTATTTTTCTAAAAGATAAACCTTTCATCTTAAAATCTGTTTTAGGGAGAAATTACCAGAGCTTTTTTTCATTTATCCACAATGGAACAGCTTCAATATGGGGGGGCAGAAAGAGAGAGTCTGTAGCCTGGTGGTTAGAGCACTCACTTGGGAGTGGGAGACCGGGGATCCAGTCCCCTGCTCCAAAGAGGTTTTTTAATTATTTATGCACACGGGAAAAGCTTCAACAGGAGAGACTTAGGGGTCCCCACAGAATAGCCCATGGCCCAGTGGTTGGAGTATTCACCTGAGAGATGGCAGACCTCTGTTCAGATCCCGTCTCCTCATCAGGTGGAGGCAGGATTTGAAGTGGGGATTGCCCACAGCTCAGGTGAGTACCCTAACCACTGGGCTAAAAGCTACAAGGGAGTCCTTCCTCTTAAAATGACATAGGTGACTACTCCCAAGAGAGACTTTGCAGCTGAGAATTCAAAGCAGAGGGAGGCGCCTCCCTGCCTCCAGACTTAGGTGCCTATTTCTGAGAGGAGTGAGGGGCGGGGGTCTTGTACACCCCTCCCTCAGCTTGTCATCTCCCATTGCCTATCTCAGGGAGGCAGTCATCTAGTGTGCTTGCTTTTGTGAATCCCATCCTGAGGTGCCTATCTTTCCCCATTCATTTTATAGAGAGCCTGAGAGCTCTGTGAATCCCATTGATTTTCTGGTCACCTAAAAGCTAGGCATGGTGATGGTGACTTAAGTATCTTTGTGAATCTAGCCCTTATTATCAAACCTGCCCCTTTTTAGGGTGGAAAAACTAAGTGTCTATAGATTGTTGGAAAATAGAAAAATGTTTACAAATTTTTTTGTGAAAAGTACCCCATTTTTAATTTTAAAAATTTGAAATTGAAAATATTTTGACGAGCATCAGCGTTTATCCCCCATACAAACTGGGCTCCCTCCAAGCACAGAATTGCATCTCTGAATATAGGGAACGTAACTAAACAACACCCTGAATGCCCAGCTCATCAATTACCAAGCCTCATATAAAACGACTGACTGCAGAAGAGAAAAGGCTTTCTAGGATTGTTAGTGTGAGAACCTTGCAGTTTCCCACTCTGGATGAAATTCACACACCCACAGACGGGCCTCTACACCACACTTTAACTTTAACACCCTTAGGGAACAAAAGGAAGGTCATAAAGGGGGCTTGCTATGTCAAAGCACTCAGTACTTGCCTCAACTAGGCTATTGCAGAGGTGACTCTAAATAGGATGGTGCAGTTGAGGGTAGGTCAGATGAGGGGCAACCTCACCTGACCTCTTGGGGGTTCAGAAGGCCAGTACCCACTATTCCAGACAAATGCAATAGGCATCATAGAAGGCCTGTGCTGCATCTCTATGGCCTACCTACAGGTGACATGTGGATTCTGTCCCCCAAGTAGTTGCCCTGACAAAGCCCAGGTAACTCATCTTCATTTATATGGGTATTTAGTGGGAGTAGTTGGGCCCTCTGTCTCTATGACCACCCATAAAGCACCAAATACACCTGTGGACTGTATAAATAGTAATAATGTTGAGGTTCAACCATTGCAGTAAGGATTAGGGGACTCCGTTTGATTAAGTTTTGGAATAAACCACAAAGAAATTCCATAGACATTAGTAGAGCCAAACAAAAAAAAGTGAACTTTCAGTGGTAGTTAATTGCCAGATTGGTGTAAACATACGGAGTAGACGGTAAAATCAAGCCCCCGTGGAATTCCTGCATTTTTTTTCCCGCTTCTGTCATTTCTCCTTTCCATTAGGTGTCATCGCCGTTGTGATCTTCACCATCCTTTGCACGCTGGTGTTCCTGATACGCTACATGTTCCGTCACAAGGGAACCTACCACACCAATGAGGCCAAGGGGGCGGAGTCTGCTGAGAGCGCTGATGCAGCCATCATGAACAATGATCCCAACTTTACGGAGACCATCGACGAGAGCAAAAAAGAGTGGCTTATCTGAGAGTGTGCGGAGGGGGTTGGAAGCAGGGCCGGGGTGGGGTTGGGGATGACTCTTTTAGCAAGGAGAGAACACTCTACTTCAGACTTTTGGGCACATCTAGTAAAAAGATCAGCACAAATGAAGGAGCAAGCAACAGGCAAAACCGATGAGACTGGAAACCAGGATGACACACACACATTTAAGAAAAGTACTTTTTAATATTCATTTGCAATGAATTGCCCCGTCTGTATCCAAACAACAACAACAAACAGCAGCTTTTAGAGCTTCAGCATTGGTTAAAATTTGTCAGTAATACCTGTCTTTTCTGTGTGTGTTTAGAGGTGTTCTAAATACCCGTGATGATAACAGGGCCGGTTTTCTACATTTTTTAAAAGCCCTTTAGAATGTGGATATTTCTGTCTTGAGAACAGCTTACAAATCGACACATCCTCAAAGTGTTCTTTTCAGTCACTCATAGTCGGTTCCAGACAAGTTGCCATAATACCCATAATACTCGTTCACGTATTGTTTCATTTGGTGGTGTTTGAATTGGGGTTTAAAAGTTCTAGGGGAGGAAGTGGGGGAGGGAAAAGAGGATCAGATCATATTTGCCAGATTTCAAAATGCTACCATCTTGTGCCAACACTTTAAGAGTCCCACTTTGGCACAGGCATTTCAAAATGTTGATTGTGTATAGTACTTATCAGCAATGTAAAAATATTATAATTATTCTGACTATAGGAGAGGAGTAAAAGCACAGGAAAATGTTTGTTTTGGTTTGTTTATTTAAATCTGAAGGAGTCTGTAGATCTAGTTTGAGTCTGTAGACATAATCTGTTTCTGTAACTTTGGCTATAATGCTGCTGACCTGAGGCCACATGGCAGTTTCAGTTTAAACTCAGCTCTGCCTGTGATATATTGGCATACACTGTATGTAGGCATAAGCATTGTAGTTGGAAATTGGAGTCAGACTTTACCGTTTGTTTGCTTCTGTTTCTCTGCATAGGCTGTCACAGAACTATTAGTACAGTTCTAAGGAATGCATTTGATCCAACAGCTTTCACATAATACTTTTCTGTCATTGGCATAGCAATTTAGTTTGTTCTTTAAATCTTTGGTTTAAATTCCTTTGTGAAGAAAGCCTCTGTCACAGTGTTCTCTCAGGCAGTAAGGTAAAACAAAAGGCTTAAAGAGTCCTGCTCGTAGAGAGGGCAGCAGAAACACACAGCATGAGAGCAGAGGTCCTTTTTTTAATAAACAGATTTGCCTGATCAGTTTAACTGTCTTTGTGGAGTAATGACTAAGGACTGCAAAGGCAATATCTAGTGCTTCAGGGATCACAATCTCTCAGACCAGCTGAATGTCAGGCATGTCACTGAGAAAGAGGCAGTCAGTTTGCACAGAGGGTAAGTGGTAGCCTAAATAGTTAATTTCATCCTTTGATGGCAATAAAGTGGTTTTTGCTTCCCCACTGCAAAGGAGCAGGAGTCTCCAATAACCTTGTTTGATGGAGACACAGGGCCTTATGGGTAGTTATGCATGGAACAGAATGAAGATATGAATGTATAGCAGGACATTTACTGTGCATCAAAAAACAGAACCAATACTAAGAATTTCTTATGAAAGGATTTATGCCTGTGACATTTTTGGTGTCACGTAACCTTATAATATTTACAATTTTGGTATGCACAGCTTTAATCCATTCCTTCAGTACCTATTTGCAAGACTTATTGGAAATTCCGATGAACTGCACTCTGATGAACTAAGCAACGCTGCTGTCTTTTAGTTTCTTCTTCTCCTTTATTTTTGCTTTATAGAGCATTATTTTGTTGGATGTTGTAAAGTGAAAGGAGAATTTTTTTAAATTAGAGATGGAATATTGGAGCATTTTCAGGATTCCTTTGTATTCATAGCTCTTAAAACTGCTTCCTTGTTTATAAATGCACAGTCAGCAGACACGGCAACCAGTTAAAGACATTGGATATGTGTTAAGGCCTTTCGTTAAAATTCTCCACAGTCTGTTTCACAAACGGGACTTGTTGAATCACTATAGCTAATGTAGATCTCAAACCCACTACTTTCTTCAGGATATGGATTTGGACTCAGTATGTAAATTTGGCCAGTTTTAAGAAAGTCACTGTCTGTTTCTCGGGTATCTTTATGGCTGTCCAAACGGGAAAGAAACCCATCTTTGCCCCACCCCATCCCGTGCTTAGCACTGGTTTGCCTCAAAAACTATCATCTCTCTCTTTGAGTGAAAAGTCCTTATTCGTGTTTAAGATCAGTGGGTATAAGAAGACTATCCTCCCCCTGACGAGTGTCAAAACAACACTATATATAGCCTGTTGAAACTAATCTGCCATACATCACTAGCTATTCAGGCCAGCCACCTCCACTGTTGGGTGGGTAGGTCACAAAAGTCTTCTCTTCTAGTGAAGAAAATCCCACTTCTCCTTATTGATTTTAGTTTGTTAATTTGATTTCAAATGGTATTTTAGGCATTCCCTGTAAAGACTGTGCATGTTACTTCAGAAGGCCCAGATACAGCAAATGAGAGCAGAGGGCCCGTTTCCTTAGGCTGTGATGTTGTTGCAGTAAAAAGGCTGACTTTCTAACTGAATTTAGTGTGAGAAGTGTCAGCTCTGCCACCTGAGACTGGAGTCCTATGGTTCTTCACACAACAAAGACAGCACAAGTCTCCACAGGGGCATACTTCCCAACTAACGTGCCTCATCCCTGCGCTGGAAGGGCAAGTGGATAGTTGTCTTTCCATGTCCAGTCAAGTCTTCGGGTACTTGGTTGACCTAGCAACAAGCATATCAGTTATGACAGTGGTCTTTGTGATGGTGATGTCTGTTCATTAATAACTAAACTGAGACCACTAATTCAATTCACATGAGGCACTGAGCAGCCATCTCATGGAAATGATGGACCTGGTCTCGATTCAAACCCGTGCAATAAAGAAGAAAGGCAAAGTCAGTGCCAATACTCTTAATCATCTGGTCTCCCAACCTTCTCTCTCTCTCTCATCACAGAATCTCAGAGCTCTTCATGTAAAGCTCATGAGAGCTGTGTAAATTTGAGTTGGCCTCTTTGTAGGGAAGCCTCATGCGGTGAGAAGAAGATGGTGATAAACTTCAGTGTTATGATTATTTTCCTGATTCAGCAGGAATAAGGAGATGCCTTCATAAACCCAGAAGCTAATTGTATTAATGATTGAAAATCTTATTGAGAGCTGCATTAGCAATAGTGTATTTCCTTAAACTGGAAGTGAGAGAGCTCAGCAGGCTGAGACAATGGATTTGACATTGCAGACTGACACACGTGCCCTCCACACCAGTATTTTATGGTGGAGATGGTGTCTTGGCTGCCGGTTCTTGTAGCCTTTTTCTAGAATGCCTAGTAGCTAGAATGCCATGGTGACTAGTCTTAAGTAGGACAGACACTGGCCCTGCAAGGGCCCAGGAACTGAGAACCAGCAGACTAAGATGGGTAGCTTGCATAAGTGTGCAAGCACCATTTGTTTTGTAGGAAAGTCTCCCTTACAAAAGAAATGGTGATATCTTATATGATTTGTGAGGGGAGTTCACGGGTACTTCTGGTTGCTAAGAGAGTTTGTACTGACCAACTGAGCAGTTAAAATGGCAGGTAATATAGTGAGTTTTTGGCAAGTGCTGTATATCTTTCTATGGTGGCCAAACCTGAATCATAACAGAGTGAATTCTGATGAGCATGCGACACTGCCCTGAAATGTACTCAAATATCATACAAGCATAGTGCACATTCAGCTGAGTCAGTTTTGTCACTCATTTAGTCCCTTTCCCTGTTTGAACATGTGGGGAAATGTGACTCTAAAAGGCCTGCTCCTGCTCCCATAAATCCAGGGCAAAATTCCTGTTGATTTCAGTGGAGGGCAGATTGTGCCCAGAATCAGAGTGTTGGTCTAGTGGGGTAATGCTAAGGGGTATTGGGATCAACAATCATAATAAAGGCCCGCAGGAGATCAGCTGTGAAGTGCCAAAGAAATGTGGTCCTAGCCAAAATGGTAAAAATTAAGATGTTGATAACAATACAGCTTTTAATAGAAACCAGCTTTCTAATCTGTTGTTTATTACGTGTTAATTCAAATGCCCCTTATTCCATATTAGAGTCAGTTGACATTAGAAATGACCTTTAAAATCAGAAATCAATATTAAACAAACATGCGAAATTTCAGTTAGGACTATAGTATTTGTGCCTACCATATACACTGCACCTTTGTTCTCTTATACATGGTTATGATTTTCACAGCAGTTACCACTTGAAAGGTATGGGATTCGCAACGTTTTTAATCATGCTCAAGACAGCATGATGCATATTAAAGGGTGGTTATCATCAATATTTCACTAAGATTGCCAAAGAGAAGGTGTATAATTACAACTTTATGGTAGAGATAAGAGTTCATTTTAGAAGAGAGTCTATTCAGTGACTACATTTTAATCAAAACAGAATCTCTTTTAATGGCAGATGCATCTAACTTCCAGAATACCAATTGAAAGGTGAAGCTGTTACTCAGTCTGATAAGCAGTAGCTTTTTAATATGGTTTCTCACTCAGATTATCTTCTATTGTGTCATAAGCATGGTGACTCTTTAAGGGTTACATTGTTGAAAAGCAGAACCTAAATTCTATCTCTGTTAATCAAAATTGGTATTCCATCCTAGAGATATGAAACAGGAATCTCACCCTCCAAAAGTAATAGCATGTAAATAAGAATGAAAGAAGGAAAATATGTATGTATGCCTAATATCCTTTGTGAATGTCTTTCCTTTAGTTAAAAGTTCTATTAGAAACCAGATTGATAAATAAAAATAATATAAATTCTACATAGTTTTAATTATCCTAACAGCTGCTTCCTTGTGCTTTGTATGTTCTGATCATTGTATATATTTTTTCTTCCTCTAACAACAGGAAGTCAATTTGAAAAGGACAGAAGTCTCTGCCTCATGAGAAAAGACTCAAAATATGCAGGGACTCATAACCTCTCCAAAAGGACTTGTTCCTCCTTGCAACAAAGATGGCAGTCATACACAAAAACAGTGATTGCTTAAAAAGAAACTGTTGCTAGACTGTGTTTAGTTTTCATCTCAACCAGCCTTGATTACATGCTGAAGGCCAGCTCCTTGGTTAGTGTAAGCCAGCAAAGCTCCATTGACTTCATGAGAGCTATACCAATTTAGGGCAGCTGAGGATCTCACCTCAAAAGTTTGGTCTGCACAAAATGATTGCTTTTGCTGTGATTGTCGTCATTCAGGCGCCTTTAAAGACAGTGTTAAGGAAGTTTTGCTCTTGCTAGCATTCATCGTGCATCTTATCTTCTACATTGTAGTATTAAATACCTATAAAAATGCCATCTCTTAAAATAACATAGTATAGTTCATTTGTGTTCCTTCAGCACCATACTTCTGTCTTTGAATATGGATGTGAGCCTACTATCGAATGCAGTGAGTTGTGTATGCATATCTAAGGGCAGAATTGGGTCCTCTGTCTTTTAATAGGTTAAATTATCAGGTTCCAGAAAGCTTTTATATTAAATACCTTCATAAAAGTATATGACTTGTACTTGAATAACAGTATGTGAACCCAAGCAGGGAAACATGAATGCTGCAAATACCAGTGAGTCAGGGGACATAGTTATACCATTGTCCCCAACCTGTTGTGCTGTCTACTACAAATTGCCTTGATCATGTTCCAAAACCAACTACAACCCTGCTCCTGTCTAGGACTTTAGCTGAGTTTCTAGAACATGATTACATATACATGACAAATTGTGACCCTGTTGTACCCCGGCACTCCTGACTCTGCTATATTTATACTGTGGGAGCTCAAGAGGGGGAGAATAGTTGTATGTTCTAGTGGAAGGTTGTTTGTCTTGATGGGAGTACTGTCATGTGGCTAGAGCAAAGTACTGGGATTGAAGACCTGTCCATTTTATTATCATCTTTGCTACTGACACGCTGCACCTTTGGACAAAGCTTTAACCTCTGTCTGCTTCAGTTTATCCAGTGTGTGTTTCACCAAGATCAGATTGTGTGTGTGTGTGTGTGTAAGTGTAAAATACAAGATTATTTTGAGTGTGGTGTGTATAGTTATTGAATAAGCATTCACAATTGTGCTTCATTCTGAAGACTTTAAAGTGTGTGAGTGTGGCAAAGTGAAAATGAGGATTATATCAGAACCACTGCAGGGTTGAAAAGTATCAGGTGACAGAGGTAACTGTCTATCTTTAAATTCAGCAGGATGAGGGAGAAAAAGGCACTCAATTTTGCCCACACTGCAATTTTGCTTTTGACTTAAATGAGAACACAACTGGACCCAGTACCCTGAACTGCATTTCTTTGGCCATCCAAAATACAGTTGAAGGCTTGATCTATACTAAAAGTTTAGAGTGACATAGCTATGTTGCTTGGGGTGTGAAAAATTCACAATCCTAAGAACCATAGCTGTGCCGACCTAATCCCTGGTGTACACGCAACTAGGATGATGGAGAAGTGCTTCCATTGATTTAGCTACCACCGCTCCAAGAGGTGGATTCCCTTCAGTGATGGAAAAAAACACTTCCCTTTCTGTAGGATGCATCTACACTAGCGTTCCAGCAGCAGAACTGCAGCACCGCAATTCTACATCTCCTGTTCCTTCAGCACCATACTTCTGTCTTTGAATATGGCTGTGACGCCACTTTTCACATACAAACAATTCTCCTGCCAAAAAGCATCCAAACTAAACTTTCAGGGACTTTAGTGAGTCAAAGAGAGAGAAGGAAAATTGTTGAGGCAACAAAAACAAAACCAGGTCAGGCACTGTAAAAAGAGAGCATGGTGCGAAGAGGTTTCAGCACAGAGAACGTTTATTTTGATTGTAATGAGGTTTTCTGTTTCTAAGACATCAAATGAGAAAAGCAAAGCACTGCAGCTTTGAAATTAAAATCAGGTGCCCTATTTGCTTCATCCGGTTCCCTTCTGAAACATGCCAGGCTGTGATATTGACTGCTTATGCCCCTGTTGGGCATCTAAATGTATCGACCAGGATTGAGAAAAGTGTGTATCTCTTGCTTAACCAACAAATTTAGTTGCTGTAAATTACCTTATGCAGAGTTAATTCTGCCCTTTGCACAAGCTGGAGCGATGACATTATTATTTAACTCATTAGAAACATAGCAGAGATATTGATTGGTGATAATGTAGAGTAGCCCCTGCCATTCCTGAGCAAACTGTGGTAATGAGCATTGATATTTAATGAAGGCTGTTGTCCGGCACATTGAATCATGTGGATGAGATTTCTAGGAAACAAGAAATAGGAATTAGTGGATCTGAATGAAACACAGAAATATAACTTGATGTTTGTGGGATTGTTTTGCTAGCTAATGGATGAGCTATGTATTTATAGAGTCTTTAGTCAGCATTCTCCTCTCCAGTAAGTAGTGTGAACTGTTAGGTACAGCGAGACAGCTCTCCTCAGAGTATCTGTGTAATGCGTAGTCTGCAGGCATAATCAGT
The DNA here is from genome assembly GCF_016161935.1 of Mauremys reevesii. Classification (NCBI taxonomy): domain Eukaryota; kingdom Metazoa; phylum Chordata; order Testudines; family Geoemydidae; genus Mauremys; species Mauremys reevesii. Next base: position 98,731,726 of record NC_052624.1, read on the forward strand.
ATGGGATATACAAAACAGTGCTCTGCTTGGTGGCTCCGTTATATGCAGGTCAGATTGAGAGCAGAGAGAAAAGACGGTCGTGGCTGAAGGGCTGGCGTGCTGGGTTCAAATTCTGGTTCTTTCCCAAATTTTTTGTGTGATCTTGAGTAAGTCATTTCATCACTCTATGCCTCAGCTCCCCATCTAGGAATGGGGACTCATATCTTTCTACCCCATAGGGGTGATGTGAGGATAAGTTCACCACTGTTTGTGAAGTGCTCAAATACCACTCTGGCACGACCCTCTAAGTACCTAGGTAGATGGAATTTTGTTGTTTGATAGATTGTTTTTTTAAATCCACCCTTTCACTTCAAACTAGATAGATCTAGCTAATTTATACAGCCCCCGTTACCACTCTGTATGGTATTATCCCCTTTTTCCAGCCAGAGAGCTGACACTGGCAGGGAAGCCTAAGTCACTGGCCAGCGGCCTAACCAGGAGACAACCCTTCTTCTCTGCCTTTGAGGCAGTTCTTAGAAGGGTTGGTGTCCTTCCCAATTTTCCGCTCTATCCCCATGTTGTTGCAACTGCTCTTTTGCCCAAGGTTAGCTGGTGGCGGCTCTTTCTGGAGCTAGTCAATACTGCTCTTGAACAATCACCACAGTGATGAGTCACTGCCTTCCCTCTGGGGCTGCGTGTGCTTCCTCTGCAGCATTCCCAGCCCGAGAGTCCGGGCTGATAGCTCTCTTACACACAAACGTGTCTTTGGTTATCAAGAGTGCACCTAGACAATGTTTTTAAAGTGAATATTTCTTTAAAGGATGAAATTCTCTGTGTGTGTCAGACTAGCTAAGGATGGGCGAATGATAAATCTGTGGCATCATTTATGCAAAAAAATCGTAATTCTTCTACCGTTGCTCTGAAAACATTGACTGGCTTCACAAGTAGAACTCAGCGGGAGTTGTAAACGCCTTAAATTGCTCAGACATCAAACATCAGCCTGGCCTCCGGTGAACTAGTCTCTATGTGTGTTCAATCAGCAGCCATATCTTATCCAGCAATGTCTGCCCCCTCTAAAGTCACACTTACTATTAGCATGTCACTGAAGCAGTATGTTCTTTGGGGGAGCAGCCCAGAAAAAGTTTCCGTGTGCAAGCTGGTCCAACCACTCAACAGTACTAGGTCTTAAAATATGTTTGTTTGATGAATATTTAAAAATAGATATACTGCATGTCATCATAAATGTGTTGAGATGGGTGGACCATGCCAAGTGGCTGATCATACTAACGTGCTCTGCTATAAAAGGAAGAGTTCCCAGGCTTGTTTCCAACCATGCAGTGCACAGAAGCACAAAGTTTTATCTGCTGCACAATCCACTGCAACAGGATAGTAGCAGCATTGGAAAATTCCCAATGGGTCATTTTGCTGAATCCCAATTTTGAGCCCTTTTCCTTTTAAAGTTATTGCTATAGGAGCTAAATGCTGCACAGACTGACAAGCCCACTGCTTTCAGAGGGGTTGCGTAGGAAATAAGTCAGCAAAGAATGTGCTCTATTATCCCCAGCTCTTACTCCTAATCAAAAATCCCCTCCTCTCCTACATACAAATACATACAACACTATCCTGACTTGCTAGCTGCTCTACCATTGTCAACAGTGCTTCTTAGTTCTGGTATCATGGGCTCTGTCGTGTGCCAATGACCCAGTGAAAAAGTTATTTGCTACTTCTTACAATCACTGCTTGGTTCATAATAGCAGAGCTGTTTCTAATTTATAGCACTTGATGCCTGAAAATAAAATTTTACATCACCAAGTTCTATAAAGCAGCTCTATCATAAAGTGTTCCTATTTGTGTCAAAACCATATCTCTGTGTCAAAGAGAGAGCACCTATATATTAGACCCATTCTTTGTAAGACTAACTAGATCTTAGCTTAGTTTTCATTTTCCTCAAGCTCTATTACTTTTAAAAGCAATGCCTGGATAAATAGACTTTTTATTTCCCTTAAGTGGAGAATTGCCACAATATTCCTAAAAAAGTCAGGATTACTTCTCAGCTGTACCTCCCTGTGTGATCCTCTCCCCAGCCCTTCTACTCCCTCCCCCAGCAACAAAAAAAGGATGGTTATTTTTTCCAAGTGAATTTAGTAAAGTCGTAAGAGCATTGCCTAGCTCATCCTAAATGGTGTAGGTACTTTGATGCATTTGTAGAGGACCATCTCAATAGAGATCATTCCCAACTGCTTTTAAGATGTTACTGGTAGGTCCAAGAAATATAAAGGGAGTTTTATCTGTGAATTTATTTTCTGCAGGCCAGATTCTTTGCTCAATTATGCAGGTGAGAGCAAAATCTGGTTCTGTATCAGGAGTCTTTGAGCGATTGCTCTGTGCCAATCACCCTGCTCATGTTGTGTCTGATCCATTGAGAACCAGATCTATGCATAAGACCCATTACATCACATATGGCCCAAAATGCCTTCCTGTGCAGACAGCCTGCGCAAGGCTAAAGCATTAACTGAGTCCCATTTAAGCATTATTTTAGAAGACTGAAATGGTTCATTGGCCCTGTACAGGCAACCTGCCTGCACAGAGGTGACTTTCACTCCATATGTGACTTAGCAAGGTCTTATATCCAGGTCTCATGTTCACCGGCTCAGACACATGGATCAACCTGGGTAGTTGTGACATAAAATACTTTCACTCTGGGAGAGCTATTTATTGCATGGAAGGAGTCCAGGGAGATTCACTGAGTGCAAAGGCATAATTTGGCCAACTGTATATCTGCAAGGATTCCATTAATTAAAAACTCTGTCACCCCCAACACCACTATTTGAATGTTGCTAATAATACCTCCTGGAAATGAGCTGTACAGAGTTAATCGCAAATGTAAATGTTAAACCAAATGACTCTTGCTTCATTTCATTGGGAATTGAATAGGTTTCCTGAGTGCTTTTGCAACAAAATGCTTGGGTTGTGCTCAGTCTGAAGCTACTTCCTGACTTTTAATGACAGATGTACAGATATTTTTATGGAGATGTTTTATAAGTGGCCTTTATTTTTTCCTGTCTTAGCCTTTAATTGTGCATGGTAACTTTTGCCAGGCTGGTGTTGTTTAGACGCAGCAGAAGGGCTGGGGCTGTAGGCTGCAGCCTTTAGAAGGTGGCGTCTTATCACTGTTGCACTTCGGGTTTGTGGGGAGGGAATTTCTGCTTGTATTTTTTATTTTTTTCAGTTATTATTTGCACAGTTTGGATTTGCTTCTCTTTCCTGGTGTCTTTTTTTCTCCTCTTTTAACTATGGCTGCTCTGGCAGGAGTACTTTGGGCTAGAGCTGGAACCTGTTTGTGTTGTGCATTCCTACTGCAGCAGCTGCCTTGCACTCTCGGTGATTTCCATTAGCGTTAGGCCCCCTGTACATCAGTTGCTTTGTTAGATTCTCTGGGGCCTCAGAACTCACTTCTGTTCACAGGGTGATACATTCTGGTATCTCCGTTCTTGCCCAGCAAGATGGTGACACATGGATTTTGTTTGGACAGGACTGGAGTGGGGGAGATGAGGGTGTGGTAGAGATTAGGTTTGAATGAGGATTCAAACTTCAGTTGGCTGCGTAGACCCAAGAGATCTTGCAGTTATAGGAAACTGTTGAATCATAATTGACACAGAATATTTCACTTCCTATTTTCCCTTATTGCACTCTGTTTGGTTCTATGCCATGTGTAAGCATTCTGCACTCACTGGGAGGCCAAAGCACTCAACTAACTCAGCTTCTTCTTGTTCAGACATAGACGTGTGCCTCATGTTTACTAGTCTCACACCTCTCATGACGTAACTGACAAGCAGTGTGTACCTGGAAGAGGAACAGGGCCATCAGCTAGTTGGAAAACTGAACCAACCTCTCAATCTCTTCCCTCAGAATCAGGAAGAAAGTCGTGCCAAGGAGGATGTGCCTGCAAAGCTGATCTATCCACTGATCTGCACACCCTACCTAGTTGGTGAAACATGATGGCATCAATTTCCAATCATTCTAATCTGCTGGCCTTTTCAGAGAGTACAATTTCCCCAAAATGTAATCAGGACATTATGGTTACCACCTTTAAATAAATACATAAACCCTGATCCAAGAGTATAGTGTATCTGAGATTCCTCCATTACAGGCATTTAGTCTACAGATTTATAGCTATGTTTGCTATGTTATGCTTGAATAAACATATAATTCACTGAAGTACACAAGACAGATAAAAGAATACACTGTCTCTTTAAAGAGAAGAAATTGTTTGTAAATTTATAAAGAGCATAATCTGTTAGGCCTTATTTGAAGTATGTACTGTGGTTTGGTAAAAGTACAACATTAAAAGAGCCTTGCCAGATCAGGCTTGTATTGTGTGCTTGTGTTTTTGTTTCTTTTAGTGTTCCTGGCATAACAAAAACAGAGGTGAATAAAAATGTTCAACCTGAGATTAAGTGGGTAGCACTTTCCAGAAGCCAGTTACACTAGTAAAATGTGAACACCTTCCTCAAGCCAAAAGCCTCATTCAGTGATGACACTGAGGGCTAGATTTTTCAAGGTCTTTAAGTGCCTAAAGCTATGGATAGGCACCCACCGAAGGCCATTGAAATCAATGGAAGTGAGGCACCTAGGTACTTTTGAAAGTCCCGCTAGGATCCTCTCCGCGCCTTTTGACACTTAAACACCTTTGAAAATGTGGGGCTGAGTCACTGTGGGCTCAATCTTGAAAACGCTCTTGTTCTGTATAGTCCCATTCATTTCAATCGGCCTACTTTCCTTAGTTAATTTATCCAGGTATAGGATTGGTTGCATGCCATGTTGCTGCAGGAATCAACCCATCAAGAGAGCAAATCAATGGAGTCTCTGACCCTTGTCTCAGCCAATGATTAGGCAGTCAGTAGGTATTTGTCCCAAAGTGCTTAAGCTTTTCCCTTATGACTACCAGGATGTCATCAAAAACCTCATTAACTTACTCGATGTGAACTTGTTTCAAATGATGATCCCTAGGGATCAGCAATAATGATCATTAATATTCATTAATGTACTCGGTAGCCAAAGGCATCTGGAACCTAACTCAGATAGTATCGTGACGGAGGCTGTATAAATACATCCATAGAAGGATAGGATATTATATGTGAGCTTATAATAAAACAACTAAAAAGGCAATCTGACCCACAGAGAATCAGTGGGAGGGTGCAGGGAACATGAGGGAACAAAACTCAGTAACATACCCGCAGGCAAGTATTCACTTAGCAGAGGTGGTCAAATAGCAGGCTAGCAAAATTGTGCTAGGAACTGTATGGGATTATTCTAAAGGTACCGCCAACCTAGTGAGAAGGGCTTTAAAAGGAGCAGTGACCAAAGACCATAGGTAGGTATTAAAAAAAAAGGTGACCTTACCAGAAGGCTAGAAGTTGGGGAATCAGAGGTGACGGGGGAGAGGACCGGAAAATTACAAGAGGGTCAGAAGTGGGGAAAACCGTGCAACTTCTTAGATGGCTCTACACAAATGCAAAGAGTATGGGGAATAAACAGGAAGAACTGGAAATATTAGTACATAAGTTAAATTATGACTTAACTGCCAACACCAAAACTTGATGGGATAAATCTCATGACTGGAAGAGCAGTATAGCTTGTTCAGGAAGAACAGGCAGGGGAAAATGAGAGGAGCTGTTGCATTGTACATCAAGAATATAAACACTTGTTTGACCCAGAAGGTCAGAGGAAGGCAAGTCTCTGGGTGAAGCTAAAAGGTGGAGAGGGGTGGAAAGAAGTGATGCCATGGTAGGGGTCTACTATAGACCACCAAATCAAGAAGAGGAAGTGGCTGAATCATAGAATATCAGGGTTGGAAGGGACCTCAGGAGGTCATCTAGTCCAACCCCCTGCTCAAAGCAGGACCAATCCCCAACTAAATCATCCCAGACAGGGCTTTGTCAAGCCTGACCTTAAAAACCTCTAAGGAAGGAGATTCCACCACCTCCCTAGGTAACCCATTCCAGTGCTTCACCGCCCTCCTAGTGAAAAAGTTTTTCCTAATATCCAACCTAAACCTCCCCCACTGCAACTTGAGACCATTACTCCTTGTTCTGTCATCTGCTACCACTGAGAACAGTCTAGATCCATCCTCTTTGGAACCCTTGTTCAGGTAGCTGAAAGCAGTTATCAAATCCCCCCTCATTCTTCTCTTCTGCAGACTAAACAATCCCAGTTCTCTCAGCCTCTCCTCATAAGTCCTGTGTTCCAGCCCCCTAATCATTTTTGTTGCCCTCCACTTGACTCTTTCCAATTTTTCCGCAACCTTCTTGTAGTGTGGGAGCCCAAAACTGGACACAGTACTTCAGATGAGGCCTCACCGATGTTGAATAGAGGGGAATGATCACGTCCCTCAATCTTCTGGCAATGCCCCTACTTATACAGCCCATAAATGCCATTAGCCTTCTTGGCAACAAGGGCACACTGTCGACTCATATCCAGCTTCTCGTTCACTGTAACCCCTAGGTCCTTTTCTGCAGAACTGCTGCCTAGCCATTTGGTCCCTAGCCTATAACAGTTCATGAGATTCTTTCATTGTAAGTGCAGGACTCTGCACTTGTCCTTGTTGAATCTCATCAGATTTCTTTTGGCCCAATCCAAACAAAACCGGCCCCAGGACCAATCCTTGGGGCACTCCACTGCCAACTGGATATGGAGCCATTGATCACTACCCATTGAGCCCGATGATCTAGCCAGCTTTCTATCCAACATATAGTCCATTCATCCAGCCCATATGTCTTGAACTTGCTGGCAATCATTAATGGGACAAATAACAGCAATACCCAAAGCATAAGACCTGGTCATAATGGCGGGCTCTTTAATACCCAGGTATCTGTTGGAAAACTAACATGGCAAAGCACAACATGTCAAGTAAGTTCTTACAATGTATTGAGACCAACTTCTTCATTCAGAAGATGGAGGAAGTAACAAGGGAGAGTTGAGTCTGGAAGGAAGAATGGTTGTGAAACTCATGGTTGAAGGCAATTTGGGTGTAAATGCTCATGAAATGACACATTTTTATCATTCTAAGTAAAGGAAGGTGTGAGATCAGCAGACTAAGGACAATGGACTTCAAAAGAGCAAACTTTAACAAATTCAGAAGACTGATCCATTTTCTTCTTGTGTGACCTTACCTAGGGGAAAAGGACAGCTGGCAGGTTCTCAAAGAGACAATACAAATGCACAACAGCAAAAGATCCTAATGTGAATGGGAAAACCAGAAGAATAGGCTAGTATGGGGCCATCAAGCGCTGTTTAATGACCTGAAAGTCAAAAAGGAATCATACAAATTGGTGAGGAGTACAAAAGACTAGCACAAGAAGGTAGGAACAAAATGAGTAACTTTAGCAGGGGATATAAAAGGGTATATGAAGAAGTTCTATAAATTAGGAACATGAGTGAGCAGGAGATCCAATAACAGACATCAAGATGGCCAAGGTGTTCATTTTGCTTAAATTTTCAATAAAAATGTTAATTTTGACCAGATAATTAATACAATTAATATTATCAACATGGTGGAAGGAACACAACCCAGAATAGGTTACAGAATAATTAGATGATTTCAAGTCAGCAGTGCCTGATGAAATTCGTCCTAAGGGACTTAAGGAACTAGCTCAGTGGCTCTCAAACTTTTTTACTCGTGACCCCTTTCACACAGCAAGTCTCTGAGTGCGACCCCCCACCCACTATAAATTAAAAACACTTTTTTATATATTTAACACCAGTATAAATACTGGAGGCAAAGTAGGGTTTGGGGTGGAAGTTGACTGCTCGTGACCCCCATGTAATAACCTCATGACCCCCCCCCGAGGGGGTCCAACCCCCAGTTTGAGAACCCCTGAACTAGCTGAAGCAATCTTGGAGCCATTAGTAATTATCTGGGTGAGGTCCCAGAGACTGAAGAAGAGCAAACATAGCAGCTATCTTTCCAAAGGGGAACAAAGAGGACCCAGAGAACTACGGCCCGGTCAGCCTTACTTCAATACCTGGAAAGATTCTGGAACAAGTTATTAACCACTCAGTTTCTAAGCATCTGGAGGATAATAGGATTATAAGGAATAGCCAGCATAGATTAGTCAAGAACCAATAACACCAAATCAAACTAATTTTCTTCTTTGACAGGGTTACTGACCTAGTGGACAGGAGGGAACAGCAGATGAGATATGTCTTGCTTTTAGTAAGACTTTTTGACAAAGTCACACATGACAGTATCATAAACAAACAAGGGAAATCCGGTTTAGATTAAAGTGGGCACACAAGTGGTTGAAAGGCTGTACTCAAAGAGTAGTTATCTATGGGTCACTATCAAACTGGGCATGCACCGGAGTCAGTCCTGGAACTAGTCAATAGTTTCATGAATGATTTGGATAATGGAATGGAGCGTACGCTCATAACAGTCGTGGATGACCCCCCCCGCCACCCCTTTACCAAGCACTTTAGTGGCCAGGGTTAGAATTCAAAATAATCTTGACAAATTGGAGACTTGGGCTGAAGTCAATAAAATAAAATTGAGACATAAATAAAATAAAGTAAAGACAAGTGCAAAGTACTTTACTGAGAAAGGAAAAGTCAAATTCACAGCTATAACTGGCTAGGCAATAGTACTGTTGAAAAGGATCTGGTGGCTATAGTGGAGCATAAATTGAATATGAATCAGTACCATCACAGAGTTGCGAAAAAGGCTAATCATATTTTGGAGTGTAGTAACAGAAGTGTCATAAGTATGCCACGAGAGGTAACTGTCCCACTTTACTCAGCACTGATGAGGAGTACTGTGTGAAGAAATTGGAGAGAGTCCAGAGGGGAGCAACAAATATGATAAAAGTGTTAGGAAAAAAGACCTGACCTATGATCAAAGATGGCATGTTTAGTCTTGAAAAAAGAAGAGCGGACGGGGGGGTGAGGGCAGGGAGGGGAACCTGATAGTCTTCAAATATGTTAAGGGCTGTTATAAAGAAGATGGTGCTCAGTTGTTGGTGTCCACTAAAAGTAGAACAAGAAGTGATTGGCTTAATCTGCAGCAAAGGAGATTTAGGTTAGCTAGTAAGAAAACATTCTAATATTAAGGACAGTTAATCTGTGGAATAGGTTGCCAAAGGACATTGTGGACTCCATATTGCTGGTGGTTTTTTAAGAACAGATTTGCCAAACAGCTGTCAGGTCTGGGCTACATATATTTGGTCCTGCCTCAGCACACGGGCTGGTCTCGATGGCCTCTCGAGGTCACTTCTAGCCCTAAATTTCTAGGATTCTAGTGGAAGTGGGGGGTTTTTATGGAAGTTTCATTGTTTATCATGGTAATCTATGCTGTATTTCTCTCACGCGCACTTGGTTGTTTGTTCATTTAAGCATAGCTATAGGAAAATACAATATGCCAAAAGGTATTCAAGTAAAAATTAGATTTTAGGGGTCACATTAAATGCACTTTGCATTATTCAACTCACGCTGGTGCCTTCAATGCTCCATGGCTATCTGCTCACGGCTCCAAAGTTTTGTCCCTCTCTCTCTCTCTCTCTCTCTCTCTCTCTCTCTCTCACACACACACACACACACGAGTCCCAACTGTCCACATTACTAAAACCACCACCACTGGCAATGAAGCTATATCACTAAGGTATTTATATGGGTCCAATCACTGTAATAGCCTCACATTCTTTTATTGTATTTAGCCTCACAACATGCCTGAGAGGTAAAGAAGTGCTAGTATCCCCAGTCTTACAGATAGCCTCATTGTGCCTCAGTCCCCTAAGTGATTTGCCCAGGGTCACACAGAAATCTGTGGTGGAGCTGTTCAGTCATAGATGAGCTGGGTATTAAGGCTAATCTAGTCCCTCCGGGTCAGGATGGACACACAATGGCAGGGAGATAAGGAGTGGAGGGCGTTACTGCTGCCACTGCTTGTGCTGTACTTGGTCTATGGATTATGGCGTACTGGCATTGCTGGCATAGTTAAGGCTATAGCATTACCAGACTTCTGTAATTCTGACTCAACCAACCTCACAAACATCCTAATGTTTTTTAAGCTCTTTTCCCCTGATATTTCATATAAATGGTCTCCTGCCAGAGAAGAATGTTTTTTGTGCTGGCTTGTGGTTAATGAAACCAGGCATGTTGGGTATTTGATAGCATGATAAATGATTTTTTTGCTGTTTAGAATGTTAGGTCTAATACTGAAATTTGTTTTCTTTATTAACAATTTAAGTGTGGTGGGGTTTTTTTTGTTTGTTTGTTTTCTGGGGTTATTTGGAGGGGGGTTGGTTTTTGAAGAGTTAAAGACTAGTTTGGACGTTATTTACTATATATATATATATATATATATTAATCTTTGGATAAAGGTGGGAGTGCATCAGCGCTCAGCATTGAGCCCCTTCTTGTTTATCATCATCCTGGATACCCTCACAAGGAATATACGGAAGACGCCACTGTGTTGCACGTTGTTTGCAGATGACATTCTATGCAGTGAGGCAAAAGTCTAAAAGAAGATAGTGATAAATGGCGAGATGTGTTGGAAAGATAGGAGCTCAAAATAAGCAGATGAAAAACAGAGTGTAGCTGGTATGCGGGGTGAAAGTTAATTGGATTCGCTTAACATTGTTTTGCTTAAAGTTGCATTTTTCAGGCACATAACTACAATGTTAAGTGAGGAATTACTGTATACCTATCCCCCCCAAAAACCACCTCTGTTGCTTAAAAGTTAAGGTTGCCACATAGCTAACATTCCTGAGACACCACCACAAAAGCAAGAAGATGAAGCGTTATACCACCTAATCGTACATAATGCTCATTCTCCACGCTATTTACTACTACCAAAACTATTACACACCACCCAAATCTTAACTCTGTCCCCATGGGGATGTTACCTTTCCAGCACCAGTTTTCCCCAAAGCAGCAGTGTAGCTGAGAACAGAATCAGGCTCCTGGTTGTTAGATTTACAGATCTGTGTTACTGTGCAAGCTCCATTTTTCCATTTAAAAAAAAAAACATTCTGGGGGCTCAACATGTGAAAAGGGTAGAGTCAGCGCCAGTCCAGCAAATGACAGTGTCTGGTTAGAAACCCCACCAGTAAGTAAGTAGAGCATACAAATGTCAATGGCAGAATGTACATTATCCAAAAGGAGGAAAGCAGCATCCTGGGAATACTTTTAATAAAGCAAATGTTTCAGTGAGTCTCCTATTGATGCCTTTAAGTTCCAATAAAGGGCTGTTACAAAGGAACAAGGAAACAACTGTCTGAAACCCCCTTAATAGGCCTCCCCAATTTTCTACCATTTGTAAGCTCCACATGAATGTCTTTTTAGCGCTATACAAGAAAAAAAGCAGCATCAAGGCGACCCTTTCACTTTGATGTAGCAAAACAAAATGCATTGGGTTTGGGGGTTTTTTTACATTTGGTCACAATCAATTTCAGTACCAAACACACGCTAACAATCCCCAAGATAGTACATTAGCAGTTGAATTACCTTTTGGGTGAGTAAAACTTATGGATGGATTGGTCTTGCCCCAGTAACACTGATGTTATCAGGCCTGCCTAAGGAAAGAATGGAAGTCTTGCTTGGTTCTATGAATTAGGCTGCACTTAAGTTATTGATGCATTCAGATCACTGGATTCTTTTCACCTCTTCTCTTCATTGTTATGACATTTATTATTAAACTTTTACATTTGCACATTGCTTTGGAGGGATTAAAAAATGAGACAGTCCCTACCCCACGAATGAACACTCTCAGGGCCAGATTCTGCCTCCCCTATTCGTGTTGAATAATACCTCGCTCACTGGTAGGGTCCATTCAGCCCAGTTCGCACACAGGAGTAACTAACAACTCAGTGTGAATAAGGGTTTCAAAATCTGGCCCCAAAGTAGTCACAGCTAGAAAGCTGAGAAAACAGACGAAGGAAGAGGTAGGGTAAAAAGGAAGGAGGCTCCTGAGAGTCACCATAGCAATAGTGTGAGCGTTATAAGTTCTGATGGTTTTTTTAAGCAGAGACAGGGCAAGCAGAGAGGCACAGGTAGTACAAGTCTAGAAGTCAGCAGCAGAAATTGTGGGAAGGTGAGGAGGGGCCTGAAGGTGGAGAGTAAAGCTGCCTAGTTCCCCAGAGGTGGGATTTTGTTTCAGATGTAGGGAGCAGTGTCAAGAAAGAAGGCAGAGGGCAGCAAGGACAGAAGGAATTCTGTGTACGGGTGTAAATTGTCATAATGCCATTGATCTCAGTGGGACTATGGTGACTTACACCAGCTGAGGATTCAGCCCATAACTGTAAGATCTATTTCTTAGGTTCTGGTTGCCTCACTGACCTCTTAGCTAACAACACGTTTCCTGTGTAAAGAAATTGCTGCCGGTGGAAAATTGGAATATTAGACAATTTCTGCATCAAGTGCTTTATACAGGGAGTTGATGGCAAAGCACAGTTGACTAGAAATGAACAATGAAGAATTGGGGTGGCTAGAAAATGGTGAATCCTAATCATTTTTTCTGCTGTCAGAACAACAAGGCTTTACACTTGAAAGGTGCTGCAAGGGAAATGGCCTAGGATGCTAATCAGCTTCTTTTTGCAGTCTGTCTATCATATGTAGAAAGTTCCTGACCCTGCAGAGACCATAAAGAGGGTAGGAAAAGGTTCACCTAGGGTACAAGATATATGGGAAAGGGCACAAGTAAGAAGAGATTTGCCAGGATAAAAAGAGAGAACTAATTGAAGAATGGAGAGCGATAATAGAATAGAAAAATCAAAAGTGTTACAAATTGGCTGAGTGCACTCTGGAGTCAGTTCGGTGGAGTCTAGAGAATATTTTGGAGCTACTGGAGGTGCTTAGCAGCATCAAATCCCCTTCACACCTAACATACCAACAGACAGATCTTATCACCAGAGACTTATCCTCGATGTGTTCAGCTCTCTGTCAGCCCAAATACTTTCAGTGCCACCTTCATTTGCTGCACAGAGTACTCCTAAGCCCTGCGGTGGCATAGCAGTACCATTTCTGAGAGGAATTACATTTGAGTAGCTTGAATTCTAAGGCAAGTTTTGGTGTGTCGAAGAAAAACTAAGTTCTCGCTTTTTGTTTGCAGCAAAAAAAAAAATACTTTATTATTATTAGTGAAACACAAGAGGAGAGAGGAGAGAGTGTCAGGAACCTTGTCCCGGGATCTCCTCTCTCAAGTAAGCAATTAACAATAATCTTTATACCTCTCTAGACAATGGTTAGTAATCTTGGAGACATTGAAGATAAACATTTGTTTTTTTTACATTTGTTTATATTATATATCTTATTTATTTGCTGTAATAGAACAGAAAACAAGAAAAAAGAACAAAATTGCAAATGACAATGACTTCACACAATTCTCTTTTATACCACATATCTACAGCATGCACAGCATGTTAACTAACTTAAAACACATAATAACTTCAAACCTATAATGGTGTAAGAATAAGTAACACTGTCAGGGTTCCTTCCCCACTCTGAACTCTAGGGTACAGATGTGGGGACCCGCATGAAAGCCCCTAAGCTTATTTCTACCAGCTCAGGTTAAAACCTGGTACACTGCCACCACCAAGTGATTTAACAAGAAACAGGGAAAGAACCACTTGGAGTTCCTCTTCCCCCAAAATATCCCCCCAAGCCCTTACACCCCCTTTCCTGGGGAGGCTTGAGAATAATATCCTAACCAATTGGTTACAAAGTGATCAAAGACCCAAACCTCTGGGTCTTTGGACAATGGAAAAATCAGTCAGGGTCATAAAGGAAGGATTTTATTTAAAAGAAAAGGTAAAAATCATCTCTGTAAAATCAGGATGGAAAATAACTTTACAGGGTAATCAGATTCAAAGAGCCCAGAGGAACCATCCTCTAGCCTTAGTTTCAAAGTTACAACAAAACAGGGATAAAACCTCCCTCTAGCAAAGGGAACATTCACAAGTTGAGAAAACAAAGATAAACTAATACGCCTTGCCTGGCTGTTACTTACAAGTTTGAAATATGAGAGACTTGTTCAGAAAGATTTGGAGAACATGGATTGATGTCTGGTCCCTCTTAGTCCCAAGCGCGAACACCACCAAAAACAAAGAGCACAAACAAAAGCCTTCCTCTCCCCCCCTCCCCCAAGATTTGAAAGTATCTTGTCTCCTTATTGGTCCTTTGGGTCAGGTGTCAGCCAGGTTACCTGAGCTTCTTAACCTTTTACAGGTAAAAGGTTTGCCAGGATAAAAAGAGAGAACTAATTGAAGAATAACTAGACACTAAAATTAGGATGTTTGTTCACCAATGCATCAATAATGAGGTGAAATGTAATGAAATAACTAGCAATGCAAATGGATAATACAGAGTCTGTCTGGGCAATGGTCACATTGGGGAAAAAAACCACCAGAGCCCTGGGATAGTGATCATAAAATAAATGGGAGGATAATCAATAGTGCATCTGAGACTATTAGGAAGTGGACTGGACTAACATATTTAGGATCTAAAGGCAGATGACGCCTGGGGTTACTTCAGGTTGAAGTTGCAGGAGTTGTCAGGCATGTATCCCCCCGAAAAAAAAAAACGCTCGTAGTAGCAGTTTTTAGACCGAGCTGATGAGCAAGCGCAGTTAGGAGAAGAAAAAAAAAAAAAAAAAAGACCAGGAGTGGAAAATGGGAGGGATCAGCAAAGAAACCCTTATTGAGAGGTCAGAGGAGGTAGGAAAAAGAAAGAGAGAAGCAAAAGCGTGGAGGGAGGGGGACCTAGCATTAAAAAAAAAAAAAAAAAATTTTTTAGGTTTTAAATAGGAAGAAAAAAAAAAAAAAGAAGAAGGGGCGGATAATCTTCATCCTAGAATATTAAGGGAATTGGCGAGTGATATTGCTAGCCCATTTTAGCTTTTTTTAATAAATCTCTAAAAACTACAGGCCTGTTAGTTTAACATCTGTAGTATGCAAAATCATGAAAAATCTGAGAAAGTAACAGATTTTTAGACAAGGGGGAAATGTGATCTAATATATCTTGATCAGTAAGAAGAATTACTGGTTAAATTGGAAAAGATGGGGATCAATGAAAAATCAGAGAGGTGATAAGGAGGTTAAAGGGGAGAGACTGCAGAGTAGTATTGAATTTATTCAATCTATTTATTGCTGACCTGGGAACCAAGAGTAGGAGTGGGATGATAAAGTTTGCAGACAGATATCCTCCAGGGAGATTTGGATGACCTTGTAAACTGGGAGTATTAGTAACATGAAATTCAATAGTAGTGAGTGTAAGGTTATGCATTTTTAGGGATGACTAAACAATTTTTTTATAAGCTTTGGGATGCATTAGGTGAGGTATTTCTAGTAGGGATAGGGAGGTGTAGTGTTTTGGTCTCCCATGTTTAAGAAGGATGAATTCAAACTGGAACGGGTACAAAGAAGGGCCACTAGAATGATCCGAGGAATGGAAGGCCTGTCGTGAAAGGAGACTTGAGGAGCTCTTTTTTTTTTTTCCTTAAAGAAAAAGAAGATAAGAGGAGATATGATTGCACTTTTATAATATATAGATAAATATAGATAGGGGAGAGGAATTATTTCAGCTCAGTTGCTAATGTGACACGAGGACAAACAAACGGAAATAAACTGTCAGTCAGAAATTTAGAAATTTAAAGGTACAAAGGTCCCCATGACTTTAAGATTAAGCTAGATAAGTTTATGGAGGAGATGTATGATATATATACGGGGCTTTATATAGGGGTCAATTAAGTGCCACACTGGTAAAATGTACAATGGGTCAATGATATATATATTTCCCTGCATCTTGCAGGAGGTCAGACTAGATGATCATAATGGTCCCTTCTGATCTTGAATTCTATGATTCTATGATAAAAGGATTTTGGTGCCTCTGGCCAGGAGGGATTTTATAGTATTGTACACAGGAGAGTTGTTACCCTTCCCTTTATAGTTATGACAAACACAATGAAGATTTAATGAAAAACTTCCTATCAAACACAATTCAAAAAAGTGACTGTCTCCATTATCTACTGCAGGGGTTCTCAACCTTTTTCTTTCTAAACCGCCCCCCACCCCTACATGCTATAAAAACTCCATGGCCCACCTGTGCCACAACAACAGTTTTTCTGCATATAAAAGCCAGGGTCAGCGTTAGGAGGTAGCAAGTAGGGCAATTTCCTAGGGCTCCATGCCTCAGGTGGCCCTGCAAAGCTAAGTGACTCGGGCTTCGGCTTCAGCCCTGGTGGCAGGGCTTGGAGCCCTGGGCATCAGCCCCATGCCATGGGGCTTTGGCTTTCTGCCCTGGACCCTAGTAAGTCTAACACGAGGCCTGTTGGAGGACCCCCTGAAACCTGCTCACGGCCCCTCCCAGGGGCTCCAGACTCCTGGTTGAGAACCACAGAGCTACTGTATGCTAAGGATCTTGGGTGAAATCCTAGCCCCACTGAAGCTAATGTTAGTTTTTCCATTGACTTCACCCCTTGTGTATAAAATACATTGATCAAATACTGTCTCAGTTAGTCACATGTCAGTAAATTCAGAGTAATTCCACTGACTTTAATGGAGTGGATTTATACTCATGTCACTGAAACCAGAATCTGGGCCCTAAGCTTTGCTTTAAAGCAGCTAAGTAATTCATATGTCAGAACTTTTCTTGTTTTTAACAAAGTAAAAGACAAAGGGTCTAATTCTGATTTCATTTACTTCTGTAACTCTACAAGCGTCGGGGTCAGTGAAATCAGAAACGAAGCCATACTCTTTCAGAACAATTACAATACTAACATAGTCTTCCTAGTGGTAAGCATTCAATTGCTAATCTGTGAAGATGATTATTTTAAGTCATGGGGCAGTCTTTGCATTTTGCAATAAAGGTTTGGTTGGAGTAAACTCATGATACGTAATGTCATTGATGCGCTCTGATCCGCATGCAGCATTTTCTGTAGTAACGGATATGTCAGGTTAATTGCTCAACAAGCCATTGTTTTCCCTAATTATATTAAACAAACATTCAATATCATCTGCCTCAATGTGTGGCAGTGCATAGACAAAATTCACAGCTTCAAATAAGAAAAATAATTTAGGTGGGCCATCTGCTTTTTTTATTTAATGGTAGTACCCACAGCAAACCAACATGGAATCACAGCACTACAGGGTCTTTTGCATCCAAGGCAGAATGACAAGATTGTCACATGATAAATGGATGTGACAAGCTGTCTATCTTATTGAAGAGCCAGAAGGTCACCAAAGAGATCTGTGAAAGAAACTGTCAGAAAAATAGCATTAAGAGAAATCAGCATGTTATTTTTCAAACTGCAGTGTGACACCATGTCCCCCCAGTGGGTTGCTGCCCACAGGAATTGAACCTGGGACTTTCAGATCTGGGTGCATAAATCTATGCTGCCCATACTAAAAGACCTCTCTTAACCAAGACTGTTGCAGGTTCAGCAATCTCCATATGTGGCCCAGCTGCCACTAGTGGGGGGGACAAAGTGTCACACTGAATAGGTGTGTGTTACAAATGGGTGTGTGTTACAACAGTACCTTAGCATGCTTTGGGAGCCACATCCACAAGGAACAACTACCCCACAACATAAGCAGAACTGAAGGAACACTTATAGGCCATGTCACAGGATGCGCTATCCCTTTAAGAGCAGGTCTGGGCCAACATATGCTTGCTTCAATGTCTAGCCCTTTAAGTACTGGTATCCTGGGAATTATCATCCCCAAAGGATCATGTGATTGTAAACTACTGCAGGGCATTCTGGGAAGGAGTACCAGGGAATATCAGGAGCAGCCTTCCTTCTAGCCAAGAAGGAGCGAGTAGAGCTCTTTATCAAGAATGTATGGGACATGCTCACCCACAGAGCTGCTGTTGGAAAATACCCGTGAAGCGATAGTATATAGACGGACCTAGGAAAGGTTTGCAAAACAGGACCTGGAACCCCACAGTACTGCTGTGGGCTTTAGGCCCGGTGCTGGCATCTGTTCTTGGTTAGGAGCCCCAGTCTGCATCTTTCAAAGAGGATAGGAGGAAGTTGACACCCTTCCCCATGCCCAGCTGTCAAGATTATCCTACCAGGTAGGAAGACCATCTTTGAGGAGAAACTGAGATAGCAGGTGCAGCTCCATGACAGAGAGGTAAGCTGGGGGGGGGGGGGGATGAGAAAGAAGGATGGGGGCAAAATGACAAAAGTCCAAAAACTCTTTTGCCTTTGTGTCATTTTTAAAAAATAGTATAAAAGCTTGTGGACAGATGTCAAAGTTAATCTTGTTTTATCATTTTTGTCCCTGAAACACAGTGTGTCTTTGTCAGCTCTATTGTGTCTGTAATGAGGTAGCTAATCTAAAGAGTGCCATCTACGTGCACAGGGGAATAAGTAGCATTTATAGGTTCAGTGAGAGTGTTATGTGCTGGAAATGGCTCCCTGGATGCAGCCAGGGCTGGCCTTAGGGGTGGGCAACAAGGGTGACCACCCAGGGTGCTGTGGTCAGGAGAGGTGCCATGGCCTGTGCAGTGTCCTGGCTTGGTGGAGGGGGTGGGTGAGGCAGGCCAGCGCCCAGCCAGGGGAGGGACTGAAGTTGCAGGTGGCACCAGGGCCTGCGCAGTGTCTGAGCTTGCCCAGGGGGTCAGGCAGGTAAGGCCAGCTCCCAGCTGGGGGAGGGGCTGAAGTTGCAGAGGTTCACCCATGGTGTCATTTTCCATAAGGCCGGTCCTGAATGCAGCTCTCACCATGGTGTCAGAAAGTGAAATGCATTGCCCTGCTCTGATTCCTCCTTGTGGCTGACCAGAGTCGCTTCTACAATGACTACATTTTAGTCTCTGCTGTGATACAAATGAAAAGGAATATATATGAAAAGTGGAGCTTCTTCAGTGTTGCATGTACTAACTGTGACCCTAAATACCCCTGTACTCACATCCCACACACAGTTTCAAGCTGCTTATCCAAAAAGTGCCTTGTAAGGTATCACTTGAAAACTAATAGCACACTGGTCATTAATATCATTGTAAAATGCATGTGTTAACGTTATATGTGAAGTTATGAATTCCCTCTTTATAATGTCACTAGAACATGTGCAAGGACACAGCCTAGTCTAGGTAAAGGTGATAAGTAGGTCTGTCCTAGACAAAGGAATGTGGGTGTACCTCAATTTACATATTAAAGTTATCAAGCAAACCACTGGGGGTTGTCTTGAGCCTGAACTTGAGACAGAGAATTAACGTGGCTCCTGAACACCAGAGATATACAGGAGACTGAATCCCCAGGGGGCCTTCCTAACTTTGAGAACATAAACATTTATTTGGGAATATAAGGAACAGAGAGGGAGTCCATCTTTATCATTCACCTAAGAAGACAAGGGAAACTAGCACCCCATGCTTCTGTGGAAGGTCCTGACCGAGAGACAGTCAACCATGCTGGACCAAGAGTAACTGGTAAGCAAAACCATCTTAAATAAACAAGGTGCCTTGCTAGATTAAGTTTTGGATTTTTAGATGGGTGTTTTCACTTTTATCTGGGGATAACTATCTCTACAGTCATTTCTTTTACTTGCCATCTCTTAACCTATGTCCTGTTGTTAATAAACTTGTTTTATTATAATCTAAACCAACCCGGTGCTGTGTTTGAATTGAAGTAATTGTTGACTCCAGTTTATGTGAAACGCTGCTGCATATTGTCTCTTTAAAGGAGCAAACAAAACTTATGTCTGGCTATTCCAGGAGAGGGCTGAGTGTTCAGGGCAAATGGTTTGGGAGAAATTCAGGACTGGAAGTGTGTTGGAGTCACCGTACCAGCTGTATCCAAAGCTGGTGGAACCCAGGGTTGGGCTGTTGTGTTGTGACCTGCTGCTGAGGTCAGAGCACTGAACCAGGACTGCAAAGCATACAGACACTTAAGATACTAACTACATGCTTGTCTATTGACTGCTGGTGGCTGGGCTGTGAGCCACAGCAGCAGTGCATTTAAGGCACCCCCAAGGTTATAGGCAGGCAGTGGCAGAACCCCTTACTAGTCTGGATTGCACCCTAAAATGTGACACTAACTAAGAATAAACAAAGCATGGACATCAAAATGGGCTCCCTCACTGAAATAGCTAGCAAAGACTAGCCCAGATGTATCTCCTTTTTGTGTGACTGTCCTTTTCATTGAAAAAAAACTGCTCAGCTGTGTGCCATAAGCGCTACACTGTTAACATCTAGTAGAGATTCTTCTTTAACTCAAATGTAAGGTTAGAATGCACCCAGGGGAATCTGGTAGAGTATACAGTGGAGCAGGAGCTCTGACATCCTCTAAGAAGATACAGCATACACTCCCCCTCTTGCCTCAAGATGGCTACATGTGCTGGTGCGAAGTGCTAGATGGATCCAGACCCTTACATTTGGTCTGGGGAATCTGGTACTAAGAACATAAGAATGCCCATGCTAGGTCAGACCAATGGTCCATCTAGCCCACATCCTGTCTTCTGACAGTAGCCAGTGCCAGATGCTTCACAGGGAATGAACAGAACAGGGCAATTATCAAGTGATCCATCCACTGTCATCCATCCCAGATTCTGACAGTCAGAGGTTTAGGGACACCGAGAGCATGTGGTTGCATCCCTGACCATCTTGGCTAATAGCCATTGATGGACCTATTCTCCAAAAACTTATCTAATTCTTTTTTGAACCCAGTTACACTTTTGGTTTTCACAACATCCCCTGGCAATGAGTTCCACAGATTGACTGTGCACTGTGTGAAGAAGTACTTCCTTATGTTTGTTTTAAACCTACTGCCTATCAATTTCATTGGGAGACCCCTAGGTCTTGTGTTATGTGAAGAGGTAAGTAATACTTCCTTATTCATTTTCTTCACACCATTCATGATTTTATACACATCTATCATAGCCTTCCTCAGTAATCTCTTTTCTAAGCTGAACAGTCCCAGTCGTATTTTTTTAATCTCTCCTCACATGGAAGCTCTTCCATATGCCTAATCATTTGTTGCTCTTTTCCAATTCTAATATACCCATTTGTGGGATGGAGTGAGCAGATCTGGATGCAGCATTCAAGATGTGGATTTATGTATATACTGTCATTAATGTATTCTGTCTTATCTGTCCCTTTCCTAAAGGTTCCTAACATTGTTAGCGTTTTTGATGACCGCTGCACATTGAGTGGATGTTATCACCGTTGGCAATCTTCGCCTAATGCAGTGTCTGTGATTCCCCAACTAACAGAAGTCTCTGGGGGATTTTTTTTTTGAAGTTACTTCTGAGGTTAACATTTCAAGAAGTAAAGCATAACCAGTAATACAAACTGTTTCAATGACTGAATATTCAAACTGTCCAACATCTTAACAGTCTGAAAACATGGACCTAAGAGGAAAGGACTCTTCTCCATTGCTGTTTGAAAATGATAGGATGCAGTCAATTGAAAAGGTCATCAATTGTCTCTATCCTCTATCATTCTTAATTAGTCACTAAAATCTATGAAGCTTGTCACAAAACAGTATATTCCACATCCGCTTCTGCTTCCTAGGAACCTGGCATAGTCAGTGCCTTTTGATATATTTTTTTCCGCTGGGATGCTTCAGTACAGCTGGAGCTACATTATCTGCATATAAAAAGAAGACGTATGAGATGTGCAAACATATGCATTACAACTATCAGCTTATTTGTTAAACCATACTATCATCGTACATGTAGGGTTGCCAACCCCCCAGGATTAGCCTGGAGTCTCCAGGAATTAAAGATTAATCTTTAATTAAAGATTATGTTGTGATGAAGTCTCCAGGAATACATCCAACCAAAATTGGCAGCCCTACATACACATAGTGTATTAGATGAGCTTCACTCCTATGTAGAGGGCCAGTACAATGTAATTGTGACAGGATGTATCCCTATGTCCAGACCTTCCACATTATTGTAATAATCTTTGTACAAAGTATACCTTGTGAGCTAAATTCCCTGTACGCTGCACAGCTGTGCACCAGCCTATATAGCACCGTGCAGGTGTTCAAGGAACCCGCCCGGCCGGGACCTGCCACGGCTGGGGGAGGGGCACTCCCAGCCCCGTCTCCAACCCAGCCCCGGACCTTCTGCGGCCAGGGGAGAGGCATCCCTCCCACAGCCCCGGACCAGGCCTGGCGCAGCCAGGGTAGGAGTGCCTATCCCACTGCCCCAGCCCCGGGGCTGCCACAGTTGTGGGAGAGAATTGGGGGAGAGAACTGGGGGGAGTCTTCTCATCCCCTGCCCCTTCCCAGAGCCCGCACTCCCAGCCAGAGCCTTCACCCCCCACACCCTAACCCTCTGCCCCAGCCCTGAACCCCTCATCCCCCCCAAGCCTGAAGCCAAACCCTCTGCCCCATCCCTAAACCCCTCATCCCTGACCCCACCCCAAAGCCTGCAACCTCAGCCAGAGCCCTCACACCCCTGCACCCAACCCCTCTGCCCCAGCCCTGAGCCCCCTCCCACACTCCAAACGCCTCGGCACCACCCCCACCACATGAATTTTGTTATGTGCACCAATATGAAGGTGATGTGTCACACATCACCTCCATATTGGTGCACATAACATTCATTCCACACCTGTGGGGAAAAAAATAGAGGAAATACTGCTTGTGAGGTATCATTTGAAAACTCAATAGGCTGATCATTATTGTCTCGGTTAATGTATGTGTGGCAACATTGTATGTGAAGTTATAAGATTCCACTGTATGTTGTTGTTAACACATGTTCCCAACTGAGGTTGGCAAACAAGTCTATCTTAAACAAGGAAATGTGTGCTCTGCTTAATTTGCATTTAAACAGAGTCATGAAGTAGGAAGGGAAACAAAGGAAGATCAAGCAGTTGAGAAAAAAGCAGCAGGGAACATCCTTCCCCCATAGACTTTTGTCTCCTGGTGCCCAGCTGGAAATGTTTTTTTTTTTTGAAGAGGGGGACTGAAACTATAAAAAGGAGGGTCAAACAACCCAAGGCACCCCTCTCATTCTCCCCACCCGTTACATTCATGGCCCCTTAAGTGACAAATGAAGCATTTGTTGAATTCTGGAAGAAAGGGCCCTAACGTAAGAAGTCTGATCAGTAAGACTGCTGAAAGCATATGGTGAGAGACCATTACTTTGAATTTAACATAGTTTGTTAAGTTAGGCACCAGTTGCATTTTAATCTTTATTTTTCTTATAAACATTTGACTTTTTATGCCTTATTACTGGTACTTATTTAAAATATATCTCTTTGTAGTATATAAACATGTTTTGTTTCATGTAAGCCAGTATGTTTAAACTGAAGTGTTTGGAAATTCCATTTGTGTTGGTAAGTTATGTACATATTTCTATTAAAGAAATAATGGATTTAACAGAACTTGTATTGTCCAGGAGAGGCTTGGTGGTACAGGACATAAATTTCTGCAGGAAAATCTAAGACTGGGGGTATGTTAGGGTCACCCTGCAGTATAACCAAGGCTGGTGAGAGCCAGAATGTAACCCAAGAGTGGTTGGCAGGCTGCAGTTACACACAGACACCCAGCACGTGGCTTTCATGCTGGGAATCTGTTTGTGAGTGGCCCAGGTGAGAACTACGTCAGCAAGGCATTGTAAGGCTCCCAAGGTTGCAGAGCAAGGGTGGCACGGCTGCTCATTAGATTGCACCCTGCTGTGTCACAGTCATGCATCACTTAACCCTTCTACCAAAAACATTGTGCTTTCCACCTTGTAAAAGGCCACATTAAAGGCCAAGTCACTCTGAAACCCAGGCTTTCTGTTCCTGAGATCCTCTTTAGGACAGGAAATGGCATGTAACACTGAAGAATCTAGCATTATTGATCTGAGGATCTGAAATCTAGTTGATTAGTAACTAGAGTTACTCAAACATCATCACATGTTCTTTTTATTTTATCTATACATCCTACATAATTATCATATTGGCGCCTCCACACTGTCAGCCAATTAACTGCACCTGTATTTGCCTTCTGTGGTTCACCAAGGGCACCCACTCTAGGCTCCCAGCTCCCCACTGTCATTTGGACCTGCATGACTCTCTCTCCCCTTACTGGGTTTTTTCTAGTCTGTATAGTCCCTTGCCTACCCTGTGAGTTTCCCAGCAAGTCTGGCTGCCTAAGCAGGCCTACTTTGCTTTCTCCTCAGATGTTATAAACAGCATACTTGCACACAATTAAGTTACCGCACAGCTCTTTCTAAGCAAGCATGTTTATTCTTAAGGTGAGAGCATACATGAAAACAATGAAGGAATCTATACGCATGCTAATAAGCTTTCCTGAGACCACCCCAACTCCAACAAGTGCTCTCGCAGACGTCAATCCTTCAACCCCCATCACGGGTTTTTTCCTGTGGTACCCAGTTGAACACCTTTTACTCAGAACAAGCACAGCCATGTATCTGAGAGTCACTCTTTTATGAAGTTTGGGCTGCTGATCAGTAGACAAGGGTCACCACCTCAGAGTGAAGTTTCAAAAGGCTAAGTTTTGCATAACCAGAGGGGGCATGTTTGCATACACATCCTTCTAGAGATTTCCTGGGGAAACACACAACTTTAAACATTCATACTTGTCTGGCCCTTTGTTTCAAATAGTTCTTTGAAGCTCAGAACACTTCCCATGGTTTATATTAGTCATGTCCTCCTGCCCCACCTCAGAGAAGTTACCCACAATAATATATAAACTTTCCATTTAAAGTTTAAAGCTACTTAAATGTAATTCAGTAAGATTTAACTTAATTCAGTAGGATTTCTCAAGGAAAGTGCTGTATATTGCTGTAGCTGTCACACTGCCTATAGGACCAATTATGCAAAGACTTATGCATGGGAATAATTTTACTCATATGCATGTCTTCAAGATCAGGCTATGGTGTATATTTGATATATTAATATTGCCAATTATATACCAGAGCTATCATATACATTTAAAATATTCAACAATTCTCAGAAAATATATTGCTTGTCTTGATGTTAATTCAATCAGATGCCTCCAGGGCTCTAACTGGGACAGTACACAGCAGTATGGCATCCTGGCTCCTCTCCCATGTTGCTGCCTTGTTCTCAATAATCTTGGCTCACATGTAGATGGTGGGGGGAGACTCTCTCTGTTTTCTTTGCCCAAAGAATATTGAAAACATGACTTGAGTCATTTAACACAGAGACTGCTGCCTGAGTTTTGCAGAGACTCGGAATCAATAGCTGTTATTCTAGGTCTACACTTACAGAAGCATGGAGAGTACATACACACAGGGCCGTCCTTACACATACGTACAGTACACAGCTGCATGCTGCAAATTTCCTGGTGTCCTGCGCAGCTGCATGCTGCTCCAGCCCCTGCTCCATCTCTTCCCCAAGGCCCCCGCCCTGCTTCTTCCCCGCCCCGCTCCCACTTCCCTGAGGACTCCAGAAGCGGCCCCAGCCTGCTCCAATCCCTTGGCTCCCAGCTGCACTGCTGGCGAGTGCTGGGGGGCCAGTTCCCCCGCCCCCCAAGCCTGGGGAGCAGAGCAGGCTGGAGGCGGGTCACTCCACTTACCGCAGGAAGTGGCCAGCCCTCCTCCCCCGATCCCTTACGGAGGCCTGGGGCCAGCCCCCATTCCCCCGCTCGCCCCTGCAGAGGCCTGGGGCCAGCCCTCTTTCCTGCTCCCTCCCACGGAGGCCAGGGGCCCCACACAGCCCCCCACGGTGGGGCTTTGTAGAGCACCAAATAGCTAGGGAGGGCCCCGCATTCACAGCACACACCCCTAGTGTGGTATACATAGCTGGTGAGGCACACAGAGTAAAGACAAGCCAGAACCTTAGTATATGTGCCCTACATGCCTCTCCACACACCCAAGCAGTGCCTCCCTCATCTGTGCTGCTGGTTTCAGGCCGGGGGTACAGCACCACAGTGCCAGCGTAGATACCCTGGTCGATTACAGCGCAGCGACTGTCCTCCGGGAGGTGTCCCGCAATGCCTGTTCTTTCCTCTCTGGTCATCAGTTTGAACTCTACCGCCCTGCCCTCAGGTGACCAACCATCAGCCCCACCCCGTAAATTGCTTTGGACTTTTGAAAGTTCCCTTCCTGTTTGCTCGGTGATGTATGCAGTGGTCTCGGTGCATTTTTCCAGGTGGCCATGCCTGCTCCACACACCAGGCGATCCCTCAGGGATAGTATATCCCTACTGCTATATTCTTCTTATTCGAGCATGGAATTACTGTTCATAGAGATTCTATTGTACAGTTTGGTTCATGTAAAGTGTCACAGCACACTATTACTGAAAAATTGCTTACATTCGCATTTTTACCATATAATTACAAAATAAATCAATTGGAATATAAATATTGTTGTCATAGGTTTATTCCCCACTTTGAACTTTAGCGTCCACAAGATGGGGACCTGCATGGACTCCTCTAAACTAAAATTCTAGTTTAGATCTGGTAAAGCTGCCACCAGCCAGGTTTTTAGTGTCTGGCACACTCCCTGTTCCCCCAAACTTTCCCTGGGGAACACAGATCCAAACTCCTTGAATCTTAACACAAAGGGAAATAATCCATTCCCCCCACCTTCTTCCCCCTCCCCTAGTCCTTGGGAAAGGTACCTTGAATCAAACAAAGAGGGATTCCCTATCCCCCTTCCCTTCCCCTGAAAATCCAAACAAGGGAAGAAATCAATCAAGTTCTAAAAAGAAAAGGATTTTATTAAAAGAAAGAAAGAAAGTAATACTATCTCTGTAACACCAGGATGGAAAAAATTACAGGGTCTAACTTATAAAACTGGAGAGACTTCTCCCCCCTTCTTTCTCAGAATAATCAAAGTAACAGCAAACAGAAATAAAGATATTTCTACAGCCAACACACAATTGCAAATGCAGAAAATAATTATAAGACTAATCCGCCTTTCTAATACTCACTATACTGGATAGTAGGAAATACTTCAGGAAAACTTGGAGAACTTGAAGATATGTCTGGCCTCTCTTAGATCCAAAAAGAGAACGGCAACCCAAACAAAGAACACAGACAAAGACTTCTCTCCACAGAGATTTGAAATTATCTTGTCCCTTGATTGGTCCTCTGGTCAGGTGTTCATCAGGTTACTGAGCTTGTTAACCCTTTACAGGTAAAAGAGATCTTAAACCTTAACTATCTGTTTATGACAATTGTATTTACATTTCAATGCATGAGCAGTATAAACAAGTCATTGTCTATGAAATTTTAGTTGTACTGACTTCTCTAGTGCTTTTTAGGTAGCCTGTTGTAAAACTAGGCAACTATCTAGATGAGTTGATGTACCCCCGGAAGACTCCCAGTGGTACACATACTCCTGGTTGAGAACCACTGTCTGGAGTGGGGTGGGGTGAAGGTAGGAGCTAAAGTGAGCGGACATGGAAATAGGAAGAGCTAGTTAAACTGAGGGCCAGAGCCTTTGCAGAAAACTTTGTATAGGGGTAGAAAATCATTTTAAAAATCTGTCAAGTATTTATTCCACAAGGTCAAATTTCTAGATCGTGAACCCACAAGTTATACTGATTTAAACAAGTACATCATGCTGCATTTGCAGTAACAAGAAATGCATGTAATCTGGTTTTTGACAACATTGCTATCACTCATGGATTAAAGGCATTGACGTGATATGTGATTGTACTTAATGAGTTAAAACTTAAGCATTCATAATGGGTGGATTACTTATTCTTGTTTACCAGAAAATAGTTTTGAATCTGTGGCTTCAATTAGATTTAATTACTTTCCCTACAGCTTTCAATTAAGAATGGCTTTTAAAGGAGAAGCCCTTTTATTACATTTAAATTACTTTCCCTCTGCCTTGCAAGATAAAGGAGCACTTTAGAGAGGATAACTACTAAACAGGGATGGATTCGAAACAAAGGTAATTTAAGACTTTACACACATGGCGCTGTTGAGCTACAAAGGGTTTGTTTCACACCTTCTCTGCAGACTTTCATCACTGCGTGTGATTGATTTTCAATTAACCTCGTGATTCATATAGGTAAGATTTGAATTGAACTTCAGTTTAGTGATAAATTTGCAAAGCAGTATAAGGAGTTATTCATTGAAATTGCACAGCCAAATACCTGCAGTCTTTCTTGAAAATTTAGGGGTAAATATAAAACAAAACTCCCCACAATTATAGGCATTACTATGAGATGATTGACTGTGACATGGGTGTGTCCAAAGGTGAATTTGAACAGTTATTTCACAGTAATGGCTTCAAGAAAGGAATTGGAACCCTATGGACCCCATTTTTTTTTACAAAAATTCAAATTCAAATTTAAAATACAAAAGTTTTTTTTCTCCTGATGATAATAGCCCACCTTAATTGATTAGTCTCATTAGAGTTGGTATGGCAACACCCATTTTTTCATGTTCTCTGTGTGTGTGTGTGTGTGTGTGTGTGTGTGTGTGTATGTGTGTGTGTATATATGTAATATACTGTATTTTCCATTATATGCATCTGATGAAGTGGGCTTTAGCCCATGAAAGCTTATGCCCAACTACATTTGTTATTCCAGAGTAATTCCCCAGGAAACACTCTCGTTCCAGAATGTCTTTCTCTGAGTTAGCTTATCCACTTCCTATGAAGTTACAGAATAGGCTCCTCTATTATGACATAATGCTGTTTGCTTTTATGTAGAATCCTTTAGAAAAAGCTTCCCCTAATGTTTTACAGTAGGAATCAGCTACAAAGGAAAGCAAAAAGGAAGGGTTTTAAGAGAAGACTAAAGTGCAGAAGTACCTTATTTACCATCTTTCAAGAGATTTACAAGGGTTTTATAATCCAGCTGGGAATGCTTTTCTCTTTCTGTAATTTAGTTAAGGTAAATTACATGTATGTGGCTACTTTTTGGCTGAAAAGACAGTGTACCAGGCAGCCTCTCTGAATTGCTACAGTTGGCAAAAGGAGTAACCATAAATCAGTCTCTCTGTGAATGATATTTAAGGGCTAGTCTGCTGCGCAGCTGCACCGCATCTGGTGAAAACTCTCTATGCCGGCGGAAGAGAGCTCTCCCATCAGTATAATAAAGCCACTTCTGTGAGAGGCGGTAGCTATGTCCGTGGGAGCTCTTCTGTCAACATAGCGCTGTCCACACTGGTGCTTAGGGCAGTGTAACTTGTGTTGCTTGGGAGAGGGTGTGGCTTATTCACAGCCCTGAGCAACATAAGTTAAACCAACATAAGTGGGAGTGTGTACAAATCCTAAGACTTGCACACAATGCAAGAGAGCCTCACTATGAAAAAAATAGTGGCGTTAAAGCTATGTACGCAGCTCAGCTATATTATGGCTACTAGGA
Source organism: Mauremys reevesii (assembly GCF_016161935.1). Lineage (NCBI taxonomy): Eukaryota > Metazoa > Chordata > Testudines > Geoemydidae > Mauremys > Mauremys reevesii. The sequence goes on from NC_052624.1 coordinate 98,760,943, forward strand.
GACTTGGAGACCCAAATAAGTTACTTGGAGACCCAAATTGACTTGGAGACCCAAATAAGTTACATTTAAGTGGCTAAATCAGTACATGAACAGCCATCCCTGAAGTTGACTAAAGTTAGTTGTAAAACTCATTCTGTCTTTGAAATTGACTAGCTATGGTATCTTTTGTATTCAACACTTTGTTGTAAACATTTTAAAACAATATATAAATAAAAGAACACAATGTCATCCACAGCCTCAGGACATCATAATCAAAAAGGCTGACAAAGGAGGTGCTGTCGTCATCATGAATAGGTTGGAATATGAACGAGAGGCTGCTAGGCAGCTCTCTAACACCACATTCTACTGGCCATTACCTTCTTCATCATCTGGACCCATTGAAAAGAAGCCCTTGAGGAATTCCACCATGATTTCAACAATTTCCATCCCACCATCAACCTCAGCCTGGACCAGTCCACACAAGAGATCCACTTCCTGGACACTACAGTGCTAATAAGTGATGGTCACATAAACACCACCCTATACCAGAAATCTTCTGATTGCTATACTTACCTACATGCCTCCAGCTTACATACAGACCACATCACACGATCCATTGTCTACAGCCAAGCTCTAAGATACAACCACATTTGCTCCAATCCCTCAGACAGAGACAAACACCTACAAGGTCTCTATCAAGCATTCTTAAAATTACAATACCCACCTGCTGAAGTGAAGAAATGGATTAACAGAGCCAGAAGAATACCGAGAAGTCACCTACTCCAGGACAGGCCCAACAAAGAAAGTAACGGAATGCCACTAGCCGTCACCTTCAGCCCCCAACTAACCCTCTCCAGCGCATCATCAAGGATCTACAACCTATCCTGAAGGATGATCCCTCACTCTCACAGATCTTGGGCAACAGGCCATTCCTTGCTTACAGACAGCCCTCCAAACTGAAGCAAATACTCATGAGCAACCACATACCACACAACAAAAACACTAACCCAGGAACCTATCCTTGCAACAAAGGCCGTTGCCAACTCTGTCCACATATCTATTCAAGGGACACCATCATAGGACCTAATCACATCAGCCACACCATCAGAGGCTCATTCTCCTGCACATCTACCAATGTGATATATGCCATCATTTGCCAGCAATGCCCCTCTGCCATGTACATTGGCCAAACCAGACAGTCTCTACACAAAGAATAAATTGACACAATTCAGACGTCAAGAATTATAACATTCAAAAACCAGTCGGAGAACACTTCAACCTCCCTGGTCACTCAATTACAGACCTAAAAGTCGCAATTCTTCAACAAAAATAAACTTCAAAAACAGACTCCAACGAGAAACTGCAGAACTGGAATTAATTTGCAAACTGGACACCATTAAATTAGGCTTACATAAGGACTGGGAGTGGATGGGTCATTATACAAAGTAAAAACTATTTCCCCATGCTAATTTTTCCCCCTATTGTTACTCACATCTTCTTGTCTCTGTTTGAAATGGGCCATCCTGATTATCACTACAAAAGTTTTTTTTTCTCCTGCTGATAATAGCCCACCTTAATTGATTAGTTGCATTAGAGTTGATATGGCAACACCCATTTTTTCATGTTCTGTGTGTGTATGTGTATATACAGATAGATAGATATATAGATAGATAGTGTATGTAATACTGTATTTTCCATTGCATGCATCTGATGAAGTGGGCTTTAGCCAATGAAAGCTTATGCCCAAATAAATTTGTTAGTTTCTAAGGTGCCACATATACTCCTCATTTTTTTTTTAGTTACATGATCACAGTTCCCAATCCCAATCTCCCATCCCCTGCTCTTGGTCAAGTCTCAGTGTCCACTGGCTTATTGTCCCGGTGTCATTTTCCATCAAATCCCAGCTCACCCCCACACTCACCAAATCTGTCTCCTCCCTACCCCTGACCCATTCCTAATAATTGGAGATATACCAATCTCCTAGAACTGGAAGGGACCTTGAAAGGTCATTGAGTCCAGCCCCTGCCTTCACTAGCTGGACCAATTTTTGCCCCAGATCCCTAAGTAGCCCCCCTCAAGCAGGGGCGGCTCTACAAATTTGGCCGCCCCAAGCAATGATGCCCGGGAGGTGCCCCCGAGCCGCGGGAGCAGCGGACCTGCCGCGGGCATGACTGCGGAGGGTCCGCTGGTCGCGCGGCTCAGCTGGACCTCCCGCAGCTGCGGGCGATACGCTGGTCCGGCGGCTCCGGTTGAGCTGCCGCAGTCATGCCTGCGGGAGGTCCAGCCGAGCCGCGGGACCAGCGAACCGTCCGCAGTCATGCCTGCGGCAGGTCCGGTCGTCCCCGGGCTCCGGTGGACCTCCCGCAGGCATGACTGCGGCAGGTCCACCGGACCAGCCTGCCGCCCCCCTGGGAAAGGGCCGCCCCAGGCGGCTGCTTGCCCCGCTGGGCTCTAGAGCCGCCCCTGCCCTCAAGGATTGAACTCACAACCCTGGGTTTAGCAGGCCAATGCTCAAACTACTGAGCTATCCCTCCCCGCAAGTCTCCTACCTTGGGTCCCCATCTGATTTCAGTCTTTCTTTCCCTGGCTTCCAGTCCCATTTTCCGTGCTCAGTCAGTCCTAGTGTCCACCCTCTCTGCTTTAAGTTCCAATCCCTCCAGCCTCCTTGTCCCAATTTATTTTGGCCCACCTGGTCTTCCCGTTGTTCCCTCTGCATTTGAGTCAAGCAGCGTCTTCCTCTAATGCTGCTGGACATTATCAAGTGAACACTGAGAGCACAGAAGATGTAGGCTCCCTACTCTTGGTTCCACTGCCTAGCCCTGGCATAGCCTGTTGCAGCCCAGAGTTGTAACTGCAGGGAAAAGTCTTGCCTAGCTCTGAGCTGGAGCATGTCTAATGCAGATGGAGTCTTTGGAGATTCCAGATGTGACGCTCTAGTGAGCATGTGCAAACTGTTATTTTTCAAAGGCTTATAACTTGGCCAAATTTATGTGGATTTTCACATGGATGGCAAAAGGCACATCTCTGACAAAAAGGTCACCTCCCAGCCAGAATTCAGGTCCCTTCGCTAAAGTTTCTCAAAAAAAAAAATCCAGAATTTTTTAGCACAGGCAAAACCATATATTTTTCCCTAGCCTCCTTCCCAGGAATGTCTGAACTATTTTGACTGATTTTTTTAAAAAAAAGGCAGCTTGAGGCAGACAACCTGGCATGGAAGATTTCAGCCCAAAGGGCTTAAGTTTGGCAAACTTAACCAATTGAAAACAGGGTCTTACAGTGGAAAGTGTCTTAATTACCTTTATACTGGGTGATGCTACCAGGCCTGCATTATAGTAAGAATTGTTTGCAGATTTCTTTATAAATGAGGTAACTCACAGGGTAATGTGCTAAAGATTACAATATTACTGCCACAGATCAACAAAAAGTCTTTTATCCTGGCAGCAATTATAATTCATGCCCATTTCACACCCCAATGCTTTTCGTTTTTTTTAAACCACAATGGGACTTTCCTTAAAAGTTGTTACAAGGACTTTCAAGAACACATAATTGTGTCACATTCGATTCTTCATCTAAAACAAACTGTACTTTAGACTGGAGTGGATCCAACTAGTCTCTCTCTAATCAGGAAACCAGCCATGTTTAATAGGGATGTTTGTATAGGAACATCACTTTCTGTGATTTTTTTTAAAGCACTACTAAATGTACCTCAAGGGATGAAACTGTATTAGCTGGAGAATAGAATAGATGTTCCAGTACCGATTCTGTCTCTAATTTCTGTGGTTTTTCTAAAATCCATTAGACCATTACATGCTGAGTGTCACTTCTACCAAGCCTAATAGGAGGAATAAAGCAATTTTCATGTATACTCTGATAGTAGAAACACATGTTGGAAAATGTTCTCGTATGTAAGACTAGAATCTGCATTAACATACAACTGACATCAATTACAGTTGAAAAGTATTGATATGCTTATAATAAGAAATCAGATGCACACAATCCCAAAGAAATCAGATGCACGCTGTTAAACCCAGTAAGGAAACAAGCATATTTGCCTCTCCCTATGCTCTCTCCCCTGTAAGGCCAAACATACTGAGCCACCCTTCTCTTCCTTTAATCAATCAATATAAAATGCAGAACAATGGCTACTACACTCATTGAAGAACATGAGTATTAAACATTAAACCACTAGATGGTGTCTCTCCACCATTTATGATCATTCAGTCACCTTTAGAGTCTGGAGTTATTATGGGGTGGAGCCATCGTATTTACATAGGAAAACACCAGTGGAAAGCTGAAGTGACCAAGCTGATGTTCAGATACTAAATATGAGTTCATTCAGTGTCACTACAATTGCTTTTGAAAAACAGTTCTGTGCTCCAGTGAATGATTGAAACTAAATTTACCAGTAGAAGTTTTCCAGAGAGGAAGGAATGCATCATTGTGCCTGAAATCTGACAGATACTATCTATGGGATGAGAAGGTAATTCAGTCTTCATATCCATTTAATCCTTGTTCAGCTTCAGCTAGCTAGAAGGGTGATAATGTAGACTTCAGTCCACTATAAAACTGACCTTCAACTTATTTAACATAGACCATCATGGCCATTGGCTCACATGGTGATGATTTTCAATCCAGTGATGAGTTACCACCATTTTAACAAGAGACTTCCACAAAAATTCCTACCTCTTAATTTGATATCTACCCAACCGTAGTTTGAGCACAGAGAGGAGGGATGAGGGCCTGGAGAATTTATTTATTTGCTTTTCCATTTAAAACATTCATAACCAGGCAGAGGGAGATTGTACCACTTTGCAAACAAACATATATAGCTTGTGTAATGGGATGTCAGAAAGGGAGAGCCAAGCAGTATTCTCCTCTACTATTTCTTGGAAATGGTTTTAAAAATACCTGACACTGATATGGTTTGTTTCATTCAAAAGGTCTTCAAGAATATTTTTACTAGCATCAGGGATTAGCGGTCTGGTTGGTCCCAATGTAAAGTCCAGCCTGACCCGAGCACAGCTAACCCAAACCCGATCTGAGAGTGTTCAGTCATTTTGAAAACTGAGCTGACCCCAACACTTTCCCCACAACCTGTGTCAGTGCTGCTGCCACATTATCTGTGGGGCTTGTCCTGGTGAGGGCTTCCTGCTCCCAGGTCTTGTGCCTGTGATCCATCTCCAAGCTCCTCCACCTGGCCAGCTCCCCCAGGAGATTAGTTGTGCTTTAGATTACCACTAGAACAAAAATGATAGATGTAAAAGTAAAGTACACAGACTGAAAATGATGTCCCTGAAAGCTGTGATGCTTTAATGGAAGACAACAGATTACAATTCTTAACGAGGCCGCCCACCAAAGTATGCTGAAAATAAACTTTTTGACAAATTTTCCATTGCAATGGATTCATTTTATTCCTGTCTCCATGCCAACAGGAGGACTTTAGTCTATTATTTTCACCAGAACAATTCCAAGTACTTCCCCTCCCTGGTTAGGCTCTGGAAAGTGAGAGAAACTAAAAAGAATGATGTCAGCAGAAGTACCATACTCTATATACAGAATCTCTCCACAAGCTTCAAAGTAGCTATCAGCAACAAATGAACTTCAGGTTTCATTAACTTCTGTGTTTTAAGTGGTTATTTTTAAAATGGTGAATTAATCAAATTTATTTTAAAAGGTGTCTAAATTGCATGTTTTAACAGTCCTTCACTAACTTTTAGTTAAAGAAATTTAAAATGTTTGAAGTTTGATTTATTTTTCCACTAAAAAATATTAAACCTGTGATGTTGCATAGAGCTAATTTTACTATATTCTGATTCTTTGACATTTAAAGAATATTGCACAAATTAAAATGAATGATTTTGCCTTGTGTTTTCTCCTGAATAAAAAGTATTGTGAATGCAGAGAGGTTTCTACAGTAGCTGGAAATCTAAGTGCTTAGATATTATGGTGATGTGCACACAGTAAACTAATTAGGGCCTTGATCCTGCAAGGGAATTGGGGGTGTTTGGATCCAGAGTTTTGGTTCTATATAAATCTGTTTTGATTGGGCAATTGTGCACTCTCGTGTGTTCTTGCCCCACCAGTGACTGGCCCTATTTACATTTAGTGGCAAAGACATATAGGCTGCACAGTTAAACAGAATAAAACTCTAACTATGTTTCTCTCAGAGCCTTAAGGATAGTAAACATGGTAACCGGGCACTATATTTTTGCTAGAAGTCTATAGAGCAACTGCCAGGTCCTAAAGATTTCCCACAGGGGAGAAATTGTATAGCACTGTTTACCTTTGCTAATGTAATAGGAGTGAGCTTGTGTGTGTTTGGTAGGGCTGTTAATTAATCTCAGTTAACTCACGCAATTAACTTTAAAAAATTAATTGTGATTAATTTAATCGCACTTTTAAACACACTGTTAACAGAAAACCAATTGAAATTTATTAAATATTTTGGATTTTTGCTACATTTTTCAAATATATTGATTTCAATAGCAACACAGAATATCAACTGTACAGTGCTCACTTTATATTTTTATTACAAATACTTGCACAGTAAAAATAATAAACAAAAGAAATATTTTTCTATTCACCTCATACAAGTACTGTAGTGCAAACTCTTTATCATGAAAGTGCAACTTACAAATGTAGATTTTTTTTGTTACATAACTGCACTCAAAAACAAACAGTGTAAAACTTTAGAGCCTACAAATCCACTCAGTCCGACTTCTTGTTCAGCCAACACTCAGACAAACATCTATAGGAGATAATGCTGCCCCCTTATTATTTACAACATCACCTGAAAGTTGCATTGCAAGGTATTTACGTGCCAGAGATGCTAAACATTTGTATGCTCCTTCATGCTTCTGCCACCATTCCAGAGGACATGCTTCCATGCTGATGATGCTCATTAAAAAAATTGTGTTAACTAAATTTGTGAGTGAACTCCTTGAGGGAGAATTGTATGTCTCCTGCTCTGTTTCACCCACGTTCTGCCATATATTTCATGCTATAGCTGTCTCGGATGATGACCCAGCACATGATGTTCATTTTAAGAACACTTTCACTGCAGATTTGACAAAACACATGTGAGATTTCTAAAGATAACTACAGCACTCGACCCAAGGTTTAAGAATCTGAAGTGCCTTCCAAAATCTGAGAAGGAAGAGGTGTGGAACATGCTTTCAGAAGAGTTAAAAGAGCAACACTCCAATGTGGAAGCTACAGAATCCAAACCACCAAAAAAGAAAATCAACCTTCTGGTGGTGGCATCTGACTCAGATAATGAAAATGAACACGCATCGGTCCACACCACTTGGATCATTATCAAACAGAACCCATCATCGGCATGGATGCATGTCCTCTGGAACGGTGGTTGAAGCCTGAAGGGATATATGAATCATTAGTGCATCTGGCACGTAAATATTTTGCAATGCTGGCTACAACAATGCCATGCAAATGTCTGTTCTTACTTTCAGGTGACATTGTAAACAAGAAGTGGGCAGCATTATTTCCTGCAAATGTAAACAAACTAGTTTGTCTGCGTGATTGGCTGAACAAGAAGTAGGACTGTGTGGACTTGTAGGCTCTACAATTTTACATTGTTTTATGTTTGAGTGCAGTTATTTTTTGTACATAATTCTAAATGTGTAAGTTCAACATTCATGATAAAGATATTGCACTAAAGTACTTGTATTAGGTGAATTGAAAAATACTATTTATTTTGTTTTTTTACAGCGCAAATATTTGTAATGAAAAATAATTTAAAGTGAGCACTGTACATGTTGTATTCTGTGTTGTAATTGAAATCAATATATTTGAAAATGTAAAAAAAATCAAAAAATATTTAAAGTGTATTCTATTGTTTAAAAGCATGATTAACTGTGATTAATTTTTTAATCATGCGATTAATCACAATTAAGTTTTTTAATCACTTGATAGTACTAATGTTTTGGTTAACTTGTTTTAAATTGTTTCAGTGAAAACCGTAGTTGAAATAGGTTACTTTAAATGACCAGTGATTTAAAAAAAAAAAAAGTTTAAGCAACAGCTTTATTTCAGGATCACTTGCTTGCCTAATTATAGGATAAGGCACCAAAATCTTGAAATTCAAGAGTAAAGGTAGATCCAATAGCACCCTAACCGTGAGAATAGTTTTTGCATAGGTCTGGTATATGACCCAAAATAAATGACACAGACACAGCGTGACTCTAATAAATGTCAACATACACACCTTACATTTTCCTTCACTTATCAACCAAGCACCTCACTACAATCTCTTTTCCAGACCTAGATTTAAAATAAGATTGATGTGGAGCCAAGAAATCTGTGGATTTGAAGTGTAAGTGGCATTGATCCATTACCATCCACTCAAATACTTTCTCTGGAAATGGGAGACTACACACAGGCTAGCAATTGGTAAGGTTAACATCAGTCTCACCACTGCTTGTTTTACTATAACTGACATTTTGCCCTTTTGATGAATGCAGCCACTCATCCTCATCATTATATGTTGATCAAGGTAGGTATCAAAGATAGGCTATTCAGTTAATCAAGCAATCCTATTAGCTGAAAAACAACTACAATTCTAAGTGCTTTATAATTATCAATTACAAAGAGACTGTATTTTACAATCTATCAATTGATTACCCCTGGAATAAATCTTTTATTGCTTCAAAAGCCTTAGCGCGTCAGTATGGTAGGAACTGGGGCTAGTCAATTTATTCATATGCAAATGAATTCATCTTGGCATGCTGTCTTTTCATACTATTGAGTCATATATTGTATACCATCATATTAGTTTTATTTTCTAACAACTGAAAGCCTGTTGGATAGGATTGCCAGTTGCAATTCTCTGTCAATGTTTTCACCTGATGACAGTCCAGTCAACAGGGGCGGCTCCAGGCCCCAGCACGCCAAGCCACGCCTGCGGGAGGTCCACCGGAGCCGCCTGCCGCCCTCCCGGCGACTGGCAGAGCGCCCCCCGCGACATGCTGCCCTGCTTGGGGCGACGAAATGTCTAGAGCCGCCCCTGCCAGTCAAGATATTAAATATTCGTTATGTTAAAAACAATCTGGCACAATAACGGTTCTTCTGATTTCTTTTTTTCTTATTGCTCACTGAGGTATAATATATGGAACTGATTATTTTCTACATAGAGAATTTTTTTCCTTAACCGCCAGCATTAGACTCTTACAGAAATCACAAACCATTTTTAGAGATTTTTTTAGTAGCTTATATAATTATAAATGACTTGTCCCATACTTCTACTGTTTGCAGAATTTTAGAGATTAACAGACTGCAAGATATTTATACTCTAGCCTTGCCCTAACCTAGCAATTTCTATCCCCTTTCATGAGTTTTATGTAGGAGTTCCTCAGAATTGGGCCCTCCAGCATAAAGGCACTACATGCAGTCTGTGCATGCTTTCCAAATCCTGCTCCCCATCTTTCATGCACAGTGAAACTACACCAGTTACTCTGGGGAGAATTCTGAATAAAAAAATTAAAAATTCTGTGCCAAACATTTAAAAATTCTGCACACAATATTTTAAAATTCTGCATATTTTATTTATCAAAATAACACAATATAATCCTGCCAGTTTCAATTCGTTTGATAATTTATTTCAAAATATCTGTCAGTAAGTGTGTCTGTAACAATGGAGACCAAAAAAAGGTTCAGGAAATGATTTTTGACAAATAGATTCCTTACTAGGCATATTAATACAGAACTTTGAGTAATTCATTTAAAGTACAATAGAGAACCATATTTCCTGCCCCACTCAGTGTTGTTGTGCAAACACTTGGGGGAGTCAGGGGTAATGGAGGCGCTAAGGGAGAGGGAAGGAGCCTGAGAGTGAACCTGCAAGGTTGTTTGGTATGGGTGGGAGAAGTATGGAACAGGTTTTGGGGGGGAATTGTTAGGGAGTTGGGTAGCCCCCCCATGCATACCCCTAGCGTCTCCCATTCAGTTAGACACATCTGCCCCTGTTCTTGTGTGTCCCTGAACCCACTGTCCCCGTGTGGTCCTGCACCCCTCCTCCCTCCCATCCCCATGTGGCCCTACAGCCCTCTCCCCCCCCCCCGCTGTCCATGTGTGGCCCTGCACACTAGCCCCGCTCTCCATGTGGCCCCGAAGCCCCCCTCCCATTCAGCTCCTGGCTCAATGATGTCACCCTGCTAGCACCTAAGCCCATGTCCCAGTCTGTCCCCCACCCACTAGCCCTTCTGAACCTCAGTCTGTGACCCCTCAGCATCCCTGTGTACCCTGCTCCGTCTGTCCCATGCCTCCTCACCTGGCCCTATTGTGAGGAATGCAGCCTCTCTGCCGGCTGGCTGTCCTCTCTTCTGGTGCCACAGCAGCCCCGGTGGGTGAAGGGTACACTTGCAGCACCTCTCCAGCAGAATCTATATTCTGGGGAGGGAAAAAATAATCTGTGGGAGACGTGAATTTTGTGCATGCACAGTGGTGCAGAGTTCCCTCCAGGAGTATCCAGTTCTGCTTCAGGAGAGGATAGAACTTGTCACTAAATGCACAGTTGTTATTATTTCTGTTTCTATGTGACTGCAATATTTTCAGAAGGACAAGGTCAATGAGGTAATATCTTTTATTGGACCAGCTTCTGTTGGTGGAATACACATGTTTATGAGCTACGTAGAGCTCTTTAGGTATCAGTATTTTCAGGCACTTAGGATGGGCCAAATCCTGATGTCCTTAGTCAGGCAAAACTCCAGTTGACCTCAATGGCATGCTACTAGTGGACTTCAGGGTTTGATTTCATATTCATATTGACTCGATTAAAAACTCTGAAAGTGAAATATTTTGAAGATTAGAGATTATGTATTGAGGCAAATAATTCTAAAATCTCCTAAAAGGACAAGCTAAAGAGTGAAGATGAAGCAAAAACTTCAAACTGCACTTGCTTCCTATTCACTACCACATCCATTTCAAGCTCTGGAACCAATTTACAAAGCCCTTAAAGTGGTAAGGCAAGGCTTCTCAAAACTTGGGAAATGGAACTCTCCTACAGGAATATAAAAAACACTAGTGTGATGTTTTTAAAGGGCCACCCAAAATGAGCTGTCACTCAGTAGATTGTATAGATTTTCTTGGTACCTTCTCATCTGTCTTATATGCTTTGATGAGCACTGAAATATTGTGTTGACATTTAAAGTATCACTACTGGCAACTGAAGCACCAATTGAAAGGAACTAGGCTGTTCTGAGCCCTCAGCTACTGTTTCAGGCTCTCTGCAAATTCAGACACTGTTGCATCCAATATACTCGGTTCATATTTTCAAGGGGTTCTTTACAATCAAGTGTAGGTCATTACTGCAGAGGTAACCCCGGTGAAGAACCTGGGTTAGCCCAGCTTGGGTGCAAGCAGCCATGTTGCAAAGCCATACTGGAGTTACCAGCATGGAGTTACTTACTGGTGTATGTCATTAGGACTTGTGGGGTCATATTCCATGGTTCTTGCCACTGCAGTAAACTGAGCTGTTGTATGATTCTCTTTCAGAGAACTGTGAGAGAACTTGTCTGGCATTCTGGGCACACAGGAGGAATTGTGGGAAGGCATTGACTGGTTTAACCTGTGTTCTCACTGCAAAGTGGGACGGTTACCAGCTCACACATTAGCAGCGCTTGAAGTTTAGCCTCTAGGGTAGGCCACTTAGCTTTGATGTAAAGTACCACCGCATCAGACCAGACAGTTTAGGGACAACATCTGTGTAAGACCCCGGATTAACTCTGCAGTGAAAACAAGCCTTATGTATAACAGAGTCCAAGCACATATTAGAAGGAGTCTGTGATACAGCATTCTTAACAGCAGGCCCAAGGCTCTGGATCACCTAAAGGAGAGTTCAGGAAGAGTTGTTTAATATTCTGAGGTAATACTGTAAAAATCACCCTTCACCATGGTGTTCCTGAAGAACCGTAGCATTAGATAAACAGGACCACACTCAAAACAAACAGCTCACAATTAAACAAGAGTAGGGTGCAGGACTGACAGCTGGACAGTTTCTTTTAAAAATAATCCATGTACAGGGCCCAGCCATTACTACTGCAGTAGACACTTTAGAATTGCAAATAAATTAAATTGGATAGATCTGAGACCAATAAGCCAATATGTTTTGGGCTTTACCTGGTTCATCAATACAAATTAATTTCATAGCTCATGCATCAGGCCAGAAGAGACATCATAAGCTGTACTGAAGTCAATATTTTATTAAGGAATGCACATTTGAAAGCATCCCCTTATTTGATGATCCCACATGCAGTGGCCTTTTCCTTCTTTTACGTTAAAAAAAATCTATTACTCCAATGGTGTTTATTATATTGCAATCATAATTAGATTGTTGGAAACTTACCAGAAAAGTTTCAGGTGGTAAAAATGGTAAGAGAAAAAGAAAAAATATACCTGATAAAAACCTTAAAATATATGCTCATTCAAATGCCGCAACTATAGATCTGTAGGAAAACAACAAAGAATAGGTCTACAAAGGCTTGACTTTTAGATCATTGGCAACTTTGAGATTCCCTCTATATCAGGTAGGACACAGTTGAAATTGGTTATTTTCTTTTTTCCTTTTTTGCTATAATACAAATGCTGAATACACTTAAATAAAAAATCGCTTAACAGCTCTGTGAAAAATAGATGCATAGAACCCTAATTTATTATACGTAGTCTGTGATAGATCCTTACCATTTCATTTTAATTTTAATTTTAACTCTTGCTGTGAAAAGATATCTAACTTTCTTGATACACTCATTCTTCAAGGATTGCTAAATGAGGATTTATTGTTGTAGGACGACTGGGCTTCACATGAATTTTTTTGTAACTTTTTGGTTCTGAATTATCAATGTTCCAAATAGAGGAAACATAAATAAAAATACAGCAAATGACAAAGTAACCACAAGTAAATCCTGGCAAAGTTTAAAGGCATAATCCATTCATTCATCAAACAAGCTGGTCTCACTGTCCCATATTTTCCTGAAGCTGGAAAGTGGCCCGAGTACAGTTTTGATTTATCCATTGCCAGTAAGATATTTCTTGCTGCCTCTGAGAGGTTTGTAATAGTATCCTGGTCTGTATTTCCTGGGAATGCTAACATTCCAAACACCCTGGCTACTCTTCAGTGCTTAAATCTTTACAAAATATTCCTGCCAGAAAAAACAAGTACTCCAGCTTGGCTATCAATCCAGGTTTATCTATGTAGCTGACAAATCACTTAGAGCTTTTTCTAATTGTTATTTTTAATTTATCACAATATCAAATAAAACCTGCATTGGAACAGACTAAATAGGCTAGTTATCTTAAAGGTTAATAAGTCAACATATTGAACAATTTTTTTAGATATTCAATATGGAAGTATTTTCCACAAGGGGTTTTTTAAATATATATTTTACAGCCAGATGTATTTTACTTATATGAAGGCTACTGTTGGTCTAATTAGAAAGTAAATGTATAGAAAAATGGCAAGATTTTGACTGCTTTTTCCACATCGACATGTAGATAAAGACGGACCAGGCAAGGAATTGCAAGGCTTAACTGCTTTATCCTGAGCCTCACTCCCCTGAAGCCTACTGTATTTACACTGCATGGGTCCTCTCCTCCCTTTGTTGTTTTGCAAGGGCATTCCATGGTGGACTTTTGAAACAGACTCCCTGATTCCTAGGTGTGTATCCTGCTGATGCACTATACGCCTGTCCCCATTCAGATTACTCCTGCTTTTGCTTTCTTCCTTCCCTCTGTTACAACCCTATGAAAAGCTCATTGTTGAGTAGTAGGATTATGACCTCAGAGGCAAATCTCTCTCCTGTCCCCTACTCCATTCCTCCTCCTCCTTAGCTGTGCTCACACAGCTCTTTGTTCAATGATGGGATTCTGACATCCATCCTCCTGAGATTATGACATCCAAGGTAAATCAGCCAATCACTGCTCTTTTCCTCTTCTCTGTCTCTATTACCTCCCCTCAATCTTTATTCATTTTCATATAGCTCTCTTGTTGAGAGCCAGTATAATCCAGCAGACCAAGCATCGGAGTGAATCAGTCCTGGATTCTATTTTGATACTACCAATGACTCATCTTTATGTTGTATGCAGTGTAGTTATAGCCATGTTGGTCCCAGGATATTAGAGAGGTGGGTGAGGTAATATCTTTTATCAGACCAACTTCTGTCGGTGAGAGAGACAAGCTTTTGAGCCACATGGAGCTCTTCTTCAAGTCTTGGAGAGGTATTTGACTGTCACAGCTAAATGTAAGGTGGAACAGATTGTTTAGCATAAGTAGTTAGCACATATTGTAAGGGACCATTCAAGATGGATTTATAGTTTATTACAACAACCTTTTGTAGAGGTAGTAACAGGCCACTCTACCTTAAATGGTCCCTTAGAACAGTGGTTCTCAAAATTATTTGATCCCACCTCCCTGTTGTAGTTTGTCCCCTCACTACTGCCCACGCCCGTCACACAAGTTCATATATGGATATATGCGGTGGCAGTGCTTCACTGGAATCAGTTTCGGCTTCTTTGTTTTTCACTTGAGGTTTTTTTTTTTCCTGTTGCACGAATGAACCACAATCCGCTGTAAGAAGAGCAAAAGCAAAACACTGCTTGTGGTCTATGCTTACAATTAAATGTCCACACCATGTTGTAGCAAACAGATTAACGCACAGATGGCAACAACTTTGTATAATGCTATGCAAGCTTAACATAAATCTGTAAAATGCACAACATCATCTACCACAGCCGACACATAGCTGCAGCACACAGGGTCACGTGCACCTGCAACAGTTGCTGCTTGGCTTGTATTAAGCATGCTCACAGAGTCACACAGACTGAGCGTGCTCAGTAACATCTGCTGAAGCCTCTGCCCTCACTATCTCCCTCCCCCGCACTATCGGCAAGTATGGGTCATCTTTGCTATCTAGAGTCAAATGCACAGCACCATCTGGGAACCTGATATGTCTCGAGGAATGAGTTTTGATAATTATTCATTGCTGTGGGTAAAACATGCACAGTACATTTTTCCCCTAAAGTTTCTCACGTCCCGCAAGAATACATTCCATTCCCCCTCCCCCCACCGTTTGAAAACCTCTGCCTTAGAATATGTGCTAACTACTTATGCTAAACAGTCTGTTTCACCTTACATTTAGCTGTAATCCTTGGAGTACCTTTCCCAAACCTGAAGAAGAGTTCTGTGGCTCAAAAGCTTGTCTCTCTCACCAACAGAAATTGGTCTGATAAAAGATATTTTAACTTCACCCACCTTGTCTGTCTAATGACTCATCATGTCAGCTTGGGCAAATCACTTCACTCTTCTGTGCCTCAGTTACCTCATCTGTAAAATGAAGATACTCCTTTCAGTCACATTTTTGAGACTATGAACATCTATCAAAAATACAGTTGGAATGACACACTGGTCCAAATCAGCACTGTAGAAGGAGTTTGCTGTACACACGCACATGCAACTGAGCATTTATTTGATATCTGTAGGCTGGATATATATACAGATACATAAATTTCCACAGTGGCCTCAGCTATGTTACTTCAAAGAACTAATCATTATAATTATATCTCTGTAATACTACTATTTGAAATGGAGTATATAACAGGCCCATTGTATGAAACCCCTACAGCATGTTGCATGCTGTAATCAGTTATTCTTCTTCAAGTGATATCCCTATGGGTGCTCCACTGTAGGTGGGTGCAGCAGCGCCTCCTGTACCTGGGATTAGAGATCTTCATTAGCGGTGTCCACTGGATTGCACATGCGCACCTCCTGATCTCGCACTGTGAGCTGCATGTGTATATATAGCACTGTGCGGTCCAACTGTCCCTGGTTCCTTCTTAACCGCCTTTGGTCAGGAATGGAATCCGCAGCAGAGCCTGCCTATCCTTTGGGCTGTTAGATAATGCCTTACCTATTAGTTTTAGTAGAGTTTAGTAGTCTTCTTTCCTTTATTATCCTCTCCCTTAAAATTGTTTTCCTTCCTCTTGCCCTCCCCATTAGTTCATAGTTTAGAATTTCCTTTTTCCACTTCCCACCCTTCCTGACTGGGAAGCTTTCTCCCTCACCCTTATGCCTGGGTCTCCTGGGTTTAAGGGATGCATTTCCTGCCAGGAGGCCTTTCCAGTAAGCAACTATCACCTACAGTGCATCTGCTGCCTGGGAGAGGGACACATCCTGCAGCAGTTCACTCATTGCCACAGCCTGACTGCCAGGGCCAGAAAAGAGTGGGACATTCAGCTGCAATTTATCCTCCTGGACAGAGATCATTGCATCCAGCATTGGACCCTGGCCTCGACACTTCCCCCACGTGGCTCTCACACTCCACTAGGTCATCTACCAACCCCCATTCACCGCATTCTTCTAAGAGGAAATCTTCTCTTTCCCATGCTGATGGGAAGAAACAGGCTCCCTCATCGCCTTCTGAGGCACCGCCCGCCAGAACACTGTACTCTGTGAGGTCACTAGCCTCAACATCTTCGGGGACAAGACATACCTTCAGGAACTGTCCAAATACCTCCAGTACTGGAGCTAAACATAGGTCTAAAGACCCTAAACAGGTGGACCTGCAGGTGTTGGCACCATCTCTCAGGACCAGAGACTGTAATGCAAGACCTTCAAAACTGATGCAGACTGCCCCAACCAAGTCAACTTTGGGCACCACGGCACTGACGAAACCACCAGCACTGGCAGTTCTATTAGCACCAACATCCTTTTTGACACTGACAAAACATGCAGCACCAGCCAAGCTTTCAGCGCCACTGCGCTCTCTGGCACCAACTACATCCTCAGCACCGAGCAAGTCCTCAACTCCATCTGCTGGCTGCTCAAGAGAATGCACCTCTTCCTTGGCACCAATGCATCCACTGGTGATGATGGTGCTCCTTCCTCCTCCCCAGAACTTCAGATACCCCAAGGACCTGCTTGTATCTGACCTGCCTGAGTCACCACTACTCAGGCATGAGCTCCCTCCACCTCTGTCCTCTTCTCCAGAGTCACAGCACTGTTCCCTCTCACCTCTGAGGACAGCACCATGCTTCCCCAGCATAGAGGAAGGGGAGGAGGACTACCCCGCCTCCCACCTTACATTCAGGACAGGCACAAAGCACATCATCTACATGTCCTCAATATCCACGAGCCCCAACAGACCCAGGGCCCTGGTATGGCCTACCATGGATGCAATGCCACATACTATTCCCTCCCTGTTGGCCATACTGGGATCCAGGGGCCATGCACAGATTGCAGTTCGGGAAGCCTCCTATATAGCAAAGCTGGAGGCCTACATGTTCACCATCCCCATCTGTTTCTCTACCACCAGGGACCAAGCCATTCCTGATAGCGGATGAGGAAGAAGAACTGGAGGGAGAGGTTGCACCACCATTCCATTTCTCCTTTTCTTCCCCAAATGAGACTATCATGCCTCTGCCTCCCCTCCCCCATGTTATCCCATGACTTTAAATACTTCCAGAAGCTGTTTCACAGGATAGCAGACTCCCTTAAGATTCCATTGGAGGAATTGAAAGAACAACAGCATAAACTGCTCAACATCCTGCACTCATTCTCCAAAATACCTGTCCCTGTCAATGAGGCCTTTCTTGACATGGCCAAGGTGCTCTGGCAGACCCCAATGTCCATCCCACCGACCTGCAAGCAGGGAAACAAAAAATATTATGTCTCCACTATGGACATGCAATTTCTTTTTTCTCACCCCCCTCCAAATTCCTTAGTTGTCAATGCCATGCACAAAAAGGGACACCAATACCAACCTAGATCTACCCTTTATAACAGGGATTGGAAGCAGTTGGATCTATTTGGCTGCAAGACATATTCATCTGCTATCCTCCAATTCCACATCTCCAACTATGAGGCTCTCCTGGCCAAATATAATTATGTCAATTATTCGAAAATACAGGAATTCTGCCAAGACCTTCCTGATGACAAGAAGGAGCAGCTCCAGGCACTTGTATCCAAAGGACAACTCTTGGCCCATACAGCTTTACAAGGCCCCTGGGATTCCACAGATACTGCTGCCTGTTCCATAGTGACTGCCATAGTCATGAGACGGGTGTCATGGCTGCACCTCTCTGGCCTCCCTAATGAGGTACAGAGCACCATTGAGGACCTACCCTCTGAGGGCTCCAAATTATTTGCAGAGTGCATGGATCAGTCCCTGCACTCCCTGAAGGACTCTCAAACAACTCTCAGCTCTCTGGGCATTTATACGCCAGCACCGAAGAGATGACCAGGGAAATACCAACCTCCCCCACGATCCTGACCACCGCTGTTCACTCCTCAGCGACAATACAACACACACAACACCACTGACAGAAGCCCCCTACCAAAAGCAGACATACAATTCCTCAAGGGGCTACCTCTCACACACCTTTGACCAAACAACAATTTTGAAGGTGTGGTTGAGGCTCCAAGAAGCCTCCCCCTGTTCCAGTCACAGCAACCATCTCCAACATCCCACCAGTTTGGTGACCATTTAGCCCCTTTCTTTCCATCATGGTGACTAATTGCAGGGCTGGCTCCAGGGTTTTTGCCACCCCACGCAGCAAAAAAAAAAAAAACAGCCGCGATCGCGATCAGCTCTACCGCTGCCGCTTCAGTCTTCAGCGGCAGGTCCTTCGCTCTGAGAGGGAGTGAGGGACCTGCCACCGAATTGCTGCTGAAGAGGGAGTGAGGGACCTGCCGCCCACCTCCGTTGGCCACCCCAAGCATCTGCTTGCTGGGCTGGTGCCTGGAGCTGGCCCTGACTAATTGCCTCAGACAAGTGGGCTCTAGAGATCATCAAGGAAGGATACTTCATCCCATTCCTATCTCCCCCTCCAACCGTCCTCCCCCACCCCCATCCCTGTTCAGGGATCCTTCTCATGAACACATTCTATGAGAAGAAACAAACCACCTTCTGCAACTGGGAGCCATAGAATCGGTCCGAGCCTAGCACAGACAGAAGGGTTTTTACTCCCATTATTTTCTGATCCAAAAGAAATCTGGTGGATGGAGACCAATCCTCGACCTTTGAAACCTCAACAAGTTCATCAAACTGCAACACTTCAAGATCATTATCCTGTCCACCATTATCCCAACACTGGAACAGGGGTACTGGTTCTCGGCCCTCGACCTCCAATATACGTATTTTCACGTGACAATACACCCTGCCTACAGACAGTTCCTCCAAGTCATCATGGGGACCAATCACTATCAATACAAAGTACTGCCCTTCAGACTCGCTACAGTGCCTCAAGTGTTCTCCAAAGTCCTCATGGTAGTGGCTGCCTACCTATGAAAAGAGGACATCGTCACATTTCCATACTTAGACTGTCTCCTCAAGGCACCATCTGAACCAGATGCCCTTCATGCCATACAAACAACAATGGACCTCTTCTTGAACCTGGAAAAATCTACCTTGACATCAGTGCAACACCTGGAATGTATCAGGGCACAACTGGACGCCATACAAGCCAGAGCCTTGCTCACAGATTTTCAGCAATAGTCAATCTTGTATCCATGTTGAGAACTTGTCCCCAGATCTCAGCCAGACAGGTCTCCAGCTGCTTGGCCATGTTCATGGTAAAGTACGCATGGTTGCACATGCAGTGTCTCCAGGCATAGCTATGTACATGTATCTCACAGACACAACCTTTACAAACTCCTCATGCCTATCAAGGTCAAGGACTCATTACTCTGATGGACACAACACAAAAACATTTCTTTTGGGGTTCCTTTCCTTCAACCAGCACCATCAACTAACCACTAACAACTGATGCCTTCTTAATCAGTTGGAGAGCGCACCTTCAGACCCATACAGTGCAGGGTAGGTCCGTAACTGAATCCACCCTACACATCAGTCTCCTAGAGTTATGAGTGGTCTGCAATGCCTGCCAACATTTTCTATCATTGGTCACACATCGGAGTCATAATGGACAATATTGCCTGCATGTTCTACATCAACAGGCAAGCTGGTGCGAGGTCCCACTATGCTCAGAAGCAATACATTATTGAACTGATGTATCTAGCATGACATCTCAGCCACACACCTCCCTAGATACCAGAACACTACAGCGGATTCATTGAGCAGGAGATTCTCCCAAGATCACGAGTGGGAGTTGGATACTGGAGCCCTTCACTACATCTTTAGCCCCTGGGCATTCCCCACCATAGATCTCTTTGCCACAGCAGAGAATGCCAATGTGCTCAATTTTGCTCGAGAGCAAGCCTAGGACTCAGATTCCTGGGAGATGCATTCCTCCTCACATGGGATGCACCACTGCTCTATGCCTTTCCTCCCTTTCCCCTTTTGTTCAGAGTACTCCACAAGATCCAAGAGGACAGAGCATGAGTCATCTTTTTAGCTCCTCTATGGCCATGACAGATCTGGTATACTTACCTTATTAGCATGATGGTATGCCCTCCAATCACTCTGTGACCAACTCCACGACTCCTTTCACAGGATGTGGGTCGAATACTCCATCCCAATCCACAGCTACTCCACCTGATGGCATGGCTCCTCCATGGTTCTGGAATTCAGAGATGACTTGTTCAGAGGCAGTTAAACAACTATTCTTGAACAGCAGACGTGATAGAACTAGATGCACTTAACTCCACAAATGGACTAGATTCTAATCATGTTAACGCAATGAGTGCTCCATTACTGCTCATCCTGAACTATATTTTACACCTTAAAAGATCATGGTTATCCATCAACTTCATTTGTGTGCACTTGGTAGCCATTACAGCCTTTCACCCCAAGATAGATGTTCACTCCATGTTCACCCACCTGCTCATGAAAAGTTTCCTGAAAGGCCTCCAAAACCTTTACCTTCACATACAGGATTCCACCCCAGCTTGGGACCCCGGCCCTGTGCTACATTCTCTTACTAGACCACTGTTGGAACTAATGGTAATGTGCTGTTATGTTCACATATCCATGAAAAAAGCATTTCTTGTTGTTATCACCTTTGCCCATTGGGTTGGTGAAATTGGATCACTCATGGGATACTTCCCATACAAGATTTTTCATAAAGGCCAAGGTTATGTTATGTCCACACCTTACATTTTTACCCAAGGTACTGTCCTCTTTCCATCGCAAACAACCTATCCACCTTTCCTGCTTCTTTCCAAAGCCACGCTGTAACCAGCAGGAGGCAGCATTATATACCTGGATGTAAGACGAGCATTAGCGTTCTACCTGGACAGAACTAAACCTTTCAGATGATCACCAAACTTATTCCTATCAACGGCCAAAAGATTGAAAGACATGGCCATTTCTAATCAACACCTTTCCAAGTGGATCTCGCAGTGTAAACACTTGTCCTACAAACTGCATAATCAACAATCTCCTCCTGGAACTCAAGCAAATTCCACCCGCTCTCTATCCACCTTCATTGCCCCTTTCTCTACAATTTCCTGATTGCTGACATTTGCAAAGCAGCCACATGGACATCCATGGACACTTTTAGCCACCACTATGCTATTACTCATTACAGCATCAGATACTCTGCTAGGACACACTGTCCTATCATCTGCATTAAATGCTGTTCCAAAGCCCCAGCCTTCCAACTAGAGGCACTGCTTTATAGTTCCCTACAGTGAAGCACCCATAGGGACATCACTTGAAGAAGAAGAAGAGAAGGTTACTCACCCTGTGCAGTCACAGAGGTCCTTTGAGATCTGTATCCCTATGGGTGCTCCCCTACCTGCCCTCTTCCCCTCTGCTTCGGAGCTGAAAGATAAGCTCTGTGATAGAGAAGGAACTTGGGAGTTCGAGACGAGGAGGTGCGTTTGTGCAGTACAGTGGGCACTGCTAATGAAGATCTCTGATCCCAGGTGCACGGAGCAGTGCCACACCCATTTACAGTGGAGCACAAATAGGGACACACATCTCGAAGAACCTCAATTACTGCACAGCGTGAGTAACCTTCTTTTTTCTCTGGGACATTGAGCTACCAGATGCAATAATTTGCAAACACTACAAAATGATAAGACATCATGGGATAAAGTTGGGATGGAGGCACGGCTAGGGATTAATGGAAGAAAGATTTTCTCATGACTAATGCTCAGGACTAAGAGTCAGGAGCCCTGGATAGCATTATATGCTCTTCCAGATTTTCCATGTGACTTTGGGTAAACCACCAATGACAAAATTTTCCTATTTGGATGTTTAAGTTTAGGTACTTAAATAAAATTTGCCTGATTTTCACAGATGTTGAGAACCAGCAGCTCCTGTTAAAGTCTACAGGAACTGTGGGTGCTCCATGCCTCCTGAAAATCAGGCCAATTTATGTAGGCTACTAAATATGAATTTACTCATCTTCCTTTAGGAACCCAAGTTTGGAAATGTTGGCCTTACAAGAACTGGGTGAAATTCACCCCAGTACACTACTCATCTGCCTCATTCAGAATCTTGTGAAACTTCATTTGTTTTTTGTATAGCAGTCTGAGATGATGAATGATATATAAGAGCAAAGCATTATTGTTATATTGAAAGTATGCTTCATATCAGTCCTATTGTATTCTGTATATATTCAAAGGGTCCTCTTCCAACTTATATCATCCTTTGAAATTAACTTGAACCTCTTCTGTCATGTTTTGTGCAGTCTCATTCAGGCTTCTGAAAGGTAAACCTCAAAAGGTACTGAGGCACGAAGGAGAGAGAGGGAGGTTGAGGAGATAAGAGATAATAAAGCAGGGGGGAAATGTGGAACACCAAAGGAGGAGATGTTTTCCACAGGGAAGTGATTAATGTAATATCAAATACTGTATGAGAGATACAATAATGAATCACAGAAGTGTCCTGAAGTAAGAGATGAAACAAAACTGTTTGGGGGTTTTTTAGTTGGCATGGTATAAGTTTGTAAATTTTAATAAACATTATGGGTGAGGGAAATACTGTAGGAAAACACGTGAAAGATGGAAGAAAAGAAACAGAGAGAGATACTTTAGAAAGCCAAAGGGGAAAAGAAATGGAAAAAGAGGACACACGGAAGGGAAATCTTATTATATTAGATACTGTGTAGTTTTCTTAATATAATGCCAGTGTTACAATGAAATACACATGAACCTTTGTTTTCATGTGGCCTAATATATTTTAAGATATAGAAAATTAAGGCTTGGATTTCAAAATTTCTTGAAGGTCCTCTCCAAACACAAACTTATCTGTCTCAAACAAAATTCTCTTGCTTGGTGTTTAAATGTTGCCATTAATGATACTGTTGCCATGCCATATTGTGGCATCTAGGACTATGAAGACCATCCATGTAAAACATGATGAGAAAACTAACTTGTAATGAAATGTAAGGTAGAGCTGGCTTGATGACCTAATGTTAATGAGGATAGAACATTTGCAAGATCAAGCACCTGGTGGGAGTTAAGGGCGCCATTCGTTTTTTCCCAAGAAATGATTAACAGCTGCACAAGAGGAACAACTTCAATAAATAAAAAAATTGTGCCCCCACTGAAGGTGATATATATCCAGTAATCTCTGTAGAGTATATGGGGGTTTAATTTATAAGTATGGCCGTGCTGTATTACCATCGGTATTCATAGGGTAAGGTAAAGAACTCACTCTAGCCATATTTGGAATTAAAAACACAAGGATTGTAAATTGTCAGCTAACAAAATGAACTCTGCTAGTTTCTCTCCCATAGGATGCAGATTAAGATTCAGATAAGGAATGTCTCTTTCTTTAATCAGTACTGTGCCGTATGAAAGCAAAGCTTCCATCTACTATTACATGGGATGCTAATTAACTTAATACATTTCCCCAATGACTCACTGTATTTGTCCAAATGTTTTCAGTAATGCCTTTTTTTTTCCCTCTGCACAAAATAAATCCTACGGAGCTAGGGAGGATTAAGATCAGTTCCTGCATCAATTAAGCAAGAACTTTTCCTGTTGAACCTTCCCATATTGTGTTTAAAAACACACAGAGAACAGTTTCTGAAAGGATGCATAAGAGGCGATAAATGAACAAATGGTGATATTTGAGGATTATGGCTGAGCAGAGCTGGCAGGGACTGCACAACATATACCCACTCTGTAGTTTGATAGTTACTGGTATGTTGATATACTGTGTTTCATGCAGGCTAGACAGGGTCAAACTGGCACTTACAATTCCTACTATCTCAGTCACAGCAGGAGTTGTCATAGTTAAGAGAATTTGAGAGACAATGGCAAAGTAGGGGTTCCCAAATTAGCTATCTTGACACTTGTATTAATGAGCATTATGAGATAAAATACCTAAGAGCCAGATTGTGGTAGTTAAACTGTGCACCACTTTGGGGAAAGCACATTACCAATAGCTGCCCAAGCTTCCCAGTGTTCGGGTAGTCCACTATTAGGAAAGGTAATGCTGGGCAGAGCCAGGACCTTGCTGCCACTTTTGGAGTGGTTTGCACACCCAAGGGAAATAAAGGGACAATGTGTCAGTCCCTTTGGAAAATACATGGAAGAGAGGAAGGTCCTTGTGCTCCCTTGCCATCAGGGCTGGTTCTAGGCATCTGCACTCCAAGCATGTGCTTGGGGCGGTACTTTCCAAGGGGCGGCACTCCGGCTCTTTTTTTTTTTTTTTGCTTGGGGTGCAAAAAGCCGGGAGCCGGCCCTGAGCGGAGGTGAGCTGCGGCAGTGGGGGGCACGGGGAGGGCCACAGGAAGTAACCCTGTGGGGGAGCAGAGGAACCGCTCCACCCCAGCTCACCTCCGCTCCACTGCCGCGTGCTCCCCCAAGCGCACCGCTGCTTCGCTTCTCCCCCCTCCCTCCCAGGCTTGCTGCGTGAATCAGCTGTTTTGCGGCAAGCCTGGGAGAGAGGAGGGAGAAGCGGAGCGGCAGCAGCGGCATGCTCAGGGGAGCAGGAGGAGCGGAGGTGAGCTGCGGCGGTGGGGGGGAGCGGGGAGAACCACAGGAAGTAACCCGGGGGGGCAGAGGAACCGCTCCCCCCCAGCTCACCTCCGCCTCCTCCCCCGAGCGTGCGATGCACCCAGGGGAGGAGGTGGGCCGGGGATTTGAGGAAGGGGTAGGAATGGGGTGGGGAAGGGGCAGAGTTGGGGCGGGGCCAGGGGTCACAGGAAATTTTTTTTGCTTGGGACAGCAAAAAACTTGGAGCCGGCCCTGCTTGCCATAAACCCACCAACATTCAGTCACAATCCAAATGTAAATAAGAAAATGAACATGACTCTGAGGCAAATGCTTCTTCATGCTTAATGTCTGAGTTGTTTCTGGGCTCTGGGAATCTCCACAAGGTTGAGGGAATTAATCTTCCCTCCCAAGTCATAGAATAAAACTGTTCCCTTAGTTCAGTCCTTACACTGCAGTATTGCCCATTCTCCTCCCACTGCTCCTTCAGAGAACAATGGCCACTCAATAATGGTTAGTGGGAGATCTCACATCCTCATTTCTTTTCCTCCCCATGTTCCATCCACCTGTGCAACAGCATGTGCAGAGCTACATGCTGTTTCCTGTGATATGCATGAAGTTCACATACTCTGTGAACCCCTCAAATCCTACCTCTCTCCACCCATGCAGTGGAATGGCATTTGTTCCACTGTATCTGCCTCCGTCTGTGGGAAATAGATTTGAACTAAGTGTGTATATTAAAAATGTTAGAATAAAAGAAATGAACAGCTTAGTCCCTAACAAGTCCTACACAAAAAGTTTATATAATATCAGTAATATCTTGAATTTAAGTGTTTAATAATCTAGGCTTAAGCACTTGAGTACTGGTTTTTCTGCTTTGCCCTTTGTGATTGTTTAGACCTGACTAGCTGATTGCTTAACTTTAGGGCCAATTTTGTTTAAGTAGTATTTACATTTTACACCATTGCATGTGCATGCAAGGGCCACTTATTAGGTTGATTCTTATGAAACATATACTCCTAAGTTTTCAGTGCAGTTTTAATTAGTCATGTGCTCATTTAAAAATGTATCTCATAAGAGTTTGAATTCTTCATTAGCCACACTTACCTGCTTTTTTCTGCAGTGTTATAAGAAGCATACCATACATAAGAAGTATATTTGTGCAAACTTGGGTGCCTAAAATAGTTGGTGCCTAAATAAGTGGCCTCCCCTTCAAAAGTGCCGAATTCCTGCAGCCCGTACTGAAACTTACATGTGCTCCAGTGTTTCTGAAATTCAGGCGACTTTTAACTAGGTTCTAAATATATACCTCACATTAAGCATCCAGGTTTGAAAATGCTGGTCATGGTAGGTAATAGCTTCCTGCTTAAGACTGGGCCTTTCAGAAAGCTCTACCTGTACCAAAACGACAGTTGCCTTCGCAGCCCTGCAAAATTCCTCCTGGGCATCAACATATCTGGGGACACAGAACTAATTACTTCTGTGCATGACTGAAGTTTGATGGAGTGGCATTGGTGTGTACAACCCTGTTAATACTAAATTTGCTTCCGTGGCTCAGGAGAGAATCTCCTAGTTGGAACAAAGTTGAACAGGCTTCTCAGCATAAATGTACAGTGACAGGAACCTTGAAGTGGTACCTGGACATATGGAGGATGGAATTGTCATAAATAGCAATATATAGCAACAACTGAAAAAAATCTTTACCACCTTTAAGGCAGCGGTGGCGGGGGGGAGGGGGGAAGGCAGGGGAGAGAGAGTGAGCATAACCTTTCTCTCCAGAAGGATTGTGTTAAATATCTTATCCAGTTGTGTTCACTTCAGTAGTTTCTAAAAAAAATGGTTTCCCTGATTTAATAAGAAAAATTTGGTTTTTAAGTTTATTCTTTATCTTAAAAGACTCAATGTTTATAAGAAAGTGGTTAAGGAGGGGAAATTAGATTAGTAATTAGTTTTGGATAGTTCCTTTTATCAAAGAACTTCAAAATTCTGAACCCAAAATGAAAGAATTAGACCTTGCACAGCCCCTGCAAAGTAGATAAGTATTGTTACCAAAAAATAAAATCAGATGCATGAATCACTGAAAAGTAGTGTACAGTCAGGATGGTTTTATTGTTTACCTAATCTAAGGTTTGGAGCAGTGTTAACCAAGCAGTTCATACATATGAATTAGTGCATCTTTAATTGCTATAGTTGAGTTCTGTGTACTAATAAGATAACATATGAAATTTTTTGGCTGAGAGATTAGTTTAATGAATGTTTTCTTTATTTCTTCCTTACAATGTTAGTTTATAATGGAAAATCTGCTCCTTTGAAATTTGTAACCATTAATGTTGATACCTCAAAATATAGGTAAGATCAAATAGGTTTATGTAAGGCCCTAGAAAGATATTTCAGCTAGAATTTCAATACTTGGAATATTATGTACAATGAGTCTGCTGATAACTGCATATTTTATTTTAAAGCTTCTCTGCTTACCTACCAGCTTCAGTATGTGAGATATTTCATCTGGTACAGCTTGTCTATAGGTGAAAATTGCAATGTGTTAGACATGATAATCTACACAGTGTTAAACACTAGATGTAGCTGGGTGCTTACATCTGCTAGCTTCTGAATAGTTTCTCTCATTATATGATTAATAATAGAGTTTTGAGCAGAAAGTCCAGCATGCATTTTCATCATCATGTTTGTAATAATTTGTTTCAATTACTGCATTGCTGGCTCTCATAGCACTGAAGCAGGGGGCATAATCAGGATCACAATTAGCAGTTAGAGCCATTTTCAGCCTGTGTTGTATACGTTGTGGTTTGATCATTCAAGCTGTATGCTGTGATCTTGTACAATGCATGACCTAAGCTTTAATGACCTTTGTCTTTAGAAATATTTTCAGCAAGTGTTTTAGTGTGATGTTCCTGAGTATTCTTAGGGATTTATTGCCTTGGGAATTACTTGTATGGCTTAACATTTTCTCCACTGGGGGTAGTGTGATATTGAAAGGGTATGTGTGGTGGGGAGAATTACTTTTCAACTGTAAGATTTATTTCCTTAATTAAGGGAATTGTCCATGATGATAAACATCAGTCATCACTCTCAAGCATACGACAAGGGGTGTGTCAAAGACTCAAACTTAGGCTCCATTTTGCCTTTTCACCTGAAAATGAAGCTAACCCAGAGACTGACAAGTGAGCTGAATGGTGTTCAGTGGCCATAAATACGGTCTGGTACTCAACAGGGAAATGACAGTTAGGATTGAATACTAGTCCTGACTCTTTATGTTACCCTGGGAAAATCACTTTACCTGGTTGCCTCTCCATATTGGGGAGGATTAAATTTTGTAATATAATTTGAGATTTTCAGGTAACTACACAAAGTAAAGTGTTAGTAATTATGATTGTTACCTAATTAGATGGGGTTGCCTCCTATCCACTATTTCAGGTATATTTATTTGCATTTGAAACATGAAAGCTAGATGAAACTAAACACAAACTCGGGAGAGGAGAGGGAGGAAGAGGGGTTAGTTAGTTTGATAATGTCTTAAAT
The DNA here is from genome assembly GCF_016161935.1 of Mauremys reevesii. Classification (NCBI taxonomy): domain Eukaryota; kingdom Metazoa; phylum Chordata; order Testudines; family Geoemydidae; genus Mauremys; species Mauremys reevesii. The sequence goes on from NC_052624.1 coordinate 98,789,315, forward strand.
ACAGGGGTGGCTCCGGGCCCCAGCACGCTAAGCGCGTGCTTGGGGCAGCAAGCTGCGGGGGGCGCTCTGCCGGCGCCGCAAGGGCGGCAGGCAGGCTGCCTCCAGTGGCTTGCCTGCGGATGGTCCGCTGGTCCCGCGGCTTCAGTGGACCTCCCGCAGGCGTGCCTGCGAAGGGTCCGCTGGTCTTGTGGCTTCCCGGTCCCACCCCTGCTTAAATAAAAGTCTACAGCATACATGTATGGAACTCCCTAGATATTTTTAAAGCCTCAAAATGTAGTCCCAAGTCTTAGTTAAACCTAATGTCACTAGAGTTTCCATGACACACTTCAGTACAGAGAAGCATTGTTCGCTATAGCTACCATACAATATGGCTATAATGGTTCTTTGAATCTAGAGCTCTAGGTTTTTACACACTAATAAGGTCATTATTCAGTGTATAGTTTTTTATTTAGAGTTGAGATTATGGTATTGGTTACTCAGCAGAACCTGGGAGACCCACTGTAAATTACTGACTAAATGAACAAGCCTAAGAATAATGCATCACAAAATGTACTTTATTCATTCATTTTGACAAAAGTAGTTTAACTGTTTTATAATTTAGTAGTAAAGGACTCTATATTTTGTAAGTAGGAAAAAAAAGAATTCTCATGTTACTAAGACTCACTATAACACTTTGCTGTTAAATAGCTCCTGAAAAGTGCAGAAAGACTGGTCATTTACTCTATAGAGTACAGGTCTGCTGATTCTTTCTCATGAGTGTGTGAAGGCAGCAAGTATTGTCAATCACTAGAACAGGTCTTTTGAGATTGGGATCCCATTTTCTGTCTGAATGGGAAAAGTTGACCAAGACAAGTCTTAAAAATTATAAAAGACGGTTATGCTACAATAATTTGTGATACTTTCCCAGGTTCTCAGATTTTCCTTCAAATAACGTTAAAGAAGCCTGACAATTCCCTTGTGATTCAAACTACTAAAAACCACCTGCTTTGCATAGAAACCTTAGTGGCTGTACTCCATAATGAGAAATTCCATGGTGTTTATTCAATACTATTTGCAATACTTTAACAAAGTAAATTAACTCAAAATGTCAGAAGAGATACCACCAGTACTGGATATCAAGAATCTGAAGGCTAATATCATAATTTCAGAATGGAAAAACCTGCTCATAATACTCTTCAGCATCCTGCTGAGAAATTTCCTGATCTCTGCAAACAAGAAAGAAGCGTACCTGGCTATAGCTATGGTTTGTGTATAACTCAAAGCAGTACCAGTACAAATTATTCCTCCTTCAGGATGTCAGACATAGTCAGGAGATTAACCAAATCATGCGTATATAGTATATGCACCCATTTTTAGACTGCATCCCTTATCCTTTGCTATTGATCTGGCATTGTCCCTCATTCAAAAGCAGAGGTTCATCATCAATTTTGAAAAGAGTAATGTAATCTCTTCATAACCCATTACTTACCTGGGAATGGTGAGAGCACACTGAAGGGCAGAGCATCATTTATCACTGACAGATTTTATAGGCACCAGTGATAGATCTGTGTGTCAGCTATTAGGAGAGCCACAATTAAAAATGCTTCAATGACTCCAAGGCCAGAAGGGACCGTTGTGATCATCTCATCTGACCTCCTGTATAATACAGGCCATAGATCCTTCTTGAATTGTGGGCTCCAGAACTGCATACAGTATTCCAGCAGTGGTCACACCAGTGCCAAATGCAAAGGTAAAAAAAATCCTCTCTACTCCTACTCATAATTCCCATTTATATATCCCAGGATTGCATTTATGCTTTTGGCCACAGCATCACATGGGAGCCCATGATCAGATGATTACCCGCCATGGACCCCAAAACTTTTTCAGAGTCACTGCTTCCCAAATAGTCTCCCCCCATTCTTTGTTCCTAGATGTCTACATTTACATTTAGCCATATTAAAATGCATAGTTTGCTTGAGCGCAACCGATCCAGATCACACTGTATTAATGACCTGTCCTCTTTATTATTTACACTATCTCAATTTTTGTGTCATCTGCAACTTCAACAATGATGACTTTGTATTCTTTCAGGTCATTGATAAAAATTAGGGCTGTCAAACAATTAAAAAAATTAATTAATTGTGATTAATTGTGTGATTAATTACACTGATAAACAATAATAGAATACCATTTATTTAAATATTGTGGATGTTTTCTACATTTTCAATTTTTTTTTATATTTTTGATTACAAGTATTTGCATTGTAAAAAAACAAAAGAAATAGTATTTTTCAATACACCTAATACAAGTACTGTAGTGCAATATCTTTGTCATGAAAGTAGAACTTACAAATGTAGAATTATGTACAAAAAATTGCATTAAAAAATAAAACAATGTAAAATTTTAGAGCCTGCAAGTCTACTCAGTCCTACTTCTTGTTCATCCAATCACTCAGACAAACAAGTTTGTTTATATTTGCAGGAGATAATGCTGCCCGCTTCTTATTTACATTGTCACCAGAAAGTGAGAACAGGCGTTCTCATGGCACTGTTGTTGCCGGCATCGCAAGATATTTATGCGCCAGATGCGCTAAAGATTCATATGTCCCTTCATGCTTCAACCATCATTCCAGGGGACATGCATCCATGCATGAAGGGTTCTACTCAATAACAATCCAAAGCAGTGCTGACCGACACACGTTCATTTTTATTATCTGAGTCAGAGGCCACAAGGAGAAGGTACATTTTCTTTATGGCTGGTTCGGGTTGTGTAGTTTCCACATCGGAGTGTTGCTCTTTTAAGACTTCTGAAAGCACGCTCCACACCTACTCCCTCTCAGATTTTGGAAGACACTTCAGATTCTTAAATGTTGGGTCGAGTGCTGTAACTATCTTTAGAAATCTCACATTTGTACCTTCTTTGCGCTTTGTCAAATCTGCAATGAAAATGTTCTTAAAATGAACAACATGTGCTGGGTCATCATCTGAGACTGCTATAGCATGAAATATATGACAGAATATGGGTAAAACAGAGCAGGGGACATACAGCTCTCCCCCAAGGAGTTCAGTCACAAATTTAATTAACGCATTATTTTTTTAACGAGCATCATCACCATGGAAGCTTGTCCTCTGGAACGGTGGCCAAAGTAGGAAGAAGCATACGAATGTTTAGCATCTCTGGCATGTAAATACCTTGCAATTCTGGCTACAAAAGTGCCATGCAAATGCCTGTTTTCACTTTCTGGTGACACTGTAAATAAGAAGAGGGCAGCATTATCTCCTGTAAATGTAAAAAAAAAACTAGTTTTGTCTTAGCAATTGGCTGAACAAGAAATACGACTGAGTGGACTTGTAGGCACTAAAGTTTTACATTGTGTTTTTTTTTTGAGTGCAGTTATGTAACAAAAGAAATCTACATTTGTAGACAAAGAGATTGCACTACAGTATTTGTATTAGGTGAATTGAAAAATGCTATTTCTTTCATTTATCATTTTTACAGTGCAAATATTTGTAATAAAAAATATACACTTAGATTTCAGTTACAACACAGAATACAATATATATGAATATGTAGAAAAATATCCAAAATATTTAATACATTTCAATTGGTATTCTATTGTGAAGCAGTGCAATTAAAACTGTGATTAATTTTTTAATCATGATTAATTTTTTTCAGTTAATAGCGTGAGTTAACTGCGATTAATCGACAGCCCTAATAAAAATACTAAACAGTGTAGGACCAAGAACAAATCTCTGCAGCACTCCACTAAATGGAGGGATTCACTGTTAATAGTTACATTTTGAGACCTATCTGTTAGCCAGTTTTAATCCATTCAATATGTACCATGTTAATTTTATATTCTAGTTTTTAATCAAAATTTCATGCAGTAATAAACTTCCCTAAGGTGCTAGACTTAAGTATATTACATCAGTGTATCAACCAAACTTGTAATCTTTTTTTTTTAATTACTTTCCATAAACCCATGTTGATTGGCATATTACTATCCTTGAATTCTTTATTAATCAAACTGATATCAGCCTCTCCATTATCTTGCTTGGTATTGATGTCATATTGACAGGCCTATAATTTCTCAAGTAATCCCATTTACCCTTTTAAAAGTATTAGCACATAACTGGCTTTCTTCCAGTTTCCTGGAATTTCCCCACTGTTCCAAAACTTTATAATCAACATTAACAGTTCAGCAAGCTCCTCAGCCAGCTCTTTTAAAACTCTTGGATGTAAGTTATTTGGACCTGCTGATTTTAAAACTAATGTCAAACTTTAGTAGCTGCCATTTAACATCCTCCTGAGATACTCGTGGAGTGGAAAGAGTCTATTTCTTTGGCATCGTGGCCTCTTGTATCACAGAATGGCTCTGAGAATGATAGCCCATGGGATACATTAGAGACTCCTCCTTACTACATGAGCAAGATAGGCTCTATTACCAAATTCAGATGTCACAATTCCAGGCAAGGTAATACACTTTGTTGTGGTTGACGGAAGACTAGAGATTGATCAAGGGAATATCTCTGCCAAACAAAGAGGAAAATTCTCACCAAACTTGAGTATTGAAGGCTAGAGTCTAGAGAATCCAACTGGGGAAGAACTTGGTAAAAGAGTGTGGATCAGGGCGGAAAGAAAGAAAAATCAACCAACCCATTGGAACTCAGAGAAATGAGCAGATTCTGTGAAAGTTACAGCTAGTCCTAAAAAAATAAGCATATCCTGGTCAAGAAATATAAACATGATCTCCTATCTGAACTGACAAGGGGGAACTGCTGGAACTGCTTCATTAGAGATCAAAAAAGTTGTTTCAGTGGGCAGAAGAACACACTCTTCGTAAAAGCTATGCACATAAATGGAGCCACCAGTGTGACAGGGCAGACTGACTGAGAAGAAAAATAATTCAGGAGGGGAAATGATCCCTTAATTATTAGTCTATATAAAACTGAATGATAGGCTCATTGGAATAACCCACAATTTACTTATTCACCTCACTTGGCAATCACAAGTTTGAATTATACTTCTCCATTCACAACAGAAGAGCAACAGCAGTTGACACCCTCTCACACATATGGCCAAATAAGCTATTGTAGCTAAGGATTCATCCCTAACCCGAGCACCTAATTATATGCTTCTTGTCTCAGCTGGTTCATGAGATAATGGAGAAAAGGATTGCATCTTCCTAGTTGCCTCTCACCCATTGAAGCAGCAGAAGTTCTTAAAACTAGTGAGCAAATCCATGCTCAACATAACCTCCAGCTTGTTTTAACAGGACCTATGCCTTAACATTGGAATCCACCATTACTAAATTATCACTGTATGGAAGATTGAGAAAAGCAGATTTGCCAGAGTGAGGCATCCTCCTAACATCCAAGAAACTCTCCAAATACAAATAGTGTAATACCAAGAACAAATCTTCACTGCAAGTAGAGAGGCAGCCAAATTAATCCCAATAAACTGCAGATCTCTAATTCCTCATATATTTACAGGATAACCTGTCCCTCAACTTGGCAATATAAACCTTGAGGGGACAATTATCAACACTTGTTTCCATACCAATGTTTTCATAGTCACAAATTTATTCTCACCAACTAATTAAGAGATTTCAAAACAGCAGAATTCCAACAACCTTCAAAAAGATTCAGCCATGCCCCTTTAGAGCCTGACCAGAAAGTCCCTGAGTTCCTAATTTGAGATTTTTCAAATTCTTATCTATTATCCACAAGATGGGTCTACTATCAAGGAACTCTATCAACTGAGGAGCAACACTACACCTCCCAAATAGAAGAGGCCTTGCTATTTACCTGACCTGACTTTAATTGTAAGTGTAACACTAGTTTTCAGAGATGTTCAGAAAATGTTCCCTTCTTGCTGTTTAAATACTAGACATGACCAGAAAGAATTATGGCATAAAATGGATGTAATGAAAGACTAAAAGTTTACTTGAAATGAACTGATGCTTTCAAGAAATCCAAATGCCTCTTTGTTTCATGCCACCCTCTCCTGATGTGGGAAGGAAGCACAAAAATCTGCCAGCAGTAGCTTGTTCTCTAAATATATTGTTTTGATAGACTTCACTGTCTTCACTGTCTTCTTGCATCCGACGAAGTGGGTATTCACCCACGAAAGCTCATGCTGCAAAACGTTTGTTAGTCTATAAGGTGCCACAGGATTCTTTGCTGTCTTCACTGTGGCTCTGTCTCTGAGAACCAGATCTGCTGTTCTCAAACCAGGAACTCTAGACTATCCTGTGGAATCTTCCTCAGCAAAATGGAAAAAAAAAGGTATGAGTCCTTTTCCTCTGTGTAAATGAAAACTGTCTGATAGACACTGTGCATCTTTGCCCGTTCTCAGGCTGAATCTTGGACTTGTAGATTTGTAGCTGCTTAGATCTGTAGCAAGACAAGCCCATATCTGGATGGCTCTACCTGGAAAATATCAGACAAACCACTAAAGGTTTGATCAACCACTTACACTGATCCTTACCTTAGTTTCTGGTTATGCTGTTTTTTGTGATTTTTGATGGGGTCACTTCATTCTAAATTCCATCATTTTCACAGATTGAATTAAAGAATCCTGTGGCACCTTATAGACTAACAGACGTTTTGCAGCATGAGCTTTCGTGGGTGAATACCCACTTCTTCGGCTTGCATCCGAAGAAGTGGGTATTCACCCACGAAAGCTCATGCTGCAAAACGTCTGTTAGTCTATAAGGTGCCACAGGATTCTTTGTTGCTTTTACAGATCCAGACTAACACGGCTACCCCTCTGATACTTGACAGATTGGATTGCCTTCTGACACAACAGAAGGGGAATGAGGTCTCTCCATGTCTATTAAAGTCATATGTTATAACAATACTAGCCATTAAATCTGTCCTGAGGGTAAGGAAGATATGATTTGAGAGAGTCTCACGGCCCTCAGCTCTAGCAAGTTTTATGCAGAACCTCAAATCCTGAGATTTCCAAAGACCATGGACTGTTTACGGATCCTATATGTGCACACCAACCCAGATTGGAAATATCAGTGCATCACCTGAAAAGCAAGCTCATGAGACTTACGCATCACATAACTGCCAACTACTGTTCAACAAGGTTTTATGGCTGTGTGGCGAGGCCTATGACAACTTTTACTATGGGGCTCTGTGGAAACATTGCCGTGAAGGAGAAGACTATCAGAGCAAGATGAATACAGACTTGTATCAAGAAAGCCTACAAAGCAAATGCTGGTGAAAATATCTACTGATCTAAAAGCACAAAACCCCTAGTCCACTTCCACATCATGGACTAAGATATTATCTTCTGCAGAAAATATCAGTAAAGCAACTCCAGATGAGTATTCACATATTCAATTTATTTTCTCTGAGAACTTAGCTTCACTTTTCCAGTCCTTCATTAGAGCAACATTATTAGTTCAGTTTGTATATAGCTGGCAACCTTTTGTCTCTGTATGTGCTCTGCAGACTACATTATCTATTAATAGTTTTTGCAGCCCTATTGCATGACTGTATTGTGTAAAGTATATTAGCGATGTTTTTCTTAGTGCCCACAATATCAAAAGAACTTTCTGGAGCATAAGGTCAATGACACCTTCACCTGTTTCAACGATTGACTGATTGCTCAAATCATCTCCATACACTTAAGGTCATGAGAAAGGAAACAAACTATCTGTAAGACGCAGCAGAACAAATCACAAAAGAAAAAAATTTATAGTTGAATAATGCTGTCATACCTATAAATAAAGATACATCGTTTCTAATACTGTATTTAATATGTAATGTACTGTATAAACTTTAATCCACATTAATGGTTGGGACACCCTTTGTGAGTGACAACATTTTGGGATTTTTTTAAAAGAAATCAATTATACTGCATCAAACCAACATTACTTTATTGATCAATGAAAAAATATACTAGAATAGTATATTAGGATGTAATTAACAGTACAAGTAGTACTTTAGGTTTCTGTTATCTGGAATTGTCTGGAACGGATTTTTGAAAGAGACCTGTAGAAATCTTATGTCTCACTTTGTCACACATTGAATGCAGCTGCAGGATATCAGAATACTCTCATATAATCTTGTTGCTCAAAGACCATAAACACATTCTGAAGATTCTGCACTGTGTCCTCAGTCATGTCTTATTCACTGTCTGCCTTCTTCTCCTGATTTTCCCCTTGAACAGCAACATTAATCTCAGAATAATCTAAAATTTGGTATTAGGGATGGTTGCTGTCACACAGGAGCCATTGTTGGATATTCTCTTCATCCACTTCTTCAAAACCATGATGGTGATTTATAATTTCAATAATATCATTGTTTTCCTCTGGGTCTGTTTAAAAATCAAGGAAATGTGTGTCTTCAAGATCCGGCCACAGTTAATATCAGGCATGTTGAAATGTGATGTCTTTGACATCATTCCATGCCTTTGCAGAACCATAAATAGCATCTTTCAGAGTCAGTGACTTCCAAAAAAATAAACGTCATGTTGTTCAGTTAATAATTTTTTCCATAATATTTTTCTGTAATTTTTTTAAAAGTCTGAATTATAAATTGGTTTATTGGCTGCAAATTGAAGTCACATTTGGCAAGAGTATGGCAAAAATCTGGTTATCTATCATCAGTTGCTCTTCCTGAAGATGTGAGGGAGCACTGTCCATCAATATAATTGCTTTTTCGAGCAACTGTTATTTCTGTGGATGGTTGCATGAAATCAGTCTTAGAAAATATCCCTGTCCATCCATGCTGCCTTCTGGTGATAGTAATGAACTGCCAAATGCTGAACATCTGTGTCCTTGAATGACTGTGACCTTTTGACTTTGTCCATACAAGCCAATTGCAAACAATGCCTCCCACTTGCATTGGCACAGCACATGAAAGTGATCATTTTCGTGCCTGACATATATCCAGGCACAACTGAGTGCAACCTGGAAGACATTTCCAAAAAACACTTGTCTCATCAGCATTGCACACTTGATCTGGTAAAAAAAAAAAAAGTGCATTTCAATGCACAGATGGAATCTATCCTTGAAATTTTTGGATGCTGCACTCTCTGTGAAAAGCTTTTCTCCTCATATGCAAAGCACACACATTCCATGGCGTGATTTAAAATGCATTAGCCACCCTTGTCTTGCCACGAAAGGCTTGGTAATTGTGAGGCAAACTAGCAGCCAAACCAGGGCTGCTTGAGGCTAGCCTTACCACCCACTTCTTGTGCTTTCCTCGAGCAGGCCCTGCAAGGGAGTGCTCCCTGCTCACTCCACCAGACCTCAGAATTGGGCCTCTGCCCCACAAACCTCCCCTGCTGCCCCCTACGCACCACCTGAGCTGGCTGCATGACATGCAGCCAGTCTGCCTCCGAACTGCACCTAGGAAACAGCAATACATGCTTGTGCTCCTCACCCTTCACTTCTTCAGCCTCGTGTCTTGCCCCTACACCACGAGGCGGGACCTCCTACCACCCATCGAGGGTGAGGAAACCTGATGGGCCAGTCCATATTCCACCCTGGCCCCACAGCCCAATGGGGATATTAGTTGGCAGCTCCTTCACGGAACTGTGAACACAGGCATGTACCTGGCGCAGTTCACTACCTCCCCTGAGACCTGCCCCTTCCATGGTGAGAGGGTGATCTTGTGCACATCTACATTGAAATGCACTGGGATAAAGCCCCTTTTCTGGCTTCTCCAAAACCTTCTCCTTACGTTCTGGCGGACTTTTCCCTGCACCTCTTGATCTTGCACACCCCATCTGTGGCCCCACAATTGGCCATGAAGTCATGAGACCTCCTCGTCAACCTTCTCCTGGCTCTGGCCATGGTGGAGGAAGCTGGATGGAGAGGTGCTCTGCAACACTGGGGCCTACTTCTGATCCTCCCTTAAGTCACGTCTCTGGGCAGAGTTCCTTTGGATCAGTGGTCCCCAACCTTTTCGTCTGGTGGGCGCCAGACAAAGGACCGTGGCGGCCGTGGAGCATCCGCCGAAATGCCGCCGAATTTCTGCAGCGTTTCGGCGGTGACGCCTCTCGATGACGTCACTTGCTGCCGACAAATGACATCATCGAGAGGCATCGCCGCCAAAACGCTGCAGAAATTCAGTGGCATTTCAGCGGCCAGGACACGGGCGTATGGCACCCGCGGGCACCACATTGGGGACCCCTGCTTTGGACTGTGTACACTGGCTCCCCAGACACCTTTGAAGAGCAGTGGGTGCTGTCCAGGGTTCTCTGCTTGGTATCTCCCTCTGCATCCCTGCTTTTGAACCTGTGACCCTCACTCTTGTACCTGTTTTTTCATTTGTTGTCCTGTAATGGGTTCCCCCTGGGGTGCCACCTGCAACTTGGGTACCACTAAGCCCCCCTGATCCACCAGCCTTGGCTCCCTCTCACACTGTGGTTCTGTGATAAGTTACCAAGCTCTCCAAGCTTGCTCTTTCACCAGATTTCACACAGGTATGGACACACCGAGCTGCAGAATTTACAGGCTGCTGTGATCAGCTCTGCATGGGGAGGCTACAGTGAGGAACTGCCCAGCTGCTCAAGAGCACACCCCCCTCTGGAGTGTAAACCCAAAAGAATACTGTCTTGCACTGCACAGAAGTCTGTACAGCATAAGCTCATGAAATTCGCTCCTTCCCTCAATGTGGAGAGAGAATATACAACAGATTTTTGCCCCAAGTTATAAATCCCACACATTGGCTTGTGATTAAAGCAAAAGCAAATGTATTAACTACAAAAGATAGATTTTAAGTGATTATAAGGGCTAGCAAACAGATCGAAGCAGGTTACCTAACAAATAAACAAAAACACAATTTAAGCTTAATATACTAAAGAGATTGGATATGAGTAGCAAATTCTCACCCTAACTGATTATATAAGCTGGCTTCAGGCTCTTAAGGGACAAGCTTCACTTGATTACAGCTTGGAATCCCCAGGTATTCCTTTCACAGGCTAAAAATCCCTCTAGCCTGGATCCAGCACTCCCCCCAGTTCATTCCTTGTTCCTCAGGTATTTCCAGGAGTCTCTTTGGGTGGGGAGTCAGTGAACAACCTTGATGTCACTCCCCTGCCTTAAATAGCTTTTGCATATGGTGGGAACCCTTTGTCTCCAAGCTTTGTTCCCATGCCTTTCAGTGGAAAAACACTGGTATTCCAAGATGGAGTCCAGTACCAAGTGATCTGGTCACATGTCCCTGTAGTGTCATAACAACCATGACTCAGAGGCTGTTTGTAGGGTCCTCAGGAAGGCTCCTGGGTGGGAGATTAGCTTCTTCTAAGACCTATTGTTGTTCCTAATGGTCCATTGACTTGAATGGGCCGTTTCCGGCCAGCCATCTAGACTAACAGTCTCTTGTCTAGTGGGCATTCCCCAAGTGTAAACATATTTGTAATAGATACATAGACACTATTCCTAACTTCAGATACCAAAATGATACATGCATACAAATAGGATAATCATATTCAGTAAATCATAACCTTTACAATATTTCACATGACCTATCTTGTATAAAATACATTGTTGTTATGCCATAATCATATCATAATAATAATCTCTTTGAAGAATATGGGATGCAGTGTCACAGTTCCCTGTAATCTTTTTATGCCTGGGTCCTGTGGCTCCTCCCCTTAGGCTGGGTGTGGGGGTTTTCGATGTGGGCAGGCCTGTAACTGCCTATCCCCAGAGGCTCAATAGGTGCCCCTACAACAGAGCTGTGATGAGGCAGCACTCAGGCAGGAACCAACAACTCAGCTGCACTTAATCTTCCCACAGAGCCTGCAGTGACTCAGTCTTCAAGGATGGAGCAGCAGCCTATCCAGGAGTAGAGGCTGGGTCAGATAATCCTCAGGTTCAGGTACTTCCTCCAACCCCGGCAGAGCTGCAGATGAGTCTGTGCAACAGCACTACCCAGCCAGGAACCCTCTTGCAGCCTTGCAGTGGGCCAGACTCCCTACATGCCCAGCCTGCTCCTGATCTGGTTCCTACTCCAGCCTTGCCTGGGCTGTGTTCCAGTCTTGTCCTTGCCCAACCCTAACCTTGCTCCACTCTTGTTACTGGCCCGCTCCAGTCTTGCCTCTGCCTCCTGACCCTCTTGGACTATGACCACCAGGCTTCAACCTTTGCCCTGTATCTGGACTTCAGCTATGGTCCCTGTCTAGAGTAGCTCACAACTGAGAGCGGCAATCTCAGGTCAGACTGTCAGAAAACGGGGCAGACACCCCAAACGGGTGGTTTATTCTATAATTAGATTTCACATATGTGTACTCCTGGATCACTATACCAGTCTTACCATGGAGTCACAACAATCCGCTTAGGCTCTCCAGAGCATCTTGCCGCCCAGACAAAGTAAACTTTGTGGTGAAAAGTTATTAAAATCAAAAATCACCTCACATTATACTCACTATCCCAAAGGGTCAGTCACTTACCCCAGGTCAATGGATACTCATGACCATCTCACCAAAAACAATGCTAGCCGCCAATTTCTCTAGTAAACTAAAGGTTTATTAGCTAAGAAAAGGAAGAGAGTTATTGAGTGGTTTAGAGTAGGTAAAATACATTAACAGATGAGTCCAAGTTTGTAAGTCCAAAATGATAGCAAAGATGTAATAATTTCTTAGTTTTCCATAAGTCTCTTGGGGTTACCCCAAGTGACTTTGGGGATCTGTGTCTTGCATCTCGAATGCTCCCTGAAAGTGTCCAAACAACTCAGAGATACAAGATCATTCCCTGGATCCATTCTTATAGCTGTTTTCCCTGGAAAGCAATCTGGCAAGTTTTTTTCTGTCACAACATGGGCTTTTCCTTAGCATGCTTCTTCATTTACAGTTCCAAGGCTCCAATCCTGTTTGATGGGCAATCTAATTACAGAGATATACACAATGCATTTAGTCATAGCAATCCAAACAATTTTTCATTAGTTTGCATGAAGTTTACACATCAATTCTCACTAACAAACACTTTTGATCTAGGGTTAATTAAGTACAGGGATATACATAATGTAAGGCAATAGCAACCAATAGGTAAATTTAGTGTAAATGTAATTACTGGTTCATATGCCAGGTAAATGTAATGTGGTAACATCCCTCTTTGTTCTACTCTAACAAGTGAATTGGCCTATGGCTTTGATTTGAGCTGGTCTGCCAGCGTCATGCTGAGCTAGTCTGTCAGCGTCACAGTACTGATTTGGCTTGTTTATGGACTCTGATCACCTGGCTTCGGCCTGTATCTGGACTCTGGCTATAGTACTCAGTTTGGCTTGTCTCCAGACACTGATCTCGGTTCTGATACTGGCCTGTTCCCATATCTTTGTTCCAGCACTACCCTCAGCACAGTCCCAATCCAATGTCTGGTTTCTAGCTCCACTCCAACCACTAGGCATGACTACTGAGAGGCAGGGCCTGACAATAATGTTCATTTTTGCATGAAATTCCCTGCCTTTTTCTGCTATCATTGGTCCTGAAACCGGAATTCCTTCAGCATGTTTCTGTTTGAACCATGTATATGAAGAAACATCTACAGCCTCCAATGAAGATTTTTTTCAGGCTTCCTCTTTAGCACACCAAACATGCTGTCACCGTCAGGAATAAACTTACAGATCCATGACTTGCCCATGTTCAAGTCATACACAGTTTGCAAACCACAATTATACTCTAGTGAAAGTTTTTTTTTCCTTGCTGGGATGCCATGCTCAAATTTCTCTATGATCTCAAGTTTCTGTTGCAGGATTAAGAAACCTCTCTTTTTCTTTGTCGTGCTATAGGACTCAGAACCAGATGGTAATGGTTGTTTGTGCATGATAATACACGCTTTTTCCTTTCTTCTTTTTCACTCCTTGACAGATTTTTCTCCCCTCTTCTCTTATGCGTGGCCCCATCCTCTCCTTGGTTTAGCATTTGAAAACAATGCTGACTTTAATGGTATATGCATTTAATTAAATGTTATAATATTGCAAAATGAAGTTAAAACAAACCTTCAGAGATTTTATCATCATTGGCCTCATTTATTAATAATTGTTTCCCCACCTCATATTTGGTTTCCTCTTCCCTCTGATCGTCTTTGTCCTGACTAACAAGAAGACCAAGAAGGCTGCATGTTATTCATCAGGTGCATTAACTTCACCTCTAATACATAACTCCTGCTCTGGCAAATAGGAAGGGCTATGTCATGCCCAGGGATAGTGCTTGTAAAACAATTTTTCATGAGCAATCATAGTGCACATGATGCAATGCTCCACAGTTGGCAAATAGGGTCCATCACATCTACTGACCCTGCTTCCAAAGTGGTGCTTCCTGACTGCTATGCCAGCACTGTTTTCTTAGAGGAGCTGTCTCCATGTATTTGATTATGTTCACTTCAGTGGATGGTTCTGGAGAAGATTTTATTGTATAAGGAAATAATTATTTGAAGAAGTTGTGTGGACAACAGCTATTTGTGGGGTATTTTTAACGGCCAAATTTTGAAAATGGTGCACAGCCTGTGGTGCCTAAGTGTGAGCTGATAATTTCAGGGTGTAAAGGAATATTCTCCCCGAGCCTGGTTCTCTACTGTTTGTGCAACTTGTACCCATAGTATACTCTGAGTGTTGCACTCCTTGGGCCAGTTTCTGATGTCCTTTATACTGGTGTAAAAGCAGAGTAACACCATTGACTTCAATGCAGTTACTCCAGATTTCCTTTGGTATAACTACGATCAGAATCTGGCCCTCCATCTGCAGAGAAAGGCCAGTGGATCTGTTTCTGCACTATTTGTAATGATGGGGTGCAGAGAGAGTCCTGCCACAGCAAAATTCTCAAGTGTAAGGGTCCCTAAATCCCATCCCCTCTCCTTTTTCAGTGGGAAACCTCTTTAATAGTGAGTAACAGACACCAGTTTAGGACAGACAGTGAAGATATAGCCAACTGAATGGCAGGGGCACTAGAACTAGTCAGTATATTATCTAAACTGCTGCTTTGTCAGGATGCTCTCAGTTTTGCAAGATATGCCCTACAGTCTTTAGTAACTTCAGAGGGGTTGTCTTGTGAAAGGCAGCACTTCCACCAGAACAATGCCATCATTGCCACGTGAGGGTATCGCTTATAGGGAGCAAATGGCAACTACTGAATTAAGTCTCCGCTTCAAACACTGCTCAGGTTCAACTCAGCTTAACTTGCAATAACTGAAAATGTTACAAGCAGCTCAATGTCATATAGCAGCACCAGGCCTTCAATGTCTCCTTCTATAATTCCTGTCTGCTATGACTTCTGCCTACCCAGTGAGGCAATACATTACCCTAACATCATCACATCCTCTAGCTCTCATTTAAATATCTGTAAATAAAAAAAATAAATGGGCCTGACGCTTCAACACTTGCCCCAGTCAACAGAACAGGGCTGAGTCTCACTCAAACGAGACCTCTTTCAGTCAAACTGTGGCCACTACTGGAGTTGTGCCACTTCAGCACAAGTTGTCCGAATTAACAAAAAACAAGTTTGAGTTATAGCCATCCCTCCAATTTCTGTGACGTTGTGTCAAGTATCAGAGGGGTAGCCATGTTAGTCTGGATCTGTAAAAGCAGCAAAGAGTCCTGTGGCACCTTATAGACTAACAGATGTATTGAAGCATGAGCTTTCGTAGATGAATACCCACTTCGTCGGATGCATGTGACTTTGAGGGCACTTGATCTTCCCCACGAGATATACCACTACATTGTGATATGTTGATATCAAATGTAATATTACATCCATCCTCCAAGGGAGGGCAACAGAGGGCTCAATGACCAACGTGACTGGCATAAATAAAAGTATATTAACTTGGCAAGGGTTTTAGCTAGCCCTCCCCGCCCTTCCTCTCTAATACCGGCTGTGGGAGGGTTCAGTCTTCCATTCTCTCTGGCGCTGAGTGCGGGGTGTGTGTGTGTGCGCGCAGTTGCTGAAGGGTTAGTTAGCGCCCCCTCTTTCTCCATCCTAGTGTGACGGGGAGGCGAGCTCCCCAAGTGTCGCTAGGTCACTCAACCTCATTTCTCTCCCTGGGAATGAGCGGGTGGTGTTGGCAGGTGGGTGCTGGGGAATCAGCCTGGTCTGGAGCTGGGTGCCCCCCCCCCCGCTCTGCTACTGGGGAGACCCCGGCGCTGGAGCGAGCGAGCGCCGCTTGCCCCGCGTGCGGCCAGGCCCCGGCGCTCTCTCCCCGCGGGCTGGCGGGTGGCAGCCGGGGCGGGGCGCGCTGTGCGGCGGGGGCGGTGCTCGCTGCTCCTCCTCTGGGGCCGCGCGGGGCGGGAGGGAGGCGGCGGCGGATCCGGGGCCTGGCGGAGGCGGAAGGGGCGGGCGGACGCGGCGCGGCCGGGCCTGACTCTGCGGGACGCGCGATGCTGGTGAGTGCCGAGGCCTCGGCGGCGCCGCGGTGTCGCAGTGAGGCCGGCGGCGGCGGGACGGGCGCGGGGAGGCGGCGGGAGCGGGACGGGCGGCGGGGCCTGGCTCGGAGTCGCTCCGCAGCCGCCGCGCAGGGGAGGCCCGGCCGCCGCCGCTGCTCGTTCTTCCCTTCGGGCGCGTTTATGCCCTGGCCCGCCAGCCCCGGGGTGGGGCCGAGCCCGGCCGGGGATCCGGCCCCTCTGCCCCCGGCTCGGCCTCTAGTGAGAGGCCTCGAACTACGCACTGGAAATGCCTTTCCCGGTACCGCCCCGGAGCCTCCCCCCTCCTGTCCCAGTGTCGCCCCAAGGGGCAGCCCCCCGCCAGCGCCCCAGTGTCGCCCCAGGAGCCTTCCGCGCAAGGGGGCAGCCCCCACCATGCCTCAGTATTGCTCCTGGAGCCCCCCTCCTCCCCAAGGGGCAGCCTCAGTGGCTGGCCCTCTCACCCCCTGTGGCCAGCCCCTCTCGTTCCCAATATTATCCCAGTCACTCCAGAATATTCTCTTCCACAGCCCCTCACCGCCAGACTGCTGCATCATCTCAGTTATCCCTGACCCCATATCATCCCAGTTCCCTCCAACCTCCTCCCACTCTTTAAGACTGTGCAACTAACTACTCTCCAAAGCCCCCTACTCTCCCTTCATCCTCAGTGACTTTCCCTGTAACCCTCTTCTGCCCCTACCCAATGACTATCTCCATAGTTCTCAGTGTTCCTCAACTAAATCCTTATAATTGTCCAGTTAATATTCTGCCACCCACTAACAGCTCTGTAACAAAGCCTTACAGTGATCTGTTTTCCTTTAACTGGGATCCTTTCACCCTCCCCTTAATCGTTCTTTGTCCCTCAGTGTGGAGGATTCATCCACCATAATTATTCCCCTGCTGTAATTCTTTCTCCAAAAAACTATTTCCCGCACTGTGATTTTTACCCCCGCTGATCTTATTTACTTGTCCTCAAATCTTTCCCTAAGATCCCTCATCATCTTCGCATTACACTTCTTCCTTCCTTTCTGTGAACCCACATACTGTCTCCACTACTTTGTACTTATATGCTCTTGCTGTGCCATTTTTTTCTTTTTTTGGGATGGGGTTGCGCCAGTTGGCTTAATTTTTGCACATCTTTTCCTATCCAGGCTGTGCGCACAGATTTCCCTATCTCTACTAATTTGTCTCAATTATGTTTTTAGTTCTCTGGGAATAACAGCTAACCAGTTTAACACCCCCCACCCCGAATCAATGTTGCTTTATTTACTGCATGTATAACTTTTATCTTTTTGTCTCACTTTTTATCTGGGGATAATTACCTGGTCCATCAGGTGCTTTAGTAAAACCTGCTATTTTGGAGAAGTTGGGGGAGAGACTAGTGAGGGTATAGGGAATTAGCTTAAAGTACAACTCAGAAATTGTTTCCACTACAGTATTGTGAATTGGTGATTTTCAGGAGGCGGGGAGGGATGTTTGGGAGGTAACACTGTTTGGAATCTTTTCAAAAGCAGAAGTGTAGTAAATTGGCCCACTTTCACCACCTGCAGCCCTGGGCACTTATTGTAGAGGTTTGCACTGGCAGATGAATTGACCTGATATGACCCTCTTAAAAATTGGTCGCTTCCCTCTCTGATTTTTGTGGTTCAGAAGATTCATAGATTATGAGGCCAGAAGGGACCACTGTGATCACATAGTCTGACCTTTATTATATAGAATTTCCTGAAATAATTCCTGTTTAGACTAGAGAATATCTTCTAGAAAAACATCCAAACTTGATTTAAAAATGGTCAGTTGTTCCTCCTTGTAGTTGACCTATCCTTGCGCCTCTTGTCACAGTTATATCTGTTGCCTAATCTGTTAATGTTGATTGCTTTATCCTTGTAATTTGAATATTGCAGTCAGAATTAAGTGCCATGCATAATTAGAATACTGTGTTTGTCACATTGGTTTGAACCTGTTTTATAGTTTGTGTCTATAAGTTTGCTGTTGTCTGCCTCAGACAGTTGCACCGGTTTCAATTAAATCTTCATAAAAGAAATTAGCTAACTTTATGCAAACCCCCGTGTGGACACTTATTTTGGTTTGTGTGTGTCTTACTTGGGTTTATCTTAAGTTGATTCCTATAGAATTTTGCTGTTTTTTATAATATTTTCAAGGAGATATTTAATACTCTGTTCTATTAAATACACCTCTACCTCGATATAACGCTGTCCTTGGGAGCCAAAAAATCTTACCGCGTTATAGGTGAAACCGTGTTATATTGAACTTGCTTTGATCCCCTGGAGTGCGCAGCCCCCCCCCCCCCCCCCGAGCACTGCTTTACCACATTATATCCAAATTCATGTTATATCGGGTGGCGTTATATCGAGGTAGCAGTGTATTGTTCATCAATTACATTTCTCTGGTGCTGGATTGTTAGTTTGAGTACATAGAAAGGCCCACTTTACTAAATCAGGCCTTGTTTACACTATCGGGGTAAGTCAACTTAAGTTATGCTATTCCAGCTATGTGAATAATGTAGTTGGAGTCAATGTAGCTTAGGTCAACTTACTTCGGTGTCTACATTGTGCAGTGTCGACGGGAGACGCTGTCCCATCACGTTACCTTACTTTCTTATTCTGGTGGAGTACTGGAGTCCACTGGAGAGTGCTCTGCAGTTGATTTAGCAGGACTTTACTAGACCCGCTAAATTGACCCCCGCTGCATCGATTGCAGCAGCATCTATCCCCGGTAAGTGTAGACATGGCCTCAGGAATTATTCATTGGTGACAGTGGTTACCAGCATAGGGTTAAATTACTTTCAGTGCCAGCAGAGAGAACTGCTAGTGGACAAAATGGTTTTTAACATGATTCCTTTATACTTTTTGTAATGCTACTGAAAATAGTTTTGTTCCAGGAGCACCAGTAATTAAATCACTTTCAACACGGGTTTTGCGAATGCATGGTGGGGGAAGTGGAGACATACCCATTGCTGAAAACAATTGCCAAGGGCAAGCCTACACTACAGCTGGGATCAATGCTCTGGGATTGATTCACCGGCGGTTGATTTAGCAGGTCTAGTCAAGACCTGCCAGACCAATTGCAGATTGCTCTCCAGTCAACCCCTGTACTCTACCCCTGACAAGAAGAGTAAGGTAAGTCGATGGGAGAACTCCCATCGCCCCCCCGCCGTCCCTCCCCCGTGGTGTACACCCCATGGTAACTCGACCTAAGGTACGTCAACTCCAGTTATTCACATAGCTGGAGTTGTGAAGCATAGGTTGACTTACTGTGATAGACAGCTTAACAAAGGGTCATTTTCCTATTGCAGATAGATATAAAGGCTATGTTATGCAACAACTTTCCCATGGTTTTATAGCCAGTTGTTGACACAATCATGTTAATGGTCTTACAAATAAAAGTTCAGTTTTGTCTGTAGAGCTTTGCTCTATCACAGCTGTGATTGAGAGTCTGTATTTACCATAATGTATAAACTTGTTTCTATCCATGCATTCTAGGAAAAATCTGGGGACCTGTGATGTCTTGGCAGGGGGCACAGGGTTTGGAGGACATACACACAGAACAATATCAGCAGCATATAGGGTAGTGTATCTTTATGGTTTTCTGCTGCATGTAGCAGTGAGGAAGGACACCCCATGAAACCAGTAATAAACTTAGTTATGGGGGTCCTGACTGCACTGTAAAAATGTGTAAGCCAGTTTCAGAAAGACAACCTTGTGCCAGCCTAGGGCTGTGGCAGGGGCAAAACACTGTTAGTTGCCACAGTTACTGAATTTTAAAGATGAGGTAAATTGAAGCAAATGGTGATTTGAGCCAGCCCTGCCAATAACTAATTGCAAGCTTTGCTAAAAGTTGTAGTCTCGTGTTATATAGG
Organism: Mauremys reevesii; assembly: GCF_016161935.1. Taxonomy (NCBI): domain Eukaryota; kingdom Metazoa; phylum Chordata; order Testudines; family Geoemydidae; genus Mauremys; species Mauremys reevesii. Next base: position 98,809,523 of record NC_052624.1, read on the forward strand.
GATTGTATAGGATGTATTTTTAATCAGCCACAGTGACTGCTATGTTTTTTGCATTTATTACAAGAGAACTTCTAATGAAGGCAAGAAAGAAAAGGAAATAGCTTAAGAAATGAGAGAGAAAGCTATTGAGTTTGTCTACACTAGCATTTTTTGTCAGATGTTTCACTATGATTGTTGCATCTCCATTGGGAGAACTAATGTAGATTGGCTACTGATGTGTTTACTGCGGTGCAGCCTAGATTTGCTGTGAGGAGCATTAAATTACATGGAGGTGAAACTGCCAAGGTCAGTCTGCACCAGGGCTCCCACTGGTGGAGCTACAATGGCACTAGTACAGAAGTGAGACAACATATCTGTATCAGGCTTTTCGTAATACCATTTAATGTAGCATTATAATATGTCTGGACTATCTCCGGCACTGGTGTGTGTGGGGGGCAATATTGTTTCATAAGATGGTCAAATTCTTTGCCATATTTTTCTTTCTTTAAAAAAAAAATAGAATGGTCAGCTTGTCAGTGTTTTAGAAACACAATTTTATTTGTCTTCTACAAACATTTTTAAAAAATCCAAAGAAGCTGCATTATAAATTTCATTTAGATTCTACACTGTATTTTTAGTATAATACATTCTGCATCTATAGTGTGTTCTATTTGAGAATCTTGAAGGGTTTACAAACCTGAATTACTATACCTTTGAGGTTAGGAAAATATTAACCCTATTTTACAGATTAGGTAACTGTGGCATAGGAAGTTTGTGGCAGAGCCATGGATCTCTTGGATCTGTCAGTACCTAGTATTGTACCTCAACCTCAGCACCATCCTTCTTTTCTCAAGTTAGCAACATAATTCTTATTTGTTATTTTCAGAACCTGGGACAGAATTGCATTACTTTCCCCATCTCCCTCATCTTCCCTTTTGATTATTCTGCTTTTGGAAGGATTGTCAGAGTCAGAAGGTTCACTGTTAGATGGTCATGTGGGATCGGTGTAGCCTGGTGACACTTTTAAATCTCATACTAAAAGTAAAGGATTGAAACATATTTAATCTTAATATCTTCCCAGTTGTACATTTTATTCCAAGATTAATTGAAAACATCACTCTTGGATCTGCTTTTTAATTAAACATATGTACACCTGCAGTAGTAATGGTTTATACAGTGCTACTTGTCCTTGTGTCAAAGTTGCTGTCATTAACACTACCTTAGTGTGTGAGAAATTCAAGTTGAAATAACTGACCTCACTTTCATACAAAGTGAGGGGCATGGTGAGCAATAGACTGCTATTGGATTTGGGGAATTATGGGAGGCTTCTTCCTCTGGCCTGCTGCTACCATTTTTCTAGAGAGAGTGGGAAGAGGTGCTCATTCTCTCTTTCCTTCTATAGTTATTAGGGCTGTTGATACTGTTGCAACTAGGGAGGCACAGCAGCCACAAAAATATATTTGCACGTGGCATGTCTAGATTTTTATATCTCGGTTTTAGGAAGGCATTTGACAAAGTCCCACATGATATTCTCATAAGCAAACTAGGAAAATGTGGTGTAGATGAAATTACTCTAAAATAGCTGCACAACTGGTTGAAAGACTATACTCAAAGAGTAGTTCAATGATTTTCTGCAGGGGTCAGTCCTGGATCTTGTACTGTTAAATATTTTCATTATTATCTTGGATAATGGAGTGGAGAGTGTGCTTTAAAATTTGCAGATGTCCCCAAACTGGACAGGATTACAGGTGCTATGGATTAGATTCAGAATGACCTTGATGAATTGGAGAATTGGTCTGAATTCAACAAGATGAAATTCATTAAAGACAAGTGCGAAGTACTTAAGTTAGCACATGCCTACACTTAAAGCGCTACAGTGGCATAGTTCCAGTGTAGCAGTTGTGGTGCTGTAATAGTTTAAGTGTAGATGCTGCCCACACTGAAGGGTGGGGTTCTCCCACTAGTATAGGTAATCTATATCCCTCAGGCCTGTCTAACTGGGGAGAGATTGATCTAAATTACGCAACTTCAGCTACGTGGATAATGTAGCTGAAGTCGATGGACTTATATCGACTTACCGTGGTGTCTTCACCGCGGTGAGTCAACTGCTGCCACTCCCCCATCAACTCTGCCTACGCCTCTTGCCGAGCTGGAGTACAGAAGTTGATGGGAGAGCACTCGGGGATCGATTTATCACGTCTAGACTAGACACAATAAATCAGTCCCTGCTGGATCGATCGCTGCCCGCCGATCTGGCTGGTAGTGAAGACATATCCTAAGAGGAGATAGCAAGGTTGATGGAAGAATTCTTCTGTCTCCCCCATATTGGGCATTAGGTCAGCGTAGATACATCTCTCAGGGGTTTGGATTTCTCACATCCCTTGGAGATGTAGGTATGATGATCTAAGTTCCCAGTGCCCTTAGGAAACAAAAATTAAATGCACAATACACAATTGGGAATAACTGGCTAGATGGTAATATTGCTGAAAAGGAACTTGGAGTTATAGTGGATCACAAAATGAATATGAGTCAGCAGTGTGGTGGAGATGCAAAAAATACACTCCAGAACGAAAACCCTTAACACTAGCAAGATAATTGTCCTGCTCTACTTGGCATTAGGGTTGTCTCAGCTGGAGTCTGTGTTCTGTTCTGGGCGCCACACTTTAGGAAAGAGGTGGACAAATTGGAGAGAGTCCAGAGGAGAGGAACAAAAATGGTAAAATATTTAAAAAACCTGACCTCTGAGGAAAGATTAAAAAAAACTAGGCATGTTTAATCTTGAGAAAAGATGACTGTGGATTATCCTGATAAGTTTTCAAATACGTTAAGGGCTAGTATGAAGAAGATGGTGATCAGTTGTTCTTTGTTCACGGAAGATAGGACAAGAAGTAATGGGTTTTAGTGTGCAGCAAGGGAGATTTAGGTTAGACACTAGGAAAAACTTTCCAACTATAAGGGTAGTTAATCTCTGAAATAGGCTTCCAAGGGAGGTTGTGAAATCCCCATCATTGGAAGTATTTAAAAACATTGTTGGGCAAACACCTGTCAGTGGTGGTCTAGGTTTACTTGGTCCTACCACAGTGCAGGGTGCTGGACTTGGTAATGACTCAAGGTCCTTCCAGCCCTACATTTCTATCATTCTGTGTGTTGCTGCTTCTGGTTCCAGTCTCTGTTGCTGATATAGAAACTCCCAGCAGGGGTCAGAGTGACTTCCTAGAAAGTGAGAGGAGCAGGGGAATAATAACTCATACTCAGAGGAATTCTTATCTATAAAATTTACAAGATGAAACTATACTGAAATGAGACTAAATAATGCTAAAGGTCAATTTCAGCTATAAATCAGGAAAATGTAGGGAAGCAGGTTGAACTAAAGGACAGAATTTCAGCCTTAACGGAACTCAAATTATCTTATTTGTGAGTTTAAGTTGCTTCTGGTATATTTCGGTGTAAAATGTATTATTTCATCTTGTGTTTTTATGATGAAATAAGGTCTTCAGTAATGTTAATAGAATTTAGTATTAGGGCTACACTTCTGTGCTTAATTCACTGTGTTTTGCTTGGCTATTTAAATTTAGTGTGTAAATTCATGAACAGTTCTGTGGTCTCATGACAATGGAGAATATCTGCTGAAGGAAAGTGCAGAGGTTTGAGTTAAGGAGAAATTGACCTGAGGTTTGGGGTATAGTTGGTTTGGGAATTGTATGGTTTGCCTCCCTGTGTTCTAAAAGTTCCTATGTTGCTGCTCTTGAACTTAGTACTTTCTGATTGGCGCCAGCAGGAGCAGCAAATTGAAATTGTAATTCTGCACAGTTTTGTACAGCTGGGAAAGTGCTGTGGGATGGAGCTGCAGCATAGATGTGGTTCCCTTAGAGAGGAGAAGACATTGGGTGAGATTAGACATGCAAACCGAGAGAGAGATGTGCAAACCAAATGTGTTAGTAGCAGCTCTGCTCATCCATTGTTCTTTTGTAGCTCATCAAAGTATAATACAAAGCTTAGTCCCTTGCTGCTTCTGTTAGCACAGGTTCGATATGCTGTTAAGGAAGCCTATTTAACTTCTGAAGTAAGCATGTTCCTCATTTTCTGTTAAGTAACTACCTCAGAGGAGCTGAAGGAGCTTTGGAGGAAGTCATGTTCCATATTTACCAAAAGGGAGGTGGTTGTGATGCATGAATTTTGGAGAAAAGACTGTGGGGTAGGGAGAGAGGGAGACTGAGAAGGGGGAAGGATTTTTGGAAGATCCCTGAAACACAAAGGTTTTGAAAAGAAGCAAAAATGAAGGAGAGAAGTGATGAAAGAGGAGAGAAGGGATGCATCCAATTAAGGAAAAGGATAACCAATTTCTGCAAAAACTAAATAATAAGTTGTCTGGCTTTTTAAAGAGAAACTCAGAAATAATCCCTTTATCCTCCAAAAAGCAATTCCTCTCCTCTGTAATCTGAAACCATTTGGGGGGAGATCTTGAAACACATTCAAACAAAATTAAACACCTGAAACTTCTTTGAGAATAAAAAGTTCATAGTTCAGGATTCCATGGTGCTGATGGAGTTGCTAGTAATGATACATTTCTTAGCCTGCTTTATGTGCTAGTGATGTCATCATACACATACGCAACAATATGTGAGCTGAAGGCAAAAAACAGGGCAACTGTTCAACTTCTTAATTCAAAATATTCACAATTTTAAATATTTTCTCCACACAAATTACTCTTTATTACAAGCATGTTCCCAAATTTCTTTGTTTTCCTTGAAAGTATACCCTTCCTAAAATCCCTTTACTAATATAACTAGTGCAATGCAAAAACGAACCTGTTTAAGTAAATCAAGTGAAAAAATCAGTTCTGGTGCAAGCTTAACTTTGTAACTTTGACACAAGCAAGGTTTAAGGGTGTCGACATTGAGGGTTTGCTTTGGTTTTACTAGATTAATTAATAAACTTTTTTAGTTAAACCGATGCACTGTTTTGTATAGACAAAGTGTAGCAGCAGTTAGCTGTTGTAATTGTTGGAAAGCAAAGATTAATTTAAAAATAAGAATTGTTGGGAATAGTCATCTGATCTTTTATAGAACAGAACAAATGATATTTTTAAGAGGTATAAGTTCTGAGTAATGCAGAAAGTTAAATTTTGGTTTATTATAATTAAGCTATTTGGTTTAACCAGGAGGAAAAAAATCTCATGAATCAGTAACTTTTTTAGTGGGTTTTTCTGTTTGCTGGAAGAGTAGGATTATATGCCTGGTCTGTATTTATGCACCTGGTAGCTGTTGTCTTTTAGGCATCAAGAGTTAAGGTAGTTAGTGGTACTGTGTGGAATTAAAAATGGTGTAGTGTTGCTCCATGGTATTATTTTAAATTGCCAATAAATGTCATTGTGTTTGGCATATGTCTAAAACTGGAAGCAGTACAGTCAAATTGACAGTCAAATATAGAACTTAAAATATAAGCTTATTTTTAAAAAACTGGAGTAACAAGGAAAGTTAGTCCAGGAGTGATCATTTTTTATTTATAGGAAGTTAATTAACTATAATAATCCTGTAAAACATACTTCATTTCCAAACATAGCATCACTAATTTCTTTTGGTGATCTGCATTAGCTTTATACTAGTTGTAATGCCAGTGTTTTTATCACCTGTGAATGAAATGTTGGTTGAGTACATAGGAGGAGGAAGCACTTCAGGATTTAATAATATATTTGGACATCTAGAAACTTCAGACTGCTTGCAAGACAAATCCATGTACTATTATCTTTATATTTATAAGCTGAATAGGCAGTCTATGTGGCCGATGTGCCTTGATCAGCTGAGGTCCTGCGAAATTTAACAAGGTGGAAGAAGCTGTAAAATTAGTGAGCTCATGAGAACAAGATTGGGGCCAGAACTGAATGGCAGTGATTAAAATTTCATCGTTTTTAAGGAACTGATAAAAGTTAGAGTTTACCTAACCTTAAGGTGACAATAAGATGAAGAATAGGGTGCCTATATAAAGAATGTTAATTACAGTTAAAAATTCAAGTGTGTAGCTAAAACATCATATGAAATCATACTTTGTGGTAAGCGAAATTCTCTAAAATGGAGTGGGCAGTGCTCTGGGTTTAGGGAAAAGCAGATTGTGCTTTAGTTTCTAATTTTGCTGAGGTTTTTCACATACAGTGGTAGCTATAGTGAAATGTCAGGCCACGCTAAAATGGTATTTTGCTCTATAGAGATCTGTGGGATCATAGTATTCCAATTTATTAAATGCATTTTAAATAGACGTTTTGAGATTTATCGGAAAAAAAGTTACTTATCTTCAAAAAAAGCGGGGGAAAAGTTTCAGGAAGGCAAGCACCCTTAACAGAATTTTTGACTCTAGGGGCAGTGAAGTCTCTGAACTGCCCAAATCGGTATTTCTGGGTTTCCATGATGCTGCTGCCCTTCTTGCTAAATTGCATTGTCTTGACTCACTTAAAAAAAAAAATTGTTTGCCTTTTTTCCTGCTCTGCTATCTTATTGCTATATCTTTGTCATTTGTTGGCTGTGTCCTCCCTCACCTTCCTTTGCTGCATCTCCGTGGCCAGTTCAACAGCAAGCCTTGGTCTTGCAGCAAGCCTTCTGGACAGTATATCTGCTATCTTTGTTCAGCTTATTCAGTTTTTGATTTAGACTTTATGCTAGGTTTGAATGAAATAGGTCTGCAAGTCCTTCTGACCACCGTAGCTTTTCTTCTTTCTCTCATGCTCACTCTTTGGCTTGACCTGCAATGCACATATGCTCTCTTCTCCCAAAGCACCTCATTCTTCTTTAAATGTAAAAGCTAGACATGGTAGGCAAAAAAGTGCAAAGCTAACCCCTACAGGCTCAGTTAAAAGCATCCTGTGATTTGTAACATATGTCAGACATAGGAAGAACCAAGGTCTTGAATTAAAGGGACAGATTAACTTGAAAATCAGATTTGTCTGAAAATGTTCTGCCTTCTGTTGCTACAAATACCGTCTAAAATTACTAAAAGTAAAGAGATGACACTTTTTTCTTTTGAAATTTTGCTTTGGTCAGGTCTACACTAAAAATGTTTGCCCTTCAGAAAGGTTAGGCGTGTGCGCGCGCGCTCTCTCTCTCTCTCTCTCTCTCTTTAACATTTTTATCAGTGACCTACAGAAAACTTAAAATCATCACTGATAGTTTTCAGGTGACACAAAAATTTATAAATGATGTAGAGGATAGGTCAATGATGTAGATTGCTTGGTAGCCTGGGCACAAGCAAACTGTGTTGTAATACAGCTAAATGTAAATCTATACATCTAGGAAAAAAGAATATAGGCCATACTTACAGGATGTGGGTGAACTCTATTCTGGGAAGCAGTGACTTTGAAAAAGATTTGGGGGTCATGGTGGATAATCATCTGAATATGAGCTCCCAGTGTGAAGCTAAGGCCAAAAGAGCTAATGCGAACATTGGATGTGTAAGCAGGGGACTTTCAAGTAGGAGAAGAAGTTATTTAAGTGGCTCTCAACTTTTTCAGACTACGGAAGTACCCCTTTCAGACAAACCCCTGATTTGTCTTGCATACCCCCAAATTTCACCTCACTTAAAAACTAGTTGTTTACATAATCAAACATAAAAATACAAAAGTGTCACAGCACATATTACTGAAAAATTGCTTACTTTCTCATTTTTACAACATATAAAATAAATCAATTGGAATATAAATATTGTACTTCTGTTTCAGTGGGTAGTATATAGAGCAGTATAAACAAGTTATTGTCTGTATGAAATTTTAGTTTGTACTGACTTTGCTAGTGTTGTAAAACTGGGCAAATATCTAAATGCACCCCTTGGAAGACCTCTGCATATCCTTAGGGGTACATTTACCCCTGGTTGAGAACCACTGAGTTATTTTACCGTTATTTGGCATTGGTATGACTGCTGCTGGAATACTTTGTCCAGTTCTGGTTCCCAGAATTCAAGAAGGATGTTGATAAATTGGAGAGGGTTCACAGAAGAACTACAAGAATGATTAAATTATTAGAAAACATGTCTTGTAGTGATAAGCTAAATTGTTTGAGTTCTTTGAGTCTAACAAAGAGAAGGCTAAGGGGTGACTTGATTACAGTCTATATGTGGGGAATAAATATTTAATAATGATCTCTTCAATCTATCGGAAAGGTGTAAAATGATCCAATGGCTGGAATTTGAAGCTGGACAAATTCAGGCTGGAAATAAAATATAAATACCTAGTGGTGAGAGTAATTACCCATTGGAACAATTTATCAAGGGCCATATTTGTTTCTTCAACACTGACAATTTTAAAATTGAGATTGGATTTTTGTTGTTGTTAAAGATATGTTCTAGGAATTATTTTGGAGAAGTTCTGTGGCCTTTATTATATAGGAGGTCAGATTAGATCACAATGATGCTTTCTGGCATTGGAATCTATGAATCCTCCTCACCCCTGTAGGTGTGTGGAGGAGTCCTCTTGTTGGTGGCCCAATCTGAGTGGGTTTTCCCTGAGCAGGGAGCTGTAGGGTGTCGCCACCGCCAGCAGCTAGGGGAGAGAAGCCCTGATATACTCCATCACAGAGGAAAATAGTGCCCAGAATTTTATGCCATCAAATTTGTGATACAAAAATTGTAGAGGCCAGGCTTTCAATATCTGGCCCGTAATATTCTTATGCGGAGGAAAAAAAAAATCTGTGCAGAACTTCTTTATATGGAAAATTATACTTGGATTGTTTTTAAATGATAATCTTACATCACTTTTCTTTCATGTTAATGATTACAATTGAACAAACTTGCAAAGGTGTTACCCTTCCGTAAAATAGCGTTAGATATGTGCAGCAGGGGCATAGTATTATTTCTGAACTCTTTACTGTACATTCATGCATATATTGCCAAACGTCTACTGTTGCACCCTTAATGGCATTTATATAGCTTCGTAAGAAAGTTTTATGGTGTGCACATGTACATTTATGTTGCACATACTGAAATCTGAGGGGAATCATGCTGCCCATCTTTGGTGAGCGGAGGTGAAGGATAGTGAACTGGTTTTATACGCTTCGAACTGTCTGCTTCATACTAAGTCTATTACTGAGAAGACAAAGTCTGCTTTATATGCAACAGATGCCAAGAAAAGGGTTTCTTTTATATGCCCAGATAAGTACAGTACAAAGTAAAAATCTAAGGAATCTATGGTAAGGGAGCTTTCCGTGAAAATTTTAATATTTTAAGGTTAGTTCAGCTGGACTTATTTTAAAACTAGTTGGAGCTACTAGTCCTCATGTGGCCCTCGTGGTCACTTGAGCTTGAGACCCCTGAGCTAGAACATGTAGCAGCCTGAGTTGTTTCTAAAATCTGCTATGTGGTTCAGGCCTCTTAAAGGCTGGTCCAGATTACAGTAGGCTAGTGTCATAGACCAAATCATAATACTTCTGTTGGGGCACGCACCTATCCTGATAGCATTATACAGTATGTCTGCAGTATATATGTCTAGTGTTCCCGTTGCTCTTGTGAGCATACGTGCTTGTATTTATGTGGTATGCTTACTTACTGATCTCTGTGATAGGGTGTTTAGACAGTTGCCTTTGTTTAGTGGTGATATGTTGCTCATCAGGGCAGGTAATTTTAAATTTAACAGGTGCCTTCACTCACTAGGGATTATAGCTAAATCTCTGGTCTGAGGGAGCAGGGTTTGACTGAGGTGTTAAAGACTGTTTTTAGGGTGGGAGGGACTTATTAGAAAAAGGTGCCTCTTGTCTAACTATTGGAATTGAACTGCAAGAATCTCATTTTGCATTTTTGGACTCTGGCTGTATTAAGCCTTATTCCTTTTTTGGTTTGGCTTCGGCTTCGCTTTTTGCGATGACCGCCAAAGGCCTGATATGATTGCAGCAGCTGTCCAGCGAGTAGGGTGAGTGAACCAGATTCTGCCAAGGACTGACAACTGCTTACATACCCTTACAAGCATGTACTGTATTTGTGATACTGAGAATCATATTCATTTTTAGAAAAATTCAGTAAGTTCAGTATTTTGTGATATGTTGGCAAAATATGAAAAATGGAGTTCTGATCTTAATCTGTAAAATAATATGTAATGACTCTGCCAAGATTTAAACTTCATTACTAGTATTCAAAGCATATGAGATTTCTGAATGTATGGTGTAATATGTAGTGAAATTTGATTTTTTCATAATATTTTACTGCTTTTTGGCACAGTGAAATCTGATACTTTGCTGCACCTTGTTCTAGGAGTGATAGAAGAGTATTCTCTTTCTATGGGTTGAAATTAGGCAAGGGTTAAACTTTTGAAAAGTGCCTGATTACATTACTTTTTTGAAAAAGTGACGTAGAGTCCTAAGTCAATTAAGCATGTTTGAAATTTTTACCCAAGAACTACAAGTGATTGTTGGGGTCAGAAAACACCTGCTTGTTAGTACATAAGAGTTGAGCATTTAAAATAATAGAATTGTAGTTTACTCAACTTTAGAAATTGATTTTGGAAATGAATGGGTGTATGTACGTTGGCACCATGCCTGTAAAATATATTTTTAATAAAGAAATATCTCATGGAAATGTTTTATAAAGCACCATTGTTTTGAATTACAGTAGCACATTTTATAGTTGATTGGTATTGATGGATAAATATTGGTGTTTTTATAAGCTTCATAAATATGCACATCCATTTCTTCGCAACCTGAATTTCTAAAAGAGATGTAGCATTCTCTACTGGCTTTTAGTTGAAAGCAAATTTTTATTGACTGGATTTAAAATAATATAGTATTTTGTAACTGTTTCTGTGTTATCGTGCAAGACATAGTTTTAATATTATTTTAGTATAAAGGAAGGGAATCTTCTCTACTTTTCTGCCCTTTCCCCTTCAGATATGGAGTTTCCAGAGTTTTAGCAGGAATGTTGTTATATAGAGTAGTTCTATTATTACTTTAAAATTCAAGCAGTAGATTTCTCCATGGTATTGGCACCAGCGTTAATGACAAGAATTTTACTAGGTCTCAGTTTGCCACTCTTTGGATGCGGGGGAAAAAATAAGGTGGCATTAGAAAAATGTGATGCAGGAAATTGTTGTGCTGCTGCATAAAGTTATTAATGTACAGTATAATACTAGCTAATGGGAAATAAAGGGAGATTACAGTCACCAAGAAATTTGGTATGTCTCATCACTTCTTAGGAGTAGCAAAGGGATCTTTGCAGCCTTTGGAAGTGGAGTAATTATTCTGGAGTAAAGTCACTTTGGATACATCTACACTGCAATAAAAAACCCGTGGCACCAATTCTCAGAGCCCAGGCTCGCGGAGCTAAATATTGGGGTGTAGACTTTTGGACTTGGGCTGGAGCCCAGGCTGTCACACCCTTCCCCCTTGTGGGGTCTCAGAGCCCAGGCTCCAGCCTGAGCACCAACACCTACACAATTTTTAGCCCCTCAATCCAAGCCCTGTAAGCCAGAGTCAATTGACCCAGACCAGGTCTTTTATTGCGGTATAAGCATACCCTTTGATTTCACAGTTGTGTCCATCTGGGTGAGTTATGTCAGCATAGCTATAGCAGAATAATTTTTAACTTTGTTTAATTGGTTTTGTGTTGTTGATACTGCTGCACCATGTGTGCTGAGATTATAGTTTTGAGTTTGAGGATTTTCACTGGCTCCTTGGTGAATAAATGCTGGTACATATTAAGCACTGTGCTTCCTCTCTTGCTTCATGTTCTTTTTCGTTCAAGTTAATAGAAAACTTGGAGATCCATTTGAGGAGTTTAGGAGATGCAGAGTGCACCTTTGCTATACCTCTTGAAAATTAAAAGATGGGGTATGACGGGGGGCCCTGTTTGTTGAGGGGGGCCACCCCTGTTGGCCCAGTGCGGGGTTGGTACACCCCGTCACACAGTCATCTGGACTCCTTGAGGGATGGTCCTCAGTGTTTGCAGGACCCCTGGCGAGGAAGAACAAACAAAACAGTCTACGTCCCCTGAGCCTCCTGGCTGGGGCAGGCAAACAGCCACTGGGAGTTCTGACTCTCTGGGCGGGGCAGAGCAAATATACAGTAGCCACCCTCCTAGTGGCAAGGGAGGGTAGGGGAACCAGGGCCCACTCCGCTCCACTAGGTTCTGACCCAGAGCACTATGAAATTGGGAAATTCCCCATTATGGGATTAAGCATCGGCTTAATTCCCTGGGTCACTTCCTACCACAAGCTGCATCTCGTCATCTCCCCAGCTGGCAGTGGCTCAGCATCCCTGTCAATCTCTCTGTCATTTGGTTTCTTGCAACTTATTCTGAGTCTATGGTTCCCACCGTTTGGGGAGTCTCTGGTTTCTCTGCTGGAGCTTGCGACTTGTGTCCTTCCTCCTCAACCAGCCCAGACTGAGCTGGGGCTGTCTCCTTTTATCTGTCCTTTCCACCAGGAGCATGCGCAGCAGGGGCATGGCCTCCTGGGCCCACAGTGATTGGTCTGTTCCCGTTGGCTCAGTGTGGGGTTGGGGCACTGTTCACAGTTTGTTCAGTGGTTTGGAGTCTATATATTTGCACTGTGGAGAATCCTTAATTCTCCATTTGTGCATCAAGTGTGATCGTTTTCCATGTAACATTGTGATACAGTTTATGGTTGTCCACAGTCTCCTGTGGAGCAAGAAACCAGGCAATTCTACTTTGGTATAATCTGTGAGGTGCTTGCTGTTTACTTCAGAGCCTGCCCATTGCATCCACCAGGTATCTTCTGGGTTGAAGTGGGTGACAGAAGAGCTTCTCTAGCTGCCCAGAATGGTTGGCAAGACTTAAGGAGAATGTAAGGTGAATGAATGAGGTTGTCATTCAGTGGGAGATTTTGGTTAGTGAGAGCTTTCTTGTACTCTCGCAATGTTCCCATCTCTCGCCGGATGGTTGGAGGAAGGATGTTTGTGAGGATTGGACAGCAGAATGCAAGTTACAAGTCCTAGAGCCGCAATTACTTGGATATTGACAAGTTTCTGAGTGAGCTTCTACTAAAGACAATGTTGCTGTTCATAATATTCAGTCATCACAACCCCTGACTAGCTTTTGGGTGATATTGATGCAACTCTTCGTTTTATGGCTCACCTGCTTCAGATGTTGACAGGTAAGACTGTGATGGAGAGTGACCCGTAGGTAGTGGGAGTTAGGATCGTGGGCAATTTTCTTGCTGCAGAAGTTTGTTAAGCATCCTCTTAGCTTCAGAATTGCTGAGATGGAAAGCTGATGACATCAGTTTTGGTGGATTGGGTTTGAGCTGCCAGTACCGAATTTTCCATCCTCTTCAGATCAGTATTAAAGGCGTCTTTTGCTTCTTTGAGTACTGTGGCCTATGTCATTAGTTCCAGGTCGTCGGCATAAATTAACTTGCAACATTTCATTTTGGGCACATTGTGTGTGTTTTTAAAAATTGATGGTGATAATGCTGATCCCTATTTGAGAGGCCATTGTGCAGACTCTGCTTTTTGCTAGCCTGACTTCCACGATGGCACATAATGCTTTCTTTCCAAAAGCATTGACCTAGTGAGTCTGGTCACACAGAAGCAGATTGGATAGTTTCAGCAGTAGGCCCTTGTGCCGGACAGTGTTATAGGCTGATGACCAGTCGATAAAAGCTGCGTCCTTTTCAAGCTTCCATTGAAAGCTGGCCTCGATATGCAGTCAGTGTAAGCAATTGGTCACAGCATTCGCCCTGCCCTAAAACCTGTTCGGGGGCATAGGGGTTGTGGTCTCCATGATGATGGTCAGCCTCACCAGGCTTACCTGCTCCAGTACTTTGTATGTTGTACAGAGGAGGGAAATAAGGTGGTAGCTTGTGGATCATTTGACATCTTTTCTGGTTTGAAAAGGGCGATGACCTTTGATCATCTCTAAGATGTTGGGAATTGGTTGGTGTTGATGAGTTCTGTGGATAGTGCTGCCCTCTAGTTGTGCCCTTTTTGGACTGAGGTATTCAAGGAAGTCTGGAAGAATGTCGTCAGTGAAAGCTGCTTTTCCTGCTTTGGTGGTAGAAATGGCAACATCAATCTTGGCTCTTGTAAAGGATTGACACAGACTTGTAGAAGGGGCGCTTTGTGCACAGGATTCCTTAAGAGCTATTTTTCCTCTCAGTTGGCTTACAGACATCTTAGAATTTCTTAGTAGGAGGCTGGCAGTGCTGTTAGCAGAGACTTGAAAAGTATGTGCGTTTGATGGTGCTGCTCCACCTCCACAGAATGACCCATGCTATGACTTGAGTTTGTGAAGTCTGTGGCCTCCATCATCTCTGTCCATCATTGTTGTGTAGAATCCAGTGATTCCAAGAGAACAGTGGCTATGTTTGGGTCACCAGAAGCTTAATACTCCCTTAGGAGAGTTTTGCGGTCTGGGCTCCAGCATGGCATAAAGAAGTTCCTGTAACCATGGAAGATAGTCTTCTTTGTGGCTTTAATAATAAGCTTTGTGAAGAGGTTGAAGTTTTAAGGCTTTGGAGGTATGCTACTAATGGTTTGATTTTTTGTTTTTTTGTTTTTTTTTGTTTTTTTAATGGTGGTGGAGAAATCCAGGCAGTCCACCCATCTCAGGTACCAGCATGGAACCGGTACACTGGTAATGAGTTTGAGGCCAATTATACCGCCACTGGCTTGTGCTGACTGTGTGGGAAGGGGTCCAGGACAGTTCAAAATGCAATGAGTTGTGATCCACTAGAGTCCATAAATCAGGTCTGTGTTCTTTCTTCCATCGGGCTGAGCAGAAGGTACACTTTTTTTTGTTTTGCATCAAGAGGTACTGAGCCAGTGCACACTCAGTGAGCCATTTGCCTATGCTGTCGTTCATTGAATAGCCCCATGTTGGATGGTGGCAGTTAAAATTGCCAAACTGTGCAGGTGGGTGTTGTGATTTTGATAGGGTTGGTAAAGGTCACTGCTGATTGGGTAGCTTACACGTGTTATATATTGTCAGCTCACTGACTTGGATACCAATTGTGAAATTGTCATCTGTTGTTGGTAGTGCATTGGCTATGATTTTTAATTTTGGCCTGATACAGGTGGCCATTCCATGTTCTGGATGGTTTTGGTGGAAGAGAAGGATGTATCCTGGTATTTTGAGATGTACCGAGCTGCCTTCTGCAATGTGTGTTTCTTGCAGCACCAGGACGTTGATTATGTTGTCCATCAGTAGCCTTGCGATGACATCAACCTTTGAACAAGATAGGCCCTGAACATTCAGTGCGTTTGCATAGACAAATGAACTAGCCCAAAAGTCAATTAGTGTAGCTCTTGAAAAAGTTGCTATTTTGACTGAGAAGTCAATGAATAATTATCAGTCTACAAAGTGGTGGCATTAGTTCATACACATAAATTAAAAGGTACTTACCAGGGAAGACCACATGAAGGTTGCCACCATTGCTCCCTTGCTTCACGTAAAGTTGTGGCAAGAAACTGACTGAGAAACTTCACTAAATGTTTGTTTTGTTTGTTCCACTATTTGAAACAGATTCTTGGCAGGGGGTACGTATTGAGCCAAGCTGAAGTTGTTGTGATAGAGGTCCATGGAAATGAATAGATAATGCTTCTAATAAAAAGTGCTGTGTTGGCCTGAGGCTATGCCATAAATGCTAAAGTCAAAACTTGTATTGATGTCATTAATGGAGGATCATGCTCCTAAAGTGCAAATTCATTATCTTCGGTTACCCATTTTGAGCCATCAGGATCATAATTCCAGATAGTGTCTGATCAACCTTTTTTTTCCTTTTGTTTTTTGTCTCTTGCTCATGTTAATCAAGGTTATGAGTTTACTTTGGCAGAATATTATGGAACTTTATCTCATAGGACTCTTCTGCAGTTGTGTGTGTTAAGTTTTGGGTAGTGCAGCAGACAATATACGTTGTATTCTGAAAAACTGTTCTGGATATATGCCACGCAGAATGAGATGGTTTCATTGCATCCTTGACATGTACCAAGGGATGCATTGGGAATTGCTTTACCAGTTCATTAGCATGACTAGGAGGTGTAGTCAGTGCTGGAGGAAGGTATGGCTGGAATCTAGATTCTGTGTGCCAAAGCTACGCAGCAAGTTAGTGGCTGAGCTAGGGTTATAGTTCCTTGTTCCTAGTCTCAAACTCGGTCCAGCAGAGCATCCAGTCTTTTCAAGAAAGGACGCTGACTGACAGTTCAAGACTGATCTTCTACACATTGCTGATAACAGTGCTTACCAGTGTGAGAAGTCCTATAGACTTTAGAAAATTGAGCCTTTGGTTTTGAACTGGCAGTGTGTGTTTTCTTGGAAAGGCAGCGTGTTCTGGTGGACTAAACACGGGACTGGAATCCAAGAATGTCAGATCTCTAATTCCAGCTCTGTCATTGCCTTGCTGAATTGTTGCTTTGGGCAAGTCACTATAAATCCCATGCCTCAGTTTCCTTATTTGCAAAATGGGGCTGATACAGTGTACAGCACTGTGAAAATAAGTTCAGAAGTATTATAGATATTACTCTTTCCGCTATACTACATAGTAGTTTTTCCTTGCCATGACTGATTCCAAGGGCTTGAAATCTAAGTATAGATATTCAGAAAAGTCGTGCATGTACAACTGTATTTTTTTTCTCTTTGGAGTCTTTATCATCATCATCATCACTTTATCTAAGAAAGAAGCTAAGTATAAGTAATTGGTGTGGACTTGTTCATATCCTCCAATTTAGATTTTTTTTTATTCTTGTCATCAACATCTGTTAACCTCCTTACACCAACTGTTTCATTTTGGTACCTGGATGTCAGAAAGTAAAACAAGCTAGCTTTATTTATTTTACTTGTTCACTTCAGCATACTAGTCTATTATTGTCAGTTGCCACGCAGCTAAGAAGCTCTGTGGAGGAGTGGATAATTTCTAGGGAATTGTATATGCTACTTTCAGAAAATATGTCCTATATGGATATTTCTTTATATAGGTGTTTTTTTTAAATGTCCTTCTAATTTCAGGTATTAACTATATTACTATACAGTATTATTCTGGATCATATGCAAATAATATGTTCAGCAGCCGTTTATTTTTAAGACCTTCATTCTGGATCACTTAAATTCAGAATTAAAAATTCATATCCAATTGTCCTACATCATATGTAAGAAATAAAGCCTTCTATACTGTGTCTATCCTGGGTGTAATGAATGGCTGGGAGAAATTACTAACCAGAGGCCAGAGATCATTTCTCATAGGTTAACCTCCAGAAATGTTATTTCTGTTACTGTCTGAAAAAATAAAATGGGCTTGTGGACCTTTCATGGTTTGGTGTGTACCTTGCATTCATTACAGAGAACTAATAATGAATGTTACAAAGATCTTTAATATCCATCTGCAGCAATCATGTATACTGATGACTCCTAAAATATTCAATATTTTGGCAGTTTAACAGTATAGTTGTCTTCCAAATTCTTATTTTAATGAATACAGCTGAAGTGATACGGAAGGCACACAGTAAAATCATTGCTCTTCTACTTATATATTTAAAATTGAGGATTTGTTGTACATAAATTGTAGTCATTCTTGGTTTGGGTTTCAAATATGACACCCAAAATAGCTATCAAATGCATGGCAGGTCATAAAAAGCTGCAAAAATATACAAAGTTCCTAAAACATGCACATCACTCAGAAATTTTTCATTATACTTTGACCTCACCTCTCTTTGTCACTGCCTTCTTTTTTGTGAATTTAGGCTGCAAGAGCTGTTGTTTGTTTGTTGTATTTGTTTATAAAGCACCATGCAAGCTTAGGAATGTTTGAAAATAATAATCTCCTGATTAGCATGTTCTGTTGTAAAAGAGCAGGTACTTTGGTGATATTATTAGCAGACAGCACTCTAAATATGTAATGTTCACTTTTGGATGACTTGATGGCATATCTTTTGTTCTAGCAGCTGATGAAATTAAATCTGATGTCACTGAATGTTATTAACTAATTACTTTTTTTTGGTAGGTTATCTTGCAAGAGGATATCATTCTTCATATGTAAAGAACATCTTTTTTAGTCACTGAATTTGGAATGTTACTTTACTTGTGAATCTGATGGAGGAATAGCCAGATCTTAGACTTCTACTCTGGAAGACTTTACAGGAAATACAACATGTCGTCGAATAGGAGTCAGAACCCACATGGACTTAAACAGATTGGTCTTGACCAGATATGGGATGACCTTAGAGCTGGAATTCAACAGGTTTATACCAGACAAAGTATGGCAAAATCCAGATATATGGAACTCTACACGTATCCTTATACTTAAAAATAAATAAATAAAGGTTGGTAAATATTTTACTGTCAATTAAGAACTAAAATCACCATATAACTTAAAGTAAGTTTTTTTTTTTAACTTTTGATGATGTTTTATACTTTTTGTTTTTAAACTTCATTTTTGAAAACGGTTAGCCTTTCCTATTTCGTTGTGACAAAAACAAGTAGACCAGTCACTGGTATAATAAAAATTATGACTGAATGTGTTTAACTTGATAAACGCTTGTCTTGGAAATATTTTTTTTAATAATTGTACTTAGCATTCCACTTGACATTTTAAAAATATTAGTTTTACAAGACAGCATACACTTAAAGGTGATTTTTAATAGATAATTTAATATTTACATGGTGCACTAAATATTACCATTCCTCATTAATGATCAGTACAGTGGAAACATTTTTTCCTTCCACCCTTTTCACTTTGACATTTTACTGCAAGGCTTTTTTGTAACGTTCAGTTATCTACTTCAGAGTAGTGGAAGAATTTTCTCTTGCAGTAGGGCTTTACCAACTATAGGGTTAGCATCTTTCTCTGCAGAATACTGGAGTCAGTTTCAAAGCTTTCAGTCTGGAGTAAGGAATAGCTCTGTGAATTTCTCTCTAGAATTTTGAAATTTTTTGGGCAGCTCCCAGTCTAGTGATTGCTTTAATGTTTAGAAGGATTCTAAAACAGTGTGGTGTTTTTTGTTTTCATGTTCATGTTTCCTAATACTTGAAAGTTATATTCAAGGAAAATGTTCCTGCTCAGAGACTCTCTTCTGTCAGATCTGTTATTTATGGTGGAGAAAGGCAAAAAGCATCAGGAAGTATATGTCTCCTTCGAAATCTTCAGGCCTTTTAAGGGAAGAAGTGAGTCTTTTATGAACTCTTGAGAGAGACAGATGATTTTCACAAAGGTCTGGAAAATGCCCTTTCTGCTTGGCAACCACCAGTTCCCTCTTTTTACCCTCATAAGAACCTTGTATTTCTGCGGTAGGGCAGGTGCTTCATAACAAGAAAACACTGTCATGAAGTTTAGAGATAGAATAAAGAAAAATGTCATTTGGAATTGAATGTGTTCTCTCCTAATTTTTAGTCTAATTCCATTACTCTCCTTGATGAATTAAAATGACCATTTTAAATGGTTGGTAAGCAGACGGGCATGATAGCTCCCAATTCAGCTTTTTTAAATATTCTTGAAACTGTATTGGAGTTTCAGAAATTGTGCATCTGTCAAATTGCTGTCCTATTTGTTGGATTCAGTGTTGTGAATAAATGGGAACTTAATTTCAAAACTTGAAGAAAGTTTGTGTAGGATGGATGGACTGAAGGCTGTGTAATGTAAGCAGTTCTCTAGATTTCATAAGAGGGTGGGGTCATATATGTAATCTATCAAATGTTCTTCAGATATACCCTCATAGAGTGCGCTCATAATAATCTTCTGAATTGTGACTTCAGATTCCAAATCAGAGGAAATAACCAATGTATTCTTCATTGAATTTTTACAGAGTGCTCTTTCAGTAATAGTTGGAAATGTGTTGAATTCTGGACCTAATGCTTCAGGATCTGGTCTTAGAATTTCGAGAGCAGAACAAATAGGTTAACCTTTTTTTAGCCCCAGATCTAGATGGAGCAGGCTGTGTGTTGGTTGAATGAGAAAAATTGACAACATTTAAATGAGTGCTAGAAATATTATGAAAGTGATGTGCAGTAAAACTTATGAGAACACTGAGATTCAACTGTATTCAGTATCTAGTGTCTAAAAATCTCTTGAAATGTATAGACTTGAGGTCCTTTTTTCATAAATCTATTACTTGAATGGAAGAGAGAGAACCAATATTCTGGAAAGGCCTATCTGTGTTTTTACTCTTAGGTTTTTTATTTTTCCAAAGCAAATGGAGTACAAGTAGTACAAAGTAAGTCATACTAGATCAGATACATTTAAAAATACAGTTTGAGGATACTCTTTTCTCTATTCTATATCTAGATGTCTGGAAATGCTAGGCGCCCACTGTGTTAGTGTTACTGCAGGTTAATGAAACGATCACATAAGATATCTGAGATTCTCGTAAATGCAAGATCTGAGTTATACCTCAGATACCCTCTGAAGGGTAAAGATCCACTAAATTCAGATCTTAGTGCAATTCACTTTTTAACCTCTATTGTATTACCTTACCTTTTGCCATTTTAAGGCAATATCACACTGTAGAATACAGAGATAAAGTTGTTTATTACTACAGTAGCACTGGTTTGGTATAAAATGTTTTGAGAACAGCTTCAAGCTGTCCCACAGCTTTAAATTTCATTGAGCAAATAAGCATTGTGGGAAAGCTGTATGGTTCAAATTAAAAATCCGGCCAGCTCAGCCCGCTCTTCTCCGCCCCCAGCCTACCGTTCTCTCTGGCAAGGGCAGGGGGCAGAAGCAAGCTTGGTCCTGCCGGCTGCTGCTGTAGGGCAGGCTCCACCGGCAGCCAAGCTTCCCCCTCCCCCGCCTCTTCCCCTAGTGTGCTGCGTCGTGCCCCACCTCCTCTCCCTCCCTGCCGCCGATGGCCCTTGTGAGGAGGGGTGGGGGAGAAGAGTAGCCCCAGCGCCCTCAATGCTCAGACTGAGAAGGAGGCGGAGAAGAGGCAGGAGTGGGGGCTTGAGAGGGGGTGTGTGTGGAATCAGGACGTATCCCTCCAGTCCCCTGCTGCGAGCCGTTCAGGGCAGGGGGCTGGGAGCACACCCTTAATCCCAGCCCACCTCCCATCCCTCTGCCCTGACCCCTGCAGCCCCCTCACACCCCAGCCCACTGCACCCCCCCTCTGCCCTGACTCCTGCACCCCCCTCACATGCCCCCAGCCCTCTGCCCTGACTCCTGCACACCCTGCCCTGACTCTTGCACCCCCTCACGACATCCACACCCCCCCCCACCCTGAGGACCAAACGGGAGCTCCTGCACCTCCCCCACATTCTCACCTGCATCCCTCACACCAAATGGGAGCTCCCCAGGTAGGCGCTCCACACCCAAACCTGCCCCAACCCTGAGCCCCCTCCCTCATTCTAGCTCCTGGCTAGACCCTGCACCCCAACTCCCAGCCTGCTCCTTCACCCCCAGCCCTGTGCTCAGTGCACCCCCACCCTCAGCTCAGTGCAGAGAGAGAGGAAGAGAATGGGCCAGAACCAGGGAGAAGGTAGGTACCCACTCTATGTGAACAGGGCCGGAACCCCAGACCGGCAGTGGGCTGAGTGGGGTCTGGGGTCCCGGCCACCGGCCCTGCTCAGCCCGCTGCCAGCTTGGGGTTCTGGCTGCTGGCCCCTTGCCAGCCAAGGTCCCGGCCACAGGCCCCGCTCAGGCCGCTGCTGGCGTAGGTGAACAGAACCCCAGGCCAACAGCGGGCTGAGGAGGCCGGCGGCGTAAGATCAGCATTTTAATTTAATTTTAAATGGAGCTTCTTAAACATTTTGAAAACCTTGTTTACTTTACATACAACAGTAGTTTAGTTATATAGACTTATAGAGAGAGACCATCTAAAAAACGTTAAAATGTATGACCGGCACGCAAAACCTTAAATTAAAATGAATAAATGAAGACTCGGCACACCACTTCTGAAAGGTTGCCGACCTCTGTCCTAGGAGCTATGTGGCTAAAACAGCACTGCCAGCAAAAATGAAAATTAATTCAACATTATTCATTAGAACAAAGTAGTCTAAGGAACGTCAGAATTCACACCTGAAGCAGCCTCATTTTTCCATTAATCAGGAAAATTGAATGTGTGCTCCCTTTTTATCCAGCTACCCAACCATGATATAAGTAATGGCACAAGCTGGATCTGCAGAGATTTTTCTTTTTTTTTTTTTTTCTTCGTTTTCTTTCAAAAAGCACTAAAGTTTTTTTAGAATATCTGCCTTTACCATTTGTCTAAATTCAGATGGCAGTTTCAAAATGATAGGTTTTGGCGATACAATTCTGCTATGTAGTGAAGAGCGTTTGGCTGCCAAATGTATAAATAGTACACTTAACTTTCTAGAGTAACAGTATCATCCTGAGTGATCAGGGTGTCAGCTTCTAGGCAGAAGACATGTAGACAGCAACAGTGTGATCTAGTATTCATATACTTAAAAAGACAAAATATTTATATTGTGTTTATAACGTGTTCAGCTGATTAGGGGGAAAATAAAATTCCTCTTTGAGTAGTGTCCCTGAGTGTGCTCCACTGCATGTGCCCATGTGCCCCTTTGAGCCCTTGATCACAGATTTATTTTTTTTTAATTTTTTACTAACAGTGTCCTGTGCCTCTTTGTGTCGGACACAGAGCTTATATAGGGATGCGTGGGCAAACTGCCCTAGTTCCTTCTCTACTTTTTCGGCCTGAGACACCTCTAGGTGCCCACCTTGAGCATGCTTTGGCTAGTTTGTATTCTTGTTATGGTGGGTTGTTAAGATTAGTTAGTTGCTAGTAGTACTGAGACGATAGGGTTTTGGGGTGGGGTTTTCTCCCTTCTCTCTCTTTCTTGTTGGGGAGCATTGTCTTTCTGGCAGGGTATGCCTGGCTTGCCAGGCTTCAAAGGCTGCCACTCCTGCCGAGAAACTACGCTTGTGAGTGATGGCCAATCTAAGTGAGTCTGTTGATTGGGGAGTCCCATGTCTCCTAGAAGTGCGATTTTTGCCTAGCCCTCAAATTGGGGGCACAAAAAAATAGGGAGACTAAGCTCAGACTGTTGTTGATGATGTGCTCACTTTAACCAGCATCTGACTTAGGTCACGAACCTCACCCCCATCCCTTACATTTGTCTCTGGACTGATCCGGCTCTCCTTCCACCTTGGTGCAGGTTTCCCCTAAGAAAGAGAGGTCACTGGAGGCTTCTGAGAAGGCTTCCTGAAAGAGGAGTATGGATTCTCATCTGAAGGAGCCTGCTATGAAAAAGCTTAGTTCCCATGAAAAATCTGTGGTCTCCAAAGCCTCGACCTCTCGGCTCAGTACTGTTGAGTCAGGATTTCTCCGGTACAGGCAGAGATGGAAAGCCCCCGAACTTGAGGGAGAGACATGGCTCTGAAAGGGCTTCGGTATGCTCTGCTAGGGACAAAGAGGGCAAGCATAAGCACCCCGGTCCAGTACTGTGAGGCTCAGTCCCACCGTCTGTACCTACCCATTCGCCACTTTAGGTACCAAGCAGGTAACAGCGCCAGATCCCATTAGTGCCTATATTATGCCCACCATAATGGTACTGTCAGTATCAGTTACTGCATCCTCAGCTACCGCATCAGGACTGATTCCCTACTCAGTACTGCAAAAGGTTAGCTACACAAGGGACCAGTCTTTAATGGATGAGTCAGTATCCCTACTCCTCATGGGTACCGAGTGTCTTCTGGTACTGAAAGCTTGGTCTCCAGACTGCTACCTTCCCGAAGTACTGCAGCACTCTCCACCTTTTTGTGTATGGGCTCCTTCATTGGATGATGTGGAGGAGGATGAAGGGACCTTCCAGTTGGCCTTTTCTGTTTCAGTCCCACATTCCCCAACATATCCTGTCAGGAACCCATTCTTTGACAGTCATAGGGAAGATAGCAACCATCATCAAAAGTGGAACCAACCCTGCATGCCATCCTCACTCCCATATGCCACATCTCCCCCTCTCAGTGGCCATACTGGGATCCCTGGACTGCTTACTGACAGCAATTCTCCAGACCACCACCATCTCAAAAGGACATTAGGGTTGTTCAGTTCTTTCCCTATCACAACAGGAGATGTTTGAGGAACAGGAGGCCAGGCCACCCCTAAAACACTCATTCGTCCTCATCTCCAGATGATGCAGTTATGCTTCCTCCACCTTCTGTGACCGACAGTTTTTGGCAATTTCAAGATCTCATGTAGAGGGTAGCTGACGCTCAGGTTCCACCCAGAAAGGTCAGGGATTCACAATGCAAGCCATTGGATATTCTACAGTCAGCAAAATCCTCCAGGGTGGCATTAGCCATTAACAAGGTGCTCCTGGATCCAGTGTGGCAGACACCTGCTAAATACCTATTCCACCAATGTGTAAAAAGGCAAATAAAAAGTATGATGACCCCCCCCCCCCCACACACACACACATAAGGAATCTGATTTCTTGTTCTCCAACCCTCTACCCAACTCCCTAGAAATGGATGTGGTAAATGACAGGGCAGGCAACACTTCTCAGGTCTGTTTCTTATGACAGGGACAAAAGAGGCTGGATCTCTTTGGACAGAAGTCCTGTTCATCCTTAACTGCAAGGGTGCTGTTAGTGAACTATCGGGCTGTTATGGTCAAATACAATTTCATAAACTGCAGCATTGCTTAAACATACTGGTGTCTGAGATATGTAGGGCTGCTGTGTGGGCTTTTTTGAAACACTATGCTTTAATCTATGCCGTCAGAGCCAGTGCGGCTCTGGGTACTGCTCTGTCATCTTCAGTTTTGGACTTAGTTCCAAAGCTTCCTCCCTCTGCGAAAACTGCTCAGAAGTCACCTGAAGTAGAGCACTCATAGGGACACTACTTGAAGAAAAAGAAGTGGTTACTTACCTTGTGCAGTAACTTCAGTTCTTCGAGATGTATGTCCCTATGTGTGCTCCACTACCTACCCTCCTTCCCCTCTGGTTTGGACTGTTTTCTGTGTAGATGTTCGGGTGGAGAAGGAACTGAGGGCAGTTCATCTGTGCATCCCTGTATGACTCTGGTCTGGAACGAGGAGGCATAGAGTGCATGTGTGTGCCAAACAGGCACTGCTAGTGGGAAAATCTCCTTTCAAGGGTTTGAGGTATGCATGCACATCTGAAGTGGAGCACTCCTATCTTGAAGATCTGCTGTTACTGCACAATGTGAGTAACCTCTCCACCCTGTTTATCTGACTTGATCTATCTGTAAGTCACTTTCAATGTCAGATCAGCAGTGTCTCCTCCAACAAAGAGGAAATATTCTTACTGGCTAATTTATTGTCTCCAAGGAAACATGTCCACTAATCCACACCCTGCCTAAAGTGACCAAACAAAAAATAAATGGGTAAAACTTTCAAAAGCATCCAAGTCCTATTTTCAAGTTTACTTCCATAATAGAGAGCTAATACACTGCCATAATTAGCACAACATATACAGTAGTAGTAATAAGTATTATTTTGCTAACCTCTCTATTCTGTCTGCTCCAAACAAAGGATGAAAGCATGAATGGCTGTCAATAAATTGTCTGATGAATAGAAATATCAAAAGTTTTAAAATATTGCATTTCTTTTTGGAGTTCCACCGTACGTGCGCATTTTACTTTGGGTAAAAACATACGTTTTCTTTTCTTCAAAATCGTGATTCTTCAATTTCTGCATACTCTGCCATAAATCTTGTGGAATAGCCTCACGATCTTCCATTTCCCTGCAGCACTTTCCCATCTTCGTTTGTAAAACATAATTTGATGATCATTGTTCTCAAGGAACTATCTAATCCATTTATTCTTAAACCAGTCAGAGCAATCATATTGTATGGTTCTAAATTTTAAAACAAAATCTGGCTACTTTATATCTTTAAAATCTATACTGTTTAAACACTTCAAAAGCTATGCATTTGTAATAAATAACAATTCTACTCATGCGGGTAGAACATGTTTTTACCTTTTTCATTTGTTCTGGGGAGAGATGGGAAGTGCACAGTCTGTAAAATATTCAATCAGGTAAGTACCATTTTTGTTGATACTGGCATTTAAAAAACTCTATCTTTTAGTTTTTAAAAAACGAAAAAACAAGTTATCTATCTCAGAAGAACATACAAAACATTTGGTTAGTCAGTATTCCATGACATTAATTTCTATGTGAAATATACATTAAAGGGAGCTGTCCAAATTTAGGATGATCTAAAATTTGAATAAGCATTGTTCCAATAAGCCCGATACTCCAAAAGCTGTTTGTTACACTAAAGTGTTCTGATTAACAATTCACTAATTACTTTTAACAAGGATTTCCCAGGTATTCCTTTTTAATATTTAAATTTAGGAGCTTCACTAAAGATCTTGTTTTGCTACATCTCATTATTTCCTGCATAATCTTTTCCTTATTTGTAAAATTGTTTTACTGGGATTAAAATTTTTGTTCAACCATTTTCTGCTTTACTCCTTGAAATCATTTTTTTTTGTCACTTTTTGACCTCTGTTAGAGCTAAATATTAGCGTATCTGTGGGCAGAATTAGACTTCTCTAGTATTCCTCTGTTAAATGTAATTGCTTTACCTACTATACCAGCTGTAAACAAACACATCCACCTACCATTGTGAACTAAAATAACAGTTAAATGCAGTGTATTTACAGTTTATAAACTTAAAATAACTTTTTTATAAATTAAAATATAAAATCATGGTAAGGTATATTTTTTTTATTTATTTTTATTTATTTATTTATTTATTTATTTGGCAGATTGGCTTTTCCTACAATATCAGTAGGAGGACTGCCCAAGCAAATGGCCAGATGCGATACAAATTCAGGCTAGCTCTTGCTATTTAGGCCGTAGGCAAATTCAGGCTAGCTCTTGCTATTTAGGCCGTAGGCATTTCTATCTTAACCAAAGACAGCTGCACAGAAGCCTCCACTGGGATACTTCTGACCACTATGTAATGCAAACTTTAAATGTCTTGAAAAGCAGTTGGCTAAGTAGACAATGATTTCTACTGCATACATCCTCTGTTTCTGCTCTGTGATGTGCTGTGTTGGTGGGTTGGTTGGTTTGTTTGTTTTTCTCTTAATATTTCAAGTTTAGGATCACTTGCTGCTTCAGTTGTCTGTATTCTCCAGTCATTCCAGAAATGAGGCTTATTTTTATTTGGCTATTGATACTAAACTGTTTACACAATACAGATTTCTGTCTGCAAACAACCTGAAGTACGATACTAGTGAAGGAGTTAACAAGACAGTTCTATGATGGATCCACTTCTCTTGACAGAAGTCAAACTTTCAGTACAATCTAGTAGAATGTAGGTGGAGCACTTTTTAAACTTAATGTATCTCCTCTCCCCATATCTGGCACATTAGCTGAATTGACTGTGCTCTCCTCACATTGATAGTACACTAAGGGGTTCAGTAAGGGAGTTTTTAACACCTGGCATTTGTCTGCTTCTCCTTCAGCTCCATTGCAAGGCAGCCCTCCACTTTCCTGTCAAGTAGTTTGGGATCACACTGGGGACATCAGTGCAGTATCCATTACCCATCACCATCCATGCTGTTTGTGTGCAGTATATGATGTTTCACAACATCTCTGAATGTGTGTCAGCATATGCATATAAGGAGCCCTTCAGGTTGAAATAAAAACCTATACATTTATGTGTGGGGGAAAAAGTTGCATCTGATAATGAAACACACACACACACACTCTGCACATTTTCCCTTGTACAGTAACTTCAATAAACAGCCTTGGACATATAGATATGACTATATGGTAACTCTGGCATTTGGATCTCTTCAGTTTGAAATAACTGCATTGTGCATCATCAGTCACTTTTTTCTCATTTGACTCTCATATTGATCACAGCTATTGGAGTGTTGATGCTGAAACTTTTAAATGCATGGATTCAAGAAATCTGAGTTATGGTTCTTATCGTAACTTGCTCCCTTACAGATACAGTAAGAAATATTCTATACTATATCTCCTGTGTGTGTTTGTAAATGGACGTGGCAACTAAATATTACACTTCCACAAGGCACACAAGTTAAAATTGCTTTGGAAACCATAACTAAGGTATCCTAACTCCGAAGGTATCCTATACGCTTCCAGATACAGCATTCTGTTACCATAGAATTTTAATAGTGTGTGGATATACATGCCTAAAAGTTAGTATGTTTTTATGTATATGTATGTGTAGTTATAATTTATTTGTTGTAGTCTGTTACCATGATTGCAAAGGGGAGTTTGGGATTGCAGGGAAATCTGAGATTTATGCTGTGAGGAGGGCCATTGGAATTTATTTGGTAGATTTAGGTTAGCTTCTTTTGCTTTTCTTCCTATGGAATTCAGACTTGTATTTAAACAGTTGAAGTTCACATTGTAGACAAATGCGTTCTTTCGCCAATATACATATGTATAGTTGCTCCTGCACAATATTTGCTGTCAGGGATGGCTAAAATCTAATCTGAATTTTGCCACTGACTCTCTAAACAAGTCCCTTTGCGAACTGCTTCATCTCTTCCCATGTAAACTGGGAATATGCCTACAACACTTTTATATAGTACTTTACATGATTAAAGGTAAATGTTTTGTCAGTCTTGTGGAAAACTATCCCGACATAGTACAGATGGGAAATAATTAAAAAAAAAAATTGTGGAGAGCGGTTTCATACTAGTGCCTGGGTATATAAGAGCTACCTAGAAGGATCTGAAATATATTTTTTCTAGAAGCTTATGTTACTGTTTTGAAATTGTGCAGCAGCCTTGTAAACACTCTGCCTGATGGTGAATTAATTTGAGCAGTAGGTGGTGAGTGTGCTTGTTTGTTCCACACACTGTGGCTGGCCCCTGAGACAACTCTGTGTTCTGCACAGATGAGCTTTAGATGAGTAGTCAAGGTATTTTTGGAAGCATTGCAAAGAGACAAGCAACTTTTAGGATGCATGTGTTGAAGTTGAATTATAACCTAGCTATTGGCCAGTTCTGGTGATTGTGTATCACAATTTACAAGAAAGGGAAGGAAAGCTCGGAGATTTTTGTCTCTTGAATCTTATACCCTTGAAGGGCATCAGGAGACTGTATTATGGCTTCATTTTCCCCCATACATTTTTTTGTGTGGTTTTTTTGGCCTTAGGTTTAAAGTTAGGGTATGTTTACACTACGAGATTATTCCGATTTTACATAAACCGTTTTTGTAAAACAGATTGTATAAAGTCAAGTGCACGCGGCCACACTAAGCACATTAATTCGGCAGTGTGCGTCCATGTACCGAGGCTAGCGTCGATTTCCAGAGCGTTGCACTGTGGGTAGCGAACCTGTAGCTATCCCATAGTTCCCGCAGTCTCCCCTGCTCATTGGAATTCTGGGTTGAAATCCCAATGCAAAAACAGTGTCGCGGGTGATTGAGTAAATGTCGTCACTCAATCCTTCCTCCGGGAAAGCAACGGCAGACAATCATTTTGCGCTCTTTTTCCCTGGATTGCCCTGGCAGACGCCATAGCATGGCAATCCTGGAGCCCATTTTGCCTTTTGTCACTGTCACCATATGTGTACTGGATGCTGCTGACAGACGCGGTACTGCACTGCTACACAGCAGCATTCATTTGCCTTTGCAAGATAGCAGAGACAATTACCAGTCATATTGCACTGTCTGCCATTGTAAATTGGCAATGAGATGACGGTTATCAGTCGTTCTGTACCGTCTGCTGCTATTATGGGTGCTCCTGGCTGGCCTCGCTGAGGTCGGCCGGGGGCGCATAGGCAAAAATGGGAATGACTCCGCGGGTCATTCCCTTCCTCTGTTTTGTCTAAAAATAGTCAGTCCAGCCTAGAATATGGGGCAAGTGTACTAGAGAACCAGAGAGCACAGCCGCTCCGTGTCAGAGCCCCAGAGATCCCGCAGAAATGATGAGCTGCATGCCATTCTAGGGGGTGCCCCTGCAACAACCCCACCCATTGCTTCCCTCCTCCCCCAACCCTCCTGGGCTACCGTGGCAGTGTCCCCCCCATTTGTGTGATGAAGTAATAAAGAATGCAGGAATAAGAAAGACCTTTTAGTGAGATAAAATGAGGGGGAGGAAGCCCCCACTACTATGATACTACTATGATAGTCCAGGCAGTACAGAATCTTTTCTTTACACATGAAAGGGGGGGGGGGGGCTGATGGAGCTCAGTCCCCAGTTGCTATGATGAGGACGGTTACCAGCAGTTCTGTACCATCTGCTGGGAATGACCAGGAGTCATTCCTATTTTTACCCAGGCGCCCCAGGCCGACCTCACCGAGGCCAGCCAGGAGCACTCACAGGATGATGAGGATGGATACCAGTCCTTTTGCACTGTACCGTCTACCACCGGGGAGGGGAGAGGAGAGGATGCTGCGGTTTAGCGCTGCAGCACCCCATCTACCAGCAGCATGAAGTAGACATAGGGTGACATTGAAAAAAGGCGAGAAACGATTTTTTTCCCTTTTCTTTTTTCGGGGGGGGGGGAAGGGTGTAAATTGACGACATACATCCTGAAACACCCGGGAAAATGTTTTTGACCCTTCAGGCATTTGGAGCCCAGTCAAGAATGCAAATGCTTTCCGGGGACTGTGGGATAGCTGGAGTCCTCAGCACTCCGTCCCTCCCTCCATGAGCATCCATTTGATTCTTTGGCTTTCCGTTACGCTTCTCACGCAGCACTGTGCTGTGGCCTCTGGCTATCATAGCCTGGAGATTTTTTCAAATGCTTTTTCATTTCGTCTTCTGTAACGGAGCTCTGATAGAACAGATTTGTCTCCCCGTACAGCGATCAGATCCAGTATCTCCCATACGGTCCATGCTGGAGCTCTTTTTGGATTTGGGACTGCATCGCCACCTGTGCTGATCAGAGCTCCACGCTCGGCAAACAGGAAATGAAATTCAAAAGTTTGCAGGGCTTTTCCTGTCTACCCAGCCAGTGCATCCGAGTTCAGATCGCTTTCCAGAGCGGTCACAGTGGTGCACTGTGGGATACCGCCTGGAGGCCAATACCGTCGATTTGCGGCCACACTAACCCTAATCCGACCTGGCAATACCGATTTCAGCGCTACTCCTCTCGTCGGGGAGGAGTACAGAAACCGGTTTAAAGAGCCATTTATATCGATTATAAAGGGCCTCATTGTGTGGATGGGTGCAGGGTTAAATCGGTTTAATGCTGCTAAATTCGGTTTAAACGCGTAGTGTAGACCAGGCCTCAGTATCGCTTAATAGCAGGATCAGTTTAGAAATAACTTGCATTAGGTTCTAATTCTGAAAAGTGTTGTGTCTGTCTTGAAAGTAATAGAAATTGAGGGCAACTAGCCCCTCTTAGCAGATACTCATCACATTATTGGATCAGGTCCTGATGTTTGCTAGCTGGACAATTAGCTTGGGAAAGAAGTAAGACTACGCTCCTCTGCATATTGGGACAGAATACCCTCTGAGTAATTATTTGTCCCCTCAGCTTGATTTGTAAATGACTATACAAAATTGCAAAAACATTCCAGTGAGATCTTTTAATATTTCCTAATAGCCACTTGGATACACACATGACTTCTGAAATATGCTGCTGTTATGAAACTAGGTTTTACTTTCTCCAAGGCAAGAATTCTTTTTATAGAACTCTCCTTGTGATTTTTGGACTATGTGATGTACTTTGTTTCAGGATTACAGATTGATTACACATGCAGCATTTCAGATTTTGTTTTGAATACATCAGTCTTCCTGTCGGTGGCTGGTTATAGCATATTGGGGCACAGAGTGTAAACATCAACAGCATGAGAGCAGTATTATTTTTACATGTAGAACATACGGAAGGTCATTTTATGTACAGGAATACTTTCTGATGGACCACACAACAGGAGTAAATTCTGTAATTTGTGGTTTGATTAATACAAAAGTCAAGCTGGAAGAATACCAAAATTTGACTATGTAGAAGACTTTGATTATGTGCATGCTTGAGATTTGTTCTATGAATGTCCGTCTTATTTTTTGCTAGAATGTCTTTGTCAATTGCACACTTTCATGCAAGTAAATAAATGATGCCAGTTGGTTTCTGTGTGAGAATTAAACCTTGCTTCCATTCTGTTTGCAGAAATAACTAAATTTAGGGATAATTTGCCAAGAACTCTCAGCAACGCTATAATAGTTCTTGAGGTCCTTTGAGGCCTCAAGAAAGGACTACAAATGCACCCCTACTTAGATGATTGACTGGTGAGAGGCCATCAGCAGGTTATGCTCCTTTTTGGAGAGCCGGGAGTTGGATCACTAGCAGAGAAAAGATCTTCTATGATATTCTATGATTCCTATCTCTCTCAACACTTGGTCCTCCTGGAAGCCTAGTTGGATAGTGAACACAGCAGAGTCAACACAGGGCAGGCTTACAGTGTTGGGATCAGTCCTTCTGTGACCTCAGCATCTGTATAGGGTTGCTTATAGGTGTTTATCCATAGCAGTGAGCTTGGAGGTGGTCCTTGGGGCCTAGATACCAATAAGAGCAGAAAAAATTGCTGTTTCAGTGTGGAATCAGTATCAAAGGACTGTATTGATGATTCTCCAGCTGCTGGCCCTATGGTGAAGGCTGGATCACAGGAACCTGGCGGGGGCGGAGGGGACCTCCCAGTGGTCAGTTCTGAATACAAAAATTGAACCTATTGGGATGATCTAGAGCAAAGGGACCACAAAGAGGTGGTAGTTAATTGATCACCTCAAAATGAAGGCAAAAGTCACTCGGCTCTCCATTGTACACAATCTTGTCATCAAGCCCTTCTGGGTGCAGTCGGACAATGCGACCAGAGGTTATAGGCAAGGAATCACAGGAAGTAAACGGACAAACTCCCACATGCGGCTGTTCATCCTGGGTTGAACACCACTTGGTCCAGGGTCATGGGAACTCAACCACAAGATGTCTGCAGTACACTAGAGTTGGGGAACTGCAGAATTATCATCAAGATCAATAGGAAGACAGAGGGTTATTTCAGCGCATTCAGGGATCCAGTCTTTGGGGGAATAGATGCTCTGTTACTTGAGTGGAACTTTGAACTGCTATATGTGTTCTCATTCTGGCACATAGAGGGCAACAAGAGCATCATTTTTCACACAACTCACAGTCAGCCTGTGGAACTCCTTCCCAAAGGATGTTGTGAAAGCCAAGACTATTAACAGGATTCAAAAAAGAACTAAGTTCATGGAGGATAGGTCCATCAATGGCTGGCATTGGCCACTGTCAGAAGACAGAATACTGGCTAGATGGGCCTTTGGTCTGACCCAGTATGGCTGTTCTTATCATTTGCTCTGGGGCAGGGAGGGCAGTTCCCCCCTTCCCCTGACTTTTCATAGGTCTGCATTCTCTATTGTGTCTTCCACTCTTTGCCACCTCCTACCTCCCACTTTTCAGGATATAAAATAATCACATATTATAATCTACTTGCTGGCACATCTTGCTGACAAACATGTACTACTCCATTCCAGCCATCCCCTCCCCATTTTTTTTAAGGAACACCCCTGGTGAGGAAGTTCTCCAAAAGAAAGCCATGCCCACAGGAAACTTCATTCTGAACTCACCAGACTTGCTGTGAGTACCCTGGCTTCCTGGACCTAGCGAAGCCTCAATTCCATCTCCTAGTGACAGAAGTACAGTCAGTTCACTTCAGGCTTACAGCGTGGCTGTTGATAGGGCAAGTTTAGTAGAGAGAGGCCTTTTTCGATAAGGTCCTTTCAACCTTGATTAATTCAAAGAAGTAATTTATTTGGATTTAGTATGCAAGAATTTAGAAGGTATTCATTATATAATGTGAAAATAGAGGTTTGATGCTATGCTGTATTACATTCTGAATATTGTGGAATTTTTGCTGAATGGTTGGGGCATAGGAATGAGTGCCAGTTCATTGAAAGTTAACTTTGCTGCAGTTGCAGCCTTTCAATACCTTGTAGACCAGCGGTCTCCAGCCTTTTTCTCACAAGATCACTTTTTGAACTTAAGATCAACCCAGGATCTATCTTGCTCCTTCCCTGAGGCCCCACCCCGCTCACTCTACTCCCCACTCCCTCTGTCCCTTGTTCGCCCCCACCCTCACTCACTTTCACTGGGCTGGGGCACGGGCTTGGCTGGAGCAGGTTCGGAGGGGTGCAGGCTCTGGGCTGGGACCAAGGGGTTCAGTGTGTGGGAGGGGGCTACGGGCTGAGCCTGGGGCAGGGTGTTGGGGTGCAAGCTCTGGGAGGGAGCTTGGGTGCAGGAGAGGGCCCCGGGCTGGTGCAGAGTGTTGGGATGCAAGAGAGGGTGAGGGGTGTGGGCTCTGGGGGTGGAGTTTGAGTGCAGGAGGGGGCTGGGGCCGCGGGTTGGGGTGTGGGAGGGGGTGCAGGGTCTGTGCAGGAGGGGGTGCGAAGTGCAGGCTCTGGCCGGGCAGCACTTACCATAGACGGCTCCCAGTCAGCGTTGCAGAGGAGCTCAGGCAGGCTGCCTGCCTGCCATGACCTCACGCTGCTCCCGGAAGCGGCTGGCTGCTGGCACGTCTCTACGGCCCCTGGGGAGGAAAGAGGGTCACCAGGTCTCCGTGTACTGCCTGCACCTGCCCCCACAGCTCCCATTGGCCGGTTGCCAGCCAATGGGAGCTGTGGGGATGGTGCTGGGTGCGGGGGCAGCGTGCGGAGGCACCTCATCCTCCACCTTCCCCCAGGGGCCACAGAGATGTGCCAGCAGCCAGCTGCTTCTGGGAGCGGTGTGGGGCCACGACAGGCAGGTATCCTGCCTGAGCCCCTGCGCTGCCAGACTTTTAGCGGCCCGGAGATCGTGATCAACTGGCCAAGGCTCCAAGATTGATGGGTTGGTGACCACTGATGTAGACCATACAACTTTTGGGAACATCTCCAGTCATATTGAGACGTTTGCTAAATTGGGCACAAAGGCCTGTACTCAAACCACCCATTTTTTCATTAAAGTAAATTTGGATCGGAATGCCCTTACCAAATCATTGCTCAAGCTATCAGGAGGGACATCACCATTACATTTATCCCTCAGAGTCTTGTTTTTGCTTGCCATAAGTTTGGCTGTGCTAATTGGAGAACATCATGCCCTACCTTGGAGTTGCCTCCGGGCAACGCTGTGGTCAAAACAGTGCCACGCTTCTTTACTAATGATTCCCTGCCCTTTCATGAGAATCAGAGTATATAACCCTGTCTTTTTTTAGTCTTAACCCAAGTACAAATAGTGAGGGAAGTTCAGCATCTTAGAAAAACATAATGTTTTTTGAGGGGAGAGGCCATAAGAAAGGGATAACAGCAGCCTAGTTAGCCTTGTCTAATCAAATAAAACAACTCCTTTCCCACTATGAAATAAGTCTCTCTAATGAAGTTCTAGGAAGCATTCAAGGTCTACTGAATGAGATAGCTGGCCTTTCTGAGGACAGAGGAAGTGGATGTATTTGCTGGTAATCTATGAAGTTGCTACTTGCACATAACCTACACCTTTCCAAGCATCACGGGTTCCAGTGAAAGCAGTGTTCAAAAGGAGCCTCTGTAGGCTGTTGTGAGATGCTAATCCTATGGCAAATGGAATGCTGTTTTGCAAGGACCTAAGAATCTTGACTAGCATGTAGGAGGTTTAAAAAAAAAAGAGATGTTTTCCATACCTGATCCTTCTTTTTCCTTTCAGATTCTCTATGCCAGTCCAGACTCCTCCCTATTCAAATTAGAATCACTTTTTATACATTTCAAATTAAAGAAATCTCTAGTTAATATCTTACCATAGAACTTCTTTTGATTAGTCAGCAGAACATATACTTCTATTTTTATATCCCCAGAAGTGGAAAAAGATGTATGTGTATAGTCAGATAGAGATTGGGATCTCTAAAAGAAAATTATGTAGGGAAATACTCCATTGATGATGCACACATTTTAAATGTTGTAGTACAGCACTTCTCCCAACTACATTGCATCTCTCCGACTCCGGCTCTGGGGACTGTATGCCTGTTATTGCAGTTGCTGGAGGAAATGCTAAATGGGCATGGTTCAACCAAAACAGGATGGCTAGTGTGAACACAATCTACCGTTAAAAGTTACAGTTCCATTGGACTACTGTAAATTGCAGTGATACCGTTCTCTATACAAAGCTGAAAAGGAAAAGCCAACTGTGAACTGGGTCTGTTCTCCTGAATGCCAAAAACTAATAAAATACTTTTTATTTGTGTCCCATGAACTCAAAGTACTTTATAGAAAATGAAACTTATTTACAGCTAATTGCAGCATAATAATGAGTAAATAATGGTAACATAGTAAATAATGAGAATTTAAGTAAAAATGTGATTGAAGGAAAGAGATTAACTGTGCTAATCTGCATCAACTCTCTCAAATGATCATCTCTATAGAAGCCAAGTTTAAGCATATCATCTAAGTGGATTCTAGAGTTTAAGCCCAGAAGGGATCACTAGATCATCCAGTCTGACCTCCTGTAAATCACAGACCATTAAAGTTTACCCATTTATCCTTGTAATGAGCCCAATAACTTGTATGACTAAAGCATAAGTGGGAGAGGATTCTGTATCAGGCTTACTTGGAAAGATGACTATATAGCATTCGGCTGACAGTGTAACATTATATTGCAGATAGTACTATTAATCACATCTTAAATAGAGAGCCTTGAATTAAGGTACAGATCAGTAAGAGTAATGACAGATCCCAGAACTTTTGGATAAACTAGGTTGAAGGTCAGCTTAATCTTTTCTAGAAAAAGACAATAGTTCTGATCTTATACCTTCATGAACTGATAGTGTCCAGGAAATCAAAGACTGGTGCAGGGAATGAAGCTGCCATCATTTTCGCACTAATCCAATTTTTTATGTTGTGTTTTTTTAGGATTTTTATAGGAAATCCTATTTGGCACTGAGGTAGGGGTAACACATGGGAATAAACACGTGGCATACATTTCCAAAAAGGGTAAAATTTAAGCGAAGAGGATTGTATTCTTGGGGTATAAGTAGATGACTTTTTAAACATGCAAGTGGGGCTGCAGAAGAAAATGAGAAAATAAACTGGGGGGAAACAGGGTGATCATAACAACCTTGAGCCTTTGTGTTTGCTGAAGTGTCAAATACTTTCTTGATTAAGCTGAGAACTAGTTTTAAGAATCTGCGTGACTTAATATTAAGATAGCCATACATTTAAAAAAAAAATGTGGATGGCGGTATTTGCTGTCTTTCAGAGGTTCTGATTGTGATTAAAGTTTGATGTTACAAATCTGTCCATAGTGACTCTGATGCACAATGTATGCTGGGTTATCTAATTCTATTGATATTTAATTTTGCTCACCGATTTCCTTTTATTGTGCTCGCCTTTCTAAAGGGAGGGTTAAAAATCAAAACACAAGCATACTTTCAGCAAAATAGTTTTGAGGTGTGCTTGTTTTTTATCGAAGAATCCTGGCCTAGTGGTCAAAGCATAGACCTGGAGTGGTAGTCTTACAAATTAAAAAATAAAGACTATTAGATCATCTAATCCATTTCCCAGTCACAGGAAAGCAATTTTGTAAAGGACACTTCCTAGTTTTGTCTCCTCTAGTTTGATGTGTCCCGAGCAGTGGGACATCCACTGATTCCTTGGGAAGACTTAAAAATTAGAATTTCTCCTGGGAATGTGGCATTCAGAACTAAATGCAGTTTTCTATGTCTGGTCAAACTAAAGCTATAATGGAATTATTACCACACTGCTCCATGACTTGATGACTGTTTGCAGCCAAAATTGCTTTGGCCTTTTATTTAATCACATCACATTGCAAACAAATATGTACTTTGCTGTCTATTAGTGATACTGGATCTCTTTCTGCATAACTGCTTCCCATATTTCTCCTTCCCCCTGTGTGTGCACATGCTCACTTGTTTGTTTTTCCTCAGCTTGTATTAGTTTCAGGGCTGGCTCCAGGCACCAGCACAACGGCAGCGGGTCCCTCAGTCCCTCTCAGAGGGAAGGACCTGCCGCTTAATTGCTGCTGAAGAATCAAGCGGCGGTGGTAGAAGTGTCGATCGTGGCTTTTTTTTTTTTTTGCCTTTTTTTTCCCCACTGCTTGGGGCGGCAAAAACACTGGAGATGGCAGTGATTAGCTTGCATTCTTCAAAAATTAATCTACTTTTATTTTCAGTCCATGTTTCTGGTCCCTTTCTTTGTCTGTTCAGAGTAGTGCTTAAATTCCTTCCAGTTCAGGAACAAGTGAAATTCACATCTGTGCAGCAGGCCAGCACAATGCCTGTGCATCCATTTAAAGTTTAAATGGAGTTTAACTGGCGCAGAAGCCTTGTGTGTCATTTTCACCTTTATCAGCAAATTAGTGTGGTTTACTTCATCTTCCAGTTTATTAATACAGATGTTAACTAAGACTGGTCCTAACATCAATCCCTGCAGTACTTTCCTAGATCCCTCTGTGCATTTAGGTAAATTTGATTATTACCTTTTGTTCAGTCTTTTAGACAGTTTTAATTCAACATGACAATATTCCTATCAAACCAGTGTGAATTTTTCTGTGAAGACTTTGAGACTATTATAAATGCTTTACTAAAATAAACATATATCCACTGTGTTTCCACCTTTATTCATTCATTTTGTAATTCTAGCAAAAAGTGAAGGCAGTCAGATTAGACTTGAAAGATTTCTTTACGTAAGCTTGTGGTCTCTTTTCCTGCTATCACCCTCTAAATGTATTTCATGATGTTTCTTCTCTTAATATTGTTTTCTTTGATTATTTTGCTGGGAACAGAAACTAAATTAACAAGAAAACAATTGCCAGGATAACTTTTGACCTTTTGAGAATTGTTACTACATTAATTCAGTCAGAAATGTGTTGTTCTGTTTTCAGTTCCAGTACAGACTGAGATGCTTTGGACAAATAACTTAATCTCTTTCCTTCACTTTTCCCGTTTGCAACATGCAGATGCTACTTACTGACACCACAGGTAATCCTCGCAGGCAGGCTAAATCATTGTTTATAAACTCTGAGATGTTCAAATGGAACTCCTAGAATTTGCATAGAATATTTGTCATACACACATAGATATTCCTTAACTTTTCTATCAGTCATGTTTATAACTACTGTACTAGCGTACACCAGTCTAATCAAGCACGAGGAGCGGGAGTACCTCCTTCTAAATCTAAAAAAGGCCAGACACCTGGAGGAGCTCAGTTTGTTGGCTTAGAACTGTACAAACGACTTAAAGAATTTCTGAAGAACTACTTGACAAATCTCCTTAAGGTAAGGCGGCATCATGTCAACTCAATGAATAATTACATTAAACTCATGTGAATTGGAGTCAAAATAGTACAGTAAAAACTAAAAATATCTAAAGCCATTGCAAGTAAAACTGTCGAGTGGTCAAATTTTTGACATTTCATGACAAATCATGACATTTAATATCTTAATTGGTTCATTAACCTTTTGACTTTTTACCTTGTACACAAGTCAGTCACTGTGAAATAAACACAAAACTTCTCGCACTGTGTAACTTTTTAAATTGCTGTGCATGTA
Organism: Mauremys reevesii; assembly: GCF_016161935.1. Classification (NCBI taxonomy): domain Eukaryota; kingdom Metazoa; phylum Chordata; order Testudines; family Geoemydidae; genus Mauremys; species Mauremys reevesii. The sequence goes on from NC_052624.1 coordinate 98,848,842, forward strand.
GCTGAATTTTGTTTAGCTAATAGCTAACCTCATTATTAACCCTACTGCAAAAAGAAAAAGGGCAGCTTGTTGGTCTAGCCGGGAAAGATATTTTAGCTTCTCCTGTATCCTGTAACATTTTTCTTACATCCCAGACTTCCATCCCAGACTTCAGTGCTGCAGTAAGAGCCAGGTATGATGCCTTATCTCTGCCCAGGTAGCAACTTTAACTGCTGCTACGTGCAGGGGTACCAAGGAGAGAGTGACAGTATTCACTCTTGACTCTTGGGCAGCAGCTATACTAAGGGCATGTCTTCACTACTGGCCAGATCGGCGGGCAGCGATCGGTCCAGCAGGGATCGATTTATCGCGTCTAGTCTAGAAGCGATGAATCAATCCCCGAGCGCTCTCCCGTCTACTCTTGTACTCCAGCTCGGTGAGAGTCACAGGCAGAGTCGACGGGGGAGTGGCAGCAGTCGACTCACCGTAGTGAAGACACCGCAGTAAGTAGATCTAAGTATGTCGACATAGGTGAAGTTGTGTAACTTGGATCGATTTTCCCCCAAGTGTAGACCAGGCCTTAGAAATTTAGCACGTGGCCTTTACACTGTTGCAGGACCCCAGGTGGTAGTAATAGTGGAAGCTGTAGAGTAGATGGGGCTCAAGCATTTTTACTAGATATCTAACCCATAACTCTTAACGTTTTGCCAGGCCACTATCAAGATAAGAATGGATTTAGTAATACTTTGTTTCCTATGTGCAGCCATACCTGTTGTAGAGCTCTTACTGGAAGCAGCAGCAAATGTCATGGATTTTGATTTACAGTAGATGATTACTTTTGTCTCTACGTAGCATTATATTGTATATTAAAAAATAAGCAGTCTACAGTATTGGTGGATTTTCCCTGTTTCAGGATGGTGAAGACTTGATGGATGAGAGTGTGCTGAAATTTTACACTCAACAGTGGGAAGATTATAGGTTTTCAAGCAAAGTTCTGAATGGGATTTGTGCCTACCTCAATCGACATTGGGTTCGTCGTGAGTGTGATGAAGGTCGTAAAGGAATATACGAAATCTACTCAGTAAGCATTTTAAACAGCATTCTCTTTAAGTATTTTATTGGTTTTAACTTTTAATTAAAACATTCTGATGGAAATATAAACATATCCCTACTGTGTTCCTAGCCTACTGCACCAGGCATCTGCTTTCTCTTCACAGAAATCACTCTTTAAAACTGACTATTTGTATGAGGCTCACCAGTATTTGGCAGATGTGCAAGCTTATATGATACCTTTTTTCCTTCTCCATGTCTAGACAAGCTAAACCATATTATTTTATATAACCTCCAAAGTTCACTTCCTTACTCTTCCTGCCTCCAAAATGTTGTTCTGTGTTCTGGTGGGGACAGTCATCGGTATTGTTGGTAATTTTTTTTTTCTGGACATACCTCTTTCATACAATTTAATATGCTGCTGCAAAAATTATCATTTAATGCTATTTTAATCATATTTTCCTCTTCTCTCCTTTCACTCAATTTTCATCTTCCACAAAAATTGAAGTTTTTTTTTCACTTTGAAAACTATTTGTGATAGCCTCCTGATCAGCTCTCCTTTTATTTCCCTGTCTAATGGGCTGTATACCATCTAAACCTCTTTCCTGATTGTGTATTCTTCTAACTTCTATCTATGCGTGTTCTGGGGAGCAATCCAGACAACTGAAGGGTGGTCACTTCCTGCTTTATAACCCTGAGTGCCTCAAAATGCTGTAGTGCTGTAGCTCTGTTGTCTGGATGCTTCCAGCCAACATATAAGCATGCACTGAGTGTCTCTGTGTTAAGCAGCTCTGATTCCAGCAGCCTTCTTGTTATACCACTGCCATGTTCTAGATGACCCTAAAACCCTCCAGTCCCAAATTTCCCAAAATCATGTGCTCTGTGATATCCAGCCCTCTCCTAGACCGTTCTTTTGTTCCTTTAAAGATACAATACCCAGCAGCTTGCCACATTAACTAGAGTTAATATTCACTTTAAATGAAACACAGCAGTGGGTTGACTTAGATTAAAAGTAAAACAAGCTTATTAACAAAAGGAGACAGGATTTTAAGTGAGTTAAGTAAAAAAGGATAGAGTTAGAAATGGTTACAAGAAAATAACAGTGAAAAACACTTTCTGAGGGCTAAGATTTAACAAAACCAAGCTACAGCCTTTGTTCATGGTAGTTTCCTTACCAATCTACCTTCCTGTAGGATGGCTGGCCACCCCCTGGGTCAGGATTTCCCCCGGAGTGCTTGGTTCTTTTGTTGTCTTAGGTGAAACATAACTTGGGGTTCTTTGGCCCTCTGTTTTTTATAGTCTAGTGCATCTTTTAAATGGATTCTTCTGAAGGCTTGCCCTCCCCTCCCCCCCAGTAAGTTAATTCAAGCTGTGAAGAAAGGGACGTGGAATCTCGTGATAAAGGAAGGTTTCATGCTCGTTTCTTCCCCCATTGGTGTTTGCTAAAATGCAAATTGATCTGTTCTGCAATTTTCTACCCCTGCTGTGATGCTGAGTGGATATATCCTCCCCTTGTTGGCTTGATGGTCCTGTTTACCTTCTGTGTAAATTGCATTCACGTTTTCTCTTAATGTAGCTAATGTACCTTGGAAAACCTTCAAGGTGGCAGAACGGCATTCCTTTTGCTAGGTTGGGGTAACTGCAGCCCTGTCTCACTATTCGATAACATAAGTTCCAGTATGTTTGTAATTTTGAATGTGTCCTCCGTACATATCACCATATGATTAGCTTTCTATTGATATCTTATGTGACACCATCTAGATATATGTTATGTCATTAGTGAGTTGGGGTACAATAAACTGATCAGGCCAGCTGAAACTCATTACCAGATACTAATGAGCCCTATGCCCTCTTTCATTGGGATGGTGTTAGGGTGCAGGCTACAAATCCTCTTCCATTTCACTCCTTGTATTTGAAACAACCTCTCAATAAATATGTTCTAGGCACCCTACCTTTCCTATGTATTACTTCTGAAAACCAGTCTAAACTGTCAGATCTAACAGTGATGATATTCTTCCTCTCATTTGAACTCTGTGGTACTCATTTGTGAGTGTAGATTGTTATATTGTAAAGGAATCTTTTTTAATTTTAGTTTCTGCTTAGTATATATTTTATTGCACTATGAAAATAACTCTGCATTGGGCAGGATGATAAAAACAGTTTAGGAGGGTGTCTTTACTGAGTATTCATCTTCTAGCTGGTCCTTCTCTGACCATTCAAATTCAAAGTCCGCACATCAGCCTGTCACAGGAAAACTCATTTTTAAATTTTTTTATTAAGAGTGGAGTATTTGTCAAGGTAAGTACTGGACAATCCAATTCCTCTCTGGGGGATGAGGAAAACAGGAGTTCAAAAATATTATCTTATCATTTAGAGTGTGGGGATAGTTATAAAACATGTAAGTTTTTCCTGAGATAGCTTAGCTGAGACTTGCCTGCCATAACAAAAAGCTTCTTAAAAATAAATTATAGTTGTTTAGCATAATACAATATTTCAGTTTTTCATAAAGGATTATCCTGTATATATAACCCCTTCCTCTCTTCTTCTCCCTTCCCCAATCTTAGCTTGCCTTGGTGACCTGGAGGGACTGTTTGTTCAGGCCGTTAAATAAGCAGGTACATATTTTATGAATACTGCATTATTTCGCAAGGTTGGTATTAAAATATCACAAGTAACTATTCCAAGGTGAACTGCAAAAGGGAAGAAAAAAGCCTTCTGCTTCTCCTTTAATGAATTTTTAGTAATATGGGATGTCAGCTGCATCATCTGTTACATAGGAGGAATGAGGAGAGACTGTAAATTTTGTGTGCATGTTACAGGCATATGGTTTAGCAAAGCATGGATTGGCAAGGTTCTACTGTATATTTCAAATGTAAACAAGCAGAATTTATTAAACCAAAGATTAGAGGTTGCTTATATATTATAGAGAAACAGTAAAGGCACAAACAGACGCTTTTATATTTCTTTGCAGTTCGTTAGCTGGAATATTGTAAGTTACTGATGTGTACAACTTTCAATGATGTTTGGGGGAGTTCTGTTTGGTGTTAAGATTAGCGCATTGCCTTATTTCTTTTTCAGGAGTTTGGATTGTCTTGAGCGTGGAAGTGCATGCCTGATTTGTTACTGTATTTATTGACCAAGTAGTTGGTTTTAATGTATGTTGACTCATTTTTAATCCATATTTCAAAGGTAACAAATGCTGTGTTGAAACTGATAGAAAAGGAAAGAAATGGTGAAACCATCAACACCAGGCTGATCAGTGGAGTCGTACAATCTTATGGTAAATGAATTTTCCTTAAAGTTTACTTGTAGCCACTTGGGAAAATCTCCCACTAGAGCCCTGAAGCAACATTTTTACCATCACTGATTAAGAAAAATTTTTGCAGAGGAAGAAACTTTTAGTAGTGTAATTTGCCATGCAAAATTTTTAACTGTTGTTCTGTCTGAGAATGGGGGGAAGTGACAGACAATATATGCCTCTAAAACAAAATAACACAACCTTTTCTGTTTTGAGAGGCAAAAACTCATAGCTAGGAATAATCAGAACTCTAAGCTTGTAGTAGATGTTCTTCTTCAAGTGATGGTCCCTATGTATTCCACTCTTGGGATATGCATGCGAAACATGTTTCAGTCTGGAATTTTTTGCAAGCAGTGTCCCTTGGCCTGCCCATGTGCTGTAGCTCTTGTTGTGGTCTGAACACCTCTCCAGTTCCTTCTTACCGCTGCATGGTCTGAGTCAGAATCTTCCTCATCCTCAGCTCCTTTTTTACTGCCATTACTGTAAGATATTGTATATACTTAGTTTGAGTAGTCTTCAAGGCATAGTCTACATAGCAGAGTTAGATAGTGGGTTTTTTTCCCCCACTTTCTTCCACACACAAGGATATTTTTCCTCCTGAGAAGTCTGGGATTATGCCCGGAGTTCAGAAATTGTGTTTCTTGCCCTTGCTCCTCTTCAGAGAAGTGATAATCAATGCTGCATGTATTGCGTGGGTGAGGCTCATGTTTCTGCCAAATGCAGCATCTGCTGCTCTTTTTGCCGCAGAACTTGTGAAGATTGGGAACTGAGACTCAGAAAACATCTCACGTAGAAGTCAGCGAAGCCCAAATCAGATTCAGACTGGGGACCATCCTCTACTCCCATACCTCAGTCTCACCAGGTGGGCAGTGCCTTCTGAGCATGAGTTTGGGAACGGAGGCTAAGACTGTTAAGCCTAGGCAGAAGGCTTCACATGAGAACCAAGGGCATTCTCACAGACTTAAGGACAAGCCATCTCTATCTAAAACCACCCCATCAAAGATGGGAGAGCTAGTAAGCACAGGCACTCAGGCTTTAGTCCCAAATAAATCTTCTTTGCAGGAGAAGGTGGTACAGATCCAACGGGTTCTAACATTGGCTCTGATTGTGAAGGCTCAGGATAAACAACTCCTGGTGATGTCATCCATTTCTAGAGCTGATGCAGTATCAGGAGCAGCATGGCCCCAAAGGAGGCCTGACCACCATGGTGAGGAAGGAGGCTCCAGTTCAGACAGCTCTGTCAATGGAGACTCCTTGTACCGAAGGGTTATCAGAGACTTGGGTCTCCCTGGAGGACTTGTTTGCTTTTTCCTATCTGCATTCACCCCTCCTATTGAGGATCATCTCTAATCCGGGATGCCGTTACACCAGAGGAAGACTTTATCCGAACAAGGCAAAGTTGTTCTTCCATCCCACCTGCCAGCCTTGGTGCGTAACCATTGATAACATCAGTCCCGTTGGAGAGAAGGGATCCAGCTTTCCAAGCAAAGAGTTTCTCTTGATGGGGCTGTCAGGACCTGCGTCCCATTATTGATGTCACTTCATTCCCCTCCACTGATATTTCAGAGGTTGCCTTACTCAATTTGCCAAAAAAATTGTAGTTATCCCCTAACTACAGACAAATGGTATTAGAGATTGTTTGTGGTTGCTATTTGATAGAGTTTCTGGTACCTCCAACCCACAAACCTCCTTCCTGATTCCTTTTCAAGGACCACTATCATGAGAGATTGTGCATCAAGAGGTGAACTCCATTCTCTCCAGGGGAGCCATAGAAAGGGCTCCACCTCAACATCAAGGGAAGGGATTCTTTTCACCTTACTTGATTCCCGAGAAGAATGGGAGATGGAGGCCAGTTCTCAGTATGACACAGCTGAACAGGTTCATTCAAAAACTAAAATTCTGTGTGATATCCTTGGCATCAATAATTCCCTTGTTAGAGGAAACATGGTTCACAGCTTTCAACATGCAAGATGCATATTTTCATATAATCCTCTACCCACCCCACAATAGTTTCCACAGGTTCCTCTCTGATCACAAGCATTACCAATTCAGAGTCCTCCCACTTTGGTCTAGCTTCAGCACTCAGAGCTTCACAAAGGTTTTTTTCAGTCGTGGCAGCGTGGATGAGAAGAGAGGGATTTACAGTCTTCCCTTACCTCAGCGATTGGCTTCTGATGGGCAGTTCTTACAAGGAAACCATTGTTGTACTCGACCTTCTGACTTCCCTGGGTGTCTGCATCAATCACAAAAAAATTCACATTAACACCCCTGGGGTTCATAAATTTTTCTAGGCCAGATGTTGGACTCGACTACAGCAAAAATGAATCTACCTCTCAAGAGGTTTCAGGCCTTGAGTACTCTGATTCATCAGGTCACTGTCAGACCCAGAACATCAATCAAAACTTGCCTTTCTGTCCTCGGCCACATGGCCATATGCACATACTTGACGCCGTTCACCAGGCTTCATCTTTGCTGCCTACAAGCCTGGCTTCTCTCCATGTACTCACCAGAAAAGGGCAACGTAAATGGTAGATGATGGTTCCACCCAAAATTTTAGACTGTTGTCTAGTGGACAAAATCAGAGAAGGTTCAAGGGGGGAATCCCTGTCCTCACACCAGCTCCCAAGGAAATCATTGTTACCAATGCCTCCCTCTTGGGTTGCATTGCTCACATGAGTTACCATATGGAGCAAGTCATCTGGACCCTATGGGAGTCCCGTATGCTTATCAATTTACTAGAACTCTGCGCAGTCCATCGCGCTTGCAAACCCTTCCTCCCACTCACCCAATCCAGACACATCCAAATAATGTCAAACAACATGGCAATCATATTTTATGTAAGTGGGTGTGTGTGGGTGAGATCTCTCCCATTGTGCATTGAGGCAGTCACCCTTTGGAATTGGTGCACCAGCCATCACATAACCCTATTAGCAACATATTTATCAGGGGTGTAAAACTCCCTAGTGAACAGCTTGAGCAGACATTTTTCCTCAGTCACAAATGGGAGATTCACAATTCAGTTCTTGATGACATCTTAGCCCAGTGGGGAATTCCAGCCTGGGAACTTTTTGCCTACCGTGAGAAAAAGAAACTTCCTTAGTACTGCCCCAGAGCAGCCCTGGGCAATGGTTTGATGGAAGATGCCATGGTATCATGGAAGGGTCTTCTGCGGTATGTCTTCCCTCCCATCCCATTGATATCACAGGTTCCACAGAAAATCTTTGAAGACAGAGGTTGAGTCATCCTGATTGGGGCCAACTGGCTGAGACAGTTCTGATTTATGGATCTGCTGAAGTTCTCGGTTCTCAGATCTGCTGGATCCATTCCGTCTTAGAGCATCTGCTTATACTTAAGTCTTCAGGTCTTGTGCTCAATTCTCTGTGAGTGTATTTAGCAGTGGTCATCACTTTCCATCCTCCAGTGGACAACAGTCATCCTGTCACAACTAGATTTCTGAAGGGGATTCTTAAATCCTTTCAATCATTAGTGAAGTTTGCACATCGGTGGGACCTCAATTTTGTTTGTTCGTCACTCACTAAACCCCTCTTTGAGCCTCTAGACCAGGGGTTGGCAACCTATGACACGCGTGCCAAAGACGGCACGCGAGCTGATTTTTAATGGCATGCTGCAGCCGCCGCTGGCCCCGCTCAGCCCCCTGCTGAACCCTGGCTGCGGGCTGAGTGAGGCCAACAGCCAGGCCCCCAGCAGGCAGCAGCATGCCATTAAAAATCCTGCCCAGTCCAGCCTGCTCTTCTCTCCTCCTCCCCCTCTCCCCCCGCCTACCGCTCTCTCTGGCAAAGGCAGGGGGCAGAATCTTGGTCCTGCCGGCTGCTGCTGTAGGGCAGGCTCTGCCGGCAGCCAAGCTTCCCCCTCCCCCACCTCTTCCCCCAGCATGCTGCGTCGTGCCCCACCTCCTCTCCCTCCCTGCCGCCGATGGCCCTTGCAAGGGAGGGGAGAAGAGGAGCCCCAGCGCCCTCAATGCTCAGACCGGGAAGGAGGCGGAGAAGAGGCAGGAGCGGGGGCCTTAGGGAAGGGGGGGTGGAATCAGGGCATATCTCTCCAGCTCCCTGCCGTGAGCTGCTCAGGGCAGGGGGCTGGGAGCATTCCCCCAATCCCAGCCCACCTCCCATCCCTCTGCCCTGCACCCCCCTCACACCCCAGCCCCTTTGACTCCCCCCCACAACCCCAGCCCTGACTCTGGCACCCCCACACGTACCCAGCCCCCCCCACATGCCCCCAGCCCTCTGCCCTGACTCCTGCACCCTCCTCACACACCCCCAGCCCTGAATCTTGCACCTCCCACATCACCACCCCCCACTCTGAGCACCAAACAGGAGCTTCTGCACCCCCCACATTCCCACTTGCACCCCTTGCACCAAATGGGAGCTGCCCAGGTAAGTGCTCCACACCCAAACCTCCTGCCCCAACCATGAGCCCCCTCCCTCATTCTAGCTCCTGGACAGACCCTGCACCCCAACCCCCCCAGCCCGCTCCTTCACCCCCAACCCTGTGCTCAGTCTACCACCACCCTCAGCTCAGTGCAGAGAGAGAGAGGAAGAGAATGGGCCAGAACCAGGGAGAAGATAGGTACCCACTGTATGTGGACAGGCCCGGGACCCCAGACTGACAGTGGGCTAAGCGGCGCCGGGAGGCGGGACCCTGGCTGGCAAGAGCCAGCAGATGGAACCCCAGACCAGCAGCGGGCTAAGCTGCTCAGCCTGCTGCTGGTCTGGGGTTCCGTCTGCCGGCCCCGCCCAGCCCGCTGCCAGCCTGGGGTTCTGGCTGCCGGCCTCTTGCCAGCTGGGGTCCCGGTCACAGGCCCCGCTCAGCCCACGGCTGGCCTAGGTGAACGGACCCCCAGGCTGACAGTGGGCTAAGCAGGCTGGCAGCATAAGAGCAGCATTTTAATTTCATTTTAAATGAAGCTTCTTAAACATTTTGAAAACCTTGTTTACTTTCATACAACAGTAGTTTAGTTATATAATATATAGACTTATAGAGAGAGACCTTCTAAAAAACGTTAAAATGTATTACCGGTATGCGAAACCTTAAAGTGAATAAATGAAGACTCAGCACACCACTTCTGAAGGGTTGCCGGCCCCTGCGTTAAAATGTATGACCGGCACGTGAAACTTTAATTTAAAGTGAATAAACGAAGACTCGGCACACCACTTCTGAAAGGTGCTCTATACACACGCTGTGTGGCCCATCTCCATCTTCCATGGCTTCACTCCACGAAGGTGGCCTTCCTAATAGCCATGATGTCAGCCAGAAGAGTCAGTGAGCGCTCCTGGTGCACCCACCATTATAATTCTTTCTATAGAGAAAAGGTGGTGTTACGACCTCACCCTAGATTCTTTCCTAAAGTAGTTTCCAAGTTTCATGAGAATTAAGTAATCCGCTTGCTTCAGATGAAGAGAGATGGTATTCTGTAGACAAAGAATGAAGGATGTTAGAAAGATACCTTATATATTTGTTTCCATAGCAGAGAGATGAAGGGGTCAAACTATATCAAGGCAGAGACTTTCAAAATGAATCTCAGGTTGTATTACCCTTTCTTACCAACTAGCTTATATTCCCTCTCCAGAAGGGTATGAAGCTACTTCAGCTGCATTGCTGAGAGAGAGAGCCTTCCTAGAGATACGTAGGGCAGCTTCTTGGAGGTTTTCATATACCTTCATGAGAAATTATGTTCTGTCCAGTCAATAACTGTGGACACAGCTGTGAGGGCAGCAGTACTACAGTCAACTACACTTCTGTGTCCTTTTACCCACCTCATCTCACTACTGCTTGTTAATTTCCCACATGTGGAATACACACAGGGACCATTTCTTGACCGAAGAAATGGAGGTTACTTACCTGTACCTGGAGATTCTTCAAGATGTGTTCTCTACTACCCACCCTCCGTCCTCTGTGCTGCAGAATGTTTGAACTACAGAAAGAATTGGAAACTGGAGTGATGTCGGTCCACACAACCTTTTTCGCCTTCTGTTTGGAGCATGAGAAGAGCTATGGCTCGTGTGCGGGATAACAGACACTGTTTGTAAAAAATTCTGGACTCAGACGTGTGCTACACATGCATATCGCATGTGTGGAATACTGATACGGACCACACACCTCAAAGAACCGCCAGTTAAACGTAATAATCTCCATTTCATTGTTACCAAGAAATTATTTAAGAAGACTGTGCTGTAGTTGGAACAAAAATATGAGCTGCAACACAAACATTTTTTTTTCATTTGCATTAAATTCTGATACTGTGTCCTACAGGGGAGTGAGTGAATGTTAATTTATGTGTGCGCCTAATTTATTTATCCAAACAATCTGTAAGTTTAAAAGAAAATTTCTTTTTGACATGAATAATGTGAAAGTTGCCGTTTGAGCTAGTTTCTGTGATACTTACTATGGAAACCATAATGTCATACAGTTTCCATAATCATTAATTATTTATAGTAATTTCTGCTTAAAAAGCTACATTTCAGTGTTCCCCATGCAACTGACTTATATTTCAAATGCACAATAAAAATACCTTACATGTTTTTTAAAGCCGTGTCTCTCAGCCTTTCCAGACTACTGTCCTCCTTTCAGGAGTCTGATTTGTCTCGCATACCCCCAAGTTACACCTCACCTAAAAACTACTTGCTTACAAAGTCAGACCTAAAAATATAAAAGTGCCACTGCACATTGTTACTTAAAAAATGGTTACTTTCTAATTTTTACTACATAATTATAAAATAAATCAATTGGAATATAAATATTGTACTTACATTTCAGTGTATAGTATCTATAGCAGTATAAACAAGTCATTGTCTGTATGAAATTTTAGTTTGTGCTGACTTTGCTAGTACTGTTGTAAAACTAGGCAAATATCTAGATGAATTGATGTACTCCCTGGAAGACCTCTGTGTACCCCCAGGGGTACGCATACCCCTGGTTGAGAACTACTGTTTTAAAGTATTAAACTTTATTTACATGTTAAACATTCAAATTTTCTCTTTGTAAACCCATATTAAATTAATGTACTGGCTGTCAAGAATATGAAAAAAATTCCACAAAGAGCTTATTCTTTTCAAACCCCTTCTTTTATACTGGTTTCTTAACACTTTTAAAGAAGAGAGCTTAACTAATTTTAAGTACAGTTTTCCTTAACACACAATGCAAACAAATTGTACATTTGTCTCACTGGATTCACTATTATGAGAAAAAATAATTGCACTTCTCGTCTGTTTTAGTTTTCTCTGTCAGTGCTTTTAAATATTCTGGTTATAAGTGCTATAACCATAGATCTTTTATGAAGGTCTAAGTTGTGCTTTGGTAAGAAATACACCTCTACCCCAGTAGAAGGCGGGTTCTCATACAACGCAGTAAAGCTCTGACACGCTGCTCTGAGCAGCGTGTTAAGGGTGCTGGGCCAGGCTGAGGCCGAGGGGTTCGATAAGGGGCAGAGGGTCTCGGGGGGAAGTCAGGGGCTCCCCCCCCAGGGTCTGGGGGGCAGGAGCTGTGGGAGGGCACTTTTGGGGGCTCCGCAGTCCCAGAGTGGCCCGGGGGATTAGCGGGGGACTGGGAGCAGCTCGCTCTGCTTCCCTCGCCCTGACCCCAGCTGTGTCACTCGGGGGAGGGGGGTTGGGAGAAGGGATTCCTCCCCCCGCACTCACCAGCAGCGGCGGAAGCGGAGCAGTCCGTCCCCAGCCCGCTCCACTCTGCCACCTCCCAGCCACAGCGCTCCACTTCCTGCTGCAGGTGAGTGTGGGAGGCATCCTTTCCCCAACCTCCCCATACTCACCGGTGGTGGGAAGCGGAGCAGCCCAGCCCCAGCCAGCTCCCCTCCGCCAGCTCCCAGCTGTGGCACTCCACTTCCCGCCGAGCAGGTGAGTGCAGGACCTTTCCCCAGCTGACCCCCGGCGACATGGCTGGGGCCGGGACAAGGAAAGCGGAGCGGGCTGGGGCTGCGTCGGTCCACTTTCCGCCACAGGTGAGTGCGGGCGGGGGGGCATCCTTTCCCCAACCTCCCCACACTCACCGATGGCGGGAAGCGGAACACCATGACTGGGAGCTGGCGGAGTGGACTGGGGCTGGGCTGCTCTGCTTCCCGCCGCTGCCGGTGCGTGCCTGTCCGGGGGTGGTGGTGGTGGTGGATAGGGGTTGGAGCAGTCGGGGACAGGGGGGTTGGGTGGGGTCCTGGGGGTGATTAGGGACAGGTGTCTCTGGAGGGGGCAGTCAGGGAGCAAGGAACAGAGGAGCCAAAGCAAGTTTGATATAACGCTGTCTCACCTATAATGCGGTGAGATTTTTTGTCTCCTGAGGACCGCGTTATATTGGGGTAGAGGTGTACTAGAAATACTAATTCTGTTAAAAGTCCCTGGGTCTTTTGCCTGTCTTCTTTTTCAATTCTTCCTGGGTTTTCTGCCCTGGAACTTGGTTTTGAAGATAAAACTAGGTTGTCTAGGCTGGTTTTAGTACTAATCTTGGATGTTTTGGGATTTTTTTTTCCCCCTCAATATTTCCAAAGATTTTTCAGAATTTCTTCCATGAAGCATCTGGTGCTTTACATGTCTTTGTATAATGCGAATTTCACAATCCTCCTTGCAGTGTATATCTATTAAATGTATTTCGTAATTGTCAAACATTGCTCATCCTCACTCTTGCTAAATTGCCAAAAAAGAGCAGTCTTTCTGTGTTTCAGCAAATTTAACAGTAGTACACTGGAGTGAGTTCTTATGTATTATTATGACGACATTATTTTTATAAAATAAATTTCAACTACTAATAAATTCTGAACCATGTATGTGCATACATACATATTCTAATATAATACACATAAGTTGTCAGAAATAATGGGCTAAATACATCATCTTTTTCTAATTATTTGTTCAGTGACTAAACTCAAAAGCCCATAATTTCAATGTCTACAAACTATAAGGGTCTGATGCTGGCTTTTTATTTTAAAAAATTATTTAGGCCCTGATTCCATAAGCTGCTTTCTGCTGCCCATGCAAAGGCTATTGAATAAGTCAATGTCTCTGCCCAGGTGAAGCAGCTTGTAGGATCAGGGTATTAATCTTTTACTCTGACATTATGAACAATCTATAGAAAAAGTTAGCAATTCTCTTTTATGGTTTAATATTGAGTAAACATTTGGAAGAACTATAATGTTCCCAGGTGCCTTCTTTACAGGAAAATATATATAGTGGGATTTCTTTGTAGAATAACCAAGAACCTAGAACATCGTTGCAGTCTTAAGAATTTAAGAAAGGGTGTATTTAGTGTTAATGGGAGTTGAGTGGCTCATTTCCCTACACATTGCTGGAAAAATTGTCATTGTGCTTAATATTAAAATTAGGAGATCATTCAAATATAGATTTGGTTTCTTTTGTCTTCTCTCAGTGTTCCCTTCTCAAATGCATATTTTCAAAATGGAAGGGGAAAAGGAAAACGTTACTTATTATGGGGTGGTGGGGTTTTTTCTTTTCCTTTGGCTTTAGTTAACATAGAAGCATCTATTTCTTTCTCTCTCATCCCCGCCCCCCCGCAAGTTTATTTCTTCTTACCCTTTTGCTCATGTGCATCTTTTGTCGTTCCTTGCCATCTTTTCATATTTCTTCTTTCCTCCCCTTCCCCCCCAAATCTCCCAGTTCACACATTTTTCTCCCACAGCCTTTGGTTTGTGTTTTTCCCCAACTCTTTATGATCAGGTAGTTCCCATTTTCTTTCAAACTCCCCAGAGGAGGGAAGTGTTCCTGTAGTACAATCAGCAGCTTGAAGCTGACCAAGGCGTACAGTCTTGGCCAATTTTTATATTGCTGCCTTTGCCAGCTTCTCCAGGAAAACACATTTTTTCAAGGCTGCACTCTTTATGGGGTTCTCACAGTTAATTGACTTAAAAAATGTGAAGTGGCATAAGAGAATGTGATGACCCTGTTCTGTTTAAATTCCTGATAACTGCATGTCACAGTATTTTCATACATTGGGACAGGTTAAGGACATCCTTTTACTTACAGTTCTGATTTTTCCTTATATAGTGGATTTGTCAGACTTTTGAACTCCGCTGAAGTTCAGGTTTGTGCAAAGTAACTATCAATTTTCAGGAACTGTTTTCTTGTTCTCTTTTTGCATAGCACCTAGTGCAATGGATCATGTTCCATGACTGGGGCTATGTCTACACTACCACAGTACGTTGACCTACGCTACGCAACTCCAGCTACGTGAATAACGTGGCTGAAGTTGATGTACCTTAGGTTGAGTTACCGCAGGGTCTACACTGCAGGGAGTCAACAGGAGAAACTTTCCCGTCAACTTAGCTCACTCTTCTCATCAGGGGTAGAATACAGGAGTCGACTGGAGAGCGATCTGCTGTCAATTTGGCGGGTCTTCACTAGCCCCGCTAAATCGACTGCTGGTGGATCGATCTCAGAGTGTTGATCCCAGCTGTAGTGTATACATAGCCTGGGGCTCTTAAATGCTATGATAATTCAAATGATTGATTAAATAAAGACCACTTTATTCACTAGTTGAAATATATACCTGTCTCAAGGAAGATGAGCAAGAGGCTAAAAAAATACCTTTGTTCCAAAGGTCAAGTTGTGAAAATCAGTTTATTTGAGTTTTTATTTAGATGAAAACTGTAAGCACACATTGTCAACCACAATTTCATCTATCCTTAATGAAGTTGTTTGAATTAATTTTTATATACAGAATAGATTCCTGATTAATTGGGGCATCTCTCAGTGCACATTATTGGTTTAGAATTAAGGATGCACTTCTGGGATTTATAATTAATTGCATAGAGAACTAAACACTCAATGTACAGTAGATCATTTAACGGAGGATAAATTAATCATTGCATACTTTGTTTTTTAGTGGAACTGGGACTGAATGAAGATGATGCATTTGCAAAGGGACCTACACTAACTGTCTATAAAGAGTCTTTTGAATCTCAGTTTCTCGCTGACACAGAGAGGTTTTATACAAGAGAAAGTACTGAATTCTTGCAACAAAACCCAGTCACAGAATACATGAAAAAGGTGAGCTATTATTAAGTAGCTGGAGTTCAGTGCTTATTTCCTGGATCCGGCTGTCCATTAGAGGTAAGCACTAATATAGATATTTGAGTTCTTGAGATGCTAATTATTGTAGTAAAGTAAAAACTATTTGCTTTCTTTCCAGTGCCATTTGGACAGAGATTCTTATTCCTATCTTTGTTGCTCTTAGCTGGTTTGAAATTCCTCCCTCTTCAATGTATTTACAGTGATTTGAAACTCTCCTTAATGGGCAAAGCAAAAGAGGTGATGGAATAAATTTAGATACGTCAAAGGCCTGTCAGATTTTCCAGTGAAAAAGCTATTAACTGTGTCTCGGGGTCTACATGCTCATGGGTTCAGTTCCAGCACTGGCCTCATAAACAGTACCGAAAGGCCTGCACTTTTAGGCCTTACCTTCATTGGCAAGGCAAAATCCCCTTTTCATCAAGAAGCAGGTTTTAGGGAAAGTTCAGCAGAATTCTCTTTGAGAGCATTTGTTGTTCCAGCATGGGAGGGAGAGGTCTTTTTTGCTTGGTTTGCAGTGTGAAGATATTTCAGATGCCGCTTCCCCATGGCCCAGTATATTGGTGCTGACAATATATCGTCTCCTCTTTTGACATTAAAACAAGTCAGTGACGTTCTTTGTGGCTTTTGCATTTTTGCTTTAATTGATGCCTATCATCTGCACTCTTTCAAATACTTCTTATTCTGCCAAGCTTCAAAGAGTAATTGTGCAGCCTATTAGCTGATATACACATCGAAATGGCAGATATTAATGTGCCCTGAATCTGGTGACCACTTTGTTATGACTTGGTTCGCTCAAATCCTTTGTCCTTCCTGCAGCTGAAATCCATATGGACTCCCAAAATGACTGAGGCTCATGTGTGGAGGATGAAATGTGAGTGCAAACAGGAAGAGGGCTGAATATTGCATTCTAAAATCATTGCTTGGTTTAGAATTGATCTACACCAAAACTTGCCTTTCCTTTTAAGAGACAAAGGTCCAGATCCCCAAAGGTACTTAGGTCTTGATCTGCTCATTGTTCCTATCCCTAACTACTTGTTGCTTAGGGAGATCATCGGTCTTGAGGTAGGTGCCTAGGTTCTCTATACAATGCAAACAGAAATTTACGCACCTCAGAAAGGGATCCTCAGAAGTCAGCAAGCTGAGCTATGAGCCACCTAACTTAGCCAGAGTGAAGCTGAAGAGAAGGGCTTAGGTGCCTAGCAGCTGAGCAGGTGCACCTGGCTAATGGGCCACAGATAGGCACCTCCCTCTGCTCAGGATCCTCAGCTGCAAAACCTCTCTTGGAGTTAGGCATCTAAGCCAGGTTAGTCACTTAGGTAGCCTGTGCCTAGCAGCCAAAACTGTCTCTTGGTCTCCTGCTCGATACTTGTATCATGCTTGCCCCATATTCTGTGTGCCCCCGGCTGTCTTGTGTATAGGCACTAGGCTGCCCAGCTATCTGGTCCGTGGCCTGCATTTGGACCTTCTGCTTCAAGGTCTGACAGGTATCAGGTCTGGTCAGAGTATGCTTGCGGGACTGAGCCCCACTAGTGAGAGAGGTGTTCCCCTGCCTAGTTTGAGAATGCCCTAGGAAGTTACTGGAAGATTTGATTAGATTATCCGATACCAATGATGTTGCCTAAAAACACTGCTTTTGATTTAAAATCTCAGATCTTACTTTATCTAAACCGGTAGCCAAGGTTGGGGCCTGCCCTAAAGGAATTGCCAGGGAAAGCCACAGCTAGATTGCTTTCCTTTGAAAGGACATGGATACAGCCCTCCGATCAAGAGTAGAAAATCAAGCAGTAAATCTTGGAAAACAAAGAGATTTTATTTAGAAGTGAGTGGTTACAGTAGAGGAATAGAGATAGATATAAGAATTATAGTTAAAAGAATGAATGGCACTCCAATACAATAACAATATAATCATTCACATAATACTCTATAAGAGGGTCGGCAACCTATGGCACGCGTGTCAAAGATGGCACACTGCGGCTGCCAATAGCCCCACTCAGCCTGCTGCTGAACCCCTGCGGGGCCAACGGCTGCGACCCCGGCAGGCAGCAGCATGCCATTAAAAATCGTGCCCAGCCCAACCTGGTCTTCTCCGCTCCCCCCGCCTACCGCTCTCTGTGGCGGGGGCAGAATCTTGGTCCTGCCGGCTGCTGCTGTAGGGCAGGCTCTGCCGGCAGCCAAGCTTCCCCCTCCTCCACCTCTTCCCCCAGCATGCTGCGTCGTGCCCCACCTCCTCTCCCTCCCTGCCGCCGATGGCCCTTGGAGGGGGGGGGAGAAGAGGAGCCCCAGCACCCTCAATGCTCAGACCGGGAAGGAGGCAGAGAAGAGGCAGGAGCGGGGCCTTGAGGAAGGGGTGGGTGGAATCAGGGCGTATCCCTCCAGCCCCCTGCCATGGGCTGCTCAGAGCAGGGGGCTGGGAGCAACCCCCTGATCCCAGCCCTCTGCCCTGACCCCTGCACCGCCGTCATACCCTAGCTCCTTGCACCACCCACACGACCCTATGCCCTGACTCCTGCACCCTCCTCACGTGCCCCCAGCCCTCATACCACAGCCAGCCAGCTTTATTTACAAACGAAACCCATACACTCTTGGATAGTAAATAAAAGAAGGATTAAACTTACAAAAGCTTTCTTAAAATCTCTGAGACCGTCTTTGGTCCTTCTGCTCTTTCACAATTAGAGTGCAATGACTGCCGGTGGCTATTTCTTTGCGAGCTGTTGACTGCTGTCGCCGGTGGTCTCTAGCTGCTAGTTCCTGTGTTGAGCAGCTGCCTGTTCCTGAGATAAAACAGCTCCTCAGGTAGACGAGACGGAAGTCCACTTGGTAGCTGCTGGGGTAGCTGCTGCAGTGGCCCCTGGGTGGCTGGGTAATGGAAACAGCCATTGTCTGGAGCAACCTTGGAATTCTGCGGTTGCTGCTGCTGCAGTAGCTGCTTTTCAGGCAGCTCTCTCTTTGCAGGGTTCCGCTGAGGCTTCTGCCACTGTTCCTTAAGCGTTGTCATCTTTTCAAGTGTCTTGCAGCCTCTTCTTTCCTCCAGGTCTCTGATCCCACTACAGGGTTTAACCTGCTGGCTGTCACCCTTATATATGT
Organism: Mauremys reevesii; assembly: GCF_016161935.1. Taxonomy (NCBI): domain Eukaryota; kingdom Metazoa; phylum Chordata; order Testudines; family Geoemydidae; genus Mauremys; species Mauremys reevesii. The sequence goes on from NC_052624.1 coordinate 98,867,298, forward strand.
CTTGGTCACCCGGGCTCAGCCAATCAACTTCTAGTTTTTTGCTGGCTCTGTGCCAAGCTTCCCCCAGTCACGTGTACCAATATGTGACTGGTACCTCCTCCTCACTGGAAGTTCCATGTATTCCTATGGGCTACAATATATTCCTATGGGGGGTTTTCAGCTGACCTGTGGATGACCCCTTGCTACTTCCTGTTTGGAAGCCCCATGTATTCTTATGGGCTACAATGTAGTTCTATGGGATTTTGCTGAAGTGGAATTTATCATTACATCACAGGAAGTGAAATTATTACATCATAGGTAATGGACCCCTGCATGCCTTAGGAATGCAATCTTCCACTACATCACCCTCCATTACTGGATTTTCTAATTTATACTACAATTAATTTCTAGTTAATTAAAGATTTATTCTTAAAACTAATTACTAGTCTAAGCATCCCAAAGGGGCCTGACACTACCACTACTCTTTTATATCCAATTAAGCAAGTTATAATTTTTCTGATTTTAAACCTCCTCCTGAGGTTTTTCTGCAAACCTTCCTTTTTAAGGTAATTCGAACAACTGAGGCAAAATCTTTCATCACAAGGGGTCCTGAATAACTTCATTATACCTAGGGCTCCAAATTGCTCATTAGCTGTGGGGAAACATCAGGGCTTTGGTGGCTTTGCAAATGCCAACTGGTAGAAATTTGGGTGGCATGCGGATTTAGGTGCCAACTGAGGGGTGGTTTTCGAAGTGTCAGTGGCACCTAAATGGTGTACGTAGGCCCTGGAGGAAAAAAACACTGAAAAAACACAAAGAAAACAACCATTAAACCACTTCCTTACCAGATTGGTTTCTTTAGAAATGGATTATTAAATAATCTATCTTTTCTAGAACTTCTAGGGTAATGGACCCTACAAAATCGTTCCAATCAAGACCTGAAATTCTTGGATAGTTTCATTGGCAAGTCTCTCTCAGACAATTAGGAACAAGTTGGATAAAGATTCTTTGACAATTTCTAGCCTGGTTCCTTGGGTCAGTCTTATTTCATGCAGAATAAATAGATTTTGTTTTTTCTCAGATAATGGCTGTTATATTGACATCAGGAAATTCCCCCGCTCTTCAAAGTGATCCTGTCTTCCTTCCCAGAGCGTTTTGTGTACTCTAATGCAGTGGTTCTCAAACTAGGGCCGCCGCTTGTTCAGGGAAAGACCCTGGCGGGCCAGGCCTGTTTGTTTACCTGCTGCGTCCGCAGGTTTGGCTAATTGCGGCTCCCACTGGCCAATTGGGATTGGGGCCAATGGGGGCTGCAGTAAATGGTGCGGGCTGAGGGATGTGCTGGCCACCCTTCCTGCAGTCCCCATTGGCCTGGAGCGGTGAACCGCGGCCAGTGGGAGCCGCAATCGACCAAACCGGCGGACGCAGCAGGTAAACAAACCGGCCTGGCCCGCCAGGGGCTTTGCCTGAACAAGCGGCGGCCCTAGTTTGAGAACCACTGCTGTAATGAAAACATGTTTATGTGCTTTGGAACCATGGTCCTAGTTATAGTTTGTATCAAGAGCACTCTCTATTCCATTTCATTATACTTCATAGACTGGAAGGAGGTAGTGTGGTCCTTGATTTTAAAATGGATGATCTACAAAAATTTCAAAGTGGATACATTAAAAGCCATCCCTCTAGCATCATTGGATTTGGGATAGTTACTGAGTGTCAGTCAACTTCATAAACATCTATCTTCATGTTCCAGTAATTGTTGAATCAGCGATTCCTGTTTCCCTTTTGATTTATTGTCCTGGCTTTGTCTGGCCTCCCTAAATAAAAAATAAAAAGAGAGAGAACCACACCACACACAAATAAAAATAGAGGCAGTATTAGCTACAGCACTGAAGAGTGAAGGAATCCCAGTATAGTAATTCTCAATCTAAACTATGGGTTCATCCAGGCTTCCTCACTGCAGGACATCAAAAAAGCTGTCTGAAGGTCATTTGCCACTAATCCCTGGTTCTTGCAATTTATAGAATTTAACAGGATCCCAGACAACCCTGGAGGCCTGAAAATTACACAAAAGGTTACTTGTTGCCCTCCAAGATGATGATTTTAAGCCTGGAGAGAGAGATGAAAGCTCTCCAAGGGCAGAGGAAATCTTTAGAAAGAAAATGCACAGCCTCACTGGGAATCATAGTCTGAGGGCAAATTCTAACACTCTGGGTCCACGACCACCTTCACCATCTTAATTTCTCCTCACAGAGGACTCTCCAGCTTGGAAATCAAACTCCCAATCCCAGCTGAACAGCCATCATAAGAATTCAGCTGACAAAACCAAAAAAACTGCACATTAGACACCAGTCTAAATGGGGATGGAACACACACAACACATGCAGACCAAGGGATGTGGCCCAGTATGTAGTTGGGTTAGATACTAGATCACTGAAATAAATTTCTTCTCCACTAATTCTTTTCTATGCTCTGGCTACACTGATAGAAATACCCACACAAGTTATCAGAACTGTTTAGTTGTGATTAGGTATTAGATTATTTCTCCTGCTTTTTCCTCTTCAGTGTGTATATATTGTGTCCTTGGAGTATTCCGACTCCAGCATTGAGGAAAAATTAATCCTCCTGCAGTTTCCTAATCAGACAATCCATGTGCTCATATACTTGGTGATTTGTGCAATATAAATGCCTGGAACAGAATCGTTCTCCCCATAATTAATTACTCAGATGGTAAATTGGAATACGGTTAAGCAGTTTTCTGCTGTGTAAGGCATCAATTGAGACAGACATGAAGAGGTGCAGGGAAGGCTGTTGCAAGCCACCCAGCTAAGTGTTAGCAAAGGGGCTTGAAACAATCATTTATATTGGTAAAGTGAGACCACAAAAAGTAATTTGCACTTGATTGACTCACATGGCTTTCATGCTTAACTGCCATGTGCTAATTTCTCAGTGAGGATAAATGGTATTGTACAATCATTTCTAAACCCACACTACTTTAGTACATTGGTGTCGTCAAACTTTTCAGCATGTGGAGGTTCAGATATGATTTCTGATGTAAGAGGGTTCCAGTCAATTTCTTAATTGGAGTTGACAAACGGACATTTAGTCATGCAGATAGCATATTTCCTCTCAACTCAGCAAATCTCTCACTCCATAGGAAATGGGGAGGAGTAAAGCTGGGATGGCCTGTGTAGCCATAGGAAAAGGATGGATTCATAGAGACCCCCATCAAATTTTAAAATCACAAATTCAGTCTGAAGTTTATCAACTGTTGTTACCTGAAACACCTAAGATTATTACAACAGGTTAAAGAAATATTTACTTTTTCCTGGTTTTATAACTTTGTGTATTTCTTCTATATGATCAGCTGATTTCCATTATTGTTTTTGTGGGTGTGTCTCCCTCCTCTTGCTTTGTGAAATGCTTCTTAAAATAGAATTATGAAAGCACAGAAATTGGCAGGGGGACTTGAGCAAGTGCAGTATCAGAAATTATTTTGAGCTCATTTTTTGGAAATGAATAGATTTCAAGTTTACTGTTCCCTTTTGACTGATAAATTTCGTGATACAGTGCTACCTATAAGAAGGGGATAAGCAATGGAGTCTCTTGACTCATAGAAATGTAGGAATTCCCATGAAGCAAACCAGCTGTCCTTCTAGTCCAATATTCTGGATACTAGCGAGTACCAGATGCTTCAGAAGAAGGTGTAGTAAACCTTGCAATTGGGCAATTAAAGAATAATTTGCTTGTATGGAAGGCTGATTCCAAATCCCCACTGGCTTGAAATTGGCTTTTCCCCTGAAGCCATGGGGCTTTATATCCTTTCCAAAATTCTTGATTTTGTTTGTAATATTTTCAGTCCTTACTGTTTTAACTGTTGAAGCTTGTTATCCACATGCATGTCATCAGAAGAGATGATGAGTATTTAATACCTTTTATAGAAATGGGTTTAGCTAAAGACTAGTGTCTGCATAATTGAAAAAATTTATTTTCTACAAGGACTTTGCCTGTCTAATGTGTAGGTTTAAAACTCAGTGTGCTCTTATCCCTAATGTTGTCTTTCATGCTTAGTCCATACATTTAAGTATTAGGAATATGAATAAACTTGTCTTCTAATTTCCCTTCTATAGTGATGGATTTTTCAATAAAAATATCACTAATCTGTAGTGGGGGGGCCACGCGTGTCCCATCATCTAACATACTGTTCTTACAGATTGATCATATCTGAGCACATTCTACAAACAAAATAGAGATAAATTGGTGGCTATATAAACAAATTCAGTTTTACATTTTGGAATAAACACGATTTCCCTAGTGACTGTTAGGATTTTGGATCAGCAGAAACATATATATGGAAGGCGCCATGGGTCAAAATAAATGCTGGTGCAGTTTGAGTTTTGGAATGTTTTAATAAACCTGTATATTTATGAACACTCAAATGAATTCATGTTGTGCACATACTGTAAAATTGTCTATTTTTGTCTGTTAATTTTTGTGTAAGTATGGAGGACCTTCTGTTCATGTTTATTTTTAACAGTGCACTGGAAAGCCTGATGTCTTAAACTCTATAGGTGCTCTGACTTGGTTGCTTTCTCATTTTTTTTGAAAACTTTTTCTGTTCAGAGGCATAGGATGAAAATATTTTCTCAGTGACGTTTTTCCGTTTCAACAGATTAAGATATAAAATTAATTACATGGACACTAACACAAAATATTACATATAAATAAAAAGGAGTCACACTATTTTTCCTGTGAGAACTATATTCTCTGTATTTAAATAGACAACTATAATGTTACATCAACATACTTTCTAAAAAAAAAAAAAAAGTGTACACTGTAGTCATTAGTTTTACTGCTGTTCTATCTTGGCTGTTATACATTAGTACATATATCTTTTTTCTGTAGGCAGAAGCTCGTCTTTTGGAGGAACAGCGTAGAGTTCAGGTTTATCTCCATGAAAGTACACAGGATGAATTAGCACGAAAATGCGAGCAAGTACTTATTGAAAAACACTTGGAGATTTTTCATACAGAGTTTCAGAACTTACTGGATGCTGACAAAAATGAAGGTGAGTTGGTTCAAATTTCAGTTTGGGAGTTTCTCAGAGATGACGCCCCTTAATGGTACTAGTGATCATAATATTGCTAACTTTGATGTCTTTGCTGGGGTTACATCAAGAGATAGGGTTAACAGTAAATAAATAAATTTGAAAATCTGAGAAATGGGAAATTTTAATAAAATGAAATCCATAGGATCAACTTGGTGGCTTCTCAAAATACTGGTTAGAGTCACAGATGGAATGCATAAGAAAAAGGGGGGAAATGATTGCATGATAAGGTACAAGTAGTCTTCTTTCAGGCAAAAAGAGATCCTTTTTATTAGAGGAAATGGGTCTTAAGTGATGCTTCTAGAAATGAATATAAACTTCAGTAGATAATCTAAAATGGAGACTATAAGAGCTGAGAGAGAGAATTTGAGGAATAGATAGCCAAAGGAATATTCTTGAGAAATTATTTGAAGTGTAATAGGTATAAGACTTCTGTAGGAGAGACAGTGGCTCTGCTAAATGCCAAGATTTAGTGTCTTGCAGAAGACACAGTCAAAGATCGGGACAGTTAAGTGATTTGTTTGTGTAGAACTCTTCGCCATAGATGTTACATCAATCTGGAGGTAAGCGTTACAGGAAATGAAGGTGGGCTCTGTCTGAAATAAAGATTTAAAAAAGAAAGTGATAGAACTGAATAAATAATATGATAAATCCCCAGAGCTGGAAGGTATTAATCTGAAAGTTCTGAAGAATTTTGAGTGAAGTAGCTGAGATAACAAAGAAATAATTACTAAAAACAACTGTAATGGAAGACTAGAGTGGCCAACACTACTTATTTTTGTCAAAGGTACTAAGGGTTATCCGATGAAGTTAGGCTAGCGATCCCCTTCCTTCGCTAGTGGAAGAAGAGCTAAGAAACCATTTATTTGTACTAAAAATATCCATACCTAAGATTTAAAAAAAAAATGGACAAATCAGTGGGGTTAATTGATCAAAAAAAATAAACTGTTGCTATCTGAAAGTGTAGCTAAATTGGTGTACACTAGTTACCTCTCAAAATAGCTGTTAAGTGACTGGCACTGTAAATCAGAAATTTCTTTCCTGCCTAAATGAATCAATTTTGCAATATATGGCTACGGAACAATAAGAAACTAACACCTTTTTAAAATATAAATCCCTTCTGAAAATATAAATGTCTTCCCCATCATGAAAAATTCTTTGTCTAATCAGCCTTTAACTGACTTTAAAAAAAAGTACTAAGCTTATAATGGTTCATGTGAGCTCTTGTGTATACCATATGGTGATAAATACCTTTTCTTAATACATTTAGCGTGCATCTTTATTCACCTCACCAGTCTCTGTGCATTAATTTTTCCGACCTCTATGATTCTAAATCTCTGAGCAGCTTTTAAACAGCTACTACTTTTTAAAAAGTTTGCTTTCTTCTTAAACTGGTTCCACTTGCACAACTGACAATTAATGTTCCTTGATCACTTTAAGCTCCAGTGTCTTGTGACTCAACACGGCTAGAAACAGCTGCATTAACCTATTGCCCAGGAATTCAAGCTTAATATAAATCATCTGTATCTCGCCCAGTCAAGTCTCAAGTCATTGGATCTAACCTCATGAAACATTGAAGCAAACTGTTTTAGATTATCTTAAACTCAGCAATGAAAACTTTATATAGCTACACACCATAATATATTCTTTATAGCTCATCTCCTGGAAACATGCTGCCTTTGAGGTCCTCCATATATAAGGTATGTTAGGCAAACTGTATTAGACCACTCACTTGTGAAGTGTTGTGTAATTGCTTAAACATATTATGCAAGTAATAATACAGGACATGGTGTGCATTAGTCAGCCGGTATCTAGGCACATCAGTAGAATTAATGCAGGAAATAATTATCTTTATTGGACACAGGATATAAGATGACTTAGGAAAAATTACCTTATAAATCCATGAAAGCTTCAGCAAGCTTGTTGCATTTGTCTTCCATTTACTTCCAAGTATAGACAATCTAACGCAACAACCCTTGTTCCCTTACTTTTGGGATATGGCTAGCAACAGCATGAGTTACATTCTCACATAGCATTATTGTTCAGGTCCTCCAAAGATTTTACCAGGCTCCTGAAACAAAAAGAGGGAACTGAGGCTCCGATATTCCTGACGTGTATATATAAAACTATACAGAAAAACTTTTTCAGAATAAGTTTGAGACAGTCTTTATATATCATCCTGAAAGTTCACCAAGTTATATAAGTAACTGAAAATAGAGTTATAATGGAAAGAGTTAGCCATCGTTAATATAGGAGTCACTACTGCGCCACATGATAATAAAGGAGCAGTAAAGGGCACCATTTTGTGTGTGTTTTGTATTGTGGTATTAGCAAGCAATCCTACTGTCTTCTCTCCGTTTTATTTAACATCCAGTAATTTGAGATTTCTGATAAATTGTTCAGAGGATGTACAGAAAAGTCCCACGCCATTGAATGGTAGGATATGGCTGAAAAGCCTAACATTACCCTATTGGATTATCACATCTCTGAGTACCTAGTCCATAATGGCTAATCTGGTCCTTTACCTTTAAGTTTGAGTATCTATTTACTGAGGCCAAGATTTTCTATAGTAACTAGTGATTTTGTGTTTTGTTTTTTGAGTACCCAATTTGAGACCTTAAAAAGGGCCTTATCTTCAGAAAGGGCTGAGTACCTGCCCTCTGGAATCACACCCCTTTGAGTTGAACACTGGAAAATCTAGGCTGCAAGCTATTGTTGTTGTTTTTTTGGTTTTTTTTGTTTAATATACGTCTTTAACATATTACAAAATTATGTCCAATGAGGAGCACATTGTTTTTCATCCTGTGACCTTGAGTTTTTTAGTGGGGCTCTTGACAATCATCCCTTTCTTTTTAGTTGGGCTTATAAAACAAAATATAGAATTTACTGAAACTTAGCAGTCATTGAATGTTTCCCCCTGAAACAAGGGGTTGGGGAGGCAGTAGCACTCCTCTGTAACAAAATTTGCAGATAACTCACTTTTTCAGGTTTCACTCCAAGGCCATGTCTACACTTGATTTTTTTTTTTGCCTCAGATTTCCCATGGTTGCTAACACTGTTTTGTTCCCACCAGTGGGAGCATTAGCATGTTTTAAAAGAAAAGAAAGCTGCAGGTGGTTCCTGAGGTTTTAAGTACCATACTTGCTCTGAGCAGGATTACAGAATACAGTGCTTATGCTGGTGGCCAGCTGGAGCCCACACTACATTATCACTCCCACCACTGTTACTACTGGTGGTGCTGAAACAGTGGTATCTATTGTAGAAGACTTGGATGCAAAAAGGCCTAATTTACATACTCAAAGTTTAAAGTAAGTTGTATGACATATGACACCTCCTCTCAAATGTAGAAACTGTATGAAAACTAGACATAAGTTAACATTTATTGTAGTTTATATCTTGATCTTTGTTCTTGATTTGTGTGTAAGTGTACTAGAAGTAAGAAGTAGTTTAATCAGAATATCTTTTATTTTAGCAAGTTTTTGTCCTTCAGTGCCATCTAGTTCTTTGCACCACTCTGGAATTGTTTAGTGTAAATTGTTTGGCTTGTGATGTGATAATACTTGCAAGTATGCATATGTTGACAAATGTGTGGCTCAGTTCTTTGGTCACTTTAAAAATGCAGAATTGTGGTGTTGGGAGAAAGGAAATCCTAGTGTTAATACAGATCAGAGAAATTGTCTTCCTTTTTTTCCAGACTTGGGACGCATGTATAACCTTGTATCTCGAATCCAGGATGGCCTCGGAGAGCTGAAAAAACTCTTGGAAACACACATTCATAATCAGGGTCTAGCTGCTATTGAGAAATGTGGAGAAGCTGCTCTAAATGCAAGTATCTTTTCAGATGTAGTTTTGTATCTGATTGCTAACAGCTCATTTTGTGAGAGGTGAATGCCTCTGATAGTCCTGTGTGTGTGTATTCCTTCAGAATAAAACAGCTGGGACTAACTGGTTACAGTAGGTTGAAAATAAAATAACTACAGTATAACTATATTATTGCTATTTTTTGCCAACCTCCTTCTTTTCTCCTTCAACCACTGCTCAATTTTTGCCTTCTTTTACGTTGACCCATTTGCTTGAACTAACCCTTTGAATAAATTCCTCCCTTTCAAAAACCATGAAACGTGCCATTTCAAGAAGCATTCTAGGTCTAATGACCACATATTCTTTACTCTGTACAGCATCATATGTACTTGTGCCTCTCAACTTGTAAGCTTTTTAATGAATTTGTTTGCCCTTTTTTACCTGATGTGTACAGTATTATGTATGCTGAATGTGGTTATTGAAAATTGAGACAAGGTGGTTGAGGTAATATCTTTTATTGATCTACTTCTGTTAATGGAAGTGACAAGCTTTTGAGCTTCACAGAGCTTCTTTTCAAGTCTGTAGCGCTCAAAAACTTATCCTTTCCACTAATAGAAGTTGGTTGTTAAAATATATTGCCTCGCCCATCTGTATCTCTCATATCCTCCATCTACAACAGTTTACTAGTACAATCTTCTTAGTAAAGAAAGTAGTGCCAATTAATCATAATTGCAATTGTACAGAAATCATGTAATGAGGCACCTGATTTCAATCCACAGAGGTTGAGATTGTCACCAAATAGTATTTAAATAACTTTATACTAGGGCTGTCAAGCGACTAAAAAAATTAATCTCGATTAATCTCATGATTTAAAAGATTAATTGCACAATTAATTGCACTGTTATCAATAGAATACCATTTATTTAAATATTTTTGATGTTTTCTACATTTTCAAATACATTGATTTCAATTTCAATATAGAATACAAAGTATACAGTGCTCGCTATATATTTTTTATTACAAGTGTTTGCACTGTAAAAAAAAAAAAAATTGTATTTCAATTCACCTAATACAAGTACTGTAGTGCAATCTCTTTATCATGAAAGTTGAATTTACAAATGTAGAATTATGTACAAAAAAAAACTGCATTCAAAAATAAAACAATGTAAAATTTTAGAGCCTGCAAGTCCACTCAGTCCTACTTCTTGTTTGTCTGAGCAATTTGCTGAACACGTTTGTTTTCATTTGCAGGAGATAATGCTGCCCTCTTCTTGTTTACAATGTCACATGAAAGTGAGAACAGGTGTTCAAGTGGCACCATTTTAGCGGGCATCACAAGATATTTATGTGCCAGATGCACTAAAGATTCATATGTCCCGTCATGCTTCAACCACCATTCCAGGGGACATGCATCCATGCTGATGAAGGGTTCTGCTCGATAACAGTGCAAAACAGTGTGCACCAATGCATGTCCGTTTTCATCATCTGAGTCAGATGTCACCAGCAGAAGGCTGACTTTCTTTTTTTGGTGGTTCGGGTTCTGTAGTTTACACATTAGAGTGTTGCTCTTTTAAGACTTCTGAAAGCATGTTCCATACCTCGTCCCTCTCAGATTTTGGAATGCGCTTCAGCTGTCTTTAGAAATCTCACATTGGTACCTTCTTTGCGTTTTGTCAAATCTGCAGTGAAATTGTTCTTAAAACAACATGTACTGGGTCATCATCTGACACTGCTATTACATGAAATATGTTGCATAATGTGGGTAAAACAGAGCAGGGGACATACAGCTCTCCCCCAGTGAGTTCAGTCACAAATGTAATTAACACATTATTTTTTAACGAATGTCATCAGCGTGGAAGCATGTCCTTTGGAATGGTGGCCAAAGCATGAATGTTTAGCATATTTGGCACATAAATACCTTGAAATGCCGGTTGCAAAAGTGCCATGCAGTTGCCTGTTCTCACTTTCTGGTGAAATTGTAAATATAAGCAAACTTGTTTGTCCTAGCGATACAAGAAGTAGGACTGAGTGGACTTGTAGGCTCTGATGTTTTACATTGTTTTGGTTTGGTTTGGAGTGCAGTTATGTAACAAAACAAAAAAATCTGCATTTATAAGTTGCACTTTCACGACAGAGATTGCACTACAGTACTTGTATGAGGTGAATGGAATAATTGTAATAAAAATATACACTTTAATTTCAGTTACAACACAGAATACAATGTAGACATGAAAATGTAGAAAAATATCCAAAATATTTAATACATTAATTGGTATTCTATTGATTAATGGCGCAATTAAAACTGCGATTAATCACAATTAATTTTTTTTAGTTAATCACATGAGTTAATTGTGATTAATCGACGGCCTTACTTTAAACACACATATTGCAGGTCATCAGATGTATTATTTTTCATATACTTGAAGGTATTTTAATTTTATGGAGGGAGAGGGAGGTTAGGGAGAGTCGAGTATAGTCTCTTAATGAAAAAAAAACAAAACAAAACTGAGCTCTGACTTCAAAAGCAAAATCATATCTGGTTTTCAAAATGACCTCTTACAAAAATAAACTGATGGCTTCAAGTTACATGGAGATTCTGGAAGCTACAACTAAAGAGTTGTGTGTGTTTGACTTTCTAGCAGGTGATAAAGTGAAAAAGCCATTGCATTCCTCCCCTTTGCTGCTTTCCCTCCACAATTCCTTGAACCTGTCTCCCTACTTCTCCTTAGAGCCACCAGCTCCATTGCATTCCCTTGGGAACCATCATGCCTACTTCCCTGAAAAGTACTTCTCCCTACACCTATATACAGCTACTTTTCTTTCCTTACCTCATCAGTACTCTTGTGACATTTAGTATCTTCAGATATGTCATGTTGTGATCAGGAAACTCAATTTTTGTCTTGCATGTGCTCCTGAGATTCTTGCCTTAAATGTTTCTTACTATCTTGATTCTGAACCTTCTTGCAGTATTTGTAATTGTTCAAGGGGGAACATTTTTTGTTAGCTTCTATCTTGGCTTACCTTGTTGGGAATTTGAATGATCATTTGCATTCTAGTAAAGTATTCAAAAGTAAGATCTTATTATTGGAAAAACTGATTGCATGGTTTCTTCTAGAAATTGCCATGTTGTGGTTGATTGAACAACAAACTATTAGGTCTGCTTTTAATTAAACTTACGTCTTCAAAACATGTCCTTGTTGGACACTTGCATAGCGTGGGGTTGAATAGATCATTGCTTTTCCCTTTATACTTTATACATATCTGTTACTGTAATAATGACTAGAATAAGTTTTCCTTGTCACTTGAATGCTCTTAATAGTCTAGAACCTATTTCTATTTTTTTTAAATACTTTTAATCTCTTCCACACACACACTTTTTTTTTTTTTTGGTAAACTTTCACTCTATAAACCTGCTTAAGAAGACATTGTCATCTGCATTGTTTGGAGAAACTTGCAGAAAGTTGAACAAGTTTGATTGCAAGCAACAGGCTGTTTTCTCTTTCAGGATCCAAAAATGTATGTACAGACAGTGTTGGATGTCCATAAGAAATATAATGCTCTAGTCATGTCTGCCTTCAACAATGATGCTGGCTTTGTGGCTGCACTGGACAAGGTACTGTATGTTTAATGTTTGTGGTAACCATTAGATCACTCTGATTTAGGGGATTTCCAAAACTTTGACTTTCTTGTATAATTTGCAGGCTTGTGGTCGATTTATAAATAATAATGCAGTAACAAAAATGGCTCAGTCATCCAGTAAATCTCCAGAGTTGCTGGCACGATATTGTGACTCCTTGCTAAAGAAAAGGTATGTTTTACAGGGAAAGTTAAAAATTAGTTTTCTAGTGGGTTTTTTTGGTTTAAAAAATTAGTTATCATAGTTGTGAAGTGAAATTACACATTGCATCTATAGAAATATATTTATGTTGTGAAATACTTAATTCAAGCAAAAAAGACAATGCAGTAATTGCTTGAAAAGTCTCTATAAAAAGTTGAATAGGAACATGTTTGGAAAACAAAGTTTTTCAAAGAAAATCCCATATTGGACTTAAATTTCAGTTCACAAGTCATGAATCTAGACTGTAACAGTATTCATAAGTTATGAATAATAAATTTGCTCAGTAATGCACTTCTTTGACTGCAGCTCAAAGAATCCAGAAGAAGCAGAGCTAGAAGATACACTCAATCAAGTGGTAAGATTCTTAAATAGAGTTTTTCTTCTACATAAACTTTTACATTTCATAATAATTTTAAGGTCATCACAGGAGGTTAGAGGTCATGTGCAGTCAGCACCTTTTTATTCTCTGTATTTCATTGCTTAAAGCTTTTGGTAACATTTTAAAAAAATGTTGCCAGAAGTCTTTAAAAAAAAAAAAAAAAAAAACCAACCAAACAAAAAAACCTTCAATCAATAGTATACCTCAGAAAGCTGAACAGAATCAACATTCTCTTTAATGTGTATTATGGTGTAAAACCATTTTATCTCTTCTGAACAATTTCAAAGGTTAACATGTAAAAAAAAAGACTTCATTTACATTTCAAAAATAATTGACACTAAAACGTATGATACTTTTAATGAAGTTAAAAATTGGATTTGATAAAAATTTTCAGGTGTTCCTTTTGTAAAAAGGTTTTTTGGCTTTTCCAGATGGTTGTATTCAAGTACATTGAAGACAAAGATGTATTTCAAAAATTCTATGCTAAAATGCTGGCAAAGAGACTGGTACACCAGAACAGTGCTAGTGATGATGCTGAAGCAAGCATGATCTCCAAACTCAAGGTAAGTCTTCCCTTTCTCAGGGTACGTCTATCCGGTGGGTAGCGATCAGTTTATCGGGGATCGATATATCGTGTCTCATTTAGACGCGATATATCGATCTCCGAACACGCTCCGGTCGACTCCGGAACTCCACCAGGGTGAGTGGCGGTAGCGGACTCGACAGGGGGAGCTGCAGCTGTCGATCCCCTGCCGTGAGGACGGGGAGGTAAGCCGAAATAAGATACTTCGACTTCAGCTATGCTATTCCCGTAGCTGAAGTTGCGTATCTTACATCGACCCCGCCCCCTAGTGTAGACCAGGCCTTAGCACTGGCTAGGAAGGCACTTTACTTTCCACACACGATGCATATATGCACTTTTTGATCAGAAAAATACAAAATTTACAGTTCACAAGTCTTTTGACCCCATGGATTTGCAGTCAGTATGTCTTGCTTTGAAATGAGATCTTTAAGCAGGACTGCTATCCAAGCAAACAACTGCTGAAACAGCTTCCCAGTCTGCCACTTTTTTCAATAACCCTGAATGCTACCTTAAGAACAGTTGATTTTTTTTCTGTGTTGCAATTTGACATTGGCAATAAGTGAAAGAATCATTAATCAATACAACTGAGTTCATATTTTTTTTGCGTAACTGTGCTGCTGTTTACAACAATCTTGCTAAAGCTTACTTGTATGCAGTTTTTTGAAGGGGGAATAAAATGTCAGTAACTTTTTCGTTCTCATAGTTGTTATAAAGGGCTACCAAGTAGACCAGATGTTGAGACTGGTAGATTTTCATGACAGTGTTTCCTGGCTGATTTATTTTAATTTTTAAAATGTTGATCTCACGTTTTTGGTGGCAGAACAGCTACAGAAAAAGCAGTTAAAATAACACGACTTGTCTAAATGGGTTCAGAACTTTCAGAGTGATTTTTGGACATGCAGGAAATGGGTTGTCATATATTCCTCCAGCAAAATTGATTCCTATCAGAAAAACCCGACTTTTCTTGTTCCGTTTGTTCTCCCCGTGTCAAAATACATGGTCTTTCAGACAAAGCTGTGCTCTTTAATTACAGCAAGCTTGTGGTTTTGAGTACACCTCTAAACTTCAGAGGATGTTCCAAGACATTGGTGTAAGCAAGGACTTGAACGAGCAATTTAAAAAGCACCTGACAAATTCAGAACCATTAGATTGTAAGTATAAATTTAATATAACCTTTCTCTTAAAAGCTGAGTTATTGTTAAATTAGCCACATCTTCCCTTACTTGTAGAGATACAAGGGGAAATGACCAGATGTTGAATGAGGGATGTATTTGATTCATATAGCATGCCACTTAAAGCTAGAGTTATTAAAACTTCAGCTTGGATAGACTTTTTTTGGGTCTGTTCGCGGTCTTCAAACAGCACCTCATGCTTCCTGATAGGAACAGGTTCCTTTTAGTTTTACAGATCACAATGGGGTTAGCTGTTACAGAGAGAGGATTCACCATAGTGTATCCTCCTCTGCTAAAAGTGAAGCCTGGTGTTTTTGTTAAATGTTTTTTGCCTTTGACCAAAATCATTGCTTAAAGAGGGAGACTTGTAGGAATAGTACTGAAAAACTACAGGTCTTCCTTTAGCTCAGTAATTAGTCCTGTTGCTTTCAGATTCAGAGGTCTCAGATTTCAGTTTCTTCTCGATAGAGTTATCACTTGGTTTTTACTTAATTACATTCCATGTTGTGCAAGGCCCACTTCAGGTTTTATATAATTTTATTTTATAATACATAATGTATTCACTTCTGCCTTGCATCTTAGAGGCATTCTGCGCTGCACAAAAAAGTCTCAGACCTCAGGTCAACAGGGCTAAAAATAGCAATGTATACATTCCCACTAGTTCTGGAGCCCGGGCTCTGAGATCCACACCTCCTTGCTGGGTCTCAGCGCCTGGGCTCCAACCTGAATGAGAATGTCTACGCAGGAGCACCAGAAGCTCCCTAAAAGTGTGGGGGGGGCTGAACGGCACCCAGTCCATGGCCCCATCCCCAGCTCCGCTTCTTTCCTCTGAGCCCCCCCTCCCCCTCATCTCTACCCCATTGCTCATCCTTAAGGCAGGTAAAAAGTGATGGGGCCATGACCACCTCAGACCTCCCCCTTCTGGTGCCCCAGCGTCTGCACTTCTGTTTTTATCCCTGTAGCGTTTGTCCCGCAAGCCTGAGTCAGTTGACCTGAACTCTTGAGACTCGCTGTAGCGTTTTTTTTCCTCCCCCATTATAGATGCACTCTGAGTCTCAAAAGCAATTGACAAACATAAATTTGCCACTTTTGTTCTTGCCAATAGCAGATTTTTAATTAAATGGTTATGCATTAATTTTGAAAATGTTCCTTTTCAAAAAGAGAAAATAAAAGCTAACAGGGTAATGAATGAGATTAAATGCATGCAAATATCAGAGAATTGTGACTTAAATTCTGAGTAAATACACATCTGACCCCTCAACCTTATCTTTGCCTCACACAGTGTCTTTAATTTTAACAATATGTTTTATAAATAGTAATACTTACCCATTGTCTTTTGATATTAGTGTCATCACCATGTCAGGTCAGGCAACACAGAAACCTCTCCTGTTTGAGCTGGCCTCTCCCAAACTGCACATTGACAGGTCCGTAATACCAAAGGGGAGATAGCTGTTAGCCTGTTAATCTATGTACATTTCTTTTCCAGTGGATTTCAGTATACAGGTTCTCAGTTCTGGATCATGGCCCTTTCAGCAGTCCTGCACATTTGCTCTACCTTCTGAGGTGAGGTGATAAGCTTTTTAATCTTCTATTAAATAAACTAAAGTTTCAGTTTAAATTTTTCTCAACGATGACCTAAAATGAACTCCCAAGTATTTTCTGACACAAAATGTCATGACTTGAACATTTTTGCCTCTGTTAAAAGTGACCTGCAAAGGATTTATTCACATAAAAAAACCCCTAGATTTTAATCTCTCGTTTTATGGTGTATAAAGAGAGCCTGAAATATTTTTTCCTGCTTATTTTTTTATTTTCGAAGTGTCAGTAATGTCAAGTCTTGTCTTTCCTAATTGTGCTGGAGAACCTCCCAAGGGGGAAGTCTGAGATGTGTAATCCTTCTTTGTTACCGATGGGGCACTCATAGTCTTTAAACAAGATGGCCTTCCTCCAGAACTTTCAGTAGTCATTAAAATAAAATGGGTGTATGCTTTTAAAGCTCTTGTTTTTATTACGAAACTTTGACCCTCTCAGTTACTCAGCGTTCATTCTGTTGATTCTTGAGATGACATGATGACTGCTTCTCCAGTCACTCTGGTCCTCAGGCTAGATAAGACCTGAATTTCTAACTTAACAAATGAGTAGGGGAGGAGAAGTGCGGGGGAAAGGAAATGACCTTTAAGGCCCTCCTTAATACTTTGCAAAGGAACAAAAGAACAATAAGCCTGTTTTCTTTTCCTTTCCATATGGCATTTAAAGTGAAGTTGATGTCAAAAGAAAACTCATATCCAAGTCTGAAGAACCTTTTATAAAATTTTCTATCTAGGCCCCCCTAGAAATGGCTTGTTAACATAGGATTGATTTACACACTGTAGATTCAAATACACTTCAAAGTGTGAAAATGCAGTGATGTTTTTCTTTTTATTTATTTTTTTTATACAGTTGGAACGCAGTTATCAGAGATTTACAGCTTTTTATGCCAGTCGTCATAGTGGAAGAAAATTGACCTGGTTGTATCAGCTATCCAAAGGGGAACTGGTTACCAACTGTTTCAAAAATAGATACACATTACAGGTAAGAATAACCTTGTGTTAGTGGAAAGACTTAGTGAATAATTGACTAGTCTAAACATTTTTGTGTTGAGTTCTTCCAAGCTGTTATGTAGAGGGACCTTGCTGTTGGAAGTCCCTGACTTGATCTGTTTTTTGGTATATGTCAGACAAAATATATATGTAATTCTGTGTATTGGGGAGAAAAGTTTCAGAATAAATGCTTCACGTATCTTCAAAATAAGAGGCAAGCCTTCACAAGCATCCCTACAATAGCAAAACATCAGTGCGCAATTGTGGAGAAAAAATTAGGAAATATATTTTCGCTCTAAACTTTGGAGGTGGTTAAACAGTGAGAAGGAAAATCATTTAAAAATTATGCATATCACTGTGTTTCCTTTTAAAGTGTTTAAGGGCCAGATTTTCCGAAGAGTTCAGCACTCACTTAGACTAATTTTTGGAAAGATTAGGAAAGTTCAGCACTCACTTAGACTAATAAATAAAGTAGGCAGATTTTAAAATGCTCAAAACCTTGAAAGGCTCCCTTTGAAAATCCTTCCCACTTCATTTTAGTGCCTAAATAGGTGCTGAGCTTTTTTGAAAATCTGGCCTTAAAAGTTTTTCCATTGCTTTTTTTCAAGAAGCTTTCCAGCTTGTCTTAATCCTTGTATGCCAGCAGTCCCTGAGGTATCCATTGTAAGAAGATAAATTGTATTTAAAAAAAAGTGAGATTAGTGGGTTAAGAGTTTTATTACCCCACTACCTATTTTATACTCCTTTTTAAAATGGCTGAGTACTCACTTTCTCCCAAAGTTATTCAGTATGGTGTAAGCTTCTGGTTTTCGGGGAGAGACTAAATCTCACTTAGATTCTGCCCGGAATTAAACGGTGACTACCTATGTCAACACACAAACAGCCTAATATAAATATAGGGTATGTTCAGCTCTATTTTGTACTTGTCTGAACACCTGAAACGAAGTGAGTAAATGCCATATAATGGGATTTGACGTTAGCATTTTAAATTCATTTAATAATTTCTGTAATTCTCTAAGGCTGTGTCTACATTACGAGTTTGGGATGTGATTCCCCTACTCATGTATACATATTCATGCTAGCTCTCATCCAGTAGCAGTGTAGTGGCAGTGGAGGCAAGGTTGAGCCCATTGTTTTCAGGTATGTGTGTACTTGGCACAGATCAGCTGTGCCTCTGCTGCTGCTATTCATGCTGTCATGGCTACACTGCTGTTTATATTTGCATCAGCTGGATGAGAGCTAGCACGAGTATCTGGACACTTGTAGGGAAATCAGATTCCTAGGTCATAGTGTTAGACCCTAAAACATGTGTATATTGCGCCTGGCCACTCTGAAAAACACTTATGCACATTGCTTAACTCACATGAGTAATCCAGTTGACTTTAAAGCTACGAGTGTGCATAACTGTGTGTGGGATCAGGTCTTTTATCTGAGTATCTAAAATAAATTGAGACTTTTGCCTTCTGAAATACCTTACTCAGACTATTGAACTTATGCATTTAATGTACATTTATATTGTTAATACTACTGGTGATAAACTTGAACAAACCGTAGGTGTGTTTATGAACTACAGGGCACTTACCCATAGGCCTTGATGAAATTATTCTTATCTACAGTTGTATGTAAAATGTTTCTAATGTCATGTAGTGAAATCCAATAGTCAGTGTCTAGGTTTTACATTAAGGATAAAATGGAAAATACTCATAATTGGGTAACAAATTGAGGGGGAATATTTTGAAATCAGAAAATGTATGGGTAAAAAGAGAGCTATAGTTTTGGCACCACGATACATGGAAGGAACTGTCTGCAAGTAGTAGTTCAACTGGTCACAGTCTTAAGATTTAGATTTAAAGAATACTGGAACGTTGGTAATACAATGGTGGGCACATGTGAAATATCCTACAGAGAGACTTGCTGCATTGCATAATGATTCCATTTAAGGTTCCGGGTGTGAAGATTTATTTCCCATTTTAAATAGCAAATCTTATGTTTTATTGGCAGTTCCATAAAGCTCTTTAAAGAGCATAGTCTGAAAGCACGTGAGCCTAATTTCTCAGTTCTCAATTATCGTTCACATGTACAACTCTCATTCAAGTTTGTGTTGTGTAGACATATCTGAAGGCATGAATATGTCTCACTGTTTTTAGTTGTGCTGCAAACATTATGCCTATTTGCTTTCTCATTATATTTAGGCATAGAGGAAAATTTATTCAAAATCTTTCCAAAAATAACTATAGTACAGTCCCTAGCTCCCATTTTTTTTAAATAGTACATCTTTGAGAACTAGATTTTTGCTTAAACATCCATTTGAATGCTGTTTAATAGCAGAGAAGAAATGGTAGACTTGGATACGAAGGATCATTTAAAAGTACCGTACTTTGCATATTCACTTTTTTAAAGCAATGAATCTTTCAAATTGAGTATTATGAACCTTTTTTTTTTTTTGCCTAGCCATAACAGTTTAATCTATCAGGCTTCATCAAGGTTTCAATTTAGTTTGGGTGGCGGAGTGTTTGTGTGTCTCTGTGTTTGTGTTCATGATTGGTGAATTTTCCAAGGCAGTCAAGTTCAAATACACATTCAAGTTATGCATATTTTCACTTAGATTTTATATTTGGCCTTTCTTTTCTTTTTTGGGGGTCTGGAAGGCATCGACATTCCAGATGGCAATCCTACTACAGTACAACACAGAAGACGCCTATACTGTTCAACAGCTGACAGACAGTACTCAGATAAAAATGGTAGTGTCTTAATTATGTATTGTATTACACTAGTTTTATGTTACCACTGTAATGTAAAGTCTCTTTTCATGGGGTTCAGCACACTTACTGCTGTCCTGGAAAGGGGAGGAGGAGGTGAGATCCGTTTGACTCAAATGTTAGTTTTTGTTCTTGTAGTAGCAGTTGTTGCTGCTTTGTTGGTCAACTTACCTTCCTGTTCAGTTTCCAGTAATCATAACCTCTTCTAGGTTTTATTTCTGAGGTTTCTAGCAAATCCTGAAGTGTAGAGACTCTCTCACTGATCACTATGCTGAATACTTTAGAATTATATTACTCTATGCCTCCCTCCTCTGCTCCTGTAATTAGTCATTGGTTTTCTAGTGCATGTATTTTTATTTTAAAACTTCTGTTTTGGGGAAGATGGTGGTCTCTCTTTATTATCAGGTTCCTAGAATTTCCCATCTGTTTGATATCCTGAAAGATTAAGAACACGAACACGTTGAGAATATAGGTGCATTGGCTAAGTGTGTGTTTTACTTGGAGAGGCAATTCCCTACTGTTTCTTCAAAAGCAGACTCTGTACCTCAACTGTTAAAAACCAGGTGTATCTCTTTTGAATAGGCTCACATGAGGTCTTCTAAGGCATGTCGGGGGAAAATCAAATTATCTGTGGTCAGCAAACTTAAGTGACCTGCCAAAGAGAGAATAAATCTGTGAATACAAATTAGAGTTTTGGATGCTTCATAGAAAATTCATAGGTCTTGTCCGCATTGGGGAATTGCCTCTGTTATGGACATTGTCAGACACCAATGTAGCTGCACCCATTGCAAACCCATAGTTGTAAACAGACAAAGCTGCTATTTGCATGGATGGAGCATCCATCTGCTTCAAACTGGATTCACTTTCAGCAGGGAAAATAGCAGCTTCCATGTCTATACAGGAGATATACACTGGTGCGGCTTCCTCAGGGACTGGCCTCCAGTATTTGTAATGGAAAAAAAGCCCCAGCGTAGATAAGGCCTGAAAAATATTCAGACATCTGCCATGGTGCACTTTCTGAGTTCTTACTCAGCATGAATGTAATAGTCTTCGGATAGATGCTTTGCTGCATGTCAGCACCATTTAGTGGGGGAAAGAATCATTAAAGGGGTAATTGGAAAGAACTGTTCTTTGAAATTGGCCTATTTGAGGAACCTCAGAGTAGTCTGGCACAAGAAAGGGGAAAATCTACTATTGGGTTCATGCTAAAGTGGAATTCTTTGTCTTTAATACTCTAAAATGAAAAGTTGTTAATATTTCCCATAAGCTTCTGTGGTATTTCTCAATTGTTAATTCACTGCCTGATTGCTCAACATTTTATACTTTTGTAAGTTTTCTGTACCTGTTGGTGATTTTTTTCAATTCTGCTTGCAGTTTGTATTTTTGTAGCTATGAAAAATGAAATTTGAATAGTTCCAGTGTATGCAAAACCTTTCAATTATTTTGTTATAACTCAATGTCAAAATTCATTGGACATTTGAAAGAAAAATGTATTTTAAGTTTACATTGATAATATCTCCTGTAACTTGTAGGATATCTTGGCACAAGTTCTACAGATCTTACTGAAGTCAAAGTTATTGGTAAGTTCTTTTGCTTCCTTGCATATTTAATTTACAGAAAAACATTATAGCAAATATGTAATAATTTTTTGTTTCTTGTAGGTTTTAGAAGATGAAAATGCAAATGTGGATGAGGTGGAATTGAAGCCAGATACCTTAATAAAACTCTATCTTGGTTACAAAAAGTAAGAAAAATCTAATAGTATAAACCGGTTGTGTATAAATGGTAACAATCTGTTACTCTGAAGCTCCTGCTATTTATAGTGTCACTTTAGCAATGCTATAGCTATGGTTGAGCAAGCACTCTAATGGGTCTATAAAGCAAACAGGATGGCACTCACCAGCAGTGTCAGTAAACATACTCTCACATCTTCAACTCTTGATTCTTGCTAGTCACTGGGGCACAGTAAAATCTGGTTTAATTTAGTTAGACTTTGATCACATAGACATATTTGGCTGGCGTGCCATCACTGCGTTTTTTTCCATTGGTCCTGACTTACACATGCCAAGTAAATAAATTACATTTAAAGGGGTCTTATTCATTTAAAAAAAAACCAAAAAACACCAAATCCAAAGTTTTAAGCGCATGGCCATTAAAAACAGCCCCTGAAAAGATCAATGTGCTTTATTTAGAGATTTCGAGCTCTGAAGTGCCTTAAAAACTAGGATTCTCTTTGCAGTGTCTTTCTGTTAGCTCTTGTTATTTCAGTGCCGTTTTTATAGCTATATGTCTCAAACTACTTACGGCACAGTAGTGTTGTGTGCTTAGCTGAAGGGTAGGCCTAATCTCAGTTATGAATTCCATACTGATGATGATGGTTTATTTAAGAAACCTTTTAGTGTAGCGCATGTAACTTAATCCACATTCTATTAAATAAACCACATTTTGTGTGAAATGAAATAACTGAAATGAATTAAATTTTTATTTAGAAATCCTCCCTTGTATTTAATCTTTTTCCTTTCTTCCGTATCTCAGCTAGAGGGCTGTTCCAAACAAACTAGAGGGCTGAGTATTCTCTTCTCTTACGAGAATTCATAAACATTATATTATTTGGTGTTGGCAACACTGATGTTGTTGTTATGCTTTGTCTAGAAGTAACCTCTTATTTACATGTAATTGTAGCCATATCAGATTTACAAATTCTATAGTCTAGTGTTCTGAAATAATGTTACTTATTTTAAATGTGGAATGGTAATAACTAGCAATGTGATCAGCAGGTAACATGATCATCCTTGTTCAGTGTTCTTTAACACTGGGTGTATTTCCATCTGTTTTGCTTTATTTAATATAATGTTCGCTATCTTTTTTTATACTCTCCTTTACAAATCAACCACTTCTTTTGTTTGAATTTCAAAACAGTTAAATTGGTAAAATTCTGTTTTCAACAGTGCAGTGGATTCACAGGGGTGTTTATAAATATGGCTTATTTGAAAAATATCAAACTGCAATATTGGTTTTTTGGGTCAGGATTTATACCAGCCTTCACAAAACATACAAATGTGTAATTGCAACAATATCTATACTTGAGACAAATTAATTAACATTATTATGAGGGAAAAAATCCAAAATTAATTCTCTCCTCACTAGGATCAGAATGTAATAAGTAAAGCAACATACTGACTTTTCTCCTAAGTGTTGTAATTCCCTGTTGTCCCATGTGTATGCTCATAGAATTGGAGTGCAGCATCAATTGCATTTCTCTCTCACTAGAGGCAACACTCCAAATGAGGCCAAAAGTCTGTGGGATAACTAATTGCAGTTGATCTGGTAAATAAACAATAATCCAAACTGTTCACAGCTTGTTCTTGAGGAAGATTAAGTGGTAAATTTTCAAAGTTCTGCTTTTAAAAGTAACTTACAAGCCTCATTTTCAATGAGACTTAGAGTACCCAAGTGACTCTTGAAAATAGGGTTTTGGCTCTTTTGAAAATGTTATCCTTGGTTCCCAGAACAAATCTTATGCTTTGTATGTTTTATCTGTAGGCAAATTTAATACGAATAGAAGTTTCGTTTTGAGTTTTTATTGTTAAAGTTTTTAATGTGTAAATTTTCCTACAGTATCAAACTCTCTCTCATATATGCATTGTGCTAGTAGTTGGTGAGGACCAGAAAGTGAAACTGGCATATAGGGTTGTACTGTTTAAGGCCCTGATCTGTATGGATGGACCCATAATGACTTCAGTAGGGTTTCATATGGATGCCAGGATCTACACATGAGTATGCAATTGCAGTTTTGGGTCCCATGCTAAGTAAAATGTAAATAGTGAACAAATACGAATGGTAAAAAAATAAATGAACTTTAGAATTGAGTAATGCAGATAAATCTTTTTTTCTCCCCTAGATATAAGTTCCTTTTAAGTTTCAAAGTCTGTACTCCTTTGGCAGTCAAATGCACAAGTAGTTTTTATTTTCCTTTTGTGATCAAAATTCCTGTGTTTCAAACATTATACTTTGTTCTCTTCGTTATTTTTAAAACAAAACCATAATTTGAGATCTATTTTGGTTTTCTACTTAAAAGAAGACTCAAAACTTAATCTCAATGTTCAGGTTCTCCCAATTTAAGTGTGTGCTTTTGTACCAGGGTTTGTCCGAATGTGGGACTATTCACATGTCACTAAGTAAGAAAAGCTGTGTTGGGAGCAAATGGAAGGAATTTGTTCTTTTTGTAGAACTGGAAATGGACGGGGCAATCAGATATTCCTAACTTTCCACTCAAATTTTCTTTTTGAAATTAGGCTAATTATTTACTTAACTTCCCTTTCCTGGCAGCAAAAAATTGAGGGTAAACATCAATGTGCCAATGAAGACTGAGCAGAAGCAGGAACAGGAAACTACACACAAAAATATAGAGGAAGACAGGAAACTACTGATTCAGGTAGGTTGGATAGTAGTGTGATGAGATCAACCACGTGCCATTGTAGGCAATCTGCGACTGCTAGCACCAAATATCCCCAACTGCCGGAGATAGGACACTGAATGGCTCTCGGTTACTGCAGTGAATTCTTTGCCAGGTGTCTGGCTGGTGGGTCTTGCCCACATACTCAGGATCTAATTGCTCGCCATATTTGGGCTCAGGAAGGAGTTTTCCCCCAGGTCATATTGGCAGAGACCTCAGGTGGGGGTTTGCCTTCCTCTGCAGCATGGAGCATGGGTCAGTTGCTGATTTAACTAGACAAAATGGTGGATTCTTTTAACATGAAGTCTTTAAATCATGATTTGAGGACTTCAGTAACTCAGCCAGAGGTTATGGTCCATTACAGGAGTGGGTGGGTCAGGTCCTGTGGCATGCAGATCAGACTAAATGATCACAATGGTACAATCTGGCCTTAGTCTGAGTCTGAATATACTTCAGCCCATGAACTAAACTCTTCATAACTCTTCAATACTTTTCATGAAAATATTGCAGAATCTTGCTTTTCTATATTTATTCCTAAAAGAACACAATAATGTGATATTCCTGGGTGAAACAAACTTGAAACAAAAGACACAACAGGATTTTCAGATATGTAGCTTTTATGAATAGAACACGTAGGGGGCTGGCTTTTTGTTGTTGCTGACATTGAACAGCATAGTAAGGAGTGTTTAGGTACCGGGGATTCATACATTGATTTTGCTGGACATCTAGATGAGATGTAAACTTCAGAATGTTGTTCAGATTTAGATGATCACAGTGGAGTTGGCTTGTATTGTACCGTCACTCCAAATCCACCAGCAGAGGAAAAAGTTGTGTTGGCACTAAGTGTGAGCCTCATTTTGAAGTGAAATAGATTAATTCAGTAGACTGCTTGTCTGACAGTGTTCTGGCTAATGTTGCCATTGATGTCCATTACTAATCCTGGCCTTATGCAAAGCCATTTGTAATCATGTAGATTCTTACGTGCCTAAGAACAGGCTTATGGTGAGTGTTGACTGTTCGAATCAGACACTCTGAAAGTTCTTAGTAAGAACTGTGTGTGTATACATTGCCTCTCATTGCACCACTGGTCAATGCTTTCGTCCCCCTCTTCGTTAGCAGATACCAGCCACTGGTAGAGGCATGATAAAGCTCTGAAGACAGCGTTTCCCAAACAGCGGGTCACAGGAAGGTTCTAGATGAGTTGTGAGCCTGGTGCAGAGAAGAGGCCCCCAAGAGGGAGTGTGTGGTGGAGAGTGAGCCCACTGCTCAGTGGTGTCTCTTGTCCCGTAGAACTGGGCCCAGCTCCAGGTGTTGCCATCTGGTGAAACGCTACTCTCCCTAATTTGGCTCAGCCACCTCTCTATTATGACAGAGGAGAGGCTGGGCCAAACCTGAGCGGCTCTGTGACCCCATATGCTACGTTGCAATCCTATGGTTGCCAACTATTTAATCGCACAAACTGAAACACCATTGCCCTGCCCCTCCCTCCCTCCCTTCATCACTTGCTCTCCCCCACTCTCACTCACTTTCACCGGGCTGAGGGGTTTGGAGTGTGGGAGGGGGTTCCAGGCCGAGCCTGGGGCAGGGGGTTGGGCTCTGGGAGGGAGTTTGGAGTGCATGGGGCAGTGCTTGCCTTGGGCGGCTCCTGAAAGTGACCAGCACACCCCTTTAGCAGCGGCTCCTAGGTGTGGAGGGCAGGGGTCTCCATGCACTGCCTCTGCCCGCAGTCGCTGCTCCCACGGCTCCCATCTGCACTTGAGGTGTGCGGAGCCAGCCAGCCCCCTCCCCCCCGGGGCCGCAGGTACATGCCGTCCGCTTCTGAGAGCGGCGCAAGGCCAGGGTAGGCAGGGAGCTGTAGCCCCACTGTGCCTCTGGACTTTTAGCACCTAAAATCTCCCGGTTTGGTGTCAGTAGCCTCTGGGAGATTGGGTCTGATTCCAGGAGACTCCCGGCTAAACTGGGAAGGTTGGTAACCCTATGCAGTCCCCATAGGGAGGAGCCAGCCCCAGCCCCGTGGGACAGGAGTTGCTACTGTGCTGCACTGAGACAAGGTCATGGTTGCAGTGGAGTGTGCTGCTGTGGGCGGTTGGTTGGTGTCCTTGGCTGGGTGAGGAGGAGGACGACAACAATGGCCTATGATTTTGCTCCCACCCGCCCCCAACAAATTTGGACCTTGGAGGGGTCTCAGAAAGAGACAAAACAGAGTTGCTGGGTTGTCTTAGTGAAAAGTTTGGGAACCACTGGCTTGATCCAGAATGGCAAATTGTATCTTCCTAAGAAGGTTTGTTTCTACTTTGCTATTTAGGCTGCTATTGTGAGAATTATGAAAATGAGAAAGGTTCTAAAACACCAGCAGTTGCTTGGAGAAGTTCTAACCCAGCTGTCCTCAAGATTCAAACCGCGAGTTCCAGTAATTAAGGTATGTCAGAACAGCACCAATGGATCTTAATTGTTTTAAACAAGCGTCTGAGTTAATGGACTGATTTAAGAAAGATGAAAGAAATAAGTTATTGAGCTATTATACTTTTAAGTAGGAAACATTTAATTATTCTCTTATAGATTCTCCAAGTATATTGGTATGGTGAGGCTAAATAATAAGAGTTCATCATGTGCCAATAAGCATACTGGAGTGTGAATTGTAAAATAATAATTTATCATACAATTGTCAAAATAAAGGAACCAGATACATCTTAGTTTAATTATTTTATTGCTCACTTACAGAATAATAATAATGTTTAGTTAGTCTCCCAGGGAACTGACTGTATCAAGTCACCTTTATTGCATTGAATGATGTTTTGTGAGTGGCCTCTTCTAGGCATGGTCAAAAATGTAGAGTAAATTGCCATAGTTTAAATGGCCAGTTATTTATGCCATTTCCCTGCTAAATAGTTTTAATGCTAGTATTCAGGAGAAATCTGTATTCAGCATGGTACTTCGCAGCCCAAACTTCTTGCTTTTAAAGTATCTGTTGCAAAGTGCCTGCCTGGGGTTTGTTTTCTGAAGTGCACTCCGTCTTTCCATGTCTCCCCTACAGAAATGCATTGACATTCTGATTGAGAAGGAGTACTTGGAGCGTGTGGATGGTGAGAAGGACACCTACAGTTACTTGGCTTAGCATTTTTATTAGCAGTTGTCTGACTGTGTGAGACGCTCAGCAAATAGTTATGTGATGGAAAGAATGAAAACAACTGAACTTCATAGCGGCCAGTCTGCTGCCATTTGGACCTCCCTTTTTAATAACTGAGACTAGGACTCCCATCAGCCAGTCTCAGATTTACATCGGAACTGCTCAGGATTGATACATTTCAAGTATGTAAATATGGACACCAATGCCATTTAACCTAATTTAAGAACAGAGAGGAATCAAACCCTTCTCCACTGAGGGTTGCATGCTACTGCATTTAAATCAATACATTGGCTATATGATAAATAGCTGCCCCCACAGGCGGCACTTAGAAATGTTGGCAGCACTTTGAGAGCGAGTCTGAATGGACCTATGTGTAATCTGCTATGAAAAACCATTTGTATAGTGTGTTTCATTTTTTAATGTGATAAATAAAAAAAAATTAAAAGATTTCTGTACAAGTTGCATTTGGTTTTATTGTTTTAAGTTTCACTACTTTCAAAATGTAAATAAAAGGTATAATGATTATGAAAGCTACAGTAATTTGTTAATTTTACTCTTTCCTTTCCCTGTGATTCAAGCAAAACGCATCATTAGATTGAAAAATCATTCTGTAGTTGTGGCTTTTTGGGGGAGAAGGGTGCACTGAATTTAAGATAAATAGCAGATACTTGGAAGATGTGCAAAAATGTTTTGGCATTTGAGTTTGACTCTCTCAAAATGGATACAACAGAAACTAAACTCATCTACTTATGCTGTCAGGTAATATTTTTGGCCAAGATTAATCGTGTCACTTTTATGAATAATGTAGTAATACATTTTGGATGTACATTCCCATAGACAAAACTATTATTAAATTAGGTATTTAATGGGAATAAATGCTTTAGTTTTGAATCTGGGGATGTGTGTTGGTAACAAAATCTTTTTTCATCTTGGAATAAGAGGACTCTAGCTCTAACATCTACAGCATTGTTTCTTTAAACTTACATAATCTCCTGGCTGTGGAAGCCTGATTAAAATGCAATACAGCCAAAACCTTGTTTTCTAATGGTGGGAGTTCTGTACTCACTATCTCTACACATGGAAAATAAATTCTTGCTCTTAGTATGTGTTTCCAAGTCCTCATTGTGAGCAGAAGCTCTATCTCGATTTTTCGGGTGCACCTTCTGCACTCGGCAATGCAGAGACACCATAGCTTTGTTTTCTTAGCAATACCCATTGCTTCACAGCGCTTATGGGAAGCGAAGAAAGGTGGCTAACAAAGATGTGGCCGGAGATTGTCTTGGCAAATTCTGCGTCTTCTAGACTTGAAGCATTTAGAGGGGATAAAACTTCTGGTTTTGCTTTGTCGAAAGCACTGCTGCTTTGCCCTAGTGAAGGCTTAACAAAAATGTGCCAGATGAAGAAAAAGTGGCAGAAATGACTATACCTTATTGAATTGTGCGGAGCTGTTACAAGTGAGCTAAAGGCTTTAAAACGGTCTTGTATCACAACCATCTCCTAAGATAGGCTTAGTAGCAGCATGTGCACATGTCAACACACTGCAGTCTGCCCTTACAGTAAAACAAACCCTGGTGTGAAGGTGGTGAATGCCATTTGTAGTTGAGGAATGTTGTCTCTGATTATTTTATTTGCTAGGTTTAAAGTTGCATTTTTGATGCACTGACTTGTGTGCAAGCCATGGAATGAAAGTATGTGGTGGTTGTTTTGGGTTAGACTCAGTCAAAAATGTTTCTGGAGAACAGTCAGCACTTTAGTCCTTCTTCCAATGGAAAACAGAAATGGAGGGGGGAGAAAATGCCAGAAATGGTTGCTGTGAACACTCTTTGAAAACTCAGCATACAGCGCAGTGGTAAAGTGGCTTAGTTCAAATTGTAATTGCTCTGCTATGGCTTACCAAGCTCCTTGTTCAAACTGCAGTCTGGGTAGATCAACTGTGTTATGATAAATTGGTCATGTAGTTTTTACACAAGGGTAGACAAAGGGATGGGACTGCTCTGGACCAACAAATGGAAGCAGAAGAAAAAATCTGGTTAAAGTTGAGCTAGCAGATGGATTTATAGCCACTTTCTGAAACGTCCTGTTGAAAACCCAAGTTAACAGATCAGCAATTATCCATTTTGGCTAGACCTGCCAAAGTACTGATATGGGTACAGGGTGGTAACAGGTATATGGAGTCTTCAATATAGGCTGGATGGAGGCTTGCGTGGCTGGTGTTTTTCCTGAGTCTTTTTTCAGTAATGCGGTATCAATGAATTCTTGGTTTCTGCTGGAGCTTTTGAAAAATAGTCCCAAGATGGTGGTAGAAGTTGTTCCAGCAATCAGCCAGAGACCCATGGAAGTTAACATTAGACAGCTTGTAGCTGTGAGTACTGCAGGGTAGTGCTGCCATTGCAGCACTTGCCTTTGAAGAAGCTAATGGCACCTGTTTGGGAAGGCCTCAGTGGTGGCTGTCTGTCAGAGAGGTTTATAGGGCAGATGTTGCAGGGGTGTGTGATGAAGGTTACTAATACACAAAAGATCACTGAAATATAAAGTGGGGTTTGAGAACTGTGCTCCCATATGGCTAATACCCAGTGTGTAACTTCTTGCAGTAAAATTCATATACTGAGCCCATCTACTTTGTGAAAGTTTATCCTTGCCCTTGTCTGCACTTTTGAGTGATACGGCTCTGGCAGCTGTTGTGCACCAAAAGCAGACAACTAATGCCAAGGGTTGGTACCACAGTTGCCAACTTTTCTGTGGTAAATAAGCACCCTGACTTTCATACTAAACCAAAAATCAAGCTAATCCCATTTCAAAACAAGTCAATCCCTAAGAACCCCACCATTCTGATTAGATCCCTCAGGGTGCAGCTTGGGACTGTGGTAGGCCTGCTGTGCACCCCAGGAGCCAATAAAAAAAAAAAGCTACAAGCCCAATTTGTTTTTTCCCCACAGCGTTGGCAATAGCAGCTCTTGCAACTGGAGGAGGATGAATCCAGGAATTAAAGGACAGAATAAAACATCACATACTGATGATAGTTGGTTTTGACCTTCCTTAAAGGTTTCATTTTCAACGTTATTGTAGGAAGTTACTGACAAGATCAATATATTTAGATTTAATCAAACCAGCATTTTCCAGTGGAAAACTGTTCCCTTGCAAACTTGATGGCTGTGCAGTAGTAAATCAGCCAGGATCAGGTAGGACTTTTTTTTTTTTTTTTAATAAAAGTCAATCCAATTCAGACTTGCAGGTAGTATGCTGAGGCCAGTGGGCTCTAGTGTACAATATGCCCTAAAACAGGGGTTCTCATGCCCCTAGGGATACATCAACTCATCTAAAGATATGTGCCTAGTTTTACTACAGGCTACATAAAAAGCACTAGGGAAGTCAATAGAAACAAAGACTTGTTTCTACACTATACACTGAAGTGGAAGTACAATTGATTTATTTTATAATTAATGAGAAAGTAAGCAATGTTCCAGTAATAGTGTACTGAGACTTGTATTGTGATTTTGTGAGCAAGTAGTTTAACTTGGGGGTAGGCCAGACAAATTAGCCTCCTGAAAGGGGTACAGTAGTCTGGAAAAGTTGAGAGCCACTGCCCTGAAGCACTAGGTCAGAGTGATGGACACTGTGCCATACTTAATTCACTTCCAAAGGGAAAAAGTTATAAAGCAAGAACTAACGTAGCCTTAACAGCCTCCACAGAGGTGTCATTTAAATACACACCTTTATTTAACATGGACTAACTTAGCTGAATGTCACTCAGGACAATTAAGTTGCCCTCACATACAGTTTGGAGAAAGGGTCTATGCCTGCCCCAATATAAAGACTATTACTTGTCCTTTAATCCCCCTGATTTGTTTTTGCATTAACCCTATTTTCCTGTGCTTCCCGCTCAGCTAATGGTGTGAAAGTCCCACACAGAAGGTAAAAGCAGCAGCAAGTGATTAAGTGCACTGTGTACCATCAAGTGATTTACTTTATATACCAAAGTTATTTTAATCTGGCTAGAACCACCATTATAGCTAAAACAACAGGAGTACCTGTGGCACCTTAGAGACTAACATTTATTTTAGCATGAGCTTTTGTGTTAGCGTAGCTCACAAAAGCTCATGCTAAAATAAATGTTAGTCTTTAAGGTGCCACAAGTACTCCTGTTCTTTTAGCGGATACAGACTAACACGGCTGCTACTCTGAAACCTGTCATTATAGCTAAAATACACTTAAAAATGAAGAAGTTCAAGTATCCTTTATTCAAGGTTGAAAAATGTACCACACCGCATTATTGCAAAAGTTCATTGGTACAAAACACTTTGCAGCTGGTGAGAAGGCAATAAAAAGTTGATTTTGAAATTTACTATAAATTACTGTTACAGTACTTTGCAAATTCAGAATTTCAAATTGCATCATTTTTCTAAAATTGCCCACAGTACTAGAAAATTCCTGGAGATAAGGCAGCTGTTCAAAAGTAGAGGTAGCTGATATCAAGGGATTTCCATTTCTCTTTCAATGCCTACATATTTCAGTGCATCAGCCTGGCTGTATCTGAGGGGGAAAAGAGAGACACACAACTTTATTAATCTGATATGTATCATGCTGAGCACCATCAGGAACTTCAAGAGGCGTTTAAGGTGCTGAACCTCTCAAAGATACTGGGAACTAATCACATAAAAGGCTAAACACAATTCTGTTGCTTTTGTGCCCCTGCCTTTAAGTTGCTGCTCTAGAAGAAAACATAGGACCAACCGTGGTGGTGGTGGTAGAGTGCAGTAGCATTGTAAGAGCCCAATTCATGTTAAAACAGACTTTGGGGTAGAAATCAGTATGCAGCAGCTTGGGGGGAATTTCATTTAACTGAAAGATTTTGGAGTTGTTTTTTTTACTTAGCTTAAATTTTCGCGGGGGGGGGGAAACAATAATACCACATAGTTTGCTTTGCCAGTTAACTGTTTAGAGCTTTGAATATCAACATAATTATCTTGAAATCAAACCAGTTCTCAAGCAGCATTTTTCTCCCTTTGCCCATCTGTACATTTTGACTGATGGAAATGTTTTTTCACCAGTTTGTGTAGGTACAGTAAAATGATGTTTACTGAAATTAGCCTTGGAAGGGTAGATTTTTATTGGCAAACTAGAAATTGATCATGAATAAATTAGATGGTTCCTAACCATCAGGAGTGAAACAGCCTTGCACTAATTTGACAGCTATATAAACAGGACAGAGGGTGGGTTGCCTGTCATAGCAGGGGACTGAACTCCATGACCCAGGAAGTTTGCCATTCATGGGACCACACGACTGGAACAATCACAGTGGGCCAGATTTTTAAAGCTACTCAAGCTACTTTTGGATACAGCACTTGGCTGTTAAAATCACTTGGGGATTGCTCTGTTTAGTGTTGCAAACCCTAACTATCTTTAAAAATCTGGCCCAGTGTGCAGTCAGCACTAGACAATGAATGGAGTTACTGTTTGCTCCACATGTGTGTTTACAGCAGGAGACTTGAGCCTTATCTATACTAGAAAAGCACCAATGGCACAAATTTTGCTTGGGGGTGTGTGTGGGGGAGGGGGTTGGGGAAGGTGGACTCAATCACAAGCAGTTATGCCAATATAAAAATGTCTCAATCACCCCTGACAGATTTTACTGTGTAGAGCTGGTCTTTTGTAATTGGCAAACTTGGATGTGTTATTTGGAGAAAAAAAATACATAGTTGTCCCATCCTTGTCTCTTCCATACATATGGAGCTAGTCCTCCCTATAAAGCCTGGGCTTCAAGTGTGCAAGGTTCTGACTAGCTGCTTTAATTAGACTGTGCCTATGAGTTTCAGAAGTGCCCCAAGTGCATTGCTGTCTCTTTCACCAGCAAAAGCCCAGTATTGAGAGATGAAGACAACTGCTGGCATAAGCAACCTGCTGAGACCCAAAGATGGATTTCAATAAAAGGGGAGGTATCTAAATACATTATCAAACCTCAGATATTAAAGATTCAATGTGACAAAAAAATCAGGCTTGGCCACAGTGGCCCTAGAATGAAGATCTTACTACAATCTACCAACCTGTAGTCAAAAAACAGCTCTTCACCAGTCTGAATGGCTCTCTTAGCAAATATACCTATTCTGTGATCTCCATTAACCATCATAACTGTTTAAAAAAAAGAGAAAGTATACAGTCAGGACCTTTGCATGACTTATTTGTATTTACACATTCTGCCACCACTCTACAACAATGTTTCATGTATTGTTAGACTACCCCTAGATTAATTTTTTCTGGTATTACCTTTTGCATAGCAGTTGGGATTTACTGAATGGTTTGCAAATCGGATTTTGTTACCCTTGCGTGTTGCATCAACCACAAAATCTAGAAGAGAATGTAAGCAGTTAGAACAGGTTTCTAAAGAGCTTTAAGCACATCTGAGAAAATGCTGTACAGCGCACAGCCTATTTTATGCACCTGCCAGGTTATAACTTTAGTGTGTTCAGCGTGAAAGTCATTTTGAAAAACCTTCTCCGATGTTCAATTTTCCTCGGGAAAGGCTAACAAGTTGCCATATTAAAATATCATGGCAGCGTAGTTAAACAACGTTCTAAACTTCCTAAAACTGATGTTTCCACTTGCTGAGAATGTTTACACATTCCCCCTCCATCCATCTCCTGCCCAAATGACGTACAATGATGTTTCTAAATTAGATGGATCTCTTCTCTCTTTCCAGGTCTACAAGTTCTTTAAAACGTGCTGACCTTTATATAAAAAAGCTTCCTTGATGAATTTTTTGCAGCACTTAGGGCTAGATCCACAAAGGGGCTTAGGCAGTGCAACAGTGAGCACTGTGACACCTAGCTTTTAAGCACCACACTGTCCCATAGAATCCTCAGCCATGAGGTAGTCACCCAAGGCTCCCTATGCAGGGCATAGGGAGAGTTAAGTTCCTAGTTGATTTTTCAGAAGCTAGCAAGCTGAGGCCTAAGCTAGGCAATAGGAAATGCTAAGGTAAGAGATGGGGCTTAAGCCCCATCTATCAAAGGTTTTTAGGCACCTGATTCTTGGACAGACCCTTTCACAAAAGACAGCTACAGAGGACTCTACGTGCACGAGGCCCAATGTGGTAGGTATGCCTGCATCAGGCCCCACAGGTGAGAAGCAGGAATCACCTACTCTGAGAATCCCACCCGGCCATAGACGTGAACATGGGCACTCAGCAGTGGCAGAACTTAGGTAGTTTCATTCATGCCACCTGCACAAACTTAGGTGCCTGTGGGTTAGGTGGCAGTTAAATCGAGGTTTTGAAAATCTTAGTTGTGTCAATTAGAATGGATAGCTAGACATAATACATACCATTATTCAGATTGAATAGAAAGCTGCACATGTACTTGTCATATACCTTCCCTCTTCTGTCTGCCTCATCCTGAGAAATAATCTGCAAGAAATATTGCATATTTAAAAAGGCCACTTATTTTTCAGCTGGTAATAGAAATAGCTTACAGCCTCAAGCATGCTCCATATCTAAAGCCCATCATAACTGGAATCCTAACTTTTCCCATTCTGGAATGAAATTTATATGGCAAGTGGAATTAAGACAGGGAAAACTAACACTTCAGCTAAGGCTGACAAGTGGTCTTAGACTATGCTGTTCTGTGGGTGGATGCAAAGACCATGACTGCAAGACTAATAAAAGTCTACAGCTGTCATCTTGGAGACATTTCCAATTCAGCCATACAAAGTTACATTAACTAGGGCTCTCTTACTTAGTAGCCCAAAACAGCACCATCAGTTCAGCCTAGAAGGAAGACACACATTTTATAATTCTGTTTCTCTAAAGATATATAAACTTACATTAAAAAAAAATCAAAAACCAATTTTATTTAAAAAGTTTTTTCAATTCAACCCCTTTAAAATTAATTTTGAAATAGACAGTTTATGTTAAAGCCTAAGCTTATAATCATTTACATTAAATACATAAAATAATATTAAGCAGTACATGTTTGCTGCTACATTTTAAGAAAGGTGAAACCACTGAACTGGTAGAAGTCACTGGCTAAGCATCTGGAACCAATTTGTTGAAGTGCTAAGCCAGCTTTTATCAATAGCCTCTTCTACAGGTTCAGAGAGAATATTTTCTTTGATTCAGTTTATTCAACTAGTTCAGTTCTAGTTCATTCATAGTTGAAAAAGCAGGAAAGCTTGTTTTCCTCTTCCAATCAATGAATAAAAACTAGGTGTGAGAGGGTGAGATCTACTAGTTCTGAAATCTTAAAGGTCATGGCAACCAGAAACAATCAGTACAATTCACTAACAGATAATTACTTCCTTTAATAAATCAGTTTTAACTACAAAACATGTTTTGATAAACTTTTGGTAATTTTTTCCTCTTACATATCCAGCACACTTAAGGTAGTTTTATTTAAATTTAAAAAAAAATTAAAGCTGTTTTTGTGCATTTTCAATCACATCTGAAAATAGAGCTTGATACAAAAGTTAACTATCTAGTTAAGAAGAAATGCATCTTCACCATTTTCTTAAAAAAAAAATTAAAAATCTAAATGCAAGTTAAGCTACACAACTGCTTAAATAAATATGTACAGCTATAGTGTATTCTCCTGGTTAGCAAAAAGAAGCTCGAAATTTAGTGTAAAGACTACTTAGTCGCAAATCAATGTGTTTAATAGTTACCAACCAATAAGGATCAACCTTTCACTTGGAAAATAACTATTGTACAAATGCACAACATGATTTAATCATACTATGATTGAAAATGACAATTGTTGCTTTGATTTAAATCAATTCACTCTGTACAGGACACTCACTTCTGGGCCTTAGCTCTCCCTTTCACACAGCCTGATATCTACATTTGGGGCAGATGAGAGGGCAGTCTTGCCTACTGAATCTTGGCAGCATCTTATGCTGGCAGTCAAATGATTTTGCAAGAAACTCCAGATTTGCTTTAACTGGGACTGGTTAACTTTAGATCAGTATCAGAGGGGTAGCCGTGTTAGTCTGGTTCTGTAGAAGCAGCAAAGAATCCTGTGGCACCTTATAGACTAACAGATGTTTTGCAGCATGAGCTTTCGTGGGTGAATACCCACTTCTGTGGGTTGGGACCCCAAAGTGGGTCGGGACTGTTCCAA
Organism: Mauremys reevesii; assembly: GCF_016161935.1. Classification (NCBI taxonomy): domain Eukaryota; kingdom Metazoa; phylum Chordata; order Testudines; family Geoemydidae; genus Mauremys; species Mauremys reevesii. The sequence goes on from NC_052624.1 coordinate 98,904,179, forward strand.
CAGGGCTGGCATTAGACCTGGTGGAGCCTGGGGCCCATGCCCGAGGCTACAGGCCACCTGCCAGAGGCTGAAGCCCTTGGGTTTTGGTCCCCCTACCCACGGTGGTGGGGCTCTGGCGGGCTCAGGCTTCGGGTCCCCCATCATGGGGTCATGTACCAATTTTGTTGTCAGAAGCGGATCACAGTGCAATGAAGTTGAAGAAACCCTGCTTTAGATCTATCCTCTCTTCCAGCCTCATCCTCACAGGCACCCCAAAAGTCATGAAAAATCTTGCCAGTGGAAAAATGGCAGTATCAACCATGAATTCATCTATGCATAGTAGATGCTAGGGAAGCTTTTATTCTCTTGGCAATGCCAAGACCTTGAAACCTGCTGTGAATTATTGTATAACATTCCTTTATTCCACAAAAGGGTACTAAATCTACAAACAAGCTAGTTCCCAAGCCTAGAGACATTTAACCAATTTTGCTTTATAATTAGTCAAGGTCACAAACTGATACATCACTGAAGAAAGTGACCTTGAATATTTTAGTGAGACATCTATGTATAAAAAACAAATTTCTTACTCTTTTGCCAACGTACAGCTGTAACGCTTAAAACATACATTTGAAGCAGTGGTTTTCAACCTGTGGTCCTTGGACTAGTTCTAAGATTTCCTAAGAGGTCCGCACCTCCATTTGAAATTTTTGAGGGGTCTGCAAAGGTAAAAAAGGTTGAAAGCCACTGACTTGAAAGGTACTCTCTTTCCATACCTCACCACAGTACTCAGAGATGAATTCATTCTTCTGTACGGGATCTTTGATGAAAATTCCCCAGCCTGCCACATCTGAAGGTGCTAACAGCAAATGCTAGAGAAGGGGAGAAACAAGAAACGTATCATCTGACTTGGGTTTTCTGGAATGTTCAACTTAAATGATAAACATACATTGTCACTAACATTTGGGAAGGGAGGGTGGGGGGGGGAAGAAGGTGCACATAAAAGAGACCAGATACAGTGCTAATGAAAAAAACATTCCAGGGTAGAAGTGGCCACGGGGTAGAAACTGTTTGATTACAAATCCAAGTAACAAGACACATGCAAAACTGTATCTGTCTGTACTAAAGGCCTCCAGATCAGAATAGTAAAAAAACTGGGTAAATTAAGAGATTTTTAAGACTGCAAAAGTCTGCTTGTACAACTGCAATATTTACCACTTTAATATTAATCTGATTATGGAAACCATGAACCAGTGCTTTAAAATGCATATTTTTTTCATCCTACAAAATGTGATGCTCAGCTTAAGTTTACATATTTTGCACACAAAAGTTAGTACTGAAGAAAACAGTAGATGTTCCATTCCATAGTGGTACAAGTTGCATAAGGAGCTGTACGAAGAGGACTAAAGTAGCACATAACTCAGAATGGCAAAGTCGGTGGAAACCATTTTCCCTTTCAGGCTAGTCTCTCTCTTTTTGTTGGCCACAAAAACCACAGCAGAGTCCAAACTCCAGTGCACTGGGGATTTTTTGGAATAAAAACAATATTAGGCACCCCCCCCTCATTGTTCACATGATGTAAAAAGGCAAAAACAGTGGAGATAGGAAGACGTGTGTAGAAAGGTAAGCATATACACCTTTTTGGATCCCCTCTGAATGCTGCAGTTCTTGCAAGAAACATTTTTGCTGTCCCAGTGATCGGCTGCTCCACATGTCAGACAGAGGTCTGGATCACATTCACGTACAGCCAGATAGCATGGACACTGCTTAGTGTTGCACTGTGCTTTGCAGCGGCATCCAGGAAACCTGTTTTGGCCTTTAAAGAGGAAAGAAAAATAAACAAGTAAATGTGAAAAAAAGAATCACAGTTCAGGTCCTAAAGTTTAGCAAAAATACACTGATTCCTTGCCTCAGATGTCTCAGTTCCCCAATACTTAAGGTTAATACAAAGTGAACAGTCAGGCAGGGTGACTATGCAGCCTGCAGCTGTGAGCCTCCCAGCCAGCTTGACAGACTCAGGCTAGGGCTCTAAAAATAGCTATGTAGGCAGCACTTTGACATTGCAGCTTGAGTTCTGAAGCCTAGGGAGGTGGGTGAGCTTCACAGCCTGAGCTCCAGCCTAAGCTGCAACCTCCAAGTACTATCTAAAGAGCTATTTTTGGAGCACTAGCCTGAGCCAGTTGACCTACGCCAGGAGGCTCATTACCATAGGCTGAGTAGACTCTCTAAGGGTGTTTTCTCTGCAGTCTTCTACTGAATGAAGCGGTGCTCACCCTATGCACTAGTTTTGAAACTCTTCCTTTAAACAGAGGGATGGTAAGTTTCTTTACACAGGCTTTATATTCAAGAATAACCAACTCACTGCTCCTTAATGCCCCCGTCCTGCATTAATTTAAACACGTTTCTCTATGAGCACATATACTTAAGGTGCAGATTTTAATGAGACTAAGCAGCAAAGAGTCCTGTGGCACCTTATAGACTAACAGACATATTGAAGCATGAGCTTTCGTGGGTGAATACCCACTTCGTCGGATGCATGCTCCAATACGTCTGTTAGTCTGTAAGGTGCCACAGGACTCTTTGCTGCTTTTACAGATCCAGACTAACACGGCTACACCTCTGATACTTGACATCTTAAGTATGTATTTCAAAGCCATTTAGATGTTGCTGTACTTGGCATTGTTAATGCTTAACTTATTTAGAGATTTTTGTATCTTTATAAATTCTGAAAAGAACCAGGAAGCCAGAGTACAGGTGTGTGTACGCCCTTGTTTCTTACCTTAGAAATATCAGTAAGGAAAAGAGTGTTTTTTTCTGGTTTTGCTGGAGGACCACTTGGAGGCAGAGGATTTATTTTAAGCTTTTAACTCCCTACTTGAATGGGTGAAGGTGCTGAATTTATAATAAAGACTCTATTCAAAGTGTAATTAGCCATTAAAGTTGAACAGGAGTTAAGACAACCAAAGAGATGTAAACAGACTAAAAAGCACTTTCACTCCTTACTTGTAATGTCATTTATGGTTCTGGTCACCTAGATATAACCTGAAATAATGCTTTTTTTTTTTTTTTAAGGGGGGAGGGGCGCACAAGAGAAAGAAAAAACCTCTCTGAAAACTTTCCAGGCCTTCTTTAAATGTCAAAAAAACAGCAAAAAATGGTACACGCTCGTTTTTTTGCCCTTTGTAGCCCTTTTATTTAATATCAGCAAATTTGTGTCTACAAATGACACTAGTCTATGAAAAGACACTAATTGCAGATGCCTTCCAAAATTACTTACATTCTGAGCTGCACTGACAAAACTTCTCACAAAAGTTCTGAGCAATTACACAAGGACATGAGCTGTCACAAGGTTGACGAGGATGATCACATGGCTGGTAGTTGTAAACATGATTAGATGACCCATCTGAATAAAAATAGTAATAATTTGAAAAGATTAAGAATGAGAGAACTTTAAATTTGTTTAACCAAAAATTTCAAATGGGAAGTCCCGTCTTAAAATTCACTTAAACAAAAAAGGCCTATCAAACCTACTCTTCTCAAAGTATTAATAATAGAAAAGTACACGAAACAAAAATTGTGGCATTAACAAGATGTATGTTAACTTAATTACTGAGTTGTTTGCTTGCTGTTGCACCTCACCCCTCATATTACTAATCTGTAGTGTATTTAGAACCTAAGAGCTCGTCTACAGTGGGAATTGAGGAGCAGAACTATAGCTGTATAATTATTTGCATAGGCACTGACTGCATGGATGCTCCAGGGCTGGAGCAACCACAGAAAAAAAATTAGCAGGTGCTTAGCACCCACCAGCAGCCAAGCTCCTCTTCCTCCCCCAACTCCTGCCTACCTGTGGCCCCCCACCGATCAACTCCCTCCCCTCCACCCCAGGATGCCTTGGAACAGTTGTTCAGCAGCATGCAGGAGGAGTTGGGAGAGGGAGGAGCGGGGACAGGGCACCCTGGTGGGCAGAAAGAGCTGAGTAGGGGTGGAGCAGGGGGTGAAGAGGTGGGGCCTGGGGTAGAGCTGAGGTTGAGTGCCCCATGGAAAATTAGAAGCCAGCACCTGTGAACACTATAGCTCTGTATGTGGACAATCTAGACCAGTGGTAGGCAACCTGTGGGCCACATGCGGCCCACCAGGGTAATCTCCTGGCGGGCCACCAGACAGTTTGTTTACATTTGCACAACCGCCCACAGCTCCCAGTGGCCACAGTTCACTGTTCCCGGCCAATGGGAGCTGCGGGAAGTGGCGCGGGCCACAGGGATGTGCTGGCTGCTGCTTCCTGCAGCTCCCATTGGCTGGGAACGGCAAACTGTGGGCACTGGGAGCTGCGAGCAGCCATGCAAATGTAAGCAAACTGTTGGGCAGCCTGCTAGCAGATTACCCTGATGGGCCGTGTGTGGCCCGCAGGCTGCCCCCACTGATCTAAACTAAGGTCATTTTTATTCCACAAGAGGAATTATACTGCTTAGCAATACCCATACAATTATACCGCTATATTTCTGCTGATCAATTTCCCTGTGATGATAAGTCCTAGGCTCTTGAAGGCAGGAATCTTGTCTTTCACTTTATCTGTAGAGCAGCTAATAAACTTTGGGTGCTATATAAATTAATATCTGCCTTCAATCCACTAGCACTTATGCTGGTTTAGGTGTATTTGTATAATGTTATATCTGTTTCAGTTAACAACCAAGCAGCGCAAAAAAAAAAAAATCCACCACTGAACAGAAAATTATTCTTTAATCAAAGTCTCTCCCATACCCACAAATTTGTAGAGCAACTTGCAAAATGAAAAACAAAAAACCCACACAAATGCAGCTCATCACAATACAATAAGAGTTGTGCTGTGTTATTTGCACTATAACAAGGCCTGCCTAACGTGTTATGAATTCATTGCCTCCTTCCTATTTAGTTTTATTTTCTTTTAAAATATGCAAAGCGTTTTCTGAACAGCTGCATAAACAATGTGGAATATCCTCTGTCCCTGCTATATCAGTAATGTATGGTTACTATTCTTCCGTCTCCTTGTGACCCCTGACTCCCCATGAAAAAGTATAAAATGGCCTAACATCATTCAGAAAACATTAGTAGGATCTTAAAAATTCAGGACATAAAGTTGAATGGAAAGATGCTAACCCTTTTTCAGCTGTATCTTTCTGCAATGAGCAGCCCACAACCTGCAAAAACACAAAACAAACACAAGAAGGTTGACAGGAACTCCTCCTGTACTGGGCTGGGGAATGTAGCTGCAGTTCTAGGTACCTACAAAATCACTTAACTGGGAAAGTCTTCTGTAACAAGAATTCCTAAACCTTCTACATCAAAGTTTTACGGAAGAACCTCCACACTAGCCCAGTTTACTGCTAAAATCTGGTGACATTAACGTGCTTGAGGCGATTTACAATCTACTAAAAATTATGTTAGAAACCAGTGTTTTTAATTTTGCTTTAAAGCTGTAGTTCCAATATATTGTTTCTTTAGCAGTTAAAACTAATTGAACTACCAAGTTTCACCAATAATAAAGTTCAATCATTTGCAGCCAGGATTTCCTAAATTTATATTCCCAAGGAGTTAATTCATATGTTTAAATACCGACATTCAATTTCTATTGTTTGTGACTATGGGACAGACTGCCAATTTGCTTCTGTATAGATCTCCATTTCTAGAGAGAGTTAATACTTGTAACTGGTCCACGTAATGCAGAGTGTTGTGTGTAGTGAGAAATTCTCATGGTAGATTCAAATGTTTAAGGAACAGAACCATGAATCTGCATTTCTTTCCAATGACTACAAACACCCAGAAGTTCTTCTTTCAAAGCTTAGATACATTTAAATATATGTTTAACCAAATAGGAATTTCTACCTGTTAATTTCCTTTCTGCACAGCATTACGTCAATTTGGATTCTGATGGATTACTGTTTTCTCCTCCTGTGTACCCAACAGCTTTAACCAAACGCAACATGATTCTCCACACAGCTAGCTTACATTAAATGTGTGTTAACCTGTTCTCCATCCAATTCAGTAGACTCTTATCAAGGTAACTATGAGACTCAGAGTTCAGATTCTTAATTTGTTCGGATTTATAACTTTTCTTCAAAAAAAAGTTATACAAAACAGATTTAATTCCTTTTCAAGGTGGGTCACTCCAAGCGGGTATAATACTGAAGTAAAAGGATATAAACAGGTAAAAATTCCTATTTCTGCACTGTATTACTTCAGTTAAGAGACATAGAACCTCTCTAGAACTCTGCTTCCCAACTACTTGAAGGGAGAAATAAGATTTCAAGTCAGAAAATTTAATATAGCTCACATGATTATGTTACATTCGCCAAACACTGCAGACAAGTTAAAAGTAGAAAAGACTACACAACTGAACAATACTTCCACCACAGAAGCTTTCCTTCTTTTGGCCCAAGATGACAATATGGATTAGTAGTATGCCAAATTCCCTACCGGTAATGGAAGATTTTCATAGCTAAGACTCATGAATGCACAACTTAAATCAGACCTTTGATCATTACGAAGTGTCTATGAATTAAGTACTTCTCCAATTCTAACAAAGTCACATACCGTATATACTTGTTCATTAGCCCGTTCGTTTATAAGCTGACCCCCCCCCGCCCAATATGGTTAGGTAAAAATAGCAAAAACTATACGACGCTTTCATAAGCTGACCCTATATTTCTGGGGTTGGCAAACTTTGGCTCCTGGCCCGTTAGGGTAAGCCGCTAGCAGGCCAGGACGTTTTGTTTACTTGGAGTGTCTGCAGGCACAGAGCCCCTCAGTTCCTAGTGTCTGCAGTTTGCCACTCCCATTGGCTGGGAACAGCGAACCGTGGCCACAGGGAGCTGAGGGACTCCATGCTTGTAGACGCTCTAGGTAAACAATGTATTAAATATTCAATTCAATGATTCCATAGAGTTTTAAATAATCAAATGTTGGTGTAAACCCATTTATAAGCTGACCCCCACTCTTCGATGCGTCACTTTTTTACAAAAAATATTCACTTTCTGAACAAGTATATACGGTACTAATGTCCTGCAAAGGTCCAAGGTGTGCCACCTTCTTTCTAAGGGCGCATTAGATTGCATAGAAAATTTGGCAAGGAGATGAATTAAAATGAAAGATTAACACTTTGGCCAAGAAGATCAGAACCAAAATAACTTTACGTGGTAGAAAATTAGATATGGAAGTTGTGATGAATTATGCCAGCTCACTGACTCTTCTGAAGAAAACTAGGGCCACCAAAACAATACTTTGAGAGTTAAGGATTAAAGGTATATTGTGATCATGAGTTCAGAGGGGGAATTAAAGAGGACATTTAGGGACCAAGTGAATGCTTCAACATGGGCCAACTGGGATAATTAGAGGTCTGACTAGTGCTCTTTGATATTGGCGACGGGTTGCAACATAAACCCTAAGATTAGCATGGTGACTTTCAGAAACTGAATGACTAAGAGGTAGAAGGTTGCCTGGAAGCACTATAACTTTCCTTTAATGGCCTCAACGAGTGACATACTGGGGATAGGACAAGTGGTGGGGGTGAGAGATTTTTCACCAATAATTCTATTTATCTCTTCTTCCATCCTACTCAGCAACAGAAGACAATGTTGAATTTTCAACTACCAGGAAGCAAAGAGGCAAAAGTGTCAAGTGGGAGATTTCCACAGCAAAGTAGTAGTAGGATAGTATAAAATAGAGGAACTTCAAGTGATGTTTCCCATGGGATGCAAGATGAAATAAATACTGGACCATGACAAACAAACAATTACTAGTGAGTAATTTCCTCTTACTGTACATGCCACTTCTCCCATTCTCCCCAGTAATAGTCAGGAGGTGTTGCAAACATCAAGCCAGATGAGGTAGGCTTACCAAGAAGTGGTACTTGGAGAATCTTTCAGGCAAGAGCAATTTCAGTATATAAATACATGTTGGAAGATGAGAAAGCATTCACAAGTGTTGTTCCTAAATCCAGGTATCAGGAACAATAGGCCAATTACTGATGTTGGATCTCCAACAAAGTGGGAGACATCTGGTTCCTGCCTGCCTGCACATTTAATAACTGAATGCTTCTGGATTATGTTCACTTCTGATTACTGAAATCGTTTGTCAAATATGTTGACCTTTCTGGCTAAAAATCCAGAAGATGCTGACATCAACTGGATAGCAGCTATAGACATTTCTGGGGAAACTGCTAAAATCTGTCCCTAGTAATGGCATGAAGACAACACTGAATCTGTCTCAAGTTTAGAAATGAAAATTCAACTGGTATATGTAGTTAGATCTGTTGGAAAAGTAGGTTTTTGCTTTTCTGCTTTTGTTCTCATTAGACTCCTTAAATATGCTGTGTCTAGACTCGCTCTAAAGATGCAGCCTTTTACAGGGGAATGCAAGTAATTTGGGTCAAGACATCAGCCACACTGCTTGCCAGGCCACGATGATACTTAAGATGCCTTTGGACAAGAGCCTCAGTATCCTGGGCAGAATAATACAGAAAAGCTATAGCGAGGTGCTGTGAAGAACCAATCCCTGAAGAATAAGGACAGAAAGAAGAATTGAAATGAAATCTCTCTGGATAGAAAATCATTATTTCTTCACTTAAGTGTAGTCTAAGAAACGAAGTCAAGTCCTATTTAATGAGGGAAAACTCATTACAGCTGATCATTATTAATCCAGTGAGATCAGAGGGAGATTGATAACTATTTCATTCATATCAACTAGATATGGATGTAAGCACATGAGAATGAATGACTAAAGTACAAATTTCTCTCCTCTCAGTGAATGGTCACATTCTTTTGAGTTGGTGGAATTGTTGCTCTTTATTCAATTGGTTAAACTGGTTGTCTCTTATACAGAGCTGTTTTCTTGGTTTAATTAGTAAGAATAGTTTTTACAAATTGTCAGGCTGCAGAGATGATACATAAAAAGACACCTCAGGATAACTGAAGTTATTAGGCTCCTACAACAGAGGTGTAAAAAAGAAAGTTTTCCTCTCTCTTTAGCACAGCATTATCAGGAATCTAAAAGACTTTGGCATAGTAAGGAGCAAAGGAAACTGCTCTTAGCAATGAGCAGGCTGTATTTCCTACTAGGCTCTCCATTCTTTAAGCAGACTGGGATGCTAAGATGGTGTGGGAACCCGATGCTGCAGGAAGTTAAGTTTGGTAGTGCTCATGTGGAGTAAACAATAGCAGTTTAGCTTGCAAGACAGCTTCAGCATATTGGTAAAGAGGCCACCCAGACTGAACAGAAAGCTTAATGAAAAAGTGCTACCAAGTCAGGTAGGAAAGATGTTACAAAGGCTCTTAACTGAGCCTGATGCTGCTTTTTCTCCTCTACGAATGGAGCTCTCCTTCAGAAGGATGGTGCCTGTGAATGTAGGAAGCCATTATGAATTGTTCTTCAGGCTCTCTCCTGTCTTCAGGCAGAAAGGAACTGGAGTGTGCAGCAGGCTCTTCAGAGCCTGCAATGGAAGCCATGTCCCAAAATTAGGAGAGTCAGAGAAAGGTTGTTCAACACAATTTACGCAGTCTGGCTCCAGTACAGTAGATTCAGACTGGAAACAACATAAAGAACACTTTCTACCTCTTCGGAGTGTTTCAGCCACTTGTAAACCTCTAGCTGCATCTCTCCCAAGAAGGCAGAGAAACAAGAAAACCATCATGAACAAGTGTGACAATATTGTTTTGTTTTACTCAAGATGCTTCTTACATAGGAGGAAAAGTAACCCATTAGTCTTTGAGCTGACATAGTAAAATGCAGAATCCAATGAGATGCTGTAAAAGCATTAAAGACACCCTGAAATCACTTATCACTGACACATTGGTGACCAGTCAGAAAGAACACATTGGTGTATAGCACTTCCCCACCCAATGAACCAGAACAGAGAAAACCAGAATGCAAAGCTAACAACATTCCTAGACAGAGCTGCCAACTGTCCAGTTTGGCTGGACAATTTCAGATTTTGAAAAATCTTGCCCACCAAATGCCTCAGGACAGTTGAGAGCTATGAAGCAGAGGGAGCAATGGTACTATTGTGATCTGAACAGAGCAGGACCGCTTCCAGCTGTTCACTGACCCCCTTTTCTACCCTGGTTTGATTGTCTCTCTACACTACAAGCAGTCAGTTCATTTTATCACTGTTGCAGCTTCTGCACGAAGATCAATGGAAGGCTCTCCTTGAGCAAGAAGACTATGAAACAGGTAGACGGGAGCCAGGAAAGTAATAGGGATTAATTGCTGGAAAAAGTAGGGGGAGGGGAGAAACAGGCAGCCATTCAGGAAAAATAGAAAAAGTTTTTCGAAGATCTATTGGCTGCTGACAGTTCTTCTCTTCCTTTTTTCCTCTCACCCTTCTAGGAATAAAAACATTCACCAGAATACGCACAGAATTGTCCCATGCTTGGGTTTCTGTTGGACCACAGATTTTTAGTTGACAAATTGTCCCTATCAAAAGCGTTCACATGTTGCAAAGTAGATAGACAAGAAACAGGGGGGAAAGGGAGCATTTTAAAAAACTTTTAGAAAGTTAATTTTGGATGGGCTTTTTATAGCCTCAGAAAGAGCCTTATAACAGCTTTCCTTATCACTTATCTCACTAAAGGTAGATAAGTTGCCATATTATTTTTGTCTTGTACTGGAACTTTAGTAGACTCCTAGCATGGTTCTTCAACTAAGTATGTAGTTGGTAAATAAGCCGGAATGTCTAAGTCCATGTAGGTGATCAAGAATTGTTTTGTTTTTAAAGGGAGGATGTGTCTTATTTTTCCAGCAAATTACAGGTTATTGCTTGTCTGAAGCATTACATTTTACCATATGGACAAAATCTGCATACTAATTTGCAGAATATCTTCTATTCACTACTGATTCAGACTATTATTGGGAAATGACATAGTCACATGACTTACTGAAGTGTTATTTCTTAAAAAAACCCTCAAGGAATCAAGGAATGTTGCCCAAAACAAAAAAACAAAAACAAAAATCTACTAAGTGGTAGTATCTCCTTTTCCTTTTCTTTTTTTTTTAATTCAACAAAACCTAACCTATTCTACATCAATGTGAATTTTTGATTATTATAACATTGTCTGGAATAATGTGAATCTAACCCTAACTTGAATTTACTTGTTGCAATAAGCCTATAAGCACCTTGGAAAAACTTGACTATTTATAAAGGTAGAACAGGGTTTGTTTTGTTTTTGAGAAATTGGACAATTTTGTTTCACTGATGTTCTTTGAAAGCAAAGGAATAAGGAGAAGAAATAAGCAGCCTTTTCTTTCAAAGACCTTACTTGTATTCTGCTGGCTCAATACGTCTCCTTTGGCAGTGGTTCTCAACCAAGGGTCCAGCGCCTCCTGGGGAGCAGGTTTCAGGGGGTCCGCCAAGCAGGGCTGGCATTAGACTGCTGGGTCCCAGAGCAGAAAGCCAAAGCCCCACCTCATGGGGCTGAAGCCTGGGGCCCCAAGCCGACAGCTGAAGCCCGAGCAACTTAGCTTCATGGGGTCCCCGGTGGCATGGGGCCTAGACAGTTGTCCTCCTTGCTACCCCTTAACACTGGTTCTGGCTTTTATGTGCATAAAAACAGTTATGGCACAAGTGGGCTGTGGAGTTTTTATAACATGTTGGGGGAGCTCAGAAAGAAAAAAGGTTGTGAACCCCTGTCCTATGGGTTATCATGTTTAGCTTCTAAGGTTATTTATTAACAGATTTACCTGTGCTTCCTCTTCTTCTTTCTTGGAGGAGTATCAACATCTTCAGCAGGAACTGGAGCAATAATACTAGATTCTTTTACTCTAAACTCATACACCTAGCAAGAGATACCATAACATATATCTCACTGATAGAAAATGAAGCTTTCTATTATGTTAGAATGATTTCCTCCAACACCTTACAAATTATAACAAGCCACAAAATTTCTTCTTTATAGATATGTCTCTTATTTTATCTTATTTGATCTTAAATGATCAAATAAAAATAGCTGTGTATTTTAAACTGTATGATACATTCAAATCACTAAAATTCATTGTACAAATTTTTAAAAATCAGAGAAGACAGGGTTCTCAGGAAAACCAAGTTGGTTAATAAATTCTCTTATAATAAGAATGAGTATTAACATATATTTTCTATCCAGTTTTGAAAATAGCATGCTGCCACCTAAATAAGCAATTTTCACTTCTTACCTGCCTGCATGTTTTGGTCCCAATTAATCTAGCAATTGCACAGAAGTTGTCATAGTAGGTGCCAATGAGAACTCTGAACATTGAGGCTTCTGCACCACTCCATTCCACATTCTCAGGAGGCTCAATATTTGGCTTCATCTTTATTGGTGTCTGACACCTGGAATTTGCCTCTGCAACATCAAGAGCATCAATCAGGTTGAGGCTTCTCTCACAATTTAAGTTTCCATGACTCTTAAAAACATCAAGTTATATGAACTGTAACAGAACAAAGTCCTGGTTTTTTTAAGTGAGAAGACACCACATACAGAAATTTTAACACATCTACAGACAGAAGCTATAATCAGACAGTGGGAAGAATTCAGGTAGCACAGTCTAGCTTCTGAAAGTATTCAGGAGATAGTGCTGAACAAATGAAGTTATTCTGAACTTTCATTATAAGGCTCTCTGTGATAAAGATACCATCCCATATCTTCTAATTAAATTAAAAGTCCAAATACACCCAAAAATATGTGGCTTCTAAGGTTGCTTAATTACGGTTTGAGACCTCTCCTGACAATCACAATTCATTTCTTATTAAAGCATTGACTGGCCTCACCAGAGGAACTGGATGTTTCATCTTTCTTCTCTTCTTCCTCTTTATCATTATTTTCACCTCCAGTTTCTGCTCCTGCTTCCCTGTCACTATCTGTGTCCTTTGATTCCAACACATTTATTGTTGGTGTGCTGGGCCTGCTGGTGTTATTTGGAAGTCTTCCTCTTCGGCGGCCACCTGGGCGCTTTGGTGGCGTCTTTATTCGCTCAGCAGTCAGTGCAGCTGCAAACTCCTTTGCCCCTTCCTAAATAAAGAATAAGAGTCTTCAGTACGTGGATTTGAAATGTTTTAATTTGGGAAGGAGGGAGGTGAGAATGGATCACTAGTCACTTAAAGCCAAAACCTGAATCATGAAAAAAATGCATAATTTACACAGCAGGTTTCAGATAAAATAACTATTTACATATTTTAATATAAATCTAAAAATGTTTATCTACAATGCTTTTCAGTCATCTCATGTTCATGATCTTTACTGTGTGCATCAATAAAGTACACACTGAGATCTCAATTTACTTAGCTTTGATATTAGTACCCAAATTCTATTTTCACTTAAAGAAATGAAAAAATACTTTCATCTTTGATGATGGACAAATAAAAATTTTCCAGCATAAAGTCCATTGCCAAAAACAGAAATGTTGGGAACTGTTAAGGTGTTATAAATAAAAAAAGGTCTGGTATTACAGGGAAAGATGAATACAGCATAGTATTTTCTCTCATTTTCTTTGAGATGGATATGATTGACAGAATGTATAGCAGGCCTGCACAACATGCAGCCCACTGTACGGCCCGCAGGCAAGCGGCGGGGTGGGGCTACTGGGTTCGCCCCCTGCCCGGAGGGGCGAGGGGGCTCGCCTCACAACCCCACGTGCGCCGCGCTCCAACCACCCTAACGGCCAGAAAGGCACATGTCTCTGTCTCCCGCTTCCCCCGCCTGGCGTACAGTGGGTGCATCATTTCCGGGACCTGCTGAGGTGGGAAGCGCTGGCCACAAGGCAGAACTGGAAGTGCTGAGTGAGGGGAGGGGCGTCCGGCCTGGGCTCGAGCCGCAACTCGGGTGGGCGGGGGGGAGGACTGGGCTGAGACACCCACCCCCCAAATCCTCCCTTTGGTTGGGGGCGGGGCGGCTACTGCGCTGGTTGGTTCCAGGGCGGCCTCCGTAGAGATCGGTGGTGGGTGGGTTTGAACTGTCTGTGGGCGGCCAGGAAATCCCCGGGGGAGAAGTAGAGGGGTGGGTGTGGGTGTGTATGGCGCCTGCCCTGCCCCGACTGCTGCTGAATCCTATGCACCCAAGCCCCAGCTCCCAGCCCTGGGGAGGGGGAGAGGCAGGGAGGTGCTGACAGACTGCAGGCGCTGTGTTCTGGGCCTGCGCCAGCTGCCCTGCCACTATTACAGGGAGCAACACACAGCTCTCCCTCCCCCCTCCCCAACCTGGAGAGTGAGGCAGCAGGTACCCCCTTCAGCTGCCCCTCTCAGTACACACTCAAACCCCTCCCACACACCCCAAATACTCCCTCCCAGTACACAGACACACCTCCAGCTCCCCCTTTGGCCATGTCCTGAAATATGGTAACCCTATACTGTTAGAGGTACATACTTTCATATGAAATAATTCAACTTCCCAATTTGAACTTAGGCCTGGTCACTGGAGTCACTATCCTTACTTTTGTGAAAAGTGCTATGAAAGCTTTGACTGCAAGTTGCTAGCACCTAAATTTTACATTTTCATTAGCACAGTATCTCCTAACACCACATGGGACATTAGTCATCAACAGAGTTTCCTACAGCACTGCATATTATGGCTTGACTGGATTCATTTGACTACAGGCTTAACCTTTTTCAAACACTTGATTTTTATTTTTTGCTAAATAGAAAGTACAAAAAAACTCCCAACTCTCTATCTACCCAGTGAAATAAGTTCTCTTACCAGATGCTGATAACAATGCTGTCCACAAGGTTTATTATCTATTGCTGTTTCTGTATTCTTCCGTTTGTAAGTGTTAGGAGTTGCGTGGAATGCTGTAAAATAAAAGTATTTCTCAAGTATTTTTAAATATGTGTTTCATGAACAAATACTTGCAAAATTGAAAATTTATCTGAACTTCACCAAAAGTGGCCTGATGGCAACCATAGTAACAGTGAAAGAAAAACCTAAATGGTATTTTATTTACCATTTAAAAAAAAAATTTTTTTTAAAAGAATGGGCAAGTAAAATTGTGCAAAGCTGATAACTTATAGTATGTGTTTCCACCTATTCAAATCACTATCTTAAGTAAAAATGATTACCCTTTACACACACAGGGTCCTGAGTTAATTTTGTTTCCCCTGCCCTCTTTCAGACAGAGCATTGGTACTACTAGTGAGAGTCAAACTTCTTATTCAGGGACTTTCCCTCAAGAACATGCTCCTTCCTGCTTCAAGACCAGGACAAATAGTGGCTGACACCTAGGTAATCAATCCTGATTTTTGCAATCATCAAAGATCTCATTTACATTAAACATCTGGAACTTTAAAAAGTGGGAGCAAATTTTTACTATACCCACTTCCAGGCCACTTCACACTGCTTTGAAAGTGTAAATATGCCTTAGTGTAAATGAGATTTCAGTGTTCACATAGATGCAAAATGAGATTTAATAATTCCCTTAACTGTTCCTTTGATGTCCAAAGACCACCTCAAAAGAATTCTTCACCACAGAAAAATACAATAAAAAAAAAAACAAGCCCTTTCGAATATCTTGACTTTGCTCTTTTTGCTGTAAGATCTCAAGTAGTGTGGGAAACTTGCAGCTACACTGTCAATAGAACGTGTGTTCTAAATTATGTAGGTGCTTTTGAAAATTCCACATGCAGCCTGATGGTTATTCAATTAGTTCTCCAGTATTTGAGGGGAAAAACTGAAATGACCTAATGTTTCCAATTTCTTTTTAAGAGGGTGTGCATGAAAATTAAATACCATCTCTGAGGTCATCTTTATACATCATAAAAAAGCAATGAAGAACACACTTTTGTTCTGTGGTTCACCGTCAATATTTCAAGAGACATTCATATGATCATTTGTTCAAAAGATACTTAGCCCTCTTAACCACAGATCAGGGTCACCATGGAAGCATAATCTAGATAAGCTACCTCACTGATATCTTTCTATATTAGCTACGCCTGAACTGAACAAATATAGCCAGGAAGGAAGATAAAAATCAACTTCTTTTCAGAGGAATCCAATGACAGAGGGAAAAAAATTGGTAAGAAACTGAATGTCACTTATATTTCCAGTGGGCTATTACACACAATGAAGAAAACAAATAGAGTGAGAATCAGGCTCTGAAAGGATAACTAGCCTCCATTTAACCTCTAGTATACATTGACTAATATTTATTTTTAAAGCTATTAAAGATCTTTTACAATTTTGCCACATTAACATAACAGCAGTGTTTACATTTCTCCCTCAATTTAGTATAGGGAAAACCTGAATAACATGAATTATTTTCAAGCAGCAATAGTTAAGATGTAAAAGCAATTGCTGTGCATTCACAAGATCGTATGTCAAGTCTCAGTGGTAAGCAACTTAATTCCATAGTGAAAATCTGATACTCAGATTGCACAATTCTGAAGCACAAAAGATAAATTTTAGACTATGGTAGTACACCTCTACCACGATATAACGCTGTCCTCGGGAGCCAAAAAAATCTTACCGCGTTATAGGTGAAACCGCGTTTTATCGAACTTACTTTGATCCGCTGGAGTGTGCAGCCCCGCTCCCCCGGAGCACTGCTTTACTGCGTTATATCCAAATTCGTGTTATATCGGGTTAGAGGTGTACATATAGCAAAATACAGAGAAGAGTTTGAACTCAATATCACAAAGACTGAAACACTAAACATGCTGAGCCAGATCCTCAGCTGATGTAAATCGATAGCTCCAAAGACTAACATAGAACTGCACCAATTTACACCAGGACCTGCTATCCTCTGAAATTAGTGTAGTTCTAGGGTACTTTTTAATCCCACAACCTAAACGGAATTGGTATATTTGGTTCCAATTTAAACCTAATAGTTACCAATAAAGCCCAGTTGAGGCTTAGTAAGTACCATTTAAAAAAATAGTAATAATAATGGGGGGCAAGGGAGAGAGAACATTCATGAGACTCAGACTGTTCCCAAATACTTTGTATTGCTCTACATGGGCTTTGTAATCTGATGTCTGAAATTGTGATTCTTAAGCACCACAAGTCTTTACATTGCTTTATAATATCAAATAAAATATTAACAATACTATTTTAGTTAAAAAGTTCTTACCATCAGGTGTCCCAAATATGTTAAATAACTCCTTACCAAACTCTATATTTAGAAGTAATAGCTGCATTGTTGAACTCTCAGTTACTAGGAAGTGCCAAAGTTCAGGATAAATGCACAACTTCAGCTCTGCCGCCTTTGGAGCATGCATTATACTTAACTTTACCATTTCTTATTCCCCTACATTGAAGTTTATAGCTTTAATATTTTCTGTAGTTTCTGGAATGTATGCATGTATTCTACACCTATACAGCCTTGATGTGTTCAGATGTTTTGTACATTAAATATATGAAATATACACTCAAAGAAATCTTATACCTCAAAACATTTAATGCCAGACGTTTTAAACATTATTTTTCAGTTTCTAAAAATAATGAAGGGAAGCAGGAAAACAGAAAGTAGTAACACAGAGGAAAAGCAAGTCTTTCAGTATTTAAAATGTTTAGGGCTGAAAATATGGACTTGTTATTGTTCTGAAAGACTTTTACTTTCTTCTATATTAACAGTTTCTCCTCTACTCTCCACAAGGAAAATGGCTCTGCAGTAATTTGAGAATACAGCTGGGAACATTGCTTGCAAGTGGTTTACAAGACTGTAGCAATCTGCAGAAATCAAAACTATTTTAGTTATATGTATCAGTTTCACATGTGAACATTTCCACTACAATCTCTTATGGGTGCGGCTATATTTGTCCTAAAATTGTGTGCCAATACTTTTCTCCCTGGTCTGCACAAAAGCAAATTTAAAAAACGAAACCAAAAAAGAAATCTCTGCTGTTGTGCTTCTGTTCTATTGCAAACTAGGCATTTCAGCATTTTAACACATCACCATGGACATCTGAAAAAGAAGGTGCATCGGGAGTTAACATACAAATACTTTAAAAACTACACCACGAGAATTTGTCTACATCAGTCAAAACTGTGTTGGGTATTTTTTATTGCTGTTGGTTGGGGCGGGGAGCAGGGAAGAGGACCCATTCGCATAGAAGGGATGTCAATATTGTGAATGTCATTCTTGCTATAGTGGAAAGATTTTGATGTTTTTCTCTCCCCGACAGTGGAAGGTTTCAGTTTCCTAGGGATGCTGGAGTCTGGAAGTTCATTCCACAGCCGGATCTCTTCAATCAAGACTGGAATCATTCTCCTGGGATTTTTTATCTGCATTGTCCCCAATTGGCTCAAATCCTCAAGACCTTACTCATTCCTAATATTTATGAAGGTGCAAACGCATAGGCAGTATTTTAGCCTGGAATGTACATTTGTTCCATAAACAAGCTTTTTGGGAAGTTCTCTATAACCAATAATTATCCTTCTTCTAAATTCTATTATTCCAGACAATTAGGTATAACTACGAGCAAAAGAAGACAGTAATACACGCTGTTCCAGTAATTTCATCACCTGTATATAAAGGGGTACCCAGCTCATCAAGTGTACTTGACATTTCAAAAGTTAATAACTTCTTTCCAGCATTTTACTAGAAATTCAAAATATTTGGATAAAAAACTTGAAACTACATAAAGTGACGCTAGTCTCAATAAGAAGGGGGTCTGGACTGATAAACAGGAGGATATAAAAAAAACCACCCACAGATCAAGTGGGTAATTTCCATTCCAGACCTTTGGACCTCCTGAAGTAGCATTCTGATTGCTATAGGGTGGAATTAGCACTCCACAATGGGCTCCTCCATTTCCTCCAAAAACTGCATCCACTGAGGTCTAGACTTCATCCTGCAATGCTCAGCAAAGGTGTGAAGGTAGCACACAGTGACATTTTAACAGATTGCTATCAGAGATGCATCTGCTTTCTCCAAGAGGCAGCTCATTAATATTGAGTGGACCCTAAATGCTGCCAACGCTGTCTTCTCACTCTGAAGTAAACTTGGCCAATTAGTTGTTTAGTCCCAATTCAACAAGGTGGATTTGGCTATATGTCCTTTTTTAACACCTTCATATACAATGAAAGGTGTCAGACAATCTGAATTTCTGGGTTCTTTTCAGATAAATTTTTCAAGTTCTAGTTCCATTCAAACAATGTCATCTTGCTTCTTTGTTGTTACTGGGGATAGGACAAGGAAAGTAGCAAATACATCCTGCTTCTGAAGGAAAGAAGAGGGGGACTTCATTAAAAAGCATGTGGCGCTATCTTAAGTGCTACCTGGTCCTGATGAAAACTATGTAGGAAGGAAGCTTGTAGATAGCAGGTAGGACCAAATTACCTTTTCATTATGGATTGATCATCATTCTCAATTTCTTCAGTCTTTAAAAAACAAAACAAACCAAAACCTGTGATGCAATGAGCCCCCACAATGGCACATTATCTGAATGAACCTGAAAGGTTACAGTTCCTGCTGAATTAACTTTCAGTGAGCCAGCATTCATCCCTATGTCCCAACTGTCCTGCCAAAATTCCAGGATATATGAACTTCCTACACAGCACAGGAATACTACCTATATTGCCACACTACCTTCCAAATTCTCATACTGCAACAGGATAGATTACACCTCTACTCCGATGTAACATGACCCGATATACCGCGGTAAAGCAGCGCTTGGGGGGGGCCGTGCGCGCCAATGAATCAAAGCAAGTTTGATTAACACGGTTTCACCTATAACGCGTTAAGATTTTTGGCTCCCGAGGACAGAGTTATATCGGGGTAGAGGTATATTTATCAAGATTAAAATGGTACTGTATTTACAGCCATGCCATATCCCTGAAGCGAGTTTGATCACTGTGGCTGACAAAGTCCAATGTGAGGAGATTTATTGCTGGAAGCCAAAATGACAATTGCAGATTCACCCATTCTGTGAACTAGTGTCATTTTGGCCAGTCCTCAATTATGAGGATAATGTGTTCTGTGGGCCTGGCTATCTTTTGTAGTACCTTCCTCATCATGGGCCAGAGCGGGAATACCTATATAACAAGGAAAATTCAACTTTTAGACATCTATTCCCTCAAAACCGAACATGGAATATTATATTTATTCTCTGAACTTCTGAAATACTCAAGACATCCTGTTGCTTTGGTATTAATCAGATTGATATGTTGTTCCCCATACTGCCCTGAACAGCTTGTGACTGATTTTTCATTCCACTAGACATATGTTGTCTGCTTAGCTAGTCTTTCATGTTGTTTCAATTCTCTGCTAGGAGAGTAGCTGACAGTTCTAATGGGTGTTTTTTCCATGTCAACATGTGCTGTTCTTTGGCCATCTTTGTGTGTCTCCCTGCCTATTTATGTAAGCAACTGTGATTATGCCATCACACTGCACTCAAAATGACTAGTTGGGAAGCCTGTATCAGAAGTCTTACCCGCCTCATATGGAGGTAGTTGATCAACCATGTTTCTCTCCCACCCACCCCCTTTGCAGCCCATTTGCTTTGAGCAGTTATTTGGAAAGATGGGCACAATACTACATTCCAATAGAACAGATATATTCAAAGTTCTCCCATGGGAATGACCCAGGTTACATCCTTTTCCCCAAGTTAATGTTATCAACCACCACCTAAGAGAGCCACAGCCAACATTGAAAAAGATGTTACATTTTGGTTCCCAGTGGGAGAGCAGAAAGGACTGAAGCATTGTCCTACAGAAGCAGGCTAAGGCACCACCTACATTTTCACTGCCATGGATCCCAGTACATGCAATTCTACAGCCAATGACTAAGATCATACAGGAAGGCATGTATCTGACACTGAAGTATGCCATGCCTGTGCCATGCTAAGAAAACTCTGCCAGCTTCTGAGCTGAGGCAGACTAACTGCTAAGATAAGAATACGGGGCTCTTTGTTCAATTAACAATCCAACAATAGCAGTCTAGGAAGGTGCACAGGTGACAATGGCATCCTATTAGTTTTCTACCCAATTTTCCAAGCCAATCATCTCAATATATGCTTTTCTTTCAAGGCTGCTACAAGTACCATCACCAGCTTGGTGAATGTCCTTATGACTGTTTACAATTTAAAAACAGAAGCGACTGATGAAAATTTTAAAGGCACAGAAATCACTGATAACGTAACAGAAGCTATTCTGAGTTGACTGAATGGTTCAGTGACTTCAAGGAAACTTGCAACACACATTGGGTATAAGTTGCATTTTTCTTTAAACTGAAATTTATGGATCCATATTGGGTGCTACATGGTCTGGGAAAACCAGGATGATGCCCTAGATTTTCAATAGGTGAGCCAAAGTGTTTTAGGTGCTCTGCCTTTTTGTGAGACAGCAGCAAGTGAACTGGATAAGGTATCTGGGTTTAGAACAACTTCTTCTTAGCATATGCAAAATGTGCCTGGGGTAGCATGTGTCCAGGATTCATCACTGAATTTGGTCTGCTGGCTGGATCATTAGCTTCTCTGGCCCAGGCCGGGCACTGATGGGGAGTGAGATGTGAACACTGAGCCATGGCCCCCCAGTTCAGGGCCGGTGCAAGGATGTTTCGCGCCCTAGGCGAGACTTCCACCTTGCGCCCTCCCCTGTCCCTGAGCCCCCGCCCTGAGGGCCCCCCCCCAGCAGCTCATCCCCCATCCTCCACCCTGAGGCGCTCCCCCCTCCACAGCAGCTCATCCCCCATCCTCCACCCTGAGGCGCCCCCCACCCCAGCTCACCCCTGCTCTGAGCACGCGCCACTGCTTCACTTCTCCCGCCTCCCAGGCTTGCGGCGCCAATCAGCTTAGGCGCTGCAAGCTTGGGAGGCGGGAGAAGTGAAGCAGCCACAGCGTGCTCGGGGAGGAGGCGGGGCAGGGATCAGCTGGGGTGGGGAGTTCCCCTGAGTGCTGCCCCCCTCCTTACTTGCTGCAGGTGGCCCTCCCCGCGCTTCCCTGCCCCAGCTCCCTCCGCCTAAATGCTGGCGGCGACCAGGGGGGCCGAAGATCCGGCCACCGTGGTCGCTGCCAAAGAAAACGCCGTCCCCCAAATCCTAGTGCCCTAGGTGACCGCCTAGGTCGCCTAAATGGTTGCACCGGCCCTGCCCCAGTTCAGAACTGATGTCTATTGAATAGTCTCATTTAAAGATAATGGAGATCCAAAGTCATGTTGGCTGATCTACTGAGGAAGTGGCAAATGCTAGCAACTATGGTATCTGACACTGCATGGGTCAGCATATCTTCATGCCAATCTGCTTGAAGGCAAACAAAGAGGAATGCTGTTCCAACCTCTGTGGAGACAAAAGGAATGGTCTTTACCAGGACTCTCTCTTTTTTTGGTTACATTGAGCTCTCTTCCTCTGGGGTGCCAGCATCTAGTCAAGTTTAGACTGAAAGGAATACTGCTATTTCTGAGGCTTGATGTGTGGGGAACCCAGATTTAATGTATCTAGAGGTCTTTGCCAACCAGAAGTGGCCCTTTAAAGGCTAGGCCAGGGGTCGGCAACCTATGGCACACGTGCCAAAGACGTCAAGTGAGCTGATTTTTAATGGCACGCTGCTGCCTGCCGGGGTCCCGGCCGCCGGCCCCGCTCAGCCCGCTGCTGGCCTGGGTTCGGCAGCGGGCTGAGCGGGGCTGGCGGTTGGGACCCCGGCAGGCAGCAGCGTGCCATTAAAAATCCTGCCCAGCCCGCTCTTCTCCGTCCCTCCCACTGGCATTTGCACATGCTTCCCCAACCTCCATCACTTCCGGCGGGAGGTTGTGTTTCCGGTTAGCGTGTCCATACCACTACCTGGTGTCCGCGGAGTCTGAGCGGCCCCGCTGGGGTGGGGGGGGCGGGAGGAGGGAGGAAGAGGGACCCGGACCGACAGGAGTTGCAACGCCTGTGAGGCCTGTAAGTGGGGAAGTGTCCTGGGTCCCAGCTGCGCCATCTGCCCGCCTGCTCTGAGCACGGCCGGCCCCACTCCCTGGACTCAGGCAGGCTGCTCCGGGGTTGGAGCCCCAGAGCCGGGAATGAGCTTGTCTCTGTACTGGGACAGGCCGCATCCCACAGCCCGAACACAAGCCCCGGGCCTGTGGCTCGCCGCCTGCTGGACCCTGGGAACAGCTGGGTCGTGCCTCTTTCCCCACCCTAGGTCACTGGACCCCGGCTCCCCTCTGGCATTGAGGGCAGAACCCAGGAGTCCAGAGCCCTAATCTCCATCTGCCCCCCACCCCCTTGAACAACTAGAGCCCAGCTGGAAACCTAGGAATCCAGAGTCCTCGCTCCCACACTCCTCCCCTGAGCGTCAGACACCAGCCCCTTCCCGGAGCCCAGGAGTCCCAACTCCCACCCTGCTCCCCGCCCTACCCCCAAACACACCCCTGAAGCCCCTGCCCTGATCCCTGCACTCCCCTCACACACACCCAGTCCTCTGCCCTGACCCCTACAATCCCCACATCCCTCAGCCCTCTGCCTTGACCCCTGTACCCCCCCCCACACACCCAACCCTCTGCCCTGACCCCTGCACCCCCCCCAAGACCCCAGCCCTGACTCCAACACCCCCTCACATACCCAGTCCCCCCATACCCTGACTCCTGCACCCTCCTCACACACACCCAGCCCCCCTGCCTTGACTCCTGCACCCCCACACATCCCCAGCCCCCACTCTTTCACCCCCATATCCCCACCAAATTGGAGCTCCTGCACCGCCTCCCCCTTCACATTCCCACCTGCACCCCTCGCACCAAATGGGAGCTGCCCAGGTAAGCACTCCACACCCAAACCTCCTGCCCCAACCATGAGCCCCCTCCCTCATTCTAGCTCCTGGCCAGACCCTACACCCCAACCTGCTCCTTCACCCCCAGCCCTGTGCTCAGCTCACTCCCACCCTCAGCTCAGTGCAGAGAGAGGGGAAGAGAATGGGCTTGAACCAGGGAGAAGGTAGGTACCCACTGTATGTGGGCAGGGCCGGGACCCCAGACCGGTAGCGGGCTGAGCAGCAGTCTCACTGCCTGTCTGGGGTCCTGGCCGCCGGCCCCGCTAAGCCCGCTGCTGGCCCCAGGTTCTGGTTGCCGGCCCCTTCCCAGCCGGGGTCCCGACCGCCGATCCCACTCAGCCTGTTGCCAGCCTAGATGAATGGAACCCCAGGCCAGCAGCGGACTGAGCAGGCCGGCGGCGTAAGATCAGCATTTTAATTTAATTTTAAATGAAGCTTCTTAAACATTTTGAAAACCTTGTTTACTTTACATACGACAATAGTTTAGTTATATAATATAGATAGAGAGAGACCTTCTAAAAAACGTTAAAATGTATTACTGGCACGCAAAACCTTAAATTAGAGTGAATAAATGAAGACTCGGCACACCACTTCTGAAAGGTTGCCAACCCCTAGGCTAGGCCATACAGACAGATCACAGCTTCCTTACTACAATGGATTTTCCCTTTGTTATAGATATAAGTAGCATCATACACAAATTGCACTGCTGCATCTAAAAGAACGTAAAGCACAATAGCTCTGAATGTTCATCTTCAGCCTTAGGGATTTTGCAAGGTTCTGCAGCCATCTAAGCACTGTGCTAGATTATTCTACCTTGAAAATGGGTATCCCGAATACCTTAACATCTCAAATGTCTATCATCCCATCAAGAAGCAGCCATCCTTGAATGGCAACATGTACTTGGGGGCTTCTTAGTGAAGACCTCTGTGTCTTCTCTGCATAATGGATATAGTATTTTCATGAACCTGTTCAGCACAGACTTCCTGTCTGGGAATTCTTATTACTGGTCTATCAGTTCTTTGACATGCAGGTGCAGAGCTGTTGCCAGCCTAGATGAATGGAACCCCAGGCCAGCAGCGGACTGAGCAGGCCGGCGGCGTAAAATCAGCATTTTAATTTAATTTTAAATGAAGCTTCTTAAACATTTTGAAAACCTTGTTTACTTTACATACGACAATAGTTTAGTTATATAATATAGATAGAGAGAGACCTATCAGGTCTGGCAAATCTTATTTTATAGAAATGGAATTTTCTCTCTAACTCCCCAGCTCAGGAAAAAAATTCTTGAGACTGGAAGTTATTGGCCCAATCCTTCATGATTTCACCACCCTCAAGTGGGTCATCACCTCAAGACAATTTCTCATTTGGAAGCTACTGGTTAAGAGTCTCTTTATTTGAGTTCACTAACAAGTAACTGTATATTGTACTCCCCTCAGTGTCAAATTCAGACAGTCCAAAATCCTTTGCACTCATTCTCTAGTTGCATCACACATTCTGGGCCTCTGGCTTCAGGATGAGGAAATAAAAGAACCATTGCTTTGATGGAACTCAGGGAAGTCCTTTATTGTTCCCACTTCGAAATGGAAACTGACTGTCTCTCTACACTTTGTTGAAAGATTTCTTCAAAAGGTATGGGCAATATGAATTGTAAGTGAATAGGGCATCCTTTCTGAATGATTTCTAGGACACACCTGTCTAAAAATAATTCCAATCCATAAGACTAAGAAGGCTAGAAGTAACCTCTGGTGTGGTCTCAGAAGAGAATAAAAGAATAAAGCAGTTCATGGATATTCATTTCCCCTGCTGAGGACCAAAAAAATCTGAACACGAAAAGAACAAATCCCTCCAACACACATCAGGTCAGTTTTCAATCTCACTATGATAAAAAGAGATAAGTATGATAATTTTGGAATAGTATTGGGAAACAATTTTTTTTTTTTTTTTTTTTTTTTTAAAAAGAGAGAAAAGAGAAACACAACTACAGGCCAGGCACTCTATCAACTTCAAAAATGCAAATGTGAAATCAAACTACACCAAATAATATAGATAATATTTCAAAGATCAGAAACTATAATTTTCACACCACAATGAAGTTAGCATGTCCATTGTTAGCAGATTTTAGCACATCTATTGTTCTCTTTTCTTATTCTGTATTGTACTCTGTGGCTACTTTAGAGTTTCTTGAGGTCTCATAAAATGAAATGGAGAGTTACAAAAAGGCTATTGCACTTACGATGTAAGAAGCAGTCATATTTAAAACAGCGCCTACAGAAGAGCGTATGAAAGGAGTGCAGACTCTGCTCCCTCTGAACAGATTTTGCATTTGGTCCATCTATGTTTGGTGTGCACTCAGGAGGAAGAGCTCCTGGCAGCTGCTGCTCTGTAAGTTCTTTGTATCTTCAAAAAGAAAAGTAAATAAAAGGCATTGCTTATTCTATTCAGAAAGAGTCAAGTTTTGCTGTAACACCACTGTAAATCCAAAGTAACTCCCGATTTTAATGTATTTATTCTGGACTTACTGGTTTAACTAAGAAAAATCTGGCACTAGACATTTACAATAAACTGCCTGCTAAAAAACAGTTCTACAATATTTAACTTGGCAAAAACGTGAAGTTAAGTTATCTTTGGTCTGTGATACTATAGCTTAAGTCAAAAGCCAAATTACTTAAATCAAATGTTACGTAAAGTACATCAATGAAGACTATGTTCAAAGGCATGACTAAGTAACTCTGTACTTATTAATCCTGAGGCAGGGCAGGGGAGACCAGAATCACAGGGGAGGGATGTATTTAACTTTTCAAAAATGTTCTTTCCACAAATGCTTCCCTCCACCAGCCCCCTTGCCCCCCTCCCCCCAAAAAAATCACTGAAACAAAGCATTTCCTCTTTCCTTCACCATACCAAGAGGACAATATATACCCATACAAAAGTGATTTCTGGCTGCTTATGGGGAAGGCTAACAATACTAAATAATACCACCACCTCTTCTATATAGCACTTTTCACTTGTAGATCACAAAATGCTTTACAAACAAGGTCAGTAACCATATCCTGATTTGACAGCTCTCACCTAAGGTCACCCAGTAGCCCGGGCCAAAGCCAGGAAAAGAACTAGGTCTTCAAGTCCCAGTCCAGTGCTCTATCCACTAGGCCACACTGCCTTCCTTATGTCTGAAACAGCCACCCTTCAAGTATCACTTACATAAACAGTACAGCTGTAGTCAGTTTATTCATAACTTCCCAATCTTGGGGCTAGAATGATCAGATCCTACTCAAAACATCAATAAACTTTAATACAGTAGAACTCAATTTATCTGAGATGCCATTATCCACCTCTCCCATATTATCTGAGCCAAGCTCCACCCATTCTCTGGATTATCCAAATTTTTGTTTATCCGATCTGGCTCTGGTCCCAATAAAATCGGATAAACGGGGTTCCACTGTAGCTCTTTTCTAGACAGTACAGAAATCCAAGTACCATATTATGCAGTGTACCAACACCTCTTAAGAAATCAAATCTTACTTCTCCTTCAATTCCTCTGCTGTACCCTTATCCGGAAACATCGAGGAAATGGCTTCAAATATCTTGTCAGAAGGAAACTTCCGAGGTGGATGGCTCTCTTTCTCTGCACAGAGAAGCAGACAAAGAAATATGAAGACTAATAGGAAATATTTTCTGAATAATATTGTGCTCCTTTTGTATTTCACACAGTAGCTTTATAAATGTTAATCTACTTGTAAATGTACTGTTTATACCAATATTTAAGGATGAAAAAAGCTGACCAAGAACTTAAATTACAAAGCAAAGAAAGAATTAGCTCTTCAAAAATCTGACGCTTTCGGTTTATAATTACAGAGAAGTTAGATTAAGGAGTTTAAAATGATTTTTCCTACCAACAGGTTCTTCTGGACAAATGATAAATTATGTTGTTATTTTGCCATCAGCAGTCATTCACGTAACTGCTTGATGAATGGTGCTTTCTTCCTCAGTAAAATACTGCACCACTGTATCCTTCAACGACAGTGAAGGAGTTGACCATTTCCTTGTGTTGGCAGTGGTCTATGATTAGCACCACCACATTTTGCAACACACTCTACGCTAATCTGGGACTGACCGGTATAGGGAAATTCTGAGGAAAGAAACTATTTCTAACCTGTTCTGTAACTCTTGTTCTTCAAGATGTGCTGCACATGTCCATTCCACTTCAGGCGTGTATGCGCCCAGTATGCTGTTGGAGATTTTTCCGTCAGCGATGCCCACTGAGATGGTGCATATGCCCGCTGCTGCGCAATGGTTTAAAGTTAAAGCAGAACCACTACTGACCTCCCTCATTTCATTCTTACTGGACAGAATCCAATACAGAGGGGAAGGACGACGGGTCATGGAATGATATGTACATCATGTCTCAAACAACAGTTACGGAACAGATCAGTAACCATTTCTTCAAGTGACTGCACATGCCCGTTCCACTTCAGGTGACACTCAAGCAGGTCAAGCCAGAGTAGGATCGGAGTCTACCTGAAAAATGCCTAAAGGACCACATGTGCAAATCTCGCATCATCTCTAGATTGCTGAGAGATGGCCTAGTGCGAGGCAAAAGTATGTACTGAAGACCACGTTGAGGCTTTACAAATTTCTAGGATAGTCACTCGAGCTAAAATGCTTGCAAAGGCTGTATGCGATTTTGTTGAATGTATTAATACTCTGCTTGGTGGAGCTACACTGTCCAATTTGTAACATAAGCATATATAGGGGGCTATCCAGGATGAGACTCTTTGAGAACAGAGTGGAAGCCACTTCATTCTGTCTGCAATTGCTGCAAATAATTATGAGGACAATCTAAACTGCTTAGTCTTGTCCAAAAACACCACCAATGATCTAACACCTGTAGTATGGAGTGTCTCCTCGTCCTTGAGCATAGGGCTTTGGGAAGTGAACCAAGATAGCTGCTAGTTTGACTCTGATGGAATTAGTTGCCAGACCATGTTGTTTCAGGTGTAACTGATTGTCCAGAACACAATGTATGGGAGCTCTGCCTGGAGAAACCCCTTTTTTTTCGGACGAGATGGAAAATGTCTTCCAATTTCCCAATGAAGTATATAGTTTTCTACTATTTAAAAGTACATCTTGAACTCCCTTTGAGCAAGTCTCCTCTTGAGGCATTAGCCATGGAGCATCCAGACTGTGAGATGAGGGCCTGCAGGTTGGGGTGGAGGAGATGACCACGGTCGTGAGGGTAGTGTCAACAGACCTGTCTGAGAGGATCAGCAAAGTAGCAAACCAGTGTTTCCAAGTCCATACTGGAGTTAGAAGTATGACTCAAGCACAGTCTTGAGTGATTTTCGACAACACTCTGGGCAGGAGTGGAACTGGAGGAAATGCATACAGGAGTGTGACCATCCAGGGCAACAGGAAAGCATCTTTTGAGGGACTCTGGGCTGTGACCTGTGTGATGACACTTCCTGTTGACGTTTGTTTCAAACAGGTCTATTTGGGGAGTCCCACATTGTTGGAAAATGAATCTGGCAACGTCTGGGCAGAGAGACCACTTGTGGTGACTGGTGAAAGATCTGCTTAACTAGTCTGCCAGTTTACCCTGGACACCAGGAAAGTGGGAGGCTTTGAAGTGGACTGAGATGGTGATACAAAAATCCCAAATCCTCACTGCCTCTTGGCATAGCAGAAACTGGGCTTGTCCTTGTCTGTTCACAGAGAACATGGCCACTATGTGGTAAGTATGAGCAGATTTCTTTCCTTGATATGGGGAAGGAAAGCTTTACAAGGTAGCTGAATGGCCCTTAATTCTCTGATATTGCATCTCCAGGGACCTGAGGTGAAACCCCAACCAAGGGCAAAAGCGTATATAACTAGGGTCAAAGCCAACTGTGGAGGAACAAATAGCACTCCATACACACATGAACGGTTTTTCCACTAGCTTAGAGAGGTCAAGACGTGTGTGGGTACTCAAACTACTATGTCTAGAGGATGACAACTGGAGAGTGCACCAATAATAACCACCTTTGCAGCTTTCGAGATGAACATAAGTGCATGAACCATATGTCCCAGAAGCCTGAGGCAATTTGTACCATTGTTATAGGATAGGCCCTCAGATTTAAAGCAATGGACAGCAGAGTCTGGAATCTTATCTGTGGAAGAAAGACCTTGGCTTCCAGAGAGTCCAAGACAGCTCCTATAAACTTCATCTTTTGTATAGGTGACAGGATTGACTTCTCTGTGTTGCTAAGCAACCTTAGAGTGCTGAAGGTGGATTGCAGGAGAGACAGTGGTCAGCACCACAACTTTGGACCAACCTCTCACCAGCCAGTCATCCAGGTAGGAAAACACGTGAACTCCTGATTTCCTCAGGAGCACTGCCACGACTGCCATGCACTTTCTGAAAACATGTGGAGCTGCAGTACTATCATTTCGCCTGTCTGCCAACTGGTAGCAAGATTGGTTGACCAGGAATCTGAGGAACGTCCTTTGGCTTTGATGTATTGCCACTTGGAAATTTGCATCTTTTAAGTTGAAGCCAGCATGCAAGTCTCCAGGGAGGGGATAATGAAAGCCAGCATGACAATGCAAAACTATTTTCTTCAGATATCTGTTCAGCTGTCACAAGACTAATATGGTGAGCCCTCCTTTTGGGATCAGGAAACAATCCTTTGAATTGCTCAGAAACTTCTTCTATGGCTTCCAACTAGAGGAGAGATTGCATCTTCTAAAGAAGAAGTTCCTTGTAAGAGTGATCCCTAAAAAAGGATTAGGAAGGTGGTGCGATGGGAAGACAGAAATAAACTGAAGCTTGTATCCCAATTCCACCATGCTTAAGACACACTGATCTGTAGTGATGTAAGACCAAGCACTTGGATAGTGGGATAGCCTGGTGGTAAAGGAGTAGGAGAAACAGTCCTTGACAAACACACCAGGCTGCCTGCAAACTGCAAACAGTTACAGCAGAGGGGTTGGGGGGGGGAGGGGGGGAAGAGAGAGATCTCCCCTCCTAAAATGACGGAGCCTCAAAGGGAAGACACAGAATGGTTGGTTGCACTGACCTCTTGAGGAAGACTAATGATCGGAGCCACTAACATCTGTGCAT
The DNA here is from genome assembly GCF_016161935.1 of Mauremys reevesii. Taxonomy (NCBI): domain Eukaryota; kingdom Metazoa; phylum Chordata; order Testudines; family Geoemydidae; genus Mauremys; species Mauremys reevesii. Next base: position 98,934,925 of record NC_052624.1, read on the forward strand.
TGAAACAGTCACCGACGTGGCTCTGGCCGTAGAATCAGCAGCATCCAAACCCTCCTGAAGCAAGGTTCTGAGCACCAACTTACTCTCATCCACCATAGCAAGGAACTCTTGCCCTCTGGCAATCTGTCCTTAAGCTTTCAGATATTGTCTCAGAGGTAGAAATCATAGCAATGCCTACTGATTAGCAATCCCGAGCTGCAAGCCAGCTGTTCAATACAATTTTCTGCCAAAGAGATCAAGTTTTTTTGCGTCATTTGTTTTGGGGTAGATGTCTGCTGACCCTGGCGCTCTCCGAATGGCAGCTGAAACCACCACTGATACCAGAGGGGAGGGGGTGAATCAATGGTCAACACCTGTGAGAGGACATAATACCTGCACCTCAACCTTTCTGCTGTGTGGGAAAGGAAGATGGAGTCTATCAGAGCACTTTGGTGGTCTCCAAAATAGCTTAAATAAATGGAAGCACCATCTGAGGAGGTCCTATGGCAGCTAAAATTTCAATCAGCCTGAGATCTCTCTCTAACAACTTCCACCTGGATATCTAAAGCATAAGTCACTCTCCTTAAAACGTCCTGATGGGCTCTATAATCATTGGGGGAGGCAAAGACACACCTGCTCCACAGGTGATGAAGAGGATGAAGCCAAGGCTGGATGTGGTGGAGCCTCCTCTGGTATCTCCAAGGGGAGATTCACCTGCTCGGTACCAAGCCCAACACCAGGAGTGCTTTCCTGCTGCACTTAGAGTGGATCTTGATGTCTTCTAGATGAAGTAGAATGGGGAGGGTAAGGAGATGAGCTGGCAGAAATCCTCAAGTGTGCCAAAACTGCCACTGGTAAAGTCCCAGAGCCCAGTTTCTTCCAGGCTCTAGTGGCTGGCCAAGATGAAGCCTCTGGTGGGTGCCAGAGGTGGTAAACACTCAGAAGGGTGAGGCACATGATGTACTGCAAGATGTGTAATATATATGGAGATATACCCATCTCATAGAGCTGGAAGGGATTCCTAAAGGTAGTCGAGTCCAGCCCCCTGCCTTCACTAGCAGGACCAAGTACTGATTTTGCCCCAGATCCCTAATTCAAGGATTGAACTCACAACTCTGGGTTTAGCAGGCCAGTGCTCAAACCACTGACCTATCCCTCACCACCAAGAGCAGCCAGAGCAGCCATGCAGGGGAAGGACAAATGTGTCCCCAGTGTGGCTGGACTAGCAGCTAGGAGCCCTAGACTCCCAGCAGCACGGGAGATCAGATTTCACAGGGGAGGGCTGGTTTCACGGTCCGTGACATGTTTTTCACAGCCATGAAATTGGTAAGGCCCCAACTAGAAGACCCTAATACTAGAACTATGGTTAAAACCAGAACCAACTATATACAAAATAGACAATTTAAGAAAAGCCTGCGATAGCAAGATAACACATTCCAACAACCATCATGAGCAGTGAAGGAACTGAGTGGAATCAGGGGCAGCTCTGCCTTTTATACCACTGCAAGGTGGCACGAGGCAGCAGAATGCACATATGCTGCCTCAGTGCGTACGACTGAGGGAAAAGTTTTCAACAGTGCACTAGACATGCACACACCTGAAGTGGAATGGATGTGGGCAATCACTAGAAGAAATAACGTTGTTCACTTCACTGAGCATAAATACAAAAATCTAAATCTGAACATCTTCCATTTATTGAGGAAATAAATACAGGAAAAACTGCTACAATAATAGAGGTTTTTAAAATCTACTGGATTGACATACCCATTCTGTTGCCTTCTCGGTCTTTCTGTTTTTCGTCTTGCTCATCAGGATTATCATCTCCATCATCATCATCTTCATCATCACTATACTGACCAAGTGCATTTACCAGCTCCACAAATATCTCATCATTGATAAATCCGCATTCTGAAATTCAGCAAGATTGGAAGTAAAGCAAAAACAAAAAACAAAGGAAGTGTATACCAAATATTTATTTTTAAAAGTGAACAACTATGGCTATATGTTTAGTTATCACAGGGGTGGGCAAACTTTTTGGCCTGAGGAGCACATTTGAGTAGGGAAATTGCATGTAGGGCCATGAATGTAGGGCTGGGGCAGGGGGGTGGGGTATGGGAGGGAATGCAGGGTGTGGGAGGGGGTGCAGTGTGCAGGAAGGGGCTCAGGGCAAGGGCACAGGAGGGGTGCAGGGTGTACAAGGGGCTCAGGGCAGGGGGCTTGGGTGCAGCAGGGTTGAGGGTATGGGCTCCGACCTGGCACCACTTACCTGGAGCAGCTCCAGGGTGGCAGCAGCGCGCAGAGGGGCTAAGACAGGCTCCCTGCCTGCCCTGGCCCCGCGCTGCTCCCGGAAGTAGCCGGCATCACATCCCTGCAGCCCCTGGGGGAGCCAATGGGAGCTGAGGGGGCGGTGCCTGCAGGCAAGGGCAGCGCACAGAGCCCTCTGCCCCCCCAGGGACTGCAGGGAGGTGGTGCCGGCAGCTTCCAGGAGCAGCGTGGGGCCCGCGATACCACGGGGATGGCACTCCCGTGGGCTAGATCCAGGCCGTAGTTTGCCCACCCCTGAGTTATCAGATCCTGTGCTCATAGCACATTACAATCCATAAATTTAGTACAAGACAGGAGGGGCTGAGCAGGAGGATTAATAAGAATCAACAATTTCTTATTGGTTAATTTTGAGGGATTTTTCCCAAATCCCCCTATGCCAGCCAAGAGAGGGAATATAAATCCTTCTACCTGAAAATAGGAATAGAAAAATAAAGCTCTAGTAATATCACACTTCCTATAAGATAAATGGGACCGGGCTGGTTGGGGAACTGGTCACTTTGTGCCATACTGGCAATGAGGAGAGAGGTGGTTGGTAGTTCACTGCTATTGTCTCCCCAATCAACTACACCACCCACCCAAGAAGCATGCCAGAGGAATTCACTCATACACAGTAAAGGCAAGTGAAATGCCAAAGAGCGTAACACCCTATCTCTGGGCTCAATCTGGCTATGCCATTTTGCCCTACAATTCAGAAGTCTTGTCAAAAGGGACAGGAGTATGTCTGGATTCTCCTTGAAATGTTTCGTCACTTATCTAATCTCAGCTATTACAGCTATTACAATGATTAATTGTATGCTCTGGGCAACAAAGTTAACCTCGCTATTTCACCTCTCAGGACTGGTGTGAGGATTTAGTTTATATTTTCAAACAACTGCATAAATATTAAATCCATGTAAAAAAGCTAAGTAAGATTGTTATAGTCACTATTCAACATGGCATAGGGGATGATGGAGAATACTAGACAGTAATTTGTAAGTCAACTCCACCAGAGAGGTCCTTTGAGACTTTTAGCCTGGAAAGAAGGGTCTTCAACATCACCCTTCTTGCAGCCAGGAGGATTACCATCGGCACATGGGGTTGCAGCAGAGATGAGGAGCAACAACCTGACCCTACTAGGCATTAGCGAGACAAGATGGTGACAGGAGAGCTGTTGCTGTATTCAGGACATGAAGTATTGTCCAAGCAGGCACAGAGAGCACTGATTGGTTGGGAGGCACATGGTCCCAGGATCATCACAGCATCCTTCAGAACTAAAATGAAGAGGATTAAGATGAATGTTGTTCAGTGCTACGCCCAACCAATGACAGTGAAGAGGAGGACAAAGACTACTTTTACAACAGACTCCAGAAAATATTAGAGACTCTCCCAGACAAAGACATTACCATCCTTATGGGAGACTTTAATGCCAAAATTGGACCTGATAACACAGGATACGAACAAGTCATGGGGACCCATGCTCTGGGAGAGATGAGTGAGAATGGAGAGAGATTTGTGGATCTGTGTGCACTTAACAATCTGGTCATAGGAGGCAGCATCTTAGCAGGCATGACAGAAAACCAGATCGACCATGTCTGCATTAGCAAGAAGTTCAGAAGATCCTTGCAGGACGTTAGAGTTAGAAGAGGAGCAGATCACTTAGTGGTGGCCAGATTGAAGCTGAAGCTGAAGAAGAACTAACCTTCTGAAGGACCATAAGACCAAGGAAGATTTTGGATTGACGCTGAAGAATAAGTTTTCAGCACTACAGGATCGGTCTGAGGACGAGGAAGACAGTGTACCCAACAGATGGCAGAAAGTGAGAGACACACTTAGGTCAGCATGCCAGGAAGTGCTTGGAATTAAGAAACACCAGCAGAAAGAGTGGATCACAGCAGAGTCCTTGACAAAGATAGAAGACAGAAAGAAGAAGAAGGCAGCAGTCAACAACAGCAGGACTAGAGCAGCAAAGGCCAAAGCTCAAAAAGTATGCCAGAGCAGTGAAGAGGAATATTAGGAAGGACAAGAGAGATTATGTGGATGGACTGGCAGCAGAAGCAGAGCAGGCAGCATACTGTCTGGAAAGTTCAAAAGACAAGCAGGAAAGTCTATAACAGGAATAGAACTACAGATGAACAGATGGGCGGAGCACTTTGAGGAACTCCTGAACAGACCAGCACCACCAAATCCACCAGACATCGACCCAGCCAACAAGGACCTCCCAATCAATTGCGATAAACCAACCAGAGACGAGATCAGAAAAGCCATCACCATGATGAAGAACAGGAAGGCGGCTGGACCTGACGATATCCCAGCAGAGGCCCTGAAAGCAGACCTGGATGCCTCAGTGGAAATGCTGTACCCTCTTTGAGAAAATATGGGAAGAAGAAGTGATTCCGGCTGACTGGAAAGAGGGATATCTCATCAAAATCCCCAAGAAAGGAGACCTCAGCAACTGTGCCAACTATAGAGGAATCACACTCCTGTCGGTGCCAGGAAGGTCTTCAACCGAGTCCTCTTAGAGAGAATGAAGGATGCCGTCGATCCACAGCTACGAGATGAACAGGCAGGTTTCGGCAGAACAGATCCACTATGGCATCCCAGCAAAGGTGGTCAACCTGATCAAGAATTCATATGACGGCATACACTGTAGAGTGATCCATGGAGGGCAGCTCACAAACAGCTTCCAGGTGCGAACGAGTCAGACAAGGATGCTTGTTGTCACCACTTCTCTTTCTTCGTCATCGATTGGATTATGAAGACATCCACTTACAAGCGTAGGAATGGATCCAATGGTCATTGTGGACCCAGCTTGATGACCTGGACTTTGCTCAGTAAACAGCAGATGCAAGAGAAGATCACAGGTTGGCCTCAACATCCACAAGGACAAGACCAAGATCCTTAGGATCAATTCCATCACAGTCACACTGAATGGAAGCCCCTGGAAGAAGTGCAGTCCTTCACCTACCTAGGTAGCATCATCGACCAGCAACATCAAAGTAAGGATTGGTAAGGCAAGAGCAGCCTTCTTACAGCTCAAGAACATCTGGAGCTCCAGAGAGCTGTCTTTGGCAATAAAGATTCGACTGTTCAACTCCAACGTGAAATCAGTCTTACTGTATGGAGCTGAAACCTGGAGGACAACCAAAACAACCACCAGGAAGATCCAGACCTTCATTAATAGCTGCCTCAGAAGGATTCTCCAGATCCACTGGCCAGACACCATCAGTAACATCCACCTCTTGGAGAGGACCCATCAACTCCCAGCAGAGGAAGAAATTAGAAGGAGAAGGTGGGGCTGGATCGGACATACACTCAGCCAACCAACATCACCAGACAGGCACTGCAGTGGAACCCCAAGGCCTTCAGGTTGATAGCAAAAAAATGGGCTATACCTGGAACCAGCTAGAGCGAATGGCCCAGGATAGAAGACTATGGAGATCTGTTGTTGGCGGCCCATACCCCAGTTGGGGTGACGGGCATGAATGATGAATGAATTTGTAAGTCCTCAGGAATCATACTTCAGTTTTAATATTTAACTTATAAATAAAAATACACCACTACCTCGATATAACGCCACCCGATATAACACAAGTTTGGACATAACTCGGTAAAGCAGTGCTCCGGAGGGGCAAGGCTGCGCACTCCGGTGGATCAAAGCAAGTCCAATATAACAAGTCCTATAACGCGGTAAGATTTTTTGGCTCCCAAGGACAGCATTATATCGAGGTAGAGGTGTATATAATAAAGCTGACTGCTACAAAAGCAGCTGTTAATCATGTTTAGGTAGGAAGAAATGACTGATATACATGGTGTGTTGCACTCACCTCTGTCTCCATGTACTTTTCCATCATAGTTCTTGATCAGTTCTTCAATAAAGGTTCCATCCTGGTCAAGCACTTCATCTCCCATGTAAGGAATGTTATGTAAAACCGTTTCATCCTCTACCTAAAAGTAATATGGAAAGATTTATGATTACAATAGAAGCAAAGATATTCTCTCAGGGAGCACATGAGAAAATTTTTTGATGAGTCTCCCATTTCAGCAGTGTGACTGCCCCAAACCTGCAATGACAAGTGGCATTCCATATAATCACGTAATCATTCTGAAATAAAGTCACTCTTTTTCAGGAACAGAATACTCACAAGAGCAGCTACTGATGCATAGCTACAGTGAAATTGCTTTTCCACGATAAGTATTCTGATCAATTTCCCCCCATGTAGACAAGCCCTTATCCTCAACAGGATACTCATTATGTTAACAGATAAGCAGTTGTCTAAAATGGATTAAATATTTGTTGATAATAATGCCTTTACAATTATTTAATTTAAATAAGATAGCCTAAATTAAAAGTTACACCTTTCAGTGATAGAGGGTTGATGTTTCGTTTTTGTTGAGAAAAACATTTCCTTGTGGATTGAGTTTTCTTGTAGATTAGCTGCTGATTTTATTTGAGTTAAAAATCACTTCTAATAATAAGATCGGTCAGTTTGAGGCACATATAGTAATTTGTGTATTTTGTATTTTTTTATTCTAAATAAAAATGGTTGCCTTCAGTGCACTAAACTAACATGAAAAAGGATGACCAATTATATGTACAGTATCAAAAGTGCAGTTCCCTAAGTAATTTACATGTCTGTTCATAATATAAGTAGTCAGATCATACAATAAATCCTGGATCTCATAGAATTAACATCACTTAATGGAGACTGACAGTAGATTATCCAAGAATAATCAACAACTTATTAGGACTTCCTTTTGGACACAAAGCACTAGTCCTAATTTCTAAAAATGTAGTTCAAATTTGACTTAGGTCAAAATCTAGACCTTAACTGACATCTGTCCTAAATACAAAGCCATTGTACATAACCAGGATTTCTATTCTGGTGAGGCCAAGGACTGGAATACCCTTAACTTTGCAATACCCACGTTATGGAACCCTGGAAGATTTAGGTGAGAAAGGTTAGTCTATAGCCAGTGCTATCTCTCTCTCTCTCGGCTTGAGCATTAACACTCACCAAGTGTAAATAACAAATATCTTTAAAATGTCCTCTTTCTAAAACTGAATCAGTACTAAAACTTTTGTCTGCTCAGAAAAACCTGCCATCCAGCCACCTTTTTAATATTCAACCTTTTTTCATACTTTTTCAAATTTATGAAGTAACTGGTAAAAACTGAAAGAGGCAATTGGGTAGAGCAAGAAAAGAAAATTGATGTAAAGCAGTGCAGAAAGCAACATTTCAGGTATTTTATATAGATCTAAATATTAAAACAAATGGAATAGATTTCTATTCTTTTGGATATACTAATTTATTGGTTTCCACTTACACTGTAATTTATCTCCCCAAATGCACACAGCTTCTATTTTTTAAACTTACTTTAACAGATATTGCAACTCCAGGCAGCATCTTTGGAGACACGTGTATTAAATGTACGAATGGTTTATGTATGATTGCGTTTTACTCAGGGGGAAGAGTTAACAGCTCCTCCAGGAACTAAAATATGGTGAGTCACTGAGACTAACGAACTCCAGAGAAGTTCCAACCATTCAGGTAGTTTGCATGTTCTGGATCAGGCTAGGTTTGCCAGCGACTGGGAAAGAGAGAAAAGGCTTCTGATATAAAAAGGATGAGCTTGAACTGGCTCATGGCCTTCATTTTGATTCAGCAGATGGACATCACTCTCTGTCCAAAGGGAGGCTCCAACCCTTGCTAAAGGGTTAGAAGGAATGTTGGCATATCAGACTCCCCATATGGAAGATGAGTGGTTTCTGGTACGTTTAATGTGGATTTAAATCTCCGTTTTCTCTGTAATGCTTTTGCCCTATGAATAAATGTGCTTGCTTACAAAAGCTGTATGGTCTCTGTGAAAAACACTATCAAATGTCGTCTGAAAGAAAGCAGTGCAGGAGCTGGCCTTTAATCAGACTGGCTTGCTGGAGATATCACAGTGGATGGCAGAGGTCTTTGTAGTCATAAAAACCCAATCAGAAGAGAGTGGGAGAAAGATTCCTACCAAGAGATAGGAGACAGGGCAGACCTGAGTGGCATTCCTGGAGTGGACTATGGGTGCAGGAATACAGGTGCAGTTAACCTGAAAATGTGACACTTACCATAAAATTTTGCTGAAGGGGAGACCAAGAATACATTATGGGCACTGAAGCAACAGCATTCAGAGTCTTGAGCGGGATGACTTGTTTTGGAAAATCTAAGTCACCGGTAACAGAGCACTGAAATGAGAGGTAGAAATTACACTTCTCTCCTGGTAGCAATTCGGATAACAAAATACAAAAGAATGTTTCAATTTATCAAATTTAAACCATATCAGAATTAGGTAAGTCTGTCTTTGGAAAAATGCTTCAATTTTTAGGTGGTAGCATTAGGAATAGGTTTAATAAGCAAGAGGCACAAATTATTTTGTTTGCAGAATATTTGTTAATAGTTTCCATAGTTCTCTGTTTACTATCACATACAAGGATATCCAGGTTCTCATGTACCATTACACTCAGCCTACTTAACTGAAAAACATCATCATTTCATTTGGTTATCTAAAACAGATTTAGTACTTGATGATAAACTGTCTTATCTGGTGTTTATAGTGTATTAACTAGATGTCTGGGAAACAAAGAAGAATTCCTCCAGGCTTCACATTAATGCACCGCTGAGCTCAAGTAAGAATTTCTTTTCAGAAATATTAAATATGTTGATCCTTTAATACCAGAAAGTCTATTTCAACAAGTTATCACTTCAACTTGTCTGTAAGTCTTGACCTCCCTCCACTGTATTCCTATCCTATCCCAAAACCTTTGACCGTGTATATTGTGTGTAGGACAACAGTAAAGTGAAATTTACTCTAATACTGAACTCTGAACTGTCAAACAGTGCTTTCAATATGACATTCTTTTACAATTCACTTTTTTGCAGATCTAGAACAGGAAGGAAGAGAAATCACAAGAAGGTGAGAGGACAGAACATTCAAAATGTGAAATGAGAAATGGTTTTAAAAATGAAACATTTGGACAATTAATAAATTTGGTTAGTCCTAGAATAATACATGAACATTCTAACCCAGGGCCTGAAAAATCCACTAGCTCTTAACTGGGGGAACCTACACAACCAGTTTCTGTAGGTTCTATTTTTAAAGTATCTAGCCCTTATACATGCAACGGTAACCTTCCCAATTATAGGCAGAGGTGGTAACAGAGCCTATACTTAAGGCTGCTCAATACTTTGCCTTTGGGAACCCTGTTTAGAGTTGCCAATAACTTTACCAAACTTTAACCATTCAGGCTGAATTTTTTCATGCCAGGTATCTGCCTGGCTGACTCGTTGCTATTGATTTCTTTTTTGTTGTTGTTGTTGTTTTTTTAGTTTCAGCTCAAACAATTCAGCCATTTCTCAGAACATGTTTAGGGAAAAACATATTGTTGAGCCCATGTTAAATACTTTTTTTTTAAAAAAAAGTTTCATTGAGAAGCTCTAACACCTCCATGGTTTGGAGCCACAAGCTGACGTGCAGGAAGGATGGGAGGGAAGAGATTCCTGTGTGTCACTGTATGACATGTACAATATATAAAAGGCCCCACATTGTACAAAATCAAACATAAAATAACTATGTTCAAAAATAATATTAAGGTTACAAAGTCAAGCAGTTAAGAGTTAGGAGATGCCAAAATTAAGATTGTCCATAGAATCTTAATTCAATGCTCTTGTACATATGTATTATACCATCTTTACTTAAACTATCACATATTTTTTCCACAGGACACCTATTCAGTATTTTGCTCTGTCTTCGTTGTTTAATGTGTGGCCACATGCCTTATTTACTGCACACTATTCAAACACTGCTCTGAAAACAGTATTAATTTCCTCATAGGCTTTTCTACAGCACTCATCACTATAGTATCTATATATAAAATATTAAAAAAAAACAAAAAAACACCAATTGGCTTCAGTTGCAGCTGCAAGTGCTCAGCACTTCTGTAAATCAAACCACAGGATCTCCAGCTGGGTATCCAGAAAATGTGGCACCACACAGGAACTTTGCAGCACAGGCAGGGACAGAATTCAGAGCAGCATTCAACAGCTTGAACCATGAAACCATCCCCTCTCTTCCTGCACATCCCTGTCTGTCAGTATACACCTTGCAACTTCTGCAACAAGTGAGACAGATCCTACAGACAACAGCCTTCTCCTTCACTACACAACCTCAAAGCAAGTCTGTCCCGTACACTGAATGAGGCAGGGGTTCTGTGGGGAAAAAAATAGTATGGGATCATGTAAGTAAAGACTATCATAATGCATACACAAAAAGGAACCAAATGAAGCTTGTATTGAAAAATGTAGTTCTGGCATTTCCCCATCTCTTGAGTATTTGACTTCACAACTTTATTCATATTAAACACCTTAAGAGAATGTTACAGTGTGCAAACTACTCCACCTGGGTACGCAGCCAGATAGCTGCAGTACCTTTGTTCCTGTACTACTTTGACAGTCAGGAGCAATGTGAAATTAACAAGACACTGATCAGTTTCACCATATGCTTTTCAGAAGCCTTTATGCTGCTGCAGGGGTACAGTAGTGGACCTCTATTCCCATCAGAGTACTGAGGAAGATTAGAGGAAGGGGAGACAGAAAGCTTTCTTCCAAAAGCAAGCAAGGTAGGCTTCAAATTTCCAGAGACACCTTAACTTGGAAGACTATCTGTTGTATCAATCTCTGGCTAGTTGGTGTCTTTAGAAATTTGATTTAGATTTAGTTCTTTGACTAGTAGCTCTCTAGCAATTTTTTCATGCCATCATTTAAGTCTAGAAAGTATGCAAAATTATAAAAATGATTTTGTCCTTTTAAAAAAAAAGAATATAACTAAAAATCTCAAGGCAACATTATGTTTATGCAAAGTTAAGAACAAAGTCAGTATTTTAAATCCCCTTTATGATCCTGTGTGATACTCTGCCTGCTTTTGAACTCAGTTCAATAATCATTAAATAAGGAAATTACATTCGCGGGAGTGGCTCTGGTCAATGCCACTCAATAGTCTAGTCACTGGAGGTGACTGAAAACCAAGGTCTGTGGCTCAACAGAAACAGAGGAGTCTCACCAACCCACATAGAGTGTGTCACCTTCATGAAAACTGCACACAAGATACCAAGTCTCCAGCCAATGTATTTGAGACTAAAATAAATATTTAAATTTATTTTAAAAGGATTCAGATACATTTTTATAAATAGTATTTTCTTGTCTTAATCCTCCTATTATAAATTATGGCAATTTTTAAATCAAGTATTGAGAGTCCTTTCTGAGACAAACTGGATTAGAATGCAATAATCAATTCATTGATTCAGACAGGAAATTAACATAAAATTCCCCTTTGATTAAGAAGACAATTCCAATCAGCAAGTCAAAATCTGATATATTCAAATCATAACTCTGAAGGTGAAATTTGGCCCTTTTCTTCCAAAGAACTGAAAAATTGATGCATGACCCTTACAACAATTTTTGGTTTCAGCATTTGTTAAAACAGTCAAATACTATCAAAAGCTCTGATCCCGTATGTATGTGGGTGTAGCTCATGCAAGTATGGAGCCCCACTGACTTCAGTGTGACTTTGCCTGTGTGCGTTGTTTTGTAGGATTGGAACCAGTCATCTGTTTTCCATTTTTGCTTGCGGGACTACTTTCATAAGAGAGTAGAAGGAACACAAGGAACACTAAGATACATGGTCTGGAAATAGTTTAAAAAAAGAAGACAAATGGAAGATACATATATTTATGGCTAAAAGTACTAGTTGTATAAAAGCTCCCTTTTAATCATTTCAGATTTTGTGTTATTTTTTGCCCCTTCATAAAAAGTCATCCCCCTCCCAAAACACAGAAGATTTGTCAATTAAATTCACTTTCTGTTTATGGGTAGCCCATCTCAATTTGATGAGTAGGAAGACACTTTCCCTGTCATCAGATCATTTCACATCAAAAAGTCAATCTACCTACAGAAGCTAAACTAGTTTAAGTTTGCTGACATTAGGGTTTTGCACCAGTTTAAGAACAGATTTAAAAATTTTATTAAAGCTAATGTTACAATTATGTAATTTACAAGTTGAGAAAAGAGTGTCTGTATATCTGGGTATAGTGCTTAAATTATCCACAAATACAAAGTTTGTTTTTAAAATCATAAGATACATATAGTGCATAAGCAGTAGTATCTCAAATTTGGTGAGTAAATTTAAGAATACAGTTTAGATCAGAGGTGGATAAACTATGGCCTGCGGGCCACATCCAGCCCGCGGGACCGCCCTGCCCGGCCCCCAAGCTCCTGGCCCGGGAGGCTCGCCCCCAGCCCCTCCCCTGCTGTCCCCCCTCAGCCTCAGCTCACTTGGCCAGTGCAATGCCGACCCCCTCCCCTAACCAGCCCTCCATACAATTTACGAAACCCGATGCAGCCCTCAGGCCAAAAAGTTTGCCCGCCCCTGGTTTAGATATTAGCATTCAAGTATTCAGGTACATCACTCACGAAAAGTTATACAGAGAGTCGGTTGTGAAAAGCACATACATCAATGAATGAAGACTGTCCCTCAGTAATTGAGAATTTAGGATAGGTTGTCCATTTAGAAAATACAATCCATGAGGAAAGTATTTCAGTTACTTTCCCCAGTTCAAACTACATCCATTTTCAAACTACTTAGTTAAACCTGTGCTACTTTTCTAGTGTAAGTGAGACCTATGCAAACTAATCTGTTCACTATTTTCATGCACATTCTTTTATGAAGTGAGGGCCTGATCCAGCTGCCATTTAAGGCAACAAATTTTTTTCCATTGACTTTAGTGGCAGCTAGATCAGACCCCAAGTTCCCATGAGACAAGGCCTGATTAAAGGATGGTAATGTGTGACCTAAGCATTTTCTGTTGCAAAAAGACTTAATTTTGTGCACGTTAGGATCTTAACTAAGTAGCATTTTATTGATTTCTTCCCAGTAAGCATCTGATCGGAGTAATAATCAATAATTCCTAGAAAGGTGCTAGGTCTTCATATGAAAAAAGAACAGTGGCTAGCACATGATCTGCCAGCCAGTTTTTCCACCAGTAAAACGAAAATGTGCTGACAACTTTGTAACTAGAATTACCACAACACGTTAACCAACCTCCCTGGTCCCACGCAATGAGCTCACAGAAGTCATGATGTGTACAGGCTGTATCCTACGTTGTTTCCATTCTTGATTTAAGATTTCTGTTCTTTCCAGTATCTTCTGACGATTAGAATTAAACATACTCTAAGAATGAAAGAAAATTGTGAATGTTGCAAGCAAAATAAGAAAGGAGTCAAAATTCATTTAATAACCTCTTCAAGTACTATCAGGTCTATTTTATTAACAGAGCATACATCTTTGAAAACACTAACTGCACTTAAGCAGCACCATGATAATACATAAAATGAACACAAATTTTACTAGAAAAATAATTTTCAGCATTTCTACCTGTTTTGAAAAGTATTTTTCCCTCTTAAATATTTAAATATAGAATTATGGAATAGTTATTTTTCTTTAAAGTAGCCATGTTCACCGGCAAAAAGAGGGGTCCTGTATTTCCATGATTAAACAATACAAATCACAGATAAACATATTTCATAGTTTCTAGGTGCATTGATTTATATATAAAGTCACAAAAATCCTTGACATTAATGCATATGATATAAAAGGCAAACAGACTTAAGAATCCTAGCGTCACTTTTATTGTAAATTTTACAATTTTTACACATAGCCTATATTACCAACACTATGCTTCATGATCTAATGCTTCCGTTCTCAATAACTCAGTTTTAAGTTACTCGGGCTTGATCTCAGCCATGATATAACTTTATTTATTTATTTATTTTTAAAGGTGAGAAAGTACAGTCAGTTATTTCTGAATTATGGGAAAGTGGAAATAAAAAGGCCAACCCATCTCTACTGTTTCCCCCCCTACATTAAAGGAATTAAACAAAAATGGGGTTGAAGGGGCATGGAGGAAGAGCACTGAACTGACTCGATATTGTCTGTGGAAAGGTACTGAGAGTAACTGTATTATCCTTCCTTCCTCCTCCTACATGCACGCCATTTCTAAACGTTTGGAGATCTAGGGTTTCATGATGATGCTGCAGGACAGGGAGGATATGGCCACTCTCCAGAGTCAACTCCCCTAAAAACTGCAAGGATTTTTCAAGCATGAATGAATACTGACTTTGGCATATCCTGACTGAAGTAAATGTGTAACCGAATGTATTGTGTAAATGCCTGCCTACAAATTCATAATTCTAATTAGACAAACTATCAAGTGCCAAAAATTGTATTAATGTTAATTGAGATGTGCAACACCTTCTATATAAAAAAAATGAGTATTTATCTCTTCTCCTTCAGAAAAAATCATATTTTCCAACAAATATATACATAAAATATATTTTGTTAAGTGCAAGAATTCTAATTTATATTTCAGAAGAAAATCCATTCCAATGTCTACCATATAAGATTTTCATGAAGGAGGTAGAGGTGACATACCTTAACTTCATCTGCCCGGCGGAACCTCTTGAGCTGCCTCAGTCGCATGTATTCTGATTTTACACGCTTCCGCCAACAAATTGGTCCCTTTTCAGATTTCTTTCCTGTCTGACCCATGATTATCCTGTAATCAACAATATCATGTTAAGATTCACTGACCTAGCCACTATAGATAGGATAGTGTCTTATAGATCATTTTACAATGACCGAGCAGATAGCTGGACAATGGGTTAAAGAAAAATCAGACATTTATAGAAAACAGTTAACCTTCCAGGACTTGATCCTGTAAGGTGCTGAACAGTCTGGCCCTAATCCAGCAAAGCAGTTAAACATGTTCTTAATTTTAAGCATGGGAGCAACTGCACTGGAAGGCAATGGGATTACTCATGTGCTTACAGTTAAGCACATGCTTAACTGCCACCCTGCTCAGCACCTTGCAGGATCAAGCCCTTACTCAGGAAGCCAATGGAAAAGTTTGGATGCTGAGAAACGCTTCACACTATTAAGTAACTACAGTACCGGGAAGTTAAACTTTCTAGTTATAGTTGGTATTTGAGTTTCAAACTGGAAGCCACATTACTGTGAATGTCACCAGGGATATGGGGAATCAGAATAAGATATTTAAACTAGTTACTATTCAACAGTACCATTGCAAAATGTTTTAACAATAAAAGCACTATTGTGTAAACAAGTATTATGGAGGTAAGAGTTTAAAACTGAATAAATTCACAAGATAGACAAAAAAAATTCTCCAACCATAGTAAAGTAAGCTATTTACATACACTTGGTCCTAAATACACGAAAGGACATGCATATAATTTATTTACAAGTTTTTTCACACAAATATTAACAACCAGACAATGAAAAAAATTCTGAGATTAATGTGTGCTTTGTATTAAACACAATCTGCACATTTTGCCAATATACCTACGTAATGGTCTCATAACAATGACAAATACTTTAAATAGCTGTCACCATTTAAAGTACATTGCACTTCCTGGCTGCCAACAATGCTAGAACTCCTAAAACAAAGCCATTCCCTCAAGACTTACCTACACTAAAGAAATGAATGACTACAGCCTACTATATTTTATCTGAACTTTAATCTGCAACAGTGCATCATATTCACAATAACCACTCTGGCTAGCAGACCTGAAAAAAATCCAGTGGATCGGCGAAAGTAGGAAGCTCTTAGCCAAGTGTCATCAACTTCTGAAGAATCATTTCTCGCTTTTGTGGTTGTGAAGATAACCTCCTAAATGTAAACTAAAGGCCAGGTCTACACTAAAAAGTTAGGCTGACCCAGCTACGTCACTCAGAGATGGGGAAAAAACCAATCAGCATCAGCAGCATCTGATCAACGGAAGGTTTTGTTCAGTGACCTAGATACCACCTCTCGGGAAGGTAGACTAACTACAATGACAGGAGATCCTGTTGCTTTAATTAGCATCTACACTGAAGCGCTAAAGCGTTTCTAGTGAAGACATAGCCTGAGTAACCGATGCAGAACTGTCTTCCTTAATCTAGAGCCAAATAGTTTTAGTGCCTGTGCTGTTTGTCAGAACTTTGCCACACTTCCTGAAACAGTACTGAAAACAATTGTGTCCAGGTTACACTAATAAACAGTTTTCAGGAGACAAAGAACTGATTTTAGCAACTGTTCGGTTTCCCAGTATAGACAGAACATGAAAAGTTCAGAGGGACTTTAGGACAATCTTATAAGTAACAACTATAAAGCTGAAGTCTAATAAATCTTAGAATGACTTCTCCTTCATTTATATTTAGGCTAGTCATATATAAAAGTCTCAAGAAACTTAACATAATAGATTTTTGTGTAAACAAGTATTTCAATTATGACCAATTACTATGCAGGGTGTGGAGAAGGAAATATATTAATCTGAAATGTTGTAGGATGTGTTAAACAAAAATGTATGCTTGGGTACGTTGTTGGAGAAAGACCAAACAAAAAAACAAAAAAAAAAACCACTGATAACTATTTTTTTTCGTGGGAGTCCAATGATCCCAGAGTATCCAACTCTCTAAATGAGCTCTCCAGTCTAGATTAGATGCATCTATACTGACTATAATTGACTGTCAGAAGATTGAAGAATGCTACTTTCATAACATTGTGACAGTGAGTCCACCACAGCTGGGATTTCCTTTTGAAATATACTGTTTAAGTTGGGTTTACAATTCTTTGCCAACCAGTATTGTAAAGACCTCATTCTTCAACAGGAATAAGACTTTATGCACCATGGCAGAAATCACAACCCCCTATCAGCATGAGAAAAATGATCATCTGCTATAGAGAACGATGTAGAATGGTGATGGCTGACCATATGTTTACAAATCTTTTCTCTAAAAGGAATGCTCTGCCTAAGTTTTGAGTCCAATGCGGCTCCTATAAACAGAAACTATTGCCTGGACGTTACAATGTCTTTTCTCAGTTTATTCTGACATTATTTATATGTTGTAGTCTCTCAAAGAGAGAGAGCATATCTTGGATACAGCGGTCTTTTCTGGATGGAGTTTTTAAATCAGAAAATTGTCTAAATTAGGCAAGACAAAAATCCCTTGCCTCCTTCAATGTGCCACAACTACCGGAAGGCATTTCATAAAAACTCTTGGGGGTGGTAGAAAGACCAAAAAGGAGGACTTTATATTAGATGTGATTTCCTTATACTACAAAATGTGATGGGATGATCTTACAGAGATACAGAAATAAGAGAAATAATATCTTATGGACACCATATGGAATCAAAAACTATTTATAAATGAATTGAGCTTCCTGATGTCCAATAGGGACATGATCTCATGAAAAGGGGGAGGAGGGATTCAGAACGGTCACAAACTGAAGTGTATTATCCATTGTGTACTCTCTCTAAAAAAATTACCCGTCCAAAGTTATTGATTGCTGGTTGCCACAAAAATGGCACAGGCAATCTCCAGTTGGGGTAGAAAAAGCTAAGGTGGGAAATGTTAAACACCTCTCTATCCTCATGTCAAAACTGAGGTTATATTTGTGATTTATTGGCTTCCACCAATAAAGAGTTTGGGGGTGAATGTGTACAGAACATAGAAAAGCCTTTTTGAAGAACAAGGTAAAGTTTTTCTTTCTTTCGACATAGCTTGTGCTGAGGCAGGTGAAGATCAGATGGACTTTCTCATTCAGCAAAAATCAGACAGGAAGTATAATTCTGTTTCTAGAGAATGCACCTAGGGGGGTCCTATATGGGGTGAGAAGTCTCCTCAATAGACAAAGGAAATCCCTAGCATCACCGCCATCCTGTCAGTTAGCTTGTGAAAGAGAACTGCATCCTCTGAAGGGAAAAAGAAGTTGTAATCCCCCCCCCACGGTAACGTCTGAGGCTGTCTAATTCTCCAATTCATTATCTGTTTCATAACTTTGTTCAGCTATCATCAGTTCTTCTTTCTTTAAAAGAGCATCAAGTAAGACAGTAGGCACTGTTTTTTTTAACCTATAGACTAATCCAGAAACTGGATCGGATCCTTGCAGTCTCTCTCAAATCCTAGGTGGGAAAGTTTCTTTATATAAAAAGGATACTCAAGCTCTCCATGTTGTCCAGGGAAGGGCCAGTATGGCCATCTCACCCATAGATGAACTTGCCACTCCAGCCAGAAGTCTATATTTGGATCCATGCAATAGAATTTAGGATAAGGATCCTCCATACACTTCTGTGGAAGTGTATTTCTCCTTATGACATGGGATTAGCTCAGATTCAAAGTCTGGTTACAGATTCAAACTTGTTTACGATCCCAACTGTAGAGGCGTATCAGTGATCCCACCTGCAGGACAGAAAATGGTGAAAGTACTTATTCAGAAATCTGAAAGGGTCTTGGGTGGAGGAAAAGGTAGAGAAATTCATATGTCTTCTACTCTTCCTTTTTGTCAGTGGTGGAGTATCAAGCATACGTGACTGGAATAATCGTTGTTACTCTGAATAAGTGTTTATCCGATGCTGCCAGACATGAGACATGAAGATGCAGATCCATGTGGTAGATTTGTGCAATCCCTGTAACAGACTGTTGGCAAGCCAGTTTGGAACCGGTACTCAGCTCCCTCTTTCTGTATCTGAGAATCTGTCTCCTTGTGCTTAGTCTTCAGTTTGGGAGTTCTAGAATCCAAATGGTCAGATCTGAAAGTACACAGAACATCTCTTGGTGCTTGTAACAGAGTCCTTTCTCCTCACTGGGTTCTTAGCTGCACTGGCACACTTGGTTCTGAAGAACTTCTCTCTCATGGACTGGCTCTGGATACAGAGTGTCTTCTGCTTTTAGGTTTTGGATCTGGTAATGTTGGATCCTGTCTCATAACTTTTGTAGAGCATGGAACTGAAGCTGCAGAAATTTTTGCAGCTTCTTGTCTCCTGAGGCATTAGGGACTGAAGCCAGTTTGTGGAATCTCTTAGATACTAGTGAAGCATCAGTTCTGGCAGCTGCCAATGCCTCCTGCACTAGTATAGCCTGCAGTTTCTTCTGTCACAGCATCCTTACTTAGAATAAAGCAGAGTATCTTGAACACCCTGACAGAGACTATCATGCTCCTAGACACACCAGGAAGCTAGCATGCACACTGGATGTCAAAAACACTAATGGACACTACATTTGTGAAATCCCAACCTCTTAATTTTCAGATCTGTTATCTCAAAACTGAAGGATCGAATCTAACACTTCATTAAATATATATGTAAATGTAAAAAACTTAACACTACTTAAAAATAACTATATACACAAACTATCCTAAAAGCCTATGCTAAAACTATTCAGAAGGCACTGAAATAGGAGGAGGGCCTGAAAGTTTGTTCCTGAACTGACAGCCGGTTGCGTTAGGAAGGAATTGAGGCAGCTGGAGTACCTTGCCCCCTTTTATAACCTTGCCCTAATAATGTTCAGGAATGGTGAGAGAAGTGGGGGAGGGTAAACACTCCAATGGGCCCTGCTAGTTAGAGTTCCACTGTGTAAGCTGCATCTGGTCAGTGCATCCTGTTAATGGAAGTATACAGGGGACATGCAAAGAACAACCGGATTTGCATCCATGACTACAAAATTGAAAGGCTAGTGCATTAAAGGGACAAGTTGTCACGACTACTCAATTTTAAATATAAAATTAGAAATCACTTCAGGGCCTGACTACAGAAATTGCAGTGTTTTAATTAAAAGGCAAGAGATTAAAACAGACTTACTTAAAACTTCTACAACTTTGAGTGTGTACACTCACCTTGGTTTAAACCAGGCTTATAGGAGTATACACACACAAAAGTTGTAGAAGTTTACTTAAGGTGTGGCATTAAAAAGATTTTAATTATACTGATGCAACCCTTGCAACCACCGGCCAATTCCTGTGGTTTTACAATCATTTTTGTTTTCCTATCTTTCTCACTTCTATTCCTGTGTGAAAGACCTAACACAGATGGGAAACTAATTAAGGGCCCAATCCTGGAAACATACAAGTAGCTTTACTCAGACAGTAAAATTACATATGTAAAATGGGCCTCAACTGACTATATAGGGAGACAATGAAAGTTATTTGGAGATTGCTATCAAATACACAAGTAAAAACAATGAACAAAAAAAATTCTCATTCACTTATTGTAATTAAAAATAAAATTACTATCAGTAAAAACATTCAAATAGAAGTGATTTTTAAGTTGAATGCATCTTTTTAACACGGTCATCCTCTATTAATTTTAGAATGGCAAGTGTTGAACATGTGACACTGTGTACTTTTGTTTCAAACCTTGCCCTAATTTATCACAAGTTTTGCTCAATGTTTCATAATATAGTAAGATAACCTCCCTACACTCTAAAATGAGCTAGAGACCAATTACTATTAATTTTAAGCAGGGCTCTATTTACTTACAGCAGCCAAGGATGTAAATTAGAACTAATTTTCGTAGCCAATAAATACATCTGTTACGAGTCGCATGGTGACACATGATACATGTTCCAGTCACAATGGGAGGCAAGTGAATGCAGAAAATCAGTTCAATTTCATACCATTTTGCTGCTGAAAGCAAAAAAAGACAGCCTTGTTTAAAAATCCTGTCCTATTTTTCTCAGCCACCGTGGAAGCATCCATCAAGGATGCACAAGCATATGGGAAACTATCACGGCTAAACCGGTTGGGGAGGTTGCTTGATTTAAAGAAGACTGAGTGTCTCTTGGATACCAATCCAATTAAAGGTGATCTATAAAAACACTCCTAAAGTGGCAAAAGGGGGGGCTGGGAATCTCCCCATCAGAATAACTAATAAAGAGAAATTAAACCCTTGCCTGAGAGTACAAAATGGGGCATTGTTGCAATGTTTTAAGACGTAAATATTAGACACTTATATGAACATTACAACATTTTCAGTTATGTAAATATCATGCATGCAACAAAATATACTAATGCACAATAAACTGCTCCTAATCCACACTTCTAATTCATTGTACCGAAAAGGTTGTCCATAGCATGTCACAAAATTTCTTAAACAGCACTAGTGTAGTAATAGCTTTATTATTCTAACCAATATTTTTAATTCTTTAACCCTCGGGGTATGTCTACACTACCCACTGGATCGTCAGGCAGCGATCAATCCAGTGGGGGTCGATTTTTCGTGTCTAGTCTAGACGCAATAAATCAATCCCCGTGTGTTCTCCCGTCGACTCCTGTACTCCACCACCGCGAGAGGCGCAGCAGGAGTTGACGGAGGAGCGGCAGCAGTCGACTCACTGCAGTGAAGACACCACGGTAAATCGATCTAAGTATGTCGACTTCAGCTACATTATTCACGTAGCTGAAGTTGTGTAACTTAGATCGATCTCCTCTTCCACCCCGCCCCCCGCCGCCAGTGTAGACCAGGCCTCAGTTTTCCAAAGAGAAGTTGTAAATGAGAACTGCTGTAGCCTGAAACATCTACAGAACATTTGTCTTTTCAGTAGATGTTATCTTGTCTTCCCTGCATTTTGCCCATAAAAAAGAAAATCCTTGTTTTGAACCAAGTTCAGTCATTAAAATATTTGTACATAGTTCTTATTCATATCTATACATGGTTTTCACTGAAATATGGAGGGCAGAATTTGGTCCTTTGGATTTTCACTTGAAAAACTATAAACTTACGTTTTTGATAAGCATAAAGAAAAGTTGATGATATGCTTCCCAAAACGTCTGTGTTAAAAAATAGGCTCAGTAAGAGTACCAAAATTTATTTTTTAGCTAAGAAAAGAAAAAACTTTCAAAAGTCAGTCTTCCAATAAAAATAACCTTAAAAGTATCTTCCCTTTCTTTTACATTTTGCAACAATATTTATACTTTACAAAGACTGTAGTTTACAATTTCTAAAATAGACTATTTTGTTGCTGTGTACTACTTAAAATCTAATCACCACCAAGAACAGTTGGCCAACGATGGATAACTAGTATTTGTATAAGTCAAACCCTATTTAAAAATATCTTCCACAAACAGTTGCTGAGTTTTCAGCATAATAACTATTTTTACTTTGCACACTGAATTTAAAAGGAGACACACACACACGGTCCAGTCCTACTGCTCCAATCACTCTATTTATCCACACTGGAATAGCTTCAACAAGAGAGAATGAGGGAGCCATACATCAGGATCTCTCATAGCTCAGTGGTTAGAGCACTTTACTGAAAGGTGGGAGAGCCCTGTTCAAATTTTCTCCCAGCACTGGCAGAGGGGAGGGAATTGAACCTGGGTCTCCCACGTGCCAGGTTAGTGCTTTAACCACTGGGCTAGAAGTTTTTTGTTTTTTTTCCAGGCACCATGACCCCACTTCCTGCACTCCTCCCCCACAAATTCTGAATAGGGCCTGATCTAGTCAGCAGCCTCTGATCACACCTACAGCGCTGGGTTCTGCACGACAACCAAATGCCTATCTTCTCCTGGTTTGTGTATCACTCTGGAGCCTAGGAAGGAGACAGGCATCTGGGCATCAACAGCTACAGTTCTATTGGTATAGCACAACCTTATTTGTATTATTTAAAAACTTGATTTTTTTATTTTAAAGAAAAACAAAATTACAGCTTTCTTTCATCCTTATCTGCATGTTATAGCGCACCCCATTTCCATAGGGAAAAACGCCTCTCCAAGGTCAGCCAACCTGTGTATTTCAGACACCAAACCAGACTGACTCAGAAAATCTCTAGCTCTGATATAGAAAACACAGAAGATTAATATACTTTTACTTATACACTTCATCATTAACACAGTCACATCACAGCAAATTCAATCCTAGTTGACTTAGACACACACAAAAAACGTGGGAATAAATCCTAAACGCACACAGAGTATTAACAGTGAATAGGATAAATTTTCTTGGCTGCAGACCTCTTGGATAAAAATTTGTCAAACATTGACTACAAACTGAAAAATACAGTTCACTGAACCCCAAATAATAGGCCCTGATTCTGTGCAAGATCATGGAACAACAAAGCCTGAGAGTTAGGATTTCTATAGGGTAAAAGTCTGATGAGTTATGATTAGATTATTCACAAAGGATCAATTACAAGACTATGTACACTAAAACTGAGTGACTGGAAAAGATTCTGATAAGATGTTTTGGCCTCACTCAGGATAAATATATTCATATCATAATAGAAGATTAACCACTGGAGTACTTATAGATAAGGCTCACAGAACTCATGGATTCTGTGACTTTCTGATCTCTCTGTGGCTTCTGCAGCGGCCGGTGTGCCTGGCCCAGGGCTGCTGAGCAGCTCAGGCAGCCCCTGGGCCAGGTGCACCCTCTGCTGGGGCAGTCTCAGACTCCCCTCGCCCCATATTCCCCAAGCAGAAGGAGTTTGGGTCTGAGTGGGGCTCAAGGTTGGGCACGGTGCTTACCTGGGGGTGGGGCAGCTCCCCAGAAGGATGACAGAAACTCCTCTCCTTCTGCTCCTAGCTCCATGTGTTGCCTTCGCCTGCAGGCACTGCCCTCACAGCTCCCATTGGCCGCAATTCCCATCCAATGGGAGCTGCAGAACCAGGACTTGGGGCGGAGTGGAGGCAGCACATGGAGCTGGGGTCGCTGCTTCCCAGGAGCAAGGTAGGGAGCCTGTCCCAACCACCCCACCCCGGACCACAACTCCCTGCCAGGAGCACCCATGGGAGCCCCCCCCCAGGACACACCCTCCGCCCCAGCACCCGCACACACACCCAGCACCAATGGAACCCCCTCCCGCGTCCAGGCTGCTCCCCAAGTTTTAGTCAGGGGTATATAGTAAAAGTCATGGACAGGTCATGGGCCGTGAATTTTTGTTTACTGCCCGTGACCTGTCCATGACTTTTACCAAATATACCCGTGATTAAAACGTAGCCTTACTTATAGATGCTTACTGAATTCGGCATCACAAAATGCACTCAAATGAAAGTAATGTCTATTCAACTTTACTATTTAAAACTTAAATTAATTTTTAGCACAATCCAGATAGATACTTTTAGATGGACACTGATGGACTCTTGAAAACTTCCTTTTGGAGTAAGCATAGGGTCTAAGACCAAGGGTTCTCACGAAATTTTTTGGTGGCCTCAGAATGCCATTCACAATTTTTCCTAAAATACTCAATTAATTTTAGGAAAACAAATAAATATGCATACATACATGTCCAAATCATTGTAATTTATTTATGCAGAGTTTCTTCACAGACTCAATAATAAAAATAATTACAGTTTTCTCTGTTCTTTACCGGACCTAAACAGAACAGAATCAAATAATGTGCTTTGCATGTTCCTGTCCCTCGTTATTGCTTTTTTCCCCCCCCCCTTTTTTTTTAGACTTGCTAGTAGTAAGTCTCTGTGAAAAGTTATATTTGTATTTTATTAATACACCTCTATCTCGATATAACGCTGTCCTTGGGAGCCAAATAATCTTACCACATTATAGGTAAAACCATGTTACATTGAACTTGCTTTGATCCACCAGAGTGTAGACAGGTACAATTCTAACTGAAATCTATGGAATGTATTCATTAGGGGTTTACACCACCATCTAAGTGGATTTGGCAAGTGATGTAACTAACTATCTGGCATCCAATGGCTGTGCAAAATTAATGTAACTAGGATGTGGCAAAGACGACAAATACGACAGGAAAGGGAACCAATGGTAGGGTACACAATGAAACAGTCATCCCACCGCACCATCTTCAACCTCCAGTTAGTAACTTTTCTTCCTATACTCTCCTTCTCCCATGATGCAGAACTACAAATTACTACTACCTATGGCCTAGATTTAGACCTATATTGCAGTTACCACACATCAGTCCACTTGGACAAAGGGATCTTCAACCTGGCACACCTGGGCAGCAGAGGATACTTAAAAAAAAAAACCACTCAGACTACGCTAAATGGATATAAGCAACTAAAACAGATTTAAGAGTGCCAACACAGGAGAGATACACAGATTCAGCTAAATACATTTCAAAACAGATTTAGTTAAATTGGTAAAATGTGTGTGCGCAGATCAGAACGCATAGAGGGAATTTACTTCTGCAGGGCTCAAGTCGTGAAGCCACTTTCTCTTCAAAACAAAGTTGGTTTTTATTTATTTATTTATTTTTAAAGAAATCACAGAAGATATGCAAGTTGCAGCTGATAATGAATGTACATGCAGTATCATCTTTACATACCCTAGGCTATGTTCTCAGGACAGCTATTTACATACTGCGAGTAACCCAAGGGCTGTCTTCTGAGCTAGTTACACCTTCACCCTTTTCTAAAAAAAAAAAAAGTAAGCAGTTAAAAATGTATCATGATTTGACTACATTCAGTATTGAATAGTCTTAGAAAGACATCCTAGAACAAGATAAAATATTTTAAATATTTTTCTATTTCACACTAACTATTTATGACAAATTAACTTCAAGTTCATTTCAGAACAAGATTCATAGACTCTTAAGGAAGCCAGATCTGTCTTGTAAAAAGAGGCTGCAAGAGCTAGTTTAGAGGCACTCCCCAGAAGAACTTAGATCCCTTGGTTTGCAGCAAGGAAAAAGATAGTGGAGGAAATTCATCCCTGTGTTGGCACTGAGCCAGGTACAGAGATGGAAGGGGAGTTTGTCTGCTCCTCCCAAATGCTGAGTTTACCAATGGGTAGTTCAACCCACAGCATAGGTGAATGCAGCTCTGAAGGCTGCCTTTACTGCAATGGGCCCTTTGGACTGTTGTGCTATTAGGTAATAAAAGGAGTATAGTGTTGTGTATTTGGTTGTCATGGTTTTTGTTCCTATGGCAACTGAGTTAGATTATTAGGGGATAGCCCAGCCGGTTTTGGCCGGTTGGGTGAGCTCTGTGTCTGTAAATAAAATGGTAGTTTTGTTAGCTGTCTGCTGTCTGGCCTCAAATGATTTCTTCCTAAACCGGCTGCCCTCAAGGATATAGCAAGTGGCGACGAGGATGGGAGTCCAGTGCTGCTCCAGTAACAGAAGGAAACAGAAGTCAAGGTAAAGAACAAACAAACAAAAAGGCTGCTTGTTTGCACTGACTGTGAAAGTGAAACTAAAAATCATGGCTACTCTGACCAGGCCACTGGAACCTTTTCATGAGAATATAGAGCAGTGGCATGTGTATACTGAGCGTTTTGAGCTTTTTGTTATTGCAAATGACATTACAGAAGCGAAGAAGATGCCAATATTCTTAAGTGTTGTAGGGGCTAAAACCTACTCCCTGCTACACAGCTTACTACACCCTGTTAAGCCAGCAACTAAATCTTACAGTGACATTGTGGAAATCCTGGGGTCCCATTTTTCCCCCAAACCACTGGTAATTGCTGAAAGATATAGGTTCCACAAAAGAAACCAAAAGGAAGATGAAACAGTTGTACAATTTGTAGCAATTTTTAAAAAGCTAGCACAACACTGTGAATTTAAGGAGATGTTAAATGATGCCCTGTGTGACAGGTTAGTGTGTGTCCTCTACAGTGAAGCTATACAGAAGCGCCTACTGAAAGAGGCTCAGCTTACATTACAGAAGGCTGTTTATATTGCTGTCTCCATGGAACTGGCTACAAGGGAGGCGCAATACATCGGTGCATCCCCTAGGGTGCAAAAAGTGTCACAAGAACCGATCCACAAAAACTGTGCAGAGTCAAGAATGTTACCGCTTTGGTAAGCCGGGTCACCAGGCATCAGAATGCTGGTGTAAGGACCTGGTGTGTCGACACTGTGGCAAAACGGGACACATTGAGAGTGTGCCTGTAAACAAAAGAAAAAGAGGCCTGTGGCCTGGCTGACAAAAAGAGGAACCCTGCATACCCTAGAGCAGACCCAGGATGATCAAAGTGACACCTCATCGCAAGAGGAAGTGCCACTGCATGTTTTGTCTTTGGCAATGGGCTCACATGAATACTGGGTAACCCCGTTGTTGGATGGCAAACCTATACGCATGGAATTGGACACCGGTGCAGCCGTCTCGCTGGTCTCCGAGACTGTGTATAAAGAAAAGCTACAGCATCTTCCGCTTAAGGCAACAAAAACTGTTCTGAAGACGTATACGGGAGAAGCTGTGCCCATGTTGGGCACTATTGATGTTAAGGTGGAGCTCAATGGACAGGCTGCTAAATTGCCACTGTTTGTGGTGAGAGGTAACTACCCAGCCTTAATGGGTAGGTCTTGGCTTGGGAAGATTCAACTGAACTGGGCAGAAGTGCACCGGATGACTAAAGAAGAAACCAGTCTAACCCCTATACTAAGGAAACATGCTGCTGTTTTTGGAGATGATTTGGGAAGTATGAAGGGAATCACTGTGACATTGAACATTAAACCTGACAGTCCACCAAAATATCTGAAAGCCCAAACTGTGCCATATGCCATCAGGCCGAAAGTCGAAGCGGACCTGGAGCGCCTGGTCACCAATGGAGTCCTAATACCAGTTACCCATAGCTCATGAGCCACTCCTATTGTTCCAATAGTGAAGAAAGATGGCTCTCTCCGGATTTCCGGTGATTTTAAAGTCACTGTCAACCCAGTGTTGTGTGCAGAGCAATACCCGCTTCCCCGCATCGATGACCTCTTCGCAGGCCTGGCTGGGGGACAAAAGTTCAGTAAGATTGATCTGAGTCAAGCATATTTACAGATGCACGTCGATGAAAAGTCCCAAGAGCTGTTGACTATTGTGACTCATAAGGGGCTTTATCGATACTGTCGCCTACCCTTCGGAATAACATCTGCTCCCGCCCTGTTCCAGAGCTGAGGGGAGGAGGAGCCACACCGCCCGCTCTGCCAGTAGTAAAACAGTAGGGGCTCAGGCCTCCTTGGCAGCAACAGTACAGGGGGGCAACAGGTACAAGGCTCAGGGCTTTTTGTGGCACCAGTAGCAACAGCATAAGGGCTCAGACCTCTCTTGTGGGGCTGAGTGCCAGAGTAGGTACAGTACAAGCCTCAGGCCTGGCAGGCTGAGCCAGTAGGCAGAGGGGAGACGGGGGCCACCGTGTGTGTGGTGGGGGGGGGGGACCACCCACCACACTGTGTCCACTCCGGGCCCGGGCCTGGCAGCGTCAGCGCCGCTGGCGGTCAGTGGGTGGTGGCCACACAACACACACTTACAGGTTGGGCGCCCCCGGGCTCCTCGTCGGTGGTGGCGCGGGAGCCCGGCTGGTCCCAGGAGGGAGCGGTAGGCTCTGAGGGGCGGGCTCACCACGCTGGAGCCCGCCCCTTCCTGTATCCGGGGCTCAACCCTCCGGGGGGGACAGGAAGTCGGCATTTGCGTGGTCCTGCCCGCCCGATGCCGGATGGTAAAAAAGGCATAGGCTGTAGGCTAGTACCATCGCATGATCCCAGTGGCGGCTGTAGATTACCACGTCATCCAAGTAGGCGGCCGCGCATACTGGGGGTGGGCAAGAAGAGGTGGTCCATCAACCGCTGGAAGGTCGGCTGGGCCATGGAGGCCGAACACGGCATTAAACATTGAAAGGCCTGAGGATCTGCCAATACCCTTGCAGGTCCAGGGGGGTGGTAATTGGGGCTTCTCAGGCGCCCAGGAGTTCGTCCCACCCTGGCATCGGATAGGCGCGCAACCGCTGGCTAAGCGCGACGACCCGGCGGTCTATACAAAAATCGGGGCGCGTCGGTTTGGGGACCAACACCACCACCCACCGATTCCGCCATTCAAGGCAGGAAGGCTCCCATGACTCCCAAGGCAACGTGGACCTCTCTTCCTTCTCTTACCCGCCGTGAAGGCAAAGGCAAAGGCAGTGGTCTCCTGATGATTTTCTGGCCCGGTCAGAATCGATGACAGGCCAGGTGGTGGTATACTCCCGGGGCCGGAAAGTTTTTCGAAAGAAAGCCTGCAGGAGACATGCCTGTTTACGCTGGCTGCTCTGCTGCGGCCTATCGTCGGTCCAGGGTCCCCTCACCTTGTGTGTCCGGTCGGGCCCAGTTCAGGCTCAGGGCAGCGGGCAGGGTCGATCAGTGGGCCCTCTCGGTCCACCACCATGGCTTTAGCAGGTTGATGACCTGAGACGGGTTGGCGAGGGTAGAAGCAGCAGGACCCCGTCCCCAGGAGCGAACCTCCGGCGGGCCTCCTCCTGGTTATAGTTCCGCCTCTGCCGCCCTGGGCTGCCCAAAATTCTCCCCGGCTACTGTCGGCCCTGAGTTAGGTATTTTCCCACTGGTGGTGGACTGAGGAGGGGTTGGGGAGGGAGGGGGACCCTCCCTCCCCCCCCATCAAATCTGCCACTTGTAACAGGCGGTCCCGGGGGCTCAAACTCTGAGAGGGAGGGGAGGGACACCACCGCGCGCTGTCTCACAGGGTGGCCAGTAGCAACAGGTATAAGGGCTCAGGCCTTTGTGGCAGGCTGGAGCCAGTAGCAGTACACACAAGCTCAGGGCTTTGTGGCAGGCTGAGCCAGTGGCAGGCTGCTTGTGGCAGGCTGAGCCAGTAGGTGAGGGGACGCTGCCACCACCGGTGGGGTGGGCAGGGGGGACACAGGGCGCTGGTCTTCCCAGGAGCGAGGTAGGGTGCTCTCCCGTCAGTTCAGGGCAGTCGCTCGGCTCCCCCTCCTCTCTCCCGCTCAGGGCTCCCTCAGGCAGGTCTGCTCTCCGGAGCTGACCAGAGCTGAGGCTGCTTAGCCGGGCTTTTTTTTCTTCTGCGCTCTGACCTCCTTGGTGAGCGGCGCTCGGAGCCCCTGTACAATGTCCCTTCCAGTTCTAGGAGATTGTATATCTCCCAATTATTACCTTTTTTTTGGCTATGGACCAGATCTTGTGTGGCTTGTCAGGAGTTCAGTGCTATCTGGATGATATCCTGGTCACTGGAAGAAATGAAGAGGATCACTTAAAGAATTTAGAGGCTACCCTACAAAGACTGGAAGGGTATGGCCTACGAGTTCGCAAAGACAAGTGTGAATTCTTCAAGCCCTCTGTTGAATATTTGGGACACATCATTGATT
This sequence comes from Mauremys reevesii, assembly GCF_016161935.1. Classification (NCBI taxonomy): domain Eukaryota; kingdom Metazoa; phylum Chordata; order Testudines; family Geoemydidae; genus Mauremys; species Mauremys reevesii. The sequence continues at coordinate 98,965,134 of NC_052624.1, forward strand.
CCGCAGGTCTTCATAAGGCCCCTGCAAAAGTTAAAGCTATTGTGGAGGCTCCCCCACCTTGAAATGTAAGCCAGCTGCGCTCGTTTCTAGGACTACTGAACTATTATGGAAAGTTCATCTCACAGTTAGCCACACTGCCAAAACCACTTCATGAGCTCCTTGGGCAGAACAAGGCCTGGAAGTGGACTGAAGCCTGTGATGTTGCATTTAACAAAGCTAAGGATGCACTGCTAAATTCTGAAGTTCTAATGCACTTTGATCCATCCTTACCCCTACAATTGGCCTGTGATGCCTCCCCTTATGAAGTGGGAGCAGTCGTATCACACATTATGCCTTCGGGAGAAGAGAGACCTATTGCTTTTGCTTCACGCACTCTAAGCAAAGCAGAAACTAACTACGCCCAAATTGAACGTGAGGCATTAGGAATTGTTTTTGGAATTCGGAAGTTTAATCAGTACCTGTTTGGGCGAAAGTTTACTCTTCTCACAGACCATCGACCTCTGACGTCAATTTTTTGACCCTACACAGGCATTCCCCCATTAGCTGCTAGTCGTATGCAACGTTGGGCATTGTTCCTTTCAGCACACACATATGAAAACAAATATCGGAAATCCACTCTGCACAGCAATGCAGATGGCCTCTCAAGGTTGCCTTTGCCAGTCAAACATCAAGATAGTGCCCAAAAGGAAATCTTCTACTTTGAACAGGTAGAGAATACACCCATCACTGCTACTCAGATAAAGAAGGCAACTCGCGTTGACCCAGTATTGTCCCAAGTTATGGACCTGGTGATGCATGGAAAATCTCAACAAACCTCTCCAGTCTCACCAGACCTTGTTACCTACATGTCCAGGAGGACGGAGTTATCGGTCCAATCTGGTTGTTTGTTGTGGGGGAGACGTGTCATTATTCCACCACCACTGAGATCACAGATGTTAGAACAGCTACATTCCAGTCACTGTGGAATAGTGCGCATGAAGGAAATTGCACGAAGCTATTTTTGGTGGCCTGGATTGGACAGTGCTATTGAAGAAAAGGCAAAAGCTTGTATGTCATGTCAGGGTGTGAGGAATACACCGCAGTGGGCACCCCTACACCCATGGGACTGGCCTGAAAACCCGTGGCAATGTATTCATGTTGACTTCGCTGGCCCCCTTGAAGGAAGCATGTTCTTGGTGGCAGTAGATGCCCATTCTAAATGGCCAGAAGTCTCTATAATGCAGTCCACTACTGCAGAGAGTACTATTCAAAAACTACGAGGACTCTTTAGTCGTTTTGGTCTGCCAGAACAACTTGTGAGCGACAACGGACCGCAGTTCATCTCTCAGGAGTTTAAAAATTTTATAAAGGCAAACGGGATACACCACATCACATCAGCACCATATCATCCATCCACCAACGGATTAGCTGAAAGATTTGTGCAGACAATGAAACACGCTTTGAAATCAGCAAGGGGACAACACTCCATTCAAAAGCGTCTGGATACCTTCTTACTTTCCTACAGAAACACACCTCATGCTATGACCAAGGCATCTCCGGCCTTTCTAATGATGGGACGACAGCTGTGCACTTGCTTTGATCTGCTGAAACCTTCTGAACCCCGACAAATTGTGCAACATCAGCAGCAAAATCAAGTTATCAGATGGGCACCCAGAGCAAAAGAGCGAACCTTTAGCCCGGGACAGCCAGTTTTGGCTTGGAATTATACTTCCAGAGCTAAATGGGTCCCTGCCACAATCATCACTCAAACAGGACCTGTTTCCTACACAGTCCGGACTGCAGAGAATCTTACCTGGCGGCGACATGTAGATCAGCTGTTGCCAGGTCATGCCAGTCCTCAGGACACATCTGCAGTTGAGTGGTCTGACTTCACCACTTCTGGTGAGACACCGAATCACAAATCACCTGTTTCTGACTGTTCTCCTCCATTACTGCCAGCGGCTGAGATACCCCTTTGCCCAGCACGAGCTGATACCACCACTTCACCTGTTCGTGCTGCGGACCCAGAGCCCATGGTACTTTCGGGTGCAAGAACACCAGAAGTTCGCCATAATCCACCTAGAGACAGAAGGCCTCCTCATCGGCTGGATCTTTAGCTAGGGCGAACCCACGGTTATGGGGCAAAATAATCCCCAGGGTTTAGCCGGGAATGGAAGCAGTCTACCCTCCTTCTCTAGACTAGTGTGTGCTTTATTTAGGGGATGTTCTTATTGGGGGGGAGGAATATGTTGTGTATTTGGTTGTCATGGTTTTTGTTCCTATGGCAACTGAGTTAGATTGTTAGGGGATAGCGCAGCCGGTTTCGGCCAGTTGGGTGAACTCTGTGTCTGTAAATAAAATGGTAGTTTTGTTAGCTGTCTGCTGTCTGGCCTCAAGTGATTTCTTCCTAAACCGGCTGCCCCCAAGGATATAGCATATAGGAACACACCAACCACATCTTTTCACCCCCTGAATCCCCTAGATGGCAGGGACATAAAAATGGTAAAGCCAGCTCTGTTCCTGCTGAGGAAACTGACAGCTGTTTTGTGGCCAGTTTATGCCAGCTATGCCAGTGTCTCCCTCTGCCAAAACACAATCTCTTTTATTGGAGGGTGAGGGAGGAGAAAAGATTAAGTACACAGGACGAACATATATGCTGTACGCAAGCCTGTATGTTATCAGGAAGGAGAAAACTGACATTCCTAGGTACTATCCAAGTTAGATAAGACAATTGCAGCTCATAAAATCAAAAACTCCCCCTTAATTGGAAAGGACAAAAACCAAGTTAACTTTATGTCTTGTTAGTTTGGGCATTTAAAGGATGTTTATCCAAGGCCATAATTTATAGCTATAACAACATCCTTTGGAGTAGCACCACCTCTCTGAGGTGTTTGCCTCTGCCTTCACTTCCAAGTGCAGCCAAGCAACAGCCGTGGCTAGCATTTTTTCTATTTGGTCATTTAGTCCTGGCTCTGAGTAAACAACATGGAGGTAAAAACACTTACTTCTCTACACTAGTGCCCCAGTAAAAGTGCAATGGTAGAAGATTTCGCAATAAAAGAGGCTAGTGTAAATAATGTCAAGTTCAACTTTGTCTCACACTACCACGTTACTTTAGCAATTTTCTATACATCTCTTTTGTGAGACCATCATTTCACCATCATTAAAATTTTAGATGGAACTGTATTCACAACAGGAAACTGAAAATTGATTGAAGTGTGGTTACACCCATCCTCCTTCATAAACAAAATGCAAAAATAGTTGTGTTCATGGTGAACTCTCAATTAGTTTGTAGTATGGTTGTGACGTTGTACCCCATAAGGCTTCATGGGAATATGCTAATGAATGTATATATAATATAACTGCAATATGTTTTATGCTACATATGCCAAGCAACATATCTATGTAAAGGTTATGATCTACTGAATACATTCCTCCTATTTGTATGCATGTATCATTTTTGTACTTGAAGTTAGGAATATTGGCTGTATACTTGCTTGATTTCTATTGAGAAAGAAATGTGCAAATTAAATGCCCAATCAAGAACCACTTAAGCCAACAATGAACTCGAAGACGCCAATCCACATCGGCGCTTTCCCAGGAATGTGGCTTGGCGGGTAAGAAACTCAGTCATGATGGACATGTGACTTGTCCATGTGACTCCAAAACTCCATCTTGGAGCTGGACTTTGCATAGGAGAGAGGAGGGGGTCTCCCCCCCACAAGGGAAAGTCTATTTAAGCCTGTGGAAGACCCCTCCATTTTTGTCTTCAGCTGGCTCAAGAGATAGCCTCTCCACCCCCAAGAATACCTGAAAGAAACTGGAACAATGGACAGTAACTACAGGGGGTGTGAGTGATTGCTGGACCCAGACTAGCAGGAGACTAGTCTGTAAAAGGAAGCTTATTGGAACTGGTGAGGTTTTATCTGTATTCAGTTTTCTTGAACATAGACTTGCGTGTTCTATTTTATTTTACTTAGTAATTCACTTTGTTCTGTCTGTTACTACTTGGAACCACTTAAATCCTAGTCTCTGTATTTAATAATCACTTTTTACTTATTAATTAACCCAGAGTATGTATTAATACAGGGGAGGGGGACAGCTGTGCATCTCTCTATCAGTGTTACAGAGGGCGAACAATTTATGAGTTTACCCTGTATAAGCTTTATACAGGGTAAAACGGATTTATTTGGGGTTTAGACTCTAACACTCAGATGCCCAACTCCCAATAAAGACAAGTACCCTGTGTCTGTGTTGGAGCAGACTGGCATGTCTGGCTCAGCAAGACAGGGGGCTGGAGTCCCAGACTTGCAGGGAAAGCAGGGGCAGAAGTAGTCTTGGCACATCAGTTGGCAGTTCCCATGGGGGTTTCTGTGATCCAACCCGATACAATGGTCTTTTATTTGTTTATGGTCCTTGCCTCTACTTCAAGTATTTGGCAAGTTGCTCTAACAATATATGCAGCAGAGCATTGCACAAGATGCGGAGATGTCACATAGATGTTATGCTGAGACATTCCCACAAGTAACGAAAAACTTCCCCCAGCTGCATCCTCCAAGAATTCAGATTCTGGCAGAAAGGGTGGGAAGACTGGGAGCAGAAATCCCAACTACTACTTGGATAGGAGAGAGAATTCATTGGACTGCTCTATTTTATGCCAAAGCATACCATCGCCTTGGTATGTCTTCCTGGCCCCAAAGCCCTTTCAAGTTTTATTTCCCTTCATCTTTTAATCTCTGCTGTGATTGTTCAAAGCCTTTACACCTCTGACATTCTTAATCAGAAGTACGTTTCTTTCCCTTGTAATATGCAAATAATATGTAAGTAACTTGTTACACTCTAAATTTATTTTCTTAATTTAAAAGGCAGATTTAAGACTTATACAATATTAAATACCCCTAAACAGGATAAGAAGTTGTAAGTATAGAACAGCACTTACACTGTCACTGTAGAGTCCTCTCCCTGTTCCCCAAGCTTGGAAAATGTGTCATCTCCTCACTGGTTTCTCAAAGTCTTTTCTGTTACCACGAGCAAATTAGAGAAAAAGCCACTTTTGTTAAGCCAAACCCAGACCTCTCTGCTCTGTCACCTGCATCTCTTTAAAATCATCTCCTTTCTGATCCTTGAGGTTATTTTCATAGTGACGCCCTTATTGTGACGCCTTCTGGAATAAGAACCCTTTGACCGAAACCTTAAACTATAGATAGGACTCCAAACACCCTTTTTCCTTCTCTATCACTCACAAGAGATTTTCTCCCACTGTCATATATTTGGGGCAGCCTGCAAGATATTTCCTGCGCATCACTCTACTCTGACCCTTTTGTCAGAGACTACATATCAGGATTTAATTTCCCTCTCTTGACTTCAAGGGTCTCTCCAATTCCTCCTTGCACCAGTCCTTGGTGATATATACCTGACACTGTTCAAAAATGTTTACCCAGTTCTGATTTATTATACAAGACTATCTTTCCTCTACAATCACTTGTGGGAAAGTTACCACTTTCTTGTACGTGATATCCATCTCAATTTTTTAGATACTACTCTTATGCCCATTTTCTTGGTTAAATTGGTTTAAGAGACTTCTTGGTTCCTCCATTCCTTTTCAAATGCTTATTAGGAGGGTCTAGTCACTACGGTAGACTCAGTCCATTTTTGCCTCTTACCACTTTCTCTGGGTGATTTTCTTCACCCATTTCAGCTGTTAATTAATTGTCTTACAGAGGTAGCATTGTTTGCATTAGTAACCCCTCTTACCAAGATTTCTACCTTTTAATCAAATCGAAGTTATTGATAGATATCACATTTTCTGTTACAGCTATATTTACACTAACTTCAGATCCTCCATCACTGCAAATAGTAACAGTGGTAGTAACCAGAAGAGCACTAATAAGGTAGAGCACTAGTCTTAAACCTGCTCAGAGCAAAATTAGATGACAGAGGTAAAAATGCTGACAGATGCCTCAATCCAACCTACACTAGTCTTCCCACCATTGCTACCAGGAGTAGTGCAATGAGGAGATATTTCTAGCCCGCCACAAAAAGGCACTAGTCTGGACAAGGCTTTAGTAATCTATGTAGTTTCCAAGCTCAGTTTCCAGTTAGAATCAGGAAGTGGCAAATGCTGGAAAAACACTTTGAATGTGCTCATGTAGACAAGTCAAAAAGATAGTGATGGATGTCAGACTGGTTTAATTAAGCCTCTGAAAGTAAGTTTAATTAAACATGTTATAAAGATGGCTCTGTTCACTGAATCTTTGTTTATGCTACTAATCCAACTGGTTTCAATGTTGTTGGAAACTGTATGTGATATTGTATGGGGCTTGCATCAAAAACTACTAAATGACAGAACCAGTTACAATCACATTTGGATGACTTTGCTTTCCAGGGCGGGTCTGCACTGGGGCTGGCGGGGAGGGGTGCCTCTCCACACCAGGGCGGGTCCACGCTGGGGGAGAGGAATCTCTCCCTGCCACAGCCCTGCCCCTGCACAGGGCTTAATAGGCAGCTGTGCAGCTTAGAGGGAACTTAGCTTGTGGTTGCATTAGATGATCTTCCAAATGTGAACCAATGAAATGCTGCTTCTGAGCCTGTAGACAAGTTCAAGTGCATCCACTGATGCTCAGAGCTTTCCCTAAAAACAGCAGAGTGAATATGCCTCCCCTACCACAATGATCCATTTTACAGCTATTATTCGGAACACTGACAGAAAATTACAAAATTAATGCAAATCTGCTTTCTCTGTTGCTTAGAAAAGCTGAATATACATGGGGTAAGAGCACTGGGGAAAAAACAAAACAATTGGGAGGAGGAAAGTAGAGGCCCCTCTTTCCAGCAGTGCGCTCTCTCTCACACACACACACACACACACACACACACGGGAGAGGGAAGAAAAAACAACCCTTTCTCCTTCACAACAACCAGAAGGGGATTTAAAGGTGACCTGCAAAGGAAAAAGAAAAAAACCACCACTGGGCTTATGCTCTTTTTTCCAAAAAAATATTCTTTTTAAATTTACATTAAGAAGTTGGGTCTTGGCTAAGTTGGAAAACTAGTGAAATAACTTCAATAACTATTTAACTTCATTGATTTAACACCTGGGATACAGACAAAGATTCAACGCTCTTTCCCCTTCAATTAAGGTGTTAGAGCCTACAATAAACATCCTTGAGATCTACCAGAAGTATTCTAGCAAAATCAAGGAGGACAGACTTGACATTCCTAGTATTTGTAGAGCAAAAACAAAGTATTTATCCAGGTCTGCCTGACATCATAAAGGAGCAAAAGCAAACAACCCACAAGCCCAATCTTAATAAAAATCCTTTATAGCCTTCTCTAAAGTTTCAGGCACTCTCTTACTACAAAAGGTTTATACAAGATTGAGCCCCTGGTAAGAATCCAAACACCTTCCAGATTCCAGAAGTTGTGGAGAAGAGAAGGAGCGTGCACATTGTCACTGGATTTGTTGCGTTTTCACATCAGGCTTTGGTTTAATTCTCTAAGTGTCCTCTAATGAGGCCACGTGTTAACTTCCCCTTATAGTTTCCTAAATTCTTGAGGGAAAAGCTTTTCAGTACTTCCATCTGACAGTGAGAAATTTCAAGAGATGTTATTAGATCCCCGCCCCAAGATACACCCTTCAAATTATACCACCTAACAAGACAAAATCTAATCCCTTAAATAAAAAATCTTGCTTCAGAATATTTACCCAGAAACCTCTTACAAACACATTTCTTCACTAGAATGCTGCAGCATATCATAGCCTGTTTTCACAGCAAGGCTGACCAAGTTCTACAGTGAAGAACTGTAAGCTATCTGCAAAATCTCCTCTGTAATATTGAAAGACCTTTCTCTATAAACCTACGGCTACTGGATTTTCTGAAATCCAAATACACAAGGGGTTCACTTATTGAACACCTCTGAGTAAATCTTGATGAAATTCCTTCATCTTCTGTTTCATTGCAAACTTTGCAACCAAAAATACTGTTTTGTGATAAAATGCTTCATTTAAGACTATTAAGTGCTGCTATATTTCAAAAAAGTAGTGAACGACTGGGCAGTTAATATTAACCACAAGCCAATATGGACACTTGAGCCTACCACTGAAATCCAACTTCAGTTCAGCATGGAGTCAGCAAAATCTCTCTTACAGGAGACAACACAAATCTTGAGCATAAGGATGTTCAATGCTACAGAAAATTAGGAAACCTGGATTACTGTCAAGATATATAGCCAGGGCATCTTGCGCATTTTAGCCAACTGGATATATGCATCTGATATATATTCATATGATTAAGATGTCATTCAGATGGAAAAGTGGAGATTCAAAAATTTAAAAGGAAGGTTTTATCGAAGTTTGAATTAGCAGCCCAAAAATTCAAATATAACTACTACCAAAAATTAAGCAACATACTATTCACTTTCCTCTTGATCTGCAGCTCCCTCCCCTCCCCCCCAAAAAAACATAGTTTTGTTAATTTCAACTTTCCAAAAAGGCTGAGGACAATTTTTTTTGTCATGTCTGCAGAAAATATAAACAAGGAGCTTTAGTCAACACAATACCTGACACACGTAAGATAGAGTTACAGACATTTTACTAAACAAACAATGGCACTTGCTTTAACCAAACGTTTGCAAAAGTTTTTTTGCATTTAAGTCCCTTAATTCCTCAAATCCAGTAGTACTGAAATGCATATACTTTGATACAAAAGCCCACTTCCGGGCATGAACAGTTGGAGAATATCTGGAGGATATTTTACACCTAAAACAGTGCATTTGAAGAACTGTTTAAACTACAGTTGACCGACTTAATTAATCTGAATTTGATAAACTCTAGTTCTATATAGGGGTGGAAAATGAGATTAAGTTAATGACATATGTCTTAGATTTCACTTAAAAGTAATCACCCAATATAGTAATAGCCAGTATTTTATGATATATAAAGTATGAAAAGGTTTTGGTTTTTTTCTGCTTATTTTTTAAATTAAAAATTTAAGTTTTGCCCAGGCTGGAAGATTCTATAATTTGAGAACTAATTAAACTGACACACAAGAACCCAGAAAGTGAAAGCTGAGCAACTGAAGGGAAGGAATTTTCAGTGAGAATGTTTAAAGCTTTTAAACATCTAACAACTTCCTTGATTAAGGACATCTTGATAAACAGATTAAGAATATCTTGATTGCAGATTAAGGATGTCTTAGTAAACAAACATTTCCATCCCCCTTCAGTTAAACTATAAGAACACACACTAAACACCCCTTATGCCTCCCACAGGTCATTCGGCAAAATAATAAAAACACCAGATTTGACTTAAGATTTCTAAAGTAAAAGAACCCAACAATTTGTTTTCTTAAAAAAGAAAAAGAAAAACCACCACCATACACCTCTCAGGCCTTTTTTTTTTTCTTTTTTTTTTTCTTTTACACTTCATACGGAAGTAAAAATGGACATGAACCCAGTTTTGTTAAAGTCTTTTGTAGGTCTTTAAATATCTAAAAGGACACACAAATCAAGTCTGACTACTTTTCATATATAATTTTAAAATATGCCTCCAAACCAGGGATGGGCAAACTTTTTGGCCCAAAGGCCCCATTTGGGAATAGAAATTGTATGTTGGGCAATGAATACTGACAAAATTAGGGTTGGGGTGGGGGGGGGGGGGTGTAGGCTCCGGGGTGAGGCCAGAAATGAGGAGTTCAGGGTGCGGTAGGGAGCTCCGGGCTGGGATGGAGGGAGATGAGGGTTCTGGCTGGGGGTGCGGGCTCTGGAGATGAGGGGTTTGGGGTGTAGAAGGGTGCTCCGGGCTGGGACTGAGAGGTTCGAAGGGGGATCAGGGCTAGGGCAAAGAGGGGAGGCTCACGGGTGCAGGCTCCAGGTAGCGCTTACCTTTAGTGGCTCCTGGAAGCAGCAGCATGTCCCATCTCCAGCTCCTACAGTCCTCAGGCACTGCCCCTGCAGCTCCCACTGGCCGCAGTCCTAAATTACGACTGTTGCTCACCTCCATTTTCTCAAAACAGAAGGCTTTTTGACAAACAGTGTAATAACTTGGAAGACAAGTAATAATTGCTTGAAGCACTTTGGCCTGGTCTACACTTAAAAATTAGATCAAACTTGGTATATCACTCAAGGCTGTGAACAATTTTGCGCCCTGAGTTATATAGATAGGTAGACCTTACTCCCAGTATAGAATTCTTCCACCTATCTAGCTCAGGGATCGGCAACTGAGGGATATGCTGGCCACCACTTCCCGCTGTGCTCATTGGCCTGGAGCAGCAAACCGCAGCCAGTGTGAGCCGCAATCGGCCAAACCTGCAGACGCAGCAGGTAAACAAACTCGCCCGGCCTGCCTGGGCGCTTACCCTGGCAGGCCAAAGGTTGCCAATCCCTGATCTAGCTACTGCCTCTCAGAGAGGTGGATTAAAAACATTGATGAAAAAAACCCTTGTAGGAAGTATCTATACTATGGCACTACAGTGGCACCGCTGCAGCAGTACCACTGTGGCGGCTGTAGTGTAGACATACCCCAAGTCATGAAATACTTCACCACTACCACCATCATACTGGAAGAAAGCTTAATTAATACTGTGTTCTAACTCCACAGAAGTCATTTACTGGAGAACAGTCTTAATTGAACCTTTGAAATGAAGAAGCATCTTGACTCCCAAATGGTCTGAAATATTTAGGAATATGCCTTAAAACAGTGGAAGTAGTCAAAAATGGTTATTTTGCCAAATCTCAGTCTAAAGTCTTGACACAACACAGAGTAATACGTGGTATTCTGGCCCTACGAAGTATGGGTATAAGCCTGATGGATTAAATCATTCTCCCTCCAGAATTCCGTTTTCTCCCCTCACCCTCACAGTATGTTAAATGTTTAAGTGAAAAATTAAAGAAAAATTGCTTTCGTCCAAAGGAAAAAAGAAACACTTTGCTCAAGGTGCTCAGTTTCTCAAGCTGCAGGATTGGATTCCCAATAGCTCAATTGCATGATGGGAGACAGTTGAACCCTGATCCATAGCACTTAAAATAGATCTTTTTAGGCACAAGAGCCAAGAATGAGAATCTATACTGTCTTCAATAAATATGCAGAAGTTTTCATGTAGAAACAAATAAATTCAGTCATCAGTCTCCCCTTCCAATGGTTTCTGTTAAACACAATGTTCGCGAGAAATGTGAATTTTGTCCTTCTATGACAACACTAGTAACGTGCACCAGTCAAACATATCAAAAGTACAAATGGTTGACATTTAATTGGAGGAAATTACCACACAGAACAAACTAGAAAAAATATTTTAATCTGCACCATAGAACCTGGGGGATATCTCTGCTTTTTTAAATTCAGCCCTATACACAAATCTTACATTTGATTGTGGTACCAAAAAGCATGCACAGAGCCTTAAAGAAATAACAGACAAGGTCCCAATCCCAAGGACAATGCAATCTTTCATAAAAATAGTCCCCATGAAGCCAAGACTACTCACATGACTAAGAATTTCTCATGTAAAGTTTTCTAGATCAGGCCCTCCCCCCCTCTTAAGATAAAACAAATGGAATGGAATGCTTATACATATTAAGATTGAGATTGCTTGTCTCTGAAAGTACAATTTTGTTTCTTTAAGTTATAGCAAATTGTTTTGACAGAGGAATTGAAGATTATGAAAAGATGTACACTTTGAAGAGGGAGATAGCATGGTACATAGAAATTGTTCCAAGCATAGAAGAGACATAATGGGAGAAGGAAATAAAGGCAACACAAAGTGGAATCAATAGAGCAACGGGAAGATGTAAACATATAAAGGAGAATAATCAACTCATCTGTTTCTGGTTTTACAAAAGCTTTAATGAACTTATTACTGTGCAGATTTTAAAAAGTCATAATACCCTTTAAAGGGTCTGACTGTAGATAGTACCTTGTGCCACCTCACTTGCGTATTTACAAAAATAATGCAAGTCAAATATGCACGTCTAAAAAAAGCCAAATAAAAAATAGTCAGTCACCTTCTGTAACTGCTGTTCTTAAGAGAACTGTTGCTCATGTCCATTCCAATGTAGGAGTGTGCTCACTCCAAGCACTGCCACCAGGAAGTTTTTCCGTCAGTGGTATCCCTCTGGTCGGCTCTGGTGCCCCCTAGAGTCGTGCCTTCATAGCGCCGGTATACAGGACCCTGCCAACCTACCACCCCTTCAGTTCCTTCTTGCCAGCTAACTCTGACAGAGGGGTAGGAGGGTGGAATGTGGAATGGATATGAGAAACACACCTCAAACAGCAGCAGTTATGGAAGGTTAGTAACTGTTTTTTCAAGTACTTGCTCACGTCCATTCCAATGTAGGTGACCCCCAAGCAGATGTAGGAGGAGGATTTGAAGTTCAACGACAAGCAGACTGCAGCAACTCTCTGCCAAATCCAGCACTGTCTCTGGTCTGCTGAGTGACAGAATAGCGAGTTGCAAAAGCATGGGCTGAAGACCACACTGCCACTCTAAGATATCCTGGATGGGAACGTGGGTCATGAATGTAGCTGAAGACGCTAGTGCCCTTGTGTAATGTGTCATCAGGGCAGAAGCAAGGACTTTTTGCGAGGTAGTAGCACGTACGGCTACAAGAAGTGATCCGCAAAGAAATTCTCCGGGTTGAGACTGGAAGACCTTTAATCCTGTCTCCCACCGCCACGAAAAGCTGAGTAGTTTTCTTAAATGATTTAGTCCTTTCTATGTAGAACACCAGCACCTGCCTAACATTTAGTGAATGAAGCCACTGTTCCTGCCTATTGACATGTGGCTCTTGGTAGAAGCATGGTTATTGTGGAATTCCTCCACGTTCGGGAGGAAGACTGGGTGAGGGTGCATTTGGACCTTGTCCTTGAAGAAAATCATGTTTGGAGGTTCTGAATTAAGGGCCCTAATCTCAGAGACCCTTCTGGCCAAGGTGATGGCCACCAGGAAGGCTACCTTCCAGGACAAGTACAGTAGAGAGCATATTGCCAAGGGCTTAAATGGGGGACTACATCTGTTTCATAGGAAGGTCTACTCCACAAGGTGTCTCCAACTCAAGATGAACCAACCACCACTATTATTTGAATTCTTGGGGAACAATGACCGAGTTCAAGGAATTGCTGCCACAGTAATCCAGGGCCAAGTTTTCAGCTCTGCTCAAGAAAGGTAAACCAGTTGTGAAAGCATCCCTCCAAGTGGCATTGGATGGGGCAGATTCTGCTGCACAGACCATGGGTTCGGCTGTGGTCATGAGCAGAAACGCATGGTTGCAGGCCTCAAGCCTTCCACACCAAGTGCAGCAGACCATCCAGGCCCTCTTTTGAGGGCATGTCTCTCTTTTCAGAGCAGGCATATCTTAGCTCCAGAGCTTAAAGGATTCAAGGCGACCCTAAAGTCCATTTTCCTTTGCTTTTTCTTCAGCACCAGCGACTGGGAGCAGTGTTGCCACTGAGGCATAAGCCTCCTCCAGAGAACCCTGGCAGTGCCGAGAGTCCCTTCCTTGATGCCAAAGATGCCGAGCTGCACTGCCTGTCTCTCTGAGAAGCCGGTGCACTTCTCACTGAGGTAGAAGTGCTCGGTGCTGAGTTGGTGTGGCTCAGCTCTGAGGGGGGATGGAGAGCCACTTCCATAAGGAGGTATTTAAGTCTCTGGTCTCTGTCCTTTATGGTATGGGATTTGAACTCTTTACAAATCCTACATTGCTCCGCAGGTGGGACTCCCCAAGCACTTAAGGCAACTAAAATGGGGGTCACTAGCAGGCATGGGCTGATGGCAAGCCACACATACCTTAAACCCCAGGGACCCACACATGCCCTAGTACCAGAGAAGGGATAACCCCGACAACCAGGGTCTAACTACTAAGTAACACTAATTTGTAAATTCTAACTACTATCCTTAACTATATACAGGAAAAGGAAAAGTCCACTGAGGAGAGTACTTGTGCAAATACAAGGATGAACAGAAGTTCCAGAAACCATCACAGGCGGTAAGGCGAAACTGAAGGGGAAGCAGGGCCTTCTATAGCGACGCTATGAGGGTGCAATTCCAAGGGGTACCAGAGCCGACCCGACGGATACCACTGAGGGAAAAGCTTTACGGCGGCAGTATTCAGGGCAAGCACACACCTACATTAGAATGGACATGAACAAGCACTTTTACGAAGTATTACTAAATTTCAATGACTTTATCAAGTCCATATTTGATACATCCTTATTTGGCTGCAATAAAATGGCAGTATATTCTCCCCCAGTCAGATTAATTTACACACCTAAATAAACTGCTCAAGTATTGGTATCTCACTTTCCTAAGCAATTAATACTTCATTGGACAGATTACGCAAATTCAATAAAATAAAGTAAAAAGTTCTTATCTACAGTATTTACAGCATGAACAGTATTAGACTAGGTTTCAGTGTGGACTCCAGCCAAACTTGTAACCTTAGATGCACCACTGATTTCACCATTTAGAGAGACGTATACCATACAACATTATATATCTAAGACTAGTCAGTTTACATGTGTGGGATGAACAAGGAACTTTTGTCTCATGAATGCAGATCTTTAATGTTTAATATAAGTAAAAGGCCAGTAATATAGGGAGATGAGTTCCTCCTATACAAGTCTATTATTTCCCACTTTTGCAGTTTTCCCTTGCATAGGGAGAACCACCTAATCTGACATAAGTCCATCCATAATACTGTATGGAAGAAGCTCGCTATAAAGAGTTCATATTACTTAATCACCCAGCAATTTCATGGACAGCTTGTTCTCTAAAGTAAAGATTTGGTTTTTTATGACTAGCAATTGACACCCGTACCATTAGACGTCCCCAATATGCATTTTCCTAATGCTTACCGGTTAACCTTTTACATCCCTAGTACCTAGGTCTGTGACACTGTCACACTTGCCTGCTGGCACCAGCCACTCCTTCAATACTTTACAGAAACACTTCGGGCAGTGGTTACCAAACTGTGGGGCGTACCCCCATATGGGGGCACGGAGGAATGTCCAAGGGGGTAGAGTGGGGCCCAGGACAAGCCCATGAGGGGGTGGAGTGGGAGCACCACCCAGTCCCTCTCTGTCTCCAACCCCGCTCTTGGCCCCCAGCTCCTGCTCCCGGCTGCGGCTCCACTCCCAGCCTGGGGAGGTGCAGACACATTCTATTACTGCTAAGGTGGGTGGGGAGCATGAGAGGAAAAGTTTGGGGGCCCACTGATTTAGGGTATGTCTACACAACAACATAAACCTAGATTTAATAGGACTCGAGTCAATTGACCCATCAGGGAATCATCGGCTTAAGTACAGTTTTAAAATTTTATTAGAAAATGTTTAAAAATAAATGATACAGAGCATTGAAAATTCAGTTAATAGTCATTGGGGGTACCATACAGAATATAGGGGGATGTTAGTATTTTGACACTGGATAGCACATAACACATACAGTCTGCAGTATCCCCAATGGGGGGGGTTAAGGTGGATGAATCAAGATACAGTCAGCAATCAGTGAGGGTACATCTCTCATATCTACACTGCATTTTAACCCTAGATTAAGGATTCTCTGACCCACACTCGAATCTTGGGCTCTGGCATCTACACTGCAGTGTACAGACCCAAGCCAAAGTAACACTATCCCAAAGTGTCGACACTCTAGGCCTATTAATTTGTTGCATGGTGGGGAAATTCTACTGCCCACCCTGCTTCCTAACTGTGATGGTGCTATCGATGGGACTCAGGAGCCTATAAGGAATACAAGTACATAAACTGCATAATTAGCTCCTTTGTTGGGTATCTCAGTAGAACGACAGCAGTTTGAGAAGGTTTTATACTGAACTACCATCTAACCTGTATCCTGAACTACCATCTAACCTGAAAATTGGGCTCTCTACCTTTAGGTGGAGTTATATTGGCAAGAAAATGTCCATGTGCACCTGTTCTGAGGTTAATTAGAACATCAGTCTCCAGGTCTGTCAAACAGTTAAAATGACATTTTGCAATTCTAAGGTGTTTTTGTTTGGTTGGTTTTTTTATTTGTCTATTATGAAGCATGTCATAAAATGTAGGTTTTAGAGGAAAAACGCACACCCTCAGTCTGGCTGCTGCCGGCTGCAGAGTGGTGAAGTGCAACACCAGAGCTTGGACTGCAGTGTGCTCCAGACCCTCCCCCAATCCATTATCCCTGCCTCCGCCGCACCCCAGAAGGCATGGATAAGGATTCCCGGAAGGCTGTGAGGAAGGTTCGGGTCCGGCTCCCATTCACCACCCTCACACTGCATTCTGCCCAGGCACCTCTGCACACAGCCCCAGGGAGGGCAGGAGCCTGGGAACAAGGGACAGACAGCGGCACAGGACCAAGCAGCTGCCCAGCAGGGAGGGGAGGGGAAGCAGCAGAGCTTCCAGCTCAGGGATGATCCCCAACATTCTGACAGCTGGAAGCCACATCCTCCCTGTCAGCTTTGCTTCCTGCTCTGAACAAGCTCTGCATGGCAGCAAGGAGCCAGGGTCGCCACCGCTGCAAGAGGCTGCGGGGAGGTTTTGGGACTGGCTTCTACACGCAGCCTGGGCACCCCTGCACATGCAGACCTAGGGAGGACACAGGGGGGCCCGCAGAGCAGGGACCAAGTGGCTGCCCTTCAGGGAGGAGAAGTGGCTGAGGTGTTGGGGTTATCCTCCTCCAGCTGTGCTCAACCAGGAGCTCTGCCACTCCACTTCCCTGCAGGCCAGCCACTTAGTTCCCACTCTGCTCTCTGGTCCTTCCACCAAAATCCTGTGACCAAGAGACAGCTCTTTGCAAAAGGCTTTTTCTGATCCATCTCCTTTGAGACCTTGCAGGCTCTCTGATAGTGTGCTTCCAGACTGGTGTTCAACAGACAATACGTTAACACTGACCTGAGCTGCTGCCATTTGCAAAGGGAGATGTGACTTCTGTTCGCAATAGACTGCACCACAGATTGTCGGCATACAGAAGATGAAGTAAATTGCCCCAAGCAGGGTGTATAAAAATCAAAGATTTTTTTAATTTAAATCACTTTTTTTTATAAAATGCTTTTTGAGGAAAAAACCTATCTAAATAAAAAGTCCTAAGCGCAAAGCGCTGGGAGGGAGGGGGAGGAGCGGGGAAGCTCCGCGTCTCCACTCCTCCCCTTCCTCCCCAGAAAATCCTTAGCACCAGTAAACAGCTGTTTGGCAGTGCTTAGGGCTTTCGGAGCGGGGATGCAGCGTGCTCTGGAGAGGACGTAGAGTAGGGGTGGGAAGAGGAGGGCCTGGAGTGGAGCGGGCCTGGAGCATTCCCGGCAAAGACAGCGCCTGTTCTTCTCCGAGGAAGCTGCCGCTGCTGCTGCAAAGGTGCTTCCTAGCATCCTAGCTTGCAGCAGGCTGTGCCTGCGTGGGATAAGCCAGGGTCGCTTTGTACAGTATATAATGCCTTTTGTCTGCCCAAAAAAATTTCCTTGGAACCTAACCCCCCATATTTACATTAAATCTTATGGGAAAATTAGATTTGTTTAACATTGATTCACTTAAAGTTGCACTTTTGAGGAACATAACTACAACGTTAAGTGAGGATTTACTGTATAATAAACTTCAGATCTAAGGGTGAACCATTCAAGAAATACGTTTGCTGATGATGTTTTAAAGAAAGTCACAGCAGTGAACTGGTGGAAGTCACTTAAGCACTTGGATTCAGAGACTGATAATCTCACTTTTAACAGCAGTAGCTTCTTCTTTCAGTGTACGAAGAATATTTTCTTCCTTTGGACTAATATATTCCAAAGTGAGAAATCGTTTGGGACCTGTAAAAGCAGGAAAGCTTGTTTTTCTTTCCCAGATTATGAACAAACAGGAAAATGAAGGTGAAGATGACTAAGTTAGCTGCAGAAGCCAATTTTAAATTTCTCATGTCTGACAGTCAATTTAATTTTTTTTTTAATTCATTTAACTATTTTAGTAACACAATTTTAACAAAAACAAAACTGATTTTAAAAAAGCTTGAATGTTTAACTAAACTCAAAAATGTATATCCTTGTTTTATTAAAATATTATGTTTGCTGTTCAAGGGGGAAAAAATCTAGAATACATAACGTTGTTATTTTAGTTAAATAAAACGATTTAAATGTCTGTCTGATGATGTTCTCCTACTAATATATCATGGCAAGAAAATCCTCCAAATATTAATGATTAGCCTGTTGAATTGGAGATAGTTCACCTCTCAATGACTTCATAAATATCTGCTTCAATTACCTTTGGTAAATGAAATAACCCTTCATTTTCTGATATAGCTGTAAAACTAATCTGAAAAGTTTTCAAAATAAATCACTTTAAAAATGTATAGTGTGTACCTTCTAAAAATGAAACCTAAATCTATCTCTGAGTGGTGAAGAATATGTATTAAGGTTATAACAACCAACAAGAACGCACTTTTATGTAGAAATCCATGATTAAATCAAGTCTTCCTGACTAGTGATTTAAATCAATTTGATTTCAATCAAATCCACCCTGGCTCCAAGGAACTCTGGGACACATCTAGAAGACTTCTGGGATCTGAGCCAAACTGGTATTGCGTGCACACAGGAAAGCAATAGGGCTCAGACCCTAGGTTCCACAATTGGTGTTTGGACCCAAGGGGGGTTTGGCTTGAGCCTGGGCCAAGACTTAGGATACGTCTACTCCAGCTTCAGCTACAGCTTCAGCTCCCCTTGTCTAGATCCCAACAGTTCTCTCTTTTCCCATCTCAACTGTCCAAATTAAAGTGTAGCAGTTCATCTTAAGCCATTCACAGGAATACACTGCCCTCATCTCAAATCTTCAGTAGCTGTTCATGAGGGCAGACAGAATATCTATTTCAGAAACTAGTATAAAGTTTCCCTCTTAAACCATGATTCAGCAAAACACTTACACATCTATTTAAAATGAATGCATGCTTAGCACATGCTAAATAGTGACCAGTGTCTTCATATTCTTCCATGAATTTGCCTTCCCCTCCATCTTTCTATTCTTGCATCCATTCAACACTTTTCACATCAGGCTTTTTTCCCTCCTTGCACCTCTCTCCAAAATGGGTAGTAAATCCTATGTCTACTGTCATGTCCCCTGTTCCTTTTCCTCTCCCCTCCCGCACCCCACTATTTGGAATTATCTCTTGGACCCCGACAACATTAGAATAACTCACGATTTGGTCCTCCTAGAACACTTGTGTGTGGATGCAGTGTTTTATAACTGTTCAAAACCATGTACAAGGGTCCCAAATACCATCTGGATTAGGCTTGCTGTCCCTAAGTCTAACCACCATTAGTTTAGTGGGACGAGGAACAGAGGTTGCAGCAAAAGCACAAAATGCTTAAACAATCCCTCCATGACTCTACCACATCAAACTGGTGGGGCTTTCAAAATCTCCCAGAATTCACTACTTCTGGAAGCTATCCCGGGACCTCTGGGACAGTCACACCATGTATGAAACTGTTTAGAACACTGCTAGTGTGGATACAGGGCAAAACTGCAACTCATCAGAACCCAAATCAGAGTGGCTACTATGGACACACTGAAACAAGTGTTTAAACAGGTTCTGTCCTACTGTTTTAATTAACAATGGTTCAGTTTTCTAGTGCAGACACTGCCTTGGTGACTAATGAGGCCCTTCAAAAATGAGCTTACCTAAACTAACTCTCTGCCCATTCCATCCTTATAAGAGCTGGTAAACAAATTTTTGCCTGGGTGGGCAAAAGTTTTGTAAAGAAAGCCTAGCAGATTCCATCTTTTCAAATCCTTCTTGCCTATTTATTTCCTCACGCTCAATCATTCTATCTATAAGTGTCATAATATCTATAAATGCTACCTGTAACCTATTATTTCCTTTTATTTGCATATATAGATTACAATTAGCTGTGAAGTGTCCCATGATGCTATTTATGTATCATGCAAGCAAACCTCTATTAAAGTTATCCTCTTTACTACTACTGCAACAATTCTTATTAAAAAATCCACAATGATGCTCTAATTGCACCATGGGAATGCAATAGTATCTAATAATAAAAACACTTTCCCTAGTTTTTAAATTTACCACCTGAAATATCAAATATTTTATATACTGTAAGTTCTCTGGGAAAGGGTCAGTTTGTATAGTGCCTAGCGCCATAAGGTCCTGGTCTATCACTAGGGCTCCTAGCTGTTACCATAATACAAACAATAATGTTTGAGACTTATAGCTTAGCTTCTTGACATGTTGGAAAGTCAATATATGTCCAGCCACACTATATAAGTACTATCAGCTTGGAAACTGTTAACTTCGAAGCCTAATTTTGTTCACTTTAACACCTGTGTTTGTCTGGCTAGATGAGGACTTAAGAACATTGTTTGTTTTTTTACACTGAAGGTTATCTTCACAACCAGAAAGCCTAAACACTTCAGATGTTTGCAAATTAAATCTTAGGATCTGACAAAAAACACTATGGCAACACCTTCAAATTCAAGAGATCTACTTCCTGAGTATTTACAGTAATGTCTAGACTAGGATTTAAAGATTTAACATGTTTTCAAACTAGTGTTACTGAAGTCTACATTGCCTTGTCTATGACAAAGAATTAGAACACAATAGTCAGAACCTTTAAATCTTAGTATATACGCTGCCTAAGTGTAATGATGTAATGGGCACTATATATCAGTCTTCTTTGCTTTGTAATGTTATCAGAGAGAACTGGTTTCTATTCTCTAACTAAATTCCAGTTGAAGTCTTTAGTAGTTCTACTGAGAGGCAGAAAAGAAAACAGCTTGACCTTCAAGTTCCCAGCCTCAGTTTACAGTGTGGGTTTTAGATAGATTGGATAAACTACGCAAATTTGATTTGCAAGTCAGTGATAAAGTGGAATTCCATAAAGTCACTTTTTGGAGTACAGCTATATTTTAACATCCCTGTGAGAAACCCAAATCCTACAGATTTCTATTAACCAAAACTAGGATCTTGAATATGGCATAGTTCTAAGACGACAATTGTTGACACCTCATGGAAAGCTTTAAAAAAACAAGTTTAAGTAGAAACTACCATCACTGCCCTCTAATTACTAGGGACATTTTTTGTGAAAACAGGATTTATGTTTCTTAATAATCTGTCTTATTATTTAAAAGATACAACCCTTTATTTGATGTCGCAATCGTCTTCACAACAACTAAGCAATAGAGGATTGTCTCTTTAGGTGAAAGATTAAAAAAGCACATAAGAGAACAGCTGAACTTTTTATTAAAAAGCCTATTTACATGCAAGATTCCACACTAAAATACTGCAGGAAAAAAAACAATAAGTGTGCTATATTGCAGGGTTGCTCATGAGGTATCAGCAGGTCTTGAGTATTCAAATTTTAACAGACCAAATTGAAAGTACTTACAGTACAATGCATACAAGTACTCACCCTTCACAACATGCTTTCTGGTTACCACAAATAAACATTCCAGAGGCTCCCAATTTGATATGGACACTTGGGATAAACAGAAAGAGTGGCCTTTTAATTAACTCTTACAAATTACATTCAGACTCTAGAAAGCATTACACCCTAGAAATCAATATGGAAATCCCAGTTTAGAAATTCGATAGAATTCCCACTATGTATTTTAATCCCTGTACATTTATATAGTTCTACATCTGTATACAACACCATTCAGTGGAGTAGCACAAAAGATGTATTAGTGAAATTCAAATATAAAAATGAAGTCTTCCAATGACTTAATTTCTGAGATGGAAGGGAAGAGAGATTTGAACTCCCAACTCTCTAGCTCTATATTGTATTGTTCCCACTCCAGAACAATGTGGATGGTATTCCAGAACTAGGAGAGAGAAGCCACTGGAACAAAACCCAAATTAATTTACATAAACACACCTACAAGCTTTTTTTCTCCTCACTCCCAATAACTTCTGAATCACTGCAGGCAACTGTTAATATCAAACATTTCAAAATAATACCAGATCACGCATCAATCTTATTTTGTCATATTTACCAGTCAGTCACTCTTTTGCTCTTACAATTGTAATAAAAAGGCAGCTCTTCCCATCACCACCCCCTTACAGCTACCAAAATGACTCAAGACAAACCATGCTTTTAGTAAGAGCATGCCTCATGTTCAACACACTTTGTTCTAGAATCGCAGTCGCCAGCCTATCTGAACTTGCGAAATGCCATGCAATGCTGTGGAAGACAGGGACCCACTACTGTCCTTAGAAGTTCACTCGAGTTGCCTTCGGGCAGGTTTGCCAGTAATACCATCCCACTGCCTTTGCATTTAACATCCTTCCTGCCCCCGGGATTTTCATATACAAAGAGAAGGGAGAAGGAAAGGGGAGAATCAAGAGCGGCAACTCGTGTGAAACAGCAAAAGAAGGAACAACCCACAGACAGCTCCGCATTGAACATCAGCTTCCGGGAGACTATCTAAGAGCACATGAGACTCAAGTGCCCAAACCTGTCCCCGTAGCAGGGAGGCCCCCTCGTTTGGGGAGGTTAATTGTATTTTTTCCCGTCTCATCCTCAGGGAACGAAGGATTTTGCGGCGTTTCAATCAGGCGATTTAAAACCTCGTTCGCCTTTTGAGGGGGACTGAAGGGGGAGCGGGGGGCGTCCCCTCGGTCAAACTGCCCCTGCACCCGCCACTAGCCTGAAGTCAACGGGGAGGTCTGAGGAGGAGAATCACAGACGAACCCCGCTCTGGTTAGGGGTCCAAAGCGGTCCCAAGCCCGCGGCTCTAGTCCCGCCTTTGTCTCAGCCGGGTCGGGCCAGGGGGGACCCTCCGCCAGGGTGGGCAGAGCCAACTTAGACAAAGGGCGCTTCACGCTCCGTGTTTCTCGTCAGCTGTCAGCGGCCGGCAGAGCGTGTCCCGCCGCCGGCCGCTTCCCCCCGCGGCCGCCACCCTGTTCCCCGGGGGGCGGGGGCGAGTTTCCTCGCGGCTGGGGCCCCCACTCCTCATTCTGCCCCCCCCGCTCCACTCCTCCCGCCGCCGCCTCCTCCCCCAGTATAAAGGGCGCCGGTTATAATAACGGCTCCCGCCCGCCCGCGCGGTGCCGGCCGCTCGCTCGCTCACTCACCCCCCCAACCCCCCGCCGGTGCTGCCGCCTCCGGGTCCCCTCTCCGCTCCTCTCTGCCTCCGGCCGCCGGATTCACCCTCCCAGACCGAGCGCCAAACCCGGCGGCCCAATCGGCAGCGCGCTCATTGGCGAGAACCAAGCACCGCCCCGATTGGATGGACGTGGAGGGGCCGCCTGAGCCAATCGGCAGCGGCTAGAGGCGGAGCCGGGGGCGGGGAGTCCGCTCCCCACGTGCGGGGGGGAGGGGGTGGAAGAGCT
This sequence comes from Mauremys reevesii, assembly GCF_016161935.1. Lineage (NCBI taxonomy): Eukaryota > Metazoa > Chordata > Testudines > Geoemydidae > Mauremys > Mauremys reevesii. The sequence continues at coordinate 98,988,416 of NC_052624.1, forward strand.
CTCTTTGTTCTCGCGCTGGCTGGGGAGATGGCGAGTTCCGTGCTTCTCTCTCAGTCCTCGCGCGCTCCTGAGCCCCCTGGGGAGAGGGAATCGGGGCGCGCGGGGAGGGAGAGCCTGGAGCCCGCCTTGGCTGCGGGTGGGGAGCTTGGGGGTGGATGAAGGAGGAGGCGCCCGCGGAGCCCGGGAAGGGAGGGGCAGCCCTGTTCGGCGCTGCTGAGAGTTTGAATCAGTTCGAAATTGGGAGCTGTAACGGTTTTAACTGTCATGCTTGTGCGCGCGCGGGAGGGAGGCGCGGGAAGCTCAGCAGCCCCGCGTCCCTCCCCGCTGCCTGTTGCTTCCCACTCCCAGGCGGGCAGAGCACAGCTTGAGGCGCTCCGCCCTGCATCGATCACAGCCCCGCCTCTGACCTTGGCTTCGCTAAACCAGTTCCCAAACCAGCTCGGCTAAACCAATTGTGGAGCCGCCCTGTAGCTCCCTGGAAGGCAGCCGGACCTGCCGTGACTGAGCCAGCTTCCAGAAGCAACTGGCTTCAGTAAAAATGGCCCAGGCCATTCAAAACTGCAGCTGTGCCAGGCCTCTAGTGGGTGTGGATATGGCCAGGCTGATCAAAAACTTGCCTAGTGTAGACGGGCCCCTTACCCCCGTTCAGCTCTGCTCTGTCCTTCACCTAAACCAGGGGTCCCCAACGCCTGCCGGGGCGTCTAAGTGCACCCAAGTACTGGGTGGTGAATGAGCATCCGCCAAAATGCTGCTGACAAGCTGCGTCATCCAGAGGCGTTGCCACCAAAATGCTGCCGATTTTTGGTGGCAACGCCTCTGGATGATGATGCTTGTCGGCATTTCGGCGGTGACGCCTGTGGATGACGCAGCTTGTCGGCGGCATTTTGACAGATACTCGTCCACCGCCACGGTTCTCTGTGGCTTGTTGTCTGGCGCCCGCCAGACGAAAAAGGTTGGGGACCACTGACCTAAACCATATAGATAACCACTCCTTTCTGTCTTCTGCATGTTCTGTCCACACCTTCTTCCATGTGGTGCTCTCTGCCTGTGAACCACAGCCCACCAGGTCCTCCCCTCACATGTTAACAAAACCACAAAAATCATAGCACCAGCAAGATGTATGGTCCACCTCACTGCTCAATCATGTAGTTTTAATTATATCCTCTCTCAGGGTATTGCCAACCCCTAGCAATGCCGCTATCTTCCCCATCACTCAGACCCGTAATCTGATCTTCAGCTTTAACTTGCCCTCTCTAGATCCTCACATCCAGGCTGTGTTTAAATCTAGCTGATTCTTTCTGCATCACCTCTCTAAGATACAACCTTTCCAATCCATCCACGCAAGCACTTGGGGAAGGGACCATCTTTTTGTTCTCTGTGTGTACAGTGCCTCGCACAATAGGGTCTGGTCCACAACTGGGGATCCTAGGTATTACAAGAATCAAATAATAAATAACTATAAAATTCTTGTCTAGGCTCTCATCATCTTTCACCTCAATTACTGCAACATCTCTTCTCTGGCCTTGACAAATACAATCTTGCCCCATTCATATCAATTCAAAATACTGCTGTGAAGATCATTTTCCTAGCTCAGGGGTGGGCAAACTTTTTGGCTCAAGGGCCACATCTGGGTTGGGAAATTGTATGCAAGGCCATGAATGTAGGGCAGGGGCAGGGGGTTGGGGTATGGGAGGGAGTGTGGGGTGTGGGAGGTGGTGTGGTGTGGTGTGCAGGAAGGGGCTCGTGTTGGGGTGTGGGGTATATGAGAAGGCTCAGAGCAGGGGGTTAGAGTGTAGGAGGGGTGCAGGGTATATGAGAAGGCTCAGAACAGGGGGTTGGGGTGTAAGAAGGGTGCGGTGGGGGTTGGGGTGCAGGGTGCAGGAAGAGTTCAGGGTGTGTGCTCTGGCCCGGCGCCGCTTACGTGGAGCGGCTCTGGGGTGGCAGCGGCGCACAGCGGGTCTCAAGCAGAATGCCTGCCTGCCCTGGCCCTGAAGCAGCCGGCACCACGTCCTTGTGGCTCCTCAGTGGGGGGGGGCAGAGGTCTCTGTGCACTGCCCTCACCTGCAGGTTCTTCCCCCAAAGCTACCAGTGGCTGCGGTTCCCCGTTCCTTGCCAATGGGAGCTGCAGGGGGTGGTACCTGCAGGCAAGGGCAGCGTGCAAATCGTGCTGCCCCCCCCCCCAACCCGTTGGGCTGTAGGGACATGGTGCCGGCCACTTCCGGGAGCGGCGTGGGGTCTGTGGTACCACAGGGGTGGCAATCCCGTGGGCCGTATCCAAAGCCCTGATGGGCCAGATCCGGCCCACAGGCCGTCGTTTGCCCACCTCTGTCCTAGCTTGGCACTTTGACCATGTTACCCTTCTCTTTGTGTCCTTCTGCTGGCTCCCCTTTTGCCATTACAACAAATATAAGCTTCTTGTCTTCATTTTCCAGGCCCTTCATAGCCTATCGTCACTATACTTATAATCTCTCATTCACTTTAGGATATTTCTTATTGACAGTGATGCCAGCAGGCACCACATTTAGGGAGGGCAGAGGGACTCCCCCCCCCAAGTTTTGTACCACATTGGGGTGAAATTTGCTGCCCCTCCTCCCCCCACTGTCCTGTGGCACTGCCATCTGCAGCTACCACTTTGCCTCTGCCTCCCCCCACCCTCTGCCATGGAGCCACAGCTGGCCACGCTGTTTGGCACTGAGCGCCTGGTTCCTGTTCTGCTATGCAAAGCCAGGCAGAAGCTGATATTGAGATGTCCCCCTCCCTCCGCCCATCATGTTCCCGGGCGTGCAGAGCATGCCTCTCACCCAGCCTCTGTCCCGCAGAACTGCCCCCACTATGCCAATGTCAAAGTTAAAATCAAGACTCACAATTTGTCAGACCACTCTGTTTTTATTAGCAAAGCGCTCCACCAATAACATTCAGATAATGTGAGTGGCCATGCAAGACCCAAACAGTCTTATTTATACAGATAAAAGAGCTGGAATCAAACAAAGGGACAAAGGAGAAAACAGCAAAATTCACCTGGGGCATAGCATGCATATCCTACTTCCTTACTAACTCCTATCGATCTAAGGCTAATGCTTCACCAATTGCCCTTAAACGGTGCAAATTGTTCTATGTTAATGTCTGTTTTCCTGACACCTGGACTCCAGCATTCCAGCGACTTTCCTTAAAGGTACAGACAGCATTTCTTTAATCCTATCTATTTTGTAACATAATTCATTCTACTTTCACAATCCCTCCTTTTGGTCACGCTTCGCCATGACCAACGATGGACTGGGTTCCACATATTAACCGTTCTTTATCTTTTTGTTCATCAGCAATATTTAAAATCATCATATTAGCACTCTGTTTTGGGGCAGTCACCTGGGTGGCATATTTTACACAATTTTGGATACAACAGGAGATTAACTGAAAACATACAAAAATCACTAAGATTCCAAACAGGATAGTCAGGGCTCCCTGAAACAACCAGTTTCCTAGGCCAGAGAAATTGAACAGGTTGCTTAACCACTTCCATAAAGAACTCGGCTCTTCATGGGGAAGATATGCGATTTGTTCTAAGTGGCTAGCGCGATCTATTACCTCATTGGTATTGTCAGGTATATACACACAACATTCTTTTCCAATGAGTGCACAGGTCCCTCCTTTGGCCGCCAGCACTATGTCCAATGCCTGACGGTTTTGAAGGGCCACCTGTCGGATCGCCTCTGTTTCTTTGGCCAGAGTTTTTAAACTTTCTCCGGTTTCATTTGCCATTATTTCAACTACTGCTTGTAACCTCAGGAGCCTTTTTGCATGGTGTATTACTCCCCCAAGAGGGATAAAGGAACTGCCAATAGTCTCTTCCCAGGTGTCATTACTGTTCCATATTGTGTTAAACGGACAAGGTCCTCCAGTGAGGTCTGGGGAATTGAGCCAGGACAGGAACATCAGTTTGAGAGTGGGCTGGGATGTGGCTGCAGACCCAGCATTTAGAAATATTAAGGGTCTGAGCTATCCACACTTGCTGCTGGATAAAAGAATTGTCATTGTGGACTCCCCAGACCTTCAGACACCAACAGCCGAGGAACAGGCACCACATGTTGGAGGCAGGGCCCTTCTGGTTCTGACAACCTCAACTGAGGGAACTGTAGTCACAGTTTTATGTCCACCAGGCAGCAGGCGCTAGGCTCACTACTGCTTTTTCTTGGGCCTTGCTTTAGGTAGTCGTCTGCTTCTGGCAACCCTTACGAGCGTGATTGTAAGGTATTGCAGGCTGTTCCTCGTCATCTTCTGGAGTCAAAATTGACTCTGCGTGGTCCTGAGGTGGTGATTGGTTCACTGGGGGTGGTGCATTCTTACACGGCAAAGCATGTACTCATGCTGCGGATGCCAGACAGTTTAACAGCCATCTGGGTAGTAAGCAGTGCCTGATGATTCTTTGATACTCTTTAAGTCTTTTTTTTTTCCAATGAACTGTTTGTGAGTGATATTGTGGTCACTTCACAATTTTGAAATAAATGTTTAAGGAAAGGGACCAGGAAGGGTGGGGGCTAGTTGAGGAGCCAACCCTCCTTGCTGAATTGGTAGTGGAACTCTAAAGAATCAGTTTTTGAGGCAGACAACAAAGGGGAACAGAACAAGGGGCTTTTTGTCCTTTTTACAATGAGATGGGAGTATTAAGGGCGTTGGATCGATCCGGGGTGGGTTTTTGAGAACTGGGTAAAGGGGAGCGCTCGGTCTGGTGGTGGGAGAGGAGGCTTTTAATAAAGCTTTTAACTGATTATTTGAATATTTGAGAGAGGCGAGTTTTTTTTTTCTTTGTCCAGCTACGATTTGCCTCTTCCCACCACTGAATGAAACAATTAACCTCTTCTTTAGCCAATTTAGTTTTAGGTTGGCCGAGTTTGTCCTTTAAGACGTCCACTCGGTCTTTGTTCCAAGATTTTAACAGTGGCCACTGAGTTTTGGGATCCCCCTGAGTTAGCCTAGACCATTTTTCCAGAAATTTACAGGAGTCCGGACTCTTCTTACAGGAGTCTGGACCCATCCTAAATATATAAAATGAGCCAGCGTTCGTTTAGGGAACTGTCCTGACTTAGACGTCTGGTTACCCATACAGGAGGACTTCACACACCAATCGCACAAGAAGGAAATTCGGGTTAGGAGCCCACAGGCTACTGCCTCAATCGCCCTTGCTTTCACACCAGGGCTTTTACCCAAAGTGCGGTGCGGCTGCGATTGTGCAGATTCCACTCACTCAGACCGCGGGGACAGGAACCCCTTGGTCGGCCAATCCCCGGACGGAGATGGCACCCAGACTCAAACACTCCACAGGAAGACGGATAGACACAGAGACAGGACAGTCCTCAGTCCGGACAAAACACAGATATAATTACCTGACCAGATTCCTGATGCCAGATCCTGGGATCCCTACCAGAACAGAGTGGGAACCAACAGGTTCGATGGCGTAGACTTCACTGTGGTTGTGCACCCTTCTTGTTATAGTGGAGGACCGCTCGGGCCAAATGCCCAGGTGCCGGCTGCCACGGTCATCCTACAAAAACAGTCAGGAATCACACAGCCCCAGTGAAGACGGTTGCCATCTCGGTGGAACCTCCAAATTGTCAAAGTTAAAATCAAGACTCACAATTTGTCAGACCACTCTGTTTTTATTAGCAAAGCGCTCCGCCAATAACATTCAGATAATGTGAGTGGCCATGCAAGACCCAAACAGTCTTATTTATACAGATAAAAGAGCGGGAATCAAACAAAGGGACAAAGGAGAAAACAGCAAAATTCACCTGGGGCATAGCATGCATATCCTACTTCCTTACTAACTCCTATCGATCTAAGGCTAATGCTTCACCAATTGCCCTTAAACGGTGCAAATTGTTCTATGTTAATGTCTGTTTTCCTGACACCTGGACTCCAGCATTCCAGCGACTTTCCTTAAAGGTACAGACAGCATTTCTTTAATCCTATCTATTTTGTAACATAATTCATTCTACTTTCACACCAACTAGGGACTGAGCAGCACACAGCCAGCCCTGCAGCAGCACCCTCTTGGACATAAATTTGGGCACACACACACACCCATTATCTACAAAAAAAACCTAGAATTTTCAGGTACCTCAATATTCTCCTTTAAATATTGACATTGATAAATTGGAGAGGGTTCAGAGAAGAGCCTCAAAAATGATTAAAGGATCAGAACACATGATTTACAATGATTGATCTCCTGGAGGCCATCTGTTTAGTTTAACAAAGAGACAAGTAAGGGGTGACTCGGTTATAGTCTATAACTATCTACATGGGGAACAAGAAATATTTGATAATGGGCTCTTCAACTGAGCATAGAATGGTACTATAACTTGATCCAATGGCTGGGAGTTGAAGCTAGACAAATTCATACTGGAAATTTTTAACAGTGAGGGTAATTAACCATTAGAACAATTTACTACAGGTCTCAGTGGATTCTGTATCACTGGCAATTTTAAAACCAAGATTGGCTGTTTCACTAAAAGGTATGCTCTAGGACAGGGGTGGGCAAACTACGGCCTGCGAGCCGGATCCGGCCCCTCAGGGCTTTGGATTCGTCCCGCAGCGCCACCGGCACCACGTCCCTGCGTTGCCCTTGCCTCCAGGCACCGCCTTCTGGAGCTCCCATTGGCTGGGAACAGGGAACCGTGGCCAATGGGAGCTTGTGGGGAGGTATCTGGAGGTGCGGGCAAGGGCAGTGCATGTAGAGCCCTCCGCCCCACAGCCCCCAGGGGCCGCAGCGCTTCTTGGAGTGGTGCAGGCCGGGGACAGGGCAGGCATGCAGGGAGCCTGCCCTGGCCCCGGTACATGCTGCTGCCACTCCGGAGCCGCTTGAGGTAAGCGGGGCTGGAGCTCGAACCTCTCCTGTACCCCACCACCCAACAACCTGCCCTAAGCCCCCTGTCTGCACCTCATACCCCAACTCCCTGCCCTGAGCCCCCTCGTACATCCCACACCCCTCCTGCACCCCAATCCCCTGCCCTGAGCTCCCTGCTGCACTCTATACCCCCGTGCACCCCAACCCCCTGCCCTGAGCCCCCTGCTGCACCCTGCACCCCTCTTGCACTGCAACCCCCTTCCCTGAGCCCCCTCATACAGCCCGCACCCCTCCTCTGCCCCAATCCCTTGCCCTGAGCCCCTTTCTGCACACCACACCCCCTCCCACACCACACACTCCCTCCCACACCCCAACCCCCTGTCCCAGCCCTGCATATTATTTTCCCACCCAGATGTGGCCCTCGGCCCAAAAAGTTTGTTTCATCTCTGCTCTAGGAATTATTTTGGGGAAGTTCTATGGCCTGTAGATCAGAGGTCCCTTCTGGCCTTGCAATCTATGAAGTTATAAATCCCTTCTTAAAACTCCTTTAAGAGATAAGAATTAAGCAGATGGTGTGCTGAGATCACAACCTATCATACTGACCAGCACTGTGTCATTGTTTTCTTGTGCTCCATTGTTTGTCTGTCTGTCTGTATCCACCAGTTGTCTCTTGTCTTATACTTAGATTGTAGACTCTTTGGGGCAAAGACTGTCTTTTTGTTCTGTTTGTACAGTGGCTAGCATAATGGGATCCATGGTCCATGTCTAGGGCTCCTAGGTGCCACTATAATAAATAAATATAATATAATATAATAATTAATAAATCATGAGTCAAGCCCTCAAAAGCACAAGCGTGGTTTAAAATCATGCTTTTCTTTTAAATTCTACATTTTAGGTGCTTTTTATTTGCCTTATGGCTGCTTCAAATTTTATTTTCTATAACCATGAGGGCTAGAAACATACTTTTAAAAAAAAAGTTGAGTTTATTATGCAATCACATAATTCCAGCCAGCAGTTGGGCCTTTAAGAAAAATACCAAACAGCATGAGACATTCAATAAAATCACAAGAGTTGGCAACACTGATTTTATATTCTGTCTTTATCTTGTAAGTAGGTTTATACTAGTAGTTTACTTTAATTTTAACAACTTTTTTTTGCAAGCATAGAGTTCAACAATATTTGAACTAATTTCTTCTCATAGTAACATGTCAGTGATAGATTGCCCTATCCTTCTTTGAATTCCTGAAATGACTGACAATTTCAAAAGTTGTTGTTCAGGTTTAAAACCACCAAAACTTTCACATTTGTAAAATGTGATTTATTTATTATTCCTGGATATGAAGTTATTTAAACTACCCCAAGATGGCTGCCAAATTCAAGATGGCTACCACATTCCTTTACTGTTTAGAATGTATACTTTATTTTGATTGTCAGAATTTTATTTCATTATCACTTTAGTTTTGTTTTCAGTTAGGAAGTATAAGTCGTCATTATTGAATAAGCTTTAAAATAATGGATTGTAATTGGCTTAGTCACATGATTCAGTACATTAATATTACAGTATACGTACTATGAATTGGACCAAATCTCAGCACAGATGTCATTCCACTTTTCTATCTGCACTTGAATGGAATGATTTGTGTGCCCATTACTTTTTGAAAGCAACTAGTGCTGATTAGGAAATTAAATATTACCAAACACTTTGAAAGACCTGGCTTTTGGGGGGTGGGGGGAGGAGTTATTTGTTTCTGGTTTTGAATAAAAGAATCTTTCCATTTGAATTCAGTTCTAAAGTCTTAAAATGTTAAATTATATTGGAAAATAATTCTTTTGAAGCAGACTTTCTGATCACCCTCCCAGTCAGTTTCAAACAGCCAGCAGAATGTTGGCAGCTGTTTGTTCTGCACTCAGCAGAGCCACCCAAGTGGCTTTTTTGTTTCTAACTTATTTTCATGGTGGATGAATATCTGTTTAGCTAAGAACCTACTTCACAAAAAAGAAAACGTCTACAAGACACTCACAATGTAACAATTACTAAGGAAATGTCTGACAAGAATTTGAACTTTGATATTTTGAGGAGTGATTCTTTGAATTTTAGTTTTTAAAAACTCTATCAAGATAAAACTATGTAAAAGTAGTACATGTTGAAAAATGTTTAAGTTCAAAGACATTTATAAATTAAATGACAATGTCAATAAAATCAGAATCTGGAGAAAATCAGAATGGGATATGGCAGCCTTCTGGAATTGTTTAAAACATTTTTTTCTTTTTTCTATCAATCACATAATCAATTTTATATAAAATATTGAGTATTAAAGGGCCTGATCCTGTTCCCCTTGACATCAATGACAAAATTCAAAATGGCTTCAATACTATCAGGATTGGGTCCAAAAACACCAATGAAACATCTCTGTTTATATTTGTATATGTGAATAAAATATTACTGCTGAATGTTGTTGATTAGACATGAGGAATAAGAGAGACTTCTCACCAATGCATATGGCCATAAAAGCCAACTGTTTTGAAAACAACCACAAAAAATTATTTGTGATCATTTACAGAGGAGCATACAAATACCATGTCTTCACTTTTTTTTTTTTGTTAAGTTGCACACACCTGAGTGTAGAGGAGTACAATTTTGTAAAGCGATATTAACATCTGGAGGTACTTTCACAAAGAAATACTGTAATGTCAAAGTAAATCAAAAATTTTAAAACATGTAGATTGTTCTCTACAGCAGTATGTTTGTAATTATTCACCTAATAATTTCACTACTGATCTCTGCACAGAGGGGCTTAGGTAATATCTCTGTCTGGGGGAACAGCCTTAGCTTGAAAGAGCCATGGTTTGTTGGGGCAGGGCTAGAACACTGTCTGAATGGACTCCATGTAGTGCTTCCTTTCAGGCTAGCAAGGAGCAATGTAGGCTAGCTCCACCCCTGATGTGATGACTGACAGCAGGAGTTCATACCTCATGCTATTGCTCTGATGAGGAAACACACATTGTTTAAGTCACTGCCTTGTGGATTATGTCACAGACCCTGCTGACTGCTTTGAGACCCAGCTGTGACTAAAGACCAAAGCTGAGTTTATTTTCTTTTTCTGGTGGGTCCAGTGATGAGCTGCCAAAATATTAACAACCGGTTCCCTCCTCCTCACCCCACGAGGGTGACCCCCCCACACCGCCCGGGACTCCTGCCCCGCCCCCCAGGACCCCTGCCCTATCCACCCCCTTCCCTGTCCCTTAACTGCCCCCTGCCACCCCACCAACCCCTCCTCTTATTCCTGATGGTCCCCCGGGACCCCCGCCCCATCCTACCACCCCTTCTCTCTTTCCCGACTGCCCCTGGAACCCCTGCCCCTGACTGCCTCCCACTGCCCCATCCAACCCCTGGTCCTTCCTGACTGCCCCCGCAGGACCCGTGCCCCCATTCAATTCCCCTGTTCCCTGCCCTCTGACCACCCCCAGTCCCGACCCTAATCCACCCCCCGCCCTCTATCCAACACCCTCTCCCTGCTCCCTGTCCCCCTTACCGTGCTGCCTGGAGATGGGGGCCGTGCCACCCAGAGTCGGGGCTGGGAGCCAGGGGCACTGGGCTGCAGGTCGGCGTCTGGGTCCGGCCTGGAGCCTCACCGCCCGGCCGGAGTCAGGATCCAGCCCAGAGCCTCACCGCCCGGCTGGAGTCGGGGTCCGGCGCGGAGACGCGCCGCCCGGCCGGAGTCGGGGACCGGCGCGGAGCCGGGGGCCGGCGTGGAGCCGCGCCGCCCGCCTGGCCGGGCTCAGAGCCGGGGGCCGGCCCGGAGCCGCGCCGCCCAGCCGGCCGGGCTCAGAGCCGGGGGCCGGCCTGGAGCCGCGCCACCCGCCCGGCCGGGCTCAGAGCCGGGGGCTGGCCCAGAGCCGCGCCGCCTGGCCGGGGACACGCGGCGCCTAGAGCCCTCCTTGTGTCCCCCGCACCCAGCTTACCTGCAGGAAGCTGCTGCTTCCTTCTCAGCCCTCCCAGGCTTCCCGCGCTAACAGCTGATTGGCGGGAAGCCCAGAGTGGGAGCCTTCAGAGGAGGAGGCAAAGCTGGAGCCAGGTGAGCTAGGACTGGGGGCAGGACAGGGCAGGGCAGGGAGCTGCTGGAGCCTTTGTTAAATTTAAAAGCCCTTTACAACCGGTTCTAAAAGGGTTTCTAAATTTAACAATCGGTTCGCGCGAACCGGTGCGAACTGGCTGCAGCTCACCACTGGGTGGGTCTATAACAAGGTGCAACCTAGTCCACTTGAAACACACTACGTCCAGTTCTCCTATTGAAGTTGATTGCAAAGTTCCCATTAGTTCAATTGGAGTAGGATCAGGTCCACTTTGTATTTATCATCATTACCACTTTTTATATGCATCCAACCTCTCTCAGGCATTCATAATAATGACATTATTTTGTACAGTAGGCAGCCTATGGGTGTAGCAATCTAAATAAGCTGCTCTGTGTATCTGTACTGGCGGGTGTGTCCCAGATACACCAATCATTTAGTTCATAGTACTGCTCTACACATTTTCTGATATGCTGGACTTTAAACATGTCAATTTACATCTCAGGCTGCAAAAGTGAATCTTCCCTGTGAAGTTATTGGTCACTTTTTCAGAAACTGGTGTTTTGTAATTCTATTAAATCAATAAACCATCAATGACAATTTGAGCAATAAGATTTCCCCAAATCTGGCAATCAAATCCACATGAATTCACTGTGACTCTGCACTCACGGTTGTGTTTGTCTGTGTAGAACTGATGGCAGGACGGGGGCCTAAACCAATAATAGCATTATCTTAATCCAATCCACCACTATCATGTTTACAAGGTGAAAGGCAGTATCCATTCTTTCCCCTCCCACACAACCCCAACCTCTAACTGTTTTTATAATCTTCAAATCATTTAAAAATAATCTTTATTTCATTAAGTGCACTAACTTTGGTAATCAATTTAGTAATATACTTTTAATAGGTGAAAGTTTTTAAAAAATTATAAATTTCAAAATCAATTTTCCTTTACAAAATAATGTTTCTGTTTCAAATGTTTTTCCATTCAAATATTACTTGGTATTATTTTCCCTAAAGGAAATGCAACCTTATACATAGTTTCAAAAGTTAATTCTTTATCTTCTATATTTTCACAGACTGTATTTTTTTCTTTAGAAGTTAATTTAATAATCATAATTGTACAGTTATGTTTTTTCCAGAAACAAAGTACAAACATAATTTTAGGCACAATGACATTTAGTTTAGATTAAGAGAATTTAAAACTAAGACAACTAAAGTCTCCATGAGACGGCACAGTGTGTGTTCACTGAATTGATCATCATACTGGGAAAGTAAAACACAACTAAAAAATCAAGCATAGACACACTGTTTGTGTGGGTGAACTCCAGAATACTCAGAGATTTAAGGGTGCAGTACACAGAGGAAGAAAATAAAAGATACAATGATTACATAGCTAATGCACTACAGGGTGTTACATCAGAATTCCCTCCTGTCCATGCAATTTGAGGGCCTGTGTGAGTCTCATGCTGTAGCTGACATCACAAGCAGCTGGTTCTCAGTTTTCCAATGGGATTAGGTTCATCCCCTAGTGCTATACAAGCTATCGGGCCTCTAAATGATTACTCGTCTCATAATATATGCATATAACATATTTTATACAGAGAAATTAGCAGACAGGCCAAGATGCTTTCAGTATCCTGGACCAGTTCACCTCTAGGCTCTTGTGCAGAGAGTTCAGAGAAAATTTAACTACAAAACCTTCTGTTGGAGGAAAAGGGTTGCACAGCAAAGGTGGAACTGAGAGCAATACACAGAAATTCACTCTAAAATTAAGGCGCTGCAGCAAATAGAGGATAATAGATTTTTTATTTAAAATTATGGGATTTGAAAGAAAACTCCATTATTTTTGCTTCTGATGTAAAAATCACTTCAACTTGTAACAAAAACAATGGAACTGAATTCCCTTTCAAATTAACATTGTTAATTTATAAGAGATAAAGCTTACTGGGTAGGGTCATGCATTTCAAGGTGTGAAGTCAGCTGTGAAAGGAAGAAATTGACTCCCACCGATTTTAATTAGGAAATGATTTTTGACTTTAAAAGCTGGATTCAGGTAACTTTCTAAAGTGTTTTAAGTAAGCTTTTTAAAGTATGCATAGTTTTGTTTTGAAAAGATCTTTTGCTGTTTATTTTGCAGTCTCATGGATTCCTGAATTTGTAGAACAAAAATAACCCATTCTTTTGAAAACTAGCCTTCATCTCATCTCCTTGTCACACATACCTGCAATTTGAAGACACAGACTGAACCAGTGTATTTTGTGAATTGCCCCCAATAGTTCAGTGATTTATTAACATGAAAGTTTAAGGATAAGCATTTAAATGTCAGTAATTGTTCCTTACTAGCAGAAATATTCAACAAATGTGCCTATCTAGTGAAGTTGGATGTTCCATTCATTGAAAAGGATGTGCAACCTTCAAGAATGCAAATGGTTGTTTCCTCAGATCTTTGATTGTTGGCCTCCCTTCAGCCTGGAGGAACCAAATCTAGATAAAGAGGGCTGGGCTATGGTGACAAGGGTCAAATTACTCTTTCAGTTAGGAGCCAGGGGGCCAGGATTAAAAAATTCACTAGTAGAAGGCAAATTTTTCAGTCTTATCTGATTGCAGAATGTCTCTTTAACTAGTAAAGTTTAACAATGCATTTAAAGATAAAGACTTTATCACAGAGTGCTTGTATGAAACCTCCCTTCTCTGTCCAATATCTCACTCCTCTATGCATTCTCCCCATGTCCAGTCACTACACCCACCTTTTTGTGAATTTTCCCTACACAATGCTCCACTCTTAGCATCTTGTTCCCCGCCTCAACCTTCCTTCCCTGCCCCCCCTTTTGTTATTTATTTCTAGTCTCTCCCTTTTTTTCTGTAAAGGTATGTTTAAAGCCTAGAATAGGCTGGACAATTTAAGAAGTTTTAGTAGTTACATTGACCTAAATAGTGCTTAAAATATGTAATCATGGTCACTTATTTCCATATATATGTACTCACAGACTCAAAATCTAGGGCACACATAAAGCTAATAATGTGAATATTGCTTGACAGCACAAATTTGATGAAACTGAAAAATGTGACTTGCAGTCTCTGGTGCTATTCAAGAATCTCCACATTTTAAAAATGGATTTAATTCCCTGTTAAGTGTTTCTGAGGACAATATAGCATACTCTAAAGAACATAATCTCATATACTTTAAGAAATATCCTTGATAAAAGCAGGGTCAAGTTGGGGAAAAAAAAGATGATTGTATTCTTCCAAAACTAGGGCTGTCGATTAATTGCAGTTAACTCAAAAACTAAAAAAATTAATCTCGATTAAAAACATTTATTGTAATTACTTGCCATTTTAATCGCACTGTTAAACAATTGAATACCAATTGAAATGTATTAAATATATTGGATGTTTGTCTACATTTTCATATATTTTGTATTCTGTGTTGTAATTGAAATCAAAATGTATATTATTTGTATTACAAATATTTGCACTGTAAAAATGATAAACAAAAGAAATAGTATATTTCAATTCATCTCATATAAGTACTGTATTGAAATCTCTTTGCTGTGAAAATGCAACTTACAAATGTCAATTTAAAAAAAAAAATTTGGTTACATAATTGCACACAAAACCAAAACAATGTAAAGCTTCAGAGCCTACAAGTCCACCCAGTCCTACCTCTTGCATGGAACTTTTGTAGCTGGCATTGCAAGGTATTTATGTGCCAGATATGCTAAACATTTGTATGCTGCTTCATGCTTCTGCCACCATTCCATAGGACATGCTTCCATGCTGATGATGCTCGTTAAAAAAATAATGCATTAATTAAATTTCTGATTGAACTCCTTGGCGGAGAATTGTATGTCCCCTGCTGTTTACCCACATTCTGCCATATATTTCATGTAATAGCAGTCTCTAATGATGACCCAGCACATGTTGTTCATTTTAAGAAAACTTCCACAGAAGATTTGACAAAATGCAAAGAAGGTACCAATGTGAGATTTCTAAAGATACTGTAGCTACAGCACTCGACCCAAGGTTTAAGAATCTGAAGTGCCTTCCAAAATCTGAGTGGGACGAGGTGTGGAGCATGCTTTCAGAAGTCTTAAAAGAACAACACTCCGTTGCACTTTCACGACAAAGAGATTGCACTACAGTACTTTTATAAGGTGAATTGAAATATACTTTTTCTTTTATTTATCATTTTGACAGTGCAAATATTTGTAATAAAAATAATATACACATTGATTTCAATTACAACACAGAATACAATATCTATGAAATTGAAGAAAAACATACAAAATATTTAATACATTTAAATTGGTATTCTATTTTTTAACAAAAAAAACAGGAGTACTTGTGGCACCTTAAAGACTAACAAATTTATTTAAGCATGAGCTTTCGTGAGCTACAGCTCACTTCTTCGGATGCATAGAATGGAACACACAGACAAGGGATATTTATACATACAGAGAACATGAAAAGGTGGAAGTATGCATACCAACAGGCAGAGTCTAATCAATTGAGATGAGCTATCGTTAGCAGGAGGAAAAAACTTTTTGAAGTGATAATTAAGATGGCCCACAGAAGGTGTGAGGAGAACTTAACATAGGGAAATAGATTCAATTGGTGTAATGACCCAACCATTCCCAGTCTTTGTTTAGGCCACAGTTAATTGTATCTAGTTTGCATATTAATTCAAGTTCAGCAGTTTCTCTTTGGAGTCTGTTTTTGAAGTTTTTTTGTTGCAAAATTGCCACCTTCAAGTCTGTCACTGAGTGGTTAGAGAGGTTGAAGTGTTCTCCCACTGGTTTTTGAATGTTATGATTCCTGATGTCAGATTTGTGTCCATTTATTCTTTTGCGTAGAGACTGTCCGGTTTGGCCAATGTACATGGTAGAGGGGCATTGCTGGCACATGATGGCATATATCACGTTAGTAGATGTGCAGGTGTACGAGCCCCTGATGGCGTGTCTGATGTGATTAGGTCCTATGATGGTGTCACTTGAATGGATATGTGGACAGAGCTGGCATCGGGCTTTGTTGCAAGGATAGGTTCCTGGGTTAGTGTTTATGTTGTATGGTGTGCGGTTGCTGGTGAGTATTTGCTTCAGGTTGGGAGGCTGTCTATAAGCGAGGACTGGCTTGTCTCCCAAGATCTGTGAGAGTGAGGGATCATCTCTAAGGATAGGTTGTAAATCTTTGATGATGCGCTGGAGAGGTTTTAGTTGGGGGCTGTAGGTGATGGCTAGTGGTGTTCTGTTATTTTCTTTTTTAGGCCTGTCCTGTAGTAGGTGGCTTCTGGGTACTCTTCTGGTTCTGTCAATCTGTTTTTTCACTTCAGCAGGTGGGTATTGTAGGTTTAAGAATGCTTAAAACTTTACTTAAAAAAGTAAAGCTCACCGCTATACTTACTTACATGCCTTCAGCTTCCATCCCGGACACACCACACGATCCATTGTCTACAGCCAAGCTCTAAGATACAACCGTATTTGCTCCAATCCCTCAGACAGAGATAAACACCTACAAGATCTCTATCAAGCATTCTTAAACCTACAGATGTAGAGTGCTGTGAGTTAAACCTGCCTTTGTAGAGCGCAGTAAGGAAAGCGCTGCAGTCTGTCCACACTGACAGATTCAAGTGCACTGGCATGGCTGCATTTATGGCACTTGCAGCAGCATTGGGAGCAGTGCATTATGGGAAGCTATCCCAGCATGCAAGTGACTGCAATGTGCTTTTCAAATGGGGGTAGGGGGTGGGGTGAAGTGTGACAGGGTGTATGTTGTATGTATGTGGGGGGAGAGAGAGTGGGGTTTTGAGGTGCTGAGAGTGTGTCAGCATGCTGTCTTGTAAGTTCAGGAACCCCCCCGCCCGTCCCCACCACTCACTCAAAGCAAACAGTAAATGTTTGCTTTTTCTTGGAACTGATAAGCAGCCGGCAACAATTACAACAGTGGCCACTTGACTTAAGGAGATTATGGGACGTTTCTGGAGGCTGATTGCAGCATAGTAACGCAACTCCTTGTTCACACTGGCTCCAGCGGGGGCACAGCAAACATTCCACTCACTGAGGTGGAGTACCAGCAGCGCTGTAGCTGCAGAGTCAGAGCCCTCTACGTGCCTTGCCAGTGTGGATGGGGAGTGAGCTACGGTGCCCGGGGCTGCTTTATTGCGCTGTACCTCGCAAGTGTAGCCAAGGCCTAAGAGACTGAGGACTTGATTCTGCTGCTCTAAAGCTGTGTGACTCCATTCACTTAATTGGAGTTACTCCTACTTCTTACAGGTGAAAGTGAGATCAGATTCTAAGCCTCTAAGAACAAATGACAGATTCAAAAGAATGAATGAATCAGCGATTGACTAATTATGTAAATGATTCAGCATATCATTTGCTTCTGTGATCATTTCTATCCATGAGTGAATGACTGTACTATTACATGTGTATGAATGCATGGGGATCAGTATTGAATAATCCATACATTTGTATAGTCCTTCCATCATTTGATTAAACTGAAGTGCAAGTATTTGGAATATTGTAATATGTAAAATATGGCTAATGTTGGTATATAGTTTGGAAACAAAGCTGAAACATGTAAGATGCTGGGCCTAAGTCGGCAGTTAGATACATTCATATAACTCTGAAATGTGCGATCTACCACCCCCGGGGGAAATTGCAGATACTTCTTTTGATCAAGTCAAGAGGTCCAGCAAACAAAGAACTATGAATTGTGTAAAGTGGGCAACCTCCATGTGGAGAAGGGGTCACTCTCACTAGATCCAAGAACTGATGTGAGACTTTAACCAGGATAGACCCTGATGAAAGGGTTTGAAGCACTTTGAAATCTACCAGGGTCTCCATGTGGAAGATGGGTGCATGTAAACTTTCCACTTTTCAATAAATGTGTTTTCTGTAATAATTTTGTTGTAAATAAATACTTTGCTTTATGAAGGCTGGCTGGTTACTGGTAAATCTTCTTATAGCTCCTCGAAGGTAACAGGGAAGCAAATACTGAATGAAACTTAGACTTGCTAAAGATTATCACAATGATATGCAGGAGGAAATTGCAGCCTAAATCCCCTGGCTGGAGGGAAAAAAATGTGGGTTCCTGCCCCGAGAAAGGTGATGGCTAGAGGTCTGAGACCTGTTAGGGATGTCCTCAAAGACAGATTTGGGAATGTCCTGCAATATCCTGGACAAACCTTATTGAATTAAATTTACATTTTTAGGAATATGTGTCAGTTCTTTTATTGTTTTTAATATGTTTTATCTGTAATGCATTCACTTTAGGAATAAATGTGATTGTTTATTAAGGGCGGTGTGGTAACTTAAGTGTGGCAATTACATTGTGTATCATCTCTGAGGAAAGATGTGAAGCAGGCCTGTCTTTTGCAGGAGAGGTCACAATACAGTCAGGCAACTGTTCAGCCTGGAAATACCCAAATCAGATGGGAGAGAGACCCAGGAGAGGCAACAGCTGGGGAGCCAGAAGCTAGACCACAAAGGGAGAATAAAGGTGCAGTTGACCTGAATTGTGAGAGAGGCCACAAAGGGGTCAAAAGTGCAGTGACCTTGGGAACTGTGACACTATACCTCTCTGGTTTTCCTCACTATGGGACATACTTCATTTTTATCCCATTGGCCTGGTCTGCACTTATCCTTTTTCTGAAAAAAATTCCCACTGTTGTTGCCATGGCAGCAATATTGGAAACACTAGTATAGACAAGGCATTGGTGCCCACCAGCTTTTTAACTACCATGATGTCTAGACCTGCTCTAAGGAGAGCTTTTTATTATTGTAAACTATTCTAGATTTCAGAGTGGTAGCCATGTTGGTCTGTAGCAGCAAAAAGAACAAGGAGTACTTGTGGCACCTTAGAGACTAACACATTTATTTGAGCATAAGCTTTTGAGGGTTTTAGCCCACGAAAGCTTATGCCCAAATAAATGTGTTAGTCTCTAAGATGCCACAAGTACTCCTTATTCTAGACTGACGTTATGGCAAACATATGTATGTTAAATATTTTACCTCTGCTTCATTTCAATTTTTCTTCTTTTAAGCTAAATACTCCATCCAGTACAACATTTTTCTGATCCTAAGCCAAAATCTTTCCTCTGATCTATCTCAGAATTTTTCAGTAAATTGAGCAGCTGGCAGTGTTTTTTCCCCCTGCATCTTATGATCTGACAACATTTTGCCATTCTCAGAAAAGCAAGGATCTTCAACTTTGCATGTCCTCCAGGTTTGGGATGGCAGATCGCCAGAAAAGGGACAGGACTTGGTAAACAAAAAGTGATTTAGCAAAAAGCTGATGTTTTTGATATGCTACCATTTTTCCAATTGGATTTGGTCTTGATTTTGGATGCTTTAATCTATGTTGCTAACTTTGGAGGGAGGAACTCTTTTGAATCTTCTTAGGTATATGTGCAACTGAAAGGGCTATCTGACTGTATAGGCAAAATTCATCCTTAGTGTATGTGTAGGATTAGTTCTGAATTAAAATTTCATGGCTTGTGCTCTCATCTCTTCTGATTAATATATTTTCGTTTTCTACCTACTGGTAAACCCAGGATGAGATTTTACTAATGTATAAAAGGGGGAAAATGACAGGTACCATAGATAAATAAAGTTCAGTTTGAGGATTTTCCACTTAAAAATGTATTTCCACTGATATTAGAGAAGTAGGGATTATTGGTCTCTGTGTTATATTGATTGGTAAACTACAGGGAACGTTCTCACATTTATCTCCTAAGTAAAGAAGTATGTGTTTGCTATTATCTCATCTATAAAAATATGTGTCTTACTGTTAGATAGGATGCATATTTACTTGTTAGAGCATTGGCCATCTTATTAACTCTTAATGGTTGAAGAATCATCAACATTCTTCTCAGAGGGGAGGCTCCCAACAACAATTCTAAAACCCTATTATTTGATAGCGAAGACAGAACAGCATTTACATGATATTTAACCTGTTTTTTTTAAAATAATTAATTCCTTCATTCTAACTATTCCCTAGTCTACTTGAATCTAGTTCTATGGTTTACGAACAGTTGTTGACATCCTGGAGTGTTGAGATCCTGGAGTGATTAGAGAACTGGACTGGGGGTAAAGATCTACATCTTCTTCTGACTTGCTATGTGACATCTGGCAACTACACTTCTCTGTGCCTCAATTTCCCCATTTTTTAAATGATCATATTTACAGATACAAAGTTAGGCATAATGAATATTTGTAAAGTGCTTAGAGATCCTTAGAATTGCAAGATATCATTATTTGAGAGATATCTGCTGTCACAATAAATTGTAATTGTTATTACATGTAAAATAATGACATGACTAGCAAGACCATTCTGTATCTGAAAGCTTGAATGACATGTTGGAATAGAGTGACAGAGAACACAGTTGGGGTTAAAGCATGCCATTTTTGTCCTGGGTGGTCAAATATGTGGAGAGAGTAACCCTGCCCACAGCTGGATCAACTAAAATAGCTTTTCAGATAACAAAGGGCACTCTGCCATGTCAGTAAAACTACATAGCAAGCAAATGTTTGTATTTGTGTAATTCTTGCAGATCTGGCTGTAAGTGACGCTAGAAATATATAATGGGGTAACTTGCTTACATGCATCCAGTGTGGGCCCCACCACATTGCAGTCAATTTGAAATAGACTCATTTCTAATATACAAAAATAAGTACAAATCTGAACAATTCATAAAAGTCAATATGAATTAATTTTCTATCTGAGTTTTCCCTCACAGCTGAATTTATATGATAAGAGAATCTATGAATATTTCTGTGTCTTGGGGACTAGATTGTTTAGGGGGTTGGTAGTGGGTTATTCACTTGCTGTTCATTGGTGTGAATGCAGACAGGGTTGATAATAAGGAAGACGTGCTAGCATTTGACAGCTGTCCATTGTCCTATATGATATCAGGCCAATACTACCTCAGTTGCAATAAGCTAGCACTCTTTTTGACATTCCCAGAGGAGAGGCCGAAAGGTCCCAGAGACTTAGGCTATGTCTACACTACACAGTTTTTAGTGACATGGCTGTGTTGCCACAGCCGTGCCGCTAAAAGTCACGCAGTGTAGCCGCTGTTTGTCGGCTCTCCTGCCAACAAAAAACTTCTACCTCCCACGAGTGGTGTTCGCATTGCCGGCAGGAGTGCTCTCCTGCCGACAACACGGTGTTCACGCTGGAACTTGTTGCTGCAAAACTTTTGTCTTTTGGCGAGGGGGTGTTTAACACCTGTGACAGACAAAACTTTTTTCGTTCAATTGCAGTGTAGACATAGCCTTACTTTCTCACCATAAAGGTGGCATCTCTAAAACTCAGTTGAAACATTGGTGTGGCAATATTCAGTATAGAGGAGTCTTGTATTGATGCTGTTTATGCTATGGATGAATAGAACACATTTTTGGCACTGTGAATTGATTACCTTTCCTGTGTGCTGTGCTGTGTTTTGCTGAGAAACCACATGGAGGCATATCTGAAGGTAAATAAAGACTTTATTAAACTTGAAACTCATGTTACACGTCAAGGACTGTTGCAGCTCACAGATACCTCATAAGCCACAGAGGAAGACTATACAATTATCCCTATGTACCCAAACCAGCATGTGGAGGATACCACATAAAAAGCACAAAATTAACTTAATTATACTTGGTAAACTGAGGACTTTGCTTTTCTCTTTTTTTAAAACACACTGGGAAATTATATCCAAAAATAAACAAGCAAAATCCTACATTCATGCAAAGTTAGTCAGGAAATGCAAAAGTTATTTGTAGCAGTGCCTGCTCCTGGCCCCTCCACAAATGCAGTCAGAGACCAACTGAAGTGCAGCACCCGTGTCCTTTTATTGTTTGTGTCCGTTCCCACCACCTATTATTTACAGGTATTTACGGAGACCAACACTCTGGGAGACTACTAACTTCCCAGCCAGCTGGGATCTAGGGCCTACACTCCTCCCTTTCCTGTCTCCCCTGCTTCCTGTCTCTTAGCCAGCTTTATAGAGCAGGCTGGCTACCCAGGCCTGCAGGTGGATCCACTCTGGTAATTAGGGCATGGCCCCTCAGCCAGCCCAACTAATACCTTTCTTCCTCTGGAACAGGGCTAACAGGAGCCTGGCTTGTTTCTCCTTGCCAGCACCCTGTTACATTAATGTTCCTGGGTCAACTCTACCACATTGCACAGAGGCAGTCTTTTCTAGTCCTGTTTTTCTTGTTAGGTGCCAATCTTTCAAATTCATTTAAAATTCCAGGTGTGCCTCAATTTTTAAAACAATATTTTAGCATTTCTCACAAACTTACTGAGATGCTCTTATTATGCTCTTATTATGAGAACTAGAATTAGAACTCTGCATAACAGTAAGCTAAAACTCAATAAATCACTTACTATATTTGTGTGGCTCAATGTGTACCATAAAACATACCAGATGTACAATGTAGCCAAGTTAAGGTTATTGTAGAGACTTAATATTTGCATTTCCTGGCTGTTGACATCCTGCATTAGTGAATTCCAGACCTACTAGAATCTGTGGGATTTGTTCCAAATGTATCTGACATTGGTTAATAATCCCAAATTAACAATTCCCAGGAAGTTATTAATCTAAAGAGAATTCCCTGTGCCTCTGTCATTAAGTACTGATAGTTGCTATATTGATATATTTCTACAAGTTACTAAAATATCTGACTTAATTAACATTCAGTTCTTCATTACATATTTACTAGCATTTCACATGCTATAGTCTGAACAAGTTTGCATATAAGGAAAGATACAAATAAAAGTTTTAAGGCCATATTTACCTTTGATTTAAGTGGTGCCAACTCTTTTGAAGCCAGTGTAGTTACACCAAGGTAGAATTTGGTCCCTGAGATCTTATACTGTGCCTGGTATATAAATAGGACTGAATACATTTGATCCAGTAAGTAATAATCAAAGGACCCTCACCTAAATAAAATGTTTTTTATCATGGGGAAATATTTTGCATTCAAGACAGGATAGTACATTAGACTGCATGAAAATATCGTATTATGATAAATGTGTAAGAATAAGAAGTGCTGGTAAATTACTCAACTGTATTTCCTGGTCCCGCTCACCTGAGGATCACATCCACTGAGTTCGGTGGTTACTATTATACCTAAGATCAAAAATTGATTCTGATCATTTCAGGTGCTACAGCAGTCCTTAAGCTCAGTGACAGCTTTTAACTGACACTTCAATAATACATGTGCCCATAGAATCATTATACTTCAAATTAATTCCAGGTCTTAAACGTTGTAGATGTATCCTTAGGGCCTGTTGAATAATGAAAAAAGTGATTTGTGAAAATAAGTGGTGAATTTGGTTAGCTGTTATCTGTGGGCTTATAATTCATTGTTCATAGCCAATAGATATTTGTGAAAATGTTTGCAAATCTTAAAAGTTTCCCTGATTACTCAGCTGAAAATTTGTGCCAGAAGCTCATTAATCACTATTTATATGTCATCTTCTTGTTTAAAATGATTCAGTCATCCAATCAGGGAGCATAAACTCTGCCATGATCACCCTCTGGGACCACACTTCTCACTGGTTCTTCTCTCAGAAATCTACCTAAAAGGCAAAGTTTGTATGGCGATAAGGCTTTCTTAGGGGATGGCTCAGGAATAAACTGGAATCATCTCCCACAGCAACTACCACAACCAATTCAAAAGCTGGGTGCATTTTTTTCAATCTCATTTTCCCTAAGGGGAAAAAAATACATAACACATTAATTTATTAAAGAAATACAAACAAAATCTATACCCACACTATCAATACAATTTTCCTTGGAGAAGAGGGGATCAGAGGGGGATGGTGATCAACCTTTAGCCCCTTTATTAAATTTCCTGATCCTGGAAGGTTCTCGGATAACATGCTGATGAGCACAATATAAGAAACTGCCTGTGGTAAATTGAGAAAACACCCACACATGGATAATTGTTACCAGAATAATAAGAATAAAAAATAGAATTACAACAGTTATAGTTTATTAATGTGAACAAGAATAATTAGGTATGATTGAGATAATACAGACGCATATTCAACTAATATACTGTATTAGGCTCAATCATGTAAACCCTAACTATTAGGCATAGTGTGTCATAGTAAGGGTTTGCAAGATCACAGACCCTTAGAAGTTTAAAATATTAGGTGTCTAGGTTTCTTTTCCTGTTACCTAGTAATTTAAAATTCTGTTTGTGAAAGTGAAAGAAGATAAGGACAGGTGGAGATCTGTTCTGTAAGCTGCCACCTGAAATGAATTGGTTTTGTTTTGTTCGGGGTTGTTCTTTTTTTTTTTTTTTGCCTGTGAAAAGCAAGTATAATTTAAATATTTCTTTTTTCTTTAAAACTTTCAACAGGGACTACATAGCAGGCTGTGAAAACAACTGAGGAATCTGAACCCACTAAAAATGGCCCTGTTGTAGTTGTGATGGATTCCCCCCAGGGTGCCACTTGGAACTGGGATACCACTGAGCCCGTCTGACCTACCACCCTGGGCTCCCCTTTCACACTGTGGCGCTGTGATAAATTGCCACACTCTCCAAGCTTCTTATTTCACCAGCATACAGGTAGGGACACACCCAACTGCAGCTTCACACACAGATGCTGAGATCAGCTGTGCATGGGAAGGCTCAGCTAAGGCACCTCCCAGTTGCTAAGGCACGCACCCGCCTCTGGAGTGTAAACCTAAAATTGTACCATTTTGCGCTTCACAGAGAACTCTATAGCGTAAGCTCATGAAATTCACCTCACTGTGGAGAGAGATATGCAACAGCTTTCTGCCCCAAGTTATAATTTCCACACACACTGGTTTTAGACAAAGCAAAACAAGTTTGTTAACTACAAAAGATAGATTTGAAGTGATTAGAAGTGATAGCAAACAGATCAAGGCAGATTACCTTAGTAAATAAACAAAACTGCAAACTGAGCATAACACACTAAATATGTAGCATATGAATTAGCAAATTGTCACCCTGAGTGATAAACAGGCTGGCAGATTCTTAAGACACAAGCTGCCTTGGCTTTTCCAGGTTTTCATACACAAGCTAAAAGTCCTTCTAGCCTGGGGCCTTCACATCCCACAATTTAGTCCTTGCACCTCAGGTGTTTCCAGGTGTGCTGTTGTAGGGAAAGTGAGGTACCATCATGATGTCATTGTCCCCCTTTTATATATTCTTCCCACTTGCTGGAAAGCTCTTTTGCTCTGTACTGCTATCTCTGAGAGGTTTCTATTGTACACAGTTCCTGGGGTAATCCTTGTGCTTGTGTGCATTTCCTCAATCAGCCGTTAACATTATTTGGCCTATTTACTGTTGTACCTGAAAAGCTGCTTGCGGGTGTTTTCAACCTCACAACGTGTTTCAGTAACACATGCATAGTCAAACTTTATAACTTCACATATGATGATAGCACATACAATACAATGAGATATTACTGTCTAGCAGATCAAGATTTTTAGAATGATCCCTCACAAGGCCTACTTTGTACAAAACATATCCTAATTACATGACAGTGGTGAATATTGGGGTGCCAGGGTGTCACAGTAGTCTCTTGAACTAAATCTGTATTTTTGTGAGTTTGAGTTCTTTTAATGTCAGGGCATGCCTGCAGCTATGTCGCTGTAGCTCTATAGCATAGATGCTTCCTATTTTGATGTAAAGGGTTTTTCTGTTGATGAAGGTAATCCACCTCTTCAAGAGGCAGTAGCTAGGTTCGTCCGTTGACCTAAGAGTTAGGTCAGCTTAATTACAGCTCTCAAGGGTGTGATTTTTTCACACTCCTGAGTGACATAACTAGATCAAAATTTTAAGTGTAAACCAGGACTCAGTTGTGATCCTACCTCTCAACCTGCCAGTGCCCAAGTGCGAGATGCAACATATTGCAAAGATCCAGAATGGTGAAAATGCAAATCTTTAGTCAATGCAGGGAAAATAACGTGATTCCCTCCCTAATAAGTGACTCTTTCTGTAACCTTAGTTACATGATTTTTTCCTTCTGACATACATAATTTTCAGGAATAAAAGTGAAGGAACACCAAATATATGTGATATGGAGCTGGTTTTGTTACCAATGAGTGATGTCTCTTGAAATGAAAGACATTTGAGAGGTATGGTGTGATGACATGTAGGTTGTGACAGTTGCCTAGAAGAGCTGTACATTCTGGGTTCCTTCCTACTCAGCAGTTCAGAGGGAGGAATCTGGGTTCGTGAAACAGATGTTGCATTTGTTTTTCTAGGTGCATTGAATTCAGTGGGAGTTTCCTGTGCATAGTGATTACAAAACTGGACATTTTGGTCCAGATCTTCAAAGCTGTAGAGCAGTGTTTTCCAAACTTGGGACACACCGCTGTAGAGACACCCAACTCCTATTAAATCAATGGGAATTACGTGCCTCAATACCTTTGAGAATTTTGTTATACATTAGAACCAACACCTCTATAGCTTCATCTGCTCGTACTCTGTAACATATTCCAAAGGTACCTATTTCATGACACTGAAGTCTACATTTCCATCATCAGTCCTTTTTATCAAGTGTAACCCATCCATAAAATTTGCTCAGGGCTGAAACTTGACATACAAGGTCTCATCTTAGAAGAGCAATTTAATTTGAATTATAGGGGTACAAAAAAGTACATTGATAAGGTAATGACACTGAGACAAATCCTGAGAGGCACTGCGCCTCTGCATCTGTATTTGAAGTCATCATCTCTCAGGATTTGCCACATCATTTATATATTCCTTAATTCAATAACTGTTTACATTTTTCAATAATTTTTTCCAAACAATATTATGGATTAGTTACTTTTAAAAAGTTTTTTGGATGAAAGAAATCAACTGAGGTGTAAGATTTAAAAAACAGCAAACTCACCAGACACGCTATAAAAACACATTTCTTGATACTTTGTAGGCATTTTACACTATATGACCATTAAATTTCAAGTTATCCAAGCACTCATATGGTTTATTGGCTAAATAAAGTGTCTCTATAAAGGTTTATCTAGCTATATTCGCATTAGATGTTCGAACTGTTCCCAAGGAGATCTTCCAATTAAACAAAGAAAATAAGTGTTATATAACATTTATAAATAGATACAGAAGGTTTACTTAAAATAATTTGTGGTTTAGCAAGTGCACTTGTGTACCTTAATCACTTCTTACCAGAGTCACCATTCCCATGCACATTCATACACACGTTTTGTCACCAAGGGAGGAGGGGGAATATAATTCTCATGAAAAATAAATAAAAATTAAGCTACCAATATGATCTTAAACTGTTCACTACTGATTTTGAAATGCATGTTTTTACCAGACGATAAGGAATTATAGGTGCTGACATTTATTTTTCCCTGGGGGGTACTCTACCCCCACTCCACCCCTTTTCCCCAGGCCTTGCCCTCACTATGCCTCTTCCTCCCTCTGCTGTGGCTCCTCTCTGAGGCCCCCATCTGCCCACTGCTCGCTGCTCTCTGCCCTCCCCCAAGCCCTTTCCTGAACCACCAAGCAGCTGATCATCGGCTGCCACGGAACAGTTGTGGCTGGTGGGTGCTGAAAACCCTCTATTTTTTGTCTGTCGCTGCTCCAGCCTTGGAGCACTCACAGAGTCACCACCTATGTATGGAATGGTACACTCACAAGGGGCCAGATTCACCAATCCTTACTCAAATGAGAAATCCAGTTTCAATCAGAATACTCATGTGAGTCAGGGTTGCAAGTAAAGGCTCAAAATTACTGATATCGTTTATTGAGGTACTTATTTGATTTGGTTCATTGTCCTTGGTTGTCAGCTGTTTCTCTCTGATTTTGTTTTATATGTAACAGATTTTTAAAAAAAGTTCTACTCACAGATAGATTAATCCATAGTCAGAGCTGTTTCAATCATGCAAGAAAAAATATTACCCTTTCAAAGTTGCCTAGGGATCTTCGTGAAGATACTTAGGAACTATTGTTCTGGGCTAGCAAGTAAATAATGTACTTCAACAAGTTCACAATTATGTGCTTACATAGTTGTCTGTAACAGCCATCAAAGAATAAATACCAATTACTTTATTACCAAATATTCTCTACACCTCTAAAAAAATGTAATTAAATACATATTAGATCGTAATGGCTTGGAAGAGTTAGGGTTACAGCTGCTATCAATTAATTTTTGGGATGATTTAAAAATATATATGTATACTATTCAGGGGCGGCTCCAGGCCCCAGCACGCCAAGCACGTGCTTGGGGCGGCATGCCGCGGGGGCACTCTGCCGGTCGCCGGGAGGGCGGCAGGCAAGGCTCCAGTGGACCTCCCGCAGGCGTGCCTGCGGAGGGTCCGCTGGTCTCGTGGCTTCGGTGGAGCCACGGGATCAGTGGACCCTCCGCAGGCATGCCTGAGGGAGGTCCACCGAAGCTGCGGGACCGGTGATTGGCAGAGCGCCCCCCGCGGCGTGCCACCGTGCTTAGGGCGGCGAAATGTCTAGAGCCGCCCCTGATACTATTGTAAAACAAAGTTGCATTAAATTACATCAATTTATGCTGAAATGCTGTCTAGAACAAGCATAGGGTGGTAGATATAATTTTAGGATTAAACAGATTTATGGTGCCCTTCTGAATATAGTTTCCCTTGTTCTTGTGGACTTAAGTCAAACCCTTCCAGTTACCTTCACATACTTTTATAGTGGCTCTCACATGGTCCAGGAGTATAATAGTTATGTATTTAAGCTTTGAAGGCCAGATTCAGATGTTATTTAAACTGGTTGAAATCTTCTCTTCTCTGCTGGCCCTAAATTGTTTAGTACTAAATACTACAGAACAAGAAGTTTTGTAAGACTAGATTTGTGTGTGGATGCAATTTCTATTTATTTTAAGCCAAATTATATAAAAAAGACACACTATCATATCTTAATACTATAGACCAGTGGTGGGCAACCTGCGGCCCATCAAGGTAATCCACTGGCGGGCCACAGATTTGTTTACATTGACCACTGGCGGGCCATGAGTCAGTTTGTTTACATTGACCACTGGCAGGCCGCAGGTTGCCCACCACTGCTATAGACCCTGATTCAGAAAACCATTTAAATACAGCACTTAAAAATAGAACAAAATATATACGTGTGTGTGTGTTTGTGGCATCTGGAGTTTTATCACTCACTTCAGAGCACAGGGCCAGGATTGGCTGATGCATTCAATCAGGCCTTAATCTTTCTTTGCTAAGAAAGCCTACTTCCCTATATAAAACTAATGAAAATGTAACCCCCTCTACCCCATCCCTAACCCTTATGTCCCCTGGAATGTGAAATCATCCACTCTGTAAGCATGTCTACACTACACAGCTTTTAGTGACAGGGCTGTGTTGCTACAGCTGTGCCTCTAAAAGTCGTGCAGTGTAGCGGCTGTTTGTTGGCTCACCTGCCGACAACGCGCTGTTCACACCAGTGCTTGTTGCAGCAAAACTTTTGTCTTTCAGAGGGTTTTTTGTTTGTTTTTTAACACCTCTGAAAGACAAAAGTTCTGTCTATAATTGCCAGTGTAAACATAGCCTGCATTGTGAAAGTGACTAGAAACAGACAAAACCACAACAAAGCAGAGCACAAAATGTTGCATTCACAGCTGTATGGTATTGATTTTTTATTTTAAATATTTCAAGAATTAAAATATTTTTATCCTTATACTCACAAGTCAGGCAGATGATAATGTATTTGTTTAACTAATCATTGAAACAGGTCTCTTGTATGTAAAATTACTTAAACATAAGAATACTTAACTACATAATCAGCCTGACTTCTAATTTAGTATAGGACAAATATATTGTAATCCTTTTATTGACAGAAATGGACTTGGGTTGGCTTACATGGCCAGTAAATATGGCCCACTGAAAATCGGAGAGGACTTCTGCATATTTTAAGGGTGAAATTCACCCTCGTGCAGAGAGCCCCCACAAGCCCTAGGGACCATTAAAGCTCAAGTTAAGGGCTTAAGTGATGCACAGGATCTTGTGCAGCCATTTGAGGAGAATTTCATCCTGTGTGAATAGAGATTAAGAAATGAACTGCTGTAGTTTGGGGGTTGAAAAGCTCAGATTTTGTTTGTGTTATTTTTTAAGTGCACTTGAAAGATGCTGGAGGGTGAAGTTTTCCATCCACAGAACAAATACAGCATAGATGCCTCTGTCCTTGCTTCACCAATGTGCCTCAGTCAGGGAGGGGCTTTTCTATGGGCTTTGAAGCTAATTTAATCTTTATACTGATTCAATCTTTGGCCTCCCTTCACTTGCTGAGAGGGCCAAGGTGGGTGCACAGCGTGGTGGTCTTTTTTATTTCTTTTCTGATGTATATCTCTGCCTATAATGAGTTTAATAGAGACCATCGAGCCATTTTTCATACATCAGTGATCAACCATAAAATCAATAACAACTTTCAGTTACTGCCAAGCTGCATTCAAACCAATTCATGGAAGTGAGAGGTCCACTGTTCAATTCCAGTCCTCCCTTAATACTTTTAATCCTTGATGACACAATAGGGCAAGTGACTGGGACTCAGAAGACCTGGGTGTTGTTCTTCGCTTTCCTGTGTGATAATGGAACCAACTCACCCCACCCCTCTTATGCCTCAGTTTCTCTGTTTATGGAGGCTAATTATACTTATATGCCTTTTTAAAGCACTTGGAGACCCTTGTATGATGCCTCGCTATATAAGTAAGAAGTATTATTATCCTATTATGATTCCTTTATATTACTTAAAAGCAATTCCATATGTCTGTCCCACAGAGACCAAAGTAAAAAACTAAATGTGCACAGCCGTCTATACTTCACTTCTCGGTTGCTCAATTATTCTTATTGCGGGCAGAAAATATCTAATTTCTTCTGATCAAAATCAGAACATAATTAAACTTCAGAAAAAATCACTCATTTCATATTAGTTGGTTGGGCCTTGTCAGTTCCCTGCTATTGTCATCTACAGGAAGGTAGAGTGGTGTTTTTACAGGGTATTCTTTCTGGATTATGTAGTATTTTAAATGAGTGCAGGAAGTCAATGGAAAGTTATGAAATAGGAATAATAAAACAAGGACAAATAAACATAAAATACTGGGTTAAATTTATGTCAATGTTATTTTATATTCTGAATTCCCATAAAACAGGCAAAAATGTTAGGTAAATGCACTGATTTGAAGACATGGGATTTTGTTTTGAAAAATCATAATGTCACAAAACACCTAAATTTAAAATACTTGTATTATTAATGAAAGTTTTATATTATAAATAGAGACTATTTTACGTGTGTTTATAAAAACGTTACCTTCCTACACAACACATCTGCTCTATCTCTGACTCTCACCAACTTGCTTTGCTGACTCAAACAAATTCTTACTCCTGTTGGCACTGCAGATCCAGTCCAGTTAATTTCTATTCATGCTTGTGAGTCATCAACAGAATTGTCACCTAAATTCTAATTGTGGAATCTTTAATACTAGTGATGGTGTCTGAGGTAGAAAGACTCCAGCTTCATTGTCAGATCACAGATTGCATTGCTAGCTGGTAACAAGGTAGCTTCAGAGATGGACTGAGATACTTTACTCAGTTTGAATGGAGAGAAATTTGGGGTGTAGCTTGCAGCATTTTCTTTCTCCTGGTGGTGGTGGGTGGAGTACCATTGTACTTTGCATAGGAGATTGCTATGGAGGAAGGAATTGTATAAAGGCCATCCAAAATCACAAAGTGAGGGAAAGCCTTGCCAACCAGAGTCATTGTCTTAAAGGGGTTAAGAAAGTCCACCTGGCATAAGTTCAGGGGAACAGAAGACTAAAAGAGCCCATGCTCACCCAAGTCTCTGGTGGCCTCTACATAGAAAATCCCAAACCCTGTGTACCCCTAGTTCCTGTTGATTTCACGGGAATTAATTACAGAGCTGCAATTAATATCTATATAGAAACTCAACTGTCTAAAGTAAAAGTGCCCAAGCTTTTAAGTGATGTGTTCTCTATCCTGAGAAGTATTAAGGTTCCATACTGATCTATTGAGGCTCAGACTTGACTTTCAGTACTAATTAATGTATTTATATAGTGTACTATCATTTAAAGTAGATGTTGTATACTACATTAGTATACAGTACTAACATACTGTAACTATACTTAATGTATGATGCATATATACTGTATCTATACTCTTTGACTCCACAAAACAAACTAATGACTTTATTGCATTGTAATCCAGTGAGCATCCCAAAGTTACATTTTTTGGTAACTTTTCCCCACTCCCTATCAAATTTCATTTTATAAATCTACTTGAAAGATGTGTAACTAGAAATACACAGTACCAAAGCTAAGGTCACCATTCATAAATCTGTTATCTTTTCTTCCTTTTCTGCATTTGTATCCCTCATGACTCTTCTACACCTCCCCTCCCTTCACCTCCCTTCACTTGCTGTTATCTTACCCTTTTGCTACTTTTCCTGTGTGTCTCCTTTCCTAATTTTCTTCCACTACATGATTCACCATTTCTTTTTAATCACTCCTCTTGCAGTGTCACGCCTGCAATAACAGGGGAAATTGAGTTATACCTTGTTCCCCATACACAAAAGCTTGACCCAAAGAGCTGGCTTCAGCATGAAACTTACTAGGGTCAGACCATCTCTATTTTACCATATTTAGAGATGGGCTTACGTTGCCAGCTAGAGATCCACATCTGAAATTAAAATATTAAAAACTTGGGCTATTTGGAACCTAGGTTTTTGTTTAAACCTCTCTCTAATGTGTTTGGCTTTTTAGAAAACATTGTGTAATAAATTATTTGTAAATAAGTAGGAGATAGATCATAAAAAGATATTAAAATAATGTTACGGCTCTAACTTAAATATAAAAAGCCATGATGTTCAATAATAAGAATTAAGATATTTTCTTAACATACGCTGTTGTGTCTTATGCTTTATGCTTTCCAGAAGTCTGCAGGCAGTAAGAGATCACCCTCTATGTTCTTAAAGGTTTAGGCAAAAATGGGGGGAGTAATTTTTCTGTAGTTTCGTATTCAAAATACAATATACTCACTTATATTTAAAGGAAACTAAGCTGGAGTATTTCATCTTTGTTACCTTCTCTGAATTGGTATGGCTCATATAGTAGTCTCTCTGGCATAACTTCATCCTTAGAACGACTGAACAGCTACTGTCCAAAGTCTTCATTGTTGTGAAACTTTTAGCTGGTTTTGCTTTCATATTTAAATATTCATTGCCCATAATGCACTAGTAGATAAATAAAGCTCAAAATATGCTAGGTACTTTATATCATATCAACTAATATAATTTTAGAGGCAGTAGTATGCCCTTTTTTCCATTACATTGCTGATGGAAATCACAGTTGTATTTTCTTTTGTGACTGGGAATAGCATTGCAAAATAACCCCTAACCATAAAATAGCATCAAAGTGAGTGTCATATATAGAGATTAAATCAAGTAGAAATATAGTTGGTCCGCTACTGGTGGGTTATCACTGTGTCATGCTTTCCCTCCCACCACTACCATTGACTAGCTATCTTTTTTTTTAAGAGTTTTCTTTCTTTCTCTCTTTCTGTGTGAGCGAAGTCAATATGTGAAACATGGGTGTCATTTAAAACAAACCAATCCTTTCCATTATTAAAAGGAGAAGGTTGACTCTGAACTAATGCCAAACAGAAGAAAATACTCAAGCATTGTTTTCACTGGAATGTGTTGAAGCAGATATGTTAAGCTCTGGCTCATCTACAAGGTATTAATGGCAACTGCTGCACCCTGGGGCAAACATTACAACATTCTTGCTAAATAAGTATATATATTAGTATATATATATGGCAAAATTGTCTGACTTTAAGTTACTGATTCATACATACAGCTTCAAATCCACTTTAACAAAGATTTTCCCCTTAATAGTTCACCTCATTATCTTGTTAGTCTGCTAGTTGTGGGCTCTTCATTGAGAAATCTTAGCTATGGTAGAGACTAGGGTCTGTCCATTTGCACGTTCAACCACCACTGATGTTGCCTAGTCTTTTGTATTACTTATACCACGAGGACAGGTGATTTGTTTGTTTGGAATGGGAGTGATTGACACAGTGATTTTATGAAAAATGTAGCTGTAATTTAAAAAATAAATGTTACCCTTTCCCATTTATAAGTGAATGTTAGCCTGTTAGGTAGTTTTGGAGTGGGTATGATTAGATGGAAAATGCTACTATCTCTTTTAATATAGCTCAAAGACACTTGAAGGAATTACTGTTAGAGATAGAAATGATCTAGTATTTTCTTCAGTCCTGTGTAGTTAATTAGTTTTTATCAAATACTGGTTCATTGATGGTATTCTTGACAAATACAGTAGCCCAAAGGAATTCTTACAACTGGAGTCTCAGGTAAAACTGAAGAGAGGCCCGACTTTTCTAGTTCTCCATTCCTTAGCCAAAATCATACAAGAAAGTAATTTGAGATGTGATCACAGGAGAATCTCAATTTGTAGCCCTCTTAACTTGAAAGAAAAATACTTAAAACATGGATCCAAAAGACTTAAAAACCAGAAGGCACATAAAAGAACCCACATTTTTTTTATTTTTTGAAATCCCTTGATTTTGGGGGGCCTGACTCATGATGTTTGAACCCTTGCATTTGACAATTGTGGGTTTGTCTCCAGTGGGATTCCAGCCACCAATATAGCTGTACCTGTGCAAACCCGTAGTATAAACGTGGTTCAGACCGGTTCAGTATGATGTGCAGAGGTAGAAATCATGTGAACACTAGAGGTTTGCACTTGTGGAGCTACAACAGTGGCTCAAATTCCGGTGTAGATAAGGCCTTAGTTACATGTTTGCTATGAAAAGGTATAATGACAGAAAGTGGGCCAGGTATTTTTTTTAACTGTTTCTAATAACTGTTGCTATAGTATCCATGAATCCATGATACAACTGAACTGTCAAAAAAAAATGAAATTGGAAATTGGAAATATTTCACTGAATCCCTTATCTCTGCTGCATGTATTGTAGGAAGTGCCTAAAATAAAATCAAAATGACATTCTTATTCTGAATAGGTGTGTCTTAACAATAAGTAGCTATTTCTTTAAAAATCAGAAATTGTGATAGCATCTAAAATATGTTCTTTTGGACTAGGTAGAGGGATGTGGCTTTGAATCTCTCTGTTTCTCAACTTAAGACACTTGCTGACAATATACTGAAACAGATCAAAATCTAGACAATAAAATGGAGACTTCACCAGCTGTGTGTGAGGAGTGATAAAGTCTATATGCTTGCAGTAATCCTGAGATAAGCAACAGATCGCGTTTTCTTTGTACATTACTGCCATCTGCTGCATTTTCTCAAAGAAGAAATTTTCAAAATTATAGCCAGGAGCGATGGGGAAAAAAGAAACTCCTCCAAAAAAAATGTCCTCCATATGTCTGTCCCACAGAGACCAAGGTAAAAAACTAAATGTGCACAGCTGTCTATACTTCACTTCTCGGTTGCTCAATTATTCTTATTGCGGGCAGGAAATATCTAATTTCTTCTGATCAAAATCAGAACATAATTAAACTTCAGAAAAAATCACTCATTTCATATTAGTTGGTTGGGCCTTGTCAGTTTCCTGCTACTGTCATCTACAGAAAGGTAGAGTGGTGTTTTACAGGGTATTCTTTCTGGATTATGTAGTATTTTAAATGAGTGCAGGAAGTCAGTGAAAGTTATACAATAGGAATAATAAAACAAGGACAAATAAACATAAAATACCGGGTTAAATTTATGTCAATGTTATTTTATATTCTGAATTCCCATAAAACAGGCAAAAATGTTAGGTAAATGCACTGATTTGAAGACATGGGATTTTGTTTTGAAAAATCATAATGTCACAAAACACCTAAATTTAAAATACTTGTATTATTAATGAAAGTTTTATATTATAAATAGATACTATTTTACGTGTGTTTATAAAAACGTTACCTTCCTACACAACACATCTGCTCTATCTCTGACTCTCACCCACTTGCTTTGCTGACTCAAACAAATTCTTACTCCTGTTGGCACTGCAGATCCAGTCCAGTTAATTTCTATTCAGGCTTGTGAGTCATCAACAGAATTGTCACCTAAATTCTAATTGTGGAATCTTTAATACTAGTGATGGTGTCTGAGGCAGAAAGACTCCAGCTTCATTGTCAGATCACAGATTGCATTGCTAGCTGGTAACAAGGTAGCTTCAGAGATGGACTGAGATACTTTACTCAGTTTGAATGGAGAGAAATTTGGGGTGTAGCTTGCAGCATTTTCTTTCTCCTGGTGGTGGTGGGTGGAGTACCATTGTACTTTGCATAGGAGATTGCTATGGAGGAAGGAATTGTATAAAGGCCATCCAAAATCACAAAGTGAGGGAAAGCCTTGCCAACCAGAGTCATTGTCTTAAAGGGGTTAAGAAAGTCCACCTGGCATAAGTTCAGGGGAACAGAAGACTAAAAGAGCCCATGCTCACCCAAGTCTCTGGTGGCCTCTACATAGAAAATCCCAAACCCTGTGTACTCCTAGTTCCTGTTGATTTCACGGGAATTAATTACAGAGCTGCAATTAATATCTATATAGAAACTCAACTGTCAAAAGTAAAAGTGCCCAAGCTTTTAAGTGATGTGTTCTCTATCCTGAGAAGTACTAAGGTTCCATACTGATCTATTGAGGC
This sequence comes from Mauremys reevesii, assembly GCF_016161935.1. Classification (NCBI taxonomy): domain Eukaryota; kingdom Metazoa; phylum Chordata; order Testudines; family Geoemydidae; genus Mauremys; species Mauremys reevesii. The sequence continues at coordinate 99,024,975 of NC_052624.1, forward strand.
TCAGCCTTGACTTTCAATACTAATTAATGTACTTATATTGTGTACTATCATATCAAGTAGATGCTGTATATTACATTAGTATACAGTACTAACATAGTGTAACAATATCTAATGTATGATGCATATATACTGTATCTATACTCTTTGACTCCACAAAGCAAACTAATGACTTTATTGCATTGTAATCCAGTGAACATCCCAAAGTTACATTTTTTGGTAACTTTTCCCCACTCCCTATCAAATTTCATTTTATAAATCTACTTGAAAAATGTGTAACTAGAAATACACAGTACCAAAGCTAAGGTCACCATTCATAAATCTGTTATCTTTTCTTCCTTTTCTGCATTTGTATCCCTCATGACTCTTCTACACTCCCCTCCCTTCACCTGTTATCTTACCCTTTTGCTACTTTTCCTGTGTGTCTCCTTTCCTAATTTTCTTCCATTACGTGATTAACCATTTCTTTTTAATCACTCCTCTTGCAGTGTCACCCTGCATTCAGGGGTGGCTCTAGGTATTTTGCCGCCCCAAGCACGGCACACAGGCTGTCTTTGGCGGCTTGCCTGTGGGAGGTCCCAGGTCCCGCGGATTCGGCGGCCCGCCTGTGGGAGGTCCGCCAAAGCCATGTGACCAGCGGACCCTCAGCAGGCATGCCGCCGAAGGCAACCTGCCTGCCGCCCTTGCGGCGACCGACAGAGCGCCCTCCGTGGCTTGCCACCCCCGGCACGCGCTTGGCGTGCTGGTGCCTGGAGCCGCCCCTGCCTGCAATGACAGGGGAAATTGAGTTATACCTTGCTCCCCACAGGAAAAAGCTTGACCCAAAGAGCTGGCTTCAGCATGAAACTTACTAGGGTCAGACCATCTCTGTTTTACCATATTTAGAGATGGGCTTAAGTTGCCAACTGGAGATCCACATCTGAATTTCAAATATTAAAAAGCTGGGGATATTTGGAAACCTAGGTTTTGATTTAAACCTCTCTTTAATGTGTTTGGCTTTTTAGAAAACATTGTGTAATAAATTATTTGTAAATAAGTAGGAGATAGATCATAAAAAGATATTAAAATAATGTTACAGCTCTGACTTAAATATAAAAAGCCATGATGTACAATAATAAGAATGAAGATCTTTTCTTAACACACGCTGTTGTGTCTTATGCTTTAAGCTTTCCAGAAGTCTGCAGGCAGTAAGAGATCACCCTCTATGTTCTTCAAGGTTTAGGCAAAAATGGGGGGAGTAATTTTTTTTGTAGTTTCGTATTCAAAATACAATATACTCACTTATATTTAAAGGAAACTAAGCTGGAGTATTTCATCTTTGTTACCTTCTCTGAATTGGTATGGCTCATATAGTAGTCTCTCTGGCATAACTTCATCCTTAGAACGACTGAACAGCTACTGTCCAAAGTCTTCATTGTTGTGAAACTCTTAGCTGGTTTTGCTTTCATATTTAAATATTCATTGCCCATAATGCACTAGTAGATAAATAAAGCTCAAAATATGCTAGGTACTTTATATCATTTCAACTAATATAATTTTAGAGGCAGTAGTATGCCTTTTTTTCCATTACATTGCTGATGGAAATCACAGTTGTATTTTCTTTTGTGACTGGGAATAGCATTGCAAAATAACCCCTAACCATAAAATAGCATCAAAGTGAGTGTCATATATAGAGATTAAATCAAGTGAAAATATAGTTGGTCCGCTACTGGTGGGTTATCACTGTGTCATGCTTTCCCTCCCACCACTACCATTGACTAGCTATTTTTTTTTAAGAGTTTTCTTTCTTTCTCTCTTTCTGTGTGAGCGAAGTCAATATGTGAAACATGGGTGTCATTTAAAACAAACCAATCCTTTCCATTATTAAAAGGAGAAGGTTGACTCTGAACTAATGCCAAACAGAAGAAAATACTCAAGCATTGTTTTCACTGGGATGTGTTGAAGCAGATATGTTAAGCTCTGGCTCATCTACAAGGTATTAATGGCAACTGCTGCACCCTGGGGCAAACATTACAACATTCTTGCTAAATTAGTATATATATTGCAAAAGTATCTGACTTTAAGTTGCTGATTTGTACATAAAGCTTCAAATCCACTTTAACAAAGATTTTCCCCTTAATAGTTCACCTCATTATCTTGTTAGTCTGCTAGTTGTGGAATCTTCATTGAGAAATCTTAGCTATGGTAGAGACTAGGGTCTGTCCATTTGCACATTCCAACCACCACTGATGTTGCCTAGTCTTTTGTATTACTTATACCACGAGGACAGGTGATTTGTTTGTTTGGAATGGGAGTGATTGACACAGTGATTTTATGAAAAATGTAGCTGTAATTTAAAAAATGAATGTTACCCTTTCCCATTTTATAAGTGAATGTTAGCCTGTTAGGTAGTTTTGGAGTGGGTATGGTTAGATGGAAAATGCTACCATTTCTTTTAATATAGCTCAAAGACGCTTGAAGGAATTACTGTTAGAGATAGAAATGATCTAGTATTTTCTTCAGTCCTGTGTAGTTAATTAGTTTTTATCAAATACTGGTTCATTGATGGTATTCTTGACAAATACAGTAGCCCAAAGGAATTCTTACAACTGGAGTCTCAGGTAAAACTGAAGAGATGCCCGACTTTTCTAGTTCTCCATTCCTTAGCCAAAATCATACAAGAAAGTAATTTGAGATGTGATCACAGGAGAATCTCAATTTGTTGCCCTCTTAACTTGAAAGAAAAATACTTAAAACATGGATCCAAAAGACTTAAAAACCAGAAGGCACATAAAAGAACCCACATTTTTTTTATTTTTTGAAATCCCTTGATTTTGGGGGGCCTGACTCATGATGTTTGAACCCTTGCATTTGACAATTGTGGGTTTGTCTCCAGTGGGATTCCAGCCACCAATATAGCTGTACCTGTGCAAACCTCTAGTATAAACGTGGTTCAGACGGGTTCAGTATGATGTGCAGAGGTAGAAATCATGTGAACACTAGAGGTTTGCACTTGTGGAGCTACAACAGTGGCTCAAATTCCGGTGTAGATAAGGCCTTAGTTACATGTTTGCTATGAAAAGGTATAATGACAGAAAGTGGGCCAGGTATTTTTTTTAACTGTTTCTAATAACTGTTGCTATAGTATCTATGAATCCATGATACAACTGAACTGTCAAAAAAAAATGAAATTGGAAATTGGAAATATTTCACTGAATCCCTTATCTCTGCTGCATGTATTGTAGGAAGTGCCTAAAATAAAATCAAAATGACATTCTTATTCTGAATAGGTGTGTCTTAACAATAAGTAGCTATTTCTTTAAAAATCAGAAATTGTGATAGCATCTAAAATATGTTCTTTTGGGCTAGGGTAGTGGTATGTGGCTTTGAATCTCTCTGTTTCTCAACTTAAGACACTTGCTGACAATATACTGAAACAGATCAAAATCTAGACAATAAAATGGAGACTTCACCGGCTCTGTGTGAGGAGTGATAAAGTCTATATGCTTGCAGTAATCCTGAGATAAGCAACAGATCGCGTTTTCTTTGTACATTACTGCCATCTGCTGCATTTTCTCAAAGAAGAAATTTTCAAAATTATAGCCAGGAGCGATGGGGAAAAAGGCAGCTCCTCCAAAAAAAAAAAATTTGTTTCTGCAACATCAGATACACTATAATTTTGTTAAGTCACTTTAAAAAACAGCTGTCTATGTTGTCTATCAACTGAAACAATATTTTAATACAAGGGACTAGAGAGCGATTACTGCTTAGTAATTTGCTTAGATTTCCCATCATGCACATTTGTTGCCATCTAAGATCTCATTGTCTTCTAAATTTTCAAAGAAATGGAGGCAGATGATGTCATGAATGTTGGTTGCTGTTTGTGACACAAAATTCATGATATGCAATGATAATTTGCTTTGCTATTGCTAGTAAAAGAAATCATGCTAAGTGATATAATATACTGTTTTCAGAGATTTATATAGAACCTGAGAAAACTTTTTCTCTTGGCTGGTCCGATGGTAGTGGGTTATCAGAAATTATTACTGTTAGTTTAACTAACCTTTCTATATTCCACCCCACTGCTAGCTTTGACTGGTCTTTTTTCAGTCTAAAGGGGAAAAAAAGGAAGACTACGTGCACTATAGGCTACCTCTAATAGTCTGCAGTCATACTCTGTGCTGGGAGCCTGTCAGAGCTCACTTTAGACTGGATCATGGAATGCTGACTCTAGCTACTACAGGATGGTTATCTGTGATGCGGTAGTTGGCACTTTCCCCTGTGGACCAGCATTGAATCATTGCCCTCCACATGGCTTTTAGGTGGCCACTGAGCTGCAAAACTTTCATCTTTTGGAGGAGACATAAAACTAAGGTCCTGACCAGTTCAGGTCACAAAGAAGACTTCATGAAAATTGGGATGATAAACTTGGCCAAATTCTAACCTAGATAATTACATCCTACTTACTCAATTTCCCTTGGCATTTTCAAACAGATACAGTAGTCCTGTGCTAAACTATGTGGCATTGTTATATGCTATTAAGCTGTTGCCAAGTTTCACTGCAGAAGCAGCTGTATTTCAGTGAGGAGTGAAGTGGCTTTAGTTTAAGGCCCAGATCCACAAAGACTCATGCACATGCTGCACTTCCTTCACAGGAATAGTCCCACTGAAGTAAATGAATGCCTGATAGTGTCTAAGAATTGGGAATACAACATAACTAAGGCTATTAAGGAAGTTGTAACTTTTTGTTTCAAAAGTTGTGGCCATAGTTTGTCAAAGTTGCTGTTTTGGTGAGGGGCCAAATTTGAGTGGCATTGTGACCCTGTGAGTGAGTAGCACGGAGACCTGGCACACGGGGTCACAATGCCATTCTATTTTGCGGCAACTATAACAAGTTGCAGTGTGTGTTAAAAGTTGCAGTTTCCACAAAAAAGTCACCGCCCACAATTTTCTTACAGCCTTAAGCATAATAAAATGCAAAGACTCTTTTTTGCCTGCCTCCACCCAACCACATTATAGGTAGTTACGTTTTTAATAATTTAAGTGGAAGATCGGCTGATAGCAGCCCTTGTACAAAAATGTACATTCACAAGTATTCTACCATTTTCTGTCAAATACAATTTTCCTGATCTTATTCTTTTTTCATGAAGGGTTATGGTTAATTGTTTTTACTAAAAAGCAAGTAAGAGGGAATAGTAGGAAAAATTGCATTAATATGTATTATACGGCTTGGATGATATGCGTTACACGATCTTAAGAGACTTAGGTTGACTTAGTGAACTAGTTGCATTTACTTTTAAGAAGCCATGGAGAACTAGGGAGGAATCAAAGCAATAGAAAAAAAGCAAATATGGCACCAGACTTTGGGGAAGAGAAGGAAAGAGAGATGAAGATGCAGCAGGCTAGGCCAATCTTTGCAATCATAGAAACATCTGATAAGTCCATCAGTCTCTGGTAAAACATAACCAGTGCTGAAAAAGGATGTTTGTGTAAACATGGGAGGCCATGAACAATATGGGTTTGTAAAGATGAGTTACAATATGGGTTACTTTGTAGGCTCACCGAAGTCAGAACTATTTCTCTGTTCTGTACTTGTACAGTGCCTATCACAACAGGGCCCTGGTCCATAGCTAGGACTTCAAGACACTGCAGTAATACAAATAAATCATATAAATTAAAGAACAATTTGTGCCAGCCAAACCTGACTTTTTAAAAAACACTTAAACTGTCCCTTGCTTGCAGCAGGTAGTGTCAGGTGAGTAGACAGATGTTCCTCTACCCACCATGGCTAGAATCAAGACTAAGCAGGTAAGATGGGAGGGCTTATTCCCCTTGTCCCCTGTGCAGCCAATGTAGTGCCATGACAGTTTAACCCTGTGTAAACAAAAATCCCAAAAACATTTTCACATCTTTCTGAGAGTATTTTATTTCTGGATTGTGTTTTTGTTGAGTTGCTGTGAAATGCTCACCTACTGCGGCAGAGGGAGAGTGTAATGAGGTTATAGTATGGTGAGACACAAGTCTTAGAACATTTGACATAAAGATCTTTAGTTTCTTAAATTCAGCACATCATGCAGATGTAGAATGGATGTATAGCCCATTGATAGATGATCTTGGCCTCCTAAAGGGTTATCAAGTCATTCTGCTACCATGCCATGATCCTCTAGAGCGCCAATTCTTCAGTTTGATCATTATGTTGACTACATGGTAATAAGATGTTCTAACTGGTCTGAGGATTGGCAGATGAATAGATGGTTGACAAATGCAAACTGGAAGGAATAATTTAAACATTGCTGGGTTCAAAATTACCTGTAACCACTTAGGGAAAAGAGCAATGCAATTTTGTGGATAGCTTTATGAAAACATCTGCTCAATGGGCCAAGAAAGCAGATAAAATTTTAGGAAGTGTAAGGAATGGGATTGACATTATAAAACTTTCAGGGCACTTTCTAAGTACAAATCCCTGGTACTCCCTCACTTGGAAGACGGTGCTCAGTTCTGGTGTTTCAATTTCAAAAACAGGAAAATTTTAAAAAAGAGGGGTGAGGACGGGATGAAAATGTTTAAAAGCATGGAAAGACATCCATCTGAAGAGAAATTGAAAAGATGGACTGTTCAGTGAAGAGATGAGATCAGTAAACAGATGTGAGAAAGGTATGTAAAATATTGAATGACATGGGGAAAGTAAAGCAGGATATCTGCTTAACCTTTATCATAATAAAAGAACAAGAGGAGATCCAATTAAACTGAAATGCAACAAATTTAAAACTCACAAAGGAAATATTTATTTCCCCCTCCCACATACACACAATGCACAACTAACCTGTGGAAATCATTCCACAACATGTTATGGAGGCCAAGAGCTTCATAAAAAGGGATATAACATGTATATGGCTGATCCACATAGGATACTTTTTTCAGGGTATAAGTCAACCAGTAACTGAAGAGGTTTAGGAAAAAGCTTCCTTTAGGGACAGGTTATTTCATTTTTGCATACTACAGAGATTTTTGCAGCTTCCTTTAGGAACTGTCTACTCTCACGTGTTGGCCTAGACTGGACCACTGTTTGGACTTTACCAAGGTTGATCAACACTTGTGTATCCCTAGTGGACCATTTCCCTTCTCAGCACCGCAGCCACCTTGGTTTTCAAACGGTTTCATTCTTCAGATACACATAAAGGGCTCTGCTAACCATTGATTTCCCAAAGATTCAAGCCTGAGAATCACTGCGCTAGAGTATTTTGTGGCCCTCCAGAAGTCCAGTCTTTTGATAGGACATAAAGACAGGTCTCTGAACATTAAAGAACACCAACAGTTCAGCAGCATACACTGTTGAATATTTGGCTGTAAACATTTTCAGAAAAACAGTCTGTGCAGATTTAATTAATTAGTTAACTGGCATTTCTCTGGCACGAATCACAGTAGTAACTGAATGCCTACTGACAGCTGGCAACTGACTTGATTCCTCCTCATTAAAAAAAAGGAATGAAACACACCAAAGAAAATGCTCAGTAGTTAGTTGTCATTGGATATTTTACAATTGTTCTTGGAAAAGCAGTGAAACGGGTAAGAGCACAAGCAGCTGAAGACAGCAGAATCTCATAGTTGTGAAATACACCACAATTTGGGAGCAATTTTGTTGCCTAGGGGCTTTCACAAGATAAACCTGACATATATGATTGTTTTTAGTGGGATCCCAGTATAGGTTCAGGCTGCTCTCTATAACATGGCTTTGTCTATACTAGAAAGTTGCACTGTGTTAACTAAAATCCATTTAAAATCCATCTAGTTAAATTGGTGCAAATGCTTAATGTGCACACACTTAAGCCAGTTTATACCTTTTCCGAATTAAGTTAAATTGATATAAGCAAAGTTTAACCCAGTTTAAAGTGGATCTACATTAGAGGTTTTCACTAGTTTAAAATGATAGGTAGACTACATAGACAGAGGAATTTTATTGTCATCTTAAAAAAACACTATAATTTTCCAGGAACTTCATCAGCTTGGGCTATGGAAATAAATATATACCTTACAGGGAAAAAACTATATTCATTTTTTTAGAAAATTGAAACTGAACTCTTACTTTTTGGTGGAAGGGAGGGAATATGCAGACTAGAACCTGCCTCACTGTCATATATGGTCATTAGTTGCTAGGTACCAAATGTCCTATTGTTTTCTGGGCTCCTCCACAGCAGTGGTTCTGAACCAGGGGTCCGGGGCCTTCTAGGGGACCTTGAGCAGGTTTCAGGGGGGCCCAGAGCAGACTCGCTGGGGCCCAGAGCAGAAAGCCGACGCCCCACCGCATGGGGCTGAAGCCCAGGTCCCTAAGCCCCGCCAGACGGGGCTGAAGCTGAAGCCTGAGCAATGTAGCTTTGTGGGGGCCCCTGGCAATTGCCAGCTTGCTACTCCCTAATGCCAAATCTGGCTTTTATATGCAGGAAACCAGTTATTGCGGCACAGGTGGGTCATGGAGTTTTTATAGCATGTTGGGAGGGCCTCAGAAAGAAAAAGGTTGAGAACCTCTGCTCCATGGGCATGGGTCCAGGCCCCAGACAATCAGGTGTCTGTCACACCCGTATCACTGGGTCTCTGAAAAAAGCAGACAGCCTTCCCCTTTCCCACCTAGTTAACCAGGCAGCTCATAGGGGAAACTGGGGCACACCACAATATTCATATAAAATATTATGAAAAAATCCCACTTTGTCACACTGTGACATTACTGCAAAGTAAAGGGGGAACTCCTAGATTGACTGACTGGCAACAGGGCTGTGAATACCATCTCTGTTAAAACTGATAAGGTCTTTTGTTTTCCTTGTCAGATGTATGCACGCCCAGGCAATGCGGGTGGAATGGGAACTGCTATTTTATTTTTTAATCAAATCTGGATTTTGCAATTAGAAAAATGCACTCTCTCAAGGCAAAGGTTTAATCGAACATGAAAACTGCTTAGTACACTTGAATGTAATGGCTGATTGGGCTGAACCAAGGAAAGGAGAAGCTACAGGTAATTTTTGATGCTATTTCTACATTTATGACAATTAGGGTGCAGACACCCCAAAGGGAAAACAGGGAATCTGAACAGTATAGAATATGCAATTGAACCAACTGATTGCACACAATATTATTGTGTATAAATATATGGCAAGTAAGGTTTCTTATAAAAGCTTGTAATGTTCTGAATCAGATGGTTATTATGAGACATGTATACAAACTGTGGTTATGAATTTATGTATTTGTGTATATAAAACTCTGCTCATAATTTGTGCTGCAACATTCAGCTCCATGTCACTACAATGAGGTGAAACAATCAGACACGAAGGAGCCACCTCTCTAATTCAGATAAGACTAGCTCCAAGTCCTAGCAGTGTACAAACAGGAAAAGACAATGGTGAACCCTTAAAGTTAATGGGAAAATACTGAAACAATTTGAAACTGAAAAGGAAACCTTAGTAATGGAAAACTAAGGGCTAGTCTACACTAGAATTGCTACAGCACTACAGCTGTACCAATGCAGCTGCGCCGCTTTACCACGGCTAGTGCAGATGCTCTATGCCGATGGTTATGAGAATGATTTTGAAAGTTTTTGCTCCTGTGAACAATTATCTTCAAAATGAACTAAATGCACTTTGTTAAAGGAGTTCGATTGATTCCATAGTCACTGAGCACTTACCAGGATTCCAAAGGGTGGTGTATTGCAACCAGTGGTGCATTGCAAAGGAGATTTTCTGAGAACTCCAAGTTATTCAAAAGCTTGTCAGCAATCTATTCCACCAGTTCTCCAGACTTCTTGACATTGGAATCACGGTGTGCTTTGACTGATTTGCTTGGATTAGATATTGAGAAGGTGAAAGTTGAAATGGCTATATGTAAGCCACTGAAATATAAGAGGAATTGCAAAGAACTTGAAGAAGTTCTAGGTGCTGCCAAAGAATTAAAGGAGGCTTTCCCACGTATTTTGGTGTCATTGTCTGGCGCATCAGCCGCAGCTTGCGAGAATTCCCTTTCTTGTTTGAAAATAATTTTCTCTCATCAAAAGATGAGCATGACCCATGAAAGAAAAAAAAATTATTTCCTTGTCCTATGAAAATGTTTTGACTTTCAAACTGAACCAGATATATACCCTGATATCTTTGTGGAGGAATGCAGAGGCCATTATCCAAGAAGACTTCAACTTCAGTTTCATGAACAGTCTTTCCATCACACAGCACTTTCATGTTAAGATCTATACGAAGCCTAAGTCCCTTGCTCAGAGTATGTAATTTAAAAAAAAAAAAAAAAAGACAAACTAAAGGTCAAGTCCTGGTGTTACAAAGCACATGTAATACCCATTAGAATCAGTAGGAAATGTTCAGCACTTCTCAGGAGTGGCCCTAAATCATTATTAATCAGAAGAGATGTATTTTTAGTTTATGTTCCTGCTAATACTCATGGCCTTCATATATATTTTTATATTCAGAACCTTGGCCTCACCATGATGAAATTCTACTCCCTGATCAGACCTGACATGAACAGATCAAAAGAGATGTTCCTGATGGCAAACTGAACTGATATACAACAGCCGATATACGGCACAGCTATATTAATGTGTAATCATCCATAGGTTCCAGAATGAGACAATAAATTGGATTTCGTTTAAAAAAAGAAATTAGTACATTCCTTGTTTTGCATAGCTGTTGCAAATCCATAGTGCCATGGTGTATATAATGCACTTCATTCATTAGGCTATACATTTTGGAAGACGGAAAAAAATATTTCTAATGTATTATAGTTAGTGAAGCATTAGCTTTGGGAATTACTAGCAGTCTTAAAGATGTCCATTGTGTGAATGAAAAAGAAGGGGTGAAAAAAAATAGGGAATGAAAAATGTCAACGAAAAACATAATGACAGCTCATAAATTAGGGAAAGTTAACACTAATCTAGTTCTGCAAGAACATGTCAAATTAGAAAGATGCAGTGGGGAGGGGGATAGTGGTAGATTTATTGTTAGGCTCTTTCAGACTATTTCTGCTGAAATCAAAGTTTTGTAAATGCGAGCAGTCACAGCTGTCAGGCCAAGATATATAGAAAGAGTTTTCTTGTTTTGTTGTTAGAATTTAATTTTCAGAAAAATATTTCCTAAGGTTGGCTGGACAGGAAGAAAAAAAAATGACTTTAGTCTGTGATTATATGCTAATACTGTGAAAATGGAAATCAAAAGTATTTAAATATTCACATCATGGTCTGTTGCTTTGGGCAGTGCAGCTAGCTAGATTTGCTAATCTTAGTAAATTGTACTATTCATATGCCTCAGCCTCCCAGATAAAGTATGTGCATACTTTAAATCACAAAGGGAGGTAATGGGGGGCTTTATAATATATATATATATATATATATCTATATATCTATATATATATATATATATATATATATCTATATATATATATCTATAAATTAGCCACACCTTTGTAAACCTTAAACTCATCATTAAAAGTCTAAAAGGTAATAATACAATATTTCTATTCAAATTTCCAATTACACAAATACCAATGTATAGACTTTCTCTCAGAAGAAAAACCAAGGACTTTCCGCCTAACCATGTGATGAGACCACACCTGACCAACCTTCAGTCTCTTGAAAAAGCTGCTATTTATGACCTCATGTTCAGACATCCAGCAAAATCCTAGAGTAGGTCTGGGTCCATTAATTAATGCAGCTGTTCTGCTGCTTGTATTCCCTCCTTCTGCACTTAATTTTTCACATGTCTAGCACATTATGCAGTTATTGGGATTAAAGTTCATAGGACGAAAGCACAAGCAGCATAGCAAACACACTATGGGTAATATAAACTTAGACCCTTTATGTCTTCAGAGGGCAGCTCTTGAGCCAGTCCATGAATGAGAGGTTTTGCCAAGTTACTATGGTGGAAAAAATACCCAGCCATTTTACAGAAAGTGAGTCCCATCCTGATACATGCTGGTGTGTGATTTTTTAACTGGAAGCTTATCCATAAGGAAGAAATTTGAATTTTAAAAGCAACTGCCAGACATTATGTTTTAATGCTGTCTTTTGGCAGTGATTGAGACTCTTTGTAATACATAAGCCCAGGACACTTTAGAAACAACACTAACAAAAATAATTTGTGTGTTGATATTAGGAAATATAAGGTAGGGGAGAAAATAGATACTGACCTCATGCCCTTCTCTCCAGCCACTGGAATCTGACTGAGAGATGAGCTCATTTGGAATGGTCACTGATTGGCTCCAGCCTTGCTGTATTTTCTTTAACTAGATTAACGAATGTTCAGTAAATTTTACTTCTCAAATCTTTGAATGGGAACCTTAGTGACCAAAAGTACCTTCCAAAATATGAGTTACATTACTGTTTAGTAGGACTGGCAACCACTGATGTGATATTTATTCCCATGGAGACATTAATTCTCTCAAATAATGGTTTGGATTTTTAATTTACCAGTACTTTTTTTCTAGCCTAACGCTGTGGAAAGAGACTTGGCCCTTTAATCTTTAAATTGGCAGAATTTTGATTTGGCCACCAAAGGTGAGCTGTGCTACACACCCCACACTCCATTTTTGGAAGCATAACATTGAAGTTAAGAAGTGAGTCTACTGTTGTCATTGGTTACTGCCATTGAATGTCTATAATACTGAAATAAAAATTATGTGATGGGGTTTACGTAGCAAACGACTGGGGATATATTCTAGAATCTCTCCCACCTTTTTCCTGGTGCAAAGTCTGTAGTCATTAAATGCAAGTAACTGTGTGAAAGCAACAATAATTTTACTAATAAAATCCAGGAAATGAAAAGGTCTCCATAGCAACATTAGCTCACCCACAATGCACATCAAATATTTTGATTACTAGTAAGATCACTAAATGCAAACCTAAATATACAGTATGTGGGTAGTATCAGAGAGAGTTAATATTGTTTGAAGTGAATGGGGCTACTCGGGTGAGTAATGGTTTGCAAGAATGGAGTTATAACAGAAGCCAATTTTAACCTTAAATTGGGCTTGTAGAAATCAGTTCTTTTAGGACCTATTTCCATTATCTTCAAAGGGTAAATCCACCTCAGATTAGGCTCTGTGGAACAGATAATAAAGCCTCAGGCTGTATTACATTTTCCTTGAAAATGCTGCCGAGCTAAATGATATACATCTTCTACTCTAACTCTGTGCTTTGAACAATGGACCGAGGACCCCAATATTTGGGATGAACCAGAGAGACTTATTGCAAGCTAGGAAATTTAACATCACTGCTGACACCCTACAGACTCTGAAATCAACCGTAATGTATAGCAGTGGTTCTCAAACTTTCCAAACTACTGTACCCCTTTCAGGAGTCTGATTTGTCATGTACCCTCAAATTTCACCTCATTTTAAAACTACTTGCTTACAAAATCAGACATAAAACAGTGTAAACAAGTCGTGTGAAAATTTAGTTTGTACTGACTTCGCTAGTGCTTTTAGTGTCGTAAAACTAGGCAAATATGTAGATGAATTGATGTTCCCTCTGGAAGATCTTGTTTTTCCCTCTTTTCCAAACAGATTCAGACACTGAATTGTGATCTTAAGATACCAGTGCTGAATAGCTCTCTTTGATTTCAGAGTAGCAGCCATGTTAGTCTGTATCTGCAAAAAGAACAGGAGTACTTGTGGCACCTTAGAGACTAATAAATTTATTTCAGCATGAGCTTTCATGAGCTACAACTCACTTCTTCGGATGTGTTCCATTCTATGCATCCGAAGAAGTGAGCTGTAGCTCACGAAAGCTCATGCTGAAATAAATTTGTTAGTCTCTAAGGTGCCACAAGTACTCCTGTTCTTCTCTTGTTTGAGACCATGAAAATGCTGGCTCATGAAACACATATGATCATGTAAAAGCTAAGCAGTCTACAAAGTAATTCCTTACTTTTTGCTTCCATCTGTATACAAAACACTGAAAAAAATAAAATTACCATTTGTCCTTAGGATCCAAATGAGTTTCTTAGATAAATGTTCAGCATTGCATTTTCTTTCTTCCTTAATGTCAGCATTTATTCATAAGCAAAACAATGGTTGGGCTTTACAAATATTGGGCAATGGTTTAATTAAATACAGACAGACATAAACTGAAAGTTTAATTAAACTTTTATTTTAAGCTGGCAATCAGCTAAAAGTGGTAACTTTTGACTGGCTTTTGGCTGCAGGGAACAGAATATTGACTATTTAAACAGGACTTGCTTTGTGTTTTGGATATGAGAACCTGTATTTACAACTGCAGCTGGGGGAGGATGGAGAGGGAAAGAGCATTATCACCAAGGCCCACTTAATTTTGTCCTCTAAAAGTTTGCTTTTCATTGTGAATGCACAAACTTGGCTGAATTTAGTATTGCTGTGTAGTTTTCAAATCCAATAAGATGCCCCTTGTGCCAGGCTCGGGGAGGATAGTACTTCCAATGTCTCTGCCACTATTGTGCACAATGAAAGTGCCCTAGGCATTCAGCTATAGGATTTCCCTCAACCCACCTTGCTGTAGCTATGGCAAGAGAGTTCATGACTCCCCATTGCCAGTGACTGGGAACTTTTAGCTGGTCCATACAATGGCTGTAGGACTTTCACACTATGGGCATTTTTCTTTCCAAACTCCACTTCCCCTGGAAAATGCAATATCTTCATCTCTAATCTCATCATCATGGTATCTGATCACCTTCTAAATCTGTGACATTCTGAAGTATGCTGCATGACCATTAATGAGTCAGTGCTATGGTGATAAGTGCTTTGAGAAATGCATTTACAACTACTACTACTACTAATACTTGGACTGTTGGAAAAATACCTATAGCATCATCTAGCACAGTGTTTCCCAACAACCGGTCTGTGGTCCCTGGTATCAAAAAGGTTGAGAAACACTGATCTAGCATAAGAATCATAACTAGCACCGATTTTGCATTTTGTGTATTTTTGGTTTGCTTTTCGCTGCTCATGCAGGGGTGGCGGGGGGTCATATGAAGGTAGCAGACTTGCTCCCCAAGAGAAACAGCACAGTCGCCTTCCACAAAGTGTAGGGATATTAAAGAAGGTTTATATTAAACATGGTTTATATGAGAAATGATTTATTGATTTATTGTTAATTGATACTTTATAACTTAAGGTTTATGTTAGAAGTAAATTTGTGATTCCCAACATTTAGCCTCTAACCTGCAAGCCACCAGCTGTGTCTGTGTGAAGCCTGCTCAAAGAGATACTTGGTATAAAACTTGTTAAGCTCAAAGAAATACTTTGTATAAAACTTGCTAAACATTAATTAACTCTAAGTAAGCCAAAACAGTAGCTGTTATAGTGTATAGATAGAGACCCCCACCCTCTGTAACTTTTCATCTCCCACTTTATCTTTGCTTGTTAAAAGACAGGGAGTCTCACATAAATTGGTAACACCCCAAAAGGTAAAGAGACAGTGAACTAAATGTGATTAAGATAGAGAATGTATGTGAATGAATGGTTAGGGTGTTACCAGCCTGAAAAATTCAGTGTCGGCTGAAGAAGGTGTCAAGTGGGATCAACCAGATGACCCCCACCCCCTCAAAGGAAGGAAAAACAAGCATCTGACAACATGGAGCCAGCCACCTGCTGATTGGTTTAGCAACAGCAAAATGAAGCAACTCTCATTAACTGACATAGGAATAAATTCCTATAAAACTGGACTCTAAAGACTGAGGACTTTGAGTCTATGGTTCTGCTGCCAGCCTCCAGGAGCATCAGATGCATCTGACACAGACTCGGCTCCATCCTCATGACCAAGATACCTGGCCAGTAACTTGGCATGACTAGGCTGGTAACTATAACATCTATACAGAACCTGAATGAGTGTGTGTGTGTGTGTGTGTGTGTGTAAGGAATAAGTAGTGATAAAAATAAGTAGTAAAACAACATTGTTTGCTTTTGTCTTTTGCTGTCTTTTGTTTTGTTATGGCATTTACAATAAATGTGGCATCTTTGCCTTATCCCTCTTAATAAGATCCTGCTGGTTTTTATTATATTGGTATAACAAAAGCCTAATGGTTTTCTATATCAAGGCCACCCTTAATCTAATTTGCTTTTTGGGTTGCCTCTTCCTCAAAGCAAAAAAACCCATTGTGTTGCCATTATCTGGAATGGCCTAGCTCAGCAGAAAGATGGTGGCTAGAAGGACTGGCAGATTCAGGACTGGATTGGATAGAAAGTTGAGGTTATAGGGTGGAAGGACGAGAAGGAAGGCTCACGCTACAAGCTCTTTAAAGGGCTTTACAGATACCAAGAGTGGAGGGAGGGAGAGAGACTATTTCCAAGTACAGCTGTGCAGGAAGTGGAAATTCTGCAATTTCAACATTTGTTTTGTTCTGATTTTGAAATTTTCCATTAAATGAAATTTTTGGCAAAAAAATTGTTTTGGGTCAATCGAAACATTCTATTTAATCAAATACAAATATTTTGTTACATTTTTACTTTTTAAATAAAATAATTCACCATATAAAATAAACTTCACAATATGAATTAATTTCAAAATGAAAAATCAAAATGTTTTATTCTTATAAAGTTGAAAGAGTTGAAACACTGCATTTCAATTTTCTTTTCCAAGAGAAAAATTGGTCAAAATCAATACAGTCCCACAGACAATTTGGATTTTAAGACAATGGCATTTTCTGATGGAAGATTGCTCCATTGGAAATTTTTCAGCCAGTTCTAGTTCTGAGCCTATTTGGCTTGATAGTACAAGAACTTAATTTGTGAATTTATTTATTTGGGCTAGCACCATAGGTATGCCTGGTGTTTTACACCACAGACCTTGGAAATATTAGATCCAAATACAACCCACTGAGGTCAAATTTGCTTTCTTCAGGGCTGAAATTGGCTCATGCCACGTAAGAGGACAATGTCTCCTCCCTAAAATGTTTGCAATCTACGGTGGGCAGATAATGTAAGGATTAATGACAACAAACAAAGGTCGGTGGGGATGTAATGAAGTAGGAGAGAAAACAGGGAACAATTTTGGGGTGAGCAAAAGAGGAAAATTGAGCTGTCAGAGCATTTTGCTTTAGGGACCGGGTGTTGCTCTAGAGCAGTGTTTCCCAAACTTGGGACGCTGCTTGTGTAGGGAAAGCCCCTGATGGGCCGGGCCGGTATGTTTACCTTCCGCATCCGCAGGTCCAGCCGATCGCAGCTCCCACTGGCCATGGTTCGCCGCTCCAGGCCAATGGGAGCTGCTGGAAGCGGCAGCCAGTATGTCCCTCGGCCCGCACCGCTTCCAGCAGCTCCCATTGGCCTGGAGCAGTGAACCGTGGCCAGTGGGAGCTGCGATCGGCTGGACCTGCGGATGCGGCCGGTAAACAAACCAGCCTGGCCTGCCAGGGGGTTTCCCTACAAAGCGGCATCCCAAGTTTGGGAAACATGGATCTAGAGAGTCTACTGGTTGAGTGCCCAATCTTGCAAGATGCTGAGAACTCTCAATCCTAGCTGACTTTGAGGAGAGTTGGGGGCACTTAGCATCTTTCAAGGATTGGATGCTGAAACAAGCACCTGAAAGGGAGAGGGGTTTAACTAGATGAGTCTGTACACAAGCTGCACAGCTTTTTCCTCTCAAATATATTTTTGTTTGTATTCTTTTCAAGTGAAAAAGGCAGGTTTATATGAGCCGATATGAACCTATTCCAGCATCAAGAAGAGATGAGGAGTCCAAGGGGCAGAGTGTCTTGTAAGGTGCTTAAAGAAATATTTCAAATATTTTTGGGTTAAATTCTGATCTCAGTTACACTGGTGTAAATCCAAAATAACTCCACTGAATTCTGTGAAGAGTCTCTCATGTAACTGAGCTCTTTTTTTTTTAAAGGGTTTGCATAAAACCAAACGGCTTTGTTTTGATTTGAGCTTGCAACTAAAAGAAAGTTTCATTTAATAACGAATTAAGATACTTTGGGGTTTAGCAGAGCCTGTCAAAATTCACCTACCACTAACTGCCAGAGTTGCATTTTCTGGAAGCACTGGGAGAATGACAAATGGAAGGATTTGCACCATAGCAAGAGGGTTCAAACTGAATAACATCCAACAGCTGAGGGACTAAACATAGAATCATAAGACTGGAAGAGACCTTGAGAGGTCATCTAGTCCACTGCTTCTCAAGCTATCTGATGTGGAGGACCGGCAATTTTTTTTTCCAATGTGCCAGGGACTGGTGCCATATTATTATCCTATTTGACGCTCTTATGAGGGAACTCGCCGCGGACCGGCAGCCGATGGCTCGCGGACCGGCACTGGTCCACGGACCACCACTTTGAGAAGCACTGATCTAGTCCAGTCCCCAGCACTCAAGGCAGGACTAAGACGATGGCTACACTACGAGGCTTTTAGCAACATGGCTGTGCTGCTACAGCTGTGCCACTCCCTCCTGCTGACAAAAAATTTCCACCCCCCATGAGCGGCAGCGGCTTTGTCAGCAGGAGACCACTACTGCCGACAAAGCACTGTTCACACCAGTGCTTTTCGGTGGCAAAACTTTTGTTGTTCGGGGTGTGGGTGTGTTTTTTTTAACACCCCTGAACAACAAAAGTTTTGCCAATGAAGTGTCAGTGTAGACATACCCTAAGTATTATCTAGACCATTCCTAGCAGGTGTTTGTCTAACATGCTCTTAAAAATCTGCGATAAGAGAGATTCCACAACCTCCCTAGGCAATTATAACCTGACAGTTAGGAAGTTTTTCCTAATGTCCAACCTAAACCACCCTTGCTGCAATTTAAACCCATTCCTTCTTGTCCTGTCCTCAGAGGTTAAAGAGAATAATTTTTCTCTCTCCTCCTTGTACCAATCTTTTATGTACTTGAAAACTAGGGTGACCAGAGATCCCAATTTTATAGGGACAGTCCTGATTTTTGAGTCTTTTCTTATATAGGCTCCTATTACACACACCCCCACCCCCGGTTCCAATTTTTCACACTTGCTGTCTGGTCACCCTATTGAAAACTGTTATCATGTCCCTTAGGCAATATACTTGAGGGTGTCCTCCTTTAAAAGAACTCTTTGAATATGATTTTTGATGCAATTTAGCTCACTCCAGTAGCAAAATAAATAAATTTTAAAACTGCTGCGTTGAAGCATCTTTATTAGCCAGAGATTGAAATTATGCCTGGCAGGAATGGCTTTCCAATAGCCAGAGTGGGGATGAATTCCGTCGGAGCCAGACATTATTATCCTTCTCCCCTCCTCCTCAGTTCACATGCTGATCAGTTGTATATAGGGTTACCAGATGTCCCGATTTTATAGGGACGGTCCCGATTTTTGGGTCTTTTTCTTATACAGGCTCCTATTACCTCCCCACCTCCTGTCCCGATTTTTCACACATGCTGTCTGGTCACCCGAGTTGTATAGCAGTAAGCAATTCCTGGTGAAAAGCTTCCCCTACGCCTTTCCTGCTCTGTATAAACAAAGGAATTTGCTGTGTTATAAGATGCACAATGTGTGTATGACCCTGGCTGTCTGCTGAATGCAGAAGTGCAAACTTTCGGCTGTGTTAATCCATATATGATTGATCTAAACTTTTCATTTCTTAGGTAAAACTCTATATTTTTCAGACACTCTGGGAGCAATTAATAACCTTTTAGTGTCTCTATAATTGAAATTAGGTTGCTTCACTGAATTTAAAGGTGTAAAGGCATGAATTTGAGCCCATCTTTTGCAATCTTACATTTGTAGAGTGCTGTGCTAATTTGCATATCACTTACCCATAATGCAGCAGAGCCAGTTATCTCAAACCTAGGAATTCACATGAAAATAAATGCATTTACATTTTAAATATTTGTTACATTACATTTTAAATGAATGATATAAAGATATTATTATCTAAATTGGCTGTTTGAAAAACTACCATAAGCTGAAAAGTGTAACAATTTCAGGAATATATATACTTAGTGTGACCATTCTGTCTTCTGGCTGGTCCGATTGCAGTGGAATTTATAATTAATTGATCACAGTCAGTTACAGATTTCTTTGTTCTTTCTCCACTCCCACTGCTTCACTTGACTAGTCTTTTGCTTCAATATTTGGCATTTTCAATGATGTGATGTATATCAGCGGTTCTCAAACTTTAGCAACCCCCCATTTAGATTTAAAAAATTGTGGGGACCCCCCCAACCACCCTTTCGCTCAGCCCCAAGCCCTGCCCCACTCCATCCTTTCCGCCAAGCCCCCACCCCACCTCTTCCTGCCCCCCCACTCACTCCATCCCCCCTCCCTCCATTGCTCACTCTCCCCCACTCTCACTCACTTTCACCAGGCTGGGGCAGGGGGTTGGGGTACAGGAGGGGTGCAGGCTCTGGGAAGCTGTTTGGATGCGGGTGTGGGCTCTGGGCTAGGTCACGGGTGCAGGAGGGGTGTAGGGTGCAGGCTCTGGGAGGGAGTTTGGGTGCAGGAGGAGCTGGGGCAGGGGGTTGGGGTGTGGGATGGGGTGAGGGGTGTGGGCTCCGGCCGGGCAATGCTTACCTCGGGAGACTCCCAAAAGTGACTGGCACATCTCTCTGGCAGCAGCTCCTAGGCAGGGGGCGCAAGGGGGTTTCTGCGCACTGCCCCTGCCCATAGGCACTGCCTCCGCAGCTCCCATTGGCCGGAACTGCAGCCAATAGGAATTGCAGAGTCTGCGCTCAGGGCGAGGGCAGTGCACGGAGACCCCACTCCCCCAGGGGCCGCAGGGACGTGCCCCGGGAGTTGCATGAAGTCAGGGCAGGAAGAGAGCCTGCCTTAGCCCTGCTGCACCACCGGACTTTTGGCACGTAAAATCTCCCGGTTTGGCTTCAGTAGCATCCGGGAGATAGAGGGAGGCGGAGGAGTTGAGGGAGGGAGAGGGAGGAGTTGATCAGCGGGGTCTGCAGACCCCCTGGCATTCTCTTGGGGACCCACAGGGGTCCATAGACCCCAGTTTGAGAAACGCTGATGTACTGAAAGCATAAGGTTGGATGATCACAGGAGAAAGTAATGACTAAAACACGAGTACAGCAATATCTCTGCGCAAAGTTAATTCTATTTTCACCATTTTGATCATCTTAAATGCCGACTGCTTTTGTGTTCCCACATTTTCCGATGACTCCTCTTCCGTTTAGACACTAAGTTGAATGATGTTGGGTTTTTGTTTTTTGTTAACCCCTGATCCCCCAAAATGAACATGCATCCATGAAAGGTCACTCAAAATGCGTTCAAGAAAAAAAAAATTACCTTACCTCAGTGTGGGCTATGTCTCCCTGTCCAGTATATCTGTGAACCCAGTACCTACTATTTACTTCAGCATGGCATTGGTGCACCAGTGTATTCACACCATTATGACCATAAAATATGGTCATTGTCTTTCTGAGGTATGTATACAAAGGCATCTGAAGGGATTAATTGCTACTGGGGGCAGGGAAAGACAGAGAGATCATTCACCAGATGTAGTCAAAGATTCTGTCCAGATAATGTTTTCCCAAGGCCTAATAATAAATTACAGATGACTAGGGTGACTAGATAGCAAGTGTGAAAATTGGGACAGAGGGTGGGGGGTAATAGATGCCCATATAAGATAAAGCCCCAAATATCAGAATTGTCCCTATAAAAACGGGACATCTGGTCACCCTATAGATGACTAAGGCCTTGTTTGCACTGCCACTTTACAGCGCTGCAACTTTCTCGCTCAAGAGAGTGAAAAAACACTCCCCTGAGTGCTGCAAGTTTCAGCACTGTAAAGTGACAGTGTAGCACTAGTAGCTACTCCCCTCATGGGAGTGGTTTTTCTACAGCACTGGGAGAGCTCTCTCCCAGTGCTGGTCCTGCAACTACACAGCCCACCAACTTTGCTAGTGAAGACATACCCTAAGTATGACATTCGTCTCCCTGAAATCTGTTAAGGCCATTCAGGAGAGCTGAATTTAGGACAGCTTTGCTTTGGATACATTATGCTGATATTCTAGTTTATTAACATATCAGACAACCACCAGGGCAGAGTCCCTAGGGGTATTCATTTTCTGTTTGCCTGTTCCACTCTTGCTTTTTATCACCCTCAAATATTTCTTTGATGGTAGGTGCCTACAGTGCAGGGCCGGCTTTAGGCCAATTCCACCAATTCCCCCGAATCGGGCCCCACACCTAACAGGGCCCCGCGCCCAGTGAGAATCTCTTCCCTGGCTAGAGGCGCCTTTTTAATTTTTACTCACCTGGCGGCACTCCGGGTCTTCACCGACACTTCGGCGGTGGGTCCTTCGCTTGCTCTGGGTCTTCAGCGGCACTTCAGTGGCGGGTCCTTCAGTGCCACCGAAGACCTGGAGCAAGTGAAGGACCCGCCACCGAAGTGCCGCCAAAGACTCGGAGCACTGCTTGGTGAGTACAAGCCCCATGTGTTTTTTACATTTTTTTTTTTAAATATATAGTCATCCCTGCTGGGGCGCCGTCGAAACTGTTCAAATTGGGGCCCGCACTTCCTAAAGCCGGCCCTGCTACAGTGGGTCTCTTGAAGCCCATATTTTCAATCCCCTCCCCTCACTTCAAGTGATTTTCTATCAAAGCTTTTCCTATAGCCTTGACAACTATGCTTCTTCTTCGAGTGATTGCTCCTATGCATTCCAATCAGGTGTGCGCGCCGCGCATGCACGGCTCTTCGGAACATTTTTACCCTAGCAACTCCGGCGGGCCGGCTGGCGCCCCCTGGAGTGGCGCCGCTATGGCACCTGTTATATACCCCAGCCGACCCGTCCGCTCCTCAGTTCCTTCTTACCGCCCGTGACGGCCAGTTGGAACTGTGGAGTGCTCTCTGTCCTCCACAACCCTAGCTCTCGCTACTTTTTCGTGTATATAGTTCGTTTAGTACTTAGTATAGATAGTTTCTGTTAGTTAGTTAGTTAGGTTTTAGGATAAGGTTAAGGGGGGTTTCCCCTCCCTTTCCTCCCCCGGTGCGGGCTCATACCCAAGGCACCGGGCTTTAAGCCCTGCGCATCTTGCCAGCGGCCTATGCCGGTCGGGGATCCGCATGACTCCTGCCTCCATTGCCTCGGAGAGGGTCACAGGACAGATAAGTGTACTATCTGTTCCACCTTTAAACCCTGGATGCGTAAGGAGCGGGACATTAGGTTAAAGCAGCTCCTAATGGAGGCGTCGCTCCGGCCCCCGGCACCGTCCGCGCCGGCACCGAGGACTTCATTGGTGCAGAGCGCACCGGCGGCCCCAAGCCGCTCCGGCACCGAGGCTCCGCGACCTCAGCCAGCGGCGCCGAAGACCCGGCACTGCTCTCTGTCACCATCAAAGAGGCGCAAGCCGGCGAAGGCGGATGCCAAGTCCCACGCTGAGGGCACAGCAGCCAAGACAATTGCGCCACCTGCGGTCCCCGCTGTGGCCGTGCACAGGACGTGCACCGGGCCATTGACTCCGGCGCCGCAAGGGCCGTCGAGTCCGGCACCGCCATGCTCCCCGGCACCGACCGCGATTGAGCTCCAGCTGCCATCGATGCCGGAGACTTTCTCCACGGCGCGCGAGCTCATAGAGCTCACAGAGGCACCGAGCCTCCGGCCCCCGGCACCGCTGGTGCAGGCTGTCGTATCGACGGGAAAGCCGGCCATGATGATCCGGCCGCCCTCTCCGGACAGACGGCACGGACGACGCTCCCGGTCCCGGTCACGTTCCCGGTCCCGCCGCAGGTCACCGTCCCGTCACTCGAGATCTCGGCACCGCTCGCCATCGCGGTACCGGTCACCGTCTCGATGCCGGTCGCAGTCCCGGTACTGTTCGACATCGCGGTACCGGTCGCACTCCCGGCGTCGCTCCAGGTCCCAATCGCCTTCGCGTCGGCACCGACGGAGGTCTGCTTCCTGGCACCGTTCCCGGCACCGTGACTCGCGTAGCCGCTCCCGGCACCGCAGGTCCGGATCCCGGTCGAGCTCCCGGCACCGGTCGAGCTCCCAGCACCGCGGCGGTCGTTGGTCTCGCTCACCATCCCGGTACCGTGAAGACCGGCACCGATCCTCGGCACCGTCCGGGGCCAGACTGACTCATTCGACGGCGCAATCCGTCAGCGCCTCGGCACCCCCATGGCCATCCCACCCCGCGTCGGTCGCTTCCGGGGCGGACAGTAACGGGCACCTGCCACCTACCCCACAAGGCCAACTTCAGGGGGCACAGCAGTGGGGCTTCTGGGTTCCCTGGGCCCAGTGTGAGACTCAGGGGGTGCCGTTCCCTCCAAGAGCCCCTGCCTCCGAGCGCAGGGTACCAGAGGCGACCGTCAGTCGACTGCCCCCTTCACCACCGGGCTCGGTTTCCATACCGCCTGACCCCCAGAGGCACACGCAGCCCGACCCAGCCGACGAGCAGTCAGCAGGTCCATCAACGGAGGCGGTCATCCAGGGCTTGTCCTCGTCGTCGTCACCGGACGAGGCGGTGGCCGGAGCATCTGCCAAGGATCCTCCTCCGATAGACCTAAGGGCACACCAAGATCTGCTTCACCACGTGGCGACGGCCATAGGTCTCCCCGTGGCAGAGGTCCAGGAGGACGAGGACCCCATAACAAATGTCATTGGAGCGGAGGCTCCAGTGCGTGTGGCATTACCGTTCATTCGGACGATACAAAAGAACGCCACCACACTCTGGCAGACGCCTGCGTCCATCCCTCCTACGGCCCGTGGCGTTGAGCGCAAGTACTCAGTCCCCCCCACGGGCTACGAGTATCTGTATACTCACCCAACCCCGGACTCATTGGTCGTTCAGTCGGTCAACGACAGGGAGAGGCATGGTCAACCTGCCCCTGCGCCAAAGTCAAAGGACGCGCGGCGAATGGACCTGTTGGGCCGCAAGGTCTACTCGGCCGGCGGCCTGCAACTTCGCATTGCCAACCAGATGGTCCTCCTCGCCAGGTACGTGTATGACATCATGGCGTCCCTGGCAAAATTTACAGAGCTCCTGCCAACAGCCTCCCGCCAGGAGTTCTCGGCGTTGTTGGAGGAGGGGAAGAAATCTTCCAGGTCCTCCATCCAGGCCGCCCTTGACTCCGCGGACTCGGGAGCTCGGACCTTGGCCTCAGGGGTGACGATGCGGCGCATCTCCTGGCTGCAGTCCTCCACCCTGCCACCGGAGGTGCAATATACATTGCAGGACCTGCCCTTTGACACCCAGGGTCTTTTCTCCAAGAAAACTGATTCCAGGATCCAGACCCTGAAGGACGGTCGCATTGCCATCCGCACCCTCGGCATGCACACACCGGCACCGCAGTGCAGGTCCTTCCGGCAGCAACCCTCACGGCCTTTCTCTCAGCAGCGGTATCGCCCTTACAACAGCAGGCAACCGGGCCAAAATCGCCGTCGTCCATCCGGAAACAGGCGCAACCAGACCCAGGCCCCTTCTAAGGCCCCGCAAGGCTCCAAGCAGGCCTTTTGATGGGACGCCCAAGGACGGCCCATTACTCTCCCTACCGGATCCTGCCCATCTCTTTTACAACCGCCTCTCCCATTTCTTTTCGGCGTGGTCCCAAATAACAACGGACAACTGGGTGCTTCAAACCGTCCAGTCGGGATACCGCCTCCAATTTGTTTCGCCCCCCACCTTCCCACCCACCCTCCCTGTCCCTCTTCAGGGACCCCTCTCACGAGCAATTCCTCTTACAAGAGGTCCAGACTCTGTTGTGCGTGGGTGCCATAGAGGCAGTGCCTCAAGACAGGCGGGGCAGGGGATTCTATTCACGATACTTTCTCATCCCCAAAGCGAAAGGAGGGCTACGTCCTATCCTGGACCTTCGCGAGCTGAACAAATACCTGCTCAAGCCCAAGTTTCGCATGGTCACCCTGGGGACCATCATTCCCTCTCTGGATCCGGGAGACTGGTTTGCTGCCCTCGACATGAAGGACGCCTACTTCCATGTCGCGATCTACCCTCCTCATCGACGTTACCTCCGTTTTGAGGTCAACAACGCCCACTACCAGTTCGCCGTGTTACCATTCGGGCTCTCCACCGCACCGAGGGTGTTTACCAAATGCATGGCAGTGGTTGCCGCAGCCCTCCGCCGTCGTCATATACATGTCTACCCGTATCTCGACGACTGGCTGGTTCGCGGACAGTCTCGACAGCTGGTAATGGGCCAGATGACAGAAATCCTGTCCCTCTTTCAGCGACTCGGTCTTCTCATCAATGCCGAGAAGTCCACCTTGATTCCATCACAGCGGGTGGAGTTCATTGGAGCGGTCCTCGACTCGAGCCTGCCTACCGCAATCTCGGCACCAGACGATGGTCTCCATCATCCGGGACCTCGTCACCTTCCCGACCACGACGGTGCGCTCCTGCCTCCGCCTCCTGGGCCACATGGCATCATGCACGTATGTCACCGTGTACGCGCGGCTCCACCTCCGCCCGTTCCAGTCTTGGCTCGCGTCGGTGTACCGGCCGCATCGAGATCCCATCGACATGGTGGTCACGGTCACCAAGCCGACCCTCGAGTCCCTCCGCTGGTGGCTCGACCCGGAGGTCGTGTGTGCGGGAGTCCCGTTCCACCCTCCTCGCCCATCCGCCACTCTGACCATGGATGCCTCAGCGCTCAGTTGGGGAGCTCACCTCAGCGACCTTCACACTCAAGGCCTTTGGTCACCCCAAGAGCTCGCTATCCACATCAATGTCCGCGAGCTGCGAGCAATCCGTTTGGCGTGCCACACCTTCCACACCCGCCTGCAAGGCCGCTGCGTGACAGTGTTCACGGACAACACAACGGCAATGTTCTACGTGAACAAGCAGGGCGGGGCCCGCTCCACCCTCCTCTGCAAGGAAGCGATGCTCCTGTGGGACTTCTGCGTGACCCACTCGATTCACCTAGAAGCATCCTTTCTTCCGGGAGTGCAGAACACGCTGGCCGACCATCTCAGCAGGTCGTTCCTCTCCCACGAGTGGTCCCTCCGTCCGGATGTCGTCCACACAATCTTCCGGAGGTGGGGGTTTCCCCAGATAGACCTATTCGCCTCCAGGGAGAACAGGAAGTGCCACCTGTTTTGCTCGTACCAGGGTCGCTCGCCAGGCTCCCTGTCGGACACCTTCCTTTACCCCTGGACGGATCGCCTCCTCTACGCCTTCCCTCCGTTCCCGTTCGTGCACAGAGTACTACAGAAGCTTCGGAGGGACAGAACCAGCGTCATACTCGTGGCTCCGGCCTGGCCGAGGCAGCATTGGTACACCCTGCTGCTCGAGCTCTCCGTTCGGGATCCCATCCCCCTTCCGTTATGGCCGGACCTCATCACACAGGACTTCGGCAGACTCCGCCATCCGAACCTGCAGTCCCTCCATCTTACCGCCTGGTACCTGCGTGGTTGACCCACGCAGAGCGGGGCTGTTCGGCGGCAGTACAGCACGTCCTGCTAGAGAGCAGAAAGCCTTCCACTCGCTCCACCTACCTTGCAAAATGGAAGCGATTGCGCTCTGGTGTGACCAACGAGGACTCAATCCATTCGTAGTCCCTGTCCCTACCATCCTGGACTACCTCTGGTACCTTAAGGAGCAAGGTCTTGCGGTCTCCTCCCTGAGGGTACACCTGGCAGCAGTGTCCGCCTTTCGTCTATCTGTGGACAGTCGGTCCATCTTCTCCAACCAGATGGTTTCCCGCTTCCTTAAAGGCCTGGACCGCTTGTACCCGCCAGTGCGGCGTCCTGCCCCGGCCTGGGATTTGAACCTCGTCCTGGCCAAGCTTATGGGTCCGCCCTTTGAGCCTCTGGCCACGTGCTCTCTGCTCTACCTCTCCTGGAAGACAGCCTTCCTCGTCGCAATTACATCAGCGAGACGAGTCTCTGAGCTCCGTGCTCTAACGGTTGGTCCACCATACACCGTCTTCCATCAAGACAAGGTGCAGTTTTGACCACATCCGGCCTTCCTCCCTAAGGTGGTGTCGGCCTTCCACCTCAACCAGGACATTTTCCTCCCGGTTTTCTTCCCGAAGCCGCATGCCTCACTTCGTGAGCAACAGCTGCACACCCTGGACGTCCTCAGGGCGCTTGCCTTTTACACCGAGCGGACTAAACCCTTCCGACGATCGACCCAGCTGTTTATCGCAGTCGCCGACCGCATGAAGGGCAAGCCGGTCTCCTCACAAAGGATTTCCTCCTGGGTGACGGCATGTATCCGGACATGCTACGAGCTTGCTCGCGTGCCTGCATGCCGCCTCACCGCTCACTCGACGAGAGCACAGGCCTCGTCTGCCGCCTTCCTGGCCCATGTTCCCATCCAGGACATCTGTAGACCGGCACCTGGTCTTCTGTCCACACCTTCGCCTCCCACTACGCGTTGGTGCAGCAGTCTCGAGACGACGCAGCCTTCGGCTCCGCGGTATTACACTCCGCCACGTCTCACTCCGACCCCACCGCCTAGGTAAGGCTTGGGAATCACCTGACTGGAATGCATAGGAGCAATCACTCGAAGAAGAGACGGTTACTCACCGTAGTAACTGTTGTTCTTCGAGATGTGTTGCTCCTATCCATTCCAGACCCGCCCTCCTTCCCCACTGTCGGAGTAGCCGGCAAGAAGGAACTGAGGAGCGGACGGGCCGGCTGGGGTATATAACAGGCGCCATAGCGGCGCCACTCCAGGGGGCGCCAGCCGGCCCGCCGGAGTTGCTAGGGTAAAAATGTTCCGAAGAGCCGTGCACGCGCGGCACGCACACCTGACTGGAATGGATAGGAGCAACACATCTCGAAGAACAACAGTTACTACGGTGAGTAACCGTCTCTTTCACAGGCTGATTGTCTTGAGAAGAAGGTCAACATTAACACTGGCTCAGTCAAAGCAGGTTTTATTCCCCTCCCCCTGCCCCAAACTCCCTCCCTCAATAGTTTCCTATTACCTATTTCCTATTTCTCCTCTAGACATTATTTTCTGTGTGGTATACCAGACAGAGCACTGAACTGACCTTGGGGAAGTCACTTCAACATGACATGCCTCAGAATCCCCATTTGTAAAACAGAGATAATGTTACTGACCTCCTTTGGCCTGGTCTACATGGAAAAATTAGATCGGCCTAACTATGTTGCTCAGGGGTGTGAAAAATGTACACCCATGAGCACTCTAGTTAGGTTGACCTAACCCCCAGCGTAGATGTGGCTAGGTCATTGGATGAATTCTTCCATCAACCCAGCTACTGCCTCTCAGGGGCACCATTTAGGGAGGATGGGGGCTGGGGGGAGGACAGTTTCATGCCACATTATAATTTTACAAAGAGGAGTGGCACAGGAGGGGCTATAACCACCTCAAAATGTCTTAAGTCCCCCCTCCCACGTAGCCACCCCTCTCCCAGAGCTGGGCGCCTGGCCAGCAGCCACCGCTTTCCAGCTGCCCAGCTCCTGACACCACAGCAGCTGAAGAGCTAGGTATTATTATTGATTATTATTATTATTAAATGCCAATCTATTCACAGAGACAAGATGGATGAGGTAATATATTTTATTGGACCAACTTCTGTTGGTGAGAGAGAAGCTCGAATGCTTGTCTTTCTGACCAACAGAACTTGGTCCAATCAGAAATATTACTTCACCCACCTTGTCTCTCTAATATCCTGGGACTAACACAGCTACCATACCATTGAATACAATCTGTTCACACAGTCTTAAATTGAGTGAGTGCACAGAGGGGTGTTAAAAATCCTGATTTCCAGACTGGGGAGATCAACCAATGACAAAATGAAGATACTAGCTTTGTTAATATCATCAGAGTGAAATTCACCTTTGTGCAGCACACCAGCAAACCTCCTGTGGTTCCTTTGTAGAGAAGTAAATTTCACTCACAATGCATGTGTATGATGGGAAGGCATGGATGCTCTCTGCAAAACACTATTTTTTGTGAGCCAGCCAGGGACTGCCACTGAGGATTCTTCCTCTCTCTTGCTCTCTCGGAGTTCTTTAGGCCTGGGGAATCAAACTCCTCCTGTATGGAAGGAGAGCTGAATGCCATTTTCAATAATGGTCCAGTGTAGAAGCACGTACTGCACTGCTCTGAGTCCACAGCAAACCTCTGATTGGGGTCCCTGGGAGGTTTGCACAAAGATTGTGGGTAGTATGTGGCCTTTTTGTAGTAACTAAACTTTTAGTTATTAAAACAGTTTGTTGTTTATGTGCCTCTTTGAAACATCCACTGTTGTTCCTCTTTAGAACCACCATTCCCTTCCAGCCTTACATTTCTATGATTCGATATTTCTTTGATTATTTCTGCTATTTCCTCCCTTCTTCTTCTCTCCCTGTTCCCATCTTTGTGTTTCTTCTCCTTTCTTCCCTTCTGCATTTCCTTTCCTTTAGCAGCTCCCTATTTGCACTCTGCATGGGCATCACTGCCATCCTCCTACCTCATTACAGCCAATACAATCAGCAATCAAATAGTTAACACTGACATTTAAAGTGGCCCCCCACCGGGCTGCAGAGTTACACCCCAATTAGTGGAGGCTAGGGGAGTTCACACCTCTTGGAGCTATTGAGTCAGGCTGTCTGTAGACTTGGAGGACAACACTGCATTTGTTTACATTTGGTTCACCCTTGGAAGATTTTCTTTGTAACCATGAGGGCTTGAAACTTTGGTTTTAAATGAAAGCTGGGAAGCTGCACAATTTAAGTAAGCACAGAGGACCACATAAATGCACCAGATGGACCTGATGAAGGGTGGAGTGATTTCAATCAAGGCAATTTGAATAGTTGATTTAAATAACTTGATTTAAAAAAAAATCAGTTTGCGTCTCAGTTAACCTAATTTGAACATTTGTGCTATTGCAATTTTAAATCTTGTTAATGAACAAAATTATACATGCTTTTTTTTTTTTAAAGGTCACTACTGGTAAGGTGACATGGTGGGCGAGGTAATATCTTTTATTGGACCAACTTCTGTTGGTGAGCGAGACAAGCTTTCAAGCTTACACAGAGCTCTTCTTCAGGTCTGGGAAACTAACTCAGGGTATGTCTACACTGAAACTAGGCTCCTGTGGCTAGTCCATGCCAGCTGACTTGGGTTCCCGGCCCGGGGCTTGAGCTGCAAGGCTGTTTCACTGACATGTCGATTTCCAGGCTTGGGCTGGAGCCAAGGCTCTAGGACAGTGGCTCTCAAACTTTTATACAGGTGACCCCTTTCACATAGCAAGCCTCTGAGTATGACCCGACCCCCCCCAATAAATTAGTAACAATTTTTTATATATTTAACACCGTTATAAATTCTGGAGGCAAAGCGGGGTTTGGGGTGGAGGCTGACAGCTCGTGATCCCCCATGTAATAACCTCGCGACCCCCTGAGGGGTCCCGACCCCCAGTTTGAGAACCCCTGCTCTAGGACCCTGCCCCACAGCCAAAACCCTGTGAGCTCAAGTCGGCTGGCATGGGGTAGCCCCATCTTTAGACGTATCCTCAAAGTGTCATTGCTAAATACAAGAGTTGAACAGATAGTTTAGCATAAGTAGTTAACACATATTTCAAGGGAGGGTTCAAGGTGAAGTGGCTCATTAACACTCCTCTAGTCATAGGAGGGAAAGAGGAGGGGGGAGTTGTTAGTGGGTTACAGACTCACAATAAGCTATAAATGCAGTGTCTCCACTAACAATCCCACCAGCTGCTTCTCCCACCCTTCCTTTCCTCCTATGACTGGTGGGGTGTT
This sequence comes from Mauremys reevesii, assembly GCF_016161935.1. Classification (NCBI taxonomy): domain Eukaryota; kingdom Metazoa; phylum Chordata; order Testudines; family Geoemydidae; genus Mauremys; species Mauremys reevesii. The sequence continues at coordinate 99,056,545 of NC_052624.1, forward strand.
ACCAGGTCACTTAATCTTGAATGATCCCTTGAAATACGTGTTAACTACTTTATGCTAAACAATCTGTTCAAATCTTGTATTCAGCAGTTTTCAGAGTAGCAGCCCTGTTAGTCTGTATCCGCAAAAAGAACAGGAGTACTTGTGTCACCTTAGGGTACGTCCATACTACCCGCCCGGGTCTGCGGGTAGCGATCGACTTCTCGGAGTTCGATATATCGCATCTCATCTAGACGCGATATATTGAACTCCGAACGCGCTCCCGTCGACTCCGGAACTCCACCACCGCAAACGGCGGTGGCGGAGTCGATCCCACGGCGAAGTCCCTCCGTTCCCGCTCGTGCACAGAGTCCTACAGAAGCTTCGGAGGGACAGAGCCAGCGTCATGATCCTGTAAACATTTAAGCAGATATGTAATTTTACTTGTATTAATTGATTCCAATGGGCCTACTGGTGCTTAAAGTTAAGCATGTTTTTGCAGCATAAATGTTTATAGCATCAGGGGCTAACGTTGTTTTTCCACTAAAAACCATTCTTTTAGAGACAAAATATTTATGTGGTGAAAGTCTAAATAGCTTTTCATTGTTTACACTGAAGCAGTTTTGTTTTGAAGTGACAAAGTTATTGTGAACATTTTTTAATACACATAGGTCAACATTTTCAAAAATAGGAACCTAAAGTAAGACTAAATTTAGGCACCTACATGACTTATGGGCACAAATCCCACTGACTTCAAAGCCTGATGGAGCAGTATAGCCTGGTTGGAGCACTTCAGTATTCTTGGCTCAATGCATGGGGAACGTGGTGTAGGTTGCAAATATAGCCTGGGTTATTTGCTATCAATTTAGTTTTTGAGTTTGTGTTGTTCTCATGATAAAGATTTTAATAAGGCCTTGGGCTTTTCTATTTCAGTACAGATGTGCAATTTGAAGTGTGAAACTTCGCAGAGATGTTTTTTCTATTACATCAGCCCTACATCTTTGCCCTGGCTGAGGCACCTCTGGCCAGTTGCTAGATGGGGATTATAAAAATTTTAACGTAGAAATGGCAGAAGTGTTCAATAAATAGTTCTGTTCTGTATTTGGAAAAGAGCAGTATAATAGATGTGTATCACATGAGGATGATGAAATACTTTCCAGTCCATTAGTAACCAAAGAGGATGTTAAACAGCATCTATTAGAGATAAAACATTTTAAAATCAGCAGGCCCAGATAGCCAATTCTTTCAGGAGTCTGGAATGCAAGTTGAGGAAGTCTCTGGCTCACTGACATTAATTTTTAATAAATCTTGGAATACTGGGGAAATTCCAAAAGACATCAGGATAGTTAACCATGGGAACAACTTATTAAGGGTTCTGGTGGATTTTCCATCACCAACAATTTTTAAACCAAAATTGGATGTTTTTCTATAAGATATGCTCTAGGAATTATTTTGGGGACATGCTAGAGTGTGTGTTATACAGGAGGTCAGACTAGATCAGAATGGTCCCTTCTGGATTTATAATTGATGAATCGATGAAATCTGAAATTCTACTAACAATTAGGAAACTTATTAAAGAAACAAGCACAAAACTGCCATTAAAAAAATTAAGACTCTAAAACAGGAAGAAAATAAAAAAAAACCAATAACACAGAACTAAATTTTAAAAGTCAATTAACTCACTTTTTAATCCTAATTTTACTTATTTTTATTATTATTTTAAATACACCCCGGCCTGATGCTTATGTAGGCCACAAGAGCCTCCTACTGTTGGCAGCTGTAGGCTTTGCATACCTCCAATGCTATATGAGGCTGCATTTTATCCCAGAGGATAAAATCCCTCCTGGAAGCAGCTAGGTAATGCAATTGTGGACGTAAGAATCGACAGTATGATAAGCAGATGGGAACTGGATGGGCAAAAACCTAATGCACTGCAATGGGAGTTAGGCAGACAAAGGATCTGACTGCATAAACCTTTCTCCTAACAGCTGACACTGAAAGAGCCCATTATATAATAAGCAGGAAAAATCCCACTAAGATTCTGAGCAGATACCTACCCACTGTCCAAATTCTAACCGCAAAAATATCAGGGGAAATGCATCTGGCCATTTAATGTTGTGGCAAAAATATTTTCATAACACAGTCCTGCGAGAGACCTTGGCAACTGGGCAAAAACTGAATTATTGTTGGTTCGAAACTCAACATTGTTACCCCACCTTTGGTTCGTTGGTTGTTTTTTTTTCAGATGCTTTTACTTGTTAGAAAAATGCCACATTATCCTCACTCCAGGATCTCATTCTTTTATCTTAACAAGATGACAAAGCAGAGAACTGTTGTGGAATCCCATGAGGGTTCCCCTGGGGCTCACATTATTTATGGGCGGCTGCCAAGAGCACAATAGCAACCTGGAGGAGGGGAAGGAAAGTAAAGCTCTTCTTTAAAGTGTGGGAGGATTTTCCCCTTCTTCCTAATGTTGGGTCTTCCAGGACGCTGTCTGTCTCTGTCTGTGTGGTGCGCTTAAAGGTTTTATATGCATGAGTTTGAGGTGGCTGTGTTAATCATACATAAGAACAGACGTGCTGGGTTAGACCAAAGGTCCATCTAGCCCAGTGTCCTGTCTTCCGACAGTGGCCAATGCCAGGTGTCCCAGAGGGAATGAATAGAACAGGTAATCATCAAGTGATCCATCCCCTGTCGCCCATTCCCAGCTGCTGGCAAACGGAGGCTAGGGACACCATCCCTTCCTGCCCATCTTGGCTAATAGTCATTAATGGATCTATGCTCCATGAATTTATCAAGATCTTTTTGAACCCTGTTATAGTCTTGGCCTTCACAACATCCTCTGGCAAAGAGTTTCACAGTCTGACTGTGCGTTGTGTGAAGAAATACTTCCTTTTGTTTGTTTTGAACCTGCTGCCTATTAATTTCATTTGGTGGCCCCTAGTTCTCATGTAATGAGGAGTAAATTACACTTCCTTATTTACTTTCTCCACGCCAGTCATGATTTTATAGACCTCAATCATATCCCCCACCTTAGTCGTCTGTTTTCCAAGCTGAAAAGTTCCAGTTTTATTAATCTCTCCTCATATGGAAGCTGTTCCATACCCCTAATCATTTTTGCCCCTTTCTGTACCTTTTCCGATTCCAATATATCTTCTTTTGAGATGTGGTGGCCAGATCTGCACACAGTATTCAAGATGTGGGTGTATCATGGATTTATATAAAGGCAATATGATATTTTCTGTCTTATTATCTATCCCTTTCTTAATGATTCCCAACATTCTGTTAGCTTTTTTTGAGTGTCGCTACATATTGAGTAGATGTTTTCAGAGAACTATCCACAATGACTCCAGAATTTCTTTCTTGAGCGGTAACAGCTAATTTAGACCCTATAATTTTATATGTATACTTGGGATTATGGTTTCCAATATGCATTACTTTGCATTTATCAACATTGAATTTCATTTGCCATTTTGTTGCCCAGTCACCCATGTTAGTAAGATCTCTTTGTAACTCTTCACAGTGTGCTTTGGACTGAACTATCTTGAGTAGTTTAGTGTCATCTGCAAATTTTGCTTGTGTGCTGTAGACGAGCGGACTCACCCCTGCGGAGCCTCCTGCTGGTGTCTTCCAGGAATTAGCTCGAGTCAGCTCTGGAGCGCCCTCTGCAGGCCAGTGAGCCACCTGTCCTCTGGCCCCCCGTGTCCCTCCCTGGACCCAGTGCCCTTTTACATGGGGGTGCTGCCCCCTGGCAGTAACCCCTTTCTCTCAGGGTCTCCCCTCCCTGGGAAACCCCCACCCTCTATCCCCACCTTGCCTCAGTATCAGGCTACTGCCAGTCATTGTCTAGCCCCATGCCCTGGGGCAGACTGCAGTATCAGCCAACTCATCACTGGCAAGGAGGGTTTGGACCTGCTGCCTTGGCCTACCCCTGGGCTGCCCCCTGCAACCCACAATACCTGTTGGCCCAATGCTAGGCCGCAGCCTGGGGCTTTCCAGGCTGGAGCTCCCCAGCTCTTCAATCTTTCCCCAGCCCTGCTCCACTCAGGTACCCTGTGTCCAGCTCCCTGCAGCCAGGCCCTTCTCCCTCTACAGCTAGAGAGAGACTCCTGAGCGCCTAGCTCCCAGCCTCTTTATACAGGCCAGCTGTGGCCTGATTGGGGCATGGCCCAGCTGCAGCCACTTCCCAATCAGACCAGCTTAGTAGCTCCCAGCCACAACCTTCCCCCAGGGCTGTTTTAAGCCCTTCAGGACAGGAGCAGGGTAAGCACCCTGTTACATGTGCTTTGACTTTGTAGCATCACCCTTATCCACCTCTACTTCTCATCACCCTCTTCCAATATTTACCCTTTTTATGGCCCCCAACCCTCCCCCTTCCCAACACCAGCTCCTCCTCCGTTGTTTCTTACTCTTCCCAGCTCGTTATAATAGTATGTCTAAATGCTGTGCCTAATGTTATGTCTTGAATTATATCTTCAGGGAAATTTTGCACCTAAGGTTAGACTGGAAACTCTTCAGGGCAGGAACAGTGTATTTTATGTTTTGTACAGTGCCTTGCACAGTTTAGCAGGTACAACGTAATGGGAAAATTCTTTGGGGAAAGGACCATCCCTTATCTGTAACAATACTTTTGTGTGGTCTAAATTAATAGTACTACATACATAATAATAATCTATACAATTTCTAACGGGGGAGTGTAGCGATGTGGGACTCACCCCTGTGGCGCCTCCTGCTGGTGTCCTGGGAATTAGCTTGTTTTCCAGCCTTGGAGCGCCTTCTGCAGGCCGGTGTCCCACTGCTGCTGGGCTCCCACATCCCTCCCTGGACTCTGGTGCCCCCTTATCTGGGGTGCTGCCCCCTGGCAGTAACCCCTCAGTCTCGGGGTCTCCCCTCCCCAGGGAACCCCCACCGCTATCCCCACCTTGCCTCAGTCGTAGGCTACTGCCAGTCACCAACTCGCCCCCACTCCCTGGGGCAGACTGCAGTATAAGCCACTCATCACAGGCAAGGGGGTTGTGGACCTGCTGCCTTTCTCTGCAACCCAGTACCTCTATGGGGCCTTGGACAAGGCCCTGCAGCCTGGGGAGTTGCCAGCCTGGAGCTCCCCTGCTCCTCCGGCCTTTCCCCAGCGCTGCCTCACTCTAGGTACCCTAAGCTTCCCAGCAGAGAGAGACTGACTCTTATAAGGGCCAGCTGCAGCCTGATTGGGGCGTGGCCCAGCTGTGGCTACTTCCCCAACCAGCCCAGGTTTTCCCCTTCCACAGCCCTCTCCCAGGGCTGTTTTAAGCCCTTCAGGGCAGGAGCGGTGTTACTGCCCCGCTACCGGGAGGTTTATTGCATCATAGGCACCGACTCTGTGCGTGCTTCAGGGCTGGAGTGCCCACAGAAAAAAAATGGTGGCAGTGCCCCTGGCAGTGCCCCTGCTCAGCTCCTCTCCCTCCCCACCAGCACCTTGCGCCAGTGATCAGCCGTTTAGCGGTGTGTAGGAGGCGCTGAGGGGGAGGAGTGAAGGCAGGGTGCACTCAAGGGAGGAGGTGGAATGGGGCGGGCAGAGGCAGGGTGAAGGTGGGGCCTTGGGGAAAGGAGTGGAGTGAGGGCGGGGCTGGGGTGGAGTGGGGGGTCGAGCACCCACCAGCACATTTGAAAGCCAGCACCTCTGTATTGCATTATTCATCATCCTATTCAAAGGAGTTAATTGTGTCAGTTATTTTACAGTGTATGTTATATTTCATCCCTTTAATCTAGGGTGTCCCATTAATTTTTTCCTCCTTTGTTCCTTTGGAAGCTAATCTTTATTTTCTCTTTTCCAGCCACCTTTCCCTACCGTTTGCTGCATTCTCCAAGTAATCCTTTGCACATGCATTTTCAAAGTAAAAGTCTTGAAGAGAATCCTTTTTAGGATTCTACCAGGATATATATTCAGCATCTATCTGTTCCATATTTGTTTATGTGTGTTCTATATCCTTGTCAAATTCACTCTTCTGTTGAGCAGAGTCATCTTTATATATCCATACTGGCTACCATTGTTGAATAGGGATCTCTAGGCACAACTAGTTTATCACTGATTTTCTTACTCTAATCTCCAGGAGTTTTTCTTGCAGCCATTGAAGTTTGCTGATGCACAATTTTCAGGCTCCTGCTGGTAATATGACATTAAACTATTTTTATTAGGGTGACCAGAGCTCCCATTTTTAAAGGGACAGTCCCGTATTTAAGCCCTTCTGCAGGTGTCCCTACTTTTTCTTAAAAACGGGCAAATTGTCCCGTATTTTGTGTGTCCCACCCCCCATCAATACTGGAGGTTCCTGATACTGGCTGGATCCCTGCTCGCCAGCCACCTGCCCACCAGTGGTGAGTGGGGGGTCCAGTGGCCGTTGATGGGTTTGGGTTTGCAAGGGGTGGTGGCGGGACAAAGATGGAGTGCACGGGGTCAGTCGTTCCCCCGGTGGTCTGTCTGTGCAGCCCCCACTGCATGCCGGCTCTCGGCCCCCTGTCCCATTTCCAGACAGCATTGGTTGAGCACTGTGAGCTGCGGTGGCTGGTGAGTTTGGGCAGGTGCCAGGCAGCGGCTGGTTATGTGTCACCTCTCCTGCCACCCATTGGCCCTTTACGTGCTCCCCATCTCACTGTCCTCTCCCTGCTTTGCCTCTTTGTGCTGCCCCCACCCCGCTCACCCCCGCTGCTCCTCCATATCCCTCCCCGCTGTCCAGGTGCATCCTGCTCCCAGCACTGGGTGAAGAACCAGCCCCTGGTCAGGGCACTCAGCTCACTGACAGCCTGGCCAGCAGGCTCCTTCCTTCCCCTATTCTTTTGGTTTGTTTTGACATCTGCACCTTTAGAGTGCACTTAAGTCATGTTTTAAGCCTTTTTCCAAACTCAAAGTCTGAAAACTTTCATTATTAAAAAAAAAGTACCCTGAGATTCTCACATAATCGCTTGCCTCCAGGATTTGGGTCTGTAAGAAAAACACCAACTTTCATCCAAAGGATCATAAAAATCATAAGAATCAGGAATACTGGATACCAAAGGTAACTAACCAACACAACAGGAGTTTCAAGTGATGGTGATTTGTTGCAGCAGTTCCAGAATCTGTTTGGTTGGGGCCTTGTGCTACTTTTCTGACATGATATTCATTATGCTTTTATTATTCATTACACTTGTTTGTTTGTTCATTAGTAATGGGCCTGACCAAAAACCCAGATCTAAATATCACCAGATTTTAACATTTAAAGCCAGCTCCTGGTCTGAATTTTGTAGGTCCCCTATTTCTGAAAGGTGCTAAAATAAACCCCAGGATTATAAACCATCCTAAATTTTGGGAGTTCAACTCTGGATCCATTTTTTTCAATTCAGGCTTTTCTCTAATACTCAGAAGCCTTCATGTAAGACAGTGTTATGAATAAAACTTTATTCTTTAATTAATGGAAGTTCCTATTAAAAACAAAGTGTAGCTGAGATTCTGCTCTCTGATATATCTGTATTAAGCTAGAGTAACCCCACTTACTTCAGTGAGTACAACTAAACTCAGGCTCTAGCCCTCACTTTCAGTTTTCAATACTTCTACACTCAATTTCCGTGGGTTGCTTTCACTTCCTTTCTAACTCTTTCTTCATTTTTGTAGATGCCATTCCATGTTTGTTTGAATAAAACTTGCCAGGTACACATGAATGTTCTAGCTGAGACCGTGAGGGAACTGGAGAAGCTCTGCAATAATTTATGAATACTGTATGAATATATTGGTTTAGTTTAATAGGGGGCTATAAGGAAAAACAAGCAGGAAGTGAAAGGAGGAGCGGGAGCAGGAAGAGGTGAAGTGAGGGTGGGACCTTGGGAGAAGGGGTGGAGTGTAGGTGGGGAACTCCTATGGAAAGCTGAAAGTCAGCGCCCATGCTGTGCTAAACACAATCACACCTGCTGGGTAAGCACAAAGTACTGTAGACCCAGGCCCAGCCTAAGAGTAGGAAAATAGTGGAATTCTACCCCAGGAGAGAAAAAGGCACAAGAGGCCTGACACCTGAAGGGGTGTGGGAAATGCCAGGAAGGTGACAGAGGTGCAGCTAGCTCTGTGACTGTGACAGAATCTCTCTCAGTGAATTCCATGTGATGATATACGCTCATCCCATTCTGCATCCAGATTGGGATACACAAATGCAAGCACATGCCAATCAAAAGTACTTATTTTTGACCTCCTTAGTCCTCTTCATTTGTCGCACACCTGTATTTATATGCTATTATCAAAGCTAATCTGGAGGACCCTGAAAAATGAGTCATCTGCGTTCCATGCAGATTCACACAAACATACATCTAGTCAGATGTGTACAGAAGGAGGGCTGGTAAAATCACTTGTCTAAGATTTGCTTAAAGGGGAACTGAAATGCTCTATTGTAAAATAAAGTAAATATAACATGTTGTTTAAGATCCCTAATCACTAACCCCCTATGTACAATAAGTAACAAACTGGTATTAACTGATCTAAGTACTTACGTAGTTCTCTTTGCTGTAGTGTCCAAATACCTTCCTAGTACTGAACTGTAATCAGTAAAATCCACCAGCAGCAAATATATCCAATTTGGTTCAGACCCAGGAGTCCTGATTCTGCCACTGTCCAGAAGCCCTGCTTCTGATACAGTCTCCCTACCAGGGCCAGCCCACAACATTTTGGCACCTGAGATGCCCCCATTTCCCTTTGCTTGGGCCAAAACTTTGAAAGGTCTCAATTCTGCCTTCTTCCTGTTCTACTCCTCTCATGGTACTGCTCTGCTACCTACCCCAATAAAGGAGAACTAACAACTTAAAATGCCTTGTTCAAATTTTTTTAAGTAACACTTAACTTTCAAACACCTGAACAACAAATGTCACTTTTCTTGTCTGCATAGTAAACACTGGCATTTATATCTGTTTGAATAATCAAAGTGGTGCTTTCTGTGCCTTCTTGGTTGCAAAGATTTGAACTGCTTCCTGCTGAAGGTCCACAGTCTGGGCCAGCTCTATTGAGATGGTTGCAAGGCCGACCAGCTTCTCCTGTGTCACTGTGGAGTGTAGATGTGTTTTTATTAACTTCAGCTTGGAGAAGCTGCGTTCTCCACTGGCAACTGTTACAGGAAGCATTAGAAGTATGCGCAGAGCAGCAAAAGCATTTGGAAAGAAGGTGGTCATCTTTTTCATGCACATATATTCCAGAATAGCCTTTGGAGTTGATCCTGCTGAAATGTATCTTGAAAGGTCTTTCAGTCCATCACCTAAATCACTCACATCAATATCGCGCATGTCATCATGTGTCGCACTGTCATCATGTGTCAATGCAGGGCACTGGTGTAGGTCTTCTTCAGGTATAATGAGGAGTTTGGGAATATCATACAACATCCCAAATATACTGCTGTGTTCCTTAAGCTGCATGAAACGTTCTTCAACTGACTGTATTGCACAATCTAGCACCTGGTTAAAGAATTCAACTTTGAATTGTTGTTTGGGGTCTCTTATGGGATTATCCCGTGCCTCGTAATCAAAATGTCTTCTTCTTCGGTGACTCTTGTATTCTTGAATGGGTGGGAAAATAGCTTCAGTGTGAAGTTCCTCTGCCAACTTCTGTGCACTCTTCAGAACGTTTTGAAATCTCTCATCTGACTGGTAAGACTGTAAGTATGACTTTGCTTTGTCCAGTTGTTCCATTGCTCCAGATATATCAAGGTCAACACTTTGGAGTCTCTTGCTTACAACATTTATTTCAAACAGTACGTCATGCCACAACACTAAGCCACACAGAAATTTAAAGTTATGTATGTTTCTGGTGATTCCATTTCCCTCTGCCGCTGTTCTCCCACAAACAGTTCCTGTCATAGCATTATCCTCCATAATGGCAACTATGGCATCATCTATCTTCCCAATATGGTGTTTGATAGGCTTTATCGCCTCCACTTGACTTTCCCATCGTGTGGCACTCAATGGTTTCAGTGTCAGAGAGGATGTTCCCAGATGTTGCTTCAAAATTTGCCATCGATGAGTTGATGCAGAGAAAAATACATAGATGCTTTGAATGACATTAAAAAATTCAGCAGCCTTGCTAGAAGCTGATGCTGCATCACTGACCACCAGGTTCAATGAATGAGAACTGCATGGAACAAAAAAAGATCGATGGTTTAAGTCTCGGATCCACGTTTGCACTCCTCTGTTCTTTCCTCTCATTTTGGCACCATTATTGTAGCCCTGACTTCTCATGTCAGCTATCGCAATTCCCGTATCTTCCAGCTTTTTAAGAAGCACATTTGTCATACCAGTTCCTGTAGCATCATCAATGTCAATACATTCTAGAAAATGCTCTCTGACAGTCACCATTGCAGGGACATTTTCACTAGGTTCTGTTGTTGTTATAAAACGCACCATTAAAGTCATTTGTTCCGTATGGCTGATGTCAGGTGTGCAGTCCAGAATAACAGAGTAATATTTTGCTGACTTCAGATCTCCCACAATTTTCTGTTTGACTTTTGTTGCCAGTAACTGTATGATCTCATTTTGAATTGTTTTTCCAAGGTCGTGGTGTGTGCACATTTCTTGGGTGGTGACTCTTCCTAGATGCTCCTGGAGTACGGCATCAAACTCAGCCATCATCTCCACAATTTTAAGGAAGTTTCCATTGTTTGGCACATACTGCTGATCTGAAGTGCCACGCAGTGCTAGGTTTTGGGTGGCAAGCATTCTCACAATGGCAATGAGTCTTTTCAGAACATTTTGCTAGTAAACAGATGCTGATGCAATCTTCTCTTGATGCTGATCATCTATGGTGACCTTTAACCTTAGTCTCATCTCAAGCTCTTTCCACCTATGGAATGCTCTCTGGTGATTTGCTGCCTTCTCATGGCATGACAGATTTCTAGCCAGATTTTTCCAGTCCTTTGTTCCTGTAGAACCCAATGTGGCTGAAACATTAGACTGGAAGAGTTTGCAACAAAAAGAAGTACACAGCATTCTGGGTTTTTGAGTGCATAAGCCATGACCTTTCCACTTTGTCACCATTGGGGATTTCACGTCAGTAATGTGTTGGATGGAAACTTCTGTTTTCATTGTCTTTGGGGAACATGAAGTTTTTCACTTGCTGTGGCCCATGCAATACAAGGAAGTTCCTCAGGCTACTGCTCAAGTGGGTCCACAGTCTTGGATTCTCTAGACTTAAGGAACTAAACTCAGCAGCAGCTATTTCTTGCGCCTCCACCACACTCTTCTCTGATCTACACTTTTCTTCAGGAATGTGCATGGTTACATCCATTTGAGATGGAGATATTGATGCTGCAGTAGCTGCCAGGTCACCTGCACTCTGACTAACTGGAAGATCAGGCATCTCCTCATCAGGGGCAGCAGGCATGCCTGCGGATGCTCCAGCTGGCCCTGTTCCTCATCACTCACATCCTCACTGGGGCCGGAAGGCTCACTATGACCATTTGCGTATATGTATCTCAGGAGAACTTCTTCCTACTTAGATAGAAAAGCTTCCTTTGCTTTCTTTCTTAATGTTGCCCCAGATGGGCGTTTTCTTCTTTCACTCATGACTGCTATTCTGTGCCAGCAATAGTGTCTCTCAACATGCAGTTGAAGGGGACAAATAAGCAGGCTGGTAGCAGGGCCTGAGTGAGGAAAGATATCAGCGTCTTAAGGGCCTAACTGGCTCCTACTACTTCAGTTGACTGCCTGTTCTCTTCAAGTGAGTTCAGGGAAGCAGCAGGAAACAGGAAGCTCCCTGAGAAGCTGGTGTTAATCAGTCCAGGCTACTGGGGGTGCTAGAGAGGTACATAAGAGGCTCCTCCTCCTCTCTCCCTGCAGCTCCTGCTGCTTTCTATTATTCCCTCTCACCTTTTCTCCTGCCTGCCTGTTATGTCTCTTGTGCCCTCCTTCCTCCAGCACTGCATTCCACCATCTCTGTGCATCTAGAGCAGAGAGAATACATATGCATGAGCAACATACCCCCCACCCCCCCACACACAGTCTGGCACCTGAGGCGGCTGCCTCAGTTCGCCTCATAGTAAGGCCAGCCCTGCTCCCTACTCCCACAGCCAAGTTGGGAGAGTATCATCTTTGGTTTTTGTGGGGGGAAAAAAAAGTACAATATGTAACCTTTTCTCTCCCTATATCCTCCAACCTCTGATGTCATGTTAGCTCTGTGGAGGAGGTGTTCAATACCACAGTGACCTGTGTAAGGATACTACATAGGTAACATATCCCAGAGCTGGTGTGTGTTTCTGTGCAGGGAATTAGAGAAAGAGTGGGTGGAGGTTTTCTGCTAAGTAGAGGAGAGGGGAATCTGCCCTGTGCCCAGCCAGGGCTCTAACACAGGGGAGCTGTCATCACCACCGAACAATGTGTCACCACATGCTGCTGGAGCATAAGAATAAACATCATGCTGGCACTGCTAGGCTCCCTAGGCTGCTGGTTTGGTTTATTCTTGTGCTGAAGCAGCCTGTTATCAAGCGTTGGAATGCTGCAGGGAGATGCTGACTCCTGCTGACTCACTAGGGAAGGTACAGCTCTTCAACTCACCATGGATATAAAGGAGGAAGGCATTTCCCTTCTGGTCACTAGAATCTAGTATAAGGAAGAACCCTAGGAACAGACAAGCCTGTGGAGATGGCTTTGGCTGAAATGTCACTACGTTTAAGTAAGATATGAGTGTTCACTGCAGTAGTGATGACAACCCTGTTCTATGGAGCAGACACATGGCCATTAAAAACAGCCGAGGATAGGAAACGAAACCGTTTTCAGTGTCAAAAGTAACAGAATATTCTCAACATCTGTTGGTTTGTTTTTGCTGCACATAAGGAGCTACATAGACAATCCTGGCAACTGTGAACAAGATGACTGCAAGGGTGGGGTCATGTCCAACGTGTAGCAGAAGGTATGCTTTTACTGAAGGTTTATAGAGCTGAGGTTGAAGGAAGTAGAGCACGAGGCAGATCACAAATGAGGTTGGAAGATGCAATTTTGAGGGATTTAAGAAGCCTAAATTCTTCCATACTGTCTCTTGTCAAAGGAAGACCATTCAGGATAGAAGTGCATTCTACACGCCACAGTGGCTACATCATAGCCAACTGAATCTGCTGCTGATGTTGCTTATTTTGTGTTAATAAAGCCAATCTCTGGGAAGGGAATGAGTTACTGAACTTATAAAGTGCATGTTGACTGTTTTGGAACAACCAGGGGCATGCGCAGGAATTTAAATTTGACCGCTTTTGGAGGTGCATGTTCTGTGCCCCTGCCTCAGCCCCGGGGCCGGAGGAGCCCGCTCTCCTTTCTGCAGCCCCAGAGGAGTTCTGTGCCCTCGCTGATTATTGCAGGGGGCCCAGGCCCCTGCTTGCCGCATCTTGTGCATGCCCCTGGGAACAGTGTGAAAGTGCCACCTGTTAACAGGCAGCCTAGCTATTGTGAAGGTAATGTAAGGGACCTGCTACGTTTTCAGGAGGGCTCTGCCATGTTTTGTGAAATTAATCCCCATCCAGAGTTTAACAATGCAGCAGCTGTTCCGCCAGGTGTTCTTCTTTGGAGAGTCAACATATTTACATCACAGCAAAGGAAACTATGACAGCATCAACTCTATTCTTTTTTCCCTATGAGGAAATGAATATTTAGCAGTATGATTGGAGTGGAAATAATGCACTTAGTTTCTCCCCTGAGGTGATATCCATATTCAGTTCTGTGTCATGGCAACTGACAGAGACTATTACGGTATATGCTACTTCAGTCTCAAATCATGAGACAGTGATTATGTGAAGTAGCTCTCTGCAGTTCTTTACCAGCAAGATCAAGTGTTCACTGCAGAATTCAAAGAGGCTTGGGTGTCTGATGTTACTGTTTCTCAGACAGATTAGTAAGAGATTGATTGCCAGCTCTTCTTTATAGTTTAGGGTGACTAGACAGCAAGTGTGAAAAATCGGGACAGGGAGTGGGGGATAATAGGAGCCTATATAAGAAAAAGACCCAAAAATCAGGAATGTCCCCCCAAAATTGGGACATCTGGTCACCCTATTATAATTCTAAATAATGTTTGTAGCATATCTCAAGAGGAAACTGAACTGGTGACACCGAGATCCTAGATTGCACAGGGTGAAATTCATTGTACATTCATAAAGCCACGATAACTGAGCTTTATCTAAGTGAAATTGGAAGTGTGGGATTGGTAGTAGCAAAATCTGCAACCTGAGATCAAGATAAGGAACTGCAACAACCCAACCTCCTCTCCAACCTTGCTGACACTGTTCCTACTTAGGGGCTAGAATAACAGCCTGTACCACTTGCATGGGGTGGTAGCATCACTGAATGCACGTACTAAGCACAGGACCCCTGGCCTGCTCCATTGCTCATAGGCGGCAGGTTTGTATAATTTTTGGTGGGGCCCAAAATGGTGGTGCCCCCCCGCTCCCACCCTGTAAGCCGATATAAAATGAAGCTACAACGCGTCAGTGCCACAAGATTACAAGGGTCAATTAAAAGTGGAAAGTCAGAAGCAGCACTTGCCTACTTCAATATACAGTATTATATTTTGTTGCACCTGTTGTGATGAAGTGGGAATGTTCTTAATATTTTCTCTGAATACTGTGTGGGTGCCTCAGTTTCCCCTGCAAGATGCCAACTGAAGGTGCTGGGGACAAAGAGATCAGATGGCCTCCTTGTCCGGAAGAGACACAGAGGCCAGAGGAGGGAGTGTCAGTTTGGAGCTGGCTGAGGAAATGGGGAGAGACCCAGAACTTGGTTCTGGGCTCCCCACCCCCCAAGATGGACCTGACAGAGGGGTTCTGTTTTCTGTACCAACAAGCTCTGTTTAAACTGTGTTCCCGTCATCTAATAAACCTTCTGTTTTACTGTCTGGCTGAGAGTCACATCTGACTGCGGAGTTGGGGTGCAGGGACCTCTGGTTGCCCCAGGACCCCCCTGGGCAGACTCGCTGTGGAAAGTGCATGATGTGGAAGGGCAAGCTGAATGCTCCGAGGTCAGACCCAGAAAGGTGTAAGCTTCTTTGCCCGGAGACAGTATGCTCCGAGAGAGGAAGGTTGGGGGTGGGGAGGTGATACCTTATTTTAAATCAACCGGGGGCTCCCAGCTGAAGAGGTGGCTGGGAGCACTCAGGGTCAAATTAAAGGGCTCGGGGCTCCGGCGGCTGGGGGAACCCGGCAGTGTCAGCTCTAGGTTTTTTGCTGCCCCAAGCAAAAAAAAAATTGTCTGCCCCCCATCCCAGCCCTGGGCTCCCCACTGTACCCTCCTGCTGCCTGCATCCTGGGCTCTCCCCCCACTGACCCACACCCCCTGCCACCCCAGTACTGGGCTTCCCCCTTTCCTCCCCACCAGTGCCCCAGCCCTGGGCTCCCCCACACCAGTGCCTCCCCCCCCCACACACCTCCTGCCTCCCAAGCCCTGGGTCACTGGTAACGCTCCCAGGGCAGGTCATTCAGCAGGAATTTTGTATGTGCACAAAACACAGACAGTATTGGTTCCCATATGGTTACAGAGGTGCAGTAAAGTGGAACAATTTTCAGCTTGTGTGATTGGAAGATATCTGGATGCATATTATAAGACTGTCCTCCATAAATGAGGAAAAGTTGAGGTGCCTTTATTATTCTTTTGTTCCACTCTTTCTTTCTATGGGGAATTTTCCAATGCAATATCACTGTCTTCCTTAAACAAACAAAAAGGCAATGGCTGTTGAAAATAGCAATTCCAGTGCTAATAAGCATTTCTTGCTCAATTTTATCCTGCTTTTTCTACAGCAAGTTACAGTGGATCAGTATATTTGATTTGGGAGAAATGAAGTAACAGCTGCCCAAACTGAGCTTGAGCACTCCTGAATTTTGAGGTGTTAAAATCTGGAAGGCAGGTGCTGGGGTGGGGGTGGGGCTGTGGGCTCTGTGGGGGAGCGCGGCAGGATGTATGCAGCAGCGTGTCTGGAGCTGCATGGAGCCAGACACGCTGGTCTGAGTGGCACAGTAAGGGGGCTGGGGGTTGGAGAAGGGGTAGGGAGTTCCAGGGGCAGTCAAGGGACAGGGAGCAGGGGTGGTTGGATGGGGCAGAGGTTCATGGGGGCAGTCAGGGGACAGTCAGCAGTTGGATAGGCATGGGAGTCCCAGAGGTTTATCAGGGGACAGGTAGGGGGTGGGGTCCTGGGGAAAGCTGGGGAGTCTCAGGAGGGGAAGTTGGGGACAAGGAGAAGGGAGGCTTAGATAGGGGATGGGGTCCCAAGGGGCAGTTGGAGCAGGGGTCTTGGGAGGGAACAATCGGGGGACAAGGAGCAGCAGCATTTAGATAGGGGGTGGAGTCCTGGGGGGCAGTTAGGGGCAGGAGTCCCAGGAGAGGGGTATCAGGGAATAAGGACCACCAGCGGTGTTAGATAGGGGGTGGGGGTCCTGGGATCAGTTGGGGCAGAGGTCTGGGGAGGGGGCAAACAGCGGCTGCATGCCGGGATTGAAACAGCCCTGGGCTGCCGGCAGCCGCGGGGAGCCGTGAGCCCTTTAAATCCCAGCCAGGGCTCGGAATCTCTGCGGGCAGCCCAGAGCCCTCTGACTCCCAGCCCAGATGAGATTTAAAGGGCGCTGGGCTCCCCGCGGCTGCAGGCAGCCCAGAGCCTTTTAATTCCCGGCCGCGGCTGAGATTTAAAGGGCTCTGGGCTCCCCGGCGCTGCAGGCAGCCCAGAGCCTTTTAATTCCCAGCTGCGGCTGAGATTTAAAGGGCTCTGGGCTCCCCGCGGCTGCGGACAACCCAGAGCCTTTTAATTCCCGCCGCTGTGGGCAGCCCAGAGCCCTTTAAATCTCAGCCGCGGCCGGGAATCAGAGGGCTCTGGGCTCCCCGCGGCTGCGGGAAACCCAGAGTCTTTTAATTCCCAGCCGCAGCTGAGATTTAAAGGGCTCTGGGCTCCCCGTGGCTGCGGACAACCCAGAGCCTTTTAATTCCCAGCCGTGGCTGGGATTTAAAGGGCTCTTTGCTCCCCGCCGCTGCAGGCAGCCCAGAGCCTTTTAATTCCCGGCCGCGGCTGAGATTTAAAGGGCTCTGGGCTCCCCGCGGCTGCGGGAAACCCAGAGCCTTTTAATTCCCCGCCGCGGCTGGGATTTAAAGGGCTCTGGGCTCCCTGCGGCTCCAAATATTGGTGGAGCAGAGCCCCTGACTTTGAATATTCCTGGGGCTTTAGCCCCAGGACCCCATATAAGTTGGCGCCCATGCCATTGCTGTCTTATGCCCTGACCTGCGTGGGGCTGTCATAAGCACTCTCTTTGGAGCACAAGAGGTACAGAGGACCGCTACACAGCCACTTAGCCAGGGGCTATCCTCACATAATCCCACCCTGGGACTTGGGAGGTACAGAGGGTCTTGTTTGGGCCTTTGGCACCAGGGTATATTTCACCCCTACATAATATGGCAAAATCTCAGTGCTCTGAACCAACATTAACCAAAACTTTTATTGACCTCAGTGCCAAATATAGCCTAATAAGTTTGAATGACAAGTTTGAATGAAGCTCTGATCATCAAGCTTAAACTGCAGATCGACTAAGAGTAGAAGGGATGACTATGACGACTAGGAATAGGCTATGAGTAGGTCAGTGACTGTAGTCATATACATTATGGAAGGTCAACAGGTACTACAACGATGGAGGGGGTATAAAAAAAACCTAGAGAGGTAAGTAGGTAGATAGATTATTACCAGTAAAACCCTATTAAAACTGTAAACCTTGCTTATATGTTTTAATAATGACTTCCTCTCTGTTAGAGTCTGTAGAAGTACCATTACTTCTAAGAACAAGTAGACCCATAGATGCGGTGTTTTGTTCCAAAACTGAATGGCTGGCCACCTGGAATCAGTAGGAAAGTGCTGAAGATTTTCAACTAATGTATACCAGAGCTATCTGGCTTTACGCATGTGTTGAATAAAATAGGAGAAAGGAACACCTGGGACAAATCCTGCAGTTCTTACTTGGGACAGGATTCTACTGAGGATAGCTCAATGCAGCAATCACTGGATGAAATATATGGTCTGCATTACGCAGAAGTTCAGAGTAGGTGATCTGTATAGTCCATTCTAGCCTTAAATAAATCAAATAAATAAATAAAAATCTATCAATCTCTAAGGATTTAAGGATTAGGCTCCCTCTCTATCATTTTGTTAAGAAACATCCGAAATTATAAAGTCATGTAAACCAGCAGCATTTGCAGTGAATAGAGTCACTGTTAAAATGTGTTTTGTTTTTAAATTATTTTGCTATTTATCTCTGTAGAGAATTCCCTTTCCTCCCACAATACCATGAACCTATGAAATTTGTATCTATGATGATGATGGACTTTAAATACTATTTTTATATCCACTGATAATGTATCTTCCTTGATAGTCTAAGGAAAATATACAATTTAATTACTACGCAGCATAATTACAGCACATTTCACATATATACTTTTAAACAACCAAGAGCTTCCCCTGGTCTTGGCATGTGCATTTTGGTTTTGGTTGGTCTAATTGCCCACATGGAAATTGCATTGCCAATTTTCAATGGGTTTCTCAGAAGGCCAGGTTGGTTTTGGAACAGAAATGTATTTATTTGTAGTTCCTCCAGCTGAAATGAATGGGGGCCATCAGAACAAAAGAGATATGGGGAAATAGTCTAATAATTTCTAATAGGAAGGAGGAAATCCACGCCCTGGCATCCACACCAAGTGCCTTGGTTGTCCACTGTAAAGACCCATGAGGAGAGAGTGGAATCCTCCCACCAAGGCCATAGTATACCCTCAGAGCACAGTGAATGCTATTCCTATCTAGGAGCCTCTGTGGCCGTAAGGCTGGGGAAAGAAGCAAAGCGTCAGCATAATCACAGAACCTCAGTCTCCAGGCCCCAAACCTCTTCCCTTGGCTTTTCCCTGCCCCCATTACACAGCTGAGCCCCACGGTACCCAAGCTGAAATATTCACACGCTGGTTGTGGCCTCCCCAACCTGTATACCCTAGTGCCATGGAACCAGAGCCGTTCCTCTGTCAGAAGGTCTTTTACATTGGTGGACTAAGAGACAGGATTGGGCCCATAATGAGGCACAGACAGAATATTGGCTCTTTTTCTACCTCCACATGATACATGCACTCACTGCATCATTATTGGTGCATATTCCATGATGCACACAGTAGTTTGGAATGAAGTGTATACATACTTGAGCCAAAAACAATGAACAAATATTGAAACAAACAGGAAACCTTTCCATAAGAGAAGAAAAAACATTGACATATAGTAAACTCTCTGGAAGTTTATCCTTTCACTAGTGTTTGTGTTAAAAATTAGTTTAATAATAAATTATTTGCTTGACTGTTCATTGTTACAAATAATAATGGTAACTATGAAGTATTGTCAAGTCCATTTCAAAGACCTGAGGCATTTCTTCAGGATGAGCTGCCTAAAGAGAAAAGGTAGAACTGTTCAACTATAGAAATAATCCACGAATAAAGTCATTTTAATTCATTCCCAGTGTGTGTGTGGGGGTGGGGTGGTGGGGTGGTGGTGGTAATGAAACTAAATCCTCTGGAAAGTGGTTTCATCACAACAGGCAAAAGAAAACCAGATTAGTAATAGTAGCTGCACTCACACTTTATTTCTCCTCCAGAAAATCAGATTGTAATAACAATATGAAAACAAGTACCAAAAGGTTACCTCTCTTAAGACTAACACTCAAACCTTGTACAGGAGAAAGTTATGCCCTGATCATTATATCTCATATATTACTGATCACAGCCCTGGCTTCTGTATACATGAGACATAATCCTCTCAGTTGTCTAGAGAATAAAAATCCATATTAAAAACATTCTCTCCCCACATTTTTTTTAAAAGGAACTGCAGACCCCACCCCCGCACAACTCCCCTGCCCAAATAGATACATTTTAAAAATGATCTTCAATGCATATACATATCTCCATGCAGAAAATCCACATTCCAACCTGGTGTATTATCTAAGAACATCCTCCAATGTAAATGAGCATAGCTTCATTGACTGTAAACTCTTCAGGCCACGGGACTGTCACTTACTATATTATAAGTTTGTTCTGTGCCTAGCACAATGGGGTCCTGATCTTGGTTGAGGCCTCTAGGTACTTTTTAAATTCAAATAATACATAATAATTGAAGTTAATGGAGCTATGCAATTTACACTAGCTGAAGATCTGGACCCAGCTGTCCAAAAGTATAAAAACCAAAATGGAGATTTACTGCACATGCTGGCTGAAACTCAACTGCTACCGAAACAGTATAGTAAAACATACAGAAATGCAAACCCCATCCCCTGCACAGGGCCGGCTCCAGGCACCAGCGCAGGAAGCAGGTGCTTGGGGCGGCCAAGGGAAAGGGGAGGCACGTCCGCTTCTTCGGCGGCAATTCGGCAGCAGGTCCCTCAGTCCCTCTCAGAGGGAAGGACCAGCTGCCGAATTGCCACCGAAGAATGAAGCAGCACGGTAGAGCAGCCACTGAAGTGCTGCCAATCATGGCTTTTTTTTATTATTATTATTTTTCTCTTCGCCACTTGGGGCAGCAAAAAAGCTGGAGCCGGCCTTGCCCCTGGAACCTCATACTTATGAAAAAGTCAAATAGAATTTAACAGGGATGAACTCAATTCACTTGTAAAACTTTACTTTGTTATGGAATTCTCCACAGTCACCAGCAACAGAACACTAGACTCCAGGTAGTCAATAAATTCTACCATGGGGAAAGGGCTATTGTATAGCTAGAGGCCAAGCTACAAACTCTGACCATATTTGGTTTCCTTTAATTGATTCCAGGAAGAAAACAACCAGGAGTAAGAAATACATCCATGACCCTCTCATAAGTTAAAAACAAACAAACAAACCCACAACTTAAAGTTTATTCAGTATGTAGTGATGAAGAACAAAGATTATAACAATGACTTTTGTGAAATGCATCAATACCTTCCATGGGACAAAGGGAGAATAACTGATACCAAAACCAGTTTAGGAGATCAGTACCTTGATTCCTAGGATCAAGTGTTTTATTGCAGTCTAATCTCTGGAAATCATGATAAAGATCTAGCATGAATATTTAAATTTTGGAGGTTTAAGGGCACTGCAGTTCCTTCTCCCAAATGAAGTCAAAACATCACTGGCGGTAACCTACCCAAACAATTTAACATTGATTTTTAAGCCTTACCAATATATTATGTTACCTAGCAATTAATTTATTTAAGGGTTTCTTCACCCTGAGAAAAACTGATACATAAAACATTGAAGTAGAAGAGGCATTTTTCCAGGGAATATTCCCCCTTAACATTTCTAACCAGGACTTTGAAATAAATACATTAGAGGTAGCTCTTGAGAAATTTATTTCTGGTTTACCTTAATTTTTGCACAAAGTTTGAGTGCTGTCAAAAGGTGCTGCGTTATTTGATCCCCATGTTCTGGGCAGAGCCCTGTTGATATGTACTGAATTGACAGCCCTGGATACTGAAGTCCTATATTCATGGAACAGGTACAGCATGGATAGTGGCAGGACAAGCAGTGGGAGAAATTCAGCTCTTCCTTCCCTCTCCCTAGCTTGGGTAAACAGTGCTCTTCCACAGCTCTCCCTCCCCTTTGGGAAGTGTGGTGAGTTCCTCTTCTTGTTACATAAGAACATAACATAAGAACATAAGAAAGGCCGTACCGGGTCAGACCAAAGGTCCATCTAGCCCAGTATCTGTCTACCGACAGTGGCCAATGCCAGGTGCCCCTGAGGGAGTGAACCTAACAGGCAATGATCAAATGATCTCTCTCCTGCCATCCATCTCCATCCTCTGACGAACAGAGGCTAGGGACACCATTCTTACCCATCCTGGCTAATAGCCATTTATGGACTTAGCCACCATGAATTTATCCAGTCCCCTTTTAAACATTGTTATAGTCCTAGCCTTCACAACCTCCTCAGGTAAGGAGTTCCACAAGTTGACTGTTGAAGAAGAACTTCCTTTTATTTGTTTTAAACCTGCTGCCTATTAATTTCATTTGGTGACCCCTAGTTCTTGTATTATGTGAATAAGTAAATAACTTTTCCTTATCCACTTTCTCAACATCACTCATGATTTTATATACCTCTATCATGTCCCCCCTTAGTCTTCTCTTTTCCAAACTGAAGAGTCCTAGCCTCTTTAATCTTTCCTCATATGGGACCTTCTCTAAACCCCTAATCATTTTAGTTGCTCTTTTCTGAACCTTTTCTAGTGCTAGAATATCTTTTTGAGGTGAGGAGACCACATCTGTACACAGTATTCGAGATGTGGGCGTACCATGGATTTATATAAGGGCAATAATATATTCTCAGTCTTATTCTCTATCCCTTTTTAATGATTCCTAACATCCTGTTTGCTTTTTGACCGCCTCTGCACACTGCGTGGACATCTTCAGAGAACTATCCACGATAACTCCAAGATCTTTTCCTGACTCGTTGTAGCTAAATTAGCCCCCATCATGTTGTATGTATAGTTGGGGTTATTTTTTCCAATGTGCATTACTTTACATTTATCCACATTAAATTTCATTTGCCATTTTGTTGCCCAATCACTTAGTTTTGTGAGATCTTTTGAAGTTCTTCACAATCTGCTTTAGTCTTAACTATCTTGAGTAGTTTAGTATCATCTGCAAACTTTGCCACCTCACTGTTTACCACTTTCTCCAGATCATTTATGAATAAGTTGAATAGGATTGGTCCTAGGACTGACCCTTGGGGAACACCACTAGTTACCCCTCTCCATTCTGAGAATTTACCATTAATTCCTACCCTTTGTTCCCTGTGCTTTAACCAGTTCTCAATCCATGAAAGGACCTTTCCTTTTATCCCATGACAGCTTAATTTACGTAAGAGCCTTTGGTGAGGGACCTTGTCAAAGGCTTTCTGGAAATCTAAGTACACTATGTCCACGGATCCCCTTGTCCACATGTTTGTTGACCCTTCAAAGAACTCTAATAGATTAGTAAGACACGATTTCCCTTTACAGAAACCATGTTGACTATTGCTCAAGAGTTTATGTTTTTCTATGTGTCTGACAATTTTATTCTTTACTATTGTTTCAACTAATTTGTAGACTTACCGGTCTGTAATTGCCGGATCACCCCTAGAGCCCTTTTTAAATATTGGCGTTACATTAGCTAACTTCCAGTCATTGGGTACTTTAAAGGACAGGTTACAAACCTTAGTTAATAGTTCCCTTCACATTTGAGTTCTTTCAGAACTCTTGGGTGAATGCCATCTGGTCCGTGACTTGTTAATGTTGAGTTTATCAATTAATTCCAAAACCTCCTCTACTGATACTTCAATTTGTGACAGTTCCTCAGATTTGTCACCTACAAAAGCCAGCTCAGGTTTGGGAATCTCCTAACATCCTCAGCCGTGAAGACTGAGGCAAAGAATCCATTTAGTTTCTCCATGACTTTATCATCTTTAAGCGCTCCTTTTGTATTTTCATCGTCAAGGGGCCCCACTGGTTGTTTAGAAGGCTTCCTGCTTCTGATGTACTTAAAAACATTTTGTTATTACCTTTGGAGTTTTTGGCTAGCCGTTCTTCAAACTCCTCTTTGGCTTTTCTTATTACACTCTTGCACTTAAGTTTGTGCTCCTTTCTATTTGCCTCACTAGGATTTGACTTCCACTTTTTAAAGGAAGTCTTTTATCTTTCACTGCTTCTTTTACATGGTGGTTAAGCCACGGTGGCTCTTTTAGTTCTTTTACAGTTTTTCTTAATTTGGGGTATACATTGAAGTTGGGCCTCTATTATGGTGTCTTTAAAAGGGCCCACAACTTGCAGGGATTTCACTTTAGTCAATGTACCTTTTAACTTTTGTCTAACTAACCCCTCATTTTTGTATAGTTCCCCTTTGAAATTAAAGGCCACAGTGGTGGGCAGTTGGGATGTTCTTCCCACCACAGGGATGTTGAATGCTATTGTATTATGGTCACTATTTCCAAGCGGTCCTGCTATAGTTACCTCTTGGACCAGCTCTCAGGATTAAATCTAAGCTGCTCCATGAAGCAGTCATTTAAAGAAATTTTATCTCTGCATTTCGTCCTGAAGTGAAATGTTCCCAGTCAATATGGGGATAATTGAAATCCCCCACTATTATTGGGTTCTTAATTTTGATAGCCTCTCTAATTTCCCTTAGCATTTCATCATCACTATTACTGTCCTGGTCAGGTGGTCGATAATAGATCCCTAATGTTATATTTTTACTAGAACATGAAATTTCTATCCATAGAGACTCTATGGAACCTGTGGAAGATTTTACTTCATTTGAATCTACACTTTCTTTAACATATAGTGCCACTCCTCCCCTGCACGGCCTGTTCTGTCCTTCCGATATATTTTGTAATGATTGTGTCCCATTGATTGCTCTCAGTCCACCAGGTTTCTGTGATGCCTATTATATCAATATCCTCCTTTATCACAAGGCACTCTAGTTCACCCATCTTATTATTTAGACTTCTGGCATTTGTGTACAAGCACTTTAAAAACTTGTCCCTGTTTATTAGCCTGCCTTTTTCTGATGTGCCAGATTCTTTTTTATGTGACTGTTCATCATCTGATCCGGCCCTTACATTATATTTCTCATTCCTCTGCTCCTGACTATAACCTGGAGATTCTCTATCATCAGACTCCCCTAAGAGAAGTCTGTGTCCGATCCACACGCTTCTCTGCAGCAGTCGGCTTTCCCCCATCACCTAGTTTAAAAACTGCTCTACAACCTTTTTAATGTTTAGCGCCAGCAGTCTGGTTCCACTTTGGTTTAGGTGGAGCCCATCTCTCCTGTATAGGCTCCTCCCATCCCAGAAGTTTCCCCAGTTCCTAATGCCTCCTCTCTACACCATCGTCTCATCCACGCATTGAGACTCTGAAGCTCTGCCTGCCTACCTGGCCCTGCGCGTGGAACTGGGAGCATTTCTGAAAATGCCACCATAGAGGTCCTGGATTTCAGTCTCTTCCCTAGCAGCCTAAATTTGGCTTCCAGGACATCTCTCCTACCCTTCCCTATGTCATTGGTACCTACATGTACCACGACCACCGGCTCCTCCCCAGCACTACACATAAGTCTATCTAGATGCCTCGAGAGATCCGCAACTTTACAATCAACTTTAATCACTGCCCATAGAGTTCTGTGCTCTTTCACTCTCTGGTGTTTATTCTAAGTTTGCTCACAACTGGACAGTTGATAATTGTGGTTTTTAACACTGGGACTTGACCTGTAGAAACTGGAATTGGCCCCTAAAACTGAGTCCACAAAAGCCATTAGAGAGTCTTTAGCCATGACCCATTTTCTCTAGGACAGTGGTCCCCAACCTTTTTCGTCTGGTGGGCGCCAGATGACGAGCCACGGAGGACTGTGGCAGCGGACAAGCATCTGCTGAAATTCCGCCGACAAGCAGTGTCATCCAGAGGCGTCGCCGCCGAAATACCTCCGAAAATCGGTGGCATTTTGGCAGTGACGACTCTGGATGACACAGCATGTTGGCAGCATTTTGGTGGATGCTCATCCGCCGGCCAGTATGCGGGCGCACTTAGATGTCCCGGTGGGCGCCATGGCACCTGCGGGCACCGCGTTGGGGACCCCTGCTCTAGGATCTATGCTGCAACAAGGCTTTTGAGAAGCTTCAATCAGCTTTATAGAGAAGCCCAACCAAACAGGAGGCATTCAATAAGGTTGCTGTTCTTGACTTTAAAGGCAAACCTCTTATTTTGTAAAAACTAAATCCTCAGTAGAAATGAGCATATACCGGCCTGTAGAAAATCTGAAGAGAAACTCCCTTAGTCCAGAAAAAACCCTTCTTCCTTTATTAATCACAGTCCTCATGGAAAAAAAGGTAGCTACTAACGGGTCAATTTAGCACAACTGCTTCCCTCTCATTAATCTGATTATGGGAGCAGGGAAGGCAGTTGTGATTGGATCAGGACTCGGGTGAAAAACAGATGGGGCCTAAATGAGGTTCTCCTTAGCAGGGATCTTCTTATTGTTAACCATGCTTTTTATGGTATTGCCTAAGGACCAACCGAAAAAGGGACACCCATTGTTCTAGGCACTGTAGAACAGTCCCTGGTTGGAAGAGCTGACAGTTTGAATAGACAAGAACACGCAAGAAGAGTGAACAATCGGATGGCAGCAAATAACATGTTAATGCCCCAATTTTTTGTTGTTGTTTTCGGTGGGTTTACTTTGAAAGGTGTTGTAGTAACAAGGCGAGGCACTAACAAACTTCAACAGGACTTTATTTTTAAAGTGGAAACCTCTTTACCAAGCTCCTGCTGCACCCTCCATAGCTCTCACTCTGCCTCCTCAAGTCCTCCCCCATCCTTCCCGTTTCCTGTCCTTTCAGACTCCCAACAGCCAGTGCTCCCAGTTCTAATAATTACAAGCAACATCTAAACACTACAAAAGGGATTAGCTAAACAGAAAGAAAAGGGAAGAGCAGGGGAGAAGAGAGTAAGAGGGGGAGGTGAGGTGTTAATATGAAGTGATGGGACTGTGAGCAATGGGGAGGGTTGGAGCAATCAGCATGGGGCAGAAAAAATCCAGATGAAACTGTGGAAAGGTCTCTGAATGTCCAGAAGTCCCTACTTTGTATGCTTCTGCCCCTACCAACTGGAGCCTCTGGCTGGCTCTTCTCTGCACTTTCCCCTAAGGCTATGTGATGGAGGAACTGAAGGAAGTACCAACTGGGTCCTAGTGGCCCCACAGTGTTTGATGTGTGGCGTCTTTCCTGCACCGTTCTGAGCTTAGGGAATTCTGGAGGAGGGATGGCCCCAACTGGGCCCTATTTTACCCCCGCACTGAGCCCAGCTGTCCCTCTGCAGGGACATTCAGCTGGCTGAATGAGTGAAGCTTGGGTGTGTATTCTGTTTTGTATGTTGATTCTGAGTTGAAGTGGCTGGAGACAGTACTCAGGAAATGTGCTCAGACTTTGTTTTTGCTGTGGCCCTAGCAATGAGGCTGCTGGAAAAGTACTTACATAACAAACTTCATTCCTGCAAAAAGATATTTTCGTTTGAAACTCAAAAGCCTGGTGTGACTCTCTCAATTTGATTGAGCCTGAAATGGGGCCTGCTTCATTTTCATTAGGTGGAAAGAAGACTTATTTGGAAGTTGGTTTCAGAATAGGTCTTCACAGGGCTGGCTTTATGCCGATTCCCCCGATTCACTGGAATCGGGCCCAGTGCTGAAGAGGGCCCCGCGCCTAAGGGGGCCCCGCTCCTGGCATCTTCGGCAGCATTTCGGCAGCGGGGGGTCCACTCCGGGGGACTTCGGTGGCATTTCAGTGGTAGGGGGTCCTTCGGTGCCACAGAAGACCCGGAGAAGACTCCCCGCTGCCGAAGTGCTGCCGAAGCCCCGGACCAACGCCAAGTATTCCAGTCAGGCCCCGCGGGTCATAAAGCCGGCCCTGAGTCTTCATTTGTGTACACAGGCAGCTGGATTGGCACAAAAGACTATGGTGCCTACAGGAGCTGTTACCATCCGTCTGGAGGATAACTCTTGTGTGTGTGTATATATATATATATATATATATATAGTCTTTTGTCTGGCAAAAAAAAATTCCCTGGAATCTAAACCCCTCATTGACATTAATTCTTATGAAGCAGCAAAGAATCCTGTGGCACCTTATAGACTAACAGACGTTTTGCAGCATGAGCTTTCGTGGGTGAATACCCACTTCTTCGGATGCAAGCAGTGGAAATTTCCAGGGGCAGGTGTGTATATATAAGCAAGCAAGAAGCAAGCTAGAGATAACGAGCTTGCTTCTTGCATGCTTATATATACACACCTGCCCCTGGAAATTTCCACTGCTTGCATCCGAAGAAGTGGGTATTCACCCACGAAAGCTCATGCTGAAAAACGTCTGTTAGTCTATAAGGTGCCACAGGATTCTTTGCTGCTTCTACAGAACCAGATAACACGGCTACCCCTCTGATAATTAATTCTTATGGGGAAATTGGATTTGCTTAACATCATTTCGCTTAAAGTAGCATTTTTTAGGAACATAACTACAACGTTAAGCGAGGAGTTACTGTAACTATGTTTTTTTTAAAAAGCATACAAATGGATGACTCTCACATATTTTGCAATTGTTCAGTGTTGGACAGACTATCACAGATTTAATTTTCTGCTAGTGGACCACAGACCATGCGTGCTCTATTAGATTTCTTGGGAATTAAAATACCTGCAAATAATGGTATTCGTGCCAATCATGTGAAGTGCACATATAGCAAAAATACTTGCAAAGCAATATTATCTTATTCTACAGCAGCTGACTAAAACCCACTAAAGACTTGGCGTGATTACATTACATTGGATCACAGCTCATATTTTTAAGGGTCTCTCTTTTCTTCTCCCTTTATTCCTAATTTCAAGCGCCTATCTTGTGTTGTCATCTTTAAATTTAGAGCTGTATCTCTTATAATTGCTCACTAAAGTAATGTTACTGCTTGTGTCCTTTTTATATTGTACCGAGGTGTCTTTGATGCTTCTACTGCTGATGTATTTTAAAGTTTACTCTTTACTAGTCCCTGCCCCAATTATATACAGTATGTGAAGCACCAGCTCATTGGCATAAGTAATTTTTTTAAATGTGTGTAACAATTTTTTTAAACATCAGAATAAACAAAAACCTCTCTCCAGCAAGAATGTCCTGCTGGTGTCTGAAGGAGTTCAGGGGGAGGGGGGGAAGGGGGAGGATGAGGTACATTGGCATGTTGGATTGGCAAAGAGATGCAGTACAGCCAACTCCAAATATTCACGAATCATAAATCTTCCTCTCCAAAAAGATTGTCTTAAATATCATTAGTTTTTTATTTTTAAATTTTGTGTTCTTATTTACTTTCCATTTTTTGACTCTCACGTTTTCAAGTTTTTCTCTGCAACTATGACAGCTAGGAACTTTTTTTGTTTGTTTGCTTGTTTTTATGTATCTAGGCTTTGGAAGGATTAGATTTTTATTGGTAAATGTTGTAAACATCAATTTCACCATATGCACAAAAACAATGAAAAATATTCTGTTGATAAGAATGGACATTTACAGATAGGCTAAGTAAGAAAAATGTGGCTTACAAACTTTGTTCGATTTAAGGATATTTACTTTGTATATTTTGACATGTAATGTTGACAATTTGAGTTTTAGTGGTTACAAATCTTTAACTTTTCGAATCTCAAGTTCTATTGTCATTAATTTATCGTCTGACCCCCTCCAAAAAAATCCTGTGACTGTGAATATTTAAATAAATAGAAATTTTAAAAATGCTTAAAAAGAAATGTGGGTATTATCCATTGAAATTATATATCAGTTCTGGCAAGCCTACATATAGTCACATGACTCCTGGAGCTGAGGCTTTAGGGAAAAATGCCAAACATCATACGACTCTTGATAAAATTGTGATAGCTGTCAATGACTGCAAGGAGATAGTGTTTAGGGAACACAGACTGAAGGGGGAAGCCTCCAATCTTCCACCACCCCCAAAGCAAAGACAAAGAGTAGAAAAGTCACAAGCTGCCTAATAAAGAGAGATAAGTCAGGGCCCTTGCCCATATACCCTAGAAAAAGAAAGGGGAGAGATGTCCCCTGAATACACAGACTCACCTGAAGTCCAGGCAGGGGTAATAGGCTAGAGGTCTTATTTAGTCCTTATCCAGTAAACACCGCAGCTAGGGTGAGCCAAATGTTGAACTGGGGAGTTGACTCATAGATCCACCATAGCTTTAGTCATGGATCTTTATCCAAATCCTATTGAGCTCCCAATAACAAAGATATTCTCATTAAAATGCCCCCAAATTCACCCAGATGGACAAATGTCCCTCTGATGCCCCTCCAGGTTATTTGAAGAATTGGATTCCCCCCGAGCCCAATGTTGGCTGCTTTGTGAAAGGGGATATGGCAACAGCTGAAGCTTTATGCAAAACGTGCTGTTTCAGAGCTGGGAGACAGCATGTTGCTCAGGGCAATCGCTCTCCTGGGAGAGCAATGTCATCTGTTGGTTAAAGACAGTATAACTTATAAACTTAGTGCTAGGCTTACCATCCACAGCAGCATTGCATTTATTCTTACGTACACCCACTGCTATAAATATACGCAGTAAGTGGGCTAATTGGGCAGCATGCACAAATCCCATTCCGGCTTGCCTGCCTTTCATAAAACAGAGCAGTTTGAGCGGTTACTTAGTTTGCATACCGGTTTCCCAGCATGCTCTGAAGATCTGATTCCCAACTGATGTTGTTTTCTTCCTGAAGTTTTCCTTTTATTTGCTCTTATGTCCTTCTCAGATATGACAATAAAAGACGCATGAACTGTGTTGTAAACATAGCATTACACTAGTGTAACATTAAGATAACCATAATAGAAAAGAAATATAAATCTATGAGCTTTAAATACCTGCTTGGGCAGAAGAGTCTCTTGGCTGGTCCGAAGGTAGTGGGTTATCTCAATTGATTGTTCACAGTCAGTTACAGATTGATCTACTTGTTCTCTCTTTCCCCCCTTCCCACTACTGCACTTGACTAGTCTTTTGCATCTAGGATTGTTAAATATTTGCGTTCTTAATGCTATTTAAATGTTGTTTAATCAAAACAGAAACAAAGAAAATGTGATGTGATTTAGAAATTGCGCTTTCAGTTTTATCAAAACCTTAAAACTGTACCTATAATCTCAATTTGCCCTGTATTTTATTTTTACTAAGTACATCAATAAATTACAATACTACACTTCCAGCCAAAGCAAAATAGTTTCGTCTACTTAACCCTGCCTGCTGGCTGTGAAAGAAGGAATATAATCTGCTAAATAATTCTGAGTAGCTTGATGGCATATGGAAATGTTCTATTGTATTTGGGTCAGGGGACAAACGCAGCCTAACCATGACATGATTGTGTTTGTATTGTAGACAGGGCTTTATTCTCCAGGGCTGTCAATATCAC
Organism: Mauremys reevesii; assembly: GCF_016161935.1. Classification (NCBI taxonomy): domain Eukaryota; kingdom Metazoa; phylum Chordata; order Testudines; family Geoemydidae; genus Mauremys; species Mauremys reevesii. The sequence goes on from NC_052624.1 coordinate 99,087,436, forward strand.
ATTGAATTTAAAAGCAGAAAAAAAGACAGGCTCAAAGGAAAGTGATTGTTTTTAAATAGAAGGGAACAGAAATGAGCAATTCCTTTTTTTTTTTTTTTTGTTAGACAACAAATGCGCCCACAGCACAATTATATTTTATATTTGTGAGTGCATCTGTCCCAAACTGGCTAACTCTTTGCGGTAACCTGAGTACAGATCACAGCACCTCAGCTTAGGTCGGCTGTGTTTGCCTGTGGTAGACGCGCTTGTCTTGTGTTTAGCAATGCACTTTGGGAATTCTGCTCTGTCTTGCTCTGAGGCAAGGAAGATGTTCCTACTATGGGGCAGCTTTTGGTTAAGGGATCAACAGGAACAGGCTGATGGAAGCCATATCTATTGTAGTACATGTTTCTAATGTAAATGTCATGTACAATTAGGATGACCAGATGTCCCAATTTTATAGGGACAGTCCCGATTTTTGGGTCTTTTTCTTATATAGGCTCCTATTACCCCCCACCCCGTGTCCCAATTTTTCACATTTGCTATCTGGTTACCCTATGTACAATTGTTTTATATGATTATGCTTCAGACCTGTTTTGTAAAGTGTGAAGAAATTATAGTGTTGCGCATGATAAACTTAATCTGTTTTACGAGCACGTGCATTGCAAAACACCTTGTTTCCATGTTTAATGGCACCTTTAAACTTAAATAAAACTGCTTCTTTTTTTGCAATCTTAAAAAAAAAAATGCACTTTTGTTTTGCCAACATCTATAATACTGTGTGATCACAAATGTACATATATTTGGTATGGGATAGTCTAAAAAGAGAAAAATCTTCACATTAGGAAGTGGGCTTTCAAATTTATTGGAACAACCATACATCATATCTGTAACCTCAGACTGACTGATTTTGCTCTCTTCAACATATCCCTTGAGTAAAGTCATGTACATGTTAGTGCTACCACACACTTTTATAGATCTAGCTATAACATCTGATAACGGTTATGTAGATGGTGAGTTGTGATGTCTCTTAATGATTGGCTAAGACATTATTTTTGTTTCCCTGGCCCTCCCCATCTGAGTCTTTGTCTCATCCATCAATTATATCTTGTCGTTGGGGCAGAGATGGTCACTTACTTTGTAGTTGTACAGTGCATAGCCCAATGGGTCCTCCTCAGGCAGAGGCTTCTTGCAATATAAATCTTTAATAATACTTATTGATGCAGGTTTCAATAAGTTGTCCATACTTGTTATTTGAGAGTGTAAACATTGGCAAAATCAAGATGTATTGTTAGACATAAAAGAAATGTTGACATGACTGTGAGTTGTGCACCACTGACATTTGTTGTCACGTTATTGTGACCAAAGAAAGCAAGCCTTTTTGATCTTTACCACCGCTTTCTTTGTTTGGCTATCTTCTAGTGCAGGCCTGCACAACATACGGCCCGCAGAGCCTCACTCTGCGGCCCATGGGGGGATTCTAAATCCCCCGCACAGGGCGCTCTGTGGGCAGCCCAGAGCCCCTTGAATCCCGGCCATGGCAGGGAATCAAAGGGCTCTTCGCTGCCTGCAGCGGCGGAGAGCCCAGAGCCCTTTAAATCTCAGCTGCGGCAGGTAATCAAAGGGCTCTGGGTTGCGTGCAGCCGCGGGGAGCCCTGAGCCCTTTAAATCCCAGCCGGCCGGGAGTAAGAGGGCTCTGGACTGCCCGCAGCAGCGGGGAGCCCTGAACCCTTTAAATCCCAGCCAGCCGGGAGTCAAAGGGCTCTGGGCTGCCCGCAGAGATTCCCAGCCGCGGCTGGGATTTAAAGGGCTGCTGGCAGCCCAGAGCCCTTTGAATCCCGACCTGCGGCTGCTGATTGCCCCCTCCCCTGACCCCTGCCCCAACTGCCCCCCAGGACCTCCACCCCCTATCTTAGCACCGCTGGTCCTTGTCCCCTGATACCCCTCTCCTGGGACCCCTGCCCCTAACTGCCCCTTGGGACCCCAGCCCCTATCTAAGCCTCCCTTCTCCTTGTCCCCAACTGCCCCCTCCTGAGACCCCCTAACTTCCCCCAGGACCCCACCCCCTACCTGTCCCCTGATAAACCCCTGGGACTCCCATGCCTATCCAACTGCTGCCTGTCCCCTGACTGCCCCCCTGAACCTCCGCCCCATCCAACCCCCCCTGCTCCCTGTCCCTTGACTGCCCCCTGGGACTCCCTACCCCTTCTCCAACCCCCAGCCCCCTTACCATGCCACTCAGACCAGCGTGTCTGGCTCCGTGCAGCTCCAGACATGTTGCTGCCATGCTCCCCCGTGGAGCCCACAGCCCACTGCCCCAGCACCTGCCTTCCAAATTTAAACACCTCAAAATTCAGGAGTGCTCAAGCTCAGTTTGGGCAGCTGTTACTTCATTTCTCCCAAATCAAATATACTGATCCACTGTAACTTGCTGTAGAAAAAGTAGGATAAAATTGAGTAAGAAATGCTTATTAGCACTGGAATTGCTATTTTCAACAGCCATTGCCTTTTTGTTTGTTTAAAAGGAAGACAGTGATATTGCATTGGCAAATTCCCCATAGAAAGAAAGGGTGGAACAAAAGAATAATAAAGGCACCTCAACTTTTTCTCATTTATGGAGGACAGTCTTATAATATGCATCCAGATATCCTCCAATCACACAAGCTGAAAATTGTTCCACTTTACTGCAGCTCTGTAACCATATGGGAACCAGTCCTGTCTGTGTTTTGTGCACATCCAAAATTCCTGCTGAATGACCCGCCCTGGGAGCAAGTTACCAGTGACCCAGGGCTGGGGTGGCAGGAGGTGTGTGTGTGGGGGGGCACTGGTTGGGGGGAGCCCAGGGCTGGGGCAGCAGCAGGGTGGGGGGAGGGCACTGGTGGGGAGGAAAGGGGGAAGCCCAGCGCTGGGGCGGCAGGGGGTGTGGGTAGGGGGGAGAGCCCAGGACTGGGGCAGCAGGGGGGTACAGGGGGGAGCCCAGGGCTGGGACGGGGGGCAGCCAAATTTTTTTTTGCTTGGGGCAGCAAAAATCCTAGATCCGGCCCTGCCGGGTTCCCCCAGCCGCCGGAGCCCCGGGCCCTTTAATTTGACCCTGAGGGCTCCCAGCCACCTCTTCAGCTGGGAGCCCCTGGTTGATTTAAAATAAAGTATCACCTCCCCACCCCCAACCTTCCTTTTTGGCCCACAGCTGTGTTGGTGGGGCGGCGCTGGGGAAGGAGGGTTTGTTTCTACAGGGCTGGGCGGCCCTGGGGCGGGTGTTTCCGTGGGGCTGGGAGGTTTCGGCCCTCAGCTGTTTTCTTTGGAGTAATGTGGCCCTCGCTGCTTTACGAGTTGTGCAGGCCTGTTCTAGTGCATGGATTATTTACATTACAGGACTCCTGAAAACAGATAAGAGTCTAAGGTACCCATTACATTATGGTGCAGTATGGTTTGGAATGGAAAGAACATGGGATGTGGGAGAAGACCAATTGATATAGCAGGCGGTGTGATATGTGAGGAGAGGAAGGAGGGAATATGACATTTTGGGGACCACCCAGGCCACTTACGGGTTCTGTCACTGCCTGCCCTGTAACCTTGGGGACCTTTGTGCTGTGCAGCTATGGTTCAGATCCCTGATACCAGTAGCTTGCCCACAAGCATAAAGTTTCACTCTGGTCTTACCAGCTCAATTACTGTTTGCAGGGTAATACCAACAGCCCTTCCAGTCTCAGGTCTCCCCAAATCCATCCTCCCCAAGTTCTTAATTATCAGACTCTTGGACTGTTCCCCTCTGATTTGTTACCCCAGATGGCATGAAACCAGCCACCCCAGATACCAGCTTACTCTGGGATGCACATTCCACACAGTTTGCACACTAGAAATGTGCATGGGATGTAAATAGACAAAAAAATTATTTAATAGAAAAAACACAGAATCAAAGATGAAATAGGAAGGGAAAGTACAGCTATACAAGATGCGCAGAAAATAAACATCAAGATGCAACCTCAGGCTTTACGCTTCCATGTTAGATAAAATCCCTTTACTAATAAAAGTTGCCTATTGCCTTAAAACAGTTTTCGAGGATATCCCCTAGCTGTGAGAGGGATCCAGTGTTCACGAACAGCTTCCTGCTTTGAGACTGTTCCCCAAATTCTGAATTAAAAAACTCCATCAGCTTCAACTCTGCTTTTAAAGGGCTTTTTATTTTTCCTCTCAGTCCATGGTGACTCATGTTTATTCAGATTGGGGAATTGCCTGTTGGGTTGATGCTCAGGAGCTGGGATGCTCTGTTCAATTCTGAGTTGTCTCAGCGCCTTTCCTTTAGTTCCAATGGCCCATCATTGTCTTTTTCCTGGGCTGGACAATGGATACTTACTTAAAGCTGGTTTCGTGTAAACACCTGGCTTAGGAGGTGCCAATCCCTGCTTGACTGCTCATCCATGATGCATAAGGGCGGCATTCAGAGTCATGACCCCTAGATTTCTGCTTGGCCTGCTGTGGAGGACAGAGGAGGCTCTGTCCCTCTCCCGGCTGCAGCTGCCCCCCCCCCCACCTCCCTCATGCTCAGCCCCTGTCCCTGGCAGCTGGGCCTGGGCAGGGAGCGGAAGAGGTGTAGGGTTGCCAGGCGTCTGGTTTTCAACCAGAACACCTGGTCAAAAAGGGACCTGGGTGGCTCTGGTCAGCACCGCTGACTGGGTTGTTAAAAAGTGTGGTTGGCAGCACAGGCAGGCTCCCTACCTGGCCCCGCATGACTCCCAGGAAGCTGCCACCATCTCCCTCTAGCTCCTAGGTGGAGGGACAGTCACAGGGGCTCTGTGTGCTGCCCCTGCCCCTAGCACCAGCTCAGGAGCTCCCATTGGCCAGGAACCGTGGCCAATAGGAGCTGAGGGGGCAGGGCCTGCAAGGAGCCGGAGAGAGATGCTGGCAGCTTCCCGGGGGGGCCGCCTGAAGTAAGTGCCACCCGGAGCCCACACCGCCTCCTGCACTCCAACCCCCTTCCCCAGCCCAGAGCCCCCTCCCACACCCTGACCCCCTCATTTCTGGCCCCACCCCAGAGCCCTCAGCCCAGAGCCCCCCTCCCACTCCCTACCCCCCTGCCTCAGCCTGGAGCCCCCTCCCACACACCAACCCCCAGCCCCAGTCTGGAGCCCCCTTCTGCACCCCAACCCTCTCATCTCCAGCCCCACGCCAGAGCCTACATCCCTGGCTGCAGCCCTCACCCCCCTCCCACACTCCAACCCTTTGCCCCAGCTGAGAGCCCCCTCCCACACCCTTATTTTTCTGCAATTAGAATGCTGGCCACCCTAAAGGGGCAGGACCAGTCACTTCTCATGCTGGCCGCTCCGGGTCACTGTTCTGTGCAGTGTGGCAGCTGCCTGTGAGAGCCTGGCTAGGGAGGACGGGGGCTGAGCAAGCCAGAGGGTCCCCCCCCCAGCACATTTCCAGCTCGCTTGGTCACTGTTCTCAGCACCCAGGCCCAGGTGGGGAGCGGGCAGCTGCTGCCACCACCTACCCATCTCTCTCAGGCAGCTGCTGCACAGCACAGAGCAGTGACCCAGAGCTGCCAGCCACTCCCTCCTGCTCCCTGCCCACGAGCTGACAGGGAACGTGGCTGAATGTGCCACGGGGCAGGAGCAGCGGGAAAAGGACAGAACCTCCTGTCCGCTGACCCTGCAGGTAACTCTGGTGTGGCAGGGAGACAATAGCAGCCACAGGCTGGGAGCAGGGCAGAGGGGGGTGTCACTGGGCAGAGGAGACCTATGGGGCAATCATGTGTCCTCCTCTTTAGATTGTGCCACCCCAGGTGTGAGGTGTAGCGCAAGTAGCACAGATTGGGCTCAGTTTTCTATATATACAAATATATAAATGTATAACCACAGTCCATATACATATCTCATAATGACCATCAGGTCAGAACATCACAGGCTTATAAAAGACCTTATTCAATATACTTCTATAGTAAAACAATGCAGTCTGCAAGCAGTTGGTTTTAACTGCTCATTTTGGGGGTTTAAGCCTGTTCTCCCCCTAGGGTGTCTGGACGCTGATTGTCACAGTGAATAAACAAAGAGATTGAGCAGATCCTATTGTCTCCTTGATTTAAACTGTTAGGAAAATAGCCTGTAATACAGGGTCTGAATCCAATCAATTAACCTGCCCCAGTTGCTGAATTTTAAAGGCAACCTTGCAGAACAGTGGAAAAGGTGGTTGGATTAAGCAAGTCTGTTTATCTAGTGTAATTAACTGGCTAGTGTACAAAGCAATGCCTTCTGTGGATTGGAATCTGAAGTACTCACTTGTGTGCAAACAAAGATTTTTCCTTCTGTTGAATTGGAAGGAGCTGGAAACAAATGAAAGCATATCTATTACTAAAGTGTCTATGGAGTTCTGCCTGGTCGTGGTGTGCTGTGCTGTAAAACCTCGTTATTTCAGTATAGTTCTAGGTGACCATCGGTTGTTATATCTTCTTGCCACAGCAAAAAATCCAACAAACAAAAAACCCCCCTATATTGCAACACACTTCATCACGGTTCAAGAGAAGAAGCAAAGGAAGTGCATGAGACATTTAACGTGGCAGATGAGACAACTGAGTTCCTCAGACAGAAATTTGCTGAATACTGTTATTAATGCCACCAAGGGATATCGTCAACTTTATGGATGTGTCCTTGTGTCGCCTTGATTTCAGTAAAGACTGGTGCAGTGTCAGCATTGTAGGGTCATGTAGCAAATACCCAGTGGGTGCCTTTTTAGGAGATGTACTTTAGTCAAACACAAGTTATTGGGCTCCAGAGAAGAGTAACTGGATGAAATTCTATGCCCTGTGATACACTGGAGGTCAGACTAGATGATCTAATGATCCCTTCTGGCCTTAAAACTTATGAATCTAAGACCATTAAGATCATAATTTGCCTTTACTAACCCCACCATCTGCTCTGCTTCCCCTATGTGTAGCTATATCACCTTGGGCTGTGATCTTATGGGATCTCAAATAATTCTATTCTGGTATAAGGACAGACATAGAATTTCAGATTGATTTATATAGTTTTGACAATAACTATGGTATATATATATATATATAGTTTGAGCAGAGGTGGGTATGTGTCAGTCAAAAACAGGTTTCAGAGTAGCAGCCAGGTTGAAAATGCATAGTAAGCAGCAACTGTGAAGAGCCACTAGGCTCTTCAGAACTAAAGTAAGTAGAAATTCAGCTGAAACTTTATTTCTAGTGGACTGGATAATAGTTATAATGTGATGAAGCTTCCTGCATCCTTGCCTTGCTGGGTAAAATGCAACTTTAGCTCATGCTTCCTATCTGCAACCACTCTATATTGTAGTGGCATTTCTGAAAGCAAAGTCCTCCACCTTTCAATCTTAAGTATCCTCAATAATTCAAAGAATAAAATCATTGCCCATATTTTGTCTTGCAGAGTGCAAACTGGAGAATGGCCATGTCCCTTCAACTCTGAAGAGGTTCGACTTAAGCAGTGTCATCCAGCATATGCAGTGAAAATGTAATTTAAATTTTATCATTAACCCAGAGGTTGCTCAGATGACCAAACACATTGAAACAGTGCATGCTGCAAGGGCCCTTGTAGCATAGTACAGTTCTTTTGTACAAAGTAAAGTGCCCCAGCATGGAAGCTCCAGGGCTAATCTAGGAAGATGCCCCTCCTAAAGTATGCAAGACAATGATTCAAGAAACTGACAGCTGTATGGTGTAGTCTTCCTAAAGCCTGTAGAAGCCAGCATGTAGACTTGCGAAATCCATGGGATTCCTAAGGTAGGCATAAGATGCATTTTAGAATTATGGGTAAGATATGGCTGTGCAAGGGAGTGAGGAGTCATGTTCTCTTATTTACACCTGCATTGGCATGTGGGATCATCTTTGATTGTGAGAAAGAGCAGGGGTGCACATCTAACACCCACTGACGGTTGGGGGAGAGGTTGGATCAATGGGTTTGTCATAAATAAACAGATCAGGGTTAAGGTCTCTTTTACCTGTAAAGGGTTAACATGCAGTACCTCATGACCACCTGACCAGAGGACCAATCAGAGACAAGATTTTTTCAATTCTCTGTGGAGGGAAGCCTTTGTCTGTGTTCTTTGTGAGTGCTTTTTTGGATCTAAGAAAGAACAGTCATGTCTCCGAGTTCTCCTGGAGTAGTTTCTACTATTTAATAGTGAGTATTAATTAGAAAGGCGAATTAGTCTTTTGAGTTGTTTTCTACATTTGCAATTGTATGTTTTGCTAAAGGAAATTCTTTATTCCTGTTTACTGTTACTTTGCTTTCACTGAGAAAGAGAAGGGGGAGGTATCCCTCTGTAGTTAGATCCCGGTATCTCTCCTAGGAAAAGGGAGGGGGGAGGAAGCAGGGGGAATGGTTTATTTCTCCTGGGTGTAAGAACTCCATGGATTTGGGGCTCTTGGAATCCCCTAGGATTTTGGGGAAGGACTGTGTCTCAATCCACATTTCCTGATTGAGTGGTGGCAGCTTACTAGATCTAAACTAGGATTTTAGTTTAGAGGGAAACCAAGTCAGGTCCCCACATTGGAGCCCAACAGTTCCAAGTGGGGGTGAGACCATGACAGGGTTCCTCACTGCTCCTCACCATCCCCACGCACATGCCCATAGAACTAAGTAAGCTGCATTCAAAAAAGTAATGTTGCAACTTATTTTTTGTAAGGAATTGATGTAAGCAGAATTCAGTATAAGCCATTTTACCACTGATTTAAGAGCATCCACAGAGGGTTTTGCATCAGTTTAGCTAAACTGATTTAAAAAAACATACCGTGAGGCTACATCTACACTAGAAAGTTTACAGTGGCACAGCTGCACCTATGCAGCTGTGGCACTCTAAGCTTAATTACTCCAGCCCCTGTGAGCAGCGGTAGCTATGTCGGTGGAGAAGCATTCCCAACAACCTAAGCACTGTCCACACTGGTGCTTATGGCGGCATAAATTATGTCGCTCAGGTGGTGGCTAATAGCCTGAGTTAATCCAGTTCAAATTTGTAAGTAGACAAGGCCTGAGGCATGATTTGCTGCTACTGTTAGACTAGTGCTACGCTAAACTAAGGGCTCAGCCTAGGCTCTAATCATTAGTTCTAAAAATGTAGTCAAAAGCCACAGATTCACACTGAAAGTGAAAACTCCCACATTTTGGAACTTAGCTCTTTATAACATCAGCCTGTGTGTTTAAAAAAAAAGTGGAAAAACAATAAGCCTGGTGGTTATTTTTAATTTTAATTCTTGTTTTTAGAAAATGCTTTGATGCAGCCCTGTGTTGTCTGATTTGCCTCCCATGTTTCGGAAAAATGTTACCTAGGCATAAGACCTTGAATCTGTAAGTGCCTGTGGTTTAGAATTAGAAGAGGTAAATTCTTTGGGGCAAGGGCTAAATTTTCCTCTGTGTTTGTACAGGGGCTAGCACAATGGGGCCTCAGTCTTGGAGAAGCCCTAGTTACTACTATAAATAAGCAGGATTGATTAACGAGGGTGAAAAATCAGGCTTGTAGCAGAAAAATAGTTTCAACCTTAACTATGGAAGGCGAAGTCTCTCCAGGATGACAATCTCCTCTAGCACCAGAAAAGGCTAACACTTTATACATGTGTTGAGGAACTAGGTACAGTATTGCCTCCAATGGCAATTAGTGTGACACAACTTCAGAGCAGCTTGTGCTCACCCATTCCTGAGTACCTGGCAGTTCTAAAATCCAGAAAAAAAACAAACCAACCACTGTGGGGGGAAAACATTCAAGAAGTCTCTTCATTTAGGCTGAATATTGAGACAAATATTGCAACTTACAAAATTATTTCTAAGCCCAGTGTGTGTGTGAGGGGGGAAGGTATAGTTTTTTCAGAAGCTGAAACAATAGAACTAATCAATGCCATTGAAAATGGAGATCTCACCAGAAATGGAAGAGAATTGTATTTACTGTTTCCTTAAAAATGTGTTTAGTCATGTTAACTATTAGTGATCAGCTATGGAGTTTTATTTAATGCCAAGGCCAAACCCAGGAAGCCATCCCAGTGCCAGACACTTGACAAATTTAGGGTCAAGTGTGATAGCAGCTCTGTTAATGAAAATATTAACAGGACACAAATGTAGCGGAGGGTATAAGATGAAAGGTGGAAGGAAGGGTCAGCACTGGTCTGGGATTGGGAAGACCAGTGTTCACTGCTCAGCTCTGCCCCAGCTTTCCAATGTGACAATGGGCAAATCTGAGGAGAATAGCACTTCCTCTACCTCAAGGGAGTTGATGAACATTTTTTGGACTGCTTTGAGGTATTTACTTTTATTTAATTGTTTATAGCTAACTTTAGCAAAGCATACAAAATTTAAAAAAATTATAATCCAGTAAATGTTAAACTATATTTCATAACATTTTAAATATTTTTTAGCTATAACAATAATATGTTAGGGGCACCTAAAACCAAGATTGCTATTTTTCTTTAACTTTTTATATTTATTGGCTATATTTTAACTTACGCATTTAAAGTTACATCTTTAATAGCTAATAGCTTATTTTTATGGGGATTACGAGGTACATGATGCACATAATTAATTATGGACACTGGACACCAACTTTTAAAACACATGATTACCATCCATGTACATAATTCCAAATTTATTAACAAATGGATTAATAGCATAATTTTTTAAAATTATTTTTAAATATACATTTTATGGCTGTAAGATATTTGTGGTACATTTACTTTAATTTTACATTATTTTAATTAGGCTTTTAATTTTTAAGTAGGTTTATTATCCCAGGGCCTTTTTTTTTTTTGTTTGTTATCCATACCTTGTAATCTATGGGCTTTATTACTATTTGATTAATACTATCAGAGGGGTAGCCGTGTTAGTCTGGATCTGTAAAAGCAGCAAAGAGTCCTGTGGCACCTTACAGACTAACAGACGTATTGGAGCATGAGCTTTCGTGATGACATGCATCCAACGAAGTGGGTATTCACCCACGAAAGCTCATGCTCCAATATGTCTGTTAGTCTATAAGGTGCCACAGGACTCTTTGCTGCTTTTATTTGATTAATGTTAAAGCTCAAGGCTACAATGAGAAACCCCCATTATTTCTGCATCAGACATTAGTAAAACAAAGGATTTTAAAAAAATCACTATATTATGGTAAAATTTATCATTTTTTTTTAAACCAGGCTTGCAAAGCTTTTTTAATCTCTGGGTGCAATTTTTTTAAATAATGCTCCCAATTTTCAATGGGGCTCTCCTGCTTATACCCTTTCAAATAATATTGATTATATTAATAATTTACATTTGCATGCATGCCAGGATCAAGAAACATTACTCTGAAGGGTACCAACAGCCTGCAAGAGGCAGAGGTAGTCCTTTATTTGGGGTTGCTTTTATTCCTTTAAAACCTGTGCCACCCCATCCTGTATGCAGCTTAGCTGATCTAAGGATACCCTCAGGGGTGCGGCTAAATTTTTTTAGGTATTGCCCCACTGCATTTATTTTATTTATAACAATTTTTTAATTTTTACTATTAAGAACTTTTACCCCAGTACCAATTGCTCCCAAAATATTCCTCTCCCCTCCTCCCCCCAGTTTTTGCAGGGTTTAGGAATATTATAAAACTTTATTTAATTCCTTCAGCCCTTATATAATCGTTGCACAAACTTTCCACAATGGGGTTCTATTGTCAAGAGGTGAACCTCACCTCCGCAGACAACTTTTTAAAAATACATATTTTGTTTACTGTACAGTTACATACTGACCATAATTTGACTTATTTTATTTTTTATATTCATTTGAACCACATTAAATTAAGTACAGGTGGTTTCAGAACTTACATTTTTACACCTTTTATTTTATGGGGGTTTTGAAGGAGCCATTTCTGCCTTCCAAATGCAAGGCAAAAGAACCTTTCATTCCCCTTCTGGTGTCACTGTCTGTAGTCTTGCCTCCCCCAGACTTTCCTGCCCAATGTTTGGGTATAAATGGGATTGTTTCAGCCCAAAATGAAGTCTTCCCCCTGGTGCTGTCCAGTTGGGGATGCCAGTTAATAAATTAACACAAAGGGGTTTACAGTGGAAAGAGAACTCAAATTTAAGCTAGAGTTTGTCACTAATTTGCAGTCTCAAAGTCCCATATTGGTGTTGCTTTTTTCCTTCCACCAGCAGATAGCCCTTCATGGTGGCATCTGCAGGTGTGTCTTGGGTGGAGTTACTTCTGTCCCACTGCTATTTAACCACTTCCAGGAGGCCACCAAGTCACCAGGGTCAACATCAGTTTCCACTGCGTCATTCACTTTGCACACCACTGTCACCCACGGGAAATTTTCCCACAGTGTGGGCACAACAGGTTCTGGATTCACACCATCAAAGGAGCAGGCCTGCAATCCAAATGCCAATCAAAACAGCCCACAGGAATGCATCATCTCCAAGGTCTTTCAGCATCCACACAATTAATAATCTAAAACAATCAGCAAAACAAAACTTCTTTCCTCCCTATATAGCAGGAGGTATACATTTAAGCATAATTTAAACATTTAACTAAACTTAACTTGTACTTAGACCCATCTGGGCCTTTTTTCCCTCCCGCTTTTTCCCTGGGAGGAGGCTCTTTAACTTTTAACTGTGTTTTGATGGCCCATTTGTGCTCAGCAAATTCATTAGCCCTGATTTGCTTAGGGCTTGCTTAGGGCATATTTCACTAGGTAGTGGGCAGTTTTCAGTAACACAGGGGACAATCCCACCAGATATTTTCAATGCTGTAAAAGCCCAAACTAGTGCCAAAAATAGCCACGAATCGCAGTTCAGACCACCCAGTGAACAGCTAAGTTTAAACTGTTCTTATGCAGGCAGCAGGCTACCTGGGGAGGCTTCTCCCTCAGCCCGTCCCCCTGCTCCCTGCTACAAGCTAGAGGGGAGCCCCTGCAGCCCCTGCTGAGTGCGGGGGTCAAGGGAACATGGAGCCTAGCGGCGTTGGACAGCCTGGCTGGAGGAAGAGGAGGGAGGACAAGGAGAAAAATGTGACGGTGAGTTTTTAGTTTTTCAGGCTTATTCCAATAGTAAAGTTTTATTACAAACAGTACTGGTAGTAGTAATAGTAGCTTTATTTTCTATATCTAAGTCATGCAATGGGAGGGATCCATGAAGTATGTAGGAGAGTTGGGTTGCTTATGTTTGGACTGTACGGGTAAGAAATGTAACTTACGTCCACCCCTGGCCCCGCCCCTTCCAGGAGGGGCAGAGTGGGACCCCTACCGGTAAGAGCTGTATTTTACTTTCACCTATGCTTATACCTTCCATTCTCTTAGAGGGCTGTGTTTTTTTAGCATCACACAGCTAATTCTTATGCTTTTTGCATTAAGTTTCTTAAGTGTTGCATTTTTCTGGTAAAGACTTAGCCACCAAGTACAATCCCTGCAACACAGCTTCTTTTTCTGGAGTAACACTAAACTCAAAAGATTACTGGCAGCTTTCCCTAATGCTGCCTTTATCGTATTTTTCTCTGGTTTTGGCTTCATGTCATTACAGTATACTTTAAACCCCTTGTAAGTGGGCTAAAGTGCTTCCTTTCCCTGGAAGGCATCCTGTCCCCATGGAGATGGACCTCATTCCGCCACCCATTTAGCAAGGAGGGTGGGCTCCTCAGCTAGCCCCCAACCCTCCTAGTCCCCTTTTTTGATGTCTGCTGTGGTCATCCTGCCACTAGGTTTCAAACCTTGGCTGTAGAAAGGGCACAGGTATCCTGTCCATCTGTATCTGGTTCTATCAATTCAGTCCAAATGACCTAGGTTGCCTACCCAATTTATGGGTGTCATTTAGGGCTCCGGGCTCTGCCCTCCATGGGCTCAGGACACATGCCCATTTCCAGTGGAGGAACCTTCACACAGTGAATAGAAACATGTACATGTCAATATATCAACAGTATACACACACCAAGCATCTAATGCTCACCACTCGCAATAAAACAGACAGATGTCTCCCAGGGGCCAGTCAGGGTTATGTGGCCTGGGGCTCCAGTTTCTACACAATCTGATTGTGGAAGGGTTAAAAAGTTCTAGCAGCTTTGATTTTGAGCTGTATCCCAGAATTAAGTTCCAACAGCCCCTTTCCAAATTTCCACCCACTAGGGATATGGGCTCTGCCCCAGCTTTTGTAGGCCGTCTCCCTCCTCTTTCTTTTCTCCTCTTTAACCCTTGGCTTCCTTCAAAACCTTAAATGGGAGGGTTATTGCTTTAAATGAGATTGGTTCATGCAGAGCCACAGATCATTATGGCCGTGGGCCCAAATCCTTCTTTTGTTTAATTACTGCTTTTGTCAAAACTGCTTCCAAGCAGTCTTATTGCTTGGCAACCATATCTTCAAGGACAGTAAAATACTTTCAGCTGTAGCATTAACCCTTAACTTTCAAAACAAAAACATACAAAAGAAGAAAAACAGCAGAGACAGCAGGGGAGGGAGAGGAAGTGAAGTGGGGGGAGAGAGAAGTGGAAGAGGGAAAAGGAGTGGGAGAGAGAAGCAGCAGAAAGGGGAAAAAAGGGGGCAAGAGGAGTGTGTGTGTGAAGAACAACTTAGAAAAAAAAACAAAAACCAAAGTCAAGAAAAGTACAGACAGCAACAACAATTCTAGAAGTGGGGCTCCATGGGCCAAAGCATCAGTGAACTCATACCCTTCGGCCCTATCCTGGCTCAGAGAGTGCGAGTTGCTGCCACATCCACTGGAGTGAGACAGGGGGTGCCAGGTATCCTTGCCGACCATTCCAAGGCTGTGCTCCATTTTAATGGGCCAATCAATTTCCCTGTGGCTCTACCCGGTTACCCCCTTGAGGGCCAATCTTTCTGACCCTGGGGGCTACAGGTGTGGGCATGTGCAGCTCCTCCACTGTTTCAAGCAAGGAACCATACAGGGACTGCCCTGAAGAGTCCCAAGGAAAAGGAAACTCGTGGAGACTATCCCTCTTCTACTCATAATAAGGATCCGAGTCAAGATTCTCTGACTTGCTTCCCACCCGCCCTAGGCTACAACTCCCTCTGATCCTAGCCACTATTCCCTTTTGCTCTCCCAACATGGCTCTGAGAGCACAGATTTGTCTCTTACATTCCCTGTGACCTGCCTGGGACTCCTTTGGCAACTCAGCTAAAACTGTCGCTGCCATCCACATTCCCACACTAACTAGGTTTCCCATTGCTTTCAGAGCTGAAGGAATGCTCTGGGACCGATAAAGGCTCTGGACTTCCAAAAGCCATTACTATGCTCCTGTACAAAAATCAATCAAGCTGTATTCCAATACTATCTCTAACTTTCCAGATATTCTGTCCTTCTGACATTTTCTCACTCAACCAGGCTTATTAGCCTGAGCCTTGAATCAGTAATGGAATGTATCTGTACATCAAAGTGGGACTACACCACAGAAAATTACAGGTTTGCAACCCTGTTTTGTGTCCTTCTCCCCTATGGCAAACACAGACCATTTGTATCAATCATTCTTCTTCGAGTGCTTGCTCATATCCATTCCAGTTAGGTGTGCGCGCCGTGCGTGCACGTTGGTTGCAAGATTTTTACTCTAGCAACTCCCGGTGGGTCAGCTGGGTCGCCCCCTAGAGTGGCGCCACCATGGCACCGGTTATATACCCCTGCCGACCCGACCGCTCCTCAGTTCCTTCTTACCACCCGTGTCGGTCGTTGGAACAGTGGAGCACGGCTTAGCTGTCCTCCACTTCCCTAGCTTCTCCTTGTTATTGATAACTTTCTGTATATAGTTGTTTTAAATATATAATGTAATTAGTATAAATAGTTCTTAGATAGTTAGTTTAGAAACAGTTAGCGAGGTTTGGGCATTAGCCCCTTCCCCGCACCTGGTGCCGGGGCCCATGCCCGGTTCACCAGGGTTCAAGCCGTGCTTGGCCTGTAAAAAGCCGATGCCCACAAGCGATCTCCACGACTCGTGCCTAAAGTGCCTCGGGGAATCGCACGTATCAGATAAGTGTCGAATTTGCAAGGCATTTAAGCCGAGGACAAAGAAGGAGAGGGACTTTCGCTTAAAGACTCTCCTCATGGAGGCGGCTTTGAACCCTCCGTCCTCGGCACCGAGCGCCGACCGCACCTCCAGCAGCGTTCCTCTAGCACCGGAACGCGCCGGCACCGCTAAGACACCGCTAAGACACTCCGGTGCAGGGCCCTGTTCGACACCGATCCCTCTCGCCAAGACAGAAGAGGTCGAAGTCCTCTACTTCTTCGATGCCTTCAACGACTCAGACTCAACCCTGTTCGGACTGCCCGGCACCTACACCTGCTGCGGCACCGACGGCTGTGGTACCGTTGACTCTGGTCCTGAGAGGTCCGTCGAGTCCGGTCCCGGAGAGCTCCCCGCCTGTGGTTGAGCTTACGGTCCCGTCTACGCCTGAGATGTTCTCGGCTGCAAGGGACCTTATCGCTATGACTGAGTCTTTCCTGCCTCAACCCCCGGCACTGCCGGTGCGGATACTACATTCCGGAGGCAAACCTGCAATGACGACGCCTATCTCAGTTGGCTCGGCAGGCCGGCACCGATCTCAATCTAGGTCCCGGCGCCGTTCGCCTTCTCAGGGCCGCTCACGGTCCTGACGCTGCTCGCAGTCCCGGCACCGATCGCCATATCGGTACCAGTCGTACTCACGGTATGGATCGGTATCTCGTTCCAGCTCTCGGCACCGATCCCGGCACCGAGACTCTCGCAGCCGTTCCTGACGGAGACCGTCGAGATCCAGGTCGACCTCCCGGCACAGGGCTGGTCGCAGGTCCCGGTCTCGCTCTCGGCACCGGTATGGCTCCAGGCACTGATCCCTGGCACCGAGATCACCAACGCGGGAGAGGGCCTCATACCATCGCTCGGCCCCCCACCGGCCATCCAGGCACCCATCCGTGTCTTCATAGGCAGATAGCACGTATGCCCAGGACGCTGATGTGCCTGCTGCACTGTTCCACGAGCCCCGGGCTCAGGATCAGGGACCTCAACAGTGGGGTTTCTGGACACCGTGGGCATATCATCAGGCCCAAGGTGCACCCCCAGGTCCGTCGGGCTCTGCCACCGCAGAACATCGGGTGCTGGAGGCAACGATAAGCCGTCCTCCTCCCTCTCCTGCAGAGGAAGTGTCGGCCCAACCTCAGGACTCTCAACTCCCCGGGGAGGCACAACCCACCCACCATGATAAGCCCTCGACCGACCAACTTGTCCCGGGTCTCTCCTCCTCTTCCTCCCCTGATGAGGCTGTAGCCGGAACCTCATCTGTCGGCCCTCCCCCAATCGACCTCTTTGCCCACCAGGACCTCCTCAGACGTGTTGCACAAAATATGAACTTACAGGTCGAAGAGGTACCAGAGGTGGAGGACCTAGTGGTGGACATTTTGTCGTCTGATGCCCCCACGAGAGTGGCTCTTCCCTTCATTCGGACAATCCAGGCCAATGCCAACACGATCTGGCAGTCTCCGGCCTCCGTCCCACCTGCTGCACGTGGCATGGAACGTAAATATATGGTGCCCTCCAAGGGCTATGACTATTTGTATGTCCACCCCCCACCTTGCTCCCTCGTTGTCCAGTCGGTTAATGAGAGGGAGCGCCATGGACAGCAGGCTCCAGCCCCTAAATCTAAAGACACTAGGCGCATGGACTTGCTGGGGCACAAAGTCTATTCCGCAGGGGCCCTCCAACTCCGCGTGGCGAACCAACAAGCCCTCCTTAGCCACTATAACAACTATAATACCTGGGCAGCAGCGGACAAATTTAAGGAATTGCTCCTCCAGGACTCCCATCAGGAGTTTGTGGCTATCCTAGATGAAGGGAAAAAAGTGGCGAGAACTTCCCTCCAGGCTTCCCTAGACGCTGCGGACTCAGCAGCCAGGACGCTAGCCTCACGGGTCACTATGCGACATCTCTCGTGGTTGCAGGTCTCAGGCCTCCCCCCGGAGCTCCAATATACAATTCAGGACCTCCCCTTTGAAGGACAAGGTCTCTTTTCGGACAAAACTGACTCTAGGCTGCAAAGCTTAAAAGACAACAGTGTCATTATGCGCTCGTTGGGCATGCATACGCCAGTAACGCAGCGCAGGCCCTTCCGCTCTCAACCACACCGCCCATACCCTCAGCCCAGGCAAAGACAAGACCTTGCCAGAGGGCGGGGCAGGACAGGTCACCGACGGCAGTCGGGCAACCAAGGGGGCCAAAACTGAGGTCCCTCCAAGCCTCCCACAGGGCCGAAACCTTCCTTTTGAAGGGGCGCCTGAGGGCGTTGTACCAGTTTCTTTAAAGGATCCGTTCCCGCCTTTCTCCAACCATCTCTCATTTTTCCTCCCTGCGTGGTCCCAGCTAACTTCAGATCGCTGGGTCTTACGCACGCTGGAATTTGGGTACCACCTCCAACTTATTTCACGCCCCCCCTCCCATCCACCCTCCTCGTCCCTCTTCAGGGACCCCTCTCACGAGCGATTCCTCCTTCAGAAGGTTCAGGCGCTCCTTGCCAAAGGAGCCATAGAGGAGGTGCCAGACCACGAGTGGGGCAAGGGGTTTTACTCCCGCTACTTCCTAATCCCCAAGGCAAAGGGAGGTCTCAGACCCATCCTGGACCTGCGGAAACTCAACACATTCATGATAAAGTTGAAGTTCTGCATGGTATCCTTAGGGACCATCATCCCATCCCTGGATCCCGGAGACTCGTATGCCACCCTCGACATGCAAGATGCCTATTTCCACATAGCCATCTACCCACCTCACAGGAGGTTCCTCCGGTTCGTAGTCAACCGCCAACATTTTCAGTTCGCGGTCCTCCCCTTCGGCCTCTCAACAGCTCCAAGAGTATTCACCAAGTGCATGGCTGTAGTCGCCGCCCACCTCCGCTGCTGTGTTTCCGTATCTGGACTGGCTCATCCGGGGGACCTCCGAGGCGCAGGTGACCCATCACGTCCGCATTGTCAAGGACCTCTTCCTACACCTAGGCCTACTGATCAATGCGGAAAAATCCACTCTGATTCCCACTCAGAGGATAGACTTCATTGGCGCCACCCTGGACTCAAACCTTGCCAGAGCCTGCTTACCGCTGCCCCGGTTTCAGGCAATGGTGGCCATCATCCGGAGTCTGCAAGCTGCTCCGTTAACTATAGTTCGCACCTGCCGGGGTCTCCTGGGTCACATGGCAGCCTGCACGTTTGTGACGAAATGCGCCAGGCTACGCCTCCGTCCCCTCCAATCATGGCTCAACTCAGTGTACTGACCCCGCAGAGATGCCATAGACATGATAGTCACCATTCCCCTGAGCGTCTTAGACTCCCTCAAATGGTGGCTGACCACCTCGCACATCTGCACAGGGCTGCCATTCCATCCACCCCAGCCCTCGGCATCCCTGACGATGGACGCATCATCTCTCGGTTGGGGTGCTCACCTCGGTCATCTACTCACTCAAGGCCTTTGGTCACTCCAGGAACCGGCCTTGCACATCAATGTCCGGGAGCTGAGAGCAGTCCGCCTTGCTTGCCAGGCATTCAAACAGCATTTGCAGGGCCGTTGTGTGTCA
This sequence comes from Mauremys reevesii, assembly GCF_016161935.1. NCBI lineage: Eukaryota > Metazoa > Chordata > Testudines > Geoemydidae > Mauremys > Mauremys reevesii. The sequence continues at coordinate 99,106,922 of NC_052624.1, forward strand.
ATATTCACCGACAACATGACGGCCATGTACTATATAAACAAACAGGGTGGGACAAGGTCCTCGCCCCTTTGTCAGGAGGCCGTGCGACTCTGGGACTTCTGTATAGTCCACTCCATAGACCCCATAGCATCCTCTCCCGGGGGTTCGGAACATGCTGGCTCTGCAGTTTTACACTCTGCGACATCTCACTCCGACCCCACCACCGAGGTAAGGCTTGGGAATCACCTAACTGGAATGGATATGAGCAATCACTCGAAGAAGAAAAGACGGTTATTCACCTTTGTAACTGTTTTTCGAGATGTGTTGCTCATATCCATTCCAAACCCGCCCTCCTTCCCCACTGTCGGAGTATCCGGCAAGAAGGAACTGAGGAGCGGTCGGGTCGGCAGGGGTATATATCCGGCGCCACGGTGGCGCCACTCTAGGGGGTGACCCAGCCGACCCACCGGGAGTTGCTAGGGTAAAAATCTTCCGACGAACGTGCACGCACAGCGCGCACACCTAACTGGAATGGATATGAGCAACACATCTCAAAGAACAACAGTTACAAAGGTGAGTAACCGTCTTTTCCCTTCCTCTCCACCATGCCTGGCTTGCCAAGTCTGTTATCTGGGGTTTTCAGAACCCAAAGCAGTGGTAAATTAACTTACGACAATGTCAGGAATAAATCAATGGGAACACAGCAATTCCCTCTGATTGATAAAAACAAGTGTGCTCTTATCTAAAACAGTTATTTATTCGATATTAAGCAGACACACACAAACACACGCAATAAGTTTAGGACATTTCAAATATAGTTACCCATAGTCTGAGATGGTTTCGAGTGATCACCAGCTGGACTTCTAGGGGCCCTCTTTCTGTCCAGCTGATGGGGAGTGGAAATGTCAGCTCCCTGTGCTAAGAAAAACTCCCTCAGACTGCTCTGAGGTATATACTTTTACCTAATTTTTTATAGTAACTTAAGCGTATAACCTCTAGTGACTCCAAGTGGTCAGTGTAGCAACCTGTACTGCATCACCAATTTTTTAAATTTTAACAATTTAAATAATTAAATTAATACTTAAAAACTTAATATTTTTTAGGTACAATAATATGTCAGGGCCACCTAAAACCAAGGTAGCTATTGAGAAAAAAAATCTGGCCCATCCTCCCAGTCTAATTAAACTGCAAGTAGGCAGCTGTTGGACTGTCTCAAAGGCCTAAGATTTCCTAGCTATGTGATGTTTGGTTTTCAGTCAGCAGTGGCTGAACATACAAAATGGCTGACTGCGGTACTGTCAAGTCCTGGGGTACATGCAGGAATGTCAAATTCCAGGGTAACAGGGTGTTGTGAGGCATAGCTACCTTAGAGGGTGTGAGGTGCTCAGATACCACAGTAATGGCAGACATAGGAGCACCTAAAAGACAGTAAAGCAAAGCCACCAGAAGGAAATTAATGACTGGCATTTGGTTTGCTGTACCACTCAGCTCACAAATGTTTGTACACAGTGAGTGGGAGACAGTTATTCTGCACCTCACAACTGACAGAAATGTAGCAAGCACTATTACAGCCAGCTCTTTCTATACCCTATCTGATCTCTCCCCACTATTCCTCCCCCCGCCCCTCTAGAATAAAATTCTGCTCCTTGCACTGCAGAGTGAAGTTATTTTCTCCTGTTCCTAAGTGTGGATAGGGAGGAATGTATACAAGGCTAGAAAACTCTTCAAATACTTTGAAAACAAAGCTCAATTCAAGGTCTTCACACAGAAGCAACATCGTAAGATTTTAGTGTGTGCTGGGAAGAGTCGTGCTTGGAGAAGTTCTATTTTTGAAGATGCAGACTTGGTTTGGTTTGGGGGAAGGGCATCCTTCTGATCTTTAAAACTGGCACAAATGTGCAATTGTTAAGATAACACTGAGTATGTTGTAGAGCACCTTCAAAAGTAACAAGGAGTTTGATACCTGCCACTCTTGGGAAGGAGCCAGAAAAAGCTTTTGAGCAAAATCCAACCGATTTTGTCTGTTCAGAAGGACTGTAAAAGGTACAAAAGGAAAGGGAAGCCTTAGGCCTGAATGGCAAGTGTTGCAGTTCTCACCCTTCCAGTTGCGACTGGGGGGTTAGTGCCTTTCCTTGCTGTCTCTTAACAGAGAAAATGGATTTGTTTTGGAATAAGAGCTGAAAGGGCTTTCAACTAGCAAAATCTTGCTGGATCGCATAAAAAAAACAAACAATAAGCTGACTAATACTATTTGTTCGGCAAGAATAAAAGATAGGTTATCAATTCAGACAAGCTGAAATATATTTAAGAACTGAGCCAAAAAACAAACAAACCGGTGTCCATTTGCATGTAGAGACTGAATGACTCCAAAGGGTAGGGAAGAGATAGAGGGTTCTCCACTTATTTTCCTGTATCGTGGGCTTGAATTTAGCCCTAATCACATAGCCTAAAGCCCAGAAGGGCTCAGTTGACCAAACACATATCAGCTTATACAGTAAGTGTAAGATTGGAATGCCCAGTGCTCACATCACAACTGGCAGCAATCAGGAACACACAGTGAGAATAGAGAATGACCTACCTTTTCACATTGGAGAGTGTGTGTTCCTGCCAGAGTTGCAACACTAGTAGGATGGCATCAGGGGACATTAGGAGGGCTACAACTAACGCTGTTTCTGGTTGTGACACCAGAATTCAAAAAGAGTTGCATCTTTCACATTTTACAAGCACGACATTCTACAAAAAACATCTCCGTGCTTGTGTTATGAATCTCTGTCTTTTCCCCCCATGACAACCTCCTTCGCTTTACAGTAGATGGAAGGAAACAGTCATGGCGGCTTACTAGGAAGTGATCACAGTACCTCAAACCAAAGCAGTGACTCAGACCTGATTGTGTATGGGGGGGGGGGGGGGGAGCACCCTTAGTTCTGATAAATAGGAGTTGAAGGCCACTCAACAGCCCATAATATTTGAACCAGAATATCCTATATAGGTTCTTGTCCTGTGCTTATCACTGCAATATCTGAGCACATTCCAGCAGCAAAATCTGTGGTCACTAGCTTCAATTCAATTCTTTAATAAAAGGAAGTCAGGGGTGGAATGTAAAACTCCTGTAACACAAACAAGGTGATATTCATTTTTTCCTAGGTATGTTGACAGCTCAGGCATAACATGAGTATAATGAATAGCCCATCACAGGCAGTGGAGTGTCATATTGCTCCAATAAGAGAGCACAGAGGGAATAAGATAGGAGCATGATTCTGCATGTTACCGCAGAACTTAAGTTTTGTTTTAGACATTGTGGAGAATTAACAAACAAGTTATAAAGGAAAAGTTAGGAGGTATAAGGGTCATTATAGTCCAGGGTACAGAACAACATTGTTAGGGTCTGGGATGTGCCTGTAAACAGTGTTATACTGAGAGTTTTCTCCGTGGAAATACCTTAAATGGAGCACGCTGCAATATTAAACCTCTGAGAAGAGAGGTGATACAGTGCTCCTAGAGATTTTATTTTTAAAACCCACTTCCTATAAAAGTCACTTGTTTCAAGCACATTACAATCTGGGGTTTTCACAATCCTTCCTCCAACCTAACAAAGGAAAAAAAAAACCCCAAACAGTCAAGTATGGGGTCTGGCACTGGAAACAGCATACAAGAGAGAGTCAGAAATTACACAACAGAAAACTTTTGTTCCAAATTACAAGGGGCAATTGCCCCTTAATTGGCTTTCATCAGTATCATGTAGGAAAACTATTAAACCTGAGATTTTGGCAGCTTTCTTTAAAGTAAGCAATCCAAAAGGTCCCTGTCAGACTCTATTGCCAGCCCCCTCTTCCCACCATTTCTCTTTTCAGCCCAACCTTTGAACAATCATTAACTAAACTCTGGTCTTTCTTCTGGGTGGATTATATGGATTTTTAAGAGAGTCTACATGGCACCCAAACATTTGAACCACAAATAAGGAGAAGGGTCACTAGTACAGAAATACTTTCTGAGCTTCAACACGCCCCCCCCCCCAAATTAGCTCTGTGGTATTCCCAGTAAGAGACACCTTCTAAAAATTATTAAGGCCAGACTTTTCAGTTTTGTTTTTTAAAAATAATTTTGGATGGTTTAACATTAGACACCTGCAGGCTGTTTTTTCCAAAGAATGTTGAGCACTTAAAAAAAAAAAAACCCAACAAAAAACCAAAACAAAACAAAAAAAAGGACATGTCTAAAGCTGCGCATGCAAAGTTGAGGAGCACTTTCAAGAATTTTAGGACCGAATACCTGAAAAACAGTCCACAGCAGCTGCAGTTAGTTCTGTGGCAACCCACTGCAGGTAGACGTATAACAGTACATTGTTAAATAACAAGGATCTGTCCATTTTCTTTAAAAGACTACTATGAACAAAAGCCCCTAACCCTTTGCCAAAAGAAATGAAGCCCATAATGCTTAAACCCACCAGTATGTGTATTATTATGGTGGTGAACACCAATATAAGAAAGGGGAAGATTTTATCAAGGAAATGGATTCCATTGTCCATATTCCACTAGCTTGTTGTATTAACTAGCTAGCTAGCTGAGGTTTCAAACAGAGGGTAAGTTTTTTCAGCTGGTGAAGATCACATCTTCCCTTGCTTGAAATGGTGCAACTACACTCCTTGCTGGCCACCAATGGTTGAAATCAGGGTTTATTCTCAGAATATTAAAGCCTCTCTCTAGACTGCATTACAGTATTAAGCAACATATGTCATCATATACTCCTACTTCAAGTATTACACTTCACTTTTTAAGAGTATATTCAATACAGTCCCTGGGAGTAAAGGAGTGAAAGGAGAGGGGAAGGGTGAAGCCACTGATGAACAGACACATCTTCGTGTTTTTGTAGGGAACAGAAGTATAATCCTAAAATGACATGCATAAAGCAAAAGCAGACAGGTGTAGAAGCATGTCGAGTTAGCACCTCTGTTTGCATCTGATCTTGATAAGACAGTTGTCTCCATTTTAAAATTCCCTTCTCATCCTCAAAGACAGAAAGTGATACAGCCACATGAAACACAGCTGTTCAAATTCAAATAGAAAAAGAACTTAAAAAACCCAACCAACATGAAGAGGCAGATACAAGCCGGTCTGGCAGATTTTTTTTTTTATAAATCTTAGAGAGAGTTAAAAAAATACCCCAAACAAACTGCACTGTAATTAAAAAAAAAAAAAAAAAATCAAGCTCAAAAGGTAGTCACAAAAAATAGACTGTATTTTTCCTCCAAAGATCAAAATTATAACTAGCCTAAAGACATTCATGTCAGACAGAAGTTCAGTGTCCAGAATGATTTTTCTTTTGTAATATAGAAATCAGATACTGCAATATTTTTTCTGCTCAAGAATCCCCTTTGCTTAAACTGCTGAATTGTTCCCTCAACAAATTTTGTGAGTAACTTGCTTTCCCTACAACGTACAAACAATTCTTTCTCCACCCTCAGCTCATCTAAAGCTCTTCTTTTGTCCTGGTTAGTTTTGTTGCATGTTCCTCTACAAATTTACTCAAATGCTCTAAGTCTCTATTCCCGCCTTCAAATTTAATAGGGTTCTTTTTGTTGTTGCTGGGAGCAAAATAGATGGTGGGAAATCCTTCCACTTTGTAGTGATCATTTGTCACGTCATTGGCAGTAGCATCCATCTTGGCAATGACTAGGTTTTTCTGGTTCTTATATTTTTTAGCCAGTTCAGTGTATACAGGTTCCAGTTGCTTGCAGTGTCCACACCAGGGGGCATAGAACTCTATTAGGACATCAGTCTTTGGATCCATTACTATGGTGTCGAATGTTTTACCCACCACAATCTTCACAGGCCCTTTGTTATTTTTTGGTACTGGCTGGGATTTCACAATAGGTTTCAGTTTTCCTAGAAAAACAAAACAGAAAGTGAAGTCAACAAAAGAGGCCACCATTAGACTGAATTAAGTCTCCTCTAGAGAGAGGCTTTAATATTCTGAGGATAAATCCTGATTTCAACCATTGGTGGCCAGCAAGGAGTGTAGTTGCACCAGTTCAAACAAGGGAAGACGTGTGCTTCACCAGCTGAATAAATTTACCCTCTGTTTGAAACCTGGGTTAGCTACTTAATTTTTAATACAACAAGCTGGTGGAATATGGACGGTGAAATCCATTTCTTTGATGAAAATCTTCTCTTTTCTTATATTGGTGTCCATCACCATAATAATAGACACATACTGGTTCATTATTCATATTCCATTGCTAGTATAAAGGACTGCTGTCATTTGAACATACATATTTCATGAGCAAGCATAAGAAAATTTGAGGCTTACCAACCCTTTCAAGTGACTGACAGACACACACAGTGTGTTAGTACATAGCTAGATTTGTCTAGATGCCACTGTGTAGTCTGAGCAACACACAGTTAACCAAGATACAAATGCAAGAAAGGGGCAAGAGATAGCTATCACCTGTCTAACACAGAGTTCTGTTTCAGAAACAGATCCAGGGGGAGGGGTGTGGTGGGGAAGAACAGGACAAAACACCCAACCACCACCAAAACAAAAAACCCAAAAAACACAACCTGCCTCCATGTGCGCACAGTCCCTTTGCCAACCCCACAGATCACCAACCCTGTGTTTTGGGGTTTTTACCTTTTTTGAATGCCAAAATGAATTCCCTGAGCACATCAGAGTCAAACTCCTCTGGTTCCATGGTATATTTCTTGCCACCTTCATCCAGGATTGCAGCGTTAACATCTTCCCCACTGTCAATCAGCCCCAGATCCTTTATTTCAGAAGAATAATCTTCCTCATCAGAAATGGCAAAAGTATATTCAGGGAAGTCTTTGGCCACCTCTAAGACTTTGCTTCTCCAGTACTGGGTAGCTGAAATCATCAGAACACAATAGAATTAGCAATTTCTCTCTTCCCCAAAGACAATTATTTTGGGGGAAGCTCACAAGAGTTAAACTCACCAACACGATAATCAAAACTGAAGTCTACAGTATAGTAGACAACCACTAGAGGACGCTTAGCATATCTCTTAGCATCATTGGAGGTCTTGCGATGACCAACTAGTGGCAAAGCATGTTTTGCCACATGATCCTTTATTTCAGACCCATCAGTAGAATCCTGTTTAAAATAAAAAGAGTGCTGCACTTAGTTTAAATAAATGAATACAATTTCAAGTTGTACATTTCTATTATAATACAGATGTATTTTGTATAAAACATGCACAATAAATCTCTGAGGTCCTTGAACAGGAGAAGTAGTTTATGCCTTCAGTGTGGCCTCATGAAGCCTTTGGAGGTGGAAAAGGCACAATTAAAGTGATTTCATGCCATTTTAGGAGGCAAAAAAAGCTGGTTCCATTCTCATTTGTGTAAGTAAGAGAAGGAGTAACTCCATTGAGGTCAATGGAGTTACACCAGCATAAAACCAGACTGAGGCCAAATCAGACCCAATGTAACTAAAACCAAAACCAAAGTAACAGTTTTGCTCCAAAGGCCACTGAAGTCCATGGAACGATTCCCATTGGTTTCAGTGGGGCTTGGATCAGGCCCTTATCTTAAGGAAATATCTAAATTAACTGGACTATTAAATTCCAGTTGGAGGATATGAACTGCTCATGTATATGAATGAAAAGGGTCTTCATACATACTTGTAATCAAGCAGACTTCATTTTCCCTAATAGCCTAGAAAACTACTCACTTTAAGATCCAAAACATTCATTTTGGGCTCATGTTTTGACTGAAATTTTTCAGGTTGCATGACCACCAGTTTTCCAGGAGTCACTTTCAAGAATTTTGCGATCTCACTGCTGAAGGTGTGGTGAAACTTGTAATCTTCTCTTAAGCCATTAGCTGAGAAATTAAGGTGGGGGAAAAAATAATTAGCAACTAAAAGCTACTGCACCTGAGGGCTTGTTGACACAGCCTTGCAATTTGGACTATGGTGTGTACCAAAGTGCTGCACTGTAACTCTCCCATGTGGATGCTACAGACATGAATTTTGAGGCTCCTAGTTTGCATTAATTTAATCCTCTTCAAACAGGATTACATTAATGCAGACTAGGAACCTTTTAGGTCATGCCCACAGCAGGTTTAAACTAAAACTAGTGTAAAATGGTGAATTCTCTATAACTTGGAAGGCTTTAAACAATGGCTGGAGGACTTCAGTAACTCCACCAGAGATTAGGACCCTATTTACAGGAGTAGGCAGGTGAGGTTCTGTGGGCTGCAATGTGCAGGAGGTCACACTAGATGATCACGATGGTCCCTTCTGACCTTAAAGTCCATGAGCATCCACACAGGAGTTACAACACAGCATTTTTTGGTACCCCGCCCTCCATCCCCGGTAATCCAAACTTCAGGGCAGTGTAGACATAGCCTAAGATTAAAATCCTTTAACTCTAGTTTATAGAAAACCTCCCCTTGCCCCAAGATTTGGAAAGTAGTAGCATCTTAGAGACTAAACTTTTAGAACTTTATACTGCCTCAGGTATTATTATATTTCCAGCCACAGGTGAGAATCTGCAGACAAATTCAGCATGTACCTTGGACTGCACCTCACCTGAAATCTCCCCTGAAATTTATTCTAGTATTCCAAAACCCTGAGCAACTTCAAATAGCAGCTTTATAATATGTATTTTAATATATTTTGGAATAGGCACCTTTCAAAGTAATGTTTCTGGCTCTCTCCCAAATGAGAGACAGTGCAACAGTTTGCTGTGTTGGAATGGCCAGATTAATTGTGAAGCTGTAGAATCATAGATTGTACATAGATGTACTGCCATGCTGGTGATCAGAGCAGCAAGAGCTAACAAGTATGCTTTGCCATGAGGAGAGGAAAGAGGGAATGTCTTGCTGCTCTCTATCCTCCTCAGGTGGATGCTAAGAGGGGCATTGACTGGTTCAAATGATCTGTGTCCAGCCTTCTCCACCAAAGGGAGGGAGGCAGAAATGCTTAGCCTCTTGTATATTTAAATACTGCACTCCTCCCAGAGCACTGAATAGGAGTAACTGGATTGTCAATGATCTGCATGGAGGGACTGGAGAGAAGTGCACCCATCCTCAATACTTCCCCCTTCCTCTTCACTCCCAGCCACCAAGGTAGAGCCCCTATTCTTCAAGCTTCTTCTCCCTCCCCTGAGGAAAATAAGGCCCTTCCCACCACTCTGCGCCCTTTGAGCCCACGACTTTGAGCTTCCTCTGCACCCTACTGCCCCCACCCGGTGCTCATATACCCCAACTCATTAACTGCCTCTCAACTACCAGCCTTGCCTTTCCACACACTCCTCCTGCCGGTTCTGTATCCGTTCTTCTCCCACACCTGGCCTGACTTCCTATTGCAGCCATACATTGCAGCCGGCTTCTTCCCACTGGCTCCCTACTCAAGGAAGTATGAGGCAAGTGTCATCTGGAATAGTCAGGAGGGAGGCAGCAGATGTCAGGAGGGCAGGCAGGGGAGCGGAGACGTCAGGACTGGTCTCTCTCAAGAGTCTTAGAGTACGTCAGCTACCAGCAGACAGAAATCCTCCCTCCTTCCCTGGCACAAGGCACCCCAGAGCTGTCCCTAAGTATTACGAAATAGGTAGCCCTCAGAGGACCTCTACCTGGAGGGTTTGCCAGATTCCTAAGGATTAAAGTATAAACTGAAAAGCTAAAATAAAAATTAAACTCAGAGCAGAAATAGGTGAACGCTCCCCCTAGGCAGTCCATGGGAGAACACAGAAATGCCTTTAGCTTAGTATTTGAAAAATATAATTTACCAGCATCTTGATACAGCTGATAGGCTTTGTCTGTCTCTCCATTAAAGATGCCAATGATTATGACATCATCACCATCCTTCAGAAATTCTTGTACCTGTTTGGTAGCCTGAATCTGTTTGGATGGAGGACCAGCCTGGTCAATCATGTAGTCAACAATACCTGGGACAAAAATGAAAAAAGTTATTTAGAAGATTTACTTGAAAGCAAGGTTCAGGTATTGTGCCTCTGAAGCAATTTCAATCTTGCAAAAACCACATTTCAGTTGGAGATCAAGCTTTCTAAACAGATGTACTACAGCAACAAACAACAATAACAAAAATGCTAAATGATCAAGATTTAGGCCCTCTAATTTCAGGTGTTCAATTTAAGACTGCTTTTCAGAAGATCTGAGCAACTGCTACTTCTACCAAATTCAATTGATGTTGCGATTACCTGGCTCTTCTGAAAATCCAAGCCCCATTTATTTGAAATTGAGCATCCAAAACACAAGAGACCAGCTGAAAATGCTGACTTTAATTCCTCCTGGGTTTTAACCTGGTTAAGAACAGCACTCAACACTGTCAGCACTTAAGTGAGACATCTCTGTGTAGTGGAATGGCTGCCCATACTGGCAGTGCTGTGTCACCTATATATAACTTCTTGTTTTTGTAAACTGGTTTGAGTTGTCTCCCATATGAAAAGGTGCTATAAGTAGGGCCCTACCAAATTCATGGCCCATTTTGGTCTACTTCACGGTCATGGGATTTTAAAAATCCTAAATTTCATGATTTCAGCTATTTCAATCTGGAATTTCACAGTGTTGTAATTGTAGGGATCCTGACCTACAAAGGAGTGGAGGGAAGGGGGAGAGGAAGGTCACAAGGTTATTGTAGGGGGGGTTGTGGTACTACTACCCTTACTTCTGCGCTGTTGCTGGCGGGGTGCTGCCTTCAGAGCTGGGCACCCGGCCAACAGCCGCCACTCTCCAGCCACCCAGAAGTAAGGGTGGCAATACCATGAACCTCTTAAAATAACCTTGTGACGACCCCCCCCCCCCCCTGCCTCAACTCCCTTTTGGGTCAGGACCCCCAATTTGAGAAAACGCTGGTCTCCACCATGAAGTCTGTATAGTATAGGGTAAAAGCACAGAAAAGAACAGATTTCACAGGGAGAGATCAGATTTCATGGTCCATGGTGCGTTTTTCATGGCCATGAATTTGGTAGGGCCCTAGTGATAAATCCGAGGGTTCTGAGAGATTCAGTTAATCCTGTTAATCTAAGCAAGGGAGAGAATGCAGTTTTCCATGCCCTATCACTCCAGCTACACCAACAGCAGAATTGACACAAGGTTTTTTTCAAAATGTTTGTGGTTCATCCTTCCCTCCTCCCCAGCCCCCGCAATGCTAACTCAAAATAGTAAGACCTATTACCATATTTTTCTCGTGGGCCATTGTAGTCAAAAGGCTTGCCCTTGCGGAAGATTTTCAGAGTTGGATAGCCAGAGACGTCAAACTTCTTTGCGAGATCTGTTTCAGCAATGGCATCCACTTTAGCTAGGGGAATTGGGGGGGTGCGTTTGCTGAGCTCCTGGGCTGCTTTCTCATACTCTGGAGCGAGCCTTTTGCAATGTCCACACCTAAAGGAAAAAAAAAGAAAAGGGGGGGGGTACACGATATTTTATAGGTAACAATATCTAGTATGTGCTTCTTATCTTTCAGGCATGTCAAGTGGTGAAATTCACATTTCCAAAATGGAAAATAAGTAGGGATGTTACATTCTTTATTTTTTTCCCCTACTGACTCTTCAGAGAGGTGCTCCCTTAATGAAGGCTGTACCTGACTTGGTTTCAACCACATCACAACATGCCCTCAGCCTATTAAAACATGGACTATCTCAGGGAGGATAAGTGGCACAGAGAGTTACTCCTCTAGCTTTTCACCTGCTGAGAACTACATCTCAGCAATGGATTAGGTTTTGGAGTTTAAAGTGACCAATGATTTTGTCATAGCCTGTGGGGAGGGGAAAAAGACAAACACAAACCACAAACACTAAAACCACAACAAATAGCAGCTAACTTTTCCCTCAACAGATGCTCAGAACTGGAGTAATGGGGTGATAAAAGTCAGAAATGAATCATGTTATAGTGTTGCCAAACACTATGCAAATATCTCCAGATCTATGTGGCTATCTCCAATGCTACCTCCCCACCACATTTCATGAGGAAGAGCTCTTTAAACTATCAAGTTCAGTTGTACGGGGAGCCTTGGCACTGGGTTGCAAAAACCCTGGGTAACACGGTATAAGGAGTATTCCCATTTAAATACACAACTCATTCAAAACAGAATACCATTCTAAGGATGCAGTCAAGCAAGCAAGCCATTTTAAGAAGGGATAGGGTTTATAGGAAAACTAAATTCGACAGGTGGGGGCCCCCAGCTGCCCCTCCCTTCCAGTTTCACAACCATGCCACATCTACGAAAGAGGACAAATTTGCATTTTGTCTTACCACGGGGCATAGAACTCCACCAGCATTATGTCAGCATCATTCACTACTTCATCAAAGTTATCTTGGGTCAACACCAGTGTAGCTTCTGGAGGAGGGGTCCAATTTGGATCAGAAACCTCTTTAACTTTAGCCACAATTGCTGAAAGACAATTGAATACACAAGTTCGTAATGCTGCATATCCATGATACCTGTATCTTTCCTAGTGCTGTCGCATCAGTCTATGAAGAAGATTTGAGATCACCAAGAATTTGAGACATGAGTGACTTGAGTATTGTCTTGGATTGAGCAGATGGCTAGGACCAAGGAACTCCTGAATTCTAATCCCAGCTATACCCTGACTTGTTTGGGCTCCTTTTGTGCCTTACTCCTTGTTAATGGACACCGCAGAAATGCAAACAATAAATAAAAAGTCAGTATTTCAATTCATGCTCCTCTAGATTTACAGAGTGCAAATACAGTACATTGCAGCAAGTTATTTCAATGTCTCCTTTTCTTATTGAACATTTTGGAATGACAGCTCTGGAACAGCCAGCTTTTCTCCCAGCCTGAACTGAAGTACAGTAACATCTCCTTAAGTGTCAAATAAGTAGCACCTTCACAGCCATTGCCAATATACCAATACTGATACTACTGTTAGCTGGCCTCTCTCAGAGCATGAAAGAGTACTATTTTAACAGCCAAACTGCTGTACATTAATAAATTGGTGCGGGTGAGAGAGACTCCATTGGGTATCAGTGACACCCATTACCTGGTGAAGTCATACTGTAACATGAAGCTGTTCTAAAGGCCCTAAAAATAAATAAATAAATACAAATAATCTTGGCCTTAACATTCCTCTTTAAAAGTCAACTGAAATGAAGATGTTGTGCACTCATGAACAGACCGTACAAATGGATCAGCACGTTTAAAAAGCTCCACTTAAGTTGTAAGATGTTACTTCACCTTTCCATTTGCTTCATTACACTGAACTCAGAGAGAGCACTGCTTACCATCTTCTGTTCGGGATCCATCATAATCAACTGCCTGCCCCTTCTTCAGAATTTTGATGGTTGGGTAGCCGCTAACATCAAAACGACCTGCCACAGCAGTGGCTGCAGTAGCATCTATTTTGGCAACTGGAATGGGAGGATCATTTTCCTTCAGAGTTTTGGCTATCTTTTCATATTCTGGAGCAAACTGCTTGCAGTGCCCACACCTGTAAAATCAGAGACATGAACTTGGAGGTATATTTTGCTACTCTGCATTTCCACAGAGGACCTCAGAATTAGTGAGATATTTTTCTTGCTATGATTTCAGATCTAGAATAGATAAGAGTGTCCTACTGTATTGTTTTAGTAATGTTTGCCCCTGCTATACACAATCTCTCCAGTTCTTATAGTCACAACGGTTACCACACGATAGTTAAACTTAGGACACCGCCCTTCCTCACTATGGAAAAAGGAAAGCGCTCTCTCTCTCATATATAATAGTGCACAGTATAGATGTATGATTTCCATTAACACCAGCCAGAGGACTAAATCCCTAAAATTTCCCATCAGCATTTTACTCATGTCAAGTTCTTTATCCTGATCATAATCTAGGAATCTTGATAGGGCTTATCCTTATGATCTGCAGGGTCACTTATGAATGGGTTGGAATGAGGTAAGGAAGAGAAGTGAGAGTTGCCTCTTGGTAAGATGGGAAGGGATCAGGCCACTCCATGAGTTGCAAATCCAAGCTGTTGCTTGTACATAAAAGGTGACATTTTTTACATTTTTTCAGGTGAAGCAGGATAAGGAGACAAAAATGAACTATATTGCACACAAAGTGGTTTTAGAATGTTGCAGCTGAGACAGGGGAAAAACCACACAACACACAAAAACCACAGTCAATACAGCAAATAATTCTTAAACTGCTGTGCATGTGTGGGTCCACCAGAAGACAGAACGCAACAGTCAAGTTCGGTGATCAGGTTGTCAGTGGACGGCTCTTGTATGAAGCGAGAGCAGAAAGGGTGGTGAGCATTAGTTGAATCAGTATGGCAGGTCTCACTCCTATCTTGGAGTCCAAAATTATTGCTGTAATTGCCCACCCAGTAGCTACATGAACATTATTTAACTGATATTGTAAAGTACTTTTGAATGGTAAGATTATTAAGAAGTGCTATCTACATGGAAGTTCGAGGCTCTGACCTTCAGCCATAGTCTCCATTATGACCTCTGTTTTTAATACCAAGAAACATTTATGCTTTGATTTGAAGTTGTCCACGCCTGAAGAGGAGTTTCAGAAAGTTTAAGATCCATTCAGCTATTTTTGAGTTAAAGGGCAACCAACTCCTCCTATCGCCCTCCAAACCACTCCACTGTAAAAACCATAACCGCTATTTGAATAAGGCTACAGCAGAACAACAGAACTGTGAATCCTGGCATAGATGTAACCATCATTAAAGACTTTGGGTGAAATCCTGACCCCCCACTGAAGTCTTTTGCTAAATCCATAAGTAATGATTGTGGGAGGGAAATAAAGACAACTGTGTGAGCACGCATGCGTGAGGAACCACTACGGAGCATGTTCAATCAGCAGCTAAGAAGAAACAAAAGTTGCCTAATAGAGTCCCATCCACCTATGACATCATTGCACACCCTCTCTGTCTGGCCATCCTAGAAATCCATACAGAGGCTGGGGCTGCTGGGACAGCCTGCATGACAGAGAGTGTCTTATTTCCATAGGGAAAACACTATCTTCAATCAGTTTTGTTTAGCATCAAGGCCAGGTGAAAAAAGTTGAAAGAAAAAAAAGTGTTTCAATGTTTTCCATTACAAAGATATGACCATCACACATACGTAACTATGCCCTACAAAAAAAAAGTTGCAGGCAAATTACAGCTACAAAGGTGGGAACTCATCCCTTCCTGATTCTATTCAGATATTACATGATGGAAGCCAATATAAGACGCTAGATAGGTTCATCTAAATGCTAATTGGGACCAAATTTTCAACGTTATCACTAAGCAGAGACCATCTTTCTCACTCAAAAAAAAGTGTTTTGCATTTAATTCCCTTGGCTGCTTTTATGTTAATACACGGTTAAATTACAGTTTAAAAAATAAAATCACAGAGTCAGGCAATGCAAAAGGTTCCTGCAGCCATGCTGACACAGCATCTTGCCAACAGTTTCTGTTCCTATGTTTTCCTTTTCTTTAGTATATTACTGTTTGTGGTGCAAAATTCACTAGATTAAATATATTGGCCTAAATTCTGTTTCCAGTTGTATCAATATAAATCCAGGATAACTCCTCTGAGTGCACCAGAGTTACACCAATGCAAATTGAGTATCTGTAGAATTGGACTACTGAGATGTACAGCAAAATGCTGTTAAAAATGCCAACCTTATGCGGGCCAATTTTTAGTTATACCATATCCCTATTACACTGTTCCACCAATGTCAAGTGGCCTTAAAGCAGGCAGAAATAGCCTCATGACAATACCCTTGAACAGGGAGCTCCCCAACCAGAGAAGCACTGGTGTAAAGGGCCTGTCTTAGCCCTGCTCCCAGCCCCCAATGAAGGGGGATGATCAAAGGCTGGCCAGAGTGCACTGTGTTATGGCTACTTTCTGCTTCTCAGGGCCATGGAGTACCAAGGGAAGCAAAGCCAGCTGGACCTACTTACAGTGGGGAACCCCTGCATGTCTTTGGCATATAGGCAACTATATACGAAGGTAATTTGAAGCTACCTTTGCCTCCCAATTCAGTCCCAACTCCTGATGCATTAAGGGGGTAACTGAGAAACAGGCCCACAATCCCTAGCCATTTTCTGATGCTGGGCTGAATTCTGCCTGGACCTTACCTGGCTGTGCAGTGGGAAGGATGCAAGGGGCCTTCTCCTTCCTTACTTTCCCACATGACCTGCATAAGAGCCAGGCACAATTGCAATATCTGTGGTCAGAACAGCTCTGTCTCTACTCCCCCAGGGATACACTGTGCCCCAAGAGGATAGAGCCATGGCTCTACCTACGGTGTGACGAGCAGTCAGAAGGAACAGGCTGCAGTTCATACATAGGTGCAGCTCCAGGCATACTCCTAGAGCAGGCTGGGGAAGAGTTCTACCTCCCAGGGGTAGAATGCCTCCCAGTGCTACCCCTGCAATCATGCCATTCTACGTCACACCCTATTCTAGGCTCTGCCTAATTGGCACAATCCAGATCTGTGATTTTAGCTATGTAGATTTGCATGTTATTAAGCTGCAAGTGACAGATCTGTCCATGAAAGCCATAAGTGGATCGCACAAACCCAGCTGAAATATGTACACTAAAATAAATTTGACTGACTCCTGAGGAAAGTATTTAATGGAGGGCTCGAACCCCATATTCATATCCATTCAGGATAGAAGGGATATTAAAATGCTGCAAATTTCAAACCTACCATGGTGCATAGAACTCCAACAGCACGGTGTCTTTGTCTGCAGTAAAGGTATCGAAGTTTGCATCATTCAGAACTAAAACACCGTTTTCTTCTTTAACTTCAGAATCATCATCCTCATCGTCATCATCTTCATCGTCATCATCATCGTCGTCAGCATCCTCTTTTGTAATAGATTCTAGAAAAGTGGGGGGGAAAACCAATACAGGTTAGGTTGTTTCAAGTTTAGTGATAAAGCAATACTGTCAGGTTAAAAATCGTATTTTTTAAAAAGTAAATAAAACCCTCTTCAGAATATGATCAGAGAGTGTAACCGATGAAGCTATGATTGCCAGAGTTTGCAGAGAGCCTGAAACAATAGCTCTGAAGTGGTGTCCTATACATTTCAATGGATGCTAATTCAGATGTCAATGAGGATGACACCTGAAATATCAACACAACTGTTCTGCTGCTCAAAGCATAAAAAGAGAAAAGCAAGTACATTATGAATATTTACATCACCATTTCCTGAAGTGTGGGGCATGCCTCCTTGGGTATGGGTATGGGTGGGGCGGAGGGAAGAGAGAAACACAAAGAATCAGCCAGATAGGGAGAGGCATGGAAGACATGTAAATTAGGATCTAAGTCTTTAATACCACATGCCGAGGTTGTGGTGGGTGAGCGTGAAATTGTTTTCATTTAATTTTTTCCCCAAAGTATGGGAAACGCTGATTTTATTCTTGCATTTGCTCACTAAAATTATACTAGTCAGTTTCACTTTCTCGTTCTCAGTTCAGGCGATTGTTCAATCCACAACAAGATTTTCATTACATTAAAAAAAACACAAACAAAACCCCCCAAACCCACCACTTTGGAAATTTTATTTAGATACAATGGTTTCAAAGACTTTATGTGTTGCACCCATCATGGCCTTGCTCCTGCATTGGGATCCTCTAGTGCAAACCCGAGTCCATGTGGGGTCCCCTTAAATGTGCTAGATGTAGACAAATCTGAATAAACAAAGAGCTTTGGTTTTGGCCTTGAATTACCTGACAGTGTTTAACAATGATGAAAGAGAGCAAGAGACTAACTCAGAACACCACTCTGGATATATACTGAAATTAAGGTGTTTGTTTGGATTTGCACTGAGTATAATTTGACCTGCTGATTATGCTGTTGCCAGCTTCAGGATAAATGGGCAATATACCAGCTAAAACATTACAGCTTTCATCAATTCAGTGTTTATTCAGAGTGCTATTTTAAGAGTGAATGTATCTGAAGCATTTCCCCCTTGTTTACATATTTTGTTTTAGGGGGCAACCATGATTCAGGCCATAGAACTTACTAAATAGCCCTCAAATCTACAGATACTGGGGGGAGTAGAGCAGAGAAGAAAGCAGCCATTCAATCCTGGGTGAAGGTTGTCCTAGCTTTGGTTTGTGTAGGTTATTTCTACTGTCATGTTCATTCTTGGTTTGGAATTAAAGATGTCCCCTGTCTCGTTAAGAAGCCACTTGAGGGATCAAACCACACCAGCATCAGATAACACTGATATCATTCAAGAAAAAGTAAACCTTACTGAAGAACTTTCAGGGAGTTAATTTAATAGAACAAGCACTAACAAAGCCAAAACTCGTATTAACGGCAGGAAAAAGTATTGCCACTGCAGAGCCCACATTATTAAAAAGATTATTAATTTCCTCACCCATGTAGTGGTGAATGTCCAGTCAGCTTGTGAACAAACAGATCAGCATGTAGTATAAGACAAGAAACCACGTAGGTGCCTAGCCAGACTTCTCTGTTCCAGGCAGGATTCCCAGCTGGGAAAATGTTCTGGCTGCAACTAGAGTTTGTGCACCCAGGATTAAAGGAACATATGATGGCTAACGGGCAAGGGAGTGGGAATAATAATGGACTACGTTCTTTTCTCAGTTATGTAAGTCCACTGATGTCAAATGAATTATTTGGATTTTCAACAGTGTAACTGAAAGCATAACTGGACCAGAGAGCAGTAGCTTCTAGGGCCACAGGAGGTAAGTTTTACTGCAGGGAGAGTGGCATCGCTCAGTAAGTTTATCCTGTTTTTAACTCCCCCTCAGCCCCAAAGCAGTTTGTATTTCAGGTGGATGTGTGTTACTTTTAATTAACATTCAGCTTTAAAGGGTATCTGATACCATAGCTTCTGATGAAATGAGTGCTTGCAGGAGCCAGAAGGCTTGCAGAGGTTATCTTTCTTAGAGTAACAGACATCTGGATGCAGATTAAGTTTCTTTAATCAACACCGACTACTGTTTCACCTGCTCTCAAGCGGCAACTGCAAACACTGATTTAAAATTGGTCAATGCACTTGAAAAACGTATGTTATTACTTTGTATTTCTAAAGCATTTCTCCACACAGATCCCAAAACACTTAAACATGAAAAAAAATCTCAAAGCATTCCTGAGAGTTAGAAAGTCTCACTATATCCATTTTATAGATAGGGAAACAGAAAGAGGTGCAAAGAATTGGATTTTCAGAGCTGCTTAGCACCCAAGTTTCCAGTAAACTTGTGAACAGAAGCTGCAAGTGAGCAACAAGATTAAAAAAAAAAAACAACCAGGTCTGCACGGGTGTTGAGGTTGCTCATCATTTTTGAAGCAAGTCACTCAAGACTGGATTTTCAGGTCATAATGAAATTCTGTGACAGAAATGGGAAGTCAGTTGAGGACTCCTAGCTGTGTCACTAACCACCAGACTCCTCTGTGTACCATTGCTTACTTATACCCATCCATCACCCTATAGGTTGCAAAGTCAAGCATTCAGAGTTAATTGTCAGAATATTGCCTCCACAAAATGAACTCACAAGACCACGGAAGTTTTGCATGAGTAAGAATATAAGGAGTTCAGGCCTAGTCCTACTACTTTATTAAATGGAGGTCTAATTTTACTGCAGCTTCTGTAATTACCTCAGTATCCTTAAAACGCTTCATAGCTTTCTACAGAAGTACTCCTTGATAGGCGCCACAGATCATTCTACCCTGCTGACAGTAATATTACACTACTTCATTCCCTTGCCCCTTTTACTTCACTGTCAGAAACACAAAAAAGCATCATATTCAGGGTGGATAAAAAAAAATGATGCTCCCCCAATCGGATTTTCTTTTGATTTTGCTATTTAAATTAGAATACGTTTTTCTTTTTTAAAATAAACTTGTTTTGTATTAAATTCAGATTTCATTTTAAATATGTTAAGGTCTAAACTTATTAGGTCTCTTAAAATATTTAAATAAAAATAAATATGCTGAACCCATGAGCTTCTATCAAAAACTTTGAGTTCAAGGCTGCTTTTCTATATAAAGAAAGAATTGGGGACAAACATCTAACTTTTGAGGTCAGGCTTTATAAATATGGCACAATAGACCAGCCTATGTAACTCAGGAGACTCTCATTTTTAGGAGACTTAGGCAAGGGCATATTTGAAAATTTTCCCAGGCTGACCTGAAACAGTCAATTTAATTCACTGACTAGAGTTAACGTCTCAGTTTAATAAATAATTTAGTTGTAAATGTGAAACAGGTTTTGATAAGAGAATTTTATGTATTCAAAATGTTTAATGTTTTGTTTAATAAAAATACATTTTATATGCTGTTTTGTGTGTTTAAATTCTAGTTGCCATCTTACTGCAGCTGGACACAAATCAAGATAAAGTTAATTACCCAGTAAATAAGCAATATATCATTCACCCTCTTCTAACATACACCTCTACCCCGATATAACGCAACCCGATATAACATGAATTTGAATATAACGTGGTAAAGCAGCGCTCGAGGGTGGTGGGGTGGGCTGCGCACTCCAGCAGATCAAAGCAAGTTCGATATAACGTGGTTTTACCTATAATGCGGTAAGATTTTTTGGCTCCCGAAGACAGCGTTATATCGGGGTAGAGGTGTACTAAAATGTACAATTGAAAGAATCTGAAAATATTAAGCTATATAGTTGCTTAAGTTAGTGTACCCGCCTAGGTAGCAAGAAGATGTGCTAAATCTAGATTAAAGGCTCTATTTAGTTGTAAAAAACATTTTTAATGGTTATACCAAAACAATAAGAATGCACTTTTCTTTATAAAATAACTGAAGTACAAAAGAAAAAGTTGATTAAAAAGAAATCCCTGATTTAAAATCAGTCCACCTCTTGCACTTTCAAGAGCAGACTTATAATTTGCTGGTAGTAGAGTTTATCTACTTTTGCTGCTAGTTTCACTAGTGTCATTGCTTCTTAAGAGTGACATTGAGTGTCTACCTTCAAGTCTGCTGTCAGTTTCAGAAGGATAAGACCTGCTAAAGATGTGATGCAAAAACAACCCCGACACACACAGCCCAGCAGATGAAACTTTAAGTTAGAGATTTACATTTTTAAGAGTCAGGTGCCCTGACAGTTACAGAATGAGGCTAGCCTGTTGAGTGACTACAGCTGAAATTGCAGAAGTAGCAAATAAATATTTGCATATAAAGACAGAGGTCTGTGTGGAAGGAAAAAGAGAAATAGCTATAATAAATTTTAAGTCTATGTTTTTCTTTAAGCTTCCTGCAAAAGAAATTGATGAGGCAGTTAAAACAACAAATTTTGTTTAAAAATAAAACCTCACACAAGCAGTCACACCAAGTGACCAGCAAATTCATCAAGTCATTATTGAAGGTTAAACTCTACCCATATTTATGAGAAGGTAACTTCTGATCACTTCAGTGGGAACTGAGCACACACAGGATGGAATTTCAAGAAAATCAACTTGTTGCTTCAACCCTGCCACAGGTCTTAAGAAACATACCAGAACATTCATCCCAAGCGTTGGGTGCATCTGAATGATCTTCATGCATATTTCTGGCTGGAAGTTCGCATAACTGTGGTGGATCACATAGATAATGTTTGCATATTTATCATTAAGGAGCATTTATCAGCAGTAGGGCTATTCAGGTTTTTTTTTTTTTTTTTTTTTTAAAGTTACATATGGTCGCACACCAAACCCCTGGATCCAAATACTAATGACTTTTGCATCTAGATGCAAATTTCACAGCTGGCTCCATGTCTAAGGTCCTGAATCTGAACCAGACTCCATTGAACTCTGAGGGAGTTCAGTTTTGGATTAAAATCTGAACTTTGGAGCTTGGACCCAGCTCCAAAATAAATATGCATATGCATAGGAAACGAGGGAAGGACACTCAATGTTAGAACAAAGACAAAATATCTCCCAGAAACTTATTCACCTGGGGAGGATTCTTTCTTAGTTATAATTAAGGCTACGATTATGTCACAGAGGTCTCGGAAGCCAACCTCCAGGACATTTTCTGCCTTGGGGCTGGAACTCCCAGCCAGCCCCGCCCTCACAGCTCCTAGCTGCCCCAGGTGGACCCCACGCAGCTGCCCAGCCCAGCAGGTGGCTGGGGGACTCTGCAGCTACCAGCTGTCTGGGGTGAGGGGACCCCACATCAGTCTAGCCCCAGGGGCAGTGGGATCCCAGAGCTCCCATGTACCACATCCATGGGGGACCTAGGAGCACCAACAGCAGTGGGTGCTGAACCCACCTACCCCTTTTGTCAGGGATATTTTTAGTGACCTGTCCCTGACTTTCACAAGCTGCTGTGAATTTTTGTTTATTGCCTGTGACCTGTCCCTGACTTTTACTAAAAATATCCCTGACAAAAATTTAGCCTTTGGCTAGAGGGGTGAAAACATTATCTAAGTTATATCTGTTCTAGTTCTTATAGTTTAGATGCTTATGCTACATGTTCTTCTAATGTGATGCCAAAATCAAGGACCTGATAACTTATAATCATTACAGAACCTATGGCACTTTTAATGTCAGTCATTCACAATCTTTTCTGTACCTGTGTTCCCTTTTCCATACTAGGATCCACCTGTTACCACCTTCCCATTTAACAACTTAGGAAGGACATTGTGGCTATCACTCCCAGACACGTGGTCACAACATTGAGCTTGATAAATCCACCGGTAAGAATATTAACCCAGGTGTCAAGCTGAAGCTCCCAGCAGGAAATGTCATAGCCAAACTACCACTCTGGTTCCCCTGCAACTTCAACTATATTTAATATTCTTCTTCTTCACTTCCTATACAAATTTAGTTAATGCAGAGTAACACTACTTAACTGCTGTATCCCCAGACACATGTCTGCATTTCAGTGGTGAAAGTAGTGGCTTGAAAATATACCCCTTAATTAATTCTCACAAAACCCCTGTGAGATAAGTAAGATCTGTAAAATACTTTGTGGTCCACAGATGAAGGGTATTATGGGTATGTAATGGATTACTATTAAACTAATGCATATCAGAGAAAAATAAACCTCCAGTTTACATCTAAAAGTATTTGATATTGGCAGTGTGGTACTGTACTCTGTACACCAGTCATCTGCAGAGAGAGGGCAAAATTCTGGCCTATTGAAGACAATGGCAAAGCTCCCACTAACTTCAATGGGACCAGGATATCATCCTGAGATGTTTGTGAGCAAATACTCTGCAGGTAATAGGGAAATAAACTCTAGGACAGCTGTATTCTGAAAGCTGAAAGTGTTCAGGTGAGCAGCCAAGCAGCATGGACAGCGTCATACTAACACTGTGGCTACACTTGCATTTCAAAGCGCTGCCGCGGCAGCGCTTTGAAGCGCTAAGTGTAGTCAAAGCGCCAGCGCTGGGAGAAAACTGGGGCCGTACTGGGGCTTTGACTACACTGGCGCTTTGTAGCGCCGCAATTTGCAGCGCTGCAGAGGGTGTGTTTTCACACCCTGCTGCAGCGCTGCAAATTTGTAAGTGTAGCCAAGCCCTTAAGAAGCTTCCTAAGAAAGAGTAAAGGTGTCTCCTGATTGCTGTTCAAAATAAGAAGTAAAACAGAGAGAGCAGAATATACCCTCCCATAGTAAAGTTCTCCTGATCCTCATATAGCAAAGCTAGAGAACCTTAATTGTTGTGTTTCCCCCATGGCCCTAATCTTGTAAATGCTTATGCAGGTGAGTAATTTTACACACCATTACTTTCAATGGGACTATTCATCTGAGCAAGTATCTGCAGGATTGGGAGCCAAGTGATTATCTCAGAATCTCTGCTCCCACAAAACTACATAGAGTGTCTAACATTTTAGAGGACAAACAAGAAGATTATTGTTTTAATTTGTGTGTGAATAAGGTTTCCAAAAAACTGAAACACCATTTTATATCATGTCCTCAGTCCAATCTAGACTATAAATTATTTCTAATGCAAAGCAGCTTTGTTTCATCTAATTTTGGAAGTGAGGAAATATGCATGGATGACACAGATACTTATGATTCAACAAAACAAAACTGCAACAGATTATTTGAAGTAAGAGCCCTGTCAGAATATAGAGGTTGTAGATATTCTCAGTATTCTGTGTTCCTTTTAATTTTGAAACACTTGTTATTTTTAATGTGAAAGGAGACTGAGTACTGAGGATGCTAGCGCTTCGTTTTATACTTTGCAGCAGGAGACAAGAAGAATGAGCTGCAAGTCAAAGTACTAATTTTCATAGCCTACGACAAGTAGAGGCCCCATAAATGTGTGTGTTTAGAAGAGTACAATTTAATCACCACCAACATTAATTTAAGTAGCAGTTATATATTAAGAAGCAAGAAATTCTTCAAATATAAGAACAGTTATTTCATGGCATTATCCAGTTAACATTATGTTAACATTTCAATATGGAGTTGTTTTCCAGGCCATTTAGTTGCTTCAGAAGGTCAAGTGCAATAGTTAGTTCTAGTTATATTAACATAAAAAGATTGAAAAATATATTTTTCCTCTGCCAAAATAAGATTAAAGATATAGAAGTTATGAAATAACTTCAGTCTAATTTTTAAACCATGTTTACTTTGCATCACTCCCTCAGGACACAATCCTACAAACAGGCTTTATTCACAAACATGTTTGCTGGAATAGGTCTTAGAAATGAAATTCACCCTATCACATAGTATTCACCTAAGATGTTATCCCTCAAAGTTCTCAGGCCCTGAGCCTACAACTTACTGTGCACAGACACACCCCTTGTACTGCAATTAAAATCAATGTGCAGTGCACCCATATGCATTCAGTTGTGGGATTGGCCCTTTAGTAAATGCATAGGCCTCATGCTGATCCTCTGCATGGAGATTAATTTCTCCCTTGGAATTTCTAACCTTATAACTGAGTTTTTACTTTCAGTGTGAGTGACCCAAGGCAATGAGTTACAGAATACATATCTATAAAGACAGCATAAACAAAGCATAAAATATTTACACAAAAAGAGAATGGTCAGTCTTTAGGTTTCTGCAATGCAAATAAGAATAGGACACAAGCCAGCAGATCAAAAGCAATCAATGAGTTTCATAAATATTCTAAGGGATGTGGCAATTTTATCTAATTTGCAGATCAATAGTCTTTAGAGACTCTAGCAAGCATTTTCCTCATTTAACCTCAGGGCTTTAGGATTACAACTGCCACCTCCTATTTCCAGAGATTTTGGCTTATTTACACTTTAACCCCTACGATCCTCTAACTACCCTTATTTTCTCATATTTTTTCCTGCATTTTTATCATTACTTAACATTTTACTTTTCCACACATCCTCTAATTCTTTTAATTGCTTACCGACCAGCCCTTGCTTCCCTCCCCCTCCACTAGCTTTAATCTATTCCTGCTAACTCAACAAGAGACCTCAAGCATCTGTGTAACAGTACCTTCCCAGGCTTCAGCAGATTTAGTAGTTATCCCTTTACCAACCCCTCCTCCCTTAAATGTTACAGTCCAAGACATTCTAACACAAGCCCATTTCCTTTTCAGGCCTGAGACAAACCAGCTCTCATCCACTGCCGCAGCAGAACTAATCACACACTCACCTCCACCTTCTTCTTCTTCTTCTCCTTGGCAGCGTGCTAATATAGCAAGCTGAGCCAGCCCCAGGAGGAGCACTAACAGGCAGACTTTACTGACATTCATCCTTGCATGTACGAGCAATCCCCTAAAAATTGCACCTTCCACCACCTGACTTGCTTTGCGTCTCTCCTTTTCCTTTCCCCCCACTTCTGTCTCTTCCTCTCAGGGGGCTGGGCCCCCACTACACGCCTGCTCTGAGGTGCCTCTCTCCGATTGGCTGCCTCGGGGACCACCAATCACCAGCTGCCACTAGTTTCAGCGGCACCAGCCCTAGGGCAGAAGGGGTGGGAAGGAGGGGAGAGGACAAAGAAGAGGAGGAGGGGGCGGGAGGTGGAGGAGGAAGGGGCGTGGCTTGCCTGCGCAGAGCGGCCACTTCTCGCCTTGGGATTGGTGGGTAGGTCAGAGCGCGAGGCCATAAAGGGGGCGGGGCGAGGGCGGGCGCTTGCTAACGGCGAGCAGCCCGTGAGGGCGCAACACGTGGGGCTTTGGGAGCGGAGCGGGGCTGGGCGCGGCGCGGCGGGCTCTCGTGGGGGGGAGTTGAGCGCGTGGCTGCTGCAGTGCAGGGGGCGGCTTGGAGGCTGCGGGGTGAGGCTGCGCCGCTGGGGAGCTGCGGCCCCAGGCCCGAGCTGCCAGGGCCAGGCCCAGGCTTGTAGGGCGCTTGACTCTGAAACCACGCAACAAAATCTTTGCTCGTCACATGTAGGGGAGGAAAGGAACCACAAGCAGCTGGAAAAACCCCGGTTCCTGAAGCTGAAGCCTGGGAGGCGGTCTGCACCGTCAGCTCTGATTTTCGGCTGTGGTCTGCAGCTTAATACGACACTTGCTATTGTAAAGCGTCTGCTTTCTGTCCCTAGGGTTTGCTTTCAATCGCTCCCCTACCCCAAAGGCGGTAGGGAGGGGAGAAGAGCCTTAAGAGGAGAACCCTTTTTGCTGACAGGGGATATCCTCTGTTATCTTTACACTCATGCAGGCTCCAATCTGACCAAATTTTTTTGTAAAAAGTAAAATACACAGATGGTGTGACTTCATTCACTTCAGTTTACTTCAGAAAATGAGTAGTGGGGAAGGGGGCATATGCTACAAAGGAGGGTTCTGGGATTATGCTTCTACACATACACCTGACTCATCTGCAAATGATCAAACCAAACTTCAGTTACTAGTGTGACCTAAAACAACTGGGAGATTAGAGAGGATGGGGCCTTAGAGCTGTATCTGTGGAGTGTCTTAACTCCCCCTTCCCAAACTTTTCAGAATTATTAGAGAGCACCACATAAACAAGGTGCTCTAGAAAGCTGGCACTCCCCCACCAAGTGTTTGTAATCTGATTTCAAGATGTTAACTAGGGTAATGGTCCAAAAGCAAGTCAAATTTCAAGTACTTAATAGCATTAGTGTATCCACAATCTCCTCTGTTGCTGCTCTGAACAATGAACAATCTGACTGAGATTATGATTATGTGTGTGTGTGAAAAATTAGATACGAGTTTGCAACATTTATTTTTGGACAGGACTATACATACTAGAGCAGAGCAGATGAATCAGTTAGTAGCACACCCCATTTTCAGAAGGGTGTAATTTCAATCAATGAATTCAGAGAAAAGCAGCAAAAGTAGATGGAAGATTTAGGGATTGACTAATGTCAAAAGTTACACTTTTAAGGGGTAGAGTACTTAAAGGGTATAAAACAAATTATTTAGGATTGTATAAGCTTGTAATTAGGAGTAACTGGATGCAGTGAAGAAAGGGAATTTTAAAAATTTCAGATGTAATATCAATAGAATTTTTTATATTTTAATTTTTTGTTTTGTGTAGCCTCCTTTTATTGGAAAACCTGGCGCCTGCCCACTTCTAAAGGCATTTCCCTCAGCCTAGCGAGAGGGACTGCTGGACCCAGGAACCAAATGAATATGGGAGACAACTAATGGAAAAAACAGAAAAAAAACAAGGGTAGGGGATGACAGAGGGCAGAGGAGAGGACCTCACCAGGAGCCAATGGATGCTGCCCAATGGAACTCCGCCCAAAGGTGTGAGACTAGGGAGGAATGGAAATAGGCCCCACAGTCGCAGAGCACCCCCTCATCCAACATCCTCCTACTGGTGTTATTGATGGTGACTTTGGCCAGAGCCAGGAGGAGGTTGACAAGGAGGCCTCACGAGTTTGTGGGGCCACGGCTAGGGTGTGCAGAAATGAACAGGTGCGGGGAAAAGTGCAGCCAGAACCTCAAGAAGAGGTTCTGGAGGAGCCAGAATAGAGGTTGCAACCTGGTACATTTGAGGTAGGCGTGTGCCAGGTTCTCCCTCACGCTGCAGAAGGAGCCGTCAACTGATGTCCCCGGTGGGCCGTGGGAGCAAGGTGGAGTAGAGTCTGGCCCACTCGGGCTCCTCACCCTCCACAGGTGGTAAATAGTCCTGCCACTTAGGGTCTGGGGGGCGGGAGGGAATGAGACGGTGAGGAAATGCAATGTGTGGAGCACAAGCATGTACAGTTGATCCCTGGGTGTGGTTTGGATGCGAATCGGCTGCAGGGTGCGCAGCTGGCTCTCGGCATCTGGGAATGGGGAAGCCAGGGGGGCTCTCGGCATCTGGGAATGGGGAAGCCAGGGGGGCTCGCAGAACAGGGCCCGATTAAAAAGGTCCGGAGAGCCCAGGGTGAGGGGTGGGTGGGGAGCGCCTTCTCGCAGGGTCTGCTGCAGAAAGACAAGAGAAAGGGGTGACAAGGCAGCACCCACCTCCCACTTTTTCCTACTATAATAGGCTGGAAGCCTTATTTCCTAAGATATTAAGCATGGGATAAAATGGTTAAGAATGTACAATGGTGAGAAATCTTACATTAGGTGAGGGTTGGACTATAACTAAGATAATGTTTTCACCCTTTTAAATCAAAGCCTAAAAATAAAGTGATGGATTAGACTAACACTACTGCAAACTCTCTTTTCCATCTCCTTTTTTGATATTCCTCTTAAGGATCAAGATGTCTTGCTCCTATCCTGTCCTTGATTGAGAGTCGTCTTCTCTTAAAACAACTGCTGAACTTCTCTTTTGAAAGCCATGTTAGAGTGGGTTCAAAATGCACTTGGGTTCAAAAGGCCTTGTTTTTTTCCCATTTATGAGTGTACTAAGTGGATTTTTTCTTGATTAAATCAACTTTGGTTCGATCTTTCATCAGATAAATATTTAAATGTGAACTTGGACAATATTATAATTCACATTTAAAAAAAAACTGGATTTTAAGAACAATTTACAGAACAGGGAAGAGATTGTATTTATATAGCTATTTTGCAGGCATTTTTATAGATGAAATACATGGACCTGTTTTAAAATTTGCCACTAATCTTCCCCTTAAGTTATATTTCTCCTTAACTCCTACAATGTTTTGTTTATTTGACCAGTTATAAATGGTAAATATTTCACTTAGTTGTTCAGTCTTTTGCACATGTTCACTATTTTTTCCATGAGTTGTATTAGGGTTATTACCATTCAGCCTTAGTATGTGCATATAGTGTCTACTGATTTATGCAGGACTAACATGGTTGACATAGGATGATAACTTTAATTTTCTCTTTTCCCTTTTATATGGCAGCATTGCTCTGCAATTCTATTCAAAACAGAAGCAGGGATCTAGCTCCTACCTATATTGGTTGTGGGGATACAATTTTTGTAACCTTGCCACTGAGAAATATGGCAACATTCAGTGAAAACATAATATAATTTTAGTCATAGTTTAAGTACACTACCCCCAAACAAAGACCCCCCCCCAATACACAGCACGCTATAAAGTTGGTACCCACGAGTACAACACAAGCTGTGTATCTATTTTTCCCCTCTACAATTAAAAACACACTGTACCGTACTGTAACAATTATACTGGGATTTATGAACATCAAGTACAGGAAGGGAGATACTGAGTGGTCTGGACTTTTGGGTTATGTTACCAGCTGGGCAACTGACTTGCTCTTGTTATTTTGGACAGATCACACAAACTCCGTGTCTGTTTCCTGATCTGTAAAATGAGGATAATACTTAACCTCATGAGGTAGCTATTTAGTCTGTGATCCTTAGACAAAAAGTCTGCATAAGAGCCCCTTTATTTCATTCAGTTCACAATACTTGCACCCTGTCATAAAAGATGTCATAGTGCCAAAAAATTTAATATCATGCAGTGATTAGTAAGAATTTCCAAGTATTAAATATTTTAGTATTGGGAAAAAATTTAGCATGCCTAAAAGAACACAGATGTCATCACATTGGAAGACCCATTGATCCATCTAGTCTGGCATTGTGTTTATATCAGTGGCCTGTACCTTATGGTCTGGAAAAAAGAAAAACAAACCACACAACCCTCTGGCCAGTTTTGCAATGCTAGACAATAGGGTAAGCCACCAATCAATATGCCTTAAAGAAAGGATGGCAGATAGGGTGGAGTTTGTATCACAACTCTTTCTCTTGGGCTTATAACTTTTCAGCTTAGTTGCTGAAAATGCAAATATTAATCCTGCCTGCAGAATTCATTCAATCCCTTTTAAAATGTTAATGTGTGACTCTTGTTCTGCTGGTTTCATGATGCTTTTGTTACTTTTCACATTAGCCAACCTGTCTGTCTCCTCTCATAAAATGTGACCCTGGTGAGAGCTTTGAAGTTCTCGATAGAGTAGCTTGACCTCATTAAGGTCCTGTGCCTTCTCTCTTTTTGGTTACTGGGCTGGGAACTTGTTCTGTTGATTAATTAGCACTCTGTCTTATTGAGGTAGATTTTTTCAATAACAAATTGACAGTACTTGGATACAAAGTGTTCTGAATGGGGAAAACATTTTGAGATATATGAAGTCCCTTTACATTCAAGAGGTCAATATGTGCTATGCTGCCAATTTTTTTGGTAATGATCGTGCCACTAGTCAATCACTGGTGACTAGAGGCAACTGACATACTTCTAAACGCTATTAGATAAAATGTTGTTAATCAGACTACGGGGTTGTGAGAAGGTATCTACTGGTCACATTTATCTTGCAGTGTATGTAAGTAGCTGGTGCTGGCCACGGAGGCTCATTGTTCCCAGATATCAAAGCAGTGTATTAGTATGTGTAGGTGATGAAAGGAGTTCCTGGGTTCAAAACTGTGGGATAAGTTCTGAAACAGGAGCCATTTCTAAACTGGTGTGTCCAGCACTGCAGAAGAATCCAGCTGATGATTATTCTTGTATACTATCCAAAACTAAGGCCACATTTTTAGCAGAACATGTTCTCACATCAACCATATCATATTGTATTCCCTATAAACTTCACCTTTGATAGCCCAACATGTTTCAGACAGATGACACATTGTGATCAATAGAATGCCTTCCCAGTCCTTATGTTAGTCATCTTTAGAGTCAAAATAATATGTGATGTCCCCCACTTTCCCCAAAAAACATTTGCACATGTGAAATATCCTAGTTTAATATATGTTGGGTCTGCATTCCCACTACTTACTAGTAATGTACAAATAATTACACAAATCAGCTTATGAAAACAGCAGTCATGGGAAAAACAATTGCTATTAAACTTAGCTCTAATAAATCACTACAAACAACTTGTGGCGCCACATCTTGTCTCTTGAGGGCATAGATGTTGGCAGAGAATCAACATTGTTTTAGACCCAGGCCAAGGTCATGCTCCGTGTCACAACACCCTTGCTATGTGTTGCACCCATTCTTATACACAATGCCTACAAGCTTTAAATGTTGTGGTGCTTGCCTCTCCTTGGGTTCCTGTGTTGCTACAGACACTTGACCAAGCCTGTCATCACATGCATATTCTTTGTCTAGAGCAGTGTTTCCCAAACTTTTTTGGCCACGGAACACTTTTTAGCCTATTACCGCATACTTTATAATATTATTTTGTAGTTTGGTTTTCAAATAAAAATTGCATTATTTATGCTCAAATATTTTATAAAACAAAGCAAAAATACAAATTTAAAGTAACGGAACTAACAATTTCTAACTGGAAAGCGCGTATAAAGTAGTACAAAAATCAAGTGCAAGAGTCAAAATTAAAAACAGTGTTCTACTTAAAAAAACCTGTTTTTATATACACACACAAACACCAAACAAATTAGATTTTTACTATGAAAATCTATTTTACAAACAAATACAAATTTGGATTTAATGGGATTGGTGTTTCTGCATTTTTCTATCACCGATTTGCTTAATATTAGGAATAATGCTAGAAAGTTGAATCCTCATGTCAGCATCAAGTCTATTTCTATATTTGGTTTTTGTTGCAGTATAATACGAAAATCCCATCTCTCACAAATAAGTTGTAGCAAAAGGAAGGAGCACTCGAACTGCACGTTTAGCCACATTAGGGTACTCTTCTATTAGGCTGCTCCAAAAATTATTCAGCGAAAGATCCTTAAACTTTTGTTTCAAATCAGATTCAGAAATTAAGTCAATTAGACTTTCATAATCGTGCGCAGTAATGCCATCTGGCTTGGCTGTAATTACAAACGGATTTTGAACCCAAGCATTATCATCAGTAGTTGTAAGAAAATGTTCTAATAAAGAGGCCTACAAGTCACGCAAGTGCTGTAAAATGGTGCTGGAAACTTCTTCATGGACTGTAGAATTTATTTCAGTCAGAAATTAATGTACTGTAGGGAAGCAGTCGAAGTTATTCTGTTCTACAGAAGATGCGCAGACTTCCAATTTCGTTTTTAACAATGAAATTTTATCCATTGTAGTAAAAATGTGGTCATATTCTTTCCTGGCAGTGACAGATTAATTTCATTTAATTTTGCAAAAATATCTGCAAAATACGCAAGTCTCATTAGCCACGAGGAATTTGTCAGACAATCATTAAATTTTTCTCCTGAATTATCTGAAGTGAAGAATACCAGTAGTTCACTACGAAGCTTAAAAAGCGTCACAAGCACTTCTCCTCTGCATAGCCACCTCACTTCCATATGTAAAAGAAGCATTTTGTGCTGACTACCCATTTCCTCACACAAAATTTTAAATAACCTGAATTGAAGTGGTCGAGATTTGACAAAATTGATACTTTGTACTGCTTCATCCAGCATAATTTTCAGATATGCTGGTATTTTTTTTAAACTGCAAGTGCTAGTCTGTGTAGAACACAATGGCTCTTAGTGCTTTCTGGTGCCACACTTATGATTCGCGTTACAGCTCCCTTCATCTAGATCATTGCCCGAGCACCATCCGTACATACATCAATACATTTTCCCCAACTAATTTCATGCTTTGATAAAATTGCAGTTGAGTATTTTTTTCTACAGTCGTGTTGCTTTGCAGAGATTCACATAAGAGCAGGTCCTCTTCAATAATATTATTAAATCTATATCGGACAAATACTAGTAGCACAGCAAGTCCTGAAACGTCAGTGGAATCATCTAGCTGCAATGAATACTCATGGCAAATTTTCAGTCGGCAAATTAGCTCTTTTTCTATGTCATTAGCAAGATCTTTAATACAGCATGCAACAGTATTATTTGACAACTGTACAGCATCAATTTTTTTAACAGACTGCTTGCTCAATATGCACGTTACAATATCTTACGCGCAAGGCTTGATAAGCGTTTCTCCAATAGTGTGACCTTCTTCGGCAAGCGCTATATGGTAACTTACTTGATAAGATGCCTCTGTTGCTAAAACAGACAAGGAAAGTGCAATTTTAATCATTGAAAGTTTACAATTTCCAAGTGAGTCGCGCTGATAGTTGTGCTTTTTCCTGAGCTCTATGACATACCGTTGGAATGCAAGCAGCTTTTCATTGAAGTCAACAGGTAGTCTTTGTGCAAGTGGTGTCCTGCGTCTTAGAGAGAGGCCATTTCTGAGCATAAATCTACGGCACCATCCAAGGCTTGCTTTAAATTCATGCCTGGGAATTTTTAATTCACTGGCAATTTCTAATGCCTTCAATTGTATGATTTTTCGGGTGACAGCATTCCATTTTTTCTTTGCTCTTGAATGAAGGGAAGCACTGCTGCATCAACTTCACAATACCTGCCTTTCTTAGGCCCTCTGAACAATTTCCTCGTAGAAGCAGAGTTTTCTAGTTTCTTCTGCATCAGTTTCCATCTACGTACATTTTTCTCATCTAAGTCGTATTTTCTGACAGCTTCCCTATTGCTAGTTTGTTCAGTGTATTTTAAGACTTATCTTAAAGTTTGAATTGTAACTTCGCCTTTTCCCTTGGCTGGTTGAATTTCGAATCTCCACATGATCAGCCATATTGGTATTTTAAGTTAGCCCCTGTACAAAAAAAAAAACCCAACAACCTCATCCTCAACTCTCAGCCCCCTCACCCTCTTAGCCCCCTCTCCTTTACACGGCCCTTCCTTACCCTCTTAGCCACCTCCTTATTCTCTCAGCCTACCTCTCCCTCACACAGTGCCCACTACTCACCCTATTAACAACCTCCCCTCAGCCCCCTTCTTCATCACACAACCCCCTCCTCACCACTTATCTCACGTTGTGTCACAGCCGATAACCCACTCTCAACTTAAGCCCCTCCCACTCCCTTTATTCACCCCCACAGTGAACTGCTCACAAGTATGGTAAATACCGGTACCGTAAATACAAGAATCATAAAAACCAAAGACTCATAGAATCATCTGATCTAATATCGACCGCTGGAAATACCGGTACCTATATACCATATACCGTATCCTCCCGAGATAATACCGGTAAAAGTAAACAAACGCCCTTGGCTGCCAAGTCAGCGTGCAGAGCTACGGATACCTCACAGGGACGTAATGCTCCAAAGTCAGCATGGGGAGCTACGGATGCCTCACAGGGACGTCATACCGGTAACTTGTGGGCTTCTCCAGCAGTGGTGTGTTGGCATGGTGGCTCCTGTCCGGCTGTGTCCCAGATATCCCGGTTGAACTCGCTGCTCCAGTTGGTGATTTTTGAGTGGGGGGTCGCGGTCATCATCCCTGCAGGGGCTTCGGTTGTCGGCAGTGGCCGGCGGGGTCTCAAGAAATCCTGGTGTGTGCCCGAACCCCTCCCTCTAACAGGAACAGCACTCCCACCCAACCCCGACAGGTACTTACCGTTGTTCACATATACTGGTATTTTTATTGTTTTTTTTTTGCAACATCCCGATTTTAAAGACTTACATTAGGGGAAAAAAGTGCGGCCTATACTTGGGACAATACGGTATATCAAGGTGGGTCAGGTAATATATTTTATTGGACCAGCTTCTGTTGGTGAGAGAGAGAGACACACACAAGCTTTTGCGCTTTCACAGAACTCTTCTTCAGGAAGAAGAAAGAACTTCATGAAAGCTCCAAAGCTTGTCTGTGTCTGTCTCTCTCTCTCCCCAACAATAGTTGCTCCAATAAAAGATATTACCTCACCCACCTTGTCGCTCTAATTTCCTGGGAACAACAGGGCTACACCAACACAGCATACAAAAATGCAAGATTCACATGAACAGCACAGAGTGACCACCATCACACCAAGGCACTATGTTTTCACGATTCATCTTAGCATAAAGTTATCATCACACCAAGGAAGTAGCACTATCAGCACAATGAGATAAATGTAGCCACATGTGCATGCCAAAAATTCACAGTACAAGCACACAGGGATCCACACAGCAGGATAGTAGTGTCAGTTTACCTCAGTCTCTGAGTCCATCCCCACTAAACTAAGTCCAAAGTTTCAGCTAAACACAAGGGCACCTGCAAATAGTTGTACTAACAGCAGGATCTACACTGGCACAATAGGAGGAGTTGCATGTCAGGGCACTAATTCCCAATCCCAGTGCAAGGCAATATGGGATCCAGGCACCAGGTCCTTAGAACCAGAATTTGTACTCACAGGAGAGTGGGATGAAATTAGAGAAGTTACAGAAGGCAACTCCCAAGAAACAAGGCATTGACCAAATGGCTGGGTGGATGTTAAACAACCATCACCAGCCATTGTGTGCAGCAAGTGAATGACAATTAGTAACGTAATGACCACCATCACCAGAGAATTACTCAACCCTGGGACTCAGCAATGCCTCCCCCTCCTCCCAACATGATCACAAGCCCTTCCCTTAGGAGACAATTCAGGTTTCCCCTGATAGGAGAGGGAAAAATCAGGCTACCTCTCCCTACCCCCCCAACATGGTGCCTGGACTTGTTTGCCAGAGCACATGGACTAAACTAAATACATACTACAACAGTAGATAGTTGGTTCCAGCCTTCCCTTGGGAGACAATTCCATCCACACCCCCAAGGCAGAGATTGTACTGCTGTGAAGATTTCCCCTAATAGTCTGTTTTCCTCTCCTACCCCCCCACCCCTATCCCTTCCCCAGTGCCTCTTCCCTTCCACCCCTCACCCCCTAAGAGGCAGTCACCCAGATGCCAGGGAGGGGGAACCAAGACACTACATGGCCACTGTCTCTGAGAGGCAGGCGTCTCTGCCTGGGCAGGGAGGGCAAGCAGGGACACCACACCCCACAGGAGACGCGCCCCCCCCAGTGCCTGTCCTGGTCCAGCTGCCCCGGTGCAGGGGATGTTTTTGGAGATGCCTCTGCTGAGCCCCCTGCCCCCCACCATGCAGACGGCTATACTACCAGCAGCCAGGTGCTGGCTCTCACAGCCACTAGGAGGGTTTCCAGTCCCCCACCAAGCCACCCTCACCACAAGAAAGACCTCCTTTGAAATACACTTACCAGCTGCTGCTACTGGTTGCCTTTAGTTGGGTGAGAGGTTAGGAGCTGCTGCTACAGAGCCAGAGAAAGCACACCTGCCACAGTGCCACAAGAAGCAGGTAGGAGAAGGAGGTGGGGTCTCTCAGCTGCTCAGCCCCTTGCTCCAGGAGCAGTTCCCCTCACTGATTGGCCGGTGGCCAAAAACCAGCTAAACAGTGAGCACTCACACTCCCCTAGCTAGCTACCCTACTGCCCCCGCCCCTGCCGAACAGCTCACGGCTTGT
Source organism: Mauremys reevesii (assembly GCF_016161935.1). NCBI lineage: Eukaryota > Metazoa > Chordata > Testudines > Geoemydidae > Mauremys > Mauremys reevesii. The sequence continues at coordinate 99,143,344 of NC_052624.1, forward strand.
GGGCCCCCACTGGCCCCATAAACAGTTGACTGGTGGGTGCCCCTGCCCCCTGTAAGGGCATGCCCCGACCGACCTTCTTTCCCAAGGCCCCAGCCTCCTCCTCCTCCCCCCCAGGATCCCAGCTTGCTGGAGCTCAGTTCTTTCCCCCTCCCCTCACTGATTAGCTGTCTGTCTCCTTCCTGCTGGAAGACAGCTAATCGGTGGGGCAGGGTTTATGCAGCACACTAGGGGAAGCCGGCAAAGCCTACCTGCAGGACCCCAGCTTGCTGGAGCTCAGTTCTTCCCCTCCCCTCCCTGCCGTGGGATCAGCTGTCTCCCTCCTGCTGGGAGAGACAGCTGATCAGCGGGGGCGGGGTATGCAGCAAGCTGGGGGAAGCCAGGCAGGCCAAGCTTCAGAGCTGAGCGTGGGCCCTGCCCCAGGTGCCATGGTAACCCTGCCTAAGGCGCAGCTTTTTCGAAAATGTGCTGAGGGGAAGCAGCTGCTTCCCCTGCACCCCACTAGCTACGCTACTGGGTGAGCAGCTGGGAAGAGCGAGGGGGACGCTGGGAAGTGGGTCCAGCACATGGAGACATCTCAGCCAAGAGGCTCTGCAGGCCAGACTTATAGGGGGATTGTAACCCTGACAGGGTGGTGGTGACACTGGGAAGAAGAGTCCTGCTACCTAGAGCCTGAGAGTGTGTGGCCACCGCCAGAGCAAGTGTCCGACCCACAGCATCCCTGCAGCACAGTCAGAGCCTGAGAAGGAGGCCTGGGACCTACAAGAAACAGACTGTGAACTGCCCTGACGTTCCAGAGACACTGTTTGTAATGTTCCCTGCCACAGAGCGGGGTGATGTTTCCTTTAACCTTTCCCATTTTCCTTATTCCTTTTTAAAGTAATTGTTAATTAAAGTATTGCTTTAAATTGTATGTAATGATCAGTGGGTCAGGAAAGCATCCAGTGCAGAGAGAGTACCCCAGAGTGGGGACACCCTAGCCCCTGACCTAGGTGACCACGGGAAGGTTGGGGGTTGAGCCCCCCAGGAATCCTGGGCCCAGCCTTGTTGGGGTTACGAGGACTCTGCCAGACAGGAGAGTGCCAGGGGAGTCCTTGAGGGCAGGGAGGTCTTTGGGTAAAGGAAGTGGGAGCGAGGACTCAGATCCTTCCGTTAGCCCATTTCACTGAGGTAGTGTATAAGCCAGGAAAGTTCCCCACAATAGTGGGACTATTATCCAGCTTACATAACAAACACGTGGATGCTGTAGAACTGATGAATAAAATTGTTTTTAATTGTTCACTTTATCAATGTAACTTCTGTTCACTGTTTGCCATATTGTAATTCAAACCCCATTTTAAAACACTCACTCCATTTTGTAAAAGCTTCCTCCAACCTTCATTTTTGCAAATCCTACTTGTAAAGTTGCGTGGCCAGGGCTCAACCCTTCCCGGGGAGGAGGGGAGCCACACCGGCCTGCTGCTCTTAGGCGGGTCCTGCCTTGTGTCTTCAAGGCTGTGCAACAAGGCACAAAGTTAGTTAGGGCTCAGTCCTTCTGCTACAAGGCTGAGCCACAACACAAATAGTTCAGGGAGCCCAGGCCCTTTTGTGCAGGGGCTGAGCAACAACACAAACAGTTCGGGGAGTCCAGGCCCTTTGGTGCAGAGCTGGGCAACAATACAGTCAGTCTAGAGGCCCAGTCCCTGGATCAGGGCAGGGCAACAACAGTCAGGGCTCAGGCCCTCTGGTGCAGGGGCTGAGCAACAACACAAACAGTTCAGCATACAGGCCCAGGCCCAGGATCGGGGCGGGGTAACACATCGTTAGGGCTCAGGCCCTTGGGCAGTGCTGAGCAGACAAATGGTTTAGGATACAGGCCCAGACCCTTATGCCTGAGCGTTGGGTGAGGGGGAAGACTGCCACCTGTGAGTAGGGTGGCAGGGGGGACGCAGGCCCATCCACTCCACTGCGTCCCGGCCCGGGGCCCCAGCAGCAGCTACCACCGCTGACGGTCAGTGGGGATCCTGACCGCAACACACTGACATAGGCACTGGTTGATCTGCAGCCTGACTGGGGTCGGCTGCCCCCGGGCCACTTCCCATTTCCCCCTCTGGGCCTACCTGGTCCGTGGCGTCCGCTCCCGGGAAGTCCCACAGCATGGGTTCCTCGCAGCCCGGGCTGGGGGGTAGATCCGGCAGTTCTTCTGGGAAGTCCGGCCAGGCTTCCTCCGGGGGCTCCTCGGGGTAACAGCAAGGGAGAGGGGGAGTCTCCAGTGGCTCCTCCTTGTAGCTGGCACGGGGAAGCTCTGGCGGGTCCTCCCAGTAGCGGGCACGGGGAAGCTCTGGCGGCTCGTCCTTGTAGCTGGCACGGGGAAGCTCCGGCGGCTCGTCCTCATAGCTGGCATGGGGAAGCTCCGGTGGCTCCTCCCAGAAGCAGGCAAGGGGAAGCTCCGGCCAGTCAGGGCAACTGCCCTGGGCTCCAGCGGCTTCCCAGTCCCGAGCCCTCTCTGGCAGGTCTGCTCCCAACAATGGCTGGGCTTGCACTGCGCTCTGACTGCCGGCTTTTATACTTCTGGGTCACCGCCTGACCCTCTGAGGGGCGGGCTCGCTGCTCTGTAGCCCCGCCCCTTCCGGTGCCCAGCAGTGCTCAACCCTTCCCGGGGAGGAGGGGAGCCACACCGGCCTGCTACATTGCTGAACTCTTATTAGTTTAGTTTAGATGTGTGACTGAGGTATGTATGAGTGATGGAATCAACCTCCAGCCCCAGCCTGTCCTGATGAAATAAAGTTCAAACACCACCGGCTGAAGATGCAGACAAGAGCCCTAACAAAGTAAGAAGAGTCCACCCTAAAAAGAAAAGGTACAATAGAAGGAAAATCAAAGCCAGGTCCGAGTCTGAAAGTCACGCCTGGAATTGACGGGTGATCAATCACCAAACCCAGAGGCAGTGTGACAGAGCAAGACCTATAGACTCTGGATTCAAACAAAAGCCTACAAAAAGGATGGGTGAGATGAAAGACTTTGGAGGGTAACATTCTGGTGCCAACATGGAAGGGCATCGGTGCATGCCCAACAGAGACCCAGCTCGTCCTTGTGCCCGGCTTTCCTGGCCAGTTAGCCGCCACAAGCTACGAACCCAAGCTGCAAAATCAAGCCACGAACTCAAGCTACATTCAGAACTGGTAACTATGCAGCAGCTGCAAAACATCTGATGGATGGGTGTGTGTATGTGTGTGACTCTGTGTGTATAGGTATTAGGTATAATGTGTGTGTATAAGAATTAAGATATTAATTATTGGTCATAAATCAAATTATCATAATAAATGTGGTATCTTTGTCTTGCCCCCCTGAAAAGATCCTGTGTAATTTTGTCTGTACAACAACGTGGGAGATTAGGTGTGTGCGAGGCTCTTCCTCCTCCCCTCCCTAAAGCTGCAGTAGGAAAAAGGTCTTCCCCTCCCTGGAGAATGCTGACTGAGCTTTTATATGCACCATGCAGGTTCCCGGGCGGCTGAGGAGGTGGTATCTGCTACTCAGCTTCCCGATTTCATCAATCCAAGGGATTGGGAAGCTCAGTAGCAGATACTGCCTCCTCAATCACCTGTGAACCCGCATGGTGCATAATGAGCAAAAGAAAACCTTCTGGTGGAAGCTGGGAAGCCCCCTCCCAGACTGGGCAAACCACAAAACCCAAAATAAAACCGGTTGCAAACACACAGGCCTCAAACCCCACAACAAGCAACTCTACAAAATGTGAAAGCGACTTGAAAAAAAAAAAAAAAGCCCAGTGATTTGGTCTTTGACCAGCTAACTGCTCAGTTAACTGATCTCTCTGTCATCCCATACTGCATGGCTCAGTAGCCACCAATCTTGTACATGCTCACTGTTGTTGTTTTCATTTACCTCAGAGTTGTGATTCTGCACTGATCCACACGCACACACATATCTGGCTCATTTCCAGGGCATCATTTTAGAAATCCTGGGTTTTCACTGAGCACGCTCAGGGTCTGCAGCGTTCATCTCAAGGTGGAATGACTTTTTCTTATTTGGAATAAAGATTAGAAAACCCAAGTGGAGACTTGAGAATTTCTCTAGTAATACTGGTGTGACCCTATAACGTTGTAGATCTTGGGTCTCCGACATGTGCAGGAAGGTATGACATGGCTAAAAGACCCCGTTAACATAAAATATGGTCATATACACAGGGGCTGACATTTGTTTTTTTCCAGTGAGTGCTCCTCTCTGTTCCCTTCATCCCCATGTGAGTGGTGGGCTGGGCTTCAGGAGGAAGAAGCTGAGTGGAGGCAGGATGTTGGGGGAGGTGCCACAGTCCGGGCACCAGGGCCCGCAAAAGATTAATTGGGCCCTGTGGATGCCGAGCACCCCCTATTGTTTGTTTTCAGTGGGTGCTTGAGTCCTGGAGTTGGCACCTATGTCATACATATCCTGGGTCTCAACCTGAGCCCTCCTGGCCCTTCTCTTCTCTTTTGATTGCTTGTTTACAAACATATGAAAGAAACGTAGCTTGATGTTTTGCTTCAAATGGTGTGTTTTTGCATCCCTAACTAGACTAAGTAACCCCAGAAGGCTCTCCTACAGCCCTACCCCAGAAGTAAGGGCTGTCACTGTTTTGGTAATTCCTATTTTCCAACTCCAGTAGCTATTCAGACTGGGGCATGGACTGGCTTTTGTTCTGTGTATGTACACAATGCTTAGCATAATGGGGTCCTGGCTATGACTGGGATTCCTAGGCACTTCCACAATACAAATAAATAATAATAATAATAGTAGCTAGATCTGACAGGCTCCATGAAACATTTTGCTGGGCCCAGAGCAAACTCATAACATGGGCCACTATCTCATTGCACACAGGTGCACTAATTAAAGAAAAATATATATTTTATTTGTAAAATGGTATGGACAGGCCTTATTACTTTACAACTTTACTTTTCTGGCCTTTTACGTCGTGAAATCATGAGTGACCCCACTAAAGAAAATTTGTATTGAGAGTTCACACACAATAGACAAAATAGCAAGAGGACTTAAGTTTTCCGGTGCCATAGTAGATCATCTGCAGTTTTCAATGACTGCCAGCTTGCTGAAACATCTTTCAGCTTCTGTAAGTCACTGTCAATGTGCAAAAAATTCACAGAACTATGCACACTTCACTAAAAATTAGTTGTAGCTTTTTGTTTAAAATCTCATTCATGTCGATAGCTTGACATAGTAAAAGTAGACAAAATTCACTGAACAGTCATGGTAAAAATGTACAAAATCAGGGTATGGTGACGGCAACAAAAATGTGCAACAATTTAATAATAAAGTATTACAGTTAATGTTTACATGAAAAAAATTAATGCAATGGTTATTTCCTTGTCAAAATAAACTATTTAGAAAATACATATATGCATATTGTGCAATTATTTTTCAGATAGAAAATAACCAATTTAACAAAAATAACATTTTTAGTAAAGTCCCTTTAGCAAACGGTTGCAATTTTGGTATAACAAATTTTACATGGATAATTATTTTTTATGTGGTTTCTGTTGTCTCCAAGCATATTTTTATAAGATGAGATGGAGCATTCTGCATCCATGCTATTGACTGGTACTGCAGAGCATTGCAGGGCAACTACTGACAGAGCTGGGAATCTAGCCATCATGCTTCTCCAGAACTGGAAAATGTCCTCGTTCCTCTATTCTTGAACTGCCCCATAGTAAACCTAATATTCTCTCTGTGCTGACAAGACAACTGGTGCCTCCTCGTACTGGGAAGGGGGCACCATCTAAAGAGTAGGACACGTGACCTCCCCACGTTACTGCTCCCTAGCTGATTTATAAGAAGCTGGGACAGTATTTTTCATTATTTAAGAGCACCGTGTACTACACAAATATAAGTTACTCTTTTCAGCTGCACCACCCAGTGAGATTCATTGTGCTCTAATAATGTAAAAAGGGAAAACAAATAAAAAAAATAAGAACCTCTCTCCCCAGTCCTTCCCTTACACAACCTGAAAAATGTCACCTATCTATCTAAAATAAACCCATTTGAATTATTCAGAAATGTATTGTTAAAGAGTTCCCCAAAGATTCTAACATCCCCCTGATGTCTCCTGGCCTCTGTTGCCTCTCACCCCCACTTCCTCCCCAGGCTCTCCCCCCCCCAAAATACCCCCATGGTTCCTGGCCCCTGCTGCAGATGCCCACCTTTTCTGGCTCCCACTGCTTCCCTCAGACCAGATGACTGCTGGCCACTGCTGCTGCCCCGACCTCTTCCCCCCCCCCCCAAAAAAAATCCTCCCCATCCCCCATGGGTCTTGTCCTTCCCCAGATCCCCTTCCTTCCCTCCCATTGCTCTGAATCCCCAAGCTCCCTTTGCTCACCCCAGGCAGTGGCACTGAGGGAGGCTAGTCCAGGCATGTACCTAAGCAGCAGGTAACAGTAGCTGTGGGACAGGAAGGGACACACACAAAAGCCTCCCCATGCCCCCTCTGGCAGAAAGCTGGACTGAAAGCCCAGTCTTCCTTCCCTGCTCTGGGTGCCATCTAGTATGGGTAAGCGGGATCGTTAATTGCTGGTGGCTTTTCCATGCACATGTGTCTGCTGCTGCTCTGACTTAAAGTGGCAGAAATGTGCTCCCTCCTCCCCTTAGCATCTGGGGAGAGGCATGTAGCCCTTTATGCACCTCCCACAAGTCACCTTGAAATGTAGTCTTCAAACAGTGGTATATTTTCAAATACAGTGGTCTCACAAATGTCAAGGTATTTTGCTTGATTTTGGCTCAAATACATGGCATGATGCACTGAAGAAAGTGTCAGCAGATTGGCAAAAGTGGGAGATTGAGTCACTGTCCATGTATGACTTTTTTTTTTAAGCTTTCTAAGAATGCTGTTTTTGCTGTTTGGTGTTGGCAAGTTTCATCGCAGTTTTCTTCCTACAATGCAAGATTATACGTGCCATTTTAGATTTGAGCAAAAATGTGAGCTCTTCATAAGCCATACGCATGTTCATGATTTTAATCAGTCACATCCCTACCCTTCCAAGTCTTCATTTGGGAACTATGAAACCATTTGACGATTTTCCTTCTTTTCCCGTTGGGGATCTCTATTTGGTATACCGTGGGGACTGCTTTCTGCACAGCCTTAGCAGGTCCCATCCATCGTGGACTCAACATGTGTTCCTTTTCTATGAACGATTTATACATAACTAAATCCCCCTGTTCCCATTCAACGAAGGTCAGGTTCTGATTCAGTCTCTGAACCATGGTTTTGCTGTTATGTTTCAAATGGACTGCTACTGATTTTTGCAGTTCTTAGATACATGTTAGCAAGTTCTTGATCAATGTCTCAGTCACTCGACGTGGTTGGAACTCGTCGGGTGAGTTCTCCTAGGCTGTCCGAACAGTACTTCATGGGGACTGAATCCATGTGAGCCTACGGTGGATCTTATTGCCGATAATATGATGGGTAGCTTTATATCCCAGTCCCTACCAGATGCTTCCACTGCCTTCCTCAGTGCGTTCTTTAAAGTGCAGTTCGTTCTCTCCACCAATCCTGAGGACTGTGAGCGTCCCGTGATGTGGAACTTCTGATGGATTCCTAATGCCAGGCATATCTGTTTAGTAACCTCCCCTGTGAAATGGCTTCCTCTATCGGAGTCCATTATCTCCAGAATACCGAATCTACTAAACGCATTATCCATCAGCAATTTAGCCGTATGTAAGGCAGTGCATTGGTTTGTGGGGTATGCCTGTACTACTTACTGAAGGCATCTATTACCACTCGACAGTGTACATTGCCTGTCTTGGATTTTGGTAAGGGTCCTATGTAGTTGATTTGAACCCTTTACGTGGACCTTTCACCTTCTGATGCTTCAGTGGCCCTTTCCGAATATGGTGGTCCGGATTGTTTGCAGCACATGGAAGACAGTTATCAATGAAGTGTTCTGTATCTCTAACTACCCTGGGCCACCATCCCACAGTAAGCAATCTATCTAACATTTTTCCTGCAGTTAAGTGTCCTTGATGGTGGGCTAGTTGAATGAGCTCTAGTCTAATAGCTGATGGAATCACCAGCACTGGAAGGGATGTGGTCTGGCCGCCACCTTCTTTTTGTGCCATTATTAGTCCATTTGAATCTTTAAATACTGTCCATGATTTGTTCTTGCCCGTCTTCAACAACTGATTTAATTCTGGGTCCCGCTGTTGCAATTTGATTTATGTCCACCCAGGTCTTGAGAGGGTTGTCGGTTCCAATGATTCCACTTATCTTTTTGGTTTGTCTCTTCCACAGGGGTGTGGTTTTGGCAGCATGTTTTGCCATTTTATCCATTTGATTGCTCAGGACCGTTATCTCAGCCTGGTTACACCAATGGGCCAGTGGCGTAGCCAGGTTCTAACATCAGGAGGAGCGAACACACAAAAAAGGCACCACCTGACATATCAAATTACTAATTACATACTTTTAAATTCGTTATACATATTTATTTGTACTTAAAATAAAAACACAAGAATGATCCAGCCACAGAAGGGTTTGCACAGCCGGCATTTCGCAGGAGAACTTTAGATTATACTTTAGATTCTAGAAAGTAAATGACAGAATACAGTAGTTTATAATTGTCACGGGTTTAAAAAAAAATACTGGCCATTTTTTCCAGTTACTAATTTCATTTTAAAATTAATCAATGAAATGCACTTTATTTATAATAGATCATAATACTAAAGTCACCAAAACGGCATGACAAATACATGTTTTATGAGAATTGGTGAGCAAAGATCTCATAGCTCTTTGGGGTTGGACAAAGCAGTAATTTCCCTTAAAGTAGCTTTATTCATGGGGTTTTTTTTAAACAAAAGATATCTCTACGACACAGGTTGGCAGTCTAACATTTTTGAAACAGTGAGTACTGAAAGTTAGGGTTTTTAACCAATTTAAGCTGTGTACACCTCCCCCAACAAAAAAACAACAAAAAACAAACTTCTTCCTGCTTTCCTATCACCAGTTCTGTTACTACAGGAATGAAATCTAGACATCCTGTAAAATAGCTAGTTCCATATTGTTCTTCAAACTTCAGATCAGTGAAATGCAGCTTTGCATTTGAGATACTATATGACTGTAGTACATTTTGCACTGCCTGCATCTACACTGACATCAGGAGAGAAGAGGACAAGACTGTCCCTAGCATATATGATTTTTTTCAAAAAAGGTGAGATACACCCACCCACTATCAATGCAACAGGAAGAGAGAACAGTAGCTGGGGCCAAGAGAAGATGCAATGAAACCCTCCTGTACCCACAACTGATATCTGAAAAGCATCAGTCACTCTATAGATCAAAGAAAGAAAGAGCAGCCAGTATTCAGATAGATAGGATCCTTATGACCTATATAGGAGAAGTGCACTTTCTAAGTAAACTGTAACACTTTCCCAACAGAGTTTTCTTATGGACTTATTTATTAAGCAAAAATTAAGATTAGGAGTCTGATTTAAATCATGTAAATTTTCAGTTTTCATTAACTGTGGAACTATTGCAGCTACTTTTATTTTACTCATGCCTTCATTAAAAGCTACGGCGTTATAACAGATAATTACAAAGACTAAAAGCACATGCTTTAATATAATTAGGACCGGGCCACCCAAGATGAAAACTACACCATGGAAGAGTCCTCCAACCAGATATTTGAGGCCAATCCCTTTATCGATGGAATCCTCAACCAAAATGTGAGGAAGGAGAAGAGTACACCCTCTAACTTTTGACAATAATTCAAGGTCACCCAGCCACCAAGACGACCAGCACCATTCATATTCTGGTTTTGGATAAAACACCTGATCTTGCCTACATCATAGAAACTTTCCTCTCTCCAAGCCTACACCCCACTACACCCTTTAGCAATAAAGTAACCATTAAACAAAGTTCTGAATCAGTAGTCTTCCCAATTTAGTTTTAACAAAAGCTGCAATGTAAGTAGCTAAGGGAGATAACAGTGCAACTACTAGGCATCGGTGGGGGAAAAGTGTGCTAGTAATGTCCTGGATATATTGGTCTGTTAAGTGTTATTGCTTTTAATATGCTAATGCAAACACTGTAATAGAGTATTAAAGTCCCAATGTACTGTAGCTTGTTTTAACTTACCGTAATACTAGAAGTGGTACATGTGAAGCTCTCTTAAAAGCTGACACTACAGCAGTGATATTCGCAAGCCAGCATGCGTAGGGCTGGGGGTTGGGAAGGGGAGTGCATCTAGGTATAAGTTACATCTCACTTTTCCATGGTTCATTGCAATTTGGAAGTGTGATTATTATACCTTGTCTTACAAACTCCAAACACCATTACATATGCACAAGGTCAATAATTCTCCCCCGCCCCCATACATAGAGTTGTGCTTCTGCATATAGTATTTATTTGAGATGATTATTGAGCTCCAAGCTCTTCAGGAAGCAGTGAAGAGTCAGCAGCCAAGCCACATGTTGAATACTATTGCAAACAGTATGGGTGACGCATGAGGCATTCTGAATCAAGAGGAGATTACTGGAAAACTTTAAATAAGACACAGAAAGAATAAAGTTTTCCTAGGTTTTATATGTTGGATTTATTATATTATGTATAGTAAGTGTTTAATATAAAAATCAGGTAGTAGGGTTTACAGTGTTATAACAAGAGATTATGCTATTCCATTATCCAGTCAACTTGTACATTACTATTTTGAATTAGTGATAATTCACAGAGAGAGAAAGAAGAAAGCTAATTTGGAGAACAATTATTAACCAGATTCCTGGTTATTCACCAGCCACTTTGCTCCAGTCCATAGCACAAAGCACCATAAACCCAGTAGAATCTGGCCAAGAGACTATTCACCTCAAATTAGCATCTGCTACACTCCCCCACCATTCCCAGTTACCACTATTCAGGATATAGCTAAGTGAAAAGCTGGCATGGCTGAAGCATTTAGCAGGAAATTGAAAATTAGTATAGAGTACAGTAGCCCTGAGAACAGTGCTTAATTCTGAATGCTGGGTCTGCAGCTAGTCAGCAGTGAGACTGAGGAGACATAACTGGCACCTTAAAGCACATTTACCCCTCCTTCCTTCACAAGCTGCACTAAGTACAGTTTCACAGCCCCGGCGCGGGGGGGATAACCCAAAGTCACTCCTTTGCCTCCTGATTCTGCCGCTCCCTCAGCCCCCTCCACTGAAGAGAGACCACGAGAAAAAAAATCCCCCCTCCCCCCTTCTCCTTCCTTCTCCACCACTTCCACCGGCACCAGCTGGGCTTCAGAGCCACCTTCCCCGCTGCGCGGTCACCTTTCTCTGCATGGGGCTGCCAGGGGCCAACAGGGTTGCTGCTCCTCAGCCCGCCCTGCCGCGCTGGGGGAGGGGGCTGTGCTGCTGCCCCTTCCCCTGCCAGCAGAGCCCACCCCGGCTTAGGGAGCCGGGCAGCTGTGGGCGGGCGGGAGCCTCCTCCTCCTCATCCCCGGGGAGCCCAGCAACCAGCCAATCATAGGCGTGCGCAGCACATTTCATTAGGATGTGCACCCAGGGAGCCCCACCCAAGCCCCATCCTGATCCACTCCCTCCCACTTCCCTCCCCAACTGCCCCCCCCTCAGAACCCTCTACCCCCCACTCCTTGTCCCCTGACTGCCCCTTCCTGAGACCCCCCCCACTGTAACTGTCCCACTATCTGTCCCCTGACTGCCCCGACCCTTAGCCACACCCTTGCCCCCAGACAGACTGCCAGCACTACCACGCCTATCCAACCACTCCCTGCCCCTTGACAGGATCCCCAGAACTCCTGACCCATCCACCCCCTCGCTCCCTGTCCCCTGACCACCCCCTCCACAGACCCCCCCTGCTCCCAAATCACCCCCCAGGATCCCACCAACTATCCAATCCCCCTCTCCCTTGACTGCCCCGACCCCTAACCACACCCCCACACCCTGACAGGCCCCCTGGGACTTCCACACCCTATCCAATGCCCCCATTCCCCGTCCCCTGACTGCCCCCGAGACCCTCTGGCCCATATCCAACCCCCCTGGCCTTCCCCCCTTACCACGGTGCCACTCAGAACAGAGTCCCCACCAAATCCCACCCCCTGGACATCCCCTTGACCAATGACATGATGACACTTACAGGGCAGGCGCAGAGAGCGCCAACCAAGCTGGAGCGCAATGGTGGAAGAGCGCTATGACTGACGTAAGTCAAATATCATGTGTAGCGCTGGGGAGGCAGCGATTGGCTGGGCGGGCCCGGGCGAAGGGGCAAGGGGGGTCACAGTAGCAGTGTGGGGTTCACTGTGTGACACAATTACAACTTTGTGCAGGTGCTGGAGAAGTTTGTACAGGCAACAAATACACCCTGCGCGGGCAAGGGGGACCCCGTCATTCTGACTTATAGGTGCTGACTTTTGGTTTTGCTGGTGGATACCCTATCCAAGGCTCCGCCCCCTTATCCAAGGCTCCGCCTCCACTCCACCTCTTTTCTTAAAGGAGCCATGTCCTTTGGTTTGTCCCCCTGTCCAGCACTAAGGGGGTCTGCAGCTGGTTTTTCCTGGCTGAAGGGGGAGCATAGGTCCTGGGGTAAACCCCAGGGTGGGCTGAGACTGGCTGGCTCAGTCCTTGAGAAAGCCCCCGGCCCATACTCCCCTCAGCAGCCCCCTGGAGCCAGCCCAGAAGCTGCCCATCCCTCTGCAGCTAGCCCAGAAGCTGTCGTGCCCTGGCTGCTGGTCCCCCCAAGCCCAGCTCCCTCTACCCTGAAAATCAGAAAGACTCACCTCTGCCTGCAGTCTGGGAGCTTCAGCAACGGCAGGGGAAACAGCTGATTGGCGGGAAGTCCCTGCCAAACAGCTGATTAACTGCAGCCAGCCAAAGAGCTGATGAGGGCTGCTGCAGCAGCATGCTAAATACAGTCAAACCTTGCAATAACGTGCCCCGCTATAACGCGAAATCGCATATAACGCGATCATAGGTTGGCTCCCCTTTAAGGCATAATACGGTACTGTACCAGTGGTCCCCAACACCATGTAGGGGAGAGAAGCTGCAACCCTGTGCCTGCCGGGGACAGAGAACTCCGAGGCTGCGGGCGCCGGTGCTCTCTGTCCCCAGGAGGTGCGGGGCCGCAGCTTCTCTCTGGCTTCAAGAGGAGCCGCGGCCCCCCGCCTGCCGGGGACAGAGAACTCTGGGGCTGCTGGCACTGGTGCTGTCTGTCCCCAGCAGGTGCGGGGCCGTGGCTTCTTTCCAGCTTCAAGAGGAGCCGCGGCTCCCCGCCTGCCGGGGACAGAGAACTCCGGGGCTGCGGGCACCGGTACTCTCTGTCCCTGACAGGTATGGGGCCGCGGCTTCTTTCTGGCTTCAAGAGGAGATGCGGCTCCCCCCATGCTGGGGACAGAGAACTCCGGGGCTGCGGGCGCCGGTGCGCTCTGTCCCCGGCAGGCGTGGGGCCGTGGCTTCTCTCCGGCTTCTCCAGGGCTGCAGGTGCCGGTGCTCTCTGTCCCTGGCAGGCCGGAGAGAAGCCATAGCCCCTGACAGTGACAGAGAACTCCAACATAAGTCTTGAAAAATTGTTGGCTCTGCCACACTCTTCTCAAAACATGGATGTGCTACTGGTCACAAAAAGGTTGGGGACCACTGGTTTAAGTCTTGTAAAAAAAACGGTTATCCCAGCCTGTTTTAAACACAAAAGTAGTAATTTAATTAAATGTACAGGAAAGAAACCGTGAAATCAACTACAGTACTGTATGCAGTACAGTACTAATCATTGCGCAGAGTGCAAAGTCAATCCGGTTGCATGACTTCATAATTTTAAATGTCATCGCTTCTTAAAAAAGCTATCTAGTGTGGTCTGCTTATTTGCTGCGGACTGTTGGCTTCTAGCAAAGTCAAATATGCTTCTGAGTTGGAGGATTTTGATGCTCTCCACGTCTTGAGTTTCTAGCCACCTCAAACTGGCTTCTAGGTGCTTTACTGCCTCAGACGCTTTTAGTGGGAGAGTTGAGGTGCCATCATCGTCGTCATCATTATCACCACTGGTTTCGGGCCCTGGTGGTGCAGCTTCATTCTTCCCGCTGACATTTGCAACAATTTCATTATCTGAGATCTGTTCATATATGGGGCAGATGTCATCTGCTGAAAACCAGTTGAGGATTCATGATGACTGTGCTCATATTCTTGGAATGCTTCTTTGGCTAAACATATGTTGTCTTCAATGAATCTTGTAAATTCAGGCTCGTCATCATTGCCATCATCGTGTGTAGATGATGGAAAAGCTGGACCAAGACCCTTCATCCAGCACCGTTCAATGCAACGTGCAGAGATAGCATCCCAGGCTGAGGTGACAGACTTCTTTCAAGTTGAGGGATGCCAGTGATGTGTGGACAGAGGAGTCGTTACCCGCTACCATCCGCTTGATCATTTCCCGACTATAGTTTTGTTTAAATACCGATATGATGCCTTGGTCCAGTGGCTGGATTTCTGATGTAGTGTTCTTTGGGTGATAAGAGACTTTAATCTTGCTGTCACGACTGACAAGATTTTCTGCGGGGGGTGGGCAGGGCAATTATCCAGTAGAAGGAGAGCTTTTTCCTCCTGCTTCAGTTTTCGCAAATGAGCCCGAACAGCTGGCACGAAAATTTTATGGAACCAGCCTTCAAATATGGAGCTATTCATCCATGCATTCTTGCTGTTGGTGTATTCAAAGGGAAGGGCTTTCATATTAACATGATGAAAACATCTGGGAGACCTCGCTTTTCCAATCAGAGGTCTGAGTTTGTGGCTGCCAGACTTGTTGACGCAAAACAAGAGAGTGTTTACAACTTGTGGTCAGTACTGAGCGTTAGGAAAGGCGGGAAAGTATCCCAACTGTCTTACTAACCACATGACTAAGTACTCCATCTTGAAATACAAAAATGCCTTCTAAGTAAATTCAACATTATAATTTACAAACATAATTTTTAGGATTTGCCCCTAACACGTCTCAGAGAACTAGCCTTTTTGGTTTTGCTCCCATCCATCAGAGGCCTCTTTTTTGCAGCATGCAGCAGAGAGAAAGGTTGGTCCAGTGGATAGGGAGCTCTCCCTGAGAGACCTGGGTCCAGTACTTTACCATGGCTTAACCAGTTCACTTCAGTGTTCATGACGAGGTCTCCATATACCACAAGGGCAGGAGGAATAGCTCAGTGATTTGAGCATTGGCCTTTTAAACCCAGGGTTGTGAATTTAATCCTTGAGGGGGCCAGTTAGGGATCATGGGCAAAATCAGAACTTGGTCCTGCTAGTGAAGGCAGGGGGATAGACTCTATGACCTTAAGGGGTCCTTTCCAGTTCTATGAGAGATCAATTTGGTCCATAAGTTCTACAAACAGTGATGCAGGGGGCGAGCACATATGAAGTTAACAATCTGTACCACTTTGTCCATTGCAGCTTTCAGTCTGTCTCCCTTGTCAAGTTTAGCACAGAGCACTTCTTTGTGTATTATGCAATGCACACCAAATATGTCAGGTATACAGGCTTTCAACAAAGCCACAAATCCATGGTGTGTTCCTGTCATGGAGGGGCACCCATCTGTTGTAACTGATATCTTTTTGGAAAAAATTGTAACTCATGCTTTTTGAAAAAATCAGTAAGTGCCTCAAAAAAATACTGAGCCTTGTGCTCGGCCGTGTATTCCCAAGAGATCTAAAAATTCTTCTCTTCTGTCACATTCAGATCACTGTCAACACAATGAATCCATCTGCAGAGCTGAGCAATGTCATTAATATCTTTGCATTCATCCAGCACTACACTGATAGCCACACTTGAACGTACAGTTTTGAAAAGCTGCTCTGACAGATCGGCAGCTATATCTTGCACTCTGCGGCTCACAGTATGCCTGCTGAGTTGGAGACGTTTAACACGTTTAATAATTTCCATTTGGTTTTTAAACCCAACAAATAAAACATCTGAGGATTCGATGATGCATTGTTTCACTAATTTGCCATCTGAGAATGGCTTTCCATTTTTTGCAAGTAATCAAGTAATATGAAAGCTAGCCAAGGTCACTGTGTCACTCTCATTTAATGCTCGTCTAAGTACCTGCTTCTGCATTTCCTCGGCTTCCTTCAGATTTGAAAGCTGTTGAGCATGTTGGGCAGAACCTACCAGAAATTTTACTACGTGAGAGGAATGGCGTGTTTCATAATGTCTCCTAATGTATTTTTTTTGGAACTTATATTACCTCGTTGCAAATTAAGCAAAATGGCCTCCCTTTCTGTTCAATAACAAAATAATCCAGCTCCCAACTCTCTTTTACCATTCTGCCCTCGTCACTGATTTTCCTTTCTTTGGCTGCTACTTCTTCCTTTGTACTTTTTGATTTTGTACTTGATTCTCCTTCTTTATCAACACACAGTGATCCATTATATAATTAGGGGCAAATTAAATTACCAGCAAAAGTAACAAAGCGCAACCTTCCACGTCCACTGGTGTTGTAACCAAGATGGTCTCCCAGGCTAGGGTAGTTTTGCTAACTGTGCTTGCATACCTAGAATTTGTGGGGTGTGCCAATTGAACCATAGCAGTGCTTTGATTGGATGTCACATGTCTCGTGGGCCACACATAGAACCCCGATGGGCTGCATGTGGGCCGTAGGTTGCCCACCACTGTACTACAGTACTTGGGTCACATAAGTACCAGGTAGAGTGGAAACTTCTCTATACCCCGGCTATCCCTTCCCTGGGTTTTGGGCCCTTCTTTTCACTTATGCCCCTCACATCATCCTCTTTTCTGAATGTAACATTGGCTCCGAAGGCTTGGCGGAGTCCCCGTGCTCTCTCTTCAAACCCACCCCCACCCCACAGAGAGATTCCTGTTTTACAGGTTCATCTAAGTACTTCCAGATACTTAATTAAATTATCAGCCTTTTCTTATCTTAATCATCCTGCCTCTGTAAACAAAACACGGACTCCCTGCCTCAGTGGAGAGAAGCACTTCTCTGCAGAACTCACAAGCCACACTAATGCTGAGTAGCTAAGAGCTCCGCCTGGGAGCACACCTCCTGTATGAACCCCCCCTGTTCCCCCAATTGTCGCCCTTGCATTCAAACCCCAATAGCATAGAGTTAAAATTATTCTAAGTGAAGCAATTTGTTACAAATAGCCAGTTTTGTTACAAATCACTGACAGCAGTTCTTCAACTGCTTTAAAGTTTACAAAGGTGTAACCCTTCTGCTCCTCTGAGTTGGCAGCAACAAGGGCCGGGTTCAGTATCCAGGGGTTCCGTTTCAATAACCCAATGCAAAACCGGCTCGAGCCCCCACCCAGTGACCTGGGACAATTACATACCACCCCCCCGGGCGCCTCTAGGAGGCAATACTTCCCCACTCGCAAGCACAGAGTCCGAGTGTAGCAAAATCCTTTTAATAAAGGAGGGAAACAATGCGGCATCACGTTGGAGAAACACCACAAACAGAATTATAACACAAACCATAAGCAAAAAACCCACCTCCAAGTACGTTTGGCAATGTCTTTTTCCCCTTAGGGTCTTAAGTCAAATCACCCCAAAGTCCAACAACCCAAAAGTCTCTGTTTCTGGTCAGGGCCACCCCAGAGTTCAAAAGTTTATCTGCAGAGTTTCTTCCCCTCCCCCTCCAGCCTGGGTGGAAATGGGGGGGGGCGTACATAGGGTGTTAAGGGGCATCTTACATGGGCCAGGGGCCAACTGCTCCATCTCTCCGTGGAGTTCTGCTGCAGCCTTCACCACGACCAGCTCCACTCCACCAGCTGTGCCGCTCCTCCAGCCGACCCATGAGCCACTCCTGCAAACCGCTCCGCTCACTGTTCCGTGGGCTGCTCCAACTTGCTGCAAACTGCTCCGCTCTGCCAGCCGCTTAGCGATAGATCTTCAGGCTCTCCCACTAGTTAACACAGCACTCAGTGATCTCAGCTCAGTAAGCTTAGCTCTTTTAGTGATTTCAGCTTGTAGTAGGGGAGCCCAGGTGCTGGTGCACCATTGGCCCAACATGAATTCAGCTCAGCAGCCTCTAGATGGGCTCCTAATGGATTCAAAGTTAACTCTGCTCTTCAACAGTGGAGAGAGAAGGATGTGTAATTGGTATTCCAGGCCCTCAAAGGGGGACACACACCAGTCCCCAACCTCTCTCAATTCACTGGGTTTTGACACCCATGTCCCTTGTCTAGCAAACGCCACCCACCTGATGGTGAGACATCTCTGTCACAAAGCAGTCCCACAGTTCCTCATCCACACAACCAGGGAGACAACACTCCACTCCTCCTGCCCCAACAACAAAGGAACTGGGGATCCCAGAGCTGTCGGAACAACCATCCCAGGCTGCCGCGGACCATGCCAGGTGGGGTGGGTGTGCCAATGCAAATACCTGAAATTCCCTTCCACACTCCCCACAATTCACCACCAGATGTCAGGGCAGAGCCCATCCTGACTCTGCTTACATAGGTATGTTGCAATCAATAACAGCATTTTATGTGTTCTTATAAACGTTTGCACACACATGTTGACTCTATATACTGTTCTACACTGTACTTATACCATGTTTGTAGTGGTGTGGTGGTCATCCTACCCCATCTGGGTTGGAGGGAGGCCACACCCCCTCACTACACTGTCGAGGTTGTCACATAGTATCAGAGGGGAATTAATAAACCACATGTTAGTGCCCGACCAGTTTAACAGGGCTGAGCCCCCAAATGGGCAGCTATGGCCAAAGTGTCAACAAAATTTTCGATAGAAGATTCATCCACTTTATCTGGTGGACACAAAATGGGTGAAAATAAATTTGAGACTTCAGCCATTCTTTCACCAAGACCTCCTAGCTCTGATAGAAGCAAATCCATTGTCAGGAAGAACACCTGTACTTTGAACGGAATATTGGGAGAGTCAAACGTATAGTCTGCAGCACCCCCTGTGTCGTCAAAGAATCGCTTGTTCTTCTGGATCCTTGAGTCACTTTTCATTTTTGGGTCAATGCTGAGGCTTGAAGCGACTTGTTTGGCTTCTTCAAAAAAAAAATGGCCTAAAATCTTTCATTGTTTGACTTTCCTTGACTAAGTTGCTCACGTGTTTAGCTCCCTCTTCCATTGTTAATTTGGCACTTTGTAGGACCTTGTTCTTATCATCAATACACTGAAGCACTTTAAACCATATTGTAGTAAGAAGTACAAATTCAAATGACTTAAGCCACTTAATCAGTCAACATCTGCCTGGATTTCGGGAAGTAAATGAAGCTTCTCTTCAATTTTAATTAAACTTTCCAGCATGCCTGTGTGATTTTTTTATTAGGGGGTGAACAGCATCAACTCTTGCGCTCCACCTAGTTTTAGATACAGAATGAAGAGAGATATTCGCAGTGGTCTGCAAAATTTTCCATCTCGCAGGGCTAAGAGCAAATACTTTATAAAATTTCTGAACATTTCCAAAATATGTTTTTGCTTCTACACTGGTTTCCATAGTGTGGGTGCCACAGAGGTTCAGTGTGTGAGCGCTGCATGGAGAAAAATAGGCTTGGGAATTTTCTTCAAAATTCTTGTCTTTACTCCCTGAAATTTTCCTGACATATTAGAGGCATTGTTATATCCCTGCCCTCTGCACCAAGATAGTTCGAAGTCACACTCTTTTAAAAACCTCTTTATCTGTTCTGCTATGTCTGCACCAGTCTTCTTTTCAAAATATACTAGTTTAACAAATCTTTCATGTACATCCCAATTTCCATTTTATTGCATCACATATCTGAGAATAAAACTAACTGGTCTGTGTGTGAAACATCAGGTGTACCATCAACAACAATGCTGAAATATCAGGCTTTTCTTACCTCTTCAAGAATAGAGTTTAAAACTTTCTCCCCACACAGTTTCAAGAACTCATTCTGACTACACCATGGCAGGTAGTGAGCCTGCATTCTTTGACCAGACTCTCTGCACTGAGCTACCATCTCTAGATGTTGTTTCACCTCAGTATTGTACCTGCCCACAAGCTTCAGTGTTGACAAGAAAAGCCCACAGTCGTCATAATCAACAGTAGAATGGCTACCACAAAATGGCAGATTATTCTTTGCTAGGAAAAGAATTACATCAACGGCAGTTAATATTTTACATCATTTTTCCTCCTCCTGTTTAATACTATGCTGTAATGCTGCATCAACGCCTCTTTTATCACTGAGTATCTGAAATAATTCCTTCCACTTAATGTAATTGCTCAAATGTAAAGCGTTTTCTTCATGACTCTTGATTTTCTTGAAAATCTTTTTCCAGTTATCGGCAATTCCACCTTCGACAAATTTTGAATGATGTAATTGGTTAGTAGGGACTACAGGGAAAACAAAATATTGCTGCAGCATCTTTACTCCATACCATCCAGTCTCTTTCAATACATTCGCCATTACTCAGATGTTTGGAAAAAACTGTTATCGGCAATTTCCTGCCAAAAGAATCACGAGGAAAGTTTTCGGGCTTATGTGGTGGACCCTTCAATACAATAAGATCTCTTTTCTTTATATCTAGGTACTTTCAAGAGGCTGGTTTATTACTGCACAACTCTTCTTAGTCATTCCCATCTACAGCAGCCATGGGCGCCAGCTTATATGGGCTCCCGGTGCTAAAGCACCAGCAATATTCACAGTCAGGGGCTCTGCTCCACCAATATTTGGAGCTAGGTTTCTCCCCCGCTTGGAGCGCTCCCCCCTGCCCCCGCCCACCACGGCCGGAGCTCCCCCTCCCCCCCCGCCCCGGAGCTTCCCTGCCTGAACGTAAAGAGCGAGCGTGTCTCTCCGTTGCTCCAGCTGCTGCCGCTGTCGCTGCCTAAGGGCTACAGCATAAGAGCAGTGCTAGCTGCTGCTGCTGCAGCACCTCGGGAGGGGGAGGAGAGGGGAGAGGAGGAGGCCGTGCCGTGCTTGGCAGCCCTCCCCTCCCCCTACCTGGAGGAGATGCGAAGGGGACTTCCGGCCAGGAGATGGACATCACTCACCTTAGCAGCTGCTGGGGCTTCCCCGCCCCCACTCCTGCCCAACGCTGGGGAAGGGGCATCCCCATCCCCTACCATTGTCCCCTAGTGAAGCTATGGTGAGGGGCAGCAGGTTGCAGCAGGGGTCAGGGAGGCAGGAAGCCATATGTGAAGGCAGTGCCCCTCCCCTCCAGCACCCACCCACCACAGGGCAGATGGGGGAGGGGGTTCATAGACCTACCTGAGCAGCTGGGGCTTGGGTGTATTTTGTGACAACTTGCCCTCCCTGTCCCCCCACAGCCACCACCCTGCAGCCCCCCCACTCCTGCCCCATGCTGGGGATGGGGAAGCCCCACCCCCTACCCCCAGTGAGGCGCAGCAGGCTGCACAGGGGAAGAAGGAAGCCATATTTGAAGGCAATGCCCTCTCCCCCAGCACCCACTAACCCACCCGCCACAGGAGGGATGGGAGAGGGAGCTTCCTAGACCTGAGCAGCTGGGGCTTGGGTGAATTTTGTGACACCCTGCTCCCTCCCCCCTATAGCCACCACCCTGCAGACCCCACTTCTGCCCCTTGCCCATCCCCCATCCACAGTGAAGTTATGGTGAGGGGCAGCAACATGGAAGGCCACCTGTGATGGCAACCCTTCCCCCGTAGCCATCATAGGGGAGGTGAGTGAGCTTTCTGGACCTGAGAGGGGCCCTAGGAGCATGTGCAGTGACTGTGATGCAGAGTGAGTGTGCTATGGGGGGCAGAGGGGGAAGAGGAGTGGTCCCTCCCCTGGAGCTTGCTGCTGCCAGTGGTGGTGATGGGGAGTCCTCTCTGGCCCTAGCCCTGGGGCAGCCTGTCTGCACCCCAAGTTCCTCATCTTCAGCCCTGCCCCACCCCAAAGCCTGCACCCCCAGCACCGAGCACGCTCCTGCACTGTGAACCCCTCATCCTCAGCCCCACCCCAGAACCCTCACCTGAGGGGAAAAACATGCAACTTAAATTTGGTGGTCAGTTTGGAGTATCATTGTATTTAGCACAATATTTGATTATTTTACACCCTTCAAAGTATGTAACTGGTCGTATACAGGTGTTACGAAGTGGGAATGTGTTTAATGTTTTCTCTGAATACTGTGTGTGTGCCTCAGTTTCCCCAATGCATTTCTTAAGGCTCTAGATGGTGGGATAAGGGTGTGTGATTGTTGTAAAGCCCTAGAGGGGCAGTGTGATGCTGTCTGCACAGAGAATGGCTGACACCCTGTCTCCAGGCAACTGATGGCCTGGGCCGCTCTCCTGCAAGGTGCCAACTGAAGGTGTGGAGAACAAAGAGATCAGGTGGCCTCCTAATGCCTGGAAAAGAGACAAAGACCAGAGAGGAGGGAGAGTCAGTGCCTGGTGCGGAATTTCGGGAAGCGCATGGTGTAGAAGAGGATGCTAGGATGCTCTAGAACAGGGGTTGGCCACAAGCTGATTTTTCATGGCATGTGGTGCAGGCTGAGCTGCTCAGCCTGCCCCCGCTCTGGAGTTCCCTCTGCTGGCCCCTTACTAGCCGGGGTTCCCGCAACCCCACTCACCTTGCTTCCAGTTGGAGTTTCAGTGCAGGCCCCCTGCCCTGCTCAGCCCTACCAGCCACCAGCTCCACTCACCTCAGCTGCCGATCTGGGGTTCCAGCCGCTGACCTCCTGCCAGCTGGTTATCAACTTATAACTCAGAAGCCTGTGTGCAACTTAAAGTATCTAAATAGGTGCCACCAGACATTGGAAAACTTGACAAGGAAAAGCAAAGGCAAGGATCACAGTAAACTAATAAGAGCTGCATTTTAATTTAATTTTAAGTAAAGCTTCTGAAACATTTTGAAAGCCTTGTTTACTTTACATATAACAGTAGTTTGGTTATATATTATAGACTTATAGAGATACCTTCTAAAAAATGGTCAAATGTATTGGGGGTAGGGATAGTTCAGTGGTTTGAGCATTGGCCTGCTAAACTGAGGATTGTGAGTTCAATCCTTGAGGGGTCCATTTGGGGATTGGTCCTGCCGTGAGCAGGGGATTGGACTAGATGACCTCCTGAGGTCCCTTCCAACCCTAATAATCTATGATTACTGGCACACAAAGCCTTAAATTAGAGTGTATACATGAAGACTCAGCACACCACTGCTGAAAGGTTGGTGACCCCTGCTCTAGAACTACTCCATACAAAGACAGTCAGGACTCTGGGGGAGCCTCCTCTCTCTGAGCATATTGTCTCCAGGGCAACAAGCTTACACCTTCCTGGGTCTGACCTCAGAGCATTCAGCATGCACTTCCCACAACAAGTCTGCACCGGCAGGGCTCCTAGGGAAGCCAGAGGGTCCTGCACCCCAACTCCACAGTCAGACATGACTCTCAGTCAGTTGGTAATACAGGAGGCTTATTAGATGACAGGAACACAGTCTAAAACAGAGCTTGTAGGTACTAGAAAACAGGACCCCTCAGTCAGGTCCATCTCTGGGGCTGGGTTCCCCAGTCCCAAGTTCTGGGTGCCTCTCTATTTCCCCAGCCAGCTCCAAACTGACACTCCCTCTAGCCCCTCCTCTGGCCTTTGTGTCTCTTCCAGACCAGGAGGCCACCTAATTTCTTTGTCCCCAACACCTTCAGTTGGCACCTTGCAGTGGAAACTGAGGCACCCACACAGTATTCAGAGAAAACATTAAGAACATTCCCACTTCATCACAACAGGTACAACAAAGTATAATATATTGAAGCAGGCAAGTGCTGCTTCTGACTTTCCACTTTTAATTGACCCTTGTAATCTTGTGGCACCGACGTGTTGTAGCTTCATTTTATCCCAACAACAAATTCTTGATTTGTAGGACCACTAATGATCAACAATGGATAAATTCTTAATAAAGTTACCCAGAGAAAAAGAAGAAAAGGGTAATTCATCAAGTGATGGCCTGAGTTCAACACCCAGCTTTGAAACTGAAGTTATACAAAAGAAAGAAGCAGCAAATCCACAAGATAAGAAAAGGAGTTTTCAGCAATCTTGGCTACCAAGATTTAAGTGGTTGGAGTACAATATCAAATTAAACAGAGCTTTTTGTTCAGTCTGCAAAAACTGTTCTGAAAAGAAGATCTTAATATTTTCGACGAAGGCCGAACCAACATTTATTTCATCTGGATTTCAAGATTGGAGACATGCATTGCGTGGTTTTACATCACACGAAAAATCCTCCTGTCACAAGGAAGCAGTAATGAAATATGCTGCTCTGCAATCACAGGTAAATGTTTCTGCACTAGTGTCAGCCAGTTACAGAAAAAGAATCACAATCAGCTAGGATTGCACTGCACAACATTTTTACCAGTGTTCAGTACCTAGCTCAACAAGGAATAGCATTACGTGGACATAATGACAGTGATTCAAATTTGATGCAGCTCTTGTTGCTACGCAGTACAGATTCTGAGGAACTGAGACAGTGGCTCAATCGCACAAAATACAAGTGGCTGTCACATGAGGTTATTAACGAAATAGTCGAAATGATGGCAATGATGGCGCTAAGAAAAATTGTGCAAAAGATAAAGGCCTCTAAGTTTTATGCCATTGTAATGGATGAGACTACTGATTTGTCAAGAAAAGAACAAGTAAGTTTTTCTTTAAGGTTCTTTTCTAGTGAAAACTGGGAGATTTATGAGGAGTTTATTGGGTTTTACCAAACTGACACAATGGAGGCTGCTTCTCTTTTCAAAATTGTGGAAGATACACTTCTCAGGTGTGATTTGCCCTTTTCTGATTGCCAGGGGCAGTGTTACGACGGAGCCAGTAATGTGTCCGGCAAATTTACTGGGGTCCAAGCCAGAGTGAAGGATCAAGAGCCGAGAGCAGAATTTGTGCATTGTACTGCACATTCTCTTAACCTTGCCACGCAGGATGCCCTGCATAATATTCAAGAGTGTCGTTATATGTTTTTGATGGTGAAAGATCTCATCAATGCCTTCAGGGAGTCACCAAAACGTATGGCAGCATTCAGAGAGTTTCAGAGTGAAGGAGAACCTTCTTTACAACCATTGTGCCCAACAAGATGGACACTAAGGATTAGTAGCAATAAATCACTGCTCCACAACTACAAGGCCATGATGAACTGCCTAGATTAACTTAATTACTCTTCTGATGAATTTGGCTTAAAATGTAGTGGATTCTCAAAGCAACTTCAATCTTTTTCAACATACTTTACACTAACAGTTCTTGTGAAAGCCATGGGTCCGGTAGAAGAAGCTAATGCAAAAATTCAAAGCCCAAATGTGTCATTGACAAGAGTTATGAAGAAAGTTGGCCTATTGCAAGAGGTGTTGAGTGGGATGCATACTGACTCATCATACAATCACTTTTGGGAAACAACGGTAGAGAAGGCAAGAAATCTTTATTTAGATGAGCCTACACTCCCAAGAAAACGCAAACCTCCAAGATGGCTCGACCATGGAAGCCTTCCTCACACTTTCAGTGACCCTAAAGAGTATTTTCATCAAATATATGTTGAGATCATTGATGCTTGCAAAGTTGCAATTGAACAGAGGTTTTCAACAGAAAGCTTTACATTCGCAGTAAAATTGGAGAAGCTTATAACTGAGGCAGCAAATGGCTCAAAACAGGACATTGTCCAAATAAGTGAAGCTTTCCATGGTGACATCAACATGGAGAAACTATTTCTTCATTTAGAAATGTTGAGTGATATTTGCAGATCGAGAAATTGCCAGCTTAATTCAGTGAGTGAAGTGAAGCAATTTCTAAAACAAAATGAAGGCTTGTGTGACATGTTGTCAGAAGTTACAATTCTCCTGAAATTATTCTACACAATTCTGACTACAACCTGCACCGCTGGCAGAGGCGTAGCGAGCGCCCTCCGTACCCTCCGACTGGAGGGGGCCCCGCAAGGAAGGGGGCCCCTAAAAGTGGCAAAAAAAATGTTTCTGCATTGTAAGGGGCCCCGGACATATGTTCGGAGGGGGCCACGTTCTTTGTTGCTACGGCCCTGCTGCTGAGCGATCATTCAGTTGCTTGCGCCGACTGAAAAATTATTTGCGAACAACAATGAGCCAAGAACGTCTAAATCACTTGACATTTCTGCACGTTCATAAGAACTTTACCTCTGAATTGGACATTGCAAGTCTCCTGGATGACTTCATTTCAAGAACCAAACAACGACGAAAAGTGTTTGCTGCCTCCTGAAGCACATCGCAAAAGAAGGGGCTATATTTGTTTCAATTTTAGAAAGTATTTGTTTTGAGGGTTATTGAATAAACAGTGTATGGTCGTTTCCATATTCAAAAGAGTATTAATAACTGATATTCTTAGTCAAATAATTTTTTATGATGTGATATTATGCAATAAAAAGAAACTTAAATGCTTATGGCTTCCAATCCATTTTTACACTATTTAATAAAATATATATATCGGCTTACAGGGCGGGGGAAGGGGGGAGGGAGATTACACCCATTCTGGGCATCACCAAAAATTATACAAACTTGCCGCCTATGACAGCAGCAGGACTAGTTGACTGTACCAGTTTCTCAGTTATAGCAGTGTTACCGCTGTGTTTTCCATTGTCTATCCAAAAAGGCTGGATTTCCTTCTCTTCCGCCGCAACAACCGTAACATTATTTTCTGAATTTGGTAATATTTTGGATTCCTCACGTGCCGCCTTTTCTTTTTCTCTTACAACACCACTTTTACTTCCCACCTCTGAAGAGCCTTGAATGCCAACTGACTTGACTTGGAATTGTGCCTGAAGAAACTTGTGAAGAGTTATTTTTTCCTTTTCTTCTTGCGTCTGTCTAGCTTTCTTCTGCTTTCTCTTCTCAAATCCTGAAAGATATGTACGTTTCATTTTTCTAACCCCTATGGGTATGTCTACACTACAAGAGTAGTTCGATTTAACTTAGGTCGAATTTGTGGATTCAACCTTATGAAGTCGAATTTGTATATCCACACTAAGGACACTAATTCAACTTTGTGAGTCCACACTAACGGGGCAAGCGTCGACATTGGAAGCGGTGCATTCTGGGCAGCTATCCCACAGTTCCCGCAGTCCCTGCTTCCCATTGGAATGCTGGGTAGAGCCCCCAATGCCTGCTGGGGGAAAAATGTGTCGAGGGTGGTTTTGGGTAACTGTTGTCATTCAACCATCACTCCCGCCCTCCCTCCCTGAAAGCGCCGGCGGGAAATCTGTTCGCGCACTTTTCTGGTCAGTGACAGCACGGACGCCACAGCGCTGCGAGCATGGAGCCCGCTGCGATCATCGCTGCACTTATGGCCGTTGTCAACTCCTCGCACCTTATCGTCCACCTCTTCCACAGTCAGCTGCTGAGAAATCAGGCAAGGAGGCTCCGGCAGCGCGGTGAGGACATGAAGTGTCAGAGTGGCACAGACCTCTCACAAAGCACGGGATCCCGCGCCGCGGAGATCATGATGGCAATGGGTCAAGTTCATGCTGTGGAATGGCGATTCTGGGCCCGGGAAACAAGCACGGACTGGTGGGACCGCATAGTGCTGCAGGTCTGGGATGAATCACAGTGGCTGCGAAACTTCAGGATGCGTAAGGGCACTTTCCTTGAACTCTGTGACTTGCTGTCCCCTGCCCTGAAGCGCCAGGACACCCGGATGCGAGCAGCCCTGAGTGTGCAGAAGCGAGTGGCCATAGCCCTCTGGAAACTTGCAACGCCAGACAGCTACCGGTCAGTAGCGAACCACTTTGGCGTGGGCAAATCTACCGTGGGGGTTGCTGTGATGCAAGTAGCCCACGCAATCGTTGACCTACTGCTCTCAAAGGTAGTGACCCTGGGAAACGTCCAGGTCGTCATAGATGGCTTCGCTGTGATGGGATTCCCAAACTGTGGTGGGGCTATAGATGGGACTCACATCCCTATCCTGGGACCAGCCCACCAGGCCAGCCAGTATATTAACAGAAAGGGCTACTTTTCAATGGTGCTGCAAGCACTGGTGGACCATAGGGGACGTTTTACCAACATCTATGTCGGGTGGCCGGGCAAGGTTCATGACGCACGTGTTTTCAGGAACTCTTGTCTGTTTAGACGCCTGCAGGAAGGTAGTTTCTTCCCGGACCACAAAATAACTGTTGGGGATGTGGAGATGCCTACAGTGATCCTCGGGGACCCAGCCTACCCGCTAATGCCCTGGCTCATGAAGCCCTATACAGGCGCCCTGGACAGTTACAAAGAACTCTTCAACTACCGGCTGAGCAAGTGCAGAATGGTGGTGGAGTGTGCTTTCAGACGTCTCAAGGGGAGATGGAGGAGCTTACTGACTCGCTCGGATCTCAGCGAAACCAATATCCCCATTGTTATTGCAGCTTGCTGTGTGCTCCACAATCTCTGTGAGAGCAAGGGGGAGACCTTTATGGCGGGATGGGAGGTTGAGGCAAATCGCCTGGCTGCTGATTACGCTCAGCCAGATACCCGTGTGATTAGAAGAGCCCAGCGGGAAGCGCTGTGCATCCGGGAGGCTTTGAAAGCTAGGTTCCTCAGAGAGCAGGGTAACCTATGACTGTCCAGTTTCTTTACAGAGAAGCTGAACCTGCCCCTGTTTCAGTTACTGTTGACTTTTTTCAGCGGTTACATACCCCGTTCACCAGGTTTCCCTCCTTCCAACACACATTTAAAAATAAAGTTAATGGAACATTGTTAATTAACAAAGTTTTCTTTACTAATGAATTCGCGTTAAAGGGTTCAAACAGGGACGCAGACTGTGGTGGGTACGGTGTGCAGTGATGTACAGACTGCTTCTGCACTCGAGGAATGACAGGCTCCTGCTCCTACAGCGGTCTCTGGGGGGAGGACGGTTACAGGAGGGTGTGCAGGAAGGGGTGAGGGGTGTGTGGGAAGGGTGAGTAGGTGTAGGGGGATGAGGGCTCTGGCTGGGGCTCAGGGCATCGGAGAGGCTCATGGCTAGGGTGGAAGGGCATGGTAAGGGCAGCCTGCCTTGCCATTTGTGGATGCCAGGCGCTCGGACCCTGGGGCAGCATACACCTCCCAGACTGACCTGGGGCAGCAGACACCTCCCAGAGTGACTTAGGGCAGCAGACACCTCCCAGAGTGACCCGGGTGCCTAGTGACTGCACTCTGTGTGTGATCTGCTGTTGATCCTGCCCCCATGTCTGTACCCTGGTAATGGTGGCTGTCCTATGCAATTAACAAACCCGTCCCCCCCTTTCACACAAAGTCTTCTGCAAAGAAACATGACGGAAACAGTAATTAACAGCAAACTATTTTTAATACTCAACTACACATTTGGGGGATGAAACTGGGATTTGGGATTGGGTGAGCCAGGAAGGGAAGCAATTCTCAAACTTTAGGGAATGAGAGCTGTTTGGTACATGAGCGCTCTGCTGGGGTGGAGTGACAGTTTTCACGGCCCCTAGCGCCCCTCCTTCTTGTTATTTTGGGTGAGGGGGGGACAGGACTTTGTGGCGGGGGAAGGCGGTTGCAGATACAGTTCAGGGGGGCTCTCTCCTCCTGCCTGCAGTCCTGCAGAACATCCACAAGGCGCCGGAGCGTGTCCGTTTGCTCCCTCATTAGGCCAAGCAGCGTTTGAGTCGCCTGCTGGTCTTCCTGCCGCCACCTGTCCTCCCGTTCGCTGTGTGAGCGCTGGTACTGAGAGAGGGTCTCCCTCCACTGGCTCTGCTGGGCCGCCTCAGCTCTGGAGCAGGCCATCAGTTCAGCGAACATCTCGTCCCGAGTCTTTTTCTTTCGCCGCCTAATCTGCGCCAGCCTCTGTGAGGGGGATGCCGGGGCAGGTCGGGAAACAGCCGCAGCTGTGTGATGGGAAAAAGGAAGTGATTTCCTTGCAAAGATACATGTCTGCGAACACTGAACACAGTCTAGTCTGTCTCTGTGAACAAGACCATACACGGCACCTATCTCATGCGCTCTCAGGACAAGTTCGAATTTTCGGCATTCGCTTTCATTGCCTGGGGTCTTGCACTGGAGATCAGACAAGCGGGGCAGGACAGCAGAATCCGTGTAGCAGCCAGGCCTGGTAAGCCGTAAACTTTAGGCTGCTTAAAAGTTAATGTATAGCAGTGACCTCCTGCTGTAGGCAATCCGGAAAGCATAAACTCTGACCCTGTTCCACCCCCTCGCGGCTGTCCCCGGGAAAGATCCCTGTATGCTTCCCCTCTGCAGCCTCCACCACGTGGCTGTTAAACGACGCTTATTGTTATGCAAAGGAAAAGTGAAGCATTCCCAATAGTAACATTACACTAATTCCCCTAATTAGATGCAGCAGTCGCTGAGCGAGATCACCCTGAGGCGGGTCACTAAGACAGACAGAGAGCGCATGCTGCGTGAAACCCTGCACAGACCAGGGCCCTATGCTGCCATGCTCGTGGAGGCAATGCTCCCACTGTACGTGAGGATAGCCTGGCGCGGAAGAGTGTGCTTCCACGGAGCACCCAATAAGGCACCTCTCCCCAGGAACCTCCTGCGGAGGCTTTTCGAGTACCTCTACGAGAGCTTTGTGGAACTCTCCCAAGAGGATTTCTGTTCTATCCCCATGTGCATTGACCTTCTTTTCATATAGTTTTTATTCCTGTTATTTAAAAAATAAATGTTTACATGTTTATAGCACTTACCGACTGATCCTTCCCCTGATTCAGAGTCCGGGTTAATGGCCGGGGAGGGTTGGTGGGGGATCTCTGTGAGGGTGATGAAGAAATCCTGGCTGTCGGGGAAATCAGTATTGTAAGCGCTGTCACCTGCCTCGTCCACAAACCCTTCCTCATCTTCCCCATCGGCGAACATCGCCAAGAAACTGCCCGTTGACACTATCCCATCCTCAGAGTCCATGGTCACTGGTGGGGCAGTGGTGGCAGACCCACCGAGAATGGCATGCAGTGCCTCGTAGAAGCGGCATGTCTGGGGCTGGGCTCCGGAGCGTCCGTTTGCCGCTTTGATTTTTTGGTAGCCTTGTCTCAGGTCCTTGATTTTCACGCGGCACTGCGTTGCATCCCGGCTGTATCCTCTGAGTGCCATGGCTTTGGAGACCTTCTCGTAGGTCTTTGCATTCCGTTTTTTGGAGCGCAGCTCCGAAAGCACAGACTGATCGCCCCACACAGCGATCAGATTCAAGACTTCCCGGTCAGTCCATGCTGGGGCCCTCTTTCTACTCTGAGATTGCATGGACCCCTCTGCTGGAGAGCTCTGCATCGTTGCCGGTGCTGCTGAGCTCGCCCCGATGTCCAACCAGGAATTGAGATTCAAA
Organism: Mauremys reevesii; assembly: GCF_016161935.1. Taxonomy (NCBI): domain Eukaryota; kingdom Metazoa; phylum Chordata; order Testudines; family Geoemydidae; genus Mauremys; species Mauremys reevesii. The sequence goes on from NC_052624.1 coordinate 99,174,493, forward strand.
CTGGCCAGACAGGAAAAGGAATTCAAATTTTCCAGGAGCTTTTCCTGTATGGCTGGTCAGAACATCTGAGCTCGGACTGCTGTCCAGAGCGTCAACACAGTGGTGCACTGTGGGATAGCTCCCGGAGCTACTAAGGTTGATTTCCGTCCACACATAGGCTAACTCGACATAGCCATGTCGAATTTAGCGCTACTCCCCTCGTCGGGGTGGAGTACTGAATTCGAACTAAAAAGCCCTCTATGTCGAACTAATTAGCTTCCTGGTGTGGACAGTTGCACGGTTAAATCGAATTAATGCTGCTAAATTCGACATAAACTCCTAGTGTAGACCAGGCCTATGATCATTGACTATGTGATGATACCTGCAAGCAAATTAATTCCCTTGGTATCTTTCATTTTGTTAGGTAGTGTGACACTGTACCCCATAATGCTTTATGGGAATATGACATAACTGGAATATGATCTACTGAATCTATCTATGCTACATATGCTATGTAACATATCTATATAAAGGTTATGATCTGCTGAATCTATTAATCCTATCTGCATGTATGTATCATTTTTGTATTCGAAGTTATAAATATTGACTGTGTACTGGCTTGATTTCTAAATAACCTTAGTAGAGCATTTGGTCAGTTCCTGGAGAAAGGAATGTTGAAGTTAAGTACCAAATCAAGAGACATTTAAAGGACAATGAATCTTGGAATGCTCCAATCCACATAAGAAATCTACTTGAGGACTTTCAAGGTAGCATGTAAACAATGGATGCTACCTGTAAAAACTGTGAGTCATTCTGTTAAATTCAGTTTGCATGTTTGCCAAATTATTATGTATAAAACTTAAAATAAGTTCTGTAAATCAAAAGGCCATTTTGTTTTGGTAAAAGGACCAGGCGACCTCCATTTTGGGTCAGGTTCTTGTTCCTCAGAAAAGGCGGGAAAATGGAAAGAGCAGGAATCTGACCTTGCCCAGCAACAGCTCCCTGTAAAGACCAATGAGGGGAGGGGCCAGGGCACTGGCTCTTGAGGTGTCAGAGGTTCAGGTGTCTAGCTCTCTCTTGTAGTGCGGTACAATCTTGGCACTGGCTATTGGCCTGCAATTGTTACTTACTAATTAAGTTGGGGTTGTTTGTTTGTTGTTTTGGGAAAGCAAACTTGCATACACGGACCTGGTCTGATTAGTTAGATCAATTGTGCACTCAGGACGATGCAAAGCGGGTTAGGGTGGGAGTTAAGATAGGGATATGTACCTGTCTATTTCATCTGTCGTCCATAGTCAGTGTTCATCGCTGGCTTCTGTTATCTGGATCCTGCAGCCCCTTTATTGCTGACGTCTGTAAAGGTAGAAGAACATTTTGTATTATAAGTGCATGTGTGTGCCTGTGTGTTGTTCCAAATCTCCAGAATCATTAATCCATTCCCCTTTCCTTTCCTTCCTCTCCCCTTAGCAAATAAAGTGGTGTTGGTTGTTTTACATTTGTGCACGTGTTGTTCATTCGGGGTCAGCTCTGATAGATGGGCTTAAAAGGGGGACTCAGCGTGAGGTAAACTGTAAGGCTCCCTGAGCTCTTCTGATCAGATCGGCCTAGAGAGATAAAAATCCTTACAATGCATGGACATGTTACTTGCCCAGGTAACTCCTAAACTCCATCTTGGAGCTGGACTGTGCATAGGAGTGAGGAGGGGGTCTACACCCAGAAGAAAAAGTCTATTTAAACCCCTGGGACAGCCCTCCATGGTGGTCTTCAGCTGGCTAAAGAGAGAGCCTCCCTACCCCCCAGGATACTTGAAAGAAACTGGAACAAAGGACAGTATGCAAGGGGTGTGAGTGATTGCTGGACCCAGGCTAAAAGGAGATTAGTCTGTAAAAGGGAGCATTCTGGAACTGGTGAGGATCTTATCTGTATTCAGTTTGATTAGACATAGATTTGTGCATTTTATTTTATTTGGCTTGGTGACTTACTTTGTTCTGTCTGTTACTACTTGGAACCACTTAAATCCTACTTTCTGTATTTAATAAAATCACTTTTTACTTATTAACTCAGAGTATGTATTAATACCTGGGGGAGCAAACAGCTGTGCATATCTCTCTATCAGTGTTATAGAGGGCGAAGCTTTATACAGGGTAAAATGGATTTATTTGGGTTTAGACCCCATTGGGAGTTGGGCATCTGAGTGTTAAAAACAGGAACACATATTTATATGGGATCATATGATATATTATAAAAAAAATTAACTATAAACATGGATCAGATGGATGGCTGCCATGCGCGCTGGATGAGAGATGCGTTCCCCAGCCCAGCCAGCTGTGTGCATTCCAGCCCATGAGTTCACTTGGAGCAGAGGTGTTTGGGCTGGCTGCCGAGGAAGTGAGCCAGCCCAAGCATCTGCGTTATTGGGGGTAGCAAAAGGATACCACTGGAGCTGGTGCTGCCCGGCCCGCCTCACCTCATGGCGGTGGGTAGTCACACAGGTGAGTTCTCCCGCCCCTTCCCAGAGACCCCAGTAGCCAGTACCCTCCCTCAGAATGCACCGCCATGCCAGAACATTCAGCTCTATTATCTGACCTGGCTTTTACCTGCTTGCTGTTCTGTCCCGGCAGTGGTACCCCAAATTTAGTGGTGCCCAATGCAGCCACTTATGCTGCATATGCCTAAGGACGGCCTTGCTGTAACCCAAACCACAAACCTCCCTGTACCACCCAAACCACAAACCAACCAACCTAGTAGTGAACCAGCCACATGGAGAGAGAGTAGGCAGACAGACAGCAGCAGCCCAAAACGAAAGGAAAAAATGATGGAGCAAGCAGCCTTTTAAATGAAAAGCATTACAAGCTTATACATTGAACATATGTTACAATTTAACATTACTATCCTGTGAGTGGTGATCAAACGGTCACAGAGTGGGGTGGGGTGGATAGCACTCAGATGCAAACATCCAGCTTTATTTACAGGCACACTGCGTCATTCCTTAAAAATAAGTAGAAAGTCAGACTTGCATTCTCTTCTTAATTCCCTCTGAACCATCTCAAGGGGGGTCCTTCTGCTCTGTCAAAATTAAGCTGCTGCCATTTTATGGCCACTGCTGCTGAGGGCTGTCATGGCTCCTGCTACTTCTTCAGTTGCTGCTGCAGTTGCTTTCCTCTAAAACCTTCTACGTCTACCTTCTCCTCAGTTCACGCCCACATACTAGCCTGCTGGTTGTCAGCCTTATATTCCTAATTGCATCGTTTTTGCCTTTTCTTCCATCTCACATTTTGGTGACACATTTATGGCAGATTAATGGCGCATTATGGTATCCCTGAGGGACTCTACAATGTCACTTGCCAATTAACACAAGTAAAAGCAAACTTATACCAGGAGCTAGGAAGAAGCAGTATTGAAAATAATGCTTTAGTTACCGTATATACTCGTTCATAAGCCGAATTTTTTTAGTAAAAAAAAAGGAAACATCAAAGAAGGGGGTCGGCTTATGAATCGGTACAGAGAGGGGAAGAGGTGGGACACAGTCTCCCATCCCTCCCCCCGAGGGGGCAAGGAGAGGCAACAGAGCCAGAAGGGAAGAGGCAAGGCCGGAGTCTCTCCTCTTCTGGGCACGCTGCTCCCCCACAGCCTCCCAAGCAGCAGCAGCTAAGGGGCTGGCAGGCTGCGGCCACCCGGCCTGCCCTGGCCTGCTGGAGCAAGCTGCGGCCATGCCACCCGGCCCGGCCTGCCGGGGCAGCTCTGGCCAGGCCAGAGACACCCTTCCCTGGCCTGCCCCAGTAAGGTGGGAAGGGTTGGGATGGGGAGAGTGTGGAGGTCCTGGGCTAGGAGTGGGGTCATGTGAGGGGTGGTCACAGGGGTTACTCCCCTAACCCCCAGCTTCTCCTCACTCCCCCAAATTTCCCCACCAGTTGCTGTCCTGGCCCATCAGGGTAAGCCACTGGTGGGCCAGGACATTTTGTTTACTTAGGTTTACCTCCTTGCCTGCAGACACTCGAGGTAAACAAACCATCTCAGCCACCAGCAGCTTATCCTGATGGGCCAGGAGCCAAAGTTTGCCGACCCCTGAATTATAGGGTCGGCTTATGAATGGGTCATAAACATCTGCCATTTTTACTTAATCCATCTTGGGGGAGTCAGCTTAGAAACGGACCGCCTTATGATTGAGTATATATGGTAGGTCTAAATACAGTGAACCATTTAGCTCCTGCCAAAATAGCTGCCATTGCTTCCTGGAATTTTGCCACCACCGGTGCTATTCTGGGGGTTACTTTGTTTAATTCCCTATAATTGACACTAAGTCTCCATGTCTTTTTGTCTGTTTTTAGTACTGGCCATCTTGGGGAGTTAAAAGTTCTAGAGGTTTCTATTAATACTTTTTGATCAACAAAGGCATTGATCGTCTCGCAAATCTCTTCTGCATCCCTTGAATAGCTATATTGTTGTTGGGGCTTTGGATCAGGACCCATTACAACTACTTCAGCACATACCTTCCCACACTGTAACTTATTTGTGGCAAAAAGCATTAGGATATTTCTTTGCCACACCTGCAAGTAGGGAAACACCCTCTCCAGCCCCTTGAGAAATCGGACTACTCTGGGGTTGGAAAATACGGAATGCCCAGACTCCCCAGGGTGGAATGCCGATATGGTGGCCAGATGTACTCTGATTGAGGAGGAGGCGAGACCCCGATGTTTGAGGTTGTTGTACCAATAAAAACTAGCAGGATCTTATTAAAGGGGAAAAGACATTCGTCACATTTATTGTAAATACCATAATAAAATAAAAGATAACAGCAAACAACGTTATTTGGCTACTTATTCCTATGATTACTTATATATATATATATATTCACACAACCATTCATACAAGTTCTGTGTAGATATTATAGTTACCAGCTTGAAGTTGCTTGTGACAGAATACTGGCCAGGTATCCTGTACACAAGAGTGGAGCTGAGTCCAGGTCAGGTGCACCTGATGCTCCTGGAGGCTGGCAGCAGAACCATTGACTCAAAGTCCTTATTCTCCAGAGTCCAGTTTTATAGGGATTTTTCCCTATGTTAGTTCTTCATTCTGCTGTTGCTAGATCAATCAGCAGATAGCTGGTTCCATTCTGTCCTTTGTTTCCTTTGAGGTGCCGGGGTGGATTCCAGTTCGCCCTCCGGGGGTCATCTGGTTGATTCCACTTGACACCTTCTTTGGCCGACACTGAATTTTCTAAGCTGGTAACTCCCTAACCATTCATTCAGCATTTAAACTAGACACTCATTCACATATACTTTTTATCTTAACTACATTTATTTTACTGTTTCTTTATCCTTTTGGGGTGTGAGACTCCTTGTCTTTTAACAATTAAAAACATAAAGTGAGGTAAAAATGAATTTAACAGAGGTGGGGGTCTCTATTTGTATGTTACATAGTTTTGCCTGAGGCATAGGGGTAATTGACGGCTTGCGCGCTGAGTTAACAAAGTCAATTGGCCAATTAGCAGCTTACAGCGGCCATTTACAAAACAAAGTAGCGGTTACAAAGTTTCACTTAGAAAACAGGCACTTAGAGTCAATTGAGGTCAATTAACCAGTTAACAGCTTACAGCCGCTGCTACAAAGCAAAGTAGCGACTTCAAAGTTTCACTTTAGAACATAGGCGCTTAGGGTATGGCTACACTTAAATATCTGCAGCGCTGGTAGTTGCAGCGCTGGTCGTCCAGCTGTGCAGGGCCAGCGCTGGTGTGTGGCCACACTCACAGCTACCAGCGCTGGTGTGTGGCCACATTTGCAGCATTTGCAGCGCTGTTGGGAGTGATGCATTATGGGCAGCTATCCCAGCGTTCAAGTGGCAGCAACGTGCTTTTCAAAAGAGGGGGGTGGGGTGGGGCGTAGTGTGACAGGGAGCGGGTGAGAGAGAGAGAGTGGATTTTTGGAGCCAACACTGTGTGTTACCTTCCTGCCTTGAAAAATCAGAACATGTTCCCGATCCCTTACCCTTAACTCTTAACTGCAAACAGCCTGCAGCCAACGGACTCCCTCTCTCCCCTCTGCCCCGTTTCTGTCAAGCAAACACTCACTCCCTGCCTGCCTCATTATCTCATTTGATTGTTCACAGATTGATCACAGCAAACAGGAGCTGTGTTTGTAGATAAGCAGCTCCGGGATCAACGGAACTACGGAGCTCCGAGTTCACAACAAAACAAAGAGAGGCTGCATAACAAAACAAAGAGAGTAATTTATAAAAGCATTCTGGGATATTTGCTAATACCCTGGAGGCCAATAACAGCGCTGGTGTGTGGCCACACTTGATGACCAGCGCTGCAGCACCAGCGCTGCAATCTTTATTCCCCATGCTGAGCCAGGTGTACGGCCAGCGCTGCAGCCAGGGAGTTGCAGCGCTGGATGTGCCCTGCAGGTGTGGACACTTACTAATTGCAGCGCTGGAAAGCCTCCACCAGCGCTGCAACTCGCAAGTGTAGCCAGACCCTGAGAGTTAATTGACGTTTAAAAAGTTTTGTACAAAGTATCTCTTTGAGCAGGCTTCATACAGACACAGCTATTTCTAACAATAAATCCTTTCAACAATAAATCCTTACAAATCTACTTTTAACATAAACCTTACACAGATACAGAGTATTAGTTAATAATAAAACAATAAATCAATAAATCATTTCTCATATAAACCATGTGTAATGTAAACCTTCTTTAGTATCCCTACAAGGTGCAGTAGGTATGGATGGGACGGAGGCCTGAAGAGGCTGTATGAGCTTAGGTTCGCACCAGTAGGAGAACCTCTTCCGTTTGGCGAGGTATGCCGCCCTTGTGGAAGGTTTTCTGCTACCGAGGAGAATTTGTTAGACCTGGCGGGAGCACCTACTCTCCACAGAGTTTAGCCACAGAGATTCCACGCCGTGAGATGTAGAGACTGTAGGTTCGGGTGGAGCAGGCGACCTCTGTCCTGTGTGATGAGATCTCGGTGCGGGGCAGAGCATTCGGGGCAGTCACTGACAGTTCCAGCAGGGTCGTAAACCAATGCTGGCGTGGCCAAGCCGGTGCGATCAGAATCATCACCGCTTTGTCCCTGCGGACCTTGAGCAGGACTCGGTGGATGAGTGGGAGTGGTGGGAAGGCGTACTTCAGACTCCCGCCCACGGAATCGCGAAGGCATCTGCCACCGAGCCTGGGCTGAGGTTCTGAAAGGAACAAAATCGAGGGCATTGGCTGTTGTCCTTGGTGGCAAAGAGATCTATTTGGGGAAATCCCCACCTCCGGAAGATTGATCTCAGGACGTCCATTTGATACGATTGATTGATCTCAGGACGCACTTGATACGATCTGCTGAAGCGGTCCGCCAGCTTGTTTTGTATCCCCGGAAGGTATGATGCCACTAGTTGGACTGAGTGGGCTATACAAAAGTCCTACAGGAGAAGTGCCTTGTGGCAGAGGGGAGAGGAACGGGCACCCCCCTGTTTGTTTATGTAGAACATGGCGGTAGTGCTGTCCGTCAGAACTGTCACGCTGTGGCCTTCTATGGAAGCATGAAAGGTCTGGCAGGTGTGGCGAACCGCCCGTAGCTCCTTCACGTTGATGTGGAGCCACATTTCCTCCCTAGACCACAACCCTTGTGTTTGCAGGTCCCCCAAATGTGCTCCTCAGCCTAGGTCTGATGCGTCTGTTACCAGCATCAAGGTGGGTTGCGGTGTAGCGAAGGGGACCCCTTCGCAAACTACCTGCTGATCGAGCCACCAGCAGAGGGAGTCCGAGACTCAAGCCGGGATTGTCACTACAAGGTCCAAGGGGTCTCTGCCAGGGCTATATGTTTGGGCTAGCCACAGTTGCATAGGTCTGAGTCTCAGTTGGGCATGTTTGACTACATGGGTGCACGCTGCCATGTGCCCCAGAAGCTGCATGCAGCATCTGACCTGTAGTTGTGGGGAACCGTTGCACAGAGATTACAGTTTGCTGGATGGCTAGAAACCTGGGAAACGGTAGGCTTGCTCATGCCTGTACCGAGTCCAGGACTGCCCCTATGAAGTCCAGTCTCTGCATAGGTATCAGTGAGGACTTGGGCACATTGACTAGGAGACCTAGCTTGTGGAACGAACAAGGCTAGTGCCATCGTTACGTGGGAACAGACCTCGTCCTCGGACCAGCCTGTGAGGAGCCAATTGTCCAAGTACGGATACACTTGCATTTTTCTTTTTAGAAGAAATGCTGCCACCACTGACATGCATTTCGTGAACACCAGTGGGGCCGTCGCCAGGCCGAAGGGTAGGACCGTAAACTGGTAATGGTGCTGGTTTATGGTGACCCTCAGGAACCGCCGGTGAGTGGGATGAATGGCGATGTGAAAGTACGCATCCTTCATATAGAGGGCAGCGTACCAATCCCCCAGATCCAGGGATGGGATAATAGAGCCAAGGGAGACCATGCGGAAGCGAACCTTGACTAGGATTTGTTGAGTCTGCGTAGGTCCAGAATGGGTCGAAGACCCCCTTTTTCTTTGGGGATAAGGAAGTACCTGGATTAGAATCCTTTTCCTCTTAGGTCTGGCGGGACCTCCTCCACCGCCCCTGCCCTGAGAAGGGCCCGAAACTCTTGCATCAGGAGTTGCTCGTGAGAGGGGTCCCTGAAGGGGAACAGGGATGGGGGATGGGAGGGAGGGGGCAAGGAGAACTGAAGCGTGTATCCCACCTTCACCGTGCGCAGGACCCAACAGTCAGATGTTATATTGGACCACGCATGGTAGAAATGGGACAAATGGTTCATGAAACAGAGGGGAGGATCCGGTGAGAGGCTTGTTGCGCTGTCCTCGAGCGCACCTTCAAAATCCCTGCTTGTCGCCGGGTTGTGGCTTGCCCTGGCCTTGGCTAGGCGTGTTGTTTCGCCTACGCCTATTATCTCTGCCCCTTCTGTGGTAAGGCTCCTGCCTGGGGTGAGGATGGTACTGTCTTTGTTGTGGCGGTTGGGGTTTAAAAGTCTTTCTCTGCATCGCTGGGGTGTGCATCCCCAACGACTTGAGGGTCACCCGGGAGTCTTTGAGACTATGGAGCTTGGCGTCCGTTTGGTCTGAGAACAAGCTGGACCCTTCAAACGGGAGGTCTTGGAGGGTGTTTTGGACCTCCGATGGAAGGCCTGAAGCCTGCAGCCACGCCAAGCGACTCATCAACTCCCAAAGCTATTGTCCTAGCAGCTGCACCCACCGAATCAAGCGAGGCCTGCAGGGAGGTTTTGGCCGTGATGGCTGTGAACTCAGGCTGTGAGCCCTGGGGCAAGAAGTCCTTAAAGTTGGAGACTGCTGCCCATGAATTAAAATTGTCTGTTTAGGATCACCTGCTGATTTGCAATCCTCAATTGGAGGCCCCCAGATGAATAGATCTTTCTACCAAATAAGTCCAACCGCTTCACCTCCTTGGCCTTAGGGGCTGGGGCTTGTTGTCCATGCCGTTCCCGTTCGTTGACTGCAGATACGACCAGCGAACAGGGTGGCGGGTGACAGAAGAGGAAGTCAAACCCCTTGGAAGGAGCAAAGTACTTCCTTTCTACGCCCTTTCCTGTTGGTGCACTGGAGGCTGGCATTTGCTATACTGTCTTATAATTAGACTGTATCATTTTTATGAGCGGGAGCACAATTCTGGAGGGGCCTTCAGGGCTTAGGATGTCCACTATGGGATCCTCCTGCTCTACCGTCTCCTCTGCCTGCAAGCCCAAATTTTGGGCTACCCTGAGGAGCAGCTCTTGGTGTGCTCTGTGATCAATCGGGGGAGGCTCTGAAACCACTGTCCCCGCCACGGCTTCATCTGGCAAGGACGAAGAACTTAAGGCCTTTTGTACTTCATCCTTTAGCCCTAGCTGTGACTCTTCACAGACTAAGGGCTCCTCTGCGGTCTGCCCAACCGAGCGTGCTTGAGGTGGCACCGGGCTCGGTGCTGTCCTGGCCCTTTCGTGCTCCGATGCATCTGGCGGTCTGGAGACTGTGGCCTCCTTGTGAAAGGAGGGGCGCCATGCGGGGAGCGGTACCGATGCCGAGAAGCTGGACCTTGAGGTTCCGGAGGGGGGCCCTTGTTGCTGGTGGTAGGCCCATGGTGTCCAGAAGGGCCATTGCACTGGTGGGCCCCAATGTGGGTACCACGAGGCTTGGTGCTCTCTGCTGGCTGGTCCCCTGCAGGCATAGCTAGAGTGGCCCGAGTCCGCCTCAGATTTCACAGAAGGTGACCTCGAGGGCCACGGCGGTGCTGAGGAACAGTGCCGGTCAGGGACTGGGGAGCGGTATCGTATTGACCGCGACTGGGATCGGGAGTGGCGCCTTGCCGACTGGGATCGGGATCGGTACCGGTACCCTGGAGACCGGTAACGACGGCCAGCGGTTGGGCCCGGCCTTGAAATATCCCGGTGAGTGCTTGGAGAAGGAGCTGGGGAAACGCTAGGGTGGCGGGGCCGGTGCTGAGCGTGGGCTGGGGCCAGACGCCTCCGAGGCCCGCTGAGTCAGGGGCAGCTGGGAGTCTACTGAGGCGGAGCTCGACCGGGGCTGATGCCGGGAGCGTTGCTGGGTTGGTGACCTTGGTGGGTGCACCATTGCCAGTTTGCCTCTGGACGGCAGTCTCAGTGCCGGAGGCTTCTCCTTGGACGGGAGGGGGCTTGTCCCGGACAATTCAATGAAGTCCTTTGCTGCCTCAAATGTATCCGGCGTGGAGGATTGTTATGGGCGCTCCTCCAGCCCTTCCTCCTCACTCAAGGCGCTTACCCTGGGGCTCGACGGGCCTTTAGGCGCTGGAGCCACCGGTACTGGGGTCTGTCCTGGGGCAGCACTGCCTTTTTGCACACTCGAGTCCTTTGTGGGCACTGCTCTCTTATGTGGGGAGCGCCCTTGGGCCTTGGGTTGGCCCTTCGACCGGGTCGGTGAAGTCGACTGGTGCCAGGGCCGGTCATGTTGTCTCGGTGCCGTAGGCTTAAGGTGCCCCACTGGTGCTGGATCACGAACCAAAGCCAGGGCACTCCTCACTGAGGCCGCTGGAGCCATGGGACGGTCCGAAGTTGAGGGCTGTAACGCAGCCTCCATGAGCAGCTGCTTAAGTCGAAAGTCTCTTTCTTTCTTAGTTCTTGGCTTGAAGGCCTTACAGATTTTGCAGCGCTCTGTCTGATGCGATTCCCCCAGGCAATGGAGACACGAGTCATGGGGATCGCTAATCAGCATAGGCTTGCGGCACGTGGCACAAGCCTTGAAGCCTTGGGCGTGGGGCATGCCCCGCCGCTCAGGGCCGGTACTGGAATTTATCCAAAACCTGGAACAAAGGAAGCGTAATTATCTACTAAGATACTGCTAACTACTAACAACTAACACTGGTAACTGCTAACAATGCTAAGGGACACTCTCAGTCAAGAGATAGGAGTTGTTCCAACGCCGCCACGGACAGTAAGAAGGAACTGGAGGGAGGGTCGGGCCTGCAGGGGTATATATGCATCAGAGTGGTGCGCCGCTCTGCCGGGCGCCCTGCTGGCCCAACGGGAGCCGGTAAGGGAAAAAGTTTCCGACGTCCATGCACGCGGCATGCGCACACCTAATGTGTAATGGACATGAACAATCACTCGAAGAAGACCTAACATTTCTCCTCCTTGTCGGTGTTACACCCACCATTACAAGGTGTAACTGCCGACACTTAATGGCTTTGTCAAATTATAGCCCACCTGATGAATAAACTGATGCATAGTAAAAAATTTACAGTGACTCCAAATGACTAGTGCAACTATAGTAATAACTATACCTACTTCAATTAAAACTATAAATTACTAATGGATGAGAAATCCTTTCCACTAACTTTAAGGTATCTCCTGGGAAGGAAAAGAAACATTGCCACCAATAAGAGAAGGTAATGGTTTTCTGTACTCTCTCCGGTATTTTAGTAATAGAGTCTACAGAATGGTGGATCATGGCCTCTAATATCGGTCCTTGCCTTTGTAATTGGTTTAATTTAGTTTCCAATTCAGGGTGCTTTAGTAACTGCCCTAATAAACTTAAAATCATTCCCAGATGGACTGGGTGAACATGCTTATACAATTCATATGACAAAGGCAAATTTTGAGTTTCCCATTCCTGAGAGTTAAATTTAACATCACATCCAATTAGCGTAAATACAAAACATAAACACAAATTGCCTTCCTTTGGATTGACAATATTATACACTTGGTCCACAAGAAATTTGGGACATTTTACTTCGTATACATACTCATCCAGGTTTTACAATTACTATTTCAGAAGTGGTATCATTTTGTACTAGAAAACCATGACATTTTCCTTCTTTAGCCAAACACACGAGGTCCCCTATAAATTTTTGATGGACAAAGGTACCCTGCTTGAGGATACCATTGGCAAGAATTGATGATGACATGATGATATTTCTGATTCGCATAGGTTACCCAATACGAGATATCCTTTGGGACCATGAGGGTATGATTGACATATACTCCCAAAGGTATTACCGGCCAAATTTGTGAGGTCTCCCCATCCCTGATGGTAAGTATGATATACTCTACTCCTTTTGCTTGTGCATCATAAGCAAAATGCAATACTCTCCAAAATTGATGATGATCCCATTTAAAAGGACTAACTTCACTTATAATGGCTTGCTTCACCTCTGGGGCAATGACTCCATTCTATCCTTCTCAAATGATGTTATATAAGATTATTTGTAACCACATTTATACCTGGGTACAAGAGATGGCTTTAGAGGAATCTTGCTGTAATTTACCCAACTCCTGTACTATTCTATCGAAATCTGACTGTTGAGTAGCATACCAGGAATGGAGGATAGTTACTAGGTCCAGATTTAATCAAGTTATAGAATTTAATGAATTGGAGAAGGGTTCTTTTAATTAAGATAACTTATAGCCCAGATTTGTTAATATACTTGCCACTGATCCAGAATTTAAAAGTCCCGCTATTCCTACCCCCACACTGATTCCTCCCAGAATTGATGCTGTGTCTCGAGCAACCTGAAGATGTGTTGTGGATATCGTGCTGAGCCACGCTTCCCACGCAGTGTCTAACAAGGGCACAAATGAAGCACATGCTGGATAAAAATTAATTACAGAGGGAGTGGTAGCAATTAAAACATTTTTTATAGCAAACTGTGTGTGTGTGATGATTGTTTTATTAGTCTCTTCCCTGATAACAATGAGACCAATCAAACTAGAAATCAGAGGGGGAAGAACTAAATCAAATTTAACTGCCATTAAACCATAGGGACCTACTACAGACCACTTGCCGGAATCTGCAATAGTCACATTAATCCTAAACTTGGTTATACAGCTATAATTATTTACAGAGAAGTTTGGGGAATATTTTGAGATAAAAATACCTTTTTTCATCTTACAACCATTTCCCTGCATAGATGGAATATTACAACTAAGTACAGATGTAATTGTACATTGAGAACCAAGGAGGAAGGATTGTGCTAGGGTACTAACTCAATATATTGCATTAGTTCTTCCTTGAATCCAGGAAGATGATGCATTTCCAGAGACCCACACCACAGGTACATTTTTAGGCACTTCTAACTTCACACATCTGCAAATACGGGAACTATTAGGCACCTTAACTTTGGTACAATTTCCATACAGAGGTTTGACTATTTCCCATTTACAAGAAAATTTTGGTTTTTCTATACACTCTACAGGTGTAGCCTGATAATTGCGGTAAGTTTCGGAGACTAATGCCTGGAATTTGCCTTCCTTGATTGATTTTTCTTTTACCCACTTGAGCGCACAGTACAATTCCTCTTGAATAACCAAAAGAGAGATGGGTTCATTTTTCTCCAGGGGATCTGGGATTGCCATTGGATCCTCTGTAGTGTAATGACTACCCGTCATACAAAACAAATGGTCGCCTTCGACAAGATCAATAAAGGCTTCCACCTTAACAAACACAGTGCAACCTATATACATAACAAACATGACGGAAGTGGTCATGACAATCTAGGGATGAAAAAGAAAGTATAATTAGCATGTCAGATGGGTTGATTCCCTTTCCATTCCTTCAATTGGCTGCTGTGATACCATTTTAACTTGGACCCCTTTTTTGCTGGAATTCGGACTTGGTACACCGAGGCACTTGCTCTGTTCGTGATGATTACTGGACCCACCCAACGGGGACTAAGGACGTGTTCTTTCTCTGAATAATGCCAGAACATCACCTTGGTACCAACCTCCCATCCCACATTGTAACATGGCCTAAACGAGTAGTTATTGCCTGGTTATTGACCTTTAGCCGGAGAGCTACTTGATATTGGAGGTTGCTGATGGTGTCTAATAATTGTCGCATGTATTGGTCTATTTGTACCCTAGGTTGGTATTCATCTGGTGGGACTCCTCCCACCCACCAGAGTTCCGGTGTATGCATAACCCTGCTGGTCAACACCTCATGAGGTGAAAACCCATGTACAGTCCTAGTAGATCGCATGGCCATTAAAATATAAGGGAGTTTGCTATCCCAATCCCTCCCTTGCACATCTATCAATTTTCTGAGCGCCCTCTTGATAGTTCTATTAGCCCTCTCAATGATTCCAGAACTTTGCGGGTGAGCCGCTATGTGTAACCGCTGCTTGGTGTTTAATGTGGCACATAGTTCTTTGGTGATTTCCCCCAGAAAATCTGGTCCCCAGTTGGAATCTATTTCCGATGGAATTCCAAACTGAGAGAAGGTTTGTTCCATCAGGATATGGGTAGTTGTTAGAGCCTTTGCATTCTTCATGGGGGTACGCCTCTACCTATTGTGTAAAAACATCAACTACCACTAAACAATACAAATTGCCTTTTTTTGATCGAGGGAGTGGCCCTATAAAATCAATTTGAAGGCGATACCAGGATCCGTCCGCTAATGGTGATACATAGGATGTTTGATGGGCTGGGTATCGAAGTTGTTCTCCGCACACCAGAAACATGATTTGATCTGATTAGAAACCACCTCTTTCATATCCGGCCACCATGCTACTCTAGAAATTCATTCCAAAGTTTTGGAAGTGGCATAGTGTCCTTGACTATGGGCTAAGGTAATTAATTCCTTTCTTAAACTAGCTGGCATAACCAGCACAGGCGGTTTTGCTAGAATTAAACCATTCTTGTCCTTAAATATAGCATACCCCTGATGTTTTTCTGTTGTTAAAAGGGCTTGGAGATTTGTATCCTGTCTTTGGAGGGTTAAGATGTCATCGTCTGCTGACAAGTCTGAGGATGGCATCTTGACAACAGCAGCCACAATCAGGGTCTTATTCCATAAGTATTCTGATCCCAGCCTAGCAGCTTGTTTTGCCAGCTGATCAGCCTGACTGTTGAGCTTTGCCAGAACTGATCCCTCTTTTGTGTGAGCCTTTTAGTATAAATATTTGGCTGTCTCTGGAGGAAGCTATTTGCCAAGCGTGATTCCAATAAGTGGCATACTTGACAGGCTTCCCATCTGTAAGTGTTTATTCCTCTTTTCTTCCAGATAGGGAGTCATCTAGTAAGCGCCTGAACAACCCAACTGGAATCTGAACACAGACACAAGTTCTCTCCGAGTGTCTCCTCAGATATCACTGCTAAAACAGCAACCAATTCTGCAGCCTGAGCAGAAGGCGGCCTAACTATTCCCTGCAATACTTGTTGTGACCCCTCCTTGATTTCAGGATATCCTGCAATAGGATGCCCTTCATGATGATAATCACTCCCATCAACTGCCCAAATCGCTAACCCCTTTTCCTGTGCTTCTTTCCAAGATATTAACAATAAGAACAAAGATTGTAAGTCCAAATCAGGGTCTGGCAACAGGCATTCATGCTCGTCTCCTTCAGTATTAAGACATAGGGAAGGATTCCCATATGGGGGACCCTTTCAGTGCGAATATCCCGATTAACCAGACTTAGGGTCTATCCTGCCAACTGAGGTGACGATACCTAGAGGTGAAAGTAAAAGGTGCTGTCAGGTGCAATAGCGTACCAGCAAATAAGTGGAGCATTCAGTACTGGCTTACTTTCACCTCTTTTGGCTGCATAACAAAAAGTTCAAACTCAAAGCTAATAAAAGCTTGGAAAGGAAAGACTCACTGTCACATTTCTTTGTTGTTTCTCTCCCTCTTCTCCTCCAGCCAGGCTGCCTGATGCGTCTAGGCTCCATGTTCCCCTGACCCTCGCACTCAGCAGGGGCTGCAGAGGCTCCCCTCTAGCTGGGAGCAGGGGGACTGGCTGAGGGAGAAGCCTCCCCAGGTAACCTGCTGCCTGCATAAGAACAGTTTAAATTTAGCTGTTCACTCTGTGGTCTGAACCGGCGGTTTCGTGGCTATTTCTGGCATCCTTGTTAATTTCACTCATGGTTGTTGGGTGGGGGGTGACCAAAGCCGGGGCAGTTCTTTTCTGCTCCTTGGATGAGGTGATCTTCAATAATATAATACACAAAAAATACAATCAAAATCAGGAACCATTTCCAAGTTCAAATCTATCCCATTCCCTCCCCAGCAGAGGATCATGGTTGTGATGTCCAAACTGCTTGCAGGTCCTCTTTGAAATGTTACTGTTTGAAAAAAAAAAAAAAACACATGGAGAACATGGTGGGAAAATGTGTTCTTCTGATCAGGGTTTATTTTGGGCAAAGCAATTTTAGTGATTACCAGTGTAAGTACTGGTGACCCTAAGAGTAAGTTTTACCCTGTTATGTCATAATTATTATGCTGTGGAAACACTTAATTAAGTGGGGAGCTATTTAACCATTTTTGCATAGATGTATCAAAAATGTTTTTTCATCATTCTGGAAGAATTTGATAACCACAATTACCTCAAGATAAAAGCAACATCTTTTCTCATTCAGTCTTGCACTGAAAGAGAAGAATAATGAAAAGACCTATTAAATAACAATTTTTAAAAAAAAATTAAGGGACTTAACCTGTTGGATCATGGGTTTCTTGCCTGAATTCATACCACTTCAGCAGACTCCAGTAGACACAAATGTCAAAAAGAGCTACAGCAAATAAAACTGCATTTTCTCTCGTCTAGTTTCTGAAAAATATAAAGAACGAAAGAGACCCTTCCTTTTTCTAAACAGTAATTTATTTAACAATACTTCTCCTTTTTTATAACAATAGTTTTATTGATTTTATATTATTACATACTATACTAAATTCTACTTATCTTAATAATTATTAATTTATTTTCTATTCCTAACTTTACCTACCACTTAACTTAACCTATTTTTCTTTAATAACACTTATTCTAGCCTATCTTTGTCTAATCTTATCCTAAACTAACTTATTTAAATATTCAATACCTATCCTAATCCTAATCTATTACGAATGTCTAATCTAACATTTACTGTGATATTTATTACATAATATATTTAATTCTCCTGTAATACTCTACCATTGAAGTTCAAAGAGCAATTTAACATTGTCAATAGATCAATTCCCACTATTCCATAATTGCCTCTTCCGAAATCCATCAGTCTAATTTGAACATTTCTTAACTGTCTTCGTCCTACCGTCATAGTTAGGAGTTGGTTCACTCTGACTTGTAATTGTCCACCAACGTCTGGGACCATGATGAGTTGTTATCTTTCTCATAGACATGTAAATTAACCCCTTCAATATTTTCATTAAAAATGGAAACTGATGATCCCATGTTAACACACATTCCTCATCCTCATCTAGTAGATGTAAAGTAATTGGGATAAAAAATCTTCCATCTGGGGTTAAAACTAATCTGGCAATAATCTCCTGTCCTCCTTCACCTTCGCTGACTCTACTATCATCACTCAATTTATTTAACCAATTTTCTGCCATCTTTATGATGTTTTCCTTCTTTCTTGCCAATTCCTTATATAAATTTAATAAAATCTCTTATTTATAAACATTAAGAATTACATAACATGACTTACTGCACTTATTTTAACAATTCTTACTCTCTTATTTCAAACTATGCAACACTTTTATCTTACATTACATTACTCTATTACAAAAGCCCGAATCACTTTTTCATTGAGATCAATAGTTCCTGGGAGTGCTTTCAGAATATCCTCTCCAATTACTCCATACCCTTCTTTTCCATAATTCATGAGCCCAAACCTACAGTTATACACAAAATGATGTCCAATGCATATATCCATTTTTCTGCTAATCTATATGTCTTCATATATTGTCCCATCTCAACTGTATGTACATTACCTAATCCCCATTCCCACCAATCTATTCCTTTAATAGTAGTATTTAGGATGGAATGTGAAAATTCCATGTCCAAATAACAAACAATGTCCATTTGACAGTCAATCAACTTGATTGGTATACAGGGTTTTCCTTGATTAAAGTCTATTCTTGCAAGAATTGGGGAAACTGAAGGTATGTCATCTTCTGACTCTATTTTAGTGTTGACTTCCTCCCATTCCTTTACCATACTTACTTCCTTTTCAAACCTCCTATATTAAATAAAATCTCTAATTAATCTTCTTAATCTTCTTTAATGTATCTATTTTAACTAATTTTCTTAACTTACTTAGTTTAACTAGTTTCTTACCAATTCTTAACCTATCTTATTCTATTACCCATAAAACATTTCTTTCTACATCTATTGAACAACATAACCATCGCAGAATATCCATTCCTACAATACCTAATCCATTATTCCCCAATTCTATCACTCCAGACTGTACCTCTAATATTTTTTTATTTCCAATCCTTACTGCCAATGGAATTGTTAAGGGAATGTTTTGTTTCATTTTTGTTATTCCTGTTATCTCTGCTGTCTTTACAGAGATAAACGAGAGGAAATTTGCCGAATCATACATGCTGTTTAATACTGAATAGGTTGATCCAGTATCCAGATAACACATTTGATGGAATTTGCCATGTCCTGTACTGAAATCTACTATTGGGCAACCATAGTGATCTTTCCATAAGGATGCTATTACATGCCATGACTGTTTTATTTCTAAATCACCGAAAACTGAAGTCTGAGATGATTGATTCTGATTAATTGTCCAAAAAACCCCTTTATTTTTATTTTAATTAAAACTTCATGCTTGATATGATAAAATGTGTTCACAGAAAACGTGTATACAGAGACTACGAATGCATTTTTCCTCCTGCTAACGATAGCTCATCTCAATTGATTAGACTCTGCCTGTTGGTATGCATACTTCCACCTTTTCATGTTCTCTTCTGTGTATGTTATAATATATCTGTTGTGTGTGTTCCATTCTCAAAGAAGTGAGCTTTAGCTCACGCTCACACAAAAGCTCAAAAAAAAAAATTTAGCCTTAAGGTTATGCCCAAGGTTTGTTTTTTTTAGGCAGTGCTTGTCAATGAATGCCACATCGGAGTGGTTCAGGTGTTCTGTAAACAGTTGTTAGTGACACCTTTCTTCTTGTGAATTGAAGCACACATGTGAGTCCTCAATCACCCCACTACTGCAGGTATATCCTATTCCTTGTCATTCAGTGCAAGCTTGTAGAGTGACAGTGAAATATTGATTGTTCTTAAGGTGTACTTATTTTCCATTGGGATCATAGCCGAAGTGTTAACACATAGTCCAAGGGGAATCAATGGAGAGACAGTCTCTTTCTGGGCTTCCCTAAGAGAGAGTAGGGGAGCAATAGTTCTGATGCTGTTCAGGAAAGTGAAATTAACCATTTGCCACCATTCCTGATAAGCCTTTTCAAAATCTGTGGCATTGGCCCAGATGATATGCCGCATTTTAATTGGTACTATCCCATTTAGTCCATCTCTCACTATGGACTTAGCTACATCAAATAGCCACAACTGGGCTTGCATGCATGCCAGTGCCTGGGACAGGTTAGATTGCAAAATGTCCAATGCCCCGATGATTCATAAGTGGTCCATCTCCTGAACTTGGAGCCAATGGGGAAGAGTATTGGCCAGGTCAAACTCTAGAGTGCTGATCTTGGTGAGTGAGTGAGTGGACCCGATAGCGAAGCCACATCTTGCCCTAACTCACCAATCCAATTTGCTAACATTTGCTGGTCCACGGTATTCAGCACTCCTAGGCCTGCTCCTACTCCACCTAGCACCTTAGCCGTCAAATCTCTCACTTGCCTGTGTTCTGGAGAATAACGCCTCAAACCCAGGCTTCCCAACCCATAAGCAATGGTGTTATGAAACTCATACACTGCCAGTGTATGGGGGCCACAGACAGTTGCAGCTTAGGCAGCTGAGATGTGGTGGTTTGGTTGTTGCATTACATGGGTTTCTAGGTTGTATGTTCCCCCCTGCAGAGCTATGTAGAGGTACAGCAAGCATCGTATAAGGCTAATGAGAGGTTTGCACTCAATGCAGAGCCCTCCAGACTGGTGACCAGGACCCAAGCAGTGTGAGTGCCACTGAAAGTCAGCTCACGTGCCACCTTTGGCACACGTGCCATAGGTTGCCTACCCCTGGGTTATGAGCTGCAGCCAGCCGCTTCCCCACCTTTTGAGATCCATTGCCACTGGAATGCAAAAGGCAGAGTGGGAGCCACGCGCCAGGTATAGGGAAGCTGCCAAGCAAATTCCCCATTGTGTGGTAGGAGGTCAGGGGTGCCAGAACTGGGGACAAGGGGGGCAAAGGCAGTTTAGGGGTTTGTGGGGCTTGGCCTCCACACCGTCCCCTACTCCTGCCAGGGAGCAGGGTCGGGGCTCGGGGTCTTGTCCTGCTTCGCCCTCCTGGCACTCCTCCTGGGGAGCAAGGTCAGCACACGGGGGTTTGCCCCGCTCCGCCCGCCCTCCCTTGCAGAAGCGCTGGGCAGGTGGAGCGGAACAATCACCTGTGCCCCAACCCTGCTCCCCAGCAAGAGCGCTGGGTGGACGAGGGTGCCCATTTTTCCAGGGGGCCCGGGTACGGCTAGTCCATCACTGCAGGGGCCCATGGCTGGCCTCATCACTTTTTACCAGCCCTAAGGGCTAGTGACGGGGGAGAGGGCGTATGGGCGGAGATGAGAGTGCGGGGGGTGGGGGGCAGGGTCTTGCGGGGAAGAGATGGTGTGGTGGCAGAGACTGGGGGGGAAAGGGGTGTTGCATCGCATGCTGCTCCAGGGGCTAGTGAGTGGTGGCAGCAGCAGTGCGTGTTGGTACAGCCCTGTGGGGTTGTGTCTGCATCTGATCCACTATCCACAAAAATGGTCCATGGCTATCCATGGATATGAAGTGAGTATCCGTGGATTTACAGGGCTCAATTATATAGGTTATGCAAGAATGAAACACTTTCCACTTGTAGTTTCTCCAGAGTTCACTGTGTAAGGAACTGTGCCAATGCTTGACAATGCTTAAATAATTCTTAACTACCACACAGATGAGATGAAGCACTGTACATTTTTATCCATCAATTTGTCTTTTAAAACTATTTCAGTCTTTTCCATAACAATTTTCAAAGTTTTTGTGAAAAATGCTAGCTACTTTTTGAACAGCATTAGACTGTTTGTCACTTACTAGGTATTACTTTCCATTAGTTTCATCTGTAAACCATTTTTCTCTAAGCACCTCTAGGAGGCACTTAATAGAATATTGAAATCCAGCCTTTTAAAAACTGCTTAATGTAATTTCAATCCCGTTTGTTCTTTACAAAAGCATTCTGTTATTCTTGCACTTAAAGCATAGTATTTCCTTTGCAGATTTTCAAACAGGGTATATTAAGTTTGGAGCAAAGTCTATGTAAATGGGTCTGTCCCCTTTAAAATTAGTAGGGACTAAAGAGTTGGTCAACCCTGTTCTAAGACATGACTCTTTATGATTCTGGAGTGGACAAAGACTCAGGGGAGAGTAGAGGCAGGTATTGGGAGAGACAAAATGGTCTTGGGGATCTGTGGTGCCTGGAACAGCTCTTAAATCAGTCTGTTGATGAATTGCAGAATGTTTGGCAGGCCTCTTTGGAATGTTGTTGCAGAAGAAAGCCCTTGTCAGCTGTACAGCATTGTGTGCATCATAGAGTGATGTGATTACTGCTTGCAATGGTTGCGATAATTGCTCAGTACCAGAGAAGATTAGGTATGAGAGCTGTGGTGCATAAAAAGTATTGAATTTGTCAAGCACTGCCAAAATGCCACTTGCTCTTCTCCCATATTCATCATGTGAATCATTATTGATCTGTCATTGCAGCACACAATACACTGTGGTTGTCAATGAGTGTTTTTAGGCCACCTGTGGGACAGTCCATCATGTAGGACTTAGTGTGTACGTTTTTATTCTCTAGAGACATGTCTGTCTTGAATGTTTTAAACAAATGTCTACTCTTTTGGTGATAACCTGATAAGCTGAATCACCTCCACCACAACGTCCAAAGCATCTCAAACATGCTTTTTTACCTGCATCTTGTAGGTGTAGGTTTATACAATGTGCCAGGTAGTGAATGTGAATGGGTGTAGGATTCTTGCCACAACATCATGGATGTGACCATGGCATTTGCAATACCATCCCCTGCATAGTCTGAATGCCATGTTACACTGTATGAGAATATCATTAAGTACACTGTAGATAGCAGTTGAGTCAGTCTGAGGCAAGTCAACTAACCAATAGTATCCTCAAGAATGGTGTTCTCCTCGTCTACCCAGTGAAATAATACAGTCAGCTCTTATTTACTGGTTATATCACGGGTCTCATCAGCAAGTATTGAATAAACCCTGCCTCATGTATTTTTCCAGGAATCTTATCAAGTAATATGAGTTGTATCCATTCATTGTTAAAGTGGTTTGACACTTAATTTCTGTCATTCAGTCACCATCAGATCTGGGCAGTCTTCAGCACATAGTTGCAAAAGGTGAAATAAATTTCCACCATGGCATTGTGTCCTTCAACTCCTACTCCCTGAAACATGAGATAATGAAGGGGAGGTCAATTATTTAATAACATTGCATAGTGATAGTGATCTGTTGGGCCTGTAGTTGAGAACCTAGATGTGTTGCAATGCGTTGGTATTTTGAAATTGTGTTTGAAATTGTGTTGTGTTGTAGCCTCCCTGTGAGATTTACTTTTCTCGTGTTGTCCAAAAGATTCCACAGAATTTTTCCCATTACGGAAACCATCAATTATGAATGCCCTTCTGTTTTTTTGCAAATGTTTATACCCTTAGCTGTGTAGAATCTACAATATATACTAAAAGTTTTCCTCTTCCTGAGTCTTAGTCAGTTGCACTCTTTGCACCAGTTGAATAGCACCATTCTTTTTCGCTGAGACATTAGAAACTGTCAGCATTGTGATGGTATCCAGCATGTTTAATTATACTGTGTAATTGTTTTGTATGCTTATGGTTGTGCTGGGAATGGATCAGTTGTCACTGTGACAGGGCCCTCTGGCTCCTGCCTCTTCTCCAGTCCACAAATCACTGAGAGACCCTTGTGCTGGTCAAACATCTGGTTCCTACCACCTTCATAATACAGCTCTGCTCCAACAGTCCTAGGGAGCCCCCAGATCCTGCAACAAGCAGGGAAGAGCAATCTCTCTTCTCCCCCTGCTGCCTGTTTCCCCCCGCTTCTACTTTCTGTGCGTATTTGTAGCCATTGTCTAATGGCTTAATTAGCCTTTCAGCTCCCCATCACCCATAAATTAGGCATAACTCTGTTTAACCAGCTCTGTTCTGCACTGTTTTATTAGAAGCAGCAAAGAATCCTGTGGCACCTTATAGACTAACAGACGTTTTGCAGCATGAGCTTTCGTGGGTGAATGCCCACTTCGTCGGATGCAAGAGTCATCTTGCATCCGACGAAGTGGGCATTCACCCACGAAAGCGCATGCTGCAAAACGTCTGTTAGTCTATAAGGTGCCACAGGATTCTTTGCTGCTTTTACAGAACCAGACTAACACGGCTACCTCTCTGATGTTTGATTAGAGATATCATAACCAGACTGCTGGCTGACATGTTCTTGCTCTGTCAGTTACAATAACCCAGTGTAAACCCTAGCTGGGAGACTAGTGTCCCATGGGCCCCAACCACTAAGTGGTTGCCACCTTGTGTGCTGATGCTCTGTCCCCAGCCCACCCTGGGTGGCTAGCAGATGTGCTCCTGCCCCTCTCCCAGATTGGCTGTCTCTGCTGGGACCCCTGGTGGCTGGAAGGTGAAATTGGGCTGAGCTGGCCTGGGACTCCCTGGTGGCTGGGGGAGTGGCACCGTGTCACCCCTGTGTGGTCCCTCCCTGCACACTAGGCCTGGTCACTATGGACAAGTGAAAGAATACAGGGAGAAGAGAGCTATTCTTACCTGCTCCTTGGCCTGATCTCGGGCACTGCATTGGCTACTGCAGCTCCTCCAGGTCCCACTCTGACCTCTGCCCCCCGTACATGTGGAAACATAGCCATTCCTGCCCTCCCGGGTTTCACTGCCACTGCATTGAGTTTGTTTTCTATGTATCTGTTTAAAAGTGGTTGGGCCGTGCCCTCCAGTCCCCAAGCTCTGTGACCTATGAATTATAGTGGGGTAACCCACTCATGAATTATTTCTATATATCCCTGATTTCTCTCACAGAAAATTTTTCTTTTTGTAGAGGTGTTTTTCTTTGGAAAACAATAGGGCTCTCTGACAGTCTTTGCTTGGGGGTTGGTTGATAGGGTAGCATTGCCTAATGGTCAGGGCTTAGACCCGTGACTTGCATGCAAAGGTGGATTAAGGTCTCTTGGGGTCCTGGGCCAGAGCAAGTGGTGGTGGTGGGCAGGGCCGCCCAGAGGATTCAGGGGGTCTGGGGTCTTTGGCGGCAGGGCCCCCCCCGCCGAATTGCCACCAAAGACCCGGCACTTCAGCGGCGGACCCCCCGCTGCCGAATTGCCGTGGAAGATGCTCCGGCGGCCCAGGCCCCGTGAGAGTTTTCCGGGGCCCCCAGAGTGAGTGAAGGACCCCGCTCCAGGGGCCTCGAAAAACTCTCGTGGGGGCCCCTGCGGGGCCCGGGGCAAATTTCCCCACTTGCCCCCCCTCAGGCAGCCCTGGTGGTGGGGACCCAGCACCGGAACCATGGCCCCACCCCACCTTCTGCCTGCGGTTCCGTCTTTTCTGCCTGTGGCCCCATCCACAGTCTCACCCCATTCCACCCCTTTACCCTGCAATCCTGCCTCCGTTTCACCCACAATCCTGACCCATTTTCCCCCCCACTTCAGTCCTGCCCCTGTTTGCTTCTCTCTGTCTACCCCCCACTGCGGCCCCCAGACTGGAGAGTATCTATCCCCCTGCCACAGCCCTGAGGCTGCAGCAGGGAGTGAGAGCTCCTCCAGTCCTGGAGCCACAGTGGGGGTTCTGGGCACTGGGGCTTCCCCCGCTACCCAGTGATTCTGCTGGGGACCGTGGTTGGGGTGCTGGGGCTTCTTCTGCCCTGTCTGCCCCGTGGCTTCTGCCAGGGCTCTGAGCTTCCATCACATTGTGGTGAATTTCTGCTATAGTGCCCATTTTTCTGTGGCCCCCTAATTGGCTGGGGCCCCTGGGCACGGGCCCCAGGGGCCCATTGGACAATCAATCACTGCTTGCAGGGGATTGTTGGTACGGGACCCTGGGCCGTCCCACTCCATCGGGCTCCGACCCAGGGCCCACTGAGGGCTATCAGTGATTTGGCAGCCAGGGGCTGCTAAAGACTGCCCTCCCGGGCCACTTCCTATCACTCCCACCCTCCCATGATTGTCCCAAAGCCACTGTCTGTGTTTAGATGGCGTGAAGGGTGTCTGCTCATCACAGGGCACCTCTGACAGCTGCATATAGCAGGGAAAAATTGGAAAGAGTCCAGCAGAGGGCAACAAAAATGATTAGGGGACTGGAGCACATGATTTATGAGGAGAGGCTGAGGGAACGGGGATTATTTAGTCTGCAGAAGAGAAGAATGAGGGGGGATTTGATAGCTGCTTTCAACTACCTGAAAGGGGGTTCCAAAGAGGATGGAGCTAGGCTGTTCTCAGTGGTACCAGATGACAGAACAAGAAGTAATGGTCTCAAGTTGCAGTGGGGGAGGTTTAGGTTGGATATTAGGAAAAACATTTTCACTAGGAGGGTGGTGAAGCACTGGAATGGGTTACCTAGGGAGGTGGTGGAATCTCCTTCCTTAGAGGTTTTTAAGATTAGGCTTGAGAAAGCCTTGGCTGGGATGATTTAGTTGGGGATTGGTCCTGCTTTGAGCAGGGGGTTGGACTAGTTGACCTCCTGAGGTCCCTTCCAACCCTAATCTTCTATGATTCTATGGTTGCTCTTTTCCTCTCTTGGGTGGCAACTGCCTCCTTCTGCGGTATGGCTCATCCTTCTGGGCCAGATCAGTGCTAGGACTTTCCCCTGCTGAGGCAACCCAAACAAAGTGAAGGAGAAGTAACAAAACTTGGAGCCCATATAAGAGGGAGTGAGGACTGTTTCCTTCTCAGGTTGTCTGTAGCAGGTCCTCTCTTCCCTCAGGGAGGGATCTTTGGGCAGTTGTCATGAGGAGAGATTATGCCTTTCTGTCAGCTCTCCTCTGCTGGAGCTGAACAGGTTGCAGGTCAACTCTCTTCCTTTGTCTTCCACCAAAGGATCTGCCTTTTAACTCCTCCTCCACTCAGAGCTTTTCCTACAGGTATGGTGGGGCAGGGCTGGCTGAGCCCACAGCAGTTCCTGCCCAGAGTGGGGTGTGTATACCCCATCACAGGCTCAAACAGCCTGTCTGGATTTTTCCTGTTTGCTTTAGTGAGCTTGCTATTAGAGATCTGACATCCCTGCCTTTTTGCCCAATATGTATTAGGAAGTCAGCAGCTTCCTAGACTGCAGACCACTTATCAGCCTAAGGTCCTGCAAAGCTGTACTCCATTAACTACTTCCAGTTCTCTGCATTGCTTCCAGTTACAAAGTCCATAGGTAGCATATTTCTTGCATTATTATTCATGAAAACCAAGGGCACTGGAATCTTTGTAGAAGTGGGGGAGAAGGGGGCCAAGGCCAAAGTGGTGGAGGAATTAAAATACTACTTAAATATCCAGCATAGGACAACTGTAACATAAATAATCAGAATACAAAATGTAGATATATTATCATATTTAAGGTATAATTATAGTATGAAACAATGAAAAAATATGACAACTTCAGTTCTAAACATCGGGACTGCATTTTATTTTTGAACTTCATGTATTGTACTTCACTTGCATTTATCATTTTACTGCATATACTCCACTATTAATACTGCACTATAATTATTATTGAACTGTAACTTGCAATTCTATAACATTACAATCAAATTGTCCTTGTTTATATATAATGCATATTTTAACAATTCTAACCCTAAATTGTAAATCTCCTTGGAAAAAGTTGTCAGCAGAATAATAATAACAAATAACTTTGAAGGGAGGTAAATGTGTCCCCATATAAGAGCTACCATATAAAATGTTTTTTTTCTAATATTTTATAAAAATAAAATTAAAAATATGTTTATATACTTTTTGAAAACCTAACAAACACTTCAACAGGCTGTAGCACATAAAAGCAATATGATATCTATTAAGCAAAAAATGTAGACTTATTGCAATTTTATTTTTTAATTCATTGAATCATTTTCATTACCTTTTCATGTTTCCAAAATACTGACTGCATCTGTCACTTGCGGGGAAAAAAAAGTTTTGTAAAACATTTTTGTGATCCATAGAATCCATCGAATGTTTATGAATGTGGAGGAAGAACAGGTAGTTTACATGCTTTTCAGTTGTGGATGATCATAGGTATGTTTTCATCCATCGGAGACCCAAAAAGCTGTGCTCATCAGTAGCATTAGACCAGGGATAAGCAACCTTTGGCACGTGGCTCGCCAGGGTAAGCACCCTGGCATGCCAGGCTGGTTTGTTTACCTGCCGCATCCACAGGTTCAACCGATCAAAGAAATATACATACACCAATATCTTGGAAAAACAATTCAAAATGAGATCATAAAGTCAAACAAGATTGTGGGAGATCTGAAGTCAGCAAGATATTACTCTCTTATTCTGGACTGCACACCTGACATCAGCCATACAGAACAAATGACTTTAATGGTGTGTTTTGTAACAACAACAAGAACATAACCTAGTGAAAATGTCCCTGCAATGGTGACTGTCAGAGAGCATTTTCTAGAATTTATTGATATTGATGATACTACAGGAGCTGGTATGATGTGCTTCTTAAAAAGCTGGAAGATCCGGGAATTGTGATAGCTGACATGAGAGGTCAGGGCTATGATAATCATCCCAACATGAGAGGAAAGAACAGAGGAGTGCAGATACAGATCCGAGAGTTAAACCCTCAAGCTTTTTTTGTCCCATGCAGTTCTCATTCATTGAATTTGATGGTCGGTGATGCAGCATCAGCTTCTAGCAAGGCTGCTGAATTTTTTAATGTCATTCAAAGCATCTACGTATTTTTCTCTGCATCAACTCATCAATGGCAAATTTTGAAGCAACATCTGGGAACATCCTCTCGGACACTGAAACCACTGAGTGCCACACAATGGGAAAGTTGAGTGGAGGCGATAAAGCCTATCAAACACCAAGACAGATGATGCCATAATTGCCGTGATAGAGGATAATGCTATGACAGGAACTGTTCATGGGAGAACAGCGGCAGAGGGAAATCACCAGAAATATACATAACTTCAAATTTCTGTGTGGCTTAGTGTTGTGGCATGATATACTGTTTGAAATAAATGTTGTAAGCAAGAGACTCCAAGGTGTTGACCTTGATATATCTGGAGCAATGGAACAACTGGACAAAGCAAAGTCATACCTACAGTCTTACCGGTCAGATGAGGGATTTCAAAACATTCTGAAGAGTGCACAGAAGTTGGCAGAGGAACTTCACACTGAAACTATTTTCTCACCCATTCAAGAATACAAGAGTCACCGAAGAAAAAGACATTTTGATTACGAGGCACGGGATAATCCCATAAGAGACTCCAAACAACAGATCAAAGTTGAATTCTTTAACCAGGTGCTAGATTGTGCAATACAGGTGCTAGATTGTGCAACACATGCAGCTCAAGGAACACAGCAGTATATTTGGGATGTTGTATGATATTCCCAAACTCCTCACTATACTTGAAGAAGACCTACACCAGCAATGCAGGGCACTAGAGACAGTGCTGATGCATGATGACATGCGCTATATTGATGTGAGTGATTTAGGTGATGAACTGAAAGACCTTTCAAGATACATTTCAGCAGGATCAGCTCCAAAGGCTGTTCTGGAATATCTATGCACGAAAAAGATGACCACCCTCTTTCCAAATGCTTTTGTTGCTCTGCGCATACTTCTAATGCTTTCTGTAACAGTTTTCAGTGGAGAACGCAGCTTCTCCAAGCTGAAGTTAATAAAAACACATCTACACTCCACAATGCCACAGGAGAGGCTGGTCAGCCTTGCAAATATCTCAATAGAGCATGAGCTGGCCCAGACTGGACCTTCAGGAAGCAGTTCAAATCTTTGCAACCAAGAAGGCACGGAAAACACCACTTTGATTATTCAAACAGATAAAAATGCCAGTGTTT